>NC_136067.1:911696267-914666267 GCF_964261635.1 Lissotriton helveticus
AATGCTTAAAAGAAACACGAATCCAGCAACACTGACATCAAACCCAGAGCTATTTGAATCTTCTTCGGCAATTTCTTACTTCACCAGGCTGTATTTGACAAAGGTAGGCCCGAATCTCGACGCTCGGCAGAAGGATTTTCTTTTTTCGTCAGGCCAGACATTTGTCACAGTACTGTAGAGAGAAGATGGAAACTCCGCCAGTTAATCTCTCCTGTTCAGAAGATTGGAGCAGAGGCATTCCTTCTTAGTCCCGCTTGGCTCAAAATCATTTACAAAGGCACTACACGAATGTTTAGTTCAGAAATTCAAGCTCAGGATTACTTGAACAATGTTTCTGGGACCACAGTCCCAGTGGGACCTGAGGGGTAAGGGACAACGGGATGACTAGCTTGGTAGATAATAACCTCCTCTTGCCTCTCTTTGTTCTTTCTTCCTTGAAATATGTATATCTCTGTGATTGAACAGGATCCAACAATGGGGTCTATGGGATTTATGGGATCTATGGGGTCCATGTGATATAGCACTGATGAGGGGGGTTTTTGGTAGGTCGGGGGGGTTTCTTTGCTGTCTTTATTTTAATAGTACCAGCTGGACGGGCAGCTGGGGGGTTGCACCTTCATGCAGGAGGCATCACAAGGGTCACTGAACCTCTTTTGCCTTTGGATAGTTGGGTTGGGACACACGAGGGAGGGTGTTCTTTATTTAATTTTTGGGTGGTAGGCAAGATGTCAGAATTGTTAACTTGTGGATGGATGATCATGGAAGATTGGAAGGAAGGCAGAATGGATAACAATTTTTTCATGGATATTTTGTCCTCCTGTCCAAAATGGGGTTGAATAAATTAAGGATAGCATCTATTAATATCTGTGGTCTGAATAATTTCGTGAAAAAGCGTAGGATTAATATTGAAATGCAATATTTGAAGGCTGACATAATTTGTCTCCAAGAGACCCACATCGAGGCTGGCAGGGCTAAGGTTAGCGAGCTCGAAGAATATCATTTAGTCTCAGCTACTACTCAAGGGTCTTGTACTATAGGAGTGGCTATTATGGTAAAGAAGAATCTGGGCTTAAGGTTCTCACACTCCAAATCTGACCAGTATGGTAGATGGGTCATTACCCAATGTGGTATGGGGGGCCAAGATTTAACTTCATGCTCCATATACGGATCTGTGTTAGATGATCCGACTTTATTTGAATGGTTGAATGTGGAATTGGTAGGTTGGCACCTTCCCGTCATTATTTGTGGGGATGCTAATATAAATGTAACTAAGCACACTGGAGTAATCGGTGACAGTTCTTATACAGGACGTAAACCCAAGGTTTTATAAGGCAGTTTCAAACTTGCGTAATACCCACGGTCTCTCTGATGCCTGGTCCAAATTGAATATTTGTGATGTGGGATACACTTTCTACTCTGCTCCACATCAGAGTCATGCTAGACTTGATTCTTTTTTCATATCTCAATGACTATTAATCAATGCTAGCATTCAGAAATACCCACGGGTGATGTCTGACAATAACCCGCGAGTTTTGGAAATTTCTGTACAGATTAACAAGTCTTCTATTTCTTGCTGGACATTTAATAGAGCATCAATCTATGACAACGAGTATCGACATCATATGAATAAATGGGTTCCACAATTTTTAGAAGAAAACATAGGGAGCGCATCGGTTGAGATTATATGAGATACATTGAAAGCCGGGATCGGAGGGGAAACAACTAGGTTTGGTTGGGCCGCACAATCCAAAGAGAAACAATTTCTACAAGAGCAATACCAGAAATTAAATGTGGCGGCAACCCGATTGATCCAAACTATCTCTAGCAATCAAGATATTGAACATGCTCTAAATAGGGTAGCTATCTCTAAATCTATTATTACAGAAGCTTCAGCAACTAAAGCGGCAGGGAAATATACTTCTTGGCGCTCAAGGTTATATGAATGCGTCGAAAAAGTGGGCCAGGTATTGGCTATGCGTACTCGACAACTCACCATTCAGGGAAATATCGTAGCTATAAAAAGCCCAGGGAGAGGGCTGGTCGTTGGTCCTGGTGAAATACGAGCCACTTTTCAAGGGTATTATCAGAAACTTTATCAAGAGGACACTGATAACTGTGATGAAGCAATTTGTAAATACTTGGATAGCTTTTTAAGGGAGAAACTAACTCAAGAGGAGCAAACAGCTTTAGAAACTCCTATATCAATAGAGGAAATTCAGGATGCCATTAGCTCACTGTCTGGGGGTAAGGCAGCTTGCCCGGATTCAAAACCGGGAGAATTTTATAAGACTTTTGCTTCATCACTGCTAGAAATTATGAAACAAGTTTTTCTGAATGCCCAGAACGGGTTGGGGGTCCCGAAATCCTGGGAAGCCGTCAATAAAGCCATATTCCCCAAAAAAGGAAAGCCACCAGAAGAAATGGGGTCCTACCGGCCTATTACTTTGATAAACAGCGGCATTAAAATATATGCAAAGATACTGGCAACCTGCATGGCAGCAATAATCAAGCAAATAGTGTCACCTGTTCAGCATGGATTTGTGCCAGGACGAAGCACGATAGAACTTATTCAGAACGTTATCACCTTATTAGATGCAGCTGGCATTACAGGAGACCCTATCGGACTTATTTTGCTAGATGCAGAGAAGGCGTTCGATAGGGTCTCCTGGCCCTGTTCATGGGCAACGCTCAAGGATAGAGGGATAGGAGAAAAATATATCTCCGCACTAAAATCAATGTATCGTAGCCCCATAGCTTATCAATTATGGGGGAGATGGCGGAACCTATCGCTATCAGCAGAGGGACCCGCCAGGGTTGCTCCTGCTCACCCTTACTGTTTGCGGTCTATATTGACCCTTTGATTAGGAAGATAGAAGACAACCATCTGATTGAGGGTGTGCAGTGCATTGGGGGCTATATGAAAATATTGGCTTATGCCGATGACTTAGCCGTAATGACTTCTAATCCTAAAATGGCGGTAAAATAAATCGAAAAAGCACCTGAGATCTATGGAAAACTTTCCGGTTATCGATTGAATCAAAATAAAACACAGATTTTGAGTAGGAATGTTTCTCAGGTAAACGATACACGTGTGGTTCAAAAGGTGGTATATTGGGGACTGAAATTGAGGCAGATGTATCTAAAATCATGGACAATAATTTAAACCCTCTAATCGGTAAGTTTAAAATGGAATTTGCTTGTCTACAAAATTTGAAATTTACTCTTGTGGGCAGATGTAATATTATTAAAATAATTTTTTTTCCAAAGATATTATTTTTTTAGGGCCATTCCTCTGTCAATTAGTAATTTTTGGCCTAAATTAATGAACCAACTGTTTTCCAGAATTATTTGGGCTAATTGCCGCCCTCGCAGAGCCTTGAGGCTGTTAACGCTACTTAGAGAAAGGGGCGGGTAGGCCGTACCTAACCTTCAATTATATCATTGGGCATTGCAGAATATGGACAAATTGCTTAATGAAAAGAACAAGTCTATAAGAGATAGGTCCTCTGTCCCTATTTTTTAAATGATCTTGGGTACGGAAGCTAAGGGGTGTCTGCTACAAAATATCGACTTCAATTATTACAAGCGGGTCAGGTTTAATACCTTAATCTGTGCATTTAAAGTTTGGACCGTGGTCCGGAAGAGGCTGGGACTGGGCCGATATAATGCATACACCCCTATATTTAGGAATAACCTCTTGCCCTAAGTTTTTTAATGATGGATATATGAAGCAATGGTATGATAATGGAATTCGAACAATCGGAGATGTTTTATGTGGGTGTGATTTGCTTCTGTTTGATATCATTAGGGACAAATATGGGCTGGATAATCAACCATTTTTTTAATATCTCCAAGTAAGAGATTTTTTAGCTAAAAAACTTGGAGGATCCTCCGGCTTTCTCAAAGTACCTGTAATGGAGCTAATAATTAAAGACTCTTGCTCATTGGGGGGGCTTTATGAACTCCTGTCTGATTCAGTACCTAATGATCGCACAAAATATGTGGCCTGGTGGCAAAATTCATTAGAGTTCAATACCGAGGATGCTGAGGACGCATTACTCATAGCGCAGACATCATTAATGGCAACAAATTTACAACTTCAGTATTATAAAACGTGGTTTAATTTATATATAACACCTTTGAAGATTGCTAAATGGGGTAGGGTAGCTGGGTCTACTTGCCCCACTGCCAACAACCAGCAGCAGATCTCGTCCACATGTTTGCGACATGCCCGACACTTGACACTTTGAAAAACAGCATTAAAGGCTTAAGAATGCTTGGCACAGAAATCGATCTTACACCTAAATTGATTGTATTGGGGGTAGGCGATGCACAGCTTTAATATTAAACATTGCGCATGCGGCTTGTAAATATGCCAATCAAACCAATACACTATCTCTGTATCAGCTTTAATGTTAAACATGGCGCACGCGGCTTGTAAATATGCCAATGAAACCAATACACAATCTCTGTATCAGCTTTAATGTCAAACATTGTGCACGCGGCTTGTAAATATGCCAATGAAACCAATACACTATCTCTGTATCAGCTTTAATGTCAAACATTACGCACGCGGCTTGTAAATATGCCAATGAAACCAATGCACTATCTCTCTATCAGCTTTAATGTCAAACATTGCGCAAAAGTCTTGCAAATATGCCCCTCTTTATCTTTATCTGCGCCAGGTGTAATGTATGCAAAGGGGGCGTATTGACGCAAGGAAGGGTCGTAAAAGTGACGCAGTGAAATCTATGAGATTTCACTGCGTCATTTTAGGATACCATTGCGTCAAAATCTTGCGCCTGCCTCACAGCAGGCGTAAGACTGATGCAGGCCCTTTCACATGGTGCTGGCCCTATGTGAAAGGATGCATTGCTGGAGTTGCGTCACTTTTGTGACACACTCAAGCAATGCATCACTTTTGCGCTTACAGATACGTCAGAAATACTGACATATCTGTAACTCCTTGCGACATAATGCATCATACATTAAATATGACGCATGAGTAGAAGACTGAAGGCCTCCTTTATGAGGCCATGCGTCACTTTTACGCCGCCGGTGCGTCACTTTTTGTGACGCACCAGTGGTGCAAAAAATGCACCTTGTTAAGTCATATTTACAAAGTGACGCATCTAGGTAGATGCGTCACTTTGTAAACACCTGCGCCACATTATACCTGCGCCAGGCCTAATGTATGCAAAGGGGGCGTATTGACGCAAGAAAGGGTCCTAGAAGTGACGCAGTGAAATCTATGAGATTTCACTGCGTCACTTTTAGGACACCGTTGCGTCAAAATCTTGCGCCTGCCTCACAGCAGGCGTAAGACTGACGCAGGCCCTTTCACATGGGGCTGGCCCCATTGTGAAAGGATGCATTGCTGGAGTTGCGTCACTTTTGTGACACACTCCAGCAATGCATCACTTTTGCGCTTACAGATACGTCAGAAATACTGATGTATCTGTAACTCCTTGCGACATAATGCGTCATACATTAAATATGACGCATGAGTAGAAGACTGAAGGCCTCATTTATGAGGCCATGCGTCACTTTTACGCCGCCGGTGCGTCACTTTTTGTGACGCACCAGTGGTGTAAAAAATGCACCTTGTTAAGTCATATTTACAAAGGGACGCATCTTGGTATATTCTATCTCAATTTATGCCATTAAAAAAAGCTTTAAACATCTCTCACGGTATTTCATATTCTTGTCTGCGTGCCAATTTTATTATTCTGCATGCATTTTCTGCTTGCACCCATGTCAAAAATTGCGCAAGAGTCTTGTAAATATGCACCTCTTTATCTTATATTCCATCTCAATTGAAACCATTACGGAAATACTTTAAGCATCTCCCACACCATTTCATATGGTTTTCTATCTGCTATTCCTATCCCTCTCCATACATTCACTGCTTCCACCCATGCTAAAAGTTGCACAAAACGCTTCCAAAAAAGGAGCATATTTACAAGTCCAATGAAACCATTACACAATTTCTAAACCAGCATTGAATCCAAGCATAACAAAGAAGTCTACCTTATGAACACACAGCTAACATTATGGAAAAAGGTAAAAATATAATTCCTTAATTCACACAGACACTCACTGTGATACTTGTCAAAAATCTTTAAGCTCTTTATATTTTTTAAAAGAATCATTACTCACCTTTAAAAATGCTTTGGAAGATGTCAAACAGTGTCAGTCACAGTCAACAGGTATACTTAAGCAGAATATCTGAACAATGCTTCCTTCACTGGAGCCTTTCAATAATGGCACAGATTATTTCTCATTTCAGACCCATATTCTTGTACATAGCCAATAAAAATTGTTCCCACACAAATTCAAAACCAAACTGCACATTTTAATTGGTTGTACATTTCAAGCCTTTGAAACTCACATAACATTCACCCATCCCCCCAGTGCTCATTTACCCTGTAACCATGGTAACTCCCTCTTAAACTAACACACATTTCACAAGTTCATCATACTAAGTTGCAAAACAATCCTTCAAGGCTGTTTGACCTCTCAATCTACTAGCTAATGAAATGCAATGTTTCTTTAAATGACTTTTTCTCAACCATTGAAATGACTTCTTACAAAAAAAAAGCATGCACCCTATTTTTCAGTGGAGATTTTTAACAAAGCACCAATCATTTCTGGTTATTCAACTGCACTGATTCCCAAGCAATTTTTTTCATAATCAAACTGCCATTTCATTTCCACAACTCATCTGACTAGAAGCACATCTACCTTCAAAATGACAAAAGTCTGGTTTGTGGGTCATAGCTATGTCCACTGGAGTCAAAATTACGCAGGTAACAGAGGTATTTACAATCTTGATTTACCAAATGTGAACATTGTATGGATTGGACAGAGAGGATTGAGGAGTCACCAATTGATACCATTGGTAAAATCCTTTATGCATTTACCACACCCTGACCTTATAATTGTGCACTGTGGTGGCAATGACTTTGGCACTTTGACTGGGGTAGGTCTGGAAATGCTTTTAAAGGACATCTTTGGGCAATTGATGTCACTTTTTCCAAAAACTCCCTTGGTATTTTCTAATATATGCCAAAGGCAAAAATGGAACTGGTCCAACCAATTTTGTCCACAGATTGAGAAAGCAAGGAAACATGTAAATAAATCTGTTTCTGCTTACCTGAGAGACTATGGTATGGGTTCCATTTACCACAACAACTTGCGTTACAACATGCAAGACATCTATAGGAGAGATGGTGTGCATTTTACAGATGAGGGGAATAGAGTTTTCCTCTTGAATATAAGACTCTGCATTGGTACCTACTTGTAGGTACAAATAACACCCACTTAACACAACAGCTCTTTTCAGAGCTAACTTACCTCTAAACACTCTCCATTATTTTTTTACTCTATTTTTTTACACTGTTTTTCCCCGTGGTGCGCTCAGGGTGCGCGTACCGGAGAGCGTACCGGGGAGCACAGCCAGCGCTTACCCCGCGAAAATATTTTTTTAAAAAACTTTTTTTGCCCTTCAAGGTCCTTCTAGGCCCCCCTCAGAAAACATAGGGGGTCAGGGGGTGTCTACTCTGCCCCCTTTTAATTATTTCCCCCTTTCTTTTTCACCTCTTGTGTCTCGATTCTACCGAGACACAAGATGGCGGACTCTCCAGACTGTTTAGAATGTTGACAGACACCCGACAGCCAATCAGCTTTCCGCTCGCGCACTCCCGTAGCGCGCCGGGTGCCCTCACGATACGCGCACCTGTGAGCGCTCGGAGCGCGCCTATAGATATATATGTGTTTTTGAAGTTAATTTTTAAAAAAAACACTTGGCACATCTGCGTACAAGTCCCTACAATTTTGCCAAGTTTGCCGTAATTCCGTTCAGCAGTTCGGGCTGTAGACTTGTCAGACCGTGCTATGGAAATTAACATGGGGAAAACACATTTTTGGACCCCCCTTTTTTCTCAGCCCCCACTTCACGAATCCCCCCGAAACTTTCAGGGAAGAAGCGGAGCGGAGCTGGCCAACATTTTGGAAAATTACACACAAATTCCTCTACCGGCACCAGAGGTATTCCCAATAGAGTGTTGCGGATTTCCTATGGTAGCCAATCCTAACTATAACTACCTACTGGCGACTGCCAGTAGGTAATATATATATATATATATATATATATATATACATATATATATATATATATATATATATATATATATATATATATATATATATATATATATATATATTCGAAATCCGATTTTCTTTTGTATTTTCAAAGAAATCATCCGGCACTCGTGCGTGGATATCTTTCAATCAGGCTTTTATTTTGTGTTTGTTACATCCATCAACGCGTTTCGGGAGTCATGCTCCCTTGATCACGATGTTTGTACTGCCATTGAAAGCTTCTACAAGTACACAGGTAAGGTAGTGAACAGCGTAAAAGGACCATAAAGGACTAAACAAGTTGCCTGTCAATGAAGCGGCCATTTTAACACTTTCAAATTAAAAGAACTTTTGTGCAGTGACAATGAAAGGATACTAACTGTTTTGGTGCAAACCTTAAAAAACAGGGTATCAAATGTAAATATTCCATCCTAAAATATGCAAGTGCATTACGAACATCATTTTCGATAGTTCAAGCTGTAACCGTTCAACAATTTTCTTGGCCAGTGCCCCTAAGCCGTGCTTGCCTTAGTAAATTTATAAAAGAGGATTATTTACAATTTCATATCTTACACTGTACAATCTCTGTTCTCAGTTCATTACTTACATTTAGACCTCAGACAACAGATTCCATCATCTATCTTAATTTGCTTTGTAGCTAAATTGCATGTATTTAATTGGAATGGAAAAACAATTACTAGTAATGCTCTTCTATTTCTAACCACATCATTATCTCATCATAAAGTGCAAGTGCTTAATTGTAAACAATAATAGTCTCTTACTGTAAACAACTACTCTATAAATTACATCTGATCCACAAGTAAAGTGCTAGTGCTTAGATATGTTATATACTCTTTTTGTAAACAATCCACTCATATTGCACATCTATTTGTAAACAATAATAATCTCTTACTGTAAACAATCACTCTATATATTGCCCACAGCCCAGACAAGAAAAGTGCTAGTGCTTGGATATGCTATATATCCAAAAAGTGCTAATGCTTGAACGACAACATTAGTTTTCCATACTTTTTTTGTAAAACACTCCAATAATATTGCACATCAGGTTAAAAAAGAGAAGGGGTGTCAGTGCATAAGTAGTTTAAAAAGCATTACTTGGTACATTCCATTCTTGTCAAAGCCACCACAAATTTACAATCTACACTACCTCCCATGCGTTAAAAGAAGCATAAGAAAAGTTCTCGTTTAAAAACTTTTTTTCATTAAAAATATTCACAATTCATTATTTCAATATGCAGTTTTGGTACACTCGAGGCTGCTTAGACATAAATTGGGTTACTGTACAATCAGGCCAGACATGTACACAGATCCTCTTCCACATTTAAACCCTGTGGCTCCTTACTATTGAACTCTAGGATGAAATAAGTTTCCAATTTTCTGAGTTCACCTTTCCTATTGCCTCCCCTCTTTTTCTCTGGGACCTCAGAAATACAGGAGTATTGGAGGCCTATGGGGTTGCTTTGGTGATGTGACTCAAAGTGCCGGGCCACAGGGTAGGATCTGTCCTGATTGACAATAGCACGTCTGTGCTGCAAAATTAGTTGATGCACTGGTAAAATAGTACTACCAATGTATATCTTGGGGCATGGGCATTGTAGTAAATAAACTACATATTCACTTTTGCAATTAATGGCACTTTTGACTGTCACAGTTTTGTTAAAAGAGATTTTAAAGTCTGTACGGTTCATTCCATGCTGACAGGCTTTACACTTTGAACATCTTTTCAAACCAGGCTTTGATTTCAACCAGTCAGTATTACTTTTCTTTCTGTCTACGAACTCACTTTTCACCACTAGATCTTTTAAAGACTTGGATTTTTTATACGTAATTTCAGGATTCTTTTTGACCATCGAACCAAGTACCGGATCATTCCTCACCAGATACAAGTGTTTTCTCAATATTGTTCTTATTTCTTTATGTTTGATGTTAAAGGTCGTTATAAATCTAGGAGAAACCTGAACGCTTTGCGTTTTGTCTAAATTCTTCTGCTTCTGAGTTCTAGATGGTTCGAAGAGTATATTTTGTCTAATCAACTTTCTGGCCTTATTAGATGCACCTTTAAGGATCGTCTCCTTATACCCTCTTTGAATGATCCTCTGGGTCATTTCAGTTTTAATCTTGTCATACTCCTCATCACTGCTGCAAGTGCGCCTCGCTCTATAAAATTCCCCAAATGGAATACTCCTTATAAGAGCTGTTGGATGGGCGCTTCCTGCATGCAGGATTGAGTTTCCTGCAGTTGTCTTACGGAACACTGAGGTTTCTAATTTGCAATCGATGGGGGTGATCCTAATATCAAGGAAATCTAGAAAGGAAATTTGCTAGAGTTCCCCACGAATTCAAGACTGAATTAATTCTGGTTCAGCTCATCTATGAATAGATCGATTGACGTCTCCGTGCCCTGCCACAACACGAAGACATCGTCGATATATCTGACCCATAATAGAATATGTTCCGTCCAGTGATCAAGGGGACCCCCTCTGAGCACCCGCTCCTCCCACCAGCCGAGATGTAAATTGGCGTAGCTGGGGGCAAAGCAGGTGCCCATCACGGTCCCCCTCTCCTGGAGATAAAGATCACTGCCAAAAAGAAAAATATTCTTCATTAGGCACCATTCCATGATTTTGAGAATCATTCTATTCTGTGAAACAAGTCTTGCCGGTCTCAAATTAAGATAATGCTCAAATGCCCTCAGTCCATCTACATGTCTTATGCTTGTGTATAATGTAGAAATATCTAATGTTAAAAGAACCATCGTTTCAGGATCCCAGCATATATCATATATACACTTCAAAAAATCAGTTGAGTCTTTCAAATAAGAAGGGAGTGATCTAACAATAGGATTCAAGAAATAGTCAATATACCGCGATGCATTCTCAAAAAGGCTTCCACATGAAGAGATGATGGGCCTCCCTGGTGGGCTAGTGGCATTTTTATGAATCTTTGGTAACATATAGAAGACCGGAACCACTGGATTGTCCTGTTTTATGAACTTATGCTCATCCCAGCTGAGTAGTCCATTTTCTTTCCAGTGGTCCAGTCTTCCCTGAAATTCAATTATAACATTGTCATATTCCTTGGGGCTTATTTTCCTATAACAACTACAGTCTTGCAATTGACTGAGTGCCTCCTTCTTATATTGTTCTTTCCCCCAAAGAACCACATTACCTCCTTTGTCAGAAGGTTTCACTAGAAGTCCATCCTCCATCTGTAATTTTTTCACTGTTTTGTGGAAAAGCGCCTTTTCTGGGTTTATTTTATATTTTCTCTGATTATCCTGAAAATACAAATATATATATATATATAGATATATATATAGAGAGAGAGAGAGCGAAAGAGAACAATAACCAAAATAGTCTGTGCTAAGCTCTACTACCTTATGAAGAAATCGCTCCATTATCTTCTGTTTTTTTCCAAGACTTTTTCCAAACGTTTATGAAGTACTATTTAGAAGTGGCCATTTGCCACAACAGTTTATTACAAAACAAATAATAAAAAGGCTGTTCATGTGGGGGTTAGTTTATTGTAAGGGCAGATGGGAGTCTGATTACAGGGGAGGCATTGTAGCCAATCTCATCTGCCAAAGGCCCTGTGTATTGGTAGTTTGACATCTATCTTTGTGCCAATAGCTTACTCTAAATGGCCAAAGGCTGGGCATAGTTTTTTTAAGGATAAGTTTACTCAGGATTTGCTCACAAGCCAGGCCATGGGTACAGAGCCCGCTCTGAGGCATGGCTCAGTACAAGACCTGGCTGCAGGCCAAACGTTATGTGCAGAAAGCATGTTCCCATAGTCCACCCACATCATCAGATGCCTTGCACAGCAAATTTGGTGCAGTGAGGAAGCCTCAGCATCCGGCTGCAGGCCACGCCCTATGACCAGAGCACACTACATACAGCAACATATTATGCAGAACCTGACCAAAAAAGAACTATCTCCCTGGAACATACTGTACACAGCTTTTGGTCATGTGCAGTTGGTGATAGGGCTGGTGTGGGTATTAGTCATAGACACAGTGAGCATGAACCTTTGGATCTGTGCAGTATGCTTTGAAACTTAGGCACAAATTTACTACGGGTTTGTGTTGCCCTTGTATGATCCATGCACAGTCACCTTGCATGGCTCCACATGGTTTAGTAAACCCAAATTCTGCAACACACAAAAAAATAGGAAAATGCCATTAAGGATTTTTGTGCAGGAAGACACCCTTGTAGCATGGCCCATGGGTGCATTGGCGCTAGGCAACCACATATGCGCCAGTGCTGGGAGACAGCAGAAATGTGCCATATGTTTGCAAATTGCGATTCCTAAATGCAATGCATGATGCAATTTCAAATAGCGATTTCGCTATTAGGGGTCCCAAATTTTCTTCAAATGAAACTGAATGATAATTTGGAAAAACTTTGAAAAGTGCACTAAAGTGCATTTTTCAAAGTTACATGTTACAAACACACACATACCATTGGGGCATGTGTGTGCTCAACATGGATGCACATTACAATTTCAGGGGTGCAACAGGGTATCCTTTTGGCACCCTGCACCCTTGAAATTGCATGCACAATTTGCGAGGACCTAATGGGTACTCGCAAATTGCGCGTGCAAATCCCATTCATTCCTATGGACTTTTAGGCCCATAGGAATGAATGGGAAGCAATTCCTTAATTCTGACTCGCAATTTGTGATTCAGAACTTAGAAATCTGAAGGAATTGCTATTTTTTTTAGCGATTCCTATTTGCATAGGCTTTTGTGATTCCTTATTTGCGATTCCTTAATAATCGCAAATAAAGAATCGCAAACGCCTATCTTGATGCATGTGGGGGATGGTCTTTCGTGAGTTAAATATTTATTAAACTCTGCCATCGAATGGACATGAAACAGCTAGTGTTGAATTTGTTAATCTAAAACCAAAATCCTCCTTCGCTCCATGAAACTAACATTTTTCTATACTTTCTATATAAAGGTGCCAAGGTTTGGGAGACCAATGCATAAAGATCAATTGATATATGGAATGCTGAACAATGCCAAACAATCACCTAGGCAACCACATATGCGCCAGTGCTGGGAGACAGCAGAAATGTGCCATATGTTTGTAAACATTGTGTGTTTCTGCTCTCTCCCTTTCATGCAACGCAGTGCAGCAAGTTGTCTTGGCCTGCTTACAAGTTTAATACATACATTTTGGGAGGTTGCACACATGATTTTTTTAAACAAACAAGTGATTGGTAGCAGACAATCACATCCAATTCAAAAGCTGTGGAGGTTTTCACCGTTACACACACAAAAATAACAGAGCAAACTCAATGACCTTGAAAACTACCTGCATTGATACAACATGCATTTTACTTGCCTCCCCTGTATGAATGATATGGCTTTCATGATAACATTTATGCTTCAGATTCTTCATAATGTTTTAATGACAAATTGCTTCCTGCCTCTTTCGTTATTGATGGGACCACAAGGGCCCAACACGCCCTCTTGTGTGGGGTGCATCGCAAATTGTGATTCCTTAAATGCAATGCATGATGCAATTTAAAATAGCGATTTCGCTATTAGGGGTCCCAAATTTTCTTCAAATGAAACTGAATGATAATTTGGAAAAACTTTGAAAAGTGCACTAAAGTGCATTTTTCAAAGTTACATGTTACAAACACACACATACCATTGGGGCTTGTGTGTGCTCAACATGGATGCGTTGTAAAAACTGACCTTTCCTCACAGACTTACTGGGCTTGCCCTGAAGCGGTCTCTCACACACGCTCCCGCACTTGCTGCCTGATTGTGTGCCTCATTGCTGCCTGCTACCCTGCTGGACCCGTGATCACGCGCATTCGCACAGCGCCTGGTATTGTAGCCTGTAAAGCGCTATTAGTGTGTCCTGCGCCGCATCGCCAAATTAATAGTTACTTAGCCTGCTTGTTGGGAAATCGAAATTGTACCAGCTGATTGGTTTTTGTGCACATTGGAGCTGCATTGTTTGGATCTAAGTTGCCGTAGCCTGCTATGGTTCGATTGCCGGTCCTCGGCTGTGCCCCGTTTCACTTTCTGTTTTGGAAGCCATTTTGTTGTTGTTGTGTCCTGGCCCGTGTCTCCCCCCCGCTCCCGCCTCCCAGCTGACCCGCCCTCGCCCCCGCCCCCTCCACCTCCCATTTATGACAGATGCATTGACGCGCAGCGTTCACGCGCAGCGGACACGCCCCATGCGCGCCCCATGCGCGCCGAAGACGTGCCCCATGTGCGCCGAAGGCGCGCCAAAGATAAGCCCGTCTAGGCCCGTCCGCGCCTGGACCGCGCCCAGCGCCAGACCCACTGGTCCTCGCAAACCGCACACCTCCCGCAGAACATATGACGCCGCAACCCTCCTAGCACTTAACCCCGGACGCACACCACAATGCCACGTAGCTGCCCCAGGACGTACCCACGGTCCTTTTACCTGCCACTCCTGCGATTTTACCAGCATCAAGACCCATACCATTTCCATCACCCCCAAACCCAGCTCGGACTCTAACCATCTGAAGTGCATCCTGCTGAACACCCGCTCGGTCCACAGACACGCAACTGAGCTCTGGGACCTTCTCGACACTGCTTCACCGGACATCGTCTTCCTTACAGAAACCTGGATGAACGCATCATCAACACCTGACATCGCCATAGCCATCCCGGACACTTACAAGATCACCAGAAAAGACCGCACCAATCAAACGGGAGGAGGCATCGCCATCGTCCACAAGAACAACATCAAAATCACGACCAGCCTCGACGATAACCTTACAACCGCCGAACACCTCCACTTCCAGATCCACACCGACCCTAGGACCACACTTAGAGGTACCCTCATCTACAGGCCCCCAGGAACCCGTAAACAATTCATCAAAGACATCATTGACTTCATCAGCCCACATGCCCTCGCCTCCGAAAACTACATTCTACTAGGAGATCTCAACTTTCACCTGGAAAAGAAAAACGACATCAACACCACCACCCTTCTTGACAACCTGGCCAATCTCGGACTCAAACAACTTGTTGACACCCCCACCCATGTAGCCGGACACACACTCGACCCAATCTTCACCTCCAGCAAGTACATTTCCTTCGATCGCACCACAGCTCTCCATTGGATGGACCCCAGTTGTGTTCACTTTAGCTACAAAACAACCTCGACACACAACCCCCCACAACCTATTCCTCGAAGAAACTGGAACAAAATCACCACCGACCAACTCCTCACATCGCTCAACCAGAACCCACCCGCCCTCTCTTCGGACCCAAACCAAGCTGCCACCAAACTCAAACAATGGATCACCCACAGCACTGATGAATTAGCACCCTTGAAAAACCATCACAACAAACAGGACAGCAAAAAGGCCCCCTGGTTCAACGATGACCTTAAGAAATCCAAGAAGCTATGCCGCACTCTTGAGAAAAAATTGAGAAAAAACCCAACCACCGACAATATGACCACCTTCAAGGCAGCCTCCCGCAAACACCACCAACTGATTCGAACCGCCAAGAAATCAGCATTCAAGGATCGTCTCGACAACAACGCCCATAACAGCAAGGAACTATTCAACATCGTCAAAGAATTCACCAACCCCACCGCAGCCTCAAACGACATCACCCCTTCCCAAGACCTCTGTGATTCGTTATCCTCCTTCTTTTACAACAAAATTGCCGACATACATAACAGCTTCGAGAACATCTCCAACGAACAACCCTCTCCACCCCCCTCCGAACCTAAACCGGCCTTTAACAACCTCAGCGCCTGGAACCCAATCACCATTGATGAAACCATCCACCTAATGAACTCCATCCACTCTGGTTCGCCAACCGACCCCTGTCCCCACCACATCTTCAACAAAGCAGACTCCATCATCGCACCCCATCTCCGTGATGTCATCAACTGCTCCTTCAACTCGGCTACCTTCCCTGAAAGCTGGAAACACGCCGAAGTCAGCGCCCTCCTGAAAAAACCCACAGCAGACCCTTCTGAACTTAAAAACTACCGCCCCATATCCCTCCTCCCATTTCCTGCCTAAGTCATTGAGAAGGCCGTCAACAGACAGCTCGCCGCCTTCCTTGAATCCAACAACTCCCTCGATCCCTTCAGTCCGGCTTCCGAGCCAAACACAGCACCGAGACAGCCCTCATCGCAGCTACAGACGATATCCGAACACTACTGGACAACAGAGAAACAGTGGCCCTCATCCTACTCGACCTATCCGCCGCCTTCGACACAGTCTGTCATAGCACCCTCATACAACGCCTCAGCAACATCGGCATACAAGGGAAGGCCCTGGAATGGATCATCTCGTTCCTAACTGGAAGAACTCAGAGAGTCCGACTTCCCCCATTCAAATCAGAGGCCACCGAAGTCATCTGCGGCGTACCACAAGGATCATCACTCAGTCCCACCCTCTTCAACGTTTACATGAGTCCACTCGCATCCATCGCGCGTCAACACAACCTTAACATCATCTCCTACGCTGACGACACCGAGCTGATCCTTTCCCTCACCAAAGACCCTAACACCGCCAAAACCAATCTTCACGAAGGCATGAAAGAAGTAGCCGAATGGATGAAAAACAGCCGCCTAAAACTTAACTCATTTACAACAAGGGGTGGTGATGGACAGAGTCTCTGAATTAAGCAGAGTACTCTCACCCAGTCAAGAGATCAGGGCTAGATCCAACACCGTTTTTTAGCTCATTGCACCATCCCAGTTTCTGAACCTGGCTGTATGCAAATTAGTCTGTCCCTGGCCCAGTGCATCATGGGAACAGGGCAGACCAGACTACAAAAGCCAATTCTTACACTGGGAAGGAAACAAGCTTCCGGGGACCGGTTTCTGGCATTCCAGCCGTCTTCGGCCCGGCTTGCTTGAATCCTGATGCTGCAATGAGCAAGGGACTCACATCTGAGTATACCCTTCCACGCTTAGGGTGGACAAAAATTATTTACAACAAGGGGTGGTGATGGACAGAGTCTCTGAATTAAGCAGAGTACTCTCACCCAGTCAAGAGATCAGGGCTAGATCCAACACCGTTTTTTAGCTCATTGTACCATCCCAGTTTCAGAACCTGGCTGTATGCAAATTAGTCTGTCCCTGGCCCAGTGCATCATGGGAACAGGGCAGACCAGACTACAAAAGCCAATTCTTACACTGGGAAGGAAACAAGCTTCCGGGGACCGGTTTCTGGCATTCCAGCCGTCTTCGGCCCGGCTTGCTTGAATCCTGATGGTGCAATGAGCAAGGAACTCACATCTGAGTATACCCTTCCACGCTTAGGGTGGACAAAAATTATTTACAACAAGGGGTGGTGATGGACAGAGTCTCTGAATTAAGCAGAGTACTCTCACCCAGTCAAGAGATCAGGGCTAGATCCAACACCGTTTTTTAGCTCATTGCACCATCCCAGTTTCAGAACCTGGCTGTATGCAAATTAGTCTGTCCCTGGCCCAGTGCATCATGGGAACAGGGCAGACCAGACTACAAAAGCCAATTCTTACACTGGGAAGGAAACAAGCTTCCGGGGACCGGTTTCTGGCATTCCAGCCGTCTTCGGCCCGGCTTGCTTGAATCCTGATGGTGCAATGAGCAAGTGACTCACATCTGAGTATACCCTTCCACGCTTAGGGTGGACAAAAATTATTTACAACAAGGGGTGGCGATGGACAGAGTCTCTGAATTAAGCAGAGTACTCTCACCCAGTCAAGAGATCAGGGCTAGATCCAACACCGTTTTTTAGCTCATTGCACCATCCCAGTTTCAGAACCTGGCTGTATGCAAATTAGTCTGTCCCTGGCCCAGTGCATCATGGGAACAGGGCAGACCAGACTACAAAAGCCAATTCTTACACTGGGAAGGAAACAAGCTTCCGGGGACCGGTTTCTGGCATTCCAGCCGTCTTCGGCCCGGCTTGCTTGAATCCTGATGGTGCAATGAGCAAGGGACTCACATCTGAGTATACCCTTCCACGCTTAGGGTGGACAAAAATTATTTACAACAAGGGGTGGTGATGGACAGAGTCTCTGAATTAAGCAGAGTACTCTCACCCAGTCAAGAGATCAGGGCTAGATCCAACACCGTTTTTTAGCTCATTGCACCATCCCAGTTTCAGAACCTGGCTGTATCCAAATTAGTCTGTCCCTGGCCCAGTGCATCATGGGAACAGGGCAGACCAGACTACAAAAGCCAATTCTTACACTGGGAAGGAAACAAGCTTCCGGGGACCGGTTTCTGGCATTCCAGCCGTCTTCGGCCCGGCTTGCTTGAATCCTGATGGTGCAATGAGCAAGGGACTCACATCTGAGTATACCCTTCCACGCTTAGGGTGGACAAAAATTATTTACAACAAGGGGTGGTGATGGACAGAGTCTCTGAATTAAGCAGAGTACTCTCACCCAGTCAAGAGATCAGGGCTAGATCCAACACCGTTTTTTAGCTCATTGCACCATCCCAGTTTCTGAACCTGGCTGTATGCAAATTAGTCTGTCCCTGGCCCAGTGCATCATGGGAACAGGGCAGACCAGACTACAAAAGCCAATTCTTACACTGGGAAGGAAACAAGCTTCCGGGGACCGGTTTCTGGCATTCCAGCCGTCTTCGGCCCGGCTTGCTTGAATCCTGATGGTGCAATGAGCAAGGGACTCACATCTGAGTATACCCTTCCACGCTTAGGGTGGACAAAAATTATTTACAACAAGGGGTGGTGATGGACAGAGTCTCTGAATTAAGCAGAGTACTCTCACCCAGTCAAGAGATCAGGGCTAGATCCAACACCGTTTTTTAGCTCATTGCACCATCCCAGTTTCTGAACCTGGCTGTATGCAAATTAGTCTGTCCCTGGCCCAGTGCATCATGGGAACAGGGCAGACCAGACTACAAAAGCCAATTCTTACACTGGGAAGGAAACAAGCTTCCGGGGACCGGTTTCTGGCATTCCAGCCGTCTTCGGCCCGGCTTGCTTGAATCCTGATGGTGCAATGAGCAAGGGACTCACATCTGAGTATACCCTTCCACGCTTAGGGTGGAGAAAAATTATTTACAACAAGGGGTGGTGATGGACAGAGTCTCTGAATTAAGCAGAGTACTCTCACCCAGTCAAGAGATCAGGGCTAGATCCAACAACGTTTTTTAGCTCATTGCACCATCCCAGTTTCAGAACCTGGCTGTATGCAAATTAGTCTGTCCCTGGCCCAGTGCATCATGGGAACAGGGCAGACCAGACTACAAAAGCCAATTCTTACACTGGGAAGGAAACAAGCTTCCGGGGACCGGTTTCTGGCATTCCAGCCGTCTTCGGCCCGGCTTGCTTGAATCCTGATGGTGCAATGAGCAAGGGACTCACATCTGAGTATACCCTTCCACGCTTAGGGTGGAGAAAAATTATTTACAACAAGGGGTGGTGATGGACAGAGTCTCTGAATTAAGCAGAGTACTCTCACCCAGTCAAGAGATCAGGGCTAGATCCAACACCGTTTTTTAGCTCATTGCACCATCCCAGTTTCTGAACCTGGCTGTATGCAAATTAGTCTGTCCCTGGCCCAGTGCATCATGGGAACAGGGCAGACCAGACTACAAAAGCCAATTCTTACACTGGGAAGGAAACAAGCTTCCGGGGACCGGTTTCTGGCATTCCAGCCGTCTTCGGCCCGGCTTGCTGGAATCCTGATGGTGCAATGAGCAAGGGACCCACATCTGAGTATACCCTTCCACGCTTAGGGTGGACAAAAATTATTTACAACAAGGGGTGTTGATGGACAGAGTCTCTGAATTAAGCAGAGTACTCTCACCCAGTCAAGAGATCAGGGCTAGATCCAACACCGTTTTTTAGCTCATTGCACCATCCCAGTTTCAGAACCTGGCTGTATGCAAATTAGTCTGTCCCTGGCCCAGTGCATCATGGGAACAGGGCAGACCAGACTACAAAAGCCAATTCTTACACTGGGAAGGAAACAAGCTTCCGGGGACCGGTTTCTGGCATTCCAGCCGTCTTCGGCCCGGCTTGCTTGAATCCTGATGGTGCAATGAGCAAGGGACTCACATCTGAGTATACCCTTCCACGCTTAGGGTGGAGAAAAATTATTTACAACAAGGGGTGGTGATGGACAGAGTCTCTGAATTAAGCAGAGTACTCTCACCCAGTCAAGAGATCAGGGCTAGATCCAACACCGTTTTTTAGCTCATTGCACCATCCCAGTTTCAGAACCTGTCTGTATGCAAATTAGTCTGTCCCTGGCCCAGTGCATCATGGGAACAGGGCAGACCAGACTACAAAAGCCAATTCTTACACTGGGAAGGAAACAAGCTTCCGGGGACCGGTTTCTGGCATTCCAGCCGTCTTCAGCCCGGCTTGCTTGAATCCTGATGGTGCAATGAGCAAGGGACTCACATCTGAGTATACCCTTCCACGCTTAGGGTGGACAAAAATTATTTACAACAAGGGGTGGTGATGGACAGAGTCTCTGAATTAAGCAGAGTACTCTCACCCAGTCAAGAGATCAGGGCTAGATCCAACACCGTTTTTTAGCTCATTGCACCATCCCAGTTTCAGAACCTGGCTGTATGCAAATTAGTCTGTCCCTGGCCCAGTGCATCATGGGAACAGGGCAGACCAGACTACAAAAGCCAATTCTTACACTGGGAAGGAAACAAGCTTCCGGGGACCGGTTTCTGGCATTCCAGCCGTCTTCGGCCCGGCTTGCTTGAATCCTGATGGTGCAATGAGCAAGGGACTCACATCTGAGTATACCCTTCCACGCTTAGGGTGGACACAAATTATTTACAACAAGGGGTGGTGATGGACAGAGTCTCTGAATTAAGCAGAGTACTCTCACCCAGTCAAGAGATCAGGGCTAGATCCAACACCGTTTTTTAGCTCATTGCACCATCCCAGTTTCAGAACCTGGCTGTATGCAAATTAGTCTGTCCTTGGCCCAGTGCATCATGGGAACAGGGCAGACCAGACTACAAAAGCCAATTCTTACACTGGGAAGGAAACAAGCTTCCGGGGACCGGTTTCTGGCATTTCAGCCGTCTTCGGCCCGGCTTGCTTGAATCCTGATGGTGCAATGAGCAAGGGACTCACATCTGAGTATACCCTTCCACGCTTAGGGTGGACAAAAATTATTTACAACAAGGGGTGGTGATGGACAGAGTCTCTGAAGTTCATTACCACCCCCTGTTCTGAATCGTTTTTGGCCACTATAGGTGTGGCAGGGTATACTCAGACATGAGTCCCTTTCTCACTGCTCCATCAGGATTCAAGCAAGCCGGGCCGAAGAGGCTGAAATGCCAGAAACCGGTCCCCGGTAGCTTGTCTCCTTTCTGGTGAAGAATTGGCTTGGTAGTTTGGTCTGCCCTGTTCCCATGATGCACTGGGCCAGGGACAGACTAATTTGCATATAGCCAGGTTCTGAGCTGGGATGGGGCAGTGAGATAAATAACGGTGATGGATCAAGCCCTGATCTTTGGACTGGGTAAGAGTGGTCTGCTTAATTCAGACACTGTGTTCATCACCACCCCCTTTTCTGAATCGTTTTTGGCCACTATAGATGTGGCAGGGTATACTCAGACATGAGTCCCTTTCTCACTGCTCCATCAGGATTCAAGCAAGCCGGGCCGAAGAGGCTGAAATGCCAGAAACCGGTCCCCGGTAGCTTGTCTCCTTTCTGGTGAAGAATTGGCTTGGTAGTTTGGTCTGCCCTGTTCCCATGATGCACTGGGCCAGGGACAGACTAATTTGCATATAGCCAGGTTCTGAGCTGGGATGGGGCAGTGAGATAAATAACGGTGATGGATCAAGCCCTGATCTTTGGACTGGGTAAGAGTGGTCTGCTTAATTCAGACACTCTGTTCATCACCACCCCCTTTTCTGAATCGTTTTTGGCCACTATAGGTGTGGCAGGGTATACTCAGACATGGGTCCCTTTCTCACTGCTCCATCAGGATTCAAGCAAGCTGGGCCGAAGAGGCTGAAATGCCAGAAACCGGTCCCCGGTAGCTTGTCTCCTTTCTGGTGAAGAATTGGCTTGGTAGTTTGGTCTGCCCTGTTCCCATGATGCACTGGGCCAGGGACCGACTAATTTGCATATAGCCAGGTTCTGAGCTGGGATGGGGCAGTGAGATAAATAACGGTGATGGATCAAGCCCTGATCTTTGGACTGGGTAAGAGTGGTCTGCTTAATTCGGACACTCTGTTCATCACCACCCCCTTTTCTGAATCGTTTTTGGCCACTATAGGTGTGGCAGGGTATACTCAGACATGAGTCCCTTTCTCACTGCTCCATCAGGATTCAAGCAAGCCGGGCCGAAGAGGCTGAAATGCCAGAAACCGGTCCCCGGTAGCTTGTCTCCTTTCTGGTGAAGAATTGGCTTGGTAGTTTGGTCTGCCCTGTTCCCATGATGCACTGGGCCAGGGACAGACTAATTTGCATATAGCCAGGTTCTGAGCTGGGATGGGGCAGTGAGATAAATAACGGTGATGGATCAAGCCCTGATCTTTGGACTGGGTAAGAGTGGTCTGCTTAATTCAGACACTCTGTTCATCACCACCCCCTTTTCTGAATCGTTTTTGGCCAGTATAGGTGTGGCAGGGTATACTCAGACATGAGTCCCTTTCTCACTGCTCCATCAGGATTCAAGCAAGCCGGGCCGAAGAGACTGAAATGCCAGAAACCGGTCCCCGGTAGCTTGTCTCCTTTCTGGTGAAGAATTGGCTTGGTAGTTTGGTCTGCCCTGTTCCCATGATGCACTGGGCCAGGGACAGACTAATTTGCATGTAGCCAGGTTCTGAGCTGGGATGGGGCAGTGAGATAAATAACGGTGATGGATCAAGCCCTGATCTTTGGACTGGGTAAGAGTGGTCTGCTTAATTCAGACACTCTGTTCATCACCACCCCCTTTTCCAAAACTTAACTCAGACAAAACAGAGCTGCTCATCCTAGGATCATCCCCCTCTGCCTGGGACGACTCATGGTGGCCTTCGGCTCTGGGCACAGCACCCATACCCACAGACCACGCACGTAACCTTGGCTTCATCCTTGATTCCTCACTCTCGATGACCAGACAAGTCAACGCCGTCTCATCCTCCTGCTTCAACGTACTTCGTATGCTCAAAAAACATATTCCGCTGGATCCCCTCCGAGACAAGAAAGACTGTCACACACGCTCTGGTCACGAGTCGACTAGACTACGGAAACACCCTCTACGCCGGAATCACAGCCAAATTACAGAAAAAACTCCAACGCATCCAAAACGCATCAGCGAGACTCATCTTGGACATCCCTCGCCAAGACCACATTACCGACCACCTGAAAGACCTCCACTTGCTCCCCGTCAACAAGAGAATAACGTTCCGCCTCCTCACCCACGCACATAAGGCCCTCTACAAACTAGGACCCGAATGCCTCAACACTCGACTGTCCTTCTACACACCCTCCCGCCAACTCAGATCCTCCAATCAAGCCCTAGCCGCAGTACTGCGTATCCAAAGATCCACCATGGGAGGAAGATCTTTCTCCTACTTGGCGGCCAAGACCTGGAACTCACTCCCCACTCATCTCCGCCTTACACAGAACCATATCTCCTTCAGAAAAGAACTTAGAACCTGGCTATTCGATAAATAATGAACCCCCTCCCCAAGCGCCTTGAGACCCTCTGGGTGAGTAGTGCGCTATACAAATTTTTGAACTTGAACTTGAACTTGAACATTACAATTTCAGGGGTGCAACAGGGCGTCCTTTTGGCACCCTGCACCCTTGAAATTGCATGCACAAATTGCGAGGACCTAATGGGTACTCGCAAATTGCGCATGCAAATCCCATTCATTCCTATGGGCCTTTGGGCCCATAGGAATGAATGGGAAGCAATTCCTTAATTCTGACTCGCAATTTGTGATTCAGAACTTAGAAATCTGAAGGAATTGCTATTTTTTTAGCGATTCCTATTTGCATAGGCTTTTGTGATTCCTTATTTGCGATTCCTTAATAATCGCAAATAAGGCATCGCAAACGCCTATCTTGATGCATGTGGGGGATGGTCTATCGTGAGTTAAATATTTATTCAACTCTGCCATCGAATGGACATGAAACAGCTAGTGTTGAATTTGTTAATCTAAAACCAAAATCCTCCTTCGCTCCATGAAACTAACATTTTTCAATACTTTCTAAATAAAGGTGCCAAGGTTTGGGAGACCAATGCATAAAGATCGATTGATATATGGAATGCTGAACAATGTCAAACACTCACCCCCAGTATAGAGATCTGGGCCTAAACCCATCGGTCCGCCATCCCAGTTTGGACACAGTCATTTTCAAATCAGTCTTGAACTTTCTCCCCATGGGAAAAGTCCAGCCTGAACAGCAGGGCCAGGTCCACCCTGGACTGGAAATAAGCAACTGGTTTTAGGGTATCACTCCTCATTAGCCAGGATAGTCTGAATCCAGTAGCATGGCAAGCATGGGACCCACGACTGGACATCCTTGTCCCACTTGAGGTGACAAATGCAAAAAGAACAATTGATGGACAGAATGGTGACAATGTCAAACAATCCCCTCCGCCCTTCCCAGTACAGAGATCTGGGCCTAAGTCCATTGTTTTTTTGCTCCCCACGCCATTCCAGTTTGGACCCAACCATATGCAAATCAGTCTTGACTCTGCTTCCCATGATAACAGTCCATGCCAACCTGCCAGGCCAGATACCCCCTGGACCGTAATCAAGCTTACAGTGTTCCTTTAGGACGGTCAGCTCTACAAGCTTTCAAGGCACTACATGCCCGTTCAGTGAACCTGCAGGCAATGACACAAATTGGCCATTTTATCTTTCATGAAAGTTACCCTATAACATCCTGCAAAAGTAATAATATGTCTTAGTATTACATCACGTTATATAGCATGAAATAGAAGGAGTTAGAGACTGCACCCTCGCGGAATTTGCAGAACCCAGATTAGACTGAAAAAAACCAAACAAAACCTTGTGAAGCTACATAGATGCTACAGAGGACTCTAAATCCCTTCCTTTTTTCGCAACATTGGCAGTCATACACAGTTTTTTTGTATATTAAATTTTCTTGAGACCAATACTCCATAACAACTAAAGCTATCCAGGCAGTAAGCAAAGTGTTGCCATCTCTAATTTGTTCTTCATTAGATGTAGCGAATCAACTTTTTTCAATGAAAGACCTTTATAAAGCATGGGGGATTCGCCATCACTGGACCCCTAAAGACGTTCTACCTTGAAATTCTGTTGCCCTTAAGAACCTTTAAAACAAACCTCACTCAGCATTAAACCTTGTTAAAAGAATGAAACCTTTAATCATCTTACTGGACACATGGGTCTTGAAAGGTGCTTCAGGCCCAAGCGACTTTATCTTCCAAGAAAGATCAATTTTAAAAATCGATCTAGATCCAACTGCTAGACAACAGGGTATCCCTAATGAAAAAAACTAAACAACTCGAGAATGCAGGCTATCTTCAGTCTCGGCAAATGCGAAGAAAGGTTCAAATCACACCCTTAATTTAATCTCACCCACTCCCCCGAAACCCATCATTCTGTTCAGGGAACTGGCACGTGTAGTTATGAACGATAATGTATTAGAATGTTGGCATTCCTCTGACATCTTGCTAGTCCAACAAAATTGGTGTGAAACATCCTTTCCCCTAATAAACTTAGTGGAAAATCAACCAAAAGCTACAAGACAATTTAATAAAGTACACCCAAAGGAAGGTCTTGCCATACACATAGGTGAAATGTGAATTTACGGAACACCCAATAAAAAAGAGCAACCTGATGTATACTGGGGATCATAAGTTAGAACTTGAACCCAACCCGTAACAATCAACCAATTTTGTTAAACATCTATATTAGGCCGAAAGGAAACTAGAAACAATTATCTTAAACAAAGCAGAAGAAATCATCACAAGCCTTTAACTAACCTACCTAGATGCCCTATGGCTCCTATAGGGTGATTTCATTATGAACTTAATGAACAACACCGAACGGAACGAATTTGCAAACTTGCAAAATCACCGATTGAATATACCCAACCAAATAAAAAAAGTGTAGAAGGGTACCAAGCAGTCTGCATCATTCCTTTTAATTCTACATTCTGTAGGGCTTAGAGCAATGAATGGAAGATCCGATAAGAGCAAGCCAATAGTTCCAACTCGCGTTTCTGTGACCTTACAAATGACACTGGACTACACCCAAACAAGTTTAAACCTATTCTCCTATAGATTGTAGCATTGAAAAGAGGACGGATTGTGCGTGAGTTTTTTTTTAACACGAGAACAGTCTAACAACTCATCCTCACATCTCGAATATGAAACACATTAAATTGGCAGGTTCAGTAAATGAACATATATAATCATTTGCAACAAAGAGCCTGCAGGCTTGGCACCTTCCGAAAGAACCATGGGCCATATGTATCAAGGAACCATTTTGCGATTCTGTAATAGCGATTTTTAAGAAATCGCTATTTCAGAATCGCAAAATGGTATGTATCAAGAAAAATGCAATTTTTTAGCGATTTCTTGATATTCCTTAATTGCGAATTCGCAAATTGCGAATTTGCAATTAAGGAATACTTTCCCATTCATTTCTATGGGCCAGGAGGCCCATAGGACGGAATGGGAATTTTCTCTCAATTTGCGATTCGCAATTTGCTAATTGCAAATTGAGAATAATTTCAAGGGTGCAGGGGTGTCCAAAGAACACCCTGTTGCACCCCTGAAATAAGCATAGGTGCACATGTGGTGCACACATGCCCTAAGGGCATGTATGTGCGTCACATGGCACTTTGAAAAATGCAAAAATGTGCATTTTTCAAGGAATTCGCAACTTACCACCAACTAGAAGTTGATGGTAATTTGCGATTCCTTAAGGCCATTTAGCAAATTGTTTTGCCTTCTTACATTGCATTTAAGGAATCGCAAAATTTGTGATTCCTTAAATGCAATCGCAAAATAAGGAATCGCAAATTTTGCAATTCCTTATTTTGCATCGGGATTTCCTTCATACATATCATTTTGTGAATTCGCATTCGCAAAGGCCGAAATTCTGCGAATTTTGGACTTTGCGAATGCGAATTTCAATGATACATATGGCCCCTAATCCGTTTACCAGAAGCTTTAGCTGCCTCCTGGGAATGGCCAAATTTACGGTCAGTTTGCCGACAGAATGTGGCACTTCATACTGCCACAGGGGATCAAATTTGGCAATTTAATTTAAGTCAATGTATGATTCTCGAATTCAAAAAGTACAAAAACAGTACTGAACAAAGCAATAAGGATAATCAAAAAAAAGTCAGTAAGCCCTAACTTAATTCAACAAAAAAAATCGATTAACTAAGGTGAAAATTCAAAAAAGTAGTTTGGAGGGCCAACACATCTAGCCAAGACAAAATATGGGCATTCTTGTTTTCAATCTGCAAGCACAAAAACCCAAAAATAATTTTGGAACTTCATTAATAAATGATCCCTCTGAAATTAATAGAGCAAACAAAGCAGATAATAGCGAGCAGGCCTGGAACAATCACATAGCGAAGCTCAATGGCATTTCACCTACAGACTCCATCCAACCAGAGCAAAGTAACCATTTCGTTGGCTCAAGCAATCCTATTTACAACAGTAAACAACTAAACAAATCAAAATTGAAATGTGCTCCAGGCTCGAATGACCTCCCAACCACATTATGTAAGTCTGATGCAAATAATTGGTCCAAGATCCAGATTCCTTTAATACAAATATTGTCTGGGAATAAATGAGATCCTGGATTCTTGAAGAGGATCGATACAGCATCCGATCTGTAAAATCGGTACCGTAAGAAGACACAATGAATAATAGGTTCAAGCTAAATTCTTCACAGGTTGATTTCTCCAAGACCTAGAAGTGAGTATTGTAGGAGAAAACGTAGTTCCACTAAATCAGACAGCTTTCTATTAATTCCCCCCATATCTTGGCTCTTTTAAATCTAATTGAGGAATGCCAAAACTCAACAAGCATTTGCAATGCAATAGGTCTTGCATTCACGAGAGTTTAAGCTATTGGCATTGTAAATAACAATGCCCATTATTTATGTGATTTGAAAACCTGCAAGCAGTGCGTAAACATGCACTTTGTACTTATAGTTGTTGCTTACAAGAAGCAAGGCTGGCAGCAACTGCACCTCTTTGCACCTATAGCCCTTGCATATGAGAAGCAAGGCTGGCAGTAAAAGTGCATGTTTACGCACTTCTTCCAGGTTTTCAAAACACATAGCTAAAAGGCATTGTCATTTACAAGGCCAGTAGCTCAATCTCTCGCAAATGCGAGACCTATTGCATTGCAAATGCTTCTTTTTTGTGTTCCTGATGCTTTGGCGGGTTCTTGCAAGCAGGGCAAATTGCTTTGGTTTTGCTGGTTTAGAGCTAGAATCGAAAGTTGTGCCCTGTAAATGGAACAAACAGGGACTGTTCTCACACACTCAAAACATCTCGAGAGTCCGGAGAAGAGGCCTCAGTGATTCACGAGTACACTAAATATTATTTTGCAGTTCACAAGGACAGCTTGTGATCTCTACACATGGTGATTTAATTATACTTCAGAACCCAATATTTAGATGTATTTGTCTATTTCCATCTTAGCTTTTACAAATTTGAATGAACTTCCATATTTTGCCTATTGATTTTTCCCTAACTAGCCGCAGAATCGCCATGCAATGCAAATACTGTAAGAATTAAATGTACGCCGAGAGGGGCCTGCTGGCTGGTTCGAGGCGCTGCATTGTATTGCCATGGGATAAATCACGGGAGCCAACATACTCCTGACATTAACTCTTCGCCATGTTGGCGAAAATAAAAGAGAACAAGCACACTGATGAAAGGCTGTGCTTATTTTTAGAACTCAGGCGCACCTGTGCAATTAAGCTTGTACTATAGTAAAGTAAAAATCAAATATCTGCCTGCTATCGTAGTGACTCGCTTTCCGCTCATTTTCATTCCTTACTTTCACTTTCTTTGACACCTCTTTGCATGGCTCTGGTGTCCGAGGTATAGCGTCACGGGCTACTCTCTCACAGACATGCGTTTAAGAGTCGTTATTGGCCGAGGGCGATGTGCTGTACTTGTGTGCCAAAGAAACGCATCTGTTTTTGCACCTCTATCAGAGGTTCCCTGCTCCGGGTTCAGGGCGCAGATTCTTTTGGACAGCTCTCAGATGCGTTTATTCAAAATTAATATTATCCTGGGTGCTGGAGCACTCCTGGGTGCGTGTAGGTCCCTGCTAAGGCAACGTGCACGATAATAAACAGGGGCACCATTCTAGGGAGAGAATGGCGTCCTACACGCCGCGCTGCCACCCCTTCACTAATTTCAGTGTGACGGCACTCCTGGAATGTCAACTTGCCACAGACTGGGCTCTGTTTCAATTACATATGTGACCCATAATGAGATGGCTGAGGGTTTGAAAATTAGTCTTAAATGGTTGTTCATTTTGTGTAAAATGACTGGCAATTAGCAAATGGATTATTTGGCTTCTCGGTTTGAATAGATTCATTACATGAAATCTGATTTGTAAACACCTCAACATCAAGTAATCTAATTTTTTCCTGATTTTTTTTTCGCTCTTGTTTTTAAGAAACTTAGGGGCCGATTCACAGAACTAAGTTAAGACAAAATCTTAAACTTACTACTTTTGGTATTCACAGAAGTTAGGATTTTGTCTTAAGTTTGTCTTAAGACAGACTTAAGACAGACTTAAGACAAAATCCTAACTTAAGTCTGTCTTAAGTCTGTCTTAAGACAAACTTAAGACAAAATCCTAACTTCTGTGAATCCCAAAAGTAGTAAGTTTAGGATTTTGTCCTAAGTTTGTTCTGTGAATCGGGCCCTTACACTTATCATCGCACTAGCAGTGATTTTGCGAGGGAATTTTCAATTGCATTATCTTGTTGAAAAACAATTGTTTTGGGAAACCGTCCGGGATAACACCTGAAACGCCATTTGGTTTGAAAAGTCTTGCATGTTCACGTTTTGTGTGACGACTGGTTAAAGATGCAAAAAAAACAATTGATGGACAGAATGCAGAACAATGTCATATATTCACCCCAGTACAGAGATCTGGGCCTAAATCCATCGGTTTTTTCCTCACCATGCCATTCCAGTTTGGACCCAGCCATATGCAAATCAGTCTTGACCCTGCACCAAGTTGGAACAGTCCAGCCCGAACTGCTAGGCCAGGTCCTCCCTGGACAGGAAACAAGCACCCTCATCAGCCAGGATAGCTTGACCCCAATGGCATGGAGAGCACGGAAACCACGTCTGGGCATTCCCGTCCCACTAGGGGTGACAAATGCAAAAAGAACAATTGATGGACAGAATGCAGAACAATATCATACATTCACCCCAGTACAGAGCTCTGGGCCTAAATCCACTGTATTTTTGCTCACCAGATTCAAGCTTACCTGGCTGAAGAGGGGTGTTAACCGGTCTCACAATGCTTGTTTCCAGTGGCCATGTCTGAACTGGGGTGGTGGAGTGAGCTAAAGAATGACGATGGATTAAACCCAGATCAGTTGACTGGGGGTGAGTGTTTGATTTGTCCAAACACTTCGTCCATCGTCCCCTTTCGTATCGCTTTGTTCGCCCTGAGTTTGCAGGGTATGCCCAGACGTGGGTCCCTTGCTCACTCTACCAATGGATTCAAGATAGCCTGGCTGATGAGGATTATGAATCCAAAACCGGTCCCAGGATGCTTATCTTCGGTCCAGGGAAGACATGGCTTGGCAGTTTGGGCTGGACTGTTCCCATGAGGCACAGGGTCAGACTTATTTGCATATGGCCATGTCTGAACTGGGGTGGTGGAGTGAGCTAAAGAATGATGATGGATTAAACCTAGATCAGTTTACTGGGGGTGAGTGTTTTATTTGTTCAAACACTCCGTCTATCATCTCCTTTGGTATCGTACAGTTCAGGGAACACCTGGCTTGGCAGGTCGGGCTGGACTGTTCCCATGAGGCACAGGGTCAAGACTGATTTGCATATAGCTGGGTGTGAACTGAGGTGGCGAATTGAGCTAAATAACGATGATGAGTTCAACCCAGATCTGTGACTGAGTGTGAGTGTCTGAAAAGTTTCAGCACTCCGTCCATCATCTTTTTCTGTTTGCTTTGTTTGTCTTTAGTCGGCAGGGTATGCTCAGACGTGGGTCCCTTGCTCACTTTGCCACTGGATTCAAGCTAACCTGGCTGATACCCCAAAACCGTTCCCAGGAGTCTTGTTTACGGTTCGGAGAGGACTTGGCTTGGCAGTTCGGGCTGCACTGTTCCCATGAGACACAGGGTTAAGACTGATTTGCATATAGCTGGGTCTGAACTGAGGTGGCGAAGTGAGTTAAAGAACGATGATGGATTCAACCCAGATCTATGACTGGGGGTGAGTGTCTAAAAAGTTTCAGCTCTCCGTCCATCATCTATTTGTGTTTGACTTGTTAAAGATGACATGCGAGTTACCCGTAGAGGACGACATGATATACATGAAGCTGGGTGAGAAAGTTAATCTTTCTAGGGGATCAAGTTGTAGTTGCAGCAGTTTCTCTGAGTCACAGTGTTATTGGACTTGAGCGTGTCGAGAGTGATTGATGCATTTTCTCTGCTCAAACATGTATACCCCCCCAAATTGCCCTTGGAGCACCCCTGCCAACAGCGCCATGTAGTGTAGCTGACAAAAGGAGGGCACGGAGGGGGGCTTCCGGTCACTCTTCCCAGACTGTGGTCATACTCTAGCAGTGACAATTAGCATGTGAGAGGGACAAACAGCTTGCTGTAGGCTCCATATTGAATAAATAAATAAAAGGCAACGGTATTGTTGCTGGATGATATTTCGGAGGCGGGTGGGGTGTTCTTTGCAGCAAGCACATAGGTTCCGTATTGAATGAATAAATAAAAGGCCACGTCATCGCTGCTGGATGATGTTTGGGAGGAGGGAGGGGTGTTCTTTGCGGCAAGTACTTGGGCGCTGTACTAAATAAATAAATAAAAGTCATTGGCGATCGCTAATGGATGCGGTTTGGGAGGTGGGAGGGGTGGTTTCATTATTTAGTATGTGATTTTAAACAAGCAAACTAACTCTGAAACAGACAAGGAGGAGTGGCTTAGGCATGCAGTCACATGAAAGGGAGGAAAGCTCCATTAAAATGCGAGCAGTTACTGGCGCCGAGCTGCACACAGGCAAACACTACCAGGAGCAGAAAAAGGAGAGGAAAAAAAGTCCACAAACTACAAATAAACAACAAAAGTGTAATAATACAGTACTTAGTCCCTGCTGTGTGGGAGGAACAGAAAGACAAACAGGAGGGACACAGAGAAGGATTGACCACTAGTAAGAGAGAATTTTTAAAGGACACTGAAATAAACAAATGGCCAACGGGGGGATGGCTAGTACCCCACGAGATACGTTACAATAGGTCTCAAATGCCTGACCTAAAAACTACGCTATATACTTGCTTGGTGTATTTAAAATCAGCCTTTTACAGAGTTTTAAGGGAAACATTGGGTTCAAAACAGAACCACTGAGGTATTACACCAAACGTTTTGCATACGATAGAACAACTGTATTCCAATACAGAGGTGCACATTAACTTGAGCACAGGCAATACAACATCCAGAAAAATCTATGCAAAAGATGTCTTCAAGCAGGTATGTATGCTGGCTCCACTGCTTTTTAATTTATACATTGCTGACTTAAATTACGCAATCAATATAGAAAACTCTCCCCCAACAAGACCAATTGCTGTCCAACATCTATCATGTTTACAATATGCAAATTACATCAAATCATAGAGCAAAACCCCAAGTGGTCTCCAGAGGTTAATCAAAGCTTTCCAAGTATACATAAAAAACAATAGAATGGAGATCAATATACAGTAAACATAAATGATCGATCTCCTTTGGTACTAATTTGAGAAAAAAAGGCAGTTGGTTATTTAACGAAAAAATAGCCCCAGTCCGATTTACACTTACAGCAGGGTGATTTTCTATTAAAAAAGGCAACTTTAAGAATCATCTCTCATCCTTACGAGTAGAGGCACGAGCTTTGGCATTTAATTTCAAAACAGTACATGGAAAACATTATTGTCCATTGATGGAGCCCCTCCTTAAAGTTATAAGCTTTAAATTATTACCTACACTCTCATGTGGAACCAAAATTCTCTGAGGAAAGGCTGTTCAACATGATACTAGCCAATGTATACAGAGGCATATTCGTGCTTCATAAATACGTGACACAGGCACAAATCCACAGCGAGACTGGTTTTACAAAACAACTACTATGAATAAAGGAAGTAATAAAGTAAATGCCACACAGCGATCAAGTGACGTACTGTTAAATCAAAGAGGCACCAAACACCAAGTTCCATCCACTGATAAATGTTGACTATGAAATGCATAGTTTCAATCGAGAAAGACCGAAAGCTGGTGAGATGATGGATCAGTTCATAGAAAGTCTTGATTTGCTCATTAAACATTGCAAGTTTAATGAGTTCAATGATGAAGAGGCCATGCATCTCAGAATAATATACGGTTGCCTCTCTGATCCCTTCAGATGATGACTTCTGAAAGAGACACTCAGCTTGGAGCAAGTACTCATGGCTGCTAGAGCCGAAGAAAGAGCTAACAGAGAAGCTGCTAACATGGAGGCCGGAACAGCCCAAAACAAATCAGTGCTGAGTGTGAAAAGTAAGCCAAAACAGAAGGTAGAAGGCCAAAAAGTATTGTCTCCAAGAAAAAGGAAGTTGTGTTTTCGATGTATACTTTCCTTTCCACATCCCGCCATTGGAGAGATATGTAAAGGCTGCAGGAAAGAGAGCCGTTTTGTAATGGCTTGCAGAGTGAAGAAAAGATCAAGGGAGTCACGTTGAGAAAATAAAATGGATGCAAGAAAGTTCCAGAGATGTTCCAACCACACCCACAAGGCCAAGCGGCAACATCAGTTGAGGCAAGTAGAAAGGTAAGAATATTGATTGTTGTCAAATTCCTCGTCTAAAAGTTTGTCAGCGTCACTGTCAAGATACGGTGAGGAAGATGGGAGTGTGATGTCAATGTCGACCACTGGCCAACGTGTGTATGTAGTATTAGCTTTTTGCAAGGAAGAATGCTGGTCAAAGCAAGATCGACAAGTGAAAGCGCGAAATCCATTTGGACACTATCCCAAAATCACACTGAAGGTGAATGGGTGCTTCATAGCTTTTATCATAGAAAATAGCAGATTGATAAACATTATGCCAGCAGAAATGTACAATGAACTGTCCCCAGTGCCCCGTTTAATCCTGTTGAAAACCAAAGTGTATAGTTGGGCTGCTTTGACGTCACTGTAAAGTCAATGTTCATTTCTAACAATTGCAAAGCATAAAAAGACGGAAGTACAAGCTCCAATTCATGTCCTGCAAGGCACTTCACTGAGTGCATGTAAACTCAGTTTCAGCACTGCTGCCGACATGGGGTAATTTCTGTAAATTACAACGTCAATGCCTATCATGAGACTGCAACTTCACTTACATGAAGACATCCATCCTGTTGCTCAACGACATAGTCAAATTGAGTTTCATTTACATTACTATTAAAGCTTGACATCATTGAGTGATCTACTGGTAGTGCCTAAGAAGGAAAGTAGAGGAGCCGTGAGCATCTATGTTGATATACACTAAGCTCACAAGGTGTTTGAAAGAGAACAACACATGTGCACAAGCATGTGTGTTTGTTCCTGAGAGAGCTTGTGGCTACATGTTTTGTGTGTGCAGGCCTCCCTTGACCTTCTTATTCTTTACACAGTCATCTATTTCATTGGTATTATATTGGTATTATATTCTGTTTCTGTACATCACGTGTTTCAAGTGACATGCTATTGATTTTTGCTTTTCTAATTTTTGATTGATTTGGTACCCCTCTGCTTTTATTTTCATTGTGCCATCTCAGTGTCTTTTGTTCTTCTATTTGCTTCAGTCTCGCCCTTTAAATTGGCAGAGATAGACCCTTCGAAATGACATTTCTGAGATTCCAGGAATATTAGAGTGTCTCACACAGTGTAGTGACTATTGGGCTTCTCTTTTCATTGAGAACACAAATAAACATTGCTGCCTGGAATCTTGCATCTGTATATCTCTCACATACTTGTTTTCCTCAACAGTTTTCATTCTCTCCTCTCTGTGCATATGTAGAGCCTTATTGTGACTTTGGCGGTGGAGTAGTGGGCCACCACACCAGCGCCTCACAACTGCATCACCAAAGCCATAATCAGACCACCTGTTGGAATCCAAATGGAATCTAGTTCGGCTGGTCAGGGGGTCATGCTGCGGCAGACACACGGTGGAGCCTGTTTAAAGATTCATTGGAGAGCCATAACAGGCACCGCAATGTAAACGCCATTGCAGGTTCCTGCAGGGCATAAATGGTCAAGTCCATGCCCCTCAGGAACTGGGGGTCATGCATACAGGGGAGCACAACATTACTATCTGATGCATGGTGGTGCAAAACAGCACTAAGAGCAACTGTGTTTTTTCATCAATAGTGGACTCATGCACTATTACAAAAAAATTTTGCACTGTGAAGCATCATCCTTCCTGCAATGAACGCATAACAGGGCATATATCCAAAGATTTTCAGGCAAAGCCAGATTAACTAAAATAGCATGACCTGGCTCTGCGTGAAATCCAAGTGCCAAAGGAGCCCAGGCAAATCCATGGGGCTAGAAAAATACGGTGTAACATTCCAACAAGTAAAATATCTAATTGTGGCAAAATTCCATATTACCTGACGTGCCATTGGACAGTTGTCCATCCTTTGAAATGTGCACTGGAGGGTTTACCTAGAGTACACACCTCATGCAAGGAACAACCAGGAGCATTAGTACCTTAGCACAATGTCTACTAACACTCAAACACATCTTATTTCCTGCATGCATGGCCAATTTAAGCATTGACAAATGATTTGTGCTAAATCTGACTCCGAAAAATAATTTACAATTCGCGCAAGGCCATGCAACTGATTTTCAGGTAGTGTAGTGTGCATATTAGTTTATGTGTGGCTGGAAGTATCAACTGGCAATGGAAGGAAACCAAACCCAATGCACCACTAACCATGAATAATAGTAGAGAGTGTGCCTATTTACTCAGCATGAAAAACACAACTGAAGCACTGTCATACTCCGACCTCACCTATCTACAGGCTTGCAACAAACCCACTCACTCCAAGGGTGCTACCCTCTACCTTATTATAGCTAGAGACCACATCATTCAACTCGATGACATAATACCATGCGATTGGTCTGAGCATCACCAAATTTACTTTCACATCCTGGAAAAGGTATTGCTCAGACAAGGTTAACCACTCAAAAACAAGCAACTGTCTCGTAACCTGAGGGTCATCAACATGCCTAACCTCACCAACTTGAGCAAGAAACTTCTAGAACCTCCCACTAACATAAATAATTTGCAAGAGTTGACTGATCACTACGTCAACACCATGACAAACATCCTTGACTCTGTAGTCCAGAAGCAACTCAAAAGGATTCCTTGTAAACAATCCAAACATTGGTTCAATGGTGCCCTTAACAACGAAATACGTAATCTAAGGCTCTCTGAGACAGGGTGGAGAAATTCCCCCTCCACCCCTAATCTCAATAAGCTAAGGAAGAAGAGAAGCTCTTATAACAAACACATTCACATTGCTCGATCAGAACATTTCAGAGCGCAGCTTGACAGCACTAAAAACCATCCCAAAACACTGTTTGATATCATCAAACAACTGGCTAATCCTCCTTCTGCAATCAAAATCGCAGGTCCCAGTGAAGAAGACTTCTCAGTGCACTTTTCGGAAAAGTCTAGGAATATTGATCAGGAACTGCAACGTGCTGCCGCTAATCTGCTGTCGATGAGCTCCCTGGGTGTGACAGTACCTGCAGCAGTGAGTGCTCTGCCTTACTCCACAGAGTACACAACCAACAACAATGGTTGCTGGAACACCTTCATACTCCATGATTTGGAGGAGATATCACACTCAATTGCATCTTATAACCATCCAACCATTTCAGTGATCTACTCCTCACTATGCTGATCAGAGACCTCAACCCCACCATTCTGCCTCTCTGGTCCAAGATCATCCAACAACATCTCTAACAGGGGAGGATTCCGGACTGTCTTAAAATGGGGCAAGTCACACCTATCCCCAAGAAGCCCAATGCAGACCTAACTGACCCCAATAAATACTGGCGATCACCAGCAGCATGTCTTTAGCAAAGTTGCTCAAGAAGTGCGTTCATACTCAGCTATGCAATCATATTGAAAAATATCAGATGCTACACCAACATCAGTCAGGCTTTAGACCAGGTAATAGCACAGAAACTGCCCTTACGCACATTGTGGATGACGCCTTGAGAGCTCTGGATCAAGACACACCTTGTCTTCTAATTCTTGTAGACTTGTCTTCTGCTTTTAACACTATCAAACATGATAACTTGATTAACCTTCTTCAATATAGGATGGGGCTATCTGGCCCTGTCTTAAACTGGTTCTCCTCCTTCCTGCACAATCGAACGCAGAGAATCAAAGTCAACCAATCTTTGGCTGCAAGCACCCTGGTCACAATCGGGGTACCTCAGGGATCTGGTCTCTCGCTCATGCTCTTCAATCTCCTCAAGGGACCGCTAACTGCTATTTTGAACGGGTCAAACATTCAATACCACATGTACGCAGACAATACGCAATTGTATTTGAAGATCTCCTCTCCAGATGACATTAAAACTCTTAAAGGAGAGCTCCAAAAAATTCAACAATGGCTAACACATAACTGTATGTTACTAAATGCACTCAAAACAGAGTTTCTCCTGATCACACCCCGCAAACAAGAGACCCCAATGCAAAACTGGATCAAAGATATCTCTGCACTCAACTGCTCCCCGCATGTGGTGGACTCCGCTTGCTCTATAGGTGTCACTCTGGACAAATTTCTGAACATGCATGGACACATCAGGGCCACTACTAAGAGTGTGAACCATCAGCTTAACACCCTCAAGAAAATCAAACTTTTCCTACCTCCTGAGGACGTCCAATCAGCAGTCCAATCACTTGTTATCTCGTGAGTTGAATATGGCTTTTTAACCCTAGCAGAGCTTACTAAAGCAAGGTTAGCGCCACTAAGAGCTACTCTGAACGTCTTTGCCAGACTAATCACAGGCTCCAGAAAGCATGATCATATTACACCTGACCTAATTCAACTTAACTGGCTTCCCATTGATGCAGGGATCTGCTTCAAGATTCCTTGTCTGACACATAAAGCTATTCACTGCAATAGCCTCATTCATCCGGCAAAGAAACTTGAGCTCTCTGGTTCCAGTCAAAATTTAAGAAGCTCGAATACCCTACTCCTGAAACCACCCAAATTTAACAACAAAAGAACCTATTTTTTCTCCTTCTCAGGGCTGGCGCCAAGAATCTGGAATGCCCTTCTGACGGAAATCAGAACCAACCCCTCAACTGCTTCTTTTTAGAAACAAGTCAAATGGCTACTTTTGGAAGAACTTCAACAGCAAAAGTCTCTATGTTTGTGTGATAATCACTTTCCTCAAGTGCTTGACAATCAGTGCTTGACACTAATATTCTCATGCACTCAAAGACCCATACAGACACTCATGCACTCACTCACATACCAATTGATATTCTGATGCAGTTACTCACAGATTCACTCAATCATACACCCACTCAGAGAACTACTGAGAGACTCATGTGTCCACTCACAGACCCTGTTGGGAACTCAGACACCCACTTACAGGCTCACTCAGAGACTCACACCCCCAGCAGTCACACACCCACACAGAGATGGAAGTGCCAAATGAAGACTCACTCAGTCACTGATGCACCTACTCACAGACCCATTCATACACTCACACACTCACTCACAGGCACACTCAGAATCACATGCACTAACTTACAGATTCCCACACCCAGTCACAGATCCACTCAGAGAATGATGCCTCCTCTTACAGATCTACTTAACACTCACTCAGAGCCCCACTTCTATTCTCATGCACTCACTCAGAGACCCATACAGACACTCACTCACACAGTCACTCAGAGACCCGTTGATATTCTGCCACACTCGCTCACAGACACACTCAGACATTATGCAGCCACTCACAGATTCACTCAGAGGCTCATTCATCTACTGCGACACTCACTCAGACACTCATGCACCCACTCACAGACTAACTCAGAGAACCATACACCCACTCACAGACCCACTGAGAGACTGATGCATCCACTCACAGATTTACTCAGACACTCACACACTCATTCAGAGCCTAACCCATATTCTCATTTTTTCATTTTAATTTATAAGGTGTGACAGCTACCTAAGAAGGGTTTCCCGGTGCTCACTGATACAGCCCCTCATGCAGTCCCTCACAGACCCATCTACAATCTGATGCAGTCACACACAGACCCACTAAAACATTCATAAACCCACTCAGAGACCCTATGAGAGACTCATGCATCCACTGACCGACCCTGTCAGAGACTGAGACACCCACTCACAAACCCATTCAGACATTGATGTACCCACTCACAGACTGACTTAGAGGCTCGAACACCCACTCACAGACCCACTGAGAGACTGATGCATACACTCACAGATCTACTCAGACACTCATGCACTTATTCAGAACCTCACCCATATTCTCATATACTCACCCATACAGATACTCACACAGTCACTCACAGACCCGTTGATATTCTGACTCAGTCACACACAGACCCACCCAGACACCTATACACTCATTCAGAGACCCACTGAGAGACTCATACATTCACCGACAGACCCTATCAGAGACTGAGATTCCCACTCACAGACCTACTCAGACACTGATGCACCCACTCACAGCCCCACTCAGAGGATCATGCACCCAGTTACACACCTACTCAGAGACAGACATGCCCACTGGCAGACCCACTCAGACATTGGTGCACCCACTCACAGAACCAGTCAAATACTCACACACCCACTCACAGACCCACTCAGAAATGTATGCACCCACTTAAATACTCACTCAGAGACTCACACACCCTCTCACAGACCCTCTCAGGTGCATGCACCCACTTACAGATCCACTCAGATATGCATGCACCCACTCACAGACCTACTCAGACATTCACACTCCCACTCACAGACCCACTCAGATACTCTCCCACCCACTCACAGACCTACTAAAACACTCATGCACTCGCTCACACACTCACTGTCAAAGGTGAGTGGTTACTGTTAGGAAATAAAATGCAAACAAACCTTAGAAATTTTACAGGGATGTTATAATAAGGACACAGCATTAAAACACCTTGGAAATTCACTTAAAAAAGGTTACAGGGAGATTATAGTTAGGAATTAGAATTAAAAAAAACTTGGACATTCACTGAAAAAACAAAGGTTACAGGGACGTTATAGTTCGGTTCAGATTTCACTCATGCAAAACCAGTGAAATTCAGCAATTATAGTTACCTGGGCTTCCGCAATGCACTGCTTATGACTTTCCAAATTACATCACTCACATACCCATTCACAGACCCATACCAGTACCCACACCACTCACATATGTACTAACTCACCCATAAAGCCACTCATGCACCCACTCACTCAAGAATACAGACACTCACACATTCAGTAATACAGATATACAGATGCTTCCATACCCACTCCTTCAACCTTACAGTTACCCACACACCCACTCAATCACCCATACAGCAATTCACATAGCCACTCGCTCACCAAGACAGCTACTCACAAAACCACTCACTTACCCATACAGCCACTGACACAGCCTCCCCGTCACCCATACACCCATAGAACCACTGACATACCCATGCACACATCCATACAACCACTCACACACCCACTCACTCACCCTTACAGCCACTCACACAAACATTTACTCTCCACAATTGTTGGCAATTGGAGACTGGATGGCCTCCAATTGTCTAAAACTTAATTCCGATAAGACGGAGGTTGTCATTTTTGGACAACTTACACCTAGCTGGTCTCCCGCTTGGTGGCCTGCGTCTTTCGGAACCCTGCCTAATCCCATCTCTAAGGTAAGGAACTTGGGAGTTGTTTTTGATAACCAGCTCAACTTTGTTGCCCACGCCAACCAAGTAGCATCTTCCGCTTTTCATAAACTGCGCTTAATAAGGAAAATCATCCCTTTCCTTACAGGAAAATGCTGGGAAAATTCTGGTAAGCTCTCTAGTGCTGTCCACCTTGGATTATTGTAATGGTCTTTTTGCTGATGCCCAGATTAGAGTATTCAACAAAATGCAAACAATACAAAATGCGGCAGCAAGACTACTTGCTGGAATTCCCAAACACAAGTCCGCCAGAGATACCATCAGAAGACTTCACTGGCTTCCAATCAGAAGTAGGGTCAAGTTTAAAACTCTCTGCATTGTATACAAGGCATTACACAATCAGGGACCTCAGTTCCTCAAAGATCAGCTGATTCCTTACCGTCCCCCCAGGGGACTGCGATCCTCTACCCTTAATGATATAGTGGTGCCCCGTACCAGGACTGTCTCCTGGGGAGATCGTCGGTTCATGGTTTCGGCTCCAAAGCTGTGGAATACCCTACCTTGGTCAATCCGGACCAGCACTTCACTCTGGTCCTTCCGTAACAACTAAAAACATGGCTGTTTAACCAGTAATGCCTTGGATCGTACATTTGTAGTTGAGAATATGCTGCAGAAGTTGCAGCGCCGAGACGCCCAAGGGCATTTGTTCGCGCTTTATCAAATCTCACAAATTAATAAATAAATACAGCCACTCACACCCACTCGCTTACCTATACACACACTCAAACAGCTACTGACACCCATCCAGCTACTCACACAGCCACTCAGTCACTCATATAGCCACTCCACTCACACACCCACCCACTCATATACCTAAGCAGACACTCACACAGCCACTTAAGCACCCATACAGCCACTCACACCCCACCCACTCTCCAATTCAGCCCTCATTCACCCATACAGTTGTTTACATATCCAGTAAGATACCGAAAAGGTATGCAGTTCCTAGGTAGGGCACCCTAAGGGTGAGTACAGACAGATATGTGATTTTCAATTCCCTTTGGGTCACCGTGTCCTTCTGGGGAAAGTGAAGAAGGAGGAGGGGGGATTCCTCCTTTAGGAACTAAGGCCCTCACACACCCAGCCAGCTAGGTGTCATGCTTCATCATCGGGACTGCTTCTCATCGGGTCGGCACTGCAATACCCAATGGGCACCCAATGATGGGGCTCTTTGGCGGAGATCTTTTGTTCCTTGCTGTTTGGTGAGGTGTGGCTGAGGGGCCTAGGCTAGTGTAGATGTTTTGTAGTGACGGTGCGATTTAAAACAGGTTCGGTAGTCCAAAAAGATACTTTAATAGAATGACTCCTACCTGATTAAAATAAAATTAGAGTGGCAAATTTTATCTTAGATTTATTAGTTCAAGATTGTAGAGCTCTACGCTATTACAATCTACCTACCACAAATGTTCTTTAGACCTACAGAGACCAGCAACATATCGAATTGGGGTGTAACCTGCACAGGAAAATCAATTCTGTAAGTTGCAAAAAGATATCTCTACAAGTTATGGGTCATCCAGGACTGTCATATTTCTCTGGCTCAGCTCAGTATCAGAGTGAAGGACTTTTAAAGCACTGTTGTGCCACGGTAATTACATCTCTCTTTAGCAGCAGGAACAAAGGTGTCCCCACACCAAAGAAGTATTTATCAGTGCTTCCCTCAGCTCCTGCTCAAGAAAGGGTGGCAATAGAAAATCTGCATTTGTTAATTACCTGTCACACTGCCCCAGTGGGTGACAACAGCCCAAGGCCAATGAACAAAGGAAGAAGCACAGAAAACTAGAGCCAACCCAGAAGGGGTGCTTCTCTTTGAACTTTTGATGTGAAAGGCCCTGGCAGCAATGTCAGTGAGGGATGGAGTAGAGCCTCAGGAGCAGATGTGACAAGTGACTCCTGGGTTATACAATTTTGAACTGTCCCAGCATGCTGTGCAGGAGGGTTGGGATAGGGGTGAGAGATAACATTGCACCTTAGGGTTGGCCAGGGGTGCCTGGCTTCTGAAACTTTCATCTCCCCTTTAAATACTGTTGCCCAATGGGGAGACTCTCTTTTGACTGGTTATTTTTTGCACTTTACTGCTGGAACCTGGACCACCATGGAGAACTAGATGGATGAACCCCTTGATGGCCAGAAAGGAATAAGGACTCTGCCCAGTTGACATCCAGGACATTGGGTCTCCCAAGGACCAGTGAGGCTGGCCCTCTTACACCCCATGAGGACCAGTTGGAGGAAAGCTCTGGATTTCTGCACCCAGACACCAAGACAAGGAGGAAGGCTGGCACAGTGAGCTAGGAGAACCAGCTTCCTGAGAATTGCAACATTTCAGAGGAGAGGCGGTCTGCTGCAACTTCCCCCGGTGACTAAAGCTCACCACCAGGAGTAAAATGAGCCCAAGATTGTCAAAACTGGCCCAACGGGGCTGAAGTTATGGCATTTTAAAGATTGGTGACACCGTTGACCTTTTATTGACAACAAGGTGTGTGAGGCTCCGCCTTTACTTAAAATACCCCGGGGTGGGCAAAGGTCCAGAGGTCGGTTAAAGGATTATCTTAGTGACTCACACCAAGTGGGGATGTGCATGGGGCTCCCTCCCCAGGCTAATTCTGGCCCCCCCGGGGCCTATGCACCAGTACCGTGGGAGTGCCATTGTGTCCCACCCTAAGGTGGTGGCCTTGCCCCCACTCCCTGTGCTCGAGCCTGGGGGGAGTGGGCAGCCACTCCAGAAGATAGCGGGCAGGGAGAAAGAAGCTGCCTGCTCCCGCGGCAACACATGGAGGTGATAGCATAATCAAGAGGGCGTTAGTGACATCTTGCCAGTAGGCCTGGAGGTGGGGGCAGGACCATGCTATGTGCAAGAAATCTGCCCCGGGGGGTCTGCACCTATGACATTTATCGTCCTCACGAAGACCATACCTGTGTAGTTGCGCTGGAGTGTAGTATATTTGGTGCAGGAATTCAAAATTAATAATGCGAAGGATACAATTTTAGGTCAACTGGTGTAATTGTGTGCAGCTGCAATCTCAGTCTCCTTCATCTATAGTATTTCCTACTGAGTGCTCCTATTTTTTAAGTGACGAGTTCTGCGACGGATGTTGCTCACCCTGCGAAGCATTATATAAACGCGTTACCAGGCCCTGCCGTGTGGGTGCCTGTAATAGGAGTTGCAATGCATGTAGCTGGGATGCCTCGATAGAAAAGGTAGGGAAAAGTTCCTTGATAGCCATGCGCAGTTCACGTAGTTTAGCCAAGATATGTACATAAACGCCCGGATCGTCAGTGTTCAGGCAGTATGCAGTGACTACTGTCAGTGCCGTGCCTCCAAAGTTGCCCTGCACTATAACATAGTGCCCCTGGTCTTCCTTAGTAGCAGTGATGGGCGTAAAGGGGGTACCACGTCATACCATGAGCATGACCCCCCTAGAGTAGCTGGAGTAAGAGGATGCCAAGCGATATTTTGCCCATCTGGCGCCTATCCTCCCCTCCGTGGTGGCCGGGAGATGTGTCTCTTGTAGGCAGGCCACGTCTATCTTTGGCGATCCAGGTATGCCTCGACCCTAAGAATCTTTTGTGGGTTTTGAAGACCTCTCACATTCAAGGTCAGGAACACCGGGGGCCTAGTATGTAGTGGACTACTAGCCATGCGTGTCTGCCCTTCTCGCGGGTCCTGAATTGTGTCTCGTTGCGCGCACTCTACCTGCACAATATATATATTGTGGTTTGAACTCTGACCAGTGTTTTGTGATTATGACTCCTCCCACCCCCCACCCACTCAACATACCCATTGCAGCAGAGACATTCCCGAAAACCTTGAACAGTCCCAACATTTTCCCTCAGGAAAAGAAACTATAACAAGTTAACTATTTGTGGTGTACACACGTGGGCTGGAATTGCCGCCCGAGTTCCCCGTGAGTTAATTCACAGGGTTAGCCGCCGTGGCGGTAGTGTATTAACACAATCGAGCATGCAAGAGCATCCCCAGTCATTAAAAAAATTCTTCAGTTCAGTGGGTACATCACCATCTGTCTCTATATTTCAATGTAACACTTGCCACTATTTCACATTGTTACTGACCCAATCCTCCCCAACCAGGTAGCCCACTTATCTGCATCCGCAGTGTTCATATCTAGGTGTCCATCATCCGCAAAGCCAAGGCGGTACCGCAGCACTCGTGGAGCGGAGGCCAGTGCAGAGAGAATACTTTACCATTGAGACCCAACATCCGCAGGTGCATCTTGTACGAGCTTGTTGTGGCTGTAGTTCCAATCTGTGGTGCAGGAGTGTCAATGCACGTCTCGCTGATGGTAGTCTGGTATTCCACGTCCAATGTGGTTGCCTGATCATCTGGCCATCCTTTCGGAGATTTTCTACGTGTGGGTTGAGCTCCTTTCTGTTGTAGGTATTTTTGTACTTCTTTAGGGTCATTGTAGATTTTTGATTTCCCTTTCTGTTACTCGTAACCTAGCAGGGTATAGCAATGCATAGGTTATGTTCATATCCCGGAGTTTCTGTTTAACAGGCACAAATTTCTTCCTCGCCTCTTGAATCATCGGCGTGTCCATGCCCTTTGTATCCTAGACTGCCAAGCTCTCTAGCCTTACGGAGGGCCACATCCCGGTCCCTGTAGTTTAGAAGCCTGGCTATGATCGGTCGTGTCCGCGCACCGGTTGGTGGTACCGGAGCAAGGGATCTGTGTGCCCTCTCGAAGAAGGAAGACATCTGAGAACGTCTTGCGGCCTAGTAAGGTAGTAAGCAGGTTCTCCACATAGCTTTCCATACTTCCGGTGTTGGTTGTTTCTGCCACTCCCACCAGGCGTATATTAAAACGGCGGGAGCGCGCTTCCGCATCCTTGGCCCGTGCCGCCAGCACCACCAGTTGCTTGTCTATTTTCCCCTGCCTGGTCTCCATTTGCGTGTTGGAGTCTTCTACTTCGAAGATGTGGCGTTCCGCCATGTCCAGTTGCTCCAAGTGGCTGTCCAGGCGCTCGGCCATGCGATCCACCCTATATGTGAGCGAGTCGATCTTACCGTGTATGTTGGAGAGGGCTGCTTGGATCGTAGTAAACATGGCCTGAACATCCTCAATTGAGACTCCGCCTGCAGGTGCCTGTTGTGAGAGTGGCTGGTCATCCGAGCTGTGTTCCGATTTTTTTGATTGGTCAAAGTTAAGTTTAGGCTTGTTCCTCTTGGGTTTGCCCATTGTTCTTCAATTAGTCCTGACGATTTTTGGTTCCGTTTAAGGGTGTGTCCAGTAGTCTGGAAAAATGTGGTTGTGCTGTTGGCCTGCGCATAGGGCTATATCGCCGTTGAGGTTCTATGGTCAGGATGGCGTCGTCACCAGCCCCAGAACGCACCACTGGCTTGTTCAGTAGGCTCAGCCAGCTCCCCGACACCAACCTCTGTGTCTGCACAGGTGTGAGCCTCTACGTTTTGCTGAAAGTCCTCAGTGTTCACTATGCGGGCCAATTGCGAAGGTGATGAGGTAGGGCGCACAGGCAAGGGGTGGCCCCCTCCGGGTCCGATACTATGAAAGTGCGCAGTGGGAGCACCTATTTTTTTGGTTTGTGTGGTGGCGCCGCTGTGTCCTCCCCCAGAACGGGGGGTTGTGTGGTGCTCGCTCTCGCCCAACAAGCGCCAGCAGCGTACAGTATGATGATTCCTCATTCCCTGCACAGCCAAAGTTCGGGCTTCTGAAAAGATCTGATAACCGGGTCGCTAGCGGCGCTAGGTGACCCTCGCAGTCATGGATCAAATTGCAGAACCCCAATGGCCAATTGAGGTCTGGCGTATATTTGCGGCAGTTGTGGCACCGGTGAAGCCGGCACGTCCCACAGAGCCTCTCTCCCCCGGGCAGGGAACAGGGCGCGGCACTCACCGATGTGCGTGCCTCACGTCACGGACAGGATCTCACGCGAGGCCGCTGTTCCTCTCGCGCGTCCCTCAAGCAGGCCCCGCACTCCGTCTCTAAAGTCACAAGGTCACATGGCGATGTCGGAGCTCCGCACGGTGGCTCGGACGGAGGCACCAAGGTAGCAGATGTTCCCACGGGTAGGCAGGGGTACCTCGAGGCTCGTATCGTGCAGAATTAATTAATGATAGTTAGGCAGCGCGCCTAGGAAGCAGCCATCTTCCAGCGCGGCAAGCTGCGCCCCCACATTTGTTAAATGTACAGCCATTAGAGTTGAAAATGCCAATGTTTTTTACTTTTGTTTTTATAATTGCAGTTGAGTAATTATATTTGCATAACGCTGTTGTCATTGGTATCAGAAAGCAAAAGTGAAAAACATTGTCATTTTTAACACCAACAACTTTAACCCTTTAAGTGCTGCCGTCGGCCAACGGTCGTCACGGGCACTACCTCCCCAGTGCTGCGTGCGACCGTTGGACGTCCATTCAGCACTGGATAATGGACAGCGCAGCACTGGGGAGGTATATTTACGAAGCTCCTAAGGTGTTAACCAACAAAAGCAAGACCTATTGCATTGCAAATGGTTGTTTACCTAGCCATGTTGCTGGTGCAGTAACATATGCGACATATGTGGATGCCTCTTTTGTCCCCATATGGTGTTGTACCCACAATATGGCTAGATAAAAAAGGAAATCTGTGAACCTGTCATCCCACAGCATAAGAGGCAGGTTGTCTGAATAGGATTTGTTCTGGCACACAGAGTGACGGGTTTCCTGCACAGAAAAGCAAGACACTCCAAAACCAGCAGTGTGCAAATTTATGGGGATACATGCAAAAAGGCATATTACATGTCCACTTGAGATTACATAACCCGTTTCAGCTCTAATACTAGGTCCCGAGCCTGGTGAAATGTAGGGCCAGCCATAAAAATAATAGCAACACAAAATTAAAAATGTAATATCTCGAAAAGTCATCTACTCAACCCGCATTATTTTCTTAACAATTAATCACGTGGATGCTGAAACTTTTATAAAGTAATTTACTATGCAAAATCTTCCAACAGGTCACTGAACTACTGTATCTTAAATGCCCACGTCTTTTATGTAGCAGGCTGAAATACCATGACCGAAGTCCAAAGAGAAACACCTTGTGAAAGGCTGCTATTGGGGACTAATGCAGGCAAGGAAATAGCGGATGTATGACATTACAATGCATGCTTTTACCACGCATGCCTTTACAACGCGGTTTTTACAACGCATGCCTTTACAACGCATAGTGCTTTGGGGCGCTGGATAGTGAATAGTTTAATTTACTATTCCAACTCCAGTCCCCGTGGATAGTAGGGAAGGTGTTGGATAGTACATTAAACATATTCCCTATCCTAGAGCGCCCCCCAGCGCAATGCGTTGTAATGGTTTGCGTTGTAAAAGTTGCGTCGTAAAGGCACTGCGTGGTAAAAGTTGCGTTGTAAAGAATGTTTCCCGGAAATAGCTTCCCTGACACCCGATTAGGCAGTAAAATTTAGCTACTCTGTGGTACAGTGGGCCCCTAGCACGCATGGAGCCAGGTGCAGTTTCATCTGTTGAACTAGTAATAGCTACCTCAATAAGGACCAGACCTACCTATTTATTAGGCAACACAGCCTATTCTTTAAAGCTAGTCAGCAGGTTAGCCATCACATGGTGCAGAATGATTTTTATGCACAAGTGACTGACATGTGGAGATCCGGAGCAAAGAGTGAAGAAACTCCACCTAGGGTAGCACCAATAAAATCCCCACTCTGCACGCGCTGTAATGACCAGTTTTATAACAATAACAACGGGTAAATGGGGAGGGCACAGAAGGGCCAAAGTAATCGACGAGCTGGTCGCACTGGCACGCATGGGTATCAAAGCTCTAAAGCCCTGAGTGCTTCAACCCCGCCTCTCTCTATATTGTGCAGTGCGCCCTGCGGTCTCCCTGGAGTGTTCTCCTCTGTCCGTCTGTTACATCTAGTCTGCCTGGGGCGTGACTTCACTGTGCAGTGAGATGGCTGCACACTAGCGCGGCTCCGCTGTCTGAGCTTCATATATCTGCTCAAAATCCGTTAATCACACCTAATCCAGAGAATCATACATGGTGAAAAGTGGAAAGACTGTCCCTTGAGACATCGGAGACAGCCCGGAGAACGGAGACCCGCGGAGTCCGAGGAAATTGCAGGACTACGCCTAAGCCGATACTGGGCTTACTCGAGGACTGAAGCCGGGACCTTGAGTGGATACTGCTTGGCGATGCGGGTTGCCGGTGGCTAGAAGAAGGACGCGGGACATACGGTGCTGCGCCGCTGACACTCCGCTGGGTCAGGACAGCTGAGCGGAGGAAGCACAACACCCGATTCCACCGGAGCAGCGGTATAGATTACTGATACCTGAGCCGCTCCTGCCCGCTGTTGGAGACGTGAGCGCACCTGTTTGCCTGGCGGCCACCATTAGACAGAAGAGCGGCAGTCAGGAATTGGATCCACTGCTGAGGGGCCGCCGAAGCTGCAAGTTAAGACACAGCCACAACAGCCCTGGCGGCGTATAGCCTCTGGAGACGGCTGGAGGGTCGTCAGCTCTGGCCCCGGGGGCTGTGGGCTGTGGAGGTTCAGGCGGCAAGGACGCCATTTTGTGTGAAGCGGGTGCTGCCCGCAAACCGCAACGAGACCTGGCCAACGTGTACATCGAGGGCAGTACTTGGGAAAGCCAGTGCAACACTATTTGGGGCATGGTTGTATAATGGACACATCCAAAGAGGAGGCCGCGTGGCACCAGCGAAGTTCATGTAGTGAAATATATGACCTGAAACCGAATGGAGTCTGTCTGCTGTGAAGGGGGTGAGCTACTGGGATCCCTTACTATTCTTCCCAGCACGGAGTAAAGGTGAGACACACAAGTAGGCGGGGGACGCCTGCATCGCCACTTCTTGAGGAGGTGTGCTGAACCAAATTGGGGGTACTGTTGTGCATGGAGCAGCGGAGACATTGGGCCTAATTACTCAATTGTGGCACAAGCGTGAGTAGCTGTGCAAACCTGGCTCTACTTGCACGCAGTAGAAAGTGACTATAGGTGACGGCTCCTGGGCCTGGGGGCATACAACATAACCAAGGGAGGAAGGCTACAATTGGTCCAATAATGCTGGGAAGGCAGCGCCAACCAGACCGTAGCGAGAAGCGCACAAAGACATCCAAGATACCACGCCGTTAAGGTATACAAAGGTGGTGCAGGAATTGTCCACAACACATAATAACATAGGTGTGTGAAGAGGGGAAGGTTGCGCTGTGAGACTACACCTGCTGAGGTGGCCCTACAGGCTACATGAAATGGTCACTAAAGGGTGCTGGTAGAAGAGCTACTTCAGCACAGGGTGATGAACTAGAGCCACTGGCTTACACACATGCATGATTTTGGATCTGCTAACAGAATCGTGGCCGTTAAGTACACTGACAGTACACCAATAAGCGAAATATACAAAAATGGGAAAGCCGGATACATGACAACCCCGGATCAATTTTGACAGAAAATCTAGCAAACAGGCTAAGACGGACGTGGGACTTCAGGACCCTGCGGATGACACAGCCACCGGACAACTACCAGAAGAAGATATACGTTCAATGTTCAAAGAGCTGAAATCCAGTCTTCAAGGCATAGACTCTAAAATGGATATCCTATTAGAGCGCATGGACAGGATAACTCCGCCGGTGGAAAAACAGTAGGGATGCATGAGTGTGCTGAAAACTAGAGTGACAAAGACTGAGGAGGGTCAAACCGATATGGACAAGAAAATAGGAGGCATGGACAAGGTGCTTACAGTGATTCAACAGAAGAATGAGGACTTGGAAGCAAGGTTGAGAAGGAATAACATACTAATCACGGGAATTGCAGAAACAATGAATATTCAAAATATGGAGAAATATATTGAAACTATGATGAGAGACCTTTTTGGTCCTGACCTATCCACAATGTTCCTCATTGAAAGTGCACACATATCTCTGGGCCCTAGACCGCGACCAGGAGCACCGGCAAGGCCGGTCATAGCAAGAGTGCTCAACTACGGAGACCGTGATGCGATACTTCCTCTAGCCAGAGAAAAGGGCGCTATTCAATACCAAGGAAATGCCATTGAAATGTACACAGACTTCACATTGGGAGAGCAAGCAGCCCGCAGGGAATTTATTCTTTCAAAGAAAATATTCCAGCAACTTGGAACCAAATACGCGCTGATATATTCAGCTAAACTGCGCGTACAGGGACATGGCAATCCAACCTTCTTTACAGATGCTAAAACTGCATTTGCGTACTCGAAACAAATGGTGAAGGAGCAAAAACAACAGAAGACGGGGGAGAACAGGCTGAGACCGGACTAAGCAACAATGATTGAAGCACACAGACTGAACTGCGTTCTGTATGGATGTGAAATCTATAGGCCGCTGTGTTGTTCAGAATGCTGACAGGGACATGGTGAGGATGATGCTCTCAATTAACAATGGAGAGATGGGGTGATCTATGCAGGTTGTTGACTCTCTCTGACACAGTATGTAGTACGCTGATTGAGGGAGGTTCCTGGAGGTTGGATGTGATATTGTCAGCTCGGCCACCCTGCCACAAGTGCAGGGTAGTTCGCCGGCAGCCTCACACACCCCATGGGATGATTCCCTTACGTAAGGTACTTTATGTAGTCTGTTTCTTGTTAAGGGTAAAGGGTGGGAGTATTACACAAACTAATTGGGGGGTTGGTGTGGGCGGGGGTGGGAAGGTGAGCTGTTTTATAGTTCAGAACTGCCACGAGCTATGCACCTATGCAGGTACGACAAGAGACTGCCACGCATCGAGATGCATCGCTATACACGGCGGGATTGTACCATTCTACACTTTAAATATGCCAACAAATTTCAGCAACAAGCTGACCAGCTCTATGGCTGCTATAGGCCCACTTTGCTACTGAACAAATACGTTACAATCAGCTAATATGTATTCCATAACGTGCTTGATGTGGAACGTCAGAGGCCTGAACGATCGCAGAAAGGCGAGACTGATCCAATCCTATCTCACAAGACTTGCGGTGGATATATGTTTCTTACAGGAAACCCACTTGAGAGGTTCACTTGCGGGAGTGCTCAGAAATAAACGATGGGGCGAGGTGATAGAGGCTGGATATTCTAGCTATTCCAGGGGGGTGGCGATACTTATACGCAGGGGGCTGCATTGGCAAACGCATCACACAATAAAAGACAAAGGGGGTAGATACATTATCTTACAGGGGACGTTCTGTCATACCTCCACGGTTTTAGTAAATACGTATGGACTGAACTCGGATAGCCCAGAATTCTTTCAACAAATTTGGAGGAAGATACAAGCACTAGGACACATTGCAGTTATGTGGGGGCGCAACTTCAACGTGGTCCTATCAACACATGCAGACAGACACAGCACATCCCGAAAGCATCACCCAAAAGCAGCAGCAATGCTACGTCACATCATAGAGGATCTCCAATTAATAGATTCCTGGAGAACTTCACACCCGACAACTAAGGTGGGGACTTGAGTAATGCATCATTGCAATGCGTGGTCGTGCCAAGCCTTTTGGCTGGTCTCCAAGGACCTCCAAACCTGGCTGATAGAAGCCACACACCACCCCAGAACATTCTCAGACCATGCGCCCACCCAGATTAGGCTGCACACTCCTCCTGCATACACCCAACCATTCAAAAGGAGGTTCCCATCTGGTGCCCTGTTAGATCTAGTGTTCCGAGATGAACTGAGAGATAAAATCACAGAATATTTCACGATAAATGAGGGCACAGTGGAGTCGCCGGGAACTCTATGGGAGGCGTTTAAGGTGGTCACAAGAGGTCCCTGCATAGCGCTTAAATCGGGAGTACTAAAAGATATACGCACTACACTAAGCAGATTAGAGCGGGATATACGGGAACTGGAACAAGCACAACTGATCGGTCCGTCTCCTGAAATTACAGCACAGATAAGGTCTAACTGACAGAATTCCAGGAAGAAGCAGAAAGGGAAGTGGTCTATATGAATAAATACACACAGGCGAGGCGTTACGGGGAGATCGAAAGACCGGGGAAAACACTAGCAGGACTACTAAGTACACCAAAAGGGTCAGTTTATATCACTGAAATATATTCAGACATATTGGATATATTGTCAGAACACCACCTGAGATACTACACGAAATGTCTTTGTTTTATAAACAGCTGTACACCTCACACAAAAAGACCCTACACAGTCGGATATAATTGACTACCAACATGAAATGGCACTGGCCTGGTTTAACAATGGTTCCAGAGAGTACATGGAGTTGCCGATTACGATGGACGATATTAGGCAGGTAATAAATAGCATGCGAGCGGACAAAGCCCCAGGGGCTGACGGCTTAAAGGCAGCATTTTACAAAGAATATGCGGCTATCCTAGCCCCCAGATTATTGCAGGTGTTTCAGGAGGGAAACTGGTATATTGCCTCCCACACTCCGTGAGGCCACTATCATAACTATACTGACGCCGGATAAGGATCCGACTAAACCAGATTCATACCGTCCGCATTCCCTGATAAACTTAGATGCCCAAATATACCCCAAGCTACTAGCAAATAGGCTTCCGCCCATGCTCCCACAGATAGCATTGCCGGACCAATCAGGGTTTATACCTGGTCACACCACTGCGCATAACTTGCGAACAATCTTTGGTATTTTACATTACTTAGCACCTCATGTACAGGCCATAGCGGCATTATTAGATGCCACGAAAGCGTTTGATTCACTGGAGTGGAAATTTATATTCACCTTGCTGGCTCATATGGGCCTCAGTCCCATATTTATTAGGCAGATTCAAATATTATACGCAAACCCTACAGCGCAAGTTAAGGTCAACGGGAAGATCTCCGAACCATATAACATCACAACAGGAACAAGGCAGGGTTGTCCGCTGTCGCCATTGTTATTCGCTATAGCCACGGAACCGTTAGCAGCCAGACTCCGACAATACCAAACACAGAAGAGCATTGAGTTCACAACCAGAGGCCTATTGATATCGATGTATGCAGATGATCACGATATACCTAACTAATCCTAGGGAAAACTTTGACACGGTAATGAGGGAACTGATAAGGTACGGGGGTCTAACTGGGATGCAGATTAACTTGGCAAAATCAGTGATGCTGCCACTTACAGACACTACGACTCCATTCGACACAGAATTTCTGATACAATGGGCAGAGGGGGAAACGCGTCATCTAGGTATCTGGATAAGCAGATCGATGTAAGAAATTTGGCTAGTGAAATATGGCAAGGTGATAGACTGGTTGGAAAACAAAATACAAAGATAGAAGAAATTACCGCTGTCCTTGACGGGGCGCATAGCCATTGCAAAAATGGTAATATTGCCCAAATTACTCTACTTGTTCGTGAACACACCAATGCCACTGAATACCCACTTTTTTAAGTGACTCCTTTCAAATATAATAGAACTGGTCTGAGCGGGCAAACAACCTAGCATATCATGGAAGATACTGACATTGCCAGTTGCACAAGGAGGGCTGGCAGCTCCGGACTTCGAGCTTTACGCCTACAGTGCACAAGCACAATTCCTGCACTTTTGCCACCACCCTACGCCATTTCAGCCCCATGTGGCAATTGAAATAGACAGAGTCACACCACTTCCACTCAACACGGCTGTCTATAAACCCTATAAACAACCACATAAGGACATAGATACAGTGGAGACCATGAGATGGGCATGGAAAGGAATAGCGAAAAGAGCGCGGCAGGAAGTACTGTACGCGCCATCAATGCCCAAAGGCTGTAACCCCCTTATTGGCCTCTTCACACAAATTGGAGAAGAGAAAAGATTTATTCCCAAACTGCTAATTTTTAACGGTGTCACAGATGTGTGAGGCCCAGGTGCCCACCGCATCAGATATGCTGTTATACTATCAGATCAAAGCAGCATGCATATCTAGATACACAGAGTTCCCTAACGCACCGCCTACGCTACCAGCGCTAAAGAATGTCAGCTAATCCATCTCCCCGCAAACTAAACACACATTTATAGCATAACACAGGGAGAATATCCAGTTATCCAGACGATATCCAGGGAGGAATGGGAAAAGGACACTACACTTACCATCACATATAGACAATGGCAATACTGCTGCTCACAGCTGAAGCATCTTTCACCGAACTATAGACTAAGACTTATTCACCTTAACTTCCTACACAGACTATACCACACACCGACACAGTTGCCGCATATGGGATTGCACCCCAATGCAAGGTGCTGGAGATGTGGAGCTCAAGACGCCACGTTTGCCCATTTGGCTTGGGACTGCAGAACTACAGCGCAATGTTGGTCAGACATACATAGACATATATGAAATATAGTAAATGCTATGATACCGGATACACCGCTGATAGCGCTGTTGGGGTATGTGCAGGAAATCACGAAAGTCAACGGTAAACTAACGGCCATGTTATTGTTGCTAGCGAAATGGCAGGTAGCCATCCACTGGAAGAAGCAAAACCCGCCTACGACAGCAGGGTGGGTCAAGGCTGTCACATATTGTAGAGACCACTTGTCCCCCTTTTGGGAACTAATGCCCAGTATCTAGACCATCTGACACATGGGAACCCTTTGCTAGCTGGATGAGATCGGGTGGAGCAGACCTTCAGTCAGATTAAACCGCATGGGGAGGCAGAATAATTGTCAAGCTGAGTGTTGCTGGTAAATAGCAGAAAGCGGGGCGGATTATCACCGTGGCGGTCATTCTAATGTGATGTAGACGGTTGGTTGTACATAGATTGTGAGGGCATAGAGATAGGGGAGGAGTGGTAGATATGTGCCTGTGGGATACTGGCCTATTGATGGACCAGAATGGCAGGAGCGAAAGGGGGGGAGGGCATGGGGTAAAGTTTTCTTGAACGTTCAGATATGAATAATTGCACTGTGATATATGCACTAACAGTAAAGATGACTGCAGAAATCGCTGCCTGCCCAAGGGGTTGTTGGCAATTGAAGCTGTGTATTATAACCTGGCAAACTTACGCCGCCGGCCCCAGGGTTGTAGGTGAATAGCAGTGTAATTTGTATAACGTGAAATAAAATTTTTCTAAAACCAAAAAAAAACACCTAGTCTGCCTTGCAAAAGTGCACACTTTTCCAGACCTATCTTCTCAGTACATTTTTATGGAGAACCAAAAATACAGATAAAAAAAAGTCAGTCATTCATATTTCCTAGATGTTTGCCATTTGGAATGGTCTTCTGCCATTCGGAATGGTCTTCATTGCTGCATATGGAGAAGCAGAAAGCATTGAATCCAACAATAAGGTTAAAACTATTTCAGAATAAGCAATGAGTGCTGATCGGTGCCATGTTATGTTTGAATTGCCACTATTTATGGCTATATTGTTCTCTTTGTAAACTGTCTGCACAAAACAGTGTTCGAGTTAAAAAGACAAAAGAAAGAATTACTTGAAGTTTGCTCGCAAATTACCTCAGAAAACCCACTCTAGTGAATCTGTGGAAATAGAAAAAATTATTCACGGCACCACGATTTAGCTTTAAACATCGTAAACTAAAGCGTGGGTGCCGTCATGATTCCAAAAGTAAAGTATTAAAATGTTCAAAGCTAAAGCGAGGGTGACACAACTGTAAACAGAAGTAAGGAAATAGAAGAAAAATGGTGGCCGCACGCTTGTTTACTTTTGATACAATTGCGGCACCTGCGCTTTATCTTTGAACATCTTAAGCTAAAGCAAGGGTGCCGCGATTGCTACAAAACTATTTGTTTACTTTCAAAGCAATTGCTGCACCCTGCACTTTAGCTTACGATGTTAAAAGCAAAATCAATGGATGCCGCCATTGTAAAAAAAAGTGAAGAAAAAAACCCAAACATGAAGCAATGCAATAAACAACTAGGCCCCAGAGAGAAGCGTGCAGAAAGCTGACAAACAAGAAAATAAACAAGGAGTGATGGGCGAGGGCACACAGAGGGTGGGGGGCGGGGTGACGACGGTGGGGAGGACGACACAGACTTGGGTGATGCCACAAGCATGAAGCAATGCAATAAACACAGACAAGAGTTCCCCAAATAACAGTTACCCTGCCTAAAAAAAGAATTAGGCGGCAGAGTAGACCGACACTGCCCTTTACACATAGTAAGCAGCAGGTGGGAACTACCTAAGTTTACTGAATGCTGCAGGTCTTGTGACAGTGCATACGTTGACTAGGCTCGACCTAAAAAGGTACATGTATTGAAGCGTCTTCTAGGGACCAAGTCTATAGTTGCAGTGTTATGTAATCAAATTGTGATGTGCTCGTGAGACTGATAGTATTATTGCATTTTTATTGTTGGAAAGCCTATAAAACAGACAAAGCCATGCGTGTTGTCCATTTAAATATTGTTATTGAGATAATAACATTAACAATGGTTATTTTTCACAGTGTTTCAATTAAATTGAATTCGATTGTATTGTTAAAAGTTAATTAAAAGCATCACAATAATACAAGATAATAAAACTGTTTTTGAAGAAATACTTAATAGTTACTTTTCTGATTCATCAATTTCTAATAAGTTCATAGTAAATATACTAAAAACCATTTAACAACTCAGGTGTTAATATTTCATTATTCTTCAATAGTCATTGTCTCTCGACTACGTTGTTGTAAAGTGTAATTGTGCGTGAAAGTAGCAAGTTGGAATTTTGTTTCTATTTATACAAGGTTATTGTAAAGTGTCATTGTACATGGAAGTAGCAAGTTGGATTTTTGTTTCTGTTTATTCTAGGTAGCAGAGTCCCAGATTTTTAAAGAATCCAATAGCTATCTTCTGTCTTCAGACATCTGGTTGTCTTATTGCTATACTAGCAGCTGTCTCATTCTTGGGCTGTGCCCTTGATACCCTGTTTAAGTAATTTGTCTTGTAATTGCAAAAATGTCAAAAGTTTACAATTTAACTGAGGGACCGTAGGGTCAAGGCTCTTCATTATTGACGTTGACAGGTTCGCATCCTCCTCTTGTTGGAGATGCATTTAAGAAGTGAGAGGCGTGCTTTTCTTAATACGGCACATATGAAGACAAATGCAAACAATCCACCTTAAAGGTGCTACATGGCCAGAATGTTTTAGGTCCTTTGTATCTCCAAGATGGTTTGCCCGCTAAGGACTGCAGTACTCCAAGACGAACAGCCAGTAACTTTTTCTTTAGGTACACAGGATAAGTTAAAGTAAGATATGCTGCTGGTTGTAAGGTAACATATGTTTGCATTGTCATCCAGGCAAGAGACAGCAGCGAAAAAACTTTCTTGTAATCAATAAGTAAGTTAATTCTTGCTCCTTTGTTGATCACATGGCAAAAAGTTTGGTGTGACAGATTTAGATCACATAAGTCAACAGTGTTTGTTTTTACCATTGCCGACAATCACTGACTGCCATAGAGCGCTGACTAGAGGGCTGGACTGATTGTTTCATATTTTGTGCCATGATTTAATTGTATGGTATCTTCTTGCTGTATGCTGTTGTATCAATCCAAATTCCTGGTGGATTTGTGCAGGTGAAGCATTGCAAGAAAGTCCAAAGACACATTAAAAGTACATGTTTGCAGTTTATCCAAGATTTGAGTATCTTTACCATGCATTACCATGCTTGCATAAGCTAGCGTGAGAAGCAGGTTTGCATTAATGATTGCTAGTAATGGCTGGAAAGAGGGTCCGTCCAGTTTTTTCACAGGTGTACAGAAGTCATATATTAAGGCATTATCATTTTGACCATGTACTGTTTGTGTGTTTGAAAATTGAAATTCTTGCCAAAGTATGAGCCTAAATATTTGTAGTTGTTAACCTCTTCTATGCTAGCGTTTCCTTGTTTATTTTTCAGTTGAGTACTGGATCTGTTCCCTAATAACATGGGGGCATATTATCAAGAATGGCGTTAAAGTTATCGCCACTTTAGTGGCAGGAAACTACGGGTGCTAAATTATGAAAAGCTCTTTATGTAAACTGGGACATCGAAGGACTATATCAATATCAGCAGGGGCAGTGCAGGTCTTGGTGGGGCATTGATGACCATTTTGCATATGTAATGTTGTAGATGAAATTCTCAGTGCTGTGAGGTGAGGTCGGAGATACCAGCTTCCATTGTGCATTACCATCAGCACTGCTATGCTCTAGGGCGCTCAAATAAGAAGGCACATGAGGCTATGTTTAAGTTGAGGGCAGCGTAGGCCGTTTGGCATCTCTCAAATGAAGGTTGCATAAAAGCACCACTGCTACCACGCGGACACCTGTGGCGGTGAGAAGAGGGTGTTGAGAGTCTTCCCGCGCACGTTGGTATACCAGGCTGTGCTGAGACCCCTGCAAAGGAGCAATCAAAACTGAGATGGGCAAACCAGACAAACAGTTGCAGCCCAAGTTGTCCTTTGAGTCCAAGCATCTTAAAAAAACGATCACGCAGGCTGCGTCAGACACTGAAACTGACATGGAAGCACGTGGTGGCACCAAATTTGAGTGTATGATGTTGGCCATGCGGCAAAGTTTGCACACCATCGATAGCAACATTGATACTCTTAACCTCTGCATCAATAGCATGGCCTCTAAGCTAGACAAACATGGTGTGTGCATTACTGAGGCAGAGCAACGCATCTCCAACACGGAGGACAAAGTAGAGTCCGTTACTGAATCCTGCATGCATATTGAAAAGTTACTTACGGTGATACAAGCAAAGAATGAGGATTTAGAAGCCAGGTCACAGTGTAATAACTTACGTATCCACCAACATAGGGACGATGGAGCTATATGTTGAAGACCTGCTTAAAACGATGTGGGGAATTGAACACTTTTCTAACATGTTCGTGGTGGAAAGGGCGCGTCGTTCTCTTGCACCGCATCCCATCCCGGGGGCTCCACCTCGGCCGATAATTGCAAAACTTCTTAATTATCATGACAGGGACACAGCACTTTGGCTGGCGAGAGAAATGTGCATTACTAAATTTCAAGGAATGGAAGTTGCAATTTTTCCGGATTTATCCACAGCGGTACAGCAGGCCTGACAGGAAATTCAGCCAATTAAAAAGAAATTGAAAACATTGAAAATACAGTACGCAATGCTCTACCCGGCTAGGTTACGGATTCATCATGGCAGTAAACCAAAGCTTTTCACCACTAAGTGGGGCTAATGTCGATTGCAGAAGGTAAATTGAACTTGATAACATGGAATGTCAGAGGTCTTAACAATCCCAAAAAAACTAGACAGGTGTTGGCATACCTTGATGGGCATAATGTGCAGGTGGCACTATTACAAGAAAAGCATCTAACCAAGACTGCCGTAACAGCAATTGCCGTGAAATGGTCCGGGCGCGTTTTGCCTCTTCATACTCTTTTTATACAAGGGGGTTATGCTTTTAACTAAAAAAGACATCCCTTTTTTCAGTACTCGTGAGGATATAGATGACAATGTTCGATATGTAATAGTGCAGGGTAAATTGTGTGGAACTTTGATCACGATAGTAAATGTACCTGGACCAAATATTGATGACCCAGAACTTTTTGAGACGCTATGGAATAAAATCTACAGGTTACCACCATCTGCCATTATTTGTGACAGGATTTTAACGTTGTGTTAAGCCCTATGCTTACCCGTCACTCCAATGTGTAGCCTGTTATAAAAAGAGCGGCACAAGCGGTCAGAAATGGTATGCAAGACCTGTTTCTTACAGATGTTTGGAGGTTAAGGCACCCTGAGACACAGGAGGACACATGCTATTCTTACACTCAAAACACGTGGTCACGCCTTGATTATTGGTTAACTACTGATGATGCTAGCACATGGGTCACTAGGGTGGTGCATTTGCCTCGTACATTGTCTGATCGGTCCCCAGTATTGCTTACTACCCTGATACCAACATACACACTGCCCCAATTTCAGTGGAGGCTACAGCCTTCGGCATTGCAGGACCTGGTTTTTAAGGAAGGGGTACTGGAAGCCGTCGAACACTATTTCACTGACAATGTAGGCACAGTACAGACTCTGGGCACGATATGGGAGACTTTTAAATTGACAATACATGGGGTGTGTATAGGCTTGCAGGCTGGTGTGCTTAGGTCACTCTGGGATTGAATGAAAATGATTGAGCGGGACTTGCAGTGCTTAGAGCGTCAGTATGAAGATACATCAGACACTAACGAATTGACGGAATGACGGAGCAGGTGGTGAGGCACATGTCATGACGTTGGAAGGCTAGATACTATGGGGAGAGCGGAAGGCCAGGGCGTGATCTAGCCTCTAAGATTAGGGAGCGGTGGGCGAGGAATTACACGATACAGTCAATTACACAGGGGGACACAGTATGTTGCAACTCAGCAAGTATTCTTGACGTATTCGTAGCGCATTACAAAAATATGTATAGCAGCAGGTCAACAGCTGATGAGGAAGACCTAGTACAATCTTTAGCTGATATTGCGTTAGTTTGGCTATCTAAGGGACAGCAAGATTTCCTGATGCACTCATTAACAGCCGATGAAATTAGGGATGCCATTGCTGCCCTGCCAAATGGTAAAGCTACAGGGACATATGGACTCCCAGTAGAGTTCTAAAAAGAGTACATGGATATCTTTGTGCCACCCATGCAAGCTATGTGTGATGAAGCATATGAGCAGCAATTGCTGCCAGACACGCTTCGAGAGGCCTTAATTATAACACTCTTGAAAGCCCTGGATCACTGTGACTCTAACAGGCTCCTGTCGCTAATGAACACTGATGTTAAGATTCTGGCGAAAGTGCTGGCAACCGGTTTGCGCTTAATAATACCTGTTATGGTATTGGCGGATCAGTCGGGGTTTATTCCTACCCATTCCACGGCACATAATCTCAGAACATTATTTACAGTCATCCACCTTTTAGACCCTAAATTGTCGGCAGCTGCAGTTCTATTGGATGCCGCAAAGGCATTTGATTCCATTGCCTGTTGCTATATGTTTGCGATGTTGCATCGAATGGGGGTGCTGTATTGCTACACTAATTGGCTCAAACTACTATATACAAACCCAGTGGCCCGGGTGCGGGTGAATGGACAGACATCGAACACATTTCCAATCAGGTGCGGCATGAGGCAAGGATGCCCACTCTCACCATTGCTGTTCGCAATCATTTTGGAACCACTGGCATGTGTGTTGAGGCAGAGGCACACGAAGGCCGCACTACTTTTTATTCAGCGTCCACTAATGGTGTCCATGTACGCAGACGATATGGTCTTGTATGTGCGGGAACCTGAGGTATATCTGGAGCAATTAATTAGAGAGTATATCCGGTTTGAGAGGTAGTCAGGCCTAGCAATCAATTGGAATAAATCAATCGTGCTATTGCTGACAGACCTCACTCCTCAAATTGAACTGGGTTATTCCTTAGAATGGACTGCAGAGCCATTTAAATACCTGGGTGTACGGGTTCATAGAGACATGCAAGTAGTAATACGTTCTAATTAAGGTACGGCGATATCCAAGCTTGAGGACCAAGTGACCCTTTTGGATCAGACTTCCGTTGACATTTGTGGACAGGGTGGCACTGATTAAAATGGTGGTACTGCCGAAATTCTTATATTTATTTGTTAATGTTCCTATTGAGCTCACCCAGTCTTTTTTCAGTACATTGCAATCCCTACAAATCACTTTAACTTAGGAGGGGTAAGAAGCCGAGGATTGAGTGGGAGACTTTAACATGACCGTATGAGTTGGGAGGCTTCACTGTACCCATATGCACTTGTATTATTTATGTGCGCAGGTGCAAAATCCATTCTATTTGCAAAACGTACCACTATTTACTCTGCACGTGGCAGTTGAGGCCGGGGCCGTGCAGCCAATCCCATTAAAGGCGATGATTGTCAACAAATATTCTGTTTTTGAGCGAAACGAAATAGACAAGGTGCAGTGTACATCACAAGCCTGGCAAGACTTGGAAGGGCGTGCTCAGCGGCTCCCTTTATATGCACCGGCAATGCCGCTACTACATCATACTGCTCTATCTGTGACAGGAGAGACAGGCTCCCTTAAGGCTCTGCAGAGTGTTGGGGCACAGACGAAGGGTGATGTTTAACCTAATGGGAAGTATTTTGAAAAATATGTTGTACCGGGCACAGTACTGATTTTTTTTTGATAGACAAGCATATAAACTCTCGACTCACAAGAATATCGTCAGTATATATATATATATATTCTCCCTCAAAAAAAGCAAAACAATTGATTCATAAAATAGAATATTTTTGTATGTTAGTATGTCAGTTTTTATGAGTTGTACTATATTCTTGTGAGTCTAGAGTTTATATGCTTGTCTATATAACAAAAATCAGTACTGTGGTGTTCTGCTCGATTTTTGGGCTCTATTTATGAGTGATGGTGACTTTAAGCTTGCTACCATCCTGAATCTCTATTCTTGCCTTGTGTTGGTCCTTTTAAGGCCTTTTTGCCATACCTAGAAGCATAAACTAGAGGATAGCTGCTTAATATGATGATAGATCCCTTATTGTTGACTCTAATCCATCTATTGCCTATTGGCTTTGACATAATTATGTGTCCTTTCATGATTCTACCTATAGTAGAGGGTGGATCCTGTTGTCTTGACTTTATATTACATATTGGTATGGTTTGTGTAGGTACTCTGATAGAGCTAAGTGTTATTTCATCCTTCTCAGGCCTACAAGGCCCAGAACTAGAGAGACTCCATTTTGCTTTCTGTCCCTGCAGACTGAGATGCTTGCAGGGTAAAGGTGATGTTTTAGTTATGAGGTGTTGTACGCCCTAAGCGAACTGGAGAGAACCGGCCAAAGCTGAATCTAATCAGGAAGTGTCTCTGGGCTCAGGTCTCTAGACGAAACAAGCAGCTGGTCACTGTGGGAGCGTCTAGCGCAAGGAGCCTGGTGCATGGGATCGATGGGAGGAGGCTGATGGCTGGAACTTTCCATGAGGAGACAGCATTCCATATTAGTGAAGTGCAGAGGCGGAGTCAGGGAGAAGGACTTTGGGTTGGAAGGAGTGCAGTCGTGGATTGGAACGGAGAGCGTTAGAGTGCAGAAGGAGAGGAGATGGAGCAGAGGAGAAGAGACAGTGGATGCTTGGAACAGAGGGAAGACAGACAGCCAGTGAGCTGGAACCAGAGAGAGAGAAACTAGAAGCAGTAGTGAGTAGATGGTGTTCTGAACAGAGAGAGATGAAGCAATGTTTGGAGCTGAAGTCAGCAGTCAGAAGTAGTTACTTATCAGGAGGAGTTGTGGTCAGCTGGAGTCTGAAGTGATGCCTTGTGGAAGAGACTGAAGTTATACTAATCTGTGAGAGCAGCTGGAGTGAATTGGACATTTGAACAGAGATAATCAGACAGAATGAAGAAGCTAGTGGAGCGAACGGTTATCAGAGCGGCAGAAACAATTAGACTGAAGCTGGAAGGCGGAGACAGTTCGTGGGGGAGAGGTGTCCAGTGCAGAGTGATCAGCGCAGATGCATGTCCAAGAGTGCAGAGGAGAATCACAGACGAGGGAGGAATCCAGATGACAGCTAGAACAAGACTCCATACTAATCAGGTGATATCTGTCCTGTTATGTTAGTGCCCATGAAACATTAACCTTGTATTACTAATCCTTTTCCTTTCAGCGGTGTGCAGTCTATTTACAGTCCCTGTTAGTAAGATGTGGATGTGGTCTTTACAGAGACCCTGCAGATCTGTGTATGTGTCTATTATGTGTTGCTATTGTTGTGTAATAAAGATACCCCAGTTCTTAGTGAACCATTGTGCAGAGGTTATTATTATTAATGAAGCTAACCTTTCTTCTAGTCAGGTGCAGTCAGGTGAACGGATGCATCTCCCGTCCATGTGAATGGTAACTGAGCAAGGGGGTGGAGGAGAAATTGTATTTGATGATAACCTTGGCATAGTGAACCAGTGTACCTCTTATTCTTGTATGAAAAGGTAACCTGTTCTTCTAGTCAGATGTTACTGTGAACAGATGCTACCCCTGATCAGGTAAGTGATAACTGAATAAGGGAGAGAGGAGCTCTTGGATTGAAGGATAGGTTGTACATCATCTAATTTGGCAACTATTGTGTGATCCAGAATATTGTAGTACTATACCCCTGATGAATAGTGAGACTGATCCCTTTATGTAATAGTAATCATAGGATATACTGCCGTCTGGGTAGAGAGGTCTGGGTTCGAATGGGACCGCGAGGCCGCCGATTCTGATACTGCCGTCTGGGTAGAGAGGTCTGGGTTCGAATGGGACCGCGAGGCCGCCGATTCTGATACTGCCGTCTGGGTAGTGAGGTCTGGGTTCGAATGGCACCGCGAGGCCGCCGATCGATTGACATTATAGGAAGTCTGGGTATGTATATTGGGAATTCCCTGTCCTTAGGTGGTAGATATATGTTGTTACCTATTGTAAATAGGCCCTAGGGAGGGGGAGGTGGTAACGTTCTGGCTGAGTTAGTGATGCTCTGATGAGCTGGTCCTATCTAATCAGAAAAACCAGGCAGAACATTTGGCGTAGTCGACAGCTTCGTATAAAGCGCTGAGGGAGGGGCCCGACATGTATTTGGACTTAAAACCCTTTCAAATTTGACATCTGTGAACAGTCTGTGAATTGCATGGTGAGGTGTGGTCCCTGACCTATTGGCTTGAACAGTTGGAGTGTAAGGAGATTGCAGTACATCATGGCATCTGACTTATGCAGTGTAGGAGAAATGCTTTTCATCTTGGTGTTTGAACTGTCAGGCTTGAAGGGTGACTGTGTATGAAAAAGGCTTGTACATTGCTTATCAAATGGCTTGCTGCATTTGCTTATGCTGTGAAGAGTGAAATGTATTCTGTGATATAACTTGCTGAAAATCTTGTAAATAGCGCCTTATGTGTAAGGCTTGTGGATAATTTGCTTAGTTCCTTGTAGATAACGCCTTGTGATTAAGGCTTTTGAATCTTTGTATATAGCGCCTTGTGATTCAGACTTGTGAGTAGTTTGTTAAATTTTCTTGTGAATAGCGCCTTGTGCTTAAAATGTATGAGTGGCTTCTTAAGACCATGTGCATAGCGCTTTGTGCTTGAGACTTGTGAATAGTTTGTTGTTCCATGTGTATAGTGCCTTGTGCTTCTGACTTGTGAGTGGCTTTTTAAGGATCTTGTGCATAGCGCCTTCTAACTAAGGCTTGTGTACCTTGTGTGTAGCGCTTTGTGCTTGAGATTTGTGAATAGTTTGTTAAATCTGTGTGTATAGCACCTTGTGAGTAGCTTGTAGTTGCTTGTGGATAGCGCCTTGTGAATCTTGCGGATAGCGCCTTGTGAATCTGGCTTGTAGCGCTTTGTGAATATGGCTGATGAATGACTTTTTCCATTGAGCAGGGAAGGGCTGGATCCTTTCTGTCTGTTCGGGGAGAAAATGTGTTTTTAAAAGGAGCTCGACCGTTATGTGAGAACGTGAGAGATAAGTCCTAGGAATTTCCCTTGTGTCTGCAGCGCTCGGGGAAGGCTTAGGTTTGAGCTGCCAAAGGGTTAATATCTTGAATTGAGACAGCAGTGTTCATTTCATATACTGTTTGGAATGCGTCCACGGGTTTCTGTGGGTTTTGCCTTTGAACACATGATTTAATGAGTCTGACTCGGAGGTGTAAATCAACCTGTCGGAATGCGAGGGGGTGTTTTGGTGGTTTTCAGCTGCGCACAGATGGTGCAATCTTCGGTTGTGGAAATGAAATTATTTCAATGTAGAATGTGCTTTAATTGGTGAAATGCAACCGTGTGCTTTTAAATGAAATGATGAATCTGGCCCTTTTTATAGGTAGAATGGAAAAGCTTGCACACTTAATTATGGATTCTTGGTTATGCAATGCAAAATTATATGTTGCCCCTTGTTTAATTTGATGGTGTTTCACATGTTATAAAAAAAATGAAATGTGTCTGCATGCATTGTTGTTCTAATATTTTTTCCCTTTCAGCAAGTAGTGAACCGTTATGACAGAATTATTTTGCGCATGTGACTATGTTTCTGAAACATTTTGATGTTCGTGTATACAGTCAAGGGTGGATATGAGGTTCTATTTTGATTTTGACTTTAATACACTCACATCCCTTACATCAGTTTAAAATTGCTTTAGTGCAGAATGCCGTCTTTTGAATGTTGGTTAACTTTTCATATGGCTATAGAAAATAATAGCTTAAGAACTTGATTAAATTAGTTAGAGAAATACGGTGCTTGTCTGAGAGGAGAAAAATAAAATACCAGCTGCATGGAGTTTCATTTAAAAATGTGTGAGAACCTCCACAAGCAGAAGTTGTTGTTTTAACCTTGAACGAGATAACTCAGGCCCGTTCTCAGGGCATTTTCTGACGGGAGGGGCCCTTGAGCGAGTAGAGACTTCCTTGGCTATAACCCAATTCTTTCCGCGATCCCTTTTGTTTATGTGAAGGGAGGGCTGTATTCCTCCGACTGATGCTGGCTCCCTTTGCAAGAGGAGGGAGGATGCTTGCATTCCAACCAAGGTCTTTCTTAAGAAGCTTGGCAGACGCTGGACTCTTTCGGTGAGCTCAGCGTTGGCAGCGACCCAATTTTAGAGAAGCAGAGAGGAGAGAGAGAGAGCTGTCTCCTATTTTGTTATGATTGAAATTGAGCCAGCCCCTGAGCGCGGATGGCTCTGAAGGGAGGGGTAGGCGAGCAAGGAGTGTGATTGCAGCGAAGCTCGGCTCCTGCTTGTTATGGGTGGAGCTGGTTCAAAACTCCGAGCGCGACCATCTTTCTAGAGGGAGGGGCTGTTTCTCAAAGGAGTGAGGAGTGACTAGGCCCCAGCCCTTCTGATTGTGTATAAAAAAATTTGATTTTGCCCAAACAAATTTAAAGAATATGGTATAGGTAGAGTGTCCAAAACATCCCTTAGATTTAGAGAGTTCTTTTCAGGAATTAGGAGGTTTTCTTCTTACAGAAATGAAAAGCACTTGGGGTGCTTTTTTGAATGGAAAATCTGTTTTTGCAAGATTGATGATACGTGTTTTTCGTTCCAGATTGCTGATCTATGGGGGCCCTGTATGAGTGTGACTTTCTTATTTTGGAGTGATGCGCTTTGTTATTTTCGGATGAGTGTCGCCCTTCCCAACCCCCCCCGAGGCTGAATCCAGGATTAGAAACAGACGTACCAGGCTGACCAGACTGGAGGGTGTGCTTCCTTGGCACCGGATGCAGATGAAGACGGAGGGTCGTGGCCTACACGAATGAACTGTTTTCCTAAGGAGAAACCAACGATGGATTCCTACAGAAGAGAACTTTTACATTGACTGAACTTTTGAAATTGGCATTAATATTTACAGTGGGCTGCCTCAGCAGTCAGGTTAAAACTCTATGGGTTATGTTTGGATTTCCCCCCTAAAATTTTTTTTTTGGTGACAAAGTCAATAGTCCCATATTTGAAAAAGAGAAAAAAATGTTAATTGACTTTTGAAAGTGATGATCTAAAAGAACCCATTTGTATTTGGTTATGATGATGTTCCTTTACGAAAGGAGTCTACAATGTACTTCCTTGGCCTGCATTCTTGAGTCTTGCATTTTTTCCCATGTTTCTATTTCAGATGGACACTATGCCACTTTTTGCAGTTACCACAAACAGGCCCCAATGATAATGTTAAATTTTCAGTCCTGTTTATGCTTTTGATTTTCCAGTTTGAAAGATGCAGTGCCACATTCATAATTTGGCCTTTGGTTTAATGATTCCTTTTGATATATGCAAATGATTTTGTTTGAAAGTCATAGGGTGCAGTATATAATTAGTGAGCTGCTTTAGTAATCTGATGCCCTGTGATACATGATATTTTGATCTTAGTATGCTATGCTATTACAGATTGACTTTACACTTGTCTATCTTTCACCTATTGGATAGTTTTCCTGTTTTCTGTAAAACAGTTTTGCCAATGAAGGGAAAGTAGTGTTCTGCATGATGGTGCACACATGTGTTCCACAGATTGATACAGAGGGATTAGGTGCACACTGTTTCCTGAGTTAGATGACTTATGACCTTTGCCTATTGACTTTGGCATGGTCTCCTATCACTTAGTTTTTCAAGTTTAAGTTTCTGATTCAGCTATTTTAGCTATAGGGATTTCTGGACAGACTATGTCTGAATTATCTTTTAGATGAGTATATGCACCACACTTAGATCACTTTTTTTGATTTTCTTGCTTGATATGCATAGTGCTACACCAGCTATTTTGTAGGAATGGGGTTATCCTTGTTTTCTTGTTATTACACTTTCACTTTGATCCATCAACTTCTAATTGGAGCAGTGGGATTAATTCCAAGGGTGGTCACCCTAGACTTTAAGTTGTCCCGGGAGGTGTGTCATTTAGTTAGGTCATGTCCTAGATTTACTAGTAATAGTTGCCCAGACATTGAGGACCCTTTGTTATGTTTATTTGTCAGACTTTACCAAATCCTTTCTTAAGTTGACCGAAGTAGGTAGGCCTCATTTAGGCCCTTTGTTATTTTTACTTCACAGACATGTCCCTACATTAATAGATTTCATGAGTTATTACTAGAAGTTGAGGCACATTTAGTTCAAGGGTGCTTAGGTTAGTTTCTGTGGTTATCAGATATTTTGATTTGTTTTCAATTGGTTGTCAGATTTACATTCCCTATATCAAGCTTTAGGTGGTATTTCCTTGGTTGTCATTCATTTTAGGGAGTCTTTTTGTTTTTGATTTTGTTGATAGATCATGTCGATGTTTGTTTATTTGTTTGTTGTTGTTTATCGATGTTAGCAAGTTAAAGTCAAGGGTGTAATGTTCTGCTCGATTTTTGGGCTCTATTTATGAGTGATGGTGACTTTAAGCTTGCTACCATCCTGAATCTCTATTCTTGCCTTGTGTTGGTCCTTTTAAGGCCTTTTTGCCATACCTAGAAGCATAAACTAGAGGATAGCTGCTTAATATGATGATAGATCCCTTATTGTTGACTCTAATCCATCTATTGCCTATTGGCTTTGACATAATTATGTGTCCTTTCATGATTCTACCTATAGTAGAGGGTGGATCCTGTTGTCTTGACTTTATATTACATATTGGTATGGTTTGTGTAGGTACTCTGATAGAGCTAAATTTATTTCATCCTTCTCAGGCCTACAAGGCCCAGAACTAGAGAGACTCCATTTTGCTTTCTGTCCCTGCAGACTGAGATGCTTGCAGGGTAAAGGTGATGTTTTAGTTATGAGGTGTTGTTCGCCCTAAACGAACTGGAGAGAACCGGCCAAAGCTGAATCTAATCAGGAAGTGTCTCTGGGCTCAGGTCTCTAGATGAAACAAGCAGCTGGTCACTGTGGGAGCGTCTAGCGCAAGGAGCCTGGTGCATGGGATCGATGGGAGGAGGCTGATGGCTGGAACTTTCCATGAGGAGACAGCATTCCATATTAGTGAAGTGCAGAGGCGGAGTCAGGGAGAAGGACTTTGGGTTGGAAGGAGTGCAGTCGTGGATTGGAACGGAGAGCGTTAGAGTGCAGAAGGAGAGGAGATGGAGCAGAGGAGAAGAGACAGTGGATGCTTGGAACAGAGGGAAGACAGACAGCCAGTGAGCTGGAACCAGAGAGAGAGAAACTAGAAGCAGTAGTGAGTAGATGGTGTTCTGAACAGAGAGAGATGAAGCAATGTTTGGAGCTGAAGACAGCAGTCAGAAGTAGTTACTTATCAGGAGGAGTTGTGGTCAGCTGGAGTCTGAAGTGATGCCTTGTGGAAGAGACTGAAGTTATACTAATCTGTGAGAGCAGCTGGTGTGAATTGGACATTTGAACAGAGATAATCAGACAGAATGAAGAAGCTAGTGGAGCGAACGGTTATCAGAGCGGCAGAAACAATTAGACTGAAGCTGGACGGTGGAGACAGTTCGTGGGGGAGAGGTGTCCAGTGCAGAGTGATCAGCGCAGATGCATGTCCAAGAGTGCAGAGGAGAATCACAGATGAGGGAGGAATCCAGATGACAGCTAGAACAAGACTCCATACTAATCAGGTGATATCTGTCCTGTTATGTTAGTGCCCATGAAACATTAACCTTGTATTACTAATCCTTTTCCTTTCAGCGGTGTGCAGTCTATTTACAGTCCCTGTTAGTAAGATGTGGATGTGGTCTTTACAGAGACCCTGCAGATCTGTGTATGTGTCTATTATGTGTTGCTATTGTTGTGTAATAAAGATACCCCAGTTCTTAGTGAACCATTGTGCAGAGGTTATTATTATTAATGAAGCTAATCTTTCTTTTAGTCAGGTGCAGTCAGGTGAACGGATGCATCTCCCGTCCATGTGAATGGTAACTGAGCAAGGGGGTGGAGGAGAACTTGTATTTGATGATAACCGTGGCATAGTGAACCAGTGTACCTCTTATTCTTGTATGAAAAGGTAACCTGTTCTTCTAGTCAGATGTTACTGTGAACAGATGCTACCCCTGATCAGGTAAGTGATAACTGAATAAGGGAGAGAGGAGCTCTTGGATTGAAGGATAGGTTGTACATCATCTAATTTGGCAACTATTGTGTGATCCAGAATATTGTAGTACTATACCCCTGATGAATAGTGAGACTGATCCCTTTATGTAATGGTAATCATAGGATATACTGCCATCTGGGTAGAGAGGTCTGGGTTCGAATGGGACCGCGAGGCCGCCGATTCTGATACTGCCGTCTGGGTAGAGAGGTCTGGGTTCGAATGGGACCGCGAGGCCGCCGATTCTGATACTGCCGTCTGGGTAGAGAGGTCTGGGTTCGAATGGGACCGCGAGGCCGCCGATCGATTGACATTATAGGAAGTCTGGGTATGTATATTGGGAATTCCCTGTCCTTAGGTGGTAGATATATGTTGTTACCTATTGTAAATAGGCCCTAGGGAGGGGGAGGTGGTAACGTTCTGGCTGAGTTAGTGATGCTCTGATGAGCTGGTCCTATCTAATCAGAAAAACCAGGCAGAACATGTGGCCGGTACAATATATTTTTCAAAATAGTTAATTTCCCTGTTAGGGTTTTATCCTTTATTCAGGGGCCCGTTCGTTTTCCAAAGTAACCTAATGGGAAGTTCATTAGCCTGCAGGAGTTTGTGCGAGACGAGGGAAATACGGTTATGTTAACATTAATTTATAGCAGCCTGAGAGCGGCACAGCGGTCTTTGTACCCCTGTTTTCCAGAGGAACCACCGGTTTTAGGGGCATTACAACTTATTTACACCACACAAACAAAATATAGGTTAGTTTCACGCTTGTATACTGCCTCACAGCTAGAAGAGGTGCATATTACAGCGGGTCCAAATGAAATGGTATTTTGCCTCAGCCACTAGCCGAGGAAGAGTGGGAGGCATGTTGTAAACTAACGGGTCAATTTGCGGCCCAGAGCAATCTTACACTCATTCATTATAAGTATATTCATCAAATGTATTACACTCCAACACAACTCCACAAGTATGATCTAAGGGACGGGCACTGTTGTAGGAGATGTGGGGCAGATAATGCTGATTTCCTGCACTTAGCGTGGGCATGTCCCAAAGTGGCAGATTTTTGGGGTAAAGTCGTGATGGCTTTGGTGAAAATGGTGGGTGAAGCAGTTGAATGTGATATGAAGGTTTGTCTACTGGGCAATGTACTTAGGTTAAAAATGACCAATCGTAAATTTGTGGCCATTGCACTGCAATTGGCAAAACATAGTGTTTCCCTCTGTTGGGACGGAAGACCGGCGCCTAAGTTGGCACACTGGTTACAAGATATAGCCTACTGTCGTGACCAACTCACCAATTATACGGAGGAGCTCCCAAGTGCCTCAAGACCATGAGACATTTGGGGTCCGTTCACTGCCTACATGCTAACGAATGCTACTGACTGATGACAATCTATATGTAGATGAAGAATATCTTATCTGCTTTTTGATTAATCTCTGCTTTATTACTGCATTGCGCTTGTGCAATGTTTTAGTAATCATTGCCATATATTCTAAACAATTGTGACCAGGACGTATTGTTACATTTGATGATTGTATTTTGAAAACCTTATAAATAAATTAAAATTTTAAATACAAAAAAGTGACCCCCCCCCCACACACACACCCTGTGAGTTTTCTGCCATGGTGTGGCAATCATTTTGTTTTTTTCTGTGCCTCATCGCCAGGTTTTTACTAGCAGTAACGGACAGAAAAAAAGACAAAACACTGCCCACCACAAATAGGGAAGGCAGTGTAATATCCTTCTGCAGACTGCTTTTACTCCGTTCGGCTGTTTGACTAAGTTTTCCTTCGATGGAGACAACGGGGCTCCGGTGAGTAAAAACGTAAAGTCTGCCAGTCTCTAAATGAGGTGGGAGGATCTAGGTTTTGTCCGCCAAACTATAAATCTCTATCCGCCAAACTCTAAATCAGGCCCATATTTAAACTTAGCACTCTAAGTGCTTGCTTTATGTAAAACAGCCCCATGTCATTTACCTGCAAATTCTGAAGACCTCCATAGGCAGTGGCTATAAGCATAAACCCCAAAGCCAAGACGAGGATGTTCTTCAAGTGACGGATGTCCATTATATGTAACAGCTTCAATTAAATAGCTACACTTAAAATTTCTTAGAGTTGTCCAGGTTCTTGACCACAGTCAGATAGAGATGTAGATACTGCAGAAAAAAAGAGACAAAAACAGGTTCTATGATTGTAGATTAACTGTGGAACTGTCTATTACAGTCTTCAGTTTTTTTTATATAATCCTATTGAACATTTTTTGATGAGTTACCTTAGCAGACAATCTTTGCTTAGAAAAAATATGTCTACAAATATTCTGACTTGAGAAAGATAAACTAAGAGCAATTTTTGTCTCAGCAGCAAAGGAAAATACGAACCATATTCAACTTTCTTTTCAATCTTTGTAGGAAGCTATAAAGAGAACTGTGCTTTGAAACTACATATAACTGTATTAGAGCTTTAGAATGTAGAGAGCCCCAGTGTATTAGATATTTGGAATGTTGAGTGACATGGTCTTATAACAGATGTTATAAGCCTTCTGCTCCAACATTCCAGTTTGTGTCTTTCTGGTTCTTGCTTTTTAATTTAGAACACTATACCCTTATTTGGGTGTAATGTTCTAATAGCCGTATTGCCCTTCTGCTTTGGGCTATACTAGTTTGAACGGTCCTCACCCTTGTTATAGGCCAACTCAGGTTCAGGACGTTAACAACCGGTATAGCCCTCAGCAGCAGGTTATAAGGCTATAATGTAGACAGAGGAAAAAGTCTGACACACCAGAAAAGTGAATCTTTTTCACAACTGTACTAGTTCTGCACAGGTGTTTCCAAATAGACCTATTGAAGGAAAGAGAACTATCCTACATGGTGTTACTGCATTATAATCCAACTTCTGTGACATAAAAAAGTAAGTACACATACTTCCTGGTGGTTTCCACCCACCCACATGCTGTGCAATCTATGACGGATACAGATCAGTTCTAAAGAACTTGAGTGTTTGTGTCTATTCTCACAGTGTCAGCAGTAACTGATGCTTATGTTTACCTTACCATTCAAGCATGTCTATGGTCCTCTTGCATCTCACCCAACATATTTCATAAAGGCTAGACTGCAGCTAACACCCTAAGTACTATGCATCACATCAGGACTCCAGCAACAAGGTGCAAACTGGAGATCTTCATGGCCTCATCAGGGGTAAGAAGTGCTTTATAAATGCTACAATACAGTATGCTCACGTATGCCAAATATAAGATATGAAGAAGAGGTCATGGGGCTGTCATTCTCAGAGTATTTTCATTCTTTATAGACAAAATATTATAAGCTGGTTAACTCAGAATTGTAAATAACATACAGCTAGACTGGGCCTGTAGGGACCGGACCAAGAATGATTTCAAATATGATGGTCTATATGCCAAGGTGAGCCAAAATAAATGGATTCAACTGTGAACTAAGCGATTGCCAGTAGCTGAGATTAATTCAAGCACCCGTTCCACCATTTTGTTGTTTGTTTCAGTGCATGTCCTAAGTGTGATATGTATTCCCAGACATGGTTCTGTGGCCAAGTTGCTACAGAACTCAAACTGCACATCACTGATGAGGCATGTGTAAGCTGAAAGCTGCCTGGGGTTGCTTGTGTTCTTGTTTGGAGGGGACCTAATATGGCAGATTGGGCTGGACTATTACCGTAGGGTTCATATAGGGTTAGGACCATGACTGCTCTGTCTTGGGTTGGTCTCCCTCTAGAGTCGGACAGGGAAAATTATTGATTGAACGTAGCTGAGATTAAATTCAGCATCTCTTTGCTACGTGGCTTGTTTCAGTAGGAAATAGTAGCACTCAGTTAAAGTGCTTATTTCATTCAATAATGGATTGCACTCCCTTGATATGTCACGGAGTTCAGAGATGCCCACTGCCAAAAATGTTTACAAATAGGTTTGCTCCTATGCGTGGTAATCTGCACACAGACATCATGTACTTGTCCTCTGTGGTCTGTGCATACTCAGTCAGAAGGTATCAATTTAGCTCCTAGAAAGAAGCCTGACTATAAAGTTTCACTCACATCTAGACAACTGTGAGTTAATTTATTAATGTGCTAAGGTAATGGAAAGTTCTACAGGCTGATCACAGAAGATGTAAAATTTCTCTTATTTGGATGTAAAGAGTTTATTGATTTAAATGATTTCTAAGGCACGGAAGTGGCCATGAAGGCATCTAAGTACTGAGCAAGAGAGGCTCTAACAATCTAAAAAGAAAATACAGATGCCATTATTACATAGAGGTAGGTGGAACGTTTAACCTATAGGTTAACAATATAAATCACAATAAATGCTCGAAGTGTGTCAGGTGGTGTTGGCCAAACGAAAATAAGGTTATGTTGCTACTGTCATATGGTATAGTGATGTATAACACAGTTTTGTTAAACAAGAGCGTGATCATAAGCATAACATATGCAAAAACATTGCTAAGCCTATTCACAGCCTGGCCATGAGAAAACAACATATTCACGTTAATTAGAGGTGACCAAGTGCATCTTGGTTCGAGTGGGAGCTGTCTGAGAGCCTTCTGCACTGTGGTGATGGGATCCTTACAACTCATACCATCCACCACATGTGCAGTTGCATTTACTGTTGCTTTTAGTTATGCTGGTCTGTACTTAGGAGGGCCATTAAGAGAGTATTGTCAACGTTTATTCTTTTTAGAGAACCAGTTTTAGAGAACTTTTTAGGCAACCAGTTTTAGGTTTTGCATGGGGATGAAAGGTTTTATTTTCTTATCAACCTCAATTTTGGATGGTCACCTTTCATGATCTGAGGAGAAGTCTCTTCTCAAGGATCAATCTTGAAATTTTGTATTTTGACCAATGTATAAACAAAAAGAACTAGCTATTAGAATAATGTTTGCGTGCTATGTGTCTGCATGGGAAACCATTTGGTTTTGTATGAAGGCCCTCACCCAACAACCTAGTTGGTGGTATACTTCATCATCGGGCCCCACCTGAGGCACCGAGTGACTAGACTGCACGCTAGACTACTGCGGAGCGTTTTTTTTTTAAACATGAGTGTGCTGTGCTGGTGTGTTGCGTGAGGTTTAAAATACTGTCCTTGGGGTCCCAAAGGAATGCTTTATTGGTGGGCACAAGCCAGTAATTAGAAACAAAGGCTTCGGACGTGTGGGGGTAGACTTATGGTCTCCCACGTCCAGTGTGGTCGACTAGTTTCAGCCAGCCTTCTTACTAAACTGGCTTTCATCAGGACCTTTTATGTGTGAGGGTGTTACAGGGATAAACATGTGTGTCAGTGCCCTGTATGTTAAGCACGCGCTAAGGTGCTTGTACATGTAAAAGGTATTTCCTCTCAGTTTGTACCTGTAGGGAAATAAGATAGAGACAAAACAGGACAAACAAAAGACACATATTGTTTCAAAACATGCAATCATCAACCACAAGAATTCGTGGGTCTGCGCCTGGTGCCTAAACATGTAAACGGATAAGGCGGGAGTGTAGGCGCTAGTGGCAAAACGTGGCAATTGCCGGTTATGTGATTTATGCGGTATAGGTGCTACTACATAATTACCGTAGTTCATTGCTGTGAAATTGCGGTGAAAGAAATGCACATGTGGTATACAATTGTGGTGCTTACTCCTATCTACAGAGGACAACCTCCAAGGAGCTCCGCCGAAGGGTCGGGACTTAGTGCACGCTGAAAAAAGGTTGGGAGAAAAGGAGGTATCTAATTAGTAGAGGCCAAGTGCAACTGACGGTAAAACAAGGCACGCACAGTGATGGCCAAAGGCAGAATGACTGGCGGCTGTAACATGAGTGGGGGCCGGTCTTTGAACTTACTTGGCAGGGTCTCCAGAGCCATTGATACACCTGCTGTCCGGCCGCGAGTTCCGTAGTAAATGATCTCTTGTGGCCGGCGTCTTAAAATACCCTCTCGTAGCCGCAGGTGTTGCTCGTTGAAGGCGGGCGGACCTTGTGGGAGTATCGTTCATGAATAGCATTCAGCTGGGCTTGCGGCTGGCCGTGTCTCTCTCTGTGCAGAGTCTGTAGGGAAAGGCAGAGAAGAGATACATCCGCTCGCGTCCTAAGACCTTCACTGTTGATGTCTACTCGTAATGTTTGCAACAGGGGGTCGTGAAAATTAGCAAATAAATAATTGCCACATTGCGGGGAAAATATATAGTAAGAGGGACAGGGTCTAAACTTTTTTAAAGAAAAATTAGTGGGGTGCTGTCTCGAACCGGCCACCTGCGGTATTTTGGTGTGTATAAGCTGGACAGCGCAGCGCTGGATTGTAGTTGTCAGATTGGCAGCAATAGCACTGAAATGTAGCTATCTAGTGGGGCCGGGTGAGGAAATGTATAGGTCACTGATTTGGTCTGATATTCGCGGTCACTGCAAGTATAGGCCTCACATGGTGGGTTGGGGTGGGGGGTCTATTAGGAACTAGATAGTATTGCATTAATCGGGTTAGTTGTTCTCATAGTCAAGCGCAGAGATGTGTGTTATTCAGTTTGGCACTGTGGTAGAGGGACACAGTTGTTGCTGGGCTATTGGAAGGACAGTGTCCAGCCCCACGGGCGCATGCGATTATCTCCTAAGGCTGTTCCACGGGATCCTGTCGTTTAGCCCCTGGATATGGGTGGACAGTCTATAAATCCAGTGTTTTTCTTTTGTTAGAAGAATTTTCTCATTGTCAGTGGGGTGGACAGGGATTTGTTCAATTACTGTCCACCGCATGTCATTAGGGGTGTGTCCTGATTGGTAAAAGTGGTCCATGAGTCTGCTGTTGGTATTTTTGCAACGTATCATACATTTGTGTTCCGTGATCCTAGTGCGCACTTTTCTTGTGGTCATTCCCACATATCTGAGTTTGCAAGGGCATTCAATCAGGTATATTAAGTTTGTGGAGTTGCAATTAGTGTGCTTCAGTTGGTGCCATGTTTTCCCTGGTTCCAGGTCTACGGTCTTTCTGTGTTTTGTGAGGTGGCAAATGCTGCAGTCACCACAGGGGTAATGTCCTTTGACTCTAGGCAGGCCCCATGCAGTGTGCAATGTAGTGCTTGCTGTGGGTTCAATGGTCATGGGTCGCGTCGACACCAGTTGGTCCTTCAGGCTGCTGGATTTCTTGTAGGCGAATAGGGGCTGGGCCCATTCGCGTTTACCTGTGTTTATGATCCTCCAATTTTTATTTTTTTTATTTTGGCCACTTGGTTTGAGATACAGTTTTAATTTGTGACACAGGTGAGGGGTGGGGTGCCCTCAATTCATTCTGGAACCTATAGAAGGGCTTTTAGTTTTTTTTTTCCTTGCACGCTTCTATGTGTTGTTAATGATTCTTTTAGGGTAACCACATTGTTGTAGTTTCTGGGCTAGGTCAGATGCCTGTTTGTTGTAGTCCTCACTGCTGCTGCAGTTGCGCCTGATGCGCAAAATTTGTACAAAGGGGAGATTTTTCCTGAGAGGCGTGGGTGAATGCTTCCGAATTGGAGTAGTGAGTTCCTTGCAGTTGGTTTGTAGTATGTGGTTGTGGTGAGCTTGCCGTCTTTTGCATTAATCATTAGGTCGAGGAATAGTAATTGATTACTGCTGCTTGAGCTGGTGAAGCACGTTTAGGCACCAGGTGCAGACCCACAAATTCATGTCGTTGATGATTGTGTGTTTTTAAACAATATGTCTCTTTTGTTTCTCCTGCTTTGTCTCTATCTTATTTCCCAATAGGTACAAACTGAGAGGAAATACCTCTCACATGTACAAGCACCTTAGCGGGTGCTACACATACAGGGCACTGACACACATATTTATCCCTGTAACACCCCCACACATAAAAGGTCCTGAAGAAAGCCAGTTGAGTAAGAAGGCCTGGCTGAAACTAGTCAACCACACTGGACGTGGGAGACCATAAGTCTACCCCCACACGTCCGAAGCCTTTGTTTTTAATTACTGCCTGGGGCCCACCAATAAAGCATTCCTTTGGGACCCCAAGGACAGTATTTTAAACCTCACGCAACACACCAGCACAGCACACTTATGTTTAAAAAAAAAAAATCTACACAGTAGTCTGGCATCGCAGCACACCTGAGGCGCACTCGGTACCTTGGGTGGGGCCCGATGATGAAGCATGCCAGCAACTAGGTTGGTGAGTGAGGGCCTTCATACAAAACCAAATGGTTTCACATGAAGACACATAGAACGCAAACACTATTCGAATGGCCAGTTCTTTTTGTTTATACATTATACCCCAAGGGAAACAAACTAGCGATTCTAGTTCCTCTCTCTCTCCTTTGATTACAAGTATTTTGACCAATAACATTGTCATTCTTAGCGTAGTAGCAGAGGCTGGCCAAAAGATTTTTTCAATATGTGCCCGCTTAGTTTGCTTGAATGCGATTGAGCATAGCTGGTCAGACGATGTCATGATGCTTGAAAAAGAGGGGCACAGTAGATTCTAAATACAGTTGAAAGGAGCAACACTGAGAGAAAGATATGGAATATGAGTTAAAGAGAGGGCTATAGTTGAAACAAAGCTAACATTAGGACTTAGAAAACTCCCAGAAAAAAAACCAAAGAAGGGAATATATTCCATGAAGCCGATCATCAGTACTCAGATGCAGATCCGCCCAGCAGTTAAACTCAAGACAGATGTTTCACCCAGGTGAGCCACTGGAGGGCTAGGGTCTCATAAAGATCTATGACGGACTTATATGTAGTAAAGATGCAGCTGAGAACAGATTTCATTTATAATCCAAAATACATTTCCAAAATGTTGCTTTCAACCTAAACAAACTTGGAATACTTTTTTATATTTTATGTAATGTAATGTAAGGAGCATTTCTATAGCGCTACTTTCACTCCAAGGAGTATCTTGGCGCTCTATCCAGCCTCGGTGAAAGGGCTGGAGGGAAAGAAATGACCTGAATACTGTACTACACACTACACCAGTTCCCAACACGTCGCTTCAGACAGGGTGAAAATCCAAGTTTTCAGTGCTTTCCTAAAATGTGACTCTTGAGAAAGTGTACGTAGGTGGGGCGGAAGCTTATTCCAGGCCCTGGAACCCAATACAAAGAGTGATCTACCACCTTTTGTTACCAGCTTGAATCGGGGAATTGTGAGAAGATTCTGACTGGCAGACCTCAAACAGCGAGTGGGATAATATCTCTTAAAACCATTACACAGGTATTTTGGACCCTGTTGATGGAAAGCTCTAAAAGTGATTATGAGAATTTTAAACAAAATTCTTTTCCCTATGGGTAGCCAATGGAGCAGTTTGAGTGCTGCTGAGGCTGAGGACCTACGAGGCCAACGCAACACCAGCCGAGCGGCTGCATGTTGGACCATTTGCAATTTATGGAGAACGATTTTGTTGGCTCCAGCATATAACCCGTTGCAATAGTCCAACCTGGAATTTATTAAAGCCACTGCAACTGTTTTCCTGGCCGACAGTGGGAGAAAATCAAAAAATTTTCTCAAAGCTTTTATAATCTGGAAACACGTTCCAGCCACTGTCACTGCTTGATGTTTAAAAGACAGTTGGTCATCAAATTTGATGCCTAAGTTGCGGGCAGATGTAATAGTCTTGGGAGGTGTTTCCGCATCCACTGGCCAACACACTCTAGGGGAAAACAAGTTGTTACTTCCGAACGGTAGGATTTCTGTCTTACTAGCATTACATTTCAAATGATTGTCAGTCATCCATTTGAATGTTGCTGCTAGACAATCCTTGAGGTTTTCTTCAGCATTCGGCCGCTCCCTATCCAACACCAGAATGAGTTGGGTGTCGTCAGCGTATGAGATTGAACTGATCTGAAATGACGCGATCAATTCTACTAGGGGTGCCATGTACAGGTTGAACAGTACTGGGCTTAAGCTCGAGCCCTGAGGGACCCCTGAGCTGACAACCTTTGCTTCATATTGGTGTTGACCCAGCACTGTGACTTGACGTCTATTACTAAGAAAATTCATAAGCCACGCCAAGACTTTCCCCCCTACACCTGCGGCAGCCAAACGGTCCACTAAGATGTTATGTGAGACCGTATCGAAGGCTGCCGACAGGTCAAGTAGGATTAGGACAGCCTTCATTCCCTGGTCCATGGCTGCTCGAAGGGTCTCTGCTGTATAAAGCAGGGCTGTTTCTGTAGAGTGTTTTGAACGGAACCCTGACTGGTTAGGATGGAGAATGTTGTTCATCTCCAAAAAGTTCGTCAATTGAATATTGACGAACTTTTCGGCCAGTTTAAACAGCACAGGCAACAGGGAAATGGGCCGCAGGTTGGAAAGGGTAGTAGGGTCGGCCAGTGTCTTTTTTTGGAGGGGCTTAACAGCAGCACACTTCCAATCGTTCGGGATATCAGCCGTGGCTAGAGACGAATTTATGATCCCATTAATTATGGGATTAACCGTCTCTGCTAGAGTACGCAAAACCAGGGGGGGGGCAGGGGTCCAAAGGTGATCCCGATTTAATGGCTAAAATAGCCTTCGAGGTCTCCTCAAGAGAGACCAATGTAAATTCTTCCAGGCCTGCGGTAGGCCTCATCGCCTCACTATGTGTAGGGACGATCGACATAGTCGAAGCTAAGGGAAACGTTTTCACGATGGCCAGAATCTTGTCTTCAAAGTAATCAGATATCGCATTACAGAGATCCTGAGATGGAGGAATCTCCTGCGATAAAGCTACTGGACTCATGAATTCCTTTACAATTTTAAAAATCGCTTTTTGTTCCTGACCTGCCCTAGTAACAGCCTGTAGATAATGGGCCTTCTTAGCAGATTTTAACTCAGCATGGTATTTTCGCCTTGCTGATTTATAGATGTTATGGGTGGTGGCATCATATTTTCTACGCCACCTTCTTTCCAGGGTTCTTACCTCTCCCAATTCTAGTTTCAGGGCCACTGAGAACCAGGGGGCATTCTTTTTTATTTTAGTAGTTCTTAAGGTGTTCGTATTAGATGATTTTAACATTGCCCCTGCTCTGGCAATCCATTCATGAAAAATTTGATTATCTGTGGAGGTATGACCGGATAAATCCGGTATACACGCTTTCAGTTGGGCTACAACATCAGGTCTATTGGCTAACTCTTTCCAATTGGGGATATGTCTGGCTTCAGGCTTTATTTTGCTTATTGCAGGAGAAACAATAGGTAGGGGGTTCAGGACGATATGAAAAGGAATAAAAAAATGATCAGTCCAAATCTGAGCACTGGGATCTCCAACCCTCAACCTAGTAAAGTTAGAACAAACGCAGTCCAATAGATGTCCTGCCAGATGTGTAGGTTCCCTGTTAAGGAGTGTAAGTCCTAAAACTTCAATAGTATCCATGAAACTACTCACTCCAGGTTCTTTAGGGGAGTCTAGGTGCAGATTTAGATCGCCTAGTATTGTAAACTGGGAAAATCTGAGTGTTAAATCACTCAAGACTTCACCCACAGTATCCAGGAACTTTGAAGAAGGACCCGGAGGGCGATATATAAGAGCACCCGAGAACGTAAGTGAGTCATGGATCCTTAAGGTGAAGGCCAACGCCTCAGCTCCTTTTATATCCACCAGTTCTTGAGTGAAACATTCGAGAGACTTGTGGTATATTATGGCGAGGCCCCCTCCTCTTATTTCTGGTCTATCCAGCCGTTGTATAAGGAAGTTCTGTGGGATGGCTAGAGCTAAGTCGGGATTGCACCAAGATTTTAACCATGTTTCCGTGACTAGGAGTAGATCAAGATTATTCTCTACAATGAGGTCGTTGATGTTTTGTGAATTTTTAACTAGGGATCGTGCATTGATCAGGCCCCCCCGTAATACAGGTAAATCTAAGGATGTTTCCGGGAGGGCTCAGGGATTAGCGTAAGCTGGCACTGGCTACAACAAGCCGGGCCGACCCATGTGTCAGGATGTAAAACTTCATGACAAGAAGCATAGGGCCCTTTACAGGATAGCAGGAATTCCCTTGACATACCTGAGTAGGGAGTGACGATGACGAATGGTAGCACAGAGACCGCCGCCTTCCCGCTTCCTTAGCGCTGACGGGCGCAGACGGGCAGGACTCTGGCTTGACTCAGGCGCGAGTCAGGGGCTCCCGCTGCGCGTCACCGCTGCGCGACCAGTGGGAGGGTTAAGTACAGGCTCACCTGACTGTTCGTCTGAGCACTAGAGCACTCAGCCCAAAGTCACCTCGAGAGATCCCTTCCAATATGGCGGCCAAGGACCACGAGCAGTGAGGACTAATACAGTTTTTATCCGCTCCAAACAGCGGTGGGGGTCACAATTATTGTGCAAGAGTGTGGGCAGGATACTACTAATTAAAAACAAGGTCTAATTGTGGAAAAGTAAATTTTGCCATGTTATATGTGCCTACGTGTTCCCCATCCAATGCTATATGTGCATGATCGATATGTATGTATCCCCCTATGATCGATTAAAGACGCAATTATAGTTGTGTCCAACTCTAGTATGCCAGTTTCCAGTTCTCGTGAAAGCAACGAGTATTAGGCCTATGTTGCCACATTTTACAGTGTACACGTTAATCCATTGAATTGTCCCCGTCCCTAGGCCTCAAAAGGGCCCGGACACCAGATTCAGCTCCAGTCTCCTGAACCCTCTCCGAGGAGTGATACAGCCCCCACCTGCATCCCTGACCCTTCACTTACTTCCTGCCGCACAGTGCCCGGCCCGGCCTGGCTCTGCCTGCCTGTCTGCCAAGAGTATGTTATGCTTCTAGTTATCAGTCCAGCCCTCCTCCTCTGCATTCCTAAGCTACTGAATCGCATCAATAGTTCCAGCTATGGTCTAGCCTTTCTGTCTCCATGTAAGAGAGTTACTGTATTAATATTCATAGAATATTCCTAGCACACGCAATACATGTAAAATAATGCATGCACCAGTCTTAGTGTCAAGTAGCTTTTGCCCTGATAACTTTTGGATTCTATCAACATGTACTCCAAACACCAGATACCAGATATGCTATAGGTACATGTCGTCCTGACACCGCAGACTTTAGTCTCCTCTTCTAGTGCAGAAGTCATAGCCCCCAGTTTTCCCTGGTAACACGTCATTGCCCGTTTGCGCGAACCAACTAGGTTAAAGGTCCCAGCTGCTCAGGTAGTCCCTCCATGTTTCCACCCCATTTATGACACTTCTGTGATGTCTACATCACATGTCCATGTATACGCCCTGTACACGCCTTCTTGTTACACCCATTTGTTCTTATCTTTCGCGACTGCTACGAGTTACGCCTACTGCTACGCCTATTGTATGCAATGTAATGTAATGTATTATACTATATATATGCTGCACTGTCGATGAGGCATTGCAGCTGCCATCCATTCTATTTCCGTGCAGGCTATCCCGTTCCTGTCCCTTCCCTTATGCCTGATTAAAGCCTGTTAGACTCAGATACCTCGAATCCTGTCTCTTATTTATAGAGCTATCTGTTTTATTCACTGTATTCAAAAATAGTACCGGTAATTAATTATTTATTTACCACATAATGGCGCCCGAATAGGGACTTGCCCTTTCCCCACGCGCCGGCGAAGCCACGCAGGCCCCCTGACCCTCTGCAGCCGTGACGGAACCATACCGTGCACGTGCAGATATTTCTGCTTCAAGTATCCCTCAGGCCCACGGAGGAGACGGAGGTTGCGGTCCAGCATCCAGACGAGGCGGTGAGGAATGCGGCGAGTCCCGACCAGAGCCCAAGCCGAGAGTACAAGGTCCGAGGTATCCGGAGGCCCACCTGTAACTGAAGTCCGAAGTTCGTAGTCCGACGTCGTAGCAGTCCAGTCCAGTCCGAGGCTTTCCGTTCTTGCTGCCCGGTGAGTACCGTTGCTGGGGTAGTATCTAGACAGGGTCAATTAATTTGTCTCTGGTCCAGTGGGTTTGGGTACACAGATCCAGTCCGAAGTGTTCACCTAGGTGGATACGGGTCCTGACGTGTCTCTTTATGGGACCGGTATGTTCCGTACTGTTTTAGCAGTGCATCTAGTAATTCTAGTAAGTTTCGTTCTCGAGAAATTCATGTGTTCTGTTTTCAGTATATCAGGTAATATTCTGTCCGAACTGTTATTCTAATGTTATTTAATGTGTTTTCAATGTCGTGGTATGAGTGATTTGTTTTTCTATTCATTACTGTGTTTATCGTGTATTGTATTGTGTTCGGATTCAAGTTTAGAATGCCTCTGTTTTCGAAGTTACATCAGTTAAAGACCAGAAAAGGGTTACTCGAAGAAGCAGTTCCTGTCCCGCCTAGGGACAGTCCAGGACATATTATGTATCACAAGCATGGCTTAGATGCCATAATATATCTAGACTTATGGGCGGACTATACCAAGGAACTAGAAGAGAAATATAGATGGCCCGCATCAGGTACATGGGATGCCGAGTGCATCATGCGAGTAGAAGAAGCATTATGGAAAAAGAAAGCCAGACAGTCCCAGAAAGATGCCATCGAGTTATGGCGCAAAGAATCTCATAAGAGAACCGAAAAAGAATTCAGAAAAACAGAATTAAGTAGGGAATCCTCAGAAAGAGCCCAAGAAAGGGAATTAATCGAAGTAGGTGAACGAGTTAGAGCAGAACAGTCAGACAGACAGAGAAATGCCCTTATTAAGGGTATGTATCCTCTTCTTGCCGAGGGCTTGCCAAAAGCAACCCCGGAAGCACCCTGTAATTTCCCACCACCATTGGTCCCGATTAAGCTACGTCACAAACCGACCGCAGCTGATATTTTTCTTTCGTCCTATTTGGACGACACAGTCCCCGAATATGCAAATCCTGTTCCGCCTGCTCCCGTTAATAATGTAATTCCTGTTCCTCCAGCCACTGGTCCCGTGGGTCCACTTAATGTTACAGCACCTGTTACAGCACCCCCGGCCCAGCCCACAGTACAGGTACCCGTTTTACCAGTCGCTCTACCAGCACGTACAGTACACACCGACGATTCTAGTTTAGGAGCCGCGGGGGAGATTCTCCTGGTACCCCGCCTCAACACAGACGTATGACGCTACATGAACTAGCGTTACAGCGTACGCCAAAAGTGAATACATACGTAGATATCAAGCGAGCACTTACCGAATGTCGTTATGATCCAGTTCCAGGCGATGGTAACATGGTCATATATTCATTACGTTTAAGACGGGTGACCGACTATTTGGACACCCTGCCCGATATGAGAGAACATCTAGACAGAATATATCGTTTTATCCGTACAGGAGTGAATCCAGAAAGTGTTCACGAAGCCATGGTTCAAAGAAAAGTCGAGACTCAGCTCATGCTTTTAAAGTTTTTAATTAACTGTTTTATTAGAGAGCAAGATTGTCCGGAAAAAGATCAAGAAGAAATGAAAGTCCTGACCAGTTGGAGTGACAATATAGCTGAGGGAAAACACAAGACACAAAATTGTATAGAGAGTATGTACAAGAAAATTCGTAGGGAAATAATAAAGTTACACGAGAAACGAGAAGCAAAACAAGCAACCGAGAAAGAGCATGACTCTTCTACTGAAGAGGTAGACGACGAGAATCCCTCCAGAATAGCGTATGTAGGTAGAACTAGACTTTCCGACCGACATTCACGCCCAGATTACAAGAAAGTTTTTCCTCCTCCAGCACCAGAACAGTGCTCTCTTGAGCAAGTATTCCAAGCTACCGATCACATTCTGAAATCACGAATAGGTTATAGTGAACTCAGTACAATGCATGAACAAGGACTAGCCCGATCAGCAGTCCGGTGGACTACTGATTCTACCACTTTTCCAGACGAAATAGTGGCTCAAATGTTTCTGAAACTGCCCCCAGCCGAGCAGCGACTGGTGGGTATGTATATGATCCAGCACCTCATTACACTGTATGAGGAACAGCATTCTGATCCAGGTCCACTACATGATGTCTTGAACGAGTTACTCCAGTACAGATGGAAAGGTCTAGGTACCGATTTAATAAGTGTCATTCTAGAACAGCGCCACAAATACCGAACGTTTCTGAATCCGCATTTTGTTCACGTCTCACCCCCAGAGAGTAAGCCATTCTACATAGACAGACAGAATCCATTACGAGAAGTACATCCAGTCAAGAAAGAGGGTGGTGGTCTAGAACGAGTATTTGTTTACACCCCCATCACAAAGATGGAACTCTTAGAAATGAAGAAGTTAATTCCCTGTCACGATAAAGATCCAGCAGGGTTCCACCGTGAATTAAAAGACATGCTCCGTATGGGAGAATACACGTATCCAGATATCATTAAAATGCTAAAGGTCCTGTTGCCTGCGGGCATATATGAGAAACTCAAAGAAAAAGAATGGGAGGTGGGAGAGAAAAAGATAGATTGGACAGCTCTAGAAGCTGAAGATAATTCACGAGTACCAGGTACCGGTCTTGGGGATAAAGCTAAAGAATTGCCCGAGTTATTGATACAAGTTTTGCCAAGATTACTAGCCACGAAAAAGGAAGATTGGGATGCCATCTCAGCCTGTAAACAGAAACAAGACGAAGATACTAGTGATTTTTATTCTAGATTTGAGAAATGTTTTATTATTAATAGTGGTCTGAAAACAAGTAGTGAATCATACCCTCATCTTTTTGTTACTAAACTAGTCGAGAATTCAAGTCCACAAGTTAAAAATCGAGTCCTGAAAGTCGAAAGTACCTGGCAAGCTAATTCCCCGTCACAGAGGCTTCAAATGCTCCAGTATCACCAGAACAGAATCAGGGAAGAGCAGGAACACGAAAGGAGACGTATGAAGGACACGAAAATGAAAGTGTTAGTTGCACAGTCTGTTCCACAAGACAGTCAGAAGAGGGGTCCGAATCAAGCCAGTCATCCTGCAGTTCCCGTTAAAGGGACATGCAATTACTGTAAACAGCCAGGTCATTTTATAAACGAGTGTGCAGTTCTGAAACACAACATAGCTACTGGTAAAACTAAAGAAAGGCCACGTCCGCCTAGACAAGAACAAGTTTCACAGACCTCTCAACCACCACAGAATGCACAACAGACAGTTACAGCACCGCAGCCTATCGCTGCAACACAGCATGTTACACAGCAGATGTACCAGTATGCACAGACAGAGTATCCAGATTATCAGCCATATTCATGAAAGAGCCTAGAGAGGGAGGTAGGTTTGCCTCTCATCGAGATACCTGTAGATCAAGAGGGTCCCTATGTACACAGTCAAGTATTAGGGAAAGACAGAAAGTTTCTGATTGATACAGGGGCAAGTAGGACTACTATTAGTCATGACGAGGTTCCAGGGGCTCCGCTCTCAGGCTCTAGAAATGTTTCCCTTGGATTTTCAGGAAAGCCGATTGTTAATGAAATATCGAAACCAGTAACTCTAGAAGTCGGTCCATTGTCCCGAACTACAGATCTGTTACTTACGAAGTCTTGTCCAGAAAATTTGTTAGGCATTAAGACGTTAAAAGAATTAGGAGCAGTCATATGCTGCTCCCCAGAAGGGGTCCGCCTGTTCTTGCGAGATTTTAAAGGTCATTATGTATTACGTGATTTTGATGCAAGATTATTGGATGTACCACAGCATTTATGGGCGCAAGGTCCAACTGATGTAGGTTGTATGCATATCACACCCCATCGTGTGACTCTGAAGCAAGGTGTTGTTTTACCACGAATCAGACAGTACAAATTGCCACCTGAGGCTGTAGCGGCCTTATCCAAAATTATTGACGAGCTTATTGTTCAAGGAGTGGTTGTAGAAACTGACTCCAATGTATGTAATTCTCCTATCATTCCAGTCCTGAAACGTACCGATCCAAATGCACCTCCAGTATATCGATTAGTGATTGACCTTCGAGAACTTAATAAATGTATCATACCCCAGTACCCAGTAGTCCCAGATATTTCTTCCCTATTGACAGCCATTGATTCTGAAGCTACGTTCTTCACAGTTATCGATCTCAAGAACGCATTTTTCAGTGTTCCCATTCATCCAGACAGCCAGTTCCTTTTCGGATTCTGTTTCAATGGAAGAAGCTATAAATTCACACGAGCACCTCAAGGTTTCACAGAAAGTCCTAGCATTTACAGTTAAGCACTTAAGAGACAACTAGACAATATTCACATGCCAACTGACACTGCCCTGCTCCAGTATGTCGATGATCTACTGATCACAGCCCGTTCTGAACGTGACTGCGAGCGTGCGTCACTTACAGTTCTGTATTTTCTGGCCGAGATGGGGCACAAGGTGTCCCCTTCCAAATTACAATTCTGTGTCCAGCAAGTGGTCTACTTGGGACACTTACTGTCCAAGAGGGGTAGGCAGTTGACACCTGACCGTATCCAGTTAATAGCACGTCTTCCACAGCCCAAGACACAGAAGGAGGTACGAGCTTTTATCGGCCTCACTTCTTACTGCAGACAATGGATTCCTCAGTATGCATTTCTAGCCAAGCCACTGATACAGTTAACGACACAGGAGGCAGCCACATCGACTGTCCTCCCTTGGACCCAGGAACATACACTTGTTTTTAATGAATTAAAGAAAGCTTTATGCCAAGCACCTGTCCTAACAACACCGAACTACAGTAAGCCTTTTACACTTTTTGTCACAGAACGTGATGGTACTGCATTATCTGTTCTCACACAAGATCAAGCAGGACAATACAAGCCCTGTGCTTATTTTTCTAGCACATTAGATCCAGTGGCCCAGGCTCTGCCTGTGTGCCTCAAGTCAGTTGCAGCCACAGCGCTAGCTATCAGACAAAGTGATTCCTTAGTGTTAGGACACTCTCTGACAGTACAAGTTCCACACTCCGTGGAAGTTCTTTTAAACCGAACACAGACTCAGCACTTGACAATTGCACGTTTAACAGGTTATGAACTGACACTGTTTCAGCCACACATAGAAATCAGACGCTGCAACATTTTAAATCCAGCTACATTGTTACCGTCAGTTACTTCAAATTCTGCCACACATGACTGTGTGGAAGTTGTTAACACTATGACAAAGCCAAGACAAGATCTGACAGACATTGCATTACCTGATCCCGACCTGACACTTTATGTGGATGGTTCATGTATGAGAACAAGTACAGGAGAACTAGTAGCCGCGTATGCAGTGACTACTGACACCGAAGTTATAGAAACACATCGTATTGACACCCTGTCAGCTCAAGCAGCAGAGCTAGTCGCTCTGACCCAAGCCTGCATATGTGCCAAGAACCTGAAAGTAAACATATACACAGATTCACGTTATGCATTCGGAGTCGTACACGACTTTGGAGTGCTCTGGCAGGAGAGAGGATTCATGACTTCTCATGGAACCAAGATCCAGCATGGTCTCCTCATTCAAGCTCTGTTAGATGCAATACATTTACCGACAGCTATCGCTATCATGAAGTGCAAAGCACATACGAAAGTCACTGACATCATTTCCCAAGGTAACGATCTAGCAGATCGAACAGCCAAGCTCACCGCTCAGACTCCAGACATTCCAGTTAACATGACACTGACATGCATTCCAGATCAGACTACTTGTATGACAGTTAAGGACCCTACACAAGATGTCATAGATATACAGTTACATGCTACTCCCGATGAAATAAAGAAATGGTCCGAACAAGGAGGGGTCCAGACAGATCAAGGATGGTTGACGAAGGGAAAAGCCATATGGTTTCTCCCCGACTCTATGGTTCAAGTCATTATCAACACCGCACATAGTCCAGCACATCTAGGAGAAAAAGCTATGTTAGACAGTATTCAGAACCTTTGGTTCAACAAGCATTTACGAGCAGCAGCCAAGCAGAAAGTCCGCATCTGTATGATATGTTGTCAGTTCAATCCAGGTAAAAGTGTCCCGGTGGAACAAGGTGGATTCCAACCTCCTGACCACCCTTTTGAAGTCCTCCAGATGGATTATATTCAGATGGAGTGATGTCGAGGTTTCAAGTATGTCCTTGTAGTTGTATGCGCTTTGTCCAGGTGGACAGAAGCATATCCAGTTCCAGATTACACAGCTGCGACCACTGCCAGGCAGTTGGTTCGTGAGTATTTTCCCCGCTATGGATTACCCAGGGTCGTGTATTCAGATAACGGCCAGCCATTCTCATCCGAGCTCATGAAACAAGTTTCGCTTCTGTTAGGGTACCAGTGGAAGTTCCATTGTGTACGCCATCCTGAAGCAGCCGGTCTCGTAGAGAGACATAACCAGACTTTGAAAATCCGCATTGCTAAAGTGTGTGTAGAAAAAGGTGTAGATTGGTTAGTAGCCCTGCCAGTTGCTCTTTTTTATATGAGAATGGTTGCACATTCCAGATCAGGTCTGTCCCCGTACGAGGTCGTATTCGGCCGCCCTCCAAACATGTGGGGTACACCTAGACCCCGTAGCATTACAGACGTTTCCAGTAATATGCTGACAGATTACCTAGCTTCCTTGATGTCTGCCCTACACTCTTGTCGTTCACAGGTTGCCGCTGCATTCCCAGACAACACTGAGGTGAAACCGCATGAAGTCGTTCCGGGGGATTTCGTCCTGGTGCGCAATTTTGATCGTTCAAGTCCGTTGGAGCCCCGTTGGAAGGAGCCCCAGCTGGTGTTATTAACAACAAGGACCGCCGTCAAGCTCGAGGGACGTAAAGGCTGGGTGCATACCAGCCACATCAAGAAATTCCATGGATTGCGACAAAAGACATTTATCAAAGACTGCCCTATTCTTAAGGACTGCCAAAAGACAGACTCTGAATCCAAACTTTCCCTGTTAGAGAAAACTCCGCAGCAGGAGTATAAAGCAAAACTCCGGTCTAGTAAAGTAAGTCAGCCAGTTTAATTGTCTAAGTCCCTCTCGGGTGAAACGGTTAGACAGGTTCCTGACATGTATGAGACAGACCCACACAGTGAGAGAGTTAGTCAAAACTCTAAAAGATGTATTATCGTTCTATTCTTTTTATTATTCTTGAGTCTTATGGTTACATGCATAAGTTATGCTTTACATTTATGTTTTTCTATTTCACATGTACATATGTTTTCTAATGTTACAGTAGAGCACACGTTTAGTGATCTGCCTCCTCACGAGTTATCTTATCGTCTTGCTATGCGTAACAACACTTTTATCCGAATGTTGCATTATTCACACCAGACCAGCAATGCCACTAATTGTTGGGTGTGTGGTCGACTCCCCCCTTTCCAGACACCGAAGGGAGTTCTGCCACTCTTTCCTTATCCGTTTTCACATAATGGTTCGTGTGGAGCATGGTCCACGTTAACGTTATCTTCAACTGATATGTTCCTTCTGAATCGAACATGTTTCCCAGACAAGGAAGGTCTTTCCCATAGAACAGGGTTAGATCTAGAAAATGAAGTATATGATTTAGGTAATTATTCCTCGAATTTTATGGTTCTGAATGTCCAGTCCGATACTACTCCAGATTTGCCTGCTATTTCAGTACTACCAGTAAAAGGCGAATTATGTGTCAGAAAGAATGGTTCCGCACATGTAGGACATAGTGATTGTACTACTGTGGTCAAGTATAGTGACAGTGGGAAATCTATTTTCAAAGCCTCACGTCATTCTTATTTTATTTGTGGTCAGACCGCATATGTTCGTCTGCCCCTCGATTGGGATGGAACATGTTACATTGCCTTCCTACTGCCACCAGTTTTTCTGGCCCCATCTGATTATCACAGAAACACACATCTAGTACACGTTAGACATAGAAGGGAGACTGAGTCCCCAATTGTCGATCAAACTGAAACTGCTCTAGAACAATATCAAGACTTCAACAAAGGTTTCTTTTTCTTTATAGGTCCTGTCCAGAATAGTAAGTTAATACGTAGGTTAACCAGAACCCTTGAAGCAGTAGTGAATGAGACTACTTCCGCTCTAGGTAACTTAACCGAAGAGCAATCTGCTATGCGTTTTGTTGTGCTCCAAAATCGTCTCGTCCTTGACGTCGTACTGGCTGATAGAGGAGGAGCTTGTAGAGTCATCGGATCTAGTTGTTGCATTTTCATTCCTAATAACGCGCCGTCTGTTTATTCAGCTATAACCAGACTTCATAAAATTGCCCATCAGTTACACCAGAATACAGGCACCTGGACGTGGTCCGGTTGGCTCTGGAGTATCATATCTGCCTGGGGATGGAAAGTATTGTCATTTCTGGGCATAGCAGCAATGATCATATTCAGTTGCTGCCTCTGTTTACAATGTGGCCCTGCGATTTGCGGCATGTGTGCTACCTCTTGTATTCCTAGTCCTAAGTCCCGTTCCAAGACAATTCGAGACGAGCAAATGATGCTATATGAACAGATAGATGGTATCATGAATATTGATGTTTCCTGATGGAAACGTAGGGCACAAGGAGGGAATGTGGAAAAGTAAATTTTGCCATGTTATATGTGCCTACGTGTTCCCCATCCAATGCTATATGTGCATGATCGATATGTATGTATCCCCCTATGATCGATTAAAGACGCAATTATAGTTGTGTCCAACTCTAGTATGCCAGTTTCCAGTTCTCGTGAAAGCAACGAGTATTAGGCCTATGTTGCCATATTTTACAGTGTACACGTTAATCCATTGAATTGTCCCCGTCCCTAAGCCTCAAAAGGGCCCGGACACCAGATTCAGCTCCAGTCTCCTGAACCCTCTCCGAGGAGTGATACAGCCCCCACCTGCATCCCTGACCCTTCACTTACTTCCTGCCGCACAGTGCCCGGCCCGGCCTGGCTCTGCCTGCCTGTCTGCCAAGAGTATGTTATGCTTCTAGTTATCAGTCCAGCCCTCCTCCTCTGCATTCCTAAGCTACTGAATCGCATCAATAGTTCCAGCTATGGTCTAGCCTTTCTGTCTCCATGTAAGAGAGTTACTGTATTAATATTCATAGAATATTCCTAGCACACGCAATACATGTAGAATAATGCATGCACCAGTCTTAGTGTCAAGTAGCTTTTGCCCTGATAACTTTTGGATTCTATCAACATGTACTCCAAACACCAGATACCAGATATGCTATAGGTACATGTCGTCCTGACACCGCAGACTTTAGTCTCCTCTTCTAGTGCAGAAGTCATAGCCCCCAGTTTTCCCTGGTAACACGTCATTGCCCGTTTGCGCGCACCAACTAGGTTAAAGGTCCCAGCTGCTCAGGTAGTCCCTCCATGTTTCCACCCCATTTATGACACTTCTGTGATGTCTACATCACATGTCCATGTATACGCCCTGTACACGCCTTCTTGTTACACCCATTTGTTCTTATCTTTCGCGACTGCTACGAGTTACGCCTACTGCTACGCCTATTGTATGCAATGTAATGTAATGTATTATACTATATATATGCTGCACTGTCGATGAGGCATTGCAGCTGCCATCCATTCTATTTCCGTGCAGGCTATCCCGTTCCTGTCCCTTCCCTTATGCCTGATTAAAGCCTGTTAGACTCAGATACCTCGAATCCTGTCTCTTATTTATTGAGCTATCTGTTTTATTCACTGTATTCAAAAATAGTACCGGTAATTAATTATTTATTTACCACAGGACTCTGGCTTGACTCAGGCGCGAGTCAGGGGCTCCCGCTGCGCGTCACCGCTGCGCGACCAGTGGGAGGGTTAAGTACAGGCTCACCTGACTGTTCGTCTGAGCACTAGAGCGCTCAGCCCAAAGTCACCTCGAGAGTTCCCCTTCCAATATGGCGGCCAAGGACCACGAGCAGTGAGGACTAATACAGTTTTTATCCGCTCCAAACAGCGGTGGGGGTCACAATTATTGTGCAAGAGTGTGGGCAGGATACTACTAATTAAAAACAAGGTCTAATAAAGAATTCAACAAAAATATTTTAAACGCGGTAAATTGTTTTAAAAAGCGCTAAGAATCCTGTTTCACGCTCGCTTAGGCGCTGATACAAAATTATGCACAGCAAAGTTCAAATACAGCCTTTCACTAGGGTAGGCTTGCCAAAGTGATCGCCTTAAGTACAGGCTCACCTGATTGTTCGTCTGAGCACTAGAGCGCTCAGCCCAAAGTCACTTCGAGAGTTCCCCTTCCAATATGGCGGCCAAGGACCACGAGCAGTGAGGACTAATACAGTTTTTATCCGCTCCAAACAGCGGTGGGGGTCACAATTATTGTGCAAGAGTGTGGGCAGGATACTACTAATTAAAAACAAGGACTAATAAAGAATACAACAAAAATATTTTAAACGCGGTAAATTGTTTTAAAAAGCGCTAAGAATCCTGTTTCACGCTCGCTTAGGCGCTGATACAAAATTATGCGCAGCAAAGTTCAAATACAGCCTTTATAGTATCATCATTATTTGTTAAAATTAACCCATAACACTCATATACACATTTCATACATTATCATTTAATATTGATTATATTTCTGATTACCCCAGGGTTTTTTTCTAGTATAGTGATAGTATTAATTTTTATAATGAATAATATTCAGTTTCAGCTTCATCAGTCTTTACTTCGATTGCAAAACCATAAAAGACATACTGTCAAAAGAATAAGCAAACATAAGTATTGACAATATCAAAATTACACAGAACCAAATCACACAATGAATTACCTTAAAAAAAGCATTAAACTATTAATTCGCAGCACTGATGACAGTTTGAACATCTAATTAAAAGTATTGAATAACATCTCAGCCCGTTTACAATTTCATGGATGGTGTGGGAAGAATAAAACCAAGTGGACAAGTTAGGATGATAAGCCCTTAATTTTGTTTGCCCGTATCTCCCACGACCAACTCCAGAATTTTGCCATAGCAATGATGATGGTCTCCTGTGTGCAGGTCTGTAGGATCCTTAGAGCAACTGCAGAATCTCTTGTGCCTAAGTTGGAAGAAATGAGTTTAAGCCATTTCAACCTCGGTGACTTGTAGGCTGGACATACAAATAAAATATGGGCAACTGATTCTGGCTGAACTAAACACAGTGGACATAGATCGGGCATTGGTTTAAGCCATTTGCCTATCCTAAACTGGTGGTAAAGCTTCCTATCCAGAGGTTTTAAGATGGTGTCCCAATACTGTTCAAAGCCAGCCTCATGTTTCAATGACAAAAATCCCTAGTCAAGGTAGGCCTAGTAGTAGAGGAAAACCTTTTGGACTTCACCATGGGCATGTAAGCTGCTTTAAGCTCTTTTTTTGATGGGAGGGGGACGTTACTGGATTCTCCCACAGTGTACCCATCCCCATATCTATCAAATTATTTTTTATATGCCTAAGCCACTTGATCTTGCTTAGGCACCCAACTCCCCTAAACTTCCCTAACATCCATAGGGATTTAGCATACCAGGACAGCTCAGGTGTAGCCCACAGCCCACAGCCTTCTCCACAGTGCTATCGGCCTGAATCGGGCCAGATCCTCGATACTAAAACATCCTAAGTCCAAAAACAGTAGCGCCAAAGGGGTGGATTGCGGCTGGCCTGTCAGTGCCCGCATACATTTATTTTGGGCTGTGATTATAGGTGTAATATCTTCCTGGCCCCAAAGTTCTGCGCCATATAAGATTACGCTTGCAACCTCGGAATTATATATTTTTAGTCGGGTGCTAGGGATTTAGTGAAGGGAAGCCTGTGCTCTATTAAAGGAGCGCCTGACAGCTGCGCATGTTTCAGAGCAAGCACATCGATTTGGGGCTTCCAATGCAATTTCCTGCTTAAAGATACCCCCAGGTAGGTAAATATCTCAGTCTGCTCTAAGAGAACATTATTCATATGGACCTTGCCCCTCTTAACCTTTTGGGAATGGAGCACCATGAACGTTGTCTTGTCCATGTTGACTACCAACTCATAATCACAGCAGAACTCCTCAAATCTGGACACTGCTGCCTGTAAGCCAGATTGGGTCTTAGATGGAATCAGTGTGACGTCCGCGAACATGAACAGGGGTGTTTTTAGGCACCCCCCAAAGTTGGAGCATCGGTGGGGCATGTGGAGTAATACTGTACCACCCTATCGATAAATAGTGGGAACAGGGTAGGGGCAAGGACACAACCCTGGCGCACACCCTTAGTTACCGGAAATATATCTGTAACTTCTCCGTGTGTACCCCATCGGACCTGGGCATAGTAATGATCATGCAATTTAACTATCATAGTTAACCGCTCCGACGGCATCCCCACCTCCAAAAAAGCTCCCCACATTTTATTACGAGGGACAAGGTCGAATGCAGACTTTAAGTCGATGAAGGCCGCATGTAGCGTACCCCCACCTAAAGAAACAACCCACGAGAATATCATTACAAATCTAAGCACTAAGGGCCAGATGTAGGTAATTCTATTTTACCACTTCTTAAATACCGAATTTTACCGATTCGGTATTTAAGAAGTGGTAAAATAGAGGGGGGGGGATGTAGGTAACACAGACTTGGTAAATACCGAATCGTTAAGATTCGGTATTTACCGATTCTGTAATTACCGATTCGGTAATGCCCATTGATTCCTATGGGCATTGAAGCTTACAGAAATCAATGGGCATTACGAATCGGTATTTACCGATTCGGTAAATACCGATTCCAGAATGGGTGCAGGGGGTGTCACTTTCACACCCTCTAGCACCCCTAAAACGGGCATGTGTGCCATGTGGCACACAGACATGCCCTAAGGGCATGTCTGTCTGTCACATGGCTAGGTGTGCATGCCCCAGGGAGCCCCTTCAACTCAGCAACCTCAGGGCAGAGGGACATGGCAGGTAGGAAAAACCGAACAAACAGGCTCCCGCGCTGCGGAAGCCCTGCACTCCTTATGAGCACCTCCTGGGCGGAATGAGCGGTGTTTTTGCCGCGAGGGACAATGGGGGCTGTAGTTCCCTGGCAGCAAAGGAGGATGGCCGTATTTGGCGTCTAATCAATGTTATGCTGAAAGTTTCAGCCTTCTGATCTGCTTTACGCAGAATTCAACAGGACAATACAGTCATAGGCATCAGATACATGAGTATCTTTTAAGAAAGGGATGTTTTTGTCTGTGATTATTTTATCTAAATATCATTTTCCTTAACACATCATTTAATTTTAATTATACATGATTTACTGACTCTTCCGGAGATAGCAAATGTCCTCCTTTCCAAATTTGTCTGTTTTACTTGCTTTTCATTACAGATAGTGCATCTTTTTCAGCAGAATATATTTTTTTCTAGGTTCCTAACATGGCGAGAAAATAGCATTTCTGATTTACATTTCTTTAAGTCTGTACTTCCATTCAATTAGCTCTCGTTCCTCCTTTATAATTATTTACATTTATTTTAAAATGTCATATATAGATACCTGGCCTGCCACTCGTTAATGCAAAATAATGTAGGTCAACCATATAAAAGACATGTGTATACCTGAATGCACATATTATCTATTGATGTCAGACAATGTGGAGATGCTGGCAAAGAAAACAATCTAATGTGGCATTCCCTCAGTTTAGAAATACATTTATTTTCCCATTAGAAATAAACAGAGCAGCCCAAGAGTGTTTACGACCATCCACCATCATTTTTGATCTGTCCATTGACAGGGTGAGTTAGGTCTAAAAATGCCTGACACTACTGTTTAACTTTTGATCTGGACTCATGAGTGATAACCAAATGTTATATATATAAATGTATACATGTACCCTGCTTCCAAAGTCAGTAATTTATCCAGTAGACCATATCTCCTTCTCAATAGCACCACAAAGGAAATACATTTCACACTGATATGTACTTATTCAGAACAAGATGTATTTGGTCAAACATTGGTCAGCAAGATTGCTGTGCTACTCCCAGTGTGAACTGCAGGTCCTGGTTACAGCACTGCCTACACCACTCAAATGAAAGCCATTCATCTTCATTTAGGGAAACTATTACTCTCCAAAGTCTTGCAGGCAATTTTTTTTGTTTGGCAATATCAAGAAATACTTTTAGTTCTTATTGAATACATGATGTCACTCGCTAGTAGAAATGGGTATATTTTGAATTGTCGCCATTCTGGGATGGAGAGTGTTATACTATTCACCATTGGAGAAGTTTTAATTCTTTTCCCTTAAAATACGAGATGGAACAAATTGCCAATATCCCTCACCCTGTGAAATTAAGGGATTCAACAAAAACATCTTGAGTGCCATATGGTTACTGACACATGTCACTGTAGCTTGACTTTTGAAGAATGTGTACTCTGTGGATTTGTATTTTAAATTTCCTGAATACCTAAATTGCAATGGCTTATGAGTCAATGAGGGCCTGAGGTAATTCAATTTGTAATTGGTTGACGTGTTTGTGAATCCACGGTATGGGTACTTTCCAAGCATATGTGTTTCTCATGTGCGTTTGTGTGTTTTTTGTGTGTTTGTGTATCATGCTCATGTTAATAGCCTGTTCAAGAAGACGTGTGCTTAAAGAAGTTAGCTTTCATCTTTTTCTGTTCAGTTTGAAGAAGTTCAGGTTTGTCTTTCTTTAATTTCTTCTTGTTCTCCTGATGTGGGAGAACCCAGTTAATTTCATCTTTGTTCTCAGACCAGGTTATCCTTACTCAAGATCTGAATGTGTCGATCACTGTGCTCCCCTCAGATGTCATTGGCTATATGGGATCCCATTTCGCATTACAATGGTAAAATTGGGAAATACTCTAACCTTTCAGAAGATAAAGCTATAATATTTATCTTTACCATTCCCAGACTAGAGGAGATAATAAAGGCACAATGTAAAACATTACAATACAGATATAATAGAACATACACATTTCCATAGGTAGTATAAAGTCCTGTTGGAAATTACACGCCAGCAATACAAGTCTCATCATGGTTTTAAAATCCATATTAAAAGGCTAACATTTAGTAAAAGATATTAAAAAAAGGCATCACAAGTGCAAATAAGATCAATTTAATCCCTGCTAAAACATGTGGGTGTTTTCATTCTTGGGGATTCTAAGCATTCATATTGTTTCTCCCTTACACTTAGGTCACGGTGTAGTGGTGATGTCTTTCTTCCTCTACTTAGCTACTTAGTTAGTGAAGACAGGGCGTGCAAATATCACAAGAAATAATGGGGCATATTCACAAGCCCCTATCACCACGGGAACGTCAATTTTTTTTACGCTCCTGCGGCGATATGGCCAGAACCCTATTCTCTAGGCAGCATTAACCCACTTAACGTGGTTTAAAGCCACGTTAAGTGGCTTAACGCTGCCTTGAGAATAGGGCCCCTTTCACACTAAACTTAGCTTGAAAGGCAGTATTCAGTGGGTTTTGCAGTGGGAATACCACCGCACCACCCATTGAGTTTGGCGCTAACGCCTGTTATCAAGAACGGCGATAATAGGCGGCAGCGCCAAACTTAAGACCTAAAAAAATCAGGTCCGAAGGTTGCTAAACGAGGAGAAAAGCTTTATTTCTCCTCGTTTTTTGCTTTTTCCTTGTATGCTGCATGTAGCAAGGGTGCCTGTTTTGGCGTTAAGTTGTGAGACTTAGCGCCGTCGATGGGGGAAACGCCAGGCTGCACCACATTCTTGTGAATAGGGGGCAGCCTGGCATTCCTGAAGTGGCGGTGAGAGGCGTTAAGCCAAGGAGGCTCACGCCTCTCACCGTAACTTCTTTGTGCATATCCCCCAATATGTTTTTATCCCCTTTCTTCCTACAAAAGCTGAGTATATGTATGGATAAATGACATTTTTTAAATGCACTGTAATACGTAGTGAAGTCGCTTGCTGGCACAACAATACAGCAAAGCAAAAAGATGTATTATTTTTACACTCTATTTGGCAACAGGCGGAGAACACCATTACATCCGAGAGAGGCTCACAACCACATTCCTCCAAAGAGGACAGAGCATCCCTCCTCATTGGGCATTCGATGCCGGCCTCTCTCTTGACCACAGGTTTTTCACAGCACAACACCTAGAAGGACCCCTGGTAAAGAAAGCAAGTAATAATACTGTGACTTATAAAGTCACTTCGGACAAAGTGTCCCAGCGCTGAAGTCCAGCTCCCGAAGGTGCACAACTAATGATTCATAGAATCTGTCTGAGTTAAAAAGCCAGGTTTTTTTTGTTGAAAGAGGGATTCCAACGGGGCCTACAGAATCAGTAGGGGCAGGGAGTTCAACAGTTTTGGCGCTAAGCAACTCTATTTACTGTTGGAATGCTAGCCAGCAAAGCCCCAGAGTATTTAAGATTCCTGGTAGGGAGGTAAGGCTTGATGAAGGAATGCAGATACCAAAGACTCTTATTTGCAAGAGCCCTGTAACAAATGCATAGTGCTTTGAAGGAGAGTTTCAGTTTCAAAGGCAACCAGTGCAGCTTGGAGAGTGCAGCCCCATAGGAGTCCATCTGCGAAGGTACAGCAGAAGGCGGGCTGCTGCATTGTGCACTCGCTGAAGTCTCTTCAGCCGGCTGTTAGATACCCATAGGTACAGGATATTAGAGGAGACCAGGCTGGACATAACCAGTGCCTGGCTACTTTTTTTTTAAAGACTGTGGCAGGAAGCAGAGGATTTGGTAAGGGTCTTTAAGGCACCAAAACATTTCCCCGTCAGAGCTGTGATTTGTCAGTCGAAAGTGAGCTTCAAACCAAACGCCCAGGTTTTTCAACCAGGATTTCCACCCCAAAACTTTGGTTACTAATATATTGTATGAAGTTTATTGGATGCATAGAAATGTAATCATGTGGCTGTTTAAGATGTTAAGACCACTCCCTGCCTCAATAAAGTTTATTTTGCATTGAATGTCTGTTGGGTGTGATTCAATAATTGTTAAATTGGGCCCACTCATCCCACACAAAATTAAAGAGAGGGAGTTTTGGCCTATTTGGTCCTATGTGGAAAAACATACAGATTGCCTTGGGAAATGTCGCTCTTTTTTGCTGGATGTTATTGGAGACAACTATGGTCAGTGCTCAAAGACCTGGGGATTCCTTTGTATATCCTCAACCTTATAATTAGGCTGCACAAAGATACTTATGCGGAGGTCAGGTGGGGAACATAGGGCCAGGTGACTGACCGTGTCCCTGTAAACAGGGGAGTCCGACAGAGCTGTGTATTGGCCCCTACCCTATTCTCACTTTATGTGAATGGATTGGTCAATTTTTTGCTAGAAGAACCTGCAGATGTACCGAGTCTGGGGAGGGTTAAGGTACCGACCCTCTTGTACACAGATGACACCTTGTTGGTGTCCAAGACCCCAATGGGGTTACAACGTCTTTTGAACAGGTTTCAACTTTTCTGCGAAGCAAGAGGACTGGTGATCAAAACAACATAAACAAAACTCTGCCTTATGCAGAAGACCTTTCAGATGTTATTAGGCTGGACACAAGTAGTAAAGTTGGTTGGCATGCCAATGCCAGGAAACTGATGACAGCCATGGGGCTTAGAGCTCATTAGGACAAACAGGATCCACCAAGGAAAGTAGTGCCAAGGGTTCGTACTGGAATTGGGTGGACCAGCAAGAATTCAGCAACCAAACTTGGGGAGATTGACCGCAGAATTCCTTCTCCATAAGCAGGGAAGAATTTGGAGCCCTTTCGAGATATAATCCAGGTCCCGCAGGATAGACTCTTATATACCCATTTAAGGTTTGGCACACTGCCTGTTAATGAAACTATAGCTAAATGGCACACATGCAGCTCAGCCCCTAAGGGTTGTCGATGCTGCAAGGCCCCTAAAGAAAGTGTTGCCCATGTCATCTTTGCTTGTCAGAGTGGGCTAAAGAACGGTGATGGATTAAACCCAGATCTTTTGACTGGGTGTGAGTGTTTGATTGATTCAGATGCTTCATCCATCACCCCCCCCTTTTGTACCGCTTTTGGCCGCCATAAGTGTGGCAGGGTATGCTCAGACGTGAGTCCCTTGCTCACTTTGCCACTGGATTCAAGCAAGCCGGGCTGAAGACGGCAGGAATGCCAGAAACCGGTCCTCGGAAGCTTGTTTCCGGTCCAGGGAAGACATGGCTTGGCAGTTCGGGCTGGACTGTTCCCATGAGGCACAGGGTCAGACTGATTTGCATATAGCCATGTCTGAACTGGGGTGGCAGAGTGGGCTAAAGAACGGTGATGGATTAAACTCAGATCTTTTGACTGGGTGTGAGTGTTTGATTGATTCAGATGCTCCATCCATCACCACCCCCTTTTGTACTGCTTTTGGCCACCATAAGTGTGGCAGGGTATGCTCAGACGTGAGTCCCTTGCTCACTTTGCCACTGGATTCAAGCAAGCCGGGCTGAAGACGGCTGGAATGCCAGAAACCGGTCCTCGGAAGCTTGTTTCCGGTCCAGGGAAGACATGGCTTGGCAGTTCGGGTTGGACTGTTCCCATGAGGCACAGGGTCAGACTGATTTGCATATAGCCATGTCTGAACTGGGGTGGCAGAGTGGGCTAAAGAACGGTGATGGATTAAACCCAGATCTTTTGACTGGGTGTGAGTGTTTGATTGATTCAGATGCTCCGTCCATCACCACCCCCCTTTTGTACCATGTTTGCTTGTCAGGCATATTCAAGACCACTTTTCGTCTGCAGTGTAGCTACGATTTTAAGCCATGCATGGATAATTAGAAGGAAGGTCCTAAAAGGAATGCGGCAGCCCACAGCTGTATGAGGCTTACATGCGGCTGACGCTGGGCTCTCAAGATAACACACTAAGGGCTCCATTAGGATATCGGGCGGATTGCCTCCGCCAGGGTGGCGGTGGCCACCGCCACCCAGGCGGAGGCAGTCCGCCCGACAACCACTCTCGTTTTCCCCTCCGCCTAATTAGGATGGCGGAGGGGACAATGGCGGACGGAAAGACCGTCCGCCGCTTTACCGCCGCGATCGCCTTGCGACTGCGGCGGTAATAGATTAATATGGTGGCGGAGTCCAATGGACACTGCCAGCCATATTACGATGGCGAAATGTGTGGGCCTTTCCGCGGCGGCAATGCCGCCACGGAAAGGCATGCGGACATTGCTGCGGGGGCCCCCTGCAGGGCCCCCAGGTTGGCGCCACTGTCGGGGGGCACATGGGGGGTACCTAAGGTACCCCCCCACATTTGCATATGCAAAGTGGCAGGCACCGCGCGGTGCCTGCCGCTTTTCATATGCAAATGCGAAAAAGCATTTTTTGCATTGTGGCGGGCGGTGCAGAGTGCACCGCCCGTCACAATGGTAAAACTACAGGATGTGCCCGCCACTGTGGCGGGCACATCCTAATTCCCCCCACGGGACCCCCGCCCTTATGGCGGGCGGTCCCGTTTCCCACTATGGTGACGGGCGGACAAAGTGCGCCCGTCATCATAATGACCCCCTAAGGCTTTTTATATTTTGCATGCATTCTTTTTTGTTCTTATTTTACTGTCAGTGCTTCCTGGCAGGGCACTTGCAAGTTAGGTCTAGCTGAAATGCTATCACAAAATGGAAGTTATATTGCTATGTTTTACTTTTTATAATGTTAATCATGTATATTTAATCCTTATCTTCACTATTGTTAGTCTTGTCCGTGATGCGCTGACAGCACGATAGATGCAGGTTCAAGCATGATATTAGTGTGGCCCGGTTGTATGTATTTGTGTAGCACATTTAGGATGTTGGAACTATTCTACACTGTTCCACGTATTAAAAATGGTGCTTTTTCTCCTTTATTACTTTTTACGACATGAGCGGTCATAAAAATTAGTTTTAATGTATATGCAATTGCAATATTTTGCAGTGGGACGCCAAATGCATCAAACACGTTTTTCTAGGAAGGTCATGCTACTTTTATTCATTTTACTTGTCACTTCGATTGCCTTTTTACCTGGAAATATTCCTTTATCAACATCTTTAGAAATGTATTTAGTGTATTTCATTTTTTGTTAATATCTATTCGAACCTGAAGATTTGTCTTTTATGCATTTGCACTTTTGGGGCTGATTGGGGCACATCTAATGTTCTTTTTTATAAACTCAGTCTCCCAATGTTGTACTGTATGCACTGCACTTTTATTGTCACAAAAGACCGAAACAAAATTTGAAATAAAATGTTGGTAAAATGATCAGTATTTTCGTAGCATCAAGACATTTTTATGTTGAATTCTCTTTCCCTTTGATAACCTCATTATTGCTAATTTAAATTTTTGAAAGGGTTTTCATAGAAGGCATTTAGAGTCCTAAAGATAGGAGTCCTAACTATACTACTCCTAAACTGAGAAAAATCCTAACTTTAAGACTTTCGGTATTCACAGAAGGCATTTAGGAGTCCTAACTTTACTACTCCTATACTGAGAAAAATCCTAACTCTAAGACTTTCAGTATTCACACAAGGCATAAGATTATTATTTTACGTTTTTAATCAAAATGTTTTTATAGCATGATCATCAAGCCAGAATTGTTTGTCAGAAGTATTAAAGTGCATTGTTAGGTTTGTAACTCCAGTGTCACTTATTAGAACATTAGAATGTTGAGCACTCCATTGAAGACAATGGAGTGTCTCAGGACGGTTAGTAGAGGCTTTCTGCTCCTAAATCTGACTATTTCTCTTTCTGTTTTGCTCTTTTTAATGTAGAACCTTCTAGCCTATGTGGGCGGAATGTTCTACTAGTCTTATACCCTTTCTATCTCAGAGTATTCTGGTTGTTAAATGTCCTCTTCTGGCTTAAGGCCCCTGCCTGTACCTCACAAGTATAAGTTGGGTTCAGTGCCTTTAACAAGCAGTATAGCCCTTGTCAGTGGGCCATAAGGCTATATAAGAACATTGGAATATGAGAGATCCATTGAAGATAATTAAGTGGCTCTGGGCCTATTTCTTGAACATTTTAATGCATGTTTTTCAGTTTCTCCCTGTATTTGAACTTTCCACCCTCAGTGGATAGGATGTTCTAAAAGCCTTGTTGGATGGGATGTTCTAAAATCCTCAGTAGGTGAAATGTTCTAATAGTACTATGGCCCTGTTGTCTCTGACAGTAGCAGTTGTTGAAGGATCTTTCCCTTGTTATACGCCTTTGCCTGTAGCTCAGAGCTGCAATTCAGGACAGAGATCCTTACTAAACTTTATAGCTCTGGGTAGTTGAATATACTGCTACACTAATATTTTCAACTTACCACATTGAGGGTTTTATAGAAAGGGTGAATTAGCTCCCTGTAGGATGAGAGTTCCCTTGGACAATTCCAATAGTTCCCACTGTTCTTCTGCCATGGCCTGTCTTTTTAGGTCAGGATACACATAGCTTTAGCTGTCTTTCAGACCTAATGTTACCAATTCTTTAAAATATATTATAGAGTGGGCTTTGTTTCATGCTGTTGGTTGTTTAGTATATTCTTCTAACTCCAATTTAATGCTTTCATTACAAACCATGAGGGACTACTTTACATCTACAAAATGTAGACTTAATGCCACACGTTTTGCCACAGTCCATTTTTTTCTCATACATGGAGTGCATACACCACCACCACCCAATACCACCAAACAATTCACCAGTCTCCAAGTCACCAGTACCTTGCACCACCAAGCATACCACCAACATTACCATCAATGATGGGGTGAATGTATGGTTCATTCAGCATTCCGTCTATCATTTGTTTGTGTATCACTTTTCACCCATAGTGGGATAGGTAGGCCCAGACATGGTTCCCTTGCTCACTTTGCCACTGGATTCAAGCTAGCCTGGCTGATATGGGGTAATACCCCAAAACCGGTTTTCATGGATGTTAATGTTAGAAATTAACATTTAAAAAACCTTACAAATTCACTGAAAAAACCACAGGTTTCCAGGACGTTATAGTTATTTGGACTTTTCACTCGTACAAAAGCAGAGAAACTTAGCTATTATAGTTAGTTGATCAAACTATAACTCGGGTCCTGCAATGCACTGCTGATGATGTCATATATTAAATCATTCATGACATGGTCAGTGACATCACTGAAGACATCACTGATGACATGACATCTCAAATTACATCACTGATTTCCCTGTTTTTTTTAGTGAATTTCAAAGATTTTTTTAAATGCTAATTTCTAACTATAATGTCCCTGAAACCCATGTTTTTTTTCAGTGAATGTTAAAGACTTTTTAAATGCTAATTTCTAACTATAATATCCCTGAAACTTATGCTTTTTTCAGTGAATTTCTAAGGTCTTTTAAACGCTAAATTCTAAATATGCCTAAAGAGATAGGACATGTGCAGAAAGAGGAAGAAAGGCAAAGAAAGAAGCAAGAGAAATGCAGAAAGAGCAACAGAAGTCCAGAAAAAAGAAGAAAGATACAGAAAGAAGCAAGAGAAATGCAGAAAGAACCAACTGAGCTGTTGAAAGAGGCATTTTTGCAAATGCATCCTGTGCCTTGGGCATCACCCACATTTTGCTGACTGGTACTGGTGGTAACTGACTCTGACTGACACTGGGATCTGCCTAACCAGACCAGAGCCAGTTATATGCTGAAAGACACTTAGAATATAGTGAAAACACCTACATACACTAGGGTACAATATGGGTTGGGGTATCCCTGTGATTGGCATGACCTCCCCTGTAAGGCGCTATTACATTAGTACATAATAGGGCAGGTAGATTAAAACTACCTCTAAGTCCCTAGCATATAATATGGCATGACAGTTTATAGGCTAACAGCCCTTTTCTGCACTTGCATGTGGCACTGCTGAGCCTGAGGTCAGTTTAAATGTAGCCCTGTGTGTGGAGAAAGAGGTAGGAGAGGTGCAGAAAGAGCAAGACGGATGCGGTAAGAGTCAAGCGATTTGCAGAAAGAAGTAGGAAAGGAGCAGAATGAAGCAAGAGAATTATAGAAAGAAGCAATAGAGGTACAGAAAAGAGGGAAGAAGGGTGCAGAAAGAGGCAAGAGAATGCAGAAAGAAGCAACAGACTTGCTGAAAGAGGCAAGTGAAGAACAGAAATAGGCAAGAAAGGTACAGAAAGAGTTAACAGGGGTGCAGAAAGAGGTAAGAGGGATACAGAAATTTGTAAGAGAGGTGCAGAAAGAAGCAAGAGCAGTGCATAAATAAGCAAGAGAAGTGCAAAAAGAAGAAAGAGAGGTAAAGAAATAGGGAAGAGAGAGGGGTGCAGAAAGAGGCATGAGGGATTCAGACATTTACAAAAGAGGTGCAGAACGAAACAAGAGCAGTGCAAAAAGAACCAACAGAGGAGCAAAAAGAGGCAAGAAGGGTGCAGAAAGAGGTAGGAGAGGTGCATGAAGAGCCAAAAGGGGTACCGAAAGAGGCAGGAGGGATGCAGAAAGGAGCAACAGAGGTGCTGAAAGAGGCATGACGGGTACAGAAAGAGGGAAGAGGGGTGCAGAGAGAGGCAAGAGAGGTATATAAAGAAGTAAATGAGGTACAGAAAGACGCAAAAGAGGTGCAGAAACAAGCAAGAGAAGTGCAGAAACAAGCAAGAGAAGTGCAGAAAACAAGCAAGAGAAGTGTAGAAAGAGGCAATATAATTGCTGAAAGAACCAACAGAGGTGTGGAAAGAAGTAAGAAAAGTACAGAAAGAGGCAAGTGAGGGACAGAAAGAGGCAAGAGAGATGCAGAAAATGCTAAGACAACTGCAGAAAGAGGTAAGAGGGATACAAAAGGAGAAGAAGTGTGCAGAAAGACGCAAGAGGTATAGAAAGAAGCAAGAGAAATGCAGAAAGAAGCAAGAGAGGTGCAGAAAGAGATAAGAATTGGAGCAGAAAGAGACAACAGGGGTAGAGAAAGAAGCAAGGGAGGTGCAGAAAGAGGCAAAAGATGTAGAAAAAGAAGCAAGAGAGGTGCAGAAGGAGGCAAGAGAACTGCAGAAAGAGGCAAGAAAGTTGCAGAAAGAGGCAAGAGGGGTGCAGAAATTTGCTAGAGGTACAGAAAGAAGCAAGAGCAGTGCAAAAGACCCAACCGAAGTACAATAGGAGGAAAGAGGGGTGCAAAAAGAGGGAAGAGAGATGTAGAAAGAGGCAAGAGAGTTGCACAAAGAGGGAAGAAGGGTACAGAAAGAGGCAAGAGAGGTGTAGAAAGAAGCCACAGAGGTGCAAAAAGAAGCAAGAGAAGTGTAGAAAGAAGCAACAGAGGTGCAGAAAGAGGCACAAGGGCTGCAGAAAGAGGCAACAGAAGTGCAGAAAGAAGCAACAGAAGTGCCGAAAGAGGCAACAGAAGTACAGAAAGAGGCAAGAGAGGTGCTGAAACAGGCAGGAGAGGTACAGAAAAGGAGAACAGGAGTACAGAAAGAAGCAAAAGAGGTGCAGAAAGAAGGAAGAAGGGTGCAAAGTTAGGCAAGAGTCGTACAGAAGGAAGCACGTGAGGTACAGAAAAAGGCAACAGAGGTGCAGAAAGAGGCAAGAGAAGTGCAGAAAGAAGCAACAGAAATGCAGAAAGAGGCAAGAGAGACACAGAAAGAAGCAAGAATGGTTTGCACACCATTAGTACCAATTTAATATCCACTTTTAGCAGTAGGTAATAGGTGACCATTCTAGGTTTGCAAAGGGCCTTCCTCCACGCTGTAACACTTGTTGCTGCATTTTTGGTAACGTTTGAGCTAGAAACAATGTTTTTTTTGTTCAAATCTGTAGATTATGCAGCAGATGATAGATTATATGGCAAATGCGGAAAAAGTATGCAAAAGTCGTGTAGCCAAACAGTAGCATAAGTCAAGTGGTTCTGCTCAAACCTCTAACTAGGTCTAGAAGTGCTCCTCAGTGGCTCCTTCTTTTTTTGACTCATTGAGTTTATAGTTTAGCTACTATGGAAAGAAGGAAGACTAAACCTGAGGTTACCACTCCACAACACATACTATCATACACACAATTACTCTCCATAACACATAATCCCAATCTACATCATTCCTATACACCAAATACCACATACTTTCTATCCACATAATTTCACTGCACAACATACCACATGATTCCACTACCCACAACCTACATTCACTCCACTCCAAGAAACATTAATAAAACACTTTTACATTTACAACGCCAATAGCTCTGACTCTCGCAAATGCGAAACCTATTACATTGCAAATGCTTCTTTAACGAGTAGTCGTGTTTGCAGAGAAGTGGAGAAAGGGGCGTGGTCCTTCGACCACCGCTCAAGAATTCCGCTGCGTAGGACTTACATGAGGTACCAGGAAGGCTTCCTGGCCCACAAAGTCCCTCAGGAAAAAAGAGGACTTCATCCCCCGACCTGTAGCCTGCCAGGAGGTGCATTTGCAGAGTGGTGGGGAAAGAGGGACATGGCCTCCAAAGACCTCTTGGCAATCCAACTGTGTGGGACTTAATGGAGGTAATGGGGGTAGTTGGCCCCCAAGGACAACCTTGGGGGCCAACTCCTCCTCCTATTACCTCCAGTAAGTCCCACACAGCAGCATTGGTAAATTCTCATAGCAGCGCCATGTTCCTTTGCCCACCACTCTGCAAACGCGCTCCCTGGCGTGCTCTTCGATGGGGATTAAAGTCCCCTTTGCTGCTGGGGGTATTTAGTAAACTAGCCTACATGTTACCTCCAGTAAGCCCCACAGAGTGGGATTGCTGAGAGGTAGACACAGGCCATGCCCCCTTTGTCCACCACTCTACAAACGCACCTCCTGGTGCATTCTTGCTTGGGGGATGAAGTCCCCTTGCCCCCTGAGGGTCCTTGGGGCCAGATAGCAGTCCTGTTACTTTCAGTTAGCCCCACACATCGGGATTGCTGAGAGTGGTCAAGGCCAAGCTCCCTTTTTGCACCAGTCTGCAAACGCGCTGCCTGGCGCACTGCTGATTTGGGGATGAAGTCCACTTCAGTCCTGAGGTCCTCAGGACACAAGAGGACCTCATCGCCGCACCAGCAGTGCACCAAGAAGCACGTTTGCAGAGTGGTGTAAAAAGAGGCATGGCCTCGGACCACCTCTCAGTAATACCACTGTGTGGGGCTTACTGGAGGGACCTGGTGGGCTAGTTGGCCCCTATGGACCCTTAGGATTCAAGAGGATGTAATCCGCCAATCAATAACGCCCCAGGAAGTGTGTTTAGAGAGTGGTGGACAAAGGGGGCGTGGCCTGTGTCCACGTCTTAGGACCTGGCCCACCCGGGGGCTTATAGAAAAATAGTGCGGGAGTCCGCCCTTCATTTTTAATTATTTTTTCAGCCGGATTCGCGCACCCAGCATGAATTCAGCTGATTGTTTTTAAATAAATGCTTTTTTTTTAGCTCTGTGTGATCCTTGTGGGACACCCTGAGCAGGCCTAGGGGGTCAGGGTGTGTCTACCCTGCCCCCTTTTCTTGTTTTTTATAATTTTTTACAGTTTTCTTGTCACTTGGTTCTCGAGTAACAAGGTGGCTGCCAACACATTCTGCTTTGGAGTGTTGGCAGCCAATCAGAATGAAGCTTGTGCTCAGGAGGGTTCGCGGATCCTCCTGGGTGCTCAGATTTTAATATTTTTATTTTTCTTAATTTCTGAGCAACTACTTAATGGATTTCTACCTTTTAAAAAAAGGTCTGCTTTCTGAACCATGAGCTACCTTTTTGCCAAATTTGGTGTAAATCCGTTCAGCAGTTTGGGCTGTAGCCGTGTCTAAAGTTCCTATGGAAATTAACATGGGGAAGACGTGTTTTGGGACCCCCTTTTTTTATCGGCCTGCTTGACGGCCCACCCCAAAACTTTTCCGGCAGGAGCTGACCGGACTGCCCCATTAGTTTTGAAAAGGTCATGAAGGTTCGTCAAATGGTGCTGAAGATATTGGTAAAAGAATAAATGCGTTTCCTCTGAAAACTAGGTCTTAACTATAGCTACCTACTGGTGACCACCAGTAGGTAATACACTTTTCCTTTTTCTCACCAACGACCACTGAACTGAGGGTGGGTGCTATTATCCATAAAACTAGTTTGTTGCCCAACCACATTTGAAACCAAGGTAGGGAGCACTCACGGGGTTCTTAAAATCTTTATTGTAATTTCCCTTGCCATCCTGTTTCGCCGTAAAGCCTTCTTCAGTGCTTGGAAAACAAATAGCTTGCTGCACCTATTGGTAGATAGATAGCTAGATAGAGAGATAGATGGATAGATGTTCCAATGTACTCTGCAAATTTAAAAGAGGGAGTCTGTAGTGGAGAGAATGAGATAGTGCTTAATCAGTGAGTGAGTGACAGAAAAATAGAGAGGGAGAATAAAAGAGCTAGAAGATGAAAGCGAACAGGAGAGAATGCGAGAGTGAGAGAGATTGAAATATGTTGCAGTGTGGGTAAATGTGAACTTGGCGTACTAAAAATACAAGAAATAAAAAATGTGCAGACGAAAACATGTTTTTGAAAACACGTTTCAGACTCCTGCTGTGGTTTTGAGAATGAGCCTTATCAAATCCTCTGTAGGTAAATAGCTCTCGAGCTCAGTTAACTGCACTCGCACCGTACTATGTTGCAGAGATTCTGCACTGAACTATGCACAGGATTATGGGACCTCAGTGTATAGGGGTTGGGCCTTCCCCCCGCCTTACTACCCAGGAGCCGAGGACCAACTAGCTATAGTGTCTCACTCACTCTCCTATACATTCAAGGACAAACAAGTGATTAGATACTCCAGAACACAACACTCCCGGATCTCTCAAGAGTCGCAGTAACAAGACACACCTTTTTGCTCAAACTTTTTCACCTGTCCACAATAAGATCTGACTAAGACACGAATATAGTATAAAATATTTATTTTAACTAACGTGCTCTAACATGTATACGTGCCAAAACAAGCAGAAAAATGCATAACACAACTATAGTTAGCATTGCAGCTAGTCCATACATTACGAAGGGAGATGCCATCTAATAAAGACAATGGAGAAAGGACTATAGTGCCTAACTTCCCCCTTCGTAAGAAAAAGTATTAATTTATAATAAAAGATCTCGGGGCTTTGTCAGCAGACCCCATACCTTAGAGTATCGAAGGGGTTTCTACATTGAAGGTAAGTGTTGCTTTTCTCCCTGGAAAGGTCCCTCTCCAAGTGTGTGTTACCGAAACATGTATCTCTATAATATCAAAGTATGAGTCTCCAACAACAGCTGCAGTAATATGTTTTGTCTAGGTGCTAGGGCCTGACCAGAACAGAATAACAAGGGGTATTGTTTATTTACCTTGTTCACAATGTTCAGACTAAACTCCAGGAACAGGCAGAGAACGAACACAGCAGACAGTTCTCATGTGACAGGCATAAACAGCATCTTGTAAAAAATAAAGCCATGTAGTAACATGCGCAAAAGCAGTATCCAAGGCTCATGCTAATTTAGTGAGGTCGACAATGTCCCCATTGGCCATGTGACAACTTCAAGAGCTGAGGGCCTTTGAGGAGCTTAAGGACAAGTAAACTACAGAATAGCAGTGAATTCTGGGGCTTATTCAATAAATTATCAAAAGGAACTGGTGCGCAGCAAAACATATGAATAAGTGAAACCGCTTGGCTACAATATATAGATTCCCTATATAATACCCATACGCTGCAACTCCCGTGCTTAGAATTAAGACATGAAACAACTAAGGGAAAATATTTGGGAAATGTAGTAACTAAACACGGAAAAGAAAAATGGGAAAAAGAAACACCAAGCGGGGAAACCATGGACCCATCCCCATTGACAACATTGACATCAGTGAAACAAACAACCTTGTTGATAAAAAAATTGAAATCAGAAGGCGCAGCGGGCCCTAACGGGCTACCAAATGCCCTATTTAAACAAGATCCTGATTTTTGGGCAAACTATCTCACCCCACTTTTCAACTATCTGTTCATTGACAAAAAGATGCCACGGTCCTGGAATGGCAATATCTTCCAGCCCATTTATAAAAACGGGAGCACAATGGAACCCGGGAACTACAGGCTGATAGCCCTCATTGATGTAGAGGCAAAACTTTTCTCATCCTGTATATTACGTCATCTACGGGAATGGATAAATAAAAACAAAATAATCCCGAAGTTCCAAACGGGTTTTAGAGAAGGCATGGGATGTACCACAAATATTTCCGTTCTGGCGCTGTTAATAGAAAGAGCGGAGAAAAAGAAGGTAGGATTATTGGCATGCTTAATCGATCTAAAATCCGCGTTCAATAGAGTACCAAGAGACCGGTTGTGGAAAAAGCTAGAATCTTGGGGCCTCCCACAGAAACTAATAGATATAATAATTGCCTTATATAACAAAACATGGGCCAAAGTAAAACTTGGGGATGGGAGAAAGATATTACAACAAATAAATATAAGAAATGGCCTAAAACAGGGCTGTGTGCTCTCTCCAAGCCTATTTAATGTATATCTAGCAGACTTAAACAGCTACCTGCTACAGGTAAACCAACATCCACCCACATTGGCAAACGAATCAATCCAGTTTCTGCAATATGCAGATGACATTGTCGTCTTAAGCCATACACCGATAGGCCTGCAAAGGGTCATAAATAAATTAACAGAGTACTTTGACCTAGCAGGTTTGGAACTTAACAATAAAAAAACAAAGGTCGTGAGATTGGCAGGCCCAAGCAGAGGAAAATTTAAATGGTATTCAAAGAATACTCAAATAGAGGAGACAACAACGTATAAATATTTGGGTATCAAATTGTGCAGAAACATGTCCATGGTGGACCCAAAACGGGACATCATAGCCAAAGCACAATCACTCACCTTTGCTTATAAACTGCTCCAAAAGAAATTACAATGCCCCTCATACGGTCACCTTTTAAAAGTAATGGCAGCTCAACTGTTACCTACCTTGTCCTACGGGTTGGAAATCTGGCACGGGAAAGAAACTGACATCCTAAACAAATTACAGACAAGAGTATACAAATCTGTTTTTATCTGTTTAAAGGATCATCCCCAGCGCAAATACGCCTGGAATTTGGCCTACAAAACTAAGTCTACCAGAGGAAAGCTATCTTTGCAATATGGTGCTGGAAACTCAGAGCATCCGAAATAGGATCACTGAATAATCTATGCTGACTGGAAATCAAGAAACAATATGATGAAAAAGAACCAAACACTTGGGGCATCTATTTGCGAACTGCCCTAGAGGCGCTAAACATCGAGGAAGTTTGGAACAGCCACTTGGAACGAACATCTTTCTATAAAATTTGTAAACTAAATGCAAAGTCACTATCGTTGGTAGAAGACAAAAGGACTTTGGCCAAACGCCGACACGCCTTGTCAGTAATCAATTCATATAAAAGACTAAAACCTCAACTGTATCTTGAAGCTCACTTCCGGCTATCGCTAAAGATGAAATTCATGGCATACAGACTGGGCGACCATTGCTCAAAAGACCTAATTCCATCTTGGAAAAATAAACTGCAGGAAATGACATGCCGCATTTGCGGGTACCACACAGAAAGTTTGTACCATCTAATGTGCACGTGCGAGACAGTAAAAGACAAAAGAAGATCTTTGTTGAAATCAGTTCTAAACACTTTAAGAATTCACACCTGCAGGCAGGCGGTCACTAGTTGGATGGGTGCATCATCGAACATCTTAATATGCCGTGGAGTAAAATTCATGACTCTTGTAGAGACCTTACTTTTGAAAATTGACACAGATTAAACTTCGGGTGATCTTCTTTTACTTTTTTGTAAATTTTTAAAGAACATGACATTTATCTTGTTTTTATGTTGATTGCTATATTTTTTATATATGTATACTTTAAGGTTGTGATAAACCAAATAAAGTTAAATTTTGACTAACTGAGGAGCTCATTGAGACACCAACTCACCTCAAAAGACTATCAGGGACAAAAAATAATCCGTTATATAGGGCGCATTGATCATAAAAGTTCATACTTCGTTCCACAAAATAATTGATTGTTTTTGATTGTCTGACTGCCTCAACACATCTTATTATGAACAGATCACTCTTGATCTTAACCACAGCAACAGCTAATATGGTTTATTTTTCCACCCGTGCTGGACTGGTCATTTATCCCATAGGGATTTTCCCGAATGGGCTGGAACCACTGGCAGCAGGTGTTGAAAGCGCAGACCCTCCTGGTGCCTCTGTCACTTTCCCCAGCTCTGCAAGATTAATTGCAGCGGGCTCAGGGGTCTTGCAGAGAGTAAATGAAAGGGGCAGAGGTATGAGGGTAAAGGATGGATGGAGACAGAGATATACAGTGAGGAGAGGAAGGGCAGGGCTGGTTTGGACGTTTAATCTAAGACTTGCTACTTCTGGTTCCCCAGTCCGGCCTTGGTTTCCACCAACATTAAATCTCCCTTCCAGGGAGCATAAAATACAGAGCCTTCCCTAGCCCGAACTCTTCTCATACTGCAGCTGTCTCTTCCCTTGTACTCAAGTTGCCAGGGGAGACAACGTGAGTGTTCAGGAGTCCTAAACCCCTTGGAACTCGAATGTTGGAACCTGAGTATTTGCGAATGCTAGAACAGGAGTATTCTCGAATGTTGGAACTTGCGTATTCTCAAATATTGGAACTTGAGTATTCACTGGAACATGAGTATTCATGAATGCTGGAAAATAAGTATTCAAAAATGTTGGAACTTGAGTATTCTCGAATGTTGGAACTTGAGTATTTTCGAATGCTGGAACTTGAGTATTCTCGAATGCTGGAACCAGGGTGTTCTCAAATGCTGGAATCAGAGTGTTCTCTAATCCTAGAAACACACGAGTGCTAGAACGGGAGCCATAGAACGCTTGAATCCGAATGTTCTTGAATCATAGAATCTGAGAGTTCTCCTGAGTGTTCTTGAATCCTAGAGCTGAGTGTTCCAAAACGTTTGAATGCAAATGTTCTTGAATAATGGAATTTGAATGTTGTCCAGAGTGTTCTTGAATCCTAGAATTGAGTGTTGTGGAACCCTAACTCCTGAGCGGTTTGGGATGACTGAATCTGGAAGCTCTTAAATGCTGGAATCCAAGTGTGCTCAAATCGTGGAATCTGAGTGTTTGTGGATGCTGGGACCTGTGTGTTCTCAAGAGTTAGTAAGCACAGACACTTTAGGGTGTAAGATATATTTGCAAGACAACATGTTATTTTTATTTTTACTACTCTGTTAGATGTTAAGACTTTAAGATCTGAGAGGACACGCTTTTATTTGAGTGCCTCGTAAGAGCTGTTCAGCTCTGTACACAATTAGGTGGACAATTAATCTGAAAGACAAGAACAGAGGGCCAAGGTAATGACATGAGAGGCACAGAGTGTGATTGCTCCTCTCCGTTGCTCTGCTGTTGTTTCATGCATGGATTCACACTTGTGAAATGACATTATGTCTATGTTCGTGCGTAAGCTGACCAGAAGCAATAAACCCCCTTTCTTGTGCAGCATACCACACCAGGCGCTGTGTGCTCACATAGCACTCACTCGTTTACCACGCAGTGCGCAACACAGCTCAAGAAAATATTGGCTGATCTCAGCAGACATTTCTAGAGATATTAGTCTCTCTTAAGGTGTCAGTGTAAGGGTGTAATGTAAGGTGTGCTTTGACACTGCAGGGCTGATACTATCCTACACAATGGCGCAGTGGACCCGTAGGTGCTTTGTGCAGTTGCATAAACACACACTGACAACCGCAAGCTAGGTGAGCGTTCCACACATGTAAAAACACACATATAAGTACTGTGCATGCCCTTCCGCTCTATTTTATATTTAAATGTTCAGTCATGTGCAGGCGTTAGCGTTCAAGAGACTGTTAATCAATGGAATTAATAAAACCACCAAAAATGTCCTGAAAATCAACAATCGAATAAACGAGCAGAGGCACTGCAACGTGAACAAGATGAAAATATGGAATCCCATTCCAGTGTTAGCGTGAATTCCATATAACTCTCTAGGGAAACAATGAACTGTTTAATGAGCACACACGCAGCCACCGTCAGTACAACCAGCCCCCCTGCCCCACCCGAAAGCAACAGGGATTTTCTATATCAGAGGGTGCTTATGTGAGCTGTTAAAACTGTGTTTTACTAGGGCCTGTGCACTTCGTTTTTTGGCCAGCGTGGGGAGTAAAGTTTTATGCAAACAGTTTGTTAGATTTCAAGTTAGTGAGGCCCTTACCTGCTGAAGTCCAAAGTGTGGATTGAGCCTGTCTGTCTCCTAAGAGATTCTGAACAGGAGAAGCAGCTTCCAACTCCCTGGGCAGCAAACCTTGTCTGAGGTCGCTGGGACCTTATATGGTCTGCTAGTGGCTGGTACATTTCTACACTGATTGGTGGTTGTATCTGGTGTTTCTATTGAATTAGGGTTAATGTTCTCATTGGTTGGGTATTTGAGGGATCTGATTGGTTTCTGGGTCTGTGATTCAATCATTGTAGGGTTGGGACTAGGGCTAGGGTTAGGATTTCGATTGGAAATAGGGACTAGGGCTTCCTATGTTATTGGTTGTTGGGAGTAGGGTGGGACTAGGGCTAGGGTTAGACCTTTAATTGGAAGTAGCGATTAGGGCTTCTGGTGTGATTGGTTGCTGGACTAGGTGTGGGACTTAGAGTAGGGTTAGGCTTTCTATTGGAAGTAGGGATTAGGGCTACCTGTGCCATTGGTTGCATGGATTTGTTTTGGCACTACGGGTAGGGCTAGGGCCTTTATTGGACAAAGAGATCAGTGTTTTTTAACTGATTGGGTGATTAGACTAGGGCTAAGATTGGCTGTAGGGTCCTTGTCTCCTATTGGTTCTAGATTTTAGGGCTAGTGTTGTGATTGGCCAGTGTTACGGCTACGGTTCCCATTGGCTGAAGGGGTCACCTGATTACTAGGGCTATAAAAAAGGCGAGGGTTAGGGCGTCTCAGCCCGGGCGTTGAGGCTAAGGGCAGAGAGGACAAGGGCAGTTGCCTGTTTGAGCCTGTTCGAGACTGACAAGGGCCAGGGCCAGAAATGCTGCCCATTTTCCCATTTAGCAATACCCAGCCCACACCATCCACATCCACAAACTTAAGGTACTTATGGATCTATGGGGCACATGCATCAATGGAAATTGCATTCGCAAATGGTGCGAATCGCAAAATTCGGACGTTTGCGAATGCAATTCCAATTTTTGGGATGCATTAACATTTTTGTAATTTTCGCAATTTAACCACTTGTACGCTATGGGGATTTTTCCCCTGTGCTGTAAATACAGGAACACCATTATTCATGACGAGCTGGGCTCGTCATCAGTGTAGCAGGAGGCTACTGCATGACGAGCCCAGCTCGTCATGAGCGTGGAAGGGGTTAAGAAATCGCAAAATTGCGATTTCTTAAATTGTGATTGCATTTAAGGAATCTCAAATTGAGATTCCTTAAATACAATGCATCAAGGGGCACATGCATCAATGGAAATTGCATTCGCAAATGGTGCGAATCGCAAAATTCATCCGTTTGCAAATGAAATTCCAATTTTTAGGATGCATTAACATTTTTGTAATTTTCGCAATTTAAGAAATCGCTAAATTGCGATTTCTTAAATTGCAATTGCATTTAAGAAATCTTAAATTGGGATTCCTTAAATGCAATCCATCAAACTTAAAAAATTTGCGAATTCGCAAATAAGGGGAGCAAATTACCATGAAGTTGACCTTCATGGTAATTTGCGAAAACTTTGAAAAATGCACTAAAGTGCATTTCTCAAAGTTCCATTTTACACACACACATGCCCTTGGGGCGACCCCATAATTGTTCGCAGACCGCCCAGGGTAGGAGGACTCCTTCACAAAACAGCTCACCCCAGACCTGTGGGCCCTCTGTTCTCAATACCCTCGCTAAAGCATCTTCCGTCCAACTTGGGGCCCCCGGGACCTCCCAAATTGGTGCAGCCACGCTAAAGTATGGAATTTTTGTCACACGTCTAATACGGTACCACACCGTGGCTAGGTCTCTTAAAACCTTCAGTCTAACTTTTTTGAAGTATTTTGGATCTGCAAACCCATATAGAAAGCCAGACTTATAACATTTTTCTACTTTCAACATGGCCGCAAAAAGGTCCCCTATTGATGAACTATTGGGAGTTCCAAAAAGCATTCTACAGTTCTTGAGCAAAAAAGCCCAAGAATAGAATTGAGAGTCTGGGGCTGCTAAACCTCCCTTGGTATACTTTCTCCGAATTTTTTTCCAAGATAGCCTTGATCCCTTAGAGCCCCAGATAAATGAACCAATTTCGCTCTGTAGCTTAGCTAGGCCTTCTTTCTCAAACATGAGGGGAACTGAGTCAAATAAAAATGTCAACTTCGGAAGCACCATCATTTTGACCAGATTTACCCGGCCAATCATAGTCAATGGTATTGAACTCCAGTTTCTTAGTAAAGCTGTAATATCTTTCTTTACTTTGGTCAGATTCACTGATGTTAACTGTTTTATATCTTGAGTGATTTGTACCCCCAAGTATCTAATCTGTTTTTTTGCGATCCCAGGCTCTATTGCCATGTTCCAAGCCATAGTTGCAGAATTTTTAAAGATTGATTAAAAAAAATGTTTAATGTAAATCTTTGATCTTTTTTCAGGCATATTTTAATTCAACAGGGCTTGTTACTTCAGTATCTTTTGACAAATTCAGTCGCTTGAGTTCCTTTAAAACATTGAACGCAGAATGTTTGCTGCTTCGTATTCATATCACCGTTATCTTGCCACAAAAAAGATCTAGGAGAAGTGTGGCTCAATGGTTAGAGCGGCAGGCCCTGATGCAGAGATCTAGCCCGGGACCAGGGTTCGATTTCCCCGCCTCCGTGGGTCTTGGGCTCAAAATTCCACTGATCTGATAATTCTCGCCTCAGTGCCTATTCCAATCATGGAGTCCCACTCTGCAACTCTGGGCAACAACTTGCTTAATCTCCACAACGGCCCCCACACAACGCTTACGAAGCCTGGCCTCCACCTTGGGGGTGCCCAGGAGTGGACACCTCACAGGGAAAGCCAGGATGGGTTCCACAGCGGTATTCGTACAAGCGCCTAGAGACCCTTGCGGGTGAGTAGTGCACTATACAAGTACCAATTTACATTTACATTACATTATCCAAGCAACGTAACTAACATGTAAATTATAACAGTATATGTCAGTGGCTTAGCACTTGCACTTTAGTTAACAACTTATGCGCATCATAAATTCCTTTGGTATGGGTGATATTTAGTGGGAGGTTTTTTACTATTTGTGTATGTCTAGATATTTTAAATTGCAAATTGTAACGATTTTAAGTAATCACATAAAATAAACTTTTGATTGATTGATTGATTGATCACTACTATCGCTGATAGGAAACAATCTTTTTATTGCTTTCTGGGCCCCCATTCCAGCCTCACCCCTTTTCAAGACTTTAATCCCATGCTGGCCTAATAATAACACAGGCAGGAAGTTATCTTAATAGGGGCTTCTGCTGTTCTCCCCCCAGAGTGCTTATGGTGGTTTGTTGACGGATCTGCGGGGGGGTACGTGTGCCCCAGTGCATAATTAATTAAGACCCAGGGAGGAGGCGGGCCAATTTCTTTTTTTCTAATGCATTTTTTGCCCCAGGGGTTCCTTGGGGGACTCCCTGAGCAGGCCTAGGGGGTCAGGGTGTTTCTACTCTTCCCACTCTTCTTGTTTTTAATCATTGTTTTATCTGTTTTTTTTGTAACTCAGTTACCGAGTCATAAGATGGCTGCCAACACATTCTGGTTTGTAGTGTTGGCAGCCAATCACAATGAAGCTCCTGCTCAGGATGGTTTGCGAATCCTCCTCGGTGCTCACATATCAATATTTTAAATGTTTTAATTTCCCAGCAACTACTGAATGGATTTATACCATTTAAAAAAAAAAGGTTGAATCTTCGCAAAATTTTCAAAACTTGTGGCCCGCTCCGGTCAGCTCCTATCCTGAAAGTTTCGGGGTGATTTGTCAAGCGGGGGCCGAGAAAAAAAGGGGGTCCCAAAACGTGTTTTCTCCATGTTAATTCCCATAGGAAACTTTAGACACGGCTACAGCCCGAACTGCTGAAAGGTATTACACCAAATTTGGCAAAAAGGTAGCCGTTGGTTCAGAAAGAGACCTTTTTGTTAAATGGTGTAAATCTGTTCAGTAGTTCCTGAGAAATTCAAAAGATAGAGGTTGGAAAATCGATTTCTCATAGGAAAGTTTAGACACGGTTACAGCTTGAACTCCTGAACGGAATTACACCAAATTTGTCAAAAAGGTAGCCCTTGGTTCAGAAAGAGACCTTTTTTAAATGGTGTAAATCGTTTAGTAGTTGCTGGGAAAATTAAAAAATAAAAGTTTCGATATTTAGAGGTGCATTGGATCCGTGCACCCTCCCGACCACGAGCTTTATTCTAATTGGCTGTCAACACTCCAAACCAGGAAGTGTTGGCAGCCGTCTTGAGCCTCGGTAACCGAGGCACTAGAAAACAGAAAAACAAGTGCAAAAAACAATAGAAAGGGGCAGGGTAGAAACCCCCTGACACCCTAGGCCTGCTCAGGGGGTTCCACAAGGACCCCCAGGGCCCAAATATAGCATTTAAAAAAAAGAATCGTCTGAATTCGCGCTGGGTAAGCAAATCCGTCCGAGAAAATTTTAAAAATGAAGCGCGGGGTCACGCGCTTCATTGTATTGAAGCTCCCGGGTGGGCCAGGTCCCAGGGGCAGTGAAAAAAAAGTGTGGGGGTCCAATCCCCTCACACTGCCCCGGAGACCGTCACCTCCTGGGGCTTGATTAATGAGTTGCAGGGGCACGCAGTCCCCCCATAGCCCCGGGCACCACCACCCCCAGGGCTAATAAAAAAATGCTTGGGGGTCCTCCAATGCCCCCCAAACCCCAGGGACCACCACCCCCCAGGGATTTCAAGGGTGTCATTAATTATTTGCGGAGGGCACAGGTCCCCCCGCAGCCCCGGGGACCGCCACCCCGGGGCTTGTTTTTTAAATAAAAAATATACCCTTTTAGGGGGGCTCGAGCCCCCCACATGCCCAGGGGACCGCCATCTCCCCGGGGCAATAAAATGCTAATTTTGGGGTCTGTTACGGACCCTCGAGCCCCAGGGACTACCACCTCACCGGGGCTTTTCAATTGAAGGGAGGGGGGCTGTGCAGACCCCCTCCTGGTGCTCATAATGGCCCAGGGGACTGACACCCCCCAGGGCCAGCTCCTGCACTGTCCTGGGGTACCCACCTCCGTGACACTGCTGTTTGCAATGACAGGGCGGGAGCCATGCGGCTCCCACCCTGTCATTGCAAACTGCTTTGCTTCATTGAAGTGAGAGCAGGGAAACACGCTCTCGCTTCAATGAAGCAAAGCAGATTGCTTTTCCACAAGGGGAGCTGCATGTCAGCAGTTCCCCATGATCACAAGATCTCAAGATCACAAGATCACACAAAGAGGCTGGAAGAATTTTAAAAACTGACACCAGGCAGGTTATCGTCTTTGGCATCAGCAGATTTTTGCTAGCCACAAACTTTATAAGAATTAAAATGGGCTTAAAATTATAGCAGAACTTCCTTGTTTTTAACCTCTTGGGAAGCATTTTTGTTACACTGTGGCAACAATTAGGTAGAATAACCTTGATAGCACTTTCCATTATTGTCAGTGTGGGTTAGTCGTCTACTTATCCATAACATTTATATATATTTATTCCTTGTACATGCGCTTCATATTGTTATTACTTTTTTTTTATCTAAAACATTTTTTTTGTATTATATTAGCCCATTACTGTAAGCATTGGCTAGTTGTGAATCCATCAATGAATTTTATAATATTTATTTATTACTTATGCCTTTTTATATTCCTAATTATTTATTGATGTTTTAATTGTAACCATGTCCGCCCCTCAAATTGTTATAAGGGATTACACCATACTAATATGTACCCTGTTGCCACTCCCTATCATGTCAACTATGTCCAAATGAATTGTGTTTTAAAAAAAAAATTAAATGCACATGTATTTTAATGTATCTTTTATGGTACAAATGTACTGAAATAAAGATTGAACTAACTATAAATGGGGAATTTCTCAGTTTTTTTTATGAGTGAAATGTCCAACTAACTATAACTTTAACTAAAACCTATGTTTTTTTCAGTGAATATATATACATATACATACATATACATACATACTCCCGGTTTGTTCTCGAGGCTGTCAATAAAGGTGGTCTGGACAGGGTAACCGGGCAGGCCCCTAAATTTTGTAAAAACACTCTCTTTGATAGAAGAAAGAATGTCCAGACACTCGTGGATATTTCAAATTTGTCAATTTAATGACAATCCCGACACGTTTCGGCTTTACGCCTGGCTCACAGCAATAAAGTTTTCGCATTACAATTGCATATTTAAATACAAATGTAAACAGTGAAAAGTGAAAAGGTGACTAAGAAAAACACCACATGATCTCAGTAAAAAGGTATCGGGCATCTTGATCTCATTTTTACATTTTGGCCATTATTGCCTAGTCATTTAAACATTGCACAAGTCCCTTAAGCCATCGAAATTGCACTTCTTGGGTACAATTCGATACATCATTTTACCTCTCGCCCCAGTGGGCTTGACCTTTACATACTTATAAATATTATGCATATTGCATGTTACAAGATTGTTTGCGCAGGGTACTACACGTTCTGGATACCACACTGATCATGCGTCTACCACAATGGGTATAAATGTAATTTGCCACATTTAAAATTCATGCGCAGTTCTAATTAACACTCAATCCTGCCCCAGTGGGCATTTAAATGATTATTTATTATAATCCATCCATACTAATTAATTGTTGCCTTTCACCTGCAAGAAACTGAGATCAACACAGCAACACTACATTAATGTCTCACATCCAAAGGCAGTAGAATTTTCACAATAATTCATGTTCTGTGATGTCGGTGACACAGATGTCACAATCAGATGGTTATTCCAATATATCCTCTAAACGGTGTTGAAAAAAGTGCCTGTCCCTGTGTAAAAAAATATATAACTAAACCATTACCATTAAAAGCCATCCAGAAGGAAATTACAGTACAGATATCCAATAACTTTTTAACTGCTCAAGTGAATTGCTAATTCTTCATTGAAATTCAAACCCTTTGGCATCATGGTCTCAAAATCAATAATATATTTTGATTCCAATTTTCTCAGAATAAGTTTTCTGTTACCTCACCTGGTCTCCAGATCAACAGCATCAATTACCATAATTTTCAATAGATTTTAATTTTGAAAGGGAAAATCAAAAAAGTGATGTGCCACTGGATATTGTTTGTTATGACGGATGGCATGCACATGTTCAAGTATCCTCTTTTTCGCCTGATGAATAGTACTACCTATATACATCTTCTGACATGGGCACATTAGAGCATACACACAGTAAGTGGTGTTACAATTCACAGCTTTAGGAATAACAAACTGTCTCTTGGAATTTGGAATTCTTTTCAATCTGTACTTTACATTTTGCACAGCGACGGAATCCAATCTGACCCATATTCTTCAGTCTGTCTTTGCTGGTTACTAAATTTACGCTCAAGACATCACGTAATGATTTACTTTTTTTTAAAGTTATCTGTGGGTTGCAGTTAAGATGTTTACTCAAATCATCTGTCAATAAAGTGTGCCAATGCTTGTTCAGAATTCTACGTACATCTGGTGCTTGGTGTGAAAAGGTTGTGATGAATCGTGTTGTTTCTGACTCCTGGGTGTTTTTTATCTGATGTAACAATTCAGTTCTCGTTGCCCTTTCTACTCTTGTCACAGCCTGATCTATCACCTTTGTGCTATAGCCAAAATCAGTAATAGTGCTGCAATTGCATTTAGCACGCAGAAGTTCCCTGTAAGGAATGCTGTATAGTAATTTCGGAGGGTGAGCACTTTTTGCTTGTAATAAACTGTTCCATGCCATCTTTTTCTGAAATAATTTTGAATCCAACTTGTTTTCTTTAAACATCACCTGTACATCTAGGAATTCTATCTCAGTTTTGCTCACTTGTCCTTGAACAACAAAATGTAAGTGTTGGTATTGAGTTTATGAATAAACTCTCTAACTGAATCCGCATCACCCTTCTAACTAAAAAATATATCATCAATAAAACGCAGCCACAGTACAACACAGCATTCAAACTCCTCAAACTGTGCGGCCACCTGCGCCTTCCACCAGCCCATGACCAAATTGACATAGCTGGGGCATAGCAGGTGCCCATCGCCATGCTCTGTGACTGCTTGAAAATTACCTCATCAAAATAAAAAAGCTATTTGTTAAGCAAAACGAAATCATATCTAAAATCATCTCAGAATGGTAAAGTAATGAAATCGATCGTGTCTTTAAGAAATGCCTGACTGCATCAATACCTATATCATGTCTGATACTAGTATATAAACTAGTGACATCCATGGTGACTAGAATATAATTGTCTTCCCAATGGATGCCATCTATTATGGTCAGCAAATGAGTGGTATCCCGTAAGTAGGCCGGTAGAGCCATTACGTAAGGTCTGAGGTAGTGGTCAATAAATTTAGATGTATTTTCTAACAGAGAACTGATCGATGTAACAATAGGCCTCCCGGGTGGAAGTACCGCATCCTTATGCAGTTTTGGCAGAAGGTATAACACAGGGATCCTAGGATGGGCACATTTCAAGAAATTATACTCGTCTCACTCCAATAGACCCCTCTCTCGCCATTCAATCAACATTTCACCGAATCTGTTGTTAGATGTCAGAATTTCTTGTATGCTTGATACACAATAGCAATTGCCATCCTCAAGCTGTCTACTTCCTTCCATCAGATAATCATTTTTATCCAAAACAAATGTTCCCACCGTTGTCTGATTGTCTAATGACAATTGAATTATCAGATTTCACGTTTTCCAAAGCTTTCAATTGTGAGTACATAATGTTTTTCTTATTTGCAGCCACAAATTTATATCTTAACTTCTTGAGATCCTTTAGTACCCCCTTCTCAAAGATCTCTATTGCCTCACAATGAATATTACGAACAAACACAGATTTTGGTTTAAACGTACTTCATGGATTGGCTCCCAAAAATCAAAGTCAGCTACATTGAGAGTGGCATTCTCATGACTCTCACAATTCTCATCAAGAGAAGTAAATGTGTGTAATATCTCAATATCATCCACATTCAGATTACTTATTACTTGGCCCACACCATCTGACTTCATTTTAACTGGTTTGGTTTCGAACCACTTTTTCAATTTAAGTTTTCTTGAAAAATAAAACAAATCTATCCTAGTCTGTACATAATTCATGTTTACTGAAGGACAAAAAGACAGACCTAGTGAAAGAAGTTCCTCTTCTTCAGATGATAGCTCTCGTCATGAAAGGTTGACCACATATATTGTTTCTGTTGTTGTTTGCCCCTTGTCAGCATTCCCACTCCGCTTTTTGCTCCTTGCTTTGGCTTGTTTGTTCCTCGAGTTCTTCCTCTGTTGCATCATCCTCTCCCCCTTTGTGCACTTTGATCTTGGTGGTGTTGAGCTCTTCCTTCGCTCATTACCTGAAACTGCCGTAAAAAAATCTTCTTCTGGGTTTCCTTAGTAGTGTCCTGGCTTAGTGCATAAGTAGAGACATCTGACAAGTTTCCATCCGATACGTCGCTCTCACTGACGTTAGTTGTTAACACTGGGGTTACCTTCTTTCCCAGTGTTTCAATGTTTTTTTTATCAAATAAGTAATCATATTTCTTATGGAAAGTTAATGTTCGCCCTGCTTGATAGTCTTTAAAATGACGCAAGAATTTTGTTTGTTTCTTTTCTGTGATTTCAGTTTCCAATTTTCTAGGCGTCTCATAAGGTTCTAAGTAAATGTATCCACTGCCTCCTTTGTTGCCAGGCTGCTTACTTCTACAAATAAATGGTCAATCTCTTCAAGAAGTTTAGCCCTGTCCTTCAAAGCATACTTCACTAGAATGTGCATCATATTCAGTGAGCATGCATTTGAGTTGTTAGACCAATCTTCTAACATCTCCAGATCCGGATCTTCATACGAAGGTGTTGTAAATATACATAATCCTCTAGGCACGCGCTCTACCTCGATATAGTGCTGTAGTGACTCTGCCTCCCACCATTTGGAGAGCTCTTTACGGTGTAGCTTCTCTAATTGCTGAAAGAGTAATTGTATTTTGATTTCATCTATTATGTTATGCGTTTCCGCTGTGCTTCTTATACTGGTGCCCACTGTTCCACTTTGAGCAAAGAACAGTTTGTTAGCCGTTTCCTTCCGTTTGGCTTCCAAGATAGTTGCCATTCTGTTTATATTCTTGTTATTAAATGTTCAATATTCCACAAAATCCACGTGCTGATCCCGAAGCCCGTCAGCTCTGTCTTCTTCTCAGCTCCCAGCACTTTGGTGCACAGTGTGATACCCACCGGACCTCCCACAGAATTCTCGTGGAGCCGTACTCCTTACCGTTGTTACACAGGAAATAACCGGAATATGGGTATCCCTGACACGAACTGGGAGGGGCTGCTCCCAAGGTCTGCAGGCGTCCGTTGATCTTTGTTAGCATGTGTGAGTGAATCTATAGGTAAGTGTTTAGATGTGTGTGAAGATGTAGGAAACACTGAGTGGGTTTTTAGAAACTGGTATTGGTGTGTCAATGGTTTCAAATATGGTAATCCATATTTTATAATGAGTGTTGAAAGGTTATACTAGTGTATGATAAGATGTATCAGAATGTCACGTGGATGATGTCATCAGTGATGTTATCAGTGATGTCATTTGAGATGTCATCCCGGTGTCGGCGGCAGGGTAGGTTATACGCTTATATGCGTTAATGAAGCTGGACCCAATCGGTGTCCTTATACCGCTGGCTACCATAGCTAACACAAATTGTGGGCAATTTAGGTCAACTATGAAAGTATGGAGTATGTAGTTTTCACTTACCTCTTAGTGTAGATAGTGTGATGCTGATCCTGAAGAATTGTCCTGATCGATTTGACAATTAAGACACGAAACATGTTGATAATTTCAGAGTAGAGCTTTTATCACTAGACACTTAACAACTAGTTTTTTTGCCCCTCTCCACCTTTTAATTAGGCAGTTTACCTTCAGAATAAAGTTTGCCTAGGACTAACTGACCTATTTTAATTCACTAATCATTTACATCTACACACACTAGGCCTCTTACACCCACTGCACCCACCGGCAGGAACAAAACATCCCTGATAAAGAGCCCCGGTTTCGGGTGCCCATCAGGTATTGCAGCGCCGACTTGACGAGGGGCAGGCTCAAATGTTGAAGCATGACACCTTGCTTGCTGGGTGTGTGAGAGCCCTAGTTCCAGCAAGAGAATCCCCTCTCCTTAAACGCACACATCAGAGGTCTCCCAGTGACCTCACCTCTCTCTTTATTTAACACAGAGGAACTTCGTACCCTTCTTGTAACATGTCATCAGTGATGTCACTGACCATGTCATGAATGATGTAATATCAATGGTTTTGTACGAGTGAAAAGTCCAGCTAACTATAACACCCCTAAAACCTATGGTTTTTCCAGTGAATTTCTAAGGTTTTTTAAATGCTAATTCCTAACTATAACATGTCTGCAAACCTATTGTTTTTTAAGTGAATTTCAAAAGTTTTTTTAAATGCTAATTCCTAACTATAACATTTCTGAAACCTATGTTTTTTTCAGTGAATTTCAAAGGTTTTGTAAATGTACATTTTTAAATGTATTAATTGTTATATTTATTTTTTGATACTGATTTACTAAATTTTTTAAAACTATTTTTAGATATTTTATTTTTTAAATTACATTAGGATTACATTATACATTACATTACAAAATATACTTTCTCTGAATGAATTACTTTAGTTTAAATACTTTGCAAATATGCAGTAGACTTTTAAGTACAGTAGTTACACTTGTTGCAATGGGCATCACAATTTCAAACACTATGCAACATTGAGCTCAATGTGAATTTCTAGTTAAATGCAATTAGTTACTTTATGGATTACTTTTCTAGCCACAGGACTGGATCCTAGATTCAGCCCTTGGACATCTCCTGTAAACAGTTGAGTAAAAGTGTTTTAGTTACAGTTGTGATTTTTAAGGAATATTATTGTATTTCAAAAGTTAAAACTTTTTCACATAGAATCACCTATGTTATCCTATAGGAGGAAATTCACTTAGCAGGTAAGTGTTGTCCGTTACTTTTTCTTACTCAGTGGTGGATCCTGGATCCAGCACTTGTGCATCTCCTGTAAATAGTTGAAAGAATGTGTTTAAGTCATACAGGCGAATTTTAAGGAATATTTTTAGTTTGTGAAAATAGACACTTAAAAACCTTACTGGTGAATACCAGACAATGGATTCCTATGGAATCAAATACAAGTTACTGGTAAGTACGGTTAGAGTTGCTTTTCAGTGTCAGTGCCGGCTAAAAGATGCAACACTGGGTTCTCTCCTGATAACAGGTGAGTAAATCGGAATTCCTTGTTCGGATGATTTTAGGTGAATATTTTAAAGTTCCAAAACTCCACACTTCGAAGAATTTCCAAGTGAAACCAGTCGATGTTAGCCTATGGAAGGAAATTCAAGTTACTGGTAAGTAGGGTTAGAAATACTTTTCAGGATCAGTACTGGGCTCAAAGATGCAGCACTGAGGTGTCTCCTGATAACAGGTGAGTAAATCAGAATTCGTAGTACATCCAGTAAGTGCCACAGAGCTGCGAAGCAGAGAGATGTAAAAAGGAGCACGAGCTGCACCACCTCTCTGCAACGCAGCTCAGTGGCGCTTCCTGGAAGCACCTGGTGAACTAATTGGCCCCCATGGTCCCTCAGGTTTGAAGTTGAAGTTAGTCCCCAATATAAAACGCACCATAGGGCGTGTTTACACACATCATGTCAGGCCCAGTCCCCTCCCTTCACCACTGTGTAAACGCGCCCTGTCACCGTTCTAAGTTGAGAGATTAAGTCCCCTTCAATCCTAAGGGTCACTAGGGTCACCCTGGGACACTGTAGGAGCCGACCCTGAGGGGTGGCGGTCCCCAGGGCCATCAAGGGCTCCAGGAGGGGAGCTGTGCAGCCCCCCTCCCACCATTTCTAAAGCCCCGGGGTGGTGGCCCCCTATTTTGAATATTAGAGCCCCAGGGAGGTGGCGGTCCCCGGGGATTTGGGAGGGTTTGAGCCCACCCACACAGGTTATTTTTTTTAAATTTACACAAAGAAGCCTCGGGGTGGCAGTCCCTGGGGCAGCGGGGGGGGGCGTGATATTGTGATGAAGCCCCGGGGGTGGTGGTACCCGAGGCTTGGGGGGTCCTTTGAGCCCCCACCCATTACTTTTTTTAAAAGCCCCGCGGCTGGGGAGCTATGAGCCCCCCCACATTTTCTCTTGAAGCCCCAGGGGTGGCAGTCCCCAGGGCTGGGGGACCCTTCTGGGCCCCCACCCAATTCTTTCATTGCCGCCGGGATTTGGCCCACCCATGGGCTAATTACCACTGAAGCACAGGAGTCTGCGCTTCTTTTAAAAAAAAATCAGCTGAAATTCTCGCCGGGTGCGTAAATCTCGCCGATTTAAAAATAAATACATTTGGGGGACCCTGGGTGGGACCCCCTGAGCAGGCCTAGGGGTCAGGGGGTTTCTACCTTGCCTCCTTTTCGCGTTTTGCAATGTTTTTTTAATAGGTTTCTTATGCCTCTGTTCTACCGAGGCACAAGATGGCTGCCAACACTTCCTGATTTGGAGTGTTGACAGCCAATTAAAATACAGCTCATGCTCGGCAGGGTGCGCGTAGGCTGCACTTCAGGTACGCAGACCCTCCGAGGCCATAGATATATCTATGCTTTTAACTGTCATTTTCTCAGGAACTACTGAACAGATTTACACCATTTAAGCAAAAGGCACGAATCTGAACTAAGGACTACCTCTTTGTCAAATTTGGTGTAATTCCATTCAGCAGTTCGGGCTGTAGCTGCGGCTAAAGGTCCTATGGGAAATTGCATGGAGAAAAAGCGTTTTGGGTCCCCATTTTTTCTCAGCCCCTGCTTCACAAATCATCCCAAGACTTTCAGGATAGGAGCGGACCGGAGCGCCCCACCAATTTGAAAATTTCACGAAGATTCATCAACGGGCGCCAAATTTATTCTAAATAGAATGTTGTGGATTTCCCATGGAAAATAGATCATAACTATAACTACCTACTGGCGACCGCCAGTAGGTTATATTCACTGAAAAAAACATAGGTTTCAGGGACGTTATACTTAGTTGGACATTTTACTTATACACAACCATAGAAATTCCACTGTTATAGTTAGTTCAGCTAACTATAACTCACGCCCCCGCAATGCACTGCTGATGACGTCACATATTACATCATTCATGACATGGTCAGTGACATCACTGATGACATCACTGATGACATCTCAAATGACATCACTGATGACATCATCCAGTGAATGTGGTTTGGTTCTTTATTTAAATATGTATTATATATATAGCAATCTGCATTAAAGAATGAGTGGCTATATAAATATCTGGATGGAGGATTTAGTAGCAATGTGATTGACTGTTTACTTGACTATTTATAGTGTCTCACTAAATATATTGGATAGTGACTAAACTGTGTGAATATCTGTACCACTGTGTCAGTTGTTGTGTAAGCTGCTGCACCAGTTGGTTACTAGCTATGTGAAAGTCTATATTATTTATTGATTAGTTAAGTGAGTATTTGTTTGGGAGAGTGAATGTGTGTTTGGTTGGGTGGGAGGTGTGTGACTGTCCAAAGATGTGTAAATAGTGTATTTAGTAGGTATTTGAGGTTAAGACTGCATGTGGAAACAGTTGCTTGGGTGAGTGAATGTCTTTATGGGTGTGGTAATGAGTAAATATATTTCTCAAAGACACATGTCCAACAAAGTAGAAATATAAAAGGCAGTGTATGTGACAGTTGTTGTATATAAATAAGTATACATAAGACTCAGTGATTGTATGAGTGACTGTATGGATAACTGTATACTTGTAATAGTGATTTTATGACACACTAAGTATGAGTTACTATCTATATGAATAAATAAAGTGGTGTCTGTATAAGTGTGTAGCTGAGTAAATGTAAGTAGGATTCATTGTTTGCATAAGTGAGTAGGATGACTGCATAACTGAATAGGATGTGTGCTGGTGTGTAATGTCGATATAGGTGTATAAGTATATTTGATAGTGTTCTATTGATCATTGACAGCATGAATGAGTGAATTGACAGGTAAGTGATTAGATGTGTCTGTAGATCTAGAAATCACTGAGTGGGTTTTTAGAAACTTGTATTGGTGTGTCAATGGATTCAAATATAGTACTCTGTATTTTACAGTGAGTGAGGAAAGGTTATACTAGTGTATGATGAGGTGTATCTGATTGTCATGTGGATGATGTCATCAGTGATGTCATTTGAGATGTCATCAGTGATGTCACTGACCATGTCATGAATGATGTAATGTGTGACATCATCAGCAGTGAATTATGGGCGCGCGAGTTACAGTTAGTGCAACTAACTATAACCGAGGAATTTCAATGGTTTTGTATGAGTAAAATGTCCAACTAACTATAACACCCCTGAAGCCTATGGTTTTTTCAGTGAATTTTTTAAGGTTTTTTAAATGATAATTCCTAACTATACCATACCTGAAACGTACGTTTTTTTCAGTGAATTTCAAAGGTTTTTTAAATTATAATTCCTAATTATAATGTAATTAAGCATATCTGTTTTTTTCTCTTTTTTAATTATCATCCAATTCTCAACCTAGTAAAAACGGCAAATATTATCACTCTTCAATTGATTCCTCCCTCCAACAAAATCGACACAAATCAGAACCACAACTAACGGTAATAATATATAAACTAGGCGTTCCCGTAGAAAAAAACCCAAAAAACACCACTTCCTCATATTTTCAACAACAAGCCAAAACTGAAATGCTACCTAAAAAACAGGCGATAGTTCCACTTACCCCTAACAAATTAACATCAACATTTAACTAGTGTAAGGACGTTGACTATGTACTGCGTGAATTACACCCAACTCACACCCACATTTAAAGACGAATATGTGATAGAGGTACTAATTATGCACTTCCAACACCCAACAACATCACAAAACCCAGCGCCACCACCACTACAACCACCCCTCCTCATCTACTACCCCAGAGGCAGCGCAAAACAGGAAAATGGACCTTCCCAAAATAATATATCCCCTCAACAGCAGACTAGCTGAATGGTAAGAGATGTGGCAACCAACTATGTATAAGGGAGGGAACTCTCACATCAACAATAATAATTTACAAAATGCCAAGACCACCAGTGATATGCTATACACAACTAACTATACAAACCAAAAACCTTTCCATGTGTAGCTATAGTATTGATACGTGTAGTGTACTGCACACTGGACTCAACCAAATTATCCTAAACACTGGGGAATATCTTGGTCATGTAGCTGTGTTGTCCCCCCCCTTGAAGGAGAAGCGGAGTGGGCTGGCCAACGTATGCAACTTCAGCGCAAGAATATAAATAACTAGTCTACGCCTTAGGCGTGGTTCACTTGTGCGAAGACAAAAGACTCTGCCACATTGAATGTCCTCACCCTGCCATGTGGCTGCCGCCATGACCACGTGCCTCCTCGATACAGGCCCATTGCAAACTCAGCGCCACAGCATCACAGGCTTATTTCTGTAGCGACTACTGCCTTCGATCTACACTGCGGACAGCATGGTTCACAACTTGAATTCAGCTTTGGATCCACACTACGGACAGCATTGAATTTAGCCTTGCCTTTTTAAGGCAGAGACAATTGTACTATATGTCTTCAGAATTTGTTAATGGAAGTGACAAAAAGCATTCCTCGATGTCTGTCCTGACTACTACATTCGATCTACACTGCGGACAGCAGGGTTCACAACTTGAATTCAGCTTTGGATCTACACTATGGACAGCATGAAATTCAGCCTTGCTTTATTTAAGGCAGAGACACTAGTACTATATGTCTTCAGATTTTATTAAAGGAAGTGATATAAAGCATTCCTCAATGTCTGTCCTGACTACTGCCTTCGATCTACACTGTGGACAGCAGGGTTCACAACTTGAATTCAGCTTTGGATCTACACTACAGACAGCATTGAATTTAGCCTTGCTTTATTTAAGGCAGAGACAATTGTACTGTATGTCTTCAGATTTTGTTAAAATAAGTGACAAAAAGCATTCTTCGATGACTGTGTCGACTACTGCCTTCGAAGTATACTGCGGACAGCAGGGTTCACAACTTGAATTCAGCTTTGGATCTACACTACGGACATCATGAAATTCCACCTTGCTTTATTTAAGGTGGAGACAACTGTACTCTATGTCCTCAGATTTTGGTAAAGGAGATGAAAAAACATTCCTCAATGTTTGTACTGGCTACTGCCTCCGATCTACATTGTGAAGGCTCATGATTCAGGTGGAATGGTGAATGCACATGACGCATTCCAATAAGCTAGAGACATTGTACCAGTGCGACCTAACCACGAATCATCGCAGGGTACACAAACATCAAGTTCTTCTGGTACCACTAACTCACTGCACCACAAGTCATTTTCACGTGGCATTATTAAGGCAGAATTGACAAGGCAAAAAACATTACAACCAGTGCAGCCCCCGGACCACGGATCATCGCAGGTTACGTACATGCTCAGTGCCAAAGGTACTACTAACTCAGTTCACCATAAATCATCGCCACGTAGCCTTATTAAGGCAGAATTCAGTAGGCAAAAGACATTGCTACCAGTTCGGCTTGGCCGGAGCACGCATCATCGCAGGATCCACAGAACATTGATTCTTCAGGTGCCACTAACTCAGTGCACCACCTATCATCACTGGTTGCAGACACGCTAACTTACCAATAATTTGCAGCTCTACTCAATGCCACCTGGCCGTAGGCTTTTGCTAACCTCTCCCTCCTACCTACACTGCAGTCACAATTAAATAGACTATTTATTCATTATTTGCTGAGTGCAGTACCAAACTAAGTATAACGTCCCTCACACCTACACAATATCCATTTAGTAGCCTTCCTTCAAGATCTTCTTTTATATGGGTTTTAGGTTTAGTTGAATAACAAAATTCACCCTGCAAGTGCAAAGGAACACTGAATGGCAGTCTACACTGCGGACAGCACAGGTCACAATTTGAACTATAATGTCCCTGAAACCTACAGATTTCAACAACGTATTCCATATATGTTTCATCTTTCATTTTAATCATGATTACAGATGATGCAGACCAGTAGGCAACAGACAATGCTTCCAGTACAGCCCGTGCGGACCACGCATCATCGCAGGATGAGCACACGCTGAGCACCAGAAGTACCACTAACTTAGTACACCATAAATAATCGCCACATGGCCTTATTAAGGCAAAATTCAGTAGTTAAAAGACATTCTTACCAGTGCGGTCTGCCTGGACCATGCATCATCGCAGGCTTCACACAAACCGCCCCTATCTCAGTGCACCACAACTCATGAACCCTTTAGGATAGAATCTTCTGTGTATTATTTCACATGTAGCGCTCCTATCTTTGTGCAGCAGAAGTCATAAACCATTTATGATGGAACATCTGTGTATAATATGATGATTACTATTGTACTTGTCACCAACAGCAACGTAATTAAATGTAGTTGAGCGCATGTGCCCGTACCCACTTCAACTATCTGTCTGTGTCTGTGTATTCATTATGTTTGTAAAATGCTGCCCCTGGGCCCTACTACATTATATTGTGCTGTAAACAGCGTATGCAACCATCTTACCTCTTGCAGTAACACAAACTTTGGTAATATAACGTTCTCTTGCTCATTCTACAAATATGAACGTAGAAACTGGATCATTACAATACTGCAAGCAAACCAGGAAACCAGGAAACTTTAGACCAATTTCATTGCTTCCATGGGTTTCCAAATTGGCTGAAGCCCATGTGAACAAGGTCTTAACCAACTACATGACGCAACACCAAATTCTAGACCCCTCACAAAATGGCTTTAGGCCAGGATTCAGTACCGAATCCGCCCTGCTGACCACCATTGAAAACTTACGGAACATTTTGGATGCCGGTCAAAGTGCTGCGCTGATTTTACTCGATCTCAGCGCAGCCTTTGATACGGTCTCCCACTCCATCTTATTAAAACGTCTCGAAGCCATTGGTATTGAAGACCTTGCACTAGAATGGTTCCGTTCATTTTTAACTGACAGGTCCTTTCGGGTCTCTGCCCCCCCGTTCATATCAGAGCCTCACCCTATAGAGCAAGGCGTCCCCCAGGGTTCGGCGCTCAGCCCGTCCCTATTCAATCTTTATGTACAGCCTCTCGCCGAAATAGCAAAAGAATGGGATCTGACACTAGTGTCGTACGCCGACGACACCCAGTTGGTCATTTCCCTGACTGAGGGCCCCTCAATCTCAGCGGCGAAATTTAAGAACGGGCTAGAGGCAGTTGCTCGCTGGATGTCACACAACTGCCTCCAGCTGAACGCTGGCAAAACAGAGGTGTTGCTTTTGGGCAAAAACCCTGACTATTGGACTGATCACTGGTGGCCATCCGCTTTGGGCCCGACCCCCTCCCCTAAAAATGTGGTAAAAAACCTTGGCGTCTGGGTGGATGCATCCCTTACCTTCCAGACCCACACTAAGAACCTGGCTGCCACCTGTGTGGGCCTGTTGAGGAACCTTCATCCTATTCTTGGCTTTTTTGATCGCCATACGCGTCAACTTATAGTCCAATCCACCATCCTGGCTCGGCTGGACTACGCCAATGTCCTTTTCCTCGGCCTTAATAAAGCTGAGATGATGCGGCTTCAACGCATTCAAAACTCTGCCGCCAGGGCAGTTGTAGGCCTCCCCCGAAGGTGTTCTGCCAGAAACACCATCCAGAAACTACACTGGCTACGCATAGAAGCCCGCGTCCAGTTTAAAGCCCTCACTACGGTCTTTAAAATTCTCAAGACTGACTGTCCTGGTCTCTTGCGTCCTCTCCTAGAGCCCTACATTCCTCAGCGGGCCCTACGTTCCTTGGGTCAAAACTTGGTTGTTACCCCACGTATAAGGCTAAGCAGAATGGGCGGTCGCTCTTTCAGAGTCCTGGGGGCAAGGCTCTGGAACTCCCTCCCATCTCACATTCGTTCCATAACTAATCTGCTCGCCTTCCGCAAATCGATCAAAACACTTCTTTTTTCCCCATCCTAATTTCTTATTGCCTCTCCGTTCCATTTCCCCCTCTTGGTTTTGTTATAGTTTAGCGCCGGGACGCCTCGTTGCTGGGGCAGCTGTTCGCGCTCAATAAAACGTTATAACATAACATAAGTGTGTGCTATTGCTCAAGTTTTTTTTGGTAGCTTATTTATATAGCACGAAGTAGACCCAAAACTCTGTCTGCGATTTACATGAGCACCGTATTCACAGTACATTTTTTGGCATGCGTAGGTTACGTGATTTGTCTACAATAACAGGATGTGGACGCAACTCCGAGGCTCGAACACTGATTTCCAGCACCAAGTTCGACAGTATATTCGAATGACCACATACATATATATATTAGCTGTCCTTCATGTGCCAAAAACTGCAACCTAAAGCTTTCATAGCCCTGAATTACTACAGCTACAACACTCCACTGAATGTACAACAAACATTCATATTCTCAGAAATGCGCCATGTCCACTATCTTTTATCTGTGGAACTATGGATGAATGTAGGGTCAGTGACTCCCCGTACCTTCCATGTTGGCTATGTTGTGGGACTTCACAGACATAATGACACATTTGCGTTTAAGACCCGGGTGACGGCAGCACTACAACACAGACACCCGAATCCGTTGACTTCTGATATAGCTCACAACAGAGCCACGCCAATAGCTCCAGAGTCATTGTTCACAGCCTCACGCAGCAGTGGCATACGTCAGGCCAGCCCACTCCACTTACAGGTAAACACAACAAAGCTACATGGCCCAGATTTTCATTGTAGTGATTTGCTAGTTCCAGGTCTAGTTGTCACAACGGGACACACACACTCCCTCATGGCTGGTATACACCCACACCACACCCATCCAGCACAGGCGTCACAACACATGTGACCCAATAAAATAGAGAGGCACACATGCACTACACCATTTTACAGTTGCTCCCATCACAAGTGCTGTGAAGGCCCGTCCTGGTGGTCCTGACGCCTCATATAGACCCGAACTACCGAACAGGTGGGCCCACCACCACGTGCGGGCCTCTTTGGTCACTGAGTTAGTGGTACCAGAAGGACTGAGCAGGTGAGGAACCTGCGATGATGATGGCTGCACAAGTATGTCCTTTGCCATAGCAATATCAATGGTGGCAGAGCGGGACTGCATGATGTAGAAGGTGCTTTGTCCGCAAAAAGGTGAGCAGTGAGGCCCCTGTGCGCACCGGAGGGTGTAGATGCGATACAGTAGACTGGATACAAAAAGTCGACGCAACGATTTAGGTGTATGCATTCCTACATACCCTATCTAATTGCATTTGTATTTTTTTTGCCAATAGCAGGAAAGTTTTTATAGTCGGTCAAATGTCTGTCGCTCCCACATGAGTAGCGAAGTAGATGAGTATTTAATTTTTATACTAAGTACACCTAACTTTACCATCTTATTTTGACAACCTTTCCTTTCTCAATTCATTTAGGACTCGCGCCTCCGTTGCTGTGCGCAGTACAGCTCGTGGCTTTGTTGGAGTGCACAGTACTGCTCATGCAGCGCAAGATATTATTTTCTATGCGAAAAAACGGGTGATATGAACTTAATCTTTGATTCGCACATGCTCATGCGTGTCTGTTTCCTTCCGTGCTAAACCATTGGCCTTTGCGTGCGACTTATTCTAAAAGACTGTACGCAATTAGCCAGAGGAGGACGCGTTGCTCTGTCCGTGGCCTATTGGTATCTATTACGCGTGTGCTGCAAGCAATAGACTCCAATAGCACATGAGCTTTCAATGATCATGCCTAGACAAGGGCGTGATGATTGAAACCACGTGTATGACTGCACACCACTTGTTTTCTATAACTGGATGGAAAACATTATTACTCTACTAATTGTTCATAAATCGAAGCCCATTAAACAAGTTGGAACCATACAAATGGTTGTATTTTTAATGGGGGAGGGAAGGTGTGCGAAAATGTGATGTTATTCTACTCCACATTAGGATAGTGGCAATTACCAATCATAACATCTTTCTTTTACTATCTTTTTGATGTGGAGCTTCACGGTGCACTATGTCCAGGATGTGGTGGAAGACACACCGGTGATAGAAAGGTGAGCTGCAAATATTCTTTTCAGAGTCACTCTCTCACTCTCTCTCTTCCTCTCTCCTTTGATGAACAAATGAAGCACAATCTTATCTTCTTTTTTATCTAACAGGTTGTGTTTCACAAATTGGCATCCTCCCCTCCAACACCTCCAAAGCTCAACGTTTGAGGAATCTGCAGTGATGCGTGGCCATCGTAACGCCTAAGAAGGTTGCTTGGACACATGGTGGACCCTCTTTGAAACACGCAGGTTGCACAAGGTGAGCAGAGAAGCTTGTTTTCAAAGCAATGAGAAGTTACCTGTGGGCAGGGAGAGTGGATACTGTGCAGCAACTTTAGTGTATAGGAATGTATAATCACCTCCAGTAATGGGAGTGGATAGGTTGCAACAGTCTAGGTGTGCAGGAATGGGCAATCACCTCCGGACACTGGGAGTGGATGGGGTGCAGCAGTCTGGGTGAGCAGTAATGAAAACTCACCGATATGCAGTGGGAGCAGGTGCACAACGCCCATTGGACTCAAAGGGCTTCAGCCCTCCCATTCGTGTGTGGCAGCCGGGAGGAGACAGCTTCCTGGGCACACACACCGAGTACTTCACAGGTCTTTTAAAGACATTTTGCTCGTAAATGATGCTTTGATGTGTCCCCCGCTTAGAGCCCCTGCAGCTCCACTCTGCATTTTGCTTGAAGAATCAGCCCCCCTAAATCTTTTCTTAGCCCCCCCAAAATTTTACTCCAGTTGCGCCTCTGAGTGGGAGTGCATAGGGCATAGCACCCTGGGAGGAAAAGAGTGCACAGACACCTCCTTGCAGTGGGAGTTGATGTAATACAGTAGCCTGGGTGTGCAAAGACATAACACAGAAATATACGTGTGCAGTTGTATGTACTCTGCAATTACTAATTGTATACTATCTTTCAGATCACTAAACTTGAGGGTGCACAATAACCCGGCACGCGGTTGGACACACACCGATAGCAAAAATGTGAGCTGCGAAGTGTTGTCCAGTATAAACAGTACTTCTCCTGCTCCATCTATTACTTTCTCTCTCTCACACTTTCAATGTCTTTCTTTCTCTCTCTTCCTCTCTCTCACACTGTTTCTCTTTTCAAGTTATGAACCCTGCTGTCCACACTGCAGATAAATACATCAAAGCTTAATTTAACACTGTCTGCAGTATAGATCCAAAGCAGAATTCAAGTTGTAACCTCTGCTAGATGCAATGTTTGCAAAAGGTAAGCAGAGCTGCCTAGGTGCAAAAGGCCTCCAATTAAACGTGGTGCGAACAAACGATATTGTCCTGCATAATGACGTGATTTCTCACCTCATTCTGTCTCATCTCTGAATCATTTTAAAGACCTGCAAGACCATACTGTAGATCTGAGCCAGCGGGCACTTCCCTACAGACACCTTTTCAACGTGGACCTACGAGAGGGGAGGGATGTATCAGGCACACTGCACACGTGCGAATAAGCAATATTGCCAAGTGTTATGTTCACTTGCGATCTTTGACCTCATTCACTCACATCTCTGTCTCATTTTAAATACCATCTATACCATAAGATAGCCTAAGCCTACAAGCAGAGCTCCCTACAGACTCCTGTAGAGGGTGATTCTGCGGGAGGGGTGGGGTACACTACCCTGAGTGTGCATGTTAGAAAAAGTGATCTTGCCTTCGGAAATGATGTAATCTCTCACCTCATTCAATCACATCGATCTAATTTTAAGGACCTACAGGACCATACTGTAGACCTAAGCCAGCAACCAGCGCTGCTCTACAGACACGTGACGTTACCTTTTAGGACACTTTAGTTATTTCCTTACTGAGTGTACATGCACACAGGCTCCCGCCACTGCATTGCACGCGAACATTATGCTTCTAGCATACGCTCTATTGCTATGCATATTATCATTAGCATGATATATTATAATTTAACCTTGTGTTTTCTCGTGCATTCCAACTCCTCTTTGAACCACGATTATAACTAACGATTAATCGTACTTCAAAAAGGAAGGATGCACTCAACTCCTATTTTCTACCAAGCATAAAATAAACATTCATTTACCTGCAAAAGTTTCCACCATTAAATTACTACTCTCTTTACCGAGATTATTTGATTCGCTGAAAGGGGCCGAGCAGGAACTCTCTCCTGCAATCATCCTGTTTCAACACCCTGTGCATGCTCCGTAAAATCTTCCGATGGATCCCCACCGAAACTAGGAAAACGGTCACCCAGGCCGACTGGACTACGGAAACACCCTCTACGCAGGAACCACAGTCAAACTACAGAAAAGACTCCAGCGCATACAGAACTGCACGACTCGTCCTGCACATCCCCTGCCACAACCACATCTCCGCCCACCTAAGTGACCTGCACTGGCTCCCAGACAGCAAGAGGATCACGTTCAGACTCCTCACCCACGCACACAAAGCTCTCCACGACCTGGGCCCCAAGTACCTCAACAACCGCCTCCCCTTCTACACACCCACCCGCCAGCTGCGATCGACCAGCCTCGCCCTCGCTACCGTACCACGCATTCACAGAGCCACCGCCGGAGGAAGATCCTTTTCCTACCTCTCGGCCAAGACATGGAACTCCCTCCCCATCCACCTACGACTGACCAGCGACCATCTCGCCTTCAGGAAGCAACTCAAGACCTGGCTTTTCGAGCAGTAACATACCCCTCCCCCCAGCGCCTTGAGACCGTATCGGGTGAGTAGCGCGCTATACAAATCTGATTGATTGATTGATTGATTGATGCCCTGAGCATTCTAACACCTTCCATGGCATTATCAAGACACAGTTTCATTGTGGAGAACTGCTCTTCCATACAAATGTATCTCGGATTCGGAGCTTGCAGCAACATGTCGTGGGACACACCAGTGGTGGCAGGTGAGCTGTGAAGCCTCAGTGTGCAAGACCTACAATTGAGCACATTGCGGGGTAGGGACTGGGGTGCAGCACTCTGGGTGCAAAGGTGCATACAAGCGATTTTCCAGTAAGTAATAATGTAGGAGCATGTTATCAAACAATGGAGATCTCTGGTTTCATGTATTTAATTTTAAGGACTTCTTAAACAACACTCTATCTCGCAGATCCCTGCATCCTATACAAACGAATGACGAACAGTAAACACTAAAGAATGAGTGCAATAAGCCAACGGTCTATCTCCTCCTGCCTCTCTACTTTTAAATCTCCTTCCCCTTCTAACTTCCACCCACTACCCTCCCTTCCATTTTCACTATGATCCTTGAATTCGAACTAGCTTTTTTTACCTCTTTGACATAGCACACATACTTATGTTTCATTTTTGTTTTGAAGGTTACCTACGCTGCTACCACTGGAGTCCATCTCACGTTTTGTTTATTATACTGTTCTATTAAAGTTACTTTAATAAAGGATGATAAAAAATAAAAAATAAAAATAACTGAGTGTATACATCTTTTTTTGACAACATTTGACTATTATTTAGTGTGATAATCATCTGCTTAGAGAAGATTTTTAAATCAAAACTAGTTAACATTACAGTGCACCTACAAAAAATAATGTAAGTAACTCTTAGGCACATAAATCCTGAGTAATAATACAACTACAAGAGTTCTATGAGTGTATCACTTTATAACACCATAAGTATTGTCCGTGTGATTACAAAACAATAAGGCACTGCCTAGCACCACCAAGGCTTCAGAGACTGCTGAGGCACACCCTGCATATTAAAGTAAAGATCCGGAGTATGATAATTCCCAGACTTAAATTGCCTCAAACTCTTGGAACAATTAGTAAATAATTCTCAGGAAGGTGGCCGTCTGCTAGACTACAAAACGTCTCTGTACCCTTCCACGCCCAATTCACGTGACATTGACAGAGTACTTGGGGGCCTATTTACAAGGAAGCCATTAACATGATACTCCTTAATTTGTAAAAGAATAACTGATGGGGCTCAAAGTTTTACTGAGAAAAGAATGATGTTTATAGATAGAAGTGTAATACTGGGGCTAACTCTTTACCAGCTCTTTACCAGAAGCTGTAGCTGCGATTAACGGTACCTATGGAAATTTTTTAAAATACAAGCACACTTGCTGTTTGGATTAGCAACATTGTGTACTGAACTTGTGACCTGTGTGCTCAATTAAGTGTTCAATGAACTGTTACTATGGTAACATGCAGTAAGCAGTTTGGGGGTAGGGTTCAAAGGTGCTGGCTGTACAGAAACCGTCATATTTACCCAAAGTCCTCTACATGACAGAGGAGAAAGCAAACAGAGATGACAGAACACTATATAAATTAGGAGCAAAAGAATTACACAACTCTTCGAATTAACCTCAAAAGAGGGCGCGAGCAATAACCACTGGCGTTACAAAACCCCATGTACAAATTGCCTACTCTGTACTCAACAATGGGCAATTGTTTATCGATCCCAATCAAACACTGCTGTTTCACGTTTCACAGTGTGCACTTCACTAAATACTTCGTGGCTATTTAAATGGGAGACAGGATTGTCGACATTCCAAAACTTTGGGGCATATTTACAAGGACGGCGTTAAAATTATCGCCGCTTTAGCGGCAGCAAACTGATGCTAAAACGGCGATAATGGGTTTGATAATCCTTTGTTGTCTTATCTGGAGATGTTTTCTACACTGATATTTGCTATGGCAGGATGTGAGGCGAAGCTCCTGTCCTGCCATAGCAAACTTGGTTTGGATTTTGAAAGAGAGAACAGGGAAACCTGCTCTCTCTTTTAAAATGCAAAGCAGATTGCTTTTCCCCACGGGGAGCTCCATATTAGCAGGTCCCCGTGTGGAAAAGTAATGGCGGCTTCAGAAGGACGCAGGGAGCTGGCTAGGACCATAGAGACATTGGGGCTCCACGCCATGGTCCCCAACCTTGTATATACGCCTACTAAACAGGGCGATATCATTTTCACCACATTTTTTGCCTTTTTTTAAAAAATGTGGCGAAATAGCCCTTGTTAATATGCCCTCAAGTTTGCTATGACAGAGCGGGAACCTCGACTCCCGCCCTGCCATACCAAACAGCACTGTCCCAGGGGTAGGCACCCCGAGACACAGCAGGAGCCGCTCCTGGGGAGTGATGTTCCCCGGGGCCCTCGAGTGCTCCAGAATGGGGGCCACGCGACCCCCCTCCCACAATTTAAAAAGCCCCGGACGGTGATGATCCCCAGAGGTTAGAGGGACCTTTGAGATTTTTTTCGAAAGCCCCAAAGAGTAGCAGTCTCCGGGACTGCAGAGGGCCTTTAAGTCCCCCCACCCAAGTATTTTACATGGGGAGTACCTCTGAGCCCCTCCACCCGTTTATTTTGTAGCACCGAGGGATGGCAGTCCTCGGGCTACAGGGCCCCTCTAGACCCCCATCAAATTTGATATGTTAGACCTCGAGATTTGGCCTGCCCAGGTAGCTAATTTTTAAACAAGCACAGGAGCCCACTCTTCGTTTTTATTTTTTTGTGGCGGATCCATGCACCCTGCGCACATTTCTGTTTTTTCTACAAAAAAACATATTTTTTTAGGGGCCTAGGGGTCCTTGTGGGATCCCCACAGCAGGTCTAGAGGGTTAAGATATTTCTAACCTGCCCCCTTTATACATTTTGAACACTTATTCCACTGATTTCTAGACCCTAGCTTCTACCGAGGCACAAAATGGCCACCAACACTTCCTGGTTTCGAATGTTGTCAACGACTTGACAGCCAATTAGCATTCAGCGCGTAATCGGGACCGTGCGCTTAGAGTGCGCTCAGGATGTGCGGATCCACCGCGGCCATAGATATATATGTACTTTTAATTTAGATTTTCTCAGGAACTACTGAACGGATTTACACCATTTAGGCAAAAGGCATGAGTCTGAACCAAGGACTACCTCTTTGACAAATTTGGTGTAATTCCGTTCAGCAGTTCGGGCTGTAGCCGCGATGAACGGCTCCTATGGAAAATTGCATGGGAAAAACATGTTTTGGGACCCCCTTTTTTCTCAGCCCCCGCTTCACGAATCACCCATAGACTTTCAGGATAGGAGCCGACGGGAGCGCCCCACTAATTTTGAAAATTTCGCAAAGATTCGTCAACCGGTGCCATAGTTATTCCAAGTAGAAGCTGCCGATTTCCTATGGTCCTAACTATAACTACATACTGGCAGCCGCCAGTAGGTAATAAGTATATATATATATTTTGCTAAAAGATGGTCTAGATCTATTTTCAGAAAACGTAATAAAGGAACTAAAGGAGTTATCACTAGTGAGCATGAGACATTTTTGTACCAAAAATCACAACCAGAGACAAGAATACAATGCACTGATATCAAAAATCAAAGCCAGATCTGACATTGTAGTGAGATGGTCAGATAAAGGTGGGAACATTGTGCTGTGGCCTCTCAAGATGTATAACGAGGAAGCAATGTCTCAATTACACGATCACGAATGCTATTGCAGAGTGAGCCCCACCTTGATTGTTGGAATCCAAGAACGGTATCACGCAGAACTATACAGGTGGAAAGACATGGGCTTGATCAATAAGCAAGAATTTTTTTTTTTTTTAAATGATTACCCCACCACGCCCCAATTGTACTTGATACCGAAGGTACATAAAAATCCCATACGACCTCCAGGGAGACCAATAATCTCGGACATTGGCGGATTGTTTGAAAACACTAGTATATATGTGGACCACTTCCTACAACCCTATGTCAAAGACTTACCGGCCTATATACAAGACAGTGGGGATTTCCTTAGAAAATTGTATGATTTTGATTGGAATGAGGAATATCTATTTATAACCTTGGATGTGCAGTCTTTATATACGAGTATTCGACATACTGACGGTTTGAAAGCTTTACAATATTACCTCAACAAGAGACTAAGCATGGGCGTAAAATCCGCTCCGCTCGCGGCGTAGCGCACGGCGTTCACTTTCCGTCATTCAGCGTTTGCCGAGTTGTTTTCCTCGATATTTTGCGAGTGCTGCGCCATTTTGGATCTTGCTGCGGGATCCCGCGGGAGTTGGCGCCCGCGAATACGTAATCGCGGCTTGCCACCTTACCTTGCACAGCACCCATCGCGAGAGTTCGCAATTGCGAACACGTAGGTGCGGCGGGCAGGAACAATCTCGCACTCGCGAAATAGAGATTTTGCAATTCTGCACAAGAAATCCACCAGCAAACAGCATAAACCTTCAGAAAATGAGGATTTTTATCAGAATCACTCTTCAGGTTGACATTTGCCTGCATTTTGTTTTGCAAGGAGTCCATTTTTTGGGGGGGGGGAGGAAGGAAGTGCCCCACAGTCTCCAACTTCCTGTTCCTGTCCAGCAGGCTCCTCCCAGTGCTTTCTTCATGTGCTGGTCACTTTCATTTGGACCTTGACCTGGAAGGATTACTTTTTGTGGATGCTGCTGGATATTTGGATTTGAGGCCTTTTTGACTTTCTTTGGATCACCTTTGGATTAGAAATCAAGTTTCACAAGTAAGTTTGTTTGGGGCATTACAGTTGCTGCAACTACAATTTTGGAACTTTTTCAGAACATTAAATAAAATATATTGTGGGTAGCCACAGTATCCAGTAGGACCAGGGTTGGTTATGGGTGCATGATACAACTGTTTTGTTGAATTTAAACACCATTGAGGCCATGGATGGGCTGGGATTGTGCTGAATTTTGTGTTTTTGTCGTTTTTTTGGGGCTGCTGGTGGGGCCCTTTGCCCAGGGGTGGTGGTGCATGGACTGAGTCTGCCTGTGGGGTCTCACTCTCTTTAATGTAAACATCCTGGATGGCATTGGATTGTGGTGATTTTTGTGTGTTTTTATTTTTTTTTGGGCTGTACTGTTGATGTGGACTGGCCATGTTGTTGGTGGTGGTGGCCATCTTGAGTGCTGGCACAGGCAACATGTGCTTGGGGTGCAAGGGGCCATTTTGAAGAGAGGCAGTGTCTGAGGTCTGCACTTATTTTGCCTACTTTTCATCCATTATGCCCAGGGGTAGTGAGTGTTGCATGGGCCTAGTCTTTCTGTGGGGTGTCTTCTTGAATTTAAACACCATTGAGGCCATGGATGGGCTGGGATTGTGCTGAATTTTGTGTTTTTTGTCGTTTTTTTGGGGCTGCTGGTGGGGCCCTTTGCCCAGGGGTGGTGGTGCATGGACATAGTCTGCCTGTGGGGTCTCACTCTCTTTAATGTAAACATCCTGGATGGCATTGGATTGTGGTGATTTTTGTGTGTTTTTCGTTTTTTTTGGGGTTGTACTGTTGATGTGGACTGGCCATGTGGTTGGTGGTGGTGGCCATCTTGAGTGCTGGTACAGGCAACATGTGCTTAGGGAGCAAGGGGCCATTTCGAAGAGAGGCAGTGTCTGAGGCCTGCACTTATTTTGCCTACTTTTCATCCATTATGCCCAGGGGTAGTGAGTGGTGCATGGGCCTAGTCTTTCTGTGGAGTGTCTTCTTGAATTTAAACACCATTGAGGCCATGGATGGGCTGGGATTGTGCTGAATTTTGTGTTTTTTGTCATTTTTTTGGGGCTGCTGGTGGGGCCCTTTGCCCAGGGGTGGTGAGTGGTGCATGGGCCTAGTCTTTCTGTGGGGTGTCTTCTTGAATTTAAACACCATTGAGGCCATGGATGGGCTGGGATTGTGCTGAATTTTGTGTTTTTTGTCGGTTTTTTGGGGCTGCTGGTGGGGCCCTTTGCCCAGGGGTGGTGAGTGTTGCATGGGCCTAGTCTTTCTGTGGGGTGTCTTCTTGAATGTAAACACCATTGAGGCCATGGATGGGATGGGAGTGTGCTGAATTTTGTGTTTTTTGTCGTTTTTTTGGGGCTGCTGGTGGGGCAGTTTGCCCAGGGTTAGTGAGTGGTGCATGGGCCTAGTCTTTCTGTGGGGTGTCTTCTTGAATTTAAACACCATTGAGGCCATGGATGGCCTGGGATTGTGCAGAATTTTGTGTTTTTTGTTGTTTTTTTGGGGCTGCTGGTGGGGCCCTTTGCCCAGGGGTGGTGAGTGTTGCATGGGCCTAGTCTTCCTGTGGGGTGTCTTCTTGAATGTAAACACCATTGAGGCCATGGATGGGCTGGGATTGTGCTGAATTTTGTGTTTTTTGTCGTTTTTTTGGGGCTGCTGGTGGGGCAGTTTGCCCAGGGGTAGTGAGTGGTGCATGGGCCTAGTCTTTCTGTGGGGTGTCTTCTTGAATGTAAACACCATTGAGGCCATGGATGGGCTGGGATTGTGCTGAATTTTGTTTTTTGTCGTTTTTTTGGGGCTGCTGGTGGGGCCTTTTGCCCAGGGGTAGTGTGAGTGGTGCATGGGCCTAGTCTTTCTGTGGGGTATCTTCTTGAATTTAAACACCATTGAGGCCATAGATGGGCTGGGAATGGGATTGTGCTGATTTTTGTGTGTTTTTTCGACTTTTTGGGGTGTATAACTGATGTTCCTCTGTCTTCCATTGCTTGTAGGTGCAAAAGAGAACCACTGGTGCCAGGAAGAAGTCCTGCTGCGGTGTGTGTAGCACAACGTCACGTGTGCGTGTGGCCACAGACAACTCTGCAACTTGTGCAACTGCGGCCTGCTGTTCAGAGTGACATCTGAAGAAGATGGCCCCAAAAAGAGTTGCCCGTAGCTCCTCTAGCAAGAAAGTTGCCAGTAAGGAGCAGAAGAAGCAAGTGGCGCCACTTACCAAGGAGACTGGTGTGATGCCGACCGCCACATTTTTTTGGGGAAAAAAAGGACGCCTGCAGCAGCAGCGGGGTCTGCTGGGGACCAAGCTGGGAGCAGCACCTCCGCTCCATTGGGCTCAGTGCCACCACCACCACGCCAACTTAGGTCCAAGCCCTTGACTGCTGCAGAGGTAGCCAGTATAGTTGTTCAATCACCATCGACCAGTGATGTTGGCTCATCGCAAGACAGTAGCAGCAATGTCCCTCAATCAACACAGGTTGTTGTAACTCATCTGACGAGTGTTGAACAACCACAGCCGCAACAACAATCACATGTGCAAGTACAAGCCCAAGTACATGTGGAAGGAGAGGCGGCGCAAGGAGAGGAGCAAGCAGAGGTGTATGGAGGGGCACAACAAGTGGCCACAATAGTTGTTCCTCCAGAAGTAGGGGCACACCTGGAAATCGACAATCAAGCCGAGGTATCATTCGAGGAAGCCACTCCTCCTGATGATCATTCATTGTCTTCCACATCCCGAGCAAGGGAAAGATCAAGGGTGTTGGTGTCTACATCTTCTTCAAGCCCACCTCCTTCTGATGATCTGGATCTTACTTGGGAACCAGCACCACTGCCGTCTGAGAGTGAGGTTGAGGAGGCACACCATGATCTGACAAAGGTAGCTAAGCGTAAAAGGAAGGTCGTCGAAACTCTCAAAGTTATGGAGTGTGATGACGCTCAACAAGAAGTGGCGTATACTCCTGCTGCTGAAGACTCTCACGACGACGACGCAGTCATCATCACTAACGTCACTGAAGCCCCTGCGGGCATGCAGCAAACAGACATTTTGACCCTAGCCCAACAGACTGCTGAGCGTGATGATGAAGTCGACGAGGAGGCAATGGGAACACCAGAATCATTGATGTTAACTAGTACACCACAACGTACCGCTTCCATATTTCTTACTCGCCAGAAGGGACCTCTATCCACCTCGACCTCAATTAGTGGTGATGAAAGTGCACAACATAGTAAAGTTCAGCAATACACATCCTCCACTTCATCTGGCATTAGCAGCACGGCCACCATCAGTATCGCCTCCTCCGGCCCCCACAGACATTTCAAGTCCGCAGTTTGGGACTTCTTTAGTGTTTCCACAAAAAGGGAAAACATAGCCATTTGTAGCATTTGTAAGCTTGCAGTTAGTCGTGGTAAGCTTGGTACCAACTATGGGACTGGAGGCCAGAGAGGTCATCTTGAGAGACAGCACGCTGTCCAATGGTTTGCGCACCTAAAGGAGATCAAGGAAGCCCGAATTGCAAGTCGAGAAAACGTTGATGTTCCATCTGATGATGACGAGGAGGAAGAAGTGTCACACACTTCACTTACACCCAGTACCCCTGGGAGCCACACTAAGAGTGTGGGACAGAGTGAGACACCAATGCGAAAAAGTTCATCAGCGAGCGTAACTGGGTCGAAGAAGTCCTCATCATCATCACGTAAAATGGTCCAGGGCAACATTAAAACAATGTTGTTTTCAGACGCGCCATATGACCGCAACCACCCAATGGTGCGTCTGTATAACACTAAGCTGGCTAAAATGCTAGCGCTGGATCTTCTCCCTTTTTCTTTTGTAGAAGGGGTTGGTTTTCTCGAATTAGTGGCAGCGCTCTGCCCTAAATGGAAGGTTCCTAGCCGGTACTATTTTGCCCAAGTTGCGGTTCCAGCACTACATGAAGATGTGCTGGAGGTGATTGGGGCAGCTTTGCAGAAGAGTGCTGTTCACACTATACATCTCACAACAGACATGTGGACCAGTGGCCCAGGCACTGATTACATGTGCATCACTGCACACTGGGTCTCTTTTTGAGGGGTTAAAGCAAAGCTAAAGGCAGGTGCTGACCTGGACCAAGTTTTTAAAGCTGCTCGGAAACATGCAACACTAGCCATGTTTGACTTGGAGAAACGTCATACAGCAGAAAACATTTTGAATGAGTTCAACACAAGGTCTTTCACTGGCTGTCTCCAAAAAAACGCGGCATTGGTTATGTTTCCACGGATAATGGCGCCAATGTAGTTAAGGCCATGGAACTGGGTGACTATTTCAGAGTGCCGTGTTTGGCGCACTGTATAAACCTGATTGTTAAAAAATTCTTGGAGAAAGAAAGTCCAGCATGCCAGTTAGTGGTCACCTGCCGAAAAATGTGCAACCATTTCAGCCATTCTTTTAAGGCCCGGAAGCATCTGAGGAGCCTGCTACATGAACGTCGAATGCCAGTGAAAGCACTCATCCAGGAGGTGCCAACATGTTGGAACTCAACCTTCTACATGCTTGAGCGTCTGTATGAGCAGTTTACGGTACTCGATCAGTATTTCTTAACAATGGGTACAGATGTGAAGGAGGACCTGAGGTTAAATGTGGCTCAATGGGAGCTAGTTAAAAGCCTGACAGACATGCTTCGTCCTTTTGAGTTCTTCACGCGTGCAGTCAGCAGGGAGGACTGTAATTTGGGAAAAGCTATCCCATTGTTGCGCATGCTGGAGCACAAACTGAAGGCGGTGTCTTCAAAGTTTCAAAACGATGAAGAAAAGCAAGAAGCTTTTCTTTTGGCGGAGAAATTATTAGAGCGTCTACGTGGCGATGAACGTCTTCAAAAGATCCACTCAGAACAGCATTACATTTGTGCTACTATTCTGCATCCACGCTACAAAAAGGCGCTGGCAGGCTCTGCATTATTTCCTTTTAGTGATGAAGATGCTACAAAGTACAAACGTTGGGTAGCCTGGTCAGCCATCAGGTTTGAAAGAGAACGGAAGCAAATTGAAGGAAAAGGCAGTACATCAGCATCAGCAGGCCATCCCCAGTCAGAAGACTCCACTTCTGCACCTGTGGCTTTGGCAGAAGTGACCTCTCAGCCGTTAAAGACACCGGCAACCGCATCATCTGCACCAGACACAACAGAAATATCGGGTGATGAAGAGGATTGGCTAGCTGAGATTGGTTATGGTACTGAAAAGGTCCGAGCGAAAATTCAGCAAAGTGGAGGAAACGTGGAGAACTTTGAGTCGATGGTGCAGGACTATCTGAATGACTCAACAGAGGTCTATGTTAATGCTGACCCTTTGGCGTATTGGCATTGTAAAAAAGAATTGTGGCCAGAGATCTCCCGCCTGGCTATACATTACTTGTCTTGCCCACTCGCAAGTGTGTCTTCTGAACGTGTTTTCAGTGCTGCTGGTGGCATTGTAACTTGCAAACGGACCCGCCTCTCGCCCAAAAATGTGGAGATATTGACAATGATCAAGATGAATGAGCACCTCATACCACCAGATTTCAAAGTACCAGATCGCACGATGGAAGAAGACGAGGAGGACAGCAACTTAGATGAGGGAATTTCTTCTGTGTTAGGTGACACTGACCTACTCCTGCCTGATGATTTCGCAGAGTATGAGGATGAACTCTTCTTCCCTGACACCCAGGCCTGAAAAGGAGCCAATGAATTGAGACATTTTCTTTTTCGTACTTATTGACTTTTATTCCTGTGTTTCTATCTTGCTTTGTTTTGCACAAGTTAATATAATTAAAACTTTAATCACCTGTACTTTTGCTTTTTGGCTGTTTGGGGGTCTTCTACTTGTTTTCGCCTGGGTTGACGGCTCTGGGGCCATTGCTGGGAAGGTCTAATACCGGATAAAACTGGTTTAAACAACATCCATGAGGAAAAAAGGTTTTGCCTTTTCTGACTTTTCGCTCAATGTAGCGTTTTCAGGGGCCTGTTTGGGGGGCTTCCTGGTGTTTGTGGGTGGGTTTCGGGGTCTGGGAGCACTACTGGGTATGGATAGTTTAGATAGCAAGAGGTTTGAAGGAAATCCATGGAGGCAGAGGGGAGTTAGGCCCTAGCTGCAGAGCGCGCGCTGAGTGATTTTGGAAATGTTCACAAAATTGACAAAGTCCACATTTTTGTACTTTTGCTTTTTGGCTGTTTGGGGGTCTTCTACTTGTTTTCGCCTGGGTTGACGGCTCTGGGGCCATTGCTGGGAAGGTCTAATACCGGATAAAACTGGTTTAAACAACATCCATGAGGAAAAAGGTTTTGGCACTTTTTGTAACTTAGGGTTCGTTAGGGTTAGCCCTAGCAGCGGGATTGCCTGTGTTTGGGTGTTAGGGCCTAGCTGCAGAGCGCGCGCTGAGTGATTTTGGAAATGTTCACAAAATTGACAAAGTCCACATTTTTGTACTTTTGCTTTTTGGCTGTTTGGGGGTCTTCTACTTGTTTTCGCCTGCGTTGACTGCTCTGGGGCCATTGCTGGGAAGGTCTAATACCGGATAAAACTGGTTTAAACAACATCCATGAGGAAAAAGGTTTTGGCACTTTTTGTAACTTAGGGTTCGTTAGGGTTAGCCCTAGCAGCAGGATTGCCTGTGTTTGGGTGTTCTTGATTTTTGCAACTGAGTGCTGGGGTTTTAGAGCACTCGTGGGAATGTGTAATTTTTGTTGCAAGCGATTTGAAGAAAATCCATGGTGGGAAAGGGGGGATCACTTACTCGGTGAGAGGCACTTACTGTTGAAAACATTTAGCCATTTACACTTAAAGGAAGAAAATGACACAGACTTACGTTTCAGGAAAACTAACTTACTGTTAAACCACCACCCACCAGACTCTAAACCAGTAGTATGGTGGGAAAGGGGGGATTTGGCATAGTTAAAGAAAGCCTTTGCCACTATTCTTTAGGGCTCGTTAGGGTTAGCAGTATTTCTATTGCAAGTGTCTGGGTGGAGGGGCCTTCGAGTCTTGGAGCGATGCTGGCTATGGATACTTTTGCTTGCTTGCAAGTGGTTTGGAAATACAATCCACGGTGGGTAAGGGGGTATTTGGGCCTACTTTTACTTTCAAAGTACGTTTTGTCACCAGTTTTCTGCTGGGCCTCTTTTTTTGAGATCTGATTGGGGGTCTTCTACATTTTTGCGACTGGCTTTAGTAAGGGTCTGGGTGGGAGGCGGGAGCACTGCTGGGAAGGTCTAATTTTGTTCTAAAACACAGTTTACAGTACACCTAGCTTGAGGGGAAAGATCCGCTAAATTAATTTGCCCATACTTATTTATCCTTCAAAAGGTGACTCAGACAGAGTATGCACTTTCAAAAATATTGTACTGTCTATTTGGAAAATCAAAGTGTGACTTTTTGCACTACACAGTGTACACACCTTGTATTTATTTATCAGTGGTGTTGTAATAGCACTTCCTATTTTTCGTTCAATAATTACAGGCCGGGTTTCAGTCTGTGCAATGGGGAAAAAAGGATGGAGTCAGGCTTCACATTAGCGAGCCGCAATTCAGCATCCGCCAGGCAAGCAGTGGACAGGGTGTCTTCTGGTCACCAACATTGATGGACGAAGCGTCAGCTGGAATGGAGGAGTGCCGCTAATAAGAGGAATTGTTTGCTGCATGCAACTTACTTACCAAATTCAACAGGACAACTCCAACAACATACAGATACAGTATCCATTGTTTTCTTCTATGAGTGTGACTCCATTTCCTGGATCTCTCTCTGCTTCTAAATTGATCCCTACAGCCATTCTATAGGTTTTACTTCGGCTAATTTTTAAACCTAATTTAATGTAAGAATAAGAAGTGTTTCTCTGAGTGCAGAGATAGGCAAGTGAAAATGCTGCAGCCCTGTACTGTCGCATTCTAGTACTACTTACTTTTCATTAACAATGCATGCAGTAGGGCATGCACTTCCTTTATGTCACTTAAAAAGATTTATGGTTAGCTTTGTACCCAAAGATTTCTTTATCTTGAATTATTGTTTGTCCATGCTGTGTTTTTTTTTCTCTCGACAAAACCTACCCAAAAAGAAACCCCCATTCCCATCCATTTTCCAAACCCGTCCCTAGCCCTCTTCCCCCGGGCTGTGTGGTTTTGCTTGATGTGTGACTAAATGACATCAATAATTCCACACACTTGCTGGGGAGGATAAGGTCATAGCAACAGGCTGGTGAAGGAATCTGAGGATATATTCTAGACTTACTCAGCTTCAGTACTATTTCTTGTAGTAGTAGCCAATGTCAAAGAAATTCAACGCAAGTACTAGTTATACTTCCAATACTTTACCATTTGTTAGGCTCTGTGTGGCACTGTTCTAGTGTACTGTCACCTGCTATATTCTCTATCGTACCGTTGTAATGCTACAGTAAGGACAAACCAGGTTTCATTTTCTTTTTTTCCATAGGCATGCAACTGCCACTGTGTCACACCACTAGTACCACCGCAATGAGGACATTTCATCCGCCCAGGATTGCCAACCTTAATCGCCATTTCCCGTGGAGCCAGCCCTGGGCCTAGCCCTACTTTCAAACACAAATTACAGGTAAGATAAGCGTTTGGTGGGAGGTACTATAATGGAGTATTAGGAATAGACGAGAGATTGACGGTAGTACTACTAAAGTCCTAGGACTCTTCAGGAAAACAAACTTACTGTTAAACCCCCACCCACCAGACTCAAAAGCAGTAAAAAACAGGTATGGTCAGATAAAGTTTCAAAAAGTATATTTTTGTAGCCCTAACAAAATAATCTCCCGCAAGACCCTCCCTAACCCCAACGATTGTCCTTCAAAAGTCCCACAACCCAACTCCCAATTCCCACCCCCCAAAAGTCTCTAAAAAAGGGGCAAGGGACACTACCCTACGGGAGGGTGCTGTTGACTTTAGCAGCCAGGGCATCATACTCCTTGCGGAGCGTGGCATGGTCGAAGCGGAGGCCCTCTACCAAGTTCTTGTAGGTATGGACCTCCTGCTCCAGGTAGGACACTCTTAGGGATAAGCGGCGCTGGCGTGCCTTGCAACTCCTGTGCGAAGCGTTAACAGTACACTTATAGTCCAGCGTAGCCCTTTTCCTTAACTGAGACCCACTCCTTAAATACATCTGCAACTTCACTTATGTAAATACTTTCTTTTTGCCTAAATTCCTTTAATGCACCGTTATCCAACACATAATCACTTTAAGATACGTGACAGATAACACCTCCTAGATGCACAGAGAGATACAATAAAGGCAATGTAAGAATGCAGATAGGTATTCAATTGGGTTCACACTGAGGCATTTGAGCCAACACTGTTCAAATTAAAGTGACAACTACCTTACTCCACTTGGAGACGAGGCTCGTTCTTAGGTGGTCTCAACCAATTTGATTAAGTCTAGTTCCATTTGACTTGCAAACACTAAATGTAATTGATTTTATCTGTAAATCCAGTGCTATGTATTTTTCTTGGCATACGGAACTAGTTTTTTGAGCGCTTTATATAACAAAGTGGTTCTCACTCAGGAACAGATCTGAACCCGGTAACTAAGAATCAGGATGTATTTTAATCCCTGCATTTCATTTGCTTATTACTCTTTATTTACTACTTAGTATTTGATTGCAATATAACTCTGTGCATTATTCCAATGAAATACAATTGAGAATGTTTACTAGCCTGGTAATGAACTACCCATGTTTAAATACAAGCACGATAATGCCATTTCTGCAATGAGTTAAAGTTGTAAAAATCGGTTCACTTGTAACTTTGTTTAGAATTTTCCTACAAGGTTGCTGATATAATGTAAAAACGTAACATCACTAGAATGGTTGATGTAAGCAGTGTTTTACAACTCTAGAAGTGGCTAATGTGATGTGCACTCGAGGAGTGCCTTTAACTCTTCCATGTTCATTGCCGTTACTGTCATGACTCATGGTTACTATGGTGACGAACAGCCAGTCACACCATAGTGTTGTTGAAATGTGTTGGAATGTATATAAATGTCAGCGTCACCTTTGGCAGATGAAGTGAGCAAGGCGTGTCTTTTGCAGCATGATGCAATAAATCATCTTTCTTGAGTAGAAATTCACGGTGTCAGTGCCTTCCTTGATCGGTTTGGATGTGGACTGGTAATCAATATATATATATATATATATATATATATATATATATATATATATATATATATATATATATACATATATATATATATATATATATATATACATAGATATATATATAACTGTGTAATGTACATTTTTGCATTATGTTACACCTCTGTATCGTAATGAACCGATTTGCGGCAGTTAAAATATGCTTATATGTGCATCTGTAATACATTCTAAGATGGCGTCTTATTCACTACAGAGGGTTCAGTCCCTTGTTTCTTTCCATGAAATTGTCAATGCTTTATTAGCATGCATGAGTCTAGTGTCATCGACACTGTCGAAGGCTAAACGTCGAAACGCGTTTGTTGTTAATCGATTAAAATACCCCGTTGAAACCTGCTACCCTCTAGAGTGCTGTCTTTCCTGGGGAGTTACAGGTAAATTGAGCGTTATGTTTTGCGGCTGTCCAAGAGCCGCTAACAGCACCCGCTCGTGAGTGCTCAGAGGCATTTCTGTGGAGTTCGAGTGGGTTTCATTACCTCCGAGCACCGCCGCAGCTGTTGGGCATCTGAGACAGATTGGAGATATCGGAGAGACCGGAGAGACCGGAGGACTGCCCTGTGAGCAACCCAGGCTGGAATCCAGTGTGCATTGAACCAGCCTGTGAGCCCGTTTTTTGGATTTGCAACATTGCAGCTAGTATTGCGGCAGAGCATCCTAGAGGGAGGCACTACGGGGGAATATATCGAGCAAGTGATAAACTAGCCACCTGACTCATGGACATGTTCTGTGAAACAGAACGCCGCGCTGCAGCTAAAGATATGTTTAAACGGCATGAAAAACCGCCGGAACCAACAATGCAAGTAGCAGAGTCACAAAGCAGTAAACTCAAAGACAACATGGTAAAATTGGAGAGGCTTTACGAACGGGAAGTTCGAAAGTGGTGGGAGGCCAGGAGCTTGAGGAGTTATATCGAGGAGCATCGTGTACCCCGAGGCCTGAGAGTATACACGGTCCCGTCATACGAACACCCTGACCCCCAACTCCTCACTGATTGGGCGGAGCACACAGCCTTGTATTGCGAGGGGACTCTAAAAATCCTCGTCAAGTATGCCTGGAGTGATAGGGAGAAGGCATTGGCGGAGATTAAAAGCTTGGAGGAAGAAATTGATAAGGAGGAAGAAACTTCAAAGGTGCAAGAGCAGAAGGGGCTAATGAAAACTCGTTTGACAAAATACGAACAAAAAATTAAAGCCCAAAAACAAGAGAAGTAAGACGGTGACGAAAACGATTATCTACAGGGTCGCGTTCTAACCTTCTCTAAGAAATTTGATGCACCGAGAAAAGCTCTCCGCCTTAATGTACAAACATCACCAGATCCTAGTGTGGTAACCTCTGAATCCGAGGTAACGGAGAATGATTCGAGTGATGACCAGTCTGACCCCAAGAGAAACCAGAGGGGTAGTGTGGTCCCTTTTCACGACAAATTCAAACTCATCAGGCAATCGTGGCTGCGAGGGGGGAAAAACAAGCCCCCAGAGATTACAAAAGGAGGACAAGAAGGGCAGGGGGCGGCAACAGGAGGAAGGGGCAGAGGAAGAACAGGAGCCCGAGTTGGACCAGCCGCAACAAAAACAAAAACAAAAAGAAATAACAGATGTGGAGCCAAGAGATGTGACCAACTTGACTGTGGTCAATCTCACGAATAGGCCACTGACTGAGGATGAACGGGAACTCTTAAGCCTTGGATTGACATTTTGCCCCAGTACCAAATTAGAGTACACTCAGACAAGAATCGATCTCTTCCGATTCACACGAAAGCTCAAGCTCCACAAATATTTTAAGTTTAGACCCCATACTAAGGATACAAGGAAACAAGGAACTAGAATAACAGCAATGGACCTGCTGAGCAGCAGAGATTTTCCCGGTTTGGAGGCCATGGAGGATCTGAGGACTGAGCGGGACTCAAATCCAAGGCCAGTATGGATATAGCCCAAAGAGCTATACTACAGGGAGTGGCTCAAGAACAAGAGGAGAGTCACTTCAAACCGGTGTCTATCTTTATCCCACAAGTACCATGGGATGCCATTGATCTCTTTACCGAAGCAATGACCAACGACTTGTTAAAGTACAGAAAGACCACGAATCCGAACATGCAGAATATAACCGATGCACAAAGAAAGGCACTGCATGATTTAATGAATGACGACACCATTATCGTAAAACTATCCGATAAGGGGGAAACGTGGTCTTGCTTAGTAGAGAGTACTACCATCAGGAGGCGATGAGACAGCTGTCCGACGAGAAGTATTATAAGGTTACCAACAATGCGAGATACAGTCAAAGCATCAAAGAGTATGACACTCTAGTGCGTAAATGGTACAATCTCGCAATGCTGGGCAGGGAGCAACATCTTTTCCTATGCAGCAATAACCCTATGACTCCTACATTATTCCATCTCCCAAAATTGCATAAGAACAGTATACATCCACCGGGGTGACCTATTGTTTCTTCGATAAATAGTCTCACTGAAAACATGTCTAGATTTCTGGACAATGTATTGTTTCCCTTTGTGGTTAACCTCACGTCCTATGTTCAGGACACTAAAGATTTTTTGAACAAAATTATGGATATGACCTGGAATTCTGATTATTTGCTGATGGTGCTGGACATCACCAGCTTATATACGAATATAGAGCACCAACATGGTCTAAATGCGGTCCGGCACTACCTTGACCAACGCCAGCTGTGCTTTGCACAGCATAATATGATGGTACTAGAATTTGTGGAATTCTGTCTCACACACAACATTTTTTTGTTTGAAGAACAACTGTTCAAACAGGTATCTGGCACGGCGATGGGCACCTGCTTTGCCGCCAGCTATACAAACTTGTTCTTTGGCTGGTGGGAGGAGCAGGTACCCAGGAACTGCAGTGTGGGGCAGGAGAGTGGGAGGGTGCTGTACTGGTACCGTTATATAGATGACCTATTCATTGTGTGGCAAGGGGCAATGAGTACGGCAGAAAGATATGTGGAGATCTTGAATGACAATTAATACAATTTGCACCTTTTAGGTTCCATTAGTCCGGTGGCAGCAGACTATTTGGACCTGAGGGTGTTCATTGATGACGGTAAAATTCAGACTGCACTTTTTAGAAAAGAAACTTCTGGCAATTCCATCCTGTTCGCCAGCAGTAGCCACCCACTCCCGTTGGTCAAAAGCATACCCTATGGAGAACTACTAAGACTACGCAGAAACAGCTCGAGGGATCAGGATTTCAAGGCAGCTGCCTTGGACTGCCTCTCGCGCTTTAGTCTTAGAGGGTATGATGATGGGTTGCTACAGAACACCCTCAAAAAAGTGAGACGGATACCGAGAAAAGAGCTTTTGAAAAAGAAAAAATCTTTGCACAGTGAGACCAGTAAAGAAGGTAAATTTAGACTGGTGACTCCATACTCCTCTAGGGCGAACCACCTGAAAGCTATGCTGAGAAGAAACGGGCATATTCTCGTTACAGATAATGCACTGAAGGACGATTTACCACCATACCCCCTAGTGACCTTTAACAGAGCACGGTCGTTAAGGGATAAGTTGGTCAGAAGCCACTTAGAAAAACCCATAACTAAGACAAACACTCTGAAGGCTATGAGGGGTTTTCATCCCTGTGGCCGCTGTAAGGCCTGTGCGGCAAGTAGGAGGGTCCTTACCTATGATATACAGGAAACAGGGAAATCTGTGCAGATATTGAAATATATCACCTGCAGTACCTCCTATGCTGTATACTGCTTGGTCTGCCCGTGTGGCTTACGCTACGTGGGTAGCATGATCAATCCACTTAAGATGCGTATATTGGAGCATCTTTGGGCCATTGACAAAGCCGATCCGGCATACCCGGTGGCCCGACATTTTGCAGACCAGCATGGGAAGGATAGAAACAAACTGCAATTCTTTGGTTTAGACACTGTACCACTGAATGTCAGGGGAGGCGACCGTTTGAGACGACTGAAGAGGCTCGAATTGAGATATATTATCGATTTGGTGACCAAATATCCCAGATGCAGTGCATTTAGGGAAATGAACTGAAATCACAAACTGTAAACATGTCTGGGTTTAAGCTATATGACTCTCCCATATGAAATATGGATTTTTTCAGGAATTTTCTGTGCAATGAGTTTCCTCTTGTTTAATGGACTTTGACAATGGAGATGATTCAATGCATTGGATTACTGATTTGAATAATGTGTATATATATTAGTTGGTTAGCTGCTTGAGTATTGTTGATTCAGATATATTGACATCAATTGTATGAATTATTATTTGTTTTACTTGGAATTATAAAGCTTGAATTTCGTATATTAACCTTCAAGGGACAATAGCCGATCCACTGCTAGATAACTGTGTAATGTACATTTTTGCATTATGTTACACCTCTGTATCGTAATGAACCGATTTGCGGCAGTTATAATATGCTTATATGTGCATCTGTAATACATTCTGAGATGGCGTCTTATTTACTACGGAGGGTTCAGTCCCTTGTTTGTTTCCATGAAATTGTCAATGCTTTATTAGTATACATGAGCCTAGAGTGATCGACACTGACGAAGGCTACACGCCGAAACGCGTTTGTTGTTAATCGATTAAAATACCCTGTTGAAACCTGCTACCCTCTAGAGTGCTATCTTTCCTGGGGAGTTACAGGAAAAATAGAGCGTTATATATATATATATAGTTACAGGAAAAATAGAGCGATATATATATATATAACCAATCTGACAAAGGGGGCAATGTGGTCCTTTGGGGAAAGAAAGAATATATGGAAGAGGCATATAGACACCTTAATGACACTTCTTGTTATGCTATCATTGATCTCAAAGCTACCAAGGTGATACAACAACTATACCACAAAGAACTGAATGAGTGGAGACATGAGGGCCTTCTTACTAAAGATGAAGTGAAATTTTTACAAAAAGATTTCCCAATTTTACCAAACATTTACTTCATCCCAAAAGTGCATAAAGGCATCACACCAACCCCGGGGAGACCCATAGTGTCTGCGATCAACAGCCTCTTTGAAAACTCATCAAAATTCATTGATTTCTATTTGCAGGAGTTTGTCACTTCATTACCCTCATATATACGAGACTCCACTGAATTCCTACGAGCACTTGAAAATTTCGACTGGTCGGCTGACCTTTTACTCATGACCATGGATATATCTACACTGTACACAAGCATCTCTCACACTGATGGTCTGAGAGCAGTGAAATTCTATTTGGACAAGAGACCAATAGAACTATACAGACATAATGCCATGCTTTTGACCATGATTGAACGTTGCTTATACAATAATGTATTCCTTTTCGACAATCGGGTTTACAAGCAACTCAGGGGGGTGGCCATGGGGGCATGCTTCTCTCCCAGCTACGCGGGGCTCCACGTTGGCTGGTGGGAGGAGCATGTCCTCAGGGTTAAACACTTTGATGCCTGGTCGAAAAATATAGTCATGTATATGAGGTATATAGATGATGTATTCGTGATCTGGAGGGGAGACAAAGAAGAAGCTCAGAATTTTGTACATGCAATTAATGATAATGATTGTAACCTTGTTTTCACATCAGACATTAATACCACGAGAATTAGTTTCCTCGATGTGATGGTGGAAATTAAAGACAACAAGGTAACAACTAGCCTTTTTAGAAAAGCCACAGCAGGTAATTCCATCTTACATGCTGCAAGTTTCCACCCCAATCATACCATTAGGGCTATTCCCTATGGAGAGTTCCTCAGGATACACCGCGCCTGCAGCACGGCAGAGCTTAGGGACAAAAACCAATCTGAGGCCAAACTAAGACTTGAAGCTAGAGGTTACAGCAAGAGCATGTTAGACTCAGCCATGACTAGAGCCAACAAACATAATCGATCAGAGCTTCTTAATACTTCTCCCCAAGTTACATCACAAACAGACACCAACAAGATGGAAGAAACCTACACTGGTGTCAGGCTGATCACAGGATACAGCCGTCAGGCCCGCCAAATCTCCAACCTTGTTAGGAAACAATGGCCAGTTGTCCTCACAGACCCAATACTAAAAGAAATCCTACCCCCCAAACCAACTGTTACCTACAGGCGTGCTTTCAGCATGCGGAATGAGTTGGTTTCAAGCAGTCCAGAGATGCCAAAAAACGATGATTGGCTTTCGCCACGCAAGGGCTTTTACAAGTGCATATCTTGTCGCGCTTGTAATTTTGGCATCAACACAAGATCATATGTCTCCCCCTTTGATTCAAAACCCATTAACATCAGGGCACATTTCACTTGCAGAACTGAGCTGGCAGTGTATGTTCTCACTTGCACGTGCGATTTACGGTACGTTGGGAGCACAAAATTACCTGTGCACCAACGCATTCTACAACACCTGAGAGCAATAACAAATAATGACCAAAGCTACCCTGTTGCTCGGCACTTCCACTCACACCACAATAGAAATTTATCACATCTTAAATACTATGTGATTGATGCAGTGAGAACCTCCAAGAGAGGGGGAGACTATGAAAAACAACTCAGACGCTTAGAATCTAAATATATTGTTCGGCTGAACAGTAAGAGCCCGGGGGGGCTCAACATGGGCGAGGAACTCCGTAACTTCCTGTAAATACCCTTACTAGTTATTCATTATCATTATCTTGTCTCTTTCTGTCTAAACATTAGACCTCATTTGAGGCAGTAGTCTAGTACCATTTAGCTGCCTATTATGTAGAGCAAGGCCAGATTTCTTACCATTATTATTCTCATTTTTATTTTTAGATACTGGTACACATTTAATTCAATTTAGTTAAGTTTCATTTGGCACCATTAGGGTTTATACTCACCAACACTCCTTCCCCACCGTTATGCAATTTTATGTTTACAATTTGTTTATTAGATGGACATTAATCATCCATGATGAGATGTGCGCTAGTCCCCTGAGCACAATAATATATCTATAAGCAACAGAATTCACAGAGGCAGGTATTGAATATCATAGACCACATGAGATTGACCATACATATTCAATAGTTTAATAACACTCCTATAGCATTCACAACCAATTAATTGTAACATCAACACGCTAAAGAATGATGTGTAAATATATATGGTTGAAGTTATATCTACCATTAATGTGACAGCATTTAAATTGCGTATTTGCACAGTTATAAAGTTTACAAGGCACCCTGCACTTTAAAACTTAATGTATTTAAACAGTGAAATCATGTCCGCCTAGGCGTTATGCAATTGCACGTGACACTTTTGATATTTGCCTATTTGCACACCAACTTGCGTATTTGCACATGTGTTATTTGTTTACATTAATATCGATTAATTATAATGCTGTTTGCAATATTGTGGTCACCACCAGTAATGTTATGTTATTGTATTTGTACATATATGAAGGGTCAAGGTTTGTTTTACCACTTACCAATGGCCGCTATGGTAGTTACCTATTTTCAGGTTTTAAACTATTAGTCCTTTGTCTATGTTAACCTCTGTAAACACACTGGCGCGCTTTTCGAACATCAATGTTTGTTATTTAATGATTGCCATGTCCATCTCTCGCTGACAGTGAGCAAGGGCGTCCGCGCCCGAAACGCGTCTGTTTGATGTTTTCTGCACCCTGCACTTTGATGGCAAAATAAATTAAGCTATTCTACACGCCTGACTCGGGACGATTATTGTTGTTTGCGCGCTGGGGAAACGGGCAGAGGCGCTGCCGTTTTTCAAGTTGGAGAACAATATATATATATATATATATATATATATATATATATATATATATATATATATATATATATATATATTACCTACTGGCGGTCGCCAGTAGGTATATATAGTTAGGATTTTTTCTCAATGGGATTTTTGAAAATTCTATGTCTAATAACTTTGGCGTTCGTGGACGGAATTGGCTGAACTTTTCTGGAAAATGGAACATTTTGTTTCTGAGCAGCCCCTGGAAATTTGGGGGGGGTTCGTCAAGGGGGGGCTGAGAAAAAAGGGGGGTCCCAAAACGTGTTTTTAACATTGAGTTTTCCATAGGGCGGTTGGCCTCACTTTTAGCCCGAACGGCTGAATGGATTTGCACGAAAGTTGGCAAAATTGTAGGGACTGGTAGCCCGATGTGCCTTTTGTAGGTCTCAATATATGTGCTTCAGTGGATTTTGAGAAATTAACGTTCAAAAAAAGAAATATATCTGTAACAGCGGACCGGGCAGCGCTCCGGTTCGCGGACTTTTCGCGCAACGGAGCTTTGTGAAGCGAAGCTGATTGGTTCTCCGGCGTCTGTAAACATTCCAAACAGTCCGTAGCGGCCGCCATCTTGTCTCTCGGTAGGATCGAGAGACAAGAGGAGGCCAAAGCGAAGGGGCAAATGACCATAAGGGGGCATAGTAGATCCTCGCTGACCCCCTAGGTTTGATGTGGAGGTTTTAAAAGGGCCCCGCGGGGCAAAAAAAAAAAATAATAATAATAATCGAACGGCTGAATGGATTTGCACGAAACTTGGTAAAATATTAGGGACTGGTAGCCCGATGTGCCTTTGCTAGGTCTCAATATGTGTACTCCAGTGGATTTTGAGAAATTAACGTTCAAAAAAAGATATATATCTGTAACAGCGCTCCGCTTCGCGTACTTTTCGCGTTACGGAGCTTTGCGAAGCTGATTGGTTCTCCGGCGTCTGTCAACATTCCAAACAGTCCGTAGCGGCCGCCATCTTGTCTCTCGGTAGGATTGAGAGACAAGAGGAGGCCTAAGCGAAGGGGGAAATGACCATAAGGGGGCATAGTAGATCCTTCCTGACCTCTTAGGTTTGATGTACCATTTTGCCAAGTTTGGTGTAATTCCGTTCAGCCATTCAGGCTGTAGACGTATGTAAATGTCCTATGGAAAATTGCATGGGGAAAACACATTTGAAAGTGTTGAAATTTAGAACCAATTAAAATGTTACTTTGGTTTTGTATTTGTGTGTGATGAAAGTTAATTGGTTATGTATATATGTCAAATGAGAGGAAACCACAGCCATTTTGTGATACTACTGTCTGAGGTACATTTGTGAGGAATTTTTGGTGGTGAATTTCTGGTGTTTGATTTACACAGTACTAACACTTCTCCTACTTTTAAAAAGGTGAGTTGTTAATTTGTAAGGGGAACTATGTTGTACACTTGAAGATAATTTGAAAAATGTTTTCTGTTATTTATTTGCAGTCCTTCTGTTATACTAAATACTTGATAAAGTTAGTTTTATATTATGTATTACTAAAAACGATAAATGAAAGTGATTATTTTTTTCTGCAATTTACAGCAAGCAATTTCAAAATAAAATGGCTCACAATGAAGAGACCGTGGCAATTTCTTTTGAATTGTCCACTACATTGATTGAAATTGAGAGCACCAATAATGAAATATTGTCACAAGGAGGAGATGACTTGTATGATTCCATTAGATTGATTGAAATGGACAGCACCAATGATGAAATATTGTCACAAGGAGATGACTTGAATGATTCCACTACATTGATTGAAATTGAGAGCACCAATAATGAAATATTGTCACAAGGAGGAGATGGCTTGTATGATTCCATTAGATTGATTGAAATGGACAGCACCAATAATGAAATATTGTCACAAGGAGGAGATGACTTGAATGATTCCACTACATTGATTGAAATTGAGAGCACCAATAATGAAATATTGTCACGAGGAGATGACTTGAATGATTCCACTACATTGATTGAAATTGACAGCACCAATAATGAAATATTGTCACAAGGAGGAGATGACTTGAATGATTTTTTTGATCAATCTGTTGATGGCGAATTTATCGAGTGTTTGGAGACCATAGAGTTACAAGAATCATCATTGCAGACTTTTCATGAGGAAATTTCTGATGAGGACATGTTACTAGTTCTTTCAAATTTAGAAAATTCTGAAGAATAAATGTATATTTAGAAATCAAAAATTGTTTGAGACATTATTCATTTTTATTTTTAATTTATGAGGTTGTAGCGAAGTGATTGTAGTATAAAATGAGACTTATAGTATAGAGTGCAACATTTTTATGTTACATGGTAAGTTTACTCATATTTACTTCCCTTCTGCCACTATATTATCTCCAATGTGTATTTGACATCTCTTCTTCATCTCCGGCCTCCTTTCTCTCACTGTGTGTCTCCGATGCATCTTATCTCTGCTATTTTGTGTAATTACAGAAGAGAGTAAAATAAAATAGTTCGGAACGTGAAAAGGGGGCAAAGTAGAGTACCCCTCAACCCCTAGGCCTTTTTAGGCGGTCCCAAAAGGATCAGTTTCTGCTTTCCTGAGAGATTATGGTATGAGTTCCATATACCACAATAATTTGCATTACAACATGCAAGATATCTATCTCCTATTACCAACTTTGAGATATTCGCGCTAAGCGCGAATATCTCCAAAAAGTAACACCTGCCCTGAGCAGTTCTTAGCCATGTTATCCAATGGGAGGTGGATAACATGGCTAAGAGCATTAGCTCGGTAATGCATGAATATCGCTGACTTTTTAGCGATATTCATGCATTGCGGCCGTTTATTATCGCATTTGCGATAAACCTTGATAATAGCAAGGTTTATCTTCGATAATTTCTGACGATGCTTAGCGGTAAAAAATTCGTTGCTAAGCATCGTTAGGGATAAATATCGCTTAACTTTGGTAATATGCACCAACGTCTGTAAACAATCGATTCGAAGGAAATGAGGAAGTGTTGAAAAACATTGTCTGCGCCATCTTGCCTTTTTTGAAATGCCACACTTTTGTCGTGCACGGCAGCCATTTTAGATGCCTTGACCAGACCCACTCTCTGCACGCTGTCGATTCGTAGCATGGCTCCCCACCCTCGCAAGCATCTTCCCCAGGCACTGGTCACCACCGCTCTCTGTCTTATGCATCGGCAATAAACCTCCCCCCCATCTGCGCTGCTCTTCCCTGAAAATCACACTCTGTGCCCGCCCAACACCTCCCTTTCGCCCTATTCACTACCGCACCCTCTGACACTCCTCTTCCTCTGTGTCCGATTGTCCAGGCTATCACCTAGCCCTGCAGATGTAGTTTATGGCCCCAGCTGTAAAGAATCACCCCTCTTCAAAGGAGTTATAGTAGATCAAGGCCCACACCCGATGAGATCCGTCACACCACACGTGTTCCTACTATCTGAAAACCATCCTGTATTGTGATTGGGGAGGGGACCGAGCCTGAAGCGGAAGATTCCAGGAATGACTCTTTGTACATCAAAGTTTTTACAATTATGTGTCACATTAAAAATATATAGCACTCCAACAAAGTAGTAGGAATATAAAACTTTAATAACATATAAATATATACAACAAAACAAAAACAGTAAAAACATTTAAACAACGACGAGACCGTGGCAATTTCTTTTGAATTCCTGATGAGGACATGTTACTAGTTCTTTCAAATTATGAAAATTCAGAAGATGTTGCCTGGGGGTGGGTCGTCAGTAGCAGTCTGTTGTGCGAATAGTTCCAAGGCAGCAGAACGCGCTGAAATCTAGATGGCACGAAAGTGATGTCTAGTAAGTTGCCGCCCAGCAAATAACGGCGTGGGGCGCCGCGGGGGTGAGTGAGTACAGTAGGCACCACAGCTATTCTTACCGGCATTGCAGAATTACTGCTGGGGACAATGCCTGTGCTGTAGCAGGGTCACAGCAGAAACAAAAAGGATTCTGTTGAAGATGTTGTTGGTTTTCAATTTGAATACAGTTCTGGTGTCAACTGCTATGCTAATGTAGTGGTTAATGTTTTGTTTTCTCTAGAAAATGTAAAAGAGGGGGAGGCAGTCCAAAGTTCCGTTAAAAGGGCAAAGGAAAGGATCGGTGGTTTGAACTATCAGTCAAAAAGGGGAGGGGGTGCAACAATTTTTCCTACCGGGTCACACTGTGCTTTCACCGGAACTGAGGTCTGCAGGATTCTAGTAATTCAAAGTGAGGCTGGCGCCAGCATGGGAGCGCCGACGTCCCGCGGATACAGTTTCGTCACTCCACGGGCGATCATGGCAGTCATTCCCCATCGGGGGTCGGAGACTCCCGCGGCTCCTCTAGAATCTTCAAGGTCATGGAGGACTACGGTGGTGGAGTCAACCAGTGACCGGGCCATTTCTTTATGCTGGGCCCGCTCTTGCCAGGTCGACCGCCATTTTGAGAGTTCGGTAGCTACTGGCGATCGCGGGGTCAAATGAGCGGACGGGCTCCACCCTGCCGGGCGAGACGTTGCAGCATGGCCACAGTGGAAGAACCCTTTTCCGGGCGCCTGGAGCGCTGAGGGTGCAGCTGGGAAGCCTCCACCTGGGGAGGTGGGAGAGGCCTGTTCGCACCGTCTCTCCCTCCCAGTGCACCCCACGGCGTCTCGCTTGAGATTTGTTATGGCCAGACCAGGCGATGAGGACGAGGGGGGGGGGGTCGGAGGCATGTGCAAGACATCCCCCCCCAGTGTTGTCGCAGCCATTATTCAAGAAAGAAGAAGTGTCCCGTCCGTCTTCGGGCCGGGCTTCCGGTAGATGTCGGCCGGACGCCCCTGGCTCTGGCCCCATGAACGGGTTTCTTGGTTTATCGGCTGCAGCCGGATCCCGTCGGCCTCGGCCCCCCGACCGTTGGTGGCCGGACCGGAAGAGCATGTGGCGGGACTACCTGCAACTCTCAAGGGCCACCGCGGCCGGACTGGGAGAGAGAGGGGAGGGTCGAGGAGACATTCCCCCCCCCTGCAACTGTTCAGCGTTGTAAAGGCAATCCCCTGGCCGGGTCCCGCTGGCCTCGGCCTCTCCTCCGGCTACACCCTACGTTAGGATCTCCTGGCCGAGGCGTGGCAGCAGGACCCGACTTATATGGGCTGCTCCCGGCTGGGCGTAGCCGCAACCCTGCCCCACCTTGGAAGTTTCCAGAGTGGGGGCGGATGTTCTACTGACTTGCATTTTCCCTAGTCTATCGATTTTTTGGGCGTGGCAGGCGGTGGGACAGCGAGGGGTGATTTGGTTTCTCTTACTGTTTTTCTGGTCTCTCACCACTGGCATATTTTAACGTTTTCTTGTTTCTAGGACATTAATAGGTTTTATCATTACGTTATGTTATCGTTTCTTTGTTCGTTGTTTAATAAAAGTTCATGTTCATCAGTGGCCTACTGATTTTCGTTTTCCTATTCTTTTCTTTCCAGGTTGTTTCATGCTAAAGTTTCTGTTAACAGGATACAGTGATCACTTCGTTATTATTGCATATGTCCTTTTCACTAGGGGTGCTCTCTGGTCGGGCCAGATGACGTATCTCTAGTAAATGGTCCGGGTGAAACAGGTGCATCAATCAGTGGGGAGTAGATAGGCATGACAGATTACAACGGGGGAGAAAGGTCCGCATTACGTACCCTTTCACTATTTGCAAAGATTTTCCTACGTATATTTGCAAACAGGGAATACCTCCAAAAAGAACCAATTCCCAAACAGTCAATGTTTGGGGAAACAATCAATCAATGAGGAACGAAATAGGCACGACGTGTTAAAGGTTTGCGTTACCTACCCTTCACTATCTGCAAAGGGAGAGAGAATATTCCTATTCTTCCTCGTTTGCAGACAGAGAAGATTCTTAAGAGAATGAACTTCGAACAATTCAATGCTCGATTCAAACAATCAACAAGGGGTACTGTGAACACAAATGAACGCCGCTTATGTACATACACATTGGTATTATCAACAGGTTGTTCCTAATGTTTCTATTTTAGGGAGGTCAAAAAGAGATCCCATTAGTGGCCTACTGATTTTGCTCGATTCCTTTTGTTTTTTTACACGATTTTTCGCTATGTGCAAAGACTAAACAGAGTATTGCGACTCTGTGCTTGTTTGTAAATAGAGAATGAACCAAAGAGAACAATCAATCAAATGGAGAGAGAAGCAGGCACGACGGATTACAACGGGGGCAAAGGCCTGCGTTAACTATCCTTCACTATCTGCAAAGAGAGAGTACTCCTAATAGAAATGAGGGGTGGGGGGCAGCATTCAAAGCAGATCAGTGTGCATGAACACGAAAATGTTTTTACTTACCACGTACTTGACATTCGACAGCTTATGATATTTGCTATTAAAAAACCATTGAAATTCACTGAAAAAACCATAGGTTATAGACCATATATAGTTAGGAATTAGCATTTACAAAACCTTGAAAATTCACTGAAAAAACCATAGGTTATAGACGATATATAGTTAGGAATTAGCATTTAAAAAACCTTATTTTACTCACACAAAACCATTGAAATTCCATATATAGTTAGTTGCACTAACTATATATCGCGCACCCGCAATCCACTGCTGATCATGTCACATATTACATCATTCATGACATGGTCAGTGGCATCACTGATGACATCACTGATGACATCTCAAATGACATCACTGATGACATCACTGATGACGTCTCATTTGACATCATTCTTGTGCTAATACGATAAACCTCTTCAGACTCTAATATAACCTTAGATACACTCAGTGTATACAGACACTCACACACTGCCACTCATCCATGGAGTTACTCACACACCCAGTAAGTCATGCAAAGAAACAATCTCACCTCCATTTCTTCAACTATACAGTTATACACACCTTACTTATTGAAACATATACTAACACATATTTACTCTCTTATACAATCCCTGATACAAGTTCACAATGATCGATACAACCACTCACTCATTCAGTGGCTCTCATGCACAGTTATTTATATATGCCAACTCTCACATGTACTGTGTTTTACATATGTACTTACTATGACATGTAGCATTGAGATATCCATTCACTCATCAATACACTCATGCACACAGTCAACTGCCCATGTAGCTGTTTCCACATGCACTCTTGAACTCATACACCTAGTGAATAAACTGCTCACACATCTATGCACAGAGTCACACACCTTCCAGCCACCCCCACACAAACTCAATCTCCCATAGAAATACTTGGGCAACCAATTAATAACACATATAGCCTCTCGTATAGCTAATGATCAACACATGCAGCAGTTTACATCACAACAGACATAATGATGCACAAATTAAGACAGTTTAGTCCCTAACCCATGCATTCAGTGAGACACATTTAATCACTCACTCATACAGTCAGTCACGCACCTACTAAATCCTTCATCCAGACACTTATACATCCACTCATTCTTCAATATCTAAGACATATTTTAACTTTACAGAAACATACAGTCACTGGATGTTGTCATCAGTGATGTCATCAGTGATGTCATTTGAGATGTCATCAGTGATGTCATCAGTGATGTCATTTGAGATGTCATCAGTGATGTCATCAGTGATGTCACTGACCATGTCATGAATGATGTAATATGTGACATGATCAGCAGTGGATTGCGGGTGCGCGATATATAGTTAGTGCAACTAACTATATATGGAATATATATATATATATATATATATATATATATATATATATATATATATATATATATATATATATATATATTACCTACTGGCGGTCGCCAGTAGGTATATATAGATAGGATTTTTTTCCCTATGGGATTTTTGAAAATTCTATGTCTAATAACTTTGGCGTTTGTGGACGGAATTGGCTGAAATTTTCAGGAAAATGGCACATTTTGTTTCTGAGCAGCCCCTGAAAATTGGGGGGGGTTTCGTCCGGGGGGGTCGAGAAAAAAGGGGGTCCCAAAACGTTTTTTTAACATTGAGTTTTCCATAGGGCGGTTGGCCTCACTTTTAGCCCGAACGGCTGAATGGATTTGCACGAAACTTGGCAAAATTGTAGGGACTGGTAGCCCGATGTGCCTTTTGTAGGTCTCAATATATGTGCTCCAGTGGATTTTGAGAAATTAACGTTTAAAAAAAGATATATATCTGTAACAGCGGACCGGGCAGCGCCCCGGTTCGCGGACCTTACGCGTACCGGAACTTCGCGTAGCGAAGCTGATTGGTTCTCCGGTGTCTGTCAACATTCTAAACAGTCCGGAGCGGCCGCCATCTTGTCTCTCGGTAGGATTGAGAGACAAAAGGAGGCCAAAACAAAGGGGGAAATAACCATAAGGGGGCATAGTAGATCCTCCCTGACCCCCTAGGTTTAATGTGGAGGTTTTAAAAGGGCCCCGCGGGGCAAAAAAAAAAAATGTTTTTTGTTGTTTTTTTTGCGTGGGTATGCGCCCGGTCCGCGTACCGGGAAGCTAACCGGGAAGCGAACCAAAAGAAATAGAGCTTGCCAGAGTGCTAAACATTCTAGCAATTTTTTAATAACGGGGAGGTAGTTCTGAAAAGAACTTTTTTTTTATATTTTTGTTGTTTTATATTTTTTTTTTCTTTTTTGAACATTATTTGTTTTTTTTGTATTTTTTGAACACTTATTTGTTTTTTTTGTTTTTTTTCAAAGGGAAAGAACAGAAAGAGGCATTGAAAAAGGCTCAATAGGAGCAACAAAAAAAAATTAAAACTTGCTGCGTTTGGAGCATCGGTGTTTCTCGAAAGCCAAATTAATTAATTTCAGACTCATGTTTGCGCATGAAATTAAAGTGCCACAATATAAGCATGTCAGCTTCAGATGGACAACATTTTTTTGAATATTTGGCACTGTTTCGTTGGCCTCTCCAACTGTGAGAGAGATATCAGTAGATGTTCTTGTCACCGAAGTTGGGGGGTTCTGTTGTAGTTTACGCATCTCTGCACGACTATAGTTGATTGGATGCCACCTCTGCATATGTCGGTGCATCGTGTAATTTCCATAACTGTATTTTTTATTAGTGCCCCGGGATAACTTATCTTGGCAGATAAGGCACGTAGCATGGCGTGCATTGACTTTTTTCTCTCCTGGTGGAATGGAAAAAAATTGCCAGATAAAGCTAACTTTGCGATGAGATACCCGGGGTAACTCTTTGACAAATCGTGGTCCCTCTTCTTCCTCTCCGTCTTGTTCTTCCTCTTCCTCCTCTGTGTCTCCAATAAACTGTGCAGGTGGTCCTATCTTCCTATGAGGAGATGGTGGTGGTGGTGGTGGGGGTGCAGAAGCTGAAGCTACTATTGAAGCCATTTTTTAATCAGAGCAAATGATCAGGTCTTCCTTTCTCAAAGTTGAAAGTCAGAGTGAGAAAAAAGGTGGGGGCTTTCATCATTTGGGAAAAAAAATAGTTCTAAACCAATGAAAAGTGTTATTTTTAGGTCACCTGACCTAGCCTTACATCATTATGAAACCAAAAGTGAAATGAACCAATGAAAAGTTTTATTAACAAGTCACATGACCTCTCACGCTCATGTTACGCGCTGCGGAACGCGCCCCGGTTAGCTTCCGGGTCGCTGCGCTTCGCGCCTCGGTCCGCGCCCCGGGGCACTTCCGGGTGCGCTAACGCGGTACGTCACAAGACGCATTACGCGGCAACGCGATACGTCGCGCTTTCGCGACGCACCGCGGATCGCTTCCGGGGAGCTGCGTTTCGCGCCTCGGTCCGCGCCCCGGGGCACTTCCGGGTGCGCTAACGCGGTACGTCACAAGACGCATTACGCGGCAACGCGATACCGTCACTATGTTGATTTCTTACCGGTTCGCGGACCGGGTCGCGGCATCAATTTGAGCTAACGGAAAGCTTTCCGGTTCGCGGACCGGGAGCGAAACAAAAAAAAATATTAAAAAAAATTATTAATAAACATATAAAATATATTTTTGGATTTAAAGAAGAATACATTTTACAGCTATAGACATTAGCTTTTAAAAAACCAATGAAATTCACTGAAAAAACCATAGGTTATAGACCATATATAGTTAGGAATTAGCATTTACAAAACCTTGAAAATTCACTGAAAAAACCATAGGTTATACACCATATATAGTTAGGAATTAGCATTTAAAAAACCTTATTTTACTCACACAAAACCAATGAAATTCCATATATAGTTAGTTGTACTAACTATATATCGCGCACCCGCAATCCACTGCTGATCATGTCACATATTACATCATTCATGACATGGTCAGTGACATCACTGATGACATCACTGATGACATCACTGATGACATCTCAAATGACATCACTGATGACATCACTGATGACATCTCATTTGACATTACTGATCACATCACTGATGACATCATTCATGTGATAATACGATGAACCTCTTCAGACTCTATTATAACCTTAGATACACTCAGTGTAAACAGACACTCACAGACTGTCACTCATCCATGGAGTTACTTACACACCTAGTCAGTCATGCAAAGAATCAATCACACCTCCATTTTCACAACTATACAGTTATACACACCTTACTTATTCAAACATATACTAAAACATATTTACTCACTTATACAATCCTGGATACAAGTTCACAATGATCCATACAGCCACTCACACATTCACTGGCTCTTATGCACAGTTATTTATATATGTCAACTCTCACATGTACTGTATTTTACATATGTACTTACTTTGACATGTAGCACTGAGATATCCATTCACTCACCAATACACTCATGCACACAGTCAACCACCCATCCAGCTGTTTCCACATGTACTTTTGAACCCATACATCTATGCACAGAGTCATACACCTCCCAGCCACCCACACACACACTCAGTCTCCCATACAAATGCTTGGGCAACCAATCAATAACCCATATAGAAACCACCGCAATGGAGCGCACACCGCTAGCCCCTCCTCCGGATCGCCCCTCGGGATTCTGGTACTTGTAGTTCAATAGTGGATCACCCAGGTGGGTGCAAGTCGGTACTTGTTGGACTGATGAATCTCTAGACCCGATACATGTCCCGGGTTTTTGGGTATCGCCCGAGACATGGCTCGGGTTTCGGGATAACTTCCCTCATCAGTAGAGAAATGGTTAGGGGTGGAGGAGAAGGCCGCCAAACAACCGTCAATGGCCTCGATGCCCGAACCGGCACGCAGGGCAGCATCCAGGAGCCCGTCGGCTCAAAGCTCAAGGGAGCCAATTAATAGAAACCACCGCAATGGAGCGCACACCAGTGAAGTTTTTAAAAGCTAATATCTATAGCTGTAAAATGTATTCTTCTTTAAATCCAAAAATATATTTTATATGTTTATTAATAATTTTTTTTTAAAATATTTTTTTTGTTTCGCTTCCGGTCCGCGAACCGGAAAGCTTTCCGTCAGCTCAAATTGATGCCGCGACCCGGTCCGCGAACCGGTAAGAAATCAACATCGTGACGCGTCGCGAAAGCGCGACGTATCGCGTTGCCGCGTAATGCGTCTTATGACGTACCGCGTTAGCGCACCCGGAAGTGCCCAGGGGCGCGGACCGAGGCGCGAAACGCAGCTCCCCGGAAGCGATCCGCGTCGCGTCGCGAAAGCGCGATGTATCGCGTTGCCGCGTAATGCGTCTTGTGACGTACCGCGTTAGCGCACCCGGAAGTGCTCCGGGGCGCGGACCGAGGCGCGAAGCGCAGCGACGCGGAAGCTAACCGGGGCGCGTTCCGCAGCGCGTAACATGAGCGTGAGAGGTCATGTGACTTGTTAATAAAACTTTTCATTGGTTCATTTCACTTTTGGTTTCATAATCATGTAAGGCTAGGTCAGGTGACCTAAAAATAACACTTTTCATTGGTTGAGAACTATTGTTTTTCCCAAATGATGAAAACCCCTCCTTCTTTCCTCATTCTGACTTTCATCATTGTGAGAGGAAGACCTTTATTAATACTTCAGAAATGGCTTCAGTAGTTGCTTCAGCTGGTGCACCCCCACCACCACCTCCACCTCCTCATGGGAAGAGAGGACCACCTCCCCAGGTCATGACCAACACAGAGGAGGAAGAGGAAGAAATAGAGGAAGAGGAAGGAGAAGAACCACAGTTCTTGGAAGAGGTGCCCCTGGTTTCCCATAAGAAAGCCAGTTTCATCTGGCAGTTTTATTCAATCCCTCCTGGCCAAAAAAAAGTGAATGCGAGGTATGTCACCTGCCTCATCTGCAAAGATAAATTATCAAGAGGGATGGATAAGAAGTATAGTTATGGGAACTATACTATGCATAGGCACATGACCAGGAAGCATCCACTTAATTACAGCCGGGCGGAAATACGGGATTTGGAGGAAAATCCAACATCAACTCCTGTGGCCAGATCAAGATCGTCAATTTCATTGACACCAGCAGAGGCACGGGAAACTGTGCCAAACATACAAGAGAATTTTAGCCACATGAAACATACTTGTATGCACTGTGGTGCGTTGATAGCATGTGGTAATATGAGTATAAATGCTATCAACCTGGCTTATGAACATCATAATTGCCCTAACCGCCCCCAGTAATTTTTTTTTGCTCCTGTTGAGCCCTTTTCAATGCCTGTTTTTTGTTGTTACCCCCCCCCAAAAAACCAAAAAAAATATAAAATCGTTCAAAAAATACAAAAAAAACAAAAAATGTTAAAAAAAAAATATATATATATATAAAACAACAAAAATATAAAAAAAAATAGTTCTTTTCAGAACTACCTCCCCTTTCAAAAAAAATTGCTAGAATGTTTAGCACTCTGGCAAGCTCTATTTCTTTTGGTTCGCTTCCGGGTTAGCTTCCCGGTACGCGGACCGGGAGCTAACCAAAAAAAAAAAAAGAGTAAGTATAAGGAAAGTAAACAGAGAGTGATGTTAAAAGAAAGACAGCTATAGGGAGTAAAGAAGAGATACTGTTTAATAGATCTATTTACCGAAGAAAAGACGGAAGAGGGTATAATTGTGAAAAACAAAATAGATAAGGAAGTGAAAGAAAAAAAAAGAGAGTATAACATTAACAAAGAAGAGTTTCTTGGAGAATGTGAGTGAATGTTCAAAATAAGATTAAAACATGGGGAATAACGGAGAGAAAAAATAGAAAACAGAAAACAAAAAATAACAGAAAAAGATTAATTGAAACAGCAAAGAAATGTAAGTAACATAGAGCCATATCATCAACATAGGCAATAAAAGTTTTGCAGCTTTTATTGGCAGAAATGTGTCGCTAAAGCCGCTTTTGCGGCAGAAAACTGCCGCTAAAACCACTTTTGCACCAGTTTTCTGCCAATAAAAACAGCAATAATTTTATTGGCTGTGTTCATAATATGCCCCTTAGTGTGCTTCAACTACACAGAGAAAGCATTATGAACAAATAGTGATAGAGTGATCAGTCAAAGACACTAAGAGTAATAGAGACGGAGTGAGTGAACAAGAGTGAGGAACTATGAGAAGAGAGGGACTGAGAAAAAGAGTGGAAGGAGTTGAGTAAGTAGGTAATAGAGAAAGGAATGAGGGAAGTAGCAAAGGCAGGAAACTGAGGGTTAAAGAAATGAAGCAGTGGAACTAATAGAAGTTAAATGTGATAGAAATGTAACGAAAAGAGTACAAAACATTTACCTTATAATTGTCGTTAAATTACTCACTTTTTGTTTTTATACTTTCAATCTGTGAAAGAGAGAACAAACATTTGAAAAATATTAAAACATGTATTTAAAAATTACTACAGACAAGGGAAAAGATTGAAGGACAAACAGTTTTTCAACAACTTTGACACTTACAGAAGCTTCTGCTTCTCCAGGCCCCCTACACAGTCCTAAAGATATACATTTTAAACTAACAGTATCTTGATGCAGATGAAGTGAGGCCTATCTTAAAACATGGTGCATCTTTTGCATTGCTGTTGTCTCAGAAAAGTGTCGCAAGACACTAACATTTTAAATGATTGCTTCAGGATGCCAATAAGATGTGTCCTATCCAGAGGTTTGTTTAAGGTGAGGCCTACTCAGGGTTGCAGATGAAATTTCGAGTTGTTGAAGAGAATAGAGGACATAATACATGTGAAGGTCTACCAATGAAGTGAGTCATGTCCACTGCACTCTTGAACAAAGTCCAAACCTCCTATGTTTCCCTGGACAGACCTAAACTTGATCTGCACAATGTGATTCGTAATGATAGGAAACACAGGTGATGTAATTGAAATACGTGCAATTTATTTTGCTCATTTCACAATCACATCACTTGTGTTTCCTTTGCTTAGGTATCTCATTGTGCAGATGTAGTCCAGCATATGAAAGAGTACGCAGAAGTGCAGCACTGCATGCAACAACTTTGACACTTACAGAAGCCTCACCTTCTCCATGCCTCCTACACAGTTCTACATATACATCATAAATGCAAACAGTACAGAATTAATTATACAGGTTAAATGGTTTATTTTTGCTGTTCTCAGAATGTATCAAAATTCACTAAAAACAGTGACTTGAAGGTATTCATCATATAACAGCGGGGGAAAAAAAACACAATCAAAATGATTGTGTTTAAAAAACCCATACAACATAACAAATCAGAATTCAGAACTCCTTAAAGTTAACTTACTTTCCATGACGTCAAAGGATGTCCTATGAACAGCTTACACTCTGTTGTGCTGTTATTACTTTCAGCCCGCCACTTTCTGAAAGAAAACCTCCATCGTTTTTAAAAACATGTTACATGCAATAAATGACTTCTTGCTCTCTACCACAAGTTTCCACAAAGCCAAATCTTATCAGAGCCATTTATAACTCTTGGATTTCTTGTAAGCCAATCCCGTCATTTGGCATTTCTGCAACTTTCAGAATTAAAATGTTGAAGATCATTTTCACAATCCTGGAATAGTAATATCTTCCCCTTCTTGCTCAGTCATGTTCTACATTTCCTATGACACTGATACTGCTTACTATGAAGCAGACTTACACTACCTCTATGACTACTACAATTATTTAATTCTCTACATCACTTTTAATCACAAAGCAATGTAAAACAGTAGACAGCATTGCAGACTTACATTCCCTCTACTCTATGTTTTGATTGGCTGCTTCAATTAGCTTATAAAAAGAAATAGTTTTTCTGAACTCATTCAAAGTGCACTTATTTCTCCATGACGTCCAGTCTTATGGTTAAAAGTTATGTCTCTGAACTACACTTATCCTCAAGGCCAAATCGTGTAGGAGCCGTTAGAACTTCTTGAAATTCCACAGAGCACATCCCGAGATTCTTTCCCTAAAATTTTGGTTTTAAAAACACCAGGTAAGAGTTTTTAAGGTCATACGGCAATTTTTTAAAAAAAATTAAAACAGAATCATTGCAAAATGACCAGCCATTTCTAGACTTTAAATAAGCTGTGTAATGTCCTGATGTTATTGAAGGACCGTCATGATATATAATTGCTGCAGTTACAAAAGTCCTTCCTGATATTGACAACTGCGAAGCCACAACATTTTTAATTAAAGTTGTCAATTTTGTTCCATCAGGCCTACATCGTTGGAACATTAAAATGACATACTGGCCATATGTTCGTATAAATAATGTGGACATCATTTCAGATTTACATTGGCTACACTCCATGTTGTGATCAGCTGCTTTTACTAGCTTATTAAAGGAGACTGATTTACTGTCTGGCAAAGTTAAATATATAAATCTTTCTGAGTCTACACTAGTAGTACTTGATACCATACAGTTCTCGCAGTCATGCTGCCATTGATAAGAAAGCCCAAACAGCTGATCTACATCTACACCTTCAGCATGCAATACATCAAGCATATACATTAAAAACTCCTGACAATCTTGCTGAATATTTTGAGAGAATTGTGTTTGGCCTGAACATCTGTCTAACAGATTTCGAATTTCAGACACACTTTCTATGTTTGTTCTATCAGTGCTACATTTCTCTAACACAGAATTTAACAAACTGCAAAATCTTTGATCAGAATTGACCACAATCTCTTCTTTTACATTTTCTAGAGAAAACAAAACATTAACCACTACATTAGCATAGCAGTTGACACCAGAACTGTTTTCAAATTGAAAACCAACAACATCTTCAACAGAATTCTTTTTGTTTCTGCTTATAATTTCAGGTTCATCGACTTTTCATCTTTTTGCTACAACCTCCCCAGTATTGGTTACATTTCTTCGTTTCCGGCCTACCACACGTTTCTCAAACAAAGGATATTGAGGCAAATGTGGCGCATACTCTCTTCTTAACCTATTGTATTCCTTAACACAATCTAGATCCGCACAAATGCTTGTGACATCACACTCAATCAAGTACAATCCCGATAAAGTTCTAACTCGTGACAATGCCACATATGCCATACCCTCCTTGAACACAGAACTGCCAATATTCACCAATGCACTGTCTACACTTAAACCTTGCGATTTATGGATTGTCACCGCATATGCCAAGCAAACAGGAAACTGCTTACGGCGAACATATAAGTCTTTTACAAGCAAAAATCTAGCAGAGCAACGACCAATTAGCTGTACTTCCTCAATGCCATCAAATTTAATTTTTAAAAATTCAATTCCATCTCTATTTCTGTATTTTACAAAATCAACAACATTACCCATTGATCCATTTACCAGACCTCTTTCAACATGTAAATTCCTTCTTAAAATTATACGGCAGTTCAAGCACACATTCAGAGTCTTTTAAAAACCTGCAGTTTTAGATATACTCTTCTCTAATGAATCCAATTTTGTTTTCAGATTCTCAGACAAAATAATTGTTGATCCCATATGCTCTACTCTGTCAATAGCTTCCAGTTTCACAATCTCTTGCTTTTCTAAATGCAACATTTTGTTGTTGAATTTGGCACATTCTGCAAGAGTTGGCATCAAACATATTCCAGATTTCTTCTCAGTAATTTTCTGAAAAATATTCTCAGGCACAACATCTTGTTCTGGATATAAATTTGACAGTAATCGTGCATGTAAAGCTTCTTTCCCATGCTCGGTCACTTTTCCAATTCTAACATCTTGTAGAATAGTCTTGTAAACTTCATCCTTCGCCTGACGCATATTTTCATGCAGTTCAGCATAATTGAAGTTTAACCATATATTGACGTTGCCAATGCTGCCTAGGCACTTCCTGGTATCTTCATGCGTGAGCATTTTGAACACAGGTTGCCCTTTCACTGGTGTCAGCTGCAGAAGATCTCCGAAAACAATGATGTTTTTGCCACCAAATAACACATCATATTCTGTTTTGAGAACTTCTTGCATTCTCAAATGCACAAAGGCAAGCATGACATTGGAAACCATGCTTACTTCGTCAATGATAAGAAGTTTCATTTTCCTCAAGATTCTTGAAACTTCAAAACAAGCATCTCCAGATAGCTTGTGATATTGTAATTTGTTGTCATGCTCCACTGGCAGCATCAGTAAACGATGTAAAGTAATCCCTTTAATGTTATGTGCTGCCAGTCCAGTTGGAGCGGTGACAACACAAGACAGCGATGACTCTGTCCTTTCCTGCAAATAGCATGAAATTGCTTTAATGAGGAAACTTTTTCCAGTTCCCGCTTCTCCACTCACGTACAGTCGGACAGGCTTCAACGACGTACATGAGCACTCTTTCTTGTCATGACTTAATCCATGATCAATTTGCATGGTAACTTCGTCATATATTTTCCTCTGCTCAACGTTGAGTTGTCTTTCCAACTCTTCTAAGTTAACCGCATCCTCCTGAGCATGTGCCATGGCTCTTTCCACTTCATTCATAGCAGTGGCAGCTTCATTTTCGATAACAGGTCCTCCTAGTGGATCCTGACTCAATGAAGCAGAACTCTGACTGTCCTGAGAACTGTCTCTGGCAATCTCGGCTGCAATCATTGCTTCCTGCTCAATTTCCGCATTCAACATTTCTACATATTTGGGAAAAGCAGGACATTCTATGGTCTCCTTGGCGGCATTGAAAGAGTCTTCGTAACAGAGAAAATCTCCAAGCAGTTCCTCTTCTGCACGCCAAGGCTTGAAAAGTTGCAAAAGTGCTAAATAGAAAAACTCCTTTTTTTCAGGAGATTCGCCACTCAATTTTCGATGGTTTACCAAGTGGCATTTTCTTTGCTTGACCAGACATCCCTCACTTCCTATTACAGCATACACTCCTTTCTCAGTATCTTCTTTGATGTTCCTCTTGAATATGTAATTTTGCAGAACCTCATACAGACAAACATTCTCGAGGTGACTGCTTCGATTTGGATAATATGTATCCAACATGTTGGTCTTCAAAATGTCGGTACTGTTTGGCTCCTTTTCCGCCAAATACTCAATTTCCCGCACAGGTTTGAGAACTCGATTACGCGTTGCAGCAAGACCAAGACTCGCCCAAATGATACTCCTGGACTTGGCATAGAGACTTGCTGAAGACAACCGGTCAGAACATTCGTACGCTCCGATTTCTCGATGCGACAACATCTTCAGACTGAAACTGTACAACTTCTTGCTGAGGCTCTTTTCATGGGAAATGTCCTCCCACATATCCTTCAATTCTGTCTTCTCTTTGTTGGTGATGTAAGACGTCACATACCGAGCCACAGCCATACAGTTATCAGCCACAAACTGTATATCCATGTTAGCATTCCACATGGACAAAATCACCGGGTTGTAGTCGTTGATGTACTTGGACTCTTCGTTCCTCTTCAAATTGTATGTGTTTTTAGGTGATTTCTTCATCACATTATGTCGCAGCGAAGACATCAAACTGTTTACTCTTCCTTTAGAAATCACCGGTCGATGAAAACCGAAACGACATTTGGTGTAGAACTTGTCCTTGTTTCGGAATTTACGACGACAGTACTTTCCACATCGATGGCTTTGGAAACGCAGAACTTTTTCTCTTAGGCTTTTCTTCTCCTTTGCGTTTGGAACAGCACACGTAGAATACTGTTGTATAAAACTCATCACTGAGTCTTCTGGATCCGTTCCAAATTTAGGTGCATCCTTGATCCACAGCAACATATGTATATGAGGAGCACCTCTTGCTTGGTACTCCTTTCTCCAGAAGAAATCCAACACCTCTCCAAGAGGTGGATTCTTCTTATTCAGGATGAAAGACATCATAGCTTCAAATCTATGATTGAAGTACCTACATACATTGACTGGATCCAAAGAGCACAGTTCTCCGGGTGTCTTGAATTCGATGTTTTCTACGTTAGCATTTGCCTCTCGTAGAAATTCAAGTAAGTCTTCCCAGCCATACTCGGCACAGCTCAGAGTGAGGAACCATGTGGGAGTACCTAAGTTCCTCAGCATACATTTTAAATCACCATGACGACGGTACCAGTACTCATTAGTACCACGCTGACACGCCATGAGATTAATCAGGTGAGAATCCAAAATACTGTCTTGGACATTGACTTTATCCATAAAGTCACTTGCCGAGATGTTTTGCATGTGTATACCACTTTTCAAGATGTGGTTCACTGCATATGACAGTCCAGACAGATCGCTTTCAAACAGGAGATGAAACAAATAAGGAATGCATTGTCGAAACCTAGCATCTCCTGCATACAATCGCAAAGTCCGGTATTCAGAAGCAGGAATTTGATGAGGTCGCTCATCATATCTTCCTCCCTGACCTGTTGGAAAAAGCTGTGGGAAACACCGAGCTTCCAAACTTTCCTCCCAAACACTAATGGGACTCCCTTTGGCTTGTTTCATTTGAAACAACTCAATAGCATTCCCCATGACTTCCTTGGAATGCAAAGGATGAACACTATAATGTTCATATATTTCTTCACTAGTAGAAGTTTCTACTTTCTCAATTTGACCAGCACACAAATCGCTATCCTCTTCCTCACTCACTTCCTCTTCTGCAACATATACATTCTTATAGTATTTATTATTATTTTTTCAAATACAATGTTGCCTTTTTAACTTTCCTAACATCTACTAAATCTTGCCATATTTTCTTATTCTTTGTCGGAACCCCATTAACTAAGATAACCAGAGGTTCCTCGTCCACTTTTTCTACTCCAATTGTGTTAATGTTTTTCTTCAAATCTAGAGGCAAATAAACAACTCTTACCTTTAATCCTCTCTGTAAATCTGATGGAGGCAATTTCCCTGTCTTTGGCTCCATTCTTACAATAGCCTGAAAGGGATGGATACTTTGAATCAAAATAGATTCATAAGTATTTAAATCCTTCAATTCAGAAGGAATCTCAACCAATTCCAGATTATTATGAACTGCTCTAGCAGGCATCTGGTTTTGATTTAATTTGCAACAACAATAAGTACACACACGTTGATCCAATCCCAAATCAAAACAATTTTCTACCATCAAGTATGTTGCGAAATCCTTCCATTCACTATTATTTTCCCTTTCACTTTTTGCATATAAATCCACTAACTTAGTCTGATTCTTATAATAAGTGCGTCGACAACACACACAAGTGAAATTGGGCCTCTCACTTGATTTGACCTGAAACGTGGCAATTTCCCTCTGGAAATTATCTGTACTGGAAACCTGTACACTATCTTCCACATTACCCGCTTCTTCTTGGTCAATTTCAACATTCTCCTCTTTACTTCCAAAGTAACAAAACTCAATTTCTTCACATATTTTTTTCACATCTATTTCAGAACCATGCAAAAGAGCAGCACATAATTTTTTAAGCATAATTGCTGGACTCTTAGCATAATACAACATTCTAACTAATTTCCTCACTTTATTATGATGCACTGCTAGCATCCTGAAATGATGAAAAACACTCTGGCATACTCTCCTGGAAAGACAAGCCAGTGAATGACCATGCAAACCTGTCACTTCTCTCACTCTGCAAGGATCTAATTCTTGCAACAACCTTATTTTCTGCTTCAAACGTTTCTTATTAAATGACTGTACAAAATCACAAAGCAAATTGATGGAATCCTGTCGCACACTGCAAATACTACTACACTTCCAGGTGTACACAGGACCCTTAGCACGTCTTCCTAAAACCTCATTACCTAACACCTCTTCTGCCTCTGTTGTCACAAGTTTTTCTTTTTCAACTGGACAACCATCTTTCACTTCATAAGCACGACCACTGGTGTCAACTGCATGCACCAAATCATTATCCTGGAAATAACTCTCCTCATTAAAAAATGCCTCACAGCTTGAACTATGCATCCATTCTCCAGAAAAAACTTCACAAAAATTACTACGATTAACTCTTCTCTTCCATCTACTATTTCTTTTGAAATCATAAATTGCCTTGTTTAGCTTCCTAATTCTATTGATTATCAAAATAAATAACTTACGTTTAATTTCAAATGCCTGATCAATAACTTTCTCAACTTTTTTTTTTCTCTTATAAAAAACCACTTTCTGTTGACCTTTCTTAATATTTTTTAACAAATTGCCAATTATCCTGTTGCGGAACATTCGTTTACGAATGTCCCTAAACTATTGTTTCCTTCTACTATCATGCACAGAGTTATCTCTTGCTCTAGCAGTAACATTTTTGATTGGCCTTTCCTTTCCATTTGAATTGCTTTTCTTTTTCTGGACTGAAACATTTTCTGTAGTAATATTTTTTTTACTGCAAATATTTCTTATGAATGTTTTTGTACTCTTACCCGGTGCTTTCTTGTTGACTTGACAAATCTTTTTGTTAGAGGACTGCTGCTTTTTTTCAATCACCTGCTGTCTTTGACGTTTTGCAGCCTTTCTCAGTCTTTCTTTCGTTGGCATGGTGAAATGTTGAAATGATCTGCAGTTGAATCTGTGGTAAAATATATTAAAAAATGTTATTAACCACTATTACCCAACAGTACATCAATAACAGTAATCAAAAACTTAAAACACTACTTTACATTTTTACATATAAGATTTTTTAGTGCATGGCAATTTTAGAATACAGAAATAGCAGAAAAGAAATGGAATTTATAATCATGTTACCTGTGCTATCTTATATGTGAATCTGATCTAATTTTATGAGCACATTTTAATATTTTATTGAAGACACTACACATAACCTGTTTTTGAAGGTGTCTTTATTTTTAAATTAAACGGTTTACATTTTTACTTTTTTTTATTATAAATTTTTAAAATAAATGTTTATAGTTCCATAGGCTCAAGCAGGTCAGCTTCCAACCCTATGTCATATAATTCGGACAAATCTGCATCCTCATCACGTTCTTCTTCATCCTCAGGATTTAAATCATCCAAGGGATCAACATCCACTGATGTTTCAATTACAAGTTCAATGATGAGGTCAAAATCAACTGATTGCAGATTATCGCTCATGTTGATGTTGTCTTTATCTTTAAAGAAAGATAACAACAATGAGATGTTGCAGAGTAAGAGACAAATCTCAGAGATTATAATAGTAAAATTGTTTAACAAGAGTAACATTTTGCAGCTATTATTTAGCCTTGTCCAGCGATGCTGAGCAGGTGAAGCCTATGTCTAATTTTTCAGTGAACAGGACTCATCTCTTCTTAACCTTGGATAAGCCTCACCGACTCTGTGTCCCCTGCACATACTTAAATATAAAGGGGCAGATTTATGTTAAATGGCACATCCCCAGGCATGCACCAGTTAACGTGCACCGCTGCTCTGCCACCCATGGTGTGCCGCATTTACAATCAGATAGGAGAAAGCTGCGTCAAAACCCTGCGCCTGCTTTAAGCAGGCATAGGTCTTGACGCAACATTGTGGAGATGGGGCACCTCTGAGCCTTGCTGGAGCTGCATCACACTTGCAATACAACTCCAGCAATGCGCCACCTTTACAGCACAGATACGTCACGCATCTGTGCCATTTTTGCCCCATGCTGCGCCGCATTGTAAATGCAGCACACCATGGGTGGCGGAACAGCGGCGCAGGATGACTGGCACATCCCTGGTGATGCGCCAGTCATCATAAATCTATCCCTAAGCTTCTTATCTTGTTACAGATGAACCGCCATATGTATCATCAAACTATTTTGCATTTCCTAAATAGCGAATTTTAAGGAATAAATAGCAATTCTTTACCATTCCTAATTTGCAATGAGCAAATTGCTAATTGCAAATTACCCATTCATTTCCATGGGCTAGGAGGCTCATAGGAATGAAGGTGCAATTTGTGATTAGCAATTAGTGTAGTGTAGCTCCTATTTTCCCAATAGGCTCTGCGCATTGGAATAGTACCTACAGCAGTAAAGGCCTAGGCCAGACGTTAACTAGGTCTACTACTGTCGATACTAGACTTAATTTTTGGGTTTGCCAGCTAAGCTCAGAGTTCGCTAGAAACTTTCTCGAATGTTCAAGGAAGGATTAACTCCCCTGATTAGACAAGAAGGGATTTAGTTTCTGACAACCATAGAACATGACAACTTTGCTCTCCCCTAATCAAGAGTCAATCTCGAGAGTCGTGTGAGCACAAGGCAATTATTTTACTCAGTCAGTACGTGCATTCTTAGTCTCATCAGAATGTAGAGAAAAGGAAGAGACGGGCGTGTTCAATAAAAGATGTTATTTATTGATCAGTCTCTTTTCTCGTACAAGAGAAATGGATCGATATTATTGCAATACTTATAGTTAAGTAAAGTGCATACATTAGAAGCAATAGTATAAAATAATACTGTAAAAACATTGATATGGTTTCTGAGCCATATGATGTTTAAAATGATTAAAATATATTTACATACACATATACATTTTGACTAAACGTACTCAACTGGTGTTTCTAAATACGCCTACCCCGTGTACCTGACCTAAGTCTAATGCGTGGGCGGGAATAGAAAGTTACAGTTTTAAGTTAAGTTTGTTTTTGCCAAGTGAATAACTAAAGAATTCTCTAGGAGGGGTTATTCAGTTCTGTACCTGGAATTTAGGATGAATGAGGAATGGTATCTCTTTCTCTGCTCTCGATATTCCAGGCTGCCTGCGAGGGCTGCCCAGAAGCGCCGGTGCTGGGTCTCTCGGCTTGAGATAGCAGCGCGTCTCTCAGCGCGTCAGGAAGGCGGGGCTGCTGCCTGCGGGGTCTGCTTCTGCTCTCGGCTTCGGCAAGTATGGCTGCTCCGTCTTGTCACCACGCGTGTGTTTGCATAGGGCAAGGTCGGCAATATTTATACCTTAAAGGTGCCGAGATTGACGTAAGGATGGACATAGGTACGTCAATAAAGATGTCATACGACTTGCTCGTTAGCACATTCTTTACTAAAGTTCTCTGTGAAATCAAAACAATGGCCGCACGGATTATCCAGGTTGTCATAGGTTTGATTTGTTATGAGAACGTCGTATGCCTTATCAGGGGCTGGAGGAATGTCGCTTGTCTAATTAGATCTCAAGCGTTATGACCTAATCAGATAACACGTTCCTGTGCCGTAGTGTGACTGCGTCAGATAACGGTATCTGCATCATGGGGGTTTTCTTGCCTCATGGGCTGACTGTTAGTTAACTAGCTAGTAAGTTTAACCAGAATAGGGTCAGGAATAGGGGGATCGAATCAGAACCTATAGAAATACACGACACCCACTCCACGCTAACTATGGTCATATCTACTAATCTATGCATAGTATAACATAGTACAACATACTATAGAGTATAGTGTATACCTTACCACCCCAAAATACATAAATGCATTTCGAAATTTTCAAATATACTGAAAAATTGCAGTCATATATATTGTATGCACTTAAGCTGTGAATTAAATGCAAAAGTAAACACGCATTGTTATGCATTATTGCTTGTTGGTATATGAGAAATACACATGAAATGGCTCTTAATATGGCTATACAGAAAAAAAGTCGAAACCATTTCATCACATAAAATCTATTGCGAACATACCAGCGGGCAGCTAAAGTCTATAAAGTCTATAAAGTATCTAAAATAGAAATCTTAGTTCTCTAGGAATAGTCTCTTACTTTAAGCAGAAAATCAGTGTCCCGGGAAAAAATATATAGAAAAATATTTTAGGGGCTTGCTGAAAAAAGTTGCTGTCCGTGAACTGGATTGTAATTGTTCATGTGACTTTTATTATTAAAGTTGAAGGCCGAATTCAGGGAACGCCGTGTGCGAGTTTACTCAAAAGTCTCTATTTCTGTTCCGGAGAGAACATCATATCATTCAGGCTTTCGAAAAAACTGTCAACAGCTTCATGGGAAAGTTCCTCTAAGTCGGAAATAGGGGTAACCATGCATTCATGCGCATGATTGTCTCCATTGACATTCTGATTTGCATTGCTGACAGAAGGTCGTACCTGTTCGATGCTGCTTTCATCTTGAACTTCACTACTCTTCAATCGCAGTGGTGAAGATTCCAGGAATGCCGTCATCAGAATTGGCAGCCTTTGAGGGCAGCACAGTGCGTGAACCTTGGTAGGAACCAACAGTGTATCTGCATCCACCGGCGCATCCGATTGTAGCGTCAGACAGGTGTCTAACACGCATTCTTCTCCGCATAGCAGACACCTTAGTACAGGTAAAACACACCTTTGCCACATTGGTCGAAATGATAGAAACCAAGTCATGTTTAGGTCTCTAAGCCGGGATAGTCCCAGGATTTTTGATATCCGGTCCCGGTATCCAATGGCTAGGATCGTATCTTCCATTGTCGCGAGAGTTTGATCTGTGACATGGGTTGCCATAACGAAAAATAAGGACTAGGAATAGGATTCCTGCAATTAGTCCCAGGATCAAGGGAAGTCCGCCAAAAATCGAATGGACGAAATCTGGAAAAATACCCAGTATGGCTTTGAATGGTGTTAATGCCATCGAAAATACTGTCTTAAATACCTTTGAGACCCCAGTGGTGTCAGAAATATTTAAGATTTCGCTCAGGATTTCCGCGAAATGTACGGGGGAATTAGTTGATAATAATGTATGTATCTCTGCAGTCGTCCTTGCGACTTGTAGATCATACGTTTCTTTAGATGACGTGAGCCTTGTAGGCGTCTGAAGAAGCACTGTTTTCATTCTGCTTAAAGTGTCTATTCGAATAGAAGTAATTTTCAAACCGGGCCATGCCCTTGCCTCCCTGTCTGGAAAGGAGCTGGGAAACAAAGAACGTCCACAGCACTTGACCTTCGCCGTCGTAGTGACGAGATAAGGAGTCCCGGGCATAAGACTACAGCATCTGCGGTCTACAATAAGAATGTAACTCCCATTATAGAGTCTTTGAAAGAATGGTTCTATTTCAGTTGCAGGTGCGCCTTGCTGGTGACATGAAAGGTTGTATGAATTCCCTTCACAGGCTCCGTGCAAACTAATACCGTTACACAGAAGCGTGCCGCTTAGTGACATAGCACAATTGTTGCCACTAAGAAACACTTTCTGTCCTTTGTTACTGACACATGCATGTGAATAGGGCAGGTTCCATGTTGTTTTAAGGTACCCCTTTCCCAATTTCTCGTACATGCCAGCCTGTATATATTTTTGGCAGTATTGAAACCTGAAGGTTGAGATTGGAATATTTATGATTCCGTGGATTATCCATTCACTGACAGGTCGTTCTGACATTGTCAACGGTAATCTTTCTAGTTTTTCAATGCTCAAGATTGTATAATCAGCACCCTTCTGCGCCATACCGATTTGTCTATCAGTAAGGTTAAAGATTTGGAATAGTGACGTTGTGTTGATTAAACGCCAAGGCACATAGCCTGAACGTAGATTTTGTAACGTCCAGCCAAGCTGTACAATAGAACGCAATTGTGACTGACCATGTTGTAATAACAGTAAGTCTTGCGATAATATATCGATTGCTGAAGACACAATGCTGTCCAATGAAAAAATTCTGGAGGACAGAGTCATTAACCCATTGTCCACTACAGAAAGTGATTTTTCCAAATTAATACGGTCAATTTCCCGTATTCTCTCTGCTGTCTCAATTTGAGTAACCTTCCAGGCCTCATTGTATGCTGCATATACAGAGGCTGCTATGAAACGCTTTTGACGCTGTTTGCGTGGTCCCATTATGAAATCACGCAAGTCAGCACCATCAGTAAGTAAAGTTAGGTGTTGCTTAATTTCAGGCAGTGTGGAAGTTTGTAGCCATTGAAGGCATAATTTGCCCACACTGTAGGTTGTTATTATCCCTGGGTGATGTCTTTGAGGATATCTAGGGTCTGGCCTGGTCATTTTGAAACCCTGTGTTTTATTCAGGAATCTATCTTGACAGTTATTTGTATCTGTGGGCCAGATCAACCATTGTTTCCAATCAGGATGTGTTCTGTTTTGGTTAAGTATATGGTTTATGTCTATTTCTTCATCTGTTTCAGAGTTATTGCTAAACATTATTGGCTTTGGAATAGACAGGTTATTTAAATCTTTGATTTTGGCTAAGCCAAGACAGGTGGTTTGTTGAACGGTGTCATTTAAAAATATCATTTGTTCTGGGATCATGCAGGCTCTAAACAAAGCTTCTATACCCTGTACTTGCCATTCTTTTGTACCCCAAACACTTTTCAAATCAACATGTTTGTCCCAATAATCAAATCCAAAAGTATTCATTTTTTCAAAGAAAGAATCTGAATATATCAATTTTGTGTTGGTTATCATGGTTTTCATCCCTGTCTTGTTTGACAATTTGTAATAAAATGTTTCAGCATTAGTTATGTTAAAACCTGAAAAATATGAATATTTGCCATACACGGTTCTAGAGCTCCCTTTTGGAGGTGTAGCACAATGTTCCCATTGATTAAAATTTAAAACATTTCTAGGTTGTGCAGATTTATGCAAGAAATGGTTACCATAATGGTTATAGCAGTACATGCTGTCATAATTTGTAGAACCCTGCAAATAATTATGTTTTGTAAATTTAGCAGACATTACTAAGTCAGACATCATATTGTTTATACTTTCAAAGTCCCAATCATCAGCAAATGAGTTTGGTTTTGCAAAGTCACTCAAGGAGATCTTGATTTGGTGTGGATATTTCAGGATCTCGACCGGACCATAAATTTCATAGTCAGTGTTGTCCCAGGCTACCCCACCAGATATTGGAATTGCTGTGAAGTTGGCTGAAGAAAGTTCTGAAGAAAGTTCTCTTTTCTCGACGTGTGAAGATGTGTGTGGTTTGAGGACCAAGTTGATGTTCTGACTTGCTGTGTCCATTTTAGCATATTTTCCCTCAATGAAGCGTCCCAAGGTAAATACCATGATGAGCCAAAGTATGAGGATAAATGCACCAAAACCCACCCAAAATTCAATCCATGGAGAAACTAGATATGTTTCTTTCAGTTGTTTCAAAAGTTCCTTAGCTTTGTCTTTAAAGGATTTTGATGATGGCTGTGTCTTTTGTTCGCTGAAGCCTTCAGAGGAATCATCGAAGTTGATGAAGTAACCGGATGCAGTTCTGTCAATTGTTCCAATTGGTTCAGGATTTTTGTTTCTCGCATTTTCACTTGGTACTTCTGTATAGATTGGTGTGTCTCTGCTAAATGTCTTTATTTGGGTTTTCAGAGGTCTAAGTTCTATTGCATTGTTGCATAGTCCTTGTTGTTCTTCTGTAGGCGTTTCGAATGTGATGAGCCTCTTTGATAGGACCTCTGTACTGGTAGCAAACCTTGGTGTTCTGCTACTTATTGGGAGTCCACTTGGCCTACTGTTGGTTATCGGCCACATGTTGTGGTTTTACCAGGTCGATGGATACAACTCGGTTCTCCTTTTTTCCAGCAAGTGGCGGTAGTACAACTGATCTTGTCCCGTTGACAGACAATACAGGAACTGCTTTTCTGTAAGAAGGCCCAAATTCCTTCTTTACCGCGATCTTCTCCCTGACTAGATCCCCGACTTTTGGAATCCAGACAGGTCTTGCTGGGACAGGTGGTGATTCTTCAGTGGTCGTTGGCTGTTCTTTCAACTGTATGTTGCTCAGGTCTTTTCTTGTTTTGTTTAAGTCCTGCAAAATAGCCAAGCGGTCTTTGACATCAAAGCTTTTTTCTGTTACCACTGAAGTCTGACTATCAAGGTCAGAGATCAACATCCTAGTTCCGAATAATAATTCGTACGGACTGAATCCCTTCAGAGAATTTCTTGGCAAGTTATTTAGACTACGTTGGACACTTATTAGATGTTTGACCCACCCAGCTCCCGAACCTAATATCCTTTCTATTATAGATTGCTTTCTGTCTTGGTTTTTTCTTTACACCATCCCATACCCTCAGGAAGGAAGTGAGAAGATTCCCGCTGGGCTGTGCTCATTTGGCCATTCTTTCCCCCCCCAGGCTGGATTGCCTGAGAAAAGGAAAAAAAAAATGGTCGAACGTAGCATGCTCTTAGCGTATATGCCAATTAGACTCGCAAATCTTGTATAACAGTCCGGACGTCAGCCGAGTGCTGTGGATCTACATTATAAGTGGGAACTAGCCTGTATATGTTAATCGCAAGCCATTCTTTTTAGTGGTGATGTTATCTGCCTTGATACGACGAGGTATTAAACTGCTTCTCTCCCCACTGCGATCTCTGTTGCAGTTTGGGCAGTTTTTTACAAACATGGTGTAGTGCAGGCTCATGCCTGGCCACCAGTACCGTGATTGTAATTCTTCCAGAGAATCTTTTAATTTAAGGTGTCTGAGACCCTCGCCCATGTGTGCGTCTGCGATTAACAAGTTTCTCCTGTCCATGTTTGGAATCACTCTATCCCCCACTCCAGGGATTCGAGCAAAAGGAATGGAGTTTGCATCTATGATGTATGTGTAATTGAGTGGATAGTTGATCGGTAACGCCGAGCAGTCGCCTTTTGATGACGTTTTTACTGCCAGCAATGTTTCGCCGTCAATGTATTTTAATGTACGCTTTTTTCGATCTACGGGAGCCGGTTTACTGGCTGCCGCTGCGGCTGTTTCAGCCAATGAATTCCCTACAACGTGAACGCCATCACGCTGATGACTCAGTGAGTGTGTCACGTGAGTCTTTGGTAGTTCTTTTTTCAAAAGAGCTACCTGTTCCCAGAGCAATCTCTGCTTTATTGGTGCATCTGTGTCATCTTTGTAACCGTTCTGAATCCATGTCTGCAAATCCTTGTTATATGCTTTGACGCAGAAATATGAATCTGACACTATAAGTGTCGGGAATTCGCGATCCGCATTATCTAGCGCCATTTTCAAAGCTATTATTTCAGTTTGTAGTTCTGAATTAGTTTCTACTGAGTGTGATTTTGTTAATAGAGGTCTTAGTTTACCTCCGTGCCACACTTCTTTTGTAATCTCACATGTGGGATTGTATGCATGTTCTCCCCAAACGGAGGGTTGAGCATGTCCGTCTGTATAGATTACACAGGCGTAATGTCGTAGAGGCAGAATGTCGATTGGCAGAGGATACGTTTTTTCATATTTTAGATTTTTTAATTCTTCTAGTTTCTTAAAAGACTGTTAACCAGGCAATACTTGATAATTCATATCCTCCGTACTGGATTTTCAGATGGGCAATTCTGGATTTTTTGAAGTTGAATTTGTAACCCTCTGCAGCGAAACCAAGTATTATGGTGTTCACTCTTTTCAAGTGAGTCTCCAAGTCATCATCTGTTAAGTAAATGTCATCGACATAAGATAATGCTTCATCATCATATTGTTGTAGTAATTCTGTTACTCTCGCTGAGAATACCCCCGGGCTATTCTTGTACCCCTGGGCTAACCGACAGAATTGTTTTTGAGTGCCATTTACTGAGAAAGCTGTTAAATATCTGCTCTCTGGTGCTATGTTTTGACAAAAGAATCCGTTGGAGATGTCCAAGGTAGTTTTGTATTTTTTGCGCACTATGTTATTCATTAGTGCAGCACTGTGTGAATTTTGCACTGCAAAAGTTTTGCAACATGTGTTAAGGTGTCGGTAATCCAAAACTAGACGATATGAATTGTCTGGTTTGGAGACCGGAAACAAAGGATTGTTCATTTGTGAGGTGCAAGTTTCAATCACCCCTTGGTATTCTAGCTGATCTAGTATTTCATTTACTTGTTTTTTAGCTTCTTGCTTAATTGGGTACTGCCTTTGTGCAGTAGGTTGTGATTTTAACTGGACTTTGTGAGGAGGAGAATCCTCATCCCATCCTACATGATTTTTATATAAAGCAGGTGCTAAGGCCACTGCCCACTTTCTAGCAAGTGTATATTTTTTATGAATCGGTATTTGATTCGAGAAGGCAGGCATAATTACTTCTTCGCCATGAGGGCACTCCCTGACAAACTCTGGTGGCCAGTCTTTTTCAGCTAGAAGGATGTCATAGCCCTTGGATAGGTTATCCCAAAATAGTCCCCTTATTTTCCTAGTCTTATCTCCCTCTATACGTAATGTTATCTCGTATATTTTGTGGGGCTTGCTAACTCTGGTATCTGCAGTTTCCACTTGAAGGTATTCATTCGTGTCCACTGTCTCCAGATGATTCATAAGGACTTTGCGAGCTATGCTCACCTCTGCTGCGCTGTCTAGCATTGTCTGAGCCCATTCTCCGTTTTTCAGTTGTGTCCTCAGTATTCTCGGCATTGTTAACTACCTTGATACTGGCTACCTTCTTTTTTGGAAATTGTGATTTCTTTTTCAGTTGAGCAGGTTCCTTGTCTTTGGACTTGGCGTGCTCTTCTGATCGTCCTCTTCTTTCCGATTTCTGCGAGGAATTCTGAAAAGATTGAGAGGGACGTGTATCAATGTCTTGATATCTATCAGGTTTTTTAATATTATCCCTATTTCTAAGGTTATATCTATTCCCAGAGGGTTCACTCTGAGGTGACCTTTGTCTCGGGTTTGGAGATTTCTCTCTTCGCCTAGGAGACCTTCCTCTGGACTGGAATTTCTTTTCTTTAGGATTGGATTGTTTATTTCCATCCCAGTTCTTTTTTGGTGAATTATTATTAAAAAATATTTTTTCTGGACTTGTAGTCAGTTGCGGTTTTACTGGTATTCCACCTAGACTATCTCTGCCTAGTTCTTCATAGGATTTTTCTATGATTCTGGCAATTTCAGCTGGTTGGTCTGCTATATCTGTCTCTTTTAACCTCTGGCGGATCGCCACGTTTGCTGCTTCACCTTTTATGTTGGCTAGTAATATAGCCGAGACTTGCTTGAAGTCTTTCAGTAATTTCATACCAAGAGTTAAAGCAGGTTCTGGACCGTATTCATCTTGAATTTGTTTTAGCACATCTGGTATTACCGAAATGGATGGAACACCGTGCGTTTTTGTATAGATGGAAGCAAAGACTGTACCCCAAGTGTCACAGTCCTCAATGTGTGGTGCGATTCCCATTGGGAGACATATAGTCAGAATCCTGTGTTTTTCCAGCGGGGTGGTGTCAGGAAACACCGCCTCTATTTGGGTAATTTTCTGTGCCAACCAGAATGGTATTTGTTCCCGTTTAGCTGGAACTTTACCTAGGCAGGATTGGATGTTCTGTGGTGTAATTTTATTTGTGTTCCCCTGGTGAGGGGTCAGCTGTGGAAGTTTAATCGCTGGCTGAATTGTTGAAGTCCGCATTACATACTGAACTAATTGTCTGTGAATTTTTAGTAGTTGTTTTAGCTGTATTAACAGCTCTGCTGCAGGCATTCTTTCGATGTCTGGATGTGGTGTGTATCCGGCTAGGACCGGCCACGTTGCTCCTGGTCTTCCTAAAGGACCGAGCCTTGTAATGTGATTGTTATGTATTAGGGCGCCATCAAATAAGAGCAAATGCTCTTGGAATTTGAGTGGTACTTCCACCTCCTCGAAAGGAGTGTACGTTTCAGGAGGTTCCTCTACTTTGTAATAGTGGAAGTACTTTGTTACAGCATTTGCTGCTGGAAAATGTATCCATGTATAGTATACCTCTGTCTGCCGATATTCGTGTGCCTCAATTACGAATATGACTGTGCCACCTCTAGGTGTCAGTCCATTTTCTATAAGTTTTAAGGTTATAGATCTCCTTTTAATGACCGGAATAAGTATTATATCCGCGTCTGCTGCTTGCATGGTAGCATCAGCATCTGCTATTTCAGTAGCTAATCTAATTGCCTCTCTTTCTCCATCGCTGTCTCCCATTTTACTGACAGGATGGTATTATTTTTGTTTGCAGATCAGGTTTCTTTATGGAAACAGAGATTAGGTGCACAATATTCTGGAACTGTTTTATCCTTCAACGTTGACTAGACCAAGAACCATACATAGGAGTTCCCTCCTGCGAGGTTTTGGAGGATATTATAACCTTTCACCCACTCCAGACGTCTTTGGAGTATTTGGGAAAAGGGGTCTGAGTGAGAAAGCACGACTGAGTTACTCTAAATGTCTTACGTTAGTTTTATCGCCCTTTCCAAACGCGTTGGGCGCCATGTAGTGTAGCTCCTATTTTCCCAATAGGCTCTGCGCATTGGAATAGTACCTACAGCAGTAAAGGCCTAGGCCAGACGTTAACTAGGTCTACTACTGTCGATACTAGACTTAATTTTTGGGTTTGCCAGCTAAGCTCAGAGTTCGCTAGAAACTTTCTCGAATGTTCAAGGAAGGATTAACTCCCCTGATTAGACAAGAAGGGATTTAGTTTCTGACAACCATAGAACATGACAACTTTGCTCTCCCCTAATCAAGAGTCAATCTCGAGAGTCGTGTGAGCACAAGGCAATTATTTTACTCAGTCAGTACGTGCATTCTTAGTCTCATCAGAATGTAGAGAAAAGGAAGAGACGGGCGTGTTCAATAAAAGATGTTATTTATTGATCAGTCTCTTTTCTCGTACAAGAGAAATGGATCGATATTATTGCAATACTTATAGTTAAGTAAAGTGCATACATTAGAAGCAATAGTATAAAATAATACTGAAAAAACATTGATATGGTTTCTGAGCCATATGATGTTTAAAATGATTAAAATATATTTACATACACATATACATTTTGACTAAACGTACTCAACTGGTGTTTCTAAATACGCCTACCCCGTGTACCTGACCTAAGTCTAATGCGTGGGCGGGAATAGAAAGTTACAGTTTTAAGTTAAGTTTGTTTTTGCCAAGTGAATAACTAAAGAATTCTCTAGGAGGGGTTATTCAGTTCTGTACCTGGAATTTAGGATGAATGAGGAATGGTATCTCTTTCTCTGCTCTCGATATTCCAGGCTGCCTGCGAGGGCTGCCCAGAAGCGCCGGTGCTGGGTCTCTCGGCTTGAGATAGCAGCGCGTCTCTCAGCGCGTCAGGAAGGCGGGGCTGCTGCCTGCGGGGTCTGCTTCTGCTCTCGGCTTCGGCAAGTATGGCTGCTCCGTCTTGTCACCACGCGTGTGTTTGCATAGGGCAAGGTCGGCAATATTTATACCTTAAAGGTGCCGAGATTGACGTAAGGATGGACATAGGTACGTCAATAAAGATGTCATACGACTTGCTCGTTAGCACATTCTTTACTAAAGTTCTCTGTGAAATCAAAACAATGGCCGCACGGATTATCCAGGTTGTCATAGGTTTGATTTGTTATGAGAACGTCGTATGCCTTATCAGGGGCTGGAGGAATGTCGCTTGTCTAATTAGATCTCAAGCGTTATGACCTAATCAGATAACACGTTCCTGTGCCGTAGTGTGACTGCGTCAGATAACGGTATCTGCATCATGGGGGTTTTCTTGCCTCATGGGCTGACTGTTAGTTAACTAGCTAGTAAGTTTAACCAGAATAGGGTCAGGAATAGGGGGATCGAATCAGAACCTATAGAAATACACGACATTAGCTCATCGCAAATTAGGAATTTTTTCAAGGGTGCAGGGGTGTCTCAAGAGCACCCTGCTGCACCCCTGAAAAAGAAATTTGGGGGCATATGGCGCACATACATGCCCTAAGGGCATGTATTGGCGTCATATGGCACCTTTTGTTTTTTGGAAAAAAAGCTTTTTGAAAAGAATTCGCAAATTACCACAAACTAGAAGTTGGTGGTAGTTTCCAAATCCTTAATGTCATTTTTTACATATTTTTTGTTTGATACATTGCATTTAAGGAATCGCAAAATTTGCAAATCCTTCAGTGCAATCGCAAAATAAGGACTAGCAAATTTTGAATTAAGGACATTTTAAGTCATTTTCACATGTGCAGTGTTTTCAAATTTTGATTTGAAAATCGTTTTTAGGGAAAAGGAATGGTTTGTAAATTTATGACAAGGACATAATGGTGTATGCTTCTTTATAAGGCATTTCACTGTCTCTGATGTCATTTTTCCCATATTACATTATAAGACCTTTCCCCATGGAGCACATTCCTTGTAAATATGCTCCCACCTGTGCATGGTGAATTTAGATTTTGACTGTTTGAGTCACATAGCCATGTTAAAAGTGACCCAAAAAAATTGCAAAGGCTTTCAAAAAACACTTTCATGTGTCTTAAGGACATTTTAAGTCATTTCCCCATGGGCAGTGTTTTGTAAGTGGCGCAAAAGAGGCATACACCTATCATAAATCTGTCCCTAGCATTTTAAATGATTAATTCATGATGACGATAAGGTGTGGCCTATCCAGAGGTTTGTTTAAGGTGAGGCCTACTCAGGATTGCAGATTAAAGTTACGCTTGATGAAGAATACAGAGGAGATAATACATGTAAAGCTCTACCAATGAAGTAAGTGATGTCCACTTCATTGCGCCAGTCATCATAAATGTATCCCTAAGCTTCTTATCTTGTTAGAGATCAACCGCCATATGTATCATCAAACTATTTTGCATTTCCAAAATAGCGAATTTTAAAGAATAAATAGCGATTCTTTACCATTCCTAATTTGCGATGAGCAAATTGCTAATTGCAAATTACCCATTCATTTCCATGGGCCAGGTTGCCCATAGGAATGAAGGTGCAATTTGCGATTAGCAATTAGCTCATCGCAAATTAGGAATTTTTCCAAAGGTGCAGGGGTGTCTCAAGAACACCCTGCTGCACCCCTGAAAAAGAAATTTGGGGGCATATGGCACACATAAAAATTAACAACATTCCTTTACCTCAAAAACGATTTTCAAGTCATAATTTGAAAACACTGCCCACAGGGAAATGACTTAAAATGTCCTTAAGACACATGAAAGTGTTTTTTGAAAGCCTTTGCAATTTTTTTGGGTCACTTTTAACATGGTTATGTAACTCAAACAGTCAAAATCTAAATTTACCATGCACAAGTGTAACCATATTTACAAGGAATGTGCCCCACGGAGAAAGGTCTTTTAATGTAATATGGGAAAAATGACATCAAATGTCCTTAAGACACATAAAAGCGTTTTTTGATTGCCTTTGCAGCATGTTTGTATCACTTTTAACATGGCTATGTAACACAAACATTCAAAATCTAAATTTGCCATGCACAGGTGGGAGCATATTTACAAGCAATTTGCGCCAGTGAGAAAGGTCTTACATTGAAATGGGAAAAATAACATCAGAGACAGTCAATTGCCTTATAAAGAAGCATACACCATTATGTCCTTGTCATAAATTTAAAAACAATTCCTTTTCCCCAAAAACGATTTTCAAATCATAATTTCAAAACACTGCACATGGGAAAATTACTTAAAATGTCCTTAAGACACATAAAAGCGTTTTTTGATTGCCTTTGCAGCATGTTTGTATCACTTTTAACATGGCTATGTAACACAAACATTCAAAATCTAAATTTGCCATGCACAGGTGGGAGCATATTTACAAGCAATTTGCGCCACAGAGAAAGGTCTTACATTAAAATGGGAAAAATAACATCAGAGACAGTCAATTGCATTATAAAGAAGCATACACCATTATGTCCTTGTCAGAAATATTATAACCATTAATTTTCCTCAAAAACGATTTTCTAGTCATAATTTCAAAAGACTCCACAGCTCCTATGCAGAAAAACACCCTGTCAGTACTAATACTTCACATTTTCTCCAATTACATTTTCTCAAAGAAACAAAATCTATTTGTAAAACACTTGAGACAAAGCAACATTTGAAAAACACAACTTTCTTCATAATTTTCTCCTTAAAGCACACTATTCTCTATCTAAATTAAAGAAATATTTTCTCACCTTAGCAAATACTTTGAGTTTGAAAACAGTCTCAGAAACACACCAATTTGTCTTCAGCAGAGCAAAAGGTATGCACTCCAGAGTCTGCAGCTATCAAAAGCACAGAAATGCTGTAATTCTTCACACATATCTCTCATGTCACCCAATCAAAACTCTTCCCTCACTTTTTTTCAAATGAAAACCCTTCCCCCCTCTGCCATTTCATGCCTTTTCTGCATGGCAACCACCTCTTGGAAGACCTCTGGTGTTTGCAAGTTCACACAACAATGTTGCAATTGAACTCTGAACTCTCAGTGCACCTGCGTATCCACTGCAATCTTTCATTTAATGATTTTTTATTGACCATTCAAAATACATCTTTCAAAGAACTCATCCATGCACCCTAACTTTCTGTTTTCAGCAATCAAAATCCACCAATCACTGTTACTGCTTCATTAACACAGAAACTCCACAGTTTTTTTCATTTTAAACTCTCATTTTTTCAACTGCCATTTCATTGCCACACTTCATCTGACTGCAGCAGAACCTTCCCTCACCATGTTTTCTGTCTGGATTGTTGGACATAGTTATATCCACTGGGCTCACAGGTATGCTAAGAACAGAAATTTACCTAACCTCAATTTACAAGATGTGGAAATTAAGTGGTTTGGCCACAGAGGATTAAAATGTCACCAATTGATACCATTGGTGAAAACCTTTATGCATTTGCCAAAACCTGACCTGTTAATTGTGCACTGTGGAGGTAATGATTTGGGCACTTTGACTGGGGTAGGTCTGGAAATGCTTTTAAAGGACACCTTTGAGCAATTGATGGCACTTTTTCCTCAAACTGCCTTGGTATATTCAAATATATGCCAAAGACAGAAATGGAGGTGGTCAAACCAATTTTGTCCACAAATTGAGAAGTCGAGGAAGCATGTAAACAAATCTGTTTCAGCTTACATGAGAGACCATGGAATGGGCTCCATGTACAACAATAACTTGCGTTACTACATGCAAGATATCTACAGAGGAGATGGAGTTCACTTCTCAGATGAGGGCAACAGAATTTTCATTCTGAATTTAAGACTGTGCATTGGTACCTACTTATAAGTACCTAAATGTACCATAAACCCAAAAGCTCTTCTCAGAGCTACCCTACATCTGATCACTCACAATTATTATTTTACTCTAACATTTTTCACTAATTTTCAAAAAAGTACGCTCCCTGGGGCGCTACCCGGTACGCGAACCTGGAGCTAACCTCGCTAAATTTTTTAAAAAATGTTTTTTTTTCGCACATATGGGCCTCCTCAGCCACCCTCAGAAAACCTAGGGGGTCAAGATAAGTCTACCGTGCCCCCTTCTACCCATTCTGAACATTATTTGCCCTCCATCTTGTATCTTAATTTGACCGAAACACAAAATGGTGGACTCCCGTAACGCTTAAGGTTCGCGAACCGGGACGCTCAACAGTTCGCGTACGGGGTCGCTCCCTGGGAAGCGCACCATCAAAAAAGGTGGGAAAGTAGTTTACAGAAAAGCCACTGGAGACAATTTCACCAAATATAGATTAGCTCATACTACATACCAATCCCTACCATTTTCACAAATTTGATTGGAATTCCATTTAACCATTTAGCCTGTAGACCTCTCTAAATACCCTGAGGTAAATTACTTCTCAAAACACATCTGAAGTGTTGGAATTGACAACCAATGAAAATGTTACTTTCATTTTCTACTTTTTTTACCTGACATTTGATTGGTTATGTACCTGAATATATATAAAGAAAGAGAGAGAAACACAGCCATTTTGACTACTACTTCCTGAATTACATTGCAAGATCATTTTCACTCACAACTTAAACTTGTTTTTAGAAGGTGAGATATTATTTTATAAATTTGAAAACATTTTCAGATAGTTATATACTATCCCTCTGTAAGAGTTAGACATTGAGAAAGGCTTCTTTATTATAATTATGGATTGATTTAGGTTTCTGTGGTATAATCATGAATTTACTTAGGCTTCTTCACAGGCACTTTTTAATAGTACTACTTCACGCCTGAAACCATACAGTGCCCATAGATTACTTCTCTGTTATAAACTCACAAGTACCTGTCTGAACTTAAACCCAACAGTGTCCTATCACTACTGATATATTTATTTTTTATGCAAATTACAGCAATAAAATGGAAGGTGAGCAGAATGTTTCCTTCGAAATTGTTCTGGACAGCAACAATGAACAAGTTATGGAACCCATTGATGACTTAGAATTCATGGATGAGTCACGGGACTATGAATTACTTCAATGTGTAGAATCTGTCGATCATTTACTCCATTATGATGACGGTCAAATGTGGGAACTTATGTTCACTCAACAAGAGGACATATCGGACAGTCAAATGCTAGACGTTCTATTAAATTTTGAAAAACAATCTGAAAAATAAAATTGTATGTAAAATAAAAAAATTGTTTGAGTCTTTAATCATTTTTATATGTAATTCATAAACTAGTTAAATGTTAGAAATGTTATTAAATTTTGAAACACAATCACAATAATAAATAATTGCTTAAAAAATAAAAAAATTAAAAAATAATCAACAAAACCAACAATCAATTAACATACAGTATTTGAAAAGTCTATCATTCATTTTTCATTATAGTACGCTGCCCAGAACGCTTCCCGGTTCGCGAACCGGGCGCTACCCACGCAAAAACAAAAAACAAAAAATTATTTTTTTTTGCCCCGCGGGGCCCTTTTAAAGCCTCCACATTAAACCTAGGGGGTCAGGGAGGATATACTATGCCCCCTTATGGTAATTTCCCTCTTTGTTTTGGCCTCCTCTTGTCTCTCAATCCTACCGAGAGACAAGATGGCGGCCGCTCCGGACTGTTTAGAATGTTGACAGACACCGGAGAGCCAATCAGCTTCGCTACGCGAAGTTCCGGTACGCGTAAAGTCCGCGAACCGGAGCGCTGCCCGGTCCGCTGTTACAGATATATATCTTTTTTTGAACATTAATTTCTCAAAATCCACTGAAGCACATATATTGGGACCTAGCAAAGGCACATCGGGCTACCAGTCCCTACAATTTTGCCAAGTTTCGTGGAAATCCATTCAGCCGTTCGGGCTAAAAGTGAGGCCAACCGCCCTATGGAAAACTCAATGTTAAAAACACGTTTTGGGACCCCCCTTTTTTCTCGGCCCCCCCTTGACGACCCCCCCCCCAAATTTCCAGGGGCTGCTCAGAAACAAAATGTTCCATTTTCCAGAAAATTTCAGCCAATTCCGTCCTCAAACGCCAAAGTTATTCGACATAGAATTTTCAAAAATCCCATAGGAAAAAAAGCCTAACTATATATACCTACTGGCGACCGCCAGTAGGTAATATATATATATACATATATACATTACCTACTGGCGGTCGCCAGTAGGTATATATAGTTAGGATTTTTTCTCTATGGGTTTTTTGAAAATTCTATGTCTAATAACTTTGGCGTTTGTGGACGGAATCGGCTGAAATTTTCAGGAAAATGGCACATTTTGTTTCTGAGCAGCCCTTGAAAATTTGGGGGGGGTTCGTCCAGTGGGGGCCGAGAAAAAAGGGGGGTCCCAAAACGTGTTTTTAACATTGAGTTTTCCATAGGGCGGTTGGCCTCACTTTTAGCCCGAACGGCTGAATGGATTTGCACGAAACTTGGCAAAATTGTAGGGACTGGTAGCCCGATGTGCCTTTTGTAGGTCTCAATATATGTGCTCCAGTGGATTTTGAGAAATTAACGTTTAAAAAAAGATATATATCTGTAACAGCGGACCGGTTAGCGCTCTGGTTCGCGGACTTTTCGCGCAACGGAGCTTTGTGAAGCGAAGCTGATTGGTTCTCCGGCGTCTGTCAACATTCCAAACAGTCCGTAGCGGCCGCCATCTTGTCTCTCGGTAGGATCGAGAGACAAGAGGAGGTCAAAACAAAGGGGGAAATAACTATAAGGGGGCATAGTAGATCCTCGCTGACCCCCTAGGTTTGATGTGGAGGTTTTAAAAGGGCCCCGCGGGGCAAAAAAAAAACAAAATAATAATAATCGAACGGCTGAATGGATTTGCACGAAACTTGGCAAAATATTAGGGACTGGTAGCCCGATGTGCCTTTGCTAGGTCTCAATATATGTGCTCCAGTGGATTTTGAGAAATTAACGTTGAAAAAAAGATATATATCTGTAACAGCGCTCCGCTTCGCGTACTTTTCGCGTTACGGAGCTTTGCGAAGCTGATTGGTTCTCCGGCGTCTGTCAACATTCCAAACAGTCCGTAGCGGCCGCCATCTTGTCCCTCGGTAGGATTGAGAGACAAGAGGAGGCCAAAGCGAAGGGGGAAATGACCATAAGGGGGCATAGTAGATCCTTCCTGACCTCTTAGGTTTGATGTACCATTTTGCCAAGTTTGGTGTAATTCCGTTCAGCCATTCAGGCTGTAGACGTATGTAAATGTCCTATGGAAAATTGCATGGGGAAAACACATTTGAAAGTGTTGAAATTTAGAACCAATTAAAATGTTACTTTGGTTTTGTATTTGTGTGTGATGAAAGTTAATTGGTTATGTATATATGTCAAATGAGAGGAAACCACAGCCATTTTGTGATACTACTGTCTGAGGTACATTTGTGAGGAATTTTTGGTGGTGAATTTCTGGTGTTTGATTTACACAGTACTAACACTTCTGCTACTTTTAAAAAGGTGAGTTGTTAATTTGTAAGGGGAACTATGTTGTACACTTGAAGATAATTTGAAAAATGTTTTCTGTTATTTATTTGCAGTCCTTCTGTTATACTAAATACTTGATGAAGTTAGTTTTATATTATGTATTACTAAAAACGATAAATGAAAGTGATTATTTTTTTCTGCAATTTACAGCAAGCAATTTCAAAATAAAATGGCTCACAATGAAGAGACCGTGGCAATTTCTTTTGAATTGTCCACTACATTGATTGAAATTGAGAGCACCAATAATGAAATATTGTCACAAGGAGGACATGACTTGTATGATTCCATTAGATTGATTGAAATGGACAGCACCAAGAATGAAATATTGTCACAAGGAGATGACTTGAATGATTCCACTACATTGATTGAAATTGAGAGCACCAATAATGAAATATTGTCACAAGGAGGAGATGGCTTGTATGATTCCATTAGATTGATTGAAATGGACAGCACCAATAATGAAATATTGTCACAAGGAGGAGATGACTTGAATGATTCCACTACATTGATTGAAATTGAGAGCACCAATAATGAAATATTGTCACGAGGAGATGACTTGAATGATTCCACTACATTGATTGAAATGGACAGCACCAATAATGAAATATTGTCAGAAGGAGGAGATGACTTGAATGATTTTTTTGATCAATCTCTTGATGGCGAATTTATCGAGTGTTTGGAGACCATAGAGTTACAAGAATCATCATTGCAGACTTTTAATGAGGAGATTCCAGATGAGATGATTGAAGAGGAAATTACTGATGAGGACATGTTACTAGTTGTTTCAAATTTAGAAAATTCTGAAGAATAAATTTATATTTAGAAATCAAAAATTGTTTGAGACATTATTTATTTTTATTTTTAATTTATGAGGTTGTAGCGAAGTGATTGTAGTATAAAATGAGACTTATAGTATAGAGTGCAACATTTTTATGTTACATGGTAAGTTTACTCATATTTACTTCCCTTCTGCCACTATATTATCTCCAATGTGTATTTGACATGTCTTCTTCATCTCCGGCCTCCTTTCTCTCACTGTGTGTCTCCGATGCATCTTATCGCTGGTATTTTGTGTAATTACAGAAGAGAGTAAAATAAAATAGTTCGGAACGTGAAAAGGGGGCAAAGTAGAGTACTCCTCACCCCCTAGGCCTTTTTAGGCGGTCCCAAAAGGATCAGTTTCTGCTTTCCTGAGAGATTATGGTATGAGTTCCATATACCACAATAACTTGCATTACAACATGCAAGATATCTATCTCCTATTACCAACTTTTGGAGATATTCGCGCTAAGCGCGAATATCTCCAAAAAGTAACACCTGCCCTGAGCAGTTCTTAGCCATGTTATCCAATGGGAGGTGGATAACATGGCTAAGAGTATTAGCTCGGTAATGCATGAATATCGCTGACTTTTTAGCGATATTCATGCATTGCGGCCGTTTATTATCGCATTTGCGATAAACCTTGATAATAGTAAGGTTTATCTTCGATAATTTCTGACGATGCTTAGTGGTAAAAAATTGGTTGGTAAGCATCGTTAGCGATAAATATCGCTTAACTTTGGTAATATGCCCCAACGTCTGTTAACGTTCGATTCGAAGGAAATGAGGAAGTGTTGAAAAACATTGTCTGCGCCATCTTGCCTTTTTTGAAATGCCACACTTTTGTCGTGCACGGCAGCCATTTTAGATGTCTTGACCAGACCCACTCTCTGCACGCTGTCGATTCGTAGCATGGCTCCTCACCCTCGTAAGCATCTCCCCCAGGCACTGGTCACCACCGCTCTCTGTCTTATGCATGGGCAATAAACCTTCCCCCATCTGCGCTGCTCTTCCCTGAGAATCACACTCTGTGCCCGCCCGACACCTCTCTTTCGCCCTATTCACTACCGCACCCTCTGACACTCCTCTTCCTCTGTGTCCGAATGTCCAGGCCGGTCCTAGGCTATCAGCTAGCCCTGCAGATGTAGTTTATGGCCCCAGCTGTAAAGAATCACCCCTCTTCAAAGGAGTTATAGTAGATCAAGGCCCACACCCGATGTGATCCGTCACAGCACACGCGTTCCTACTATCTGAAAACCATCCTGTATTGTGATTGGGGAGGGGACCGAGCCTGAAGCGGAAGATTCCAGGAATGACTCTTTGTACATCAAAGTTTTTACAATTATGTGTCACATTAAAAATATATAGCACTCCAACAAAGTAGTAGGAATATAAAACTTTAATAACATATAAATATATACAACAAAACAAAAACAGTAAAAACATTTAAACAACGAAGAGACCGTGGCAATTTCTTTTTAATTATCCAATAGATTTATTGAAATTGACAGCACCAATAATGAAATATTCTTGTCAGTAGCGGTCTGTTGTGCGAATAGTTCCAAGGCAGCAGAACGCGCTGAAATCTAGATGGCACGAAAGTGATGTCTAGTAAGTTGCCGCCCAGCAAAAAACGGCGTGGGGCGCCGCGGGGGTGAGTGAGTCCAGTAGGCACCACAGCTATTCTTACCGGCATTGCAGAATTACTGCTGGGGACAATGCCTGTGCTGTAGCAGGGTCACAGCAGAAACAAAAAGGATTCTGTTGAAGATGTTGTTGGTTTTCAATTTGAAAACAGTTCTGGTGTCAACTGCTATGCTAATGTAGTGGTTAATGTTTTGTTTTCTCTAGAAAATGTAAAAGAGGGGGAGGCAGTCCAAAGTTCCGTTAAAAGGGCAAAGGAAAGGATCGGTGGTTTGAACTATCAGTCAAAAAGGGGAGGGGGTGCAATAATTTTTCCTACCGGGTCACACTGTGCTTTCACCGGAAGTAAGGTCTGCAGGATTGTAGTAATTCAAAGTGAGGCTGGCGCCAGCATGGGAGCGCCGACGTCCCGCGGATACAGTTTCGTCACTCCACGGGCGATCATGGCAGTCATTCCCCATCGGGGGTCGGAGACTCCCGCGGCTCCTCTAGAATCTTCAAGGTCGTGGAGGACTACGGTGGTGGAGTCAACCAGTGACCGGGCCATTTCTTTATGTTGGGCCCGCTCTTGCCAGGTCGACCGCCATTTTGAGAGTTCGGCAGCTACCAGCGATCGCGGGGTCACATGAGCGGACGGGCTCCACCCTGCCGGGCGAGACGTTGCAGCATGGCCACAGTGGAAGAACCGTTATCTAGGTCGTTCCGAAACTGTGCAGCACTGTAGTTGTTAGGATGCCACCGCCTGGAGCGCTGAGGGTGCAGCTGGGAAGCCTCCACCTGGGGAGGCGGGAGAGGCCTGTTCGCACCGTCTCTCCCTCCCAGTGCACCCCACGGCGTCTCGCTTGAGATTTGTTATGGCCGGACCAGGCGATGAGGACGAGGGGGGGGTCGGAGGCATGTGCAAGACATCCCCCTCCAGTGTTGTCGCAGCCATTATAAAAGAAAGAAGTGTCCCGTCCGTCTTCGGGCCGGGCTTCCGGTGGATGTCGGCCGGACGCCCCTGGCTCTGGCCCCATGAACGGGTTTCTTGGTTTATCGGCTGCAGCCGGATCCCGTCGGCCTCGGCCCCCCGACCGTTGGTGGTCGGACCGGAAGAGCATGTGGCGGGACTACCTGCAACTCTCAAGGGCCACCGCGGCCGGACTGGGAGAGAGAGGGGAGGGCCGAGGAGACATTCCCCCCCCCTGCAACTGTTCAGCGTTGTAAAGGCAATCCCCTGGCCGGGTCCCGCTGGTCTCGGCCTCTCCTCCGGCTACACCCTACGTTAGGATCTCCTGGCCGAGGCGTGGCAGCAGGACCTGCCTTATATGGGCTGCTCCCGGCTGGGCGTAGCCGGAACCCTGCCCCACCTTGGAAGTTTCCAGAGTGGGGGTGGATGTTCTACTGACTTGCATTTTCCCTAGTCTATCGATTTTTTTGGCGTGGCAGGCGGTGGGACAGCGAGGGGTGATTTGGTTTCTCTTACTGTTTTTCTGGTCTCTCACCACTGGCATATTTTAACGTTTTCTTGTTTCTAGGACATTAATAGGTTTTATCATTACGTTATGTTATCGTTTCTTTGTTCGTTGTTTAATAAAAGTTCATGTTCATCAGTGGCCTACTGATTTTCGTTTTCCTATTTTTTTCTTTCCAGGTTGTTTCATGGTAAAGTTTCTGTTAACAGGATACAGTGATCACTTCGTTATTATTGCATATGTCCTTTTCACTAGGGGTGCTCTCTGGTCGGGCCAGATGACGTATCTCTAGTAAATGGTCCGGGTGAAAAAGGTGCATCAATCAGTGGGGAGTAGATAGGCATGACAGATTACAACGGGGGAGAACGGTCCGCATTACGTACCCTTTCACTACTTGCAAAGATTTTCCTACGTTTATTTGCAAACAGGGAATACCTCCAAAAAGAACTAATTCCCAAACAGTCAATGTTCGGACAATCAATCAATCAATGAGGAATGAAATAGGTACGACGTGTTAAAGGCTTGCGTTACCTACCCTTCACTATCTGCAAAGGGAGATAGAATATTCCTATTCTTCCTCGTTTGCAGGTAGAGAAGATCGTTAAGAGAATTAACTTCGAACAATTCAATGCTCGATTGAAACAATCAACAAGGGGTACTGTGAACACAAATGAACGCCGCTTATATACATACGCATTGCTATTTTCAACAGGTTGTTCCTAATGTTTCTATTTTAGCGAGGTCAAAAGAGATCCCATTAGTGGCCTACTGATTTTGCTCGATTCCTTTTGTTTTTTTACACGATTTTTCGCTATCTGCAAAGACTAAACAGAGTATTGCGACTCTGTGCTTGTTTGTAAATAGAGAATGAACCAAAGAGAACAATCAATCAAATGGAGAGAGAAGCAGGCACGACGGATTACAAAGGGGGAAAGGGCTGCGTTAACTACCCTTCACTATCTGCAAAGAGAGAGTACTCCTAATAGAAATGAGGGGTGGGGGGCAGCAATCAAAGCAGATCAGTGTGCATAAACACGAAAAAAAAAATTCTTACCACGTACTTGACATTCGACAGCTTATGATATTTGCTATTAAAAAACCATTGAAATTCACTGAAAAAACCATAGGTTATAGACCATATATAGTTAGGAATTAGCATTTACAAAACCTTGAAAATTCACTGAAAAAACCATAGGTTATAGACCATATATAGTTAGGAATTAGCATTTAAAAAACCTTATTTTACTCACACAAAACCATTGAAATTCCATATATAGTTAGTTGCACTAACTATATATTGCGCACCCGCAATCCACTGCTGATGATGTCACATATTACATCATTCATGACATGGTCAGTGACATCACTGATGACATCACTGATGACATCTCAAATGACATCACTGATGACATCTCACTTGACATCAATGATCACATCACTGATGATATCATTCATGTGACAATACAATGCATCTCCTCACATTTTAATATAACCTCTGTTTCACCCAGTGTTAAAAACAGAGTATAATTTTTGAAACCATTGACACACCAATACTAGTTACTACATACGTACTCACTGATTCCTACGTCTACACACACATTCACTCATTCACCCATACAATCATTCATACATACAATCACTCATGTTTACAACACAATCATATGCACTCATACACCTATACAGACACTCACACTCTGCCACTCATCCATGGAGTTACTCACACACCTAGTCAGTCCTGTAAAGAATCAATCACACTTCCATTTTCTACTCTATACAGTTAAACATAGAGCACCTTACGTTTTCAACCATATACTAACACATACTTACTCTCTTATACAATCATTGATACAAGTACACATTGATCTGTACAGAGTCACACACCTCCCATCCAGCCACACACACACTCAGTCTCCCATGCAAATACTTGGGCAATCAATCAATAACCCATATAGTTACTCATATAGCTACTGATCAACACATGCAGCAGTTTACAGAACAACAGACATAATGATGCACAAATTAAGACAGTTTAGTCACTAACCCATGCACTCAGTGAGACACATTTAATCACTCACTCATACATTCAGTCATGCACCTACTAAATCCTTCGTCCAGACACTTATACATCCACTCATTCTTCAATATGTAAGACATATTTTAACTTTACAGAAACATAGTCACTGGATGTTGTCATCAGTGATGTCATCAGTGATGTCATTTGAGATGTCATCAGTGATGTCATCAGTGATGTCACTGACCATGTCATGAATGATGTAATATGTGACATCATCAGCAGTGGATTGCGGGTGCGCAATATATAGTTAGTGCAACTAACTATATATGGAATTTCAATGGTTTTGTGTGAGTAAAATAAGGTTTTTTAAATGCTAATTCCTAACTATATATGGTCTATAACCTATGGTTTTTTCAGTGAATTTTCAAGGTTTTGTAAATGCTAATTCCTAACTATATATGGTCTATAACCTATGGTTTTTTCAGTGAATATATATACACACAAAGACTCATGAACTCCCGCAACCTTCTTAGTATAGTGTGGGCAAATCTAGATATATTAATAACAGTAAAAACGTAATCATATAAATGTCTTTGCTAAAAACTTTATACTAAAGTCTATCACTATAAAAACAGATGTCAGTAGATAAAACATTTAAAATCATTAGATCATGATCAAGAGATATCTGCACTAATACATCAACTGCAATCTCGAATTATAAGAAAGTATTTCAGTTATTTTGCCCCATGACACCACACAATTGAATAATACAGATAAAAACATGAAATTACACATTTCTAGAGAAAATTGTGCATATCTTCAGTGTTATTCAAACCATTGGGCCACATGCTATCAAATTCTATGATAAGTTTGGTCACCAGCTGGCTTATTGACGCTCCCTATTTCCACCACGCCAAGGTTTTGGGGATTGCATCAATAACAAAGTATGTGAGACAATTCACATCATTGCTGTGTGTTCTTTTGAAATGACTTGCTACTGGATATGCAGGGTCACTATGTAAGATAGTTTGCAGGTGTTGCAAAATCCTGATATGCACCTGTAGGCTTGGTACTACCGATGTAGTTAATACCACAGGTGCACGTCAGAACGTACACCCCGTAGTCGGTTCTGCAGTTTAACCCCTTCCACGCTCATGACGAGCTGGGCTCGTCATGAGGTAGCCTCCTCGCACGCTCATGACGAGCCCAGCTCGTCATGAAACATGGGAATAAACAAATCTCAGCACAGGAGGGGAAAATGCATAGCATCGATCTGGTTAAGCTACCAGTAATAGCTATTTCTTTCCCACTGAAGAGAGGCACATAATGAGTCTTATTGATTCCAAACTTGTAAGCCCTACAAGATGAACACTTTCTGAAGCCTTGTGCATTTTATGATCAATACTTGTATAGAGAGACTCTATATCTAGGGTAATCAAAAGCAGATCATCTGTCCATACTATGGGCTCCATTACGATATCGGGCGGATTGCCTCCGCCAGGGTGGCGGTGGCCACCGCCACCCTGGCGGAGGCAATCCGCCCGACAACCACTCTCGATTTCCCCTCCGCCTGATTAGGATGGCGGAGGGGACCGCAGCGGTGGGAAACACCGCCCGCCTGTTTTCCGCCCCGGTCGCCTGGCGGCCGGGGCGGATAAGTGATAACATGGTGGCGGTGTCTATCAGACACCGCCAGCCATATTAGAATAGGCATCCGACAATGCCTTTCCGTGGCGGCAATGCCGCCACGGAAAGGCAGGCGGACTGCACTCTGGGGGCCCCCTGCGGGCCCCCAGAGTGCAGCACAGTAGGGGGGTGCACACAGGGGGGTACCTATGGTACCCCCCTGCATTTGCATAATGAAAGCGGCAGGCACCGCGCGGTGCCTGCCGCTTTCGTCATGCAAATGCTGCAATGCATTTTCAGCATTGTGGCGGGCGGTGCAGAGTGCACCGCCCGCCACAATGATGGGAATACAGGATGCGCCCGCCACTGTGGCGGGCGCATCCTAATGCTGCCAACGGGACCCCCGCCCTCATGGCGGCCGGTCCCTAGTACCGTGAGGATGGCGGGCGGGCAAAGTCCGCCCGCCATCCTAATGGGGCCCTATGTCTTTTGTTTTCATTAACAAGTCCCCTGTGTCCTTCACGTAATTGGTGACTCCTTCATCGTGTCCTGTAAGAAATAATTAATGTACTGTCCTACTTGTTCTCCCACACTATTGATGACTGAAATTATGGGCCTTCCAGGAATAGGCATTATGTTTTTGTGCAGTTTGGGAATAAGATATAACACTGGAAGGACTGGAAATTCTTTATGCATGAATTTATATTCATCTGTAGAGATGAGCCCTTCTTGTCTCCATTGTGCCAATTCCTTCTGTAGCGTATGTCTTGCTTTGTTGTACTCCTTTAAAGTTGTCTTTTCATAACACTCAGTGTTATCAAGATTCGTCAAATGATGCCAAAGTTATTAGCAAATCAAAAAATGCTTTTCCTATGGAAACTAGGTTCCAACTATAACTACTTACTGGCAACCGCCAATAGGTAATATATATATCCAACAAATAAATATTTGTGTTCAGGAGCCACAGTCTCTGGCAGGGCGGCTTTGGCATGATGATTACAAAGAGACCATTACAACGCAAAACAAAGCTTCTTTAACACAAGAAGACACCAAAATCCCATTTGAAGTATTTCACATGCTTTTCTTTTTCTTCGGAGTTTGCAGCTGTTCTCTTCAAAATCATTACGCATTTCAACTCTCTTGGGAGTCTGGATCACAGGTGAACTGTCTCCTTGGCTGACTGACCACGTGATTTCACTTGAAAAGAACCACCTTTTTATTCAGCAGTTTCTGGGTCGTGCTCCTTCTGCGAAGTGCGCAATGGAAACTTGTAAGTCTTTCATTAAAAATAGCACTATCATTGGTTACATTTCAGTCCATTCTAAAAAGCTACACAGTTTGTCATTTTATAAAGAAGTCCCAGTGCATATAAAATAAAGCTCTATAACTCGTGCTTCTACTATTGCATTAACTTCTCCATTTGTGCACTTTAATGTCTTCAAATCTGCAAGCCGAGACAAATACTGCTAACAAACTCCATTTCCTTTCTCTCATCCGATTACTAAGAAGGAAAATCCTGTCTTTTTTCATTTTATGGAGTAGAGCGTTCGGGCACCTTTCAACTTAATCCAACACATAAATCTTCGTGTCCAGGAGCAACAGGTTCTGGCAGGGGGGCTTTGACCTGATGGTCATGAAGATACCATCAAAATACAAAACAAACCTTCTTTAACACAAGAAGACGCCGACATCCCATTTGAAGTATTTCATGTGCTTTTATTTTCCTTCAGAGTATACAGCAGTTCACTTCAAAATCCTTACCTGTTTCAACTCACTTGGGAGTCTTGATCACAGGAGAACTGTCTCCTTCTCTGACTGACCACGTTATTTCACTTGAAAAAAAACACCTTTTTATTCAGCAGTTTCTGAGTCGTGTTCCTTCTGCGAAGTGTGCAATGCAAACTTGTAAGTCTTTCATTAAATATAGCAGCATCATTGGTTACATTTCAGTCCATTCTTGAAAGCTGCGCAGTTTGTCATTTTATAAAGCAGCCCCAGTGCGCATAAAATTAAGCTCTATTACTCGTGCTTCTGCTGTTGCTTTAACTTAGCCATTTGTGCACCTGAATATCTTCAAATCTCAATACAAATACTGCTGACTTGCTCCCTTTCCCTTCACCCATCCGATTATTAAGAATATATATTGCAGCAATTTTTTCTCAACTGATTAAATTCCACTTGCACTCAAAAATATAGTAGATATTCAGTCGTTTATTTTGCTGGTGACAACATTGTTGGGGCAATTCAGCACAGCCCAATGCATTTCAGTCTGTCAAAGACCTTGATCATGGGTAAAGAGAGTTGAGCCAATGCGAGGAGTATATATATATATATATATATATATATATATATATATACTGTGTAACCCCCCGCTAAATAAAAACTTGCGTGGTGAGAAGAACTCCTCGAGTGCTGTTTATTTTCTTCAGGATGGAAGAAATTTGGAGCGTGATATATATATATATTCACTGAAAAAACCATAGGTTATAGACCATATATAGTTAGGAATTAGCATTTACAAAACCTTGAAAATTCACTGAAAAAACCATAGGTTATAGACCATATATAGTTAGGGATTAGCATTTAAAAAACCTTATTTTACTCACACAAAACCATTGAAATTCCATATATAGTTAGTTGTACTAACTATATATCACGCACCCGCAATCCACTGCTGATGATGTCACATATTACATCATTCATGACATGGTCAGTGACATCACTGATGACATCACTGATGACATCTCAAATGACATCACTGATGACATCACTGATGACATCTCAAATGACATCACTGATGACATCACTGATGACATCTCAAATGACATTACTGATGACATCACTGATAAAATCATTTATGTGATAATACGATGAACCTCTTCAGACTCTAATATAACCTTAGATACACTCAGTGTAAACACAGACTCAAAGATTGTCACTCATCCATGAAGTTACACACACACCTAGGCAGTCATGCAAACAATCAATCACACCTCCATTTCCTTAACTATACAGTTAAACACACCTTACTTATTCAAACATATACTAAGACATATTTACTCACTTATACAATCCTGGATACAAGTTCACAATGATCCATACAGCCACTCACACATTCACTGGCTCTTATGCACAGTTATTTATATATGTCAACTCTCACATGTATTGTATTTTACATATGTACTTAATTTGACATGTAGCACTGAGATATCTATTCACTCAACAATACAGTCATGCACACAGTCAACCGCCCATACAGCTGTTTCCAACATGCACTTTTGAACCCATACATCTATGCACAGAGTCATACACTTCCCAGCCACCCACACACACACTCAGTCTCCCATACAAATGCTTGAGCAACCAATCAATAACCCATATAGTTACTCATATAGCTACTGATCAACACATGCAGCAGTTTACAGAACAACAGACATAATGATGCACAAATTAAGACAGTTTAGTCACTAACCCATGCACTCAGTGAGACACATTTAATCACTCACTCATACATTCAGTCATGCACCTACTAAATCCTTCGTCCAGACACTTATACATCGACTCATTCATAAATATGTAAGACATATTTTAACTTTACAGAAAAATACAGTCACTGGATTTTGTCATCAGTGATGTCATCAGTGATGTCATTTGAGATGTCATCAGTGATGTCATCAGTGATGTCATTTGAGATGTCATCAGTGATGTCATCAGTGATGTCACTGACCATGTCATGAATGATGTAATATGTGACATCATCAGCAGTGGATTGCGGGTGCGTGATATATAGTTAGTACAACTAACTATATATGGAATTTCAATGGTTTTGTGTGAGTAAAATAAGGTTTTTTAAATGCTAATCCCTAACTATATATGGTCTATAACCTATGGTTTTTTCAGTGAATTTTCAAGGTTTTGTAAATGCTAATTCCTAACTATATATGGTCTATAACCTATGGTTTTTTCAGTGAATTTCATTGGTTTTTTAATAGCTAATATCAAAACCTTTACAATGTATTATTCTTTAAATAGAAAAATATTTTTTACTACAATTTTTTTTTTATTTTTTTTTGTTTCGCTCCCGGTACGCGTACCGGTTAGCTTCCCGTTAGCTCAATCCGGAGGCGCGACCCGGTACGCGAACCGGTAAACGTTCCTTTTGCGCACCTCTCGCGTTACAAAACAACATCGTGACGCTTCGCGTCAGCATGACGTTTCGCGTTCTCGCGTAATACGTCATATTACGTGCTACGTTCGCGTACCCGGAAGCGTAGCGGTACGCGAACCGGAAGCGATCCGCGGCGCGGCGCCGACCGCGTAACGTAAACACAGCAGGTCATGTGACTCGGTAATAACACTTTTCATTGGTTCATTTCACTTTTGGTTTCCTAATGATGTAATACTAGGTCATGTGATCTAAAATGAACACTTTTCATTGGTTTAGAACTTTTGTTTTTCCCAAATGATGAAAACCCCTCCTTCTTTCCTCACTCTGACTTTCATCTTGGTGAGAGAAAGACCCTTTATTTAGACTTTGAGATGGCTTCATTAGTAGCTTCAGCTGGTGCTAACCCACCACCTCCACCAAATCCAAGAAAGAGAGGACCACCTGCAGAAGTAATTTTGCAAGAAGAGGAAGAACAGGAAGAGGAGGAAGAGGAGGAAGAGCCTGAGTTTTTGCCAGAGGAGCCCAGGAGGTACAATCGAAAGGAGAATTACATCTGGCAATTCTATAGAATTCCAGAGGGGCAAAAAAAAGTGAATGCACGCTACGTGTTTTGCCGTATATGCGGTGATAGATTGTCAAGGGGAACTGATAAAAAATACAGTTACGGCAATCACACTATGCATCGGCATATGAGTAGGTGGCACCCAAATAATTATAGTGCTGCCCAGCTACGTGACGAACAACAAAATCCCCTCCCAATGGCAAGAAGATCGGTTGTCCCAGAGGTGTCGGGACCAGAGGCGAGGGAGATGATCGCAAACATCCAAATGTTGTTTGGGCACGTAAAGCAAGTGTGCGTGGAATGTGGCGCTTTCATCTGCTACAGAGAAAGTAGCATCAGTTTGATTTTACGAGCTATTCAAAATCATGTTAATGTTTGTCCGAGACGCCCCAAAAAATAAATTCTTTTTTTTTTGTTGAGCCCTTTACAATGGATCGTTTTTGTTTCCCCCCCCCCAAAAAAACCAAAAAATTTTTAAAAACGTTCAGAAAATACAAAAAAAGTAAAAAAATGTTCAAAAAATACTAAAAAAAATATAATCATTTTTTGATTGACTTTCCAGCATGGTTGGGTCACTTTTAACATGGCTATATAACACTAACATTCAAAATCAAATTTTTCCATGCACATGTGAGAGCATATTTACAAGCAATTTGCGCCACATAAATCATAATTTTCTCCTTAAAGCACACTATTCTCTATCTAAAATAAAGAAATATTTTCTCACCTTAGCAAATACTTTGAGTTTGAAAACAGTCTAAGAAACACACCAATTTGTCTTCAGCAGAGCAAAAGGTATGCACTCCAGAGTCTGCAGCTATCAAAAGCACAGAAATGCTGTAATTCTTCACACATATTTCTCATGTCACCCAATCAAAACTCTTCCCTCACTTTTTTTCAAATGAAAACCCTTCCCCCCTCTGCCATTTCTGGCTATTTTCCATAGCAACCACCTCTTGGAGAAATTCTGGTGTTTGCAAGTTCACACAACAATGTTGCAATTGAACTCTGAACTCTCAGTGCACCTGCATATCCAGTGCTTTCTTTCATTTAATGATTTTTTATTGACCACTCAAAATACATCTCTCAAACAACACATCTGTACACCCTAACTTTCTGTTTTCATCAATCAAAATCCACCAATCACTGTTACTGCTTCATGAACACAGAAACTCCATAGTTTTTTTCATTTCAAACTCTCATTTTTTCAACTGCCATTTCATTGCCACACTTCATCTGACTGCAGGAGAACCTTCTCTCACCATGTTTTCTGTCTGGATTGTTGGTCATAGTTATATTCACTGGGCTCAAAGGTACGTTGAAAGCAGGAATTTACCTAACCTCAATTTACAAGATGTGGAAATTAAGTGGTTTGGCCACAGAGGATTAAAATGTCACCAATTGATACCATTGGTGAAAACCTTAATGCATTTGCCCAAACCTGACCTGTTAATTGTGCACTGTGGAGGTAATGACTTGGGCACTTTGACTGGTGTAGGTCTGGACATGCTTTTAAAGGACACCTTTGAGCAATTGATGGCACTTTTTCCTCAGACTGCCTTGGTATATTCAAATATATGCCAAAGACAGAAATGGAGGTGGTCAAACCAATTTTGTCCACAAATTGAGAAGTCGAGGAAGCATGTAAACAAATCTGTTTCAGCTTACATGAGAGACCATGCAAGATATCTACAGAGGAGATGGAGTTCACTTCTCAGATGAGGGCAACAGAATTTTCACTCTGAATTTAAGAATGTGCATTGGTACCTACTTATAAGTACCTAAATGTACCATAAACCCAAAAGCTCTTCTCAGAGCTACCCTACATCTAATCACTCACAATTATTATTTTACTCTAACTTTTTTCACTAATTTTCAACAAAGTACACTCCCTGGGGCGCTACCCGGTACGCGTACCGGGAGCTAACCTCGCGAAATTTTTAAAAAAAATGTTTTTTTTTCGCACATATGGGCCTCCTCAGCCACCCTCACAAAACCTAGGGGGTCAAGATAAGTCTACCGTGCCCCCTTCTACCTATTCTGAACATTATTTGCCCTCCATCTTGTATCATAATTCGACCGAAACACAAAATGGTGGACTCCCGTTACGCTTAAGGTTCGCGTACCAGGGCGCTCACCGGTTCGCGTACCGGGTCGCTTCCTGGGAAGCGCACCATCAAAAAAGGTGGGAAAGTAGTTCACACAAAAGCCACTTGAGACAATTTCACCAAATATAGATTAGCTCATACTACATACCAATCCCTACCATTTTCACAAATTTGATTGGAATTCCATTTAGCCATTTAGCCTGTAGACCTCTCTAAATACCGTGAGGTAAATTACTTCACAAAACACATCTGAAGTGTTGGAATTGACAACCAATTAAAATGTTACTTTCATTTTCTACTTTTTTTACCTGACATTTGATTGGTTATGTACCCGAATATATATAAAGGAAGACAAGGAAACACAGCCATTTTGACTACTACTTCCTGGTGTACATTTCAATAGGATTTTCATTAATAACTTCAACTTCTTTTTAAAGGTAAGTTGTTATTTTTAAAACTGAAGTATATTGTGCACTTTAAGTTAATATGGCAAACTTTTTCTGTTAGTTATATACTATCCCTCTGTAGTACTTATAAATTTAGATACACTTTTTTATATTCCTACTTCCACTCTGATACTATACACTGCCCAAAGATAAATTCACTGTTAAAAACTGCCTATCTAAAAATAATCCCAACAGTGCCCTACCTCTACTAATATATATTTTTTTTATGCAAATTTCAGGGAAAATGGAAAGTGAACAAAAAATTTCATTTGAAATTGTCCTTCCAGAGTCCAACACAGAAATCATTGATCCAAATGAGATTGAATTTATGGATGAAACTTGGGACCAAGAACTACTGCAATGTGTACAAGCAGTAGATAACCTCATTGCAAATGAGGACATTTTACAACCTCAGAGACTACAATGTATATTCCATGATAATAATGAAATTTCTGACAATGAAATGTTAGAAAGTTTAATAAATTATGAAACACAATAAAAAATGCTTAAAAAATAAAAAATAAAAAAATAATAATCAACAAAACCAACAATCAATTAACATACAACATTTGAAAAGTCTATCATTCATTTTTCATTGTAGTACGCTCCCCAGAACGCTTCCCGGTTCGCGTACCGGGCGCTAACCACGAAAAAAAAATTTTTTTTTTTTTGCCCCGCGGGACCTCTTTAAAACCTCCACATTAAACCTAGGGGGTCAGCGAGGATCTACTATGCCCCCTTATAGTTATTTCCCCCTTTGTTTTGGCCTCCTCTTGTCTCTCGATCCTACCGAGAGACAAGATGGCGGCCGCTCCGGACTGTTTAGAATGTTGACAGACACCGGAGAGCCAATCAGCTTCGCTACGCGAAGTTCCGTTACGCGAAAAGTACGCGTACCGGGGCGCTGCCTGGTCCGCGCTTACAGATATATATCTTTTTTTGACCGTTAATTTCTCAAAATCCACTGCAGCACATATATTAAGACCTACAAAAGGCACATCGGGCTACCAGTCCCTACAATTTTGCCAAGTTTCGTGCAAATCCATTCAGCCGTTCGGGCTAAAAGTGAGGCTAACCGCCCTATGGAAAACTCAATGTTAAAAACACGTTTTGGGACCCCCCTTTTTTCTCGGCCCCCCCTGGACCAACTCCCCCCAAATTTCCAGGGGCTGCTCAGAAACAAAATGTGCCATTTTCCTGAAAATTTCAGCCAATTCCGTCCACAAACGCCAAAGTTATTAGACATAGAATTTTCAAAAATCCCATAGGGAAAAAAATCCTAACTATATATACCTACTGGCGACCGCCAGTAGGTAATATATATATATATCAAAAACAAAGGTTGCCCAAGTGAGGAGCCGCACCCATCAGGAATCACACCACTTCGCAGGCGGCGGGTCAGCAGCATGTAACACGCAATCCATGAGCCATACGCGTTTCGAGCTATCAGGCGCTCTTGTTCACTGGCATGAAGAGGCAGGCATCAGGTAACAAAGAATTCCGGTTTATTAAATACAACATAGAGTCACGCCCCAGTGGGCGTGTCTACAGGCATGCTGGTAATCGTAGTCCTGTAAACTCTGTGACTCCTCCGTTCTCTTACCAAGTGGCCCCTGTCCTGCCACTCAATTATGATAAAAAACCCTGTAGGGGGAAAGTCTATGTGTACATGGCTGCTGTACTCCACCAAATATCTCTACGAGCGAGGCTCCATCAGTCCACAATAACGCTCGTGATTCACAGCGCTTGGAATCCGCTTTCAGGCGTCGGGGGCTCCTCGCGGCCGAGCCAGCCGCTTTACATCAGTGGTGTGATTCCTGATGGGTGCGGCTCCTCACTTGGGCAACCTTTGTTTTTGATAGATATATATATATATATATATATATATATATATATATATATATATATATATATATATATATATATATATATAATATATATATATATATATATATAATATATATATGTATTCACTGAAAAGAATAGGTTACAGGGCTTTTATAGTTAGGAAATAGGATTTAAAAAACATTAGATATTCAAGAAAAAACAAAGGTTTGTGCCATTTGTCATTTGAGATGTCATCAGTGATGCCATCAGTGATGTCGCTGACATATCACGAGTGATGTAATATGTAAGGTCATAAGCAGTGCACTGCGGGGGCACGAATTATAGTTAGCTCAGCTAAGTATAACTGCTGAATTTCTCTGGTTTTTTGAGTGTGAAATATGAGCCTAACTATAATGTCCCTGTAACCTTTGTTTTTTTGTGAATATCTAAGTTTTTTTTAATCCTATTTCCTAACTATAACAGCCCTGTCACCTTTGGTATTTTCCAGGGAATTTCTACGTTTTTTAAATGCTGATTCTTAACTATACTTTGCCTATAAACGTTGTTGTTTTCAGTCAATTTCTATGTTTTTAAGTAGCAATGGTGTTTGCAGAATTGTGTAGAAAAGGGCGGGCCTCTGACCAGCTCTCACGAACCCCACTGTGTAGGACTTACAGAAAGTACCAGGACGGCTTTTTGGTCCTCAAGGTCCTTAAGCAGCCAAGAGAACTTTATTCCCCAAAAAGTAGTGTGCCAGGAGATGCATTTGTAGAGTGGTGCAGAATGGGGTGTGGCCTCCAAAGAACTCTTAGCAAACTGACTGTGTGTGACTTGCTGGAGGTAACGGGAGAGAAAGTTGGACCCCAAATACCCTTAAAAGCCAAGGGGACTTCATCCCACAACTAGTACTATGCCAGGGCATTTGCAGAGTGGCGGAAAAAGAACATCCTTGATGGTTGCACAAGTAGTGCCTGTATAATTCTATGAGTACCATTGCAAAGGGCAAACTGCAAATACCGGGTGATTTTAACAAAGTGGAAAACACACACAGGGACATATGTTACATAAGGTTTCAGTGTAGCTATTCAGTAAGATACTAATTTAACTTTCCCCTTTGTATTCATTTGTCGAAATAACTAAATCAAAAATGCATTTTCCGTCTTCAAAGCAACACCGGAGGTCACAAAGACATCGGTAATCATTAATTTAAATGACAAAGTGTAAAACAGATATATAGACATATTTTACACAAAGTTTGAGTTTAGCTGTTTAGTAACATAATGGTTTAACTTTGTTGTTTTTTATAAATGTGTTGTTAAAATATTTTTTCAAAATAACTCAACATCTGAACTCATGAATAGAACATAGCTACCAAACACTTGTCAAACTACCCATGACTTATGTGGGATGACATTCATGGTATATCATCTTAAAACTTCTCATAGAAAACGTCTCCAACTGCTGATCAAGCAGAGAGAAGCTGCAGGACCATCTACGTCAGTGGCAGCAGCAACAATTCCCAGCCAGAAATTCCCTTCAGAGGTACAGACTACTACAACAGATATGGCTCCAGAGTTTTCAAGAATGGCCACGTATTGCATGGACTGTAGTGTTGTTATAAAAGCTGGTGAGTAGTTTGTTACAGCTATTTGCAATGCTGCCAAAATAATACATACTAATTCTTTTTCCCCTGTTTTATTTTTTGCACGTTTCCCAGCGCACATTTATCGAATTTCTCCTGTCCCAGTTGCCATTTCTATTACGATAAAAAAGAACGTTTTTTTTTAATTTTTACTAAACCACTACAAAAAAAAATTCAAAAACAAAACAGAAAATCATGTCACAGGGAAATAAAGGAATATCATTGGATAATACACTTTTCAACTAAAAGAATAAGAAGAACACGCCCATTTATATATGTAGAACATACTTTAAGAGTAGTTCATAGTGAGCAGCAAGAAGGCAATGCAAAGTTGTAGGACCCTCAACTTCAAAAGCAGCCACAACACCGAAGCAGAGAGTCCAGTCAAAACTCCAATCTCAACTTCAAGATTTGGTTCCATAATTTTACCCAATTGCATCATACTGCATGAATTGTGGAATTGTTGTGAGTGCTGGAGAGCAGTCCATAACAGCCCTTTGCAATGCTGCAAAGAATAATAAATGTTTATTTTTTTAAATTTTTGGCCTTTCTTTGTTTTTACACTTTAGCAGGCATTTTATTATATTACAAAATGTGTATCTAATATCTATGTGTTGTTTATTTTATTATCTTCTAATGTATTGCAACACTACTTACATATAACTTGCCATATAGACAAGTCAAAACTTCCCTCTACAAATAAAAACACTGGTAACTTTTGGCAGTTATCATTATTTACTTTTTCACTTTTTAAATACAAGTCAACAGTCTGTGTTTAAATCTCCTACTAAGTGCATGAACAACATATACAAACATACTCTGTTTTTTATAACACTGTGTAAAATGTTGTAATCTCTACTTTAAAACTATTAACTGTAATATATGTGTCCTGTTTAACAACTCTTCATTTTCCCTAGAATCCAACTCAGGACCAAAGAAACAAAACTGCAAATCACGATAAACCTTTTCTAAGTCTGCCACACTAAACATGCAAAAGGGCTCTATTCATGTCTCCTAAACATAAAGCCGAGTTTTCACATAGTACAGCCTCCTAAATAAAGTTTGCATAGTTTTTTTTTTTGTTTGTTTTTTTTTTTCTTTTTTGTTCCTCATCTCCACCATGGTACTAATCTGTCAAGATATTCGGACAGGGTAATCTGGCTCATAGTATGACTGACACGCTGCCTCAGCCTAAGGCTGGAAGGGGCCTTGTTCGATGTACTATTCCGGCTGCACCCCTCAGCAATGTCATTTAAACTATTCCACCTTAAGACCCCATTATGTTTGTGTTAGACAGATATTTACCAATAGCCAGTTACCACCATTGCTTTTGCCACCTGATCGCTGAATAAAGAGCGAAGATGTATTAGCAGAAGAAGTGTATCATGGCTTCATAATCATTGAAACTGGGGGGGAAAAAAAAAAACGCAGCTCAAACTCATAGGACTAATATCTGCCAAAATGCTCTTTTATTTGTTGTTCCAGACCTGGACATGTCCATCTTTGATGTTTGCAACATTGAGGCGCACCAGTCGTAGTAAGTCGGGGGAGAAGCCTCTTTCCAACGTTTGCATATTTCTCGTCGGGCCAACAACATGGAATAGAACAATAGGTTATTATTAGGGCTACGTTTCTGTTCCACAACTCCGAATATTACCAACCGAAGATCTATTACAACGGTGGAGCCTGTAAGAGATGTTAATTTATTACCTATTGATTGCCAATATGATGTTAACTGTGGGCATTCATAGAACATGTGTGTGTCTGAAGCCTCCACTAGGTCACATCGAGCACACGCAACCGGCTCCGCTCTTGTAAATTTAGACAATCTTTGTGGGGAATAATATGCCCTATGCAAAGAAAAAAGGTGATTTCTACGAAGCCAAGCCGGTTTCACTAAGTCCCAGAGAACATTGCAAGATGTTATCCATAGTTCATGTAAATTAACAGATGGCAACAGGGAACCCCAAAGTTGATCCGGGAGATGGAATTCACCGTCTATTTCCTCCAAGATTAAATTATAGAAGAAAGAAACCTCCTTTGGTCCTAATGTCTTATCTAATAGAGAAGATTCCAAGTAACTACTGCCACCTATGAGCAAATGAACGCGGCGAGATGTCCGAGAGGATAATGCTTGTGCCCAGCTTGAGATTTGTAAGTACTTTAGTCTAGAAAGAGTAGGGCCCACTTTACTTACTAAATGTTCCCAAGATAGCATAACCCCTTCTACAAACAGGTCCCCCAAGGTTGAGATGTTAGCATCTTTTAGTGGATATGTTAATACATCATTTGCCCAACCAAGAGAAACAGGAAGGTCCCATATGGGAGAACGGTTTGAGTAATATCCTATTTTAGTAGCAACTCTGAGATTATACCAGGTTTTTGCTAAACCTGACAGCACCTTTAATTTGATTTTTTTGACAAATTTGGGGTCTCAAAACTTAAAAAGAAACCCCTTCTGCCCTATCCCTTCGCACTGTAATAATGTTTTAAAGATTAATCCTATGCCATGATCTGATAGAGTATTTAAGGGCATTCGGGCATGCGACATCTGAAAAGCCCAGGCATAGATCTGAAGGTCCGGGCCTGCCAATCCCCCCTTCTCCCTACGCCGCCTTAATTTCTTCCATGCTATTCTTACACTTTTTTTCTTCCAAATAAAAGAAGATATATCAGACTGCATCTTCGCTATAAGCGAGGTTTCAAAAAATAGAGGGATACTATTAAAAATAAAAGTTAACTTAGGTAAAATAGTCATTTTCACTAGATTTGAGCGACCCAAAAGCGTCAATGGAAGATGACTCCAAGAGCCCATTAACTTCCTACATTCCTTGGCAACTAAGTTAAAGTTTGTAGAAGCAATTAGGTTTATGTCTTTAACAATTCTTATACCTAAATACTTCATACTGCTACAGAGTTGCACTGGAAGCCCTGTTGTTATGCTGTTCCATATGTGTGAAAAGAAAGGGGGGCCCCTGCCTAAAAGGATAAACCCTAGCAAGGAAATTAAACTCGTTTAGGAAGAAAGAAATTGGCACCGGGTTATGTGCATATATTTACATCACACTGGTGAACGCTAAAAATAATAAAGTCAATGCCTAATTAAATTTGGTATGTGAATATTTTTCTTTTTATTTTATTATGATTATAGACTTGATTCAGATATTTGAAACACTCGATAACTAAATATATAGTTTTTTTACATGTGTATAATACAAATTGGTGCTATACAATTCAAAACTAACAGAAAATAAATTGTTCCAACTAATACAGAAATAATTCCCCTTCAACGCGTTTCGGCTGTTAGCCTTCCTCAGGAATTCTGTATATGCAAGTTGATACTTTTAGCCAGGCTAAAAAGAGCCTTGAATAATTTCTTTGTCCAGGAATTCTCAGTCCGATTCTAACTGGTTTATGATTCTGTCATGTTTTCTGAATCTGCCGACATGATTCAATACCTTTGGACCCGGCTGACGAGGGCTACGAAGAATGTATGTGTCAGCCCGCACCAAAACGGATAATCGCCGGTTGATATTTCTGTGAATTTCTGGGGCCGCTTTGCAATGCGCCAAGATGGCGGAGGAAAGAATCGTGACGATCCCCAATTCTAAATGTGGGGGGCAAACCACGCTGTGATGGCTCTCAGTTGGGGTGGAAAACTCCCATCATGAAGGGCAGCGCTGCAATGATTTGAAGACTCGGTAGCTCCCTTACACGCGGCGGTATCCTGGACAATTAATTCCAGCGCTGCCCTTCATGATGGGAGTTTTCCACCCCAACTGAGAGCCATCACAGCGTGGTTTGCCCCCCACATTTAGAATTGGGGATCGTCACGATTCTTTCCTCCGCCATCTTGGCGCATTGCAAAGCGGCCCCAGAAATTCACAGAAATATCAACCGGCGATTATCCGTTTTGGTGCCGGCTGACACATACATTCTTCGTAGCCCTCGTCAGCCGGGTCCAAAGGTATTGAATCATGTCGGCAGATTCAGAAAACATGACAGAATCATAAACCAGTTAGAATCGGACTGAGAATTCCTGGACAAAGAAATTATTCAAGGCTCTTTTTAGCCTGGCTAAAAGTATCAACTTGCATATACAGAATTCCTGAGGAAGGCTAACAGCCGAAACGCGTTGAAGGGGAATTATTTCTGTATTAGTTGGAACAATTTATTTTCTGTTAGTTTTGAATTGTATAGCACCAATTTGTATTATACACATGTAAAAAAAGTAAATATTTAGTTATCGAGTGTTTCAAATATCTGAATCAAGTTTATAATCATAATAAAATAAAAAGAAAAATATTCACATACCAAATTTAATTAGGCATTGACTTTATTATTTTTAGCGTTCACCAGTGTGATGTAAATATATGCACATAACCCGGTGCCAATTTCTTTCTTCCTAAACGAGTTATGCTGTTCCATTCCATGACCTCGGTCTTGGAGGCATTTACTTCATACCCGGAGATCTTACCAAATTCCAGTGCTAGCTTTATGGCAGATGGAAATGCGGAGCTGATGTCTTTTGTAATTATCATGATATCGTCCGCATATAGGGACACCTTCTTTTCCCAATCTCTATATTTAAATGGTATAATGCTACTCTCATCTCGAATTTTTTGAGCAAACGGCTCAATGTAGAGATCGAAAAGGAGGGGTGACAGGGGACAACCCTGTCTAGTTCCCCTAGTTATTATAATAGGTTCTGATAAACCACCATTTACCATAACAGAAGCTGATGGCCTATGGTACAACAGCTCTACTGCTCTGCGAAAGGACCGACCCACTCCAAACTTTCCCAAGGCCTCCGACAAGTACAACCAATTGACCCTGTCGAAGGCCTTGGTCGCGTCCAACGTGAGAACTGCCAGGGGTAATGAAGAGCTAGAAGCCATATCTGCTGCTCCAATCAAATCGTATGTCAGCTCATAGAGCTAGCGACCCCTGACAAAGCCTTTTTGATTTGAGTGCAGAACTGAAGGAGCAACCTGACCTAGCCTCTTAGCCAAAAGTGAAGTAAAAACCTTGTAGTCGGTATTAAGTATTGAAATGGGGCGATAAGAGCCGCAATCGGTGGAGGGCTTGCCTGGTTTCAGGATAAGTGTGATAGTTGCATTATTCCAAGATATGGGTGGTAAATCTCCTTCCAACAAAATTTGATTAAATAATATTGTTAGGAAAGGAGAAATATCTTCCGTAATACGTTTATAAATCTCTGCGGGCAAGTCATCTGGCCCGGCCGCCTTACCATTTTTGCTGTTATGTATAGCCATCACTACTTCTTCTTCCGTTATAGGCTGGTCTAATAAGGCCGTTTGCTCTAAGGAGAGGGATGGCAAGGAGATCTTACTCAGCCACTCCTTTATACTATAAGAAGTGATGTTATTATCCTCGTGGTATATGTTTTGAAAGAAGTTTTTGAAGGCAGACCTTATTTCTACGTCCGATGTTTTAATACCCGAGCTAGTTTTTACCTCCCCTATATTATTACGGGTTCGGTCAGTCCTGGACTTCCACGCTAGCAATTTACTTGCCCCTTCTCCAAATTCAAAGTGGGCAAGTTTATTTGCTTCCCACCTTTGTAGTACACGTTGGTTGAGTGTTGAGGCTAATTGCCCCTTAAGTTTCAACACTTCTTCTAGTTTTACTTCGGATTCAGAAGCATCAAGGTCATTTTGGGCCATTAATAAATTCGCCTCTATAGATGCTACTTCCTTGGAGTATTGCCTCCTACGGAACGTAGTCTTATTTTTAATAATTCCCCTTAGGAAACATTTAAAGGTGTCCCATACAGTACTTGGGCTAGCAGAACCTATATTTCTTACGAAGAATTCTTTTGATTCTGCCCTTATATACTCTAGATCTTCAGGTGATGTAAGAAAAGACTTATCAATAGACCATAACCTGGTTGGAGGATGAGTAAGTACTTCGAGATCTAAAAGTACCGCCGAGTGATCCGAAAGATGAGATGGCAAGTAGCTAACATTCTTTGTTGAGTTTAATAACTCTCTACTCGTAAGGAAAAAGTCTATCCTTGATCTATGGCGATATTTATAATTCCGAAAAGAAAAACTTTTTTTCTGCCCAGACCTGACCCTCCATATGTCTATAATGCCATATTGTGACATGGTTTTAAGTAAAAAGTCTCTGGATTTCGACAAAGTATGTTGTCGACTAGAAGTGGTCTTATCTAATAAAGGATCGAGTACAATATTAAAATCTCCTGCTATTATAACTGGTTCTGTAAAGTGTAGGAGTTCAGAAAATAGTGATTCTAAGGCTGATGGGTCATCTCTGTTAGGCCCATAGTATCCCACTATCGTAAGGCGTGAGCCTCCTATCACTACTGTTGCAATGGCCCACCTGCCTGCAGGATCTGTTTTCTGCTCTACAAGTCTAGTGTTTATTGTTTTTTTAAAAAGAATAGTAACCCCTCTGATGTTAAGTGTCTGCGTTGTAGTAACGGCTACATCTATCCAGTTGTTATTCTTAACCAAATCATGAACCTCAGCCTCAACCAAATGAGTCTCCTGAAGTATAATGACCTGCGCATCAAAATCTCGAAGATATTGTTTTATTGTATTAGATCTAGGTTTGGTGCGCAGGCCATTAACATTCCAGGAGAGTATCCTAACTGCACTCATATTTAGTATATCTATTGAGGCAGAATCTTTCAAACTTACTGCCAGTGACATAGATCTGAGATTTACATACCGTCCATCTTTTAACAATGATAGAGATGATTAAGAACTCAGAGATGAGAAACATTTTATGCCCTTTTACCCCACCCCACCCCCCGTGCCCCTCACCCACCTCACCCACCCTCCCTTGAGGAACCCTTGATTATCCACCGCAACACGTCCGGGTTTGGTACCCCTAACCCAATCCTAGCTCTGCGGAGCTGTATTTATTCTGGAAAATAAAAAGTCGCCAGAGGTGTTCAATTTCAGTTTAGAAGGCTACATCGATTTGTTGGATGTGCTAGATTAAATTACGAGGAGTGGGGTAATTAATTTTTTTTTTTTCCTTTTTCTCCTTCTCTATTTTATTTATCCTTTTTTTCTCCCTTCTTCCCCTTTTTATGAATTTATTTTATATACATATGAATATATATATGTGTATATTTTTTTTTTCACCCAAGTTCGACAATTAGATAGTATGTTTGATTCAGAGCTATTAGGCAATGTTATGAGCTTGTAAGCAATAAGCCTCATCTTTTAGGAGTACCTAAGCTCATCAGCAGGTCAAGTTTGCATTGTTGAGTGGTATAACTTATTTTGTGTTTTAAACTTCACCTAGGAAAGATACATAGGAATTTTCTTAATATATCAATGGATTGCTATCTACTACTACACACACTACTCTAATTCTATTTGAATACAGGCACTTGGCTACACCTACCTTGTACCTCTTCTGCAATAACTTCTTCTACATTTCTAGGAACCATCACCTTTTTTGCTATAGGACTACCATTCTTCTTTTCATAACATCATCCTATTTCATCATAGCTCGAACTAATCTGTTATCCTGGCGATAGCTTTTTTCATTAAAGAAAGGCTCTACACAAGAAGTATGAATCCATTCTCCACTAAAAACTGTACACAAATTGCTTCCATTTACTTAACTTTTCTTCCGGTTTTGTCTCCTTATGCATAACACTATTATGTCAAGAGTCTTTATTCTATTTGGAATCAAAATGAAGAGCTCATCTTCAAAGATAAAGCTTTAACAACTACTCTCTCAACTCGTTCTTTCTCTTTCACTGCGTCTCTACTATGAAACATCCTGGCTCTCATTTCCTTAAACTGCTTCTTTCTCCTGGTTATGTTGTGTCCATGTCTGCTACAATCTTTTCTCTTCTTCCAATTTACACTTTGTCCACTCTTGTTGCTTCTCATAGTCATAATTGTATTTTCTTTATTTTGTAATCTTTGCAAATGTCCACATATACTTTTAAGAAATGACTTTGGCCCAGATGCATGAAAGGAAAATCTGGTCACAAAGGGGCAGATTCTCAGAGTCTGTCCCTTTGCGACCGGTATTTTTGCATTTGGGAAGCATCATCTTAAATGCAAAAATCGCAATTTAAGGAATCTCTAAATTGAGATTCCTTAAATTGTGATTGCATTTAAGGAATCCCAAATTGAGATTCATTAAATGCAATGCAACAAAGTAAAAAAATAGCGATTTAGCTAATAGGGGGAGCAAATTACCATGAAGTTGAACTTCATGGTAATTTGCAAAAACTTTGAAAAATGCACTTTTGTGCATTTTTCAAAGTTTCATGTTGCGCACACACATGCCCTTAGGACATGTGTGTGCGCAACATATGTGCACAGATTATTTTCAGGTGTGCAACAGGGTGTCCTTTGGACACCCCTGCACCCTTGAAATTGCATTCTCTTTTTGCGATTCGCTAATTGCCAATCGCAAATTGAGAATGTCTTCCCATTCATTCCTATGGGCCTCTAGGCCTATAGGAATGAATGGGCAGGTATTCCTCAATTTCCGACTCGCAATTTGCGACTCGCAATTAAGGAATATTAAGAAATCGCAATTTTTTTAGCGATTTCTTCATGCATAGCATTTTGCTATTCCTTATTAGCGAATCCTTATTTTTCGCTAATAAGGAATCGTAAAATGGATGCTTGATGCATCTGGGGGTTTGTGCTCTTACTAGTAGCTCTTTTTTCTTTCAGCACTTTTTCTGCATTTAGCCCCTTTGTAACTCATTTCTGCAAACATACTGTAGTTGCTTCTTTTGCTTTATCATCTGAGGTTTTGTACGAATTCTCACTGTGTGCAGTTATGTATATCTTGTTCTGTTATTAAAAAAAGTATATTTTAATGTTTACCCTAGCCAATGTACAAACAACTTTACTACTGACTTACAGATTACACAAAAACTGTTTTAAGGCAGTTTTAAATCTACAGAGGAACCTAGCTATATTACTACATGCACTTACTTCAATATAGCAAACCCAAAGCAAAAGAGAAAATGTAGTTTATTGGTTACTTATTTTTTAACATTTTAGCACTCTGTCCTACAACACAGCTGCACTATATCTCACTTCTAATATATACATGCTGAAAGATCAGTGTATCCCTTCTGTAGTAAATTGTAAAATGAACATCAAGCCAAGGGAGTGTATTTACAAGCCCCATGCACCAAAGCGTCACTATTTTGACACACCACTGGCATAGTATTAGGCTCCATATTTACGAGGCGATATGAAGCTACCCTGTGTGCCTTTTCATGGCTTTGTAAATACAGGCCCGTTTCATGCAGTACTTGCGTAAAAGGAGCATGCCATGGGTGTTGCTGTGGGTGTTTCCACGCAACACCCATGCAAACAAACTAGAATTCAATTTGACGTGTGATGTGCCAAGGAAGAAGGAGGTGGCCAGATGGTACTGGTTACTGGTATAGTTAACAGATGGTGTCTTCAGACTTCCAGTTGGCCTGTGAGGAAAGATCTTGCTGGGGATGCACCCTGAAGATTTATGGCAAGTATCTTTTAACATTCTGTATTTCACTGTGCATCCCTCAAATTTAAGGAGGTACCACATGTTTTGTCTACATAGGGGTATATTGGACATCCCTTAAGTTTACCATGTTGACAAAAGTAAGAATGCAGAGGTGTGCAAAATGTGGCTAAGAGAAAGCAGATGATATCCACATGTTTTTGGAGTGTCCTGGGATCCAACAATTCTGGGATGATGTGAGTAGATGTATTTCAACTATACTTGGCACTGCACTTCAGGTAAGCTTGGATCTTGTATTCTCCGGGGTTCCAATACAGCATGCTCACATGTCGAATGATGTAAAAAAGAGGGTTTTTTATTTGATTCTCCTCGCCCAGAGAGAAATCTGCAAAACATGGATTAGTAACTTACCTCCGACTGAAGCAGACTGGGTAAGTTCCATTAAATACACCATCAGTTTGGAGAGAGCATTGGTAAGAAAAAAATTAATTTTGGTCTCCTACTCTAAATTGGCTAGACCTTGAATGAAAGGAACCAGTCTGAGGCAGAGAGATGTCCAATGATTATGCCTTTTCTTCTTGTTGTTCTTTACTTCTCCGGTGTGATCTGCAGTTCGGCTATTTGGCATGGGCAGATAACGGAGGGAGAGGTTTTATGGGATGCCTTGATCCTTGGCAGTTAACGAATATCTCTGGCAGGCGCTAGTTGAAGGGGGCCCCAGAGTGCCGTTTCCAAGGTGAATGACGACATAATAAAAAATTAAAAAACACCCATGCATTTTACCACATTACCAGATTTACAACGATTTGTATACCTTAGAATACGTCAGAATTCTATGCCTCCCCAGGGGAGGTGTAGAGAGGCACAACACGGAGAAATACTTTTATTTCTCCTTGTTTTTTCCTCTTTCTATGCATGCTGCATTCTGGAAAAAACCTCTGGTGATCTTTTTCCTGCACAAAAACAATCACCCCGACATAACAGGCACTATTGCACCATGCTGCAAGGGAATCTCTATTGGAGCATGACAGCCAGTTGAGTGCCATCATAGGGGAGAGCACAAGGATCCATCATATTCTTATAAATATGACACATCCCTTTGCTGTAAGTAATGCAGCACTGTGTGGCCAAAAGGCTTGCGGCTCTGCACCAACTGTAGAAGTACATACAGTGTCTCAACACTATAAACCCAAAAACACACCATAAGAGCTATTTGCATGCCTCTCTACCACTGTGTCACTGGTGAAATAGTATCTCAGTACTTTCCTACTTAAATGTATCAGATTTAAACTTTGGGAAACACTGCATATAGAAATCTGCACATTATTCTATATCCAACCATATATGTTACTAATTCTTCTGACTACTTGCAAAGAATGTGTGACAGGTTGCATATATAATTCCCCATGTGGTTCTAAAAGACTACATATTCTTCAGTAAAACTTGCAAATACATGGGTTTGTAGTTGAATACATCAATACTCCCTGGAGGATTGAATGAAAGCATAGATAGTGCCAAGGTGATTCCCTGAGGATACATGCATTGCTTAGATCATTCTCTGACTCTCATACCTCCATGGGTCATTCCATATTTGCATACTTACTGCCTGCATGTTTGCATGAGTGTACCACTAGTATATGGGTGTTTGGATGAGTGCATGAGTAGCACCTGAATGATTAGGTAAGTGCATGACTAATGGCTCAATAATTCAATACATGCATAGATACTGGTGGGATGATTAAATGAGTGCAACCCTGGTGCATGGGTCATTGCAAGAATGCATAAATAGTAAATAGGTGATTTATGAAGTGCATGGATAGTGCATATACGATTGTTTAGGCCCGTGCATAGCAACTTGCCTATTAGATGAGTGCATGAATAGTGTTTTAGCGATTGGATACTGCCCATTTGTATTTGGTTGTGTGAACAGGTAGTGCCTGATGTTTAGATAACTACATGGGTAGTGCCTGGAGAATTGAGTAAGTGCATCAGTAGTGCCTGGCTAATTAGATGAGTGCATGACTACTGTCTGAGTGACTGCATGGTTCTATTGTTAAAGCTTGAGAGATTGGATGAAAGTAAGTGTAGTGCTGAGGTGTTTGTATTAGTGCAGGCCTATTGCCTCAGGGCCCGATTCACAGAACAAACGTAAGACAAAATCCTAAACTTACTACTTTTGGTATTCACAGAAGATATTTAGTAGTAGTAAAGTTAGGATTTTGTCTTAAGTTTGACTTAAGACAAACTTTAGACAGACTTAAGACAAACTTAAGACAAACTTAAGACAGACTTAAGACAGACTTAAGACAGACATAAGTTTGGATTTTGTCTGAAGTTTATCTTAAGTCGCTCTTAAGTCTGTCTTAAGTCTGTCTTAAGCTTGTCTTAAGTCTGTCTTAAGTCTGTCTTAAGTTTGTCTTAAGTTTGTCTTAAGTCAAACTTAAGATAAAATCCTAACTTTACTACTGCTAAATGCCTTCTGTGAATACCAAAAGTAGTAAGTTTAGGATGTTGTCTTAAGTTAGTTCTGTGAATCAGCCCCTGTGTAATTAAAGGACTGCATAGGTACTGGATGGGTGATAGTTTTACTGCAATGGCACTCTGTACATAATTAGATGAGAGCATGAGTAGTACCTGAGTATTTCGTCAGTGCACATGTGTGCCTCAGTATTTCAATGACTGCATGGGTTGTAAGTAGGTGTTTAGATGGCTGCATAGGTTCTGCACAGATGTTATAATGATTGCATAGTTACAGCCTTGTTTATTGTCTAAGTCAATAATTAGTACCTAGCTGATTAGAGGAATGTATGGGTTGTGCCTGTATAGTTCAAACACTACATAATTCTTGCCTGCCTGATTGAAAGAGTACATATGCAGTGTCTGGGTAATTGAATACTTCTCGGGATAGTGAATCTTTATTTTGATGACTTCCTGAGTAGTGGCTGGGTGATTGCATGAGTGCCTGACCACTGCCTGACTGTTTGTGAAAGGAGCTTCGTTGATGTTAGATACATAACAGTTGTCACTTTATCTCTGGCTCATTGTGTATCTCCTTCTACCTATTTTACTGTATTTATGCTTTTCTTGTGAGCTATGTGTGAATTAAATCAAGGCATCGCGCTTGATATATAATTGCATACATGGCTCTCTAGAAACATACAATGCTTTGTTACTGAGTGTTAGACTTGGCCCTTTTGGCAGGTTCACCCCTAAACTTTTTGCCTTTTCTGTGACCTGATATTGGTAGTTTTTGGCCTCTGCACACTTTAGCACTATGGCCCAGTGTAAAGTGCGTGCCCACTCTGAGTGCATGTGGTGAGATTGGCCTGACCTCCCATAGGAATGCATGGGGGATATGTGTGTCCATGGTAATTCCTGGTATGAGGGGAGTGAAAGGGCAAGTTTAGTATGTATGAACTCATGAGAAAAAATGCTGCGCTATGGTGGCCGCAGACTTATGGTGACTGGTGGAGAAATGCCACTTTCAGAAGTTGGCATTTCTGTGTGCTATGTGTCTGCCTGTCTGATGTGAATTGCATGTCTGACTTGTGAGTGACAGGGGCTGGATGCTGTGGGTGGCTCCAGGAGGCAGGATGAGTCAGCGCTAGGCTGAATAGGGACATCTGCATTCTGAGTAGTGGGAGGGGAGGTCCCTGGTCCCTGAATAGGAGTGTGCCTGCCTTAGTGAATGCTGGCTCCGCCCCCTTGTGTTGCGTCTGATGAAGAGCCCCCACCTAACAATAGGGAAGGGGAGCCTGGTAAACAGAGTGCTCCAATTCCCCCCTGAACCAGTTGCATCTGATTCCCCAGGCCATGTGCTGTGTCAGAAAGGAAAGGGGTGTATAAAAGAAGGGGCTGTGACCCCATGAAGTTGTTGTGCTGTTCCTGATTGAGGAGGGCCTGCTGCTGCTGCTGGGCTCCAGGAGGAACCGCCACTAGGGACTGCCTCCCTGCTGGAGGGCTCTGTGGGCTGGCCTGCCTGGGCCCAGCCCTTGCCCCCTTCCTCCTAAAGGACTTTTCTCTGGACTGAGCACCCTACCTTGATTCTTGCTGAAAAGCGCTAAATCCTTATTGCTGAGGAACTCTGTGCTTATTGGGAGCAGCGCTTTAATTTTGTCCAGCTTGCCTCTCTGACCTTTTGCTGAATTGTGGACCCTAGCGCTTAGAGGGCGCTTCTATATTTAATTTGCAGCACGGAGAGGCTGTCTGTGGATTCCCCCACATTTCATCGTCTTGCGGAAGCCCACCTAGTGTATTTGTGCAGATTTTCACTGTAATCCAGAAGCAGGTGCCCACCCCGCCTATTTGTGCCAATTTTCACTGTAATCCAGAAGCGGGTGCCCACCCCGCATGTGGCACTGACTGGCGGGTGCCTATCCTACTTATGTAGGATTCTGGCAGGTGCCTACCCCACCTTGAATATTTTTGCGATGAGCGGGTGCCCCTCCCCTCATCGCGGCCAAGACCAAATATAGAATCACCACTGCGGCCCGGACGGAAGGGGGAAGTCAGGCCAAGTTGCCTGGCCTTGGGCGGGACACGCACTGGAATCCCGCCCACTGCTGAAAAAGCCACCTGGAACCGCGTGGGCTCCTCAGCAAAGTCCCGGGTCCCGGGTGAAGTGCGGCGAATAGCAGAGTCTCCCCCTCTGTGGTGAAGACCTGCAGAGGCGGTGAGAGGGATCAGGCGGCATGAGGAGGATCCTCAGCGCTTATGTCCAAGTGAAGGTGGGGCTCTCATGAGCAGAGAGCGCCCTGAGGAGACAAAGCCTGCAGCAGCCGAAAAGGAGCCCAGTGAGTGGGGCTTAGTTGTGCAGTGGTTGGGGGTGTGTTGGGGCACATGGCTGGTGCTCACCCCCTGTGACCGTGCCTAGGGGGGTCGTAGTGCCCATGCTGATTTTCCAGCTGCCCCACCTGACAGTGGGCAGCTGCAACATTGGGCATACTTTTACTTCACGCCTCAGTGAGGTCCCAGCAGGTACAGTTGTGCTAGGAACTATTATTGAGTCACAGATGCGCCTCACCGGCACGGGCAGCTACACCATTTTTGCAGAAATTAATTCAGAGTCCCTGAAGTGGGACACAGGAGGCACGGAAGTGCCAGGCCTCGAATTGATTCACAGCTGCCTAGCAAGTAGTGGGCAGCTGCTACATTTAGGCCAAGTTCATTGCGTACTTTTTACTAATTGCTGCATTGGCATCCTCCAGCCCTGACACTTCGGGACAGAGGGCATTTGAGCCCCAGCGACAGGTCAGTTGGCCAGGGGGTCAGCTGAGTATTGGTAGGGTGCCAGGCCCTAATGTGATGCCCCGGGTGTTTAAGTGAGGGCATTCATGCTTACAGGTATTGCGTAATGTAATTATGCTTGTGATGCCCACTGTGATAGATGCGTAAGGTGTTTATGCTTACAGTGATGGCATAATGTGTTCACGCCTACAAGGACTGCATACTGTGTTTATGCTTAGAATATTTAGGCGTAAAGTGATTTAGGCGTAATGTTCTGGCCTAATGTTATGCAGACATAATGTGTTTATGTTGCAGGTGCTAATGCTGAGTACAGTTTCTGCCAGTAATTACTGGTTGTGAACTACTTTTATTACAAGTCCTACATTTACCCTTTCCACTTTGTGATGGTCCTGACAGTGGCCCAATTGGCCCTGTCAGGTATATATAGTTCCCTGTAAATATTGCCTGGTGCCAGTTGGCACAGTGTACATTGTGTGATTATGATCTAATATGTTTATGAGAATACAAAGGCTATTTTTGATATAACCTTGTGTGGAGTTCCTTTTATAGTGTGCCTAGGGTGTTGCTACTGGGTGTGTATGTTGCGCAAACGCTTTACACATTGCCTCCGGGATAAGCCTGACTGCTCGTTCCAAGCTACCTGACTAGAGTGCAGGTGTCTGCCTGGCTTTGGCGCAAGCCTTAACCAACCAGAGATCCCATTTCTAACACAGAACATGCATTGGCAGCAGTAAGTTTCTAAAACAAAAAACATTTTGATGTTTTTCAAAGCACAAAACCTATTGCGAGTGGCATTCTAACATCATTCTTCATTACTTCTACTGCTTCTGCAACATATATTCAGCATATCTCAAATAAAAGTTACACTTGAAATGAAGCTAGCACAAGAACTCACGAGGCATTCTGCACTATAAATCCTCCTACATTTTAAATAAACCAAGTTTAAAGAAAAACACTACCCTCACCATATACATGAATTTCTCATCAGCCTTACTGAACATAGATCACCATATGAACATATAAGTGATTTCGTAATAGATATACACCTTCAAGACATCCTTCCCAAAAATATATACCTCTTTGCATTTTTAAGTAAATTCAAAAGTCCTACCATATATAAAGCTATGTACAAGCACAAAAACCATATCTCACCATCTAAGTATATGGAAAGAAGTCATATAACTTAAAAACCACATTGACAAATACTTCCCAATACTTACCTAACAAGTATTACTTCTTTCTAATTCATATACAGGCGGAAAACATGTTATCATCTTTTATTTCCACTACACTATTCCTGTTTAATAATGCTACTAAATTATTACAACTGCCAGAATGCAAATAACAGATGTATCTATTCTGCACATGATGTTTAGACATTTAAAACATTCTTAGTTCCTCATTGCAACTTTCCACAAAACTATGCTGTTATTTTTCAACAAAATACACAATGTAATAAAGAGGAACTAATTCATTTTTCTCTTACTTACCAAAACATTCACCACTAACCTCTTAAACACATACCCTCTAATAGATACAGTTCATTTCATATATTTTTTCACATCGCTTTGATACTCCTTTTAATCAAACTCCTATATACATCTTCATTTCTAATGTACATTTTTTTTAATAATTACAAAGTGATACACATACCAGTGAATAGAGTTTGTAGATTATATTAATGTTTTAGCTCTTTCTGGATAGTTTTGACACTGTTAAAATTTGTAAAAACTAAGCACAAGAATGGTACACCACTCTCATACAAAGTCACTCTAAAATGGCAAACTCTTCAACTTGCCACTCTATCATCATAAGAAAGGCAGCAAATGAAAACATGTCTTTCATTTTACTACTGCATCTCCACTTGTGAATGGTTAGCATCTGTTACTCCTTTTCCTCTCTCGCAATACAAGGTTCCTGTAGGCGCGTTTTCACAATGTTTTCGCAATGACCATGGAGAAATTGCAAACAAAAAGGGAGTTCAAACCTATATCTAGCTTCATTTTTCTGAAATTTAAATACAACATAACAGTTTATTACATAGTCCTGAGTTGGAAATTAAAACATGCCATTACTTAAAGTGTGTCATCACTCCTCAACTTTAAAAAAAATGTTCTGTCTCTTTAACACCTTCCCCCGCCAATATTTTTAGCTCAGTGTACCTAGCAACCCAGTGGAACCAGTAGGTCACAAGTTCACAGCATATTCTAGAAGGAACATGCTGCTTCCAAATAAGATACTTATGCGAGAAGTGGGGTTGTGTCCTTCACTGTGGCCGGGTAGGACAACGTCTTAAACATTAGAAAATAAGGAACTCGGTCACGGTTTAGTTCTGCCTCTTTTATTATTTTGTGCAGAATATCACCCTAAGGTAATTAATCCTTGGGTGATGTATATACTTTTTTTTGAGTAATACAAGTTACATCACCTTTTTTTTTTGTTCAAGATTTCTGAAAACAGTCTGGGGTTTTTTCGCTGCCATACAAAAAACATACATTATTACATTTACTATAAACACTTTTTACAATCCACAATTGGAATACAATTATCAGTTAAACAATACATTTATCACAAAACATTTTTACAAAACTTCAAGTTTGTACCCTACCAAGTACATATACTACCAGGCCTACGTTATCCTGATTCTATCTAGTCTAGGACTGGTCACGCAAAGGCAAAAAGCTTGATATGCATTTTTTTCTCTATTGCATTTAAAAGGATTTTCTAAGGCCTTTTGCGGAAAGTGCATTCGTATTTACGACGAATGTGCCAAAGCCGACGCGTTTCCAAGCCCGTCTCTCATTTATCGGGCTTTTCTTCAGGGCTTTTAGTTGGGTACCTTCCTGTATTGCATGTGCAAATATGGTTTTCGTTATTTTGACTCTTGACTGGCGTTTTGCTTTATAATTGATTTCGGTTGTAATCATGTCGCTACTTGTCATCTGTTTAAGGAATTCTACGACTTTGCATGAAGAGGCTTTCAGGGTTTTCGCATTTGCAGTATGTGGGCAGCGCGCCAAACTATCATTTTGGGGAAGGCGTTGCCTTTTCTTTTTTCTGTTTTACCGCATCCACTGCAATCTCCGTGTGTAGCTGCTTCAGTCAGCCAATTTGCTTCCCGAGTCAAGGGAAGCAAACTAGGGACCCAGGTAAGGCGATCCCGCGCGAGAGAACTTATTTTTACAGCGTGAGCATGAAAAAAAATTCCAGTATGCTGGGGATCGTGGAAATTTTGACATATTCGCGCTCTCCGCGGAACGCGAAAATGTCAAATGATCGCAATTTCCGCGAGCGGAACGGAATTTGACGCCCAGGCCTACCACAGATACATTACAAAATAGGAAAACAAAAGCAGACATTCAATGACCACCAACCCGTCCAAAAATAAAATGCAAAAAAATCCATGCTGAACATTACCCCACACATATTACTATATACATACTTCTTTAAAAAAATTTAAACTCATGTTTTTGTACTAAGTTTGTTTAAAATCCATCTTTTTTTAAAAACATTTTTATTAACCTCTTTCAAAAAGCTCTCACATTACATCTTAGTGCAACTGGTTACATTACAGTGGTACAAATATGCCTTTAGGACGTAAACTGATTGCATATGAGGTGCATAGTGGGGGCATAGGTCCATCAGTCTCTGACGTGATGTGAGTTCAGGGGGGAAACTGGGGGAGATGATTGGAGAAACGTGTGTGGGAAGGAAGAATCTGGTAACACTACAAATGAGAATAAGGGGGCGCGGAGACCGTGCCAGGGAGGTAGGATCATGAAGGATGTTCGGGACACATCTGCCGAAGGTAGTTAGAGGTGGTTAACATTGCCGGTACAAATATCCATCGTGGAGGGGTGCTGCCCGATGTGGCAGCTATTGGGGCGTCAGCGCTGCCGAGGGTGTAGCGTCGTGTTAGGAGGTGCTGGGGGTAGCGCGCATACGGGATTGCTTAAACTGTTGGTATAACGTGGCCCATTCTAAGGATATGGGGTGTTTGCGCTGGCCTTTCCTCCTCCCTCAGGGCTTCCTCCTCCGCTGCCGCCCACTTTTGCATCGCACCCACCGATGCCTCAAACGAGGGACCGGTGGTCGTGATCCTTTTTGCTAGGAGCAGGGACAGAGCATCATAGCGGACCTGTACCTTGCGTGTCTTCGGCCTACGAAAGATTCCCAAAGCTACCGCCTCCCAGGAGTGCAGCTCTGTGAGACCCGAGACAGTGCAGATAGAGTCGAGTATGACTAACCATAATAACTGAAGGGCTGGGCAGCTCCAGAACATGTGTTGAAAGTGTGCATCTGGGGAGTGACACCTGGGACATAAGAACTGTGTGTCGGGGCAGAACTGTTGGAGACGCGCCGGTGTCTGATATGCTCTGTGTAAGATGAAGTACTGTATATTTTTGAACCTTGCGTTTCTAAACACTTTCTTTGGAAATTCCAGCGCTTTGTCCCATTCCTTGTCATGCAGTTGCCGCCCAAACTCGTCCTCCCATGTGGCTCTCAGAGTGAGCAGGGGCTTGTGTGCGAGTTCTCTAATTGACTTATATAGCCATGTGACAGGGTATCGGCCTATGCCCATGTGTAAGATAGTGTGGACGACAGGGTGTGTTGCAGGCTCGCCAGTTGTAAGGTCACTGTGTGGGCGGAAACAGATGAGTTGTCGGTGTGTCAGAAACTGACCCGGGGGAGGTCGTAGTCCTCCATGAGCTGCCCATACGGGCGAAGTTGCCCCTCCGCGAACAAGACTTTCGCTTCCGTGACCTCAGCCTCTCTCCATGTACGCAGTCTAGCGCGCGTGAAATAGGTTTCCCCCCCTGGCCATCCAACCAGCGGTAGTCGTGGGCAACAGCATGGCGCCTTTGCCGCAATGCGATGAATTTGTTGCATGCATTGGCGGACCACCGACACCTGCCGGGGATACGTCTGGCGGGGTTTGGTGACAGGGAGTAGCAGGCGACAGAGCTCAGGGATGGGGACAGGGCCCTGCATTGTGCATGTCTCCCCGGTATGCCTACCCGATGACCAATACGAGAGCCACTGAAGCTGCGCTGCTAGGAAGTACAACTCAAAGGCAACTGTAGTTTGCTGAGGGCTATTCGATGGTGGCCATTTCCCCACACGAGTGCACGAAGGAGCATATCCAATTCACGGAAGAAGCTTCTGGGTGGTATAACCGACAAATTGGTGAAGTAATACAATAGTCTGGGAACGATGATCATAGGGGCTAGAGGGAGGTTTTTCCAGAAGCCACGGACGATCGAATGCTGGCGAGTACCTTGCAGTGATTTCCCTCGTAGATGTCAATGGGAGAACGGTAGAGGCGGACACCGAGATAGCGGGAGGGCGCCTGTGTTCCATGGGAGGCTCTGCGTGCCGATCCGTATCTCCCGTGGAGCGAGGGAATGGTGTAGGGGGTAAACTACGGATTTATCCCAGTTCACCTGGAGGCCCGAATCCTCTGCAAATTTGGACAGGACTGTCCATATGGGTGTCAAGTCTTCGGTGATATCCTGAATATATAGAAGGAGGGCATCCGCGTACATGGAGACACCGTGAATATTGTCAGCTATAGGGATGCCCCAGGCGGTTCCCTCCCGGCGTATGCGTATTGCCAGGGTTCCACTGCCAACGCGAAAATCAAGGGTGAAAGGGGGCAGCCCTGTCTGGTGTCTCTCTCAACCTGCAGCGGGGGCGAAATGTACCAACCGAGCCTGACCCGAGACGTGAGATTGGTGTATAGCAGCCGAGTGTATTGTAGCAGAGTTGGGTATATTCCCGTCCGACGGAGGGCAGCAAATAGGTATGGCCAGGTCACAGTGTCGAAGGCTTTTTCGAGGTCAAGGATGATGCAAGCCGTGCAGGGAATGGCGCCCCCCACCTGATCCTAGGCATGGAATATCCGTCTGATATTCTGAGACGTGTTCCTACCGGCAACAAAACCGTTTTGGTCTGGGTGAACCAGGGGGCGTAATATTTGTTCGTACCGAGTGGCTAGAATTTCCCCCAAGACTTTGCAGTCAGCTGATAGAAGCGTGATGGGGCGGTATGAGGACAATTGTTGTGGGTCTCGTTGCGGTTTAAGAAAGGTCACGATGACCAATTCCCGGAGTGATACTGGGAGTACTCTCCGTTCAAATGCGTCCGTGAACATGGTGGTCAAACGAGGGATCAGAAGGGTAGAGAAGGTACTGTAGTACTCGAGGGGTAGCCCGTTGAGGCCCAGAGCCTTATTCTGCGCCAATGAGCGGATCGCGCGGGAGACGTCTGCTTCTGATATTTTCGTATCTAAGGAAACCCTAGTTGCCTCTGTGATATTGGGGAGCAACAGCGGGTCTAGGAAATGGTTTACCGCTTCTTGCCGATGGTTCGTCAGGGTGCTGTAAACCGCGGCGTAATATTGATGAAACGCATCGAGAATGTCCTGTTAGGAGCGCACCAGAATGCCTGCAGGGGCTCGGTCATGGGTGCGGTATCAGTGTCTTGGCGCGCCAACCACACCAAAAGCGTTCCCGTTTTGTCTCGTTCTCTGTGTACCCGAGCAACGAAAGCTCAAAAGTTAAATTCACGCAAGTCAGCTAAAGCAGTAGCGTATTTTGTTTTTGCCTCGGCCACCTGAGCCGCCGTTGCGGAGCTAGCATCCTCCTTTTTAGTAAATGTCGCTAGCGTGCGTTCTGTGTCGGCGAGTGTTTGCTCTAGTGTGCGGCTGGCCCCCACTATCTGTTTAATGCATGTGCCCCGGGCCACTACTTTAAATGCATCCCATTCCACTAGTCTGGTGGTGGTGGACCCTGCGTTGTGAGTGAAATATTCTTGGACATCCTATGCATGATCGCGCAATACCTGGTCAGTGAGGCAGTCCCGCGGGTGGCGCCAAGTGGGCACTGGCAGGTGAGGGGTCTCCATTGGAATCGCAATATGTATGCATCATGGTCTGAGACTACCCGGTCTAGGTAGTCAGTGTGTTGGACCTTAGGTATTAGTGACAGGGTGCGTAAGAATCTGTCTAACCAGGTTCGCAAGTTGTGGGGGATGGAGTGAAATGAATATAGCCTTGTGTGGGGATGATGGTCTCTCTACGCGTCTACTAACGCCCAGTGACTGACCCAGCGGCAATTTGTCTGTCTCTGGTGCTGTAAGATGCGTTTCTTGCAGGAACGCAATGTGGGTGTGTTGGCGTTTTATGTATGCATATGTTGTATATCTCTTGCGCGGTGTATGGAGGCCCCGTGCGTTCAGGGTAAGAATACTAATATCTGCGTGCTGCATTGGGAGGTTGGAGAAATACTATCTGCACTCTGGCGCGAGTTCTCAGCTGTAGGATACACAGGTGCTAAGAGTGATTTGGTCGCGCTGTTCTTGAAGAGAGCCCTCGTAGACCCCCCTCCAGATGTGTTGGCTACCCAGATGCTCATGTCTCCTGTGGGGTATGAGGGGTGAGTTAACAGGGTGAATAGCACATGTAACTGGGTGGGAGAACTATCCCAATACCTGGGACGCATTGGCAAGCCCGATACGTCCAAACCAGTGCTCCTAGAACCAGAGAGCGAACAGTCAATTCGTAGGGGTGGCAGGTCATGCCTGCGAGGTGTGTTTCCTGCCGGTGCGTTAGCAGGAGAAATGTTCATCGGTATGGAGTGTAGTGCGTCCAGTGGGCTGTGACGCATAATGCGGCGAGTTCCCTGCTGGAATTCCCCGCTCGCAGGTGTTCTGGGGCGTAGCAAGCTTCCGGGCAACAACTTTCAGTACTTTCAGTGAGTGGCATCAGCAATTTGTGGTGTGACCAGGGACATAGTAATAGAGTCAGCTGTGGGATGGGCTGTGTTACTGTCATCTTCACTCCTCGAGGAGAAGAGATGGGGGATCCCCTCGACGTCCTCCTCCGATTGGGGAGCCCCAAGATCAGCAACGGCCTGAAGGGCCTTTCGGCGCTCCTGCATGAGCTGCTCCAGGTCCGGGGAATCAACCTCATGTCGTCTCGCGGGTTCTCTCCAGCTCTGTTGTCCTTGCGGTTGTGTGTGCTGCGAGGTACGTCTCCTGTTGCGCGGTGGCCTGTGGCTGCGCTTATGTGGCACGGCCGTAGCTGGTCCCTGTGTGCAATGGCGTTCTGCCCAGTCGCAGGCCTCCGCCGCAGTGGAAAAGAAGTGTGTAGTACCTGCATGGATGACTGTCAGGCGGGCTGGAAACAGTAGAGAATACTGTATGTCATTTGCCCTTAAGCGACGTTTAACATCCAGAAAGGACGCCCTGAGTTTTTGCACCGCCTTGGCGTAATCAGGAAAAATCATGACGTGCTGGTTTTCGACTTCCAGGGGGCCTGCATACCTAGCGGCTCGGAACACCGCATCGCAGTCCTGAAAGTGAAGGAATTTGGCGAGCAAAGGGTGAGGCACATTGCCGAGAGGTAGTTTTCCGGCCGGGACACGATGGGCTCTTTCAATAGAGAAAAAGGCAGTGCGGTCCTTGTATGGAGTGAAGGACTTCACCAAGGCCTCCACGTATTCGATGCGGTGTGCTCCCTCGACCCCCTCCGGGAGACCCAGCACGCGTATGTTACAGCACCGGGAATGTCCCTCCAAATCGTCCACCCGTTCCTCCATGGTTGCCAAGTGATCCAGGGTTGTCCGAAGTGTTTGCTGCTGCGTCTTCAGGGCGGGCTGTATATCCGCGAGGGACCTTCCCCCTCCTGCACCTTGTCGGCTAATTTCTGCTGGTCAACGCAAATGAGGTTTATGTCCGTAGTGAGAGTGCCCTGGCGCTCTTCCATGGAGACCCTGGAAAGTTCAATGGCCGCCAGGACCCGGTCCAGCTTGTCGGAGATAGTTGGGTCCGGCTGGGGCGTGGGCGTTTTAGGAATGGTGCTGGTTCGGGGTTGGTTTTCTGGTGCTGTTTTGGGTCCCAACGTCTGCTCAGTAGCCCTCGGCTTCCCTATGGTGCTGACCCCAGGTGTCTTTCCTGCTTTCAGCAGAGTCGATCGCGGGGGTGAGGCAGGGGTGTCGCGCCCCTGCGAGTCGACCGTCCTGCGAGTCGCCTTCTTGTGGTAGGGGGCGTAGTGCGCCCTCAGATCCCCAGCACTCCATCAGGGGCCACTCTGCCGCACCGCCAGCCGTGCTAATCGGGTGTTGCCCACAATGCGCCGTTGTTCCACGTCCAATCTGCCCAGCGGCCCAGCACATGGGGGCGGTCAGCCACAGAGCCCAGCCCAGCCCCGGGCCTGTCGATGTTAGTCCTATGTGAAACTGGGGTGCCCACTCACTGAGGTAAGGAAGGAGGTAGGCCCCAAGCGCAGTCCTGTTCACTGGGCCTCGGTCGCCATCTTAAGGTCAGGCAGTGGCGATGTGGCAACTGGCCCCCAATTGGTGTGCCTGGAGAAGTGGGGGGCCCCGAAAGGGCAGCGGGGAGGCTAGGGTCGCGCATCTCTCACCCCTGGATTGCTGTATCGCGGGTCCTCTGGGAGATCTGGCCACTGTGCCCTGGTGTCATCGCTCCGCTGTCGCCATCTTAGGGTCAGGCCGGCCCTGGCGCGAGAACCTTGCCGCCCGCAGGGCCGCCGGAGGTAGGTTTTGCCGCCAATTGCACCAGGAGCCGTCGTCCACATACAGTTGTGGGCGAACTCTGCCCTCACCGAGGGTATGAAGCCTCGCGGTGGCGCCTCCGCAGTCCGGCCGTCTCCGTCAGTCCCAAAGTGTCCCCGGCCTTCTGCCGACACGGGATGGAGCCTCAGGTTGTGGTGGCAGAGAATGTATGGGACCGTAGTGTGACCAATCCCAGCCCTGAGCACCCACCGGGTGCGTTCGTAGCCAAGGAATGCCGGGGTAGATCACGCTTCGCTGGTCCACCCCGATTAGAAGCGGGTGGCTGCCATCTTGAGCCCGGGTCGGAGGGCCGATGTCGGCGCTCGTCTCTACCCTGGTGGCGCGGGGTGCCTCCCTTCACTAGCTTCCCCCGGTGCCGCTGTTATTCCGCTGTCCGGGGGTGTTTGTCCCCCCTGTCGACGAAGATAAATGGTCTTCTGGACCGCCCGGCTGCAGAGCTTCAGCAGACAGCGGCCGCCACCGTGGCTTGCTAAGCCACCGTTTAAAATCCATCTTTAAGGCAGTTATTCAAGTCATCGCAATGACGTCGATAACCGCGACTATCACACCTTTTCCATAAAGTGTAAAACACATATATCTGCACATACTACAGTATTTTACACACTAGGGGTTTCAAAAAGTATTCTCTAAAGTCATGTTTTTCTAGAGAATTCCAGTACAAACCATGTCTAAAACCTATTTTATGTTTTCCCGTTGATGCCGAAGGTCGTGATGACTTTGGTAACTGCGATGCCCGAGGACATGTCGCAGAAGTGGCAAACAAATGCAGACATTCAATAGCCACCAACACATCCAAAAATTATAACTATATAATTAATTCAAAACCATCATAGTAGATAACTCACTATATAAATAACTCAATAAAAACATTTATCAAATCTCAATATCGCTTCAACGATGTGTATTAATGAGTTACTGTTATATTTTTATATATTTTCACCAATATTTGTGACGATGTTGATAGTCCCGATGTCCCAGGTGGGGGGAAAAATTGGGGACTGCCCTGGTGGTTGGGGTGGCGTGATATAATTTTTTTAATTTGGACACAACTTTTGTCACTAATACCCCCATTTCTCATCCATGGGGTCAGAATATCTCCAACCTGACCCCTTCTGTGGGCTTTCACACAAACTTTCAGCCCCGGGAACCATTACTGATCAATAAAATGGCAGCTGCAAGTTTCTGTTCAGGTTCCGTCCAGCCAATCACAGCATTCCCGTTGGTGCATGCATTCGCGATTAATCACAAAACCTCCACAAAATAACCACGGTCAGAATGATCATTATAATTTTCAGCTTAAATTTCACAAAAACTACTGAATGGATTTACACCAAATCAGCAAAAGGCACTTGAAATGACATCTATCTCCCTGCCAAATTTAGTGTAAGTCTGTTCAAAGAGGCTGAAAGTGTGGCTAGAAGTTCCAATGGGAAATAGCATTATAAACGCAACCATATTTGACGCCCCAAATTCTTGGTCCCCACTGCACGAATCACCCCTAAACTTTCCATGACAACTAGAACCTACCTTGGCACTTTTTTATTAAATTTTCATGAAGACTGGTCACACGACGCCAAAGTTATTGCCAAGGCAAAAAATTATTTTCCTATGGAAACTATGGCCTAACTAAAACTAGCTAATGGCGATCACCAGCAGGTAGTATATATATTCACTGAAAAAACTGAATGCTACAAGGGCGTTATAGTTTGGAAATAGAATTAAAAAAACATTCGAGAGTCACTAAAAAACCAAAGGTTACATGGACGTTAAAGCTAGGTTCAGATTTCACGCACACAAAATGATAGAAATTCAGCAGTTAGAGTTAGAATTATCTCAAGTGACTATAACTCGTGCACCAAGGTAACTATAACTTGAGCCCCTAGCACACACAGTTTTCTCATCAATAATTTAACAGCAAATGTTGCAGTGATATTATTAATGATGTCATAGAAGATGTCATGAGTGATGTAATATGTGGGGTAACTAGCAGTGCATGGCGAGGGCATGAGTTCTAGTTACCTTAGGGCACTTGAGCTGGCCTGCTTAACCAATCTCTGGAGATGGGTTGTATCCCCACTAACCTCAAGGAAGCGAGGGTTATCCCTCTACTGAAAAAAACAGGGGCAGATGTAGCCGATTTTAAGACCTAAAGGCCCTTCGCCCAGCTCCCCTTCCTGGCGAAAGTAGTGAAACAACATGTCCTCAAAACTCTGTCACTCTTTATTGAGGAACAACAGCTACTCCAGGAACAGCAGGCAGGCTTTAGGGCCCACCACAGCACTGAGCTGATGATGCTGTCAGTGCTGGATGAACTTAGACTCACGTCCGACAACAGGCAACCTAGTGCCCTTGTTCTATTAGACCTACCAGTGGCGTTTGAGATGGTCAATCACGAACAACTACTGGCCCAGATCTCAGAATTGGGTATTCATGAGCTGGCACACCAATGGATTGTGTCCTTCCTGTTAGGTCTGTCTCAAAGGGTCCAACTGGGTGATCAGGTGTCTTTTATCAGCAAACTAAACTGCGGAGTTCCCCAGACCCAGCGCTGTCCACTCCTCTCTTTAACATCTACCTCGAGTCTATTGTTGCCGCTCTGGCCCACATGGATAGCCAAGTGTTACTCGGACAACACACAACTGATCCTCCTGATTGACAATTCCTCCCAGGCCCATGAATGCATGCAAAACATACTGACATACACGGTTAACTGAATACCAGCCATATTCGCTTAAAAACAATCCTGATAAAACCGATGACTGCGCCATTATTACCAAAAAAACAACCTCTGGAATGACCTCTTCTGGCCAAAAGAGCTGGGTACTACCCCTACACCAGTCCCAGTTGTAAAAAGTCTAGGCATCAAGTAGATAGCAAACTCACCATGTCGAACCAAGTTTCCACAGTGGTCGGGCCTGTGCGGGCTTACTGAGACAACTGCGGAAACTAGCCCCCCTTCTTTCGGTCGTGTCTGCAATGATTGTGTCACAGCTGGATTACGGCAACACCTTATACACTATGTGCCTGGACATACCCTCCGGTCATCAGAGGCAGGCCTACTGGCCTGCCGATGATTTAAAATAATTTCTAAAGGTGGCAGAGCCTTCTATTTATTAATCCTTCAACTATGGAATAGGCTACCAGAGAGCCTACATGAGGAATCCGCACTTATTCCTTTCAGGAAAAGATTCAAGACAGACTTTAGTTACTCTCTCTCAGCGCTAAGAGATTTTCCGGTGATTATGCGCTCTATAAATCCCAGTTAACGTTAACATTAAAATTAACATACCTTTAAGTATAACTGCTGAATTTCTATGGTTTAGTGTGTTAAAATTTGAACCTAACTATAACATCCATGTAACCGTTGGTTTTTTGTGTGAATTTCTAAGGTTTTTTTAATTCTGTTTCCTAATTCTTCTTCTTCTTCAAATCTTTATTTCGATCACGTGATCATAAAAGATGTACAAAATTATCACATCAATTAAAAAATCCGAAGTATCATTATGTCATTAATATAAAATACATTGAAGTTTAAAAAAAGAATAATAATCACAAATGGGTACCGATGCATCAAGGAGAAAAAGTCTATCTAGAGTCTGCAGCCCTCTTTATCAATCGGGTTCGGGCATGCCACATTAGAGATAGGAATTTTGCCAGAGCAAACACAATTGGCGGGGATAAATCAGTCTTTAAAACTCTGTATGCGGGTAGGAATGTTCTGAATCCCATGTTTTTAAGGAGAGGGACAAGCCAATATTTCCTGCTTTTCAGATAGGCTTGACAGAAGAAAACCACGTGCACATCGTTCTCCTTTGTGTGTGCACATGCAGGGCACATCTCTGCAGGAACCGGACAGGACCAGCCTGCGGTAAAAGACCCCAACGGAAGGGTCCCGTACCTCCATTGGAGGAATAGTTTTCTAGTTAGCACCGGAGTCATGCCATATAAGACACTTCCGAGATTATACGAATCTTTGGTTTTTATAAAGTGATGAGTCAGAGATCCTTCACGAGTGCTGTCCAGGGCTCGGAGGAGCGTTTTGTCATAATATGCTGTGGACAGCGCTTTCCTCGGTATCTTGTTGCTTGTACTTTCCGGATCTGACCATAGTTCTGGTAATCCAAGAGTCTCGCAGGTTTTCTTGATATAATTTAACCAGGGTGTCTTAGTGGCATTGGGCAGAGATAAAAATTCCTGTAACTCATTTCTATAGGTAACGAGGTCCTGGCTGCTCCGGAGGCGATGCCAAAAGGTTAGTGGTTTGAGCCCTAATTCCTCCGTGATGGGCCTCAGACCCAGATCCAATCTTAGGGGCAGGAGTGGAGTACTTAAGGGAAGAGCTGTCAGCTGCCTAAGGAATTTATTTTCTGTGGTGAGCAATTTGGGTGATGGAATATGACCCCACAACTCTCCCCCATAAGTAACTCCTCCCCGCGCCTGGGCTTTGTAGATTTGGATTGCCGGGCTGAGTGGGCGATATGGTGACTTACTTGCAATTCTCGTAATACCACCCGGCATCTGTGCCAGTTTCATGTTTGCTTTTGTTTGATGTGCCGACCACGTTAGGTTTTGATTTAGAGTTATCCCCAAGTACTCTATTGTGTCTACCCTTTCCAAACGCACTGTGCCAAGCAGGGGGTTGGGGCGGTTAAGGGGCATGGGGTTCAGAATCATAAATTTGGTTTTCTGTGGATTGATTTTAAGTCCCCTTTCTGAACAGAACTCCAGAAAACCATCTAGCACCCGCTGTATGCCCATCGGGGATTTGGACAGTAGCAGGGTGTCGTCGTTTCCTAATTATAACGTCCGTTTAACCTTTGGTCTTTTCAGTGGATTTCTAGTTTTTTTTAACATAAAGTAATATTTAATTGCCATAAATTAATCCACCCGCCCGCCGCCACACATTGCTATGTACAGCGGGGGTTGGCCGCAGGGCCTGGCCATCTGCCACCATACAAAACCATGGGGACCCCATCTCTCTGGGTACAGCACCTTTTGTAAATGGGAGGGGGGCCACCCCTCTACGCAGGCTGTTTTCCGCTCCAGTGACCCCATTGTCCGGGGCCTGGCCAACTAGGAAATGAGGAGGAAACAGTCCTGGGAGGGGGGCCACGCATCCCCCTCCCCCTTGCTTAATTACCCAGACCCTGGGGTATGGAGTCCCCAGGGCTGACATTGGCCCAGGGAGGGGGTCACGTTGCTCCTTCCCCCTTTAATTATTGGCCGGGCCCTAGGTGATGGGGTCCCTGGGGTCAACATTTTCCTTGGGAGGGGGGCTGTGTACCTCATCTCCCTATAATTTTTGGCTGGGCCGCAGGAGATGGGGTACCGGGGCTGAAATCGGCCCATGGAGGGGGGTCACATGGCCCCCTTTAATCATTGGCCAGGCTTAAAGGATGGGGTCCTCTGGTATATGTGGGCCCGGGATGGGGGCTGTGTGCACCCCTACCCAATCAAAAAGATGCCAGCTCAGGGGATGGTGTCCCCGGGGTGGAAATCAGCCCAGTGAGGGAGGCTGCATGCCCCCTCTCCATTCAGTAATTGACCAGGCCCCAGGGAATGGGGCCCCTGGGGACAAAATCGGCCTGTGGAGCTGGACCCCCGGGATTGGATCCCTGGAGCCAAATGCTGCCCAGAGAGGGGGACTGCATGTGCCCCGTTTCCCTATATATTTAATAAGGAGTTCCAGGTTTAAGGGGTCAGGGCATTCCTACCCTCCTCCCTTGTCTTTTGCTTTATGTTTTTTTCTTGGGACTGAGCTGAGTTCAAGTTCCAAGATGGCTGCGACTACTTCCTGGTTGAAGTGCTGGCAGCCAATCAGATCTCATTTTGAGATTGGTCAGATCCACAGAGAATTTGCATCCATAGATATACATGTCTTTTATTCTTTAATATCTCCAAAACTACTGAACATATTTTCACCAAATTACCGAAAGGGTTCTTTCTGGACCAAGATCTAGGGCCCGATTCACAGAATGAATTTAAGACTAAATCCTAAACGTACTACTATTTGGTATTCACAGAATGCACTTACTACTTTCGGGATTCACAGAGTGAACTTACTACTTTCGGGATTCACAGAATAAACTTACTACTTTTGGTATTCACAGAATAGATTTAAGACTACTAACTCTAAATCCGAACTGGGGCAGTAAATTCCGGCCCGGAGGCGGAGCTTCCGGCTTGGGGGCGGAGCTTACGGCCCGGAGGCGGAGCTTGCGGCTTGGAGACTGAGCTTCCGGCTCGGAGGTGGGGATTTTTGCCATGCTGAAATCTCCACCTCTGGGCCGCAAGCTTATTAAAACCCCCTGGGTGGGCCAGGGCGACGCCTGTTTTTTTGGGGGGGCGGAGAGCATGGCTCTCCTCCCAGGACATATAAAGGCCCCAAGGACCTATCTCCTTGGCCGCCATGTTAATAAAGGTGAGAAGGCCGCGGGCAACCCTCCCCGAGCCTACTTAGGCCCTGGGGACCCCACCCCCCGTGGCCTATGTGTAAAAAGGGCTGCAACCTAAAACAGAGGGAAGGGGTGCCATTTGGCCCCACCCCCTGAGCCTTTAAGGGCCCAATGACCCCTTCTGCTGGGGCCGGCTCATTTACTGTGTCCTGGGGAGCGTACCACCAGACAGTAGTTTCCATGAAACATGTTTGCTCTCATTGTTGCCGTACGGGCGCAAACACTAACAACCTCATTGATATTAGTTCTTAACTGCATAGAACATGGGAAAGATTTGAAGAAAAGTGTGTTGAGGCTTTGCAATTTTTCCTCATTTTTAAACCATGTCTGCGCCAGCGGAGAAACTGTGCTTAAAGCTGCACAAAAAATTTAGAGTTCTAAAGTGGAGGGTGAGGAAAAAGTGTATTAAAATTGCATTTTTATAACATGCTTTTTCATCGTACTTTTTCCTCTTACCTCCAGTGGTCAAAGTGCATACAAAAAGTATGGAAACTATGATGCTGCACGCAATGGGGGCAGGGTGGGTGAGAGTGGGGCGTGGTCAAAGTTGTGGCTAAAAAAACAAAATATTCTGTAACTTTTTTAGCACTTTCACCTTCAGGTAGCGACACATATAATAACGCACAGCTTAAATGAAAATGAAATGCAAATTATGTTCATCAGTGGGAAATGCACTATCAGACATTATGAAACCTCTATTTGTTAATGCACTGCACCAGAGAGCTATAGAATTAAATCCTGGTTGGTGCAATTGGAGAATAGTAACTTGTACATGTTTAGTGCAACAAGGTCCCTGTCTTGTCTGTGACAGAAATCACTATGAACATGTATGACATGTATGTCATTATTTTGAACTTGAATTATTCACAATATAAGATAGGCTGCAACAATATGTGAGAGGTTTATGATATAAAAAGTACTTTCTAAATACAGTGTTTAGTAATAACCTAGCTTACCGAGGAGATGTTTAACATCTTTAAGCCATTTAATTTTTTGCCAACCCACCATTGACATCACCTCCGCTAGCCCCTTAGCGTACTTAGCGCGTTCAGGCGCGCGCCACAATCTAGCCCATAATAGCAAGGGTCGAAGTTTTGCCAAATCGTTAATGGGTTTAAAACCAAGGTCAAGCAAGAGAGGTATCATTGGAGTACTCTGTGGAAGTGACATGATACCCCGCAAAATTTGTTCTCGGACCTTGTCAACAAATCTATGTTGGATGTGCCCCAAAGCTCTGCACCATAAAGGGCAGAACTAACGCCCTTAGCCTTATAGATGTCAATGACGGGTGCAATAGGCCGAGTCATGGCAGAGCGTTGTTCCTTGTGGAGAGCCCCAACAACCCTCTTGTGGCTAAGCAGCATTTTATGGAGATGGGGGGTCCACTGCATATTATCCGAAATACGGATACCTAGATAATCGAATACAGTGACCCTCTCCAAGGATACATTATTAAGAACGGGGATCCGACCAAGTTTTTTCGGAGGATTTAATACTAAAAACGTGGTTTTGTCTGTATTAATAACTAGGCCACGTTGGTCACAAAAGGCCTGAAAGTTATCTAGGAGGCTTTGGAGGCCTATCGGGGTCTTTGATATTAGGAGCGTATCATCGGCGAATAAGAGGGTGGGGATTCGCTCCCTCACCAGGGATGGAGCATCTGATGGTGTTTTAAGTAGGTGCTCAACAACCCCGTTCATGTATAGTGAAAAAAGGGTTGGAGCAAGAACACATCCCTGGCGGACCCCTCTTCTCCCCGGTATCTTGTTTGTTTTCTGCCCCTCACGACCCCACCTCACTTGCGCGAAGGTACCTTCATGTAGTCTCACTAGGATGGACAAGATGTTAGATGGAATCCCCATGTCTGCCAACACTCCCCATAGCTGCCCTCTGGGTACAATGTCAAAGGCAGTCTTTAAGTCGATGAATGCGAGGTAAAGACTGCCTTTGCCTATAACGACCACCTTCCAATAGAGCAACAAGAGCCTAAAGGCCTGCTCAATGGTACCGGTGCCTGCCCTGAAACCCGCTTGATAGTCTGAGAGAATCTCATTATCACTAGCCCATTGGTGGATTCTCTCAAGTAGTACCTTCCCTACTGTCTTCTGGGTTGAATCTAATAAGCTAATAGGGCGGTAATTGGCTGAGTCCTCCCTCTGGCCCTTTTTAAAGATGGGGACGACCTCCGCCCCCTTCCAGGATTCAGGGATGGGCGCACCTTTATCAATTGCAGCGAGGAGTGTCTAAATAAACTTCGCCCATTGGGTAGTGTTAGATCTTAGAAGGTCCCCAGGGATACCATCCGGGCCAGCTGCTTTTTGGGGCACAATACAACTGATCGCATATTCCACTTCCTTAGTTGTGAAAGGGAATAAGATGTTATCTCGAGGTTTTGCCAAAGGGCAGGGAGGGGCAAGAATGAAAGAGGTTTCTGATTGACATGAGTAAAGGCCTGAAAAGTAATCGAACCAAGTCTGGCCAGTGATATTACAGGTGATGAGGTCACTGTCGGGCCTATTCCTCGACCTAATAGTGCTCCAAAGGCGACCGGCATCCCGCCCTGCCGAAGCCTCTCTAAGTGTGTACCAATAAGCATCCTCCCATTCTTTTTTGGCATTTGTAACCACCCAATTATAATTTTTGCTGGCTTGCTGGATCAGGGGTTGGGACTTGGTCCTCACAGCCTCAATCAGGGCGGATTTCATCTGCCTACACTTGGGTGTATACCAACCCTGCTTCACTTTTGGCCTTGGGCGCCCTTTAGCCATGTCCCCATGGGTATCTGGGATAAGTAAGTTACCTACTGAGCTTATGGTCTCCTGGAACAGTGCTGTAACTGTAGAAGGGTCAGAGTGTTCTAAGAGATGGGTATCCATCTTGCTTAGGAAATCATCCACAAGGGGGCCAATGGCCTGGATTTTCCCGTCATCTAGGGCAAGTTTGCGCCAATTAAGGCGCCTTCCGCAGTTAGATGGAATAGTCAAAGATTACAGGGTGTAACTAAGCTTCTACATTCTTCCCAGGGGTGATTTAAGGTTAGAGACAGCAAGTTATGGTCGCTGTCTACGGTAGATATTACAACCATATCTAGGACAAATCGCCAAAAAAATAAGTCAAGGAGTATGTAATCAATTCTGGACGTATGGTTCACCCTGTTGTATGTATGTGCCCCCAGAGAATCTGAGATGGTTCTACCATTTAGAGCACGTAAACCATACTCCAGAGCAATAGCGTTCATCTGAATCGCCCTCTGAGACCATCTTCTAATAGGCGGGATCGCTAGTATGGGTATACCCCTCCTGCAGTCATCATCTGAGCTATCTAGAATGTCATCGCCCGCAAGAGGCTCAAACGTACAGTTGAAATCACCCCCTACCAGTACTGAAGTGCCCTCGCAGATGTCACCCAGAACTTTTTCCAGCACTGCCACTGTAGGGGATAAGGAGCTACCTTTAGTACCCCTGGCATATACATTAAATAGATCGAGGGGCCTCCCACAACCTAGTCTACGCAGGGATATCGTGAGGTACTATATTTTTGAGTGATGGTACAACCCAAGGAAATGCTCACCCATATAAGGAGGCCTCCCGATGGGCGACCCTTCCCTGAAGAAGACATGGCTGCAGGTAAAAAGAATGTTGAATACCCAACCTTATGGATGGGTTCAAGGCTCCATGTTTCCTGGAAGATGCATATTGCATATGACTCCATCTGGGTATGCCAGTCAGGGAGAGCCAACTTCCTAGCAATTCCTGCTATGTTCCAGCTCAAGATCCTCAAAGTGGGCCCATCGATCTCCACCCTTCCTTCCGTACGGTTATAATGAGCACCTGATGGTAGTGCTAGATCTCCCACAAGTTGATTTGCCTTAGCTAGTGGTGGAACAGCATGTGGCAAAGAGACCATGCTCTTTAAATCAGGGATAGCTACTGGGAGGGCAGGAGTGTCCAGGGGGCTGGGAGATACATTATTGCAAATTGGCAAGCCAAGGCCGAGGGGGGAAATGACAGCACATTGTCCCACAGGTGATATATAATTGCAAGTTCCTTCATTTGGAGAGGCTACATCAGTTCTTTCACCCCTAGGCAAGAATGCCTCAGCTTGTGCTGGGAGAGGAGAAAGAAGGGTCAGAAAGGAAGTAGTCAAGGAAGAAGTAGTTAAAGACCTACTCCTATTAGCCCCTCCAAGATCACCAGGGGGTGGGGTGGGAATTGTTGAGGGGCAGCCTCTGCGTCAATACCAGGTGTTGCTACCATAGTGAGAATCTTCTCCATAAGGTTCGGGATTATGGCATGGATCATAATTTTCAGCATACCCTCCTCAGAGCTGGTTGTCAAATCTAAATCTCTGGTGCCAATTTGATTGCCGTGGGTAAAAGTACCCCAGTTCCCGGGTACTTATTCCCCCCCTCATCATACATATTGGGCTTGGTACAAATAAGCTTTGCCACTCTGCTGTCATTAAAGTTGACTAAAATACAGTCCCCTGGGATGTTCTTAACTCTTCTCCCCACCCAGCCAAATCGTCTAACAAGAGTAATCCCGCCATCTAAGCCCCTCAGGAGTGGCCTGTTGTTATTTAGCCAAAATGTGACTTTATTCTTAAGTTCAGAATATGATTCAATTTCCCCCTGTTTTAAACAAGGGGCTCCTACCAAAACAGCCACATAGGGCATACAAGCTGGAGGCAAGTTGATACAGGGAGGGTTGATTTCTCTAGTGTGGACTGGGTTGGTATTTGTGGGTACATCCTTATTATGACTCTCTGTATTTCTACAATTCTGGGTTGCCTTTTGTGTCTGAGTAGGTGCGGTGACGCTAGACCCCTTATCCCCTTTAGGAGGTTGTTGGGGTACAGGTTTACTGATCTTAATCTGTTTTGGCGCTGTCTCTGGGGCTCTACTCTTGGGGGCCTTCCTTTTCGCTGGATTATCACCTCCTAGGGTCACTGTGGTGGCATCCGGCTTGGTAGTTGGGGGTATCACCACTTCAGGAGGAGCTATCAATGGAGATTGTGTATGGGCAGCCACTTCTCGAATATTATTAGTATGTAGCTTGATTAGAGTCTTTATCGAGAAGAAATTATCCAAAGTTCCCTGTTCAAAACGATCAAGTCTTGTTGTAATCTCTTTCAGCCTCTCAGTTAGAGGCAGGATGAAAGACTTCAGAATATGCTCGAAGGAAGTAATCAAGGGAATATCCTCCTCAAGACTGGGGGACACGATGAAATGGTCTCACCACTATCAGGGTCTTTGGGCTCCTGGGTATCACGTAATTTGTCACTAAGAGACTCAGGTTTGTCTTGTAGGCATACGTCATGAGACAAACCTTGGGCCTCAGTAGTAACCACAGCATCCCTATCTGCGTTAATTACATTATTCTTACCCCTCGTGACCCAGTTTCTTGCATAATTTCTTGCGAAGGCTTTCTTATTCCTGGTGCCCTCCGCTATCCCTTTGCTGCTTATTACCGTTGGACATTCATTAGCAGTATGTTTGAACTTACGCCTCGCCAGCTGCCCTCTAGTTCTTACAATAGGGCTATCGCTGCTTAGACTTGACTGCGTGTCAGAGGTTGAGTTAACGTTAGCAGGGGTATTGCAGTTCTCATTAGTAATAAGGGCCCCACCCTGAAATAGAGAGTCGACAGTAGCATGGTAATGGAAAAGGGGAGGGGTCAGTGATAATCTAGTAAGGGAAGGGATACCATCTGGGAATAGATCTCCTTCCGTGGGGGTTGGGTTCTGTGTCGACACGGGATTGCCACCACCTGGAAGAGCAACAAATGATGGCGCCAGCATCGAATCCTGGGAATAAGTAGAAAGCATTGATGCATTTATAGGCAATAGGGGAGGTACAGAACCAACAGGAAGCGAGAGGCGACGCTCAGTGCTTTCAATAGCGTTAGCCACCACCACTATAGTTTTTTGGAGCGTGCGGTCTATGGCGGTTAAACTAGGGAGCTGAGGTTTGGCAGGTTCTTTTGTCCTGGGGGTTGTACCAGGAACAGAAATCACGGTATGGCGCTTCCCCATTCTTTTAAACTCTGTATAGTTGGGCTGAATACAGCCTTTTGGTCAGACAAAATGAAGTATAGACCGCTGATGTTACATAACCATAGACCCTAGAACATAACTGTCAAATAACAAGTGGACAATACAATAACGCGTAGCACCAAGAGGGTTGGCCCAGCCCGGCCTCCCACGGCCACTAACAGCCAAACACGGTCCCGCCCTTGTCCCGGGCTTCTCCCGGGACGCTCTCGCGCAGCGGTATGATCCGGAGGTTATATAGTATAGGCAGGGGGCGGTGCTTGGACCCCCGCTGCAGGTGTGAGGCAGAGTCTGTTCTGCGAGTTGTAGTCCCCGCGCTGCTGGTAGTGCGTCTCTCCCGCTACTGGTCCTCGCAAAACAGCCACCTCAGGTCCCGCTCAGTGTCAGAATGCTCCCAGCACTTCAAGGAATCGAGTGGGCAAAAGCAACGGCAAAACACACCTTACGCAGCGGCACCTGCGGAGCTGGTGCGGCGAGGTGTTATGAGGCGTAGGCAGGGGGCGGTGCTTGGACCCCCGCTGCAGGTGTGAGGCAGAGTCTGTTCTGGGAGTTGTAGTTCCCGCGCTGCTGGTAGCGCGTCTCTCCCGCTACTGGTCCTCGCAAAACGGCCACCTCAGGTCCCGCTCAGTGTCAGAATGCTCCCAGCACTTCAAGGAATCGAGTGGGCAAAAGCAACGGCAAAACACACCTTACGCTGCGGCACCCGCTCCGGGCGAGGTGTTATGAGGCGTAGGCAGGGGGCGGTGCTTGGACCCCCGCTGCAGGTGTGAGGCAGACTCTGTTCTGGGAGTTATAGTCCCCGCGCTGCTGGTAGCGCGTCTCTCCCGCTACTGGTCCTCGCAAAACGGCCACCTCAGGTCCCGCTCAGTGTCAGAATGCTCCCAGCACTTCAAGGAATCGAGTGGGCAAAAGCAACGGCAAAACACACCTTATGCTGCCGCACCCCATATACATTGAATACTAGTAAACAGACCGCCTCGTTCTCACTTGCCTGAAAATTGTTGTTCTGTCTTGTTCTCTGTGGGTCACAGGCTGTGCCCCCTTGACATTACTTTTGACTCAATGTTAATGTTTACATTTTGAAAAATAAATTCCTGTCCGGCTGGACAGAGGACATATTGACTATCCAGCATATGTTTATTCTCACCCTGATTTTTTGTGTGCTAGGGACCATTGTCTTTAGTAACAATCTAACGCCCAAGGTCCCTAGTGTATTACCTTCGGGTTCCCTTATCTTTCTAAAACTGTATGTAGCGCAATCGCCTGATTGCTAGGGATTGTGAATCCTCACCACTTTCTCAAGTGGGTTCTCCCTGGCCTCCCTCGTTCCCCCTTTCTTATTTTCACACTATTCTTATTTACTGCTAGGCATGTCTGACCACCCACCACTTTATTCCATTTCCTACATAAAAAAGATCTTAGACGGTCCATCTTTGCTATCAGACTCTACAGATACTCCAAACGAACCCAGTGCCTCCCTAGGTGAGGAACTGGTAAAAACCAAGAAAAAGGAGGTAAGACTGATGCTAATGATCAAACTTCTGACAGATTATTTTAAAGCTAATACAATTCCAGTTGGATTGCAAGTCCGCAACATCCCAGGAGTCTTTACCGATAATCCCAAGTACCTTACTGGCTTTAGCTACATCAGTACCATCTGTTACAGGCACTGGATGGTGCTTGGGATCGATATAACAACTGAGGAACTACAAAAAGTAATTGCAGAAATTCAAGAGCTTGAAAGACAGATAAAAGAGAAAAATACAAACACTGAGGCCAAAAAACTCATTGATCAAGTATATAAAACCATAGAAGATTTTCACAAGTTTGAACAAAACAAAAAAAACATCAAAGTCAAAAAGGACATAAAAAGTTTCTCCCAAGAGAGAACATACCCATATCTAAATAAAGATTATTACACTAATTGGTCCTACAGTGGCCCGCATGACCAAAGACCCTGGGGCAGATTAAATCGACTTCAAAACCTTGTAGGTGGACTCATCTGAACACTCTAACCAAAGTGAAAGTCTGGGTCCCTCTAATAGGAATGTTTTTAGGCAGAGGCAGAGGCCAACCAGAACCCCCAGGGGGTGGGAGAGAGAAGCAGCCGCAAAGATGGCCCAGCCCTCCTGGCGGCGAACGGTTCACTCGCCACCAACATTATCGTTGGTAACCACTATTAACCCCAATGACGAACCAGCTAACACTTTTGATAACACACAGCAAGACAATGTCCTACTACCCATTTTCAATCTCACTCAACATTATCTTTCAAGTAGCGAGTTGTCTTTGCTAAACAAAGGGCTCTCTTTTGTCCCTACCAATAGTCCAAACTACTTGAATGTGCAAACTGAATTGCTGAGATTCTTTAGGAAGATCCGGCTACATAGCTACTTCCTACTAAATCCCTCACCCACAAAAATTCTTTAACACCCCATTCAAGCCACCATCCAAGTTTTCCCCGACTGTGGGAATGATCCCACCCGAAATTCCCACGTTTGAGAAACTTGTTCTCAATGACCTCACATTCATGGAAAATCAAAAATCCTTTGTACCTTACAATATCTCTATTGCTGAAAAAAATGCCCTTGTCTCACTCAAAAATAAGTCATCCCTTGTCATAAAACCAGCCGACAAAGGCGGCAGAATTGTGATTCAATGAATAGACAACTACAAAAACGAAATCCTCCTCCAACTCGGCAACACCGACCATTATTGCAAACTGCCTTGCAATCCCACTAGAGAAATACAAAAATTGATCTTAGACGTCACTAATGGCGCCCTTAAAACTGGATATTTATCTAAAAAAGAACATGAATTTCTCAACACTAAGGCACCCAGAATACCGGTGATCTATTGCTTACCAAAGATTCATAAAAACTCGGAAACTCCTCTCGGACGCCCGATTGTCCCGGGATGTGCCTCCATATTAGAGCCCCTCGGACATTACATTGACTTTTTTTATAAAAGAGTTCGTCCCGAAAACCCAGTGTTTCATAAAGGACAGCATGTCCATGATCAACATGATAGAAAAACATCCTTTTGATCCCACAACTAGAACTATGTGCACTTTGGATGTGGAATCACAAATATTCCACAACTTGAGTCATTACGTGTTATTGAGGGAGTCCTGAACACTAGACCACACCCACACAATGTTCCCACTTTGTTCATCCTTCAACATTTGGAAATCTGCCTGACCAAAAACTTCTTCCTATTCGAGAACCAGTTTTGTGGCCAGGTACGTGGGACATCCATGGGAGCTATTTTTGCTCCCAACTTGGCTATCCTTTACATGGATAACATTGAAACATGCAGCATTCTTAATACTTCCAATCCTTTCCACAGTGGTATTGCCCTGTGGAAACGATATATCGATGACATTTTTATGCTATGGACAGACTCTGCTGAATCCCTCACGCAAATGCTTCACTGGCTTAATGTGTTGTAAGCAAGGGAAAACCCAATAAACCCTTGTAGGCTTGGGCACTGTATGATTAAAGTCAAGGTATGCTACAAGGGATTTTATTCACTCAGAGATTAAACTAAGTTGTGAGTCGTACTAGGGTAACACACTCAAAAAGAATCCACAGGATATCGAACTTAATTATGCCTTTGAAGTAAATCAATGGGAAGGTAAGTAAATGGAGCACACAGAGATAAAAGTTTCAAAGAATATATATTTACTCAGATAATCAGGAAGACAGAAATAGGAAATAAATCAAGGCAATAGTTATGAACAGAGGTAGACAAACGTTTCACTGCAATTCATAACAGAAAAAACATCAACTCCTGGTGGATTGAACAAACAACCAAAAATAATTAATAAAGAATGGTCGTATGTTGGTGCCAAAGCAACGTGACTGGAGATGATGAATGAAGTGTCGACGTTTCGGTCTAGAGGGCAATCGTCATGTAGACCATCATCAGGACAGAGTATTTCATTGCAGAAAAAACTCCCTATATTAAGACAATGAATGTAAATTACTCATAACATATCTAATAAAATTATAAAAAACATACATATGTATAGACTCCATGTGCCAAATTGTAACTTAGTGTCTAATCTATATAAAGCTAACTACAAGACATAATACCCCTTGCTGGTATTTTCTTGAAAAGAACATTATTAGACACATTGCGTATTACTTGTTTACATCATTGGTGCACTTAATAAACCAATGCTCAATTTATTAAGAGACAAGAGAGACATATCTTGTTATATATCATCTATTAAAACATAACATGAACTCATCATTTAAAAAGAACAAGAAAGCTATTCAAACAATCAAGGTCAAAAATCAAAGTTGCTTTGTCACCTGAAATTCATGAAAATGTGCCATGGTGAAGTAGCTGACAATAATGAATATGGTATCAAACAGAGGTCTGGAGAATACTGAACTTCTAGTAATAAACAGACTTAAAAAGACCTATGAATTATATTTATTCAAGGATGCCTACCTTAGAAATGAAGAAACTGTGGCCAAATAAATTAGGTAACAGTTGGGCACGATGTTGAAATCAGAACTGAAAAGATACAGAGCCTCCATCAGTATACAATGATCTAAATCAAAAGGTGGACAGCCCTTGGTCTATCGTTTATTTATAGAGGCCTACCTTAAGTTTGGAGAAACGGACCACATCAGTTGGCCAATTCTCGGTGAGCACTCTAGTAGAGCAGCGTTATACAGTTGTTCTATGAAAAATAAGCATAGCGTTTCTAAAAGACCGCTCATTTATTTCAGTTGGTTATACCGATATAACAGAAAAATCAATCTAGTTGTTCATAATATTAGAGAGAATTTTAGCTTCAACACATTAACCTATAGTATCAGACAAATTTGTGAAGCGGTCGCTGTTTTAGAACATTTGACCGACTAATCAAGAAAACATTTTAATTATTACCAAGTACCAGAGCAATTACGTAGATGGACTTACTTAGAGACAGTCTCATGGGTCGCGGCTTGTATCAGCATTTAAATTCAGCAGTAACTGAGAGTGACCCGGCAATGGATAATTTAAACCCCTCGAACCGGAAGTATAGACCAAGGGCTGTCCACCTTTTGATTTAGATCATTGTATACTGATGGAGGCTCTGTATCTTTTCAGTTATGATTTCAACATCGTGCCCAACTGTTACCTAATTTATTTGGCCACAGTTTCTTCATTTCTAAGGTAGGCGTCCTTGAATAAATATAATTCATAGGTCTTTTTTACTAGAAGTTCAGTATTCTCCAGACCTCTGTTTGATACCATATTCATTATTGTCAGCTACTTCAACATGGCACATTTTCATGAATTTCAGGTGACAAAGCAACTTTGATTTTTGACCTTGATTGTTTGAATAGCTTTCTTGTTCTTTTTAAATGATGAGTTCATGTTATGTTTTAATAGATGATATATAACAAGATATGTCTCTCTTGTCTCTTAATAAATTGAGCATTGGTTTATTAAGTGCACCAATGATGTAAACAAGTAATACGCAATGTGTCTAATAATGTTCTTTTCAAGAAAGTACCAGGAAGGGGTATTATGTCTTGTAGTTAGCTTTATATAGATTAGACACTAAGCTACAATTTGGCACATGAAGTCTATACATATGTATGTTTTTTATAATTTTATTAGATATGTTATGAGTAATACTACATTCATTGTCTTAATATAGGGAGTTTTTTCTGCAATGAAATACTCTGTCCTGATGATGGTCTACATGACGATTGCCCTCTAGACCGAAACGTCGACACTTCATTCATCATCTCCAGTCGTGTTGCTTTGGCACCAACATACGACCATTCTTTATTAATTATTTTTGGTTGTTTGTTCAATCCACCAGGAGTTGATGTTTTTTCTGTTATGAATTGCAGTGAAACGTTTGTCTACCTCTGTTCATAACTATTGCCTTGATTTATTTCCTATTTCTGTCTTCCTGATTATCTGAGTAAATATATATTCTTTGAAACTTTTATCTCTGTGTGCTCCATTTACTTACCTTCCCATTGATTTACTTCAAAGGCATAATTAAGTTCGATATCCTGTGGATTCTTTTTGAGTGTGTTACCCTAGTACGATTCACAACTTAGTTTAATCTCTGAGTGAATAAAATCCCTTGTAGCATACCTTGACTTTAATCACTGGCTTAATAACAACATTGGGGGACTCAAATACACATTATCTGTCAGTAAAGAGTCCATTCCTTTTTTTGACCTTGAAATTAAGCACCATGATGGCCGTCTGACCACTTGTCTCCACCGGAAGCCCACAGAGCGCAACACCCTGCTCAGCTATAGCAGCCACCACACTCACGCCTTGAGAGACTCCCTCCCCTACTCGCAGTTTCTTCGCATCCAACGAAATTGCTATTTTAAGAAAGATTACTTTGCTGAAGCCAAGACACTCAGCAATAAACTCCGCAACCGAGGCTACCCTTGCAAATTGGTACGTCGATCTCTCAAACGGGCTTGGTATTGTCCCCGGGAGGTCCTTTTAGAACCAAGACCAAAGAAACATCAAGACAGACTCATATGTGTCACAACCTTTTCCCCGGTGTCCAATGCCATACGAAAAAGCATATTAAAACATTGGCCAGTACTCAATGCAGGTGAAGCAGACATAGAACGCCCTATGTTTGCTTTTAAAAGAGCAAAGAATATCAAAGATCATCTTGTAAGGGCAGCGTTACCTCAACCAGCAGCTAAAGTAACAATCAATGATGGTTGGGGCCTTCTCACCCTTACAGGCCATGTGAAGTGTGGTGATTGTATAGCCTGTGATTCTACAATTGAAGTAAAAACATTTGTATACGAGACACTTAAGTATGAGAGAAGATACCTTACCAATTGTAATTCATTAAATGTTGTGTATGCCATCTTTTGCCCTTGTATGAAAATCTATGTAGGGCGAACAACCCAAAAAATCAAGCTGCGCATCGGCCAGCACCGCAGTAGGATCCGATGCAATACTGCTAATGCACCTCTAGTTGAGCACTTCAAGGACATGGGACACAATGAGAAAGAATTTACATGGACAATCATCACTATGATAAAACCACCACCGCGAGGAGCAGATGTGTCCCAAATACTGAATAAAGAGGAACTGAATTGGATATTACGCACCAACAGTATCCGTAACGGACTGAATCGACTTGAAGATTGGACATCCCTCCTATAATAAGACACTTCTCCGATCCAACCCACTTCACTATTGATCGAGTGGTTTGGTTTCTCCAATTTATATTGGTTCTGTAATTATGATGAATTGCCATTTTTGCATTCCCCTGTTACAATCTCTCTCTCAATGCACGAGCTCCACTACAAGATGGCCACCAATGCTGGTGAGGCAGTACCTCTTCCATTTCCTCTCCCCATGTCTCCACACGTGACACGTTCACATTTAAGCTGGCTAGCTACTGCAGCACGGTAGCGATCACCGCAGAACCAGCCAGAATTAGCGATCCTGCTTTCGGCATCATTCTTGTAAGTCAATACCCGATCCCGCTCTCCCATGTTTCCCCCCTCCCTGCCTACTCGCTCTGATACTAAGTCCCGCTCTGATCTCTCCTTTTATCTCTAGAAATTGCCACATTCGCCATCCGTGACGGCAAACTATTCACTAGCGGGAGAAGTGCAAACCCGTTATCCCTTGGGTAAATATTACTCTTAATACTTGTAGCCCGTGTACCTTTATCATCCCTGGTTATTTACTTATACTCTCGTAATTCTTTTAGGTCCACTTCCCGCCCGGGACTTGACTGTATCCCCCGTCTGCCCACACACCTTGCTTCGGTAATTTTTTAACCTCCCCCTTGTGTATTCTGCCTGCAAATTGTAGTCACATCACAATTCTGAAATGTTAGTACATCCACACATGTTCTTAACACCGCACCGCCAATTATTTTACCAGCACTCCTCCAGGTTCCTTCGCTGAAGGTCACCACACACAAATTGGAAACCAGTAATTTCTCATTACTCACACTCACAGTCTCTCTTGCACGACTGTTTTTAACTCATTTACCAGGCAACCCACTGCGCCGTAACTGTTCTGCCAATTTTTCCCACCACAAAAGCCATTCCCTGCGCCGCAATTTTGTATGCTAACACCATTACTGGTTCGTAAAAGCAACCCACGCAAACCCCAATTAAGGGCTGTTAAGATGAATGACCGTGTCATTGTTCTCAGCGTGCAAGTAACTCGTTTACCATACAACCCACTGCACCGTAACTGTTCTGCCAATTGTCCCCACCACGCCAGCCATTCACTGTGCCGCAATTTATGTATGTGAACACCATCTTTACTTTTCCGTGAAAGCAACCTAAACAAACCCTATATTAGGTTTTTTAGAAGAATGATCTCACCATTGGTCACAGCGTGCATGTACCACTCCGCATGATTTGACCCTCCCTACCACCATGCTAAAGTACATGTTTAGCAACAGTTTATCAGTATAATGACCATTACACTAAATACCCTTGAGTCACTGATTGTGGAAATATTAGTACATGCCTAGCAATGTATTTACATTGTTCTTTTTTTCCCCCTTCTTTCCAATTTTTCTCCAATCTCCTTTCTCCAATGTTTTATTAAATACTTGTATATTAAATTCTATGTTGTATGTTTGAGGTATGAGAGGCAACTGTATTTTTCAAGACAAACATGGTTTATAAGATTGTCCTGAAGATGATGCCACGTTTTGAGTTTTGGCATCGAAAACGTCGACACCCTTGTACCATATGTTTTCAAAATACTTACAATGTATTGCACAATGTTACCTTGAAGTAATTAAGTCTGTACATTGAATACTAGTAAACAGACCGCCTCGTTCGCACGTGCCTGAAAAATGTTTTTCTGTCTTGTTCTCTGTGGGTCACAGGCTGTGCCCCCTTGACATTACTTTTGACTCAATGTTATTGTTTACATTTTGAAAAATAAATTCCTGTCCGGCTGGACAAAGGACATATTGACTATCCAGCATATGTTTATTCTCACCCTGATTTTTCGTGTGCTAGGGACCATTGTCTTTAGTAACAATCTAACGCCCAAGGTCCCTAGTGTATTACTTTCAGGTTTCCTTGTCTCTCTAAAACCGCCAATCACTTCCATCAACATGTTACACTACAACCACCAGGTAAAGCAAGTACTTGCTTAGTTGAAAGGAACAGCAAAACACAAAAGCACTGGTAGATATCCAAATGTTGTTATTTGCCAAGAGCAGTTCATGAAAGCTTTCAAGCAGGGGCAGCTGGTGGATTTTGAAAGTTGTGGGGCGAAAAATGTTGTTCCCTAATTGAATAAGCAAGCGAGCGAAGCAAGCGAGCCCAAACTGCAAAAGGAGGGTGCGGGGGGGGGGGGGGGTTTCCCCCCACAAGAAAATTTTGAAAAAAATTGATTCAAATGGTGGGTTTTACAACACATATTTTCTGCAAATTGTTGAAAACAGGGGAATTTAAATATAGTATTTTGAAGCACAAGTGTGAAGAGAACATAAGAATCAAATAAAAAATTTGCCTAATCCTCAAATCCTCAAACTGGTCAGCATGCAAAATGAGCCCCAAGCCAAGAATATATAACCAACGGAAACAGGTCTTCTATGTGTTTCCCACCTGTAACTCATCTCTGAACCACCTATGTTTTCATTGTATATAATAATGAAAATGCTGCAGTTTGTTCTTATTTTTCTTTTGCAACTTACAAGACAACATAACATAACCATTGACAAAGCCTAAAGTCCTGGCTAGTTGTAGGTTTAATGTCACTCGTATTATATATCTGGAGGCAATGACAGAAGAAGCACAATACCAGTGGGGCAGCACACTATGCTAAGTACAGATGTTGTAGCTTAACAGTTTTAAGCAACACTCATAATTACATCCGCTTCCCCTACGAGAGACCCCCCAGTTTATTCATCCCACTTAAAGCCCCGCATACACAGAAGTTTGTGTGTGTTTCTTTTGTATATGGAGGGAGGTATGGTAGAAACAAAACGGAAGGCTGCCCATGGTTTGAGGTGGGCAGGGTTTGATAGTCTTGTCGACATGACACTGCTTTGTTTGGCAAACATAGCAAACTGTTATTGGGAGACAATATTGTGCATCACAACACACAAACAGCACTCCACACAACAAACCAATGAGCATCGCACCAGCGAAAATACAATGTGTGACACACAGCACAGGCCACTCTCAAGCCTTTCTTATTGCCTGCATCCTGAGGTCTCAGCCTCGAGACTCAGGTAATGCTTCCCACTGTCAGACCCTAGGCATCTTACTGACAGAACATCTCACTGTAGCCGGAATACATTAAAAACCTTAAACACAAACAATAACACAAACTCTCCTAAAACTGCTTCTACAGATATAGTCTGTACCAGACAATATGTGCACATATAATGCTGCAGGGAAAAGCAACCCTTCTTAATTTTGCATGATTTACAGGGTGTGATAAGTTTTATCAAAACTCTACCAATGAGGCTCAGAGATGTTAAATGGCCTGTTAAGGGAAGATCCATGTCATTTGTGACCGCTCATTACATAAAACAAAACTCAGACATGATTTGCATGGCTTACGTCTTCTCTGGTTAACACTGCCATTTACCATAACATGAAACAGAAAGACAGAACAAGTTCCATTGTCCAAAGCAAGTCTCGACTGCTTTTGTTAGAACTTTGCCTAAAGACCTATAGCTCAGACAGGTTAGCAGTGGCTCTGTGTGCAAGACTTCAATAAGCCATTTGAATGCACTGCATATCAAGGACAATGCACAGTGCCAAACTCTCAGAGCTGGTACTACTCATTATGCAGAGCAAAAATACAGCACACAGCAGAAGTCTGCTGATTTAATTACAAAGGACATAACCTTTCAGCATTGCATATAGATGGGTAAACCTGATTGGATATAGAGCAACCAAAAAGTGCCTTATTACTACTCCAAGAAGCTATGTTTAATTTCTGAAATGGTTACAGTGAGACCGAGTTGGGCTTAGTTTTTTTAAACGAAGTGACTGCACTAAAAAACAAGATGAAAGCCGAACTTTGCATTATGTTAGACCAAGGGTACAGCAACCATCCCTTACACATGAGCATTGGCATGTACTAAGTGTCTCCTTACATTATTTCACACATTCACCATTTTCAATCTCATCTTTAATTGAGTCAAGATGCATCTTTCATGCAATGTGTATAAAATACAATACATTTGTGAGTTTCCAGAATAATGTCAGGGGCTGCATGTGACCACTGTCTGAACTACCTCAACCCAACTGTGTGCATGTAGTTTCTGATACATGCATGTAAAACACAAATTTGGCAACATGAGGTTTTTCATTGTCACAGGCAGCTTGAAAAGTGCAACCCTTGAAACTGGTGTGGCTCTGACATACCGTGATCTGCACATGTTGCTTGCAGTCCGAACACGCCACTACTTCACATTTTCACGTCGCACCTGCGACTCCACTAACCATTTCAACGACAGATTGGAAATTTACCTCTGAGGATAGTAACAGTATTTCTTAACAGGACTGTGTGCTTTGAGTGGGACCCCATCCATACAGACAGGGCACGCAGGCATCTAATAAGTAATAAAGGCCCTTATAAATGCTGTTCATTCTTGGGCCGTATAGCAGACAGTGGTAATCACGCCGCATTGTAGCGGGTGTTGGGATGATGCAGGCACCTCCTCTCCCCCATAACTCTGAAACACAAATACATGCAAATGAGCCAAAAAAAGCAAGCAATGTCAAGCTGAACAAGACTTGTACAGCAAAGAACAACAGATAATTCATCCAGCTCAAAGCCATGGATTCTGGTAATTAACCAGAGTGGTATAAAGCAATCAAAATCATAGCTAGAAAGCAAAGCACAGCGGAGCGAAGCAAAGAAATGCCACCTTTGCATTCAGGGAAACTGCCACCAAGCCCCTTAAGATAAGCTAGAAATGTTGCCAGAAGTGGTAAACTGAAAATAAAAATCATACAACGTAAAAACATTGCTAAACACAGAAATACAACAAAATGAGGGGACCTTTGCATGAGTCGCACTTCACAGATAAATTTGGGCACTATAAAGCACCCTAAGTGTAGTAAATCATGAGACAAAGTAATAATGCGGATTCAAAAAAATGAGTCTGTAGTGAGCAGATCTGGCAACAATATTCTGTGGCAACCAGGAGATCAAAATCACATGTGGTTTGGGGAGCACATAGGTTCATTTGAGGTTTGCTTGTGTTTCACCCTGATGAGAATTGTGATTGCTGTTTGAGTGGAGTTTTGCCCCCCCTAAACCAGTTACCCGAATTCTTACATGTATAAAATAACAAACAAAGAAGGAGGCTTATTAACAATCTAGTAATCTAGTAACCATATACACAGAAGATAGTCAGCATGAGGTCAGTAACTAATTAGGGCAATGCCACTGATTGTAGCAACAGATGTACCTCTTAAGCACACGTCACACTTGGTCTTAAGTCACAACATGTTGACGCATTAGTCACAAAAGACAAGCCTCTCCTCCCTATGCAATGTTCCCTGACATACACTACCGTTTTGCAACCTCAAAAACTGCTCTGATAAGAAGCTCGTGTTGTGGCAGAATCTAGCAACAGTGATCCTAGTTTATTTAAGTTTCAGTTCTGTTTTCCTTTTGAAGAGGCATTAGTCAACAAAAAGTACTTTGCTGAGAATTAAAACAGGAAATCAAAACCAGGAGCGGTGGGACAGAAAATGAATGAGACCTGCCTTGAACCCTTCTGATGATACTACTGGGAGATGTATTAATTTATAGCTCGGGGAAAAATACAAACACCTGAGTACACAACGGTACAACTGGGTGGAAATAAGTACCGATTATCAGGGGAAGAGGCATCCTCCAAGACGTTGATTTAAAAGTGTTGTGGAATAATTGGTCGATAATCTGAGTTGCGCGTTCGCAAATGTAGCAATCTTGCAGCTTCTGACTGCGCACAATGTTGCGCAGTCTCTGTAGCATGGCTATTTGAGCGCCGCTTCAACTTATTTGTAGAGCACCAAGCCAAATCTGCTTGGGACATTGGCCGGATTCTGTGATTATACCTGATGTCGATAGCATCCATATTAAGTGCTCAAGAGTATTCCTTCGGAATCAGTGTATGTGTGACTTCCACAATAGTTCTCAGAATGGAATGGGAACCGGTGTGTTCCTCACAGGGGTCCAAAGAGGAGACATTGAACTAAGTGTATTTAATTCATAAACATCTTTCATTCAGGTGATGTGTAAAGAGACGAGGTAGCCCGAGACAGCACAGGAAGGAGCACATAATTTCACAGATCCATAATGACCTGCTTAGTCAGTTCAAGAAAAATGATCACTCCCAAAAGATGGAGTGATGGGTTATTATTTCAATCAATGAAAATAATGTGTTAATATATATTTCTTTTCATACAACAAAGGATAATGAATTTTTTTTGTCTCCAGAGGCAGAGATGGGGTCCCCCATGAAGAAGTAACAAAGCAAAAAGCCACATAGTCCAAACAGATATAGGATTAGGGAGCACATGATTTCCTCATGTGCTCTCTACATTACTCAGAACTGGAAGAGTATGCCCCCAGTACAAATGTAATGCTAGACTTCTCACAGCATATACTTCCCTTACAATCCTATGCCAGACGTGTGCACACTGACCTCTGTGAGTCAGTGCATCACACAAGGCTGAGTTTATATAGATCCTGCACAGGGAAGACAGCAGTAGAATGCCAATCTTAGTTAATGTGGCTCTGACTTGTGTTTTCCCCGTGGCGCTGCGCACCACACTTCGGCAGCTCGCAATACTTGCGGGTTGGGGGGAGGGGGAGTCGTGTGGGGTGGGGGCCGGGGGAATTTAAAATAAAAAAGAAAACGTACCTGACCCGGCCGGAGTCCGTGCCGGCGCCTCTTCAAAAAGGAACAGCACTGGAGTGGCACTTGCAACCCCTCAGCCAATACTGGCGCTGCTCCAGCAGCGCCAGGATTGGCTTAGGACACGGTCACTCTTCGCCTGCCTGCCAACTAGGAGACCGAAGTTTGAGACTTTGCTCAACCCTCGCTCTCCTAATGGCCATGCGCAAGCCAGTGCAAACACAAGTGCGCATGACCGAGCACGGAGGAAAAAATTAACCGACCTTCCCCACTCATGCGCACTTGTGCTACTGCCTGTCCCTGGCTAGTGTGACATTGCATGTCAGTCAACATGATGCCGGACCAGCCAGCCCCTTCAGACTCTGAAGGGGGTGGGCGGACCCACGTCATGCTGACTGATATGATTGTCAGATCTCCCTCGGCGTCTCTGAACTTAAGTAAACTGAGCAGTATACTTAAGTTCAGAGATGCCGAGGGAGCTGTGGGCGCAGGTGGGCGGGAGGGCAACGCCCCAATGGACGCAACGCCCCAGCTTACAAGCATTTGTAATACAATAGGTGTCACATTTACGTGAGTTTAAGCTATTGGCATTGTAAATGACAATGCATTTTCTTTATGTTTTAAAAACAAAATATAACTAAAAGGCATTGTCATTTGCTATGCCAATAGCTCAAACTAACGTAAATGCTAGACCTATTGCATCACACCCATGGGAGGGATGGCGGTGTGGGGGGTTTAAAGAAGGCACTGACAAAGGCAGGGAGGGTGGTGTTGTAAAGGAGGCACCAACGCATGTTGTGCCTGCAGTAAGTGAAACTGGATAAAGAAAATAGTGCTCACAGTCTAAATAACATATACCGTGTAACAACCGAAGTAAAGGGGCCAGTTGCCATGGGAGGTGATAAATGAAGAGGAGGCGGTACTAAGAAGGGACTAACAAGCCTATTTACGAATCAGAGTATTAAGGACGGACAATGACACAAGCCAATGGCAAATATGGGCAGAGAGTGGGCGGAGCTGCTATTCCCTACTCCACTACAGCAGATTGCCAGAGTAGCGCATGCACGCTGGCTCGTTCTCGACCTAAAAGGTATGGGCACGTTGTTCCTCTCAGATCCCCTCTACTTCGACCACTGCTTACTTCCCATGTAGTTTTGACCAAGGCACTGACTGGATGGCAATAAATGCCATTAAAATACCGCCTGGGTCATGGTGGTGATTTAACAGCCTTGGGGACACTGAGCCATATATTAGCCTGAGGTAGCAGAGGTAACCCGGATCCAGACTCTCAAATAAGGGGCCTCACACATATTCAACTATATACACATACTGACACACAAAATAAACATAAACACAGCCGCACTAGCAAATATACAGACACCCAATACAAACACGCAAAACACACACATCCACAGTTATGCACAGTCATACACACACCAAAGCATTACTCAAACATGAGCACTTGGATGCAAACTACACACAGATCTGGTTGTGGAACATATCCGCCATGTCAGTGCATCTATATGCTGGACAATAAAACCAGCAAAAGACAAAAGATTTGTGTCCTAAGGTAACTAACTATAACTATAATACTTTAAACGAATTGCTTTTCCTTGCTCTCTGGAAAAAAGCAGTCACACTGGCAGCGAGGGAAGAGTCTGAGAGCCCCCCCCCCCCGCGTCTAGGGGAGGGGGGCCTTTAGTGGCATTCCGTGCGAGAGGAAGAGGCTAGAGAGGGGCTGGGCCAGTGCCCAGGGGAGTGGTCAGCAGGAAATATGAGGAAGGAGGTAGGGCAAGCTTGTAGTGCTTCACTTAGGTGCGCAGCCAGCCACCCCCAGGGAAAGGAATAAGACCCCTGAGCACGAGGGAGAAGCCCTCTTTGTCCTCTTGCTTCAGACACCGCAGGTCGCAGTTAGAAGCGAGTTGCTGGTCGTCTCGCTGTTTCCCAGGTGTGGGGGCCTCACGGTGTAGTCTAAAGTCACTTGGCTTGTAGTATAAACTATGCTTAGGTTTTCATGCACTTATTTGTGACACAGAGTGTTTTATTATGGTCCTGCCCGGGCAGGCTGCGCGGAAGTGGTAGTTTCGGGCGGGTTGCTGTCGGCTGTTTGCAGCTGCGAGGCTGAGCATACTACCTGCACTTCATTGGCAATTTACAGCTGCTTCTAAGCAGTGCATTCTATACTGCAGCGGTTGGCACTTGCTGCGGAGGCATTGTTATCTTAGTACATCGCGTAGCAGCAGGTTTACACTCTCCATAAATAAGCCGACATTAACAGTCTGGGGAGAGTATTAACATGGTTAGTTGCAGGAGTTGCCTGGTGATCAGGAATACAGGGTCGGATCATTCATCTACACTATATTGGGGGCCTTGGCACCAGATCTGAAAGGGGAAGTAGCTACTGGGGGGAGGGTGAGAGCGCCAGTTGGCTCCTCGCCCTGTGACGGGGTCCCGGGCAAGAAAAATGGCGGGGCTCCTTTTTGGCGGGGATGGCTCATCCTGGAACAGGGAGGGCAGTCCATGGGGCTCCGGGCTGGTGGGAGAGGGGGCCGTCCCGCAGGTGGTCCTTGACTCTCCGGCCCTACCCGAGATGCCGGTGCTTGGAAGAAGCAATTTAGTGAAAGGGGGTTGAAAGCTGGTGCGCAAGGAAAGGCGCAAAGCAGTACCAGGCGGCCGCGTCTAGGTCGTAGACGACAGGTAGTTGCCTGGAATGGAAGCAATGGAGATGGGTTGTGGCCTGCTGGTACAACCGACATCCAAGGTGGCTCTGGAGATCCTGTATTGCAAATACAATTGTAACCTGTGGTGCAAACGAATATTGCACAACCCAATGTATCAATGTGTGTTGGATTGGTTTAATAAAGTTGGTCTAATGTTGACAATGCCTGCAACAAATAAAGAGAGTGTTATCTGAGAATAATAAAGACTACGCAGTGAAGACCGGACACTTTGTATGGTGCCTTTTTGTGGTGGGCGGCCAAAAGGGAGGCAAAGGATGGTGGGACGAATCGCACGTTATATGCCTACTATGTAGACAGTGCTTTGAATGAGCCGGTACTCACCGGTACTGAGTACCGGCACTTCTCATTTTTACCGCTCTGAGTACCGGCACTTCTCATTTTTACCACTCTGAGTACCGGCACTTCTCTGCTGCCAAGAAGAGTACCGGTACTCAAAGGTAGGCTCATTGTTGCTTTGGCTCAAGCGCACGAACGAGGCTGCCTGACAGCCAAAGGGCCTCTGGCCCAAGCCGTGCCACCTCTAAACAATTCAGCAGGGCTCATCTGCATAATGTCCGGTGTTTACCACTATGCTGTGTTTAACAGAGCAGGGTCCATTCAGGCCCTGCGCTGTCAATCACATTCACATCATGGTGTGTATTTGTGCACACACTCTATTCCAGGCATCCAGCTGACAGCAGCAATAGCAGCAATTAAGAAAGCCACCAGAGATAAGGGGTGTAAAATGGCCTGTATCCTATTTTGTGTGGGTGTCTGTCTGCTTGTGTGTGCATGTTTGTGTGTGCGAGAGAGAGAAAGGCGAGTGAAAGAGGGAGAGAAACCAGACAATAGGGAGGTATTTTAAAGGACATTTTTGGAATGCTTTGTGTGAGCATTGCTGCTTGTTTCTGTGAGTGCGCAATCAAGAATATACAAGTATTCGGCCACATTGTAGAAGTGTAAATGTAAATGTAGTATACTTGTAAAGCGCACAGCTGCCCCAGCAACGGGGCGTCCCGGCGCTGTATAACTCTGGGGAACCCGTCCTGGCTTTCCCTGTGGGATGGTCCCTTGCTGGGAGTCCCCAAGGTGGAGCCAGGCATCCCCGGAATTGGTGGGGCCGTTGTGGAGATTAGGCAAGCTAATGCCCAGAGTTGCCGAGTGGAACCCCTAATTAGAGTAAGCACCGAAGCGAGAATTATCGAGTCCGCTGACCAAGGTCCACGACCCTGCCGCGTCGGGAATTGAACCCTGGTCCCGGGCTGACTTCTGCTCTCAGGCCTGCCGCCTCTAACCAGTGAGCCACACTACTCCACTATATGTCTTATATGTGTTGTCCTTAACCCCGCCCCTGGCCCCGCCCACTTGCTACACTCATAGCTCATTTTAAGAGAACCTGCACTTATTTTTTCCCATTTAAAGCACTGTCTGTAAAGTATTACCAGGGTCGCGTGCTGCAAATCGCAGGATGACAGACTTGTCCTCCGAGCGACCTCTCGAAGAGTGCTGTGAGTATGTAACATGGTTACTGTCCTTTCCTTCTTTTCCACGTGGCTTGTACAAATGAGCCGGAAATCCGAGATTGGGCGGGTACCACATGCCCAGAGAACATATTTTGCGGCGTGGGGGTGAGGCAGGCCCGGCTCCAGGAATTTTTAATTGGGTGGGCCATGGACGCATTTGGGTGGGCCACTGCGGGCTCGATTTGTCGCATATATGTCTAGGCAGGCCTGCTTCAGGGCCCTCCTTTACCTCTTCTTAGTCTTACAAGGCCCAGTAAAACTCACTCTTTTCCAATTCTCTTTTTAATGTTATCACTCACAAAAAGTGTTTTTTCTATGTAATGTTCCTTTGATGGGATGAGGAGGTTTCTGAGGTGGGAGTATCAGGCAAGTGACACTTCTCTGGCTCCCTCTGTGTGAGCCTTCAGGGAGAATCCCTCTTCATTACTACCTCCACCTGACCACGGACTCTTCAACGCACTCCCTTACAAGCTTGATTAGCCACTATTCCTCTCCAGTGCACCTTATCTCAAAGATGACCTTGGGCCCCGCCCCATGTCAGGCACCATCTCCCGGTAAGAACATTAGTAAAATCCCCTTCATACTTAAAACATTGAATAGAGCAATAAATATAATTAGCACGCACTTTAAAGTATGTTCCACAGTGGCCCTTATGGCCCGACTGCTAATTAAATAAACAAAAACAGAAAGGCCATGACAGGGCCGGCTTCAGCGCTGATGCAAAAGTCTTTTTTGGCGCTGCACCAAAAACCTCTTTCGATTACACGAGAGAGGGTGCCCCACTATCGTCAGGGAACAGAGCACAAATGACACCAAGTCAAAGGGAAATCCTGGGGTATACTCGTTTGCTAAGAACTTTTCAACCACGGTAATTACACTCGAGTATAGGTCCAGCAGGTTGCTGTACTCAATAATACTATAGTGTCAGAATAATAATAATTTCCACAGAGAAATAAAGTTTGTTCACACTCTATTAAAATGATAAGCAATATTTATTTTCCATACAATAATACACAACAAAAATTATTTAAAATTTCAAAGCAATATTCTTTGAAAGACTAAAAGACATTACAATCAATATTTCACATGTTCATTAATAAAAAATACATAACAAGCTGGTACTTATATCCCACACAATTGATTCATCAACAGTACACGGAAGAAATCACAAAAAATACATTATAAAATCAATTCAACAAACCCCTGTTGTAACTATGGCTCATGGATATTTTTGCCACTCTAGATTACTGGATCCAAAGCCTCAAATTACTTCCACTTTTGTACACCACTGTGGCCGGACAAATCGTATATATACATCCAGTGTGTACTAGGCTTCCCTTGGATTCCCTGATTTACAGAATGCGTCGACGCGTTTCGGTGCAATACATCTGATATTGTGGCACCTTCCTCAGGACTTCTTGTTAGGGGTTTCCTGTGTCAAGAAGATTGCGAGTTTTTAGTTGGTCGATCTTTGACTAGGAGAGGTTCTCCCCTTCGCTAGATGTGGTCAAGGATACAATCAAGGGCTGCCTTCTAGTCTCTGCAGTCTCTTGTTACTGTAGTCTTATTCTTTTTTACAAGACTCCTTATGTGGGGGTTTCTTTTTTTGTAGTTTTACTCCGTCTTTTTATCGTTTGGATAGATGTATCTTAGAGTATTCTAAAACTCTCTCCGAACGGGCATATGGTATCTAAGGGCCTCACTGGAACTGGATATGTCCTTCGTGGATCCGGTATCGCTTCTCTGCCTCGTTCGAGTCACTTGCTCGAACGAGGCAGAGACGCGATACCGGATCCACGAAGGACATATCCAGTTCCAGTGAGGCCCTTAGATACCATATGCCCGTTCGGAGAGAGTTTTAGAATACTCTAAGATACATCTATCCAAACGATAAAAAGACGGAGTAAAACTACAAAAAAAGAAACCCCCACATAAGGAGTCTTGTAAAAAAGAATAAGACTACAGTAACAAGAGACTGCAGAGACTAGAAGGCAGCCCTTGATTGTATCCTTGACCACATCTAGCGAAGGGGAGAACCTCTCCTAGTCAAAGATCGAGCAACTAAAAACTCGCAATCTTCTTGACACAGGAAACCCCTAACAAGAAGTCCTGAGGAAGGTGCCACAATATCAGATGTATTGCACCGAAACGCGTCGACGCATTCTGTAAATCAGGGAATCCAAGGGAAGCCTAGTACACACTGGATGTATATATACGATTTGTCCGGCCACAGTGGTGTACAAAAGTGGAAGTAATTTGAGGCTTTGGATCCAGTAATCTAGAGTGGCAAAAATATCCATGAGCCATAGTTACAACAGGGGTTTGTTGAATTGATTTTATAATGTATTTTTTGTGATTTCTTCCGTGTACTGTTGATGAATCAATTGTGTGGGATATAAGTACCAGCTTGTTATGTATTTTTTATTAATGAACATGTGAAATATTGATTGTAATGTCTTTTAGTCTTTCAAAGAATATTGCTTTGAAATTTTAAATAATTTTTGTTGTGTATTATTGTATGGAAAATAAATATTGCTTATCATTTTAATAGAGTGTGAACAAACTTTATTTCTCTGTGGAAATTATTATTATTCTGACACTATAGTATTATTGAGTACAGCAACCTGCTGGACCTATACTCGAGTGTAATTACCGTGGTTGAAAAGTTCTTAGCAAACGAGTATACCCCAGGGATTTCCCTTTGACTTGGTGCCAAAAACCTCTTTCTCCATAAATACCTTTACTACCACCTTCCAACAGTGTACCTCATCCGTCCATGCCCCCCTATTGACCTCTTCCTCGGATTCCCTCACTGCCACACGCCACAAGTGCCCCTCATCTCCCCATAGCCCCTCCCCTTCATGACCTCCTCCTCGGATTCCCTCACTGCCACCCTCCACCAGTGCCCCTCGTCTCTCTGTAGCCCCTCCCCCTCATGACCTCCTCATCAGACTCCCTCAATACCACCATCCACCGGTGCCCCTCATTTCTCCCTAGTTTCCTCCACCCCATGACCTCCTCTTCGGATTCCCTCACTGCCACCCTCCACCAGCGCCCCTCATCTCTCTGTAGCCCATCCCCCTCATGACCTCCTCCTTAGACTCCCTCACTACCACCCTCTACCAGTGCCCCTCATCTCTCCCTAGCTTCCCCCTCCACCCCATGACCTCTTCCTCGGATTCCCTCACTGTCATCCTCCAACAGTGCCCCTCATCGCTCCATAGCCCCTCCCACTACCTCCTCCTCGGATTCCCTCACTGGCACCCTCCACCAGCGCCCCTCATGTTTACGTATCCCCTCTCTCATATGCATTTAATTTGTTGTATAACGCTGCTCGTATCAATGTAGTGTGTGTCAGTACTTTACACCACGCACACACTTACACAGACAATGAATCATGCAAGTATGTAAATCAGTCTACAGGGAATGTCACATAAGCCAATGAGGATTACAAGGTGTAGGAATCATAGGTCATCCATTCTGGTGTAGTATATTTTAAGAGGGTTTGGTCTGGGGAAACACAACCTTAGGATTTAAAGAGTATTCCATGGGGGTCAGCTTTACTGATAAAAATGTATATCTGCCCAAACATACTCATTTTAGCAACATTAGAATAATGAAAAGACTAGGGAAGTTCTAACTATATCACAAAACAAAAAAAGCGAAGTTCTAATTAAACCATTCATGTTTGTTTGCAGCTCTTTGGTGGCAGTTCGTTGTTCACTGCCTTTTGTTAGGATTGTAACTTCTGAAGTAACACAAGGATCTCTGTGACAAAGGCAGTAACCCACTGAGCTATCCACATAAAATACAGTGTGTCTGCATCTAAAAAATACTAACAGACAAACGATTGCTCTAAAGCAGGATCATTAATCACCAACTTTATCTGGATATTGCCATTTTGTATTGTTTTATTGTTGACCAGCATCGGCTATGATGAAATGATAAAAACTGTTTAAATGAAGCACATACGAAGTATGCGTCCTGCTGGGCCTGTGCAGATTTTAAAAAGATTTTTTTTTTGTAACACATTCTCTTACCTACTCCATTAGTCATATTTTGTGTCACAGCCTTATGTGATAAGCAGCTGCAGGGGTCAGGGGGTGACTAGGAATAAACAGACCACTTTCCGCTGCGCTGCATAGAAAAAGAAATATCAATGCAGCAGGACAGTAGGCAAAGGTTACCAAAGGTTACCGTTGTCAAAGAAAGGATTTGTCCCCTTTCACCATGCAGAGATGAAGGGGTGAAAAAAATAAACAAAGCCTAATTAACATGTTAATGGTCTTTTAAAGACCTGTTAAGTACTTTGGTGCGGCTGCGATAATCTTAAACTGTCTGTGTGTGTGTGTGTGCGCCCGGGAAGCTGTCTCCCCGGGCTGACACACACGACCTGCTCGTTGCGCGCCTGCCTTCAAGCCCTCACTGCGAGGGCCAAGGCTCCTGTTTGGGTGGGCCGGGCCCACCCGGCCCACTTCCTAGAACCGGGCCTGGGGTGAGGGGCAACCGTTCAAGAGGTCCCTACTCTTCAAGGGGCCCAACATAGCCCATGACTAATACATAAATGCTCGATATATGGACTCGGGAGGGGGGGTCTACTTTACATTCTGCCTGTTGGCCAATCATTTTGCGTTACGCTACTGTGAGTATCTTCCTCGGAATCTCCAAACCTATTTATGACACTCCTGCCTCCGCGTTACGCAAAATACAAACACCCCCATACTACTGTATACAGGTCATGGTTCGGACGTCAACTGTACCTTGTTAGTTTTTGGTGCGGTCCATATCCTGAAAAGAAAGAGGTCGGATGTTTGCCGATGCTCCGTTCCGATTTCTCTCCAATGAAGGCACATCCGTCACAGTCTGGCAGTCACAAAAGATCTCTTGTGTTCGGGAACGACTGCGGGGTTTAACTAGCTGCTCGGCTGATTCCTCGCACTGGTTTCACCTCACTGGATGCCTCGCTGTGTCCTTTGTCCTGCCTACCACCAGCAGATAATTTCTCCTGGCTTGTTAATACGTGCATTGTGTCAACAATGTTGACACGGGGAAGTGCACGAGCAGCCGCCTAGGCAAGACATTTTGGTTTTTTTTCCTTTCACACCAGCTCACTCAACTTCTTTGAGCCTTCCCCGACGCATGCGACACATCTCCCATGGCCAGTGGCATCTTCTTCGCCTCTTCTCGGTCAGTGCTAGAAAATATTGCAAGCCAGCTTCTGCGGCCCATTGATTAGCTCACCAACAGGTCCTTCTGTATCATTGCATTTCCACATAGACAGAATGGGAAAACCATTTCACACATCAGGCCCTATTCCAAGCAATGCAAGTTGTTAGTCGACGTTATATTTTATAAAAAACCCAAATGCTCTGATTCCAATGTTTGTGCACAATTGTGATACTGCCTGCATACACAATCATAGAGATCGACCACCATCGGGTATTGCCAGGCAGTATTCCAGCTTCTGTGCCAGTCCATTATGAGTTTTCACTTCCGGAAAAGTCCATAATGTGCAGGAATTGGATTTTTTTTTACAGTTTCTGCATCTTATTTTCCATATTGTGACAGATACCCACCCGGACATCTTCAGTAGTCAAAATTCAGGGATGAAACATTCCTGACCAACGGTGTTCCTGCATGATTCGATATGCTGATTTAGGGGCGGATTTTCTAATACATACCGCAACACATCAAAGCAGGACAACTTGCTGTGCTGTGCTGTGTTGCGTGACAGGGAAAGAGCAGAGATGCGCCATATCTATGTTATGTTATGTTATGTTACGGATATATTTATTAGGAGCACAATTACCAAGTGTATCCTGGCGCTAGTTACCTATCCGTCAAGCAAGAGTGGCACAGGCAAAGTTACATCTCAAACAAGCATTGGCATAGCCAATAGGTCGCGCCTTTGGGACCTTATAAGTTTTTAGTTATCCAGCACAATATCCTTGGTGCAACAACATCAACTAAAAATGTGTAGATGACGTCTAGTCTTAATTGATACATTTTGCATTCCACTTAAAGGTAAAACTCTGATTTTCAATAACGTTTATTCAACACGACAGCGTAAACAGCGATAACAAGACAAGCAGGCCAAAGGTAAAGGCGAATGACAGTAAAGGTAAATGTATATTGCAAATTATGATGAAAGAACCTAGTTACATGTAATCCCCTAAGTATGCCTGTTCATAGGACACAACAATGCGGCGCTGCATATTTTTGAAGCTCCAACAAGACACAGCTGATGCAGCCCTTGTTTACCTGAGCCGCTTTAGCAACCCCTAACGTCAGGCCTGCCTGCACACCTGGTACCTGGCGGGCGACTGGAGATGTCACAGGTAGCGGTGGAATGTGGGGTTTGTCACTGGGTCTGGAGGTCCAGCTCAGCTCGTCACCTGCCCTTTTATCTAAAGCCCATTCATTCTTCAGCAGTGATAATGAAAGCCCTGAGAGACTCAGTCAAATACAGATATGATGCCTTCCCATTAAGAGGGGCAGTTGGCCATTCGGTTACTACAAGAACAAAGAAGTGGCGTCCTGTTGCTTGTTAATTGTAGTTGACGCCTCACTTCAGGTTCTCAAAACCTGTCACAATGCGGAGGAATGTGCTTGCTTGCTGTCACTGGGGGATGGAAATATGGCGCTCTCTCTGCCTTTGCCGCCTTTTCTTCCCGGTAGGCATTCTCTACCTGCCTTCAGATGTGGGTGGAGTGCGGGATTTCTGTTGGGAATGCTGAATGCCGACTTTGTTGTCGGTTTAACCATCCTCCCACTAATCCTTACAGTTAGAATCACAAGGGAAGCCTTCCCGCCTGGATGAGCTCATGTTTCTGTCAGCTTACATCTGCTGCGTGAGGTGGGTTTCGTATATTTACAACACATTTTCAAAATGGAGCGTCAAACCAACGGAAAACTCGTGCAAGGGGCTGCCAGTGAAAAAGACGACCACTTCATGTTTCTGACGGTGCTTTGATATTAACGTGACTGCTTTTCAAAAGAGCCGTCTGCTACACAAAGTATGTACGTATTCTCAAATAAATAAAATAGGTTGTGTACTTCCACTTCATGGTGTATAGGTGTTGTTGTCCGAATCTGTTGCCCTTCTCATGAACTGCAAAAGTTTGTGCAGGTAGTTGTGGGAGAATATGGCTTTAAATGCCAGAGTTGTACATTCTGGAACAGGGGGAACCAGGTTTGAGTCCCGGCGTCATCTCAGCACCCTTTGGTTCTGGGCAAATCACTTAATTTTCCCATGACTAATATAATAAAAGTGGAACTGGTGCTCGTGTAAAGCATTCAAATACTCTCGGGTCAAATGCACTGCATCATCTTTCTCAGGGTAAACACACAAGACCAGGCACACCTGGGAGAACAGCGCTTCTTTCCCTCATGTTTATATTGCTACTGTGTCCACTCTCGAGTAGTTTCTAATGAGATGACAAAGGTACCTGTCAGAGTCCAGGAAATAGTTAGGTTTGGAAGTGAGACAGCAAGCTGCATCCCCAGAAAGGCACAGACCCCCCCACCCTGGCAAGCATGGTGCTTGAGTACACCCGGTGGGCATCTGCACCAGGTTCTGACAGGAGCCAGTTGATTCTCTTTTCCGACCCCCTCCTTCTTCCTGCACTTTACTTACAGCAGTCTCAAATTTGTTGCTGTCACACCCACACAACAGATGCAACTCGTTAACCCCTGTCTCACTGGAGGCAGGCCCATCAAGCTCTGGGTCCAGTGCGGGGGGAGTACAGCCGGGCATACTCCAGCGCCCTGTCAGTGCGGCTGCACTGTGCTTGGCGCGGCCGGTTTGGCCCCACTGGTGGAGAGTTTTTATAGACTTAAGGGTTAGCTTCAGGAGGAGCCTGGGAGGTACAGGCAGCCTGGGATGAGTCCTTTGTTCTCCCGGGGCTCGCCGAGGACTGCACGTACGTCATCATGGTAAGACCCCATTAACTTTCAACTTTTTACTGAGTTTTTGTACGGCAGAAAACGCCAAGATGCCACAGTTTATTTAAGTACTGAACGCTGCCATCGCACAGAAAGGAAGGACAAACGCGCGTGCCTCGCGCAAGTAGGGGTTGGGGGAGTGCAGCCGAGAGCAGGCAGCGTTTCCCTTGTGGGAGCGAATGCGATAATTGCTAACACATGGAGACGCTCCCTCCCGCAAGGGAATCGCCAAACGTGTACGCGTTGCCATTCAAAGCAATTCATCACGTGCACGTTTTTGTCCGCAAAGCTGTGCCGATTACTAAAGGTCTTTTTCCTAAACAGCGCATGCGCGCTGCATAGGTGAGACCTAAAAACCATGTTTTCAGACCCTTTCTGAAGGCTAACAAGTCTGTTGCGTTTCTAAGGTGAACTGGGAGGTCGGTCCATGCTTTGGCTGCACCAAAAACGGAGCATCGGTCACCCAATTGGCCTTTTTTGTAGCTGGGACAGTAAAAAGGTTGGCTTCAAGCGAATGTAAATTTATTTTCGGTATGTACCATTTAAACTGTTTTTTTGTAGGTAGTCAGGTCCTACTCCTTGGAGTGCTTTAAAAACAATTTACAGGGTTTTAAAACACACTCGGTTCCTCAACGGAAGCCAATGTAGTTTTTTAATTCCTTTAGAGAGTGGGGCAAACTTAGGCGTTCCTGTGAGTAGCCTTGCCGCCGCATTTTGTAGCCTTTAAAGTTTGTTCATAAAACATTCCCGGATGTTTAAATAGAGATCGCTGCAATAATCCAGCCTCGATAGGACTGGTGCGGTAACCACCGTCTGCCTTTGGCCTAATATAAAAACAATCTAGCTGTAGTAGGGCCCTGGCTTCACCTCCTGGTGTGGTGGTGAGCCTCAGCAAGGCCTACCAGTGCAAGGGGTAAACCCTTCTCTGCACAAGTCCTCCGACCAATAGGATAGAAGTTGGCACAGAAACTGGAATAGAAAATACAAAGTTTATTAACCTCATGAGGTGGATCTACATTCACACAACACCCTTCGGCAATGTATGAAGTAGCACACTGAATGGAAGGAGCTTGGTCCTTTTATACCCACACAGGGGCTCAAAAGAAGTACAAGAAGTAGGTTTTAGGTACATATAAGGTCATACAGAAAATGCACAGTTAACAAGTGGGAGGAGCTACCAGTTGCTAATTCTAGTGAACACATCCTGACTGTTAGAACTGGGATTTCTGGTTGGCTAAGGCTTACGCCAAAGCCAGGCAGAAACCACCATTCTAGTCAGGGCAAGGGGGTCCCACGCCAAAATAACCCCTGCTCACCCCCTTGGTAGCTTGGCACGAGCAGACAGGCTTATCCCGGAGGCAATGTGTAAAGCATTTGCGCACGCACACAACAGCAACAACATCCCAGGCACACTACAAAAGGAACTACACACAAGGTTATATAAAAATAACTTTTGTATTGTCAAAACACATCAGATAGTAATCACACCATATACATTGTGCCAACTGGCCCGGGCAATATTCACAAGGGATTATTTACACCAGGACAGGGCCACATGGGCCACTGTCAGAATCAGCACTTAGTAGAACAAGCACTTAGAATAACTGTAATGCCAAATAACAATTATAGATCACAATCAGCAACCACTGGTAACAGGTAGGTACACACCTCGCAATACTAATAACCATAGGCCTAGATCACGCAGGGACACATAACCTCTCTAGTATAAATTATACTAGGCAAAACAAACTTCTAAGCATGAGCACCTTTAGAAGTATAACACAAGCAGAAAGGCAAAGCACATTACGCAGCAATCATATTTAGGCCTAAACAGTATAACTACAGAAGGCAATCTCTCATTAGTCTAATTTATTTATTTATTTATTTTTTAAATTTGTATGGCGCTACAGCTACCCAAAAAGGGTTTCCCGGCGCCTGAGTCATTTGATTAGATAGAAGGAAAGTTGCCAAATTGTAGTATTACTGCAGTTGTTTCTGGAACAGCCAGGTTTTTACATATTTCCGGAATTTCGTATAGCTCTCTTCTTTCCGGATCTGAGGGGGAAGTGAGTTCCATAGAGTGGGCCCTCTCACAGCAAAAGAACGCCCTCCCGTTTTTTGGAGTTTAAATCTAGGAATAGCAAAATTTGCTGCTGTTAGAGATCGGAGATTTCTTGTTGGAAGGTAGGGACAAGCCAGGGTTTGTAGGTAGGCGGGTGCAGTTCTGGTTTTAATTTTAAACATATATGTCAGGGTTTTAAAGCTGATCCGATGTTCTATCCTGAGCCAATGTAGGTCATTCAGATGTTTAGATATTCTCTCAAACTTTGGGATCTGACACAGGAGTCGTGCAGCCGCGTTTTGGATCATTTGGAGTCGTTTTATCACTGCAAGATTTGAGCCCAAGTAAAGAATGTTACCATAGTCAATGCGTGATGTTATTAGTGCATTGACTACGGTCTTTTGGGTGTTTTGGGGCAACATCCAAATAATTTTCTTTAGCCATTTTATTATGGTGAAGCAGAGGCCAGCGACTTTATTTGCCTGCTGCTTCATCGACAAAGTATTGTCGATAATGACTCCTAGGTTCCTTACTTGAGTGGCTGGGATGGGAAGATTACCCATCTCTGCTGGCCAGTGTAAGGGGCTCCAGAGCTCTTTATTTCTTCCAAGAAGAAGAACCTCCGTTTTATTCCCGTTTAGCTTCAACTGGTTAGTTGACATCCAGTTGAAGATTTCCTGAAGACCATTTTTCAGAACAGAGGGGGTTGAGGGGTTTGAGTCAGATAGGGAAAAAATGATCTGCGAGTCGTCAGCGTATGACATTAAAGCGAGGCCCACGCTGTCGGCTAGATCGGCCAGAGGTCGCAGGTATAAATTAAAAAGCAGCGGGCTCAAGATGGAGCCCTGTGGAACTCCATGGGGGGTGAGGAACGTGTCCGAGCATGCAATGCTGGATTTGATCTGGAAAGATCTATTGGTTAGAAAAGACTTTATCCACTGAAGGGCCTCATTTCGAATGCCAATTCTCTCTAGTGTAGTCAAGAGAGTTTTATGTGAAATGGTATCAAACGCCGCACTCAAATCTAAAAGAATGAGTGCGACAGTTTGACCCTTATCCAGGAGCTTTCGAATTTTTTCGGTCACACCCAGTAAAGCGGTCTCCGTTGAGTGTCCTGTACGGAAACCTGATTGCGATGGGTGGAGAAGGTTGTTATTCTGCGTGAAGGAAGTGAGGGCGGCATGGATATGTCTCTCCATTAGTTTAGAAAAGGCAGGAAGTAATGATATAGGCCGATAGTTTGATAGGACCGTAGGGTCGGCTGAAGGTTTTTTCAGTAATGGGGTTACGATGGCGTGTTTCCAGCTTGCCGGGACAGTGGAAGTTAAAAGAGAGGAATTTAGCATGTTTGCAATAGTAATTAAGGGGGCGTTGTCAAGTTGTTTCAGGAAACGAACTGGGAGGGGATCGCAGGGAGAGCCTGACGAAATAGATTTCAAAGATATTTTTAGGGAGTCCAGAGTTATGGGGGGCCATCTCTCAAGGGAGTTTGTTTCCTCCGGGGTTCTTAAGATATGCTGCTCAGTAGCATTAACCTGGGGACTAGTAGTAAAGTTTGAGACAATAATTTCAATTTTGTCATTGAAGAATGTCGCCAGGTCTTGACATTGTTTTTTTGTTAACGGATGGGCAGTGGCCGATGTTTGGGCACCTGCTAGATCCTTTACTATATTAAATAAGGTCTTTGTTTTGTTTGTGGCATTGTTGACGGTATTAGCCACATAAAGGGCTCTGGCTCTCCTGCAGGATGTATGGTACACATTCCTTGCGTTATTGTATTTTATTCTGTTTTCATGTTTGTAGTCTTTGCGCCAGTTCCTTTCTAAAACTTTGCATTTGGATTTCTCAGCTTTGAGTAGTTCATTAAACCAAGGGGCAGGGGGGCGGTGGAAATTTCTCTTTGCCTCCGTTAAAGGAAGGCATTGGATTGTTGCTGTTTCTAGCCACTGGTTAGTAGTTTTCGCAATATTTTCCATATTTTGGTCGTAGGAGGGGGCGCTATTTATAAGTGCGTTGTTCAGTCTACTCATATCTAATAGTTTCCAATTTCTCATGGATTGCGCAGGCCAGATGCGACTCCTGGGAGGAGCTGGTCTGGCTAGGCTAAAACTTACAAGGTGATGATCTGACCAGCATACAGGGCTGGTTTGAGTCCATTTTAGGTCAGGGGTATTAGAAAAAATAGGGTCCAATAGGTGACCTGCTTTGTGTGTAGAACCAGTATTGAGCAGAGTTAAATTTAAAGCAGTGAAATCTTCTATAAGATTACAACAGGCCACATTTGTTTGGTCCTCAAGGTGCAGGTTTAGGTCCCCTAAAAGTGTGAAATTTTTAGAATTTAACAGCAATGGGGCAATGTGGTTTGCTAAGTTGACTGTCCAGGAGTTAGCATTCCCTGGTGGTCTGTATATAAGAAGACCGGACAGAGTAAAATTCGGGTTGAGGGTAATTTGGAAGGAGGCGGCTTCACAGTCTGGGATATTGGCTGGGAGCAAGTTGCAAGTAAATTCTTTGAGATATATGATTGCAATCCCTCCACCCACTTGGCCTTGTCTATCTTGTCGTGCAATAGCATAGTTATCAGGGAGAGCCATAGCTACATCTGGTCCGGAGCTCTCGTGTAGCCAGGTTTCTGTTAGGAAGAGGGCACTTGGGGCGTCATCTTGTAAAAGGGTGAAGATGTCTAATTTGTGCTGAGGTAGGGATCTGCAATTAACGCTAAGGAAGGAGTAGTTGAGGTGACTGCGATTTGGGCGTTTAGTTGTAGTTTGGGAAGTAGGTATTGGGTCCGAATAGGGTTGGATATTTGTAAGTTCTAATTTGCAGTTATTACAATATGTGTCCCCAAGTGGCGAGAGGCCAATACAGTCGTGATGTGATTTAGGGCGCAGCGCTTTTAATTGCATGGAGGTCATACCTGCAGCACGAGGGATGTAGGATGTCATGCCCCATGTCCCGTCCTGTCCCGGACGGGCCCAGACGGGCATGTCTTAGGCTAGTCTTTGGCGCGGTGTTTGGCGCGGGTGCTGCGTGTGTTCGCTGCGCGTCACACAGTGGGACAGATTTTTGTAGAGGACGTGCTTTAGTTCAGCTCCGCCTCTCCAAAGTTAGTTTGCCCAATCAGTGCCTGCCCCAGCCAGTAGGCAGGAAGAGGGTACCGCCCTGTGTCTTTCCCACAACAATCCTAGCGTTTGCTGAGGTTCAGGGTTCCAGGGGACATACGTTTTCCCAAGTAAGTTACACAAATTACATCACAGCGTGCAGTTATTAAAATCAACTCGGCGCAGTGAGGAAAATAAAAATGTGGCGCTCGAACAGCGTTCGTTTTCAGCGCTTTGAACACAGTTTTTAAAAGTGCAAGTACAGCGGCGTTACTAGCATTCAGTCACGCAGCTAAATTATGGCAGGAGTTTTTAGTTTCTTTCAGCATAGCATAGCCTTCTATCGATCGTAGTCATCAGATACAAAGTGAAACATCAATGGCTTTTGTAGAGGACGTGCTTTAGTTCAGCTCCGCCTCTCCAAAGTTAGTTTGCCCAATCAGTGCCTGCCCCAGCCAGTAGGCAGGAAGAGGGTACCGCCCTGTGTCTTTCCCACAACAATCCTAGCGTTTGCTGAGGTTCAGGGTTCCAGGGGACATACGTTTTCCCAAGTAAGTTACACAAATTACATCACAGCGTGCAGTTATTAAAATCAACTCGGCGCAGTGAGGAAAATAAAAATGTGGCGCTCGAACAGCGTTCGTTTTCAGCGCTTTGAACACAGTTTTTAAAAGTGCAAGTACAGCGGCGTTACTAGCATTCAGTCACGCAGCTAAATTATGGCAGGAGTTTTTAGTTTCTTTCAGCATAGCATAGCCTTCTATCGATCGTAGTCATCAGATACAAAGTGAAACATCAAGGGCTTTTGTAGAGGACGTGCTTTAGTTCAGCTCCGCCTCTCCAAAGTTAGTTTGCCCAATCAGTGCCTGCCCCAGCCAGTAGGCAGGAAGAGGGTACCGCCCTGTGTCTTTCCCACAACAATCCTAGCGTTTGCTGAGGTTCAGGGTTCCAGGGGACATACGTTTTCCCAAGTAAGTTACACAAATTACATCACAGCGTGCAGTTATTAAAATCAACTCGGCGCAGTGAGGAAAATAAAAATGTGGCGCTCGAACAGCGTTCGTTTTCAGCGCTTTGAACACAGTTTTTAAAAGTGCAAGTACAGCGGCGTTACTAGCATTCAGTCACGCAGCTAAATTATGGCAGGAGTTTTTAGTTTCTTTCAGCATAGCATAGCCTTCTATCGATCGTAGTCATCAGATACAAAGTGAAACATCAAGGGCTTTTGTAGAGGACGTGCTTTAGTTCAGCTCCGCCTCTCCAAAGTTAGTTTGCCCAATCAGTGCCTGCCCCAGCCAGTAGGCAGGAAGAGGGTACCGCCCTGTGTCTTTCCCACAACAATCCTAGCGTTTGCTGAGGTTCAGGGTTCCAGGGGACATACGTTTTCCCAAGTAAGTTACACAAATTACATCACAGCGTGCAGTTATTAAAATCAACTCGGCGCAGTGAGGAAAATAAAAATGTGGCGCTCGAACAGCGTTCGTTTTCAGCGCTTTGAACACAGTTTTTAAAAGTGCAAGTACAGCGGCGTTACTAGCATTCAGTCACGCAGCTAAATTATGGCAGGAGTTTTTAGTTTCTTTCAGCATAGCATAGCCTTCTATCGATCGTAGTCATCAGATACAAAGTGAAACATCAAGGGCTTTTGTAGAGGACGTGCTTTAGTTCAGCTCCGCCTCTCCAAAGTTAGTTTGCCCAATCAGTGCCTGCCCCAGCCAGTAGGCAGGAAGAGGGTACCGCCCTGTGTCTTTCCCACAACAATCCTAGCGTTTGCTGAGGTTCAGGGTTCCAGGGGACATACGTTTTCCCAAGTAAGTTACACAAATTACATCACAGCGTGCAGTTATTAAAATCAACTCGGCGCAGTGAGGAAAATAAAAATGTGGCGCTCGAACAGCGTTCGTTTTCAGCGCTTTGAACACAGTTTTTAAAAGTGCAAGTACAGCGGCGTTACTAGCATTCAGTCACGCAGCTAAATTATGGCAGGAGTTTTTAGTTTCTTTCAGCATAGCATAGCCTTCTATCGATCGTAGTCATCACATTAAACACATTAGACTCTTGTGGTATCTTCCATTCTGCCAGGACTGCCACCTCATGTGTCACCCCTGCCCTCTGCGCCACCTTGGAACGTGCTGCGGTGACATCACTTCGAATGTCACTGCGTACAGCGTTCCAAGGCTAGCGCCGTGAGAGAAACTTGCCGGGCTGGTTATGCTAGTCAGCTGTGGCAGGGGTCTTGTTCTTCGGACGTAATTGAATTAATAAACGTTCTTGTTAACCCTCCGTTTATGACTCTCTTCTGTTGGACTTTACTACACTGGCGACGAGGACAATAAGGGTTGAAGAACAGAAGACGGACCTCAACACGCTCGGAGTGCAGCATAATTCGGGAAGTAAAAAAAAAAATGAAAGCAGCCTTGGACGAAGGTGTCGGGAAAACCAAGCGAGAAACTTGAACTGCCTGGTGTGTGGGTTTGAACAAGTAGCAGACGGAAACAACTCCTACGGTGAGTGGAGTAGCAAAGCGAAGATGTGGTGTCTGGAAAGAGAGAAGCAAATTGAATTTATGAAAAATGAAAGAAGGCGCGTAGGAGTGTCTGCGCTATTGTTCGTGAGTGAAAAGTGAAAGAGAACGAGTAAGCCGCTTTGAGGCAGGAGCCTGTAGTGGATCACAAATGAGGTGCGCTGGCTAATAAGGAGAACAGCGTAAAGGAGTGTCTGCAAAGGGTCCAGAGAATCACTTTAGAAAATTGGCGGTGCTGCTGTTAGACGCTTGTCGGTGGAAAGTGGCAGCGGTGGTGCGCCTGCTAGCATGCAGAGCGGCGTCAGCAAAGGATTCGTGAAAAGACTGTGGCGGTGCGCTGGTGAGTGAAGAAAACAGCGTTACTGAGTGGCTGCAGTGAATCAGGAGAATCTCCTCTGAGAAACGGAAATGCTGCTGAAGAGACGATTGTTGGAGGAAAGTGATAGTGGTGGTGCACCTGATAGCTTGCAGAGCGTTGTCAGCGAAGGATTCGTGAAGAGTCTGCGCCGCCACAGGAAGTAATCTAATATTTCCAGCAAGAACTGTGTAGTGGACAGGGGTCAGGATTAAACGGCTGAAATTTGCAGGGTCATACTGTGGGTAAAGGAACACTTTGGTGAAGTAATTAGTCGCTCTTCTGCCGCGGATGAACTAAAGCGATCTTAGCCTAAAGAGTGTGGAAGAGGGTTCTCATCTTACCGATAGCGCTGTCATCCAACAGGCAAAGGAACAGCAGAAAGGGATCAGCAGGAACTTTCATTACATTAAGGAAAGTCATTCTTGGTATAACTAAAGGGTGATAAAGCGCCACCTTGTGGACTGCCAATCTAAGCCGCACTAGTCCTCAATTGCATGCGAGAAATGTGTTTTAAGGATAATGGAGTTTCGCACTACTCTCTGTGTCTTATGTAAATTCTTATCCTTTGAGGTAAAGGGTTTTGCTCTCTGTAGGTCCACGGGGTGCTGGGTCTGTAACCATTACACGTAAGGTATAGAGAGGCAAGCATGCAAAAGGTGACGCCCCCACCTTTCTTTTTAGCAAACCCTGGGGAACCCGCTATTAAGTGGAATAAATGGAAGAAAGTCTTCCTGAATTACGCAACTGTATGTGGGCCGAACTTAGGTCTAGAAAGGAAAGTAGCATTGTTGTTGTACTACATGGGGGCAGAAGGGGAGGAAGTGTTAGAACATCTCCCGGAGCTGGGCGCAGGAGGCCAGGGGTTTGAATGAATTTGAAATTAGTCTGAAAAAACTTGACCTGCATTACCTTCCCAAGACTAGCACCATTATGGAACGGTACCATTTTGGGAAGAGAGGTCAGAAGGAAGGGGAATCTATAGAAGATTTTGTTTCAGAGCTTCGAAAATTAGCTGCCACATGCAAGTTTGGAGGCACGTGTGAGGAGAGGATCAGAGACCAGTTCGTATTGACATGTAGGACAGAGCGTGTGCGGGAGGAATTATGGCTAAAAGATGATCCCCCCCTAAGGGAGGTGCTTATAGTAGCCAAGCAGGTTGAACACATGATGCAGTGTGTGAATGAGATAAAGCAAGACAGCGAGAATAAGGTCAGTGAGAATAAGGTCAAGGTGAGTGAAGTGGTGACAGAAGGCGAAGGAGTGTTAGCTGTTAAAGAGCAAAAGAAGGTGCAGAACGAACAGACGGAGAACAAAGGGGGTGGAACTTTAAAGGTAACTGCTATAGATGTGGCAAGCAAGGACACATGGCAAACGATAAAAATTGCACTGCGCTGAAATATACTTGCAGTAAGTGTGGTAGGAAGGGACACTTCAGACAGTACTGCAGGAGTGGTCCAGGTTACAAGAAGCAGGGGAAAGAAAGTGCTACAAGTGTGTGTGATGAGATTGTCTTACAGGTGAAGGGCGGACCAGTTAGTTATCCCAAAGCCAGTATAACGATCGAGGAGACACGTTTAGAAGCGTTGTTTGACTCATGTTCTAAAATCACTATCATCAATGCTAAGGAATTTGAAAGGGTGAGCAAAGGTAAACTAAAGTTGAACAAAATGGAGGTCAGGCCAGGGGGGTATGGGAATCCACCCATCAACATGAAAGGTTACTTCTGGGGCACAGTGGGGTACAAAGACAGATTAACAGTCTCCAAGGTATACGTATCACTGGAAGGGGATAACATACTAGGTTGGCAGGCACAAAAGGAACTGGGTGTGTACCTCAACCCCAACAAAACCCCAAAGATCTTAGTACAGGAAATAGAGGAGACGTCTAGTAGCATTGAAGAAGAATTCAAGGAGGTGCTCAGCGGAGAACTAGGGTGCCTCAAAAATTACTCCCACAAGATAAAGTTGAAGGAACATGCTGTGCCAGTGGTAGCGAAGGTGAGAAACCTACCAATATCCATACAAGAAGCAGTCAGAGCGGAACTTGAGAAACTGTGCAACCTAGGGGTGATTGAACCTGTGGAAGCAACTGAATGGCTGGCGCCGATCGTCGCAGCAAGGAAAAAGGATAACTAGGTCCGCTTATGCATAGACCTCAGGGCAATGAATAAAGAGGTCGTGGTAGACAAGTTCCCGCTACCCAACATCACCCAAATGATGAGCAGATTGGAAGGAGCAAAAGTGTTCTCGACGTTGGATTTAACCTCTGCCTATTTCCAGATCAAACTCCTTGAGGATTCCCAAGAGCTCACGGCGTTTGTGACACCCATCGGGGCCTTCAAATTCAAGAGGATGCCGTTCGGCCTGGTCTCGGCTGCATCGGTATTCCAAAGACTGATGGGCAACATCCTTAGCGGCATCCCTGGTGTGTTGTGCTACCAAGACGACGTGCTTATCTTTGGCGGAGACAACAGACAACACGACAACAGATTGAGACAAGTGCTTGCGAGGTTCAAGGAACAGGGCTTAACAGTGAAAAGAGAAAAATGCAAGATTAGGTGCAAGGAGCTCGATTTTTTGGGACACAAGATACCGTCAAGAGGCATTCAGCCTAAATTTGAGCTCCAGAACACCATAATCGGATTGGCCCCACCGAAAAACAAGGAGGAAATCAAATCATTTAGGGGCATGCTGGAATTTTACAGCAAATTTGTGCATAACTTTGCAAGCAGGATTTACGCCACACGTCAATTACTGAAAAGAGATGTACAATTTGTGTGGAATGAGGAATGTCAGAGGGAGTTCGAAGAGGTGAAGAAACCCCTGGCAGAAGCCCCTAGCCTCAAAGCGTTCATACCTAATAGGAAGACGAATGTAACGACAGATGCGAGTTCAAAGGGACTTGGGGCGGGCCTTACCCAGATGGGCGCGTGTGGAGAGGAGACGGTAGCCTTCACGTCAAGATCGCTCAAGAAGTCCGAGGTGAACTACTCAGTAATAGAGAAGGAGGCCGTAGCAGTATACTGGGAAACAGAAAGGTTTGGGTCCTGTCACTGACTAGCCTGGACCACTCCAATATATTCAACAGAAACAGTAGCTAGACAGGTTGAATTTTGAATTTTTTTTGTCACACCTAGTCAAAGAGTTCTAGGTGATTCAACTGTTTTATTTTAGTCTTTTTTTCTTTTTTTGAAAAAACTTTATACAGTTTCGTATGACAACAAAGGAACAGTCATCAAACAATATTAGACATATAAAGACAATGAAACATGAATATATACACAAAACTAATACTGTGCTTTACAATATACACCGAATACACATTTATACAATGCCTCTGATTATTTCATTACTAAGGCACCAGTCCTTCAAATTACATACAAAAAGACAGGCGGACAATAAAGTTAATTGACAGTGCCTGCCTGTCTAACTAAGCCAGGGACTAGATTATTACCAGGGGTCGCACTACTAGGGGTAGAGATGTAAATATTATTTTATAACCCTAGAGGTGCCCTTCTTATCTTTCCCCAGCTAGGGGTCAACGCGTTTCGAACCTCCGTGCAGTTTAGGGGTTCTCCTCAGGACACGGACTGGAGGGGGCCATAACTGTGTGTTGCAATCACAGGCCACTGTTGTGTGGAGTTGCCAACGGAATGTAAGGAATTCTTCAAAGCTTGTGGAGGTGCAGCGAAGCGTGGGCGAGGGGCGGTAGGCGCTGGCCGCTCTACGGCACAAGGCACACCGAGTGAGAACAGAGAGAGCAGCGGAACCAAACAAAGAAAGTAATTTTATAGAGAAGCACGAATTCGAAGAGCGGCACTTGTGCCGCAGAGCGGCCAGCGCCTACCGCCCCTCGCCCACGCTTCGCTGCACCTCCACAAGCTTTGAAGAAATCCTTACATTCCGTTGGCAACTCCACACAACAGTGGCCTGTGATTGCAACACACAGTTATGGCCTCCTCCAGTCCGTGTCCTGAGGAGAACCCCTAAACTGCACGGAGGTTCGAAACGCGTTGACCCCTAGCTGGGGAAAGATAAGAAGGGCGCCTCTAGGGTTATAAAATAATGTTTACATCTCTACCCCTAGTAGTGCGACCCCTGGCAATAATCTAGTCCCTGGCTTAGTTAGACAGGCAGGCACTGTCAATGAACTTTATTGTCCGCCTGTCTTTTTGTATGTAATTTGAAGGACTGGTGCCTTAGTAATGAAATAATCAGATGCATTGTATAAATGTGTATTTGGTGTATATTGTAAAGCACAGTATTAGTTTTGTGTATATATTCATGTTTCATTGTCTTTATATGTTTAATATTGTTTGATGACTGTTCCTTTGTTGACATACGAAACTGTATAAAGTTTTTTCAAAAAAAGAAAAAAAGACTAAAATAAAACAGTTGAATCACCTAGAACTCTTTGACTGGTGTGACAAACAAATTCAAAATTCAACCTGTCTAGCTACTGTTAGCAGTATACTGGGCAGTGAACAAATTCCGTGACTTCCTCTGGGGTGCAAAGTTCAATCTGAGGACGGATCACAAACCCCTGGTTGAGGTCTTCAACAAAAAAGGGTTGGACGCGATCTCAAGCAGAATCAGACGTTGGGTGGTGAATCTTCAGGAGTATACGTTTGACGTTGAATATGTTCCTGGGGCAAGGAATTGGGCTGCTGACTGCCTCTCATGCCTTGTGGAGGAAAGGAATGAAAACAAGTAGGTGAAGAGAACGATGAAGACAAGGACGAGACACTGGCAGAAAAGGTGTGTGTAATCACCCAAGGAGCCGTGGGTGAGGAGAATTGGAAAGAAGCCCTGAGAAATGATGTTAATGAAGGTGTATGAGAAAGTAAAGGGAAATTGAAATCACAGAGACAAACAGGATGATGCTCCAAGGCCGTTCTGGATGATCAAGGATGAACTATCTATCTCCGATGAGCGTCTGTTCCGTGGAACAAGACTGATCCCTCCCAGTGCGTTAAGGGAATATCTAACCGATCTCTCCCACGAGGGACATATGGGAATCACCAAAACCAAGCAGAGGATGCGGGAAGACTACTGGTGGCCAAGCATGGACAGCATGATTGAGAGAAAAGTCAAGGACTGTATATCATGCACCACGAACGATAAAGTCCTTAAACAACACACACCTCCATTGCAATGCAGACCACCACCTGTAGGGCCTTGGGAAGAAGTGGCATTGGACATAATAGGGCCTCTCACAGGTGAACTTTGTACACCCTACATCCTAGTGCTTGTAGACCTGTATTCCAGGTGGCCAGAGGTGAAGATTGTGTCAGAAATAACCACCAAAGTAGTCATTGAGTTCCTACCAGAACTTTTTCTCCGGGAAGGTCTGCCCAGTCGTCTCCTTACGGATAATGGGGTACAGCTATGTTCAAAAGAGATGGGGGACTTCCTCAAGAACAATGGGATTGTGCACAAACGTTGCGCACTGTACCACCCCGAGACCAATGGAATGGTCGAACGATTCAATAAAACACTCAAAGAAAGCATCCAACTTGCAAGAACCAACGGGTTGAACTGGAAAGAGGAGATGAGAAAACGTCTAGAAGCTTACCGCCTGACTCCCCACCAAACAATGGGGATCACCCCCTTCGAACTACTCAGAGCTAGGAAGCCCAACACGAGACTTTCACCAGGTTGGATGGGGTGGCAGAAGGGGTGGACAAGGCACACTAGAGAAGTACAAGGGTTGGACAGGCAGCACAAAGCCATGATAGAGAGGAAAGACAGGTTTGACAGGCTACACTCAGTGAAAGAGGTAGGGTTCAAGGTAGGAGGCACAATAAAAATCAGAGCACCTACAGGCAGGGCACATTGGTCTGAGTTTATAAAACCTACAAAGATTGTAAAACCGTTCAAAAATGAGGTAAAAACCCAGGAGGGGAAGATATGGAACCTAGGAAGAGTGGTAAAGTACCACCTCCCTCCCAAGGTCATTGATGAAGAGGTCACGAGAGAAGAGCCGACTCGGTGGGGGGAAAACCTGCCCGCGAGGGTGTGTAGAGGGGAACCCCATGCTTCACGCAGAAGTAGCCAGAGGGTTGTTAGTCGCCCTAAACATCTGTACCAATATGTCACCAAGTAGTTTCTCACCATGTTGGTTTTCTGTTTCGTGTAATGCATGTTCTTAAAGATTGTAGGTTAGGGGGATGTGCGGTATCTTCCATTCCGCCAGGACTGCCACCTCATGTGTCAACCCTGCCCTCTGCGCCACCTTGGAACGCGCTGCGGTGACATCATTTCGAATGTCACTGCGGACAGCGTTCCAAGGCGAGCACTGTGAGAGAAACTTGCCGGGCTGGTTATGCTAGTCAGCTGTGGCTGGGGTCTCGTTCTTCGGACGTAATTGAATTAATAAACGTTCTTGTTAACCCTCCGTTTATGACTCTCTTCTGTTGGACGTTACTACAACTCTGCCTCCTAAGAATAAATCACATTTAGGGGCGTAACTCACAGTGAAGTAAACTCTCACTAACATAAACTTACATAGGTAAAATAACCTCATAATCATAGTAACATCACATTGCACAAAAATCACATTAGGCAATTACCTTCATAAACATAGTAAAATCACATTGCGCAAAAATCACATTAGGGCCTTGCGCCCTACCCACATACCAGCCCTCTGGCCAACTGGCCATCTCAAGAAGGGCTCAAATGCCCTGTGTCCAGAATGTCAGGACGCGCTGCCACGCAGCGCCAATCAGGGGTGCACCACCGGCACAAACCTAAACGTTGCAGCTGCCCACTACTTGCTGGGCAGCTGGGAACAGTAACAGGGCCTAAACGTTGCAGCTGGCACTAAGTGCTGCGCAGCTGTAGAAGGCCTGGCACCACTGTGCCATCTCTGCCCCACACAGGGACTCTCTCTCCCTTGGCGCCTAAACGGTGCAGCTGCCCACTAATTGCTGGGCAGCTGGGAATCAGCAAACTGCGACAGGGCCCTCACTGACCCTAGAACAAAACTGCACCGCAGGGGTTGGAGCCACACAGGCTCTAAAACAGCTGAGGGGCGTTGGAGCCATCTGGGCTCTGGAATACATACATGGCCCTTGGAGCACTCAGGCTCCTCGCATTAACCATGCCCTCTGGAGCCAATCGGTCTGAACAAACATGCCCAAAATGTTGTAATCCCCCTTCTGGGGACTCGTGATCAAAAGAAATGCCCCTTGAGCCTCTCGTGGCTCGACAACAAATATGTCGCCTGGATGGGGGAGCCTCGTGGGCTCTAACAACAAATATGGCTCCGTGAGCCTCTCGGGGCTCTAACAACAACTGTGGCGCCTTGAGCCTCTCGGGGCTTGGAGAACAAATCTGGCGCCTTCTTTGCTGGAGTCCCCCTCCTGGGGACTCAAACAGCCAAAGGCCCCAGAGCCCTTGTGGGCCTCTGAACAATGGCCCCTTTATCGTGAGAGCGGCCCTCTGCCAACCGGGGCCTCTCCGCGCACCACAAGACTGCCTCCTCTCGTTGGGGTCCCCCTTGGGGGACTCGCCGATACAAAGATGCAGAATGCTCTTGAGCCGCTCAGGGCTCGCCCAGATCTAGGCACACACTGCCCCCCCCCACACCCCCAGCAGAGGAGCGACCTGGGGCCCGCCCGCACTCACCGGCGACCTGGGGAGGCGGCATCTCCTCGCGGCGTCGACTCTTCCGCTGGGCTTCTCCAGGCGGGGCTCTCTCCCCCGTGCGGGGCTCTCCCCTCCTCACGGGAGCCCCGCTAGCGCTGGCAGCCCTTCTCCTCCCGCCAACGCGTCCCAGTGCGGGGTAGGCTCCTGCCTGGGCTTCCGGCTGTCCCTCTCGTCCCGCCCCCGGCCTGCCTGTCTTCCGGCCGGGTGGCGGAAGCGATTCACCTGGCACAGAACGAGGGGTGGGCACCCTCTGGAACACAGCGCTCTTTGCGCTAGATACAAATAAAGCGCTTCCAGGCGCTAGAGGAAAAGCGCCCCCAGGCGCTATGAGGACAAAATAAAGCGCTCCCAGGCACTTAGAGGTCAAACAAAGGTCCCAGAAAAGAATAAAGCGCTCCCAGGAATTCCTTCAGCAAGTCAAGGCATCCAGGGGCTGGGCAGGGCCCAGGGAGGCAAGCCTTCCCCTGGGCCCAAGCAGCAGCAGGCCCCTGGTAGATTCCAGTCAGAAACAAGAACCTCTTTAGGGTGTCACAGCACCCTTTTTATACAGCAAAAGCCTTTGTCTAAAGGTCCAGGGTGGGGGCAAAACCAGGCGCAGCTTGTTTGGGAGCACTCTTAATGTGCTCAGCCACCCCTCCCATTCACTAGTCAGGCTAGGGTCATCAGTCGCACCACAGGGGGCGGAGCCAGCATTGTGTGGGGAAAGCCCAGCCCTATTCAGGTCCCAGTTGCACCCCTCCCTCACATCAGCATGCTAATCTCCACTCACCACCGGGGCAGACCCATCCAGACTCTTGGAGCCAGGCTCACCAGCGAGCTCCAGCCAATCACGTGCCAGCACACTCACTACACACGCACACCCATGTCTAGAAGTGGCACTTCCACACTAGACATATTCACGCCACACACATCATTGCGCAGCATTCAATCTCACGAGTTCGCACATACCAAACTCGACACTGCACTCCCCACACATCAGGAACTACCATGGTCACACATATTCCCCATGCATTCCTATGGGAGGGCAGGTCACTCACCACACATACACAGAGAGCTCAAGCACTTTACACTGTACCACAGTGAAAAAGTGCGCAGAGGCCTAAAATCACCAACACCAGGTTACAGAAACAGGCTAGGAAAAAGCAAAAAGTTTCGGGGTGAACTTGCCAAAAAGGCCGGGACCAACACAACCCCCCTCCAGCCAAAACGCAGGGTAGACCAATGGGCTTCCTTGCTTTGGGCGACAAAACACGGACACGGGCCCGCACGGCAGGGACACCCTCCGGTTCTACGCCACTCTGAACCCACATGGATTTCTCTCAACAAGAACTCTCTGGCCCAACTAGGATACCCCACTGGCACTCTCTAGTCGCCCACGGCCAGGACCAGGCCCTAGGCCACCAAAATGTCACAGGTTCTGACCACTTCACAGAGTGGGAGGCAGTAACCCCTGGCACACAATAGCCACTCTCCACTCTCCCTCTCAGTGTAGCTACAACTACCACTGATCCTTCAACCTAGGGACCATACCCTCAGGCTGACCAGAGGTCACGGGCAAGAATGCCCCACCCTACCTCTACTTCTGGGGTTCTGCACCCTCCCAGGGAGGCACCCACCAGAACACATCTCTCCCACCAGATCAGGACCTTTCTCCATCACTGGTCTACCACCTGGGATCTGGAAACTATTTCACTTCGGAGGTACAAAGCACACAGCACAGTCCCTCTTCAAGCAGGTGGGGGGACACAGCACACAGCAAAGTCCCCTTTCCTCTACCTTAGTGGAAACAGCAAACTGCATGTGAGCCCCAGATCACACAGCAAGGGCAGCCCCCTCAGTCTCCTTAGCTGATCTACTTTGGCAGAGATTCCTTCTTGACCTGGAGGTTTCCTAATCTCCCAACCTAGGGTCTAAACCCTCAGGTTGCACTGGGGTCAGAGGCAAGGACGCCCTCCCTCTGTACCCCCTTCCAGAGTTCGGCACCCTCCCACCTTGGAGCGGTACCCCTGGAGGCAAAACTCATCAGGACACTAATTACAGATGCCCTTCCCTCCAGGTCAGGCTGAACCTGTACCTGGCCTCCCCCCTCCTCGGGGAATGACCTCCAGAGGCCCCACAAATGGTCAAGCACTCTAGACGGTAAAATGCCCAGCGAACCAGGACTTCACGGGGAGCACGCATGCCCCCCCTGAGGGTGACACATAACTACTGTGTCGTGTGATAGTCTGCCTGGCTCTAACCTCGCGACCTCCTGTCCACCTCGCAGGGCGCAGAGATCCCCCAGGACAGAAGTGGCATCACCATGGTCACTCACTGTTGGCCCAGCCCTTCTGGCTGGCTCCTGACCCACTGGTTCTTCCACTGGGGACTCTTTCCCCCTCTCACATCTCAACCAGGACATCTGCACCCTCCACTTAGGAGCGATACTGCCCAATACCAGGACTGCCGGAGTTCTGGTTATGGACACTCCCTGTCCTCTAGACACAGGAAGATCCTCCTCAAATGACCTGTAAGTACAGCTTAGGCCCCTGACCTGGGGCTCTCTTAGGGAACCCTCCAGGCCCTGAGACAGGGTTTCGGGCCAACGTGGGACACACTGTCCCACACTCACTCCGCCTCCACTGAGACAGGACGTGAGCCCCTACACCCCTACCATCCTACTGGGACCTAGCTGGGCTACACATGAACCTCTTCCCCTACACAGGATCATCAGATACACAAGCCACTCCTTTTGGAATCACTCCCCAATGCCTCTGCAAGACATCTAGCACACCGCCAGATGTCCACCTTCTCATCCAGTGCCTCTGCAGAACCTCCTGCACACCACCAGAGGTACACCTCCCGTGCAAGCTCCTTTTATCACCAAAAAAACCTCCTACCAACTCCTCCAGTTCAACACACCACTCATCCCTCGAGACTGGTGAGACAGTTCCTCACTGCCCCTGACTCTCAACCTGTACCCCTCTGACTGACCACCAGGCACCATACTCTGGGAACTGGGAATGGGACTTCACGCACTGGACACATTTTAGCTGCCACCACTGGATCCTACCATACCGGGGAATCCTGACACACACACTACACTCAGGGGATAACCACCCTCCAGAGCAAGCCATTTCTCCTCCACACTCCCTCTCTTCCATCTACCCACACAGGGACAGGAACAGGGATTATGCTCTGGACCCAGCAAGGGATTCCTTATCTATGGGAACCTCCCCCTCTACTGGCGTCCCGTCCTGTCATTCTCTCTCTTCTGCCACTAAACATAAAGCGCAGGAACACCATTTGAAAATGACACTCTTGAGGAAAAACACAATCACAAACAATAATCCCAAACATGTGACTATCTAGAATGCAGAGTTTTGTAATGTAGCCAGTTGTCGCTGTGGTACTGCGCGAACACAAGTCCAAGGGCCAGATGTAGGTAGCCCTTTACTGGTCGGAAACGGCCGAAAATACCGATTTTCGGTCGTTTCCGACCGGTAACAACAACTCTGGCGCCTTGAGCCTCTCGGGGCTTGGAGAACAAATCTGGCGCCATCTTTGCTGGAGTCCCCCTCCTGGGGACTCAAACAGCCAAAGGCCCCGGAGCCCTTGTGGGCCTCTGAACAATGGCCCCTTTATCGTGAGAGCGGCCCTCTGCCAACCAGGGCCTCTCCGCGCACCACAAGACTGCCTCCTCTCATTGGGGTCCCCCTCGGGGGACTCGCCGATACAAAGATGCAGAATGCTCTTGAGCCCCTCAGGGCTCGCCCAGATCTAGGCACACACTGCCCCCCCCCACACCCCCAGCAGAGGAGCGACCCGGGGCCCGCCCGCACTCACCGGTGACCTGGGGAGGCGGAGTCTCCTCGCGGCGTCGACTCTTCCGCTGGGCTTCTCCAGGCGGGGCTCTCTCCCCCGTGCGGGGCTCTCCCCTCCTCACGGGAGCCCCGCTAGCGCTGGCAGCCCTTCTCCTCCCGCCAATGCATCCCAGTGCGGGGTAGGCTCCCGCCTGGGCTTCCGGCTGTCCCTCTCGTCCCGCCCCCGGCCTGCCTGACTTCCGGCCGGGGGGCGGCGGAAGCGATTCTCCTGGCACAGAACGAGGGGTGGGCATCCTCTGGAACACAGAGCTCTTTGCGCTAAATGAAATTTACTGCGCTCCCTACGCTAGATACAAATAAAGCGCTTCCAGGCGCTAGAGGAAAAGCGCCCCCAGGAGCTATGAGGACAAAATAAAGCACTCCCAGGCACTTAGAGGTCAAACAAAGGTCCCAGAAAAGAATAAAGTGCTCCCAGGAATTCCTTCAGCAAGTCAAGGCATCCAGGGGCTGGGCAGGGCCCAGGGAGGCAAGCCTTCCCTTGGCCCAAGCAGCAGCAGGCCCCTGGTAGATTCCAGTCAGAAACAAGAACCTCTTTAGGGTGTCACAGCACCCTTTTTATACAGCAAAAGCCTTTGTCTAAAGGTCCAGGGTGGGGGCAAATCCAGGCGCAGCTGGTTTGGGAGCACTCTTAATGTGCTCAGCCACCCCTCCCATTCACTAGTCAGGCTAGGGTCATCAGTCGCACCACAGGGGGCGGAGCCAGCATTGTGTGGGGAAAGCCCAGCCCTATTCAGGTCCCAGGTGCATCCCTCCCTCACATCAGCATGCTAATCTCTCCACTCACCACCGGGGCAGACCCATCCAGACTCTTGGAGCCAGGCTCACCAGCGAGCTCCAGCCAATCATGTGCCAGCACACTCACTACACACGCACACCTATGTCTAGAAGTGGCACTTCCACACTAGACACATTCACGCCGCACACATCATTGCGCAGCATTCAATCTCACGAGTTCGCACATACCAAACTCGACACTGCACTCCCCACACATCAGGAACTACCATGGTCACACATATTCCCCATGCATTCCTATGGGAGGGCAGGTCACTCACCACACATACACAGAGAGCTCAAGCACTTTACACTGTACCACAGTGAAAAAGTGCGCAGAGGCCTAAAATCACCAACACCAGGTTACAGAAACAGGCTAGGAAAAAGCAAAAGGTTTCGGGTGACCCTGCTAAAAAGGGCCGGGTCCAACACTGACAGTTACAGACTAGGGACAGCTGCAAGCTCAACTGAGCATGTGCGAAGCAGAAGAGGCTAAACATAACCTGTATCTAGGCAGATTTCAAGAGCAGACAACAGCAAGGTAGGACAGAGCACATGGCACGCACATGGCAGCACATGACAAACAAAATGGCTGCCAGAAATACAAAATGGATTCCACATAACTGACAAGATAGCCTTTAAATACAGGATGGCTTTTGCTTATGCTAACTCAATCGCTACCAAATTACAACACTGGTGCAGGGCGGGCTGTGCTTTATGGCATTGAGGGAGCAATGGTCTCGGTGGCAGCTCCAGTCTTGTACAGTGGCCCTGCTATTACTAGTGAGCAGGAGGTGCTGAGGTGGTGGTATTGGTATTGGTGGTGGTGGTATTGGTATTGGTGGTGGTGGTATTGGTGGTGCTGGTATTGGTGATATTGGTGGTGGTGGTGGTGGCATTTGTGGATTTGGTTGTGGTGGTATTGGTGGGGTTGTGGTAATTGTGACAGTCTTGATATTGGTATTGGTGGTGGTATTGGTGGTGGTAGTACTGGTATTGGTGGTGGTGTATTGGTGGTATTGGTGGTGGTGGTATTGGTGGTAGGGTATTGGTGGTGGCTTTGGTGGTAGTATAGGTGGTGGTGTTGGTGGTGTTGGTGGTGGTATGTGGTGGTGGTATTGGTGCTGGCATTGGTATTGGTGGTGGTGGTATTTTTGGTGGTATTTGTGGTGGTGGTATTGGTATTGGTGGTATTGGTATTGGTGGCGGTGGTATTGGTGGTGGTGGTATTGGTGGTTCTGGTATTGGACTGGTGGTATTGGTGGTGGTATTGGTGGTAGTAGTTGTGGTATAGGTGGTGTTGTTGTTGTTAATTAAACAGGCTTTTGAAAACAACCCATCAGGTGGCTTAGTGCAGATGACATGTAACACAGATGTGCTGTTGTCAGCTTCAGCTCATTAGCGCACAATTGATTATGTGCCACCTGGAATTCACATGTTTTAATTTGCTAATCATTTCCAAATCAATTTTACTTGGGGGGGGGGGTTGAAACAGACATAAGATAATGCCAGGTTAAAGTGATTGAAAGCAGGCGCTCGTGCTGTGGGGGGCGGCCTTGCAGCTTATAAAAAACACAATCGGTTTCAGCTGACGCAGAGCATGTCCTTCCTGCAGGAAGAGAAACTCAATAAAGTAAATAGTGCTTACAGGCTAAATAGCAGGTCCTATGTAACAACCAAAGTAAAGGGGCCAGTAGCCATGGGAGATTACAAATGAAGACAAGGCCGCACTAAGGAGGGACTAACAAGCCAATTACTTAATCCAAAGGCAGCATTTATGAAATACAATGAGACAATCCAATGATAAATATGGGAGGAGAGTGGGTGGGGCTTCTCTTCCATACTCAACTACAGCAGTCTCGCAGAGTGAGCAACACTTGTGTGCTGCTGCTAGGCTCGACCTACAAACAACCTGCACCCAAATCTCTAGGCTAGATTCTACCGCCTGTCTGTCTCCCCTCCCTGTCTTGTGCTCTGATTGTATCGTATTCCTATAATTATATTGTGCATACTACCCTATGTGTGGTGTTGAAGCACATGCCATCATGCCCAGCACCATGCAATACCGTGGAGGTCATTGATATTCAAAGTACGGCCCGCGGTGCAGCCCTCCTGAACTTTACAGGCGCCCACCCCCTGGTCAACAGGATCACTGGGCTGCTGTTTACTGGCGACTAAAAAATAAAAAGAAAGTGGGAAACCAAATACACCCTTGGAGGCTTGGGGAATGTAACCGTTGATAGGTAAATGTGCCTACAAGGGATTTGATCCAAAACACTACATCAAAACTGATTAAATAAATAACTCTGTTATCAAGCCCCCAGAGAAGGCTAACAATTGAACAATCAATACTTGAATTTGCTCATTTATATCACAATAAATCTACAGTAAACATTATAAACACTAGGGTGTACATTTTTCAAAATATGAACTTATTTAATGTGAACAAACAAGAAAGGTACACAACAATATAACACAACAAAATTATAAGGTTTATAAAGGATGTACAGAATTTGAGACCTCAGAGTCACATAAGTGAACATCTATTCCAGAATACTTTCAAAACGGAAAATGAATCTGAAAACAACAGAAAACAATGCCGTGGAAAATAAATAACGGGAGAAATAGATGAACTGGTCAACGTTTCGGTCTTTGTGGAAAAAATGTGCGTTAGACAGCCTTCAGGACGATGAGTAAAGAGTTATATTCGACCCTAAAGTCTGGTTAAACAATCATTTTATTGAACCTGATGAATCACAAAGATAAAAATACTTCCAGATCACTGACACCGGAATACTGGCTATTTCAAGGACTTGGTGAATTTCCAAGCCAAACGAAGCAGACTTACTGAAGCAATCCGAAAGGATTTGCTTGCTGACAGAGATGCTCACTTCAGTCGAACGACACATGTGGGACGCAGCTACTCTCACAAACCGTTGTCACTTTAGACGGCATGCGTCCTGAAGATGTTCTAACGGACATTTTTGTCACCAAGGCCGAAATGGCGACCAGCTCATCTATTTCAGATTAATTTTCCATTTTTTAAGATTTTTGGAATAGATGTTCACATATATGACTTTGAGGTCTCATCTTCTGTACATCATTTATTAACGTTGATCATTATGTTGTTTTATATTGTTGAGTACCCTTCTTGTTTGTTCACTTTAAATACGCTTATATTTTGAAAAATGTACACCGATGTTTTGAATGTTTGCTGTAGATTCCTTATGAAATCAATGAGCAAATTCAAGTATCAATTGCTTACTTGACACAACACTAACAAAAGATGTTAAATAAACAGGCAAGTGTTTATTTAAAGGTTAATTGTGTTAAAGAAGGAAAGTAACTAGAGACTCCTGCACAGTATATTTTTAGGAGTGCCTTCATTTTTAAATACGACCTGCAGCAATAGTGTAAAAATATGATAAAGACTCATCAAAATAAAAAAAGTGCATTTAATTAACTTGAGGAAACTCTTCACCTTAGTACATCAGATTATATTAACCCCTTCTATGCTCATGACGGAATGGCTCCGTCATGAGCATAAGTGGCAGTATGCTCATGACGGAACAATGCCATCATGAGCACACATTAAACAAATCCCTTGAGGGATTTCCCTTTTTTTTGCTTTGGGAGGTAGGGAAAAGCTTCCCTGACCCCCAAAGCATAGTGTCTGTTTCCATTGTAATGACGATCACGTGCATGGTGCGCTGTCGTCATTACAATGCAAAAGAAACTGAAACTTAGTTTCAGTTTCATAGTTTCAATGCTTCTGGGGCTATCTCAGCCCCCCGAGCACCGAATAACATGGAAGAGGTATAGTTGGAAAGGGGAGAAACTCCTCTTTCCAATGATACTCTTCCCTAGTGGATCCCTGCTCGGAAAGCGCCCCAGGAGGGAGATCCCCAAGCAGGGATCCAACCACTAGCCACCAGGGAAGGGGGAGCAGCCCCTTGGGCAAGGGCCTTTGCACCACCTTATAAAATTGGGGCAGAAAGCACCCTAGGTGCCAGGGATTTGTCTTTATATGCCAGGGGTGAGGGCTGCCCAAAATTGGCATGCCAATGCCCCACCCTAACCCCCAAAAGAAGGCACAAGACTTTCTGCCCCCTCCAAGAGGCAGAAGGGGGCAGTAGCCCCTGATCTGCCCCCGTGGGGGGAAAAAAGCCCACTAGGCCTCAGGGATTTTTTTATTTCTATATATACGTAGGGGTGGGGGCTGCCCAGAAAGGGCCACAGAAATGTGAGGAATGTGTGTTTTTTTGACAAAGTTTCAGGTTTGCAAGGGATTCTGGGTAACAGAACCTGGTGAGAGACAGACAAGTCACACCATGCTGGATTCCCCTGGGTGTCTGTTTTAAAAAAATGCATAGGTTTGCTAGGTTTTCCTAGGTGCCGGCAGAGCTAGGGTTTAAAATCTACAGCTAGGCCCTTTACAACAAAAAGGTCAGTTTTCACTGTGGAAATTTGGTGTACCCACGTTTTGTTCTGGGCTGTTTCCTGTCGCGGGCACTAGGCCTACCCACACATGTTATGTTATGTTACGTCTATTTATTGTGCGCGCAGCGACTCCAGCCAAGGAGCGTCCCGGCGCAAAGACAAGGTAGCTCGTAACACAACGGGATGTAAAAAGAGGCAGATAAACAGCTAAAACAGGAGCAGGGATGCAGACAACTAAAACAGGAAGGTTTTTATCGCCTTCCGGAAAGTCAGAAGGTCCTCAAGCAAGCGGATTTCAACAGGCAAGGAGTTCCATGCTGACGCAGCCAGTACCCGAAACGAGCGGCCTCCCATGCGGCTAAGCATGAATCTGGGAACCACCGCAAGGGCCAGACCTTGGGAGCGGAGGCAACGGGCAGGAACATAGAAAGACAAACAATTCGACAGGATTTCCGGGCCTGTACCTCTCAAGATTTTAAAAGCGAGGCACAGGACTTTAAAGAGAATACGCTTCCTAACCGGAAGCCAGTGTAGGGAGCGAAGGACACCTGTCACTGAGCAAAATCTTGGTAAGCCGACGATCGCCCTCGCCGCAGCATTCTGAACCCGTTGTAATCGGGTTAGTTCAGCCTGATTGGCCCCGGCCAGGAGAGAGCTGGCATAATCCAGGCGAGAGATGATAGTGGCCTGGATCACCAGCTGCCTGGTCGGGGCGTCAAAGAACTTGAGAACAGGTCTCAAGCCCCTCAGGAGACCGAAACAGCAGGCCGCAGTTCTTTTCGTATGGCCTATAAAAGAGAGGCCCGCATCCAGCCATATCCCCAGATTTTTCACTTCCGATACCGGGATCGGAGTGGGACCCAACTCTGGAGGCCACCAGTGGTCACCCCACAGCTCCACTCCCTTCCCGACGACCAACACCTCTGTTTTAGTGGCGTTTAGCTGAAGGCAGTTGCCTGTCAGCCAACTAGCCACCGCCTTCAGTCCGGACTGAAACCTGGGGGCCTCAATTTCCGCATCCCCGCTGAGCGTAACCGCCAGCTGAGTGTCGTCGGCATACGAGACCAGGGTAAGGCCCCACTGCCTGGCGACATCAGCCAGCGGCCTCACGTAAAGATTGAACAACGTGGGACTCAGCGAGGACCCTTGCGGAACCCCCATGGCCAGTGGATGGTAACTGGACTTGAAGGGAGGGATGGCAACACAGAAGGAGCGGTCGTCTAAGAAGGAGCGGAACCATTGCAATACCACACCGCCAATGCCGGTCTCCTCGAGCCGACGCAGGAGGATGCTGTGGTCTACCGTATCAAAGGCGGCGCTGAGATCTAACAGAATAAGCGCCGCCGTTTGACCAGCATCCAACCTTGCCCGGAGATGTTCCACCATCACAAGTAACGCAGTTTCCGTACTGTGCCCAGCACGGAATCCGTTTTGTGTGGGGTCGAGGGCATTGGTCCGAGTCAGATGTTCAGACAGGGCCAAATTGACGTGGGCTTCAGTGATCTTGGCTGGCCAGGGTAGCAGCGAGATGGGGCGATAGCTTTCAGGCTTAGAGGGGTCCAGGGTAGGCTTTTTAATAATCGGGGATACCACGGCTTGTTTCCACTTAGAAGGTACAATTCCCGATTCCAAGGAGAGATTGACAAGGGAGCATACAACTGTACGCCCCATAAAAGCCTGGTCTCGAAAGAGAGCAGGCCTTACTGGGTCAGATGGAGACCCAGATTTAACTTGCAACGCAAGTTTGTCAAAACCGTCCAAGGCAAGGGGGGGGAAAACAAGCAGTGTGGTCTGATGGTGAACCCGATTAATACTTTCCACAGTGGACCCTATGCTAGGGAATGTCCTGTAGATGGCTAGGACCTTCCCCAAAAAATAAGAGGCAAGGGATTCACATTGGGAAAGAGAGCTTACGGTTGTAGTGGTAGTCCGCTTCGCCATAAGTTGTTTTACGGCCTTAAAAATAGCCTTTGACGGATTTGGGCTGTTCCGGAATTCGGTAGCATAGAAGGCCGCACGAGCCCTGCAGATAGCTCGATGGTAGAGCTTAACGGACCTGGTATATGCGGCTTTTAAATCAGCCGCATAGGTTTTCCTCCAGGCCCTCTCTGCTCGTCTACAGGCGCCCTTTAGGGCCCGAAGTGCGCCATCGTACCAGGGACTGGACTCTCTAGAGTTGATTTTAGTTGATACAATAGGCATCAGAGAGTCCAAGGCCCTGGTGATCCAAGAACAGAAGAGGTCATACCCCTTTTCCACATCCGTCAAAAGGTCCAGCGGCTCCTCTAATAGAAGACGATGGAAGTCTTCTAACCTAAGCTTTTTCCAGGCCCTCTTCTGAACCCATCTAGCCGACGAGATGGAAGGAGTGGCAGAGACGGGGCATAGAATGGACACCAAGAAGTGATCTGTCCACTCCACCGGAGAAACAGAAGTAATTTGAATCCCCGGCAGATTGGTGAACAAGGGATCCAAAATATGCCCCCCCGAGTGGGTAGGCTGGGACACCATCTGAGGGAGTTGAAAGGCCTCAAGGTCAGAGGAGATGGAACGCACTGTCAAGCCAGAGAGGGTGTCAAAATGCAGATTTAAGTCACCCATGATAGAAAAGTTGGCACAATCTGCAACCAGAGGGCCAACAATATCGGGGAAAGCATTTCTGAACGCCACCTCACTGCCGGGTGGACGATAAACGACCATCCCGGACAGGGTAAACTCCGGGCTGACAGAGACCTTGAACATGGCGCTTTCGCACCCAGAGATGGTTAGGGCGCTCCAGACGCAAGGGTAGATAGTTTTTACCACTAACGCGATACCTCCGCCCCTAGACAGCCTATTCAAGGTGTATATTGAATAGCCGGGTGGGCAGGCTAGATTGGTAATAGCGGTATCAGCGTCCTGCAGCCATGTTTCCGTCATGGCGAGTACGTCGGGAGCTTCCTCCTCAATAAGGTCATAAATATGCTGATAATGCTTCAGCGCGGACCTGACATTTAGGTTCAGGATCCTCAAAGTAGTAGGAATGCCTATAATGCGGTGCGTCTCCGAGGAAACCGTCCTTGAGAGGGGGCGCGGAGAGTCTAGAGCCCACCCATTACAGAGGCAATGATAAGGGCCACGCAGTGGGTGTACCGGGGGCAGGGTGCAACAGCGGCTTACCTGACCGATGGAAAGCAGGCAGTCCCGCGAGTACGTCAGCATGGTAGAGCCGGGATAGAATGATGCTCCCTAGCCAGAGTACCGCGACGTCCAGCGCGTCCTTAGCGCGGACGGGCGCAGACGGGCAGGACTCTGGCACGACTCCGGCCACGCGAGGACGCGCCCGCTGCGCGATCCCGCTGCGCTAGGGGAGGAGCTTTAAATAGGTGTTCCAGGTCCGCACATGCGCAGTAAAGCGCAGGCAGATCGAGCTGCCTCTAACCAAAACCCCACTCCAAAATGGCGACCAAGATGAAATAAAGCACCCACCCCAGAACCAGACCCGCCCAAACGGCGGTGGGGGCCACAAATTACAGTGCAAGTGAGGGGGAGATTAAAAACAGGGTCCAAGTGACCAAAATAAAGCCAGCACGATTAAAAAGCACTTTTAACACAGCGCGCTAAGCGCTCGCGCTGCAGTCAGTCAGCTACCTTGTCAGGGGCGAGGTGAGGAAGGACTCGCCTTAAATAGGTGTTCCAGGTCCGCACATGCGCAGTAAAGCGCAAGCAGATCGAGCTGCCTCTAACCAAAACCCCACTCCAAAATGGCGACCAAGATGAAATAAAGCACCCACCCCAGAACCAGACCCGCCCAAACGGCGGTGGGGGCCACAAATTACAGTGCAAGTGAGGGGGAGATTAGAAACAGGGTCCAAGTGACCAAAATAAAGCCAGCACGATTAAAAAGCACTTTTAACACAGCGCGCTAAGCGCTCGCGCTGCAGTCAGTCAGCTACCTTATCAGGGGCGAGGTGAGGAAGGACTCGCCTTAAATAGGTGTTCCAGGTCCGCACATGCGCAGTAAAGCGCAGGCAGATCGAGCTGCCTCTAACCAAAACCCCACTCCAAAATGGCGACCAAGATGAAATAAAGCACCCACCCCAGAACCAGACCCGCCCAAACGGCGGTGGGGGCCACAAATTACAGTGCAAGTGAGGGGGAGATTAAAAACAGGGTCCAAGTGACCAAAATAAAGCCAGCACGATTAAAAAGCACTTTTAACACAGCGCGCTAAGCGCTCGCGCTGCAGTCAGTCAGCTACCTTGTCAGGGGCGAGGTGAGGAAGGACTCGCCTTAAATAGGTGTTCCAGGTCCGCACATGCGCAGTAAAGCGCAGGCAGATCGAGCTGCCTCTAACCAAAACCCCACTCCAAAATGGCGACCAAGATGAAATAAAGCACCCACCCCAGAACCAGACCCGCCCAAACGGCGGTGGGGGCCACAAATTACAGTGCAAGTGAGGGGGAGATTAAAAACAGGGTCCAAGTGACCAAAATAAAGCCAGCACGATTAAAATGCACTTTTAACACAGCGCGCTAAGCGCTCGCGCTGCAGTCAGTCAGCTACCTTGTCAGGGGCGAGGTGAGGAAGGACTCGCCTTAAATAGGTGTTCCAGGTCCGCACATGCGCAGTAAAGCGCAGGCAGATCGAGCTGCCTCTAACCAAAACCCCACTCCAAAATGGCGACCAAGATGAAATAAAGCACCCACCCCAGAACCAGACCCGCCCAAACGGCGGTGGGGGCCACAAATTACAGTGCAAGTGAGGGGGAGATTAAAAACAGGGTCCAAGTGACCAAAATAAAGCCAGCACGATTAAAAAGCACTTTTAACACAGCGCGCTAAGCGCTCGCGCTGCAGTCAGTCAGCTACCTTGTCAGGGGCGAGGTGAGGAAGGACTCGCCTTAAATAGGTGTTCCAGGTCCGCACATGCGCAGTAAAGCGCAGGCAGATCGAGCTGCCTCTAACCAAAACCCCACTCCAAAATGGCGACCAAGATGAAATAAAGCACCCACCCCAGAACCAGACCCGCCCAAACGGCGGTGGGGGCCACAAATTACAGTGCAAGTGAGGGGGAGATTAAAAACAGGGTCCAAGTGACCAAAATAAAGCCAGCACGATTAAAAAGCACTTTTAACACAGCGCGCTAAGCGCTCGCGCTGCAGTCAGTCAGCTACCTTGTCAGGTACATGTGAGGTACCATTTTTCTCAGTAAACTATGGGGAATGCAGGGTCCATGTAATGTTGTGGATCCACAATCCACGTAGATTCCAAAACTTTCCACCACAGAAATATGAGGAAAATGTATTTTTATTTTTACAAAGTTTGAGGTTTGCAAGGGATTCTGGGTAAGGGAACCTGGTGAGAGCCAGTCAAGTCACCCCATCTTGAGTTTCCCTGGGTGTCTAGTTTTTAAAAATGTATAGGTTTGCTAGGTTTCCCTAGGTGCCGGCAGATCTAGGGTTCAAAATCAACAGCTAGGCGCTTTGGAAAAAAAGGGTCCTGTTTTCACTGTGAAAATGTGGTGTGTCCATGTTGCGTTTCGGGGCGTTTCCTGTCACGGGCACTAGGCCTACCTACACAAGCAAGGTACTATTTTTCTTGGAATACTTTGGGGAACGGGGTGTTTGTCAAATATTGTGGATCCACACAGATTCCAGAATTTTCCACCACAGAAATGTGAGGAAAAATTATTTTTTATGTCATATGTTGAGGTTTGCAAGTGATTCAGAATAGCAGAACCTGGTAAGAGCCAGACAAGTCAACCCATCCTGGATTTCCCTGGGTGTCTACTTTTCAAAAATGTATGGGTTTTCTAGGTTTCCCTAGCTGCCGGCAGAGCTCCTGTTCAAAATCTACAGCTAGGCATTTTGCAAAAAAAAGGGTCCTTTTTCACTGTGAAAATGTGGTGTGTCCACAATACGTTTTTGGGCTGTTTCCTGTCGCATGCACTAGGCCTACCCACACAAGTGAGTACCATTTTTCTCGAAAGACTTTCAGGAACACGGGGTGGGTAGAATGTTGTGGATCCACGCAGATTCCAGAACATTCCACCACAGAATGGGGGGAACATGTGTTTATTTTGATACATTTTGACGTTCGCAAGGGATTCTGGGTAACAGACCCTGCTGAGAACCAGACAAGCCAACACACCCTGGCTGTCTAGTTTTCAAAAACACATAGGTTTGCTTGGTTTCCCTAGGTGCCGGCAGAGCTAGGGTTCAAAATCAACAGCTAGGCACTTTGCAAAAAAATGGTCAGTTTTCACCTGTGAAAATGTGGTGTGTCTACATTGCATTTTGGGCCATTTCCTGTCACTGCCACTACACCTACCCACACAAGTGAGGTATCATTTTTATTGAGAGACTCTGGGGAAAACAAAACTGTTATCACCTATTGACTTTTAATGCATTTCTGCCTTCCATATATAAGACAATGTGTAAAAAAGATTTACTTTGAAAACTGACCTATAATTCACATGCTGATAAGGGTACTCACAATTTCGGAGATGTGGAAATAGCTACTGTTTCTAAACTCTATATTTTGTTCCCATTTCAAAAATGCATAGGTGACTTTCATACCTATTTTTCACTGTTTATATTTTTCCAAATGAATTACTGTATACCCCATACACATTAAAAAACCTTTGCAAGACACAGCTCAGTTTATTAGCTCTGGGTTCCTTGGGTTCTTGGTAAACTTACAAGTCCTATATATTCCGATAACCAGAAGGGTCCAGTGGACATAACAATATATTGCTTTTAAACATATGTCGTACTTAGTAGGGGCGGGTGTCAAATTCCGTTCCGCTTGCGGAAATTGTGATATTTTGACATTGAGTTCGCGCGCACCTTACCGGGATCCCCACGTCTGCCGACAAATTTTTCGATCCGTTTGCGTGCTCCACGAGATGTTGTTAGCCGATCGCGCTATCTCGTGCGAACAAGTCATTCTTCAAATCGTGTATCCACAAGCACTCGAATAAATATATAGAATTCAAACACCATTCATCCGATGGCCATGAAACTTTGGGAAATTGTTGAGTACACTCCCGCAAAGGTTTCTGGCATACATTTTTTTAAAATATCGGCCCCCCAGGGCCCTCATAATCTTTCAAACACTGATGTACGCACCGGATGGAAAAACAACAATTCGGGTATCCACAAGCACTCGAATAAATAAATAGAATTAAAACACCATTCATCTGAACGCCATGAAACTTTAGGAGGTTGTTGACTACACTCCTGCGAAGGTTTCTGCCATAATTTTTTTTTACATTTTTTAAATATCGGTCCTCCAGGGCCCTCATAATCTTTCGAATACTGATGCACGCACCAGACGGAAAAATATCAAATCGTGTATCCACAAGCACTCGAATAAATAAATAGAATTAAAACACCATTCATCCGATCGCAATGAAACTTTGGGAAGCTGTTGAGTACTCTCCCGCAAAGGTTTCTGGCATACATTTTTTAAAAATATCGGCCCCCCAGGGCCCTCATAATCTTTCGAATACTGATGTACGCACCAGATGGAAAAACAAAAAATCTTGTATTCACAAGCACTCGAATAAATACATGTTTTCCATATTAAAATGAATAAGTTTCAATAAAAATGACACAATGTAAATTGAATGTTATCATGACAATTTTCCTTGAATTTCCTTTCTTCGGAGATTGCAGCAAAGCGCGATGGGTAAGCTAGTAAAATATAAAAGAAACATAACTATCACAATATATACAACATTTAAAACAAATACACTCAATATCTACAATATTAAAAATAAATAAAATACCTTTTTTTAAACAATATACCTTCATAATGTCCTTCATCAAAGAATAGAAAATACAAATTCTGGACGTTGCCAATTTACATTCAACTAAAATAATTAACAAACTAAAAAAAATTTGAACAAACCAATAGAAACACAGATAATTAAATCTAACCAATAACATACAACTAATTAAATACTCACTATATAAAGAACTAAACTGAAAACTATTACACCTTCAACGAAAAAATCAAGAAGGAGAGACTCTGCCAGATTTTCTACACCCTCAAAGACTCATCTAAAATAAAGCCAACTACACATAACAAAAAGTAAGTAAATAAAATGTTTTAAATAAACCGTCAATGTAAATAAAACCTACATTTTAATTACTTACTAAAAAAACTAAATTATATGTTTTATCTCTTTATATTTCCACAACAGATCTAACTATAAAAAAAAGAACATTTTCAACTTGCAAAAACTGCTAACTGCAAAAGTAAGTATTCTTTTTATTTTTTTTATTTTTAGTATAACTTAAACTAAAATAGAATAAAACACCTAAAATGTCTAACCATCATACCAACTCCAATAAAACTTTTGAATCTTGTAAAAAAAGTTTATAAAATATATCTAAAACATAGAGAATGTAAACTTAGTCCTAACAAACGCCACCACCACATATAAATAAAAATATAGCATTAAATATACTTTACTTTCTTTCCACACACCACTTATAAAAGAACAGCAGCAACAAATTAAGAAAACATCTACATTCAACTGCAACTAAATAACAGTTGGTAAATATATAATAAATGTACATTTACTAATATTCATGCATACTGTATAACATTGTTTAAGATAAACTTTTTTAGATAGCTTTCCAACTTTTTTATAACTTGTAGAAAATGTTTATAAAATAAAAGTAAAACATTAATAATAAAATACTGTGTCCTACAAAATGCCAACACCACATATACATTTGAAACATAGACTAAATTATACTTAACTTTATTTTCACAGACCACTTAAAAACAGAACAGTATTCTGCAAACAAGGACAAATCTACATTCAAATCAACTAAATTATAGTTGGTAAGTATATACTAAAACTGCATATATTATTACTCATGCCTAAGATATAAAATAGATTTTCATATCATTGTATGTACATTTTTTCTAGATTTTAGAACTCCACAATGACTGAAGATGCCAAATTCATTACATCTCAGAAAGGGAAATTTGTGTTGTGCTATATGGGGTATGTTTACACCCAGGAAAAACAAACAGGGCTTAAAGTAAACTGGAAATGTTCTAAGTATTACTCAAACAAATGCTATGGTTGTGCAACAACCAGGGAAACATGTGTAATACATACAAGTGAGGACAACCATCCACCAAATATCTCAGAAATAGAGGTTAGATCTACTCTAGAAAACATTTAACAATTAAGTAGTACCTCAGAACTACCAGCAAGTGTAATACTTAAAGAACTACTACCTAAAGTACCTAGAGAAGCAAGAGGGCAATTGCCAACAATATCATCTATTAAAAGAACTATAGCTAGAACAAAAAAATCTACAAGACCAACAATACCTACAATTAAACTTTTTAAGAGTCTCACAGGAGTATCTGGGGGAATGGAGGCTGTTAAGTACAAACCAATGTTAACCAGCACAATGATATGTACTTTCTTGCACAACCCAAACACCATTGCATTGTTCACCTTCACCTAACAGGTAGGTAGCCATCTTGCCTGGGAGGCCTGTTTGGGGGAGGGAGGCCTGTACCACTACTCCCACCATGCCCCCGGTCCCACCCCTAAGCAGGATGTAGCACCCCACCCCAGCCAGAAGCATTTGTCAGCCATTGCACTGTTCACCCTCACCTAACAGGTAGGTAGCCATCTTGCTTGAGAAGCTTGTATGGGTGTGGGAGGCCAGTACCATGACTCCCGCCATGCCCCCTGTCCCACACCTGAGCAGGATAGTGCCCCCCCCCCACCCAGGAACATGTGTCAGCCATTGCACTGTTCACCTTCACCTAACAGGTAGGTAGCCATCTTGCTTGGGAGGCTTGTTTGGGGGTGGGAGGCAAGTACCATGACTCCCACCATGCCCCCTATCCCACACCTAAGCAGGATGTAGCAATCCACCCCACCCAGAAGCACTTGGGAAACATTGCATCACCCTCTTGAAACTTACAGGTAGGTAGACATCTTCACAGGCAGGGTGTCTGTGGGTGGGAGGTCTGCACTATTACTCCCACCATGCCCCCTGCCCCACACCTGAGCAGGATAGAGCCCTCCCCCACCCAGGAGCATGTGTCAGCCATTGTACTATTCACCCTCACTTAACAGGTATGTAGCCATCTTGCTTGGGAGGCTTGTTTGGGGGTGGGAGCCAGTACCATGACTCCTACCATGCCCCCTGTCGCACACCCCAGCAGTATGGAGCCTTCCCCCAAGACAACCCAGAAGCACTTGGAAGCCATTGCAGTACACCATACAAACGTACAGGTAGGTAGCCATCTTCACTGGTCTGGCTGTTTATGGGTGGGAGACCTGCATCACTACACACCGCACCAATTGCATGCAATGCATCAATACCTGACATGTATGAGTAATTGTTGTTCCTCTGCACCATGTAATTACGCCCAGTATTGCACTTAATAATAGTAGTGAAGATCTCTCAATTGTGTAGTGTACAGACAGTCAATGACACGCAGCTAACAGAATACTTGCACAGTGCCCAACACTGACCATTCCCCTTCTAATCCACAGGTGATGGAGAACTCACTGCTGAGGACAACAACGACCAGCAGAGCCAGTCCCCCCCCCTGGTACATGGACTGTTGGATGTTGACTCCCAGGATAGTTTGGACAATGAGTTCCAGGACGTCCCATCTGGTGTCCCAGGGACCAACAGGTCCCAGACCCCCATCCTCCCCACCACCATGTCTGCTGCAACAACAACAGCACAGCAGACCCCTGCAGTCATGGGCTGTGCCTCCACCGCTGCCACCTCCACCACCACCACCACCACCATCAGTACCACCTGCAGCACCCTCCCTGTCCCAGAGGATGACCAGGACACACCAACAACTGTGGAGGGCAGGGAGAGTGTGCGTGGACCCACAGTGGCGAGGCAACAGGTCCGTGACAGCAGGGCAGGTGGGAGGGCCAGGGTCACCCCAGACCTCATTAGGTTGTCACACCATCCCTGAACCACTTCACCAGAGTCATCGGGAATATGAACAGGTCCAGGGACAAAGTGGCCGGTCTGACGAATTATTACGTGAGCTCATCCTGCTGATGAGGTCCATCGACACACGCATTGGACAAATGGTGGACCTCATGACCCAGCAAGTGGCATTACTGAGGGACAGGCCTGCGTCCCAAACAACACCTCCGCCCCCCTCTGCCTTGCTACAGGATGACAGTGAACCATCCTCCCCTGTGGCCACAGAGAGGGGTGAGTCCTCAGACCCCGCTTGCCATGCAGCAGGCCCCCGCCAAAGCGATCAAGGGGGCATCCAAAGAAGAGCCTGGGGATATTTGGAGGCAAAGCACCAGCTACACTCCAGTCACGGAGCCAGCCCTGATGGCAAACCTCTTCCCCACTGCATTGACTGTTTCGACTCTCCTACCCCACACTGCCTTGTGAATGGCACCTGTCTGTTGGACTGGGTCACCACATCCATGTCGTGTCTACTCTTGCATCTCATCTACCATGACTGTCAACTCACTGCTCCATCACCACATTCATGTAAATATGCCCACACCCCTCATATGTTAACTTTGTAAATAAAATATCTTACACACTTCAATTGGTGCAGCTTTGTCTTTAGTGCAATATTTACGGTGTTGAAAATGTCCATTGTGTAGCCAAAAGATGTACAGTATGTAGGCCTGGATCATTTTGAGGCACCTAGGGAGACACAACAGAACAACAGTCACTGGTGTTAATGTGGCATCACAGACATAACACAACACCAAACATTCACATAAGTCTACAGGCAGACAACACAATGTACAGCAAGTGTCAACAAACAGAGTTCTGTATACGTTCACATGTGAAATGTCACAGCCACATTTCTACACACAGGTGACTCAACATGTGCCTGTCCATACCATCCGCGCATAGCTCTTCACAACATCAGAAATCACACCAGACAATGTAAATGTAAATGTGTTTGTATTTATATAGCGCACTTCTACCATGAGGCCTCGTAGCACTGTATTCATACCGCTGTGGAACCCTTCCTGGCTTTCCTGTGAAATGTCCACTCCTGGGCACCCCCAAGGTGAAGCCAGGCATCCAAGTGATGCTGGGGCCGTTGTGGAGATTAAGAAAGCTATTGCCCAGAGTCACAGAGTGGGACCCATGATTAGACTAGGCACCCGGGCAAGAATTATCAGGTCCGGGGAGATTGAGTCCAAGAGCCGCCGAGGCAGGAATTGAACCCTGGTCCCGGGTCAGACCTCTGCATCAGGGTCTGCCGTTCTAACCATTGAGCCACGCTTCTCCACAAGGTGTACCTCGCATCCACCTTCAAGTGAAGTAGCGGGTGATGAGCTGTTGGAGCATGTCAACTCCTTCCTCCTCTCCACTGTCCTCATCACTGGACTCCGGGCCCTGAACAGGCGGGGGCCTTGGGACCTCACCATCATCCAGGAGCAGGGGAATTCCCTTCGTGAATGGCAATGTTGTGGAGCATACAGCATACCACAATGATCTTGCAGACCTTCCCAGCGAATATGACAGTACACCTCCTGTGGTAAATAAAATATTACCCTGGCAGAATTTCTAGGCATTAACAAAGTATCATGCATCAAATGAGAGACAGGATCCGTGGTGTCCAAGTTAAATGGGCTTTATTCCAATAACTCGAGTCAAAGGGAGAATCAGTTCCATCACCACAGAGGTTCAGGAAGGGTCATCTAACATTTATTTACTGAACATGATATTTATACATTTAGTCTTGTACATAGGACGTAGGAAGGAACGCTCGAGGCAGAGCAGAGAGAACATGAGATAAGAACATGTGGGTGTACACTTTAATGAGTCATAGGTAGGTGATAGGTAGGTGTCATAGGTGGGTGGGTACTTAGAGGAGGAGTTTGGATAGCTAGCTGGAACTATGCCCTAATTGTGCAACTTTGAGCATGACGTGCAATTGACGTGTAACTGGGAGGAAGCTGACTTTCAACCTAGTAGAGAGATCTCTTGTGTCAAGGCGACCAGCACATCTAGTACAACTGATATCTAGAGTCAGGGGATGTATTATCTGATTATTCGTTCATTGCATGAGCTTTCTATGGATGCAAGCACTGTAATCCACTTAAACAGAGACAGAATGGCTGGGCCCTATCTATGCAGATGGGTTCTGTGTACCTTCTTCACCAGACTATAATGTGATTCTGTAAAGCAACAGATAACTGTTATTCATAATACTGTCTTGGCAGGCCTCTTGCTGGGCTTGTTGCGGCTTTCAGTGTGTCAGGAGTCATGAAATGCAAATACATGGGCCTTATGCTACCTTAACGTTTGGGAGACTTTGATGACTGGCATTTCTAATGCAGGACATGAATGCAGAGGCCTAGTGATTCAGGCCACTACAGGGAATATGCATGGATGACATGCACACACATGTAACATAGGGTATACGTAGGGGGCATCTTGGTCAGGCAAAATTTCATTTTCCTCATTCCCTCCTTGTCCCCTACGTAACCCTTCAGGATACATCTATATTCATGAGACCGTATAGTTCATCATACAGAATCATTTGTTCATCTTTAACTCTTTGTTTACGTGGATGGGGAATACAGGCAGTGGCACACAGGCCGCAAATCGCCGGGCCACACTGCAGACAGAGACAGCAACCAAATACCATAAGTAGGGCCATTCCTAGGAAGGACATGACCTTCCATCCCCAAGCTGATATTATACCCCAGAACCAACTGGACCAAGTCCATGTGCCTGGGTCTTGATGTATGGCATGAGCAATTTTGTGGAGCCTTGTTATTGCTTCGTACACAGATGGTGCATTATCTGGGATGAAAATGCAACAACTAGATCGGATGACTCTACAAGCTCCGCCCCTATCCACCAAGATGACGTCTAGAACGAGGCGGTTTTGAAGAACGACAAGTCTAATAGCAGACTGTTCCTGGGTCAAGTTCGCCAGGGCAGATGCAGTTATATTTACAACTGTTTCAAGAGTCCTTGTTAACCTGCGTATCAGTTTACTGTTTTGGACGGGACCTATGAAGAAAAAGAATCCTTTGTTGAAATCTGTATATTGCTCCCAAGTTGTTTCAGTCTGATCGATCCCTGCGGAATCTGTCTCTCTCTTTTGTCTAACATGTTCTAGTCGTGAATCTCTATGATAATTGGATGGGGCTAGAAAAACGGGTGGCAATAAGAATGCTATATAACAAGTCCCACCCCAGTCTAAGGGCAGATGTACATAGGCTGTCTGACCACAAATGAAATAGGTATGGCGTGATGTTTTGAAAGAAGAAAGTCCTTTATCATTAAACTCCACTACAGTGTTACACTCGCTGTGTCCCATAAGTACTGAGCCTTTCTTACTAACACATAAATCACCTTTTGCTGGCAGGACTGATATAAACGGTGGACCTGTGTTTTGCTTGGGCTGAACATTTAACATTATAAAATTAATGGATGCATTTCCCTGTTCGTACTCTTCATTCTCTAAATCGGTTCCCTTTCTTTGGGGGAATCCGTCTTGGTCTGGAAAGCATGCTTCATTCATTACTTTATTCAGGTTTCCATATATCCAGCCACCTGGATAAGCTATGTACCTTCTATCTATTGAGGTCATTAGAGCAAACCATGCTCCACATGAACCATTGTGTGAGAACGGTAATGGGTAGAAGGACAAGACTCCCTTCGTTTTCTGGTAAGGGGGCAGTTGGCCACATACCCAGCAATCAGTTGCATTGCTGGTCTGGTGAGAATGGTGTAACATACGAATGAAAGTATTGTTACGTAGTGCTAGTCGATATGACAATTCATGAGGTGGCAGTTCACTAAATGTATGCTCTGCGGTGCTATTACTGGAAGAATGTATATGTGAGGAAACGGGAAAGAAAACATGTAGCATTAAACTGATACCAATTATAACAATGCACAGAATAAAAAAAATTATCAAGGTAACTATACATCTACTGCGTAATATCTTGCAGTATTTTTCCTTCTTATCTCTCTTCTTGCTATTCTCATATGTGATCTTATACATGTCAGAAATCAAGTCTAACCGATTCACCACCGGGTGGGCTTAAACAATTAAACTACGTCTGACTTACTAGATCGCAACTTAAACCTATACTCCTGCTGTGGAGTCTTTTCTAGCAAAGGTCAGTGTTCTTTATAAAAGTTCCAAAGTTCCAAAGTTCCAAATAGTCCAAAGTATCTTTTGTAGTGATGAAGGTGAGTTCGGCCTTTACGTCCTTCCACCAACTTCGGCGTCTTCCAACGTGGCTCAAGGGGACTTGAACGATCAAAATTCCGGATGCATACAAAATTCTCGGGGACAATGGCGTGTTCCTTGACCTGGGTGTTGTCAGGGAAGGCGGCAGCAACCTGTGAACAACAAGAGAGTAGTGCAGACATCAAGGAAGCCAGGTAATCTGTCAGCATGTTACTGTCAACATCAGTTATTTACTTAAGCATAGGTGTACCCCACATATTTGGCGGTCTACCGAAAACTACTTCATAAGGAGATAGGCCTGTTCTGGAATGAGCTACCATACGCATGTAAAAGAGGGCAACCGGCAAGGCAACCCAATCCACGCCCTTTTCTGTACAGATCTCAGAAACTTTTGTCTTAATTGTCTGATTATGTCTTTCATCAAGGCCTGCTGCTTCTGGGTGTCTTACACAATGGAATTTCCAAGTATATCCTAACAGAAGTGACACTTGTTTCATTAATTCAGAGGAGAATGGCTGGCCGTTGTCTGAATAGATCACACGAGGTAATCCATACCTAGGGAAGTACTCACGCACTAACTGTCTGGCTGTTGTGTCACAGCAGTATAATTTGGAACTGGATATGCTTCTGTCCATCTAGATAGTGCACACACAACTACTAAGACATATTTGTAACCTCTACATCTGTCCATTTGGATATAATCCATCTGGAGAACTTCAAAAGGGTGGTCAGGAGGATGAAATCCGCCTTGATCCACCGGAATGCCTTTACCTGGATTGAACTGACAACAGATCATACATGTTCGCATATTCTGTAAGCTGTCTAACATTGCTTTTTCTCTTAAGCGTGCGGGACTATGTGTTGTGTTTATGATTATTTGTACCATAGAATCTGAAAGAGACCATGTACTTTTTCCCTTAGTCATCCAACCTTGGTCAGTCTGGACCCCTCCTTGTTCAGTCCATTTCTTTATCTCATCTGCAGTGGCATGTGTCTGTATGTCGAGTACATCTTGAGTGGGATCCCTGACTGTCATACTTTTGTCAGTAACGGTACCTCTGTCTTTGTCGTGTCTGTTGGTGTCTGTGCTGTAAGTTTAGCTGTTCGGTCTGCCAGGTCATTACTCTGGGAAATGGTGTCTGTAACTTTGGTGTGAGCTTTGCACTTCAGGATAGAAATGGCTGTAGGTAAATGTATGGCTTCTAACAGGGCCTGAATAAGCTGGCCGTGCTGAATCTTGGCACCATGAGAGGTCAAAAAACCTCTCTCTTGCCACAGGACCCCAAAATCATGAACTACGCCATAGGCATATTGTGAGTCAGTATAAATGTTCACTTTCAAGTGCTTAGCTCTTATGCAGGCTTGTGTCAGAGCAATGAGCTCTGCTGCTTGTGCTGACAGTGTGTCTATTTTCTGTGTCTCTATGACTTCTGTGGTCACGGCATACGCTGCTACTAACTCTCCTGCACTCGTTCTCATGCATGATCCATCTACATAGAGCGTACAATATCTGTCAGGTCTTGTTTTGGTCTTGTCACTATATTCATTACTTCCACACAGTCATGTGGTGGTGCATTTACTGTACTTGAGGGCAAAAGTGTTGCAGGATTCAGAATGTTACAACGTCTGATCTCTATGTGTGGCTGAAATAATGTCAGTTCATATCCTGTCAGTCTCGCTACAGTCAAATGTAAAAATAAATAAAAATATGGCGCGTGATATAATGCTCTTATTAATTCCTCAAATGCCAAGGTGTGTTCATGTGTCCTAGGGAGTACAGTCAGAGTGTCTGCCTCCTGTGTAGTTAACTGTATGAGTGGTTGGCTAGATATGCATACTGGGGAATCCATTGCCTACAGTAAGAAGTGAGGCCAATAAAGGCACGTACTTCCTTTTGGTTCTTGGGCTGTGAAAGGTTAGTAATGACCTGTATGTGATCTTGTGTTAGCTGTCCACCCTCCTTGGAAAGCAAGTGTCCTTGCACACCACTTGCTTTTCACAGGATTGCATTGGGGCCTTGTGCCCCTTGTCAGCCAGAAAATGTAGAACCGTCAGTGATGCAGTTTCGCACTGTATGTCTGATCGTGCTGTAACCAGGATGTCGTCTACGTACTGTAGCAGTCCTGTGTTGGCAGGCATGTGAATACTGTCTAGCCTTTCCTTTAGTGTCTGACTGTAGATGCTAGGGCTCACTGTCAACAATCTAGCAAAAATGATTTATATAAAAATAAATAAATAAATAAAAATGAATTCTCAATTCAAAAGCACAATTTCTATTTTGGGGAAACCTCTTTCCAAAAAGCACTATAGTTTACAAAAAAATCCTACTCTAAATCTCGGGAATAGTATGACCATACCACCTACAATATGTCCTCTAAATGTATTTGAATAAAATCCAAATTATTCTAGCATAGACAGAAAACTTGGAGCCTCGCTACTCCTCACTCCTATTAGAAGCAGCCCCTCCCTCTAGAAAGATGTTCGCGCTCGGAGTTTTGAATCAAATCCAAGCCGGGCTTCACTGTGATCCAAAATTGAATGACTGCCAAATGCTGAACTCATTGCAAGAGCAAGACTCCTGCCAAGTATGCTGTTTCCACTACTGATGGAAAAACTTATTCATTTGCAAGCGTGACTTATCTGAAGTCAATGAAGCTTTTAGTGTTGACTGTAAGGAAGAACAATTTTTTGTACACAAGTCAGAGGGGCTGGGGAGGTAACTTCGCTACGAACTCACTCCTTGCTCACCTACCCCTCCCCTCAGAGCCAGGAACTGGCTCAGTGTCAAACATCACTAAGAGGAGACAAGCCTCTCACTCGTCTCTGCTTCTCTAAAATTGGGTCGCTGCCAACGCTGAGCTCATTGAAAGAGCCAAGCGTCTACCAAGTTTCGTAAGGAGTGAGCTGCAAGCCTCCTCCCTCCACATTCGAAGGAAGCTAGAGTAAGTCGGAGCAGTAGCCCTCCCTTTACATAAACATTTCTCTGTGGCTCATCACGGAGGCTCTGAGAGCTGAGAACAGCTGCCAAGTTACTGAAGACAGAGCTCGGTCTGGGATGAAAATGCAACAACTAGATCGGATGACTCTACAAGCTCCGCCCCTATCCACCAAGATGACGTCTAGAACGAGGCGGTTTTGAAGAACGACACGTCTAATAGCAGACTGTTCCTGGGTCAAGTTCGCCAGGGCAGATGCAGTTATATTTACAACTGTTTCAAGAGTCCTTGTTAACCTGCGTATCAGTTTACTGTTTTGGACGGGACCTATGAAGAAAAAGAATCCTTTGTTGAAATCTGTATATTGCTCCCAAGTTGTTTCAGTCTGATCGATCCCTGCGGAATCTGTCTCTCTCTTTTGTCTAACATGTTCTAGTCGTGAATCTCTATGATAATTGGATGGGGCTAGAAAAACGGGTGGCAATAAGAATGCTATATAACAAGTCCCACCCCAGTCTAAGGGCAGATGTACATAGGCTGTCTGAACACAAATGAAATAGGTATGGCGTGATGTTTTGAAAGAAGAAAGTCCTTTATCATTAAACTCCACTACAGTGTTACACTCGCTGTGTCCCATAAGTACTGAGCCTTTCTTACTAACACATAAATCTCCTTTTGCTGGCAGGACTGATATAAACGGTGGACCTGTGTTTTGCTTGGGCTGAACATTTAACATTATAAAATTAATGGATGCATTTCCCTGTTCGTACTCTTCATTCTCTAAATCGGTTCCCTTTCTTTGGGGGAATCCGTCTTTGTCTGGAAAGCATGCTTCATTCATTACTTTATTCAGGTTTCCATATATCCAGCCACCTGGATAAGCTATGTACCTTCTATCTATTGAGGTCATTAGAGCAAACCATGCTCCACATGAACCATTGTGTGAGAACGGTAATGGGTAGAAGGACAAGACTCCCTTCGTTTTCTGGTAAGGGGGCAGTTGGCCACATACCCAGCAATCAGTTGCATTGCTGGTCTGGTGAGAATGGTGTAACATACGAATGAAAGTATTGTTACGTAGTGCTAGTCGATATGACAATTCATGAGGTGGCAGTTCACTAAATGTATGCTCTGCGGTGCTATTACTGGAAGAATGTATATGTAAGGAAACGGGAAAGAAAACATGTAGCATTAAACTGATACCAATTATAACAATGCACAGAATAAAAAAATGATCAAGGTAACTATACATCTACTGCGTAATATCTTGCAGTATTTTTCCTTCTTATCTCTCTTCTTGCTATTCTCATATGTGATCTTATACATGTCAGAAATCAAGTCTAACCGATTCACCACCGGGTGGGCTTAAACAATTAAACTACGTCTGACTTACTAGATCGCAACTTAAACCTATACTCCTGCTGTGGAGTCTTTTCTAGCAAAGGTCAGTGTTCTTTATAAAAGTTCCAAAGTTCCAAAGTTCCAAATAGTCCAAAGTATCTTTTGTAGTGATGAAGGTGAGTTCGGCCTTTACGTCCTTCCACCAACTTCGGCGTCTTCCAACGTGGCTCAAGGGGACTTGAACGATCAAAATTCCGGATGCATACAAAATTCTCGGGGACAATGGCGTGTTCCTTGACCTGGGTGTTGTCAGGGAAGGCGGCAGCAACCTGTGAACAACAAGAGAGTAGTGCAGACATCAAGGAAGCCAGGTAATCTGTCAGCATGTTACTGTCAACATCAGTTATTTACTTAAGCATAGGTGTACCCCACATATTTGGCGGTCTACCGAAAACTACTTCATAAGGAGATAGGCCTGTTCTGGAATGAGCTACCATACGCATGTAAAAGAGGGCAACCGGCAAGGCAACCCAATCCACGCCTTTTTCTGTACAGATCTCAGAAACTTTTGTCTTAATTGTCTGATTATGTCTTTCATCAAGGCCTGCTGCTTCTGGGTGTCTTACACAATGGAATTTCCAAGTATATCCTAACAGAAGTGACACTTGTTTCATTAATTCAGAGGAGAATGGCTGGCCGTTGTCTGAATAGATCACACGAGGTAATCCATACCTAGGGAAGTACTCACGCACTAACTGTCTGGCTGTTGTGTCACAGCAGTATAATTTGGAACTGGATATGCTTCTGTCCATCTAGATAGTGCACACACAACTACTAAGACATATTTGTAACCTCTACATCTGTCCATTTGGATATAATCCATCTGGAGAACTTCAAAAGGGTGGTCAGGAGGATGAAATCCGCCTTGATCCACCGGAATGCCTTTACCTGGATTGAACTGACAACAGATCATACATGTTCGCATATTCTGTAAGCTGTCTAACATTGCTTTTTCTCTTAAGCGTGCGGGATTATGTGTTGTGTTTATGATTATTTGTACCATAGAATCTGAAAGAGACCATGTACTTTTTCCCTTAGTCATCCAACCTTGGTCAGTCTGGACCCCTCCTTGTTCAGTCCATTTCTTTATCTCATCTGCAGTGGCATGTGTCTGTATGTCGAGTACATCTTGAGTGGGATCCCTGACTGTCATACTTTTGTCAGTAACGGTACCTCTGTCTTTGTCGTGTCTGTTGGTGTCTGTGCTGTAAGTTTAGCTGTTCGGTCTGCCAGGTCATTACTCTGGGAAATGGTGTCTGTAACTTTGGTGTGAGCTTTGCACTTCAGGATAGAAATGGCTGTAGGTAAATGTATGGCTTCTAACAGGGCCTGAATAAGCTGGCCGTGCTGAATCTTGGCACCATGAGAGGTCAAAAAACCTCTCTCTTGCCACAGGACCCCAAAATCATGAACTACGCCATAGGCATATTGTGAGTCAGTATAAATGTTCACTTTCAAGTGCTTAGCTCTTATGCAGGCTTGTGTCAGAGCAATGAGCTCTGCTGCTTGTGCTGACAGTGTGTCTATTTTCTGTGTCTCTATGACTTCTGTGGTCACGGCATACGCTGCTACTAACTCTCCTGCACTCGTTCTCATGCATGATCCATCTACATAGAGCGTACAATATCTGTCAGGTCTTGTTTTGGTCTTGTCACTATATTCATTACTTCCACACAGTCATGTGGTGGTGCATTTACTGTACTTGAGGGCAAAAGTGTTGCAGGATTCAGAATGTTACAACGTCTGATCTCTATGTGTGGCTGAAATAATGTCAGTTCATATCCTGTCAGTCTCGCTACAGTCAAATGTAAAAATAAATAAAAATATGGCGCGTGATATAATGCTCTTATTAATTCCTCAAATGCCAAGGTGTGTTCATGTGTCCTAGGGAGTACAGTCAGAGTGTCTGCCTCCTGTGTAGTTAACTGTATGAGTGGTTGGCTAGATATGCATACTGGGGAATCCATTGCCTACAGTAAGAAGTGAGGCCAATAAAGGCACGTACTTCCTTTTGGTTCTTGGGCTGTGAAAGGTTAGTAATGACCTGTATGTGATCTTGTGTTAGCTGTCCACCCTCCTTGGAAAGCAAGTGTCCTTGCACACCACTTGCTTTTCACAGGATTGCATTGGGGCCTTGTGCCCCTTGTCAGCCAGAAAATGTAGAACCGTCAGTGATGCAGTTTCGCACTGTATGTCTGATCGTGCTGTAACCAGGATGTCGTCTACGTACTGTAGCAGTCCTGTGTTGGCAGGCATGTGAATACTGTCTAGCCTTTCCTTTAGTGTCTGACTGTAGATGCTAGGGCTCACTGTCAACAATCTAGCAAAAATGATTTATATAAAAATAAATAAATAAATAAAAATGAATTCTCAATTCAAAAGCACAATTTCTATTTTGGGGAAACCTCTTTCCAAAAAGCACTATAGTTTACAAAAAAATCCTACTCTAAATCTCGGGAATAGTATGACCATACCACCTACAATATGTCCTCTAAATGTATTTGAATAAAATCCAAATTATTCTAGCATAGACAGAAAACTTGGAGCCTCGCTACTCCTCACTCCTATTAGAAGCAGCCCCTCCCTCTAGAAAGATGTTCGCGCTCGGAGTTTTGAATCAAATCCAAGCCGGGCTTCACTGTGATCCAAAATTGAATGACTGCCAAATGCTGAACTCATTGCAAGAGCAAGACTCCTGCCAAGTATGCTGTTTCCACTACTGATGGAAAAACTTATTCATTTGCAAGCGTGACTTATCTGAAGTCAATGAAGCTTTTAGTGTTGACTGTAAGGAAGAACAATTTTTTGTACACAAGTCAGAGGGGCTGGGGAGGTAACTTCGCTACGAACTCACTCCTTGCTCACCTACCCCTCCCCTCAGAGCCAGGAACTGGCTCAGTGTCAAACATCACTAAGAGGAGACAAGCCTCTCACTCGTCTCTGCTTCTCTAAAATTGGGTCGCTGCCAACGCTGAGCTCATTGAAAGAGCCAAGCGTCTACCAAGTTTCGTAAGGAGTGAGCTGCAAGCCTCCTCCCTCCACATTCGAAGGAAGCTAGAGTAAGTCGGAGCAGTAGCCCTCCCTTTACATAAACATTTCTCTGTGGCTCATCACGGAGGCTCTGAGAGCTGAGAACAGCTGCCAAGTTACTGAAGACAGAGCTCGGTCTGGGATGAAAATGCAACAACTAGATCGGATGACTCTACAAGCTCCGCCCCTATCCACCAAGATGACGTCTAGAACGAGGCGGTTTTGAAGAACGACACGTCTAATAGCAGACTGTTCCTGGGTCAAGTTCGCCAGGGCAGATGCAGTTATATTTACAACTGTTTCAAGAGTCCTTGTTAACCTGCGTATCAGTTTACTGTTTTGGACGGGACCTATGAAGAAAAAGAATCCTTTGTTGAAATCTGTATATTGCTCCCAAGTTGTTTCAGTCTGATCGATCCCTGCGGAATCTGTCTCTCTCTTTTGTCTAACATGTTCTAGTCGTGAATCTCTATGATAATTGGATGGGGCTAGAAAAACGGGTGGCAATAAGAATGCTATATAACAAGTCCCACCCCAGTCTAAGGGCAGATGTACATAGGCTGTCTGAACACAAATGAAATAGGTATGGCGTGATGTTTTGAAAGAAGAAAGTCCTTTATCATTAAACTCCACTACAGTGTTACACTCGCTGTGTCCCATAAGTACTGAGCCTTTCTTACTAACACATAAATCTCCTTTTGCTGGCAGGACTGATATAAACGGTGGACCTGTGTTTTGCTTGGGCTGAACATTTAACATTATAAAATTAATGGATGCATTTCCCTGTTCGTACTCTTCATTCTCTAAATCGGTTCCCTTTCTTTGGGGGAATCCGTCTTTGTCTGGAAAGCATGCTTCATTCATTACTTTATTCAGGTTTCCATATATCCAGCCACCTGGATAAGCTATGTACCTTCTATCTATTGAGGTCATTAGAGCAAACCATGCTCCACATGAACCATTGTGTGAGAACGGTAATGGGTAGAAGGACAAGACTCCCTTCGTTTTCTGGTAAGGGGGCAGTTGGCCACATACCCAGCAATCAGTTGCATTGCTGGTCTGGTGAGAATGGTGTAACATACGAATGAAAGTATTGTTACGTAGTGCTAGTCGATATGACAATTCATGAGGTGGCAGTTCACTAAATGTATGCTCTGCGGTGCTATTACTGGAAGAATGTATATGTAAGGAAACGGGAAAGAAAACATGTAGCATTAAACTGATACCAATTATAACAATGCACAGAATAAAAAAATGATCAAGGTAACTATACATCTACTGCGTAATATCTTGCAGTATTTTTCCTTCTTATCTCTCTTCTTGCTATTCTCATATGTGATCTTATACATGTCAGAAATCAAGTCTAACCGATTCACCACCGGGTGGGCTTAAACAATTAAACTACGTCTGACTTACTAGATCGCAACTTAAACCTATACTCCTGCTGTGGAGTCTTTTCTAGCAAAGGTCAGTGTTCTTTATAAAAGTTCCAAAGTTCCAAAGTTCCAAATAGTCCAAAGTATCTTTTGTAGTGATGAAGGTGAGTTCGGCCTTTACGTCCTTCCACCAACTTCGGCGTCTTCCAACGTGGCTCAAGGGGACTTGAACGATCAAAATTCCGGATGCATACAAAATTCTCGGGGACAATGGCGTGTTCCTTGACCTGGGTGTTGTCAGGGAAGGCGGCAGCAACCTGTGAACAACAAGAGAGTAGTGCAGACATCAAGGAAGCCAGGTAATCTGTCAGCATGTTACTGTCAACATCAGTTATTTACTTAAGCATAGGTGTACCCCACATATTTGGCGGTCTACCGAAAACTACTTCATAAGGAGATAGGCCTGTTCTGGAATGAGCTACCATACGCATGTAAAAGAGGGCAACCGGCAAGGCAACCCAATCCACGCCTTTTTCTGTACAGATCTCAGAAACTTTTGTCTTAATTGTCTGATTATGTCTTTCATCAAGGCCTGCTGCTTCTGGGTGTCTTACACAATGGAATTTCCAAGTATATCCTAACAGAAGTGACACTTGTTTCATTAATTCAGAGGAGAATGGCTGGCCGTTGTCTGAATAGATCACACGAGGTAATCCATACCTAGGGAAGTACTCACGCACTAACTGTCTGGCTGTTGTGTCACAGCAGTATAATTTGGAACTGGATATGCTTCTGTCCATCTAGATAGTGCACACACAACTACTAAGACATATTTGTAACCTCTACATCTGTCCATTTGGATATAATCCATCTGGAGAACTTCAAAAGGGTGGTCAGGAGGATGAAATCCGCCTTGATCCACCGGAATGCCTTTACCTGGATTGAACTGACAACAGATCATACATGTTCGCATATTCTGTAAGCTGTCTAACATTGCTTTTTCTCTTAAGCGTGCGGGATTATGTGTTGTGTTTATGATTATTTGTACCATAGAATCTGAAAGAGACCATGTACTTTTTCCCTTAGTCATCCAACCTTGGTCAGTCTGGACCCCTCCTTGTTCAGTCCATTTCTTTATCTCATCTGCAGTGGCATGTGTCTGTATGTCGAGTACATCTTGAGTGGGATCCCTGACTGTCATACTTTTGTCAGTAACGGTACCTCTGTCTTTGTCGTGTCTGTTGGTGTCTGTGCTGTAAGTTTAGCTGTTCGGTCTGCCAGGTCATTACTCTGGGAAATGGTGTCTGTAACTTTGGTGTGAGCTTTGCACTTCAGGATAGAAATGGCTGTAGGTAAATGTATGGCTTCTAACAGGGCCTGAATAAGCTGGCCGTGCTGAATCTTGGCACCATGCGAGGTCAAAAAACCTCTCTCTTGCCACAGGACCCCAAAATCATGAACTACGCCATAGGCATATTGTGAGTCAGTATAAATGTTCACTTTCAAGTGCTTAGCTCTTATGCAGGCTTGTGTCAGAGCAATGAGCTCTGCTGCTTGTGCTGACAGTGTGTCTATTTTCTGTGTCTCTATGACTTCTGTGGTCACGGCATACGCTGCTACTAACTCTCCTGCACTCGTTCTCATGCATGATCCATCTACATAGAGCGTACAATATCTGTCAGGTCTTGTTTTGGTCTTGTCACTATATTCATTACTTCCACACAGTCATGTGGTGGTGCATTTACTGTACTTGAGGGCAAAAGTGTTGCAGGATTCAGAATGTTACAACGTCTGATCTCTATGTGTGGCTGAAATAATGTCAGTTCATATCCTGTCAGTCTCGCTACAGTCAAATGTAAAAATAAATAAAAATATGGCGCGTGATATAATGCTCTTATTAATTCCTCAAATGCCAAGGTGTGTTCATGTGTCCTAGGGAGTACAGTCAGAGTGTCTGCCTCCTGTGTAGTTAACTGTATGAGTGGTTGGCTAGATATGCATACTGGGGAATCCATTGCCTACAGTAAGAAGTGAGGCCAATAAAGGCACGTACTTCCTTTTGTGTCTTGGGCTGTGAAAGGTTAGTAATGACCTGTATGTGATCTTGTGTTAGCTGTCCACCCTCCTTGGAAAGCAAGTGTCCTTGCACACCACTTGCTTTTCACAGGATTGCATTGGGGCCTTGTGCCCCTTGTCAGCCAGAAAATGTAGAACCGTCAGTGATGCAGTTTCGCACTGTATGTCTGATCGTGCTGTAACCAGGATGTCGTCTACGTACTGTAGCAGTCCTGTGTTGGCAGGCATGTGAATACTGTCTAGCCTTTCCTTTAGTGTCTGACTGTAGATGCTAGGGCTCACTGTCAACAATCTAGCAAAAATGATTTATATAAAAATAAATAAATAAATAAAAATGAATTCTCAATTCAAAAGCACAATTTCTATTTTGGGGAAACCTCTTTCCAAAAAGCACTATAGTTTACAAAAAAATCCTACTCTAAATCTCGGGAATAGTATGACCATACCACCTACAATATGTCCTCTAAATGTATTTGAATAAAATCCAAATTATTCTAGCATAGACAGAAAACTTGGAGCCTCGCTACTCCTCACTCCTATTAGAAGCAGCCCCTCCCTCTAGAAATATGTTCGCGCTCGGAGTTTTGAATCAAATCCAAGCCGGGCTTCACTGTGATCCAAAATTGAATGACTGCCAAATGCTGAACTCATTGCAAGAGCAAGACTCCTGCCAAGTATGCTGTTTCCACTACTGATGGAAAAACTTATTCATTTGCAAGCGTGACTTATCTGAAGTCAATGAAGCTTTTAGTGTTGACTGTAAGGAAGAACAATTTTTTGTACACAAGTCAGAGGGGCTGGGGAGGTAACTTCGCTACGAACTCACTCCTTGCTCACCTACCCCTCCCCTCAGAGCCAGGAACTGGCTCAGTGTCAAACATCACTAAGAGGAGACAAGCCTCTCACTCGTCTCTGCTTCTCTAAAATTGGGTCGCTGCCAACGCTGAGCTCATTGAAAGAGCCAAGCGTCTGCCAAGTTTCGTAAGGAGTGAGCTGCAAGCCTCCTCCCTCCACATTCGAAGGAAGCTAGAGTAAGTCGGAGCAGTAGCCCTCCCTTTACATAAACATTTCTCTGTGGCTCATCACGGAGGCTCTGAGAGCTGAGAACAGCTGCCAAGTTACTGAAGACAGAGCTCGGTCTCATCCGCGGAAAAGAATTGGAGTATGGCCAATAATAACAAGACAGGCACGGCAAGAGGGAAAAACCCTCCCTTTACATAAACATATACTGGAAGCCAGTGTTCAAGGTCAAAAAACACATTCTCTGTAATTCAAAACATATCTGTACCCAGGCCAGAACCATTATTCTCTAATTTCACTGAAGCCAATTTAAAACGTGGTAAAAAGCATTCTAAAATCAGTATTAATAAGGACATATTTTCTGTAACTAAGTGACATGCTAGCACTTTAAAATAATTCTGTACTGCTACTTAAAAGCTCCACTTTCTAATAAACACTTTTGTCTAACTAATTCAGCTAGAAGGCAAGACATTTGAAACATGGGCATTTGTTTAGCAGGCAAATTAACACACAAATATGGGACAATGTGCTTCTGCACACAAGGCTATGCATTTTGCATTTGAGAAAAAGAAACAAATTATCATGGACTGTTGGGTTGGGAATGTTCTCTGCATACATCAATTGAAGTGTCTCCACTAAATGTTTATCTGTAACCATCTGTGTAAGCATTGCAGCCTAACTGACCTCTGAATCAGACATAATAAATCCTATTTTCCAAGTCTTGTTTAATGAACACTGCTTTTACCGTGCAAGATTATACCTTTCTATCAGCAGCCTGTCAAAGTACATAGGTGAGCCTTGAAACTAAATGCAAATTAAACTAATGTAGGGGACACATAGCAATGCATTAAGGTGGTAGTGTATTATAGCTATCAAAAAGGGCCACGTTCATTAATTTACAAATAGCCACTTTTCCTAATTAAGTGTGATAACTGTCACACGCTATTCTACAGGGCAGCTTGCATTGGGAAAAATATTCTGTAGAAACATTCCTATTTTAAAAAAAAACACACGGTTGCAGTACACTAATTAAAAGCACATTCTCTAATGGGTCTATTCTATATTTTCTTCTCAACCGTGAAAAACATTAAAGCACTCTCCGTGTAAAAACCCTTATCTCAATAAGACTGGTTTATTTACAACTACCAACCTCTGAGCCAAACACATTAAATCAAGTGTTCCAAGGCAAACCCTTTACAAATACACTTCTTTACTCTCCATGCAAGTTTTTACCATTCAATCTGCAAGCTGACAAAGCACATAGGCAGACCCAGAATGAAAAGTCAAAGAAACCTTTATCTCAATTTTCAGAAATACGCCCATTGGATAACATGGCAAATCGCACCTCCACACAAAACATGCTTTTTCCACCACTTCCACAGCTCGGATCCCTTTCAAATTTTGCATCACAGTAGTCCAAGCTATTCCCTAAATCCTCACCAAAACGCAACCAAATCCCTCTACTGGAACGGGTACGAATTTCCGCTCAAAAACACGCCCCCTGCAAACACCAAAAAACGCCAAAATCCCTCAACACTTTGTTAAACAGCATGTTAAAACAAATACTGCCTACTCAGTACAAGATATTAGCTCTTTGGCAGCTGAAGCACAATCATTCCCCAATGACTGCAGTACATGGGAAAGTCATGAACTCATCTCTCCACGTTATCACATAACACGTACGCACATCTTCAAAACATTTTCTCTAAGCACTTGAAAGAGATCCAGCTCTCTCCTGACTAACGTAATGATAACAAGCTCTGCACAAAACATAACCACATGGCGCTATTCACAAGCCATATTTACAAGAAACTCAACAAGTCACGAAAATGACACGCTATTCACAAGGCATATTTACAAGGCGCTATTTACAAGGAACTCCACAGTAAACTTATAGCTCCACCTCTAACTCTAGCTAGTTCTTCTGAGAGGACGTGATTCTTTTTCTTTGGCTTTTTCCTCTGCTAGTTTATTTCTCTCTACTTTGTTGAATTCTTTCTCTGTTCTCCTATGTGACTCTTTGCGCCATAACTCAATAGCGTCTTTCTGAAAGGGTCTTGACTTCTTTTATACATATCATGACCAGGTGTATCTCTTGGCGGGATGTTAACTGACTCTTCTAGTATACCTTTCCTGATCCCTATCTGACGTAATTTTAAAAACAGTGGCATGTTTGAAATCAATACAATGAAAACACAATACACAAGAATAGACTGAAACAATCAACAATCATTCATACAAGAAACATTATAACACTAAAACAGACACAGTCTAACCTGATACATGGAATAAAACATGTACTTGAAAACAATAAACTTTGTGCACTGGAATACAGTACAACCATACCGTCCCAAAAAATGAGACACGTCTTTACCGGGCCCACGTTTAACCGTGGACCCGTCTTGACCGTTCTCATTTAAAATGAGCCTGTCTTGAAACTTGATATATTCCCCATAGTGGTACTCACCGGGAAAGCAGAACTTGAAACTTGAAGGCCTCGGAAACTTGACTTGACTACGCTTGCGCCTTGGAACAGGTGGACCTCTGGAGACCTCAGACCTTGCTCTCTCACGGGCTGGGCTCTGGTTGAGACGATCCGCGTTCCTCACCGCTGTAAGGTTCGTGGTGGAGGGCCCTAGGCCCGCATGTCAGGAGCAGCAATGACCTGACACAGACACCAGATGAGGGTAGTGGGAATGGCCTCGAGCACGTGCGCTCGGCCCCTTTTATTGCCAGCGTCATGTGACACCATGACGTCTGTGGTGGGTGGGTGTAAAGTGTAATACAGACACTCTGAACACTAGACCGTGTTCAGGCTAGGACACTACATCCCTCCCATTTTTTAATTGCAAAGACCCACATTCAGAAATCAACCTGTGGGGAAAATAACATGTATCAGGATGCAGTAAAGTGTTCAGCTTCCGCAGTGTCTTTCCATCCGCCGCTGCTTGGAATCACAGATGATGTTCAATCTGTTGCGGGGAACATCAGTTCACAGTGGCACCGGTTTGTGGTGCTCGATGGAAACAGTCTGTTGACGACTCTGCAACCAAATTGTCCTCACAGTCCTTCTTTTGCTCACTTCCACGGCGACGGGTGCAGTTAGAGTTCTTGTGGTTCGCCGGGGAATGATGCACGATTTCCGGCCTTGGCCTTAGCTTTATTTGTAGTCTGTGTCCTACTTGGCAAAAGGCAGATCCGTTGCAAGGCATCCCTCTCACTAGGATGACCCCTCTCGTCGGTGTTCCCCTGCCACGGGATATCCTTGAGGTCCTCTTCTCGGATTCGCGCTGGGCTGGATGTGTCCACATCAGTTGTTCCTGCGCCGCCGTCAGTGGGGGTATGGAAAGAGACGATGTGTCTCACCTCAGATTCCGCAGCCTCGTCCCAAGGTAGCTGTTGGTTTCTGTCTTTGCTTGCGATGTCTTCGCCCTCCCCGGACCTTTCGGATGGGCGTCGGAGGACCGTCTCTCGTCGCGGGGACTGCGTCCCGGAGGCCTCTGCCCCTGGGTCACCACGGCTGGCATGTGTCCAGTGTCCGTGTGACCCCAAAGGTGGATGTCACTAACGGTCTCGCTTGCTCCTCTCCGCAGATCCTGGGTGTGCGGAAACATCGTCTGTCAGCTGGTCTTCTTTGCCACTGGTGTTCTTCCGGCCTCGTGTTCCTCGCACCGTTGTCCTGGCACTTGTCACCTACTTCTCTTCGGGAGTGAGTGGTCTTCGTCTTCCTGCACTCCTCTCTGTCTTTCCTTAGTTGTTTCCCTGTGAGGACGTTGCTTCGCACTGACTTCTCCTTCTACTCTTAATTGTGGCAACAGGCCACATGGATATGCTTCCTTCCTTTTCACGGTGGCAAACGTGCCACTCAGATCTCTCCTTTTCTTCCTTCCTTTTCACGGTGGCAAACGTGCCACTCAGATCTCTCCTTTTCTTCCTTCCTTTTCACGGTGGCAAACGTGCCACTCAGATCTCTCCTTTTCTTCCTTCCTTTTCGCAGTGGCAGACGTGCGACTCAGATCTCTCCTTTTCTTCCTTCTGCATCGCGACATCACTTGGACCGATCTTGTGTCTTCTCTTCTGACCTGGGTCCTCCATGCAGTGCGCGCACTCTGCATGTGCACCCCTGGTCTTGTCCTCGTCGGGGACACTTTCTCCTTCTTCCTCAGCAGCCAGAGTTGGTGTCGCGAACCTTCTTTTCTTGATGCTTTCTTTTCTTGATGGTTGTTGGTGACGTTCGGGGGTCCATGTTTGTAGACCTGTTCATGGTTGAACGTCCTGGACCGGTTGGTGGTCCACTTCCGCCGATGCCTGGCAGGTTGCTTTCGGTCGTCCTGTCGGACTTTGCGCTACAACAGTTCCTGGGGACCCGTTGTGGGTCAGCACTTGATGGGCGATCATTCTGTGGATCGGCTCCTGGGAGGCGCCACGGATCTGTCGCGGGTCGGCACTTGATGGGCGATCGTTTTGCGGATCTGCATGTCGTGGGGTCGTCCGCGAAGATTGTTCTGCGCGATGGCGCTGCATGCATTCTTCTTTCTGCTTGCGGTGGCTGTGCGTCGCCACGTGGCGCGTTGTTTGCGCACTTACTGTTCAGGGTTCTGGGACGCCTGTTGCGTGACGTTGGGTACTTGCTGCTTTGGCTGTCGTCAGGTACTTGATGCTTTGGACCGTTGGCGGGAGTAGGTGATGCTGCGGTGAGCGCCTGTGGCCACAAGGTGTCGCTGCTCTCTCCGTCCTTTGATCGCGGCAGTCGTTTCCCTGGACGTTCTTCTAGTGCTTGGCAGTCGTTTCCTCCAGACGTCAGTGCTTGGATGCTTTGTGGGGCATTGGTGCCTTTTCCCACGTCGCGTTGGAAGTGGCAGTCGCCGACTCCTTGCTGGTGTGTGTGGGTGTCACTGGCGCTGTTGCGCAGTTACTTGCTGCGTGAGGTTGGATGCTTTCTTGCTGCGGGAGTTTAGACGCTTTCACTGTCACTTGCGCTGTGGAGAACTTGCTTGCTGCGTGAGTTTTCTTGCGCTGTGCAATGCTTGTTTTAGTCCTTGTGGAGGTAGGTGCACTTTTGCATTTGGCCACTGGGTGGCAGTGTTGCTGGATTTGTTAGCAGCCTGTCTTGTCTTCCCCTGATGTGCACTCTATGGTCACAGTGCACAGGGGGCTGGAGCTGCTGCTGCTGCTGCTGGGAGCTGGTGAGTCTCTTTGGTTAGCATCTCTGTGTTTGCTCACAGGGTGGGGGCACATAGGAGTGCCTGTACTTGCAAGTAAGGCGCTGTTTCTGTGTGGCACAGTTTATGGTAGGCGGCAGCACTTTATTATTATTATTTTTTTTTTCTATGGAGCCCACGAGGTGGAGGCTCATCTGATCGGCGGCGCTGGCCGCGTGTATGCGCTTCTCCTGCTTTCCCCTCCCCGCCCGCGCAGCCTCGGCAGTCCTCGCGAGGGGGGGTGATGAGGCTTCCTCAGGCGGGGAGCGTGTCGCTCCGGTCACTTTTCCCTGGGCGGGGGTGCTTAAGGCAGGCCGCGGGTAGGCTCCGCCGGCTCTGCTTAATTACCAGCTGCTGCAGGCTCCACTCTCCGGTCTCCCGCCGCAGCAGCCCTTCCTCACACACGCGGCGCGGCGGAGACTTGCCATTTACCTCGCAGGCCGCGGGTAGGCTCCGCTGGTTCTGCAGTGTCTCTCCTCGCGGGGGGGGGTGCCGTCGGCAGGCCGCGGGTAGGCTCCGCTGGTTCTGCAGTGTCTCTCCTCGCGGGGGGTGCCGTCGGCAGGCCGCGGGTAGGCTCCGCTGGCGCTGCAGAGTCTTTCCTCGGTGGGGATGCCACCGGCAGGCCGCGGGTGGGCTCCGCTTGGTCTTGATCACGTCGCGAGGGGGGTCGGGAGGCGGTTAGCTACTCCGCTCCCTCCCCTTCGTTGTTGACGGGTGTTGCGGGTCCGGCCGCGCTTCCTCACGCCGCCATTAGTCTCTGTGCCCCGCCGCTTCTAGGCACACACGCGGCGGGGGCGGGGGACGACTCGGGCAGGCCGCGGGTAGGCTCCGCTGGCGCTGCTTATTGATCACCACAGTTTATGGCGGGCACTTCGCCCGTGGGGCTCACCTTCGGCCGGCGGGCCAGATGCTCCGTCGCGGTCGCGGCGGGTGGGCTCCGCCCGGCCTGTGCACCTCTCCGGTGGGGGTCTTCAGCCTCGCGGCCGTCGCAGGTGGGCGCTGGGCGGTCCGCAGTTGCTTGGTGGCGGTCGACGCGGGTGGGCTCCGGTCGGCTTGCTGTGGGGCGCCGACGTGCCTACCGGCTTCACGGCGCGTTGCGCCTCACCACAGGGGATGCCCTCTATGCGGGCAGCTCTCTTCCCCTATTTCTTCATGATTAGCCGAGGGTAGTGGCACGCATGGGCTGCACTACCGGCCTCGTCGCCATTGTAAGGTTCGTGGTGGAGGGCCCTAGGCCCGCATGTCAGGAGCAGCAATGACCTGACACAGACACCAGATGAGGGTAGTGGGAATGGCCTCGAGCACGTGCGCTCGGCCCCTTTTATTGCCAGCGTCATGTGACACCATGACGTCTGTGGTGGGTGGGTGTAAAGTGTAATACAGACACTCTGAACACTAGACCGTGTTCAGGCTAGGACACTACAACCGCCTCGCATGGATGCCTGGTCGCAGTCCGTCCTCCTCCTGGGCCTGAGGGAGTAGCGGGAAATCCCGATGGCGTGCGCACTTTGAAGTCCGTCACGGCTATAGAAGGGGGCAAAGACTAGACCCACAACTCCGGCGAGTGAGGAAAGGGATATGTCCCTGTAAGGGCGCCAAATTATGTGGTAAATAAAATATTACCCTGGCAGAATTTCTAGGCATTAACAAAGTATCATGCATCAAATGAGAGACAGGATCCGTGGTGTCCAAGTTAAATGGGCTTTATTCCAATAACTCGAGTCAAAGGGAGAATCAGTTCCATCACCACAGAGGTTCAGGAAGGGTCATCTAACATTTATTTACTGAACATGATATTTATACATTTAGTCTTGTACATAGGACGTAGGAAGGAACGCTCGAGGCAGAGCAGAGAGAACATGAGATAAGAACATGTGGGTGTACACTTTGATGAGTCATAGGTAGGTGATAGGTAGGTGTCATAGGTGGGTGGGTACTTAGAGGAGGAGTTTGGATAGCTAGCTGGAACTATGCCCTAATTGTGCAACTTTGAGCATGACGTGCAATTGACGTGTAACTGGGAGGAAGCTGACTTTCAACCTAGTAGAGAGATCTCTTGTGTCAAGGCGACCAGCACATCTAGTACAACTGATATCTAGAGTCAGGGGATGTATTATCTGATTATTCGTTGATTGCATGAGCTTTTTATGGATGCAAGCACTGTAATCCACTTAAACAGAGACAGAATGGCTGGGCCCTATCTATGCAGATGGGTTCTGTGTACCTTCTTCACCAGACTGTAATGTGATTCTGTAAAGCAACAGATAACTGTTATTCATAATACTGTCTTGGCAGGCCTCTTGCTGGGCTTCTTGCGGCTTTCAGTGTGTCAGGAGTCATGAAATGCAAATACATGGGCCTTATGCTACCTTAACGTTTGGGAGACTTTGATGACTGGCATTTCTAATGCAGGACATGAATGCAGAGGCCTAGTGATTCAGGCCACTACAGGGAATATGCATGGATGACATGCACACACATGTAACATAGGGTATACGTAGGGGGTATCTTGGTCAGGCAAAATTTCATTTTCCTCACTCCAGTTCAGTCAAGGCAGCGGAATCTTGACTTGAGCAGGCCAAAAGTCCACTCAATGACTCGTCGGCTCCTGCCATGGGCCTCATTGTACCTGACGTCCGCCGGGTTCCTGGGATTCCGTAGCGGGCTCAGCAGCCATTGACGGCTGGGATATGCAGAGTCACCTGTGAATGACAAACACACATTACAATGTTGTACAGGCAGAGGGCAGCTGGTCACACACACAGCACGCCATATCACTAGCCATACTCACCCACAATTCAAGCACGCTCGGGAAGCAAATTTGCCATCCTCCGGGGCACCATGCTGTTCCTCGGAATGTGAGAGTCATGGGCTGAGCCGGGGAATCTCGCACACACATGTGATATGGTCATGTCCGCCAGGCACACCACCTGCACATTGATCGAATGATAATGTTTACGGTTTCTAAAAATGTGCTCACTCGCCTGTGGTGCCACCAGACCTACATGCGTGCAATCGATGGCACCAACAACATGGGGGATGTGCCCAAAGGGATAGAAGTCACCTTTCACACCGGCCAAGTCTGCTCCCCTGGGGAAATGTATGTATCGATCCTTATAGATCATCATTGCTGCAAGAACATCCCTCAGCACCAGGCTGAACATGGGTTGAGACATCCCTGCAGCGCTGGCCACGGTCTCCTGGAAGGAACCAGGTACAAAAAAGTGGAGGGCTGCCATCACTTTGTATGTGGGTGTAAATGCTATTGGGTAGTGGCGACGAGGCTGCAGGTGGGACTCCAACAGATCACAAAGGGTCTTCAGTGTTGGCCTGTCGAGGCGGAATTTGCGAATAATCGCTATATCCTCCATGTCCTCCAGCACTGTCAGGTGACGTATGAGATTAGGCCTCCTCCTAGTTGAGATGTAAATGGACAAATGTCAATGACAACCATCTTGAGATGGCCACAGCACATACCGTTAAGTATGTCAAGGAAATACAAAGACTGCCATGAGAGATGCGTGGCACACCAGGTTACATGGGTGGATATTTGAGACACACAGAGGGCACACCTCTCCATTTACAATACACAAGTGCCACAAACAACACATAGGTCAATGTGAATGCACACATACTGAACCCCACATTTCACATGTGCACGCCTCGTACCGTACCATCCACCAATGTGTGTAAAATGACCATGACTTTCTCATACCCATCTGCTGTACCTGTCACACCTCAATGCATCATGTGAACTTGGCACATATCCACAACACAATGATCACAGTAGCTGGAAAACTGTCACTTGTGTGCATGAGCTGATATAAAAGCACAAGTAATTAACAACACCATACAGTGAGACAAGCCTTGCCAAGGTCAGCACAGACCCACAACACATTGATTTGTTACACATTATTGCCACCAGCTCAACATTGTCAAGCATCATCAACCATCCAATGCATAAATGACATGGCAGGGACCACAGACCAATGTGTGTCACACATAACGTGCGTCCACCTATGGATTATATGGAATAATGGCATTGTGTGCACATTGATGTGCCCTTAACCATGTTGCTGCTGTGTACTGATGCAGTGTTCACGATGGACATTGCCATTGCATGTGCCCAAAATCTTGGTAGCTACCGCCTGGCCACGGCGGTGAGACACCAGCACCACCCCCTTCACAAGTGCGGTAGCCATTGGCATGGAGACATGGCTAGATGGTGGTGGGCATGCTCCGCCACCCAAATCGCTGTAGCTACCGCCTGGCCATGGCGGTGTGACACCAGTACCACCCCTTCACAAGTATTGTAGCCATTGGCATGGAGACATGGCTAGATGGTGGTAGGCATGCTGCGCAACCCAAATCGCGGTAGTGCACCCTGGGCCCCTGCGGTGCATCACCACCATGGAGCATTGCCTACAGCCAATGGGAGCGAAGATTGTGGTGGCATGATGCAGTTTTGAAAATCACGGAAGGCATGCTCCGCCACAGCGGAAGCGGTCATTGGATGCTTTTGAATGTTGCACCATCCCGGTTGCGCACCCCGGGCCCCTCAGGTGCATCACAGCCATGGAGCATTGCCTACAGCCAATGGGAGCGATGATTGCGGTGGCATGATGCAGTTTTGAAAATCGCGTAAGGTGTGCTCCGCCACTGCGGAAGCGGTCATTGGATGTTTTTTTTAACAATGCACCATCGCGGTAGCGCACCCCGGGCCCCGGCAGTGCATCATCGCCATTGGAGCATTGCCTACAGCCTATGGGAGCGATGATTGCGGAGGCAAGATGCAGTTTTGAAAATCGCGGAAGGCATGCTCTGCCGCCCCGGAAGCGGTCATTGGATGCTTTTGAATGAGGCAGACCTGGAAAACGAATTGTTGCAGCTATGCACCTTACAAACAACCCCAGGGGGCTATAAATCTGTGAGAGTGAGCCTCACATTTCCACTGCTCACAGCGCCTACTGCCTGGGACCCTCTCCTGCTGCTGCCTCAAGTGCCTGCTGCCTGGGACCCTCTCCTGCTGCTGCCTCAAGTGCCTGCTGCCTGGGACCCCTCACCACTCACTTCCACCACACATGTTCCATCTCTACAGGGATGACAAGGACAGAAAAGATCCGTGTCAGTCCATTCACAAGCGAGGAGCTGGAGGTCCTAGTGGACGAGGTGCTGGCACAGTACCCAAGGCTGGATGGTGGCCCCAATGTAGTGGTAAGTCATCATTAAGGGTGCTGTAGGGCAGGGGCATGTCAGACATGGAGTTGTGCTGCTGCAGTATATGCCTGAGGGTGTGGAGTTGTGTCATAGACTAACAAATAAGCTATCTTGAGGGCAAGGGAGTGTGTGTGTCCCAATGTCACTGTTTTCCCTGCCTGCAGATGTATGTGTGAGTGGAGTGTATTACATTGTCAGCTATACAGAGCCACAGGATGTTGGACATGTATGTGCCAGGACAGTAATTGCTCGGGTGAATGTTTCTGTGTGCCACTGTTGTCCACCTCAGTGTGAACCCAGATACTAGGCCCAGTGCCTGCCCACCCAAACGAGAACACATCACTGAACTTACATGGTCCTTGCTCCTGTTCATTCACGCTGAATAGTAGATATGCACCATCTCAGCCCTGTATAATAGCACACAAACACACTTCTGTAGATGGCTATGTTGTTGGTGAGTCCATGTGCCCCGAGGCCATACACATTACAAACACATATGTTCACGGGACATGCTCATTAAATGCTGCCCAGTCATGCTCACAGTGCTTTTAGACACAGACGCAGGTAGATATGTGATGTATGTAGTGGGCAGACATGCATGGGACTGGTGATGTCTGTAAGCCACTGAGGGGGTTCAGTGCAGTCATCCTGCATGTGTGTGAGATTATCATGGACCCTCTACGCCCTCATGTATGCATGTAATCACATCTGTTTTGCCCATGCAGAGTGCCCTTGTGAGGTGTCCCCCAGTTTGGGATGGAGGGAGATTACAATAGTTCCTGAGTCTGTGTCTTGCTACTGTACTGATAGATGTTGGTACATGACACTGTGCAACTGGTCATTTACCCTTCTTTTCTCCCATACCTGTAGCTCAAGGTACACCAGCGTAAGGCCATGTGGACGGCCATTGCAGCAAAGGTGCGAGCCCTGGGGGTATCCAACCGATGGCGCACCCACTGCCACAAGAGGTGGGACAACATCAGTCGACTGGCAACGAATGTGGCAGAGTTGACATTGGGGCTGCTACCACGCACTGGGCATTTGGCACAGCGCAACATAACACCACTGATGTTCCACATATTGGCAGTGACTCATCCGGAGCTGGATGAACGTCTGAAGGAGCATTGCCAGCAAGGCAGGGGTGAGTATTTGTGGAGGGTGACTTTGGCTGGGAGCGGATGCATGTGTACAGGGCCTGTGGCAGCGGTGGCCCATGTGATGTTCGTGTGGTGGTGCTGTGCTGTGTCATGTGAGTGGCTGCTGGGATGTGTGCTAGTGTCAGGCATTGGGCAAATTGGCCTTACAAAGCTGATCCTCCCTGCTGTGCATTCCCATAGACAGATGTGTTAGGATCTACATAGTCATTCAGCATTGGGATAGTGTGGGGAATCTATTAGAGGGTGAACAGCAGGGTCCACGATCTGAGTGTGACTTCATGTATGCCTACTTTGCATGCACCATGATCAGTGAGGCCCACACATCTGACAACAAGGTGTCCCAGAGTACCACATGGTGCTTGGTATGGCCTACTTGACATTGTGGACTGTCATGTCCTAATTGGTGTGTGTTGTCCCCTCCTATTCCCTGAAGGTCTGTCAGTGGCAATGAGTGTTGTCCCCACATCATGTCCCTAGGTGTGGGCAGGGCAAGTTGTGTGTCTGGTACACTTCATCCACGGGCAGGGTGTTGTGCTGTGTGGCCTCAACATGGCTTATTCATGGCAGATATTTAGGGTTACAGGCACTGTTGTGGTCTATGTAGTGTGTTGCTGCAATGGGATTGCAGGGTGTGGTGGTCACCATGTTGATTTGGGCATCACCTGTACTGAATTGATTGGATTGCTTTGTCCTGATGATAACACTAACACAACCCTGCATCTGTCTCTCACGCAGAATCACCAGTGGACACGGAGAAACGAGAGCAGGAAACCAGTGGTGGCGAGAGTAGCACCAGAGCTGCACAGGAGGCCAGTGACACAGAGCTCACCAGCACATCTGAGGGGGACCGTAGTATGCAGGAGAATCCGTGGCTAAGACACAGAGTACTACATCATCTGATGCCAGCGTTGATGTATCCATTTTGATGCATGCATGTTGGAAGGCACATGGGATGGGGAGTCTGCAACATCATCTACTGCACAGCAGCCAGTGCCCAGCCTCCCATCCACTTCATCTGGTGCTGCCCGTGTCCGTGTCAGTAAGAGGGGACGAGTAACATTCACACCTGGCACCGCTGAGTCTGCACCTGTCCCCCCTGCTGACCTCAGGTGCAGAGTCTGTAGAGCTCCTGCGCCAGCTTTGTGTGGGTCAGACTGCCCTGCTCAATGCCTTCAGTGACCATGACAAGAAATTAGGCCAGGTGGTTGCCTACATGGAGGGCATACACTTTGACGTGGGGGGGCTACCCCTTACAGTCCAGGCTTTGTCATCCGCAACAATGTCTGCCCTTCAACAGGCACATGCTCCTATTCCTGCTCAGGTGCCTTTGTCCACCCCCAGTCAGTGGCCACATCAGATGACAGTGACCACGGTTTGCATGCGTCACAGACATGATACAGCACAAGGAGCACACAGCAGACATAACCCAAGCGGTCCCACCCACAGACACCATCCCCACAGAAGAGCAGAGCCACCCCAGAATGCAAAGACAAGAGTCCGTCAGGGAAGAGCAAGGCCGAATAAGCAATGAGGCTGACATCAGGCTCACATGCCTCAGAGGCATCACCAGCAAAGGACTCTCCTGTCCCTAAAACTTCACGCAGAGCTAGGTGTGCAGTGTCTGTGCCCACTGAGGAGGTGTAGTATGGCAAGGGTACACCTAGTAAGGGCACAGGGCCACATCCCCCCACCACATTAACTCCAATTCCAAGCCCTGTGAAGCAGGTGGAGGAGGGCACTGTAGGGGCTAGCCCTGGCAAAAAGGCAAAGGAGGGCACGGTAAGTGGGACACCTGGGAAACAGACAAAGGAGGGTACTGTAGGTGCCACCCCTGGCAAAGAGGCAAAGGAGGGCACTGTAAGTGGGACATCTGGCGAACAGGGGAAGGTGGTCCAGAGGCGTAGCAAGACAAAGCGTTATGCAGGATCCAGCACCTCACCAGAGGCAGTGCCAGTGTCTGCACCTGATGCGGGACAGTTGGTGTGTGTGCCTGTTGTGTCATTACCAGTTCCCATTACACCCAAGACAGGGAAGCCATTTCGTATTCCCAAAAAGTGGAAGGGCACCCTCAAACCTCTCCTACCCACACTCTGTCACAGGTCTGCATGACTCCTTCTCCACATGCCACTATTCCACCTGGTCCAAACAGCCCTCCAGCTTGCCTAACCACTGCTAGCCCTACATCACCTGGGCCTCTGTCTCCCCAGTCAAGTGTTCCTGCTGTCCCCGACACACAGCCAGCTCCAACTCCACCTGACAGCCAAATGTGAGTGGCAGTCCCCCTCATACACCTGTCTCTCATACAAGTGTGCTAGTCCTGCCCATTGTTTGCCACCTGGGTGTGTTGCTGGTCATGGAAGGGTACAGTCAAAGACACTCACTGTGCAGCCTCTCATGTAGTTGCTGTGCCACCTGCCATGGACACTGCACCTGTTGCTCTGCTGTGTTGTACTCTCACCCGTGCCATGGACACAGGCCCTGTTGCTCTGCTGTGTTGTACTCTCACCTGTGCCATGGACACTGGCCCTGTTGCTCTGCTGTGTTGTACTCTCACCTGTGCCATGGACACTGGCCCTGTTTCTCTGCTGTGTTATGCTCTCACCTGTGCCATGGACACAGGCCCTGTTGCTCTGCTGTGTTGTACTCTCACCTGTGCTGTGGACACTGGCCCTGTTGCTCTGCTGTGTTGGAGTCTCCCCTGTGCAGCCTCTCGTGTACTTGCTGGGCCACCTGCCATGTACACTGCCTTCCTGTTTGCACTTTGACTGTGCAGATTATCTTGCATATGATCAGCATGTTTTGCCTTGCTCTTCTCTACTGTTGTTCTACTGTCACATCTGTGCAATATGTAAATGAAGACAGTTACTCATATTGTCTGTTTTGTCAGTGTCCTTGCTGATTAAAGTTCTTTTGGTGTGTGCATGTGTTTGCCTGTGCCCCATTCTCTATGTGTCACTTCAACATTGCCAAGCTCTTCGGCCGCATCACATTTTTAAAAAGGGGTGGCAGGGTCTTCAGTCCATTCAGACACTGATACTACTGTTATCTGTGATGGCTATTTTACCTGTGATGCAGTTCTCTTTTTAGTGGTTTGCTATTGTTGGCTACATTGTTGGGGGACACTGCGAGCACAGGGTGTGATGCTGTGCCAGGTTTGCATGCAGGCTGGGCAATGTCATGATGTATGTGTGTGATTCCTGTATATGTGCCCAGCTTCATATGTGTATGGTCATTTTGTGTTTGCCCTTAGTACTGGTCCCCTGGCCTACATGAGATGTGTGCTCTTGGGTGATGAAGAAGTGTGCAGTGTGAAGGGTGTGACTTTGTAGTGGGTGTGGATATGTGTCTGCCCCTGGATTGTGATAGCGACACATGTGTCACCCAGGAGTTGTGTGCCTGTAGTTTGGATTGTCCTGCGTAAATGATTTTATGCACTTCTGTGAGTTGTCTGTTGTGCACTGTGCAGTGTGTTGGTGTGTCCATGAAGTTCTGTGTGACTCCTCCTTGTTGTTTTAGTCACTTATGAGTGTGCAAAGTGTGTGACTTGCACATCAGTGTTGTGTTTGTTTGATCATCAATGTGTCTTGAGTGTGTTTGTGTAGACTGTGTGGCCCTGCTGCTCATCACTGGCATTGTGTTTCTCATGCATTGCAGGCGCATGGTTCCTTTTCTCCTCCTGTATGTCATGGTGTGTGTGGTGTAGTGCCATCCCCTATGTGTGCCACTTGTGCCTAGCCATTGTGGGTCTGCACTCCCTCTATTTGTGTATGGTACACCCTTTACTTGTCTACTACTGACATGCAAGTCAGTTGACTTTGATGTCAGCTGTCCCCTTGGTTTACATGTATATGTGCCTCCCCAACACTTCATTTGTAACACTGTGGCTTGTGGTGCAGTTCTTGGGCCAAGAGTGATGTTCCACTCTGGACATTGCCCCAATGGTTTATGTGTGATGTTCTTTTGCTATTTATCAGTGAGGATTGTTCATGTGCACTTCAGCTGTGTGTGCTGCTGCCCAGTGCTCTGGGGAAGTTGGTTCTGCTCTTGTATCCCAGAGTGATGCATCCTGTTATTGTTGTGTTGGCTGTATGTGTGTTGGCTGTGGTATTATTTTACTTCCTGGGTGTGCTGTTGTATTTGTGCTGTGCTGATTAGTGGTGTGTGTGTTGAGGTTGTGTCAGTAATGTCTATGTGTGGCTGTTGTGCATGGTGTGCATACACTGCTTGTTGTGCATACAGTGCTGTGTGTATATGGGCTTGGCATTGCCTGATATGCATCCCCTGATGTTCTGTGGTGTTTGTTGATTTTTAATTTCATGTGCATCTGTGGTTGTTTTGATGTGGCAGTGTGGTTCAGTGCAGGTGCACTTCATGTGTGATTTGTGGTATGTTGTGTGTGTTTTGTTCCTGAGTGATGATGTTATGTTATGTTATGCTCCCATTGCCTTTCCGCTTTTTGGCTGACAGGGTATGTCTGTTTCTGTTAGGGTTCTTTGTGTGTTCCTGTGGGGCTTGTGTGTTGTTTTTGGGCAGGCATCTGTTCAGGCTTTCCTGTGCGTGTGTTATGTTTGTACCTACACCCAGGGTGTGTGTATGTGCTGGCAAGGATTGTCAGCCTTCAGTGTGTGTGGCACTGGTGTTGTGTGTTCCTTGTCAGCCACTCCTGCAGTGGCTGTCTCCCTGGTTGTTTGTTGTGTGGTGCAGGGTGTGTATTGTGCTTGCTTTTTGCTGTGCTTGTTGCTTGTTGGTGTGCATGGGGGTAATTTCTGGAGCGGGCGGACGTCATTCCACACGGCGGAGTTTCCATTGGCTCCCACCGCCGCAGTGCGGGCGCACTTTGATGGGGGTGCACGTTGCTCCACGGCGGACGGGAAATGACCTATGTTTTGCTATACTAATATGGCGGACGGGAGTACCGCTGTTCGTGGGCGGAAAATGGCGTTTTTGCGCCTCGACAGCACCACGGTGGTGCCACCGCGTGACATCCTAATGGACCCCTTAGTGTTGAATATGCAACAAACATCACGTTTGCATACCAAATAAAACACCTAATAGCCTGGCCTATGTGCCAGTCACAGACGTGGCTGAGCACTATGGCATTTTAATAGAAAGTCCATTCCACAACCAAAACGAACAAAAATGATCTCCCCTTTTAGATTATTTCAAAGACACCTGGGTGGGAAGACTACACAGATCAGGCCATAGACCTCATACTAAATTCCAAATCCCTTGGTGGAATGTATATCTACCAAACCTAAACCAAGAAGCCAAAACCAACAATGCAGTTGAGGGTTGGCATAATGCCTTCCTAGCTTCAACTGGCCGAACAACTCCTACCCTACACAAACTCTTAATGGCAATACAAAAAGAACAGAGTTTTCAAGAGTTGAGAATGGAACAATCTGTACTCAAATTGAAACCTAAAGTATCTAGACAGACTGCTCAAATGTACCAATATGTACAACAACAAGTACAACTTTATCTAAACCAAGAAACTATATTATTTAAAAGACAGCCCAAACAAATTTAAAATATAAACATATATTTTTTCTTTATCAAAAAAATAATTATTTTGTCTAATATATCATACATTTTCTTTAAATATATAGACAAAATAATTACACAATAAAACAACAAAATAACAGCAATATAAAAATAACAGATTTTCCCACCCACAATTAAATATATTAAAAAACACTTACCTTTTGCACTGCTGTAATACGAATATCCAACTCCTCTAAAATAATCCTGGTAGTTATAAATCCATAATATATAAAAATAGACCCCAACAAAATGCAAAAATACAACTGTGCCAAAAACTCAAACATCCAGAAGAAATCGATAATCTAATATCCATAAAAAACCCGAAAACGTAAAAAAAGACTAAAAACCGCTCCAGGAAAACCGAAAAATAAAGGAAGTGTAAAATAAATATTAGTTTATACAACTAAAATACACTTCCTTTTATTAAAAATACAAAAAACTCCATAAAGCGAAAACGCTTTCTCCAAAAACCTAGAATAGAAACATAAACATTCCCACCCACACAAAAGTTCACATAATACAGTTTAAAACACCATTACATACATCATGAACACAAAAATAAAGTAAATACATACAAACACACAGATTCTAGCTAGGCCGTAAATCCAAAATACGTCTATAAAAAATAATACTTAAATTAACACCTACAAACACCATAACTTCTAAAATGCAACTCCACAGACCCTAAATACAACATTACTACCTTCCAAACACACTTAAAATAGTTTTAATTTAAAGAAAATAGCTCTTACCTTCTCAGATGTGACGCAACTCCCATCCGCGAGCTTCTATCTTCCCAAATAACTCACAAAGACAACGAGCGGTTACAAAATATAAGAACCAAATAAAGATATCAACAAAAAAATGTTAAATAAATGACAATATTATTTATTTAACATTAAGGGGTCAATTCCGATTCAGGAAACAAATCCGTACGTCGATTCGCATTTTTAGCCGTTTCCGCACGAATCTGTCCGATTCGCTTATCAATCAATCAATCAATACATTTATAGAGCGCGCTACTCACCCGCGAGGGTCTCAAGGCGCTGAAGGGAGGGGGGTGCTGTTACTGCTCGAATCGCAAGGAATTGAGGTGCTTCCTGAAGGTGAGGTGGTCCTGGATCGGTCGTAGGTGTGCGGGGAGGGAGTTCCATGTCTTGGCGGCCAGGTAGGAGAACGATCTTCCTCCGGTTGGCGTACAGGGCATTCCCGTAGTCCAGTCGGCTGGTGACAAGGGCCTGGGTGACTGTCTTTCTGGTTTCGGTGGGGATCCACCGGAAGATCTTTCGGAGTATGCGCAGGGCGTTGAAGCATGACAATGAGATGGCGTTGACTTGGTTGGTCATCGTGAGGGAGGAGTCCAGGATGAATCCCAGGGTGCAAGCATGGTCCGTCGTGGGTGTCGGTGCGGTGCCCAGCTCCGTGGGCCACCAGGAGTCGTCCCAGGGGGATGGATATTGTCCGAGGATGAGGACCTCCATTTTGTCTGACTTGAGTTTCATACGGCTGAGATTCATCCATTCCGTGACATCTTTCATTCCTTCCTGGAGGTTGGTTTTGGTGGTGGCTGGGTCTTTGGTGAGGGAGAGTATCAGCTGGGTGTCGCCGGCGTATGAGATGATGTTGAGGTTGTGATTGCAAGCGATGGTGGCGAGGGGGCTCATGTAGATATTGAAGAGGGTTGGGATGAGCGAGGAGCCTTGGGGTACGCCGCAGATGATCTTGGTGGCCGTGGAGCGGAAGAGAGGGAGGCGGACTCTCTGGCTTCTGTCGGAGAGGAACGAGGTGATCCAGTCCAGGGCTTTTCCTTGGATCCCAGTGTTGTGGAGGCGGGTTATTAGGGTGCGGTGGCAGAAGGTATCGAAGGCGGCCGAGAGGTCTAGGAGGATGAGAGCGGTTGTGTCCCCATTGTCCATCAGGATCCTGATGTCGTCGGTGGCTGCGATGAGGGCGGTCTCAGTGCTGTGATTGGCACGGAATTCGGAATGGGATGGGTCAAGTGGGTTGTGTGCTTCGAGAAATGCAGTTGTTTGTTGACGGCCTTCTCGATGACTTTAGCCGGGAAGGGAAGGAGAGAGATGGGGCGGAAGTTCTTGAGGTCTTTAGGGTCGGCTGAAGGTTTCTTCAGTAGGGCGTTGATCTCTGCATGCTTCCAGCTTTCTGGGAAGGTGGCTGACACGAAGGAGTTGTTTATGATGTTCCGGAGGTGAGGTGCGATGATGGCGTCGGCTTTGTTGAAGATGTGGTGAGGGCATGGGTCAGAGGGAGAGCCAGAGTGATTGTTGGTTTGGTAGCTGGAGCCGGGGTTTGGGTGCTGAAGCTGTCGTGTATGTCTGCGATCTTGCGGTAGAAGAACGTGGCAAGGGAGTAGCAGAGGTCTTGCTACGGTGCGATGTCGTTGTTGTGGGCCCTGGGGTTGGAGAGTTCTTTTACAATGTTGAAGAGTTCCTTGTTGTTGTGGGTGTTGTTGTCCAGCCGGTCTTTTTGTCCTTTTGGTGGTGCGAATCAGCTGGTGGTGTTCGCGAGTGGCGTTCTTGAGGGCTGTCATGTTTTCTGTTGTCCGTTCGTGGCGCCAGTTTTTTGAGGGCTCGGCAGGATTTCTTTGAGGTTTTGAGGGCGTCGGTAAACCACGTGGTTTTCCTGTTGCTGGTCTTGCCTGGGGGGTTCTTGAGAGGAGCGAGAATGTCGGCGCAGTTGGAGATCCATTGTGCGAGGTTCTGGGCTGCGTTTTTAGTGTCAGGGGTGTCGACTGGTGGGTTCAGGCTCAGCAATGTGCTTAGCTGGGCTGTGGTAACTTTGCTCCAGCATCTGCGGGGATCTGTTGCGTGTGGTGGTGGGATGTCGTCTTCTTGAAAGTGAAGTGGATGCAGCTGTGGTCTGTCCAGTGTAGTCTGGAAGTGTGACTGAAGGAGACGTGGTTGCTTGCGGAGAAAATGGGGTTGAGCGTGTGGCCGGCGTAGTGGGTGGGGGTGTTCACCAGTTGCTTGAGTCCGAGGTTGGCGATGTTGTTGAGCAGGGTGGTGGTGTTGCTGTCGTTGTTGTTCTCCAGGTGGAAGTTCAGGCCCCCTAGGAGGATATATTCCAGTGATACTAGGGCGTGCGAGCTGATGAAGTCGGCGAAGGTTTCGCTGAATTGTGTGCGCGTGCCCGGGGGTCTGTAGATGAAGGTTCCTCTGAGTGTGGTCTTGGGGTTGGTGTGGATCTGGAAGTGTAGGTGTTCGGCGGCGGAGATTGCGTCTTCGGCGTTGGTTGTGATGCTGATGGGAGCTGGAAGCGCGACGCATCGAAAAGAAGCGTGTCGCCGCCGCAGCTGAAATCATCGCAACGCCGGAGAAGCGAGAGTTTGTCGCATCTCTCTGGAAGCGTGTGTTCATCAAAGCTATCTGCTGTCGCATCACTGGAGAAGCACGACCATCGAGAGAGCTGTCATCGCATCGCCGGAGAAGCGCATCGCAGGGCCTGTCGCAGCTCCAAAGTACAGAGTCGTCGCCAGGCTGCCAGGGCGTCATTTGGAGCGCATTTGGAGATGTTGGGTCTGCCTGAGTGGGCATGTGTGACCACTCGGTCAATGGCAGTTAAGGGTGTTCAAGAGACCATGGAGCCTGAAAGTATGGCCCATTGACCTGCATTAAAGAGAAGAGGTCAGGGGCGTGGGAAACCAGCCCCTATTGTTCCCACGGTCCAGGAGGAGGTAGACCCTGAGGGGGATGCCCTGGAACCCACTGGTGAGAAGTTTCTGAACTTGGGAACCTACCTGAGCTGACCCATTGGCAGCAAGAAGGGGGTCCCTCCAGGCAAGAATTTTGTGAAGAGCAAAAGAAGTGACCTTCTCTTGTAGGTTAGAGGTAACAGGCCACAAACCAGGCAGCAGGTGATCAGTCTGGATCACATTGGATCTACTGGGAGAATGGTCGCCTGTATAGCGAGCCTAAGGTTGCTGAGCCTGGGTCAGCCTGTGTGCTGGTGGTACCCCAACGCTTCAGAGCCTTCCTACTGGGTTTGGCTCATGATGTTCCATTAGCTGGTCATCTGGGCAGAACAAGACCTTTGAAAGGCTTGTCTCCCACTTTTATTGGCCGCAGATGAGAAAGAGTTCAGATACTCATTGTAGGACTTGTCAAACTTGCCAGGCAAGTGGGAAAAGTGGAAGGAGGCACAAGGCCCCTCTCCAACCTTTTCCCGTAGTCAGTACCCCCTTTGAACTGGTGGGCATTGACATTGTGGGGCCACTGGACGCCAAGACAGCCATGGGCAACAGGTTTATCCTGGTCTTGGTGGACCATGCTACCCGGTACCTGGAAGCCATTCCACTCAGGACAGTGACGGCTCCCGTGGTGGGACGTGCACTGATGGGGATTTTCTCCCGTGTGGGGTTCCCCAGAGAGGTTGTGTCTGACCGAGTTACAAACTTCATTTCCAATTATATGAAGTCTCTGTGGAAGGAGTGTGGTGTTACCTACAAGTTCATCACTCCTTACCACCCACAAGGTAATGGGCTGGTTGAAAGATTTAACCGGACCCTTAAGGGCATGATCATGGGTCTTGAAGAACCAATGAGGCGTAAGTGGGTCGTCCTCTTGCCATGCCTTCTGTTTGCCTACCGAGAGGTGCCGCAGAAGTCTCTAGGGTTCAGACCCTTTTAGCTTTTGTATGGTCACCCGGTAAGAGGACCTTTGAGTTTGGTAAAGGAAGGCTGGGAGCAATCTCCCAGGAAACCTCCCCAGGATGTATATAGCTACATGCTGGCCTTCAGAAACGAAACCAGGCGTTTCAGGGATCTCGCTCAGGCGAATCTGGAAGCCAGCCAGGAAGAGATGAAGCGGTGGTACGATCAGAATGCCACTCTGATTGAGCTTCAACCTGGACAGAAAGTTTGGGTCATGGCCCCTGTGGAGCCTTTTGCGCTCCAAGACAGGTGGACTGGTCCTTACGAGGTGGTGGAGCGCAAGAGTGATGTCACCTATCTGGTGAACTTACGGTCTCCAAGGAACCCTTTGAGGGTCCTTCATGTTAACCGCCTGAAGCCCCACTTAGAAAGGTCCGAAGTGGGCATGCTCCTAGCGACAGATGATAGAATGGAGGAGGAGACCGAGCCTCTTCCTGACCTCCTGTCTGCAACAGAGAAAGATGGGTCAGTGGATGGTGTCAGCCTCTCTGCCACACTGACCCCTGATCAGCAGCACGATTGTCCCCAACTGTTGGGGCAATTCTCTGATCTATTTTCCTTGGTTTCTGGTGTCACAGATTGGTGCGTCCATGATGTGGACACTGGTGACAGTCCTCCTGTGAAGCACAAGGCTTACAGAGTGACTGACAAGGTCAGGGCTTACATCAAGGAGGAAATCTCCAAGATGTTTGCTTTAGGGGTCAGTGAGTCTTCCAACAGTCTTTGGGCCAGCCCAGTGGTCTTGGTACCAAAGGCTGCCTCCCCGGGTGCCACACCTGAACTCCGGTTCTGTGTGGACTACAGAGGGCTCAATTCAGTCACCAGGACTGACGCACACCCCATCCCCAGAGCTGATGAGCTCATTGATCGGCTAGGAGCTGCACGGTACCTCAGCACGTTTGATTTGATGTCTGGGTACTGGCAGATCACCTTGACCGATGGGGCTAAGGAGAGGTCAGCATTCTCCACACCAGATGGGCACTACCAATTTTGGGTTATACCCTTTGGGATGAAAAATGCCCCTGCCACCTTTCAGAGGTTGGTCAACCAGGTGTTGGCTGGACTGGAGGATTTCAGTGCCGCCTACCTGGATGACATTGCAGTGTTCAGCGCCAGTTGGGATGAACACTTGCAGCACCTCTGGGAAGTGTTGATGGCACTGCGCAAAGCAGGCCTCACGATCAAGGCAAGTAAGTGTCAGATCGGGCAGGGCTCTGCTGTGTACTTGGGTCACCAGGTTGGAAGCAGCCAGGTGGTGCCCCTACAACCCAAGATTGATACCATCCTGGCATTGGAACCCCCAAAGACTCAGACACAGGTGAGAGCTTTTTTAGGACTCATGGGGTACTACAGGAGGTTTGTCAAAGGGTATGGCAACATTGTTGCACCTTTGACTGAGCTGACTTCCAGGAAGCAGCCCAAGAAAGTGAACTGGACTGACACCTGTCAGAAAGCTTTTGATGCCCTGAAGACTGCCATGTGCACAGCACCAGTGCTTCAGGCAACCAACTTCTCAAAAGAATTTATTGTACAGACAGACGCTTCAGAGCATGGTGTGGGGGCTGTTCTATCACAGATTACTGAAGAGGGCTTTGACCAACCTGTAGCCTTCATCAGTAGGAGATTACTTCCACGGGAACAGAGGTGGAGTGCAATTGAGCGTGAGGCATTTGCTGTGGTTTGGGCACTGAAGAAGTTGAGGCCATACTTGTTTGGGACTCACTTCCGGGTTCAGACCGACCACAGGCCCCTCAGATGGCTGATGCAGATGAGGGGTGAGAACCCAAAGTTGTTGAGGTGGTCCATCTCCCTACAGGGTATGGACTTTACGGTGGAACACCGCCCTGGTACAGAACACGCCAACGATGATGGTCTGCCTAGATTTTTCCGCCTTAGTGAAGAGAACTCCCAAGGGGAAGGGTAGTTCTCCCCACATTTCAGCTGGAGGGGACATGTGTTAGACCTGACATCATTGGCGTGAGTCTCCCTTCCATTTTTTGACGGATTGCCTCCTCTGTTTTGACATATTTTTGCTGGTTGTATGTTTTGGGCCCTGTGCCACCGCTAATCAGTGCCACAGTGCAAGTGCTCCCTATGTTAAATTGATATACTGATTGGATTCCATGATTGGCTTATTTGATCTACTGTCAGCCCCTAGTACAGTGCACCATGGATGCCCAGGGCTTGTAGAGCAAATGCTGCTGGTGGGCTTGCAGCACTGGTTGTGCCACCCACAGAAGCAGCTTGTAAAGTGTGTCTCAGGCCTACCATTGCACGGCCTGTGTGTAGTCTGTGACTACCATGTCGACTTGGCCAAGTGCACCCACTTGCCAGTCCCTAAACCTTCCCTTTTGCTTCATATTAGACACCCCTATGGTAGGTCCAAGGGCAGGGTGCATTGTAAGTATAAGGTAGGACATGCTCTGATGTGTGTAGCATGTTCTAGTAGTGAATGACAGCCATTTTCGTTTTTCACTATTGAAGGCTACCTGTTCTCATAGATTAGAATGGCAGTGAGGATTGTTACATCCCTACAATCCTAACTGACTCAGGGAACATGGTAGAAATTCGAGTTTAGTATGCCTGAACTCAGAATAATAAAATACATCTTTTAGTAAAGTTTATTTTAATATTCTGTGATTGCAAATACCACTTTTAGAAAGTAGGTATTTGCTTGCCTAACCATTTGAGCCCGCCTCTGCTGACTTGTGTATTCCTTGTCTGGGTTTGTGTGTGACAGGGCTGGGGAAATTCCAGGAGACAGTCTGGGACAGCCCAGTGGTGATTAGGGAGATTTACCTCCAGATGGGAGGGGGAGAGTGCACCTGGGACCTGAATAGGGCTGGGCCATCCCTCAACAATGCTGGCTCCACTCCCTGTGGCTTGTCTGATGTCTCTGCCCTGCACAGTGAAAGGAGAAGGGGAATCTTGTCAACTGAGTACTCCAGAGCTGCATCTTCCCTCCCCTGTGCTGGCTTTACCTCCTGTGGGGCGTCTGATGTTTCTGCCCTGCACAGTGAAAGGAAGAGAAGAGTCATGTAAACACAGTGCTCAGGAACTGGTTTAAACTAGGCAGAGGCCCCTCTGCCTTCAGAGAACAAAGGATTTTTTGGTATAAATATTGGGACCCAGTTCCACAGACTTTAGATCACTTCTGGAACAAGAAACCTTTCTGCCAAGGAGAAGAACCAAGTAAGCTGCAGGAGTTTGGACTGCCCCTCTGCCAGTGTGCTGTTTGCTGGGTTGGCCTGCAGTGGTTGCTTCATTGCCAAGGGAAAGGAGAAGGAACTTTGTAAGGACTTTCATCTACAGAATATTCTCCAAGGGCTTGAACTGTGCTTGCCTCCTGCCGAAGTCTCAGGGCCAAAAGACTTCACCTCCAGCTCCCTCCTGAATTTCCTTGCTGGGAATTCTGACTCCAGTCACTTGCGTGCCGCTAAGAGCTTGAAGCGCGATGCATCGAGAAGAAGCGTGTCGCCGCCGAAGCTGAAATCATCGCAACGCCGGAGAAGCGAGAGTTTGTCGCATCTCCCTGGAAGCGTGTGTTCATCGAAGCTGTCTGCTGTCGCATCACCGGAGAAGCGCGACGCATCGAGAGAGCTGTCATCGCATCGCCGGAGAAGCGCATCGCAGGGCCTGTCGCGACTCCAAAGTACAGAGTCGTCGCCAGGCTGCCAGGGCGTCATCTCATCGTCTTTGCATCGCTGCGTCCAAGGGCGCCATCTTCTCGCAGCGCAACTGGATCATCGCATCGGCATCGCATTGCATCAAGGCGCCATCTTGCGCACCGCAACAGGTCGAGAATCTACGCATCACCTCCGCACCGGTAAGGCTCATGACGAGTCCCCTACTTTGCGCAAGCATTGAGGAAGGACGCAACCGCTCCCCCGGGTCACGGAACCGACGCATCTCCTCTTTTGCGAGCCTTTTGTTCACTTTGCGTGCTGCATCCAAGAACTTTGTTGAGAACTTTGTCGCATTTACCATCAACTTGAATTAAGAGACTTTCATCATCTTTTAAGTAACCTTTAGTATAGTATTGTGGATTTTTGTCGTTTGTGGTCTTGTGTTTAAGTCTATATAAAGAATACTTATTTTTATAAAACCTGTGTTGTGTCCATCTGTAGTGTTCTCACTGTATTACTGTGTATATTCACAAATGCTTAACACACTGCCTCTGAGATAAGCCTGTCTGCTCGTGCCAAACTACCAAGGGGTGAGCAGTGGTTATTAAAGAGAGTAATCCCCTTATCCTGACTTAGAAGTAAGGGTCCCTATTTGGACAAAGGTGATAACCATTGCCAACTAGAGACCCCCAGATCTAACAGTAAGGAAACTGTGATTGGCTGGTGCGACTGAGCCTTGAACGGACGTGATGTATGGCAAAGTGGACGATTGAGGAGGCAGCATAGAAAAGTGATATCAGAGTGAGCCAATGGTAAGTAGGAGGCGGGGAAACCTGGTATTATTAATGACAACAGGTCTTGCAGACAGCGCAGGCGCTCTGAGGCTCGACCTAAAAATACATTCACTGTTGAGCAATCACCAGTATTGTCAAGATTGGATTATAGGAACTCCCTGCTCACTTGTTTCCCAAAATCCAAATTAACTGCTTTAAATGTAACTCAACCCGATAATGATAAACTACCTTTTTAAATGGTTGATGGGTATTCAAAACTCTCTTTCTGGTCAGAGCAGTACATGTAATGTATCTCGGTATCTAACCTGTAAGCTATTCATTGAGTGAGGGGAGCGCGCACTGCACGGTTTAGACCTCATCTGATTTGAGAACCCCCATTTTAGAAAACAAAGGACCATCTTCCAATCCCTTTCTGCCACTGTCCAACGATCTGAAAATACCTTGCTCAGACTCTGTGTCATCATGCACACATTTTCCAACTCCAGGAAAGACCTTTAACACCGTTATAAAACAGATACGTGCAATGATGCAATTAGTAACTCTTTTTCTCATTTTTATCATGTCATTTTCTTCTCCTGGTATTGAAAGCCCTTTTGTTGCAATCTAGATTGATTAGCCATTACTGTGTAGTCTGTGCATTCCGCAATATGATTTTGATGTACTTTTGCTCTGCACTATCACTCAGTGTGCACTATTGCATTATTTTACTCTTTAACATGTGCAGCACTGTGACTTCCTAGACCTGGTCTACACTCTGCTAAGCGTTTGTTATATCGCTTGGGAGGACTTCCAACTTTGGACCTTTTGCCCAAGTGGTGCAATCCCAGTGGCTGGCAGCTTTACATCTGCGGGTATTTCAAGGAAATCATAGAGCACATTTTGTCTGCCTGTTCGCTTGGGCACCAGCGGAGACGATTGCACCACACGTCCAGGCACGCATTAGTAGCTTCATTTCAAGTTTGCTTGAGCCCTAGCTTTATAAAATTAAGAATTGTGTTCCAAATAAAGCTGGCAAAATCTATAAAAAATTAATAATTTTAGGGTGTATAGTTTTTTTTAAAATTCATGTCCATGCATTTTTTTTTATAGTTTGGTGTTTTATTCAGTTGTTTTAATTACCTTTCATAAATAAATGTGAATGTGAAGTTTGAACTACAAGACTTACCGCTATATGTATCAAGCTATTTAGCATTCGCAAAGGCCGAAATTCTGCGAATTTCGGCCTTTGCGAATGCTAAATAGACAAATGGAATGTATCAAACAAGTTTGATGCAAAATAAGGATTAGCAAAATTTGCTAATCCTTATTTTGCGATTGCACTTAAGGAATTGCAAATTTTGCGATTCCTTAAATGCAATGTATCAAACAAATATTATGGAAAAAATGCCATTAAGGATTAGCAAATTACCACCAACTTCTAGTTGGTGGTAATTTGCGAATTCTTATCAAAAAGCTTTTTTGAAAAAAAACACAGGTGCCATATGACGCCCATACATGCCCTTAGGGCATGTATGTGCGCCATATGCCCCCAAATGTCTTTTTCAGGGGTGCAGCAGGGTGTTCTTGAGACACCCCTGCACCCTTGAAAAAATTCCTAATTTGCGATTAGCTAATTGCTAATGCAAATTGCACTTTCATTCCTATGGGCCTCCTGGCCCATGGAAATGAATGGGTAATTTGCGATTAGCAAATTGCTAATCGCAAATTAGGAATGCTAAGGAATCGCTATTGAAAAGCGATTTTGTACATACATACCATTTTGCATTTCCTAAATAGCGATTCCTTAAAATTCGCTATTTAGGAAATGCAAAATGGTTTGTTGATACATATAGCGGTTAATATCAATCAGGGAGGCAGCTGCCTTCTGAGTTCATTGAATATTGTTGAGAAATTGCTAAGGAAATAATCATGTAAATTGGATGAGATCAACCTATTAACGGCGGCAATCTGATGTCTAATGAAGTGGAAAATTACGATGTACTTTAATAACTTAAGAGCATAAAAGCATCTAATAAAATGCATAGGTTTCTAACGATTGCCGAAGGCTTTGAATGTGGTCAATGTGTAAATTCCAGACACAGGTATCCCACAGGATGGAGTGGAGCTCGAAATCAGAATTTGTGATTTAATTGCAATTAATTTAAGAATGTGTTTGGACGTCCGCCAATTGGCCATTGGAAAACAAGTTCAGATGAATTTTTTTTAAATATGGATATCATTGATGTGCATGAGACATTTGGTGTAGTATGTATGCAATAAGTAGCAAGGCAAGAGTCTACAGGTAATAATTAGAGAACGGCAGGGCATGCCTCAGGATTCAGTAGATGAAAATGTTTGGCTCTAATCCCTAGGTTTATCTGACAATAAGAGATGAATCAATATCTTCTAAAGCAGCTGATATGTGCAATAAAATCAGTGAGCCAAAGCCAAGATTTGGAATTTCAGGTCATCGATGACCAAGGATGCTTAATTTATGGACAGAAGCCTAGCTGGAATGGGTCACACATATTAAACTCTTTGTTGAAAGATTGGAGCTGCTTGTCTGCAGCCCACTACAGAAACGTGGCTGAAGATGTAGATATGGAACTGTATGAAAGGTGTATTAGTCTGCTCGTTCCAAGGAATCAGCAGTTCGTTCTGGAACCTTTAGTTAAAGATAGAGGCACAACTGAAGATGCAAGTGAGAATTTTATGAACTAAACTATGGTAAGCCTTGACTAGACCCTATAGTGTTGAAAGAAAAGGACTTCTAATTAATGCACAGTACTGGCTAGGAGACACCAAGAGGTCAGTATGAAGGATGTCTTCAGAAGGTGTCCAGAGTGTGCCAGGCATTGAGAGAAGGATGCTGGAGTTCCTTTGGAAGTTGCCTTCAATTATCAAACAATTATCCTTAAATGTTAATGAAAGAAAACGTTTTTTGCAAAATGCGAGAGGAGGAGTGATTGAAGTTTTAGTACATTCCCTCAGACACGTTTGATGCTGAGACAATTTGCTCCATTATGTAACAATTTGCAAAATGTGTATCCTGTTAAGATAAATCTGGAGTTGACAGCAGTATACTTTTCTGTACTACTGTGACACAAAGTGATGCCTGGTGGCCATTGAAAGTGATGGGGCGTAATACTTGGCTCGAATCCCAGAAAGCCAGTTAAGACTGTGAGTCTGACTTCTTCCTGGAAATTTGGACAGTGTCCCTCTGTGAACATTTAGCGAACATTTAGCGAAATAATGGGTTCAAATAGTGCACTTTAAAGTAGAATTTGTCCATAAACATGTCATAGGCTTTGAAAGAGGAGTCATTCAATATTCTAGTTGTGGAAAAAGGCCCTCCTTGAAGGGTCACCACAATTTTTTTGCCTTACTCCTCCTATTTTTCAGACCTTTTTGTTGACCGTAGGACTCTGAGCACTTTACCACTTCTTGCCAGTGTTAAAGTGCATATGCTTCTTCCCTAAACATGGTAATATTGGTGTATACACAGTTGACCTCTTCAGTTTACTTGCAAGTCCCTTGTGAAGTGGTATAGCATATACACAGGACCTGTTTCCTAAATGTTACTACCGGGCACTGATTGTGCTATTTGCACAGCCTTTCAAACCTGTCTGCACCAGTTTAAAGCCAAGCTCAAACTCATGTCCACATTTCTCAACACCATGATGCAAATGAAATATTTAAGTAATAGGCCTGAAAACGTCACCTATAAACACGATCCATCTTGAGCAAATTGTGCTCACTGATAAAGATGGGTGAGTACTTCCACTCACTAATAACACACTATCCTGGAAGCCCTGAAGTATAAGGACTCCAAATATATTCCTTTGAACATGATGAAGGCCATAGACCTGTAGGGGCTGTTCCAGGCCAAAACACGTTGAACCGACCACTAGGTGTCGTAGATCAGTGACTCCTCCACAAATCACTGCGTTGTTTTTAGATGTATCCCTATTCTTATCCCCTAATAAAGATTCACCTACAGGGTAGGAGAATTTTAATTCACTCACCGCTGTCGACATCCAGGCAGTCTCCATCCTGGTGGAGGTTTTTTATGTCACTTGCAGAACAGGACTCTCAAGTGGCAAGACAAGATGATGATGCTATCCACCAAACCACACTAAGGGGAGATTACACACACCACAGTATGTGAACATTTTAGTTGAGGGTCTCCGAGACAAAAGGTTTGAGACTTTGGTTTTGAGACTTATGAGGTTCATTCACCCCTTTCTGATAGATAGCCAGTAACTCTTGGAAGCTGAATGAACCTCTGCTTCTTCCCCCCTCATTTCTTTTGACTTGTATCAGAAAGGAGTAGCTGCATCATGTTTTTTGTCTTTGGAATGGTAATGATAAATCATTTTTAATGGTAAAGTTGTACTTAATACTACTATTTTAGAAATATCACCTTTTGAAAGTGGACATTTCTCTGCTTTGTGTCCTTGGCAACCTGACTCCAATACATATGTGGGGTGGGTGACAGCTACACTTTGGGCATTCCCCACCAGACAGCCACAAACAGAGGAAGAGTGGGTGTCACACAGAACTCATCTGCATTCTGATAGCTCTTCCAGGGGAGGAAAAGAGAGTGGGAGCGGACACTTACACCTGAATAGGCAGTGTCCTATTTCCCACTCGAAGAACTGATTACCCCCTACTCATAGTCTGCAGCCAGGGCTGGGAAGAAAGGCGGACCTGTGCACTTCAAAGGCCTGCTTTTAAATCACGCCCACTTCAAAGGCACACCTAGGTATACGTACTGTGGCTCTGACCCTATCAAACATTACACAACTGGACCTGTAACAAACTCTGGCAGGAGTGAAGACTGCTGTGCTACATGAACTACTACCCTGCTTGAGTGCTGCTCTGAAAAACCTGCATTTATTCTTTGCTGTGCTGCCTGCTAGTCTGCCCTGCTGAGGACAAGGGCTGGGCACATCTCACTTGACCCAGAGTGACTCCAAGAGCTTGCAGGCTTGCCTCATATTTTGAAGTCTCAGGGCCGTCAAAGACTTCACACAACTCTGCAACAGCACCTGCATTCTGCCATATGTGAGACCTGCCATGCCAAGTGGTGTCCAACTAGTCCTGGGCCCTTGAAAGTGAGCACAAGCTGTTCAGATCCATCAAAATAGACTAAGTGCTGACTTTACGCCAATCTGAATCGACGTGTTGCCCTTCACCGCAGGAGCCGATTTATGACATTGCCTCGATGGACTGTGCGGTTCAACGGCAACAGACAGTGCGGCTCGACTAAGCCTTAGCGCCTGCATCGTAAAGAGGTTTGTCGACGAAGCCTTCATCGCCTGTGCAGATCGGAACCGACGCAATGAGACATTGACACTTGCGCCATCCAAAGTACTCTTTTAACGAGACCTGCATGAGTCCAGTAGTCGGCCTGCCCTCCATCGCAGTCGTTCTGAACTTTGGAGGTACCCTGGTCCAGGGCGACCCCAAGTAACCCCCAAGTGCTATTTGCCTCTAAGCAACATTTTTTGATTTATTCTTTAAATATTCATAACTATTGGTACTACTTGTTGATTTTTTATCATTTTAGTTGTGTTTTACTCAGATAAATTTAATCTATTGTTCCAACTCTATGTAGAGTATTTTTGTGGTTTTGTTACAGTATTTGTGTGTGTTGTACAAATTCTTTACACATTGCTTCTTTAGATAAGCCTTATTGCCCTGTGCCAAACTACCAGAGGGTGAGCACAGGTTATCTTTTAGTGTGTATGTAGCTGTCACTGACTAGGATTGAGGTCCCTTCTTGGAAGGGGTGCATGCTTCTGCCTACTATAACCCTAATTTATAACTCTAGTCAATTCAATTCAAAATAGTCTTAATTCGATGTTTTTTCAATCATAAAAGACATTTACAAATAAGAAATTGTTGTTTCTTGTTACCCCGCCCCCCACCCCAGAGAAGTATAAGATCCACAGTGAATTGGTTCTGATCTAAACAGAAAAGAAATAAATATTACCCTAGCTCATCCTAAAACAGTTATAAAAACAGGTAATAAAAGGTAATTCATCAATACAAAACTACAAAAATAACAGTTACTGATACAATGTAAGTAGTTAATCACTTATTAATACAGTATGCAAAATTAAATAGCAACAGACAATGACTGTCCTATGATTACTCCATACTCATTTTGCGTGCCCGAATTATCCACATCCAGTGGAGAAATTTCGACATGGCTATAATAACAGGCTGAGTTGTATCTGTTCTTAAAATCCTAACAGCCTCATTTGCAGTTCTTAAGCCTAACTGGGCGCAAATCGGTTTTAACCATGATCGTCTAGGAACACTATATTCTGGGCAGGCAAACAACACATGACCTATATTTTCCTTCTGGTCAGAGCAAAAGGGGCACTTTGAGGTTTGACTCTTGTACCATTTCTCAGTTAGGGCGTTTAAAGGTAGGGTCCCCACCCTCAGTTGATGATACCTCTTCCGGTCCCCTGGTACTGTAATCCAGTCCCAATAAGGTTCAAGGGCCGGTGCATGCTTGAGTTCTAGGAAATCATAGGTAAAAGATCGATCAATACGATTTCCAAAACACTTGGTCTCAACCATGCTCCAATATAGTTCTCGAAGTATCTTTTTAGGTGGGAATACATTACTTACAGGATCATCCCACAATTGGGATAATCCCATCGCCCTATATATAGTTTTTACATCTCTCATCCAGACTATTTTGCAATTTTTATCCAGGGATCTAACATCTAAGAAGCCTTGGGCGTACTGGGAAAGTTCTGGGGTTACCCATAACCTTCTCCAGTAGGCAACTGGTCTATACCTAGCCATATCCTCAAAACTATAGAATCCCAGGTCATAGTTTAAAGGTATCAAGGGGGTTGAGATCGGTAAACCAGTGATATTACGGAGGAATTTATTCTGAGCTACCGTCAACTTTGTGAGATTACTGAGCCCCCAGATTTCGGCTCCGTATAGAACAGCCGCTCCTACCTTTGAGTTATAGATTTTTAAAACCGGTCTAATTGGTTTAGTATGTGATGAGAATAGTTCCTTCGTAAGGGCTCCTGCTAATTGAGCATGTCTTGTGGCTAGCTCATTTGTGTGTTGTTTCCAGTCTAAATTATAGGACAAATTAATTCCAAGGTACTTAAAGACCTGAGTCTGTTCTAGCTGGACACCGTCCATGACAACCTTCCCTCTGATGTGTCTCCGTGTGTGAAAAACCATAAATTTTGTTTTACTTGTATTGATAACAAGACCATGGTCTGCGCAAAATGATTCAAAAGCTCCAATGGCCCTCTGAAGTCCCTGTTGTGTCTTAGATACCAGCAGGGTATCATCCGCGAACATCAGCAGGGGGATCAGTCTTCCTGCCAACTTTGGGGCATCTGTAGGTTGATGTTCGAAGTACCTGGTCACCCTGTCGATGTATAGCGAAAAGAGCGTTGGAGCTAGGACGCATCCTTGTCGTACTCCTTTCTCAATAGGGAATTTATCAGTGACGCTGCCCTGTTGGTTCCACCGAACCTGTGCAAAATTATTTTCGTGCATTCTGATTAATAGGGACAAAATTTCATTTGGAATACCCTGTTCTTGCAGAATATTCCACAACTTGTGGCGGGGAACTAAATCAAAAGCCGATTTTAAGTCGACAAAAGCTGCAAAAAGCATCCCCCCCCCAAGTAAAACTACGCGCCAGTATATTAAAACAAATCTAAAAACCTGGTCAATAGTACTAGTATGGCTACGAAAGCCTGCCTGCAGGGGTGACAATATGTCATGTTCATCTATCCACCCATGAATTCGCTGTAATAAAAGTCTTGCCAATACTTTCTGTATACAAGCGATCAGGCTAATAGGCCTATAATTGCCTGGGTCCGAGCATGCCCCCTTTTTATAGATGGGGATAATCTCGGCTCCCTTCCATGTCTCAGGGATAGGCGAGCCGTTCGCAATACCATTGGCTAACAACTGTATATAGGTAGCCCATAAATCTTTATCGTGCATAAATAAGTCTGCAGGGACAGAATCTAGGCCCGGGGCTCTAGCTTTGGGAATGTTATTTAGGGTTTTTAATACATCTGCTTTGGTGAAGAATAAGTTGTTCATCATCGGAGTATCTACTAGAGCCACACTCCCCTCTTTATCCCCCTCCTCGGAAGCAAACTGGTTTTCATAGTAGGATACCCATGCTTCTGGTGACACATGGTTTGTGGGTTCTCCTCTTATGGCCCCCCTTCCCCATTTTACAAGGTTCCAAAAGGGTGTCATAGATCTTTCCTCACTAGCTTTGAGGAGATCCCTCCAGTAACCTTCCTCCCATTCCCTTTTTGCACTATTTTGAACTTTTTTATACGTAAAACGGGCATCTCTTATCTTATTTTTATCTTTCATTTTTACAGCTTCGGACAATGCCTTATAGGCACCCCTGCAGTTTTTATCGTACCACTGATCTTCCTTTCTTACTGGCCTACGCTGTTTCTTGGTAACTATTTTAACAAAGAAAGATTTTAACCTATTAAAAAATTCGTCGTGGATCCTACTAATTTCAGATATCGGAGAGTCCATAATGGTTATACTCCTAACATCTCTGATGGCCTGGTTTGTTAAGTCCCTCATAGCAATTATACTTTCCTCGTTGGCTGCACAAGTTAACCATCTGATGCGTCTGTTGTCATTTGAGAGATTTATTTGAACACTCCCCCTCTGTTCGTCATTTTTCAGTAGGTCAAACAGTTTGAATGTCAAAATTAATGGGTCATGGTCACTTTCCACCCTTGGCTCAATCCACATGTCAACGACACTGACCCAATTCTCTTTATTAATCAAAATATAGTCGATACGACTTTTTGATGAGCCACTAGAGAAGGTCGGGGCACCCTGTTTATCCGAGCCCGTTCTTCCGTTAGTGGCCCGCAACCCGTACTCGACACACAAAACTTTTAATTGTAATGCAGCCTCAGACCATTTTTTGATGGGTGGTAAGGAAAGCTGAGGGATATCCCAAATATAGTCCTCTTCTATCATGAGATCTACATCATGGTTGTCCAATGGTTCAAAACAACAATTGAAATCACCGCCAACAATAACATTGGCATTTAGGCAATATTGTTTTAAAAGGGAATCCAACTGATCAACCGCCTCAGTGGATTTACCACCTGATATACCCCTTGAATAGATATTGAAAATATAAAGATCCTTACAAAATGGTCGCTGTAACTTAACCAGCAATATATCAGGACTATTAGTGACCAATTGAACAGCTGAATGGTCACTGTTCTGTTTTACCCATGTCACCAGGCCGCCTTTAGGCCTTCCCCTTAAACTCGGCGTAGCTGGGACATAAAAATGTAAATAACCTTGGACCGGGACTGGTTCAAGCTGCCAAGTTTCCTGAAAAAAGATTATGTCCTTTGAATCCTGGAAGGTTTGCCAGTCCTGTGATGGTATTTTACTTTTCAAACCTGCAACATTCCAAGACATTAAAATATATTTATCAAGAGCATTGTCATTGGTTGGTTCAGTGACACGAGATTGACTATCCCTTTGTTGCTGAGTAGGTTCATTAACTCCTGTGTTATTTATACTTTCACCAATTTTTGGGGATAAGTTTACATTTAAATCATTTTCATCTGCGTGATTAGGTCGACCAATAGGATGGTAATCATTATTTATATCGCCTGGATCACCCTGCATGTTGCTTACATGTATCGATGGGTCGCTTATTACAGCAATAGACTGAGCTTCAAGTTCCCCCCCTGCTTGTTCACCAGTAAGAGTAAGAAAGTCAAGATTACTTTTACCCAGTCAATCGCAGTCATTTAACCCTGATAGAGCCTCATATCTGTTTCCTAAAACCATACCCCATTCATTAAGAGGAGCCCTTAATCCTCTGTTGTTCCTCACAGTGTCCCACAAAGGTCCCGGAGTCTTTGGAAATGTTACATTCTGTTGTTCCCCATAAAAGAATTTTAAGGTCAGGGGAACAACAGACCCAGCTCTTCTTTGTGGGGGAAGGATATGGTTCAGGACATTGGGTAAAACTGCTGCGTGGCAGAATGTCACTATAACACAGTCTCCTTTAAACCTTTTCGGTCGATTTCCAATCCAAGCAACCCTTTTCACAGACTTAATCTCACATGCTAGCTGATGTTTACCTCCTGGTCCCATTTGCATGTTGCTTGTTAACCAATGCAGTGCCTTGCTAGACAAAGATGCTGGCGATTCCGTTTGTGTATCCGTTGACGGGGGAACGTTAGCCAACACCAATACCACGGGGGAAGCTTCTTCAATAAATTGGAGGGGGTCTGTTTCCTGACATATTACTGGCGGTATACTTATTTTCAATGGTACGCCGTCATTTGTCAGGGGCTGACTTATAGAGTTTATCACATTTTGGGCTGGACATACAGAGAGTGTCGGGCCACTATCTTTTTCTATAGAGTTCCTCGCCTTAGTCACAGATGACTTCCCCAATTGTGTCACCAGAGTAGTTAGCTTATCAACCCCTTCTACAGTGTTAGACTGGAGACCACTCATTCTTTTTATTTCTGCATTTAGTTTGTCGATCTTGGCAACTAAAGGCTTAACGATGGTTTTAATTTTTGAGTCAATGATGTCTGCTATCTTCTGGAGCAGATCAACCTCATTTTGGCTTTTATCCTGATAGCTCTTATCGAGGACATCATTATCTCCATCTTCAGTAGGTTTTGCCTTATTTTTCCCTATAGGTGTTGCATTTCTTCTCCTGTTTCCTGATCGTAAGCCTGCCCGCTTTTGCTGAACTTTTCTTTGTTTTCTAGCAGGTCGGGTTACATGTTCAGGGGATGAAAGTTCATCAGATTTATAAGCCAAGATCTCGGGCTCGGGGTCGGAATTAATTTCTAATTCTGGTGGCTCTACATCTGCTTGATAGTCCAGTATAAGGCTGTTTTGGTCATCTAGAATTTGATTAGAATGAGTCGTGATGTCTATTAAATCAGTGGAGACATCAGGTGCTATAGATAATGACTGGTGGGGGCTTTGGGTCGGACTTAATGGCTGTAAATTAGGAGTCTGGCTTAGACCCAATGACTGTCAATTTTTATCGTTGATTTTAGTGACCACTTGGACCATATAATTGTCTATAGTCTTTGTATTAGGTGGAGGCTGTTTTGTGGACATGTTTTTTGGCATGTAGAAAAGCTTCGCTGTATGTTTCCCCCGTGTAAGAGAAAATAATACACGTAGGCCCACACTTCACAATCCTGTGGAGGCAGCTGAAATCTCGATTAACAAAATAGCTTGTAGCAGAGATGTCTTAGCCAGGGCTCAAATGTAACAGTATACAAACCATAGACAGTGGGTGAGTAGCTCCGCTTAGCAAACACACAAAGAAATAGGTTGTAATAGAATACTTTCTTACTTGTTTTCGGGCGTAAAGGGGGTGGCCCAGTCCAGTCCCGGCCAGTCTAGGACTGTCAAAGACTGTCCCGCCCTTGTCCCGGGCTTCTCCCGGCGCCCTCCCGCGCGCTCCCGCGCAGCGGGACACTCAAGTTAAAGATGTACTAGCTGAAAAGAAGAAGGGGAGGAGCCTGCAGGGAGAGCGTCCCAGCTGTTGAGGATTGGGAGTTGTGGGCGCTCCTGGGACTTGAGGTCCTGCGCCCACAACACGCTCGCAGCCCTGCAGGTCCCAGCACCCAAAGAAGGATTTTCACAAGTGGCGCTGTGTAGAGGTGACCTCCGGCGAAGCGGGACCCGCGCAGCGGGTACCGCGAGCAGCTGGTGAAGGGAGGCAAAAGGAAGGTTAAAAAAACACGGCAGCACAGGAAACCCAGCGTCTAATCGGCAGTCAAGAAACAGAGAAATCCGCCGGTGCAGGTAAGGAGGCGGGTTATTACCGCGTTCACAAGCCAGGGGAGGAGCCTGCAGGGAGAGCGTCCCAGCTGTTGAGGATTGGGAGTTGTGGGCGCTCCTGGGACTTGAGGTCCTGCGCCCACAACACGCTCGCAGCCCTGCAGGTCCCAGCACCCAAAGAAGGATTTTCACAAGTGGCGCTGTGTAGAGGTGACCTCCGGCGAAGCGGGACCCGCGCAGCGGGTACCGCGAGCAGCTGGTGAAGGGAGGCAAAAGGAAGGTTCAAAAAACACGGCAGCACAGGAAACCCAGCGTCTAATCGGCAGTCAAGAAACAGAGAAATCCGCCGGTGCAGGTAAGGAGGCGGGTTATTACCGCGTTCACAAGCCAGGGGAGGAGCCTGCAGGGAGAGCGTCCCAGCTGTTGAGGATTGGGAGTTGTGGGCGCTCCTGGGACTTGAGGTCCTGCGCCCACAACACGCTCGCAGCCCTGCAGGTCCCAGCACCCAAAGAAGGATTTTCACAAGTGGCGCTGTGTAGAGGTGACCTCCGGCGAAGCGGGACCCGCGCAGCGGGTACCGCGAGCAGCTGGTGAAGGGAGGCAAAAGGAAGGTTCAAAAAACACGGCAGCACAGGAAACCCAGCGTCTAATCGGCAGTCAAGAAACAGAGAAATCCGCCGGCGCAGGTAAGGAGGCGGGTTATTACCGCGTTCACAAGCCAGGGGAGGAGCCTGCAGGGAGAGCGTCCCAGCTGTTGAGGATTGGGAGTTGTGGGTGCTCCTGGGACTTGAGGTCCTGCGCCCACAACACGCTCGCAGCCCTGCAGGTCCCAGCACCCAAAGAAGGATTTTCACAAGTGGCGCTGTGTAGAGGTGACCTCCGGCGAAGCGGGACCCGCGCAGCGGGTACCGCGAGCAGCTGGTGAAGGGAGGCAAAAGGAAGGTTAAAAAAACACGGCAGCACAGGAAACCCAGCGTCTAATCGGCAGTCAAGAAACAGAGAAATCCTTTTATCATGTGCCAAACCAGTGAAACCCTTCCAAGGAGTCGAGCCCAATTTATTTCCAAAACATATTGTCATAATTATGTCCATTGTGTAACAGATATCTGTTAGTCATGGGTGCCACCTAAGTGCCTCCTTGTGCCAAAAATTACATGCAAAAGGACAGTGTCAGCATGTTGAAATTGTTGTTGTCTATATAGCATGGGTGAACCTTATGTCAAAAAGTAATTCTAGTTTGTTAGGGCCAGCACTTTGTCATGGTTGTGTCTCTTTCATATGAAATTGTACCCTCCTACATGCCAAGGACTATCTACATTATGACAGCGCCAGCATTTGTTTTTTGTGGCCCATACCACATGAATTACCTCTAGTATCTCAGTGTCAGTATTTTGACACAGGTGCCTGTTATACAACGAATTACCTTTAGTATACCAATGCCAGCATTTTGCCATGGTTATCCCACTTCCAAGTATTATCTCTGGTATGCCAGTACCAAGCATTACTCTAGCATCCCAATGCAAAGTATTACTTGTAGTTTGTCAGTTCAAAGTATTACCTCTAACACACCAGTGTCAAGTTTTACCTCCAACATAGCAGTGGCATAATTTTGTAATGGTTGTCTGTAGGCCAATATTTTCTTAAGTGTGCTAGGGACAACTGCAGACTTGCAAGCACAACACTGCATTCTCACTCTCTTATTCTCACCTGCACTCCCTCATTCTCACTAACATTTACCTACACTCACTTATTCTCATTTACAGTTTCTCACTCACTCTCTCTCTCATTTCTCACTACTTGACTCTCACTTGCTTCCCCTCTCTTGCTCTCATTTGCTGGCATTCACCCTCGCTTGCACCTACTCTTAATCTTACTACTGTTTGTAAAATTTAAAGGTGACTACTCGCCCACTCGCCCAGTGGTCATCTCCGAACACTGAATGGAAATGCCATCAAGCTGGTTCTTCTCAGTGTACTAAAAGATTGTTGGATGACCACAGTCGATATGGTGGGGCACACCAAACATTTTACTTTTTTGTTTTCCAAAATCAAACTCCCAAAGCAGAAATTTGTTTTTAAAAAACATGTGTCTTTCCCTGGTAGTTGTGGATTTTATTAAAGTTTTTTTCTGATCCCTCACCACTAGGTTTTTCCTGGAATTAAAAGAAAATTAAAAAGAAAGACATTACACCATCCACCCTAACTGGGGCGGGTGGTGTATTATCCTTCCCCCAACTGCCTGTATTCCATAGGGGCAGACGGAGGGTGTTTTTTGTTGAGAGCAGCTCTGTCGGTTAAATACTTAAGGTCCTTGTCTCTAAATATTCCTGTCCACCAACCAACCAGTCCAAACTCAAGGCCCAATTCATTACTACAAATTACCCATTTAGAGCGGCTACATTTTGCTCCTGTACCCTGCATCATTATCGATTTGGGCTTCACAAACAGAGTCCATTTATGAACTGGGTGTTAGTGTATTACCAGTTCTGTACTACATCATGCTAATTCTACATTATTCTCATGCCAAATATGTTCCAAACTTCCTGACCATAAAAGCCTGACAAAAATGTTAACATCATGAGCATGAGCGCTTCCTGCATATTATTTATAGTGCATAATCACATAATCAGGGACCCTAGGAGGGTGATAATACAATTTGCTTTAACTGATTTCCAATTTCTCTATATGAATATTGTTCTCAATGTGAGTTTATCAGTTTCACTGTGGTTTCACCTCACCCGGCGACCGCTCGGGAAATTGAGGCCCCGCTCTGTCCGTAGGTACCCAACGCTCAAATCCGAGCGGGTCGCCGGGTGAGGTGAGGCCTTCACCCACACAAAGCTGGGAAGAAGATTTCTTTCCTGTCGTCAATGGAAACTGGGGTTCCATGGTTTGGGGACTTACATAACTTCCTGAAGTACATTGCATGATACTGATGTAACTTATTCTTTTCTACATGTGTACACCCCTTACACTGTTTGCAGTAGCCTATCTTCTTTTTAGGTCCTGATGAAAGCTGGAGCAATACTCCTTCTAGCTGAAACTAGTCGACCATTCTGCACAGCGCCATGATGTAGTTTTACTTACTTATTACTAGGCGTGTTTTTAATCTTGACACCTACATTAAATGTCCATTAGTAACTCTGGGAGTTTAGGTAGTCAATTTTAGCAAGCACTTTTTCTATAGCACTGCACTCTCTTTAGACTACAATTTTAGCACGTCTGTGGCTGAATGTGCCGTCTTCCATTTTCGCACCGTCACCCGATAGTATAGAGGGTGTATGGAGCGATTACCAACTCCCATATGATGACACACCGCCACAAGGGCGGTCTGATGGGATTTTTTTCTCAGCCCAGCGAGACTCAATACACTTTTCTCAGCCTAGCGAGACTCAATACATTTTTCTTCACACTTGCATCTGTGTGATTCACATCCACCACTCAGGACAGCACACCATCCTGGACCTGGTCTTCTCTTCCAGTGTTTTTTACTGTATTTTATATACTTTTCAGATTACTGGTTTTACACATATATATATATATTCGGCTCCAAACATACTCCAGGACTCCGCCTGTAACAGGATTCAGAGCACTCACGGGGATGGTTTTTCACAAGAGTTTTATTAAAAAACCTCTAGCACATCAAAGACGCGTTTCGGCGTTTTGCCTTTGTCAATTTGCTTAACAGTTAGAGAGACGTTAGCTCTCTCCCAGCTCAGGATTAGAGAGGTACCAGGCTTCGAGCTGATGGGGTTTGCCTTTAAAGGCCATGAGAAGACACGCTGCTCAGGGGTCCTGTGCTACCGTCCGCCGGGCAGTGCACCCTCCCTCCCCGACTTCATTGACCTGATCTATGATCTCTCGAATACCCACTCTAAGCTGATGGTTTTAGGAGACTTTAACCTGTGGCCGGGTGGTCCATTGGACAGTGCCTTCTCTACTCTGTGCCAAGCCTGCAACGACATTCAGCTACAACAGCTTGTTCGTTCTGCCACACATCGGAAGGGTCATGCCTTGGATCTTGTATTTGCAGACGCTCAACTAGTGACGGTGAATGACATCTTCTGCCAGTGCTGGACGGATCACTCATTGGTTGCCTTCTCCCTTTATGTGAGATTGTATCTCGGCGAAGGCTCAGACCAGACAGGCCAAGCTGAGCAGGCCATGGTCCCGCCTGTTAAAATCTTCGCCCTTGCCAAATTTACTATCGGACAATTTTAGTCTGAGTGACTCGGCTGAGGAGAGCTATACTGCCTTTTGTCGATCCATCTCGAACTCCTTGGATAAGGTGGCACCTCTCCGCAGGTCTAGGGGTGCCCCTGGTATACGGACGACCTGCGGCAGTTAAAACTGAGTTGTAAACGCGCCGAAAGGGCGTGGAGGAAGCAGTATTCTGACTCGTTGAAGGCCATCTTCAAACAGACATTGCAGGAATACAAGGCACAGATCAAGGTGGCTAAGGCGTCCTATTTGGAAGCCACCTTGAATCAAGCTTCCAACAAGTCGCAAGCATTGTTTAAAATTGTTAGGGATTTGACCCACCCTACATGTGCGGCCAATAATGTACCTGCGTCGCAGGTCCTATGCGACTCCTTGGCGAATGCCTTCGAAGAGAAGATTGCTAAAATCTTGGAAGGTTTACAGAGTCCAACATCCACCCCCTTTGATTTGGGAGCCCTGGATGGCTCACCCAGTCGACCCCAGATGAGTGGTATTGCTCTCAGTCTGGGAGTTCCGGACGAGTCACCTAGTCGACCCCAGTCGAATGGCTGTGCTCTTAGCTTGGGAGTTCCGGTGGTTTCATCCAGTCGACCCCAACTGAGCGGTCATGTTTTCAGCCTGGGAGCTCCGGATGGCTCGCCCAGTCGACCCCAGCTGAGTGGCACTGCTCTCAGTTTGGGAGGTCCGGACGGCTCGCCCAGTCGACCCCAGCTGAGTGGCACTGCTCTCAGTTTGGGAGCTCCGGACGGCTCGCCCAGTCGACCCCAGCTGAGTGGCACTGCTATCAGTCTGGGAGCTCCGGACGAGTCATCTAGTCGACCCCGAAGGAATGGGCCTGTCTCTGGTCTGGGAGCTCCGGGCACTTCGCCCAGTCGACCCCAGCTGAGTGGACACCCCCTCAGTTTGGGAGCTCCGGACGTTGTGCCCAGTCGACCCCAGCTGAGTCGTTTCCCTACCCCCTCCTTTGAGGAGTTCTGTAGTGTGGTACAAATGGTAACATCTGGTTCTCCTCTTGATCCATTGCCACCAAAATTTTGGAAAATATTTCAAGGCGAACTCTTCCAGCCTCTGTACTCCATCTGCCTCCAGTCGTTTGATACCGCAACGGTTCCGGAGTGTTGGAAACTGGCAGCTGTGTCCCCTCTCCTGAAGAAATCCACCTTGGACCCCGCCTGCTTGTCTAACTACAGACCGATTTCCTTGCTCCCTTACCCTACTAAGATCATGGAGAAGCTAGTGACCCGCTCTCTGTCTGGTTTCCTGGAAGAAAACACCTGGTTCGATGAGGTACAGTTTGGTTTTCGCCCAGCACACGGGACGGAAACGGCGCTGGTGACCGTGCTTGACAACTTACGTTCGCGAGTCGACAGTGGACGGGCAGCCTTTCTGGTGCTGCTCGACATGTCGGCCGCGTTCGACGCGGTCTGCCATCGTACCCTCGTCAGGAGACTGGAAGAGTGCGGGATCATGGCAGGTGCAAGGGACTGGCTGGTCTCCTATTTGAAAAATCGGCAGCAGGTGGTGACGTTGCCTCCTTTCAGCTCGGAGGTGCGGAGAGTGGGGCAGGGGGTACCGCAGGGCTCGGCCATCAGCCCGATACTTTTCAATCTTTACCTCCGTCCTCTGGTCCAACTAATTAAATCATTTGGTATCTCCGCATTTAATATGCGGATGACACCCAGCTGGTCTTTTCGCTGGAAGGAAAGAACGCAATTCCGCTGGAGGCTTTTCACCGATGTATGTCGGCTACAGCAGAGTGGCTCCGGTCCAATTCCTTGCAGTTCAACAGTACAAAGACCGAGGTGTTGTACTGTTCTACGGACCGGATTCCTCATGAACTTCCGGAGTATTTCTGGCCCCGACCTTTCCCGAGATTGTGTCTGCAGCTGAGTCGGCACGTAACCTGGGGGTGATTTTTGGCCCCAACCTGCAGCTGGATATGTACGTGAATAAGACCACATCCACGTGCATGATGCTGCTCCGTATGCTGCGTAAAGTTCTGCCCCTTCTCCCCGAGCAGGCCAGGCCCGAAGTAGTGCGTGGTACCATCTTGAGTCGTCTTGACTATTGTAACGCGCTGCTTCTGGAGGCTCCAAAAACATTGCTGGGGAAGTTGCAGCGGGTACAGAACTTGACCGCCAAGCTGGCTCTTTCTCGGCCCTCTTACAGCTCTTCAACAGCAGCTCTACGAGATCTACACTGGCTGCCAGTGCACCTACGGGTTTGTTACAAGGCTGCATGTTTAGTATTCAGGGCGGTGCATGGACAAGGCCCGGTTCCATTGCAGAACATGTTCATTTGGTACTCTCCGGCGCGGTCCTTACGCTCTTCTTCGGATCACTTGTTGGTGGTACCGAGATTCCAGAGAGTGAGGATGGGGGGCCGCTCGTTTAGTGTCGCGGCGGCCAAGCTCTGGAACTCGCTACCACCATCCCTAAGAAGCCAAAGGGACTTCCTCCCGTTTAGAAAAGCCCTGAAAACCCATCTCTTCCCCAGGGTTGTCTGAGCAGCGCATGTGGTGATATCGTGATTCCAAGCGCCAGGACGCCCTTGGGGTGACAGGACCGCGCTATAAAAGTATACATACAAATACAAATACAAATACAGTTGTCGCCATGTTTGTTCATGTTTATATATGCATCACATGGTTTACTAGTATGAACATAGAAAGAGGACTCACGGTTACTCTTTTAAGACAACTCCATTTTGTAGTGTGCAAATATATAAATAAATGAATGAGACGCGATAAATATCGCATACCTTAAAGATCTCAAAACATGCCATATGACAACAAAATGAGGTCGGATTATCACTGTCCCCCATTTCCACATTATCTCGCCCTGGATGGGCTTTACTTATTAAACTTCTCCTAATAACACCCTGGATGGGCTTGTAGTTCAAACATTGTAAATTGGACACATACCAATACATTACTCATATTCAATGCTAGTTCAGGTCAATTACATATTCATATGTTAATTCATCAGAATAATACATACTTATACACATAGTAGAGGAAAACATACGGCGAGAACATTAGTCACAAAATCATTCTCTTCACACCCTTAACCTAAATGTACTGCCAGTTCTTCGTGAACATTTAGGCCATTCGGCATCTTACTTTGCAAATCAATAATGTATCGCCACTCCAGCCGCCTCAATTTCTGCAGCCGATCGCCCCCTCTTACACTCACGGGGACGCTATCTAAGCACATGTATGTCAACAGGTCCCTGTTGTGTCCATGCGCTTTGTCAAAATGTCTCGCGACAGGATAAGATGCATCAGCATTATTGATGGCTAGCATATGCTCCAATATGCGAATCTTAACTGGATGGGTGGTGCTCCCTACATACCTCATCCCACAGGGACATGTTAAACAGTATATTGCATAAGGTGTCGTGCAGGTCAGAAATTTCTGTATTTTTCTAGGTGTCATTAGACCTGGAATCTTATAAGATAAAGTGCGTTTGCTGTATTTACTAGCTTTACAGCGTCCGCACAGGTAAAAGCCATTTAGTTGTTTCAACGGAGGTTGAATACAATGGCTCTCATGGTGACTATGTACCAGATGATCTTTTAGCTCCCTCACTTTTCTGAATGTGACCAGCGGGTTAGATGGAAGATCTTGTCTAAGGATGTTATCGGTCATTAAGATGTTCCAGTTTATTCGCAGAATTCTTTTCAGATCCCCTGCATTCTCTGAGAATGTCGTGATCAGTCTAAACGTGCCACTTTCTGACTCCCTGTTCTTTGATTTAAGCAGCTCGCTCCTCTCTACACTGTTAACTTTCCTCAAAACCTGGGTTAACACTCCATCTTTATACCCTCTTGCTTTAAATCTGGTTAGACTTTCTTTTGCCGCTTTCTGAAATTCTTGGTCACGTGAGTTATTCCTCTTAATCCTCAGTAGCTCCCCATACGGAATACTATTTACCAATTGCTTGGGGTGACTACTGGTGGCATAAAGTGTTGAGTTGCCTGCTGTGGATTTACGAAAGAGTTTTGTGTGCATTTTACCATTCTCTATGTACACAGTAAGGTCCAGATAGTTCACCTCTGTACTACTTATCTCTCCCGAAAACCTCAAATTTATATCATTTTTGTTCAATACATCAACATATGCTGCAGCTAATTCTACCGGGCCATCTAGAATGATAAAGAGGTCATCGATGTAATGATACCATCCCTTAATTTTCTCATTCCATTCATGATTGATCTCTGACCAGGCCACCTGCTCCTCCCACCAGCCTACGAAAAGATTCGCAAAGCTGGGGGCGGAGCAGGTTCCCATCGCCACGCCCGACATCTGCTTAAACAGTTCTTTGCCAAACAGAAACATATTGTTGTTAAGACAAAATAGGATAAATTCAGACAACATCTTGTTATGCTCATAATATCTAGCAGGTCGCTTATCCAGAAAACTCTGTACCGCTTTAAGTCCATCTTTGTGCGCAATGCACGTATATAGACTGGTTATATCTATAACCATCATGCAATAACCTTCACACCAAACCACATCGTTAATGCAATTCAAAAAATGCTTAGTGTCTTTCAGGTATGATTTTAGTACAACAACCTGTGGAAAAAGGAAAGAGTCAATATCCAATGACAGATGTTCAGTTAAGCTCCCTTGGGAAGCCACAATCGGTCTCCCCGGGGGGTTCAGCTTGTCTTTATGAACCTTGGGTAGGTAATAAAAAGTCGGTATGATTGGACTCAGGCATCTTAGAAACAGGTACTCATCAGAATTCAACATGTTTTTATTATGCCATTTGGAAATCATTTCATCATATTTCATTGTACTGCTGTTGTAGGTTTTGTCACTTATTCTAATGTATGTTTTCGTGTCATCAAGTTGATGTAAGGCTTCCGTCTCATATTGTGTCTTGGTTAATAAAACAATATTCCCCCCCTTATCCGAGGGTTTGCATACCCAAGAAGAGTCTTCACACAATGTTTTTAACGCCAACTGTTGTTTATTTGTGAAGTTTCTTTCCTTCTTTCTATACTTGATGTCATTTCTTAGACGTGTTAAATCCTTTACTACAGCATCCGAAAAAGTATCTATAGCATCCGTACCCATAGATGGCATAAAAGTAGAGGTAGGTTTGAAGTTACTCGCTCCTCCTTTCTGTTGTATTTCCATGTCTAACAATATTTGGGTATTTCCTATGTCCAATATTTCTTCCTCATTTACTTCCATCCTTAGTTCCTCCATAGATCTGATCACCTCCAAGTCTTACATGTCATTCCACTTACATCCGTATTTCTCACAGCCGTGGGTTTCTTGGGTGGTGGCTTCATTTTAAAGAACTTGTTCAATTTCAACTTACGAGTGAATTTAAATAAGTCTATTCTTGTTTGTGCAAACTCGAAATTCCTTTGAGGGCAAAAAGAAAGTCCCAATCTAAGAATCGACTCCTCCTCCACAGTCAACTTTTTGGGCGTCAAATTAATTATAGTTAGATTTTCTTCTTCATTTAAGCCTTCTTCTTGTAGAAGTTCTTGCTGCGGGTCACGGGTGGCGAGCATGCGATGTTTCTTGCTCCAGCCCCCCCGCCTCGTCTTCCTCTTGCCGCTCTTCTTTCCGGAGGCTTCCCCCTTCCTGCCTCTAATTGTTGCTTGCGCATTATTTTGAATTCCTCGTGAAAAGGTGACACATCTATTTGTCCGTCTACACTAGACACCTCAACTCCTGTTACAGAGGATTCGGAGGTCTCTGGAACCGTTATTGGGGGTCCTGGTGTTCTTTTTCTAAGTTCCTTTCTGGGATTATCATATTTTTTAGAGAAGGTCAATACCCTACCCATGCTATAATCCCTCTCACCCCTCTCAAATTTCTCTTCCTTACGTTGCTTTATTTTTTCTTCATCTTTTTTCAGACGTTTTTCATTTGTTCTCGTTTCTCTTCTAATTTTGTTTGGTCCTCCTCTTTAGATAATTCATGTTCCAGTTCTTTAATTAGAATTAGGGCCTTCTCACGATCACTCCAAGCGAAACGCACCAGGATTGTCAGGCTCCCTTTACATGAATGGGCTATATGCTCTGCCCATGCGTCTAATAATAAGGGGCCTGGATTTTCATATGCAGGTATGGTATATATCCTGATGAGTAGCTGTTTCTAAGATGCCCGAGTCCAATCATACCGACTTTTTATTACCTACCCAAGGTTCATAAAGACAAGCTGACTCTTTCCTTTTTCCCCACGTTGTTGCACTAAAATCATACCTGAAAGACACTAAGCATTTTTTGAATTGCATTCACAATGTGGTTTGGTGTGAAGGTTATTGCATGATGGTTATAGATATAACCAGTCTATATATGTGCATTGCGCACAAAGATGGACTTAAAGCGGTACAGAGTTTTCTGGATAAGCGACCTGCTAGATATTATGAGCATAACAAGATGTTGTCTGAATTTATCCTATTTTGTCTTAACAACAATATGTTTATGTTTGGCAAAGAACTGTTTAAGCAGATGTCAGACGTGGCGATGGAACCTGCTCCGCCCCCAGCTTTGCGAATCTTTTCGTAGGCTGGTGGGAGGAGCAGGTTGCCTGGTCAGAGATCAATCATGAATGGAATGAGAAAATTAAGGGATGGTATCGTTACATCGATGACCTCTTTATCATTCTAGATGGCCCGGTAGAATTAGCTGCAGCATATGTTGATGTATTGAACAAAAATGATATAAATTTGAGGTTTTCGGGACAGATAAGTAGTACAGAGGTGAACTATCTGGACCTTACTGTGTACATAGAGAATGGTAAAATGCACACAAAACTCTTTCGTAAATCCACAGCAGGCAACTCGACCCTTTAAGCCACCAGTAATCACCCCAAGCAATTGGTAAATAGTATTCCGTATGGGGAGCTAATGAGAATTAAGAGGAATAACTCACGTGACCAGGAATTTCAGAAAGAGGCAAAAGAAAGTCTAACCAGATTTAAAGCAAGAGGTTATAAAGATGGAGTGTTAACCCAGGCTTTGAGGAAAGTGAACAGTGTAGAGAGGAGCGAGCTACTTAAATCAAAGAACAGGGAGTCAGAAAGTGGCACGTTTAGACTGATCACGACATTCTCAGGGAATGCAGGGGATCTGAACAGAATTCTGCGAAAAAACTGGAACTTCTTAATGACCGATAACATCCTTAGACAAGATCTTCCATCTAACCCGCTGGTCACATTCAGAAAAGCGAGGGCGCTAAAAGATCATCTGGTACATAGTCACCATGAGAGCCATAGTATTCAACCTCCGTTGAAACAACTAAATGGCTTTTACCCGTGCGGCCGCTGTAAAGCGTGTAAATACAGCAAACGCACTTTATCTTATAAGATTCCAGGTCTAATGACACCTAGAAAAATACAGAAATTTCTGACCTGCACGACACCTTATGCAATATACTGTTTAACATGTCCCTGTGGGATGAGGTATATAGGGAGCACCACCCATCCAGTTAAGATTCGCATATTGGAGCATATGCGAGCCATCAATAATGCTGATGCATCTTATTCTGTCGCGAGACATTTTGACAAAGCGCATGGACCCTCACGGGGACGGATGTGCTTAGATAGCGTCCCCGTGAGTGTAAGAGGGGGCGATCGGCTGCAGAAATTGAGGCAGCTGGAGTCGCGATACATTATTGATTTGCAAAGTAAGATGCCGAATGGCCTAAATGTTCACGAAGAACTGGCAGTACATTTAGGTTAAGGGTGTGAAGAGAATGATTTTGTGACTAATGTTCTTGCCGTATGTTTTCCTCTATTATGTGTATAAGTATGTATTATTCCAATGAATTAATATATGAATATTTAATTGACCTGAACTAGCATTGAATATGAGTAATGTATTGGTATGTGTCCAATTTACAATGTTTGAACTACAAGCCCATCCAGGGTGTGATTAGGAGAAGTTTATTAAGTAAAGCCCATCCAGGGCGAGATAATGTGGAAATGGGAGATAGTGATAATCCGACCTCATTTTGTTGTCATATGGCATGTTTTGAGATCTTTAAGGTATGCGATATTTATCGCGTCTCATTCATTTATTTATATATTTGCACACTACAAAATGGAGTTGTGTTGAAAGAGTAACCGTGAGTCCTCTTTCTATGTTCATACTAGTAAACCATGTGATGCATATATAAACACGAACAAACATGGCGCCAACTGTTAAGCAAATTGACAAAGGCAAAACGCCGAAACGCGTCTTTGATGTGCTAGAGGTTTTTTAATAAAACTCTTGTGAAAAACCTTGCCCGTGAGTGCTGTGAATCCTGTTACAGGCAGAGTCCTGGAGGATGTTTGGAGCCGAGTGTATGTGACGGGTACACCCCCGTTGAACAGGCACCCGCTTGCGAGTGCGGCAGGCTGGTGTTGTTGGAGCTGTGGAGATATATATATATATATATATATATATATATATTACCTACTGGCGGTCGCCAGTAGGTATATATAGTTAGGATTTTTTCTCTATGGGATTTTTGAAATTTCTATGTCTAATAACTTTGGCGTTTGTGGACGGAATTGGCTGAAATTTTCAGGAAAATGGCACATTCTGTTTCTGAGCAGCCCTTGAAAATTTGGGGGGGTTCGTCAAGGGGGGCCGAGAAAAAAGGGGGGTCCCAAAACGTGTTTTTAACATTGAGTTTTCCATAGGGCGGTTGGCCTCACTTTTAGCCCGAACGGCTGAATGGATTTGCACGAAACTTGGCAAAATTGTAGGGACTGGTAGCCCGATGTGCCTTTGCTAGGTCTCAATATATGTGCTCCAGTGGATTTTGAGAAATTAACGTTCAAAAAAAGATATATATCTGTACCAGCGGACCGGGCAGCGCTCCGGTTCGCGGACTTTTCGCGGTACGGAGCTTTGTGAAGCGAAGCTGATTGGTTCTCCGGCGTCTGTGAACATTCCAAACAGTCCGTAGCGGCCGCCATCTTGTCTCTCGGTAGAATCGAGAGACAAGAGGAGGCCAAAGCGAAGGGGCAAATGACCATAAGGGGGCATAGTAGATCCTGGCTGACCCCCTAGTTTTGATGTGGAGGTTTTAAAAGGGCCCCGCGGGGCAAAAAAAAAAAATAATAATAATAATCGAACGGCTGAATGGATTTGCACGAAACTTGGTAAAATATTAGGGACTGGTAGCCCGATGTGCCTTTGCTAGGTCTCAATATATGTGCTCCAGTGGATTTTGAGAAATTAACGTTCAAAAAAAGATATATATCTGTAACAGCGCTCCGCTTCGCGTAACGGAGGTTTGCGAAGCTGATTGGTTCTCCGGCGTCTGTAAACATTGCAAACAGTCCGTAGCGGCCGCCATCTTGTCTCTCGGTAGGATCGAGAGACAAGAGGAGGCCAAAGCGAAGGGGCAAATGACCATAAGGGGGCATAGTAGATCCTCCTTGACCTCTTAGGTTTGATGTGGAGGTTTTAAAAGGGCCCCGCGGGGCAAAAAAAAAAATAATAATAATAATCGAACGGCTGAATGGATTTGCACGAAACTTGGCAAAATTGTAGGGACTGGTAGCTCGATGTGCCTTTGCTAGGTCTCAATATATGTGCTTCAGTGGATTTTGAGAAATTAACGTTCAAAAACAAGATATATATCTGTAACAGCGCTCCGCTTCGCGGAGATAAAATTATATCTGTATTACCTAGCTGTTGCTAACACCAGTTAGCGACGGCTAGTAGGAGATAGCGACCATCTTGGGCCCCACTTTGCATGTGAGTGATATTTATCACTAATGACATGCAAAGTGGGCATGCCAAGATGTTAGCGACTGGAAACAGTCGCTAACATCGCTATCTCCTATTATCAACTTTTGGAAATATTCGCGATAAGCGCGAATATCTCCAAAAGCTAGCATCTGCCCTGAGCAGTTCTTAGCCATGTTATCCAATGGGAGGTGGATAACATGGCTAAGAGCATTAGCTCGGTAATGCATGAATATCGCTGAGTTTTCAGCGATATTAATGCATTGCGGTAGTTTTTTATCGTATTTGCGATAAACCTTGATAATAGCAAGGTTTATCTGCGATAATTTCTGACGATGCTTAGCGGTAAAAAAATCGTTGCTAAGCATCGTTAGGGATAAATATCGCTTAACTTTGGTAATATGCCCCAACGTCTGTTAACGTTCGATTCGAAGGAAATCAGGAAGTGTTGAAAAACATTGTCTGCGCCATCTTGTCTTTTTTGAAATGCCACACTTTTGTCGTGCACGGCAGCCATTTTAGATGCCTTGACCAGACCCACTCTGTGCACGCTGTCGATCCTTAGCATGGCTCCCCACCCTCGCAAGCATCTCCCCCAGGCAGTGGTCACCCCCGCTCTCTGTCTTATGCATGGGTAATAAACCTCCCCCATCTGCGCTGCTCTTCCCTGAGAATCACACCCAGTGCCCGCCCGACACCTCCCTTTCGCCCTATTCACTACCGCACCCTCTGACACTCCTTTTCCTCCATGTCCGATTGTCCAGGCCGGTCCTAGGGTATCAGCTAGCCCTGCAGATGTAGTTTATGGCCCCAGCTGTAAAGAATCACCCCTCTTGAAAGGAGTTATAGTAGATCAAGGCCCACACTCGATGAGATCCGTCACAGCAGATGCGTTCCTATTATCTGAAAACCATCCTGTATTGTGATTGGGGAGGGGACCGAGCATGAAGCGGAAGATTCCAGGGATGACTCTTTGTACATCAAAGTTTTTACAATTATGTGTCACATTAAAAATATATAGCACTCCGACAAAGTAGTACGATTATAAAACTTTAATAACTTATAAATATATACAAGAAAACAAAAACAGTAATAACATATAAACATTTTTAGGGAAAAACAACGAAGTAGCGGTCGGCTGTGCGAATAGTCCCAACGCAGCACAACGTCCAGATTTCCGGCGTGGGGCGTCGCGGGGGTGGGTCATCAGTAGCAAACTGTTGTGCGAATAGTTCCAAGGCAGCAGAACGATGGCACCAAGGTGATGTCCAATAAGTTGCCGCACTGGTTTTGGTATCCTACAATGCTGCTCCGAATAACGGCGTGGGGCGCCCCGGGGGAGGCGGCGTGAACAGGCCTCTCCAGGTGGAGTGTCATCTGTTGTAGTGGGGCGCCCCTTTACCGTTTCAGTTGCCATTCCGTCCGTTTTTGGTCCACTGTGTCAAAAGCCGCAATTCAGCTGAGTTGCGCCCACTCTTGCGGTGCAGCGATAGGCGGCTGTCACAGGACTCTCAAAATGGCGGCAGGCTGTTTCCTTTTTGGGCCTGGTCCACTGAAATGGCCCTGGGACACCTTGGAAATCGGACGCTTGTCTGCTAGGTCTTGGACCCCATTCTCGAAAGCGTCCCCTCCGCCTTGAGGATTCATCAAAAGTTTTGGGGGCCCCCAACTCCTGTAGGCTTCTGGTGGGGAGCGGTTGCCATGATTGCTCGCGGAATGACCACGACGGAGCTACGAGATGGTGGTGCTCTCATGCTGACGCCAGCTTCAGTCTGAAACATCCAGAAACAAGGTAGGGCTTTCATCGTTTGGGGAAAAAAAAAGTTTTCATCCAATGAAAAGTGTTGTTTTTAGGTCATATGATCAAGCCTTCCATCATTATGAAACCAAAAGTAAAATGAACCAATGAAAAGTTTTATAAACAAGTCACATGACCTGTTATGCGGCATAGGGTATAAAATGAGGGGAAAATACGTTGGCACGTGAGGCGGCGTCAGTAGCGGACCGATGTGCGAATAGGCCGAAGGCAACACAACGCGCCAAGATCCGGATGGCACCGAGGTGGTGTCCAGCAAGTTGCAGCACTGGTGTGGCCATCCTACAATGCTGAAAGTCGGCGTGGGGCGCCCCGTTGGCCTGTGAGTTTGCGTCAGTAGCGGACCGATGTGCGAATAGGCCGAAGGCAGCACAACGCGCCAAGATCCGGATGGCACCGAGGTGGTGTCTAGTAAGTTGCCGCACTGGTGCGGCCATCCTACAATGTTGAAAGTCGGCGTGGGGCGCCCCGTTGGCCTGTGAGATGGCGGCAGTAGCGGACCGATGTGCGAATGGGGCCAAAGGTAGCGCAACAATATTTTCGGAATAGAAGACACCACAAGGCGCTGAGATGCCAAGATCCGGATGGCACCGAGGTGGTGTCTAGCAAGTTGTGGCACTGGTGTGGCCATCCTACAATGGTAAAAGTCGGCGTGGGGCGCCCTGTTGGCCTGTGAGATGGTGTCAGTAGCGGACTGATGTGCGAATGGGGCCAAAGGCAGCGCAACAATATTTTCTGACTGACACCACAAGGAGCTGAGATGCCAAGATCCGGATGGCACCGAGGTGATGTCTAGCAAGTTGCTGTACTGGTGTGGCCATCCTACAATGGTAAAAGTCGGCGTGGGGCGCCCTGTTGGCCTGTGAGATGGTGTCAGTTGCGGACCGATGTGCGAATGGGGCCAAAGGCAGCGCAACAATATTTTCTGTATGGAAGATACCACTAGGCGTTGAGATGCCAAGATCCGGATGGCACCGAGGTGATGTCTAGCAAGTTGCTGTACTGGTGTGGTCATCCTACAATGCTGAAACTCGGCGTGGGGCGCCCCATTAGCCTGTGAGATGGCGTCAGTAGCGGACCGATGTGTGAATAGGCCGGAACCAGCACAAGGCGCCAAGATCCGGATGTCACCGTGGTGGTTTCATAGTTGAGAGGCACTTCATCTGCAGTGGGGCGCCGAGATCCGGATGGCACCGAGGTGATGTCTAGCAAGTTGCTGTACTGGTGTGGTCATCCTACAATGCTGAAACTCGGCGTGGGGCGCCCTATTAGCCTGTGAGATGGCGTCAGTAGCGGACCGATGTGTGAATGGGGCAAAGGTAGCGCAAGAATATTTTCTGAATAGAAGACACCACAAGGCGCTGAGATGCCAAGATCCGGATGGCACCGAGGTGGTGTCTAGTAAGGTGCACTGGTGTGGTCATCCTACAATGCTGAAACTCGGCGTGGGGCGCCCCATTAGCCTGTGAGATGGCGTCTGTAGCGGACCGATGTGCGAATAGGCCGAAGGCAGCACAACGCGCCAAGATCCGGATGTCACCGTGGTGGTTTCATAGTTGAGAGGCACTTCATCTGCAGTGGGGCGCCGAGATCCGGATGGCACCGAGGTGATGTCTAGCAAGTTGCTGTACTGGTGTGGTCATCCTACAATGCTGAAACTCGGCGTGGGGCGCCCCATTAGCTTGTGAGATGGCGTCAGTAGCGGACCGATGTGCGAATAGGCCGAAGGCAGCACAACGCGCCAATATCCGGATGTCACCGTGGTGGTTTCATAGTTGAGAGGCACTTCATCTGCAGTGGGGCGCCGAGATCCGGATGGCACCGAGGTGATGTCTAGCAAGTTGCTGTACTGGTGTGGTCATCCTACAATGCTGAAACTCGGCGTGGGGCGCCCCATTAGCCTGTGAGATGGCGTCAGTAGCGGACCGATGTGCGAATGGGGCCAAAGGCAGCGCAACAATATTTTCTGAAGAGAAGACACCAAAAGGCGCTGAGATTCCAAGATCCGGATGGCACCGAGGTGGTGTCTAGCAAGCTATGCAGTTGAGTTGTGTGCGCACTTGCGGCGAATAGGTCGAAGGCAGCATAACAATGTTTTCTGAATAGAAGACACCACAAGGCGTTGAGATTCGGTTACCACCGAGGTGATGTCTAGCAAGTTGCCGCACTGGTGTGGCCATCCTACAATCCTGCTCCGAATAACGGCGTGGGGTGCCCGAAGGGGGGGGGGAGGCGGCGTGAACGGGCCTTCCTAGGTGGAGGCTCGTCTGCTGTAGTGGGGCGCCCCTTTACCGTTTCAGTTGCCATTCAGTTGAGTTTCGGCTGCTCTTGATGCTACAGCGACAGGCGGCTGCAACAGGACTCTCAAAATGGCGGCCTGTTCTTTGGATCTGGGCCTGGTCCACTAAAATGGCCCTGGGACACCTTAGAACTCGGACGCTCGATTTTTTTTTCCTTTCCTGTACATGCAAAAAAAGGTAAATGCCCGGTACGTTACACGCTTCATCTGCCACGATGAACTCTCCAGAGGAACCGAAAAAATATATAGTTATGGTAACTATACCATGCATCGTCATATGGAGAGGTGGCACCAATTAATTATAGTGCTGCATAAAAGAGAGATTTGGAGGAGAACCCCTGACCTGCTAGTACATTCATCAAAGAAGTGGCACTGACAGCATCAGAGGCAAGGGAAACGGTCCCAAATATTTAGAAGAACTTTGGAAAGATTAAAATGACATGTTTAGATTGTGGCAAATTAATTTCTTGTGGACAGATGAGTGTCAGTCTAATAAATACAGCATATGAACATCATCATAGTCGATGGTTGGTAGAGACATTTTGACTATATCCTGGACCTGCCCGTCCTCGCCCAAAATGGTGCCGGAATAAATGGGACTCGTAACTCCTTGTTGTGTACTGGTTGCAGAACCTTGAAATCACGAGATACGTATGCAGTTTTGAAGCACATGGCGGGCGGGGACGAGAATTGATTGAATATTTCGACATCCCTATTGATATTAAGTTCTGATGTGTTATTGATTACTGTACTATTGAAAGTTCGAATTAACGTCACCCATGGTACTTGCCCACAAATGTATATCTAGATAATTTTATTGTAACTGGCCCTGTCGTATTTTAATTATAAAATGTATGTCCACCGATTCCGTAACTGTTAGACACCTTAGTTCTTGCAACCTAATGGCCCGCCCGTTACGTTCCTCTACAGTGTAAATGTCTACTCATCATATACGATTACAGTTTGCTCCGTGGCCGGACCACGTGGTTATAGGCTCGTATTTGTATAATGAAATTTTCACAATAAAGGTTTTTAAAAGAAAACATGGTAGTAGTATATACATTGGTAAAGTTTTTAATAATAGTCACTGTTTTAGAATCATTAAAAGGCAAGTGAAATAAAGCAGACCAATTACATGAAGGGTAAAAGGTATAATACGAAGGAACGCAGTAAAGATAAATGGTCAAGGGCTGTTGTGTTTTCTATTCCTGCAACATAAAGTGATCAATAAGAATCTCATATTCAGGCGTATCGGCGACTAAGACAGCAGGTCGACCCTCTTTTGCTCAACGGCTCCGTCATGGGACGAAGAAACGCTCTTTTTCTCGAAAAAAGAATATATTTTACTTGCAGGACAGTTGTAAATTTTCCGGGAAAGTACATTAGCCTGGAACATTATAACATATATTTAAGAAAAAATAATGTTCGGAAGTAATAAAAAGCGTAATTTTTAGGTCATATGACCAAGCCTTTCATCATTAGAATAAGAAAAGTAAAATGAACCAATGAAAAGTTTTATTAACAAGTCACATGACTTGTTATGCTTACGTTACGCGCTGCGCGCCCCGGATGACTTCCGGATGCGCTAACGCGGCGCGTCATATGACGCATTACGCGACAACGCAGGTCCAGAATATAGTCAAAATGTCCCCACAAACCAGCGGTCGGAACACAACCCCTTTCAGCAGGCTAAATAGTTCTGTTAAATGACAACAGAAGGGACAGGCAACAAGAACCATCAGTCAAAGAGGGGAGGGCTAGTTCTTCTCTACCGGGTTACATTGGGGCGCTACCGGAACTGATCGAATTGGTAGTCTACAGTGTTTCTGGATGTTTCAGACTGAAGCTGGGGTTAGCATGAGAGCAGTACCATTTCGTAGCTCCGTCGTGGCCATTCCGCAACCAATCATGGCAGCCGCTCTTTATCGTTATTTTGGGCGGGGTGGGTGGCGGAGCCGAGCTGTTTTGCAGCCATCATTGTGTGGAGTTCAGTTCATTTCACTAGTTTTGTATTTGTCATGAGGGGTTGTTCCTAATGTTTCTATTTTAGCGAGGTCAAAAAGAGATCCCATTAGTGGCCTACTGATTTTGCTCGATTCCTTTTCTTTTCTTTTTACACGATTTTTCGTTATCTGCAAAGACTAAACACGAAGGAACGCAGTAAAGATAAATGGTCAAGGGCTGTTGTGTTTTCTATTCCTGCAACATAAAGTGATCGGTAAGAATCTCATATTCAGGCGTATCGGCGACTAAGACAGCAGGTCGACCCTCTTTTGCTCAACGGCTCCGTCATGGGACGAAGAAACGCTCTTTTTCTCGAAAAAAGAATATATTTTACTTGCAGGACAGTTGTAAATTTTCCGGGAAAGTACATTAGCCTGGAACATTATAACATATATTTAAGAAAAAATAATGTTCGGAAGTAATAAAAAGCGTAATTTTTAGGTCATATGACCAAGCCTTTCATCATTAGAATAAGAAAAGTAAAATGAACCAATGAAAAGTTTTATTAACAAGTCACATGACTTGTTATGCTTACGTTACGCGCTGCGCGCCCCGGATGACTTCCGGATGCGCTAACGCGGCGCGTCATATGACGCATTACGCGACAACGCAGGTCCAGAATATAGTCAAAATGTCCCCACCAACCAGCGGTCGGAACACAACCCCTTTCAGCAGGCTAAATAGTTCTGTTAAATGACAACAGAAGGGACAGGCAACAAGAACCATCAGTCAAAGAGGGGAGGGCTAGTTCTTCTCTACCGGGTTACATTGGGGCGCTACCGGAACTGATCGAATTGGTAGTCTACAGTGTTTCTGAATGTTTCAGACTGAAGCTGGGGTTAGCATGAGAGCAGTACCATTTCGTAGCTCCGTCGTGGCCATTCCGCAACCAATCATGGCAGCCGCTCTTTATCGATATTTTGGGCGGGGTGGGTGGCGGAGCCGAGCTGTTTTGCAGCCATCATTGTGTGGAGTTCAGTTCATTTCACTAGTTTTGTATTTGTCATGAGGGGTTGTTCCTAATGTTTCTATTTTAGCGAGGTCAAAAAGAGATCCCATTAGTGGCCTACTGATTTTGCTCGATTCCTTTTCTTTTCTTTTTACACGATTTTTCGTTATCTGCAAAGACTAAACAGAGTATTGCGACTCTGTGTTTGTTTGTAAATAGAGAATGAACCAAAGAGAACCAATTCTAAAACAGTAAATACTTGGATAACAATCAATCAAATGGAGAGAGAAGCAGGCACGACGTATTACAACGGGGGCAAAGGCCTGCGTTAACTACCCTTCACTATGTGCAAAGAGAGAGTACTCCTAATAGAAATGAGGGGGGGGGGGGGCACCATTCAAAGCAGATCAGTGTGCATAAACACGAAAATGTTTTCACTTACCACGTACTTGACATTCGACAGCTTATGATATTTGCTATTAAAAAACCATTGAAATTCACTGAAAAAACCATAGGTTATAGACCATATATAGTTAGGAATTAGCATTTACAAAACCTTGAAAATTCACTGAAAAAAACATAGGTTATAGACCATATATAGTTAGGAATTAGCATTTAAAAAACCTTATTTTACTCACACAAAACCATTGAAATTCCATATATAGTTAGTTGCACTAACTATATATCGCGCACCCGCAATCCACTGCTGATGATGTCACATATTACATCATTCATGACATGGTCAGTGACATCACTGCTGACATCACTGATGACATCTCAAATGACATCACTGATGACATCACTGATGACATCTCATTTGACATCAATGACCACATCACTGATGATATCATTCATGTGACAATACAATGCATCTCCTCACATTTTAATATAACCTCTGTTTCACCCAGTGTTAAATACAGAGTATAATTTTTGAAAACATTGACACACCAATAGTAGTTACTACATATGTACTCACTGATTCCTACGTCTACACACACATTCACTCATTCACCCATACAATCATTCATACATGCAATCACTCATCTTTACAACACTATCATATGCACTCATACACCTATACAGACACTCACACTCTGCCACTCATCCATGGAGTTACTCACACACCTAGTCAGTCCTGTAAAGAATCAATCACACTTCCATTTTCTTGTCTATACAGTTAAACATAGAGCACCTTACATTTTCAAACATATACTAACACATACTTACCTTGTTATACAATCATTGATATAAGTACACATTGATCTGCACAGAGTCACACACCTCCCATCCAGCCACACACACACTCAGTCTCCCATACAAATACTTGGACAATCAATCAATAACCCATATAGTTACTCATATAGCTACTGATCAACACATGCAGCAGTTTACAGAACAACAGACATAATGATGCACAAATTAAGACAGTTTAGTCACTAACCCATGCACTCAGTGAGACACATTTAATCACTCACTCATACAGTCAGTCATGCACCTACTAAATCCTTCGTCCAGACACTTTAAATCTACTCATTCTTCAATATGTAAGACATATTTAAACTTTACAGAAACATAAAATCACTGGATGTTGTTATCAGTGATGTCATCAGTGATGTCATTTGAGATGTCATCAGTGATGTCACTGACCATGTCATGAATGATGTAATATGTGACATCATCAGCAGTGGATTGCGGGTGCGCGATATATTGTTAGTGCAACTAACTATATATGGAATTTCAATGGTTTTGTGTGAGTAAAATAAGGTTTTTTAAATGCTATATATGGTCTATAACCTATGGTTTTTTCAGTGAATTTTCAAGGTTTTGTAAATGCTAATTCCTAACTATATATGGTCTATAACCTATGGTTTTTTCAGTGAATATATATATATATAAGTTCAAACAAACGATCTCGAACCTCCGGCTTTGGCAAACAGAGACCAAACGAATCCCAAGAATAAGGCAAGATGATTTTATTGCACCAAGTTCAAAAGCGCAGTGGACTGACACGTTTCGGGCGGATGCCCTTGATCACAGTGAAATGCAGTTTAAAATGCCTTATTTTTATATGCTGTTGTGCACACCATGTGACATATAAACATAGACAACATACTATAAAGTGAACATAAATCCGTGAATGGAACTTTGTCAAATCCCTTTCTTTCAAGTTAACACATTACATTTTATATAGCCACATTAATAATTCAAAAAACGTATTACTGAGTAAATTCATAAATGGAAATGTATACCTGCATAAATGCTGAAAGAAGATTTTTTAACAAGCTAAGGAAATACAGTACTGATGATCCAAAGTGCGTTTAGCAGCATGATGTAAATGTGCAAAATATCGCAATTGTAAACAATGAAAATTATGCAAAGATTTATCACATGTTAAAAGTAATATTTTATATACTTATAACCATACCGGAAATACAATATTTCCTGATAAAAACTTTTTTCCTTGTGGAATGTGCAAATTTTCGCAACGTAAACATAATGATTAGCGCAGCATACGCAAATGATTCAAGTACTGTTGTAACTAAAGCTAAAATGTTAAAAGTTAACTTAATTTCCATTGGGGACATCAGATATAGATGGCAACCCCACTATGTTCTAGACCTATGGACTAAGCCTTAGGGAATGTGGCTAAATGTTGATTAAAAAAAGGGGGGGGGCAGAAAATAACTTCCTTGGTGTAATGAAAGATCCCAATGCAGCCGGATTTAATAATATATATATATATATACATCCACACATACACACACTTAATATATTGTGAGTTATTATACAGTGTCAGGCAGCCCACAACTTGGACTGGACTGTCATACTTAATTACACTTTTGATGTTTGTGTGATACTCTACTAAGATCCACACACCTTAAATTGAGTTTCGCCCTTGGTTATCATTCACTTCTACCTGGTCAGTCGAAGAGGCTTGAAGAGTTTTATTTTCCACTACAGATACATTGTTTGCTAGTACCCTCAGCAGCCTCCCTTTTAGGCGTGCTTATTGGCCACTGTGGCCGGTGGCGCAGTAAAGGTGGCATTGGCCGAAGTGCAAGCAAGAACAATGTTCCCGCCCCGTCTGCTCGCTCAGTAGTAAAATAGAGCCTTAGGACTCTGAGCCTCGGTACCACTGCACCTGCTGCATCATTGATAGCTATGTCACTGTCTGTAGCTGCCTGCTCTGGGCAACATTGCTACATCTAAGAAGACAAAGCATGGAAGGTGAGATTTTAAACTAAAGTGAAGAGAGAATCAAGCAAGAAAGACAGGCACAATAATAATCATAAAATGCATCCAATAACTTTGAGATTGAGAAGGAGGAAATGAAAGGAGAAACAGTGAGAGAAATAGTGATATCAAACACATATCATTTTCTTTTTGTTTTATACAAAATATTGGAGGGCAACAATAATGTTTACATCCTCGTTTCCGGTTTCGAACGTCAGGTAGCATGTTGTGGATCTGTTTAGAGAGGTAGCAATAATCTGGCATTTTACATAAATTCAAGTTCAGTAAACATGTCTCCAGGATCAGTGCATATTTTCTGACAAACACATGATGTGATCCACATCATCTTCCACTTGAAGGACCCTTCTTTTGGGCAGTCAAACTGTACGGTGATCATTATGGACTTGTTGGAGACGCAGCACCTCTTGTCTGTGCACACGCCACAGTAGGTAGGTTTGTAACTCCATTTGGTGGAACACTCCGACAGAACCAGTTTTTCAGGTTTAGCTGCTTGAACTGTGGGTTGACATCTTTTTCCTTTTGGGATCTATAATAAAAGCAAAACATGTTTGATGTAAACATATCACTATAAATAAAACCCTCAGAATTAATCTTAGTGCTTGAACACATAAACTCTTCGGTCGTCAAGTCAGGGATGTGTTTCAACAAAAAACTGATTTCAGAAATAGTGGATCAGGATTCGCTGATTTGTCACGTGATTGTATGGTAAGGCTCTTAAAAGCATAGCTCGCCTCTCTGTTTCCTTGTTCGAATTGTTTCCTGAGAAATTAATGCACTAAACCTGGTCGAGTTTTTTTTTAATTGTGGCTCCAAATTCTCTTAATTTCAATGGGCCACTTTCATAAACATATAGAGCACAAAACCTCTTTTAAGGTAATGTGTATGGCCCTGTATATGAAAAGGCTGCATAGCATGCACAAAGGAGATACATATTTGAATGTGACAAACAGCTCGATGATTGAGTATGCTTTTGAGATGCAAAAATGTTCCTTATAAACCCCAAAGGAAGGCGGAATGACAATCCAATTAGTCAAGAGCACGAGGGGAGTTTGTGATACTCTGTCTGTCTGTAATTGCATTTTTTAACCCCCCCCCCATTTTTCTTAAAATATTTTTAAATGATTTTTTTTCTTTATTTAGGGAGAAACTCCCCCAAACTCCCCATTTTTAATTTCCCTTCCCACCCTACTCCCTTACCCACCCCATAACCCTTAAAATACCTTACCACAAGGGGCAGTTCCTGAAGCTAGTTCGAGGTGCTGCATCCTTGTAATTTTACAAGCTTTATGTATGGTAATTGCAAAAAGCAATTACCACCAACATTTCCATTATTATGGAGTGAGTTGGCCTGCCTTGAGTGACGCTTGCACCAATGGACGTCAGGCGGGCAGTAAGGCTGGTATTCTTAGACAGAGTACGCATATGTCATGGTGGTGAATTTTCAACAGATTATGGCTGACATTGTTCCAGCCCGCCCTTCAATACCTGGGGTCCCCAGGGACTGCCCAGTAATGAGACTCAACACATGGCTCTGTGAGTCCGGGTCACGTGCTGCGCGTGCACTAAACAGGTACATTGCGCATGATTCTGTGCCTCCCGTATTCTGTTTACAACTTTGCTGCCATTCTGCCAGTCAGAGCATTTCATTTCAGCACCACTGGTGGAAACTAAACCACTGTTGCTGTGCGGTACCTCCGTCTACAACACCAACGGAGAGGATGACAAGCCTATAAGTTGAGGAAGTCAGTCCTATCCTAGCTTGCTGTCTATTAGTCAGCAAAGTAGGATTTAAAACTACTCTATGCTACATTGAAATAATGTTTTTGCTCTGTTGGTCTCGCTTTTATTTCTCACATTTATGTTTACTGGCATTGTACAGAGTGTAATGACCGACTGGTCACTATTTTAATGCTTGTTGTGCCAGCCACTCCCCGAGGGCTGGTTTACACTTCACCCTACCCCCATCCAACAAAGGCGTCACCGGTAATGTGACCCTGCTAATAAAAGGGGCCAGGCGCACATGTCCTGGCCTAGTTCCAGTAACGATATTCCAGTGTGTGTGTACTCAATATTAGTATATGGGAGTCTAAGGCCCAACAATTATACACAGAGTAGAAGGAGCAGTAAATGCCTCAATGTGCTGTGTACTGTCTATCACATTTCCTACAGTCAGTGCAGCCCTGTTGTAGTAGTATTACTGCATGGTTTTACTCTAGCGAACCCTGTGTTAGTCGGAAAAAAATGAGGCACCGTGCTGTAAACAGTGATATCTAACATGCAGTGAGACAGGGAGTTTGAGGCAGAATGAGCTCCAGTGAGGAAAAGCAAGCATTCTTTAACAGACCAGACCTGATCTACGACAAATAACTTCAAATGATGGATGGCTCCCAGGCACTTGCATGTTAATCCAATGTGTGCCTATCACAGGGCCGCTGTGAGCATTGTGTGGTATATATGTCAATTATCTGCACTGGAATGAAAGCTTTTCTGTTCTCCTCTGTGTCTGAACACCCTTAACCTTTCACGAAAGAACATCATAAAGATTACCTCCCACACATAGATCATGAAAGAGTGTAAAGTTGGAAATACTCAATTGTGATTGTGGTGTATTTTTTACAATACAGTGCATTCCTGTCCTTTCCTAAGCACTGGCGCACAGGGGAATGCATAGCGCCAATGCAGGCACCCTTGCATTATCCCTGCATGGCATGCAGGATCATGTTTGTGCAGAAAAACAATCCTCAGAGGCATATTCCTCTACCTACACAGGCTGCAGAATGCAGCACATATAGAAAGAGGAAGTAACAAGGAGAAATTAAGATATTTCTACTTGGTATACCTCACCTGAGAAGGTGTATCTTTTTGGTCCATTCCCAGGTCCACCACTGATGATAAATCCAGGAATACATCAAAACCATATGAGTTGCTTGGGGACACCCGGGCGACACCCAAGAAACACTTTCCCAGGGCAGAGTACCGTAACACAGCGATTTGAACGGCATTGTGTTACTCCTGATTTATCAAGCCATACAGAGCCACTCCAAGTGGCCTTGATTGACTTGATAAATTGCATTTTAGGGTTTGCGTCTTGCATGCGCCATGTTGAGCGGTACAAATGCGATGCAAACACTTCATAAATAGGCCATTAGTTGCATAAATGGAAAGAGCATCTATAACAATCATGCACCACTTCCAAACATACGACTCAGCAAACTTGGGTTAAAAAAGGGTATAAAAAAGTTTCAAATGCTCTCTCTTCCTCTCTCTTGCTCTCTCCCTTCTTCTATCCTTATCTGTTTCTCTAATGAAATAATATTCACTCTTGTCTTCCTTTCCCTTTATTCATTTTTGCGCTCCCTTAGTGTGATTAGGCAACAAATTAGGCAGTTGGCAACATTTTAAATCCTGTCTGGCTCACAAGGAAGGTGGATAGATGCTTCTGAAAAGTAGTTATTTATCTAGGACATACTCATATATCAAGAAGGCAAGTTGCCTAATTAAAGTCTCCACATTGACTCATCATCCTGTTTTTTTTGGCAAATCACCTATTCTCCCTGTGCCTAAAAAATGAATTTGTGTAACCTAATTGGTTAGGCACGATCCTGTCAAACTGTCCCTTGCAATGTTTGATCGTTTGAGCAATACTGGTTTGAAGCATTTAAGCAGCCCTTTACCTTTCATGACAAATATGAATTCCCTGCCCCTGTGGGGAGACAGAAGTAATAGAATGAAGCAGAGTCCTGCAGTTCATTCGCTTCCTGAAGATGCTGCCTTGCCACAGAATGTCCCAACTGCTGCAGCTGGTGGAAAACTATGGTGAAATTACCATTCTACACATTTAAAAAATTGGCAATGATTGCTTGAATGAATGTGTTGGGGTGACCCTAAATACCTGTATTTTTGGTCCAATTATCACAGAAATAATGCTGAATATTGCATCAAAATACACAATTTATGAAAAATGTGCCCCCAACCCACCATAAAAAAACATCGGGCTTCGCTTGCTCGCATGCAAAAATTCATTGATTGCCTACGCCCACGAACCATAAATGCCACAAGCCACCACTGCTTACCACCCTATAGCCTTACAATTAGATGTGTCAGACTTAGGGTGGTCTACCCCCAAACATTTTGTCTTCACCCTCCTATTTTCCTGAATTTGTTTTTGTTGGCTTTAGGACTCTGTCCACGTTACCATTGGTAACCAGTGCTTATGTGCTTGTGCTCACTCCCTAAAACATGGTGAAAACAGCTTACACCTGATTGGCATATTTAATTTACTTTTAAGTCACTAGTAAAGTGATATATCATATACCCAGGGCCTGTAAATTAAATGCTAATAGTGGGCATGCACTATTTATTGTACCATCCACTTAAATAGCCCATTAAAATATGCCCCAGACCCACCATTGCAGCCTGAATGCAGTTTTAAACAGTCAATTCAACTTGGCAATATAACACCCTTGCCAAGCCATAAACCTCCCTTTTTTTCATATAAGTCATCGCTAAGGTATGTCCATCGTAGCCCATAGGATTGGGTGCATTGTAAATAAAAGGTTGGACATGTACTATTAGGTTTCACATGTCTAGGTAGGTTTTTCACTACTGTGAGACTTACCGCTCCCATGGTATAGCATTGGGTTGCTTATTACATTTAAAAAGTCCTACAGTTTGATTGGGATCAGGTGAACATTTCATGTTTTCAGTCTGAAAAATGGAATCTAAAATTCTCTTTAATGGCAAAGTCAGACTTTAGGTTACAATTTGGAAAATGCCAGTTTTAGAAAGTTTACAAAAAAAGGGATAAATAGAATGAATTAATTAATCTCAGCCACTGTTAATTACCCAGACCGAATCCCAATCCATAATTATTTTGCACACTATTTCACCTAAATTTGGACTCAGACATATCAAATCAGTCTTGGTCCTGCTCTACTCAGAACAGTCCAGCCTGAAATATCAATTAATGTCCTCCCTGAACTAGAACACACGCAACCCAGGACCAATTTTGCCCTAGTTATAGGCTCATCAGCTGAGTACAGCTTTGCACCAGTGACCCAGTGTGCATGGGACCCACGTCTGGGCATTTCTGTCTGTTCGAAATTGACCGTGTCAAGGAGGCGGGCATCAGTGGGACGGCCCTTAACTGGGTCCGTTCCTTCCTGACGGACCGCCACCAATCTGTCCGACTCTCCCAGTTCTCTGCCGATAGGACGAAGCTTTCCTGCGGCGTTCCGCAGGGCTCGTCCCTGTCACCACTCCTATTTAATTTGTACCTTACCCCCCTGATCCGCTCCCTCCGGGGAAGGAATGTCACTGCATTTAACTATGCAGATGACATTCAGCTTGTCTTCAATCTCGACTCCTCGGACGAAGCGGCCCAGGACTTTCAGTCTACCCTATGTCACATCAGTAATTGGATGGGCGCCCACCACCTTAGACTCAATCCCGACAAGACTGAGCTTGTTCTTGTCGGAGGCCCATCCAACCCCTGGAACTCCTCCTTCTGGCCCCCTTCCCTTGGCCCTTTTCCCAGCCCCGCGGACAAGGTGAAAAGCTTGGGAGTTTACATTGCCCATGATCTTTCAATGAAGCATCAGGTCAGTGCCACTGTGTCCTCCTGTTTTTTCCAATTAAGGAAGATCCGGAAAATAGCTCATTTCCTGACTACCGAAGCCCTCACTTTGGCACTGCTGGCATTAGTCATCTCCCGGATTGACTATGCCAACGCCCTGTATGTAGGTATCCCACAATACCAAATTAAAAGACTGCTGCTAGTACAGAATCAGGCAGCTCGCCTGATCTACCATCAACCGAAACATCATCACGTTTGCCCCCTGCTTGCAGCTCTTCACTGGCTCCCTGTATCGGAACGCTGCAAGTTTAAATTAGGATGCCTGACCCATAAATCTCTGGCCGGCATCGGGCCTTCCTTTATCTCCTCTCTTCTACATCCTTACGTTCCCTCTAGGCACCTCCGATCTTCTCACCATGCGCTTCTCCAGACGCCTAGGTTTAGGCGCAAGAAACATGGTGGTCTTAGATTTTCTTTCCTCGCTCCTTCATTCTGTGGAGAAGCGTGGCTCAGTGGTTAGAGGCGGCAGACCCGGAAGCTGAGATCGGCTGTGGACCAGGGTTCAATTCCCCGCCTCGGCGGGTCTCGGGCTCAAAAATTCCACGGACTCGACAATTCTTGCTCCGGTGCCTACTCGACTCACGGGGTCACACTCTGCGACTCTGGGCAATAGCTTGCTTAATCTCCACTACGGCCCCTTGCGGCGGGATGCCTGGCTTTCACCTTGTGGATACCCTGCCGGGGTATCGCACAGGGGAATACCAGGACGGGTTTCCTAAGCAAGCGCCTTGATACCTTCGGGTGATACGTGCGCTATATAAGTCGCAATACTACATTCTGGAACTCACTACCGTCGGAACTCAGACTCTCCCCCTCCTACTCCCATTTTAGGGCTCTCCTCAAAACTTACCTTTTCCGTAGCATCTACACATAGGCATTCTCCCTTTTCCCGCTGTGCCTCTCCCCCAGCGCCAAGTAACCGTCCGGTGTAAGTCGTGCTTTATAAGAATGTTTTACATTACATTACATTACATTTTACAGTGTCTAGTTGGCAGAGGTATGCATCCTGTCCAAGTAGGGACCGCAATCCTAGTCAAGGTAAGCTAGATTGACACTAAAAGATAACCTGTGTTCACCCTCTGGTAGTTTGGCACAGAGCAGGCAGGCTTATCTAAAAAGGCAATTTATATTTGTGCAACACACACACACAGTAATTCAATTAAAACACCACGAAATACTTCACACAGGTTTAGAAAAATTGAGAATATTTTTATGAGAAAGTCAAGACCCAAACAACAATATTCCAATAGGTTGAACCAGAGTTATGAATTTTTAAAGAAGAAACTAAAAAGTAGTGCTTAGAGTCAAATAGCGCTTAGGGGTTACTTGAGGTTGTGCTGGACTGGGGTAAATTTGAAGTCAGGCCAACCAGGATGGAGGGCAGGCTGACTACAGGACCAACTCTGGGCTTGCTGAAAAGTACAGTGGATGGAGCAAGTGTCTGCATTGAAAACTTGATATGGGAGTTCCTATTCACGCAATCGTTTCAAAGCATCATTGTTGAGCCTCACAGTCGAGTACCGGATTGGAGTTGAACCCTTTATGATGTAGGCATCGAACCTCACAGTGAGGTCCCGCATTGTTGTTGAGCCACACAGGGATGTCCTCAGATCGGCACTGTGTTGGTGTCAAAGGGCACTGCAGTGGTTCCGATTGGCGCAAAGTCATAACTGCCTCGATTTTGAAGCAAAACGGCTCCAGAACCCACTTCTGAAGCTCAGGACTGGATTGGCACCTCAGGCAAGGGAGGTCTCACAGATGACAGAGTCCAGCAGCAGAGTTGTAGGAAATCTTTGATGGCCCTGAGACTTCAGAACAGAGGACAAGCCAAAAAGGCCCTGGAGTCACTCTGGGTTCCAATGAGATGGGTCCAGTCCTTGTCCTCAGCAGGGCAGAGATTAATAGGCAGCAGAGTAGTTTAGCATAGCAGAGAAGCATTTCCTGCAGAACAGTCAGTGAAGCAGAGAGCCAATTCTTGTAGCACAGCAGTCTTTACTCCTCGCAGAGTTCATCACAGGTCCAGTAGTGTATTGTCTTGGTAGGGTCAGAACCCCAGCTCTCATACCCAAATGTGCCTCTGAAGTGGGGGTGACTTCAAAGCAGGCCCTTGAAGTGCACAGGTCCCCTTTCATCCCAGCCCTGTCAGCCAGGCTGTAAGGGACAAACAGCCCTTGTGTGGGACATGGGATGCTGTCTATTCTTCCCTCCCAGGAAGAGCTATAAGAATGTAGATGTATGCACATGAGTTCTCTGTCACAGCCATCCTTCATGTAGCTGTCAACCACCCCAGACGTGTATTGGAGACAGGCTGCAAGGCACACAGAGCTGTAGGAGCAGAGGAAGGTCCACTTTCTAAAAGTAAAAACACTAATGGGTTCTGGCCCTAATCAGCAAGGCTAGGTCAAGTTAAATATTTGAAAAACAATAGAATTGCCAATACAGATGATTACTAAATTGTTCTTTGTTCACAATCACATGTGACACTCATAGTGACTGTAAAAATATATATATATTTTTATCATTAATTTTTTTAATTCAGTTGTTATTATAGTTCATTTTTTGAAAGAAAATTCAACATAAGTTCATAGGAGCCACAAAACAATAACATTCCACTTATAAATTCATGATAAGCTGGCCACATAAATGACATCACAAAACAACAATAACACATTATTTGAATGACATGAAAAGGTTAAAAAAAGTGAACTAACTCTAGGTCCTAAGCATGAATTGTGTAAATGAAAAAAGGAAAAAAGATGAAAAAAGAAAAGTAAGCCTAAGCTGGGGAGGAAGCAGATCTAGACTGTTTTTACTGTTGTTAACAGAACTCTTAAAAAAACAGCATTACCCCAATGAGGGCCCTTGCCAAACATTGTAAAACTCAGGTAACCAAAATCACTACACAAATATATATTCTTCAATTTAAGGAGTTAACCTGGTAAGTAATTTTAATAAACAATTCTTTGGGCAAGAAGTGGTCCACTGTTGACAACAGTAAAAACAGTCTAGATCTGCTTCCTCCCCAGCTGAGCGGAGCGGAGCACACTGCTATCAGATGGCGGGAGCAGTGCCCCCAAAAGGGTTTAGTGTGTGCACTACCAGGGCTAAACGTGGTTGTGTAGTTGCGCCGTACTCCAGGGTGTCACTCACCGACCCTGAGTGCACTGAATATCAAACTAGGTGCATCCCCATACAAGTGGGGTGTGTCCCCCAGGCACAGGTTCTATAGTCCTTATGAAAAGGTTTCTCAGATAGGCAAAAACTTTGTAAAGAATGAATTTATGTCCTTGAAATGCAAAATGTATTGGAATTGTTCCATGACAATTCTTCTGAATATATTTCAATCTTCATACACTTCAATTCCCAGAATGCATTTCAGTTGGTTAATAGATTATGGTGATACCAATGCATTTTGGCAAGATTGCCTTCATCTGGGGATGTTCCAGTATGAAGGCGAGAAGATTTGAATGTCTTCAAACTAAGTTACGATCTCTCACAGTGTATCTGGGTGCAGTGCCCCCACCATCTCATAGCAAACTGTAATGTCCGAGGGCCAGGTACCCCTGGAAAGTGCTGAAGCCTGCCTAGGGGGGTGGTGGTCACCCAGGACCATGTAGGGCTACAGTAGGGGGGCCACGCTGTCTCCCGCCCATCTTGTATATAGATAGCCCTGGAGAAGTGGTGGTCCCCGGGGCTGCTGGGCAGGTGCAGAGCCCCCCAAACATAATTATTTATTGATTTTAGTCCCAGTGAGGTGGAAGTCCACGGGGCTATGGGGAGGCTGTAGGGCCACTTTTGCTGGGGTTATGGGCCCGTGAGGCCTCTCCATGCTATTAAAATTAGCCCAAGTGAGGTGGCGGTCCTCCGGGCAGGGGTGGTCTGAGAGTCCCCCCCATATTGTTTCAATTACCCTGGAGAGGTGGCAGTCCCTGGGGCTGCAGTTCGGTCCAGTGGGCCGGCCTGCATTAAGAAAAATAATAGCCTGTGGAGGTAGCGGTCCCTGGAACTTTAATAAGCCATAGGATGGGGGCCTGTGTGCCCCACCCTTATATATATGATAAGTCCCGGGGACCTGGGGTTATTTTAAAGCAAGTGCAGGAGCCCGCGCTTGCTCTTAAAATAATATTGTTGCCACAAATGAAAGAATATCGCGAATTCGCGGCAGTTAAAAAAATATATATATATATATATATGCTTGTATGCCGTGGCAGGGTCCCAGGGGGACCCCAGACCATGGTTTGGGGGTTCAGGGTATTCCTACCCTAGCCACTTTTCTTTATTTTCACTTTTTTGGGGGGACTTGGTGAAGCCGAGTCCCAAGATGGATGCCAACACTTCCTGGTTGCAGTGTTGGCAGCCAATCAGAGCAGTGCATTTCCCTGCACGAGCATGTCTTTGTTCACGAAGACTTCGTGACCAGAGATATCTATAACATTTTAAACTTACATTTCTCAACAACTACTGAACAGAATTACACCAAATAAGCAAAAGGCACTTCCTTGAACCAAAATCTACCTCCCAGCCAAATGTGGTGTAAGTCCATTCAGTGGTTTGGGCTGTAGCTGTGGCTAAAGGTTTCTATGGGAATTAACAATACAAAAGCACTCTTATTTCTCTCCCCAAGTTCTCGGTCCCCACTGCACGGATTACCCCCATACTTTCCATGACAACCAGAGCCTACCTTGACATTTTTTAAGGAAATTTCATGAAGATTGGTCAAACGACGCCAAACTTATAGGCAAGTCGAAAAATGCTTTTCCTATAGAAACTAGCTCCTAACTGTAACTACCTACAGATATATCCATGCACACTCACATTCTTACCTTAAATAAACTTACCTACATAGTAAAGGCGTGTGTGTTAAAGGCATATGCATGATAAAGGCATGGGTGGTAAAGGCATTGCATTGTAAAGGTATTTTGTGGTAATGGTTTTGTGGTAAAGGCATTGCGTGGTAAAAATGGGATTGTAAATGCTGTATCTCCATTAAAAAAGGAGTTATTAGGGGCGTGGCCAACCATCATGGTCGACGGGACATAACTCTGATTGGATCAGCGCCAGGCCCTAAAGAATTTGGAGTCTGGGATGCATTATCACCCTAAATCCAGGTCGCCTGCCCACCTGAGGCACCTGGAGATGTGAAGGCTGACTAACAGCGAGAATGGACCCCCAAGTGAGATGTCAGGAGGAAGATATCTCACAGACGGAGCCCGAGGAGTGAACCAAGATTGCGGCTCCCCCCGATATGCCGCAGAAATACTTGCCGTGGCACCAGGACCTGCAAGAGACCACATGAGTGATGGGCGGATTGCAGGCTTAGGAGATTGCGCTTGCCTCACCCTCAGATGTTGACACCGCCCGCAGACCGACAGCGCCTAGCTCTACTGGCGCCCACATGGGAGGACGCGACCGGCCAATGGTGACTCCAGAGGGCAGAGGTGAGCCCCCCGAGTGAGCGGAGATACTGGAGGACACCCCAGAAGCAAACATCAGCTGCGGTGAGGAGCCGGGGTAGGGAGCTCCACACCGATGCGGGCCCGCCTGAAACATGCTGAACTGCACCTGTACTAAGCCTCATTAGGAGGCCCCGGCTGGAGGCTTCCCATCCCTATTGCCTTTCCCTGTCTCGGCGGCCTGTAATCACCCCTAGGAGGTCCCTGATTCCAGCAGCAACCTACCCCACAGTGGTTCTTGGTGATTGACCCCGATGGCAAGAGACTTCCTAGCACCTTAACAAAGAAGGGCTGTGGTGACGATTGGTGGAGTATCCATGGACCCTGGGGGGCGTTGCATGCTTACTGGAGCTGATCATGAATGACTGCCTAATGGCTATAGGAAAGCAGTAGAAGCAAGGCAGGGATCCCCAGACCTCAGGGGTCCTGTCTTGAATGCAGAGCATCCTGGACGTGGATCAGCCGTCCTAGGTGGTGGTCCCTGGCTGTGAACCCCGAGGACCTGTGGGACACCTAAGCAACGCCTGCTACTGAAGTATGGCAAGCCCTGGTACCCACGACCCCTTACCTCAACGCCACTGAGCTTCTTTCACTTGATATGGAAAGGTCTCCTGATCGGCTCAGGTGTGCAGAGTTGGTGGTCAGAGGCAGCGCCCAGTTCCTCATGATATTTACTACTGGGGAGACCTACAAGCGGTAGGTGGGGGTCCCTATGCCACCCAAAAAGGCACAGCCGACAAAGGTCTCCAGCTTCTTCTCCCCCGCCACCAAGGAGTCAGTCAGTGATGAGATAACACGGCCCAACGACTGCGTTGCGCTCAAATGAGAAGACCGGATGGCCTCGTTTCGAGAATTCAAGCAAGAACTCTGGGATGATACCAAGGCTGATATGGGAGCCTCCTATGTAGCGATTAAGATCGAAATGGGAGGCCGGTTGATGGCCCTGCAATGTGATGTTGACTCAATTGGGGCCTCTACTCTCGACCTTGAGGCAAAACACCAGGAGATGGAGGAACGCGTGAGACCCTTGGAGGCCCAATCCGACAATCTGCTTTCTCAGTTGAAAGCCACGGTGTTCCGATGTGAAGATCTTGAAAATTGCTCCCATGGAGAGGACATATTTGTGAGATACCTGGAAGAAGGATACGAGGGCCTGGATCTGGAGGCCCTTATGGTGGGGCTGTTTTCAACAGTACTTCGGGGCATATTATCAAGAAACGGCGTTAAAATTATCACCGCTTTAGCGGCAGGAAACTGCCACTAGAGCGGCAATAATGGGCTTGATATTATGCCCTGGAGAATTCCCATAGAAGCCCATGTTCACACCAGAACATGGGCTTCTATGGGAATTCACAGGGGCCTATTATCAAGCCCATTATCGCCGCTTTAGCTGCAGTTTTCTGGCGATAATTTTAACGCGGTTCCTCGATAATATGCCCCATTGAGATTCTGAACTGGAGGTCCGACGAGAGAGAGTTCACAGAGTGGGGCCTCAAACCCCGGGAGATGCCAGACATCCCAGGGATGTGCTGGCGAAATTCAACTCTTTTTAAACCAAGGCGTTGGTCCCACAGAAGGTGCGGCGAGCGCCCAACAAGGTGTCCTTCCAGAACACAGAGTGTAACTACCAGGATGTGGCACAAGCCACACTTGCTCGGCGTTAGCAGTTCCGACCCGTCACCACAGCCTTAAGAGAACATAAGGTGAAATACCCCTTTGGATTAGCCGTTACACTGGACAACAAGAACTTTCACTGCACAGAACTAGAAGAGACTATCCTGGGTATCGAAATGCCAGTCCCGACGCAAGTGGTGGAGCCCGAAGAAGCAAGGGGGGCCCTTGGCTTCAACAGCGGAGAACAAGCACAAACACTTCTGGTTGACGAGGTCCTGTTTTTTTGTTGTTCTGAGATTTTTGCCCTGCCTGAGACAACCAAGACGTCCAGAGGTTCACGGGTCCCGGCAGGGCACTGGGATCGATCCAGTCTGGTCCCTGATACTCTGACTCGTATTCTGAGGTAGTAGGGGGTAAAGGCTTGAAGTTATCATGCTGTCCACAACATTCAAAGAGTTTGTAAGTTAGTAGCTTATTTGTGCCTAGAGAGCTGCTTATGGGCCTAGGAGGCAGAATTTGGTCTGCGCCAGATACTGAATACAGAAATTAGGTTCTCCTCTGGGAGTGAGAACCCCTGAGCTCAAAGTTATGGTGTACTTTTGTTAAGGTTTATTATGTTGCGGTGTTACTGTACTATTTGCACTTTTTTAGTAGGTTGCTGGGGTGGGGGGGAGGAGGAGGAAGGAACGTTGCGGGCAATGTTCAAGGGAGTGAGAGTGGGTGGTCAAGCTACCAAGTTTTTATGATGACTGATGGGGGTTAACTGTTTGACATGGAACGTAAAGGGGCTTAACTCCCCTAACAAGAGGCAACAGACCTGGTAAATTCCTAAATGATCACCAGATTAAAATAGCTGCCCTGCAAGAGACACACCTTCTATGTAAAGAGGAACAACATTTGAAACACAGGGCCTACCCACAGATCTTTCGCTCTTCCGCTCACACTAAACACACACTTCAATCCCCTTTCTCCACCATGACACTAAAACAGACAAAGAGGGGCCGTTCCTGTTGGTTCGGGTGAAACATGGGGTCGACTGTGCACTATTGCCACAATTTATGCACCCAACGCAGGGCAACATGATTTCCTCAGCTCTTTTTTAGCTACATTGGAAGGGTTCACAAGAGGCGACATCTTATTGCTTGGAGACTTCAATCTGATATGGGACACATCCCTGGACACAACTTACTCCCACACGGTAGTGGGGGGGGTATTTAGCAAACTACTTAAAGCAACATTACAGGGGATACGACTGGTAGATGTTTGGAGGAATGCCCAGCCCACGACCAGGGACTATTTCTTTTTCTCACACTCGCATAGGTCATACTCCAGGATCGACCATGCATTCATTAGTCAGTCCTTCCTCCACACAATAGCAGGATCCCAGTACCACTCAATTTGCTTGTCAGATCATGCACCCCTAGATCTAGTTCATGATTGGCCCGCCCGCTCTCTAAGCTTGCCAGGTGTTTTTTTCATAACTTCCTCTGTAGGGATCGGCTTTTAAGAGATGAGTTAAGGAAGACAATCACAGAGTTTTTTTAACTTAACGACCCGGCGCAAACCTCCCTGGCCAACAACTGGGACGCCTTCAAGGATGTTATACGAAGGAAGTGCATCGCACTGGATGCCACCCTCAAAACACAACATAAGGGGGAGCATCTCCTCCATGAGGGGGAGCTCCGTAAGGCTGAAGCTGCCCACAAATATAACCCCCGATCCAAACCCTCCGTAAGACTACACAGCCCAAGGGGAAGCTCCAGGCTATCTACACTAATGGGGCTGAAAAAACCCTATTACTCTTGCAAGTGCAAAACTATGAGGGGGAAACAAGATTGGATCCCTATTGACAAGCCAACTGCGTGCGAGACAGGAAAAGGATTACATTAAACATTTAATTGATGGGCAGGGAAGCTCCCACTAAAGCAAAATAGGGAAAGCCAAGGCCTTTGGGGAATGCTATTGCTCCTTGTATACTGCAGACTTGTTAGACGCACAGGTTCTGGACCATTATCTCGAGTAGGTTTCATCAAACGCAGGCAAACTCATGATAACCTATGGAGGGTGGTTCAGATTATTAAGAAAGCACAGAGGAAGGCCATAGCTACGGTCCTTCTCTCGCTAGATGCCGAGAAGGCCTTTGACCGCTTTGACTGGGCCTTACTGAACTGTACACTAAGACGGTTTGGCTTTAACGAGACCTTCATTGGCATGATATGCGCTCTGAGATCCAGGGTCTTAGTAAATGGGGTCGCACGGACCCTTTAAACTTACCAGGGGAACTAGGCAGGGGTGTCCGCTGTTCCCCCTATTGTTCGTAATCAGCATTGAACCTCTTGTGGAGCGTATACTGTCCAATCCAGACATGGGGGGGTCCCGTTTGGCACGGATGAACACAAGATCTCTCTCTTTGTGGATTACGTGCTACTCCCTGTTACGAAGCCGCAATCCTCTCTCCCAGCGATCCAGTCCGAGCTGGCCTCATACGAACAGGCATCAGGATTCAATGTGAATCTCTCGAAATCTTTCCTTCTCAACCTCATCGTGCCTATGGAGTCCATACGTCTTATTGAAAGAGCATCCCCTTTTCAGACGGTGCACAAATGCATCACATACCTGGGCATTAAACTCACCCCCAAGCTGGAACATCTCTACGGAGTTAATTACCCACCCCTGTTGTGCCAGCTTAAGGTGGATTTGACTAGATGGTGGACTACCTACCTTTCTTGGATGGGGTGAATCAATGCTATCAAAATGAACGTCCTCACGCGCCTGCTGTATCTATTTCAGGGCCTCCCTATTCCAGTTGACTGGGTGCTTTTCTCTGAACTGACAACAATGATTACCAAGTTTATTTGACAAGGGCAAAGAGCGCGACTCTCTAATCGAGGGCTAAGTAGGTCGAGAGAGGAGGGAGGTAGGCTTTGCCAGATTTCCTGGGGTCTTATAGAGCAGCTCAGCTTAGGGTGATTACAAAATGGTCCCTCTGAGAATCAGACAAACTGTGCCTGCACATGGACTGACAGATAGTGGGTAGGACGATCTGGGATCTCCTGTGGAGGCAGAAACCCAATCAGCCATGCAATGCCTATATTAGCACTCCTACAGCTACCACTTTAGGGGCTGGGTTTAGCTAGCAGATCCACCCCCATTGCCACCTTCCCTTCCCCATACACGCCCATCCACGGTAACCCAGAATTTCATCCGGCGCTGCAGAAGGGGTCATTTGAGGCCTGGCGGGAGGGAGGTTGTCTCATGCTCTCTCATCTGTTCGAACAGGGGAAACTGATGACCTTGTAGAATGTGTCAAAGCCTTCCACCTACAACCCTCGAAGGAGTATTCCTACACACAACTTAAGCACTGGGCTCTCCAAACACAGATATGACAGGCCGCCACTAGACACCTACTCCCGATCAAAAAATGTGCTCAGTCTGGAGCCTCTTCGAGGGGGACCATCTCTCTCCTTTACTCACTCGTATGGTCTCTGGGTTCACACCACACCCCTAGACACCAAAGGTTCTGGGACTCAATTTTAGCTACCCCTTTAGAGAGGAAACAATGGACTGCCCTGCATAGAGACATTCCCAAATATAACCGTTCCTTGTTTTTAAGGGAAGCTGATTAGAAAATGATGGTACCTACACCCTCAGAAGCTGCACGCTATCTTCCCTACTTCCTCCTACAGGTGCTGGAGGGGATGTGGACTACTGGGGGACTTCAAACATATCTGATGGGACTCACAAATCCTGTAAACACGTAACAAAAAGGTAATCTTTGTAGGTTTTCAAAAGTAAAACAAGCAAGAGTATCAATAAATGAGGCAAGATGGACTCTTCAAGAAGATTGTAGAGGAAGAGGAAGACGAACGGGTACATCCGTCGTGCTGGGCGACCTGTAAGGAGCGCCAGCGGGATAGAAACATGGTGTCTCTTTTCGGAAAGTGAACTTCCTTAATTTTGACATATTACTCCTCACCCATCGGCACTTGTCGAGCCGTCCTGCCGGGATGGAATTAACACCGGCTACGTAATCAGCTATACCATTTACCATACACAGCCCTGAAGAGTCACGAGCTACATGCTCGCTTGACGAAACACGTGTCGGCTGTTTGCTTTTGTCTTGATGTTACCACTCCGAAATGGGAGGCTCAATACATTTGTTTTGAAAAGAATCTTCTTGAAGAGTCCATCTTGCCTCATTCATTGATACTCTTGCTTGTTTTACTTTTGAAAACCTACAAAGATTACCTTTTTGTTTCGTGTGCACAGGATTTGCTTTTACCTTATTGGGTGGGCCCTGACCACCCCCTACAGAGGTTTTTGGTTCTCCTCTGACCGTGTTGCACCGTTAAAACACTGTTACTTCAACTTACACTCACCGCTACCAGTTTAGGTGCCATCATTTCTTGTACACTTCAAAACCCTACACAGAACCCACATATCTGATGGGATTGTCTACATATCAGGCCCTTCTGGAAGGAGGTACTCTCCCAAATCAAACTAATTCTGGGATATCCGATCCCAGACCCACTAGAGCACACTCTCCTGGGAATTAGGGACCCCATCCTGAAGTGCCAAACACAGGGGGATAGCTTTGTGATGTGGCTGTGCCTCGGGCCGCTAAGTTGGCAGTGGCGGCTGCATGGAAAAGGATTGAGGCCCCCTCTCTTACCCATTGGCATGCCAGGTTATGACGCGCTCTGGCGATGGAAAGAATGGCGGAGATTGTCGACTACCTCTGTTTGCATGTGGGCCACTCTTGGGCGCAATCCATTTCTTTCACATCTTGACAGTCTGTTGGCTCCCCTGAATTGTCAGAGAGTGGCCGTGGCATGGGGATTCCTCCCCGCCCTCTCCATAGTTCAGCCTTCATCAGCAGCCACATATGATTTTTGTTTTACCTTGAACCATAGTTTGTATTTTGTGTTTATTGTTAGGGAATTAGGGGGTGGAGAAGGGATGACTGCCAGAGCCTACTCTGACCTTCCATGAGAATTGTCCGATATGAGGGGTCCGTGAGGTTCATGTTGAGTTTTTAAGGGCTTGTCGAGTCCTAGTACACAAACTGAATATTATGCTTTAGCTCTCTGTAACTCTCAGCATATATGCTGCATTGTTGTCTCCTTCCATAGTTTGGTTTGTGGTGTACTGTCTTACCTTTCAAACCAATAAAAATATTTTTGACAAAAAAAGTTCTTATTAGTAGTGGTACTTGTATTAGAATTTTTAGCATTGCTATTAATATTATCATCACATACCTCAAGTTGTTCCCATATAACAATATATTAGTACAAAGGAATTAAGTAAACATATCTTGTAAATACATTTCTACCATAAAATCAATATATATTTGTTTTTAAAGATACAGCATTTAATTGTGATGCATGAAATCTAATTTGCTAAAAATGCTATTTTTTGTCAAAAATTCTTTTTATTGAGCATCAAACCAGGCATAACAAATAGGTTGACAATCTCAAATCCAACCAAGGGCACGCAGGCTCTGGGGTTGCAAAACATGCAGCTATGAAGGCTTCAGCTTCATATGATCCAGAGTCCTACTACCACCCCGCTCAAGATGAGAGATGCTAATGTAAGGAAAGTGCTCCACAAGCAGGTACAGCAAACCACATACCCAACCCCCAAACGCCCCCCCTCAAAAAAAAAAAAAACAACCCTGCCCCCCTTCCCTCTGGTGACTAAACTATAATGAAAAAGGAGAAAAAAAAAGGAAAGAAGAGCATGCAAATGAGGCAATTGGTGATCTGGCATATTGACTAGTGGAGAAATTAAGGCAGTCCCAGAGTATATCTTATGGGTCACAGTGTATTAAATTGTCCAGGGGGAGCCTACATTTGGAAGAGATGCATAGCCCGCACAGTTAGAGATCAAACCGCTAAGGACAAACCCAGAGACAGAAAGGCTATCAGCGGACCCCAGCTGAACTAAAAATCTTTGTAATTGTCCCGAAAAATGCCCGCAAGACATTTCATGGAAAGTATCCTCCACAGTCGGGCATGCCACAGGGATGTCGCCGGAGTATCCACTTTCTTCCATGCAGCTGCAATACTAAGTTTGGCCGCCCCCAAACACGTCCACATAATTGCCTTGTCAGCTTTGGTTTGGTGGTCTAAAACTGGATCTCTAACTCCAAGGAGGGCAAAGTCTATGGAGGCCGGGATTGGATAACCGAACATGTCTTTGATATGAGATAGGATCTCATCCCCGAATGGCCGTATCTTAGGAAAATTCCACCATATATGCCTGAAGTCCCCCTGAAGCCCACCATCTCGCCAGCAAAGATCCGAGGTGTCAGGGAAAATGCGGTGTAACTTAGTGGGGTATAGGTACCAATTGTGTAGTGTCTTATAGTAAGCGAAGGGCCATGGATTTGTTGTGTTTTGTAATGTCCCTCCAAATATGTGCCCATTCCAACTTCCAAACGTCCCTGCCTAAAACTTCCTCCCAAAAGGTCACATGGCAAGCCCCTGGAGAATGTAGAATGCGGAGCAGCATACCATAGAGAGCCGAGATGGCGCCATTCATGGAGCCCGCCTTAAAACCACAAATTTCTCCATGTCTGAAAAATCCCTGGTAGCTGCCTCTCTAATGTGAGGTGTCATGACCCAATGTTTAAGCTGGAGATAGTGGTAGTGCTCACTCTGCTGAATCGCAAATTCCTTTTTACACTCATCAAACGTCAGGACCTCCCCATTATGAAACATATGAGATATTTTGAGGCAATCCCCCTTCCGTCAACAATCAAAGGGCCCCTCATGTAGGGCCGGGGGAAATACCGGATTAAAATGGATCGGCGTGAAAGGAGAAGGGAAAGAAGTCTAACCCTCCCTACATGTGACAATATCCAAAATGTTCAGAGTCGTTCGCGCGGGGGTGCTGATATATGCATTGGGAGGGCGATCCTTCATGGGCTTCCAAAGTACATCCCATATATAGTGCCCCACTACGGAACGGTCCATATGAAGCCAATGCTTGTCCGATTCCCTTGCCGACCACTCAGCCGTTACCCGAAGTGGAGCAGCCTGATAATATAAATGAAAGTCAGGTAGGGCCAAGACGCCCTTATCTCGTGGTCGTCTAAGCACATGGTGGGGCAGGCACGCCCTCCCCCCCTGCCAAATAAAAGTAGTGATGAGAGTGCGAAGGCTCAGCAGTAAAATACGCTCCAATAAATAGGTAGTGCTTGGAATAAGTACAAAAACTTAGGTAAACCATCATTTTGATTGCATTAATTCTCCCAAGCCCTGAAATGTAGAGAGAAGACCACCGTTTAAGGTCCTGCTGGAGTTGAGTCAACAGCGGAGGGTAATTCGCCTAGTACAACTCACCTAGCTTAGCCGTGAGTCACACTCCCAAATAGAGTAAGGAATGTTTTGCCCATTGAAAAGACGTCTGGGATTTTAAGCGGAGCACCTCAGCAGGAGGAAGGGTGATATTAAGTATGAAGGATTTCGTGAAATTGATCTTGAACCCCTCCACCTGCTCAAAGCGACGTAATTCTCCCTGTACTGCCTGCAGTGAATTCACTGGATACGTAAGTGAAAGTAGGATGTCATTGGCAAAAAAGGATGCCTTGTGTTCAGTATCGCTAAAGGGAACACCCCGAATCTCATCATTGGACCTGAATCTGACCGCCAATGGTTCTATACTAAGAGTGAACAAGAGGGGCGAGAGGGGGTACCCCTGTTGGGTGCCCTTGCTCAGGGCAAAAGGGGAAGAAGAGCAACCGTTTACCATCACTCGAGAGGTGGGATAGTAGAAGTTGGCCCTCACCATATTAAGAAAAGCGTCTCCAAACCCAAACGTTCACATAGTTAAAAAGAGGAAAGCCCAATCCACCCGATCGAAGGCTTTCTCCGCATCAATACCCACCAGCACTGCAGGGATCCTAAACCTAGAAACCTTCTCAATCAGATGAACAGTGCGTCTGATGTTATCATGTATTTGCCTACCTTTTATAAATCCAGATTGGTCAGGATGTATTAGCTTCGGCATCAGATTCTCCAAACAGGCAGCTAAGATTGCGAAATAAAGTTTAGCCTCTAAATAAAAAGTGCAATGGGTCTATAAGAGCCACAGAGCTGCGGATCCTTACCAGCTTTGGGAATTACTGTATTCATAGCCTCCGCCATTGAACCTGAGACCATTGCATCAGATGCGATGGCTTGAAATAAAACCGTAAGATGAGGAATGAGCTCTGCGGAAAAGCATCTAGTAGAAATGAGCTGTAAGGCCGTCAGGCCCTGGAGCTTTATGCAGTTTGAGTCGAGAAATAGCCACCCGAACCTCCTCCTGAGTTATGAGGGAATCCAATGCTGCGACTGACGCCCGGGGCACCTGTGGGAGAACCAAGGAATCTAAAAACTGTTGTTGCCGTGCAGTGTCTGGAATGGTACCCTGATACAGCTGACCATAGAAATCGCCAAAGATGTTCATTTTTTTGGAGTCGGAATGTGTGAGACGCCTCTGTTGATCTAAAATACACTCTATGAAGTCCCTTTCCCTTTGTACCCTAAGCTGGCGTGCCAAATGCGAGCCCACCTTATTTCCCTGTGTGAAGGAAGACTCACAAATCTTTTGCAGAGTGAAGTCCGCTCTATTGGAATAGATGGACCGGAGTTTACCCCGAAGGGCGGTGAGTTGTCTCTAGAGAGGGCGGCTTGGGCGGCTTTGTGTGCCTGCTCCGCGATCTCCAGTTCCTTCTCAAGAGCCTCCCGTTCCCTCGTCCTCTGCTTATTCAGATTTTAATTAAGCTGAATGCATTACCCTCAAATTACTGCCTTAAAGGCACCCCATGTATTCTGTGGGGACGTGTCTTGTGGGTCATTGTGAACAAAGAATTCATGAATGGCCGCCTTTAAGTCCTCCCTGGCCACCGGGTCCCGGGTTAGAGCCAATGGGAAATACCACTGGGGAGACCTCGGAGAGGTCACACTCCATTGAAGGCCTAGGGTAATTAAACTATGGTCGGAGACAGCTATCGGGAGAATCTGGGCAACTTGAACCGCCCCTAAGGGGGATTGGCTAATGAAAATGTAGTCAATTCTGAAATACGTCCCATGTACAGAGAGAAGTGTGCATAGTCTTTGGTGTCAGGATGCAAGAAACACCAGGCATAATTTAGCCCCAGGTCAGTGATTTTCTGTCGAACTTTGCTGGAAAAAGTGCTGGTGGTTGCTCTATTAGTACTAGAACTATCAAGGGACCCCTGCCACGTGAGATTGAAATCCCCCATAAGCACAATGGGCCCTTCAGCGAACCCCCTATTTGATCAAGGGCCTGGGAAAGGAAGACAGACTGCCATGTGTTAGGAGCGTATAGTGAGACAAATGTGCAAAGTGTGCCCCGCAGTCGGCCTTAACTATCAGCAATCTTCCCTCTTTATCTGATTTTACAGCCTCGAATTGGAAATGTGCCGTGTTATGAAAGAGCAAGGCCACACCATTATGCTTATTAGCCGCGGATGAGGTATAAATCATCGGATAGCTCCTGTGACGCAGCCTAGTGTCCTCTGCCCTCTTGAGATGAGTTTCCTGCAATGCTACCACCTCAAATATGCGGTCATTCAGATATTTCCAAATGTTATGGTATTTCTGGGGGGAGGTCAGACCCTTCAATCAATCAATCAATCAGGGGATTTGTAGAGCGCACTGCTTACCCGCTAGGGTCTCAAGGCGCTGGGGGGGGCTGCAGCTAGTGGTCGAAGAGCCAGGTCTTAAGCAGTGTTCTGAAGGCTGGGAGGTCTGCGGTCTGACGTAGGTGGAGGGGGAGGGCGTTCCAGGTCTTGGCGGCGTGGTGGGAGAATGATCTGCCCCTGGAAGTGGTTCTGTGGATGCGCGGGACGGCGGCCAGGGACAGGTTGGTGGAGCGGAGTTTCCTGTTGGCTATGTAGAATTAGAGTCTGTTGTTGAGGTAGGCTGGGCCGTTCATGTGGAGGGCTTTTTGTGCGTGGATCATGATTTTGAATGTGATTCTTTTGTAGACGGGGAGCCAGTGCAGGTCTCTCAGGTGCGGGGTGATGTGGTCCCGGTGTGGGACGTCTAGGATCAGGCGTGCGGGGGCGTTCTGGATTCTTTGGAGTCTGTTGATGAGTTTGGACGGGGCTCCGGCGTAGAGGGCGTTACCGTAGTCGAGTCGGCTGCTTACGAGGACGTGGGTGATGGTTTTCCATGTGTCCACTGGGATCCATCTGTAGATCTTGCAGAGCATACGGAGGGTGTGAAAGCAGGAGGAGGAAACTGCGTTGACTTGGTTGGTCATGCTGAGCTTGGAATCGAGGATGACCCCTAGGTTGCGTGCGTGGTTGGTTGGTGCCGGGGGGGTTCCCAGTGATGCTGGCCACCAGGCCTCATCCCACGCTGAGGGGTTGGGCCCGAAGATGAGGATCTCTGTTTTGTCCCTGTTCAGTTTGAGCTGGCTTGCCTCCATCCAATCGGCGATGGCTTTAATACCCTGGTGCAGGTTGGATTTGGCGGTGAGGGGGTCCTTGGTGAGGGAGAGAATCAGCTGGGTGTCGTTGGCGTAGGAGATTATGTTGAGGTCGTGTAGTCTGGTGATGCGGGCGAGGGGCGCCATGTAGACGTTGAACAGCGTCGGGATGAGGGAGGATCCCTGCGGGACGCCGCAGATGGGTTTGGTGGTTCCGGATTGGAACGGGAAGAGGCGGACTCTCTGGGTTCTGTCGGTGAGGAAGGAGGAGGTCCAATCCAGGGCCTTGCCTCGGATCCCTGCGGCGTGGAGGAGTGTGCGAAGTATGTGGTGGCAAACGGTGTCAAAGGCTGCGGAGAGGTCCAGGAGGATGAGGGCTGCTGTCACGCCATTGTCGAGTAGTATTCTGATGTCATCTGTGGCGGCGATGAGGGCGGTCTCGGTGCTGTGGTTGCTGCGGTATCCTGACTGGGAGGGGTCCAGGATGCTGTTGTCTTCTAGGTAGCGGGTGAGCTGGGTGTTGACGATCTTTTCGATGACTTTCACTGGGAATGGAAGCAGGGAGATGGGCCGGAAGTTCTTGAGGTCGCTCTGGTCCGCCTTGAGTTGATGTTGCGCAGGTGGGGCTCGATGAGGCTGTCGGCTTTGTTGGCGATGTGGTGCGGAAGGGGATCAGACGGGTAGCCTGAGTGGATGGTGTTCATGGTCTTGATTATGTGTTCGGTGCTTACGTTGGTCCAGGTGGTCACAAGGTCGTGGTGGGTGGGGTTCAGAGTGTTCGTCGTGGCGGGGAATGCAGGGTTCAGCCGGGGGTTGAAGCTGTTGTGAATGTCGGCGATCTTGCGGTGGAAAAAGGCAGTGAGGGTGTCGCACAGGGCTTGTGACGGCGGGATGTCGTTGGTGCAGGAGCTAGGATTGGAGAGTTCTTTCACGATGTTGAAGAGCTCTTTTCTGTTGTGGACGTTGTTGTCAAGGCAGTCTTTGAACGAGGCTCTTTTGGTGGTCCTGATGAGGTGGTGATGGTTGCGGATGGCGTCTTTGTGGGCTGAGTGGTTGGCGGGCGTTCTATCGCTGAGCCAGATGTTTTCGAGTATCCGGCAGGTGCGTTTGGAGGCCAGGAGGTCTGGGGTGAACCAGCTGGCTCTCTGGCTGGTGTCTCTGTCGGTGGGTTGTGTCACTGGTGCTACGGTGTTGGCGCAGTCTTCCATCCAGAGTCTGAGGGTGCGGGCCCCCTCATCGGGGTCGGTGGGGCTGGTCGGTGGATTGAGTGTGAGGTGTGTTTCTAGTAGTTCTTTGGTGACTGTGCCCCAGCGTCGGCGGGGAATCTGTAGGGTGCGGTGGTGGGTGACGGGTTTCTGAAGGTGAAGTGGACGCAGTGGTGGTCGGTCCAGGTGAGCTCGGAAGCGTGGCTGAAGGCAACGTGAGGGCTGGAGGAGAAGATGGCATTGAGCGTGTGGCCGGTGATGTGGGTCGGGGTGGTGACGATCTGTTTCATTCCAAGGGTGGCAAGGTTGTCAATCAGGATGGAGGAGTTGCTGTTGTTGTTGTTTTCCAGGTGGTAGTTCAGGTCACCGTGCAGGATGTAGTTGGTGGAGGTCAGTGCGTGCAAGCTGATGAAGTCGGTGATGGAGTTGCCAAATTGGGGACGTGAGCTGGGTGGTCTGTAGAGGAGGGTGTCTCTGAGGGTGGTCTTGGTGTCCGTGTGGATCTTGAAGTGCAGGTGTTCAGCGGTGGTGAGGGTGTCGTCGGTATTTGTTGATACCTTGATGGTGTTCTTGTGGATGATGGCGATTCCTCTTCCAACTCAGTTGGTGCGATCTCTGCGGGAGATTTTGTATCCGGCGGGGATGGCCACTGCGATGTCTGGGGAGGAGGTTTCGTTCCGCCAGGTCTCGGTCAGGAAGGTGACGTCTGTTGATGTGGTGGTGAGTAGGTCCCAGAGCTCGACGGCATGCTTGCGTGCGGAGCGGGTGTTGAGCAGGATGCATCGCAGTCGGTTGGGTTCCATCGTTGTGGGTGCATCGGTGTCGTTGGTGCAGGCGAAGTTGTAATTCCGGCAGGTGAAGGGGGCGTGGGTGCGCTTGGGGGTGGCCTTGTAGCAGTTGGTGGTCCATCCGTGGTTGAGAGCGATGAGGGTGTTGGCGTCGTAGTGGAGTCGTGCTTCGTCGATGGTGCGGGGGCCAGGGGTTCTGGTGCTGGGCGCGGTCCAGGCGCGGACGGGCACAGACGGGCTTGCCTTAGGCTTGCCTTTGGTGCGCCAGCGGCGCGCCCGCGCAGCGGCCACCATATGAGGGGGAGGTGGGGAGGGAGGGTCTGCTGGGAGGCGGGAAGAGGGCAGTGAATTGGCACGGGGCCGGGGCCGCAGGAGAGGCAGCGGCGGAAAAAACTGCGGCAGAAGCAGGTAGAGCGAGGCCAGGGGAAGGCTAGCATGCTCAACGGCGAAAAATAGTAGGGCAGGGCAGAAGGGCATGCACACGGGGTACAGAGGAGAACGGGCGAGGGCACAGGCAGACAGGGTACAGAAGGCAGAAGGGATCGGGCACAGGCACTCGGGAGCAGAAGGCGGCAATAGGGGCACCAGGGGCAGGGAGGCAGCAGGAGCGAGGGGAGGCGGCAGAGGGCACAAGAGTGGCACAGGCGTCGGTGGCGCTGCAGCAGAGGGGAGAGCGACCTACCAGAAGGTCAAGGGTCGCTAACGTTCCAGGAGGCCACGTTAACCATCAAAAAAGAAAACCCCCTCCTCACTCCCCATACTGACCCACAATCAACAACTCCACAGACCTAAACACTGGAAACATGCCGCCATTCCACCGCCCCCACAAATCCTCCCACCCAACCCCCACCCCACTAAGAAGTTATGAGTCTGCTCCTCAAAATAAGAAAAAGCACCCCCTCACAGCCACCAACGGGAACCCTCCCCCCACCCCAAGAAACCCCCCCAACAACCTCAAAAACTAAGGACCATGGGACCAACAGGCCCCCAGCACAAACACCCTCCCAACACAAAAGGAGGAACATTGGGTAACATGGGCAAGACCCACACCCCCTGATCACCATGCTGTAAAGTACCAGGTTACAGAACAATGTCGAACAAACGGTATAAAATAAAAACCTCAGAGTCCTTGATGATCAAATCGGGTTACCTCTGGAGCCCCAGTGACCGCTCCAGCCAAAGAGCACTGCAACAGTACCACATTCTTCAGTCACTGTGTGGAAGGGCTCACGGTTGAATAAGGGGTCCCATGTGAGGATATAAATATCCCAATGCGATGGGGGTGTCTCAGCGATTTCCCAAAACTGTCTCCCAAGTATTGGGACTTCGTCCGAGTGGCCGTATTCAAAGATGAGACCAAAGGGAAAGGACCACCGGTAACGGATTTTATCTTCTTGCAACTTGGCTGTGATTGGACGCATCGCCTGTCGTCGGGCCAGGGTTGCGGGGGCCAAGTCCTGGAAGAGGGAGGAACTTTGGCCCTGGAATGATACCTCTTTCTTTTTCCTGGCGGCAGAGAGGATGGCTTCCTTGAGCTTGAAAGAGTGGAGCTTGACCAGAACATCTCGTGGGTGCTTTCGGCTCCCTGTCTGTAGCATGCCCACACGGTGTATTCTGTCCAGCTTCATTTTAGGTTGCTGCAGGGCGAGAAGCTCTGCAAAGAGACCTATTACAAAAGCCTCTAGATCAGGCCCTTCTGCACCCTCCTTCAGGTCTCGGATCCTAATATTCTCCCTCCGGGTTCCGTTCTCCAAATCTTCTGCCTTGAGCATTACTTGCTGGAGCTGGACTTGAAGGCTCTGCTGGCTGTCCTGGACCTTGGACTTAGCCGCCACTAATTCTTGCCTTTGCGCCTCTATCTCAAGGACACGGATTCCACGGCGTCCACATCCTGCCGTAGAGTGGTGAGCTTTTAAGTAAGATCAGCTTTCAATTGGTCCACCGATGCTCTAAGGTCTTGCTTAAACTTTCGGCACTGATCAGTCTTAAAGTCCCGGAGGGTAGCAACAAAATCTTCGCGTGTGAGCGCCATATCTGGCGAGGAGATGGTATCTGCAAGAGTGGGGGGCGTCCCAGAAGCTTTAAAATATCGGGAGACTTTATTAGTATGCTTCTTGGGAAGCATAGGTCCCCGTCTGTGGAGAGGCGCGTGACCCAAAGCTTGGAGACAGTCGAAACAGCACCCAATAGGGTCACAGGAGGAGCACACACCACTCAAATGAAGCAGGCCCTGCCACTTGCCCCAATTCAAACCCACAGAGCCATCAGTAAGACACAGCCTTCCAGAAGTCAAAAGGATGGAGTTGGTGCCCCCATCGGTGATAGAGAGCTGCGGGCACGTCTCATTCACCAGCCCCTGGGAGCCCCCCTCGTGAAAACCGGCTCCTGCAACCTCTACTGGTGACACAACCATGGCTGCACAATTAAGGTCGCTCACCCCTCGCTGCTGCCTCCAAACATCACTGCACCGCCACCATCTTAGGGTCAGGCAAGTCAACTCTGAGCCGTCCCTTCACTTCTGGAACAGGAGGCGCCCCCCGCAGCTGCTCTTTTCCGCTGCCAGCTCCGCCGCACAATAGTCACAGGAGACTGGAAGCGCGGCACCTCCCCATTTGCCGCCGCCGCTGAAGCAAGTCCTCCCATGCACCCGACGGCGCCATACCGGACCAAAAAGGGGGCCCCCAGTGCCAAGAAGAGGCCCCCACTGCCCCCAGCAGAGTCCACAGCTGTTCACGGGGCCCTCAAGCGCAGCACTCACAAAATGGCACCCGGAGCCCGGGAACTCCACTCCACCGACGATCAGGTTCCGTAGCACCCGCCCTCCAACGTCTGCACCATCGCCACCGGCATCAACACCTCCCGGAGTGTGGCGGACACTAGAGAGGTAAGTAGCACTGTCCCTAGTTGCCCGAAAATACTATTAGGCGATCAGCGGGGTCCAGAGCAGAACCTCTTCACCACCGCTCCGCCATCTTACTTCGTAACGTGCCCAAAAATGCTATTTTAACAATGACTTCTGTTTGTGTAGAAGCTCTACTTACTTTCCAGGAAACTTTATTACTCCTAGTTCTAATTCCCCTCATCAAAATAATTGCAAATTAAGTGTATCCTACCTCCTCACGACAGAGAAGACTTCTGGAAAAGCTAAGATGCAAGTCCTGCTCACCCTTATATGTGTGCTATAAAAGGGATTGGCATTCCCATCTGACATGCTAAGCCTCTCATCAAGGGCTATTCTAGTCACAGATAAGGTAGGGTGTAATGACTGTAAGTAATGAAGACATTTCCTCTATGTCTTCTGTCCCTGTCTAAGTCATTACTAATCAGGAATACCCAAGCACAAACAGGTGGCCTTCAAGTCTCAACAGATAGAGAAGCAAACAAAATCATGTATTCCAGCACACCCAGTGACTTTATTTACGGACCTAGGAATCGGGAGGCATCCATAGCGGTAGTCCCACGACCGATCTCAGTGGCGATCTCTCTCCCACAGGACCGTGCTCGATTGCAGGCATGGCTGCGGACACATAGAGAGATGCCCGCCATGAAGATCGGTTCTCCCCCCCGGCAGTTGAGAAGCCCTGGCTGGTGGGGATGCTTGCTGTGGGTCACTGTTCTTGAGCTTAGAGGGGCACAGCATTGTTTCCTGCCGCGATCCCCCTTTCGTAAGACCGCAGACGGGGGTGAGATGGACTTGACAAACAGGGAAGCTGTCACCGTGATCTATATTTCTCCCCTCATCGCCCTTGGAGCCCTGTCTAAGGAGGGCACGGTCGGATAGCTTGGCGATCTCCCAGGGAGCAGGAGGGTCCGAGACCAGCAATCTCCCAGGAAGCGGGAGGATCCGAGACTGCCTGACTGGTAGAGCTCGCAGCGGACATGCACCTGATCGGCGCACTTGGGGCATCAGCATTTCGCAGGCTTAGCGCCTTCCCCACCATTCTCTTGAGGTCATTCCAGAAAAGTTGGAGAGGCGGACTGAAGCGGAGGCTTGTACACTCTCTGGAAAAAGAGAGCAGTTCTGGCTTCTCCTTGCGGTGCGGCAGGACCCTTGACTCAGATGGGTCTTCGTGCCCGCTGCGACTGCTGACAACCTGCAGTTTGCGATTTTCATGCTGCTCTTGCAAACTGATTTGTGGGCTTCAACATTTGGTGCTCAATTTGGGGAGCAGGGCAGTGCTGTGGGACCCCAGACTCAGGTGGGTCCTCGTTCCTGCTGTGGTTGCAGAAAGGTCTGCTGACAATTTGCAATTTGTGGCTTTTTTCTTTTCGCTCATGCGGGCTTCATTCATTGTGGACTGCAGTTTCTGATGCACAGTAGAGGGAGATCATCGGGATCTGTATGACCTGGTCTGTCTGTTTGTTTGGTTGCTGCAGACCAGTTTACACACAGCTGGGAGCCCATTTTGTTTTGCGATCTCCTTTATGTAAGTGGGCGAAGGTCACCAATTTGCCTGAACACAGTTTTTAAAATGGCCGCAATATATATAACCAGGGAGAAAGGACTCATCAGACATGGATTTAGTCAGAAAGAGACTTTGGACTTCTCCATAATATCACGCCACAGAAAATAAAGAAAGGACCACTCATCACATTGCACATAAAAACAGAAACAAGACTACACCCCAAGAGGACCATACACTTGAAAGTGAAAGAGGACTACCTCACAGGAACTGATCTAGGTAGTAAACAGGCCGGTCATCTTGGACTGATTCATTCTGAATGGGTTATTCCCCAGAGAACTCGGTCAACATCCTTGATTCCCCCTTCAACAATGTCACAGGTAAGTGTTGCCCTTCTGTACTAACTCCACCTCAACTTCATAGTGCACACTGCCTCTTGATTCCCCCGACCCTCTCTACCCCCGCTAAAAAGCTTCAACTCCACTATGGAGCGCATTGGTCCACACATCTATTCCATTAATTACCCCACCAACCTTACCAAAAAAGCAGCCAAAGGCTTTAAACACAATATTTTAACATCTCACCTGAACCCCCTATCTTTGACCCTTACTTCTCAACTAACAAAGGACACATAACTAATCACATCATCTTCTATACCAAAAGAAGAACCCAATGGAGGAAAGCCTTTCTCCCCTATTCTTGATCACCTCCACAAGGAAAGCAGCACAAGATCTCCCGCTATCTATCATCACCTCCCAAATCTACAAAGCTGCAGCAACAATCACCATCTATCATAATGGGATCATCCTCATACAATCATCGGGCCGTAACCAAAATCTACTGGATAACATCTTTCCTCTCATCAAGGAAAATGTTGCAAGACCCCATCCCACCCCACCAGCCAATCTCAATCTCAGTTCACTCACCAACTCCCTGTCTGATTCCCCATTCAGTCTTGTTCCCCTGTTGTCCCATCCTGCATATACACCCTCCCCAGACCTAACCGTCACCCCTGGTGATAACACACATGATGTCCTACTTGTTCCCCAGCACCTCCAATATTCTCACTGTCCCAAGCACACCCCACACCTTTATCACCTTGTATCCCACCTTCCCACCTGCTCCCTCTGCAAAACTCCCACTGCCCCACTCTTTTCCCACATCAATATCTCCTCACATCCTCGAGATGACACACAACACCCCAATTCCTACTCCACCCCAACACCACCATTTTTCACACTGTTCCAATCACACCCCACACCCTTACCTCCTCACATCCTGCCTCTCCACACACCCTTTCTCCCCTCACCACTACACCCACTGTCCCACACATAACCCACATCCAGACCTCTTCGATCCTCGCCTGTACACCCCCACATTGATAAACACACAGGAAAATTACAGTATAACAGTATAACGTACCAGATTACGGTTCCCCCTAACCTACATACATGGCTCAACCACACCTCCCTCATCCACAGTCCATAGATTAAATATGTCACCTCTCACTACCGACCCCAGACTCAATGAGATATTATTATCTCTACAACAAGTCAAAGAGGACATCCAAACTCTTCATGACCCGATTTTACAACAACCCAAATTCACGCACCCAGAACTAGAATACAGAACATTCCTCTACATCAAACATTCGAAACTCATCAAACAACTGCATGCAAGCTCCCCGAAACATGAGCCCTTAAGATGGAGAACAGTGCCCTACTCCAATGCCTCATCCTATCTGGTCCATAGGAAAAACCCTCTATCAGCGAAAGACTTAAGCACCCTACTCCGTTCCTATGAGCTACTGTATCTCCCACTTAATACTGTGCAACCAGTTAACTTGCTAAAACATTCCTTAATGCAATCCATCTCCTCTAATACCCATAGAGTTACAAGACACAATTCTAGAGGTATAGTTGAAAACAACCTCATGCGAGTCCCCTCATACTTGAACTCAACCCAGCACCCATCAAGACTCAACTTAAATGCATACCTCTAAACTGCAGGTTGGCATTTAGACATGCAACTGATATAGCTGACTTCATTCTCACCAATGAACCTAACCTACTAATTTCGACCGAAACATGGCTAAATAACTTTTCTACGCCCAAACTAGATAAACCGTACACTGTACGGAATCAGCCATGAGCCACATAATAGATGATGCTCTAAAAACCCTTGACCAAAACTAAGCCTGTTTACTAATCTTGCTTGACCTTATTTTCGTCCTTTGACACCATCAAACACGACAACTTGCTAGATCTCCTGAAATACAGAATTGGATTATCTGGCTCTGTACTTACTTGGTTCACCTCTTTCCTCCAAAATAGATCACAAAGATTCAAGATAAATCAATCCTTATTCAAAGCCATCCTGGTCACTTTAGGAGTACCACAGGGATCACCCATCTCATCCACACTTTTCAACCTTATCATGGAACCACTCACTGAACTTCATAGCTCCTCTAAGGTTCATTATCACATATACACAGACAACCCACAACTCTACATAAAGATCCACTCACTTGAGGACATCAAATCTCCCAATTCAACACCCTAAAAACTAAATTCCTCTTAATCGCTCCCCCACCAACCAATCGACCGTCACCCTCGATTGGCTGAATGACCTAACAGCACTCAAAGGTCAACCTCTCATTATTGACTCAGCTAAATCGATGGGAATAACGCTGGACAGAAATATAAACATGCAGAAACACATCAGCGCCTCTACAAAAGGAGCACATTTTCAGATGAACACCTTGAGAAGGCTCAAACCCTTCCTGCCCGCAAACAACTTCAAACAGGCAGTTCAAGCTCTAGTAATCCCAAGAGTAGAATATGGGAGTGTCCCATATTGACGACAGCCCCTCTAAGAGCTACAATCAACACAGCTTCCACACTCATCACAGGCTCCAAAAGAATCTGTCACATCTCCCCAGACCTTAGAGCCCTCAACTGGCTACCTTTCAAGGCTAGAATTTATCTGAAAATCGCATGTATGACGCACACGGCCCTACATCACAATACCCCGAGTTATCTAGCTCAGAAACTTGTGTTCTCTAGTGGTGACAGATCCATCAGGAGATCCAGGAATCTTCTCTTGAAACGGCAAAGATTTGCCAAGAAGAAAACATACAACCGGACCTTCTCAGGAATGGCTCCCAGGATCTGGAATGCTTTGCCCCCAGAAATGAGACAGAACCCTTTTACTGCCTCTTTTAAAAAAGAAGTGAAATCTATTCTCATGGCTAAATTTACTTGAACTATTTATATATCCGTGTAATATATTTGCCAGCTTGTTTTAGTCACTACTTTGTACTAGACTCACTCATATTTGTTGCTATGATTTTCTCTGTTTCTTACATTTGTCCTGTAAAGCGCTCTGATACCCGCAAGGTTCTTGTTCGCGTTGTCAAGATCAGCAGTCTGCCACAAGGTGGCTTTGTTTGGCTAATTTAGATATGACCACAACAACAGTTAATTTTGAATTCAATATTCATTAAAATGACTATTCCCTGCAGCCCAAGCCATTGCTATAGTTTTGGGGGCCTGGAATAGTCCTAATTGTCAAACTTGTAAGAGGAGTGTGATGGTTGCTAGTTGCATTGTTACCATCGTTGGCAGCATGGCAGGGCCAATGTGTGGTGCAAGCTGCAGTGGCCGCCTGACAAGAGCCCTGGCACTTATTTTTTCCCCACAAATTAAGTACTACTTGTTCGCCAAACAACTTCCTGACACCGTTCACATGAGAAACGCCTTCTAATATCAGCTGATTACAAAAGGTCTCTGCTCACAGTCAATAGATGTAAGGTGAAACAAACACGACGTTTGTTATGATGAATTGCAACACACAAAGAATACTTAATAGTTCATGCCAAGTAGATTAATGTGCTGGCAGTCTCGGATTACCTAATACAAGGAAATAAACCACATTAAGCAAGTGTCAAATGAGAACAGAGGCTCATTATGCGACCAGTGCTTAATCCACCTTTTTAATATATTGCACTTCATTGTATTTACTTCTGCTGCGTAGTTGTATGAGCCAAAGACTTGAAAGCCAATGAACTTGGGCCGCATCACAGAGAGGTTGCTTTAGCAGGCTCTGGGTTAATTTGAAAAGCAGCACTAATGGAATGGAGTGGACAAGGAAATGAGTATCATTAATCGAGCAGTTTATAAAGTTTGGCGATGAATTAGGCGGTTCTCACATCTGTCAGCAAAGACTGAATGAGATTCACAGGGAAGAAACATCATTTTAAATGAGGTGATTACAAAGAGCAAGTATGTGATCCTGGAACGTGTTTGAGAAGATAATGCCACTATTTTTCCACTGATAATCTTAATTACGCTTGTACTTGTCCAGTTAGCACGCGTGAGGTGAATCTCACATCGAGGCAGTCAAACCTCTGAAGAATGCTACAAATGTAAGGCGCACCCAGTCCAGTCGGGCGCCACAAAAATACGTCCATTCCCAGCATTTCCCCTGACATGCATGTCAGAACCAAAGGCTGGATCAGTCAAGGAAGGGAGGACAGGTTGCAGCTGCTGGAACCAGTGTGAGTAATGCTAAGAATAATGAAGAAAGCCAGCAACCATAACATTCCTCCCATAATCTCTTACCCAGAACGGAGATGGTGCCATATACATGCAGCAGGTCAAGTCCAGGATGTGGTCCAACATAAAGCTGTCAAAAAGATACAAAGAACTGCTGTCAGGAAGGCATTCAACTCCAGAAGAAGCATCTTCAATTCCCATAAGAGGAAAGAGTGGAGGCCTGTGGACCAGTGCCATCTTAACGCATGGGCACGTTAGACAGTTGCCCGGTAGCTCCACTTGCATAGGGTCCCATGCAGACAAGAATTTAACACTAATTTTCGGTTAAACATTGTTATTCCTGTGGGCGCTTGTGTAGACAGGGCCAGTGCACTGTTTTGACCAGGGGCCTATAATGCTGTTAAGACAGCCCTGCTGTGGACCCAGCTCAGCTAACTTCAAAAGAGAAAAAAAAACTACAGGGGAGAAAGAGAAGTTAAAACAAATTTGACACCATAGTTCTGTCTGTGCATAATAAAAGGATGCGAAGCTAAAAACTGAGACAAGATGAAAAATTAACAGCATAGAATAACAAGCAAGGCAAAGCAAAAACCATCAAACAAGCCTGTAAGAAATTGGGCTAATAGTTGTGAAGGATAATACTCTCTTTACTGGGAACCAAGTACCCCAATGTGAGACCTGACTCTCAGGGGAGGTGGTGTGGGCTTGTAATCTCTGTACTCTGGCACACAATAACAACACTCAATAAATTATATTGCAGTCAGTGATTTTTCTTTGTAAAAGGAAAATTGCATTTGTTACACACATAGAAACACTACTAATACTGCACATTAATTTACAAATGTATACATCTGGCAGATGGAAATACCTTTTGTGAAATTTTGAAATCACATGTGACCCCGAGTGGGTCATGACCCTCATAACTAAAATAGCCCCTCCATCTATAGCAGATGCAACACCACAATATAAAGGGGTACATTCACTAATGTCAATGGTTTTTCCACTCCTTGTCACTTTATCACCAACTCACATCATTTGATATATATTTTTGTGTATTTGACAGTCTTATACGAAAAAGAAAAATATGTTTACCTAATATTTAGATATATGACATTGAATATACTCAAGAATTATAATTGTTGCTGTATGTTGTTTATTTAGGTGATATGCTTTTGGGGGTGTTGAATAATGGTCAGTATAAGCTCACACTCTCCCAGTTTTTTGAAGGACAAACATTGATCATATATAGGTGTGACAATTTAACACCTATTTTTCCTATAAAGCAATTGCAACACTCAACAGGAAGCATTGCATTTTGTAAAACTAATATTATAAGGCTTATTCCAGATCAGCACCTACTTCTACATGGTCTCTTCTGTGCCAAGCTACCTGCGTGCAAATAGCGAACCGCATGTGCACACATGTTCGTGTGTAATCAGCCCAGCGCCTTATCTTAAAAGACAGACTTTGGTGGTACACTCAAGCAGTCCAATTACCGTATAATTACTATGAGTGAGACTCACCCACAATAAAGGTCCAAAGACCGGGTGATCAAAAGGCAAAAAATTCAGACTTACTAAATGGGTTGAACTCATTTACTTTAAAGCCACTCCAGAATGTAGGACTCCTAGACAGCTGAGGATAAGAGATCAAAATGGATAAATTCTTAAGCGTGATAGAAGTGAGACTAATCCCACAGCACCTGTCTTTTCTACATGCACAACATGGGTTGGCTCCTTTTCTTTGTGTTGGGTCCACGTACCTTCAAAGAGGGTATGCAGACTTTTGGAACCCAAACTGTGTTTACAAACTTCATGAAGGACCCCAAGCTAGGTTCAAGTATCATGGACCTGTAAACCACCAGCTGGGTTTGCAAAAGTCAATGTCCTGCGGTGGCTTTATTGTGTCTGTGACCATATTTAATTGTAAAAAATAGAACTATTTTAGAAGAAAAAAAAGAATTATCTTCTGTCTTTTTCTTTTAAACATAGACATTCAAATAAAGAAAGTAGTCGAATAATGGATACAAGGTGTGTACTTCTGCTGCAGCCCAGATCTTTTGGCCTTCCCTCGCTGTGCATGGATGAAGGTCTAGCACCTCAAGGATTGTCCACCCACATACTTGGTGTTGGGGAACTGTCAACCCACGGTTTAAGATGATGCCAGCGTGACTTGCTCACAGCTCATGGATGAACGCTTAGAGCTGCAGCTAAGCTCCGGTGTGCATGGACAAAGGCAGTGCGCCGAGTGGGTTTGTCTACCATGTCGGGTTGAACGCAGAGCATGGCGGAAGGTGATGCTCTGCAGCCAAATTCCACTGCATACCACTGAAGGCTTGCCACTCAAGACCTTATGACCAACACTGGCTGTACACAGCTAAAGTGCAAGACTGAGCCAACCATGGACAGCTGGGTTTGGCCAATCCTGGGAAGTGGAGGACTTGGCCTCCCATGCCCTTTGGAACTTAGATGTAGTATATCATTAAAAAAATGGGATATTCATAGGAAAAAAACAGTTAACGTTGTTAGCTTGGTTTATAACACCTTACATAAGCATAAAAGAAACCCTGAAATTGACTTTGAAGCCACAGTTAAAGTATAGTTATGTTTATGACTTAAAGCCAAAAAACCCTGACGTTCATCAGTTATAATTAGCTCCAAAATGCATAACTTGCACATTGGCCTTGTGAACCATTACTCACACATCAAGTGCAATGCGTATGACCTCACATTATTTAGAACAATAAATAGCAGGACTTTAAATGAAGGACCGGATCGAGAGTTTGGCGATGGACCGTCATTCCTCCATCATGGCGGATACGATTCATCTGTTAGGCCAGCAGTTATCTATCTTCTGTATCTAGTGTTTGGCTTTAAGGACCGCCATCCATCTAATCATCAGAATTTCAGCACTCAGTCATTGGTCCCACATCCTCTTTCTTCATGACTCTATTCTGTCAACGTTGCTATGTCAGTCATCTGTCTGCCACCTTGTCTCCTGTCACAGTGGAATGGAAGGCCCTCATGACTGAGGTCACCAATGACAGTAGGGGTTTTCAACAGTGAAAGCGTATATCTATGTTGACGTACTGATCTGTCAACACATGCTTGATCAAAATCTACTCATCAACTACACCTGCAGTTCTCTTTACAATAGACACTACTAAAACTGCACAAACCATGTATCACTTAGAACACCAACCACCAGGTGCAAAACTGCTTATCAATATTGTGTAAAATGTCTGGATTAAGACAACTCCGATTCTAATAAAAAGCGTTACCTGTGATGTTAGGGTTGAGCGCCAGTTGTTTGGAGCACTGGTCTAGGCAACAATCATGACCCAGAGAATGGAAATGAGGACCAGCATTGTGAAACATGTAAATGATGTCTTCATTATCAGATGCTAACAGGAGAACACCTGAAAACTGTGGAATTGTCTACAGGGACAAATCTGTTCCTACACTTCAACAAAACACCAGGAAGCCCTGGCAACTGTTGGTGGGTCTGCAAAGTCCCTCAAGCTCAGGGAGGAGAAGGTGTTGTCTATACTCCACATAGGAGGCATTGTAGAAAATGCAAGTGGAGTGAAGACTGTTAAGTACAAAGAGGTGGGACCTTACATTTTGACCACAAATCACCCTCATGTAACAACATCTATCGAGTTACTTAAAACACTGAAAGCTCCACCACTCTTATCATATTTACATAGCCCATTATAACTCTCTTGATCCGCTAAAATATATCAGAAACTGCATGTAATAAAATAAAAAGATTATTTATTTATTTATTTATTTTAAGAGTTTTATATAGCGCTGCTAGACCCGGAGGTATCAGAGCGCTTTACATGAGGAATTTAGCATTTAGCATATTACAAACATTACAAAATTTACATGAAAGATCGTTGCGAGGAAGAGGAAAAACAAGGTTATACAATTACATCTAATGATTAGATCATTACAAAAACAGAAGATATTAGGGAGCAATGGGAGCGAGGGAAAATAGGGGTAATGGAAAAGAGGGAGAAGGGAAACATGGGAATGAGTGGGAGCAGGGAGAATGGAACTGACAAAGGACGGAACAAGACGGCAGGTCAGGATCAGAGGAGAGGGTGAGAAGGAAGATGGGGACAAGAAAAGGGGTTCTGAGAGAGGGAGAGGAGGTCATCGGAGGAAGATATAAAGAGACAGCAGCGAAAGGACGAGGAGTGCCATGCACCAATGTCCGGCTGGGTAGGTGACGGCCGCGGGCGCCAGACTCCTCTATAGCCAAACCAAGCGGCTCCACCGGGCATCGGCCATGTCGTCTCAACGTCTTTACATAATTTTACACAAAATTATAGAATTACACCAGTTACAAGTTACATGAGGAATTTAGCATATTACAAACGTTACAAATTTTACATGAAAGATCGTTGCGAGGAAGAGGAAAAACAAGGTTATACAGATACATCTAATGATTAGATCATTACAAAAACAAAAGATATTAAGGTGCAATGGGAGTGAGGGAAAATAGGGGTCAGGGAAAAGGGGGAGAAGAGAAGGGAAACGTGGGAATGAGTGGGAGCAGGGAGAAAGGAACGGACAAAAGACGGAACAAGATGGCAGGTCAGCATCAGAGGAGAGGGTGAGAAAGAAGATGGGGACAAGAAAAGGGATTCTGAGAGAGGGAGAGGAGGTCCTCAGAGGAAGATATAAAGAGACAGCAGCGAAAGGACGAGGAGTGCCATGCACCAATGTCTGGCTGGACAGGTGATGGCCTCGGGCGCCAGACTCCTCTATAGCCGAACCAAGCGGCCCCACCGGGCAATGGCCATGTCGTCTCAACGGCTTTACATAAAGTTCCAAAAAAACAGATGAACATGAAAATCAAGATCAGAAAGAACGGGGAAAGCTGGTAAACCACAGTAGGAGACAGCAGCGGGGAAGAAAACGAGACAAATGTCCAAAGTCCGGCTGGGTAGGCGAAGGCCATAGCGGTGTGCCAGAGCCAGTCTTCCCTATAGCTGTCAGAGCTGCTCTACCGGGAGTCGGTCATGTTTGCGTTTCGGACTCCGCCAGAATAGAGTGAGGATCAGGAGGTGGTCAAAAAGTCTAGTCTTTGGGGTACCTATGTGAGAGATCAGTTTAAAGCAATGTAATGAGGACATTCCAAGATGGCCGAATCCTTAGTATGACTTGTTGCCCGGATATATAGTCCTTTGTTAGTGTCCAACATTGGTGAGTCCTATTACTCTGTTTAATGATTGTAGGGACTATGGTCCTCTTTCAGTTGTCATAGGGTAGTGGGAACACACCAGCAAGCGGCCATTTTAAATTAAACAACTATGTTGAGGAGTCCGTAGCATTTAAATAACTACAGGGCCAGTAAAATAAATAAAGTGAAAGTAAAAAAGAAAAGAAAATTAAAGTCACCGACTGAAGTTCGAGTTATCAAAATGCAAGGCAGCCAAGGTGGAGGAAAAAAGAAACTTGCCTTAGTTGTCAAAAGTGCCTCCTATGTGGTGTGAGCAGGACGGTGATGGCGCTGTGGATCCTCTCTGGGATCTTCGTGAGGGCCCATGAAGTCGGCATAGGTAGGGAACCAGATCTTGACCTGAGTGTCGTTCAGCTGCAGGGAGTTGGCGATCTCGATGCGCCTGGCCCGGGTCAGGTACCGATTAAGTAATGTCACTTCAACAAAAATGTTTCTGTTCTGGGTTTTATATTAATATATCACTGCAGTGAAGGAGTTTAATTTCACTATTTGATTTGGACAATTGAACTAACACACATGATTCCAATGATATGTAAAAGTCAAGAAATTTAAAAATGTGGGCATTGGTGATTAAAGTTGATCCATTTTGTCACACTGTTGTGACACACCTTACCTCCCACATAACATTGAGTATATTGGGCCTTAAAATGGGCAAGTACTTCTCATTTTTAGTCTAAAAACAAACACATATCCATTGGCTCATCTAGATTTAATTGGAAATGAAGTGATGTGTGCATATGTCACTCAAAAGTCCTGCAAAGTGGCTTGTATCTGCTGACCAGAGTAGCTCAGCTCTCTCACTCAACTGAGGCAGAACATACCTCTGCTAACAACAGATTCTAAAGGGATAGAGCACCATTGCAAGATAATGTCCAGTGACTGTCAGGCTGTAGGAAAAATACTGTCACATACAGTAGGTACGAACTGAGGGGTAGTTCACCAATCACACTGTGTATCTAGCTAATAGACTCGGTTCTACAAAACGTGGTTGGTTGATTTACAGGGAATCAGCAACACTAGATGTCTTCAATGCACACCTGCATATTACCTACAGAAAAAGCCAAATGTTCCATTTATTTATAAATAACACAATAAAGCACACTTTTTTGTTTGAAAGTCAAAAGAAATCATTGTGAATCTACGTTTTAAGGCATGTTAACTTGTATGTTGCATTCATATGTTGAATGCCCACACAAACTTCCCTAAGCATTCTAAAATTGTTCGACATCAGTAATACTGACAGGTAAGCGTTGGAAGTATTCTACTTTGCACAGTGTTGCTAAAGCATAGTATGATGAACCACCGGACAGGAGGGCCAAACAACCTTAGGTCCCATGGCTGACACACTCTAGGCCAGTTTTACCCTGTGAACTCCCAAATCAATTTTTTCACTGTGCATCAGTATTTCACACAGTATTTATTTGGGTATATAACTTAAAATTTAAGTCTGCCTCCTTAATTTTATGAGTAGCTTGAGAGAAATAATTGTTGAACAGTCTGACGTTATTCATTGAAAATGTATTGCATTTTTCTTCAATGTGACACAGCAAGATCAGACTGATCAGTCTCCACTACGTTGTGCACTATAAGTGATTAAACAAGACCACAAGCCTTGAGCAGGACCTTTTTCCAATGAGGGTAATCGTGAGAACCAGTTTGACCCATCAGGCTTTTGTGAGCAGCTTGCTAGGCCTTTCCCTCTCATTGAGGGCACAATAACATCCACAGGAGTGCTGTCCCCTTTACCAACATCAGTGACCCACAAATTGTCTGTGGCCCCACATCACCAACAGCTGTGGCCACCCCTGTCTTGGGTCCTGTGACGATTACAGCCATAACACCTGCGTTGCATCCAGGGCATACTTAACATTTAGCCATAGGGCAGTTTGAGAAGGGCTGGGGTAGGGCAGCGCAGGGTGGAGTCAACAACATCAACATCATGAGTAGAGACCTGGTCGGTGCAGATCCACCGCAGATGGATCAGCTGGGCTAAATTATTGAATTCCTACAGGCCCAAAATAATCTCTTGGTGCATCATCTGAGTGCCCAAAGTTATACACTGGGAGGTGCAGGGTGGCCTCAGAACATCTGCAGCACTGTCTGATTTAGCTGCAGCTTTCTGTGGTTGTTAGAACTGGGGGTCTCTAGTTGGCAATGGTATACACCCTTGTCCAAATAGGGACCCTTGCTTCTAAGTCAGGATGAGGGGATTACACTCCTAGATAACCCCTGCTCACCCTCTTGGTAGCTTGTCTCGAGCAAACAGGCTTATCAGAGAGGCAGTGTGTTAAGCATTTGTGAATACACACAGTAATACAGTGAAAACACTGCAGATGGACACCACACAGGTTTTATAAAAATAAGTATTTTTTTTTTTAGACTTAACACAAGACCACAAACGACAAAAATCCACAATACTGTACTTAAGATTGACTTAAAGATGGTAGAAGTTGCTTAGTTCAAGTTGGTCATAAATGTGACACAGTTCTCACAAAAAGTACCTGGATGCGTAACGCGAAATACACAAAAGGCTCGCAGCGTTGGAGATGATCCGTCGTGAATCAATTCTTGCGCAGAGTAGGGGATGCGTTGTAATACTTACCGGAGCGGAGGTGATGCGTAGATTTTCGGCCCGGTTGCGATGCGAAAGATGGCGCCTCGATGCGATGCGACTATCCTGGTGTGATGCGATAAGATGGCACCCTTGATGCGACGATGCAAAACCGATGCGTACGCGCCCTGGCAGCCTCGCGATGACTCTGTACTTTGGAACCACAACAGGCCCTGTGACATACTTCTCTGGTGATGCCAGGGCGACCCTCTCGATGGCGTCATTTAATTACCAAACTATAGCCCCATGAGCTATTTTCACTGGAGGGGAGGCTTCTAGTCACACAGTTGTCAAAGCTTCTCTCCCACCCCAGCAATGCCTCCCTGTGGCTCAGATGAAATGAGTATACCAATTGGGTATAGTATGAGTTCATGTTTCTTTTTTATATGCACAATTAGCTGCAGCATTGAGTAGGCAGACCACATTTTGCTTTCTATTTAGAGTGGTGCAGGGATCACTTTTTGGTCCTGATGAGAAGCCAGGGGGATGGCTTTGAAACATGTAGACTAAGGAGGTGTGAGCCCATTTCAGCATACATCCCCCAATCCCCATTTTTACTAATAACAGCTACAGGGAGTATTACATTTTAGTTTCCACACAGCCAGGTATTTTTTTAAAATCTCATTATATTCACTCTGATCCTTCCACCATGGGACCTTTTGGTGGGTGAGAGTTATTTTAACAAAACATTTTGTTTTTCTATACATTTTCAGGGAAACATACCGTTCTTGACACCATTGAACCAATCTAGGAAGGGTACTGTTATCAAGGGTGGACTTTCTTTGGTTTTAAATGATTCACAGAGGAGGGTGTGTCCACTACTTTCTGAACCTTTCCACTCCTTCTTTTGTATATATTTATCGTTTATAAAACCTTCAGCTCAACCCTGGGTAGCTGTGGCTTCGAGCAGCAAGGCTTAAACAAAAGAACAAGTGTAAAACATTTATGGCCCGATTGCGATGTGGGAAGAAATTGCTCAGTTCGTCGTTCAGAGCCATTCTTACCTCATCGTAATCCCCAGTTTGGAATAATTTCCGACTGACCCATTTCGATGGAGTCGGTCAGAAATTATTCCAAACAGGAGTTCAGAATGGCTCACAACGGATGAGGAGAGCTTGTCTGCCACTCAGAAGGGCTTCAGAAATCCCTCGGCTTTCTCAATGATTACTACATCAATTTCCCACTGCCTTTCTGTGCCGGCCTTTCCGACACAGAAAGTCATTAGGAAACTGTCTTGCAGGCCCCCAACAAGCCCCCATTGGTGCAAGGCTGCCGAGTGGTGGTACTGGGCACCTATTGGGCCCCCCTGTTGAACCCTGCACCTGGTGGCAGGCACCTTGAGGTGCCTACCACGGGATGCAGGGATGAACTGCACCTCTGCTCTTTGCTATGAGAGAATGCATTCCATTCGGAATGCCTGCTCCTACATCAAAGTATAGGGTCATTAACAAACTGGTTTGGTTGCTTCCTAATAGCTGGGCTGGAACCAATGACAGAACGTCATTTGGTTCCATTTCCAGAGCACTATTGGACAGACTCTGGTCTGTCCAACAACACAATCGGGCACTTAGAAGTGTGAAGCGAAAACAACAAAATACAAGTCACAAAACACAAAAGAAAATCCCACATCAATTTATTTTTATGAATTTTTAGACAACAAAATGAACAAAATCTATCAGAGGGTATATGAGTCTCTACCGGTAGTAGTGCTCAGAGGGTTGGTTGTTTCGTAGGTTGAATTTGTGGGTGGGTATGCACCAGTAAGTCCCTCATGTTCTGAGTGTGTTTGAATGCAAACAAAGGAGTAGGTCCAGGAGTAAAGTTACCTGTCTGGAGTATGCCCCAATGTTTCTTAATGACATTTTGTACTTTATTGGAGCTAGGGGTGAATGTAGTGACACATGTAAAGAGTGTCTGTGGGTGTTCTTACCATACTCTCCAGAAGGCTTTCCCTATGGGTGTTTTTTGCCCTCTTGGAAGCCTGGTGTATCACCTTGCGTGAGTAATGCTGTTCCTCTAAGTTACATGCCATGTGGTTGCCTGCTTTTCGTATTCTGCTACGGTGTTGTAGTTCCTGGGTAGATGGAGGAACTGCCCCACTGTGAGGTTATCCCTGAGGGTCTTTGGGTGATGGCTTTCGTAAAGCAGGAGACTGTTCCTGTCATTAGGTTTCCTGTAATGGGTGGTAAGTATTTGGCCATTCTGGATAGAGATTGACAGGTCAAGGGAGGAGATGGTACTCTCTGACTTGTAAATTTCAGAAATGGGTCCAAGGTGTTAACCCACTCACAGAAAGAGGCACAACTGTCTATGTCTCCACTCCAAAACACCAGAATGTCATCGATATAGCGACACCACCCTAGTATGTGCAGCCATAGCTCTCAAAGAAAATGTCTTTCCTTTTTGGAATCAACTTTACCATCAGGTATAAGGTACCAGCATGGGAAGCACCTTTGCTCCGAGTCTGGCCTGCCTGTATATGGCCTCATTTGAGAATAGGTTCATCCTACATGATAGCAACCCACATCAAGAAAACATACTAGTGTGGCGTCGCTATATCGATGACATCTTGGTATTGTTATATACTCAACCTCCGCCTTCTTAAGCCCAGCAGAGAATATATCCCATTGTCTCTTTGCAGACACAGCAGCCTGTCTTGTCTGCTGAAGTACTCCCTGTATCTACAACTGTTGTACCCACAGCTCCAGTTATCATGCCTCCTGTTATTTCTGTCCTTTTGCCATCCTTGATGACTGTGACCGCTATTACATCCACTGCCCCTACTCTTGTGCCCTCTGTTCTTTCTCCTTGGGTGCAATCTATGACCACAGTTCTACATACTACTCCTGTTACCCCTCCTCCTGCTGTTATACATCCCCCAGTGTTTTTATATGTTGATACCCCAGTACGTGGGTTTGAATATTGAGATTTGGTGAGATTTAGTAAACAAACAGGTCCATTGGAGCAATCTGAAATAGGGAAGGAAAAGAAGAGGAAGATAGCGAGTCAGGCCATGCAGTGGGCTCGTAATGCAGTCTAGAGTGTGGAGGATATTTTGCAAGTTATACGTGATTTCGAGCCCTTTTTACAACAGCAAGCTCTTCAACATATGTCTGCTACACTGATTGATCTTTGGTATACACACATTGGGTCTGAGGCTCCTCAAATATTATTTGACATTAGAGACTGTGTTTATGTTACTGATTTGGAACCGGCACAGGTGTTTGGTAATGTTACTACCATAGTTTCTTATAGAGGTCAGCTGTATTGTAAGAGCCCTACTCACATAACTCATTTCTTATGCGTGAAGTCCACCCAATTTACCACCCATAAATACCTGAGTTAACAGACCAGCGACATACGGTCACTAGACCGGCTGTACCTGCCCGCTTTCAGTAGCAATGGGTTTGTACTCCATGGAACAGAAGCAAGGTTTTAGCCTTTAAGGTAACCCTGCCGGATCCTAGGAAAAATCCCAAAGCTGATTATAAGAAATGGACAGAAGCTGCCTCTTCTTCTGTAATGACTCTAGAAATATTCTTTGGCCTTCTTGTTCCTGTTGATATTTGGTGGCAGGTGCGTACTCAAGTTCATGTTGCTGAGTTGGGTGGTACATGGGATGTGATTAATGGATGGCATCAAGAAAGGAAGCCAGGAGATCGCCGTGTGCAGAGATACTCGCTTTGCCTGGTCGTATTATTACATATATGCATACCCTTATTCCACTGAATAAAATAAGTTGAGATAGATTGACAGCTTGTCAACAGAAGGATGAGAGTGTATCTGATTTCTTCACTGGTTTTAAGATATGTTTGGCAGGATATGTCCATGGTGGAAGGAATTTATTTGTTTGTTGACAGGTTTGTTACTAATCTCCTTCATGAAATAATGACTCATTTCTTGGCGTCTGAAAGTACTTGGTCCACATATTCTCCCTCTGTTATCCTAAATATGGCTCAATAGTATGATCATAGAGATCAGGAGGAGAAGGATAAAACAGATAAAAAACACAAGAATTTAAAGACAAAAGTGTTGTTGGTCCTTCTAGACAACTCCCACATACTAGACAGCCGTCAATGACACCTTTGGAACAAAATCAGTGTGCTTTTTGTAAGGAGGAAGGACATTGGCATAGCCATCTCCCTGTGCTTCTACAGAAGGTTTCGTCCTCTAGAGGACGTGGTTCTGGTGGTAGAGGCCGTGGAACCGACAGCAATCAGAATGCTGTGGCTCCAGTGGGCCGCTCTGACAATAATTATTCTGATGACTCTAGAGATGGGCAGTATTATCATGATTATTATGATGTGGATGTTGTGAAAGGTATGTCTTATAGTTAGGACAGCAAAGGACAGGATGGGGGACCAGTTCAGAAACGTGTAGATCAGTTTTGTCCTTATGTCACAGCAGATTTGCAAGGTTCAACTAAGGAATATTTAGTGGATACAGGTGTGACAAAAAGTTCTGTTTCCCGACATTTGGTTCCTGGGGTGGCCCTGACTGGCCAGAATGTTTTGGTAGGTTTTTCCAGTGTACCGGTTGTCAGCCCCATTTCATACCCCTGTGCGCTTACTCTTGGTCCTTTTACTGTCGAGTCCCGATTTTTGTTAACATCTAATTGTGGTAAAAATATGATCATTGTTTGTCTAAGGATGAGGCCCCTTCCAGATGAGTTTGCTCCGATTCCCCCTACATTATGGGCCACAGGTGACACATACGTGGGCTATTGCATTTACCGCCAGTTTCTATACAGGTAAAGATAATGTTATTTTGCCCTGTATTCCTCAATATAAAATACTGTAAGCAGGGGAACAAGCTCTTCTTCAAATTATTCAGGATTTGATACCAAAGAGAGTAGTTGTAGAAACCTCTGACAATATTTGTAATAGTCCTATTCCTCTGGTCCTTAAGAGGGCACCTTAGGGTTCCCCAGATGCTAATGATGATGTCTATCATTTTGTGAGTGATTTGTGAGAGGTTAGGTGGGTTTGGGTGGGGGGAAGGGTTGGTCGGGTGGAGATGGTCTTTGGGGGGTTGTAGGTTGAGTGGGTAGGGTGGGGTTGCTGGTGGGGGGTTAAATCAGCAACAGTCAGTTGTAGACACAGAAGTACTTTGATATTGAAGTCTGAAAATATCAATAAGAAAATTTGTTTTGAATCTAATGTTGTCGGAATTTGTTTTGATGGGCTTTTTTTCGTTTTTATAAATGGAAATTAAAATAAAAATATGTTCCCTGAATATCAATGTTCTTAATGATAGTAAAAAAAGGGGGACTCTAGCTAAAATTATACAATTACTCCGAATAGACATTCTCTGCCTGCAAGAAACTCATGTTGCATGGGAGAAAAGGGGGCTTCTGAATAACTTAGGATTAGATTTACTGGTTTGCTCTAAACAGACGGGAATTAACGACGCTGAGTTATTTCATTCCGTAAATCAGGAGCTATCTGTCTGCACCTCTCCTATTATTCTTTGTGGGGATTTAGACATTCACCTAGAAGCTAATTTTGATATTAGACACGATAAATATACGGGCCTTAAACCTCGGACCTTCAGAGCCCTGAAGAACCTATCGATGGATAATTGTCTCACGGATGTTTGGTTCTTTTTGTATAGTAAAGACCCTGGTTATAGTTTTTTTTCTGCCCCGCATCGGAAGCATGTTTGTCTTGACTATTTTTTATTGTCCCAATTCTTTTTTGATAAAGTAAAGATGGAGACTCTCCCCAGATTATTATCGGATCACAATCCTTTAGTAATGTACGTTAGTCTACCATCAGTATGGGAAGGGCCCAAAACAACTTGGTCATTTCAGAGGAGTCTATTACTCGATGACAAATATATACAATACATGTCCAAAATTATACAGGAATTTTTTGATATTAACAATGACAGTGCGCCTATCCCAGTTGTGTGGGACACATTCAAGTCTATAGTAAGGGGAGAAACCCTAAAGTATTCAAACTTTCAATGTAAAAGTAAACGGGACAAATTCAAAAAAGACTCTGATATGGTTTTGCGGGCAGAAAGAAAACTAGCCGAAAGTATCAAATCCAACACCCATATTGAAGAATCCCAAACTGATCTTTCTATCAAACGTAGTATTGTATATTCCCATATTGTGGAGCGAGTGATTTTTCAATATAGACAACATGGAACGGAAAGCTATGAGTTAAGTGAGCAAACAGGCAAAATATTGGCTCAGAGACTACGTCAAAAGACTACAGCAAATGAAATTCTTAAAATTCGAGATCTTAGTGGGACTGTCAGAGTATCCAAGAAAGATATATTAGTTGCCTTTAGCAAATTTTATCAGTCTTTATATTGTCAACCAAATAATATAGCTGACATAGAAGTTAGAACATTTCAATATTTGGAGGGTATAGATGTAACTCGGTTAACGGAAGATCAGAGGGAACCCCTTAGCGCTATAATTACATGGGAAGAAATAGAAGTAGCAATAATGGGGTTGGCTCCTGGTAAAGCAGCAGGTCCGGACAGTATTCCACTAGAATTTTATCGAATATTTAGGAGAGTTCTAAAATCAGAACTTATAAAACTGTTTCAATTGGCATTTTTCGGCACCCCTCCAGAGTCATGGTCGCTAGCCACTATTGTTATTTTTAAAAAGAAAGGGAAGCCCAGCGAAGAACTCGGGTCTTATAGGCCCATATCCCTTATATCTGCTGATAGCAAAAAAAATTCTAACATTTTAGCAAATAGAGTAAATAATCTGATGCCGCATCTTGTATCTAGAAGGCAGCACGGATTCGTGGCCAAAAGAGATAATACGGATCATATAAAAAAAATAATAACACTGCTGGATTGGGCGCAGGCATCAGGATCCCCTGTAGCTGTGGCCCTGTTGGACGCTGAAAAAGCGTTCGACAGGGTCATATGGGGGTTCCTATGGGCCGTTATGACCTGGATGGGACTCCCTGAGGAATTTTTGAATGCTATTAGATCACTTTATCATCAACCTAAAGCTGTTATTAGGATTACTGATATGTAAATGTAAATGTACAGGAATTTATATAGCGCAAATCACCAAGCGGTTTCTAAGCGCTTGCTTAGGGAACCCGTCCTGGTATTCCCCTGTGAGATAGCCCCGGCAGGGTATCCGCAAGGTGAAAGCCAGGCATCCCGCCGCGAGGGGCCGTTGTGGAGATTAAGCAAGCTATTGCCCAGAGTCGCAGAGTGTGAACCCGTGAATCGAGTAGGCACCGGAGCGAGAATTGTCGAGTCCATGGACATTTTTAGGACTCAAGACCCCGCCGAGCCGGGAATTGAACCCTGGTCCCGGGCTGACCTCTGCTTCCAGGTCTGCCTCCTCTAACCAGTGAGCCACACTTCTCCACTGATACAGTCTCTGAATCCTTTGGGATAACAAGGGGAACAGGCATGGTTGTCCCTGCTCCCCCTTGTTGTTCGCTATGTATCTGGAGCCCTATCTCCGTAAATTAGTAATCGAGGAAGGAATTGTTCCGGTAGCGATTAGAGGAAATATTTTCAAAATATTCGCTTATGCTGATAATGTCGCTATCACCACGTCAGACATTAAAAGTGCATTACCAAAGATAATTCTCTTAGCGGAAGAATTCGGGGAGTTATCAGGTTACAAGTTAAATATAGCAAAAACGCAGATAATTCATTCCGAAAATGACCGTCCTAAAGATATGGTGTTCGTATCTGAGGCACAATATTTAGGGATTACAATATCCCCCAAAGTCAAGGATATTGTACGTCTAAACATAGAACCTGTAATAAAATCTTCGAATGCCACGTTGGAAAGGCTCAATAATTTACACTTCTCTCTTTATGGCCGGGTTAATATTTTGAAGATGTTGATCTTCCCAAAATTTTTATATTTATTTCGCACAATTCCTCTATTGTTCTCGACATCTTATTTCTCTCAAATGGATAGAATGGCATCTAGATTTCTATGGAGCTATCATCGGACTAGACGTGCTATAAAATGGTGCTCTCTTCCGAGAATGAAAGGTGGTTGGGGGGTCCCTAATTTTCGGTTATATTATTGGCTCATCTTATTAAAATATATGGGCATACTAATATTCCCTGGAATTACAATTGACAAAGCGATTCATCTGTCAATTTATGAAATATTATTAGGCGAGGAAGTTTCTCAATCTCTGGTTAAAATTCTGGAAATCAGTTATTATAAAAAAAACAAGTTTAAAACTGTACTAGCGGCTGCCTCAATTTGGAGGCAGTTCAAAAAGAAATTCATTAACGGTAAAGACATTAATTATTATACTCCAGTCTTGAAGAATAGCTTACTCACCGAGATTTTCAATGATCAAGTCATGAAAAGGTGGTGTGCTGCAGGGATTTGCATTCTAGGAGATCTCTATGACGGTACCCAACTCTGTTCTTTTTCCAGTCTACAAGTAAAATATAATTTGTCTAGATTTGATTTTTTTAAATATCTTCAGCTTCGCAACTTTCTGGAAACAAAGGGGTTACTTGATCATACCTGTATGAGTAAAAATGATATTCTAGAAGCAAGCAGAAGGGGGGGAAAACTGGAATAATATATCAGTTAGTAATGAATCAAATGGACGATGATCTGAATTTAATTGAAAACAAATGGCAAAGAAAATTTGGAATCGCTAAAGTTGATATATCAGGATCAATTAAATTATCAACCAGAGTGCTGTTTAATGGCTCATTGCAGAGCCAACACTTCATGGCCATTTTCGATTTGTATTACTCACCGGCGAAGCTGGCAAAATGGGAAGGGAGTATTGGTGACAAATGTAAAAGATGTGATGAAATAGCTGCCGACTCTGGTTATATGTTTTTTAAATGTCGTAAACTTTCTCAGTTTATTATGGATATTGAATTTTTTATTAATAATAGTTTGGGGATTCTTGCAAAACTAAATATGGAAATGGTTATTATTGGTTTGGAAACCAATCAAATAGGAATCAGGACATTAGCTGAAGAATTTTTTCTATTTATTTGTAAGGCAGCTTTTCGTTTTTGTATTACCTCTCATTGCTTTGATTCTGAATCTCCTGTTTTTAGCCAGTGGCAAGCTAAAATGTTATCTATATATCAATTTCAAATGGCCATTTACAGATCTAAGAAGGTTACAAAGAAAAGACTCGGGCTTAAAATCTGGGCACCAATTCAGAATTGGATTTAATTTAGCAGTTCATATAAGTTATTTGTTGTCAAATGAATTTATCTATTGTATATTGTTATCATTATTTTTTTCTCCCTTTCAATCATGTACAAAGATAAGTCTGTCGCATTTTTCTGTATAATATCTGACTGTTTGCTGAAATAAAATCAATAAAAAAAATAAAAAATAAAAAAAGATTTGTGAGAGGTTAGTAAAATTGTAGTTCCCAAGTTTCCTGTGGTTCCAGACATTACTACGCTTTTAACAATGATCCCATTGACTGCTAAGTTATTTTCTGTTATTGATTTGAAAAACACATTCTTCAGTATTCCTATCCATCCGGACAGTAGATATTTGTTTGGTTTTACACTGGCCGGCAGAAACTTTTGATTCTGTCGTGCTCCTCAAGGTTATACAGAGAGTCCTAGTATATATAGTGAAGCAATAAAAAGTCAGTTGGATTTACTATTGCTTTCCCCAGGTGTTAGATTTGGGGGTCTCTAGTTGACAAAGGTAGGTACCTTTGACCAAATAGGGACCTTTGCGTCTAGTCAGGGTAAAGGGGTACACTTCTAAAATAACCCGTTCTCACCCCCTTCGAAGCTTAGCACGAGCAGACAGGCTTATCTCAGAGGCACTGTGTTAAGCATTTGTGAACAAATAGAGTAACCCAGTGACAACACTACAGATGGACACCACACAAGATGTCGTATAAAAAATAAGTATTTTTATATAGACTTAACACAAGACCACAAACGACAAAAATCCACAATACTGTATTTAAAAATGGTAGAAATAACTTGGTTCTCTTTAGAAGGTAAATGCGGTACTTTAAGTTCAATGTACCTTTGGATGCGTAATGCTATACAACAAAAGTGTTACAGGGAACGGTGATGCGTCGGTTCCCTACTGCTGCGCAGGGGATCTGATATGTCGGTTCTTCTCTGCATGGGGAGGTGATGCGTGGGTTTCTTACTGGGCTTCCGGGGCGATGAAACCCACAACGCTGTGACGCGATGAAGATCTGGTTCAATTAAACAAAATAACGACTTCTTCTTGATGCGCAATGATGCGTACACGCCTGACGACCGTACGGCGAATCAACTAATCTTCCGAGCTGCGACAGACCCTGTGACACACTTCTCAGGTAATGCGACAGCGTCTGCTGCGACGGCAACACTCTTCTCCGGTGATGCGAGGTGCTTCGGTGATGCAACAGAGGCAGCGGCGATACCCTTCTTAGTGATATGACGACAGCGGCTGGGGAGGTGTACCCGCTTCTCCTGTGATGCGACGGCATCTGCTGCGATGGCGACACTCTTCTCCGACGATGTGAGGCACTTCTGTGATGTGATGCGTCTGCGGCGACACCCTTCTTCAATGATGCAACGACAGCGGCGGTGGCGGCGTCACGCTTCTTCTCTGTGAGTTGCGCTTCCAGCTCCTTGCGACACACAACAGCAGGCACTTCAAATTCCCAGCAAGGGAACTCAGGGGAGCTGGTTGGTGAAGTATGTTATCCCTGAGACTTCAGCAGGTGGCATGCTCAATTTCCAAGCCCTTGGAGATCCTTTACAAGTTGATGAAAGTAGCACAAATTCCTTTCTCCTTTCTTTGGCAGTCAGGCAACCACTGCAGGCCAATCCCCCAAACAGCACTCAGCTTAGGGATAGTCTTCTCCTTCAGTTTCACTCTGGTTCATCTCCTCAGCAAAGGTTCATCTTGTTTCCCAAGAGTGATATAAAGTTCTGTGGTCTGAGTCCCCATATTTATAATAGCAAATCCTTTGTCCTCTGAAGGCAGAGGGTCCTGTACCCAGTCCAAACCAGTTTTGTGCAGTCCTGGAGCACTTTGTTGACAAGACTCCTTCTTTCCTTTCACAGTGTGGGCCAGGGACATCAGATGCACCACAGGAGGTGGAGCCAGCATTATAGAAGGCAGGTACAGCCCTATTTAGGTCCCAGGTGCAACTCCTTCCACCCATCTACATGCCGATAGGTCTATTCAGCCTAATGCTGACTCACCCTGCCTCCTGGAGCCAACCCAGCCCCTGTCACTCACAAACCAGACATGCAATACACAACCTAGCAGAGGCAGGCTGGATGGTTAGGCAAGAAAATACCTGCTTTCTAAAAGTGGTATTTTCAAACACAGAATGTTAAAACCAACTTCACTAAAAGATGTATTTTATCATTCTGAGTTCAGGCATACTAAACTTGAATTTCTACCTAGTACCCTGAGTTAGTTAGGATTATAAGATATTATAATCAAATTGCCCATTCTGGCCTATGAGGAACAGGTAGCCTTGCAATAGTGAAACATGAAAATGGCTGTAATTCACTATCAGGACATGCCACACACATAAGGGCATGTCCTACCTTTTACCTACAATGCCCCCTGCCCTTGGGCCTACCACAGGGGTGACTAATATTCAGAAAAGGGAAGGTTTAGGGACTGGCAAGTGGGTGCACTTGCCCAGTCAACATGGCAGTACTAGACTGTAGCCTGCAATGGCAGACCTGAGACACACTTTACAGGCTGCTTCTGTGGGTGGCACAACCAGTGCTGCAAGCCCACCAGCAGCATTCGATTTACAAGCCCTGGACACATGCAGTGCATTGTACTAGGGTCTGACAAGTAATCCAAACCAGACAATCATGGAGTCACTAATCCTTACATCAATTTTCTATAGGGAGCACTTACACTGTGGCACTGAAAAGCAGTGGCAGAGTGCCCAAAGCATCTATAACCAGCAAAAACACATGAGGCAACAGCAAAAAATGGAAGGAAGACACACGCCAATGGTGCCAGGTCTAACACCAGGTAATGTATTGGTGCAGTATGTTGATGACCTATTAATTGCTTCTGATACAGAACAAGGTTGTCATGACAGTACAGTGCAATTGTTGTTGCATTTGGCACATCATGGAAATAAGGTCTCTCTTTCCGAAATGTCATTATTGTCGACAGGAGGTTATTTTTTTAGGTCACCTACTGTCGAAGGAGGGTAGAAGGCTGACCCCTGAGCTCATCAGTATCATTATTAAGATGCCCATTTCGTAAACTGAAAAGGATGTACGTGCTTTTATAGGTATTACTTCCTACTGTCACCAGTGGATCCCGAATGATTTGGTACTAATTAAACCATTGCTTGCACAAGTAACAAAAGCAGTGCATGAGCCTTTGCCTTGGACGCCAGTATGTCAGCAGTATTTTGAGCAATTAAAAACTATGCTTTGTTCGGCTCCGGTGCTTGGCACATCTAAATATAGAAAATCATTTGCGCTCTATGTTCATGAGATGGCTGGTTGCGCACTTTCTGTTTTTAACACAAAAATTTGGGGATAAACAGAGGCCTTGCACCTATTTTTCAGCTGTGCTTGACCCTGTCGCTAGGGCCCTTCAGAGTTATCTTAGAGCGGTTGCAGCCACTTCTTTTTCTTTTCTTTAGGCATTTATTAAGCGCACTGTCACCATAGCAGGCATCCTGGCGCTGACTGAATCCGAAGGGGCGGGGAAAGTGAGAGCATCGGGGATGGGAGATTATCAGACAGTTGTCTTAGGGAAGAGCCAGGTTTTAATCCTTTTCCTGAAAGGCAGAAATTCAGAAATGTGCCTAATTTCAGCTGGAAGCGTATTCCAAAGCTTGGCAGCTGCAACGTCGAAGGATCTGCCTCCGGATCTGATCCTTTTGAATCTGGGAACCACTGCCAGCTTGGCTTCAGAAGAGCGAAGCTGCCTGGCTGGAGTGTACCAAGTAAATTTAGATTGGAGGGAGGCAGGGCCCATTGCATGAAGCGCCCTGAACGCTATACATAGGGGTTTGAATTGTACCCTCTGCCTCACCGGCAGCCAGTGGAGTTTGCTCAGTGAGGACGCTCCATTTGCTCTTCTAGGAAGCCCCAGGGCCAATTTGGCAGCTGCTGATTGGACTCTTTGGAGTCTGTCAAGCAAGAACCCGGGGGATTCCAGCAAAAGGGCATTGCAATAGTCTAATCGACTAAGGATGGTACATCTTACCACTTGGGCACGTGCATGAATGGGGAGGAGAGGCAGTACCTTCCTTAGGGAACGGAGAATGGCAAAGCAAGAAGCAGTAGTCTTTTGAATGTGCGTCTCCATACTAAGTTTCTGATTCAGCATAACCCCAAGGTTGCGAATTGTAGCTACTGGACGAACTGTGGTCCCAGATTCAGGGGGCCAGAAGTTATCTGGGAATGGCCGAGGAATCTTGGTGCCAGTGCTAAAAAGTACCTCCGTTTTCCCTGCGTTAAACTGGAGGGAGTTGTCCTTTAGCCAGCGAGAGGTGTCACGCAAACAGTTGTGAAAAATCTCAACTGAGGTGAAGTCTTCTCCCTCCAGGGAGAGGATCAACTGCGTGTCGTCGGCGTAATTGACAATTTTAATATTATAGCTTTTAATTAGTGTGATCAACGGTCTTAGGTACAAATTAAAAAGAATAGGACTAATTGCAGAGCCCTGGGGGACCCCATGCGAGACTAAAGTAAACGCCGACTGAAAAGGGGAATAGACACCGCCTGCTGCCTATCCTGCAGAAATGAATGGAACCACTGTACTGCCGAACCTCTTATTCCCGCCTCAAACAACCGCTTCAACAAAATGTCGTGGTTCACAGTGTCGAAGGCGGCAGACATATCAAGCAGAATCAGAAATGATGCCTGCCTTCTGTCTGCACGCCTCTGAAGCTCGTCCATAGCAGTGATTAAGGCGGTCTCGGTTCCATGGGTGGGCCGGAAACCAAATTGGTCAACGTCCAGAAGTTGATAACGTTCCAGATGGTTGGAGAGGATGTTACTAACCCAGCTTTTGACAATTTTGGCTGGGAAGGGCAGCAGAGAGATAGTACGGTAGTTCTTGGAGCAGTCTGGGTCAAGAGAGGGCTTTTTTAGCAGAGGGGATACTAATGCCCGCTTCCATCAGGCAATCGGCTGGACTCGTACTTGATACTGACCTCACAGTTATGGCACCCCATGTTGTGGACACCCTTTTGAATAAGACAAAGACTCAGCACCTCTCCAGTGCACATCTTACTGGTTATGAATTGACATTGTTTTCTAAACATATTACGATCAAAAAATGTGCCACTATGAATCCAGCCACGTTACTACCCCTCCCTTCAGAGAATGATGCAGACGACAAACATGACTGCATTTTCCGGACAGAAGAAGAGACAAAAGGACGGGTAGACCTGACTGATGTTTCCTTATCTGACCCCCAAGGAGAACTATATGTCGATGGCTCCTGTTTTAAATTACCAGACGGCACTACCACTACAGCTAATGCAATCACTACGTTGCGGATGCTGGTAGTGACATCACAGGTCCCCTATTATCGGCTCAAGCCACTAAGCTTGCTGCCTTTTATTCGAGCTTGTAAATTAAGTGAAGGACTGGTTGTCAATATCTATACTAAAAGCCAGTACGCATTTGGAGTCACTCATAATTTTGGGCGATTGTGGGCGGCGAGAGGTTTCCTTACCTCCCTGGTACCAAGATTCAACATGGACACCTTATACAGCAGCTTTTGTATGCTCTAATGCTCCCCAAAAAACTGATGATGTGGGTAGAGGAAATGCATGCGCAGATCAGGAAGCTAAGGAGACGGCCCGAAGTAAAACACATATTTGTTGCAGGTCCAGCTAGGTGGGTTCCTGAAGTTGCTTTGTTTGAAAATACAGTTAAAAGTATGAAGGAGATACAAAGCGAACCCGCGGTAGAGGAATTAGCAAAATAGCAGGAGAGTACAGCACAGTTAAATGGGGAAGGATTTTGGATTGATAAATCTGGAGAAAAGAAATGGATGTTGCTGGATGCATATATCCTTCCTGTGGTTACCATGGCCCATGGTCCAGCCAATATTAGTGCGTAGGGTATTTGTAAACTGTTATCCCCTATGTGGCATAATGACACCATCTCTTAGACATCTGCGCATTTGGTGAAACATTGTATGACATGTATGTGACATAATTCAAGGAAGGGTATCCCTACACCACCTGGTAATTTTGCACCACCCACTTTTCAGTTTGTGGTCCTCCAGATGGATTACATTGCACTAGAGAGATGCAATATTCTTAAGTATGTTTTGGTGGTTATATGTGTGTTCAGCAAATAGGTTGAGGCTTACTCCACTAAATATAATACAGCCATTAGAACTGAGAAGGTACTCATAAAAGAGTACTTTCCTCGATTCGGCTTGACCAGAATTATCTGGAGTGACAATCTCATTTTAATGGGAAAGTGATTATATTGATTTCTGAAGATTTGATAATTAAACAGAAATGTCATGCTGCCAATCATCCTCAGTCAGCGGGTTTGGTTGAGAAGTACAATGGTACTCTCAAATTGAAATTGGCAAACGTCCATGAGACAACAGGGTTAAAATGGCCAGATGCTCTACCATTAGCTTTTTGTTAACTAGAACCACAGCTCATTCTAGAACAGGCTTGTCACCTTATGAGGTCGTGTTCGGACACCCAGCAAATATATGGGGCGTCCCATGTCCTCGTAAATATTCTGATATTGAATATCCTGTGTTGTTTATTATCTTAGCCAGTGAACAGAAAGTCTACTTTCTATTCACCAACAGGTGCGGGAGACCCTACCTCATATGCCAGAGGGAACCAGCCATGACATTAAGCCTGGGGACTTGTCCTAGTGAGGAACTTCCAGAGGAAGAAAAGTCTGGAGCGCTGCTGGAAAGGTCCTGAGCAGGCTCTGTTTGTGACACTGACAGCTGTAACGGTTGCTGGTCGAAAGAACTGGCTGCATGCTACCCACTTTTGGAGGATTCCTTTACCATTGCTATATGACCAGTGCATAGGCAACACTGAGTGTGAACAAGTGCCCAAGTTTGTCCCCTTTAGTGATGCCAAATTAACCCCATACGCAGCCAGTTGAGAATGAGGATGTTTTGAACAAGGCTTTTCCACTAGAAATACGAGCTATACAGGAGCCTTTATTCATTGATCATAAAGTGCCTGGGTCTGCCAGGTATAATTTGCACCCTCGGCCGGGGGGCTAACGAGTCCAAGGAGAAAAAAGATTAGGGATGGACTGGGCAAGATTGGTAGTGCTGAGTAACAGAACCAACAAAAAATTGAAAGAAGTGGAAATTTCTGTGTTTACTTTGCCGTTGCTGTTTGAACATTAGTTAAGGAAAAAGTATACTGCTGGTTGGTACCTTTTTCGACGTAGGATAGATTAAAATAGCTTAGGACAGAGAAAGCTCTACTGCCGGTGCTCAAGAGTGCCAACTTATTGATGGAAAATAGGAGCCTGTAACAGTGAGGCTCTGACGGACACTGGGACCTTTATACTTTCTTGCATTGTACTCCTTTGAATTATGCATGCACCCTTTCAGTAGAAAGGTTATAGAGTAAGAGAAGTCAATGGTTCCTGCTGCACAGCATAGTATACAGTGGTCCATAAAAATAAAAATAAAATTAATGTGTGTTGTTCTTTTAATTCTGCTGACAATAATACTGGGTGGGGTATCCTGAGTTTTGGAAAATGTTCAAAGTGTGCCTTTATGCAGTAAATACAAGGTCATTTCACTGGGGTGAAGTAAGGGAACAGTTCCGAGTAATGTATTCCTGGAAACCCGTAAGAGGTTCTTTGGTGAAGGGACTGCTTGTTACCCCACTCAATCTGTCACCAGTCTGTGGACTGCATATCCATTGTCATTCATAAACTACACATATACTCGACCATCCCAATTTACATAAGTGAAAGGAGTGTTTGATTTTGGTTATCTGGGTCCATGTCTATATCACAGAAAGCCACTGGGGGTGGGTTATCTGGGTTGTGATAACAATACATATTGTGATCATTTTTATATGGAAGGACAGAACGTAACATTAGTGGGTTAGCATTACATGGAATTGACAGTCCCTCAAGAGGCTGGTTATTACAATGTTTGTTGCCCCATTGTGAATAGTATGAATACTTCATTGTATATAAACTGTTCAGGAATAGTGTTGCACAAACATACAATAACTTTAGTGAATAAAAAAGATCCAAGTACACTTGGAATGAATTCTAGGTATGCTGCAGTGGATTTTGAGGGGCCGATTTATGCACACGTAGGGTTTTTTCTTTTTTTCTAATGGGACTTATACCACTGTCTATAATGGTACATATGATATAGCTCTTGGAATGGTATTGCCTTTGGGTGTGCCTTGTAAATATGCCAAACCTAAAGTAAGATGGATTAAAAGGACACTAATGAAATAATTGTGTGAGGGAGTGACCGATATAGAGGTAAATAATTACAGTAATGGTATCACTTTTGGAAACATCCTTTCCTCTATTTTCCCATTGGGTGGTTCTTCCATGGGCAGGGGAGAAAAAGCTATAGAATACTTTGGATGCAAGCTGCAAATTCTATCTAATACTACAGTGGCAGCTTTGTGCGACATCACCACTCAGTTGGAAAGTATGCAGATATATTCAGAACAGACTAGATATGCAGTAGATTTAATCCTAGCTGAAAGTGGTGGTGTATGCGCAGTAGTTGACAATCAATGTGTGGTCAGGATTAGGAATATGGAAAAGAATATTACCAAGCATATTCTAGATATTCTTGAAAATCTTAAGGGAATGGAGAGTTGGAACTGGAGTTGGTCCCTTTCCGGCAGTTGTAGCTGGATCCTTGAAAATGTGATTTATCTTATTGTGGTATTGATGCTCTGTTGTACCTCATTCAGTGTCTCCATTTTTGTTGTTCCTATTGTGCCACTGTTTTTACACCCATAAAGAAAATATCAATTCATGACAACAATGACGCCATAAGGCTTCAGAAAGATGTTGATGATCTGATGAACATAGATGAAGGAATATTTGGGAATTCATCTCTCCTTGATGTTTCACTGCCTGATGTCGATGATATGGAATGTTCCTAACTGTACCCTAATTTATATTTTGCTATTATTTTCAATTCTGCTCTTTCCCGCTATGGTCGTAAAATGTTTTAGCTCATACTAAAAGGAGGGTCTGTCAGAATAGACCAAAGATTGCTTACGCAGTGCCCTATGTAAGTCAGCATTCGCTGCACCATTTTCTGTTCAGGTGCCATTTTGAATCATGATCAAAGCTAAATATTTGCTATTTCTGAGAAAAAGCCTCTGTTAAGTTTCTTTTAGGTTTTGCTTCAGTAATGAACAGACTATCCATATTAGTGCATACCTTTCTCACTAGATAGAGGCCCTCTCCCATTTGTCTGGTGGCAGGTGCAGGGTGAGATGACCTTAGACTTTGCTAGGTTGTGTGAGATACAAGAATCAAAACCTATTTTTTTGGTATTTACTGTCAATCTGCGTCTGCCTGGAAAATTCCACTGTGGGAGTGTTTTGCCTAGCTATGAAAAGTATATAATGTATCTCTATGCTTGTTAGTTTCAGTTCTCTCCGTACCACTCTTCGAGACTGTGCATACGGGGCTCCACTCTGAGTGCATCTGAATAAATCGATTATTGGTAAATTCTTAACTGTTCTTACGACTCTTCATTTGGTAAGGAAGGCTGAGGGGTGGTCCGCTGAGACCTGGGTGGCCCCAAGTGGGTCTCTTCCTTCAACAGACCCTGGCTCGATCTGTTTCTGTGGCGAAGGCCAAACTGAGCCACCCAAGTGTGGTACCAATTTTTTACAGAGAAGTGTGGGAATGCTCATGCCGATTCCAGAAGTTTCCCTCATAGTATTACGAGGAAAATGCATATTTTAAGCCATGAGATTTGCAAGGCATAGCGGGTAAGATAAGACCCATACTAGCCAGATATTTCTTGACTCCCCTACATCTTTAGTTTTCAGAAAAGTGTGGGCTTGGTAGGTTTCCCGAGTTTGCAGCTACCCACATTGCAAAAATGGGTGGATTTTAATTGGGAAAATTGTTGTTGGTTTTTGGCGCCTTTCCTCCCAAAGGTGCTGGGTACATTCACACACTGGGGCCCTGTTTTAATGGGAGAAGTAGGAAAATGCTAAGTCCTAAGAATTCTGATGATTACTGCAAATACAAAAACTTTTTTTCACATAAATGAGAGGAAAATGTCTGCTTTTATCTATAGTTTAATGTTTGCAGAACATTTAGGGTAAGACAAGGAAGTGGTATCCACACAAGCCAAGTAACCCTGGACTCCTCTGGGTGTCTAGTTTTCTAAAAAGTCTGAGTTTTTGGTTTTCCTTCAAAGTCGACTGAATCTGGCAGAACCTCCACAGATACCCTCATCCCAATAATAGTTGAATTTGATTGAGAAGATGTGATCTGTGTATGTTATATTTTGTGGCCTTCCATGTCCAGAGCACTAAGCCCACCCACAGAAGGGTGGTATTGTTTTTTATCAGGAGAAGTGTGGTAATACCGGGTGGGCTGAATTTTAAGGCTTCCTACAGATTTTGGACTTGGTCCTTTCAGAAATATGGCAAAAGTCTGTGCTTTTCACCAAAATGTAAGGTTTGCTGGATATTGTGGGTGAGAAACGTTAGTAGGATTTGTGTAACCCAGACCATATTGGACTGCCCCGGGTGTCTAGTGTTCAGAAATATATTGGTTTAGAAAGTTGTTTTAGGTAGATGTTGAGTCTAGGTCAAAATACCTCAGCATTCAACATCATCAAAGAAGGTAGATTTTGATGGAGAACATTTGGGGGTCTCCACATTCTATAGTTTTTTCCAGTATTCCAGTAAAAGTGTGGAAACAAAGAATGGTAGAACATATGTTATTGCCAATTGTCATTCTTTTTTTTATTTTTGGCTTCCAAATATAAGCCAGTGCACAAAAAAGAACACATTTTTTAAAATACCCTCTGAATCACTTGAGTGTTTGGGTAACCCCAATTCCACAAGTGTACATTTGAGAAATACATAGGTTTCCTTCATACCCATTTTTCATTAATTAGATTCTGCCATATTAATCTTAGAAGGCTACTTTGTAACATGCCGGTTACAGCAGTTCTATGCACCAGGAATATTCATATATTTGTGCCGTTTCAAACTTGTGCATAGCGGATTCAACACACACCTCTGTTGCAAGTACATTAATCATCTGAGCTTCCTTACTAGAATCAGGTGAGATTACCTCATTCAGCGCATCACTAGTGCTACTGATATGTTCTGTATTGCCATTGCTTTCATAAGTTACCGCTATAAAAGGAAATTGTTTGTTAACTGCAATGTCAGAAACAAGAATTGTTGATCACTGTTTAGAAAATTAGATATGTAGCCCAAGCTCTACTACCTACTGCCTGCAAATGAGTGATTTGCCATGCAAACATTATCACTATGCGTCAGGCTGTAATTATTTTGTAAGCTAAGTAAAATAGGTGTGCATTTCACCTCTATAAATACAGCTGCAGTAGTACTGCTTCTCCTTGTGAGTTGCTACTTGTGACATCTTTGGAACTGTACTAGGCAACGGCTGGAATTGCTAGCTGGGGTGGATGAGGAGAAGTGGCAACAGTAATAAAGCAGGCAAAGTGGTTGGGCCTCTTCTTGAGAGATTCGATACAGCAGAGGACAGCACTTCCCTTCCCTTCCGGTCCTGTAATTTTCCCCAGGCTCAGCTCAGGAAGCTGAACACTGACCACCTTTACCACTCCTGCAGTAATGTTTCTCATGTCCATGAAGAAGCCTGCACTCAGCAACATTACAGTAATAATGTTGCAATGTTTAGCATTTTAGCTCTGTGGTGGCAGAGGCTTACACAAGCTTATGTTTTCACTGTGATTGCAGGTGCTGAGGGGTGCCCAGGAAGATGGGGTCCCTCTGCACCACGGGGTCTGCGGGCCCTTTGTTACGCCCCTGGTTGTTGGTTTTATACTCCCAATAGGCAGAGTGGCCAATGAAATTGGTTGCATGACTGTGTCATATCAGTTAAAGAAGTAAGCAATCTTGCCCTATTGAGGTTTGGTAGTCTTACACTGATTATAGCTAGCTGTGTGGTGATCATGCATTGATGTAATAAGGTAGTAGAATGTTTTCACTCAGAGTTCCACAGCGATAGGAGCAGTAGGAGCATTCCATGAGTTGTTATGCTCCTGAGACGGGCTACATGGTGGTGGTTCAGTGTCGAGACTTATTACAATAAAGTGGCTACTTCACAGCTTACTGTTCCTGGTTTGATTATTCCTTGATGAAGAACAATCTCACTCCGTTTGTTGGAAGAGTTGGTAAAATAAATTAAGTTCAAAGTAAGTCGGTGCTATTTGGTAATTCTTCCTGAGTAAGAGGAAAATTGAATCAGTACTGTAGCGTTTTCCCAGAAGTGGAAAACGTCACCAAATGCACTCAAGAATATGATTTAAAAAACACTTCATTGACAATTTTGTAGAAGGTTCCTTTAAATAAAGTTTTATTTGAATTTCCTTAAATTCTTCAACTTTTCATGATGTTATTTCCACATCAATAACTTTTTTCACACATTTGTAGCCCTTGCACAATGCATTTTGGGCATTTAGCCCTTCATCAGGGGCTTCATATTCAGTTAAAAAGAATATAAAAAATGTTGAAATAAAACAATAATTGGCACGCCTTTGAAAGTCACACATTTTTTTGAAAAAACACATTATTTTGAAAAAACATTAACAAAGGGATTTGTTTCAGTAAATCAGCCTTATATCCCAAGGTGTTTTGTAATAAGCAAAAAGTGAAGAGTGTCCGGGTGTTAAGTGTGCTGCTCCAAAATTCCAACGGATATGAAAAAGTGGATGTGACAGTCTAGCAAATAAAGGTGAAGATAAGTAATCACAGTGTGCTTAAAAACCGAAGTGCACTAACGTCAACTAAGGTGTTTATATCATGCCGAGAATATATTCTAAGTCACCACTCGTTATAAATACGAGTATAGAAAACTGTGCTTTTCTCTAAAATGGGCAAGAGAAATAAAACGATCAATATAGTGACAAGCACGTAATCTGTTTATAGTAGTAATCCGCATGTAAACATAACTCACGGGCGTTTCTGACTCAGTATTTCTTATCCGGAGTTCAAAAAGCCTCTTTATCTACAAAGACATAGAAAAGTAAGTCAATACGGGTGCACCTTTTAATCTTGGGAAAAGAAAGATCCCCGAGCGGGTGTAAATAAAATAGATTGGATGTGTGATTTGCCTAACTGAACTAAATATGAATGTAAGCAAAATGTATGAAAAAACAAGAATGGCTTTTGGGGATAAGGCTTAAAAGAACCAACTGCGTGAATATTGCTACGTTTTGGTGAACACTATTCCGTACCTTTAACATACCGATAATGTATATTCTAAGTCACCACTCGTTATAAATACGAGTATAGAAAACGGTGCTTTTCTCTAAAATGGGCAAGAGAAATAAAACGATCAATATAGTGACAAGCACGTAATCTGTTTATAGTAGTAATCCGCATGTAAACATAACTCACGGGCGTTTCTGACTCAGTATTTCTTATCCGGAGTTCAAAAAGCCTCTTTATCTACAAAGACATAGAAAAGTAAGTCAATACGGGTGCACCTTTTAATCTTGGTGTACCGCTGAGTCGCGAGCATTTGTGAAGCGTCTTACCCCGTGTCTAATGAACGTAAACCTCCTCCGGCGCTTCCGTGTTGTTCCCGGAAGTCGAGATTTTGTACAATCAAGTACGGCGCGTGTTGAAACACGTGAACAAATATGTGCAATGGAAAAAATACTACGAAACATGTAACAAGGGAAAAGAAAGATCCCCGAGCGGGTGTAAATAAAATAGATTGGATGTGTGATTTGCCTAACTGAACTAAATATGAATGTAAGCAAAATGTATGAAAAAACAAGAATGGCTTTTGGGGATAAGGCTTAAAAGAACCAATGTGTAATGTAACACAACAACCACTGTGCATGTCAAAGACGTAATAACTAATAAGATTATGATCATATATTACATGTTATCAAAAAAGAAGAATTATCATCACTGTGTGGGTATCTGATGATATATGGTATATGTAACATACTATTCAATAGTCCACTATTATACTGAGTTTGAATGTGAAGGTATATACAAGAATCTAATGATGATAGTTCACAAAAAGCAATTGAAATCTACACGGTCATTTAGTCCTTTCGGATAAACAGTATTAAGGAAATTAATCCAAAATATTTCGCGGCGTAGAAGATGTTGTGTATTGTCTCTTCCAGGGAGGATCTGAGGTTGTTCCAGTACTAGGAACCGCGGTTGACTTGGGGTATGATTGTGGGTATTGCAGTGTGATGCTAATGGTGACTTGGAGCTTCTGGTGCGGATATTACTTTTATGCTCCGTTAGTCTAGTTTTGATTTTCCGTTCCCTTTTTTCCCCACATAGGCCAAGCCACAGGGGCATTTAATCATGTAAATGAGATTGCTACTGCCGCATGTTGTAGTCACTCTTAATTTGATTGTGGTACCTCGACTTGGGTGTTGGAATTCTTTGCCTTTTATAAAGGCATTGCAGTTTCCACAATTATAACACGGTAAAGTGCCTTTTTATGAGTGCTGTTTCTGATCATCCCTTTGATTTAGTAATTTCTTGATGTTCTTGGTGTGTTGATATGAAAACCTGGGTGCATTGGAATATATTCCATTAAAATCATCCTCTAAGGTTAGTAAGGACTAATGTTTTAAAATGATTCTTTTGATTTGTTGACTCTCTGTTGAATACTTTGAAATGAAAACCATTCTGTTCTCCTCTTTGGACTTGACTTCTGTTTTAAATATGGTTGAACAGTGTAATTTCTGTGCTTTAGATGCGGCTTCTTCTAGAATTCCTGTTGGGTAACCTCGCTCTTTAAATTTGGTTAAGGTAGTTTGCATGCTTTCTTTGAATGATTTCTCCATTGAAGAGATTCTTTTTAGTCTAAACATTTGAGAATATGGAAGGTCTTTCTTGAGGGAATGTTGGTGAAAACTTTGAAAATGTAGCAAATTGTTTGTCAGTACTCTGTATTCTTCATCAAGCGTAACTTTAATCTGCAATCCTGAGTAGGCCTCACCTTAAACAAACCTCTGGATAGGCCACACCTTATCGTCATCATGAATTAATCATTTAAAATGCTAGGGACAGATTTATATTTTGCGCCACTTACAAAACACTGTCCACGGGGAAATGACTTAAAATGTGCTTAAGACACATGAATGTGTTTTTTTAAAGCGTTTGCAATTTTTTTGGGTCACTTTTAACATGGCTATGTGACTCAAACAGTCAAAATCTAAATTCACCATGCACAGGTGGGAGCATATTTACAAGGAATGTGCTCCATGGGGAAAGGTCTTATAATGTAATATGGGAAAAATGACATCAGAGACAGTGAAATGCCTTATAGAGAAGCATACACCATTATGTCCTTGTCATAATTTGCAAACCATTCCTTTTCCCCAAAAACGATTTTCAAATCATAATTTGAAAACACTGCACATGTGCAAATGACTTAAAATGTCCTTAATTCAAAATTTGCTATTCCTTATTTTGCGATTGCACTGAAGGATTTGCAAATTTTGCGATTTCTTAAATGCAATGTATCAAACAAAAAATATGTAAAAAATGACATTAAGGATTTGGGCCCACATGCATCAAGCATTTTTGTAGTCGCAAACGGTGCGATTCCTTAAAATCGGCCGTTTGCAAATGCAAAAGTGCTTTTTGGGATGCATGAAGCAATTTTAGAATTCGTAACATGTTTGCGAGTTCTAAAATTGCGGGTGCTTTTAAGAAGTCGCAGATGTGCGATTTCTTAAAAGCAATGCATCATTAAATTTAAAACTGTAAATTCGCAATTAGGGTGCCAAATTTACCGAGTGGTTGAACCACTCGGTAAATTTGGAAAAAGTGTTTAAAATGCTTAAAATGTTTTTTTTTCAACATTCATGTTTCACACACACATGTCCTTAGGACATGTGTGTGTGAAACATGATGCGAAAAATACATTTCAGGGGTGCATGGGGGGGTCCTTTGGACCCCCCCCTGCACCCATGAAATTTTCAAAGTGCCACTGGCAATTCCCATTGACTCCTATGGGCCTTTTGGCCCATAGGAATCAATGGGAATTGCGAAAATTAACTTAAGAATTCGGTATTCATTTGGGATTCGGTAAAAATTGCGATTTTTACCGAAACACAAATGAATACCGAAAATAATGATGCATAGCATTTTGCACTTCTTAATTTGCGATTCCTTATTTTTCGCAAATTAGGAAGTGCAAAATGTCACAATGATGCATGTGGGCCATAGAAACTACCACCAACTTCTAGTTTGTGGTAATTTGCGAATTCTTTTCCAAAAACATTTTTTTCCAAAAAACAAAAGGTGCCATATGACGCCAATACATGTCCTTAGGGCATGTATGTGCGCCATATGCCCCCAAATTTCTTTTTCAGGGGTGCAGCAGTGTGTTCTTGAGATACCCCTGCACCCTTGAAAAAATTCCTAATTTGTGATGAGCTAATTGCTAATCGCAAATTGCACCTTCATTCCTATGAGCCTCCTAGCCCATGGAAATGAATGGGTAATTTGCAATTAGCAATTTGCTCATTGCAAATTAGGAATGGTAAAGAATTGCTATTTATTCCTTAAAATTCGCTATTTAGGAAATGCAAAATAGTTTGATGGTACATATGGTGGTTCATCTGTAACAAGATAAGAAGGTTAGGGATACATAGGTCTATAACCTATGGTTTTTTTCAGTGAATTTCATTGGTTTTTTAAAAGCTAATATCTATAGCTGTAAAATGTATTCTTCTTTAAATCCAAAAATATATTTTATATGTTTATTAATAAAAAAATTTTATTATTTTTTTTGTTTCGCTCCCGGTCCGCGAACCGGAAAGCTTTCCGTTAGCTCAAATTGATGCCGCGACCCGGTCCGCGAACCGGTAAGAAATCAACATCGTGACGGTATCGCGTTGCCGCGTAATGCGTCTTATGACGTACCGCGTTAGCGCACCCGGAAGTGCTCCGGGGCGCGGACCGAGGCGCGAAGCGCAGCGACCCGGAAGCTAACCGGGGCGCGTTCCGCAGCGCGTAACATGAGCGTGAGAGGTCATGTGACTTGTTAATAAAACTTTTCATTGGTTCATTTCACTTTTGGTTTCATAATGATGTAAGGCTAGGTCAGGTGACCTAAAAATAACACTTTTCATTGGTTGAGAACTATTGTTTTTCCCAAATGATGAAAACCCCTCCTTCTTTCCTCACTCTGACTTTCATCATTGTGAGAGGAAGACCTTTATTACTACTACTTCAGAAATGGCTTCAGTAGTTGCTTCAGCTGGTGCACCCCCACCACCACCTCCACCTCCTCATGGGAAGAGAGGACCACCTCCCCAGGTCATAACCAACACAGAGGAGGAAGAGGAAGAAATGGAGGAAGAGGAGGGAGAAGAACCACAGTTCTTGGAAGAGGTGCCCCGGGTTTCCCATAAGAAAGCCAGTTTCATCTGGCAGTTTTATTCAATCCCTCCTGGCCAAAAAAAAGTGAATGCGAGGTATGTCACCTGCCTCATCTGTAAAGAAAAATTATCCAGAGGGACGGATAAGAAATATAGTTATGGGAACTATACTATGCATAGGCATATGACCAGGAAGCATCCACTTAATTACAGCCGGGCGGAAATACGGGATTTGCAGGAAAATCCAACATCAACTCCTGTGGCCAGATCAAGATCAACAATTTCATTGACACCAGCAGAGGCACGGGAAACTGTGCCAAACATACAAGAGAATTTTGGCCACATGAAACACACTTGTATGCACTGTGGTGCGTTGATAGCATGTGGCAATATGAGTATAAATGCTATCAACCTGGCTTATGAACATCATAATTGCCCTAACCGCCCCCAGTAATTTTTTTTTTGCTCCTGTTGAGCCCTTTTCAATGCCTGTTTTTTGTTGTTTCCCCCCCCAAAAAAAACCAAAAAAAATATAAAATCGTTCAAAAAATACAAAAAAAACAAAAAAAATTCAAAAAAAAAAATATATAAAGCAACAAAAATATAAAAAAAAAGTTCTTTTCAGAACTACCTTCCCTTTCAAAAAAAATTGCTAGAATGTTTAGCACTCTGGCAAGCTCTATTTCTTTTGGTTCGCTTCCCGGTTAGCTTCCCGGTACGCGGACCGGGAGCTAACCAAAAAAATTTAAAAAAAAAAAAAGAGTAAGTATAAGGAAAGTAAACAGACAGTGATGTTAAAAGAAAGACAGCTATAGGGAGTAAAGAAGAGATACTGTTTAATAGATCTATTTACCGAAGAAAAGATGGAAGAGGGTATAATTGTGAAAAACAAAATAGATAACGAAGTGAAAGAAAAAAAAAGAGAGTATAATGTTAAAACGAAGTAATGGGGTAGTCATCTCTTGTAGGTGGTATAAGTAGGTTTAATCAGGTAGAAGTCAGCAAGTATATAGTTACAAGAAGATCTTTAGTAATTCAGGTAGTCTCTGGTAAAGCCCCACCAGGAGCAAGGTCCACTCTGCTCAGCCCATCTCACCAACTGATCTTGCCACATACAAAGCCACCTTAACATTCCACATGACATCATAGCAGGCTGAGCAGGCAGAGAGAGAACTAAAGAGGGGAGACATGAAAAAGGTAATAAGTACATTATAACACATCCCCCTCCTTAATAACTGAACAAACAAAGGAAGAAGAAACAGAGAATGTATTAAAACATAGAACCAAAATATTCCCTATCCATCCTAAAGAAAGGGAGAATAAGAGAATGCATTAATAAACGTAACAAGTGGAAGAAGAGAGAATTATCTCATAAAAACCAAAAGGAGAAGAAGAGAAATGCATTATCTAATGTAACAATTCTAACTCTCTCCATGGATTGTGATCATTAGTACAAAAAGAAATGTCTAGATGGAAAATGCATTCCCAACAGAAAGAAGAAGACACAGTATTAACACAATACAATACCTCCTTCTCCCTGAAAATGATCAAAAACAAACGAAAAACAAAGTAAGATAATTCATTCTAAAAACCAATAAATCCTAAACTATGTCCAAAACTTAATGTGCCATTCACAAAAATTGCGATAAAACAAAACCAGCACAATACTAAATCCGGATAAACTGGGGTAAAACAGGGAATATCCTTAAGTGCACTAAATCCCAAAATGTGGTAATGAGTGTGTACCCGTCACACACAGACTGTGTAGGCAATTAGCACATCCAGAAAATCCAAAAACCTAGGGTATCCTTTAACTCATGTGTGAAGTAAACACACACAGCATGTACACGCTAATCAAAAACCAAGGGTAACTTAAAACCTAAGACACTCTCGTACAACTGTGGGCAAGCTTTAACCCACGTCACACACTCGAAAAACTAAAGGTAATTCTTAATTCAAAAATCCTGAACGAAATTGACCAAAACTTATAAATTCAGAAAAAACCAAGCACAACGTGCAGACAAGACACTTCAGAATACAGAACTAAGGGAACAACCGCACTTAATGGAAAACAAAACATGGATCAACAAGGCCCATGACAAATCCCAGGAAAACCACTAAACATCTAACACCCACACACAACCGTAAAATGGACACACCACACAAAGTCAAGGAAAAAAAACACTCATACTCATCAACACCACCCTAGAGAGCAAGAGACAAAATTACAAGTGACCAGCAATGATAAAAATGTCTCAAACTCCGGGGAGCTGTTTCAAGTAAAGAATATTGTTAATACAGGAAGATTCGCGACGTCTTCCGTAAAACAATATTATTTAGACAATACATACTCAAAAGTCATACACATATCAATGACAGTAACATGTCCCCAATAGAAAGTTGTGAATATGCAATTATAAAACAAGGTATTATTAACAAAACAAACTAAAACAAAAAACGTGGTCACCGTAGTCTAAGGTGAGCGATGCCTCACCCGATAGTCCAGTCAGCAAAACAGGAAGCCAAATCCATGGAAGTCTAATTTAATATTCATTCATCCAAAATCCAAATGCAGCAGGTAAGTAGATAATTGCGCCACAAACAGCACCATCAATACTTGAGTTCCCTTCATGGTTGAGCGTAGAATCACCATGAAATCCTCTTTAGTGCATGTAACTTCAGATCAGCGTATGTAAAACCAGGTTTGCCACCTATAATAAAGTTAGCTTTCAGGTAAATAAGATGTTGGCTAGAGTAAACATCCGAAGGTAAATAAAGTCAAACGTCGCTGGAAGACTGAAGGTGGCAGCGCTGAAAGAGGCAGTGAGGTAAAGGAGTCGATCGTTAGTGAAAGCGCATACATTTTCCTTTACTTAGTTGCTAGGTAACTACAGTCTAAGCAGCAAGTCATTAAAGATGGCGGCACGTCACGTATGCGCGATGACGTTACGCGCGTTTGGACAGTGCGCAATGCAAGCCGGGATCAGAGAACTCGGTGACGGAGCTCTGCCGAGGGGCGACGCGCAGTCGCGAATGCCAGCAACACTCCAGCGTCGATGATGGGCGAACAGAGAGAACGAGGGAACTCTCGAGGCATTGGCCGGAGCGCGGAGGATGGCAGGTAAGACGGTTTAAACTTGAAGACAAACAAGTTACACGGAGATCGCTTTTGGGCAGAATAAACAGGAAAAATAGCGCTGAAAGAAACCAAGGGAAAACAGGAAACTTCCCAAATGTAAAAGTAAATTCGAAATTCAAAATCCTAAGTCAATAAGTGCAAAGAGAATAATCCAATAAATCCAAGGTGATAATCCACAGTGCTGTATGTTATACACTTGAAATAACAGTGCAGCAAAGCTGATTAGGGGAGAATTCAGTTCAGTAAGGGAAAATTGATCCCAGTTGCCAAGCCTTTACTATAAACGAAAAGGGCTCATTTGGTATTTCAATAGGCTCAATCAGATATAAGCTGAGACTATTTCCCAGGTAGTAGGCAGGTCAATAGGAACTGGGCTAATAGAAACTGGCACCATGTAGTAAGGGCGACCGTTGGCAGGGTCACTGGTGGGGCAATAGGGTGCCAAGTTTCATGAAATCCATATGAAAATGTTCACTTACTTTAAGTCTTTAAATCTTTAAGTCCCTATTCTTGCTGAGCTTCTTTAAAAACACTATTTGATTTACTTCTGTTTTAAAAGTCAATTCCATCCAAGGTAGCATAAGTAGGTTCTTTTCCAAATGTCGCCAGTGTTAAAACGATGTAAATGGGGTAGACATCTCTTGTAGGTGGTATAAGTAGGTTTATTCAGGTAGAAGTCAGCAGGTATACAGTTACAAGAAGATCCTTAGTAAATCAGATAGTCTCTGGTAAAGCCCCACCAGGAGCAAGGTCCACTCTGCTCAGCCCATCTCACCAACTGATCTTGCCACATACAAAGCCACCTTAACATTCCACATGACATCATAGCAGGCTGAGCAGGCAGAGAGAGAACTAAAGAGGGGAGACATGAAAAAGGTAATAAGTACATTATAACATATAACATTAACAAAGAAGAGTTTCTTGGAGAATGTGAGTGAATGTTCAAAATAAGATTAAAACATGAGGAATAACAGAGAGAAAAAATAGAAAACAGAAAACAAAAAATAACAGAAAAAGAATAATTGAAACAGCAAAGAAATGTAAGTAACATAGAGCCATATCATCAACATAGGCAATAAAAGTTTTGCAGCTTTTATTGGCAGAAATGTGTCGCTAAAGCTGCTTTTGCGGCAGAAAACTGCCGCTAAAACCACTTTTGCACCAGTTTTCAGCCAATAAAAAGAGCAATAATTTTATTGGCTGTGTTCATAATATGCCCCTTAGTGTGCTTCAACTACACAGAGAAAGCATTATGAACAAATAGTGATACAGTGATCAGTCAAAGACACTAAGAGTAATAGAGACGGAGTGAGTGAACAAGAGTGAGGAACTATGAGAAGAGAGGGACTGAGAAAAAGAGTGGAAGGAGTTGAGTAAGTAGGTAATAGAGAAAGGAATGAGGGAAGTAGCAAAGGCAGGAAACTGAGGGTTAAAGAAATGAAGCAGTGGAACTAATAGAAGTTAAATGTGATAGAAATGTAACGAAAAGAGTACAAAACATTTACTTTATAATTGTCGTTAAATTACTCACTTTTTGTTTTTATACTTTCAATCTGTGAAAGAGAGAACAAACATTTGAAAAATATTAAAACATGTATTTAAAAATTACAAAAGACAAGAGAAAAAATTGAAGGACAAACAGTTTTTCAATAACTTTGACACTTACAGAAGCTTCTGCTTCTCCAGGCCCCCTACACAGTCCTAAAGATATACATTTTAAACTAACAGTATCTTGATGCAGATGAAGTGAGGCCTATCTTAAAACATGGTGCATCTTTTGCATTGCTGTTGTCTCAGAAAAGTGTCGCAAGACACTAAAAATTTAAATAATTGCTTCAGGATGCCAATAAGATGTGTCCTATCCAGAGGTTTGTTTGAGGTGAGGCCTACTCAGGGTTGCAGATGAAATTTCGAGTTGTTGAAGAGAATAGAGGACATAATACATGTGAAGGTCTACCAATGAAGTGAGTCATGTCCACTGCACTCTTGAACAAAGTCCAAACCTCCTATGTTTCCCTGGACAGACCTAAACTTGATCTGCACAATGTGATTCGTAATGATAGGAAACACAGGTGATGTAAATGAAATACGTACAATTTATTTTGCTCATTTCAAAATCACATCACTTGTGTTTCCTTTGCTTAGGTATCTCATTGTGCAGATGTAGTCCAGCATATGAAAGAATACGCAGAAGTGCAGCACTGCATGCAACAACTTTGACACTTACAGAAGCCTCACCTTCTCCATGCCTCCTACACAGTTCTACATATACATCATAAATGCAAACAGTACAGAATTAATTATACATGTTAAATGGTTTATTTTTGCTGTTCTCAGAATGTATCAAATTTCACTAAAAACAGTGACTTGAAGGTATTCATCATATAACAGCGGGGAAAAAAACCACAATCAAAATGATTGTGTTTAAAAAACCCATACAACATAACAAATCAGAATTCAGAACTCCTTAAAGTTAACTTACTTTCCATGACGTCAAAGGATGTCCTATGAACAGCTTATACTCTGTTGTGCTGTTATTACTTTCAGCCCGCCACTTTCTGAAAGAAAATCTCCATCGTTTTTAAAAACATGTTACATGCAATAAATGACTTCTTGCTCTCTACCACAAGTTTCCACAAGGCCAAATCTTGTCAGAGCCATTTATAACTCTTGGATTTCTTGTAAGCCAATCCCGTCATTTGGCATTTCTGCAACTTTCAGAATTAAAATGTTGAAGATCATTTTCACAATCCTGGAATAGTAATATCTTCCCCTTCTTGCTCAGTCATGTTCTACATTTCCTATGACACTGATACTGCTTACTATGAAGCAGACTTACACCACCTCTATGAGTACTACAATTATTTAATTCTCTACATCACTTTTAATCACAAAGCAATGTAAAACAGTAGACAGCATTGCAGACTTACATTCCCTCTACTCTATGTTTTGATTGGCTGCTTCAATTAGCTTATAAAAAGAAATAGTTTTTCTGAACTCATTCAAAGTGCACTTATTTCTCCATGACGTCCAGTCTTATGGTTAGAAGTTATGTCTCTGAACTACACTTATCCTCAAGGCCAAATTGTGTAGGAGCCATTAGAACTTCTTGAAATTCCACAGAGCACATCCCGAGATTATTTCCCTAAAATTTTGGTTTTAAAAACACCAGGTAAGAGTTTTTAAGGTCATACGGCAATTTTTTTTTGAATATTAAAACAGAATCATTGCAGAATGACCAGCCATTTCTAGACTTTAAATAAGCTGTGTAATGTCCTGATGTTATTGAAGGGCCGTCATGATATATAATTGCTGCAGTTACAAAAGTCCTTCCTGATATTGACAACTGCGAAGCTACAAAATTTTTAATTAAAGTTGTCAATTTTGTTCCATCAGGCCTACATCGTTGGAACATTAAAATGACATACTGGCCATATGTTCGTATAAATAATGTGGAAATCATTTCAGATTTACATTGGCTACACTCCATGTTGTGATCAGCTCCTTTTACTAGCTTATTAAAGGAGACTGATTTACTGTCTGGCAAAGTTAAATATATAAATCTTTCTGAGTCTACACTAGTAGTACTTGATACCATACAGTTCTCGCAGTCATGCTGCCATTGATAAGAAAGCCCAAACAGCTGATCTACATCTACACCTTCAGCATGCAATACATCAAGCATATACATTAAAAACTCCTGACAATCTTGCTGAATATTTTGAGAGAATTGTGTTTGGCCTGAACATCTGTCTAACAGATTTCGAATTTCAGACACACTTTCTATGTTTGTTCTATCAGTGCTACATTTCTCTAACACAGAATTTAACAAACTGCAAAATCTTTGATCAGAATTGACCACAATCTCTTCTTTTACATTTTCTAGAGAAAACAAAACATTAACCACTACATTAGCATAGCAGTTGACACCAGAACTGTTTTCAAATTGAAAACCAACAACATCTTCAACAGAATCCTTTTTGTTTCTGCTTGTAATTTTAGGTTCATCGACTTTTCGTCTTTTTGCTACAACCTCCCCAGTATTGGTCACATTTCTTCGTTTCCGGCCTACCACACGTTTCTCAAACAAAGGATACTGAGGCAAATGTGGCGCATACTCTCTTCTTAACCTATTGTATTCCTTAACACAATCTAGATCCGCACAAATGTTTGTGACATCACACCCAATCAAGTACAATCCCGATAAAGTTCTAACTCGTGACAATGCCACATATGCCATACCCTCCTTGAACACAGAACTGCCAATATTCACCAATGCACAGTCTACACTTAAACCTTGCGATTTATGGATTGTCACCGCATATGCCAAGCAAACAGGAAACTGCTTACGGCGAACATATAAGTCTTTTACAAGCAAAAATCTAGCAGAGCAACGACCAATTAGCTGTACTTCCTCAATGCCATCAAATTTAATTTTTAAAAATTCAATTCCATCTCTATTTCTGTATTTTACAAAATCAACAACATTACCCATTGATCCATTTACCAGACCTCTTTCAACATGTAAATTCCTTCTTAAAATTATACGGCAGTTCAAGCACACATTCAGAGTCTTTTCAAAACCTGCAGTTTTAGATATACTCTTCTCTAATGAATCCAATTTTGTTTTCAGATTCTCAGACAAAATAATTGTTGATCCCATATGCTCTACTCTGTCAATAGCTTCCAGTTTCACAATCTCTTGCTTTTCTAAATGCAACATTTTGTTGTTGAATTTGGCACATTCTGCAAGAGTTGGCATCAAACATATTCCAGATTTCTTATCAGTAATTTTCTGAAAAATATTCTCAGGCACAACATCTTGTTCTGGATATAAATTTGACAGTAATCGTGCATGTAAAGCTTCTTTCCCATGCTCGGTCACTTTTCCAATTCTAACATCTTGTAGAATAGTCTTGTAAACTTCATCCTTCGCCTGACGCATATTTTCATGCAGTTCAGCATAATTGAAGTTTAACCATATATTGACGTTGCCAATGCTGCCTAGGCACTTCCTGGTATCTTCATGCGTGAGCATTTTGAACACAGGTTGCCCTTTCACTGGTGTCAGCTGCAAAAGATCTCCGAAAACAATGATGTGTTTGCCACCAAATAACACATCATACTCTGTTTTGAGAACTTCTTGCATTCTCAAATGCACAAAGGCAAGCATGACATTGGAAACCATGCTTACTTCGTCAATGATAAGAAGTTTCATTTTCCTCAAGATTCTTGAAACTTCAAAACAAGCATCTCCAGATAGCTTGTGATATTGTAATTTGTTGTCATGCTCCACTGGTAGCATCAGTAAACGATGTAAAGTAATCCCTTTAATGTTATGTGCTGCCAGTCCAGTTGGAGCGGTGACAACACAAGACAGCGATGACTCTGTCCTTTCCTGCAAATAGCATGAAATTGCTTTAATGAGGAAACTTTTTCCAGTTCCCGCTTCTCCACTCATGTACAGTCGGACAGGCTTCAACGACGTACATGAGCACTCTTTCTTGTCATGACTTAATCCATGATCAATTTGCATGGTAACTTCGTCATATATTTTCCTCTGCTCAACGTTGAGTTGTCTTTCCAACTCTTCTAAGTTAACCGCATCCTCCTGAGCATGTGCCATGGCTCTTTCCACTTCATTCATAGCAGTGGCAGCTTCATTTTCGATAACAGGTCCTCCTAGTGGATCCTGACTCAATGAAGCAGAACTCTGACTGTCCTGAGAACTGTCTCTGGCAATCTCGGCTGCAATCGTTGCTTCCTGCTCAATTTCCGCATTCAACATTTCTACATATTTGGGAAAAGCAGGACATTCTATGGTCTCCTTTGCAGCATTGAAAGAGTCTTCGTAACAGAGGAAATCTCCAAGCAGTTCCTCTTCTGCACGCCAAGGCTTGAAAAGTTGCAAAAGTGCTAAATAGAAAAACTCCTTTTTTTCAGGAGATTCGCCACTCAATTTTCGATGGTTTACCAAGTGGCATTTTCTTTGCTTGACCAGACATCCCTCACTTCCTATTACAGCATACACTCCTTTCTCAGTATCTTCTTTGATGTTCCTCTTGAATATGTAATTTTGAAGAACATCATACAGACAAACATTGTCGAGGTGACTGCTTCTATTTGGATGATATGTATCCAACATGTTGGTCTTCAAAATGTCGGTACTGTTTGGCTCCTTTTCCGCCAAATACTCAATTTCCCGCACAGGTTTCAGAACTCGATTACGCGTTGCAGCAAGACCAAGACTCGCCCAAACGATACTCCTGGACTTGGCATAGAGACTTGCTGAAGACAACCGGTCAGAGCATTCGTAAGCTCCAATTTCTCGATGCGACAACATCTTCAGACTGAAACTGTACAACTTCTTGCTGAGGCTCTTTTCAAGGGAAATGTCCTCCCACATATCCTTCAATTCTGTCTTCTCTTTTTTGGTGATGTAAGATGTCACATACCGAGCCACAGCCATACAGTTATCAGCCACAAACTGTATATCCATGTTAGCATTCCACATGGACAAAATCACCGGGTTGTAGTCGTTGATGTACTTGGACTCTTCGTTCCTCTTCAAATTGTATGTGTTTTTAGGTGATTTCTTCATCACATTATGTCGCAGCGAAGACATCAAACTGTTTACTCTTCCTTTAGAAATCACCGGTCGTGGAAAGCCGAAACGACATTTGGTGTAGAACTTGTCCTTGTTTCGGAATTTACGACGGCAGTACTTTCCACATCGATGGCTTTGGAAACGCAGAACTTTTTCTCTTAGGCTTTTCTTCTCCTTTGCGTTTGGAACAGCACACGTAGAATACTGTTGGATGAAACTCATCACTGAGTCTTCTGGATCCGTTCCAAATTTAGGTGCATCCTTGATCCACAGCAACATATGTATATGAGGAGCACCTCTTGCTTGGTACTCCTTTCTCCAGAAGAAATCCAACACCTCTCCAAGAGGTGGATTCTTCTTATTCATGATGAAAGACATCATAGCTTCAAATCTATGATTGAAGTACCTACATACATTGACTGGAACCAAAGAGCACAGTTCTCCGGGTGTCTTGAATTCGATGTTATCTACGTTAGCATTTGCCTCTCGTAGAAATTCAAGTAAGTCTTCCCAGCCATACTCGGCACAGCTCAGAGTGAGGAACCATGTGGGAGTACCTAAGTTCCTCAGCATACATTTTAAATCACCATGACGACGGAACCAGTACTCATTAGTACCACGCTGACACGCCATGAGATTAATCAGGTGAGAATCCAAAATACTGTCTTGGACATTGACTTTATCCATAAAGTCACTTGCCGAGATGTTTTGCATGTGTATACCACTTTTCAAGATGTGGTTCACTGCATATGACAGTCCAGACAGATCGCTTTCAAACAGGAGATGAAACAAATAAGGAATGCATTGTCGAAACCTAGCATCTACTGCATACAATCGCAAAGTCCGGTATTCAGAAGCAGGAATTTGATGAGGTCGCTCATCATATCTTCCTCCCTGACCTGTTGGAAAAAGCTGTGGGAAACACCGAGCTTCCAAACTTTCCTCCCAAACACTAATGGGACTCCCTTTGGCTTGTTTCATTTGAAACAACTCAATAGCATTCCCCATGACTTCCTTGGAATGCAAAGGATGAACACTATAATGTTCATATATTTCTTCACTAGTAGAGGGTTCTACTTTCTCAATTTGACCAGCACACAAATCGCTATCCTCTTCCTCACTTACTTCCTCTTCTGCAACATATACATTCTTATAGTATTTATTATTTTTTTTCAAATACAATGTTGCCTTTTTAACTTTCCTAACATCTACTAAATCTTGCCATATTTTCTTATTCTTTGTCGGAACCCCATTAACTAAGATAACCAGAGGTTCCTCTTCCACTTTTTCTACTCCAATTGTGTTAATGTTTTTCTTCAAATCTAGAGGCAAATAAACAACTCTTCCCTTTAATCCTCTCTGTAAATCTGATGGAGGCAATTTCCCTGTCTTTGGCTCCATTCTTACAATAGCCTGAAAGGGATGGATACTTTGAATCAAAATAGATTCATAAGTATTTAAATCCTTCAATTCAGAAGGAATCTCAATCAATTCCAGATTATTATGAACTGCTCTAGCAGGCATCTGGTTTTGATTTAATTTGTTACAACAATAAGTACACACACGTTGATCCAATCCCAAATCAAAACAATTTTCTACCATCAAGTATGTTGTGAAATCCTTCCATTCACTATTATTTTCCCTTTCACTTTTTGCATATAAATCCACTAACTTAGTCTGATTCTTATAATAAGTGCGTCGACAACACACACAAGTGAAATTTGGCCTCTCACTTGATTTGACCTGAAACGTCGCAATTTCCCTCTGGAAATTATCTGTACTGGAAACCTGTACACTATCTTCCACATTACCCGCTTCTTCTTGGTCAATTTCAACATTCTCCTCTTTACTTCCAAAGTAACAAAACTCAATTTCTTCACATATATTCTTCACATCTATTTCAGAACCATGCAAAAGAGCAGCGCATAATTGTTTAAGCATAATTGCTGGACTCTTAGCATAATACAACATTCTAACTAATTTCCTCACTTTATTATGATGCACTGCTAGCATCCTGAAATGATGAAAAACACTCTGGCATACTCTCCTGGAAAGACAAGCCAGTGAATGACCATGCAAACCTGTCACTTCTCTCACTCTGCAAGGATCTAATTCTTGCAACAACCTTATTTTCTGCTTCAAACTTTTCTTATTAAATGACCGTACAAAATCACAAAGCAAATTGATGGAATCCTGTCGCACACTACAAATACTACTACACTTCCAGGTGTACACAGGACCCTTAGCACGTCTTCCTAAAACCTCATTACCTAACACCTCTTCTGCCTCTGTTGTCACAAGTTTTTCTTTTTCAACTGGACAACCATCTTTCACTTCATAAGCACGACCACTGGTGTCAACTGCATGCACCAAATCATTATCCTGGAAATAACTCTCCTCATTAAAAAATGCCTCAGAGCTTGAACTATGCATCCATTCTCCAGAAAAAACTTCACAAAAATTACTACGATTAACTATTCTCTTCCATCTACTATTTCTTTTGAAATCATAAATTGCCTTGTTTAGCTTCCTAATTCTATTGATTATCAAAATAAATAACTTACGTTTAATTTCAAATGCCTGATCAATAACTTTCTCAACTTTTTTTTTTCTCTTATAAAAAAACACTTTCTGTTGACCTTTCTTAATATTTTTTAACAAATTGCCAATTATCCTGTTGCGGAACATTCGTTTACGAATGTCCCTAAACTGTTGTTTCCTTCTACTATCATGCACAGAGTTATCTCTTGCTCTAGCAGTAACATTTTTGATTGGCCTTTCCTTTCCATTTGAATTGCTTCTCTTTTTATGGACTGAAACATTTTCTGTAGTAATATTTTTTTTACTACACATATTTCTTATGAATGTTTTTGTACTCTTACCCGGTGCTTTCTTCGTGACTTGACAAATCTTTTTGTTAGAGGACTGCTGCTTCTTTTGATTGGCCTGCTGTCTTTGACGTTTTGCAGCCTTTCTCTCTCTTTCTTTCGTTGGCATGGTGAAATGTTGAAATGATCTGCAGTTGAATCTGTGGTAAAATATATTAAAAAATGTTATTAACCACTATTACCAAACAGTAAATCAATAACAGTGATCAAAAACTTAACACACTACTTGACATTTTAAATAGAAGATTTTTTAGTCCTTGGCAAATTTACAATACAGAAATAGCAGAAAAGAAATGGAATTTATATTCATGTTACCTGTGCTATTTTATATGTGAATCTGATCTAATTTTATGAGCATATTTTAATATTTTATTGAAGACACTACACATAACCTGTTTTTGAAGGTGTCTTTATTTTTAAATTAAACGGTTTACACTTTTACTTTTTATTTATTATAAATTTTAAAAATAAATGTTTATAGTTCCATAGGCTCAAGCAGGTCAGCTTCCCACCCTATGTCATATAATTCGGACAAATCTGCATCCTCATCACGCTCTTCTTCATCCTCAGGATTTAAATCATCCAAGGGATCAACATCCACTGATGTTTCAATTACAAGTTCAATGATGAGGTCAAAATCAACTGATTGCAGATTGTCGCTCATGTTGATGTTGTCTTTATCTTTAAAGAAAGATAACAACAATGAGATGTTGCAGAGTAAGAGACAAATCTCAGAGATTATAATAGTAAAATTGTTTAACAAGAGTAACATTTTGCAGCTATTATTTAGCCATGTCCAGCGATGCTGAGCAGGTGAAGCCTATGTCTAATTTTTCAGTGAACAGGACTCATCTCTTCTTAACCTTGGATAAGCCTCACCAACTCTGTGTCCCCTGCACATACTTAAATGTAAAGGGGCAGATTTATGTTAAATGGCACATCCCCAGGCATGCACCAGTTAACGTGCACCGCTGCTCTGCCACCCATGGTGTGCCGTATTTACAATCAGATAGGAGAAAGCTGCGTCAAAACCCTGCGCCTGCTTTAAGCAGGCATAGGTCTTGACGCAACATTGTGGAGATGGGGCACCCCTGAGCCTTGCTTGAGCTGCATCGCACTTGCGATACAATTCCAGCAATGCGCCACCTTTACAGCACAGATACGTCACGCATCTGTGCCATTTTTGCCCCATGCTGCGCCGCATTGTAAATGCAGCACACCATGGGTGGCGGAACAGCGGCGCAAGATGACTGGCACATCCCTGGTGATGCGCCAGTCATCATAAATCTATCCCTAAGCTTCTTATCTTGTTACAGATGAACCGCCATATGTACCATCAAACTATTTTGCATTTCCTAAATAGCGAATTTTAAGGAATAAATAGCAATTCTTTACCATTCCTAATTTGCAATGAGCAAATTGCTAATTGCAAATTACCCATTCATTTCCATGGGCTAGGAGGCTCATAGGAATGAAGGTACAATTTGCGATTAGCAATTAGCTCATCGCAAATTAGGAATTTTTCCAAGGGTGCATGGGTGTCTCAAGAACACCCTGCTGCACCCCTGAAAAAGAAATTTGGGGGCATATGGCGCACATACATGCCCTAAGGGCATGTATTGGCGTCATGTGGCACCTTTTTTTTTTTTTTTTAAATTCTTTTTGAAAAGAATTCGCAAATTACCACCAACTAGAAGTTGGTGGTAGTTTCCAAATCCTTAATGTCATTTTTTACATATTTTTAGTTTGATACATTGCATTTAAGGAATCGCAAAATTTGCAAATCCTTCAGTGCAATCGCAAAATAAGGAATAGCAAATTTTGCTATTCCTTATTTTGCATCAAACTTGTTTGATACATACCATTTGTCTAATTAGCATTCGCAAAGGCTGAAATTTGCAGAATTTTGATCTTTGCGAATGGTAATTAGCTTGATACATATGACCCCAAGTGAGGCCTGTCTTGCAACATGGTGCATCTTTTGCATCACTGCTGCATCGGTTTCATGTGGCACGTTTTTTTTACACCATGACACATCTGCCTAAATGCATCAATTTGTAATTTTCTCGCCTCATAGCAAATCTTTTGCACCGCCACTGCATCATAAAAGTGACGCACAGTGGCGCAAAAGAGACATACACCTATCATAAATCTGTCTCTACCATTTTAAATGATTAATCCAGGATGACGATAAGGTGTGGCCTATCCAGAGGTTTGTTTATGGTGAGGCCTACTCAGGATTGCAGATTAAAGTTACGCTTGATAAAGAATACAGAGGACATAATACATGTAAAGCTCTACCAATGAAGTAAGTAATGTCCACTTCATTGCACCAGTCATCATAAATGTATCCCTAAGCTTCTTATCTTGTTAGACATCAACCGGCATATGTATCATATAACTATTTTGCATTTCCAAAATAGCAAATTTTAAGGAATAAATAGCAATTCTTTACCATTCCTAATTTGCAATGAGCAAATTGCTAATTGCAAATTACCCAATCATTTTCATGGGCTAGGAGGCTCATAGGAATGAAGGTGCAATTTGCGATTAGCAATTAGCTCATCGCAAATTAGGAATTTTTCCAAGGGTGCATGGGTGTCTCAAGAACACCCTGCTGCACCCCTGAAAAAGAAATTTGGGGGCATATGGCGCACATACATGCCCTAAGGGCATGTATTGGCGTCATGTGGCACCTTTTGTTTTTTAAAAAAAAATTCTTTTTGAAAAGAATTCGCAAATTACCACCAACTAGAAGTTGGTGGTAGTTTCCAAATCCTTAATGTCATTTTTTACATATTTTTAGTTTGATAAATTGCATTTAAGGAATCGCAAAATTTGCAAATCCTTCAGTGCAATCGCAAAATAGACCATATATAGTTAGGAATTAGCATTTACAAAACCTTGAAAATTCACTGAAAAAACCATAGGTTATGCACCATATATAGTTAGGAATTAGCATTTAAAAAACCTTATTTTACTCACACAAAACCAATGAAATTCCATATATAGTTAGTTGTACTAACTATATATCGCGCACCCGCAATCCACTGCTGATCATGTCACATATTACATCATTCATGACATGGTCAGTGACATCACTGATGACATCACTGATGACATCTCAAATGACATCACTGATGACATCACTGATGACAACATCCAGTGACTGTATTTTTCTGTAAAGTTAAAATATGTCTTACATATTTAAGAATGAGTGGATGTATAAGTGTCTGGATGAAGAATTTAGTAGGTGCATGACTGACTGTATGAGTGAGTGGTTAAATGTGTCTCACTGAGTGCATGGGTTAGTGACTAAACTGTCTTAATTTGTGCATCATTATGTCTGTTCTTCTGTAAACTGCTGCATGTGTTGATCAGTAGCTATATGAGTAACTATATGGGTTATTGATTGGTTGCCCAAGCATTTGTATGGGACACTGAGTGTGTGTGTGGGTGGCTGGGAGGTGTATGACTCTGTGCATAGATGTATGGGTTCAAAAGTGCATGTGGAAACAGCTGTATGGGCGGTTGACTGTGTGCATGACTGTATTGGTGAGTGAATAGATATCTCAGTGCTACATGTCAAAGTAAGTACATATGTAAAATACAGTACATGTGAGAGTTGACATATATAAATAACTGTGCATAAGAGCCAGTGAATGTGTGAGTGGCTGTATGGATCATTGTGAACTTGTATCCAGGATTGTATAAGTGAGTAAATATGTTTTAGTATATGTTTGAATAAGTAAGGTGTGTATAACTGTATAGTTGTGAAAATGGAGGTGTGATTGATTCTTTGCATGACTGACTAAGTGTGTAAGTAACTCCATGGATGAGTGACAGTCTGTGAGTGTCTGTTTACACTGAGTGTATCTAAGGTTATATTAGAGTCTGAAGAGGTTCATCGTATTATCACATGAATGATGTCATCAGTGATGTGATCAGTAATGTCAAATGAGATGTCATCAGTGATGTCATCAGTGATGTCATTTGAGATGTCATCAGTGATGTCATCAGTGATGTCATTTGAGATTTGAAACATATGCTCTTCGAATGCCCTCCCATTTTACATTTCTGGCAATTAGTTTGGTCCCAAATTCATAAAATTTTCAATTTCACTCTCCCCTTTTCAATCATTCCTATTTTTCTAGGTTCCCTTTCCCCTGATCTTTCTGGACCCCACCATAGACACAAATTACTTGATCTCCTGATAGCCATTGCTTTTCATCATATTACATCGCATTGAAAACAAGCTAAAGATGTTTCCTTCTCTGCTTGGTGGAACGCAGTTTGTTTCAATCATCGACTAGACACCAATTTTGTCTCCCCAATTTCCCTAGCAATTAAACGTGACCTTCTATGGCTCCCCCTTACCGAATATTTATCCAGAATTACCAGGCCTTCTCCCACTTCTCCAATACGCAATGTAGAAGTTCAAAAACCACCGTGATTGTTTTATCTTAATTATATGCAAGATTATTGATTGCTTCCTATGTTTCTTTTATATCACTTATACGTTATACAATTCCAATGTTTTCCCTCCTACCCCAATATGCCTGAATTTTTATTGCAAATTATTTTTCTGTATTCGATATTTCTTTGATCAATTCCTTTCTTTGTAAGAGAGATTTCTTGTTTTTTTATAACTTATGACTGTTTCTTCATGTACTGTCTTTACTTCTTTATGCCTTAATAAAATTCAAACTTAAAAAAAAAAAAAAAAAAAAAAAAAAGTACTCTTAGTATTCACTGTGGTTTCTAATTTTCCATTTATGTTGTGTATCATCACATCCAGGAATGTGATTTGATCTTTTTGTATTGTATGTGTGAACCCGATCCTGTCATTTACCTGATTCAATTTGAATATGGCTTGGATTAACTCATGTTCAGATCACTTCCATAGAATGAATATGTCATTGATATACCGCTTATATAAGAGGAGGTTGTCCGACCATTCATGATTATTCAAAATGTTGTCCAGTTCAAACCGGCACATAAAAATATTTGTGTACGCAATAGCTGCACAATTCCCCATTAATGTTCCAGAGGATTGAATGAAAAATTCATTATTCCAGCTGTAATAAGTATGATAAAGCGTATAATGGAGTAAATCCATAATAAATGTTTTCAGATCTTCATCCATGCCAGCCATCATTAAAAAAGATGCCAGTGCTTCCAATTCAACATGCGCCTTACTTGATTGTAGAAAATCTCGACTTCCGGGAATAACACGGAAGCGCCGGAGGAGGTTTACACTCATTAGACACGGGGTAAGACGCTTCACAAATGCTCGCGACTCAGCGGTACACCAATATTAAAAGGTGCATCCGTATTGACTTACTTTTCTATGTCTTTGTAGATCAAGAGGCTTTTTGAACTCCGGATAAGAAATACTCCGGATAAGAAATACTGAGTCAGAAACGCCCGTGAGTTATGTTTACATGCGGCTTACTACTATAAACAGATTACGTGCTTGTCACTATATTGATCGTTTTATTTCTCTTGCACAATTTAGAGAAAAGATACTCGTATTTATAACGAGTGGTGACTTCGAATATACATTATCGGTATGTTGAAGGTACGAAGTAGTGTTGACCAAAACATAGCGATATTGATGCAGTTCTCGGCATGATATGAACACCTTAGTTAGTGCACTTCGGTTTTTAAGCACACTGTGATTACTTATCTTCACCTTCATTTGCTATACTGTCACATCCACATTTTCATTTTCCGTTCGAATTTTGGAGCAACACACTTAACACCCGGACACTCTTCACTTTTTTGCTTATTACAAAACACCTTGGGATATAAGGTTGATTTACTGAAACAAATCCCTTTGTTAAGGTTTTTTCAAATTAATGTGTTTTTTCAAAATATTGTGTGACTTTCAAAGGCATGCCAATTATTGTTTTATTACAACGTTGTATATATTCTTTTTGACAGATTATGAATCCCCTGATGAAGGGCTAAATGCCTGAAATGCATTGGGCAAGGGCTACACATGTCTGAAAGAAAGTTATTGATGTGGAAATAACATCATGAAAAGTTGAAGAATTTAAGGAAATGCAAATAAAACTTTATTTAAAGGAACCTTCTACAAAATTGTCAATGAAGTGTTTTTGAAATCATATACTTGAGTGCATTTGGGGAAGTTTTCCACTTCTGGGACAATGCTACTGTCTTGGTTTGAGTACGACATAAATATTGGCGATGAGCTGAGTAAGAGCCACTGCTAAGAACCTACCCATCATCTGTTCCTCATCTAGCTCCACCCGTCAGGGTTGAGATCGCGTCAGAAGATAACTTTGCCTTTTGCTTTTAATACTACTGAGGTCAGGAGTTTTGCTCTCTGCTTAAGCGAGGAGAAGCCCTGGGGAGCAACGCATTCGTCAGACAACACCACACATAAGGGTGAGTTTCTACAAACATTTTCAAGGGTAGATGAGGGCAAGAAGGGTGGAGTGAGAGGTGGGGAGAGGCGCTGAACAAATGATATCTTAGTTATTCAGCATATATGCACCCACCCTACTGCAGCTTATAACCACCGGGTCAGTGTTGATGTGCTTTCTAATGCATTTTCATACCACCATTTTAGGATCAGGCATTGCAACAGTACTGATGGCATATAGAACACTCATTTCCACTCTCTTACACCGTCATTTTAAGATCAGGCAGCACCACAGCTTTAATTGCATACAGAACGATTTGTGCCACTCCCACACACCCCCAGGCTGGGGAAGTTTATTTGACAGTGACAGTCTCAGCACAAGTATCGGCAGCACTTCACAATGTTTTTGCGGGTGTGACAGGCTTTTCTTTATGGGTATCAATATACAGAAACAGCGGTAGAGCCTCATAAAACAGTTTTTCCTCACTGTAAATGTTCCAGGCATTATACTGCTTTTAATTCACCTTTTGGCACATATCAGTTCTGCCAGATGGCTTTTGGATTGGCATTCCCTGCCTCTGTTTTTCAGTGCATCATGCATCAGCTGCTCTTCAGTTTCTTGAAAAACCTTGGGTCAAGTTAGGAATTGATATGGTAGAAATGTTCAGATTCCTACCCCATGAACATCACTATGTATTTGTATTAATGGACTTATACAGCAAATGGCCAGAGGTACATGCACCCACAACTGGCAATGCTTTATTGTTCCTAAAGGAGAGTTTCACAAGAGAGGGTTTCCCTGAGAATATATTTTCCGACAATGGGGTACAATTCTTTAATGTGGAAATTGAAAGGTTTCTGTGGGAATCAGAATTGAAGCATTTCAGGTGTTCTCTCCACCATTGAAGCATCTCAGGAGTACTCTCTACCATCCCCAAACCAATGTACTAGTAGAGAAAATGAATAGGGTGGTTATGGAATGTGTCAAATGAGCGAAAAAATAATGGCTATGATGTTGAATGTGCTGTGAAGAGCATGTTGTGGTTCTATTGTAGAACTCCACATTTGATCCCAAAGGTGTGTCCCTTCCTTCTACGAGGAGGCAGACAGCTAACATATGTTCTGTATCCTACATGGTTATTTAGATCTATTGGGTACAAAGCTAACCTGGATGTGGATCAAGAAGCTATCTTTGTAGAGTGTGTGAAGCTCAAAAGAAACAAAAGGTTATGTATCATCTCAGGAAGTGTACGAAACCTCATTTTCTTCAAGTCGGAGATGTGGTTTGAGTTAAAAAAAAATTGTAAAAAAACGGAGTTGGCATCTATGGAGAAACAGTGACTGTAGAAAAAGTATGTGGCAATGCGATAAGGTTTGAAGGGGTCATTTCCATGGAAAGGTATTAAGCCCTGGTCTAGAGGCATCGTCTGCATCTCTAGATGTCTTTGTGAGCTCAGGGCACCAAAAAAGGCCCATTGCAGATAATGGTAATCTGAGGGGATCAACAAGGGAGGAATTTGGAAATACAGAAAATTGCCTGTGAACTGTAAACAACATTGGCAGGTATCCTGGTTGGGTGTCAAATGTTTTGGGTGATTGCCATCCTTTGATTTATACTTGAAAATATGTGTTTTGTTTCCTATTTTTTATTGTTGTATTGATCTTTTTATTTATCATTTTATTTTGTGTCTTTTTGTAATACATTGCTTGTTTTATATAAAAAAGAGATGTTATGTGGTGATCTTGTATTGATGTAATAAGATAGTAGAATGTTTTCAATCAGAGTTCCACAGCAGTAGTCGCATTAGGAGTATTCCACGAGTGACAGTTAGTGTGCTCCTGAGGCGGCTACACAGCGGTGGCTCGTCGACGAGACTTAATACAATTAATTTGCTACTTCACAGCTTACTGTTCCTGGATTAATTAAGACAAACTGTCAACTGTAACTACCCTTCTCAACGGATTTATAATTTTTTTTAAAACATTCCACTCTGAAATAGTATCCAGTTTTTATGAATAATTTTAGGAGGTGTAGATTATAGAGAGTGCCTAAAAACGCTGTCTGCCTTGTAGTCCTTTTTAGGACTCGACTGGAATTGTGTGTCCACAATGCAGTAGAGAAAACCATCATCACATTTCCCTTCCTTTCAGATCGTGTTTTGATGTGTATGATTTTTCTAAAACCATAAAAGTCTGTTTAATGTTTTTCAGAACACTTGGGCTATATCAGATATCACTGTCTGAATGCAGTATATTGGAAGCCACAATACGGAATCAGCACTTGAATAACTGACAAAAGCAGTGTTACACCATAAAAAGTCTTTAACTAGAGTGATAATGTTCAGGTAAATATATATTAAGAAATAAAGCTTCAAGACAAAAATGCTACAGATGAAGCTTTAAGTACTCCTACAGTCCAAAACCCACACCCAACATAAGCAGCCATCATCTGTACCCATCATTAGGAAGACAATTTAGATTGGGTAGGTGCCTTGATGGTGAATTTCAGAACTCTTCTTTTCTTTAATGTTACTGGCTGCTATGTACGTTTACTGTCTGCAATGTAAGTGCTTTCAGTTAGTTGATGAAAATGGCAAAATATCAGTTGCTTCATTACATATGTTTGAATTTTTTTGCCTAAGCTACTGTACAAAGAGCTGTTAATAAGAGCATGCATATGGAAAAACATCATGCCATAGATGCTCAAAGGTAAGAACAATTCACTCGTATGAGATGGGACACGTAAGAGAGGAAAGCTAGGGTACGAATAGTACAATTTCTGAATTGTGAGCATTCAGCATTAGCAATGTTAATCTCACAACTGTATTATATTGGACAATCATATCACGGAAATAACAAAAATAAAATGAAAAATTGTGTTTAAGGGGACATGTCCAAGATGGCCCCTGTGTAGGCGTTTGACTATGGAGCTCTGCTGCACGAATTTAGCGGCAAGCAGAACTAAGTCGTTTCTGAAGATGAACGGCTGCTGGATAATGATATAAGGGCTGAAAGAGTTGGCGTGCAGCCTTGCTGGCCCCGACAGACATGTAGGGACGTGGGTGTGCCCTGGCCGGCAAGCCTGCCCTAGCGGTGGTACCCATTATGCCTTGCCTTACAGTGCACCCCTGGTTCCCCTATGAGCCCCCTGTTGCTGGGGATCTGCACGGAGGGAGAGTTGTGGTCGGAGGACTACGGCCTGATGTATGGGATGTCTGCTGATTCGGGTTTCCTGCTGGAGTTGACAGCCTGGCGGGCTCCCCTCCGGAGATCAGCTGTGCTCCCAAACCTGCAGCAACCTCCTGAACTCCCCCGCGTGCCTCTGGGAGTCGTGGAGCATGCCAGGGGGAGCGACATGGCTTGGATGGTAACTCAGCCCACCCAGAAGTGCCTGACAGGCCCCTGCCCTTTGAGGTGGGTGGTGAATTGGAGCCCCATAGCATCCGTCTGGGATACCCGTCCCTAGGTGGATTGCGACCACGCTGGGTCTCGTAAGGGCCCACTGCTTCCCCATAGACTCTTGACCAGCGAGCAGCAGCGCCCCAATGGATGGTGAAAAGCCTGGTGCTTGACACGGGTAAATCCAGTGAGCCATGAGAGCAGCGGCGGGCTGTGGCTGAATCTGCTTCCTGCTTGGTGTTGGGCCCTTTGGGACGGTACAAAAGGGGGTGGTGATGGACGGAGCATCTGAACCAATCAAACACTCACACCCAGTCAAAAGATCTGGGTTTGATCCATCACCGTTCTTTAGCCCACTCTGCCACCCCAGTTCAGACATGGCTATATGCAAATCAGTCTGACCCTGTGCCTCATGGGAACAGTCCAGCCCGAACTGCCAAGCCATGCCTTCCCTGGACCGGAAACAAGCTTCCGAGGACCGGTTTCTGGCATTCCAGCCGTCTTCAGCCCGGCTTGCTTGAATCCAGTGGCAAAGTGAGCAAGGGACTCACGTCTGAGCATACCCTGCCACACTTATGGCGGCCAAAGTGGTACAAAAGGGGGTGGTGATGGATGGAGCATGTAAAAAAGGGGGTGGTGATGGACGGAGCACATAATGCATAATTGACGGCCCGGGATCACCTGGTGGCTGCCCTTGACCCGATGTATTCGCCTTTACTAGGACAGAGGCCTGGTTGATGGAGAGTGCCTTATGGATGAACACAGATGCTTGGGAGGCCGGGACTAGCCGAGATGGCCGGGCCTTTGGGTCTATCCTTTGTGGCACGGGCCTTGCTAGATCCTAAAGGGGGGCCCTGTTGAGCCCTTCTTCCCCAGTCTGAGGGTTCTGCCAATAACCAACATCGCCTTTCGATTGAACCAGCCCTGGCTGCGACACGGACTGCCAAGTGCCACTGTTGGAGGAGAAACTGGGAGAGCGGTCTGAAGTTGGCCTCTCTTCTCTGCGCATTGGCAGAATGGCCACAAAGTGGGAGATGCTTCCTTGTAGAAATGATGACTACACTTGGCAAGATGGATTCATCCATTAAGGACCTGCTTTCTAAGACTGCAGAAAAGCAGGGGGATGAACCCCATGAAGGACTCTGAACCCCATACAAGCCCCACACCGGAATATCCCAAGAAGAAGCCCACAATAGGATTAATCCAATCCCCTGTGACTCGAGATTTAATTGAAACTCTCTTCCTTACACTGCGGGAAGATATAGTGACCCTAAAACAGGAAGTAGCAAGTAGCTGGTCACATTAAGGAAATCTCCTACACCATCCGGAAGATGAGGACAATATTACCGTAGCAAATGAACTGTGGGACGTTGAACGCCAGGAGATTCCACCGATCAAGAAGAGAGATAAAGTGGGTAGGCAGTTGATGTGGGACCTTGAGCATCTCGGCCTACAGGTAATAAATGGAAGAACCAACCAGGATAAACCCCCCGCTACCACCTATACAGGCCACAGTGCAAGCTCAATCCTGGATTATACAATAGTAACATTTCCCTTGTTAAGTCTAATTAAAAAATTTCAAATAATCTGCTCTCTAGACAGTGATCACTCAATGCAACACATTGAGATGAAATTGACCTCCTCTAGGTACTTACAAGCAACAACGATAGCAGGTAAAACTTCAACAATTAATCTGAAGCGAGTAAGGTGGACGAGCAACACACTTCCTCAAATAGCGCAGGACACCAAGAAGCTATTCCAAATGTCAACTCAAGAGAATGACTTGTGCTCAGAAAATTGGTCTGACTTTCTGGAAAAGCTACCCAGGACCAGTAACAACTCCAAAAACAAGACCTCTTACAAGAGCAACACCAATCTCACCAAAATCACACTCTCCCTGAGGAGACATTTGCAGAAGCTTACAAGACGAGCGCAAGGTCACAGGAGGAATCCAAGTATCTGGCAAGAGGTTCGAATAACAAGGAAACAATATAGGAAACTGATTTGGACGGAAAAAAAAAACCAAGCCAATGACTTCTGGACCAAATTGTTGCACAACATAAAAAAATCAGATTCCAGGGCTTTCTGGTTGCAAGTCAACTCCATGAACAGATCAGTACAACCAATAAGTATGACCTGCATCACTGAAATTGTATGGGCCCAACACATAGTCAATACCTTTTCAATAAATTCAATGACACACCTGACAACAACTGTAACAAATGCAAGTGAAACACCAAGAATAGTGGATCAGGAAGGCATGGCTTGTGTTTGGTCAAACACTTCGATCAACCATCAGGAAGGTATGAGTCAACCATTGTGGTCAGGCGATGAACTTCTAATATTACAAATAATCAAGAAAAGCAGGCAAGACAGCGCACCAGGACCGAACGGCATCCCGCAGGCAATTTACAAAGAGGACCCCCAGTACTGGGCCTGTAAATTCAATCACCTGTTTCGATCAATAGGCAACACAGGTCGAGTTCCAGAAAGCTGGAGGGGAGCTGTCATTAATCCAATCAATAAAGGCGGAGAATGCAAAAATCCAACTAATTATCGCCTGATAGCCCTCATCGATGCAGAAGCAAAATATTATGCATCCCTGGTGCTAGCTGATCTTGCTCAATGGTCCGATATGAACAACAAAATCCCGATAAATCAGACAGGTTTTCGTCGTGGCACGGGCCCTATGGCAAATACAATGGCACTGTGCCTAATTGCTGAAAAAAGTCTACAAAACCATCCAGAACTCTACACCTGTTTTGTGGACTTCAAGGCGGCCTTTGACCTAGTCAGTAGGCAATTACTTTGGACAAAATTGAAGCAGCAGGGTCTGTCAGACTCAATCCTAACGCCACTCATCGACCTGTATACCAATACTTGGATGCAGGTAAAGATTGACAATGGACAGCGGTTAACCCAGAAGATCAGTACCTTTGATGGACTAAAACAAGGCTGTGTGCTGGCCCCCCATCTTTTTAATTTATTTATGGCTGACTTGACAGCAAGCCTTGACCAGACCAATGCTCATCCACCGCGGCTAGGCAATCTCCGTGTAAAACATCTATCCTATGCCGACGATGTGGTTCTGCTTAGCCAGATGAGAATAGGCTTGCAACGTCTACTGTATGAACTGACCAGGTACACAAAACAGAACTTGCTAGAAATAAATAACAAGAAAACAAAGATCATGGTTATAACCCGACGCCACAAAGCACCACCAACCTTCACAATAGACAATGTTAAACTGGAAGTGGTGGAAAATTATAAGTATCTGGGGTTACAACTGGACAAGCGCCTTAACTTCTCTACGCATTTCAACGGCATTGAAAAGAAGGGCATTGCTCTGCTGCACGCATTCAGCAACTTAGCGACCAAACTCAAAGGCCCTCTGGTCTCCCCCCTGCTAACTGTAATGAAAGCTAAGCTACTCCCAACAATAGCATACGGGAGTGTATTACATCATGGTAAGAGTGCACAGCTCATGGACAAAATACAAACAAAAATCTACAAGCGTGTATTCGCCTTACCAAACAATGCATCACCTGCACAAGTAAGACTTGAATTTGGTTTGCAATCCCAAGTATTGCTGAAAAAGTATGAGACTGTCAAATATTGGTATGATGTCTGATGAATCAGGAAATTGAGGTCTACCGTGCCATGTGGGAAGCAATCCATAAGAGTCCCAACTCCCACTATGCCAAGTACTTAAGACTATCACTAGAAACGACCGAGTTGGCAGCACTTTGGGAAACTAAGCTTCCAGTTCTATCATTTAAACAGGTGGTAAAGAAGGCTGCCAACAGGTATTCATTGCCCAACGACAAGTTAACCTTTAGTCATCGAACCCACGCTTGGATGACAATTCAATCATATAAAAACCTGTACCGGCAGCCTAGTTAGACCTCGCTTTCTCACCATTTATTAAACATAAATACCTAAATCTAAGGCTGGGCAACCTCCCAACAAATGCTGAACAACCGAAATGGAGGCCCCATGAATGTAAGGAATGCGATTTTTGTGGCGCGAGAAGACAAGACCTCATTCATCTGATTTGTATTTGTCCTGTTCTGAATCAGGAACGTCGGAGTTGGCTAAAGGCCAAGTTCAAGGAACATGGAATACGCACGTGTCGGTCTGCGATCGTACAAATCCTATGCTCAGTGGATCCTCAATTCATCTGCAGAGCAGTCAAATTTATTGCCAATTTTGAGAAAAAACTAGGGCTATTGGTAAAGACTTGAACTTGCAATACGATCTCCTTATCTATGTGGCTGAGCCATGGTCCTTGACAAATTTATCCTGAAGTTCGAATGATATCTTCATTTAAAAAAAAATATCTTTCATATAGCAGTGTTAACTCCCTTCTTTTTAAACATTGTGGTATTTTATATTTTGTAATGGTTTTTATTAACTATACAATAAAGAATTAATTCATTAAGGAAATTCGTCGAGAGGTTGGGGACTAGGTCAACAAATTGACATGATGTAGCAAGGAAACAACGCTAGAGAAGAGGAGCTAGAAACATGCTGTGGCTAAATCCTTGAGCTTCAAGATCAAAATGCAGATCTCAACTATCATCTAGAAGACTTGAAGAACAGGTCTTGAAGGTCCAACATTCGTAAAGGGGGTTACTTTACCGGCAGATGCTGGATGCTGCCACATAGTCCTAGAATTTGATTGCACCCACAGGGCTAGCTACCCCTCCAGGATGCCCAGAACCCCACAGACATTCTTAAAAGCCTGCATAACTATCATCAGTAAGCAATGAAAATGGTGCAGTAAGGCACCAAGGTGCTATTGCATTTGAAGGCATGCTTCTGTGGATCTATCAAGACCTGTCGCTTATCATGCTCCAATGGTGCAGGGCCCTGAAACCGGCGACCACAGCACTCTGGGAAAAGGCAATTCGCTATAGGTGGTGCCCCTCTTTGCCTATTATTTTCATATGGAATGGGGAAACACATGCAGTCCACACACTGGGGGAGGCCTTTTCGATTTTGTGACTTGAAGAGGAGAAACGCGATCTTAAGTCAACAAAGCATCAACAGTCCCACTGTCCACCACCTCATACCATGAGAAGATCCTGCCACCGATTCTGGAAGAAGGCCGGCAAACCGTCTGCTGCAGAGTGCATGGTCCTGCTACAGAACATTACACAGAGGGAGTGGTCCCCAGTCTCTGCCACATAATGAGAAGTCGCCTCATCGCCTATGATGTAACTTTCCCTCTCCGGACATTACTGGCTCATCCCGTAGTTCTGATGATTGGCTGCCCCCGCAGGGAAGCCTAGCTCACCCAGCTGTGTGCTTACACCTTCTGAAAATTAAGAACGTCTTATCTGTCTATCTCTGTATGCAGCAGATCTCCTGGGCGTTCCCTTTCTCCTTCAAGCCATATTCTTGGCAGAGACATGGATCCACAACACACAGCATATTGGATCAGACAGTAATGTTAATCTCAGTGGCGTAACAAAAGTTCCCGCAGACCCTGTGGCTTGAGCCCTGGGGGGCCAACTCTGGCACTGGCAGGTCCCTGGCCTGAGAGCTCTGTACTGGATCTGGAAGTGTCGGGCCCCCTGCATATATTTTGAAAGATTTCCCCCTCTAGTTTTGCTACACCACTGGTTTATCTTATCTTGTTTGACTGTCCCCCAGTTCCTAAGATGCTCCCACCCTCTTCCCATATTGCACCCACCACCTGTTACTCAGAGCCTACTGATATCTGAGAGAGGCTATTTAGCCTATGCCCCATTTTTGAACTCCCTAGTGGCCTTACCTCTTTTTCACCATGGTGAAGATATTGCGACTTAACATACAGGGTCTCAATGCTCTAGCAAAGTGCTTGACATTACTGGTCTCCATGAAAGTCTCCCGGAGTGATATATGTCTCTTACAAGAAACTCATCTACTTCGACGTGATTGGGGCAGGCTAAAATATATAAATGGTTTGATAGACAGTTCTTCTCCTTGGGCCCTGGGAAGAAAGCGGGAATGGCAATCCTCCTAGCCACACATTTCCAGGGGCAAGTTCTCCAGATGCATTTTGAAATTACTGGCCAGCTGCTGTCTTTGCGAAATTCCCTCTATCAGCCTAACTACACTGTGGTCTATCTATATGCCTCCAACGATCATCAAGAAGCATTCAATCAGCATGCAATTGGGAAAGTTCTCACCTACCAAGACACCAACGTTCTGTTAGGAGGAGACTTGAATTTTACTCAAGACGCTCTTCTAGACCACTCGGCTCAGCGGGTGGGCCTGACAGGGTCCTTCACTGTTCCAGTATCACAATAGCTCATGGAGGCAGGCCTGGTGAATGTGTGGAGAGACATGAGCCCTCCTGTGAAAGTGTATTCTTTTGTCTCAGCCGCCCACCAGACATACACTAGACTAGATTATCTTCTGGTTACCAGCTCCGTTGCATCAGCAGTCCAGCACACAGACATTGGAGTGATGGCCCTGTCGGACCACTCTCCAATTTCCATTACTCTACATTTACCTGCACATTGCCCATGATTGTGTACATGATGAATGAATCACAAGCTGCTGGCTTATGAACAGACTGTCACTGAAATCCTAAAGGTTATCCAGATGTATCTTATAATTAATGATAATCCCCACACTCCTGTAGCCTTGCTGTGGGATACACTCAAAGCTGTGGTTAGGGGGACTTTTATAGCTTGATCCACGAAACTACACAAAGACAGACAGGGGAAATGATCCACCTTAGAGACCAAGTGAAGGATTTAGAGGCATCACACAGGCAGACAGGTTGACATAGAACATGGAGGCCACTCACCTTAGCTAGAAAACAGCTCAGAGTACTGGATGTGGACACGGCAGAGCATGCACTACTACTCACGTAACACAAATATTACACTGGGGACAAGAAGGTGATGCACCTCCTCGCCCACCGTTGATGCGCCCAGACACAGCGCCAACAGGTTTCGGAGATTAGAGATGCATTGGGTAATGGGGCTTGACACGATGCAGGGTTTGCAGCAGAATTTGAGCTTTACTATACCCATTTATATGCCGCTGATCCACTACACCCCCAGGATGCCGCTGCCTATGTTGCGCATGCCCCTTTAGCCCAATTGCCGGAGAGGGAGACCCAGCTTTTAGATAAGGACATCACAGTGGATGTGACCTGACAGCAATAGGGAAATTGCAATTAGACAAAGCTCCAGGTCAAGATGGGCTCACTGCGAGCTTTTACGAAATGTTCACTCTCCAATTGGCCACAGTTTTGACTAGATTATAATATTCCTTCAGCACACAAGGGACTTTCACTGGTACTATGAAAATGGAAACTATAACGGTAATACCGAAGTCAGGGAACAACCATGCTCATAGCGCTTCTTATTGCCCTATTTAGCTCTTTAATGTTGACCCCCAACATTTTTATGGCCATTTTGAAAGCCCAACTAGGGCCCTACATGAAAAATAAATCAGGCTTCATCCAGGGGCGTAGTTGCAGCGACGACACTAAACGTATCCCTCATCTCATTGATAAGACTAGCAGATCCCGCATCCCAGCTCTGTTAGTATCAATCGACGACGTGAGAGCATTTGATTGGGTACATTGGCCTTTCTTACAACTCATCCTTGAGAGGGTGGGCCTGGGTCCCCGATTTCGCAATTGAAATTTGTCTGGGTACTCTGGCCCCACGGTGTCAGTCCGGGTTAATGGGCTGAAGTCCTGCTCCTTCCCCATCATCTGCAGGACACAGCATGGTGTCCATTGTCGCCGCTCCTTTTCACCTTGTATATGGAGCCCTTTGCTGAGCGTATCAGGCGGCATCCTGATAAAGATGGTATTGCTATGGGAGGTCAGTATCAAAAACTAGATCTCTATGGAGATGATGTGCTGCTGATGGTTTCACATCCCCATCTTGATATAGGTGAGCTGTTATGTTATGTTATGTTAAGACACATTGCAATGGCTTTCTGGTAGAAATATAGAAGGAGAAATGCCAGCCGCATAATTATGCAATTTTTTACCTGCAGCTAACAAGGACTGTCACATTATTAAGGGTTTTAGGTTCTTAGTGGTGCAGTCCACATGGTCGACATGTTAAATAATCTTGATAAAACCCAGAATTTTCATATTTGGTTAATTGTAGTGAAATCTCAGACTTTGCATGAAAGCACTGGGAATAATACATCTGACATGTTACAGTAGGCTCATATTTACATTCTTTTAATTCTCTCATGATACAAGTGAGTTATGGAGATATCATACTTACTTTTCATTTACATATACAAAGTCCCTATTTCAAAATGTGCTGACCAGTTTAGCACAATATGTGCCTATGTTAAATTCAATGATATATTATTATTTAAATTTTAAAAAGAATTGGTTGAACCCTGGTGCCAGTTTAGGCCACATGCATCATAAGAGTCATGCTAAATTAGATGTGGTCCCTGTGAAGAAAAACATGGTGTATTCAAGGCTATAATTTCAAGCGCAGGGCACAACTTGAAATACTTGATTTCACTTTTAATAATCATATTGTAAAGAAGAGTGAAGATTCTTACAGGTTTACTGAATACAAAAATCGCTATTTTATTAAAGAAAAGGAGGCTAGCTTTATGCATAAACATTGTATTCACTCCTTCTGAGCAGCAACCTAAAATGTTTCCAAAACAGAACTTCAAAAAATATTACAATGTAATTTAGAACTTTCAGTTCCATTAACATGCCATGTCCTCCATCTTCTTCCTCTTTTGTTTGTCTCTTCCCTCAAACTTCTTCCATATTTCTTCCATAATACGATCCCTTAAACACTCCTAAATATCTTCCAAATAAGTCAAATACATATATTCTTTTCTCAAATATCAATGGTTAAATCTACTGCAACCAATTACATTTCTTAAAATGTCCAACAGATTGAAAAACAGTAACATCTCAAATGAATTCCCTACTCACTGTATTTTCTTACAAAGGAAGGGTGGGTGGGATGATGCTAGACTTCTTGTCTTTAATAAAATTGTGATTCTTTAGTCAGTAAACCTAAACAAATCATCATTTTGTGGCAAGACAGGCAGCTAGCATTATGCATGTTCAAAGCCTTTCAAATTACAGTTTTTAACATTTTCTACTGCTCTGAAATAAAACCTCTTGAATGTTTCGAACTTAGACCAATCTGCTGTTTCATGATGTCATCCGATTGTCCTTCCATCACATAGGCTTTACTTGCCATAGTACCCCTACCAGAATGAGCTGTAAATTTTGACATATCTACACCTGCTTCCTTCATTACTGCTTGTAGAAGCTTTACATGGTTTTACATAAGATATTAACAACTGCTCTACCCCTGCACATTGCTTATTTAACATTCTTGTGTTATACTCCTTAAACATCATACAACGCACAAATATGGTGAACTGTCAAATCTAGGGTAAACAAATAAACCCTGACATAGTTTTGTCCACTTACAAGTCTCAAAAACGACTCCATCTGGCTAAAACAAATCTACAAGACACTTCCAATGCTCGAACATCTGAAACTCTCCTGTATTAAATGGGACATAATAATGTCATTAACTTCCAAATTAACTCCCTTTCCTCAAAACATTTGTTACTTGGCAATCCACAAATAACTGTAACACTCAATTTAATTTCACAAAGCCTGATACTTTGCATTAGGTAGTCTCTTCAACCGAATCCATTTTATCACTCTGTAATCAAATGACTCCTACCCACAGACAAACCTTGCCGTAAAGAATGACCAGCTGCCACAGCCTATCTTTTGCAATGCACCATCCTGTATGACATCCCTTTCTCAAATAATTCTGTTAAGAAGTATGGCACCTCTAAAACATCATCTACCTCCACAGGATCAAAATCCCTTTCCACACACCAACGTAACCATACCTTCCATGCTTATCTATTTCTCATCCTTCTACCTGAAGCCCATGACTCATTGCGTAAAGCTGAAGCTGTACTCGAAAGACTTATGAATTTTCCAGAGCATCTGATATCCTCCAAACTAGAAGGCTGTGAGAACCCGACTCCACCGGAGGGTGCTCCCCGTTCTCTGTGCCTAATAACAGACCTTTGCTTGACATTATCAAGTATGTTTTTATCACTAATTCCATCACTGTTGGAAACCATGGTTGAGATTTCCAAAAAGGAGTAACTAGTATCAACTGACATCTTTGCCTACTCACCTGTAACAATGCTCTCTGAATCATAGAGAATGGGAAAAATGCATAACCTCTCATTCCCCTCCAACCCTACATAAAATAATCTAATGCCACTGCTCCTCAATCCGGTCTCCAACTGGCATAACCTGGTAACTGATAAGTCAGATTGGAAGCAGACAGACCCGTCTCCAAAGGTCCCATCAACCTCAGAATCTTTTGACAACTATCCTCACTTCGATTTCCAATCGCTGTAATCCATCGCATTTTGTGAATTTCAATCCGCTATCACATTTTGGTTTCAAGGCAAATATGCTGCTTTAAAATCTATAATGTGCTCTAAGCAAAATTCCCACATTTCCATCTCTTTGACCTGCTTCTACCCAATTTGTTTATGAATGATGCCACAGTCAGATTGTCCATCTTTAATAGCACTGAATGTTCCCTGAAATTTCTCTGAAAATTCTAAAGTCTAACAAACCCGCTTGCATTTCTCCCAAAAATATATATACTCTTTCTTCTCTACCATTGTCCAAACTCCACCTGTTTCATGACCTAAGCAAGAAGCTCCCAACCTAGATTGTTTGCATCGGTTTCTAGAGCGAAATCCCGCTTTGTCCCAAATATAGCCCAACCATTCCATGTTTCCAAATTTTCCTTCCACTACACTAATTCTCTCTCGCATCTTTGCTCAGAGACACCATATCTCTATACCACAAACCCTCCGCTAGACCATAAACGCTGAAGGGCTTTGCAATGTAATGGCCCCCAGAAATACAGCTTGAATTGACAATGACTAAAGGCCAATCACCCAAGCCAACTCTCTCAATTTCACTTCTTTACAACAAGTTCACCCCTTGCCTTATCTTCCTCATTTTCTTTTCTGGTAACCGTGACTGACTTACCACTGTGTCCACCACAAAACTGAAAAACTCTATTAGCTGTATCAGGATCATAACAGCTCTTTATAAATGTATCACAAAACCTCAATTCTGAAGCGAACTTATTACCATATCCAGCTCCTTTTTTAATTCGTCTGCGTTTTTATTTATTATCAATAAACTGTTCAAGTAAATAATCATTCTGCTGATAGTACTTTCCAACCTACAGCTGGCCTTAGCACCTTTGTGAAGCCCCTATGAGCTACCGACAGCTGAAATGGAGACTTTGGAACTGATGCAACTGTTCCTTCCATCTGAACTGCAAATACTCTTGACTCTTCCTTGTTTTTGGAATTGTGAAATATGTATCTGTGAGATCCAATTTCACCATCCAATCCAAACACTGAAGTAAATCCTTCAGCTAATGAATTCCTTCCATTTTGAAATGTTGATATATCACATAGTGAATCAAATTTCTTAAATGTATCACTCGTCTTCATTCCTTGTTCCTCTTATCCACTAGGAATGTAGTGCTTACACATTTCTTTTACTTCTCATCTATCTTTACTATCCCATTCTTCTCTAACATTTGTAATACCTCCTCTTAAATAACAACCCACAGCTATCTCTGGAATAGCAACATGCTTGGCTCCCTCAGCTGGTATGGTTCCGAATTAAACTCTATTCAATAACCTTCTATTGTTTGTAGCAACATGTATCCTTTGTTATTGACTCCTATTGCTCCTTGAAAAATCTCAACCTTCCTCCCACACTTGTTGGGATAAAACTAGAAACTGTCCTCGTACTCACCTTGTCCTTGACCTTGACTGGGATTTTGCCCTTTTCCACTGCTGACTACGATCTCGTCCTCTGCCCCTCTGGGAGTAAAATTAAGATCCTCCATGGTTTCTCCTGTAAGATCTATACTCTAGGTATGTTAAATTTGATAATGGGTTCTGAAATTTGTCCGGCCATAAGAGTGCCCTCTCCTACCAGTCCTTCCATAAAAACTACAGCCTGCGAATACCCTGTGCATAGAGAATTGCGCCTTATCCTGACTTGTGAATGTTTTTACGCATTTGGTTAGGGACTTCACCTTCCCATCCCATTCCTGAATAATAATCCTTTTGCATCTTCACTTGACTCTTTTCCAGCCAACTCACTTAGTTTTCGATTAATATGCATAGGCAGCACCTTATGCGTCTCTGCCAAAAGGCCTGCGTTTGTGTTGCCTAAAAAGCAAACCACACTCTGACGTCACACTCTTACCAGAGTGAGATCTAAATCAGTACCCTTTAAAAAGCTTTCTCCACAGCATCAAATATTTTTGTTATGGGACCCAGAATGTCCAACACCTAGGGCCCGATTATGATGTGGTTAGGAAATCTTCCAGACTGAATCGGTTTGGAAATGGTTCCCGACCCATTCGGATCTGGAGAGTCCGACAAACCGAGGTATGATGCATCCGATCCGGATGCTTACAGATACGATTTGGTTGGACTCCCATTGACTTCAATGGAAACCCAGATTCCCAACTGTATCATAATCGGGCCTAGGGTCGGGAAAAAACGTTCCCGGTTCGATCCGGAAGGAGCAAATGCCATTAGGAATCCTTCCTAACCGCATCATAATCGGGCCCTAGGTAGGAATTAACTTGGGGTACAAATTTGGTGTCAAAGTCAACTTTTCATCTATTACGGTCCTTGAACACTTTGCCCACATGATATTTCTTTTCTCCTTTTCCAAGGATTTACTTAATCTGGGCTTAATGTATTCTAAAACATGATCTAAAGGCAACCAGTCTTTGTCCCTGGGATGTCTAATATCCCTTGAGTTAAACAATTTTTCCACAAACACATCAATCACCATTGTCATATCTCTGATCCTATTCTTACTGCTTATCTTACTCTCCTGATTTAAATACATCCTTATATTCTACATCTGAAATATACTCATCTAGATCTTCATTTGATCTTTCACCCAGCATGGTCCCATTACTTAAAAAACCTTCACTTGATACTACCAAGTCAGAGAACTATCGTCCAATTTCACTGCTTCCATTTCTGTCCAAAATCCTGGAAGCCTTTGTGAATTTGACATTAACTCACTTCTTGGAAGTTAATCATATACTTGATAGCTCCCAAAATGGCTTCTGACCTTGCTATAAGACTGAGTCTGCTCTGCTGACGGTGGTAGAAAAATTGAGATCCGCTGCGATGCCGGCAGGACCTCAGCTTTGGTCCTGCTGGATCTGAGCGCGGCATTTGTCACGGTCTCCCACAAAATCTTTCTCCTCTGTTTGAAGGAGATAGGGATTAGTACTAAAGCCTTGTCCTGTTCTCTTCCTTCTTGGCTGATCAGACCTTCCAAGTGATAGCCTCTCCCTTTGCCTCCCGTATTCATCCTCTGAGCTGTGGGGTCCCGCAGGGCTCGGAGCTGAGCCCCACGCTTTTTAATATATATATGAATCCTCTGGCACGGATGGCCAAAGCAAGGGGAATTTCCTTAGTGACATACGCTGATGATACCCAACTGGTGATCACCCTGTCCAACAACCCCAGCCAAGACAGAGCAAAATTTAAAGAAGACGTACTAGCCATTGCAGAGTGGATGAGGGCTAACTTCCTGCAGCTGAACTCTGCAAAATCTGAGATCCTTCTGATTGGCAAAGATTCCCATCTCTGGAACAATGAATGGTGGCCTCCAGCTCTGGGAGCCCCCCGGCCCCCAAACCTGCCATGAAAAACCTGGGCTTTATGCTTGACAAAGATCTTACATTCGAGACGCACGCCAAATCAGTGGCAGGGCAATGCTTTGGGCTGCTACTCGGCCTTAAACCGATACTTGGGTTATTCAACGCCCAAACGCGGCAGCTGATCATCCAAGCCTCCATATTGGCCCGATTGAATTACTGGAATGTGCTTCTCCTTGGCTCTAATAAGTCTGTGCTGAACAGACTGCAGCGGGTCCAGAACGCTGGAGCACGCACCTTTTTTGCCCTCCCTAAGTACAGCCATGTGTCTAATCTCCTTTTCCCTGCCCCTTGCACACCGTGTCCATTTTAAGGGGCTCTGCACCGTGCACAAGATTTTGACCGGCACCGGCCCAGACATTCTGAGCGACTTGTGCGCCTTCTACTCCCCACCGTGTGCGCTTTGCTCAGCAAATCTTATCCTCGCACGAATCCCACGCATTCGAAGGACCAGATGTGGCGGCCATTCCTTCAGGGGACTGGCCCCTGCCTTATGGAACTCCCTTCACATATGCAGCATCTCTGATCACCACGTCTTCAGATGGTCTGTGAAGACTTGGCTCTACTCGCAACTCTAATCCCTCCTCTGTCCCCCACTTTCCTTGCCTCAGTGCTGGGACACCTCATTGCCGAGGCAGCCATGCGCTTTGCAAGTATTCTAATCTAATCTAATCTCCAACTCCTCTTTGGGATTTATTCCTCTCTCAGTGTGAAACTGACCCTTCTGTGTGGCGCTTCAGACACTTGTTCCCTGTGAGCTGCTTTGGGCACCTTTGTCATTGGATGAACCATCCATATATCTCTTTTCTCCAAGGCACTTTCCAACAGGACCTCTATTTAGGTCCTCCTAATCCAATACAGAGAAATATCCCTCCTTATCCACATTCTGCCTATCTCTTCTACCCAAAACCTGTTAAACTGTGTACTGTACGACTCCCTGTAACTCCTTACTCACAATTTTTCTTATTACCTCCTCATTGGAGCCCTCATTCAGATTTTCGGTAATGATGACATTCGACTTCAATTTACCTGCCTTTTTCTTCACCTGATCTTCTTCTTATTAATATATCTTATAATTTCCTCTGTTTATTTTCAATTAATCCAATACTTGTCATGCTTTTTGTAAACAAACAAGCTCTCCCTCATCTAAACAATGCACTTTCTGACCGCTCCCGGGAACAAACGATCCTACCAGGCAGCACATTACCATAGAACCGTTTTTGCATGCCTACCTCTTTCAGAAATAGGCAGTGATGTCAATAAATGCCTAACTTCCTTTAGAAAATAGCCCACAGGCCATCAACGTAGCTGAGCGTTAATATTTAAAGTCGTCCTACGTTCCAACGCATTGTTCGATCTTGGAGCTTGCACCTGCAATCACAGCCTCATGCACGTGTAGAACAGTATACACACGGAGAACAGCCAAACTCCCTCATGCTTCTGAAGGACGATCAACCGCACTCTGCACTCGAGCCAATTAGCAGTTCAGCGTGAGGCAAAAAAATTAACAGTTTATGGATAATGCTAGCCTCCTGTATTGCCATAAAACCTATTTTCTCAACAGCTTTTTTGTATTTTTTGTTGTCAGTTTATTCATCCCTGCTTGTTTAGGTATGGGTATGATGGGATGCTTGTCTTTTTGGATAACCAGGAGACTTTATTGTTCTTGCATCTCTGTAGCTGTTACAGGTCGCTTTCTGCCTTCAATGTATTCAACAATTCCATATAGGGTCATTCCAAGCACCAGAAATGAAAGCACTATGTAAAGCTTCACATAGACACACAGAGCTGGGCTGCATCCATAGGAAATGGCGAATCCTACTGAATCCCAGAGCCAATAGTTAGAAAAGGCGGCCTCCTTGTGCTCATCAAATAGAACTCCATACAGGGCTGTGAAAATATGACAACAAATGGACAAAGTTAAAAGGATCACTTCAGAAAAGGCATCACAAAAAATAGGTGAATACATCTGATATGTGAAATAGGACATTTCTACTCTATCCTTAGAGGTAATATTAACTGATATCAATGTAGCACACATAAATCTAAAGCTCAAAACATGTTGTATACTGACTCTTCACTCATGAATCTAATATCCTGTAGTGTGTTGATATACATAAATGCCTGCTACTATATTGTATATGTTTTATTTAGTGATGTATTTAAATAATCAATAAAAAGAAAAAAATTATTGTTTTATAATAAGTTTGCCTCTCTTAGTGATGATATATGGGTAGTTTGTGGCACGCTACAGCATATACGGAAATATTTATATTTTTGATATGTAATCTTCCCTAGACTTGTGGATTCGTTACGCTATGCTCCTGCTTTAGAAATAGTTCAGGAATAGAATGCTTCAACAAGACTACTGGGGCACATTTCTGTTGAGAAGAGTTCCAAGTGACGTCAGGAGCATAAACTCAAAGGACGATGTGGTGGAAACTCATCCGATCTGTCTGAGAGAGAAATGGAGCAAAGTGATTTTGCCGGACGAACTTCTGCAAGGAGCAATATTGTATCTGCAGCCTTGTGTGTGATAATGAAACAAATCATGGTGATTACTGCACACTATCATGGCACTGGACAGCTGCATTCCTGAACCAGATGGTGCTTCAGTAACTGGCTGAAATCTTTAACAAGCTGAAAGCCTATACCAAAAAAATCTTCCAAAATCTGCTGGACTCCTGAAACATATCTTATGCCCAGAGAAGACTGCAGAATGGTATATTATGCTATACATGAATGAATACTTTATTGTATGATTACTTAAAACCAATACAAATGTAAAAACAGCATAAAATAGGACTACAGTTTATAAGAAAATGAAACTTATCAAAGTGCAAACAGGTTATTATTATTATTATTATTTTCTTTTTAAGATTACTTATTTCATGACTTGGTGGATAAAAAAATAAAAGCTTTTCAGTGCAGCAACACAGGGTATTTCAAAGCACAAACATTCTCAAGTGCTGTGATCAAAGTGTTCCAGTGCACAGCCCCATCCATGCCCTAGGGCTGATATAGGTGGGAAGTCAATTGTTAATTTGACTCTTCTGTGCTAGAGGCCAACAGATGGGCTTGGTATGTACATTTTACATGTTTGGCCATCTCTGCCAATGTTTCAAGGGAGGACAAGAGGGGTTGACCCTCTAATACTGAGTGTGTGCCCAGCTGTAGAAGAATAGGCCTCAGGAGTGTGCGACGGGCAATTTGCAGTGCAGGGCAACAACATTTTATGTGAGCCAGCGATTCCCTTCTGTAGTCGCACAGTATGCAATTTGTGATATTTTCAAGTGATTTCCAGGCTGGGTTCAGTTTCTTGATTGAAAGTGGCACCAGTCTTGCCCAGATATTTTTTTTTAAACTATGTTTTCTCAATGACTGGTAAAGATATGATTTGCATGATTGGTTTATTTGGGGTGCCAATAGGGAAGCGTGTAGGTCTCTCACATGTAGCATTTTGGTGTTTATTTCCCATGAGTAGAGCTGCAGTTGCTATTGATTTGATGGCTATGTATTTATTGGTATCTGGGGCCCCGTTCTGCGAGGTGCAGGGTATCCACTGTCGCTTGAAGGTGAATGGACCAGGGATTGTTCTTGCTTTCAAAGATTAACTTGATTGCTGACTTCATCGCATTCTCGGGTGCAGCAGTTGCCTGATAAAAATATATGGCCAAGGCAGCCATGCACTTTCGCCAATGCGGACATGAGGGTTTTGATTAAGGAGGCCGATCTAGAGTCTAATCAAAGTGTTTCTTGTGTAGGGTCGCAGTTGAAACACTTTCTTGTACTCTGTCCATTGAAGTTTGTCGAGTTCAGCTGCAAGTATACATGGAAAGGCTTTTATCACATAGTTTACTGATGGAAGGAGTTTAGCCTTGAGAACCATCCTGATGACCGTGGTCATTGGACTGTTAAGAATGTTATTTAATTTGCAATCTTTTGTAGATGCATGGTTGGTTTGCCCGTTTTGCTCAACTAAACCCCATGATAGTTGTAGTTTTGTACACTGCCAAGCCTCTGTGACCCCAGCCTCCAATTTTTATGAACTTTTTTTCACAATTTTAGTTTTGTTAGCATTGGCCACAAGTTTGTTCTTTGTTTTATGAACATTCAGGGTCTTCTGGTAGTGGACATGCCTGAATAGACTCTGGGGCCTTAGATACTAACTGGAAATTTGAACTGCTGCGTTATCAGGAAAGTTTGGTGCGCCAGTAGCCATGATGGGCTAGGGTCCATGGTCGGGCTAGGCATTCCCTCTGCTGCTCTGCCTGTGTGGGGTGTTGTGGTGCTGCTGCGGCATGGGAGCGCCGAGTTCTCATCTTCCTCTACTCTTCTGAGTGTAGATGAGGAGGCTGGCTGCCGATGAACTGGAGGTGATGACCATCATGCAGTTATGTCTGGCTGCGGGGAAGGGAACAATGGACCAGGGAGTGCGTGAGCAGTGCATCCCGCCACGCTCAGTGTCCAGATGCTGCCCTCGCATGCAGGCTGGGGTAGACTGTGGCACTGAGTGTAACTACCCTGCACTGTGCATGCTCCACATGTTCCCGCCCCTAATGTGGGGCACTGTGCATACCCCTGCTCTCCCTATTTGGAGTAACACATGAGGATTCTCAAAAAAAGTAGCAGCATATTGTTAGAAATTAAAGTAAAAGTGTAAAATACACCAAAAACGGCACTGGCTGAGCAATACTCGACCTGCTTGCAGAACTCAGTGGAATTTGGCAGAGTTTTTCAGTAACTCCACAGAATTCCATGGAGTGGAACCCTGCGAGCTTCACCCAGCCCTAATCTCTGGCAGTGATCACAGAGTGTGTTTCATTGCTCTTTTGGTATTGTTCGGACTGTCCTGTTGCAAAACAGTGTACAGCTCGAGGACAAGGCTTGGCCAGCTGTTGATAATGTCAAGCTTCTGCCACTCTGTTGCCCAGCCATCCTATTTTCTCTTCCATTCCCAAACTTCCCTGTCGAGATGGCTGACCATTTAATCCTCCACAGGAGTTAAAAATGTTCTTCTCCTTTTATTCTTCCTAGTGCGGGTAGTGGTGCACGATTCCCAGCTGACAGGGTCAGCTGCATCAACAGGGTTGCATGTCCAATGGATCACATTAGAGATCGAGAGGGCTTTGCTTAGACCCTGGCATAGGAAGACATAATCAATTGTGGTTTGAATGTTGGAAGAGAGGGGGTAATGCATGTTGAAGTCCCCACCAGGACAATTAATATGCCTGTGTGAGTGCCTATTAGTGATTCTAGAAGCAGAATCAAGATTTCAATTTTTTTTATCCCGCTGACTCCGTGAGCGTTAAAGTAGATGTTAATGATTAGTGTTGGCTGTGATCCTCTGGAGCCACAGCGCTATTTTATAATGCCTGCTTGAAGCATTTGCGATTTGCTGTTTATTTCATGGAAGGACAGACTTACTGAGTGATTGATGTGGATTGATACCCTTCCAGAGGGTCTCCCAAACAAGCAGATCTTTTTGGCCAGCTTATGATGTTCTGCATACCCGGGTAGCAATGTAGGTTTTAACGCCCATGTCTCTTGGAGACAGATATCTTTTACAGCCCCTTAGCTTCTACAGTCATACAACAAAACCCCAGAAACACGCACCGCCTGCAGAGCAGTCACCACAGCATATGAACCCCTCATTAAAGCCGCAAAAAGAACTTCCTCCAAGACAGAATCCTCACCAATGCCCACAACTCCAAAGAACTCTTCTCCATCATCAAGGAATTCAGGGAACCCGGCAGCAAAACAACAGACGCCCCACCCTCCCAAGACCTCTGCGCCCAACTCAGCACCTTCTTTTCCGCTCAAGATTAAGACGATCTATGACTACTTTGGCAACCAAGACCTCTGCACAGCCCCAGCTCCCACCCCAAACGACACCACCCAACAGACCCTGCCCACGTGGACCCAGCTCACGACAGAAGACACTTTAAAGACCATGAAGAACATCCATTCTGGAGCACCCCCAGACCCCTGCCCACCCCACATCTTCCACAAAGCCACCAGGGCCATCGCCCCGAGCTATGCCAGACGATCAACCACTCCCTCGAAACCGCCAAATTCCCCGATGACTGGAAACACGCAGAAGTCACCCCCCTCCTATAGAAACCCTCTGCAGACACAATAAACCCCAAGAACTTCAGACCCTGCACCAATTCACAGCCAAAGTCATTGAAAAGGCCGACAACCCCCAGCTAGAAAACTTCATCAATGCCAACAACGTCCTGGGCATCTCCCAATCCGGATTCCACAGCAACCACAGCACAGAGACCGCCCTACTCACTGCCACCGATGACCTCCACTCCCTTCGTATGATAAACCACCAGATAAAAGCTGTATAATCGGCATGCTTCAACACCACACATACTTCAAAAAATGTTCAGATGGATCCCACCCAAATCCTGAAAAACAGTCATGCACACCCTCATCAGAAGCAAACTGGACTACAGCCACACTCTCTATGCCGGAAACTACTTTGCAAACCCCAGACAGTCCAAAACGCTGCAGCCAGACAATTCCTAGCATACCCCGCCACTACCACATCGCCCATCACCTTCGCAATCTCCACTGGCTCCCCATCGAAAGAAGAATTACCTTCAAACTACTCACCCACGCTTACAAGGCCCTCCAAAACATCGGACCAGTATACCTAAACAACCGCCTCTTCTTCCACGCATCCAAGACACACCTCTGATCAGCTGACCTCTCTCTGGCCACCATCCCATGCATTTACAAGATCAGAATGGGAGGAAAGTCCTTCTCCTACCTTGCAGCAAGGCCTGGAACGGCCTCCCCCTCTGCCACCTGCAAACCCCCATACTGTCTCAGTTCAGGAAAGCCCTCCTGACCTGTCTCTTTGGATGACCCCAGCACGCCACAGAGCCGCCCCCCCACCTCAGTGCCGTGAGACCATCACGGGTGAGTAGCTGCGCTTTTAGTCACCCCTGATTGATTGATTGTTGTTCTGCTGGGCCCTCTCTCTTGTTTTCTTTATTCCTTATTGAGACCTGTCTTCCAGTGTGTTTTGTGTGTACTGTACTCTGCTTAGAATGGTGTTGTGGGGTGTGTGAATGTTGGTTTCATGCCATGTAATGTGCCTGTGCATAAACAACAATTGATGGACAGAATGCAGAACAATGTCATACATTCACCCCAGTACAGAGATCTGGTCCTAAATCCATCGTTTTTTTGCACTCCACACCACCCCAGGTCAGACATGGCCATATGCAAATCAGCCGTGACCCTGTGCCTCATGGGAACAGTCCAGCCCGAACTGCCAAACCATGTCTTTCCTGGACCCATGAGGCACAGGGTCAAGGCTGATTTGCATATGGCCATGTCTGACCTGGGGTGGTGTGGAGTGCAAAAAACGATGGATTTAGGCCCAGATCTCTGTACTGGGGTGAGTGTATGACAATGTTCTGCATTCTGTCCATCACCTGTTGTTTTGCCTTTGTCGCCCCGAGTGGGATGGGTATGCTCAGACGTAAGCCCCATGCTCTCCACACCACTGGAGTCAAGCTATCCAGGCTGATGATGGCTGATAGCCAGAAACCGGTCCTTGGATGCTTGATTCCGGTCCAGGAAAGACATGGCTTGGCAGTTCGGGCTGGACTGTTCTCATGAGGCACAGGGTCAAGGCTGATTTGCATATGGCCATGTCTGACCTGGGGTGGTGTGGAGTGCAAAAAACGATGGATTTAGGCCCAGATCTCTGTACTGGGGTGAATGTATGACAATGTTCTGCATTCTGTCCATCACCTGTTGTTTTTGCCTTTGTCGCCCCGAGTAGGATGGGTTTGCTCAGACGTGAGTCCCATGCTCTCCACACCACTGGAGTCAAGCAATCCAGGCTGATGACGGCTGATAGCCAGAAACCGGTCCTTGGATGCTTGATTCCGGTCCAGGAAAGACATGGCTTGGCAGTTCGGGCTGGACTGTTCCCATGAGGCACATGGTCAAGGCTGATTTGCATATGGCCATGTCTGACCTGGGGTGGTGTGGAGTGCAAAAAAACGATAGATTTAGGCCCAGATCTCTGTACTGGGATGAATGTATGACAATGTTCTGCATTCTGTCCATCACCTGTTGTTTTTGCCTATGTAATGTGCCTGTGTCTTGGAATCCTCCTCCCAGGTGAGGGGTTACCTGTCTTGAATGGTAAGGCTGTTCTTCTTATCACTGTCCTACAAGCTGCTCGGTCTGCCTGTGTGCGGCTGGCATGCCCATCTTGATTATCCATTTATTGCTGTGGCTGGGCGAGCTGTGCATATGTAGGCTTATTTGGAACTGTGAGGTTTGTGTCAGCCCCGTTAGTCTGGGCCGAATGTTGCAACCCGAAAAATCGTATATAAGGGTTTTTTTGAGGCGCTGGCAGTCATCCATTGTTTTTTCATGCTGTGGCTTCATTGCAGGCTTCGACGCCATCTGTTTTCATTACCTGTGTTTTCATTTGTTTCTGGCATTTCTTTAACCACTTGGATGCTAAGGCCCTTGCAAAGTCCTCATGTATTTTCCATTGAAATCAATGGAAACTCCATGACGAGCTGAGCTCGTCATGAGCGTCGAAGGGGTTAAGTATTTCTTAGCTCTCCGGTTTAACAGTGAAGTTGTGGAAGGCTCTACCTCTTCCTCTGTATTCACAGAATCTTCATTATTTACCTTAGGCTGTTCTTTCAGTTTGCTGCTAGAGCAGGGTTCCTCATTTAGATCTGGGGCCTACCCCTCAGTCTCTATTTGCTTGAGATTTTGAGATTCTGGGTGTATGTCCATCAGTGACAACCTAGTGCCCATCTCATGATGCCTCCCTTTGGGTTGGGGTGTTGTTTATGGCTTTCAATTCAGTGACTAGTGTAGCGAGGATGGGTTGTAGCATGGATAGCTATAATATGTTATGTTATGTTATGCTACGTTAGATTATGTTATGTTATGGTATGTTATGTTATGCTATGTTATCTTAGGGTATAAAGCTTTTCTAAAGAGCCCGTGCATGCAGACAGGTCTCATGGTGCTAAGACTCTCTTTATAGATCGTTTGAGAACCCTGATTCTGTATTCCAGCATTTTAAAATACAGAGTTCAATGAGTATTGGTAATTTCAAGGTGTAGGAATATAATGGTAATCTAAGATGAGCCTTCAATGCTATCTGGAAAGTGAGAAATGTTGTGAGAATCTGCGTTTGGCACCCAGTTTGAAGTGGTAATTACCCATTTAGACCCTGTCCCCATCCAGACATTTCACCAGGTTTCTAATGGTGAAATGTGCGGGGTGAAGAAGGCTTGAAAACCACATTATATGTTATTCCTGATTCAGCAAGTCACAACCTAATACTGCAAGCCACTCAGAATGATGGCCTAAGAGGGGAAACTAGACCAGAAGAAATTAGGGCAGCTAGGACAACGCTCACCTTCAAAACACCTTTGAGGGAGTTGGGGTGAGAATTGTAAAGGGTAAAAGTAAGTTTAAGTGTCAGAAGAAATAACAAATCGCTTTTTGTCACCAGTAATGGGGAAACACAAAGAGGTATGTAATGTGTAGTCTAAGCAAGAAGCAAGGCATTGATGAGTTAGACTTTGTTCAGCAATAAGGCACAGTTACTAATGGATTTAATAACAACAAGGGACCCCAAAATTAGTCAGCAGGGACCATGGGGAGCATACTTTTTGAACAACAACAGCGGTCCCAAACATTAAGGATTATCACATGAATAAAATATAGACAGAGTCAATCTATACTTTCAAGAAAGACATGTCCAGCCGGACAGGGGTCTCCCAGAGATTTTACTCAAGATTTATGTATTGAAATCACATAAAAATACCATCCAACAATCAACCAAAGTGGACCACAAGCCTGTGTCCAGTACTAACAGAGCAAGTACAAGAGGTGATGTAGACAGCAGAGAAGGGCTTTGTAAGGCGGAATAACGTTACTCTATAAACAGTACAATTGTACAGAGTATAACAGATATGCACTGGACATTTCAGTAGTAATCACAGTTAGGTTCACGTGCATAAAAGGTCGACGGCGTTTCGGACCCCTATAAAATATCAGGGACCATCATCAGGACAAGTACAATGAAAAGCCTTAGGTTAATTAAGCCTCTAAATGCCGGGTCGCCTCGTTAGATAGGGGCTGGCTCCTCGGGCATATGAATACCACGCGATAGCCCAGAATCGGGTCGCGATGGCCGCGGGAAAATTACAGTCCGTCGGCTTGCCAGGATACCGGGTTAGTCGGCATGAATCATTTCCTGGCGCCAGGACCCGATTCTGGGCTATCGCGTGGTATTCATATGCCCGAGGAGCCAGCCCCTATCTAACGAGGCGACCCGGCATTTAGAGGCTTAATTAACCTAAGGCTTTTCATTGTACTTGTCCTGATGATGGTCCCTGATATTTTATAGGGGTCCGAAACGCCGTCGACCTTTTATGCACGTGAACCTAACTGTGATTACTACTGAAATGTCCAGTGCATATCTGTTATACTCTGTACAATTGTACTGTTTATAGAGTAACGTTGTTCCGCCTTACAAAGCCCTTCTCTGCTGTCTACATCACCTCTTGTACTTGCTCTGTTAGTACTGGACACAGGCTTGTGGTCCACTTTGGTTGATTGTTGGATGGTATTTTTATGTGATTTCAATACATAAATCTTGAGTAAAATCTCTGGGAGACCCCTGTCCGGCTGGACATGTCTTTCTTGAAAGTATAGATTGACTCTGTCTATATTTTATTCATGTGATATTCCTTAATGTTTGGGACCGCTGTTGTTGTTCAAACAGTTACTAATGGAACATTATGGCAAGAAAAGATACCTTAAAGCAGATTTTGGCATTCAATCGGGTACAATGTAAAGTGTGAAAAATCGAAGATGCACTGTAAAATGTGGGCTTATTGGATACTGTCCTAGCAGCAGCATTCTCTTCTTGAATACTTGTAAGTATTTAAATAGGCCTTTCGCAATACTCAAATTCAGAGGGATGGTGTATAATATACTTCCTCAGTAAGCTAAGGTAGACTTTTCCTCATGGTGTGAGAAGATATTTGAAGATGAGGATCAATGATGAAACCAAGATTTTTCACAATTTTATTTCAAACAACACAGGAACCCATCTCAGTGGGCCAATATCCCTACATTGAATGTTCAGTTATTGCTTTTTTACCATGATTTCAGTTTTTATGGATTTTAGTGTGAGTCAGGCCTCACACATCCACTCTGAAACCTCAATCACACAAGTTTGAACTGACATCCAAAAGCACCACCAAGCCAAACAGAATGATATTCTGGATGTCATAAGCACACATAAACATTTGGAGACGTCCATTGCCAACACAAGTCTGCCAGTAATTGGAAGTAAAAATCGTGGGACTTGGGATCTCGACTCTGGTTAATAACTACATCCTAAGAAAAGGGCCATTATGACTTTTTTAACCCAGATCTGAAGAAAATATTCGGATCCAGGATTTAGCAAGTCGAATTCTAATTCGAATTGCTGGGTCTGGGGTCTGTTTTTACCCACAATTTCCTCTTACTTCCAGCAGCAGGGAAATGTGTTCAAATATACATTTGGTGTTACCTCTGCATTCTCATACCCCGAGACACTCACGTGGGACGGTATGCCCCCAAGGGGTACTGCTCCGGCTGATACTTAACAGGGGCTTTTGAGAAGATATAAGCCTGGCCAGTGGTAGGGTAGAGGGCAGAATCTTGTGGAGTCTCAACAGAAAGCTGATACTTGAAGGGCTGAAATGGTGGAAGGGATACTCTCTGGCAATATTCAGTCAAAAGAAGACATCCAATCAAGGAATTCCTGCAGCCTGTTTAGCAAACTTGAGACAGATCATGCTGATAGATCCAAATGTATCAGACTCTGACACCACTGTCATCAGTTACTATCCATGAGTTGTTAAGATAGTCACAAGAAATTACACTCTGCCCACAGGCATATGGAGCAAAGTCTTTGCATCATATACTAGATTAGTCACTAGGAAGGGTATCTGCAAGCTATGAACATAGCGTTCAATATTTTTCACAGCCAAGAGCATCATGGAATACTCTACAGTTGGCTGACAAAAAGGGTTTAAGACTTTGTTTCTTGACAGGGATGGCCTCCATTCCATCCTTGATCTCAGGAGAAATATAACCTTCAAGAGAGGCTGATTAAGAGTGACACAAGAAGAATTAGCAATTACCAAGCTCAGTGTCTTAGCTCAAGCAATGGGCATAGGTCAATCAGAGAGTTTGGTGGGTAATGGAGGGCAATGCCTACAACTTAGAAGAGTTGTTGTGCTCTTTGATGATCTAAATAATACCTGAGATGAATTTTGTGTCTCGGATTATATGATTCCACATATTATTATTTGCAATGCTTGCTACCACCATAGCTGAGATCTCCCCCATACTTCTGAAGATCTTATGTTACCATAAAAGGTTTAATGACATTCTTGATATGTAAATATCATACTACCTTCAACCTTCATTATCCAAACATAGGCCTATTACGAAAGTGACAAAAGTGAGTGCTCCTAAGATGGGACCTAATGAAGGGCGTATTTATGGAGATTTGGGTTGTTGCTGATCTTATCTTTATGATTGATAAACCGAGGATGCTTATCCATCCTCTCCTCATCCAACTTAGCAGTAGTTTTTTCCCATTTACCCTTAAAGCAATACACTAGAAACTATGCAGTAAATTGATGGGCATTGCTGTGATCCGATGATCCAGTCTAGAGTTGTTGGTTGCTATGTGGTTTTTCGGTCACAAATGCATTGTTACCAGGAACAGAAAACAAAAGTAAAAACACTCTTTAAAGTTGTTTCTCTGTGGCTTATCTTGCAGAAAGGAGATGCTGAACCAGGCATTAGTCTTGTCTAACTGTCCTACAAACCAATTATCAGTCCTAGTAAGAGTATCTTATGATCTGATTCTATAAAAGCTACCTGATGTCCTCAATTTATTTATTTATTTATTTTAACGACTTGTAGAGCGCCTGGTGACCCGAAGGCATCCCCGCGCTGTAATGATTTTGATATCCAGATGAGATGGAGGAGAAAAAAAGAAAAGAAAAGGGGGGGACGTTATTTCGGAAATAGAAGTGTTTTCAATTTTTTTCTAAAAATAAGATAGCTGGGTTCCAGTCTGAGGGTACGGGGGAGTGAGTTCCATCCGGTGGGAGCTTTCACAGAGAAGCGTCGGCCTCCAGTGCGTGTCTTTTTAAATTTGGGGATGTGGCTAGATGTTCATTCTCGGACCGCAGGGATCTGGGAGCTATATAAGGAGTTACCAGGTCGCTGAGAATCGGGGGGCCAGCTCCATTAATCAGTTTGTAAGCCGTGCACATGGCTTTGAATTCCACCCTTTGACGCACCGGGAGCCAGTGCAGGGCTTTGATGGCAGGTTTAGCTGACACTCTGGAGGGAAGGTTCATGAGTAGTCGGGCTGCAGCGTTCTGTGTTCGTTGTATTTTAGCCAAGGTGGCCTCTGGGGCACCCAGGTAAACCATGTTACTGTAGTCCAACCGTGACAGTATTAGCCCTTGGACTAGGAGTTTTCTGGAGGTGGGCGGGAGTAGGGGAAGAATCTTGCGGGTGGTGCGCATAAGCCCAAAACAGGTTCCTGCAGTTTTGGCCGCTTGTGTTTTCATTGAGAGCTCGGGTTCTAGCCAGACTCCTAGGGTCTTAATTTCTTTTTTCGGGGTGGGAATTTCCCCGAACACGTCTGGCCAGGCTGATGGGGGATGGTCACCCATTGCTTTCCCATGAGCATCACTTCGGTCTTCGACCCGTTTAATTTGAGTGATAATTCACACATCCAGCCATAGATTTTCGTAAGGCAATTTGCCAAATTGTCTGGGTGGTCGTCTAGTTGGGATAGGGAGACGACCAGCTGTGTGTCATCTGCGTAACTCACTATTTTGATGCCGAAGGGTGTCACCACGTCTTCAAGGGGGGCCATATAAGCATTAAAAAGCGTAGGGCTTAGAGATGATCCCTGGGGGACCCCGCTCGTGAGGGGGAGGGTGGACGAGTGGTGATTGCTGTCCCATACCTGGAACGTGCGCCCGGCAAGGAAGGACTCTATCCACCTGAGCGCCATCCCGGTGAGCCCTGCTGCCGCCAGCCGTTGGAGGAGGACACGATGGTTGACTGTGTCGAAGGCTGCACTAAGATCCAGGAGGATCACTGCCACTGACCCTCCTGAATCCAAAATGCGCCTTGCCTCCTCGATAACGGCCAGAAGGGCGGTATCAGTGCCATGACCCGGGCGAAACCCAGTTTGGGATTGCCGTAAGATGTTATTTGCCTCGAGAAACTGAGACAATTGTCCGTTGACCAATTTCTCGGCTACCTTGCTGATGCCAGGGAGGAGTGAGATTGGCCGGTAGTTTGCCATGTCTGCTGGGTCTAGCTGGGGTTTTTTAAGGAGTGCTTTCACGACTGCGCTCTTCCAGCTATCGGGGACAGATCCTTGGGCAAGCGAGCTGTTAATAAGCTCTGTGATCGTGGGAACTATGACAGGGGCTACGGTTTTGAGGAGTCTAATTGGTGCGGGATCCAGAGGTGATCCGCTTTTCATTTTGGCCAAGGTTGCATCTACCTCGTTGCAGGTTACTGCCCTAAATGTAGCTAGTTGGGGGCGCATGCTGCTTCCTGCTTGGCTGCAGGGTGATTCATTGTTCGTGTGACTAGAGGGACAGGGGGGGGAAGGGATGTTAAGATTCGGGCAATTTTGTCATTAAAATAGGTGGCTAATTCGTTGCTTCGGTCAACAGGGGGGGCGTTGGAGGAAGGGGTGGTTGGTACTTTCAGTAGCTCTTTTACGATTAGGAAGGATTCCCTAGCTAAGTTGGTAGATTCTCTTATCCGAGTGTCGTAATGGGAGGCTTTAGAGCGCTTAATGGAGGCTTTGTATAATCTAACTGAGTTCTGGTAGGCTTCCTTGCTGGCGTGCTGCCAGTCTTTCCTCCATAGCCGTTCGGCTTTCTTGCATTTTTTACGTAGTAATCGAAGTTCCGGGGTATACCACGGGGCGGAACCTGGTTTCCCGTTTTGTCCTCCCGGGTTCTAAATGGGAGTACGGAATCCAGGGAGGTAGTAATCCACTCTCTGAATTTACTATCGGCGATAGCCGGGTCTTCTGCATGGGCAGGGGTAGTTGACCCTAGGGTCCTGGCCCAGTCTTCGGTGGGGAGCTTGGACCAGGCCCTGTCCCTGGTGTAAGTGGGAGGTTTTTGAGATTTCCTGAAAGGTCCTAATAGTTGGAAAGAGACTAAAAAGTGGTCCGTCCAGGGGAGGGGGAGGGACTCGCTGAATTGCATGGTGGGGGTGCTTGTAAACACCGGGTCCAGCAAGTGACCTTTGTTGTGTGTAGCTCCGGAGTTTAGGAGGTGGAGGTCGAGAGCCGCCAGATCGGTGATCAAGTCGGCTGCCCCAGTATCTAAAGGGTCATCGAAATGAATGTTCAGGTCTCCTAGTATCATGAAGTTGGTGATGGAGTGGGCCTGTGTTGCTACCGTGTCCAGGAGAGCACTAGAAAAAGAACCAGGGTGACCGGGGGGCGGTACAGTAGGATGCCTGTGAGAGAGTTAGTTGGGTCTAACTTAATTGTGAACTGTAGGCTTTCAGAGTCGGGAACCTGCGCGTCGTTGTATTTGCAGGGGAGATAGTCCCGGTGAATAATGGCGACCCCACCACCTCTGCCTAAAGGGCGAGGTAGGGACTGAATGAGGAAGCCCGGAGGGGTAGCTAGAACCATGTCTGACGCCGAGTGTGGGGAAAGCCACGTTTCCGTCAAAAATAGAACGTCGATCTCATGGTCTTCTATAAGATGGTTAATAAGCGTCGCATGTTTAGGGAGAGAACGACAGTTCAGAGAAGCAAGTTTGAGGGCTGAGGGTTTGTAGGGTTGAATAGGGAGTTTGAGTAGGACTGGGTGGCAGTAAGTGCAGCTGATAAATGGTCCCTCTAGATCGTGAACATACTCACAAGAGGAGGCGATGGTGGGTCTGAGACTTAGGAGGTCCCGACGTGAGTAGGTTACCTTAGGGGCAGTTTTATCCGACAGGGGTTCTGGCCCTAGGCCCGGCCGTGCGCAGACGGGCGCAGACGGGCTTGCCTTAGGCGTGCCTTCGGCGCGCAAACGGCGCTCCCGCTGCGCTCGTCTGCTGTGCTCGTCCGCTGCGCTGGTATGGCCGGCACATTTGTAGTGAGTGTTATGGGCGTGGCCTCGCAGTGGGCGTGGCTCCGCCTTGGGCCCGCGCTGGCGGTGTGGGCGTTTTCCCCTGTGTCAGCGCTGGAAGTCGCTGTGTCAGGGGGGGTCTGGGAGGGTTGCTTTAGCGCGTACAAGTCGGCGCTTCAGTGCAGGTAAGCTCAATGCTTTTTAGATCAAACACAGAGAAAATGACAGTTTTTAAAATCAATTTGCTGCTTTAGCGCGTGAGAAGTCAGCGCTTCAGTGCAGGTATACTCAATGCTTTTTAAATCAAACACAGAGAAAAATGACAGTTTTTAAAATCAATTTGCTGCTTTAGCGCGTGAGAAGTCAGCGCTTCAGTGCAGGTATACTAAAAGCTTTTTAGATCAAACACAGAGAAAAATGACAGTTTTCAAAATCACTTTGCTGCTTTAGCGTGTGAGAGTCAGCGCTTCAGTGCTGATATGCTCAATGCTTTTTAAAATCAAGCACAGAGAAAATGACAATTTTTAAACTCAATTTGCAAAATGCAGTCCTCCGGCTTCCGCCTCAGAGGATAATCAAAACAATGAACATTCCAGTTTGCAATGAAAAGAATTAGGAAGCGTCACAATAAAATAGCATATCTGACATGATATCAAAATGAGAGCAAGATAAGTATAAAACAATATAGATGTGATAGAATATGATAGGTAGAGTAGATTAATAAATCGGATAAAAATAGTAGTTATACATAATGACGTAAAATAATAAATAACACAATGAACATTCCAAATAGCAATGAAAAGAATTAGGAGGCGTCACAATACAATAGCATGTCTAACAAGATAACAAAATGAGAGTAAAATAGGTATAAAGCAATATAGATAAAATGCGATAGATATATGATAGGTAGAATTGATTAATAAATAGGATAAAAATAGTAGTAAGTTCACTGAATGTGAAGAATATAGATAGGAAAGAATTGAAATAGAAAAGAGTGATAGGGAGTAATAAGATGTAAAGCGGAGTAAGAGTGATAGTGGAGGTCATAGATAAAATAATTTAAGGTGACGGGGAATAGACAACGGTGATTGTTGAATAAAAACAAAGGCAGCAATGAAGTGCAAAAACCAACACAAATTGGTAAAGGGAACGAAGTGAACAACATTGAAATAACAAAACCAAATACTAAGTCAATAAGGAGCACACAGTAACATAGTAGAGAGTAATGTGCGCATCAAAGGGCAATCAAGTAGGGGGTAGGGATAAAATAACAAGTAGATAAATATATAGATATGGCATAAAGTGAGGGTACTGAAGGAGAGGGGGTATAAGTGAGAAGAGGAGTGGGGTGATGAACGGCTAACCGAGAAAATGAGTGGGTATAGAGTGAGTAGGGATACATTCAGAAGAGCAGGGATTGTGCGATGAAAGAACAGTGGTAAAAAGTGATATCGGGGCTACTTTAAAGATGGCCGCCGTATTAGAGTAGGAGAAGCTAGTGAAGCTAATCCTTTCACAGTGTCTAAGTCTCCGGTGGGCAGGGGAGATCAACAAAATGGTGACTCTTTAAAAAGTTGTTCTTGACCCGGGGTATCAAAAGGAAACAAAACAAAATGGGTTCCATAAGTACATTGAAACACTAGACTAACGTATTTCTATTCTTAATAAAAAAAAAAAAATCCAACTTTCATACTAGTCAATAATGCTGTTGCTGCTCTTTGCCTTGAAGGGGAAGCAGATTATATTAAGAGTTTGGGTTAGTACTTAATAGCCCTAAAAATTTACATTAACAATATCATTTTTGATTTTGATGTGGCACAATGCTTGTTGCCATTGGCTTGACCTTAGATTTGCTCAGAATGAGATATTTGGAAAGATCTTGTTCAAAAATAAAGTTAACACTGATTAGTTTTCTGAGTTCCTCTGGTGTTTTCTTTGTATCTTTCAAAGCCTCATTGTTATACACAATATTTCCAAAAATTAAGTACTTTACATTTCATTTATCGTTCTTTAAACTTTTTCCAAATTTCCCTTTCTAGGTTTATATTGAAATCTAATGGGATTATAAGTAAGATTGTTAAGTGTGTTCGTTTTCAGGAAAGAGAAAGTGTCCTCCTATTTCCAGGCAACCTCTCACTCTTTAAAACTCTATTTGTTGACGTGTGTATGATTCGCCTTTGGTTGAAAGTGAAGAGGGGGGTATGCAAAATGTGCCGGTCATATCTTCTGCAGACTTCGAAGCATATCCTGCCAATATTTATTTAAGCAAATTGGAAATAAATTAAACGTTAAGATGAATTCTTTTGAATATCAGCATATTAATGCCATGCTCTCTTTCGCCTATAAACAGCAATCCTGTTTCACTCCTTGCCAGGAGATAGGGCGATGTGCTGAGTGAATAGTTAAAAGCCACATGTTGTTGAATTCAGAAGTGAAGCATGCCCTATTGTGGTCAAGATATTTTATCACATTTTGACCAATGTTCAAGTGGGAATTTTCTTCCTGGGCCAGTTATGAGTGACATTTGTATAAGGCCGGAGTGGACCTTGCATTATTTAATTAGTGCTTGGCAGTAAAGATAGATGGATGTTCAAACTCCTGAGAGGCGGATGTTGGTCCACCCCCAAAGTAAAATTTCGCACCTTCAGGCAGCTACTGCAGAGAGTCACCAAACTTACTTGTTGGGCAGACAATTGATACTAAGCATAACAACTGGATTTGGACACTGGAAGTGACAATAGCTGCATGTATCAATCACATTCAGCATTCCAGTACTTGTCATACAGGATAACTTAATGCCTGCATGCATCAGGCTTGAAATGAAGCACTCATGCAGATGTTCAGCAGGAGCGCAGTTTGTATGCTATCTGATTTTAACCCGCCTGGATCCCGCATAAGCTTCTCTTCCCAGCCGAGAATCTTCTCTTCGCAGCCCATAGCTAGGGAGGCATCATCACGGAAGGGAGTACTGCATTCAAAGCTAGGTATCATAACTGCACTACACCCTCTCCCCCAAATTAAATTTACAGTTCACATTAGTTCATTTGTTTATGCGGTGCTCTGGAGCTACATCTTTCATTTTGGCCTTGGAAGGAATGTGGAAAAGATAAGAGATACAACATGAGTGACAAAGTAAGAAGTATTAGAATTTGAGACTGCTTCAGATTGACAGACAGAGGATAAAGCAATGTGACAGTCTGCAGACAGAATGAAATGGAGAGTGAATGACAGAATACTTGGCCATCTGACATTTCAGCCTTCATCTGGAAATTCACAGTCCTCTTCAACTTTGTCCGCAGAGTAACTTTCTGCGAGAATTGATTTTTCTTCAGATAACTGTTCAATAGTGCCCGATGCAATGTCCAGGAGAAAGAAGGATTTTATGCAATGTAGTGCCCATCACATCATGACATAGTCATGAACCCAGTGGCATCCATTGACCACATATAGCCTAGGGTCATAGCGAGAATGTTTCTTATGATTACTGCAGTATTTGACAAGTATAAATCTCTCTTGCTATAGGTTTGAGGAATAAGCTCTCTGCCCTTGATCAACATGGGTCTACTTTTTCTCTTTTGTGGGAACACATCTGTTTGGAGCTGACATCAGGAAAGTGCAGATCTTTGATGTGAATTACAGATTCTCTTGCTTCAGTTTTTATTTTGGGCCTACTCATGACTTCTGCTTGATATTCTATAGTTCTGGATATACACGCAATGATAAGGATGGCTTCAAGCTTTCGAGGTTTCGTTAGTAGCTTCGGTCTGAAAGCAGTCAATTCACAACCGGCAAAGACTTGAGATCTGAGGTCTTCTTCACTTTTGTAGTTGATAAACCCACAATGTACATGATCCTTCATCCTCGTTGAATGAAATTGATAGTGCTGATAATCAACATTTCTCTTGGACTGAAAATGTATCATGAACCAATTTTTCAGACCTTGATATGATGATTGTTTGTTGTCATCAGACTGGCAAATTACAAGTCACAAGTATCAGAACGCACACAGTCCAATAACAAATAAATAGGGTGCTTTACAACACTTAAAACACACCATAGGGTATTCTTGCACACAAGTCACCTCAGGCCCGCCCCCTCCCTTCACCACTGTGCACACGCGCCCCATGGTGCGTTTTTATTTGAGTCATTGAGTCCCCTTGAATCCTGAGGGTCCCTGGAAGCCAACTAGCCCATAAGGTACCTCCAGTAAGTGCCCCAGTGCTGCGTTGCAGAGAGGTGTAAAAAGGGGGGTAGCCTCTGAACACCTCTCCACAATGCAGCTCCCTGGCACATACTGGAGGTACCTGATGGGGTAGTTGGCCCCCATGGACTCTCAGTATTCAAGGGTAATTAATTCCCCAACTTACAACGCGCCAGGGGGGCGCGTTTGCACAGTAGTGAAGGGAGGGGGTGGGCCTGAGGTGACATGTGTGCAATCACGCCCTGTGGCACGTTTTAAGTTGGGGAATTAATTCCTCTTCAATCCTGAGAGTCCATGGGGGCCAACTAGCCAACCAGGTACCTTCAGTAAGCGCCACTGCGCTGCATTGCATTGCAGAGAGGTGGCCCAGGCCATGCCCCTTTTTACACCACTTTGCAACACAGCTCTGTGGTGCTTACTGGAGGTACGTGGTGGGCTAGTTGGCCCCCAGGGACCCCCAGTATTGAAGGGGAAGTAATTCCCCAACTTAAAAAGCACCACAGGGCGCGTTTGCAGAGTGTTGCTAAAGGGGGCGGGCCTCTGGCACGATCGCGTGTAATTTTCTTTTTTTCTTTTTGAAGAAGGGGGGCTGTGTGGCCCCCCTTTCTTTTCTATTTTATAGGCCCGTTGGGACCCCATCCCCCAGGGCCTGACCCCTATTTTTTTATATTTTTTAAAAATGGAAGGGGCCGTGTGGCCCCCCTTCAGAGCCATATTTGGCCCCTTAGAACCCCATCCTCTGGGGCATGGCCAGTGATTTTTTTTATTATTTGGAGGGGGGCTGTGTGGCCCCCCTCCTCAGGCTCCGGGGCCAGCCTTTGCGGGTTTTAAAAAAATATATTTCTTTTATTATGGGGAGGGGGCCACTTCTGGCCCCAGGAACCCCATCCCCCAGGGACTGGCCACTTCATTGAGGACCATGGGGGGTCCCCAATTCCCCCACGGTCCTGCCGGCTCTCCGCATCTTTCAGAAGCCGGCATTGCTTTTCCACAAGGGGAGCTGCTAAGATGCAGCTCCCTGTGTGGAAAAGCAATCTGCTTAGGTTTTTGGAAGAGATAGCAGGTTTCCCTGCTCTCTCTTCCAAAAACCAAACCAAAGTTTGCTATGACAGGACGGGAGATGCATGGCTCTCACCCTGTCATAGCAAACAAAAGTGTCCCGGGAGTAGGCACCTCGGGACACTGCAGGAGCCAGCACTGGGGGGTGGTGGTCCCCAGGCCATCACAGGATCAAGGAGGGGGGCTGCATGACCCCCTCCCAACATTGGCAAAGCCCCGGGGAGGTGGTGGTCCCTGGGGCTCGGGGGTCCATTACAGACCCCAACATTTAAATATTAGCTCCCCGGTAAGGTGGCAGTCCCCGGGGCATGTGGGGGGTTGAGCTACCCACACACAGGTGTTTTTATTTTAAAAAAAAGCCCCGGGGGTTTATTTTCTCGGCTGGATTCGTGCACCCAGTGTGAATTCAGCCATTTAAAAAAATATATATATCTTTTTGGGGCCCTGGGGGTCCTTGTGGGACCACCTGAGCAGGCCTAGGGGGTCAGGGTGTTTCTACCCTGCCCCCTTTTCTTGTTTTGCCCTTTTGTATTTCTGTTTTCTTGTGCCAACACTTCCTGGTCTGAAGTGTTGACAGCCAATTAGAATGCAGCGGGAGGGTGCGCAGATCCTCCGCGCCTCTATATATCGATATTCCTTTTTTTTTATTTTCCCAGCAACTACTGAACGGATTTACACCATCTAAGAAAAATAGTTTTTCTGAGGCAAGGGCTACTTTTATGCCAAATTTGGTGTAATTCCGTTCAGCAGTTTGAGCTGTAGCCGTGTCTAAAGTTTGCTATGGGAAATGCATTTTTTAACCTCTTTTTAAAAAAATTCTCAGGAACTACTGCAGCTCGTGATCGGGAGGGTGCGCAGATCCTCCGTGCCTCTATATACCGATATTCTTATTTTTTGATTTTCTCAGCAACTACTGAACGGATTTACACCATTTAACAAAAAGAGTTCTTTCTAAACCGAGGGCTACCTTTTTGCCAAATTTGGTGTAATTCCGTTCAGCAGTCCGGGCTGTAGCCGTGTCTAAAGTTCCTATGGGAATTAACATAGAGAAAACACGTTTTGGTACACCCCTTTTTTCTCAAGCCCCCGCTTGCCGAATCACCCCAAAATTTTTAAGATAGGAGCAGACCGGACCGCCCCACTAGTTCTGAAAATTTCCCAAAGAGTCGTCAACCGGCGCAAAAGTTATTGGGAAAAGAATAAATGCTTTTCGAATAGAAACAAGGTCCTAACTATAACTACCTAGTGGCGACCGCCAGTAGGTAATATATATATATATATATATGAACAAGGCTGCAGTGACGCAGCCGAAACGCATCATGCTGGAGAGAAGCGGAGAAATAAAGCTATAATTATTGGAGCTTATCGCGCCTGAGTGGTCTGTACCTGAATGTATTGCGGTGGCAAAGCTGTGATTCAGGACTTGTTGGAGGATATATATATATATATATATATATATAACTTCACACGCCGGTTCCAGGTTTCCCGGCCATTGAGCGCTCGGTGTGGGTGCGTACCCTACGGCAGAACCTCGCCGTTAATTATTTCTCACTGACTTAACCGAAAGTAATGCGCGCACTCGCTCTGAGTTCCACAGTTTCGTTTATTTAAATTTTTTCAGCTTTAGCATGAAAACAACAACGATCTACGCGTTTCAGTGCTCCTAGCACCTTGCTCACGATCACGAGCTAAAGCTGAAAAAATTTAAATAAACGAAACTGTGGAACTCAGAGCGAGTGCGCCCATTACTTTCGGTTAAGTCATGGAGGAGTGAGCAATATATATAGATATATACATATATGTTGAGGAAAATACATTTTACATATATTGACAGCTTGATTAAGGTTCTAAGTCTGGGTTAGTCCATATCCTCACCCATATCAACAAAAGTGAGATCGCTAATAGGTCCTAAATATACTCCATTGCCAGCTCTTCATTCACTATATATGAGGATATTGACTGTGGAACCGCTAACAACTGTCTTAGGAATTTATTTCCCACTATGTGAGGCTCCATGGTGTCCGTATAGTGCCAGATATTGCTCCCATAGTTACCAATGGAAATACACTTCATTTGGTAGATCCTAATAAGAGCCTGAACAGGTTTTGTCACCAATCTTTTTGCAAAATCAGAAATCGCAACTGTAGCTCTTGAGAATGTATCTATGGAATACCTGGTGGGGCTGTTGTCCCCCAGGGACCCTCGGGATTGAAGAGAAATTAATTCCCCAACTTAAAACACACCACAGGGTGTGTTTGCACACAAGTCACCTCAGGCCCCGCCCCTCCCTTCACCATTGAAGTAGGAGAAGGAAGTCAAGAGTGACAATATGGGGAATCACATGACAATATGAAGGTGATCAACTATCCCATTTGACCACATATAATGATAATACGTAAATGTCAAGGCATAAACAACATGGGAAGAGAGGGTAACATTTCACAATGTATTCAATGTTACATCAATGCACCTCTCACTGGCATTCCCTCTAGTTCTCTGCCTTTTTTGTCTCCCGATGTTTTTTCCTATCTCCATTGTTGTAGACAAATCTAGGACTCTAGTTAAATATTCCCGATTTATGCCCTTATGTGGTTATATCAAATCATATCCTTATATAGGCATAAGAATCGTACCCATATTAAGACATAGCCAATGCAGTCCAAATACAGCAAGGCTTCTCCCATAGACTCCTAGAAAGCACAACGTGTTCTAAAACAAACCAAGCCTCCAGCAGCCCGGGAATTCCCCCTGCTTCTGTATTGATTTGTCCTAGAACTCCCGGAGTCCGAAAGAACTGGGAGTTCTTAGTGACGTCTTATGTCCAACCTTACGTCAAACTCGGCACCTTCCAGGTATAAATATACCAGCATCTGCCCTAGCAAAACACTCGGTGGTTTGGAGCAGATCGACTATCTACTTGCCCGACGCCCTGCTGTAGCAAGTGCCGAAGGAAGCCGACCCTCCCGCTGACGCACTGAGAGAGACGCTGTCTTTTCGCCTCCCGAGAAATCCAGCTCCAGTGTTTCCCTGTCACCCTTGCGGGTTGCTGGGAGATCGAGTCCTGAGAGAGAGATACAAGACCTCCTTCATTCTATAACCAAGGAATGGAGCAGATTATACCCTGAGAGAATTCTTGATTCAGATTCTTGGCAGAAACTATCTTAACTCAAACTAAATCTCACTTACTCCTTCTCATGTACTAGGCTTAGGTTAGGTACACTGGGGTAGGCGTATCTTAGAAGCACCAGTTGAGTACGTTTAGTCATGATTTTATCATTGTATATATTTGATCTATTTTAAACACCGTATGGCTCAGAAACCATACCATGCTTTTACAGTATTATTTTGTAATACTCCTTTTACTGTACGGACTTTACTTTATGACAAGTATTGCAATTGTAGCAATTCACTTCTCTTGCATGAGAAAGAAGACTGTTCAATAAATAACCTCTTTTATTGAAAACGCCCATCTCTCTGTTTCTCTGCACTTCTGGTGAAACTAAGCATGCACGATTGACTGAGTAAAATAGCTATCTATTGTTTCCGCGACTCTGGAGGTATACTCCTTATTCTTGAGGGAGCAAAGTTGTCATGTTTATGCAGTTGTCAGAAACTACTCCCTTCTTGTGTATTCGAGAAAGTTTCTAGGGACCTCTGAGCTAGTTGGCATTCATAATTAAGTCTAACATATTCAATAGAGACCCAGTCGACCTAAGTCCTACGTCAAAACTATCGTTTATGTTATTCCAATGCGCAGAGCCTATTGGGAATTTAGGAACTACACTACACCATCTATATTCTTCTGAGTTTCCCTGTCTTTCTTTCATTCCTTCTCTCTCCCCATCTCTCCCTGCCTTTCACAGTTTTATCCATCTGTGCTACTGTCTTTTTCTCTCTATATATTTGCACCTTTCTGTTTCTCTCACTCGTTATACAATACAATACATTAGGATTTCTAAATCGCGCTGCTGCATCCAAAGAGGCGTCCTGGCGCTAGCAGCTTTGAAGTAAAACAAGAAGTTGAGACTAGCCCAGAACGGCAGTGCTATATATCAAACAGATGGGTCTTCAGTAGTTTACAGAAGACTGATTTGGTGGGCACGAAGAGTCGAAGACAAGAAGTTCCAGAGTTTGGCGGTTTTGAATGAAAAGGAGCAACCACCTCTTCTTGCCTTGTGGACCCTAGGTACATGTAGAAGTTTTTGTCAATTAGAGCGTAGCGATCTCTGCTGATGGTATAGATGCAATCTTTTCCTTAGATAGCAGGGTCCTATTTTCTCGCATGCTCTGTAGGCAAATGTTAGAACTTTAAATTTGATGCAGTTAATAATAATGGGCAGCAAATGCAGACTGCACAAGGAGGCCGCAACAGAAGAGTGGGCTGGAATCTTCAGAAATTAGCTTAGCAGCAGCGTTCGAAATAATCTGAAGGTGTTGAAGCAGATATGTTGGTAGACCTAGGTAGAGGCTATTTGTATAATCGAGTTTTGAGGTTAACAGGGCATGAATTACTTTTTTCTGGTTTTCCACAGGAATCATGTGGATGATTTCCCTGACCGATTCAGCATGAGGAAGCAGCTGGCTGGCACAGCTCTAATCTGGGGGTTCAAAGGATAAATTGGAGCTAAACTTGACCCCAAGATGTATAACCACAGGTGAAGGGGAAGGCTGGGTGCCTAGCTCTGAGGGTCACCAATAGTGGGAATCTGGGTTACTGCTAGTGCCAAAAAAGAGTATCTCAGTTTATCCTTGGCCTGTATTCCTGTGTCTCTCTTTGTCTCGCTTTCTTCCTTTCACTTGCTCTCATTTTACAACACCTTTATCTGTCCTTCACTGTCTTTTTCTAACTCTTTTTTCTCGCCCTTAAGCTTTCTGTCTCTCCCTGCATTTCCCTGTATCCTCATGCCTTTTACTGCTGTCTCATTGACTTTAGTTATATCACCATTGCCCCATCATCTGTTGGGACTTAAATACTTTGAATCCACAATCTGCAAGGACAGGAGTGCATTTTGACCACAAACTGTCCCGGCATTAGTGAGGCCTGAAATGTTTTTAAGCCACAATTTGTCCCAGCTTCTGTGTGCACAGAAGTAAGTTGCGGCCCTATTCTGTCCCAGCATCTGCAGATGTACACAGCGACTCCCATCTGTCCCAGAATCTGAGGGGACACAAGTGTGTTTAGCCCCAATCTATTCCAGCAAAGAGAAGTGCACCGGAGTCTCATCTGGCCCAGAGTCTGAGGGGATAAGAGCATGTTTGGCCACTATCTGTCCCAGCATCTGCAGGATCACCATCTGTTACAGTAGCCTCATCAATTTGTGTGTGTGTTAGTGCCTCTCATTTACACTGCACACATATGCAAATGATATTAGTTTTAGTGCTAATGTGATGTCATGCTGATATAAGTAATTCCACGTTAGCACTAGTGATCATTTTTTTAAACACATGAAAAATCTGATTGATGGGTGCAAATGAAAAAAAATATGCATTGAACAGCTTTGTTAATATAAGATGGTGAGAAACCTTTTGGTTCTCTTAAAAAGTTGACAACCCAACTTGTTCTTTAACTCTTGAGTTCCAATTGTATTTTGCCCTTCTTGCAAACTTCTAGCCCTGTGAGTGCAGGCTCTCAGATCACCCTACTTTCAAAGGGATCAATAGAAATCTCTATTACAGCTCACACCAAATTACTTTCTGTGGACAAAACAATTACAGGTCATTCAGTTGAGACACTGCGAAAAAGTGGATCGCACAAGGTCACACATACATTAAGTAGAACAACATTGATTGGTATGCAAGACCAGTCCGTCTCATGAACAGTTCTTACCATTCAGCAGTGTCAGGCAGATGGCATCACCAATGCTCCAGAGAGCAGGAAAGATAAAAAACACTGCAAACTGATCAGGGTGAGGTCTCCACAGTAGTAGGGCAACAATACAGGAAGCGCTTGTAACTGCCGCTGTGTAGGGGAAATCAATCATAACACATGTAGGATTAGTGTTCGATGATCTATATTATGGTCTCACAAACCTTTCATTTCATATCTACTTAGTGAAAATAATAAAATTAATCAATTATTTGCATTGCTTACAGCATTCAGATTCTATTAAATATATATAACGCTAATTCAAAAAAAGGAAGAGGAAATCCATTTGTACGACGTGGATCAAAAACATTGTTTAGTCACCAAGGGATGTGCATTATCAGCTTGAGCAAAGTTTTAGAGCAAAGGTTGGCGCACATGAGTCACCAGCACAAGTAACTCTTTGCCCCTCTTTCCCGTTAAACAGCCAACCACTGAACCAGCAAAATAAATTCCTTACCTGTGCACCAACACCTAAGGGCATATTTATGGAAGCCTCGCATCACGTTTGCTTCATGCAAAGTGGTACATGCGTAATGGAAGGCTCTATGAAGCCACACAAAGCCACATTGCGTTGCTTTAAGTGGCCTCATAAATCTTGAATAAGGCAATGCAACACAAATTTCTACTTCACCTTCCTCTGCACAATGGAGTTGTACCATGGGCATTGCTGTGGGTGGGTTTTGACACATTCCCAGATTTACAAGGGCTTTTAAACCTGGGAATGCGTCAAAATCTTACTCCTCCTCAGGGAAGGCATAACAAGGAGAAATATCTTTATTTTTCCTCGTTTTTTCCATAGATACACTTCTATGGATTGTTTTCGTGCAGGAAGGTTTCCTTTACTGCACAAAAACAATCCTGCCTACATCACATACACGCATGCACCATGGTGAAAGGGTATCAGCGTTGGTCCTAGGCTGAAGAAACAGTGCCAGTGCAGGGGGAAAGGACAGGAATACACTGTATTGGATAAATACAGTGCATTCCTGCCCTTTCACTTTGACGTAATTTGCTGTGCTGCACTGTGCCAAAACTCCATAAATGAGGCTCCTAAGGAGCAGTAGTGTACCTACATCAGAAAAAAAGAAACAGTGGGGATGATTTATCAATACTTTTCCAGGTCATAAAAAGTAATGCAAGCTGCTGCAATGTCTTGGTACAAAACGTTATTTGAACTGGACAACCAAGATGGATCCCACACCACTAGCCTCTCCTCCGGGTCGCCCCTTAGCACTCTGGTACATGTAGTGCATGTAGATGGACGAGTAAAAAGTAGTTCACCACAGTTGGTGCGAGTAGTTACTCGTTATCCCCAAGTTCTCTGGACCCGAGATAAGGCCCGGGTTTCGGGACAGTTTCCCTCGTCAGCAGAGCAGTGTTTGGGGTGGATGAGAAGGCCGCCAAGTAACCGTCACAGGCCCTGATGCCTCTCGGGCGCGCAGGTGCGTCTCCATGAGCTCGTCAGCTCAGGGCTCACGGGAGCCGTTTAAGTACAACCAAGATGGATCGCAGACCACTAGCCTCTCCTCCGGGTCGCCCCTTAGCACTCTGGTACATGTAGTGCATGTAGATGGATGAGTAAAAAGTAGTTCACCACAGTTGGTGCGAGTAGTTACTCGTTATCCCCAAGTTCTCTGGACCCGAGATAAGGCCCGGGTTTCGGGACAGTTTCCCTCGTCAGCAGAGCAGTGTTTGGGGTGGATGAGAAGGCCGCCAAGTAACCGTCACAGGCCCTGATGCCTCTCGGGCGCGCAGGTGCGTCTCCATGAGCTCGTCAGCTCAGGGCTCACGGGAGCCGTTTAAGTACAACCAAGATGGATCGCACACCACTAGCCTCTCCTCCGGGTCGCCCCTTAGCACTCTGGTACATGTAGTGCATGTAGATGGACGAGTAAAAAGTAGTTCACCACAGTTGGTGCGAGTAGTTTTTTGCTCAAGACTCTGGCAGAGGTGCACCCTATTCAAGCTCCCTTGAGCTGGTGGGGCTGACGAGCCCGGGTTACGCACCTGCGTGCCACGAGCGGTACCGGACCTGAGAATATTTTTTGGCAGCCTATGCAGCACCCCTACATATATGCCTATTCCTTGCAGACGAGAGGTAACAACCTCGAAACACGTGTCCAGGGATGGCCAACGCGACAGTGATTTTTGCTCAAGACTCTGGCAGAGGCGCACCCGCTGATGCTTACTTCATGGACCACAATGCTTTGGGGCAACACGCTGGTAGGACAAGCAGTGTGCGACCAATTGGACTTTCTTTTATATTCAAGCTCCCTTGAGCTGGTGGGGCTGACGAGCCCGGGTTACGCACCTGCGTGCCACGAGCGGTACCAGACCTGAGAATATTTTTTGGCAGCCTACGCAGCACCCCTACATATATGCCTATTCCCTGCTGACGAGAGCTAACAACCTCGAAACACGTGTCCAGGGATGGCCAACGCGACAGTGATTTTTGCTCAAGACTCTGGCAGAGGCGCACCCGCTGATGCTTACTTCATGGACCACAATGCTTTGGGGCAACACGCTGGTAGGACAAGCAGTGTGCGACCAATTGGACTTTCTTTTATATTCAAGCTCCCTTGAGCTGGTGGGACTGACGAGCCCGGGTTACGCACCTGCGTGCCACGAGCGGTACCGGACCTGAGAATATTTGTTGGCAGCCTATGCAGCACCCCTACATATATGCCTATTCCCTGCTGACGAGAGGTAACAACCTCGAAACACGTGTCCAGGGGTGGCCAACGCGACAGTGATTTTTGCTCAAGACTCTGGCAGAGGCGCACCCGCTGATGCTTACTTCATGGACCACAATGCTTTGGGGCAACACGCTGGTAGGACAAGCAGTGTGCGACCAATTGGACTTTCTTTATTTGAACTGGAAAGTAGATGGACGAGTAAAAAGTAGTTCACCACAGTTGGAGCGAGTAGTTTTTTGCTCAAGACTCTGGCAGAGGTGCACCCTATTCAAGCTCCCTTGAGCTGGTGGGGCTGACGAGCCCGGGTTACGCACCTGCGTGCCACGAGCGGTACCGGACCTGAGAATATTTTTTGGCAGCCTATGCAGCACCCCTACATATATGCCTATTCCTTGCTGACGAGAGGTAACAACCTCGAAACACGTGTCCAGGGATGGCCAACGCGAGAGTGATTTTTGCTCAAGACTCTGGCAGAGGCACACCCCCTGATGCTTACTTCATGGACCACAATGCTTTGGGGCAACACGCTGGTAGGACAAGCAGTGTGCGACCAATTGGACTTTCTTTTATATTCAAGCTCCCTTGAGTTGGTGGGGCTGACGAGCCCGGGTTACGCACCTGCGTGCCACGAGCGGTACCGGACCTGAGAATATTTTTTGGCAGCCTACGCAGCACCCCTACATATATGCCTATTCCCTGCTGACGAGAGGTAACAACCTCGAAACACGTGTCCAGGGATGGCCAACGCGACAGTGATTTTTGCTCAAGACTCTGGCAGAGGCGCACCCGCTGATGCTTACTTCATGGACCACAATGCTTTGGGGCAACACGCTGGTAGGACAAGCAGTGTGCGAACAATTGGACTTTCTTTTATATTCAAGCTCCCTTGAGCTGGTGGGGCTGACGAGCCCGGGTTACGCACCTGCGTGCCACGAGCGGTACCGGACCTGAGAATATTTTTTGGCAGCCTATGCAGCACCCCTACATATATGCCTATTCCCTGCTGACGAGAGGTAACAACCTCGAAACACGTGTTCAGGGATGGCCAACGCGACAGTGATTTTTGCTCAAGACTCTGGCAGAGGCGCACCCGCTGATGCCTACTTCATGGACCACATTGCTTTGGGGCAACACGCTGGTAGGACAAGCAGTGTGCGACCAATTGGACTTTCTTTTATATTCAAGCTCCCTTGAGCTGGTGGGGCTGACGAGCCCGGGTTACGCACCTGCGTGCCACGAGCGGTACCGGACCTGAGAATATTTTTGGGCAGCCTACGCAGCACCCCTACATATATGCCTATTCCCTGCTGACGAGAGGTAACAACCTCGAAACACGTGTCCAGGGATGGCCAACGCGACAGTGATTTTTGCTCAAGACTCTGGCAGAGGCGCACCCGCTGATGCTTACTTCATGGACCACAATGCTTTGGGGCAACACGCTGGAAGGACAAGCAGTGTGCGACCAATTGGACTTTCTTTTATATTCAAGCTCCCTTGAGCTAGTGGGGCTGACGAGCCCGGGTTACGCACCTGCGTGCCACGAGCGGTACCGGACCTGAGAATATTTTTTGGCAGCCTACGCAGCACCCCTACATATATGCCTATTCCCTGCTGACGAGAGGTAACAACCTCGAAACACGTGTCCAGGGATGGCCAACGCGACAGTGATTTTTGCTCAAGACTCTGGCAGAGGCGCACCCGCTGATGCTTACTTCATGGACCACAATGCTTTGGGGCAACACGCTGGTAGGACAAGCAGTGTGCGACCAATTGGACTTTCTTTTATATTCAAGCTCCCTTGAGCTGGTGGGGCTGACGAGCCCGGGTTACGCACCTGCATGCCACGAGCGGTACCGGACCTGAGAATATTTTTTGGCAGCCTACGCAGCACCCCTACATATATGCCTATTCCCTGCTGACGAGAGGTAACAACCTCGAAACACGTGTCCAGGGATGGCCAACGCGACAGTGATTTTTGCTCAAGACTCTGGCAGAGGCGCACCCGCTGATGCTTACTTCATGGACCACAATGCTTTGGGGCAACACGCTGGTAGGACAAGCAGTGTGCGACCAATTGGACTTTCTTTTATATTCAAGCTCCCTTGAGCTGGTGGGGCTGACGAGCCCGGGTTACGCACCTGCGTGCCACGAGCGGTACCGGACCTGAGAATATTTTTTGGCAGCCTACGCAGCACCCCTACATATATGCCTATTCCCTGCTGACGCGAGGTAACAACCCCGAAACACGTGTCCAGGGATGGCCAACGCGACAGTGATTTTTGCTCAAGACTCTGGCAGAGGCGCACCCGCTGATGCTTACTTCATGGACCACAATGCTTTGGGGCAACACGCTGGTAGGACAAGCAGTGTGCGACCAATTGGACTTTCTTTTATATTCAAGCTCCCTTGAGCTGGTGGGGCTGACGAGCCCGAGTTACGCACCTGCGTGCCACGAGCGGTACCGGACCTGAGAATATTTTTTGGCAGCCTACGCAGCACCCCTACTGATATGCCTATTCCCTGCTGACGAGAGGTAACAACCTCGAAACACGTGTCCAGGGATGGCCAACGCGACAGTGATTTTTGCTCAAGACTCTGGCAGAGGCGCACCCTCTGATGCTTACTTCATGGACCACAATGCTTTGGAGCAACATGCTGGTAGGACAAGCAGTGTGCGACCAATTGGACTTTCTTTTATATTCAAGCTCCCTTGAGCTGGTGGGGCTGACGAGCCCGGGTTACGCACCTGCGTGCCACGAGCGGTACCGGACCTGAGAATATTTTTTGGCAGCCTACGCAGCACCCCTACATATATGCCTATTCCCTGCTGACGAGAGCTAACAACCTCGAAACACGTGTCCAGGGATGGCCAACGCGACAGTGATTTTTGCTCAAGACTCTGGCAGAGGCGCACCCGCTGATGCTTACTTCATGGACCACAATGCTTTGGGGCAACACGCTGGTAGGACAAGCAGTGTGCGACCAATTGGACTTTCTTTTATATTCAAGCTCCCTTGAGCTGGTGGGACTGACGTGCCCGGGTTACGCACCTGCGTGCCACGAGCGGTACCGGACCTGAGAATATTTGTTGGCAGCCTACGCAGCACCCCTACATATATGCCTATTCCCTGCTGACGAGAGGTAACAACCTCGAAACACGTGTCCAGGGGTGGCCAACGCGACAGTGATTTTTGCTCAAGACTCTGGCAGAGGCGCACCCGCTGATGCTTACTTCATGGACCACAATGCTTTGGGGCAACACGCTGGTAGGACAAGCAGTGTGCGACCAATTGGACTTTCTTTATTTGAACTGGAAAGTAGCCAGAAATGAGTATCAAAAATAAGATTTTGTGCTACTTTGCCTTACTTTGTACCAAAGGGCACTGACTAGGTGGTATGCTACTATAACAAAGAGAAAGATTTACATGGGAGAAAATGAACATGTGCAAATGTACTCTTTGAAGTCAATTTACTATTGTTGGTTATTCACCATTGATGAGTGTAAACTTACCACAAAGGGTAGGGTATGTAGACAAAATATCGAGTTGGAAATGTCGAGCTACACAGATATCGAGTTTGGAATATCGTGACAGAAATATCGACAGCAAGAATATTGTGGTCAAGAATATTGAATTTGAGGTAAGAAATATTGTTTGCAAAAATATAGTTGTTTAAAATATAGAATTTTTAATTCGGGTTTTGTTGCTTTAGTTTATATTTTAAATGTGATGTATGTTTTATTGTATAAGTATTGCTTATATTTTTTAATATATGTGTTACATTTTTAGCAGTTATCAATTTTATTTTAAGTACATTTTGTATTTCATAGTACCGTGGCGGGTTGTGGGTTTATAGGGGAATAAGCTGGGAAGTAGTTTAATTGTAATAAATGCATGAATATCTTTAAATTAATATTATTTGTTTAATTGAGATTTTATAGTATTAATTGTGGGAAGCAATTTATTTGTAATAAATTATTAATTGGTTGTTAAGTAATATTCATTATTTAATTGGTAATTAATGATGGTAATTGTGTAATGCTTTAATGTGCAGGTTGTGGGGTTTATGGGGTAAAGGGTGGGAAGTCGTTTTTGATTAATTAATAATTAGTTGTTAATTTAAAATAATTAATTTATATAAATTATTTATGGAAATTGTGTAATTAATTTTAGGTGCAGGTTGTGGGTTTATAGGGGTTAAGGGTGGGCAGTAATTTATGTGTAATTAAATAATAATCAGTTGGTCATTATTATTAATTAATTAATTGATATCTAATTAGTGTATTTGTTTATATTTAAATGAATTTAACGTACTTTCTAATTAGTTGTTAAATACTAATAATTTTTTAATTGAAAATAAGTTTTAATTTTGTAATTCATTTTTTAACAGTTTAATTGTATCTGTGCATTGTGGGGATTATAGGGGTAAAGTTTGGGGAGTTAATACATTTGTATGAGTTTTAATGTGTTTTTTTATTATTAATATTACTTTAATTGGTAATTAATGATGTTAGTTATGGAAGTTCATTTTTTTAACATTTAGATGTAGTTTGTGAATTGTGTGGTGTTATAGGGTAGGAAATAAAAAAAGTAAATTTATGTAATAATTAAAGTTTATGTTTCTAAATAATTTGTAATTAAAAATATTTGTTTCACAATTATTTTTTATTTTGTTCAATATTATATGTGTAGGCATTTGTCATATGTATTTAACATTATAATATGTTTTTTATTATTAAATATATTTGTATTTTAATTTTTAACATATTTCTTTATACATTTTGTTTTTTAAATATTTTTGTTATGGTTAATATTTTGTTGGTTTTTAATTTTCAACTGACTGCAGTGAGAATATTATTTGTTACTCCGCAATCTGACACTTTTCCTTCTATTGCACTTGTTTGCGTTGGAATAGTAAATTTTATCCCGCCACTATCCAACACTTTCCCTACTGTGCACTCACTGAAGTGGAAATATAAATTTTTACCCCTCTGCTATCCAACACTTTCCAGCTGTTGCACTGATTGCAGTGGGAATAGTAAATTTTATTCCAACACTATCTAACACTTTCCCTACTGTTGCACTCACTAGAGTGGGAAAAATAATTTGAACCCCTCCGCTATCCAACAATTTCCCTACGGTTACACTCACTGGAGTGGGAATAGGAAATTTTATCCCGACACTATCCAACACTTTCCCTACTGTTACACTACTGTAGTGGGAATAGTAATTTTTACCCCTCTACTATCCAACACTTTCTCAACTGTTACACTCACTGGAGTGGGAATAGTAAATGTTATCCTGCCACTATCCAACACTTTCTCTACTGGTGCACTCACTGGAGTGGGTATAGTAATTTTTACCCCTCCACTATCCAACACTTTCCCTACTGTTACACTCACTGAAGTGGGAATAGTTAATTTTACCTCTCCACTATCCAACACTTTCCCTACTGTTGTACTCACTGGAGTGGTAATAGTAATTGTTACACCTCCGCTATCCAAAACTTTCCCTACTGTTGCACTGACTGGAGTGGGAAATATAAGTTTCATGTTTTAATTTATAATATAATGTTTTTTTAAGTTACATTTTATGTTATTGGTATAACGCGCCCCAGGGCCCGTTTGCACACATGTCACCTCAGGCCCCGCCCCCTCCCTTCACCACTGTGCAAATGCACCCTGTGGCGCATTTTAAGTTGGGGAATTAATTCCTCTTCAATCATGAGGGTCCCTGGGGGCCAACTAGCCCACCAGGTACCTCCAGTAAGCGCCACAGAGCTGCGTTGCAGAGAGGTGTAAAAAGGGTGTGACCTCAGACCACCTCTCTGCAACACAGCCCTGTGGCGCTAACTGGAGGTACCTGGTAGGCTAGTTAGCCCACAGGGACCCTCAGGATTGTACGGGTAATAATTCCTCATCCTAAAACGCACCACAGGGTGCGTTGGCTAGTGATGATGGTAAGGGATGGGGCCTGCAGTGCGATGCCAGATGTTTTTATATTTTCTCTTTTAGAAGGGGGGCTGTGTGGCTGCCCTTCCTCTCCTGTTTTTTGGGCCTCGGGGACCCCATCCCCCAGGGCCTGACCCCTAATTATTTTTTTTAATTTTAAATTGGTAAGGGGGCCGAGTGAGCACCCCTCCCGAGGCCATTTTTGGGTCCAGGGACCCTATCCCCCGGGGCATGGCCACTTTATTTTAATTTTTTGTAATATATTTACCAAGGAGGGGGGATCTGTGGCCCCCCTCCTGAGACGTCGTTTAGCCCCGGGGCTCTGCCTCGTTTTTTGAGAGGCTGGGGCCACGGGGCCTCCCACGCCAGTTCTTGCCCCAGGGACCCCATCCCCGGGGCTTGCCTTCTCCTTTGCGGACCATGGAGAGGTCCCCAATCCCCCCACGGTCCCGCCGGCTCTCCGTGTCCTGCGGGAGCCAGCATTGCTTTTCCACATGGGGAGCCTCTGACATGCAACTCCCCGTGTGGAAAAGCAATTCAGCTTTGCTTCATTGAAGCGCTTCAATGAAGCAAAGCAGTTTGCAATGACAGGGCAGGAGCCGTGAGGCTCCCGCCCTGTTATTGCAAACAGCAGCACTCCGGGACCCTCAACCCCGGGACACTGCAGGAGCCGGCCCTGGGGTATGGTGGTCCCGAGGGCCACCACTGGCTCCAGGAGGCTGGCCGCGGGGCCCCCTCCCAAACAAATCACAGCCCCGGGGGTGGTGGTTCTCGGGGGTCTGTAACAGACCCCCAAATTTCAATATTATTAGCGGACCCAGGGGCATGTGGTGGGCTTGAGCCCCCCACACAGGTATTATTTAAAAAATAAGAGCCCCCAAGGGTGGTGGTCCCTGGGGCAGCGGGGGGGCATCTGCCCCCTACAAATGTATTAATGAAAGCCCCGGGGGTGATGGTCTCTGGGGCTTGGAGGCCCTCCACACATAAAAAACAAAGCCCTGGGGGTGGCAGTACCTGGGGCTGCGGGGGGCTGTGTACCCACCCACAAATATTTGTGCAAAGCCCTGGGGGTGGCAGTCTCTGGAGCAGTGTGGGGGGGATTGGGCCCCCACACATTTCTTTTACATGCCCCCGGGACTTGGACCACCCGAGGGCTTGAATTAAATGAAGCGCCACTAACTGGAAATCCTGAGTGTGACTTTCCTTGGCCTGCAGCAGCGCAGCGCGAGACGATTGAAAAAATATATATATATATATTCACTGAAAAAAACACAGGTTTCAGGGACGTTATAGTTAGTTGGACATTTCACTCATACAAAACCAGTGAAATTTGGCCGTTATAGTTAGTTGAGCTAACTATAACTCGCGCCCCTGCAACGCACTGCTGATGATATCACATATTACTGTTGCAAGTATATGGTCATACACAGAACTGTGCACAGAGACCTAGGACGTTAGTGAATTGTGGTATACCAGAAACTCACCTTAGTACCTAGAAAAACCCCAACCAGTTAGCACCAGTGTCAAATTAGCTCTCCGTCCTATAGCAAAGTAACCAATGATTAGACAACTTAGAACATGCGACTTAGGACCATCTCAGGAATGGTGGGAAGTGAGAACACTCTTTGATTATACTCTAACACCAGACCACAACAGGAGTAAAAAAGAGACACAGTAAGGTTAAAATGTTTATTTTAACGACGTGATCTCATGTACAGTGTTTTAGCCAACATAAGCAGACATATGATTAAGAATAATATGGTCAGGATGGTTACAATTCCATAAAATACAAAAGTAGGAATCCTTTTACAATGATAGTGAAAACAGGTCCTATAGCGCCTAGTTTTAACACCCTCCCTATGGAGGAACTATGTATTATAAACTAATGAAGGCCTCTAAGGCTTGTTTTGGGGGACCCCATTACCTTTCGCTCAGTAAGAGTAAATTACATCGTGATCAGCATAGTCTCTCTGCATCCCTGGAAACAAGAATCTTCCAAGTGTGTGAAATCATGGCGAGTATGATAATAAAGATGCCAGAATCTTACTTGGCTCACAGCTGCCAAACTGTTGTGTCTAGAGAGCGTTACACAGACATGTCGAAAAACAGCTAACATGTTTTGATAACCTTGATGGCTCAGCACTCACTGTTCAGACTAGGGGCACGATGTAAGTCTAGAGATATCGAAAAACAAACCTTTTCTCATGTGTAGACCTTTGTGAAAGCTAACGTACAAAAACAGCTATGCAGCGTTGTGTGCAAAAGGTAAAATGGCGTTTAAACTTCTAATAAGCCATGCTAACATAACATGCATGCAAAGCAGGCCCTAGGCCATACTACATTACATCATACATGACATGGTCTGTGACATCACTGATGACATCACTGATAACATCTCAATGACATCACTTATGACATCATCCAGTGACGGTGTTTCTGAAAAGTTTAAGTATGTTTTATATATATATAATGCCATGGTGTATTGAAGAATGATTGGGTGTATACGTGTCTCAATGGATGATTTAGTGGGTGTGTAACTGACTGTATAAGTGAGTGATTAAACGTGTCTTAGTGAATGCATGGGTGAATTACTAATCTGTGTGAATGTCTGTATCAGTCTGTCAGTTGTTTTGTGAGTCGCTGCATGATTTGGTGAATACATACATGAGTGTCTATATGGGCTAATGATTGGTTGTCTGAGTACCTGTATGAGTACCTGAGTGCCTGTGTGCATGGGGGGGTGATTCAAAGGGTGTATGGGTTTATGAATGCATCTGCTAGGAGCTGTATTTGTGTGTGAGTGTGCATATGGCTGTGTTGGTGACTAAATGGATGACTTAGTGGTATATGTGTGAGTAACTACATACGTGAAAGGCAGTATATGTGAGTGCTGGAGTATATATTTGACTATATGTGAGAGTGAGTGATTGTGAGAGTGGCTGTAGGGATGAGTGTGTGTTTGTATCAGTGATTGTATAAGAGAGTAAGTATGTGTTAGCTTCTATATGAATAAGTTAGGTGGTGTGTGTGTAACAGTATAAGTGAGAAAACGGGAGTGTGATTGATTCTTTGCATGACTAACTAGGTGTATGAGTAAATCTATGGATGAGTGGCAGTGTGTGAGTGTCTGTATAGGTGTATGAGTGCATATGTTAGTGCTGTATTGATTATTCCCTTTATGTATGAGTGACTGTATGGGTGAATGAGTGGATGTGTGTGTAGACCTAGGAATCAGTGAGTGCGTATGTAGTAACTTGTATTAGTGTATCTATGCTTTTGAAGATGGTAGTCTGCATTTTAGAGTGGGTGTATCAAAGGATATATAATATTAGGGTGTGAAGAGGTGCATCAGATAATCACGAGGATGATGTCATAAGTGATGTCATCAGTGATGTCATTTGAGATGTCATCAGTGATGTCATCAGTGATGTCACTGACCATGTCAAGAATGATGTAATATGTGACATAATCAGCAGTGTATTGCGGGGGCGTGAGTTATAGTTAGCTCAACTAACTATAACGGCCAAATTTCACTGGTTTTATATGAGTGAAATGTCCAACTAACTATAACGTCCCTGAAACCTGTCGTTTTTTCAGTAAATTTCAAAGGTTTTTTAAATGCTAATTTCTAACTATTACGTCCCTGAAACTATTTTTTTTTCAGTGAATTTCAAATGTTTTTTAAATGCTAATTTCTAACAACAACATCCCTGAAACCTATTATTTTTTCAGTTAATTTCAGAAGTTTTTTTAAATGCAAATTTCTAACTATGCCCACAGGGGTAGGACATGTGCAGAACGAGGAAGAACAGCACCGAAAGAAGCATGAGAAATGCACAAAGAGGCAACAGAAGTCCAGAAAGACGAAGAAAGGTGCAGAAAGAAGCAAGAGATATGCAGAAAGAACCAACAGAGGTGCAGAAAGAAGCCTTCTTGCCAAGTCATCCTGTGCCCCCAACTTTTAACTGACTGATACTGGTGGTAACTGACTCTGACTAACCAGCCCTAGAGCCAGTGCTATGCTAAAAGACACTTAGAATACATTGAAAACACCTACATACACTAGGGAACACTATGGGTTGGAGTCCCCCTGTGATTGGCATGACCTCCCCTGTAAGGCCCTAGTATATAATAGGGCAGGGGGAATAAAATTACCTCTAAGTCAGAGGTGCAAAAAGATGCTTCTTTAAGTAGTAGTCACGTTTGCAGAGTGGTGGAGAAAGGGTGCTGGACCTCCAACCAGCGGTCATGAATTCCGCTGTGTAGGACTTCCAAGAAGTACCAGGAGGGCTTCTTGGCCCCCAAAGTCCCTCAGGAGTAAGTTGGACTTCAGTCCCCATCCCGTAGTCTGCCAGGAGGTGCATTTGCAGAGTGGTGGAGAAAAGATGGCATGGCCTCCAACGACGTCTTAGCAATCACACTGTGTGGCACTTACTGGAGGTAACAAGAGGGATAGTTGGCTCCCAAGGACATCCCTGGGGGCCAACGACACCTGCTATTACCTCCAGTAAGTCCTACACACCAGGATTGATAAGTTCTTATAGCAGGCCACACTCCCTCTGCCCACCACTGTGCAAACGCGCTCCCTGGTGCGCTCTTGGATGGGGATTGAAGTCCCCTTTGCCTCTGGGGGTCCTTTAGGGGCCAACTAGCCTACCTCTTACCTCCAGTAAGCTCCATACCGTGAGATAGCTGACAGGTGGACACAGGCCACACACCCTTTCTCCACCACTCTGCACACTTCAGGTGCATTCTGGGTTGGGGATTAAGTCCCCTGAAATCATGAGGGTCTCCGGGGGCCAACTAGCCCACCAGGTACCTCCAGTAAGCCCCACAGAGCTGCATTGCAGAGAGGTGGTCCGAGGCCATACCCCTTTTTACACCATTCAGCAAACACAGCTCCTTGGGCACTGCTGCTCGGAGGATGAAGTCCAGTTGTGTCCTGAGGTCCTTAGGACACAAGAGGACCTCATCGCCCCACCAGCAGTGTGCCAAGAGGTGCGTTTGCAGAGTGGTGTAAAAGGGGTGTGGCCTCAGACCACCTCTCTGCAACACAGCTCTGTGGCACATACTGAAGGTACCTGGTGGGCTAGTTGCCCCCCAGGGACCCTCAGTATTCAAGGGGAATTAATTCCCCAACTTACAACTCACCATGGGGCACGTTTGCAGAGTGGTACAGGGAGGGGGCGGTGCATCCGGTGAGATGCCAGATTCTTTTGATTTTTGTAGAATCGGGGCTGTGTGGCCCCCACTTCTTTTTTTGGGGGGCCCTGGACCTAACCCATTTTGATTTAAAAAGAATGGGAAGGGGGCCACATGGCCCCCCTCCTGAGGCCAATTTTGGCACCAGGTACCCCATCCCTCGAGGCATGGCCAGTCTTTAAAAAAAAATAGTTAATTCTTTGGAGGGGCCGTGTGGCCCTCCTTCTCAGGCCAATAATGGGCCCGGGGACCACATCCCCCAGAGACGGCCGTTACTTTAAAAAAATATATATATTGTAGGAGAGGAGGGGCCAGATGGCCCCCCTCTCGGCCCTCTTCTGGCCCTGGAGACCCCATCCACTGGGGCCAGCCCTCACCGTTGGGGACCGTGGGGGCGCCCCAATGCTCCCACAGTCCCGCCGGCTCCCCACCTCCTGCAGGAGCCAGCATTGCTTTTGCACAAGGGGAGCTGTTGACATACAGCTCCCCTTGTGTAAAAGCAGTTCTGTTTTGGTTTCTGCAGGTTTCCTGCTCTCGCTTCCAAAAACCAAGCAGAGTTTGCTATGACGGAGAGCTCTGCTCCCACCCTGCCATAGCAAACAGCAATGTCCCGGGGGTGGGCACTCTGCAACATTGCAGTAGCTGGGCCAGGGGGGTGGCGGTCCACATGGATATCAAGGGCTCCAGGAGGGGGTCAGTGGCACCCCTCCTAACATTTCTAAAGCCCCAGGGAGGTGGTGGTCCCCGGGATTTAGGGGCCCACGAGGCCCCCCAATTAATAACAGTGCCCCATGGAGTTGGTGGCCCCCGGGTATTGGGGGGACCCACTAGGCCCCATGACCCTATCATATAAAAGCCCCAGGGAGGTGGCAGTCCCCGGGGCAGCATGGGGGGGTTGGGATCCCCTCACACATTTATTATTGAAGCTCCAGGGAGGTGGCGTTCCCCAGGGCTGCGTGGGCCCCATGGGCCCCTGCAAATTAATTACGCATTGCCCCTGGGACCTGGTCCAATGGGGGGCTTAAGTACAAGTAAGCGCAGGAGCCTGAGCTTCGGTTTTTTAAATTTTCTGGGCCGGATTAGTGAACCCAGCGCAAATTCGGGCATTTTAAAAAACAAAAATGCTTTTTCTGGCCCTGGGGGTCCCTGTGGGACTCCCGAGTAGGATTAGGGGGTCAGGGTATTCCTACCCTGCCCCCTTTTCTTGTTTTACACCTTTTTTCTACTGATTTCTTGTGACTCGGTTACCGAGTCACAAGATGGCTGCCAACAGTTCCTGGTTTGGAGTGTTGGCAGCCAATCAGAAGTCAGTCGAGACTCCTCCTCGGTGCACAGCTATCGAAAGTTTTCTTTTTTTAATTTCTCAGGAACTACTGAATGGATTTACACCATTCAAAAAAAAGGTCGCTTTCTGAACCAAGAGCTACCTTTTTGCTAAATTTGGTGTAATTCCGTTCAGCAGGTCGGGCTGTAACCTGTTCCAATTTTTCCTATGGAAATTAACATGGGGGAAACGAATTTTAAGACACCCCCTTTTTTTCCGCCCCCCGCTTGATGAATCACCCCGAAACTTTAAAGACAGGAGTTGACCAAAGCAGGCCATTAGTTTTGAACATTTTGCGAAGATTCGTCAATTGACGCCAAAGAAATTGACAAATCAAAAAATGCTTTTCCTATGGATACTAGGGGGTCCATTACGATGTCGGGTGGATTTCCTCCGCCAGGCTGGTGGTGGCTACCGCCAGCCTGGCAGAGGAAATCCGCCCGACATCATCAGCCCAATTCCCCCCGCCAGATTTGAATGGCGGGAGGGACCGCGGCGGTGTGAAACACCGCCCGCCTGTTTTCCGCCCCGGTCGCCTAGTGGCCGGGGCGGAAAACCAGTAACATGGTGGGGATGTCTTTTAGAAATCCGCCCGCCATATTACAATGGGCTTTGCAGAATGTATTTCCGTGGCGGCAATGCCACCACGAAAAGGCATGCGGAGACTCCCTGTGGGGGGGCCCCTTGCGGGCCCCCTGGGAGACCGTGGTTTGGGGGTGCAACATGGCAGGCACCGCGCGATGCCTGTCATGTTGCGCTTTGAAAAGCACAACGTGCACTTTTACCATTGCGGCGGGCGGAGATTCCTGCTCCGCCCGCTGCAATGGTAAACATACAGGATGCGACCGCCTGTGTGGCGGGCGCATCCTAATGCCATTGTTGGGACCCCCGCACTGTTAGCGGGCGGTCCACTTCTCCGTTAGGGTGGCAGGCGGGGAAAGCCCGCCTGCCATCCTAATTGACCCCAAATTCCTTACTATAACTAACTACTGGCGACCGCCAGTAGGTAATTTGTATATAATTTAAAAATGATAAAATAAATTTAAATTAAAAGTTTGTTAATTATTTTTAAAGTAAATATATATATATATATATATATATATATTAATTATCATGTATGTGTGTTTTTCCCCTCATATGACCTCCTACCGCCACTCGACCTGTCCCGACACTGGTGCAAATAGCTTTTGGTGGATACGTAGTCTCAGCTGATATATTCTAAATGGGGAATGCCCGTTTATACTCTACTTGAGCTGACCCAGAGGTATTAATCATTGGAAGATGTCCTAGATCCAGATGTAGCCAATGGTAATCCATAATCTATAATCTACGCTCTACTCATGGAGGGGGAGGTCATCCAACCAATTCCAGAACAGTCCAACATCAGTCCTGCCCCTAGAAACATTAACCCTCTGGTCTATGGCTCGATAATATTTAACAGAATTCCAACAAGCATTCCAACTAGGAGGCGTTTCCTGTCGCCACAACAGGCAAATCTCCCTCCTTACCAACAATATCAAATAAAACACCGATTTGCATTGGGGCCCAGAATGAGGTCGTATCCAACGCGGCATAGCCACCACACCCAAAAAAAGTAAGAGTTGGGCTTACCTCCATATCTACACCCAGAACCCTGGAGATGGTCTTACCGACATCCAGCCAAAACTAGTGTATTCTGGGACAGGAAATGAATATATGGACATCATCCGCACTCTGAAAACCGCACCTCCAGCAGTTTGCTGCACCTCCACCCTTCAGTTTAGAGACCTTGAGAGGAGTCCAGTATATCCTATGAAGTGTGAAGAAATGATTTCTTCTGAGTAGAGCAGATTTAATCACTGAATAAAGCATGTCAATAGATACTTGCTACTTCCATTCTTCGCCTGGCAAGTAATTCTCCCAGACCCAGTACGGCTTATCCATTCTTCTTTCTGCTGCAGCCAGAAGATAGGTATACCATAGGGCAACTTCTTTCTTCTTAGGGGATTGATTTTGCAAATCATTCACCATATCATCATCCAGACTACCCAACCACCTTTGAGATTTACACCATGACGAAAGCTGGTAGTACTTAAATCTGGACAGAGTTCCAGCTGTGGTTTGATTCCAGAACTCCCAAGGGAGACATTTGCTGTCCACTACTAGATCCCCCCATACTAAGGCTCCTGCAGTTTTTAGTGGGTAAGCTAGGGCATCTAAAAGGCACTCCGGCATTCCAGGAGAGTCCCACACCGGAGCCCATTCGCTGTAGTAAGAAAGCCCCAGAGAGACTCGACAATCGTACTAAAGCTTGGCCGCCATCCCCAGCGATTTCAGGCAAACCTTTTTGAAAAATTCGGGAGAGCCAAATTTATACATAAAACGATATTCTCCTACCCCCTCCAACATGGCTTTGAACATAATACCAATCAGAGAATCATCCGGGGTGTGCAATAACATCCGAGCACTTTTTAGTTGCTAGGCCTAACAGTAAAGCTGAAAGTCAGGTAAACCCATACCACCCTGTGTGAGTTTGCGCCTAAGATTTTTCCAGGACAGTCTAATCCCTTTTCCTGCCCAGCTAAAAGAGGAAATCCTACCCTGGATTTTAAGGATCTCAGCTTTTTGAAATTCCAAAGGTATATTATTAAAAAGATAGGTATACTTTGAGAGAACACACATCTTAATCAAATTAACTAGACCGTATTGCGATAGTGCTATGTTCTGCCATCTTTTTAAGAGAATCTCAACTTCCCTTGAAACTCTATCTAGATTCATCTTTGGAATTTTCCTAGGGTCTTGAGTTATTGTAATTCCAAGGTATCTAAGTTCTGTCTCATATACTTCCCCTGATTAGCAATGTTCCAGGCCATAACCTTCGTTTTATCCTTATTTATCTCATAACCTGAGAGCTTCCCGAAAGTATCAATTTCATGTATAAGCTCACGCAAGGTAGTGTCTACACCAGCTGAGAACAGAACTAGATCATCTGCATAAATAGTCAATTTTCTAACAAATCCACCCGCTTTAAATGGAACGATCTTTTTCATTTAACCTTAAACTCTGAGCGAAAGGCTCCAGATATATATCAAATAAAATGGGAGACAACGGGCATCGCTGCCTTGTTCCATGTTCTATATTAACCGGCGGGGAAAGTCTACCATTGACTAAGATGCGAGCACGTGGTGAGCTTTACATTTTTTTAATTACCTCTCTAAAACCTGAGTTAAAGCCCACAGCATTCAAGGTCCTGTCTAGAAAATGCAAGTTGACACGGTCAAAAGCTTTGGCCGCATCAACTGTGATAATTGAAAGAGGGTGACCCATTGATGATGCCATGTCCACTGAACCAATCAAAGTATAAACCATATCTGACATTTGCCTACCCGGAAGAAAACCCTTTTGGTCTTCATGGATTATTTGGGGTATAATTTACAGAGCCGTTTATTAAAAATCCCTGCAAATACCTTATAGTCCACGTTCAGTCATGAGATTCGGCGGTATGATTGACACTCTAAAGTGTCCTTATCTGGCTTCAAGTTCAGGGTGATGACTGCGTCTGACCATGAGTCAGGTAGTGGACAAGAACCCTTTAATATTTCATTAAACAACTTCTTCCAGACCGGGATAATTTCATCTTGCAACATGTGATAAACCTCGGTTGGAATTGAATCTGGGCCAGCAGCTTCCCCCTTTTTAGACAGGTTTAACACTTCCAATATCTCACTCCCTGATATGTCTCGAAGAAGAAATTCTTGACTTGCCTCTGTTAACCGCGGCAATAGTTTCTCCTTGAGCCAGCTATCTGTGAGCTCGTCCACCCCATGGAGATCTTCATGATGTAGATCTTGAATGAACCCTGTGAAAACCTGTTCTATTTCGTCTTTTTCCTCCGTCAGTTGTGTACCCATCTTGATCTTACTGATATACATATTGGCACTATCAGACCTTGACTTCATGGCAAGAAGCTTACCACAGTTCTCCCCTTAATCAGACTTTCTCATTTTTCTTAACTCCCACTTTTGGTGCAAAATTTAATCAGTTTTAAGTTTAAATTTTAGTTGGCACTCCTCCACTTTCTTTACCCAATGCTCTTTCTCCTGGTCTTCAGAGGGTTTAAACCTTAACTAAGCTTCGGCCCTTACTATCTGCAGTTCTAAGTTGGCCAATTAATACTGCCCCTTTTAGTGTCCCTCTTAGCCACGCCTTAAAGGCACCCAGACAATATACAGTGGGGCAGACCCAAGATTATTCTGGAAGAATATTTCAGTTTCAAACTTCAAAAAGTTTGGCATAAAAGATAGTAGGAGAAACCTCCTACTCAGTGTCCATCTTCTTAAAAAAAAATCTGGAGGAAAATCTAATTTAAAAACCATGGCACCATGATCTGATAAATGAATGGGCATGTATTTGATCAAAAGGACCATATGTATGTCCACATGCTCCATAAATACATAATCTAATCTGGAATAATGAGAGTTCTTTTTACCATAAAAGGAATACTCCTTAACCTCACCATGTTTTTTTCTCCATACATCACATAAGTTGAAATGTATTAAGATATTCAGGGGATGTGCTTTTACACGGAGGGCTGCTATCTGAGTGTGAGGTGAGTACCTATCTAACCTATTATCTAAGAGTACATTAAAATCTCCGGGCCAGGATCAAAGGAGCTTCAAAGTCGGCAAGGGCCAAACAGAGAGTATTCAGAGGGGAGATATTATCCTCATTAGGCCGATAAAAGCTAACCAGGGTCTGTTTAACTGCCCTAAACTTAATCTGAATAATAACCCAACATCCTCTGCAATCTACCTGGGACTTAGTTACCTCCACTCCAGAGTTTCTTTTTAGTATTATCGCAGTCCCTTTAGAACAACATTGATGATCCGAAGCTACATATGTGTCCACCCATTTATATTTACCGAATAGTGCCTTGCACTCTGCTTGCATGAGGTGAGTCTCCTGAAGCATAAGGAGTTTAGCTGAGCTATTCCTTAAATACTGAAGAATCAGACGTTGTCTTTTTATAACTCTCAAGCCATTAACATTCCAGCTAAGACATTCAAGTGTAGTGTAGTTCCTATATTCCCAATAGGCCCTGCGCATTGGAATAATATAAACAGCAGTGTAGATGTAGGACTGAGGTCGAATAGGTCTCTACTGACTATATTAGACTTAATTAGTTTTGCCAGCTAGCTCAGAGGTCACTAGAAACTTTCTCAAATGTTCAGGAAAGAGTTAACTCTCCTGATTTAGACAAGAAGGGATTAGTTTCTGACAACCGCATAAACATGACAGCTTTGCTCCCTCAGAATAAAGAGTATATCTCTAGAGTTGTGTGAAAACAATAGACGGTTATTTCACTCAGTCAATAATGCATACTTAGTTTCACCAGAGTGCAGAGAAATAGAGAGACGGGCGTTTTCAATAAAAGGTGTTATTTATTGAGCAGTCTTCTTTCTCATGCAAGAGAAATGAGTTGCCACAATTGCAATACTTATCATGAAGTAAAAAGCGTACAGTAAAAGGAGTATTATAAAATAATACTGTAAAAGCATTGATATGGTTTCTTATCCATATGATACTTTAAAATGGATAAAATATATACATACATAAAAACATTGACTAACGTACTCAACTGGTGTTTCTAAGATACGCCTACCCCGATGTACCTGACCTAAGCCTAATACGTGGGAAGGAGTAAGTAAGTTGCAGTTTAAGTTAAGTTGGTTTTTTGCCAAGGAATCTGAGTCAAGAATTCTCTTAAGGGTTTAGTCAGCTCCGTACCTTGGTAATAGAATGTAGGAGGTCTTGTATCTCTCTCTCAGGACTCGATCTCCCAGCAACCCGCAAGGGTGACTGGAAACACCGGAGCTGGAATTTTCTCTGCTGGTGAAAAAGACAGCGTCTTTCTCAGTGCGTCAAAAGGGAGGGACAGCTTCCTTCGGCTCTCGCGTCAGCTGGGCTTTGGACAAGTAGATAGCCGCTCTGCTCCAAACCACCGTGTGTTTGCTTAAGGCAACGTTGGTATATTTATACCTGAAAGGTGCCGGGTTTGACGTAAGGTTGGACATAAGACGTCACTAAGAACTAACAGTTCTTTCTGGACTCTAGGAGTTCTTGTGCAAATCAAAACAAGAGCAGGGGGATTTCCCGGGCTGCTGGAGGCTTGGTTTGTTTAAAGAATGCGTTGTACTTTCTAGGAGTCTAGGGGAGTAGCCTTGCCGTATTTGGACTGCATGGGCTATTACTAAATATGGATATGATTCTTATGCCTTTATAAGGATAATATTTATTATAACCATACAAGGGCATAAATCGGGAATATCAAATTAGGGTCCTAGATAGAAACACAACACCCACTCCACGTACTAATGTCCATCATTACTAAAAACTAAGCAATATTAAACATATAACGATGCATGTGTGTTTTCCAACCCACCCCAAAATACATAATTCGCATTTGAAATGGTATATGGTAAATACACGAAAATGAGTATTGGTACTGTACGCTTTTCAAGCAGTGTTATCATTCAGTTAAATGCATATATATACCAGCTGAATGAATTGCGAAAATTACACATGAAATGGCTCTGTATACAGAAAAGAAGGTCGAGACCATTTCATCACATATTTATACAAATGCTGTACATGTGCTAGAGGCTGAGGTAAAATATTGTCTCTAGAGTTCCTAAAATAGAAGCTCTGTTCTCTAAGAATAGTTCTACTTTAAGCAGAGTACCATGTGCCAGAAAAAAGGGTAAATATTTTGGAAGTGAATAAAAATAATTTTGCTTTCAGGGGAAAAAATAGTTCCGAATTTTTTCAGTAATTTTTGTTTATCAAAACTGAAGGCCGAATTCAGAGTTCAGGGAACGCTGTGTGCTCGTTGTTTTTAAAAGTTATTCTCGTTGTTCAGGGGAGAACATCATATCAGACAGGCTTGCAAAAAAATGGTCTACAACATCAGGGGAAAGTTCGACCAAGTTCGAAAATGCTGAAATTGTGCATATGTGAGAATGATTGCTATCATCGATGTCAGGATCAGCAATGCTCACAGAAGGTTGTACCTGTGTGGTGCTGCTTTCATCTCGTACTCCACCGCCATCTACTCGTAGTAGTGAAGTCTCAATGAATGCCGTCATCAGAATAGGTAGCCGCTGGGGACAACACGATGCATGAGTCATTACCGGACCAAGCACGGTATCTATATCCATTGGTACTGCTGATGGTAGTGTAAGACAGACGTCCAACACGCATTCTTCTTCGAAGCACAGGTAAGATGCAATCTTGCCAGATTGGTCTGAATGAAAGAAACCAAGTTGTACTTAGATCTCTTAGCCGGGCAAATCCGAGGACTTTAGTGAAGCTGTCTTGGTAGCGTATAGCTAGGACCGTTTCTCCCATCGTTGCTGGAGTCTTGTCTGTGGTTTGGCTTGCCATATCTAAGCAGAAGGATCAAAAATAAAATTCCTGCTACGAGTCTCAATGGACAAAATTCGGAAAAATGCCTGGAACTGTTTCAAAGGGTGCTAACATTCCCGAATAAACTGTCCTAAATACATATGCGATGCCACTGGTATCGGACATGTTTAAGATCTGACTTAACATTTCTACGAAATGGACGGGGCAATTTGTTGATAATAGGGAATGTATCTCTGCCGCTGTCTTTGCAACTTGCAGATCATACGTCTCTGTGGACGAGGTTAAAGGCACAGTTGTCTGTAAAAGAATTGACTTCATTCTGCTTAAAGTATCAATTCGAATAGAAGAGATATTCAAAGAAGGCCATAACGCAGCCTCCATGTCTGGATTGCTGTGTGGATACAATACTTGCATACAGCAAATGACCCTGGAAGTGACGGTTACGAGATAGGCTTTTCCTGGCACCATGCCACAACAGCTGTGGTCACGTATTAGAACATAAGTGCCGTTGGAAAGCTGTCTGAAAAATGGCTCTATCTGTTTTGCAGGAGTGCCATGCAGGTGACATGAAAGGTTGTTTGAAGACCCATCGCAGGCTCCATGCAAGTTAATACCTTGACACAGAAGTGTACCACTTACTGATTTTTTACAATTGTTACCACTAAGGAATACTTCCTTTTTTCCTTTTTTCCTTCACTATAACATTTGTGTGTGTAAGGTAAGTCCCAGGTTGATTTGATGTATCCTTTACCTAACCTTTCATACTGGCCTGCTGGTATATACTCTTGGCAATATTTAAACTGGAAAGTTGTTATCGGAATTGTAATTGTTCCGTGTATTATCCATTCAATGACAGGTCTCTCTGACATTGTCAATGGTAATCTCTCAAGTTTTTCAATGCTCAGAATCGTATAGTCTGCTCCTTTTTGTGCCAAACTGATTTGTTTATCAGTAAGGTTAAAGATAGAGAATAATGACGTTGTGTTGATTAAACGCCATGACACGTAGCCTGAACGCAGATTTTGCAACGTCCAGCCAAGTTGTACAATAGAATGCAATTGGGACTGACCATGTTGTAACATTAGCAAGTCCTGCTCTATTATATCAATTGCAGATGATACAATGCTGTCCAGTGAATATATTCTGGAGGACAGAGTCATTAACCCGTTGTCCACTACAGAAAGTGATTTTTCCAAATTTATACTATCAATTTCTCGTATTTTTTCAGCAGTTTCAATTTGTGTTACTTTCCAAGCTTTGTTATATGCAGCGTATATACCGGCCGCTATGAAACGTTTTTGACGCTGTTTGCAAGGTCCCAGTATGAAATCTCGCAAGTCAGCACCGTCTTTAAGTAAAGTCAAGTGTTGCTTAATTTCAGCCAGTATGGATTTTTGTAGCCATTCGAGGCATAGTTTCCCTACACTGTATGTTGTAACTATCCCTGGATGTTGTCTCTGGGAGTATCTTGGGTCTGGCCTGTTTAGTTTTAACCCCTGTGTTTTGTTCAGGAATCTATCTTGACAGTTATTAGTGTCTGTGGGCCAGATCAACCATTTTTTCCAATCAGGATTTGTTCTGTTTTGGTATAAAATATGGGATACGTCTATCTCCACATCTGTAGTGCTATTACTATCAGGTATTGGCTTCGGAATAGACGGTTTATTTAAGTCCTTTATCTTGGCTAAACCAAGACAGGTTGTTTGTTGTATTGTGTCAGGAAAATTATCTGTTCTGGGATCATGCAGGCTCTAAATAATGCTTCTAGACCTTGTACCTGCCAGTCTTTTGTACCCCAGATGGTTTTTGTTTCAATGTTGTTTTTCCAAAATTCAAAACCAAATGTACACATTTTGTCATAACATTTTTCAGAATAAATCAATTTAGTATTTGTCAACGTTGTTTTCATTCCTGTCTTATTTAACATTTTAAAATAAAACGTTTCTGGATCACTGTTGTTAAACCCTGAGAAGTATTGGAATTTCTCATAAAATGTTTTCGAACTGCCTTTTGGTGGAGTTGGACAATGTTCCCATTGGTTATAATTAAAAACATTTCTAGGCTGAGCAGTTTTATGCAAATAGTGATCACCAAAATTATAACAATATAACTCTTCATAATTTGATGAACCCTGTAAATAATCATGTTCTGTGAATTTAGCTGACATTACTAAATATGACATCATATTATTAATGTTTTCAAAGTCCCAATCATCAGAGAAAGTACTTGGTATCACAAAGTCACTTAAGGAAACCTTGATTTGGTGTGGATATTTCAAGCGCTCAATCGGGCGATAGATTTGATAATCCGTTTTGTCCCATGCTACCCCACCGGGAATTGGATTGGCTGTGATGTTCACTGATGACAGTTCTCTTTTCTCGATGTGAGAGGATCTGTGAGGCTTTAGGACCAAGTTGATGTTCTGACTTGCTGTGTCCATTGTACTATATTTTCTATCAATGAATCTTCCCAAACATAAAACCATGATGAGCCAAAGCAGGAGGAAAAGTACACCTAACACAATCCAAAATTCAATCCATGGTGAAATCAGATATGTTTATTTTAGTTGGTGAAAAAGTTCAGGTACTTTGTCTTTGAAAGTTTTTGTTGCTGGCGTTTCTTCATGCTCGCTTGGATCTTCAGAAAAGTCATCGAAATTGATGAAGTAGCCAGATGCAGTTCTATCAATTGTTGGAATTGCTTCATGATTTTCAATTGTCTTTGGATCCTTCTTTGTTTCATTAGCATAGTCTGAGGCTACATCGTTGTAGACAGGTGTTTCTTGATGAACTGTTGCAATTTGGGTTTCAAGAGGCACAAGTTCCATGGCTTTGTTGCATAGTCCTTTTTTATTCACTGCAGGTTTATCAAATGTGATTAGTCTTTCAGTTTGAACCTCTTGGACTGTAGCAAAATTTGGTCTTCTGCTATTTCTTGGGAGTCCACTGGGCCTACTACTTATTATTGGCCACATGATTGTGGTTTTACCAGGTCGATGGATACAACTCGGTTCTCCTTTTTACCAGCAAGGGGCGGTAGTACTACTGATCTTGTTCCGCTGACAGCTAAGACAGGTACTGCTTTTCTGTAAGAAGGCCCAAATTCCTTCTTCACCGCGATCTTCTCTCTGACTAGATCCCCAATCTTTGGAATCCAGACAGGTCTTGCTGGGACAGGTGGTTTTTCTTCAGTGGCTGTTGGCTTTAACTTTATATTACTCAGACTTCTTCTTGTTTCGTTTAAGTCCTGTAAAACAGCCAAACGGTCTTTGATATCAAAGGCTTTTTCTTCTACCACTGAAGTGTGACTATCTAAGTCCTGAATGTGCATTCTAGTACCGAACAATAGTTCGTAGGGAGTGAAACCTTTTAAAGAATTTCTTGGCAGATTGTTAAGACTACGTTGGACACTTGTTAAATGTTTGACCCACCCATCACCCAAACCTAATACCCTCGCCGTTATAGATAGCTTCATGTCCCGTTTTTTTGTTTCCACTACCGCATTTCCCTCAGGATGGAAGGGAGAAGAGTACCGCAATGCAATGCCCATGCTGGCCATGGCCTCCTTGTAAGCCCGAGAGCTAAACGCAGGACCCTGGTCAGAATGTAGCATTCCAATTGCGTATGTGCCGATAAAGACTCACAAATCTTTGTATAACAGTTCTGGCGTCAGCCGAGCGCTGGTGTCTATATTTTTAAGTGAATCTAGTCTTAATAATTATGGGAACGCAATTCTCCGGCTGGATTTTTGCGTATAGATAGCCTGATGCTTTCTAATAACGGTGTCCTGGCAATAGTCTGGTCCGGTGCACGACTGCGATCTCTGTTGCAGTCTGGACAATCCTTTGCAAACTTGTAATTTTGCAGACTCATCCCCAGCCACCAGTATTCTGATTGTAATTCTTTTAGAGATTTCACGATCTCTTGGTGCCTTAGACCCTCTCCCAAGTGTGCGTCTACTATCAATAAGACTCTCCGGTTCGTGTTTGGAATTACTCTGTCGCCCACTCCAGGGACTTGAGCAAAAGGAACGGAGTTTGCATCAATTATGTATGTATTATTGAGTGGGTAGCCGAGAGGTAATGCTGCATAGTTGCCTTTTAACGAGGCTTTTGCCGCCAGCATGGTTTCTCCGTCTATGTGTTTTTTAGAACGCTTTTTTGTGGCTATGGAAGCCGGTTGAACCGCTTCCGCTCTGGCTCTGTCAGCCAATGAATTCCCTGGAACGTGAACACCATCACGTTGTATGTACCACGTGAGTCTTTTGTAGTTCTTTCTGTAAAAGAACTACTTTTTCCCAAAGCATTTTATGCTTGATTGTGCCACCTTTTGCATCTTTGAAGCCGTTTTGAACCCAGTTCTGCAACTATTCATTGTAAGATTGAACGCAGTAATATGAATCGCACACTATTAGTGTGGGGAATTCATGATCGGTATTTTCAAGCGCCATCTTAAAAGATCTTCTTTCAGCTCGCTGAGTTGAGCAGTTTCTGAGTGATTCAGTTTTGGTGATTATTGGTCTGAATTTACCAAAGCGCCAGCGACCTTTAACAATCGCGCACGCTGCGTTGTAGGATTGTTTCTCAAAATCGTAGTGTTGTGCAAATCTGTCCATGTAGATTACACATGTGTACTGTTCGAGAGGCAGAATTTCGATTGGCAGAGGATATTCTTGTTCATATTCTAGATATTCTACTTTTTTCATTTTCGGGTCAAAATAGTACTTCACGTCTTCTGCAGCAAGAGAATTTTCCCATTGTATCCATTTTGGATCTAGTGCCACAGCATTCAGATTGCGTGAGCTTGTTAATGCCTCAAGGGCTGATTCTGCTGTTAAAACAGTTATCTTCCTGCCTTGGCCTTGGGCTCTTTCTTTTGCTACAGCAGTTTGAACCGCTATTAGAATTTTTTCAGTAGAACTGAATTTCATTTCAGCTTGTGTGTACAAGTGTGATTTGTAAGCTATTGGTACTGTTTTTACCTCATTAGAGGTTAGGTACGTGAATCTGCATCTTCCTGGGATGACTCGGATTACAAGGTTGCGTACGTTTTCGCAAGTTTGCAATTTTGTTTTAGCTAACATGTCTGTTTGCAATGATCTTAAAATTTCTGTATGTTTCTGAGTCCAATTGATTGGTTTGAAATCAGGTTTTATTAATTCATATAGAGGTTTAATCCTCTCTGCATAATTTAGAATATTTGTTCTTCCGAAATTCAGGAAACCTAGTATTGATTGAAAGTTCTTCAGCGTTTTTGGAGCTTGGAGTACAGCACACTTCTCTAAGAAGTTGTCTGCTAGGCTCTTGCCTTCACTTGATAACTCATATCCTAAAAATAGGAAAGTTAGATGAGCAATTATTGACTTTTTAAAGTTAAATTTGTAGCCTTCAGCTGCGAACCCAACTATTATGGTGTTCACTCTTTTCAAGTGAGTCTCCAGGTCATCATCTGTGAGATAGATGTCATCGACCTAAGATAATGCCTCATCATCATATATTTGTAGTAACTTTGTTACCCTTGCTGAGAATAATCCTGGGCTATTCTTGAATCCCTGTGGGAGTCGACAGAAGTGTTTTTATGACCCCATTATTGAGAAAGCGGTCACATACCTGCTTTCAGGTGCAATGTTTTGACAAAAGAATCCATTGGAGATATCTAATGTTGTTTTATATTTTTTGCGCACAATGTTATTCATTAGTGCTGCACTGTGTGAGTTTTGTATTGCAAATGTTTTGCAACAGAAGTTTAAGTGTCTGTAGTCCAAAACTAGACGATATGAATCGTCTGGCTTGGAGACAGGAAACAAAGGATTGTTCATTTGTGAGGTGCATGTTTCAATCACCCCCTGATATTCAAGTTGATCTAAGATCTCCCTGACTTGCTTTTTAGCTTCTTGTTTAACTGGGTACTGCCTTTGTGCCGTTGGTTGATTTTTTAACTGGATTTTGTGAGGAGGAGAATCCTCATCCCATCCTACATGATTTTTATATAATGCAGGAGCTTGGGCCACTGCCCATTTTCTTGCAAATCTGTATTTTTTATGAATTGGAATATGATTTGAGAAGCCAGGCATAATCATTTCTTCGCCATGAGGGCACTCCCTGACAAACTCTGGTGGCCAGTCTTTTTCAGCTAACAGGATGTCATAGCCCTTCGATAAGTTATCCCAAAAGAGACCCTTTACTTTCCTAGTCTTGTCCCCCTCTATACGCAATGTTATTTCATATAATTTATGGTGTTTTCTAACCCTGGTGTCTGTAGTTTCCACCTAAATGTATTCATTCGTGTCCACTGTCTCCAGAAGATTCATCAGGATCTTGCGAGCTAAGGTCACTTCTGCTGCGCTGTCTAGCATTGTCTGGGCCCACTCTCCGTTTTTCAGTTGTGTCCTCAGTATCCTCTGCATGTTTTATTTTAATACTGGCTACCTTCTTTCTTGGAAATTGTAATTTTTTACTTTGATGAGCAGGTTCCTCGTCTTTGGACTTGACGTGCTCTTCCTTGTGTTCTGACCGTCCTATTCTTTCCGATTTCTGTGAGAAAGACTGAAAAGATCGAGAGGGACGTGTATCAATATCTTGATATCTATCAGGTTTTCTCAATTTATCCCTATCTCTAAGGTTGTATCTTTTCTCAGAGGGCTCCCTCTGGGGAGACTTGCCTCCTCGGTCTGGAGATCTATCTCTCCGTTGAGGAGACCTTCCTCTGGACTGGAATCGTTTTTCTCTGGGAGTGGATTGTTTATTACCCTCCCAACTCTTTTTTGGAGTGTTCAGATTATTTTTAATAAAAGTTTTTTCAGGATTTTCAGTTAGTTGGGGTTTTATTGGTTTCCCACCCAAACTATCTCTACCTAGTTCTTCATAGGATTTTTCTATGATTCTGGCAAGTTCAAATGGTTGTTCTGCTATATCTGTTTCTTTCAATTTCTGGAGATATGTTATATCGTCCATTGCCAATTGAACTAATTCTCTATATGCCTTTGTTAATTCTTTTAGTTTAACTAAGAGTTCTTTGCTTGACATTTTTTCAATGTCGGATTCTTGTGTGTAGCTGGCTAGAACCGGCCACGAGACTCCTGGTCTACCTAGTGGATCAAGCCTGGTGATGTGATTTTGATGTTTTAGGGCGCCTTTAAACCAGAGCATGTGCTCTTGGTAAGTTAGTGGGATTTCAACGTCCTCGAAAGGAGCGTATTCATCCGGAGGTTCCTCTATTTTGTAATAGTGGAATTCGTGTGTCACAGCGTGTGCCGCTGGAAAATGTATCCATGAATAGAATACCTCTGTCTGCCGATATTCATGGGCCTCTACCACGAATATGACTGTACCACCTCCTGATGTCAGTCCATTTTCTATAAGTTTAATAGTTATAGTTCTTCTTATATTTGCCGGAATGAATATAACATTCGGGTCATTTTCTTGGAGACTTGTGTCATCCGCTAGGAGTTGAGCTGCTATTCTAGCTGCCTCCCTTTGGTCCTCACTTTCCCCCATTTTACTGAAAGAAGTTTTGTTGCAGATCAAGTTTCAAGGAAACAAAGATTAGGTGCACAATTGTTTGGAACACTGTATCCTTCAACGTTGACACGTATGAAAGGTGTATGAATGGCCTGTAAAGAGGTTGGTGCCTTGACGTGGCTTTAAAGCTCACGAGCTGTGAGTCAATGGTTCAGTTTCTCGTCCTTTGAATTATTAACAGTGCATTTCATTTTTGTGAAATGACTTGCTAATACAATTGTACATACTGAATCATCACTCACCCTTGTGCCAAATCATACGAGTATGTGTGTGTGCTTGAGGATTAGATGGCTGTGCAGTAATATTTGTCTTTTTTCTCTTTCTGAAGCAGGGTGTACCTTGTCCCTATTTTTGTGAATGTTGTAATGTGTTGGTTTTGTGCCTGGTGGTGTGAATGGTCTTGTGTGTATCAGGTATGAAAGATGTGTGAATGGCCTGTAAAGCGGTGGGAGCCTTGTCGTGGTTTTACATGTCAAGAGTTGTCAGTCACAGGTTCGGTTTTAATGCATTTAATTATTGACAGTGCATTTCATTTGTTTGAAATCTCTTGTTAATACAATTTTAAGTACTGAACCATCACTCGCCCTCGTGCTAAATCCAATCAGTATGTGTGTGTGTTTGAGGAATAGATAGCTGTGCTGAAATGTTTGTCTTTTGAGTCTCTCTGTCAAGGTGTACATTTCATCAATGAATAACCTACCAAATGTAGCTATTATTGTTAACCCATGGTAGTACATGGTGATGTCTCTTTTGTGAATTCCAACTTATTTTTTTATCTACAATGTCCTGCAAACCTAAAAATGTCTGTCACAATTTCCATGTAATATTGTGCCAAAAATCTCACGCTGCAGAAATGAACACATAATTATGTCAAAACAATTTGGTGTTGAAAGGGAGGTCACCTGGGTATTTGGTCCCGTGGTCGACGGCCATCTATGGAAACCTACTAAACCCACACACTTCTGAAAAGTAGACACCTGGGGGCTTTCAAGGAGGTATGGCTTGCATGGATCCCCTAACGTTCCCTTACCTAGACTCCCTTGCAAACCTTAATTGTAGCTCTTAAAAAAATCAATTTTTCACACATTTTCGTGTGGGATGGTGTGGCATCACCGGGTTCACACAAATTTCCTTCCACCCAGCGGTCCCCCAGGTCACCCGGTAAAAATGGTACCTCACTTGTGTGGGAGGCCCAAGTACCCGCGACAGGCAAAGGCCCAAAATGTAGTGTGGCGACTTCAAAATTGCCTATGTCAAAAACACCTGCTTTTGCAAGAGGGGTCACTTGGGTTTTTGGCCCCGTGCTCGACGGCCATATAGGGAAACCTACCAAACCTACACATTTCTGAAAAGTAGATGCCCGGGGGCTTTCAAGGAGGTATGGCTTGCGTGGATCCCCCAACGTTCCCTTACCCAGAATCCCTTGAAAACCTCAATTATAGCTGAAAAAAATCAGTTTTTCACACATTTTTGTGTGGGAAAGCTGAAATAAAAGCTGACAACATTTTCATCCTGGAGATTCTACACTTTTGTCTCTACCATACCTATTTTGTTTGGGACGGCCAGTTTTACCTACAACAAAAAGGAACATCAATGGGTTTCGCTGGGGCGCCAGCGTATGCAAATACTTTTATGGCCAAGTTTGAGTCAGATTTCATTTACAAAGACCCGGAGTGGAGTGAACATATGAGTCTCTTTTGTAGATTCATTGATGACATCTTTATTTTATGGACAGACAGCAAAGAGAAACTTGAAGACAAATTATTACAGCTGAACAGTCATGATGAGAACATTACATTTACTCACACTATAAGTGACTACCAGCTAGCATTCTTGGATGTTGACATCAAGTTGGAAAAGACACAAATTACAACATCTGTTTTCAGAAAGCAAACTGATGTGAACAACGCGTTACAATTCCAGAGTTTCCACCCACCAAGCTTGAAAAAAAATGTGCCTTTCTCACAATTTATGAGATTGAAACAGATTTGTTCTAATCCTAAGGATTTTGAAGTACAATTATCTATCCAGGAACGGAAATATAAAGAAAGGGGTTATCCACAAGAGATTCTAGATCAGGCAAAGACTCGGATTCAAGCTCTCGATCGGCAAAATCTACTAAAGCAAAGACCCAGGGAAAGAAAAGACAGACACGTGTACGTGTCGAAATTCAGTACAAGTACTCAGAAGATCAAGAACATCATCATCCGCCATGGGGCGCTTTTAGAGATTGAACCAGATTTTCAAGGAATCTTTCACATCAAACCATTATTTGCTTTCACAAGGTCCAAAAATCTGAAGGAAATTGTGAAATTTTCATCCAGACAGAAACAACCGACATTATATAAAGGAATGAGAAAATGCACTAACTGTGTTCATTGTAATAATGTAATCACTGGAGCCAGTTTACACCACCCTCAAACAGGGAAAGAGATTAAGCTGTACCATAATTCTGACTGAAACTCAATGAATCTAATTTACTACATTAAATGCCCAAGTGGTAAATTATATGTAGGCGAAACTGAAAGAAAACTCAAAGTAAGGATCTCAGAATAGAAAAATACAATTAGGAATAAGAACGTAAAGAGTACCCTAGTAGTGCATTGGACAGAAGAGAGGCACAGCATAGCGCAACTGCAATTTTCAGTACTTGAACATGTACTTCTCTCTGAAAGCACGGATTGAACTCGATCCCTCCTTCAGAGAGAGATGTTTTGGATTAAAAAATTGGGCACTCAAGACCCAAGAGGGCTTAATGAACGCATAGATTTTGCATGTTTTTTGTAAATAGACTGTCATTTTCTGGGTACTGTTGTAATGTGTAATTGCTTAATCAATGTATATATTTCGTGTAATAATGTATAAGTATGTTGATTTTGCATTAGAATGTTTCTGATTTGTTTATTTATGTACATTTATTTCACAGCACTTTTTATTTGCACACTTTCGTTTGTGTTTATTCTCAGTTTGATCATTGGTTGAACACTTTGGATAGGTTCTTGATATAGCTGAGTTTATTTTTCGGTTTCTGGTCCCTTTGTAATATGGCGCTGACATTTAGTCCGTCGTTTGTTTTGAAGGTAATGTTTCATTACGTATGAGATGGGGATCATTGAGTCCGTTGTTTATGTCGCGGGCTGCATTGAAGTATGTGAGCATAGTGAAGTTCCGGGTAGCAGTAGAGAAGCGTTTTTTGCGAAGATTTCGAGGATGTGTTGACATCGGGTTGAATAGTTAAGGTAATAGATAGGTAGTTGACTATTTGCAAATACTAGAGGCTTGCGAATGTGCCATTGATGTTACTCATTTGTTCGCAGAAGATATTGATTTGTGGAAGTCAGGAAAGAGGAGAAGAGCTTTTTATTAGAACACTGTGATCTATCAGACCGGGATTCATTGGTAAGAGCAGGCTACATTTATTGTGTGATAATAGAGCGGTGCTTTCGCGTTGCAAAACAAGGAGTTTTGAATAACTGAGGCGCTATATATTTTTTTTCAGATGCTTGTAGCTCTGTTGGAAACAAAAGCATGTGAGTTTGTCTTACCTCGTTTATTTCCTTTAAATTTTCACGAATCACACGTGGGTGTGGTGATGGAGGCCTTATGAACACAAACACAGTCGTTTTAACTTTAGAGTTTGTTTCTTCAAACACAAACGTTTTTTTGATACAAATGTACCATGTTATTCACTCAATACTGAATGAGACGCTTGTGACAATACATATTGTTTTTTTAGATTAAATGCGCTCCTGATGAAGGGTCAAGCATGACCCGAAATGCATTGAGCAAAAGAAGAATTACAGATGAAGTTGTCCAACTAATTCTTCATGTTTCACTTTGTGAAAAAGCGTTTATTTGTGAATAAGAAATTGATGTTTTGTTTAAAGTTTAATACAACAAAACTAACCAAACATTGCATTTTGGTGTCGAATTAAACCATTATGAATACGATGATTTGAAAAAAAATGATTTGTTTGTTAAAGTGTGTATATTTGGTAAAATTACCATTGCTATTGTGCGTAGGGGTCGAGTCCTCTGGTCTCGAGATAGGTAGGTTCATTTTAAGGCACGGGTCAGACACCCGTGCTACCTCTGCAGCACGCCAAGATCAATTAGTTGATACATTTTTTTAAGTTTAGCAAGAAGAAAGATAAAAACATATAAACAGAGGTTTGTGCATCTCCGCCTAAATTCAGGTTTCCCTAGATGTCCATCGAGCACGGGGCCAAACACCCAAGTGACCCCCTTGCAAAAGCAGGTGTTTTTGACATAGGCAATTTTGAAGTCGCCATACTACGTTTTGGGCCTTTGCCTGTGGCGGGTACTTGGGCCTCCCACACAAGTGAGGCACCATTTTTATCGGGAGAACTAGGGAAACGATGGGTGGTAGGAAATTTGTGTGAGCCCAGTGATGCCACGCTTTACCACACGAAAATGTGGGAAAAACTGTTTTTTTCAGCTAAAATTGAGGTTTGCAGGGGATTCTGGGTAAGGGAACATTGGCAGATCTATGCAAGCCATACCTCCTTGGAAGCCTCTGGCTGTCTACTTTTCAGAAATGTGTGGGATTGGTAGGTTTCCCTAGATGGCCGTCGAGCCAGGGGCCAAAAACCCCAAGTGACCCACCTTGCAAAAGCAGGTGTTTTTGACATAGGCAATTTTGAAGTCGCCACACTGCGTTTTGGGCCTTTGCCGTTCGTGGCTACTTGGGCCTCCCACACAAGTGAGGCACCATTTTTATCGGGAGACCAGGAGGAACGCTGGGTGGTAGGAAATTTGTGTGAGCCCAGTGATGCCACGCTTTACCACACGAAAATGTGTGAAAAAACGGATTTTTGTCAGCTAAAATTGAGGTTTGCAAGGGATTCTGGGTAAAGGAACATTGGGGGATCCATACAAGCCATACCTCCTTGGAAGCCCCTGGGTGTCTACTTTTCAGAAATGTGTGGGTTTGGTAGGTTTCCCTAGATGACCGTAGAGCACGGGGCCAAAAAAGGGTTATTTTTCAATGCGAATTTGAGGTGTGCCCACATTGCGTTTGGTGCCGTTTCCTGTCGCAGGCACTAGGCCGACCTACACAAGTGGGGTACCATTTTTCTTGGATGACTTTGGGAAACGCAGGGTGGAAGGAAATTCGTGGATCCACGCAGATTCCACAACTTTCCACCAAAGAAATGTGGAGAAAATGTATTTTTTTGGTCCATTTTTTAGGTTTGCAAGGGATTCTGGGTAACAGAACCTAGTGGGTGACAGTCAAGTCACCCCATCCTGGATTTCCCTGTGTGTCTAGTTTTCAGAAATATATAGGTTTGCTAGGTTTCCCTAGGTGCCGCCAGAGCTAGGATTCAAAAACTACAGCTAGGCACTTTGCAAAAAAGGGCCATTTTTCACTGCGAATTTGAGGTGTGACCACGTTGTATTTTGCGCCGTTTCCTGTTGCGGGAACAAGGCCGACCTACACAAGTGAGGTACCATTTTTATTGGGAGACTTAGGGTAATTCAGATTTGAAAATCAACTGTTATTACCTATTGAGTTTTCATGCATTTCTCCCTTCCAAATGAAAGACATTCTGTAAAAAAAAAGTCATTTTGAAAAATGACCAATAATTTTCATGCTAGTATGAGTATTCCCAATTTTGAAAATGTGCAAATATATACTGTTTGTAAACTCTATACTTTGTACCCAATTCAGAAATACATAGGTGTCTTTCATACCGATTTTTCCATGTACACATTTTCCCAGAATAATTGCTCTATCCCCGGTACATAATAAAATACCATCGCAAGTTGCTGCTCAGTTTTTGGCTCTGGGTTCGTCGGGTTCTTCGTGAACCTACAAGTCCTATATATCCCCAAAACCAGGAAGGTCCAACAGATGTAACGGTATATTGCTTTCAAATAGCTGATATATTTACAAGAAGTTACAGGTAAAAACGTTGAGACAATAGGCTGTTTTTTTTTCTTCTAATTTTCAATTTTTCCAATATTTAACTGTTAGTTTCTATAAAGAAACCTTCATGGATTTAGACAAATGACTCCTTCCTGAATTCTGATTTATGTCTACTTTTCTAAAATGTATAGCTTTCCAGGATCCATTATTGCTTTCATACTCATTTTTACCATTAACTGGAAGGAGGTTGAAAGCACTAAAAATAGCAAAAATAGACTATGTCCCAGAAAAATGCCAAAACTGTGTGAAACATCTTGGTTCTCTGACAAAAGACTGTCATTCCCTAAAAGCTGGGGAAATGGTGATTTTAGCCCCACAAACCCTTTTTTGATAACATTTGCAGGTGAAAACCCAGAGTCTTTCATTTGCAGCCCGTTTTTTCCCATTTTTTCCGAAAAAAACTAAAATGTTACTGCATTGGCGAGGATACCTTATGTGGGGGGCCTAAGCACGCACTACCCCAAATAGCCAAAAAAAGGCTTAGCACAGGAGGGGAAAAGTTCTAGCAGCGAAGGGGTTAAACAGCTGCATTATATTGTGCCAAAAAGCTGTCTACCTCCTCAGGGAACCTGAAGTTATGCATTTTATTTGCGAGGACTACTTTTAAGAAGGCAGGAAACCGCAACTGCACCTGGGCCCCTAAATCCTTTAACGCTCCATCCATTTTCCCAGCTCCCATCTCCTATCCTCTGTGACCCGGGAGATATGATATCCAAATGGATTTTAAAGGAGGTGCCTTGCACCTGAATCGACTTAAGTTTAAGAGCCGCCCCCAGTAACTGCTCCTTAAGAGTGTAAGACTGAATGTAGACAAGATCTTTTTAGGTTTTTTCCGAGCCGGGTTTAACCTGAAGGGGTCTCTGTGGATTCGTTGTATTTCTGCCTCCCAGATTGAGGCAGATGCAATCCGTGGGATCAGTGGTTGTGCGTCCATTGGGGGCGTTGGGGCGTTGCCCCACCAACCTTCACTGTCACCACCACCAACTTCCTTAAGTAAATATAAATGAAAAACCAAGTCTTGTGATTGACGCCCGACTCGAGGCAAGCAGTCAGACACGGACGGCCAAGGGGGTGGGGCTGTGGCAGCTTGAGTCACAGACTCAGCGCTGCAGCCTGCCACCACTAGAGCGCATGTCCGTTTTTTGGCTGGTCATGACCAGCCCAAACAAGCGCAGCACATCACCGTCCCGCAGAGCGACTGGCGAAGGAGGGACCAAAGGGTGCTTCACAGAGCAGCCCCTCGGGTCTCATAATGGGCAGTGACTCGCTCTGCTCTTAGCCAATCCTGGCGCTGCAGGCAGCGCCATGATTGGCTAAGACACCGCAAGCATGAGCCCGAGGGCAGGTCCAGGAGTAACTGAATATTGGCTCGGGTGCCCGTGAGGGTGGTGGCACTTCATAACACCCACACCTCTTACACACCATCCAGGAGCGGAGGCGGTGCTGTACCCAGGACTCCAGGAGTAAGGTAGGTGGTAAACTTTTAATACTATTCCCCACTCGGCACCCGCAAACCCCTCCCCCCACCCCCTTCTCTCTCCCCGAGCATGCCGGCCATGGCTGATAGCATGCACAATCAAATACCACAGCAGTGGCTTGCATATGCAAAACCGTGCACCTGCACCCTTCTGTTCCACAGAGCTCAGTAAGGACCTGTGAAGTGAAGTCCCGTTTGAATTTGGCGCACTGTGCACTGTAAGCTTGGAGATTTTTTGTAGCCCAACTTTTCATTTGCACGAGTAGCATTGTAGCACTGAAAAGGGAACATGTCAAACAAGGTGCAACTCGTGCTGCATTACTAATGTCCTACGGAAGGAGGGCCGTATTATATATGCCGAAGCATGTTTTGTAATAAAAACAAATAAGGAATACTACAGTTTTCTTTCTTTATTTACATTAGTGTCGTATCTGCTTGAATCATTGTACAGGGGCGGGGCGAACAGAAAAACACTCGACGTGAGTTTACCTTCTTGAAAAGGAGAGCGGTAAAGACCGAAGAGGGAGCTAACTCAAAATAAATGTATTACATGAATGCGAATATTTTAGTCACGCAAGTATGCACAGAGCACTCCTTTTCTCACAGACGTCTGCTGAAGGCGGGAGCCTTGGCAGGCGCGGGGGACAGCAGCAGAGCCCGCATTTTTGGCCCTACAGAAAAGATTCCCAGAGGACCATGAATCGTGTTCTCTCTTACACTCTCACAGGACTAAACACAGCACTGTATCCGCCTCAAGCTGCACTGGTGCCTAGTCTCCAGCCAGGCCCTCACTTAAAGACTGTAGGGCCGTTTGCAGTGCTCACAGGCACACCATTTCTGTGCAGATATGTGGTGTTACTTTATACTCTGATATGGTAATATCACTCATCACTAAATGCAAATGTTTGTGTTCAATCATCATGGAAATTAACCTTTGTCACATACAGCACAGTTTGTACTCCTTGAGACAATCGTACATTGAGGGCCCCGGGCTCAGTGAGGCAAAGACTAGAAAGAATTTGGAAATCACAGGCCTGACTAGCCAAACTCCTTTATTAATTTTAGAAAAAAAACCACATTTATTATTATCAAAGCTCTCTGAAGAAAATGAATACCTTAAAAGAGTTCATTTGAATGAAGCATTTGGGTGCAGTGCACAATGCAACACTTTACTTTAATCCAGTTTCTTCAGTAGAACACTTTGAACAATTTAATATGGCCCTTTTTCAAACAACAACATACCTGTTTATGATCTAATATTCGTGCTTTTTCAGGTTTGATTTTTTTAAATGTTAAAGTACAGTGCGTGGTGTTCTCAGGTACACGTGTCTTGTATTTTTTTTATTCGCTTCCGAGATAGAGAGGCGGGCCCCCATTTTCCGAGTCAGCCGTTTTAATAACCCCTGAATCGTTTCTGCACTTTGAAGTCCCTCTTCCAATGGAGCAGGCCCTGCCTCCTCAGGTTCTTCTTGCCTCTCCTCCCCACTCAATACAGGCATAGTATTCAGAGGAGCAAAACCATTAGAGAGTATGATAGAAGAGACAACCACCTCTCCACTTTCCTTTACTGTACCACGGGTCGTAATTGCCCTGAGAATTAGCCATGAAATAGGACCGGAGTGAAGGAAAAAATGTTATGGGGGCTAAATTCTTTGTTTTCTTTTGGAACTTTGCAGGCGTAAGCTTGACTGGTTTATTAACTGATGTTTGGCTTTTTGTCTGGCTTCACCTTGATCGATGTTGCTGTGTTGCCTGGTCCCCCCCAGGAAATTGCGTGATCTTAGTTTACACCTTCTTCCCCGGGACGACTCTGTATATACGTTAGAGGGAGAGGTGGTGACACTGAGAGTGACACTAGAGGTGGTAGTAGGACCTAAATAGGCTGAGATGTCAGATTTTGCTGTATATAACTGTACCTGTCCTACATCCTCCACGGCCTGTGGTACACCAAGCTTTTGAACATATTGTAGACTAGCTACCTCCATGGAGTAAAGGTTGGTACATATCTTGATTTTGAAGATTGTTTCCGACACTCCAAAAGGTAAACAGAGGAATCGGAAGAGGGACACAATCTTAATCTTGTTAGTCTAAATGGGTCTGTACCTAGCTGTGAATAGGGGCCTTGCTTTGACCCGAACTCGCCCTTACTAGTTAGATTATAGGTGGCGACCCCGAGCTGGCCCAAGCGGTAGAGAATATCTAACCCACGTATGCTGCACCGGGCACGACGAAGCTCCACCAGAGGCCCAGCAGCTATATGGAACGTGACAGTCGGATTTTCAAGCATCAAAATAAACAGGAGAAAAAGACTGATGTGACAAATAATAATTCAATGCAGAGGTCCAAAATACTTTCTCTCCCTGTATATGCAGCTCAAATATAGAGCGTTCAGAGCCAAATCAAGCCTGCTCCTGGAAACAAACTTTTCAGCAGCTTCTCAAAAAAAGAGAAATAAATAAATAAATAAATAAATAAATAAATAAATAAAAATATCTGTTTCTGCTATTTTTTCTGTTATTTGCCATACATTCCTTCACCCCGCTTGCCTCGTGTACACTCCTTCTGTCTCCCTTTCCACCCCGCGAGGTCTTCCCCTCTCAATCAACCTTATGGCAGCTCACTGGCAGCTCACACACATCGGAAGCCCAGGGGGGGGGGCCCGGAGTCCTCAGGGGCCGGACCAAGAACGCAAACCGCAAACACCCTGAGCAGCTCCAAGGGGGGGACAGAAGCAATGGAAACGCTGAAGCGAGACACGGGCGGGCAGAGGCCTCCAACCAAGCCACGGCAGTCTCTGGCGGTCTTCGCGCTCAACCGCTCTCACCCGGGGGATGGCAGCAGGCGGCGGCGTGCACAGGCTCTAAATTACCGCGGTCTCTGGCGATCTCCGGTCTCCTCAGTCTCCGGTCTGGGCGAACTGCACCTCGGCAGCAACAGCGGCAGACAACACGGTGAGGGGAAGAGGAAGAAAAAAGGACAAATCAATACCGCATCCCATCGGTGGAGGCTATCTGGGCTCACGACTCACCCCTATGTATGTGTGTTTAACTTTTTTTAATTAAGTTTATTTGTTATATTTGTTAAGTATATTAAATCTAGTTCATTTTTTCTATTAATTTTATTATTTAACATATTTAATATTAATTAATTTATTTTATATGTATATTTAAAAATCGATATTGTGTACAACTATATTTTTTGACATCAATATTTTTCCCCGATATTTTTGCACTTCCTAATATAAATATAGGATGTTGATATTTTTTAAATTGATATTTCAAACTCGATATTGTGATATGGGGATATTTTAGGTTTCAGTATTCAATCAGTGAACCTAAGTGTAGACATGCATGTCTCCACCGCTGAATTCAGGCGTAAAGCCCAATTTTCAAGTGTAATGTTGCTACTAATTGGTTGACCAGGTCAGAGCTGTGGTCCGTTTGTGACTTATTTGAGTCCTTTTTGGGTGTAGTAACTTGAAAAACATAGCTTGTGTATAGAAATGGGCATACTATTTTGTGGGCGGGTGCATGTTCCTCTTTAAACCCCTCCTAGCACTCTCTTAACCCCACCTTACTCCTCCCTAATCCATCCCATTTAGTTATAGGTATTCCCCATTTTCTAGCCAATCCCACTTGTCCTTCCCACATTTACTGCTAATGTATATGCATATGTGTGCAGATACTCAGCCCTAGAGGCAGAGATCCCTGCTCATAACAAGACAGGAAAGGCTAAGCCCTCTACATGTAGGTTAGTGGATAGCAATTAGTAGTACAGTAGTACTACTAAATGTTTTTCAAATTCAGTGTGTGAATAGACCCTTAAGTCCAAAATTTGACTGCAAGAATTTAGTAGACAAAAATATTGAAATTATTTATATTAAATTATCTAAAATTAAATTATATATTTATATATATTTGAATTATATTAAATATAAAAAATACATTAACTTAGAAAAAAAGTTTTATATTGCTCCCATAAAGTGGCTTGACAACTAACAGCACTGGTGCTATAGTGGCAGATTCTGTCACCATCTTTAAAGGTGCAATATCCTACAAAAAGAGAGACTCCGGCACTCACGAGCAGAAACAATCCATGTGTTTACTCCAGGTGATGCATTTCAGCACATAGCACTTTTGTCAAACCCAGTAAAATGAATAACAGTACGTAGACATAGAAATAAGACAAACCTAGTCTGCATAGAATAAATATTTACAAGCAAGTTTTCAGATTAGGAAACCATTATTGTTAATACCACATGAAACACTTACCATATTCACCAACAGCCTTCGTATAATTATATTGTCCAGGACAAAATCATCCATCTGTTTTGGTGATGGTGCGAGTTACTTTAAGGCATGAGTTATAGTTACTTGAGAGAACTATAACGTGAATTTCAGTGGTTTTGCTTATTTAAAAATGGCATGTTTTAACTGACAATTTCACCTAACTATAACTGCGCTTTAAGTTTTGCTTTTTCAGTGAATTTCGAAGGATTTTTTAATGTAAAGTAAGATATTTTTACCATAAGTAGCTAAACATGTCACTTTAACCTATGTTTTTCAGTGGATTTCAGTGTAATTTGTAGGTAAAGTAACACAAAAAATAAAGTTTCACTTAAAAAGAAAATCAACATGTATTTGAGTTTCTTTTTTAAATATTTTCAAGCTACAACATGCAGCTATAAAACCCACCTCAAGGGTGCTCTGCACACTAGCTGAAGTTCATAGAGCTCCAACTAAGAGTGTTTTGGGGTCTTGAATTTAATGACACAAGAGACTTACTTTTTATTTAATGTTGCTAAGGTGCTGCAAAGCTGCCTACAGCCCCTTAAAACACTAATAATATGTTTCGTGTAGCCCTTTTCTCTTCCTGGGTCACCAGTATTTAAAAATTATGTTATCTGAAAATGCCTTAAGCATTATGGGGTGCTCATTTATAGGAGCTGTGAATAATAAATGAGCTGCACTAGCCGCTCATTTATTTTGAACTTCTTTCCATTTTTTATGTTTCTAAGTGACGGAGAAACCCTAGGGTCCCCAAAACCTCGCCGCCACCTGCTGGGTGCAGCAGGAGGCGTCTCTTTACTGCCAGTAGCCCTGCTGTTGTTTGCAATAAGTCCTTCTTCTATTTTCCACCTGTCGTTGAAACCTCCACTCGCATGATGTTAGCAGAAGCCTTGGTGTGCTACACACTTAGACCATTTTCTCACCCCAGCTTCCTTATCCAGCTCCTCACCCTGTAGTGTGATGTCAGCAGGTTTGTTGTGTTATGCTTTAAGCTCTTCTTCACTTTTCCTACCCTAGGCTGAAACATTCTTTAATATGATGTTAAAACAGGCCAGTGACTTCAGTTATACATCAGACACACTGTCTCAGTTTGGGTCACAGCTCCTTACCTCTGTGCACCCAGCACCAACCAGGAAGGTATCACCAATTACACTAAACAATGTGCTGTCCTCAACACAAGTGTGAACTCTGTGGCAGTTTGTTACTGCACTGAGGAGAGTGCATTAGTGAAAGACAGAGCTACCATTTGTAAATGCATTTCCACCTTTAACTGGAGGAAGACAGGCCTCAGGTTGAAGGTGAGGCAGTGATCCCCTGTCCAGGCAAGTTAATTAACTGCACCTACCAGCAGGGGTATGCCTGTGGGTCCATGGGACCCTTGTGAATCCCTCACAAAGAGTGCCTACAGAAAGGCACACTGGCTGTGGACCACATTCTTTAGGGCGCACAATCAGTGCATCCACTGAGGGTTTCTTTACCCTTGGGCCCATGTCTGTAATACATGGTAATACTGCGTGGGTGCAATAGCATAGGGTTTCATCATTTGCATGCGGTCACACCACATGAGGATCAGGGAATGCTCCTGTGTGATACATTTTAAACAATGGGTATAATATGGCCCAAGGGTTGCTATATGTTTAGTTTATTGCTACATTTGTTCTGGCCCTCAACTACCTCCTCTAAAATGATATCAAAAGCTATTCTGTTTTTGTCCCCACACCATTTCTCCTACCTCATTCAGGCTGCTGATGTGCTCCTATGACTCCTGTGCCCATGATCTGTCACATCACGTAGGAAAATAGGAGCAGCTAGATTTTTATAGGAACAACCTGAATCTGTTCTCTTTCAGCTGCGAGTGTTCTACAGAACAAACTACAACAACCTAATATTAAAAGGCATGACATCTTACCGAAGGACATGTTGTTTGGAGAGTGATGGTCCCAAAGCAGTCAATGCAAGATGTATCTAACATCATTGGTGTTCAAGTTCAAAGGTATACACAGATTTGAGTCCAAAGTAGATGGTCTCTTCTGTTGGGTGCAGTAAATCCTTCAAAATAGGAATGTTCATGACTGTTTCAGTAGGGTTGCATGACTCAGAAGTAAGAGGCAGGCAGAGGACCTTGTTAGATCCACGTACTAAATAAGTCATATTTTTGAGTCCTAGGAATTGGAGCTTTCGGGGTGAGGAGAGGCGTATGTACATAAATAATAGATACTGTGGAACCGATCTGAGTACTTGCAACACGGACACAATGAAATGTGAGATTTCTGCATCTTGCTGTCATACTACTATCAGCCTCTTTGACCTAGTAATGAGAGATAGACCAAAGGGCAGGCTTGACCTAGAAACTCCTGCACCTTTCAGAACAGAAATTGCATTCCAACCCTTACCCTTACGCCTATCTTTTACAGAATGGCAGTGCTCAGGAAGAAGTCATCAGCAGCTCCATGAGAACAAAGTCTTTATGGAATTTCTACAGGTAGTCTTGTCTCCATATTCCTCACTTCAGTGTCTGGGTCTCCGCCTTCCAGATACTGGAATATAGGCAATAAGCTTTTACTGTCTAGGGTAGCTGTCCTCAACATAAACAGAATGTCAGTGCAAGATTCTGTGTTTTCACATAAAAGTGAAACTTTATACAAGAGGGCTAGTAGCAAGCCCATAATCTCCTTGACACAGATAAAAAGGTCTGGTCAACTATATGAGATCACAAATCATGGTATACTGTCACCACCGCATTATGTACTAAACCCAAGAGAGGAACAGTAATTCTCAGTTCACTGTAATCACACGCTTGGTACACCTCTCCTGGTAACAGGACAGGTTCTGAAACTCACATTATCAGGGACAACAGGCTTTGGCCTCAGCACATACACTAGATTAGTGTACCATCAGAACTAAAACTAACAGTCTGGGTCCCAGATACACACATAGTTAGCCACTCAGCACAGGGTGCACATCCATATACCAGGTGGGGGGGTCAATTTATACCAACGAGTAAATTTACACCATAGACAAATGTGTCTTGTCTCATATTTATGTGCCACACAGAAGACTGACGGCCCATTTCCTGCACTTTTAGCTTCACAAAATTGTATTTTAAGCCTATGATAAATTCTAAGACCTAGTGACAAGTATGAACCGGAGAAAGATCCTTCTCCTACCTCGCTACCAAGACCTGGCATACCCTACCCCTCCACCTCAGGCATTCCCCGTTACTGACCCAATTTCTGGCCAAAGACTTGGCTCTTAGACTGAACATCCACGCCCAGACAGAACAGCAGCCCCCCAACCCTCAGCACCTTGGGACACTGCACGGGCGAATAGCCACGCTTTACAAACCCCTTATTGATTGATTAATTGATTACGACTTTTGAGCTAAAACCCCAGAATTTCAAATCAGATTTCAATTATGTAATTTGTAAAATCAATTTAAGAAGTTCATTGTATTAATTGTAATTCAGCAAATGACAGTTTAGAAATAAACCATTCCCCTGGTATGGTGGATTGTCATTTCAATGGAAAATCAATGTAGATGAGATGTTGTGCGCCTTGCCTGGAACTCTAAGGTGGATTCTAAATGGAGCTTATAATCTTTACATTGAATGCTGCCCTGTCCCCAGACTCTGGGCTGCTTTAATCTGAGGCTGGCATCTCTCTTCCTTGTTAGGAAGAAGATGAGGAATGTCTTTGGGCCTGATTTAGATCTTGGCGGGCCGGTTACTCCATTACAATAGTGACAGATATCCAGTCCACTGAATATACATTTCATTCTATCCTATGGGATTTATTTTTCAGCGGGCGGTATATCTGTCACCGCTGTGACAGAGCAACCCATCTGCCGAGATCTAAATCAGGCCCCTTGTTATACAAGGAGTTCAAATTAGCAATTGGGGTCAAGGTCCAGCAGACCTCTAGTCCTGCAAAAGAGGGCTTCACCATCTTGGATTCATTAGAAAGCGGGATATGCGATTTTCACAACCATAAGAAATGTGTCATAGGTCAGGGATACAAAAGGGGGTGGTAATGGATGGAGCATCTGAACCAATCAAACACTCACACCCAGTCAAAAGATCTGGGTTTAATCCATCACCGTTCTTTAGCCCACTCTGCCACCCCAGTTCAGACATGGCTATATGCAAATCAGTCTGACCCTGTGCCTCATGGGAACAGTCCAGCCCGAACTGCCAAGCCATGCCTTCCCTGGACCGGAAACAAGCTTCCGAGGACCAGTTTCTGGCATTACAGCCGTCTTCAGCCCGGCTTGCTTGAATCCAGTGGCAAAGTGAGCAAGGGACTCACGTCTGAGCATACCCTGCCACACTTATGGTGGCCAAAAGCGGTACAAAAGGGGGTGGTAATGGATGGAGCATCTGAACCAATCAAACACTCACACCCAGTCAAAAGATCTGGGTTTAATCCATCACCGTTCTTTAGCCCACTCTGCCACCCCAGTTCAAACATGGCTATATGCAAATCAGTCTGACCCTGTGCCTCATGGGAACAGTCCAGCCCGAACTGCCAAGCCATGCCTTCCCTGGACCGGAAACAAGCTTCCGAGGACCGGTTTCTGGCATTACAGCCGTCTTCAGCCCGGCTTGCTTGAATCCAGTGGCAAAGTGAGCAAGGGACTCACGTCTGAGCATACCCTGCCACACTTATGGCGGCCAAAAGCGGTACAAAAGGGGGTGGTAATGGATGGAGCATCTGAACCAATCAAACACTCACACCCAGTCAAAAGATCTTGGTTTAATCCATCACCGTTCTTTAGCCCACTCTGCCACCCCAGTTCAAACATGGCTATATGCAAATCAGTCTGACCCTGTGCCTCATGGGAACAGTCCAGCCCGAACTGCCAAGCCATGCCTTCCCTGGACCGGAAACAAGCTTCCGAGGACCAGTTTCTGGCATTACAGCCGTCTTCAGCCCGGCTTGCTTGAATCCAGTGGCAAAGTGAGCAAGGGACTCACGTCAGAGCATACCCTGCCACACTTATGGCGGCCAAAAGCGGGACAAAAGGGGGTGGTAATGGACGGAGCATCTGAACCAATCAAACACTCACATCCAGTCAAAAGATCTGGGTTTAATCCATCACCGTTCTTTAGCCCACTCTGCCACCCCAGTTCAGACATGGCTATATGCAAATCAGTCCGACGCTGTGCCTCATGGGAACAGTCCAGCCCGAACTGCCAAGCCATGCTTTCCCTGGACTGGAAACAAGCTTCCGAGGACCGGTTTCTGGCATTACAGCCGTCTTCAGCCCGGCTTGCTTGAATCCTGTGGCAAAGTGAGCAAGGGACTCACGTCTGCGCATACCCTGCCACACTTATGGCAGCCCAAAGCGGTACAAAAGGGGGTGGTAATGGACGGAGCATCTGAACCAATCAAACACTCACACCCAGTCAGAATATCTGGGTTTAATATATCACCGTTCTTTAGCCCACTCTGCCACCCCAGTTCAGACATGGCTATATGCAAATCAGTCTGACCCTGTGCCTCATGGGAACAGTCCAGCCCGAACTGCCAAGCCTCCCTGGACCGGAAACAAGCTTCAGAGGACCGGTTTCTGGCATTACAGCCGTCTTCAGCCTGGCTTGCTTGAATCCAGTGGCAAAGTGAGCAAGGGGCTTGGCAGGATCAAGACTGATTTGCATATAGCTGGGTTCAAACTGGAAAGGCATGGTGAGCAAAAAAACGATGGATTTAGGCCCAGACTGGGGTGAATGTATGACATTGTTCTGCATTCTGTCCATAACCTGTTGTTTTTGCTTTGTGACCCCGAGTGGGACGGGTATGCTCAGACGTGAGTCCCGTGCTCTCCATGCCACTGGAATCAAGCTATGTAGGCTGATGAGGGCTGAAAGCCCGCAACCGGTCCTTGGATGCTTGTTTCCAGTCCAGGGAGGACCTGGCTTGACAGTTCGGGCTGGACTGTTCCCATGGGTCACAGGGTCAAGACTGATTTGCATATAGCTGGGTTCAAACTGGAAAGGCATGGTGAGCAAAAAAAGATGGATTTAGGCCCAGATCTCTGTACTGGGGTGAATGTATGACATTGTTCTGCATTCTGTCCATCACCTGTTGTTTTTGATAGGTCAGGGATGGCATCACAATGTGGGTACATAAGACATGGAATTAGTTAGTGTGCTACTATGGTATGCTAGAATCTCTGATGAAGCACTGCTTGTTATGTGTAGCCTGGAAAGAAGAAAGATTCTGCACCGTGCTTCCGGAGGAAAATATTAGGCAAGTCGGCCTGAATTCTAACTGAATATTGACGTGCAAGGACCTATTCCAAAACTGTGGAAGTATGTCTCATAAACAGTCTCTGATTGTAACTGGAAACTTGGTTACTGTGGAAATATTGTATCTCGTAGTGGATCCTGCTTCTGGAGCATGATTGAGCAGTTATTTGTTAAGCTCAAACATCTCTGGCAATCATCTTAGCTACAGTGGATGGAAGCTCACCTGGACCATTACCCTCCTTCATTATAAAGTGTACATGGTAATAAAGAAACATGCAGCTTTACCTAGGTGAAGGGATATGAATACAACGGCCTTTGCAAGGCAAACATATCCCCTGTTCTTATTTGATTTGTGAAGTCTGCCTTGCCTCGGCCAAGAGAAAAGGAAACAAGGACCTAGGAAGAACAGCTAAGCTATAAATCATGACAGTTTCCACCTGTCTTTTCTACTATTAGGTACTGCTTAGCCCCAGCAAAATGGTGCTCATTCTTAACATAGAATGACATAATTCTGACTATTGCTGGCAAATCCCAAGCTTCAACACCACTCACCCCCCTTCTCAGAAGCTGCAACCCTAAAACACAATTCGTTACCAGCCAACCCGAAGACTCAACCGATCCTTTTGTCATTCCAACAATATCTAAATTCTCACCATTTCAGACTTCATCTGACTCACAAGCCCTAACTGATATCTTCGACCTCCTGAGATTGTCTGCATTTCTTTTGTTCTTCCACCTGAGATCATCCATTTATTCTCCTCACCCAGTCCTTGTCTTGTACTATTAAGTGATATCAAGATTTTCCTTCATTCCACTCTGGATGTGCAAGCTGCCGAAGTGCACCTGGACTACTTCTCTCAACCTTTAAGTCTTGATCCTTATCCCTTTCCCTAGGCACTTTTATACCATTCTCTAAAAATTCATATGCTCTTATGCCTAGGAACACTCCCACACCCTCCGCTCCTCTTCCAGCCCTCCTAGTTTCAGACAATGTCCTACACTTTCAACCTTATTTATTTCCTATTGCTAGAGCTTTGCTTATGTTTCCAGTTGTTTATTCAATGTTTGATTTTGTTACATGTGAACTTTATGTACATTTCTCTGGAGATGTTGTTTCCCAAGCAAAGCTACCAAAGGTGAGACAAGGATGTCCTTATGGACAAGAAGTTTTATTCTTGTGGGTCCTACTGTTCTGGCCCAATGGGAACTTAGTCAAAGCTCCTATCAAGGCTATGCCCCCTCTCTCTCCCAGCTTGCTTGTCATGTTAACCATATGTCCCATAAAAAGCAAGTGCAAATGTATACATATTTTTATATTAAGTAAATTTGTAGTGAAAGGTGCTGAAAGTAATGTGTCACTAACACCTGCAGCTCTACCATATGCAGTAATTAAAGTCCACATTTTATTTCCAACAAAGTTGGCAACCTCAATCATCATCCAGTCATTCAGCTGCACACACGGAGATCCTTACCAAAAATGAACATGGTGATCCTGCCGGTGTACTGGGAAAGCTTTCCAGCCAACATTGAGAAAATGGAATTGCTGGCTCCAAAGCAGATCATGACATATCCCACAAACTGTATCCCAAGGGCACACGTTACATAGTACTAAGAGAAGGAAAGAAATGCATACATTTTAACACTTGTGAGTAACTGATTCTCATTCTTAAGCAATATTTATTTTAAGAAGCAATCTCAAAACCTATTTCATTATTAGGAACAGGAAAACTAAACACAAAATAGAATGAAGGAAATACATCCAGGTACTATTTTTAGGACAGGGAGGTCATGTTATTTTTTCAAAGGTTGAGGAAGGGAGGAACAATGTCTCCAAATCTCCTGAACAAAATTGAAGACCGTTCAGCAGTATCAGCATAGATGTTCATTAATTGGACATGTGATCAGTTGAGCACTGAACTAGTAGGGTCGCATGTCAGAATTTTCTTGCTAAACATACCATGTCAAATAAAAAGTGTGTCCTAAATATTGTTAAAACAGTTGCACATTGAGAATATAATTCTCCAGGACAGACTGTGTAAGTGTATATCTGGTATTCACGTCTGTTCTTTTGAAGAAACGGTGGAGGAAAGTAAAAGAAAAGACCAGGGCTGAAGGGAGAAGCCCTACAGGCATTCCTGTGCCCAGTTTGCAATGAATTAATTCTCCCTTCGATACAACACCGTTTTCAATCATTTTAATGTTTTAATCATAAAAGACTTTATTGCACATGAATTGATATGTATTTTCTCTCCCCAGCATCGAGATCATAACCCAGGATATCATCTTGTACTGATAGGGCTAAACTGCATTTTGTATTACGTGAAGTAGTAATTAAGTAGTACTACTTCATCTATATGTATAAAAACGAATGTCTGTCTGTCTGTCTGTCTGTCTGTTTGTCCTTTATGCATTACTACACCTTTCATCCGATCGCCATGATACTTTGGGAAGTTGTTGAGTACACTCCCGCGAAGGTTTCTGGCATAACATTTTTTTAAATATCCCCCCCCCCAGTGCCCTCATAATCTTTGGACTACTGATGTGCGCACATGATGGAAAAACAAAAAATCGTGTATCCACAAGCACTCGAATAAAAAAATAGAATTAAAACAGCATTCATCCGATCGCCATGAAACTTTGGGAAGTTGTTGAGTACACTCCCGCGAAGGTTTCTGGCATACATTTTTTTTTCAATATCGGCCCCCCAGGGCCCTCATAATATTTCGAACACAGATGCACTCACAAGACAGAAAAACAAAAAATTGTGTATCCACAAGCACTCCAATAAATAAATAGAATTAAAACAACATTCATACGATTGGCAGAAAACTTTGGGACGTTGTTGAGTACACGCCCGCGAAGGTTTCAGGCATAATTTTTTTTTTTAATATTGGCCCCCCAGGGCTCTCATAATCTTTCGAATACTGATGTACGCACAAGACGGAAAAACAAAAAATTGTGTATCCACAAGCACTCGAATAAATAAATAGATTTAAAACAGCATTCATCCGATCGCCAGGAAACTTTGGGAAGTTGTTGAGTACACCCCCGCGAAGGTTTCTGGCATCATTTCTTTTTAAATATCGTCCTCCAGGGCCCTCATAATCTTTCGAATACTGATGTACGCACCAGACGGAAAAACAAAAAATTGTGTATCCACAAGCACTCGCATAAATAAATAGAATGAAAACGACACTTTGAAATGTTTTCCATAATAAAATGAATACGTTTCAATAAAAAGGACACAATGTAAATTGAATGTTATCATAACAAGTTTCCTTGAATTTCCTTTCTTCGGAGATCGCAGCAACGCGCGACGGGTAAGCTAGTGTACTATAAAATGCTATTCCATAATCTGTAGGGGGAGACCTTTGCCTCCACCTCTCCTATCTTTTGTACAAGGAGATCTCTGCTAGGGTGACAGAACTTTCCACACTTGTGAGTTTGTATATCTTTTTTTATTTGAGAAATATTTATTCATTTTAATTATAATACACATCAAACACTGTACCAAAGTGACTACTGTCACTGTAAGGAATAAAATACGAGAACCATTAAATGAGAAAAACGTGAACATCAACTTACATCAATATAATGAACCATACCAATCATTAATTAGAAACAAAGGAATGAAAACATAAAATGGCTACTATAAGAAAATATAAAACAAACTAGTATCCATTTTATAATGAGTTACCTGCATTAATATTTGAATTCAATGTATGCCACACCTTGGGCCTAATAACAGAGCAGTCTATATTTTAATAGAAAATGTGGAAGGGACAAGGGAAGTGGCTTGAAAATGGGGAATACTTACTGCAAAATGGGGGGAGGGAAGGGGGAGGAAGGTAGAGTGAAAATTAGCAGAGAGAGACAGAGATATTGGCGATAAGGTAAGTGAGAGAATGGATAGATGTTCAGACGGAGATTGCATGGAGATGATGGGGGAGTGTCATGATTAGGAATAAGATGATATTTTCATTCGTATCCCCATGGACAAGGCTAATAAGCAAGGAAAAAATATACCTTGATTTTACAAGGCTACGAGTACTGTGATCCTTTGCCTTGACCTGGTTGGGTGTCTCCTGTATATAAGGTAGCCACACCCAGTCACAAGTGCTTACGATTGAAATTCTCCCTCACTTGACAGAGAGGAGAAGTGCTCTCTCTCTGGCTTGCAGTTGCAGTTAGAATGAGAGTTTGTAAGTTTGCAGCATTAAGAATCCTCATGGAGCTTGCAAATCTGCCGAGTGAATGGAGCCTCTGTTACACCTTTGTAATGTGCGGTAAGCAGCACTGTGGAAGCGCATTCATTTTGAGAAAAATCAAAGTGTCATCTCACAAATATCTGTTTCTGTTTTCTGTTTAAGTACAGCAGTGATGCATTTGGCAGTAAACACTGGTAACTGCTTTCAATGTCAGAAGTTAAAAGACTTTGTGAAAACAATCAACTCTTTGGAGAAAAAATAAGACTCACGAAAGTAAATTCGGCTTGTTTAGTAGTGAATGCTGTTAATTTGCATTCAGTTTCAATACCTAAAAGAGTTTCGGTCAAGTTAACTCTTCAGAGAAAAATCTAAGATTCATTGTGATTATCTAGAAGCTCGAAGAATGTGGATTTGTCGTATTTAACCCTGTTAACTGCTTTCAGTCTCAAATGTTTAAAAGACTTTGCAACAACTATTTACTCTTTCGAGAAAAATAAGACTTGCTTGTTCAGAAGCTCCTGGAAAGTGCAAGGATTAAATATTTAATCAAGGTGATCTTAGGGAGTAATTCAGTTTCATTGGCAAATAAGAACTCAGATCAAAGTATTACTGACATTACTTAACAAGCACTGAGGAAAGCGCAGTCCAGGTGGACTATAACAGGATTAATGGAGTATTAAGCGCTATAGAAAATCACAATTGTTTGGAGTTGCAGAGACACAATGAATTCAAGTGATAATGAAAGAGCAGTCGTGAGAAGAATTTAAGGCATACACATTTGATAATGCTGAGAAAAAGCTGACTCAATTGTGAGAAGATAATCATGAGACTTTAACATAGCAAGAAGGTGCAAGCTATGTGTTATTTTCTTTATGAGAGTAACACTGGAAAAATAACAATCATACCAAGGCTTTTCTCTCTCTATTTTCCTGAAAGATAAATAATGATCTTATTTTGTAAAGCTTATCTCCCTGTGGAAGGAAAGATTTTCAAAACATTAATGAAGGTACCAGTGGTGTTTCAAATATGTGCATTTTAGGTGAATATTGAATTTGAGACAATCTAATATAGCTTTATAGCCCACTGTAGTGGGTTCTACCAGCCATTAAAGGCCTGCTCTAGCATTAAAGGCCCAAGCTGATGGCGAGGGCCTTTAATAATGGAGCGGGCCTTTAATGGCCGCTATAGCCCACTACAGCAGGCTATAAGAACATTCGCCGATAGAGGGCAGAATGTTCTAATTAGTAAAACAGAGGCCTCACAGCCTGAGGGGGTTGACATCCCCTCAGGCTCTTTGAGGCCTTTATTCACACCAACAGTTGTGAAAGTAAAACATTGGAATGTTGGTGCTCCGGGCTTCTACCAGTGATTAAAAGTCAGGAGCACTCCATTGTCTTCAATGGAGTGCTCAACATTCCAATGTTCTAATTGTTTGTGTATTTGGCATTTCAGACCTCCCTCCAGCATCCCCTTTATCTCCTCCGTCCCATCACCAGGCATCTTGGGGTGCTGTGTTAGTTTAATTTAAGAACCCAATAGTACCTTGAGGGGGTCCATTCTTAGCATTGTGCCATTACTGAGACGTGTTGGATTCTTTCCTGACAGAGAGGAAAGAAATGTGAGTATTTTTGCCAGTGTTGGTTTTGGTTCCCTAGATTGCCCCTAACCAGCACCTGCAGGAATAGTCAACTACGAAACGCATTGAGAGCAGGTGAACACTATCACATACAGAGGTACAGTGTCAGGGACCAAAAGTACAGAGAAGATTAAGTATCGTCCAACAACCCCAAGTAGCTTCCTTTGCCAAATAGACAAGTGACTAAGAGGTACTGTCTTAGAGCATTGTACACTACTGTCTCTTGAAGGGGCATCTCTCTGTAAAGAAACAGATATAATACCATTATTATGGCACCTCCTTCTTCTTAGGAACATTGGTAACTCAAAATTCCATTACTCTCCGTTACCTACTTCCATTAGTAAAGATGCTGTGAGAGTGCCTCAAGTGAACTGCAAGACATTTTGTTTTTTTTAATATACATTTTTTAAATCATTAGAGAACTGATGTATGCATATTTTACTTAGTCCTCACATACATCTGTGTAATTCATCGGCTCTTCAGAAATGTTCAAATTACATGGGTAAAATGATTGTAGCTTTCACCAGACAAGCCTGTAGAAGTGTGCATGGTGACGCTGTTCTTGCTAAAATTGCTCAAAGAAAATAGTTTTCTGTGTCCTTGGACAGAAGCCTTTCTATAGCAGTCGGCCAATAAATGATTCCTAAGAATTAAAGCATCAGTAGTTTTCTTTAACTTGGGACTTTCAGCCACCTAGTACCTCATGCTACAGTGGTCTACGCCCATCACCAAATGCACACTGAAACCACAGCCTTGTTCATTGTGTGGGAGCAGCTGGAGCTAGAGGGAAGTACCAGGTGCTGCATCTGTCCATACCCATGACTGAGTAAGCACTAAAGTTCATGGGCTCTGCTTTAGCAGCTTTCAGGCAACAGACCAACCTAGAGTGAGCTCATCTGTGCTCCTGCACTGAGGAAATGGCATAACAGCAAGCCATTTCATTTGTGAGCTCACGTAAATGCTTTCATCTATTTTTAGAAATGTATCATTGTACTGTTTTCAAGCACACAATCTGGGCTATAGTCTAGCTTGCCAAAGTGTGTCCCAAATGATAGATTTGTGTCTTGATGGTGGTTCCTTCATACATTAAACTGTAAACTTAATTTGATATAAAAAGTGCTGTGAGCTGAGGGTGGGGACCTTGATTAAGTATGTGCTTTAGGTGACAACCATGGCAAAGATGGAAGTCAGTATGCAAATATGTAGTGAAAAATTTATACTAAATTATGCCCCAAATAGACCATCTTTTGAAATTGTTTTATTAACTCATTTAGAGGCAAAGATTTCCCTTACTAAATAAATGATCTCTCTAGACTGCAGCTTTACAGTCCAACTCTGGAAAAGTCTTAACGCTGGAGAAATGCAAGATTTCCCTGCTTGTGGTGAAGGAACCAGGTGGCCAACATCAAGACATTGTCCCAACAATGATCTAATGGGCTGTGAAGTGAGTGTTCCTTGTTCCTTAGAAAACATCTGGCTACACAGTGAAGACTTCAATTAGATTCAAGCCTAAATCACAATCTATAAAAAAGGTGAAAAGGAAGAATGATAAATGACAGACAATAAACTAGATTCCCCTTTCTATTGTCGTTGTCATCACCCTAAGGTCTCTATATGTCTTGGAATGCATATTGTCTGCCACAACTATAAAGCTGCCAGATATATGAAGATAAGGAAAGTCCCCTTCCTTACCCTCTAGTAGGGTGTGCATACTGTGATCCAGACAGGTGACAATTGGGAATTGGGGAGATGATTCCTCTGTTCTTGTTTCCCTATGGTTTTGTACTTTCTCTCCAACTCAATGGTCTTTATTGGTAGTTATTCTAATAAATGCCTCCCACTATATAATAACTGACAAATATAAGGATACAAATATAAGGATACAGTGTCAACAATTAGCATTCCCTTGCATTTGCAAAGCACAATACATTTGCCACACATCAGGAGTTGTGTGATATTCAGAGAGCTTCCATTGTAGCATAGGTGGGAGTCTCTACCAAGGTTAGATGAGGTGACTTTAGTGTGGTGTTTACATGTATTCCTGCCCATACCGAGAAGGACTACTTCCACCATAGATGGGTGGACCATCAAACTTATATCAATATAGCTCCCTTCAGGAATTGTTTTACAAACTGCCTGCATACCTTCCTAAAAGACAGTTACAAAAAGTAGGGCATGACTTACCCTCCTACAATGACAGTTTTCAAGGTCTGGTCTCACTGACGACTCTTCATGGAGTACTGAGATAAATGAGCTCCCCAGCTTCAGATTCAAAGAACATCCAGTGGTTTCCTCATGGCATAACAATTTTAGTAACTTACTTGAGAGAGATGGGTCACTCTGAAGCGTTAATTAAAAATGAAAAAGGGTATTTTGCACCAAATGTGTGGATCTAGAAAGGATCTGACAACATGCCCTCACCAGGGGAAAATAATTGACTTTTTGAGGGTTCATTAGCCCCAAAGACCCCAGAACAAGGAGAGAATGTCTGGTTCTGATTTATTGTTGTCTAGAGGAGGTATATTGCCGAAGGTAAAAAGGACATTAATCGGAACTCTGGGCATATGGATTGAAGATTTGTAGAAACCCAGCAGCTGACATACTAACTCTACCAGTCTACTGGTGGTATTATCATAGGATATCTGTGGTTAGCCTCAAAGTTAAATGCCATTGCTCGGGCTTCTTTCATTAAGACTTTTGGTTTTGCAGCTTTGCAGGAAAGGTGTGTCACCTTCAAGGATGTCAATGCCTCTAGTCCACATGTGCTACCAGGGGTACAGCGGCCCATGGAGTGGGGCATTGTTTCTGATACTATCTGTCAACATCTCCTTTCCTGTTGAAAATAGGTGACAAAGTTGAGTAAAAGTTTGGTGGTGGAGTTCAGGTTTGTGAATGCTCTTATTTACCTTTCAGCTAACTGCTAGAGAAACTATCTTGGGAGGGAAATATAACCAATTATGGTAATCCTTTCTGACATTTTGGCCCATACCGTTGGAGCACATTAGTCTAGTGAGTTTGGGTAAGTCAGCCTCATATTAGGAGACTTTAAAGCAAAGGTAGGTTCTTATTATCTCAGACTGCCTTGCCACAAGGTTGATGAGAAGTTGGAGAGGGACAGTACTGTGGAGGCAGTGGAAGATACAAGGTTGGCTGTACAAAGGTGGTGTGTCTGAAACTTTCTTCATATCTATTTGTAGGATTCCCACAAGTATGACTGTATGACTATATGTGGACCCTTTTACAATCTATTTGGCCTTTTGAGTAGCACACAGAACATAGAGCGACCACAACCAACCTTGTGCATAGATTACTCATTCAAATGTCCTGGGAACCTGCTCGCTTAGTAAATTTTCAAATGTAATGCCCAGTAATTATCTTAAGATGTTGCTCTGGGCACAGAAGGAGCTGGATGCATAGATTGCTAAAATCATCTGTGAGGCCCTGAAATCAGTATAAGTGTTTAGACCTTGATTCTTGCAAAAAAGTAGTTATCTCAGATTTTTAGATAATTACTATAGTGGATATAGTGGTGACAAAGACACACCCATACAATAAGACATAAAGATAGTATACCTTTAGTAGTGGCTGATTGCACACTCAAAAAACTAATTATAAGCTTAAAAATAAATGTCTGGACTATCCTCTGTAATACTGGTGTCACCTCCTAATTGTTAAATGGTGAGCACCATTAACATAGGTTTGCTAAGCGCTTATCTCATAAAAAGTAATTACTCATACGACTTCTGAGTATGAATCTCATGCTTACTGAGTCTGTTTGCTAACATGGCACAAATAGTTTCGATTGTAATAGGAATTATTGATGGGCACACACACATCTCTTTCTAGATGTGTTCTTAACTGGAAGAGAGGGTAAATGCGCACACTGCATAGCTCTTAAAAATATTTATAAATGCATTCGCTGCATTTCTCTTGCAAATATATTCACTTATGGTTTGAGTTTTGGAGTTTGATGATAAAGTATCCAATACTGGGAGCTTTTAGACATACAGACCTACACAGTTTGTAGTTACATAAGTACTCTACTGAGCCCTATAAGTCTCTTTGAGACATCATGAATACCAGACATGGTTTGGTGGTCAATTGCCCCATACATCACAAATGTTAGTAATGGTTTGCTGAAGAGTGACAGAGTCACCTGTCACATGTTGGCTGGGATTAGATCAGGCACTGACATAAGCATTTTTACACTTCCACAAGTAACGCACTTACTAAATTAGTAGTATCAGTCTATAAGCGACTTAGACAATAGGTCATGCAAATGACTTTTACAAGACTTGTTCCTCACAGATCTGCACAACATGTGTACACATGCAACACATCAATACATACAATACAAGTAAGCAATACATAAATAGTACTTCAGTCTAGTGCAGTAGAAGTGACAACAGTTCACTATAATCTTGAAAGAACATCTGGTGGTAAATTTAACTAAACTTTATACAGATTGAAGAGGGCATGCCACAGAAAAATTAAAGCAACATGCTGGCTGCATTTATTTGATGTCTGTAACATCATGTTTTTTACATCCTTTTTTGCAGAAGTTGATTGGCCTTCAGTCTTTATAAAGAGGTATACCTCAAAGTGAGGAGGTATTTTTTCCTCCGTAGTACCTGAAGAGTTCACGGAAAAAATATTCAAGAAAGTGGGCTTTTAAATCAGGGTCCAGCCATGTACATAAGTACAATAGGTTGGATAATAAATTCAGTTCCACATGTCATGGAGTGAGCCCCAAGTGAAGACTCATTTTTAGATGTCTATGTAGAATCTTTTAATGGCTAATAATAGTCCTGATTTGTTCATAGTAAAACATTGGATTTCTCACAAAGAGATCCAAACCCTAAACATTTACATCACAAATTATAATTGGCTTTTCTAAACACTTGACTAGGGTAGAACATTTCTGACCACACACAGTTACAAATTTAACACTTAAAAATGCACAATTATAGATTATAAAATATATTTGCTTAACAGAGAGTTATCTAGCACTACACCGCGTTAATATTTCACAGTCTATGCTAACACATATATATAATAACTGCTGGGGATTTCACACTTTCGAGAGTTTACTTGCTAGGTTAGGTCGATCAAGTGAAGCATTTTGTAATTATGTTTTTGTGTGCATGTTTTATGAAATACATAGGATGAAAAAGCATACAGTTGTCTCACATAGGGTTCAGTTTTAATGCCCTTGACAGCTTACAATGTACATTGCATAGATTAGTGTGTAAACTGATTGAGAGATTCAGAAGGGAACTCAATATACAAGTTGATTAACTCTTTCCTACCCCCAAAGTAGGTCATCTATTGAACCCCTCTAACATTACTGATCTCACCTCAGATCCACCCCTTCCACTACTCTGGTCAGACCATCTTGCAGTGCCCTTCTCCATATCCTCCCTCTCTTTACTCAAACCCCGTGGCAACCAGGCCTAAAGTCATGGCCAGAAATTGGGCCAAACTCGACATCACTGCCCTCAACTAGTGTCTATTGGATACCCTTCCTCAATTAGTACCTGGAAGTCACCCTAGATCTCCCAGTGGTCGACAAATGACTTCAAAGTTCTCTTGACTCAATCTTGCCAGCTAAACTCAAATCTGTGTCCAGGCAGCATCCCCCTGCCCACTGGTTTAATGAGACCTTACAGGAAGAAACGAAAGTCTGTAGGACACTCAAAAGGGTCTGGAGGAAGCGTTTGATAATGGTTCAAATTTTAAATATAAGGCAGCTCAGAATATTTATCACATGCACTGCAGAAATGCCAGTGCAGTCTTCTACTATGATAACATATCAAAAGCCAAAACCTGTCATAAAGACCTCTTGAAAGAGGTCCAAGGCCCATCTGACCCTAGCAACATTACTTTCCCTCCTTCGCTTTCACAGGCTCAATGTATGAGCTGGCAGATTTCTTTGTTGATAAAGTGCTCAGCACCCTGAGCCAACATCTCATGCCCTTATTAGTTGACCTTCGAAACTTCTTTTTAAGCAAAAGTCACCTACCCAACGTCTGCATGCATGCCATGTTGCTTCCCTCGCTGAAAACCACCAACCTGGATCCTTCTAACTGGGCCAACTATAGACCCATTTCTCTGTTGCCTATTCTCTCCAAGATTAAAGAAAAGCACATTAACACTCAACTTACCACATTTGTGGAAGCCCAGAATGCCCTTCACCCCTCCCAGTCAGGATTCAGGGCTGAGCACAACACAGAAGCCACCCTACTCTGAGTCAATGAACATCTACGCCGACTCCTGGATAGGGGTGATACAGCCACGTTGATCCTATTAGATAGAAGCGTGCCTTTTGACACTGCATCTCATGACGTTGTTGTCGAAAGACTGGCTCAACTAGGCTTCTAAAACATAGCTCCTGCCTGGTTAAACTCTTTTTTTTCAGGTCTTCTCTACTAACACATTGTCAAGTCTCCAGTCACTTATCACAGGAGTTCCACAGGGATCGGTCCTCAGCACCTTGCTTTTTAATATCTAAGTCTGCACTTTGGCGGACCTTGTGGAAAGCTGTAGCCTGGCCCTATTCTCATACACTGAGGACACACAGATAATTTTCTCTTTGTCGACTGACCAGGAAGGTAACTCGGAAGATCTTAACTCCTGCCTCGACCATGTCTCCACTTGGATGAATTTCAACTCCCTAAAATGAGGAGACAAGACCGAGGTTCTGATACTAGATAAAAACCCCAGGCTCTGGGGTCCCCAACATTGGTAGTCCACTCTGTTATTACTCCCTGAACCTGTCAACAAGGTAAAGAACCTGGGCTTCTGACTTGATTCCACCTTGTCCATTAAGCCACAAGTAGCCATGGTTGCATCCTTCTGCTTTGCCATTATGAAATGGCTTAACAAGATCTCATGGATACTTCCCTTCTCTGCTTAGAATACCGTTATCTAGGCCATGATACTATCTAGGCTGGATTATGGTAATATCTTATACCTTGGGGCTGACGAGACCATGATAAGACGTCTTCAGATGGTGTACAATGCTGCTGCCAGGCTCCTATTTCAACCTCCCAAATTTTCCTCTATTTCTGACCTCCTCCATCACCTCAATTGGCTTACAGTGGACAAGCCCATCAACTTCAAGGCACTCTGCTTCATATACAAAATCAAGCTTCACTCAGGACTGCAGTTCCTACAAAATCTGGTTTTGCCTTACCATCCTCTATGCAAGCTGCACTTAAGCAACCAGTCCCTCTTCATAGTGCCGAAAGTTAGTGCTCCCAGTTCGGTTGCCACTCTTTCTACTTCCTGGGCCTCAAGATGTGGAATGCCTTCCCTAAGTCTCTTAGATGCTGCACTTCTTTATCCTCTTTTTGCAAGGAGAGAAAAATCTGTGTATTTTAGATCACGTTCCTATGCTGCTGACACCTGTCCTTAAGCACTGGAAAACCCTACGGTTAGCTATGTGCTTATAATAACTCAATAATAATAATAGAAGTTCTGGGGAAGGTGTTGTGTTTCAGAAACCAGCTTCCAATGGTCTGTGTCAAACACCATGGACTATAAAAGTGAAGGAATTCACATTTAAGGGAACTGTGTGGCAAGCATTGCTTTGCTGCAGATCATACGTTACTAAGGAATCTGCAGGTAACTCGATTTTAAGCCAAGGTCGGCACAGATATTTTAACAGTGGTTTAAGGAACTTCAAAAGAAGATGAGTCTTTGATCATTCCTACAACCTCAATTCAAATAACACTCTAATAGTTTTGAATCCGGAAGTGAGAGAGAAACCTGCTATTAGATGAGTGAGCTACATTATATTTACCCATGGCAGCTCATAGGGTTAATGCATCTGCACATGCTGGCATAAAATCTGCAGTGTAAAAACTAAAACACCGAAACGGGTATCTAAGGTTGCCATCCTCAATTAAACAAACTAGAGGAAAAATAAATACGTGCAATGGCGCAATATTTTTGTCAACAAATGACACATTTTATTTTTGTAAGACCCATGCAGACAACCCACACTAGTTTGATTGCCCCTATACTGTGATCTTTTCCAAGACAATGTCAGGGCTGAACACAGATGTAACTAATGATATTTAGTTTCTGTTGATTCAGGCTCCAGATTCCTAAGGGTTTGGGCCACAACGAAATACTGATATGCTTAGGCATTCAAAAAGACTTGTAATATCAAACCCACTGGAGCAGCTTTTATTCTTCTCATTCAGACAATTGTCCTGGTTCTCTTCAAAGGTTTACAGGGACGCTACGTCTGCTCTGGTGTTTCTCTGCTTATTCACCAACCTATTTCAACTAGTAAGCAATTGGTTTGGTGAAGGAGTTTTGATATGCCCAAAAATTCCTGACTACTGGGGTACTGAAAGCAGGACTGAGTTGGCTGCATAATCCGTAGGAAGTGTACAGAGCATTAAATAATGTGCCTGGAGGAATAATGGGTGGTTGCAATTCAAATTATATGCTCTCCGGAGTATATATCTGTTGTGGATCTCCCTGGGAACGTGGCAGAAGCAACATTGTCTGACCCAGGAATTCATCAAAAGGTGCTGCAAGACATTCAAGTCAGGACTCCAGTGCGATGCATTGCAACTATGCCAGCTGTGAAGTCAATGTTTCCAAAGCTGCTGATGGGTTCCTCATTCAAATCTGAGAAAAGATTCCTGATAAACAAGTATTGAAGCCATATGATAGATCACCTGTTGCAGGTCCTAGGATAGAAGATATAGTGACTGCTTCCACAGCCTGATGCAAGGAACAACAAGAAAGTGCCCCTCGCTCACATTAAAAGCATCATGTGTCCGAATCTGTTCAACAGACCCCCTTTGGAGAGCAAAGTGCCTTCCGAGTACAACCTCTCGGTCTCTCCCTACTCTGGAGAAACTACTCCAGGAAGAGTAGAGCTATGCTGGTATCCTGTGTTCCAATCCAGGGGCCTCATTTATGAGGCAGTGCGTCACTTTTACGCCGCAGGTGCGTCACTTTTTGTGACGCACCAGTGGCGTAAAAAGTGAGCCTTGTTGCGCCATATTTACAAAGTGACGCATCTAAGTAGATGCGTCACTTTGTAAACCCCTGTGCCACATTATACCTGCGCCAGGTATAATGTATGCAAGGGGGGCGTATTGACGCAAGAAAGGGTCGTAGAAGTGACGCAGTGAAATCTATGAGATTTCACTGCGTCACTTCTAGGACACAAATGCGTCAATTTCTTATGCCTGACTCACAGCAGGCGTAAGACTGACGCAGGCCCTTTCACATGGGGCCTGCCCCATGTGAAAGGACACATTGCTGGAGTTGCGTCACTTTTGAGACACACTCCAGCAATGCGTCACTTTTGCGCCATACAGATACGTCAGAAATACTGACGTATCTGTAACTCCTTGTGACATGATGCATCATATTATAAATATGACGCATCCAGCATGTCACAAGGAGGGTGCAATGAAAAGTGACGCATCGCTGTTTTCACGCAGCGATGCGTCACTTTTCATAAATGAGGCCCCCTAGGGACTTTCAGAGGCTACTGGGTCTCTAGCTTTACACCAAGTACAGACAAACCTGCTGCTGCAGTTTCAACAATTCTATGGTATCAATGGTTTTGCCCTGTATTGTGTTCCTTATGTACAGTGACCCTCATCAGCGATCTTTTTGTACAGAGTTCTGGTACCCTGGTGGTCATGTTTGGGCTTTATAAAACACTATAAATAAATAAATATTTAAAGCTCTGGTGTACCATGAACCTCAGCACGAGTCAACATTGACAACTATGATGCCTTTTGGAGCAACAAATAACTGAAAATTAATCTTAATTCTACACAGAGGACTTTTCATCACAATTCACCATCACTATACACCCTCAAATTGTTCTTGCATATCATTTGTTTCGTGGCAGATAACTGATACCCATGTGGGTCTCTGCTGGGACCATTACAACTGTGTTTCTTTTTCATCATGTGGCTGACAAATCTAACTGTTTTTCAACTGCTACTGAATGGACATTACGTCTCTGAAGGAACCGTTCCACAACCCGGGGTTTGAGCACTTCAGCTCTATCTCTCATCCCACAGAGCTCAACAAGATCTCTACACTGGCAACATTACAGCTTTTCCTATGCCATAGGGCCTTGTCTGTAAGGATTCCTTATTAATATATAGTCCCCATTGAGACATTGCATTTGGCATTTGTGTTGAAGGTTCCAATGAATTATGGAATTATTCCTAATTTACTTTCAGGTCCACGGGACTTTGGTACTGTACAACAAATTACTGATTCATTTGTCTGTTTACGCTACCTTTGAAAATGAAGGTTCTCAGTTTCATGGTCTAAATTACAAAGAAATGTGTTGGTTATTAGGAAATTAACAAAAGCATTGAATCATGTGAAATGTACAATTAAACACATATACACAATAGGAACATTGCATTGCTTTGTAACAAATAAAAATACAACTTTCAGAGAAAGTTTTCCTATTCAACATTGCACATCTGCATTTTGCTACATGCAGAAACATAAACTTCAGAAAAATCTGAATAATCTGATTAAACACGATTAACACTCAGACTAAGGGCCTTATTACGATGGCGGTTGGACCGCCCACTAGCAGGCAGTTGGTGGTGATCCAACCCCTGACAGACCTTCAGTCCTACCGTGGGATTCAATGCCGGCGGTCGGACCCACAGTGGTTGCGGGGAAACAGTGCGCCTCTGCCAAGATCAGTGATCCAGACGAGGTGGCAGTCAGAATCGTATTCCCGAATAGGGGCAGTGCCAAGACAGGCACTGCCGTTGGGATTACGATATCCCTTTCCGACAGCCTTTTCATGTCGGGAGGACCGCCATGAAAAGGCTGTCAGTAATGGAAATTGGGAGCCAAAAACAGGACCCCTGTCCATCAAGAGCCACTGTAAAGTGGCCCTGGGGGAAAATATAGTGCCCCCACTCACCACCATTCACTGTGTGCCGTGCACAACATGGTGTATAGAACACAATGCTTGGATGAGGAGGAGGTGCTCCATACCACAGCGGCTAGTGCTGCAGCCCTTTTCCTTGGCCGTAGCACAAGCAGATGTGGTATGGAGCACTTTCTGACTGTCAGTACAGCGGTAAAATCATAATGCGGTGCTCAGAGATCCACATGCTTGTAGGGCAGTCTCCTGACAGTCGCGATAGTGGTCTGCGGTCCGACCGACCACAATCATTAGAAAACAACTCGACACTCCCCATTTATCCCTGATATATACCACACCCTTAACACTTCTTTGCGTGAATCCTCTGTTCCTGTTCTTTGGAAGCACGCCATGGTAACGCCTTCAGTGGATCCCAATGACTTGTCTAACTATCGCCCCATCTCTCTCTTACCAGCCTTCTCTAAGATCCTTGAGAAACACATCCACTTACACCTTTCCCAGGTTATTGAATCCCATCAAATTCTTCATCGCTCTCAGTCTGGCTTTAGAACTGGATTTTCCACCGAAACTACATTACTAGGAGTAACGGAGAACCTGCGCCAACACCTGGACAGAGGAGAAATGGCTGCGCTCATATTACTCGATCTTAGTGCAGCGTTTGATACTATTTCACACACCAAACTCTTAAATACAATTAACTCACTAGGTATTCGCGGTTCAGCACTGAATTGGATCTCCTCATTCCTCACCCACCGTACATTTCAAATCTTCTCTACTACATCCAACTCCAAAATTCACACCTCACCTTATGGGGTACCCCAGGGCTCAGTACTTAGTCCTTTACTTTTCAATTTGTACATCAGGCCTCTGGCTGACATTGTGGAACAAGTCGGTCTTACTCTATTCACTTATGCAGACGACTCCCAGATCATCTTTTCCCTTTCTAACAGTAACCCCAGCTATGCCTCTCTTCTTCAATCTGGTCTCGGGAAAATCGCTACCTGGATGAAAAACAATCTCCTAAAACTTAACGGTGGCAAAACCGAGGTCTTGATTCTTCGGAAAATTAAGGAACTATGGACCGCGGCTCACTGGCCTGCCGAGATGGGTCCACTCCCACTGCCCTCAAAACATCATCTGGATGCTACCTAATGACACCCCAAAAAACGGTGGTCCATGCCCTTATAACATACTGGCTGGACTACGGTAATGTCCTTTACTTAGGAGCTAACAAGGCAGTGAAGAGACGTTTGCAATTGGTGCAAAACTCGTCCGCAAGACTTATCTGCAATATTTCCAGATATACTCACATTTCGGGATATCTGCGTGACCTACATTGGCTCAGGGTTGAGAATCGCATCAAATTCAAGACCCTGAGCTATATGTTTAAAATCCACCAGGGCACAGCCCCACAATATCTGCAATCCCTTGTACGTCCCTACACTCCTTCTCACCCCCTCCGATCTTCATCTTATGGTAACTTCACTGTACCTAGAGTAAAACTCACTAGGATGGGGGGCAGTTCATTCTCCTACCTCGGCCCCACTCTGTGGAATTCTCTCCCCCTTGATATCCCCAAAGAAAGTACTTACACACTTTTCCGCAGAGCCATTAAGACGTGGCTATTCAACCAAAAATTCTGTTTATCAGTTGTACTTTGGTTACCAGTTCTCTGACCTTCCAGCGCCGGGAAACCCTTTTTGGGTAGCTGTCGCACTCTATAAACTCAATAAATAAATAAATAATAAGGCCCTCAGATACACTGAACATTTTAGTGAAAATCCTACTGCCCAACACTACAAGCTTTACAAGAAAATGTTACTGATAGTAATTTAACTGAAACGATTCATGGTATTTTCAATTTGACTGTATTCAGAAGGGTGTTTTTAATTTGACTATATGTCATTTTTATGTAAAGCCTTAAGGCTTAAAGAGTACTACATATGCTTCTAGGCAATCATTCCTGTCTTATTATATGCACATGTTAAATGTGCGAAAACAAATGAAAATGTTTTGGTAATACTTTATATTTCCTCATGAACAAGATTTTGAAAGTGTGCCTTGGCACAAAATTTGATTTGATAGATTATGCGCATTAGCAAATTAAAAAGAGCTTGTTACTACTTAGGGCCCAATTCTGATGTCATTCGGAAGGCCTCCAATCTGGGATTTGGTTTATCCGGATCCGTTCGTAGCCCTTATTTCCAACTCAAGTTTACACAGGTCCGAACGACCAAGTATGATGTGAAGATCGCGTAAGTGCTGACGGAATCATTTCCGGACCCAAACCACTCCGTACGACTCATTGGTAGCTGAATTATGCCGCGCTATGGATCCGATTTCCAACCGAGCGAGTATGATTCGGACAGCCGCTTTGCCTCAGTGCCAGCTAGATGAAACGGCTGTTGGAAGTGTACTTCGGGGGACCGTAGCAGGCCCCCCTGCACCCGGGCCCTCCAAATCTGTCACGGGGTGTGCCCATGGGTCATCCCAATACAGACATGCACCATGTGGTGCCCACCACAGAGTGCACACTTTTCCCCACCCACCCCTTTTCTGCTATGGGAGCCTGTGTATGCGTCTGTACATGGGCTCCCATAGAGTTCAATGGGAGACAAACCGAACCGAGTCTGCAAGTCTACAGCAGCATCGTACTTGCTCGTCCGTCATGTTTCACTCAGACAGCCCTCCGGTTCCGAGTCATACAGAGGGCTTTTCTAGAGTTATTAGAATCGGGTCCTAGGTCTAGGCGGTGAACTCCGCTCCGCTCATGGATTGTGAAGATTTTTCTGCACTGTGTGTTATGTGGAGCTTGCGGAGTTCTGAAAAACTCAGCTCCGGAGTTTTTTTCCTCACTCTCGTTCATCAACATCAAGTAGGCGAGCGCGAGTGAGGAAAATCCACCTTTCAGGGAGATTTTTCATTGTTCACAATAGTCAACATCAAGTTGGCGAGCGTGAGTGTGGAAAATCAACCTCCCGGCAATATTTTTCAATGCGGGCGGTCAGATTTCTCATTGCAAGTGGTCACAAATGCTCCCGACCACTCGCATTGAGAAACTGTCCGTTCGCGTTGAGACAGCTACTGCTCGAGTAAAAATACTCGAGTGGCAGAAAGGAAGCAGTGCCCACTTGCGCTGTGCATTGTGCCGTTCCCGATGATTGCACAGTGCGGACAAGCATCTGGCATTTATCTAATGCACTCCGCCACTTGTGGAGCTCTGCGTAGCACAGCTGAGTTTATTTTGCACTTCGCAGAACTCCGCGAACTACGTCCAGGCTCTATATTCCAAAAGAGGTGTTTTAACCTCAAGTGACAAGAATTCATTTTTATCCCTGAACAGCTTATTTTTCATCTGAAATTAAAAAACATTCAAAAATTTGACTTTTTATTGACTTTGAACTGTTGCGCAACAACTTCAATTTTTTAAACAAGCAACGTGGAAAACAATTATCTACATACAGGTGGCATTCTAGTTTTGGAACAACTATCTGTGAGCACTGGTCTTCTATCAACCTACAATGAACTGTTTCAAATAAATAGGTTCCCTACACTACACTACAGCTGTCCATCCCGAAGCATGCAGAAGTGGATGTATGACATTACAACGCATGCTTTTACCACGCATGCCTTTACAATGCGGTTTTTACAACGCATGCTTTTACAACGCATAGTGCTTTTGGGCGCTGGATAGGGAATAGTTTAATTTACTATTCCAACTCCAGTCCCCGTGGATAGTAGGGAAGGTGTTGGATAGTAAATTAAACCTATTCCCTATCCTAGAGCGCCCCCCAGCGCAATGCGTTGTAATGGTGTGCGTTGTAAAAGTTGCGTCGTAAAGGCACTGCGTGGTAAAAGTTGCGTTGTAAAGGATGTTTCCCTGCAGAAGTTGTTGGGTCATCAAAATCTCTAAATAATTATCCATCAGCAGTGTAAAAACCTGCCCTCACCAATGTATGGCCACAAGACATCTCTTCTTCATTGGATTCCATCAACAGCAAGGCTGTTTTCCATTTCCTCCAGCAATATTGGTAAATGATGTGCTTTCTCTGCTCCATTCAAATCGAGAGCTGTGCTATGTAATCTAACAACTACTGTATTGTTGTTTTCACAAGCCATCAACAAAGACCAAACACTGTTCAACCTTCAAATTCAGTGGGAAGCTCCACATCAAAATGGAGAAAGCAACACAGGTGCTTAGGACAGCATCCCTAGGCACGAAAGTAAATGTACCTGTTTCATTGTTTATTTTTTCACAGAAAGAGTTTTTCTGCTTACACTTTTTTGCATTCTTTATAATTTTCTTTCTCTTTTAGCACTAAGCCGCAATAATCAGAAAACATTTGTCAAGTTCCTTTTATTTTTCATTGTTCATTTCCTTGTGTATATTCCTTGCATATATTGTTCCACTTTATAATGATTAAAAAATATATATTTCTTTCTTATCAACTGGGGAATATTGAGAGGATTATGTTTTCTAGTACAGATACCCCTTTTTTATTTCAGTTTGAAGATGTGTTTTTGAACATGTAACAAGTGATGAATTATTATTTCATTAGATGCACATTTCTGGCATGTGCTTTTATTTGATAAATGTATAATAAATATGTCTGATAATCAAGATCAATCAAAATGTTCTCTTCATAATTCTATTATTTTATTTATTTTAATCAAGTGCATTTAGGCTTCTTTCTTTTAGTTTATGTTTCTTAAGCACATACATGACAGGTTTCATTTTAGCTATAGTCTCTATTTTTAGTTAAATATGTTTAGTTAACCTGTCCATCCTGTTTAACTTTTGCCACGAAACTGCATGTCATTATGATGTAAAGTCCTACAGTGTGACTCCATTTTAAATAGGTCACAAATGCATCTTAGGTACTGGAAGTCGCTATCTGAGTTAATGTGAGTCGCCATTTTCCTAAAATATGTGGAATCAATAATATTTCTGCCTTTGACGCAGATGTTGTCTTTGCCTATCTTTCCAAGAACTGTGAAAGTGTCCTATCATTCAGATATAGACATCAGACAGGTGCTTTTTTCAAGGTCAAATCATAACTATAACCATAAATAATGTAGTCTATTTTGGTGCATGTGTACCTTTTTATAACATCAACTGATATACATGATTATGTCAAAACATTCCTACAGTGACATAGCAAATTCCATCCTAGATAAGATACAATATACAAGAACTACCACTTGACTACTTAGGAGATAAACTTCACATAGGACACAGATGCAGACTGCAGATCCAGATGACCACAGCACCAGATTCCATCTCTACTGAAGAAGCCTCAAGCAAGACTCCCAGAGGCTCTGTGAAGCATTCCATGCTGCTTTTATGAACTGGCGCCAGGACTGTGTTCTTTCCCAGATGCAATCTCCTAGCTCTTGGCCTTGTGCTCAAAATAGCTAAAAAGCTATTCCAAACAGACAACAAAGCAAACCCTGTTGTCCACATATGTGTGCCACCTCCAAATCTCAGGCTTAAGTTGTATTATCATCGAGAACTAGCATATCGCTTAGAGATAGGACAAGGAGGGTGTAATGGTTATACATTGTGATATTACATTTTGTCCCTGTTTTCACTGTTATTGCTTAGATTAGCTGCTTTTTATCTTCAGGGGTGCTACCAATAGCATGTGCACTAGAGCCAGGCATTTTAAAAATCAATTTTAAAGTAAATATGTTGCACTACATATTGGTTCACTGATAGAAAATCGATGTAACAAAATATTGAAAAAAAAATATCGACTGCAAAAATATTGATTCCAATACCTTGACAGGTAATAACAAAAATATTAAATCAAAAATATTGAGGTAAAAAATATAGATGGAAAATATATAGATTTGAAAATATATATACAATAAAATATTATATATTAAATATTAATATTATTTTTTAACAAAATAAATTACATTTAATATACATTTTAAGTAAATATAACAAATTAACTTAGTTTAAAAAATTTAAACACACAATCATAATTATTTATACATATACATATAGTTACTTAAAAATACTTTATTAACAATTATCTTTATTTAATTTTTAAACATTAAAATTATATAAAAATAACATATATATTTTAATTAAAAAAATAAAAATTCTATAATAAATCAAAAAAAATAAACTATTCAAAAAACATGTCACTTACATTTTCCAATACAATAAGTGCAACAGTAGGGAAAGTGTTGGATAGTGGAATAATTACATTCAGTGATAGCAACAGTAGGAAAAGTGTTGGATAGCAAAAATACTATTCCCACTCCAGTGAGTGCAAAAGTAGGGTTAATGTTGGATAGCAGGGGAATTACTTTTACTATTCCAACTCCAGTGAGTGCAACAGTAGGGACAATATTGGATAGCAGAGGGGTAAAAATTACTCTTCCCACTCCAGTGAGTGCACAGTAGGGAAAGATTCACACTCCAATGAGTGCAGAGTAGGGAAAGTGTTGGATAGCAGATGGGCAAAAATTACTATTCCAACTCCAGTGAGTGCAACATAGGGAAAATGTTGGATAGCGGAGGGGTAAAAATTACTGTTCCCACTCCGGTGAGTGCAACAGTAGGAAAAGTGTTGGATAGTGAAGGGGCAAAAAATACTATTCCCACTCCAGTGAGTGCAACATTAGGGAAAGTGTTAGATAGCAGAGTAACAAAAATTACTAAAACCACTTAAAAATTGTAAAAAACTAAAAATATTACAGAATTTTAAAAAAATCATAAAAATAAAAACACAATATTTTAAAACTATAAAATGTAATATATTAAACATATAAAAAGAATACATATTATAATATTAATTACATATAACACTGCAGAAGGGATACATAGCATCTATAGCTTGCAGCTGTTTTTTTTTTGCTACAGCTAGTTTTTAACAATAACTTTTGAAAATATGTACACGCCACTGAAAGTTAGCACATGGGTCACCCTTTTAAATTTCTGTTGGGCATTCTCTGTACTATAGCATCGTTGATCAACAGCTCTTTTAGCTATTGTTGTTTCTTTGTTACCGGAGTCATTGCTAAATTTCCATTGGAGCAAAATGACCAACAATACTAGCTGTGCCACTAACAATTCCTCCAACATGCACCAAAATTGTATCCCTGCATTCAATCATACTTCAACTTCCTCCCATTTCCCAAGAGCTTTATCTTGTGGGTGTCTTCTGCCCAGTATGTCCTTTTCTAGGTTCCATTTTATTAGTTTGAGATTTTTAACAATGTTTCATTTTTATAGATCACTGTTTTAATTGATGAAGCTATCTAGATGGCACATGAACGTTGCACTCGTATTGTAACAATATATAGCACTCAAAAATGTATTTTTCCACTGTACGCACTTGCATTTTTACGTAACTCTTTTAAGGCTCCAATGTGTGTGAGTTTTTCCCTCTGGTATACTCACCATCCCATGTTTTAACTTTAATTTTTTTTATGAAATTGATACACTTTGATCCGTCAGTCAACTTTTTCCGTATAATGAAATAGTCCATTGCATGCGTTGGTGAACCCATTGTACTGTATTTTTCAGCGATAAAGTTTTTGACTGACTGTATTTATTATTGAACCATACCCCTTTAAAAGTAAAAAAACACACAAAAAATAAACAATTACACAAAATAAATATCAAATAATTAACATTAATTAACAACTATATAATAATTGTCGGGGCGGAGCTTACTCGCAACAGCAATAGCCACCATATTTGATAGCTCTGCGTGACCATTGCAGTATCCGGTATTAAACCTACATCTGCAGTGTCATTTCTACCCTGCAATGCACCGCTGCTTTCTCCGGTCAGCAATCGGATCAACACAAGCGAACTTGAGATGTCCCGTGACCAGAGTGGAGTGTGCTACTGGCATCGGTGGTGCGAGGCCTGCTCTGATGTCTGCGGTTGCGGCTGGAGTTGACCTGCCCCGCCGGGAGCACTGTGGCAGCCTTGGGATCGCGCTGATCTCGACTTCACCAGAACACCCTTGGAGGCCGGTGTGAAGATCCGCCCGTCGGCGCTGCTTCTAAGATGTGCACTGACAGCGCTGCAAAGGTGGAATACCCCGGTGGCACAGAAAATCAACTTTCCGTATAATGAAATAGTCCATTGTATGCGTTTTTGAACCCATTGTACTGTATTTTTCAGCAATAAAGTTTTTGACTGACTGTATTTAATAGTGACCTATTACCCCTTTAAAAGTAAAATAACACACAAAAAATAAACAATTACACAAAATAAATATCAAATAATTAACATGAATTAACAACTATATAATAATTGTGGGGGCGGAGCTTACTCGCAACAGCAATAGCCGCCTGATTTGATAGCTCTGCGTGTCCATTGCACTATCCAGCAATAATCCTACATCTGCAGTGGCATTACTACCCTGGAACGCACCGCTGCTTTCTCCGGTCACAATCAGATCGACACACCCCTAGAGGCCGGCGTGAAGAGCCGCCCTTCGGCACTGCCTCTAAGGTGTGCACTGAAATCTCTGCAAAGGTGAAATACCCCGGTGGCACAGAAAATCGGAGGCGTGTTGGGCTGACCTACGCGGTAGGGAAATGTCAGCGAACCGCGCTGCAGTCGCCATCTTGTCTCCCTCTGGTAGCGGATTCCCCCCGCGGCGATGGGGAGCATGTCGGCTGCAGGCCTGGACGGCTTCCTGCGAGTGACGCAGGGGGCAAGAGGAGACCCACGGGCTGCTAAATAAGAACTGTGCGGGCAGGGAGGTCTGGCGAAGCTGTCCCCATAGGCAACGCTGGGAGAGCACCATGTGGAAGCATTGGGACGCTTGTCTGCACGGTGATTTCCACCATTATTACTGAAGTATGCTGACACACTCTGTACCAATGGGGGCCGGTTTATTTGTTATTTTGGGAGCAGACTACCAGCTTCTTGGCCTGGTGAGCTTCTTAGATATCTTAAGCCTCCTGCCGAAGCAAACTGGTTCTTCTTGGTCGTGTGGGCTGCATATGTCTGTCGGGCTGTCTGAACACATGGTGTAGCAGCCGAGTCTCCCGCACAGAAGAAGATATTCCCAGTGACAGCTGCCAGCTGGGTATTGTGAGGTGGCGTCGTGGAGCTCTGCGTGATCCCTCCTGCAGTGGTAAGATACGGCATAGGTTCGCTGAGGGAGCATATTGGCCCTTGCAGATGGACATTGAGAGTTACCTCACCTTACGTGGAGTATCTACTAGGGGGAATCGGAGAAGAGGACTGGTTTGGCTGCGGCATACGCAGCTGTTGGCGAAACACTATCCTAAGCGAGGCACGGTCGGACAAGATACCCCCCACAGGGCTTGTACCCTTCCCCCACTTCAGTCCAGAAGGTTGCCATGTAAGTGGCTGAGGATCTGGAATCCTAATTGAGATGGGCAGAGTGGACAGGTTGCAGCCTAAGCTCAACTTCGAACAAAAAAAAAGTCTAAGGGTAAAGACATCAGTTCGGAAGATGGGGACAGCCCGTCAGACCCTTCTCAGGAGGTATGCGGAAGGGGATATTCGGTCCATACTGGTAGTGATGGAGAAAGGCCTCCAGAGTAGTCTGTCGACCCTGGGGAATAAAACCGACTCCCTCTCTAATAGAATGGGCAGAATGTCTGAAAGGATTGACACACACACAAAGAGGCTGGACATGTCAGAACGCCAGATCACGGAGGTCGAAGAAGCACAGATGGAGTTGGACACTGAATGCAAGCAGATGGGACGCGCGTTGCAGGTCCTTCAGGACAAAGCGAAGACCTGGAATTACGATCTCGTAGGAACAACTTACGTATTACGGGCCTTCCATAGTTGACCCCGACAGGCAACATGGAGAAATTCATAGAGAAATTGCTAGTCACGCTACTGGGTACTGAAACTTTTTCTCTTATCTTCGTGGTCGAAAGTGCGCATTGCTCTCTGGGACCACGTCCTGTCCCTGGAGCCCCTCCTAGACCGATAATAGAAAAACTGCTTAACTATAGAGACAGAGATTGGGCACTGAAGGCAGCGAGGGAGAAACATACGCTGCAGTATGAAGGCTCGACCATCTCCTTGTATCCAGACTTTACAATTCGGGTGCAGAAAGCCCAAAAGCAGTTCGCTCCCCTGTGGCGTCAACGGTGTGACCTTCAACTGGACTATGCCATGTTTTACCCAGCGAGGTTACAGTCAATCGACAGGGACAATCCCGCATCTTTACAGACCCAAAGACCTTAAAGGAATGGGCCAAGGAAAAGAGGAGCAGTCCAAAGTGGATCCTCTCGGAGGGGGCGGTTGGAGGCCAAATGGAGGAACAGGACTCACTGAGAGACTGCAGGGATTTCAGATAAGAGGGTCTTGCTGGGGGAGAGTTTGCTGATGATTATGTGACCTGTGTTTACTGCTTAATTGCAGTAAAACATTTTTTGCATGTGCAGGATCTGGGGGTTGGAGCCGGGATGACTTTTTGAGTGAAAGATTTGCACTCTGGGGTTCTATCCACATAATCACAGATAAGAGGGACTTATCAGGGGAGAACCTGCTGGGAACCATGTGTCCTGAGATGGGGACACAATAGAGGTAAAATGATCTGTCAAGAAGAAGGCGATGAATCTACCTGCAGATGTACAGCACTGTATGCATAGCACACAGGGGCGGAACCTGGTTTGGTCCGGTTCTTCTCCATTGAGTGGAGTAACATCCGCCCGCGGGGGAATCAAACTGTTGAGAATGTTTTTGGGGGGGTGGGAGATGAGGGGGTAAGGGGGGGTTTCTCAATAGGCTAATAACTACTGGATCAGCCACAATGCATGTTTGTTCAACGCAGCAGAGGGGGGTTTCTGTGAATTCTTGTCCAGGCACAGTTGGGGAATGCCTTTTGTGGGAGGGGGGTGGAAGGGTTATGAGACTGCTGTGTGGTATTTATTTCTGTGTTATCACCAGGTGGAATGATATTAATTTTGTATACTGCATGTTCCAATGGCTTGAAGGAGATTACAGACTGTACATCCCCCATGCCTGACCTCACTGACATGAGTAGACCCACCCCCTAACTGTACGATTAGGGCACTCACGTGGAATGTAGGACGCCTTAATGACCATATGAGGTTAAAGAAGGTCCTTGCCTATCTGGTCAGATTTAATGTGGAGGTGGCGTACTTGCAGGAGACTCACCAGCCTCGAGATAGCCCCGTGCTACATAGCAGGGGCTTATTTGGCAATGTACTTGCTGCGGGTTTCCCAGCACATGTGCGTGGGGTCCTTATGTGGGTTAACTCTAGGTCTACGCTCAAACTGGAACCTCTATACACTGACCCAGAGAGACGCTGCGTGATATCTAGGTGTAGGGGTAGGGGAGTGGAGCTTCTGCTAGTAAATGCTTGGGCCCCAAACTATGATAACTCTGCTTTTTACACTTCCTTACTTGAGTTGGTCTGTAAGTGTGGTGAGGACGAACTACTTTGGGGGAGGGATTTTAATATGGTGCTGAAACCACAGAGAGACAGGTTGGGGGCCTGACAGACCACTTACATCAGCAGCCCAAACGGTTGTAGATTTGTTAGTGCACCTTGACTCGGCATACCATAACCTCCACACACGAATAGATTACTAGTTTGCTACTAGTCGACTTTATTATCGGTTACGGCACTGTGAGGTACACTGTTAGATCATGCCCCACTGCTGATAATGGTTGACACTTCACAAAAATCCATTACCCTTCACATGGAGATTCCCACCCTATTCGCTGCTAGATGCTGGGTTTAAGGAAGACTTGTCAGAGGTGATTGAAACCTTCTTCGCTACCAATCTAGGTTTAGTTGATATCTTTCAGGTAGTTTGGGAAACATTTAAAGTATACATCCACGGTATCACGATGTCCAAGCACTCTGGGGTTCTGTGATTGATCAGTAAAAGGCTGTCAGATTTAGAGAGCTCACTGAAGATATTAGAGAGCCGTCCCCAGGCAGGTACTGATGATGCACTAGTTTCCGAGTTTAAAGCGCAGCTGGCAGAATACCACAACACTGCTGATGCGGAAGTCAAACACCTGGGCAAGTATGCCACTGCCCGCACTTACGGGGAAGGGGAGAGGCCTGGGTCCGTGTTAGCACAGCTTCTAACAAAGAGACATTGGAAAACAATAGTCACAGAGATAACATCGAAAGAGGGAGACACCATCGTAGATGAAAAGGAGATAGTCGGGAGGATCCGTAGATACTACTCAGACCTCTTCTCGACACGATGCGATGGCTCGGAGTCGGAAATATTAGAGTACTTGTCCTACATCAAGCTCCCATGGATAACTAACACACACCGTGAATTGCTTATGAGACTTGTGGAGAAAGAAGAAATTATTCTTGGATCATCGAGTATGAAGTCGTGTGGCGCCGAGGGGGTCGATGGCTTGACGGTAGCCTTTTATAAGGCGTTTCTGGATTTGTTGCTCCCACACTTAGCCACACTCTTTGATGATATCTGCGTTAGGGGTACTATGCCGCCGTCCATGAACGAAGCAATTATTGTGGCTATCTTGCAACCTGGCAAGCCTCCGACTGAGTGCCCCTCATATCGCCCACTTTCTTTGCCTAATGTAGATACCAAAATATTTGCAAAGATTTCAGCCACACGACTGGTCCTGCTATTGGTAGCACCGGAGCAAGCTGGTTTTGTCCAGAGTAAAAACTTAACCTATAATTTGCAGGCAGTGCTTGGGGCTATACAGCACACTGAGCCTAATATACTGGCGGTTCAGTTTTCCTTGATATGGAAAAGGCTTTTGATTCTGTGGAGTGATCGTTTATGAGACAGGTTCTGCAGCGGATGGGGGTGGGGCCTGTCTTTTTACAACTGGTAGGAATTTTATGCAATGCGTCCACTGCTAGAATAAACATTGGTAACCTGGTGATGGGCCCTATCAGCATTACCAGTGGCATGCCGCAGGGAAGCCCATTATCCCTTATAACCTACGCGTTGGTTGCCAAACCCTTGGCATGTGCATTCGTGAATATCACAGATTTAAAGGTAACAGATTCCCTATTTACGAGTTGATCATCTTGGCTTACGCAGATGACACTTTACTATATGTCCACGACCCAGAAAATCATCTCTCTTCTGCGCTGCGCAAGGTGGTGCATTTGAGGGCGGTGTCGGGCTTAGGGTTATTTGGGTTATTTGGTCAAAATCCGTGATATTCCCCCTGAAGCCTGCCACTGTTCCATTCCAGCTCGACTATTCACTACAGTGGACAACGGACACGGTGCAATATCTTGGGATTAAAATCCACACGGAAAATTATGGAGTAGCTATCGATAAGTTGGAGGACTTATATGAGTTGGGACTTCACCTTCATTATTACTTTGGCGTTTTTGTCTGTTCTTTTTTCACTACGAAGAGAGAGCGACCAATGATGAGAAGTGAGTAAACTGGCAATTGCATGCCAGGAACCCCCTCGGGTGTTACTACCGTGAGGCGCTCTCTCTTTGTTCACACATTTTTTCACTCTTTCCACTAGTGGGAACTAGATTAGACCTTAGTAAACTTGTTAGTAAACACACCACGACCTATAGACAAGTGTTAAGCAAACACATCTGGGGTAGGAGTACGACTGATTGTGCAACTCTGCTTTTGGTCATATGACGATTTGGTGTTGGTGGAGGAGGTATTTTTGAAATGTATTCCTATTTGTGTTACTGGTGTTCTTGGGGGAAGGAGTGGAGCTCAACTGTATCTCTACAAGACCATTTCCTCTGGCTAGCAGAGGCTATGTCTATAATTTGAATGTGCCTTATTTTTCACTTCCATACGTAATGAAGGATTAGTCATTAGTAATACAGCAAAATTCGGTTTCCATATGATGTGTTTTCTGTTTTACTATTAAATATTGTGATATATCATTTGTTTCACTCTACATTTAAAATATGTTTTCTCTGTTTGAAAAATGAAATAACACGCTGCATTTAGGAAGTGATCCAGAAGCTTTTCTCTTTTGTTAAAGAGCAAGCTCTATGTTAGTCTGTTATGTGAATCAGACTTAGATATTCTAAAGACTTTTACCTGGTCTCCCTAGAGGTGAACTTGACTTCAATCCTCTTGTTCCTCTTGTAATATTCTTTAGAGACAGTCTTCATGTCAGTCTATTTACTGATTAATAGAATATTTAGAGAGCGTTTCCCTTATTCTTATTAACCAGTCTTTATTACAGAATTAGATTTTACTTTATACTTAGAATATTTTGCTATTGAATGATGCTGATTTGAATTGATTAACCATTTGCCTATTTGCCTTCTGTAATGAATCTTCAATTTTAAATAAACCTTCATGGTTTGTACTTTGAATCTTGTCTGGTGTGGATTATCCTGTGTGGCTTTTTCTGTGTGGGATTTCCTGTAATTCAATGCCTATGGCCTTCTTCCTTTGGGCTCACATGGCACGATCCATCCAATTAGTCCTATTAGTAGTAAAAAAGCAACAACATAAGTAAAGGCGTATGTGCTATTTCCCTTCTAGCTGAATTTGAACCTGGAGAGCTGCAGTTGGTGAGACTTCAAAGGGGACTGTGCTGAACTTGGTACTGCTTCTGCTGTACAGGGGTTCGGTTGAGCTTTGATTGATTTGTGCTGCATAGATCGTCTAACCCTAGGGGGCACCTGCCTAGTCTACCAGAGTATGGACACCCAGGAAAGGGGAAGTTGTGAGTGGTATACCAAGGCACAGTAGTGCTAGTGCCAGTTCTTTCACTTGTGGGTGTTACTATTTCCTGTGGAATATTCCATTTTCATTGTGTAATAAAGTATTTCTTTCATCCCTAAAGTAAAGCATGGTCAGATCGGTTTTTTGTCTGATCATTAATCTCTGAATTGTGAGTTTATGCACAGTACCTCCCTGAAAAGTCTGCGACTGCTTGCTATTGCTGAGAATCACGTGATGACGGGGTTGTACTTGCCCATTTTACAATGCCACAGTAGTATGGACCAGGGCCGGACTGGGAACCGAAACCAGCCCTGGCAAACTGCTCGGCTGGGCCCCTTGGGGACAGGGGGGGTGCGGCTGAGCGGTATGCTAGGGCCAGTTTCGGCTGATTTTGTTACAGGGGGCCCATATTGCCAGCCCCGGTTACAAAAATGTCGCCTGGTGCCCGCTACGACCAGTCTGGCCCTGGTATGGACTCCCCGGATACTAGAAGCAAACAACCTCAGCCCCAATGTCTGGGCCCAAGTAGCCCCTGCTGGTCATATGAACATACAGGGGATCTGACAGTGAATTCTTGTTCGTGCACTAGATTCAATAAAATAACTAACCATAATAGAATACAGATAACAAATATTGAACATATGTGTGAAAGGCAAAGCTGTAGGAGCACATTTCCAAACCACTGCATACCATTGTATAATCACCAGAAAGGAATCCCTGTTGGAAACCACCGAGCATGGTCAAAGGGATCAGGAGAAGCTGCCGTTTATCTTTCATATGGCGTAAGGTACCTAGAAAATATGTAGACATGGCCACATCTTCCTCTTCCTTTTCCTGGCCTTCTTTGAGATTAATTTGATCCAGAAATGTTGCAACTATCAGCACTGCCAGCACACCACAACCTGCCCAAAAATACAAAAGAACAGTCAGGAGGTAGGCCCATTATTGGTGTCAAGTACTGCTTGCAGCAAAGTAAATAGTACACATTAACAGACTGTGCTCCCATCAGTGCGGGCATGATGGTTGGAGTTTGTGCCTGCATTGAGTACAGCACATTTTTTAGTATGATCAGGCGCACTGTGAAGGACGCTCCTAGCTACGGTTCTGCCACAGCACAAACAAGGTCAGTGCACTCAGTTTGGAATCCAGGCCTAGGTGTAATTTGTCAAGGAAACAAATTATTCTTCATGGTTAGTCTGATCCTAAGGGGTCTATTATGATGTTGGACGGATCACCACCGCCCGACATCATCCTCCTCATCCCCGTCCCGGCTCCAATTTCGCAGCACATGGGAAGACCGTCCGCCACTTTTCCACCCGATCGATGAGTCGACCATGCGGAAAAGTGTTGAATGTGGTGGCGGTGTCTGCTAGACACCGCCATCCATATTACAATGTCAGCGGGAAACAGCCTTGCCGCCACGGAAAGGCATGTGGATTTCTCAGTTGGGGGCCTGTTGCGGGATGTTGGGGAGGCACATCGGGGGGACCTATGGTACCCCCCTGGATTTGCATGGACAACGTGGTAGGCACCGAGAGGTGCATGCCACATTGGGCATGCAAATGCCTTTTTTGTATTGCGGCAGGTGCTGCTGACAGCACCGCCTGCCGCAATGCAATAAATGCGAATGCGCCCGCCAGTGTGGCAGGCGCATCCTAATTGCACATGCAGGACCGCCGCACACATAGCAGGCAGTCCCATTTCCCGGGGTGATGGCGGGCGGACATCGTAATAGACCCCTAAGTGCCAGATTGACAAAATGTTCACGTAAAACAGTGCTGCAACCAAATTTGCTGCACTACATTGCGTGAGTAGAGAGCCATATCTACTAAAATTGGCCAGTTGCTGCTGGGATCCCCTGCACTGGTATGCAACGAGGCTCACAGCCTCGCAGAGGTGAGTGTGAGCTGTCTAGCATAGACATTGTACTGGAAGCTACAATTCCTAAGCCGAGATAAGCTCTGAAGCATCCCATTCTTTGGCTATGTGTTGTGCACTGCAGCAGACATGCAGCATGTGGATTTGTTTGAGAAACGAAAACATATCTCCTTTTTTGAGCCTGCTTCGAGGAGGAGCATTGACGCAAAGCCAAGTCTGGCTATATTAGGTCAGGATTTGAGTCAAACCATATAGGTGCTTGCTCACCTACACAAGTAACAATCCACTAACGTCGCCTTGAAGCAAAACCACATAAAGCAGTTCGAGGTGCCATTTGCGGTGAAAATAGAGCAGCTTTCCAGCAGAAAATACAATTACCTTTTGAACTGGAAAGTAAATACCCTTGGGCGAGCTTTCATGGGATTGCATGGCTTTGTGTGACTTTGATCCAGGGCAAAGCCTTAGTGCTCCTCGCCCTAAATGTTTACTTACACTAAAAGAGAATCAATGATTGAAGAAAAGGTTCTCACACCAGTAGACAAACATTGGTTGATTACTGATGTTCCTGAACTGTCAGCTCCCCAAAGTAACAGATGTCAACATTCTTACTCATAGAACACACTTACATGAGTCACAGTTTTTTCTATGAAGAGCCATGTCTTACTCAGAAACAAATCATGAGTATGTGACAACTATGCCCGGAGTAAAAGGTAAACTACTCACAGATAGTGATTTGTGAAAGATGTCTGATTATTTAGAAGCGATTTAAATTCAAGACAGGGGTAATTCACATCTAACCTTACAATACACTTTGTGAATCAGATGCCATATTTTTATGAAAGAAATCCATTAGCCAATACTTTCGAGTGACTTACCAGAGTGCTCTTAACAGGATCTAGATGTGCAATAAAAGGAAAACTAACCTATATTAATGAAGTTTGCCTTTAATACAAATATATTTCTACGATATTTCATGGAAATAGATAACACCAAACCTTAATGTCTGTGTAGGCACAGACTAGCACATGCATCAACAATGCCATCTGCTATTCCTTATTAGCGAAAAATAAGGATTCCCTAATAAGGAATAGCAAAAGGCTATGCATGTAGAAATCGCTTAAAAAATAGCGATTTCTAAACATTCTTTAATTGCGACTCGCAAATTGCGAGTCGCAATTAAGGAATACCTCCCCATTCATTCCAATGGGCCCAGAGTCCCATAGGAATGAATTGGAAGACATTCTCAAATTGCGATTCTCAATGAGAGAATCACAAAGTTCACAAAGTGAGAATGCAATTTCAAGGGTGTCAGGGTGTCAAAAGGACACCCTGTTGCACCCCTGAAACCTGCATATGAGTACATCTTGCACACACACATGCCCCAAGGGCATGTCTGTGTGTAAAATGGAACTTTGAAAAATTACTTTTGCCCGTTTGTGACGGGGTTTTTGCTTTGATGCAGGTGGGCCAATGTGTGGGACTATATTACATGGGATTTCAGATAATTAGAGGGAGATTCTGTTTTTGAGTACAGAATATGCCACAACATCCAAAGTTGCCCAGGGTTAATGGGAGGCAAGTTAAGAACCTTTCATTGTTTACTACAGATAGATTCAATGAGACTTCCCGGTCCGAGGGGCCGATTAGGATTGCGGTTTTTCCGCATCCTCCGGGCCGGCGGAAGTGTCCGCCAGCCCGGAGGAATGCCAAAAAAACGCTGCGGAGCCTTCAAAGCACCCCGCCAGATTAGGATGGCTGGGGGGTCAGGAAGACCGTCCGCCGCTTTTCCGCCACGGTCGCCTTATGACCGCGGCGGAAAAGCTCTAATATGGCTGGCGGTGTCTAACAGACACCGCCAGCCAAATTGGGATGGGGCATAACACATGCCTTTCCGCGGAGGATTCTCCGCCGTGGAAAGGCATACAGTGTTTTCTTTGGGGGCCCGTTGCGGGCCCCAAGGGTGAAGGGGGGTGGGGGTGCACGTGGGGGGTACCTATAGTACCCCCCTGCATTTGCATGCACAAAGCGGCAGGCACCGTGCTGTGCCTGCCGCTTTGTGCATGCAAATGCGAAGCATTCATATTTAACCTTGCGCCGGGTGCTGCTTCAAGCAGCACCCGCCGCAATGTTAAATATTGAGGATGTGACTGCCAGGGTGGCGGTCACATCCTAATTAAACTGGAGGGAACGCCGCAGCCCCTGCGGACGTTCCCTCCACCTCGGGGGTCACGGACGGACGCAGGTCCGTCCGCGATCCTAATCGGCCCCCAAATACGGACATGCAGAATATTAAATTAATGATATTTACATTAAACATTTAAAAAAATCTTACCATAAAGGTCCATAACTCTCCTACCACTTTTTAATTTAAGATGAAGCGTTCCAGACTTAAAAATAGAAAAATCGTGCATGGTTATCTGTTTTCAAAACGGCAAGCCCGATAGGGCTTTGTCTTGCATTCATGTTACCTACATTGGTAAAAGAACATATATTAAATATTTTAATTACTTTTTAAATTATTTACTATGCAACCTAAACACTCTTCAAGGGTGTGGTGCGTTCAATCTTTCCAAAAAGAAGCCAGAAAGAACGGTGGGGTTCTTAACTATTTCACACAAACAATGTCATATATATTAGAAGTCCAAATCAAACTTTGTAATTTCACATGGCCTATCAGTTTGTAAAATGTATATAATATAATATATAATATATTATATATACGGCCCTTGGCCGTCATTGCCAGGAAGAAGCAGGGCATGGTAAGACATTGCTGACTTTTACAATTGATTGGTTTTATGGTGTTTCCTGGCCTGCATTGCATGGCATTTGTGATCTGCTGAACGCCCAAATGATTATCAGAGCAAGCTCAACCAAACGAGGACCCCAAGATTGCCACTCGTGCACATGGGAAGAGTTTTTCATACTATCCCTAATATAAAACTGGACTGGGCTGATTGTTCCTGTACATCAGAATAACTTTGTGCTGACTTTTGTATTTTTAAAGTCGGAGTTATTCCTTTTTTTTCATCTTTTTGCTTTTAATTGGTGAAATGTTATTCCATTTGCTCCAGTGTTCCTGTGAGTGACTGCCTTGTATCAGGAGTGGTGTGGGCCTTGTAAGAGGGATAACTCAGATCCCCCTCTCCCTATACAATGGGGAAACGTACCTGTGTTGTAAACAGGGCCGGACTGGCTACCGGGCAGTTGTGTGTGCTGCCGAGCTGGGGGCTAATTTCTCTGTGGTGGGGGCCTATTTCGTTGATGGGGACCTGCGTGCGCATTGAAATAAAAAAAGCAGAACGAATTTCGTTTTTCACACGCAGGTCCCTATCAACGAAATCAGCCCCCAGCTCGGCAGCACACACAACTGCCCGGTAGCCAGTCCGGCCCTGGTTGTAAACAGTCCCACCAAAAAACGACCACCGCTCCTACGTTACTGCCGAACTCGATTGACAGAATGCTCCAAAGAAAGATAGGGGCGGTAACAACAGAAATTGAACTTACTGAGAGGAGCCTTTCTTTAACTCCTGATCTGTGCCCCTTAATGGCAAACCAGACTCCATCCTAAGCCCCCATTTTGCCCCCAAGACCCCAAACAGACATACTGTACCTTTGCCCACAACAAGAAGTAGTCCCTGAAATAGAAAATCATGAGGGGGTGCCACCAATACCTTACGTAAAATTGGCAAGTGCAAGCAAGCAAGTAGGGGGCACCAATGAGTAAGAAAGCCAAATGAGGGTCTACAACCAGTTCAATTACCCCCAAGAGACTGCACTGCCAGCACACAAACCACTCTAGTTTACCCTTTTTGGGTCCAGAACATGGTTGGTGACCTTCTAGCACAAATAAAAACTGTCATAAAAGAAGGAATTGCACCACTAGCTGAGCGCCTATAACATCTGGAGACACTGGGGAACACCAGGGCAGCAAACATGAGTAATGACCCTGTTCAGTCTGTGTTGAGGGGGATTGATTTTAGCTGCCAGGCAGCGATGACAAGCTCGACTTCTGTGGACAGTGAAGGGATTCTTAGGAGTCAGGACTCTATTAATTTATATGGGATGGCCAATCTAACATCCAAGCTAGCAAGGGTGATAAACCAGTCAAGCCTCCTCCATCAAGACCGGATCAACAGCAGGTGCAAACTCATACCGTTAGTTTATTAGCTAAGAACTCCAAGGCCGATCCCAGAATTAACAGCCTAGCAAACTGTGCAGGGAGGAAATACAAATGTCATTACCCCAACAGGGTCTAGCGACCGCAGTGAATGGCGTAGAGGAGTAGAGACTATAGCGGGCAGCTCAAAAGTGACGAGTCAACCAACTATTAATCTACCCCCAGCTGTATCTCCATATGTGGCCGTGCTGGGGGGAGTACCGGTGCTTAAAAATGGCCAGCGCGAAACCTACTTGGAACTTAGGAATAAAAGCCTGTTCTGGCTGGCAAGGCACAGGTAGATACCTTATGTTATTATTATTATTATTATTATTATTATGATAGAGCGGGAGAGATTATTATGGTCCGCAGAGTGGGTTGGGTTGGAACCAGCCCCAAGCTGAAGCAGGGAGACTGTGTAGTCATACATTTTTAGAAATCACCAGTTGGTTATTGACACAAGAGAATAGACCCCAGGAGTCAAGTACCGAGATACAATCTGCATCATTAGAAATATTTTTACCCATGTGCTCACCAACCAGACTGGGCTCTTACCTCTGTAGACCTTGTTAGACGCCCATCAAATTTTCAGGACAACGGTCATAGGTACCCCCCTCTGAAACCCCTACTGTTTAAGGTACTAGTATTTTTACAGAATTGAGGGCCTTGAAGAAGTGGATTGACAAATAGAGGGGGAGAGTAAAGTCTTTAAAGGGAGATTAATAGGTGAGGCCGAGGTGCCTAGTGCAGACCAACTAGTTGAGCATAACAGTCTTGGGGTAAGGGCAGACATGCGGGGTAAGGAAATTCCAACGCAGTGGGGAGTCGGTGACTGTGCAATATTAATGGAAAGGTCTTCAGAACCACTATTTTCCCTAGTGCCCAATTCCTTAAAACGCATCGAGATGGTGACAAAACTACCTACTGGGAGCTTGGGCAATGCCTCTGTGGCTGCATTAGGAGGCGCACAAATAAAAGACAGTCATGCACATGATGTTGCCAAGGGCACACAGAACTTATGGAGGAAACTAAAAGTCTTATTATGAAATGTTGCTGGCCTGAAAAACAATCTATCCTCTTCAGATTGCGGACTATTCATGGACCAATTCGATATTTGTATTTTTTTCCAGGAGACCTGGGCACGCCAAGATTTGCATAGGGTGGGGTTTGGGTCATTTAACATCCCATCCACCTCAGGCGGAAGGGGTAGACCTTCTGGGGCCTCTATATTTGGGTAGGCTCCCACCTTGGCTACAGCCAAACAGCTGGATTCTTTTTCCAATGACATCCAATGTGTAGTGCTTAACTTCCCAAATAATTTGGGACTGGCTCCCATTAATGTCTACTCCTGCCCTGTTAGCATGACCAAGGAATCACCAACTTTTGATCACCATACTTCTTTTATCCCCACAGTCCCCCCTAATGCTTGGATAATAGTGGGGGGAGATTTTAATTGTCAATTTGAGCCACTTCCTGATAAGACAGGTTCAATTCGTACTGAGGAGGATGGATATTGGTCCATTCCTGAACCACAAATTCCACCAACAAAGGCCTGGTCTCCACTGGCAATCCAGATAAATGCATTTACCCTGACCCATTCTCTGAGAGCATGCAATGACCGGACAGTCTCAGATACACCAGGGAACTTCACTTTTAATAGAACTGGCCAAGCCTCCCTTGTTAATTACATCCTAGTGGAGACAAAGCATTGCCGTAGAGTTGTTGATTTTGCAGTCTATTCTCATCATGACAGCGATCACACCACTTCATCCATTGTATTGGACTAACCAGACCTGGGAATTGCTCTGACTACTAGCTCCACTGTAGATAGTGGGCTAATGTTGGCCAACAACAGGAAAAGAATAAAATGGGAGGCAATACACCAGTCACCAGGGAAGCTGTCAGCGTTATAAGCAGCCATAGTCCCGGTCTTAATATAATTAAGTGAACTGGTCTCAGGGACACCCACTCCTGACTCTTCAATTAAATTGCAGCATTGCACGCAGGGATGACATCTAAACTAGCGGATGTGTTCCACCCAGAGATGCATACCAGGAGGAATAAAGCAGCCATCCACTCCTGGTTTAATGACAATTGCTGCAAGGCCAAACGGGATCTATTGGTGGCTATCAAAGCTAACAATAAACCACTCATTAGGTAAAAGAGGGTGTTGTATAAAGAGATTACACGTCTAGCAAAAGATGACGAGGTTCTGGTCAATAGTCAGCACGGGTAGTAGTGAGTGCAAATTAGCAGTAGAACCCAATATAGCCGCAGAAGTGTGGGAAGTGCAATTTCAGGCTCTGTATACCACCAAGGAAATTCTGGGCTCCTCCTCCCCCTCAGTACCATCTTTGTACAGGGATAACTGCGAAGAAGCTTCACAGTTCACTCTGTCAGAAATGGTAAGTGCGATAAATAATTTCTCGTCCAGCAAAGCTCCTGGATTGGATAAGATCCCGGGAGATCATTTCCGGCATGAGCCAAAAATGTGAGGACCCTATTTGCAGACCCTATTCAATGCCAACCTGAAGGGTATGCCAATCCCCGAAACCTGGGCTGGGGCAGAAATAGTCCCAATTTTCAAAAATGGTTCCCCTCTCCTACCAGCCAGTTACAGACCGATCAGCCTGATTGACGTGGCACAAAAGCTTTTTGCGTGACTAATCCTTGATCGCCTACAAGGTTGGATGGAGGACCACGCAATCCTAAGCCCATATCAGGCTGGTTTCAGGAAGAACACTTCCACCATTGACCAAATTTATAGATTACAACTAATCCTTTGGAAAGCGTTGAGAATGGAGGGTGGAAGCCGCTACGTAATTTTCGTGGATCTAAGTCGGCCTTCGACTTAGTGCCCAGAGAAAAATTGTGGGTAGTACTTATAGAAATGGGGATTCCCCTTATCTGCTGGCCATACTCACACATAAGATTACATGATGCTAACCTGTTTTGCCTCTTTGTCAATGCATTACTGGCCCAACTTACTGAGGTGAGGGAAAATGATGCACCCAAATTGCCAAGGTCCCCGCAATCATGTTTGCCGATGACACCCTCTTAATGTCGAAATCCCCTGTTAGCATACAAAGGATTTTGGACTGTTTTGCCATCTTTTGTAATAAACAGGGATTGGAGATTAATAATAACCAAAAAACAAGGTTATGTTTTTTATCCACCCAAAACACTTCATTCCAACGTATTCGAATATTTAGGGGTCACCCTGACAGAAATTATGGAGTCGGGCCTGCAAATTGCTAAATCAAAACTTAGATTAGCTCAGACATCTGTAGGAATCATTAAATTGTTTAGAAATTCTTCCTCCAAACCTGCAGGCCCCATAGCAGAGATTTACAAGATGCAAGCAGAGGTGCGACATTATATGGCACTGAATTATGGGGGTATTGCTGCTATCAAGATCTGAGTAAAGTAGAAAATAGCTTTATGAGGCAAATTTTGGGTCTCCCCTCTAGCACTCCTCCCATCCCACTTCGGCTGGACTTAGGGATCAAACCAATCGGGGAGGAGATAGGACTGAACCCCCTCACGTTCTGGCGTAGATTATGGGTGACACCTGAGTTGATAGTCTACAGAACGGACCTGAAGGAGATATTGAGTTCTTGGTGCAGCAAAAATCCCCTGGTTTATTCATGTACTAGGCTGGGCAAACCAAGCCTGTGGAGTAACACAGAGGAAGCATGCCCCTCAAATATCCCATTCTGAACTAGTGAATGCCTAATGAATGAGTAAGCTTGAAGGAGGAATATTTATTTGAGCTTTTGCTAGATGACATCTATTTACCCCTGGCAAGGATAAATAGCACCAAGAACTCAATATCTCCTTCAGGTCCGTTCTGTAGACTATCAACTCAGGTGTCACCCATAATCTACGCCAGAACGTACTTTTGTAGACACATTTATACTATCTGGACCATTGATGTTAATATTCATGGGTTTCTACCAGGGCTTTGCTCTATTAAGCCAGTGCCTCTGTCTTTGTAACTATTCAGTCCACATAGTTCCAGAAATTATTGTATATAGGTGATACGCCAGTGTAACCTTGTTTTTACTGTTTGAACCACGCAGGTGCTGTAATTAGATCCATGTAAACAAGCATGGTAATCATTGTATAATTTTAAATTGTCATCGATTTCATTGTATGGTTGACTGAGGGAATCTCACATAGCAATGTAACAAGCATTGACAATGCCAATAAATCTGGCTTATGAATTAAAGTGCCTCTTGCATCACTGATGGGTTTAGGCCCTCAATACGTTATCATACATGTTCTCTGTCACTTGTCTTTGCACTCATGCAACCTTTCATCCATCCACTGACTCATTCTTGCATTCATGTGCCTATATGGAGATTGATAAAAATGACCTATTTGGTGTGGTATTTCCAAAGATTTTTGCCTTCACTACCCTATTTTATGCTCTCCCTTCAAAACATCGTAAAATTGGCATACACCTAATAGGCACATTAAATTTACATATACATCTCTAGAAAATGGTACTACATTTACCACAAATATGTAAATCACATTAAATTGTGTACATTAAATGCTAAAAGTGAGCTTCAACACTAATTGTTCCACCCACTAAACTAGCACTAAACTAGCACTGTAAAATATGTCTCAGGTCTGCCACTTCTACCTATTTTGCAGTTTTAAAACTGCCATTTCAACCTGGCAAAATAAACTTTTTGCCAGGTCTAAACCTTCCTCTTTAATACTTATAAATAACCACTAAGGTAGCCGTAAAAGTTCATAGGGCAGGGGGAAAGGTATGTAAAATGTGGGACAGATATATTTCAGGTTTTACATGTTTTGGCAGTGAAAACAACCCAATGCCGTTATTCACTGCAGCAATTCTAGATCTCCCATAGACTAACACTGCTTACTGTATTACATTTAATATGTAATAGATTCAGTATGGGAGCAGCTAGAGAAATAGTCCTTTTACTATTTTGGCAATTTATAAATCACTCTGAATCAAAACGGCCTTTGAATATTTATTCTGCATACAATGAGCATACATGATAATGCTGATTGTCTCTGGACCTGGCTCCTGCAATAGCCAGTATACTTTCCAAAGCCTTAGAGTTCCACCATAGACCTTGTCCTTCAAATTTCATACACCACATTATTATATTTGTACCCCCTTTTTATTTTTAACAGGATCAAAAGAGAAAAGAAGAGAAAAGAAAGAAAAAACCTAGGGGCTCATTATGGTGGCGTAAGGACGGCGGTGGCGGTCCGTCTGGCATCAAACAGGAAATTCCCACCACCAAATCAGGATGGTGGCGTGAATCCCAATGTGTCCGCGGCGAATGGAAAGTCTGTCTGCCACGGTTCCGCAAGGCGGTCTTTTTCCGCCCACCTTGCGGAACCAGGACACAGGGCAGCATTGTGGCGGCGCCTTGCAGGCACCGCCATCAGGATTATAAAATCCCTTTCCAGCTGTCTTTTTGCGGTGGTCATCCCGCCGCATAAAGACAGGCAGAGGCTGGATTTGGGCCCATGGTACCCCCCTACATTTTCATGCATAAGGTGTCAGGCACAGCGTGGTGCCTGCCACGTTGTGCAGGAAAATGTACGACATGGCCATTTGACATTGCAGTGGGTGCTGCAGCCAGAAGCACCCACAGCAATGTTAAATTGCTGGATGCGACAGCGTCCGGATCCCGATACGATGGTGGGTGGACTTAAATCCTCCCACCATCGTAATCAGCCCCTTAATAATAATAAAAACAATAACTCCTTTCTGAATGACCTCATATCTGGTTATTCAACAATGTTCCATTAGTCTATCAGGTTTTCTTGAAACCAAAGGAACAGGATGAAATCTTCTTTGAAACTTCCTTGTTTGCTGCTGCTTCACAAATTCCTTGGAGCATATTTACATGAAAATAGCGCAGCGGGTTGCAGCAAGCTATTTTGCTGTGCAGAGCTGCATTTTTTTCAAAATGCAGGGATGTGCTTTATTAACAAGAATAAAGCGCATCCCTGCGCTCACCCCTGCCACTAAAAAGGCTGCCTAGCACCAATACAGGCACCCTTGCACCATGGTACATTAATGATGTTTTGCTACTTCTATGTGTACTGCAGAATGCAGCACCGATAGAAAAAGCAAAAAACGAGGAGAAATAAAAGTATTTATCCTGGTTGCGCCACATTAACGCCTCTTTTTGAAAAGCATTATTATTTGGCTCTGCTTCAGATTTACAAATTCTTGTAAATATGGAGCAGTGTCAAAAAGTCATGGATGTTGCTGGGAACTCCCACAGCAACACCCATTGCAACACCCATTGCACGCCCTTGTGACACAGAAAACTGACATTACAATTCATTGCTAGTAAACCTGTGCCTTGAGCAGTGGCACTGCGCAATAGACATGGACTAGGATCTTCACCCTCTAGAACATGTATTTCTTCTTTACTGAAAACATCTCCATACTGTAGGACTTCTTCAATCTTCCCTAAATAGGAAACAGGATGTTTGGTTTCCCATTGCAATACACTGACACTGGAAGGAATGAGAGACAGTTGTTCTTTTGTTTTTTTATACTGAGTGATACACATGATGTTACATGTTGCTCCACTGTCAGGGACCTACACAACTTTCTGAGAGCCAACCATAATACCCATAGATGTTGTTTTTCTTATGTTTTCTCTTTTTATCATGTTTACATGATTTATGTTATTTTCCTCACACATGATACAGAATCTTTCAGATTGTTCTTGCTCCTCATAAAGTCATGTTGAATGCCTTCCATTTGCCTCAGATATTTAGTATTTTCTAGCTTTTGTCTAGTACCTGGCATGTTCTGTTTGTTCCAATTTTCTTTCTTTTTCCAACTTCCCTTTTTGTCTTTCTTAGACCTACATACACTATAAACATGATTGGGTTTTCCACATTCTCTACTTAGCTGTCCTTAAGCCAGACACATTTCCAAATCTGGAAATTGTAATCCACATCTGTAACATAGCTTCTTTAATTTTTATGAGACTGCATCTTTTCATCATTGCTGTCTTTTTTTAACATTTGTCTAACTTGTTCTAGTCTTCATTCGACCTAGTTCCATGTTTGTAGCATGTTTTTGTGCTTGTGTTTCCGTTCTGCCCATGCGTAGACTTTCTTGCAAGTCATATGTGTTTTGTCTTGTAATTTCTTTCTGAAGTCCACTGAACTACAACATTGTATTATTCGCAGTCTTATTGCTTCATCACTGAATTTTTCAAACACACAAAAGATTACAATTTGTTTTGCCTCGTTCCATATTCGTCCATGGATTCATCTTCTCTTTGAAACACTGTACTGAAAATATATCTTTCAAAATCCAGATTTCTCCATGGATCCCAACTTTCATTCAGGCATTTCATGAGATCTTTACATGTATCTCTTTCTTGGTCAGGAAATGTTAATATTAAGTATTCTACCCCATCTCCCACAAGGTTAAGCAACATATCTTTTGCTTGTTCGTCAGAGCATTTTTTGCTTGTGGGTCTTAAGAAGTGTTTCCCATCTTTGGGCAATGTTTTGTTGATCTGATATGTCAAATGCTAACGGTCTTCGAAAAATTATACCATATGACACTTTCTACATGTTATTCATTGTTATATGCTTCTGTAGCCAAATTTATTGTTACTTCACTGCTTGTTTTTTCACTTGACATCACCTCCTCTGATTTTTGTATATTAACATCACAGGGGATCACAGAGGAAAAAACACAATAACTGTTTGCTGAAAGAGAAAGAAAAACACTATAATAAAAATATTTTTTTTTGCCTGGCTCAAAAACAGTGCCTCATTGTTTTCCAATGAAGTTCAATTAGATATGGCTGGTGTTCAAATGGCCACCGAGATGCGACCACAGTCTTGCGTTACTTCTGTATCCTTGCACTTTAATTTTTATCCCTGTGCTTGTTTGTGAAACTCTTTTGTCAAAATCACTCTGGCCACTAAGATTTCCTCTTGTATTGTTGCTTAAGGTTCACTTCATCATTTTGCCTGATTTGCCGAATTTTAAAATGGGACTCTTCATCCCAAGTGCTTTGGTTGTGTTGCAGAATGCCTGCCTTTAAAATTGCGTCATTCAAAATGCAACAAAGCGCATGCATACGCGTCAAAAATACGAGCTTTTTCCAAAATTGACTTTGCAACACCCCACACCTTCAGGCTCACACAATGCCCCCAGAAAGTACGTATCCTTTGCCAATTGAAGCGCTCGCCCCACAGTAGCTCCCAACGTCGGCTGACCAAGTTCAGAGCGCAAGAATGCCTTCACAGTCAAACACTTTGGTCTCTTACCTGTGAGGGTGTGCAAACCTTACTTTAGATGATGTTGCACGCGATACATAGTTCTTCCACCCGTCGCCAATGTGGCAATTTACAAATCACTCTCAATCAAGACACTGTTTGAATATTTATTCTGCATACCATCAGCATACAGGCTAATGTTGCATGCCTCTGGACAACTGCCAGTATACATTCTAAAAGCCTTAGAGTTCCACCAAAGAACATTTCATTTAGATTCCATACACTACAGTATTACAAATAACAATATAAAATCCATTTTAATAGTAAAGCCAGGTTTTTAAATTAATATTTTGAAAATTAGAAAGTTGTCATTTTTCTGCGTAAATCAAATGTGCCCTTCTGCCAGTATCCAGGGTCACAATTGATGGCTCTCCTGGGGAGTAATGTGTATTCCTTTCGAACAGGGACAAAAGGGCCTTTGATGTGAGGAAGGATGGTCCTCTCCTGAGCAGAATGGCCTAGGGTTTTACCCAGTCCCTTCCTGCACTTCAAAGGGTATCCTAAGGGCTGTACCCTGCCTCTTCCTGACTTCTGAAGATGCCTGTCCTGCAGTGGCGGCTGGTGGAATTTGAAATTGGTGAGGCGTATTCAAAATGAATCAACGTATGAGAGTGAGCACAGCAAGCGAGCTCGATGGCAAAAAGGGGGGCTCGGAGGGTTCTCCCCCGTGAAGAAACATCTTTTTGGTGCGACTTCAGCACTATTTCTGTGATAAATGGACAAAAAAATCAGTTCTTCTAGGCATTTATAAAAGAAAACTCATACATTATTTCAGAGAATTTCTGGGTTGCCAAGCAAGTCTGACTTCTGAAGAGGGCTAGGGAACTAAGCAAGACTGCTTTGGCTCTACCCTTTTCAATAGAAAACACTAGTTAGCTATGTGAACAAGTTCATTGGACAAACCTGTGGTCTAGGGAGAGTACCTCTCATGAGAATGAAATTTAAAAAAGATTGGCAAATGATGCATTTTAAAGAAAATGAATGTAGCGATAAAGCAAGGCTTATTATTCAGTGGGAACGTATAGTATTGAAATATTAAACACATTGAAAATTGACCAGTATCTTCTTGTATTCATTTGTTCAACAGTTACTGTAATATGTAAATTGTTCTGCATGACAACTTTAGCCCTTTAAAATGTATGCTTGCCCAGTGTCTTGCACTGCATGCATTATTAAGTTTGGAAAAATATGCTCCAACCAGACTTCTGGAAGCACCCACAGCTGACCCAATATCACCAAACACCCGCAGGCAAATAATGTCAGTTCCCTTTCAAACTATCCACAGCCACTACATATGACCCTTGTATATGTTAATCCAACGGACAACCACGCATTGCACCAGTATACAGAACTGGAACAAACTGTCAGTCTCTTGAGCGCGACTGAAAACTCAAAAGCGATCACACAAGTCCACACAGCTACAAACTGGTTCTTCTCGCCGACAGAGTTCCATTGCAATAAACACACATGTTGGTCTCGCAGATGGGTAAATTCATATTTACGGACAAGTAAGTACATCCTGACAGACGCTGTAGATTATTCACCACAGGTACTTGAGTTTATCAGTAGAGACACTATGCAGTCCTCACCTGCACATTCGTCATCAGTGGCCAACCAGTTCATACTCACACAGACACACAATTTCAATGGTTGCGGCACACCAACATAACATCTAATTAAAAGGTCGTGGAGACAAGTAACCAATCATCCACAACAAGGTAAAACACAAAACCGCTCAAGGAGATAAACAGCCTTTGATAAAGTCCTCGTGCTTAGTCATCAGTCGGCTCTAAAGTGCTAGCATTCACAATAAATGCATTGGTTGTAGGGAACTTAAATTACAAGCGCTTCCACCCTATAGAGTACCATGCAACACGTGCACCCTCCAAAGCGCTTAGTCGCCTCCTCAGGGAAATTTATTTATTTTATTTATTTATTTATTTAGGAGATTTATAAAGCGCATGGTTACGCGCACCGGCGTGTCCCCGCGCTGAGAGTATACAGATGAGAAGAGAAGACAAGAGTTTACAGCAATGCTTGACGGAAGAGATGGGTCTTAAGGGCTCTACGGAATTTGGTCTCAGAGGGTTCAAGCCGTAGTTCGGAGGGTAGCATATTCCAATTCTTGGCTGCAAGAAGCCGGAATGATCTGCCCCCCATTCGAGCTTTGTGTATTTTGGGGACAACAGCCAGACCCGTGCCAGAGGATCTGAGCATCCGCTCTGGTCTGTAAGGGGTGATAAGGCTGTTCAGAGGACTGGGTGCCCTACCTCCAAAGATGCGATGGCACGTGCATAGAGCTTTGAAAGTAATCCTTTCACGGATTGGAAGCCAGTGAAGGGACCTTAGCGCAGCTTTGGAGGGTGCTCTCCTGGGAAGCCTCAGCACCAGGCGGGCTGTGGCATTTTGCAGTACCTGGAGACGATTGAGATTTTTGGCTGTGATACCCAGGTAAAGTAGGTTGGCATAATCAAGTCTCGATGTGACCAAGGCATGCACAAGCGTTTGTCTGGCATCCACTGGAAGCATATCAAGCACTTTGCGTAGGCTTTTAAGTATCCCGAAACAGATTCCAACCACTCTGTTTACTTGAGGAGTAAAAGACAGGTCAGAATCAAATAGAACCCCCAGGTTTTTAGCCTGTTGACCTGGTACGGGATTAGGTCCGAGGCAGTCCGGCCACCATGCCGAGGTCCACACAGAAGGGCCCCCCCCCATCACAAGCACTTCCGTTTTGGAGCCGTTCAACTTCAGGCAGTTGTTAGACATCCAGGAGGCAAGCTCCTGCATGCAAGCACTGAAGTTGAGTGCCGCAATTTCGGGTGCCCGTGATAGAGAGATGACCAGTTGTGTGTCGTCGGCGTAAGATACCAGTTGGATGCCGTATCTTTCAACAATGGTGGCTACAGGGGAGGCGTAAAGGTTAAACAGGGTGGGGCTGAGGGCTGAGCCCTGAGGGACCCCTTGATCGAGATTGAACACCCGAGAGTAGTGTTCTCCCTGTTTAACCTGAAAACCCCTCTCAGTCAGAAAGGACTGCATCCAACTGAGTGCCATCCCCTTCACTCCACCACTGTTGAGACACTGTAGCAAGGTGGAATGTGCTACAGTGTCGAATGCGGCACTTAGGTCGAGTAGGACAAGAGCCATAGTATGCCCCTCATCTACCCCTTGCCTAATGGTTTCGGTGGCTAGGAGCATCGCAGACTCCGTAGAGTGTCGAGCCCGAAAACCAAATTGGGTGGGATGAAGAAGGTTGGCTTCCTCCACAAAAGTCATAAGTTGGCGATTGGCCACCTTTTCTGCCACCTTGGCCAAGTATGGAAGAAGGGAGATGGGCCGGAGATTGTCTAACCGCTCCCAGCTTAGATTAGTTTTTTTTTGGAGTGGGAGCACAATCGCTTGTTTCCATTTTTTGGGTACTGTGCCAGTTGAAAAAGAAAGATCCAGAACATCTCTGATGTAGGGCTCAAGAATTTCTAAACTTCCTCCCAGAAGTTTAGGAGAGGCCGGATCACGGGGGGAGCCTGACTTGATCGGAAATGAAGCGCTCTATAACTGCAGCTACAGTGCAATATTTGTATAGCTACTGAAACTTAACAAGAGCAAGCTAAGCATTACTCACTGTGTAGGAGAAATGGTCCACAAACCCCCAGCCTTTCAAAAGGGAAACTTTGGCCATCGCTGTCAGGGCACCGCTGTTCAGAATAAACTGGACAGAGTGGAGCTCGCTGCTCGTGCAGACACTAGACAGGAAGAGTCGCCTGGTCCTGAGGCTAATGCTAAACAGCTATATCCTTCGGGCTGGCATTTCGCGGCTATATTCGGCATGTGTTGGTCTCACAGCAGGCGCTCTCCCCCCCTTGCAGGAATGAAGACTCAGTCACGGTGCTTCTGGGCAGCCAAAAATCTCACATCCTTAGCTCCTCGAGCAGAGCTGCAGTCCCAGCACTGCTGCCGGTCACAAGGGGTCGGGTGGGGGTGTGAGGGGGGTTTAAAAATAAAGTAAAAATAAAGCAAACTTAAACTTACCTGACCGGGCGGGTCCACGCCTCCTCTGCTGTCTGCTCCTGGGTCGGGGTCCGGTGCATTGGAATGGCGCCTTCTCAACGTCGTGTTTGACTGGCTGGCAACCCCTGGCTCTCAGCCAATCCAGACATCCTGCTCCAGCAGGACCGCCGCCAGGATACTCCCTGCCCGTTAGAAAACTGTGGGCTGCACATGAAGCAACCCTCCATCTCTTAAGGGGAAGGCTTGTGCGCACCCCTTTTGACGTCTGTGTTATACTTCTGACGCTAATTGCAAGATAGCTGCAATTAGATGCAGAAGTAGAACGATGGGGCCGTGGCATTAGTGGGGCAATGCCCCAACGCTTCCAATGGACGCACCACCACTGCTGTCCTGTCACTGGGAAATGCAGCTTAAACCTTGGCCTTCTTGCCTTTGGTTTCACTAAAAGGGCTGGGGGCCACTTTGGATGTTCCGCGTATAGGAGACTCAGTTATTCCGGTTCTCCTATACGCGGATGATGCTGTTTTATTGGCACGTATTGGCCTTGGTCTCCAGAGACTGTTGGACTCCTTTGGGGATTTCATGGGGTCTTTAGATCTGAAAGTAAATATTAACAAGTCGCATGTCATTGTGGCAGGGATAAGCCGCAGGAACTTGAAGTCAAAATCCTTCTTTTGTAATCGTGCTGGGGTGACTAAGGTGCCGGTCTTTACATATCTCCTGGTGCTCTTTGATGAAAGAGGTACCTGGGGACCACAACAGAAGCTTCAAAGTAATGCTGTAGCTAGGTCTACTTCAGCACTTATGGGTTTTGCTAAGCGGCTGGGGACAAGACCAATGGAGGCACTTTTAAAAATTTACAAATCTAAATGTTTGGCCATATCTACGTACGGTGCATCTTTTTAGGGGTTATACATCCCAGGACAAGATTCAAGTAGAGGAAAATACGTTTTTAAGATTTCTGCTGGCGGTTCCCCAGTCTACCCCAACATTTTCTTTACACAAAGAATTAGGTTTAGGATATGTTACTGATCAGTTAAAAGACGCCCCACTGATCTGTTGGTTAAAGACCTGGCTAAATGAAGCAATCACTCTAAACCATCTGATTCTAAGTGATTGTGTATCCATGGATAAGGCTAATAGGGTCCCCTGGCTTGTGTACGTAAGATCGATGTTCACCAAACTGGGGTGCCCCGAGATTTACACGTCACCGGAATGTATCAAAAGAGAGGATGTAAGCTGGACAAGGATAATTTTTTTAAAAATGCTAGCACTGGAACGTGAGGAGCAGGAGTTAAAGAAACCGTGTGTAAACGCTAATTATGTGTTATTAACTACCTCACTGGAACCGTATTTAAAAATTGTAACTAGACCATTTCATCGCCAGCTTTTGATTAGATTTTGTTTTAACTTAATTCATTTAACCCTTGGCGTTTTTCCTACTTGGGGTAAACCTGAAAATTCCAACCCTGTGCTAACTTTTCCACACAAGACACGTTGCACTACGTTATGTTTTGTGAGTACTACTCTAACATTCTGGAAAAAAAATTTGTTCCAATTTTAAGAGAGGCTGGTTTTTTACAAGTTAGGCCTGCTCTGATGTATTTGCAGATGTTAAGTAGTACTCGCGATATTTATTGTGTTGCTAGTTTTTTGGTGGCTGCTGCTTGGATCAATACTAAAAGATTAGCCGCCCTCAATATCCCTGCCTGATTTTTTTAGCTGTTTTAAAAAATTACGAAGTTACGATGTATTTCTGGGCCCCTACTGTACATTTTATAACTGATGTAAGAATTGATTGATTGTACATATATGATATGAATTGTTTTTATTTTGCCTTTTATAATTTTAAGTAATCGAATAAAGTGTTTTGACTGACTGACTAACTGGCACTAGACAGGCTGGAGCTAGACCCAGGGGAAAGAGCAGAACTGATCAGAACCAGTTTAGGGTTAGGCAAAATCCCTCAACCGCAGCCTTGCATTGGGGTTAAACATGCCAACCCCAGAAACTCTCATCAGAACACTCCTGGTCCCGTGAAGACTCGGAGGAAGGACTGCTCTGCTGTCTAAAGCCTAGAGGAAGACTGGGCATGGTTATCTTGAATGATTTTCTTTGTTACATGGTCCTGTCAGGCAACTAAGAAGAGATTCCAGCAAGACTTCTTGCAGTGCAAACGCCTTGCCTACAAAGGTACACAAAATACCTATCTGTAAGTTTTAATAAAGATAAATAACAACCCACACTTAAATACTTTTGACTTTAACACAATCAAGATGCCTAATACATTTATCATAAATATTCGCACTAAACAGATCAAATGTCAAAGTCAAAAATATTATTGAATTATATCTCATGACATATTTGCAATATAATACGATTTACATATAAATCATAACACATATCTGCAACATTTAAAACAATTTTAAAAAAGATTAATGAACTTTAAAAAGATTATAATAGACTAATTAATTTGGTGGATATTTCACCATATTAATCAGTTCAACAGCTTTTGTTCTTTTACATTTAAAATACAATAGCATTATAAAATGATTTCTTGCTTCAACAACAACTGTGTTCACACAGAAAAAGAGGACATGCCTGAGGTCGTGTACCCCCCCCATCAAAAAGATCACATATGCCGACTGTGTTGACAGTGCCTATTGTATACATTCACAGACAAATGCCCAGTCTTAGCATAAGTATTGTTACTAAAAGTTACTATATCTGGATAAGATGTATATATTTTTTTTAAACAAACAGTGGGAAATGTCGCTTGAATAACCTATTTAATGGGTTGCCTTTTTTAAAACAACTGAGGTAGAACAGGAGTCCACATCTGTAAATCAATCAATCAGCATTTATAGAGCGCAGCACTGTCACCCCTAGGGGTATCTGGGTGATGTCTCCATTGAAGAGCCAGGCCTTGAGTCTCTTTCTGAAGTATGTCAGTGAGCGGGCTGTACGGAGCTGGAGGGGAATGTCATTCCAGGTCTTGGCAGCGTTGTAGGGGAAGGATCTGCCGCTGCTGCAGCTGTGACAGATTCAGGGAGTGTGTGCAAGGGTGAGTGAATAGGAGCACAGGTGTCTAGCGGGTTGGTGGAAGTTCAGTTGATGGTTGAGGCAGGCAGGTCTTAGGTCGTGGAGGGCTTTTGTAGGTGTGCATGAGGAACTTGAACTGCCATCTTTTCTGGATAGGAAGCCAGTGGAAGACTCTCAGGAGGCGGGCAATGTGGGTTTGTTTGGGGAGGTCTGGTTGCAGCATTCTGTATGGTCTGGAGTCTTCTGAGGTGCTGGGTGGAGATGCAGGTGTAGACGGTGTTCCCGTAGTTGAGGTGCCTGGTGACAAGGGCCTGAGTGGCGGTCTTTCTGGTGTTGGTTGGGATCCATATGAAGATGCTGCTGAGCATGTAAAAAGTATGTGAAAGCAGTAGTTGGCAACTGCGTTAACTTGTCGAGGATGATGCAGAGGCTGTGTACGTGGTCCATTAGTGTGGGGGTGGGACCGAGTTCTGCAAGCCACCAGCTGTGATCCCATGTGATCCCATGCGGTTCCATGATGAAATATCGATTACTAAAACATCGACCTACAAAAATATCGCCACAAATACATCGTCTACAAAAATATCGTAACCATATACTTAAACAAGGATTTAAACAAATATCGATATTTTTTTATCGACTACTCTAATATCGTTAACAATTATATCGACTACATAAATATCGACTACTACATTATCGACAATATTTAAAATAACATTACCTTCTACACTAATATCGACAACACTAATATCGACTACCTTTCTACTTATATTAATATAAAAAAAATATCGTCATTTTCTTTATAACCTTATATACACATTACCTTTCTGTTATTCACTTTTTCATAGTTATTTAAATTCAAAAAAAGCTTTTCTAATATATATGTATATACAATATGTATTATTTATTTATATATAATAAGAAAAAATACATTAGTAATATAAAGTATGTATGACGTTACAACGCATACTTTTAGAACACATACCTTTACAACGAAATGTTTACAACGCAAAAACCATTACAACGCATGTATTTACAACGCATGTTTTTACAACAAAGGTACCTTTACAACGCATACCATTACAACGTAAGTATTAGTAAATATATAATAATTTTTTTAATATAAATTAATTAAAATGAATAGATTTTAATTAAATTTAATTTAATTTCATTTCATTTCATTTATTTAATTAATATATTAATTATTTTTTAACCCTGTACCCCTGTACCCCAAAAACACAAAACTGAGCCTGAACCCTAAAAATACCCCTTTACCCAAAAACTAAAAACTGACCCTGACCCCTTAAAATACCCCTTTACCCAAAAAGTAAAAACTGACCCTGAACCCTAAAAGTACCCCTTTACCCAAAAACTGAAAACTGACCCTGAACCCTAAAAATTCCCCTTTAACCAAAAACTGAAAACTGACCCTGAACCCTAAAAATACCCCTTTACCCAAAAACAGAAAACTGACCCTGAACCCTAAAAATACCCCTCTACCCAAAAACTGAAAACTGACCCTGAACCCTAAAAATACCCCTTTACCCAAAAACTGAAAACTGACCCCGAACCCTAAAAATACCCCTTTACCCAAAAACTGAAAACTGACCCTGAACCCTAAAAATACCCCTTTACCCAAAAACTGAAAACTGACCCTGAATTTCAAATTTCAAATTTAAATATTGAAATTTCAAATTTCGAATTTTTTATAAATTTTTACGTAATTTTCACAATTTTATAATTTTTAACCCAAACTTAGTTTTTGTGTTTTTGGAATCTTTCTTAGCATATATTATAACAAATACACAAACATAAAATATTACACACTTGACTTATTTTAATATAATTTAAAAATCAATTTTCTAATTTCAAATTTCAAATTTAAATATTGAAATTTCAAATTTCGTATTTTTTATAGCAATTTAATTTTTTATTAAACACTATATAAATAAAACCCACACTTAATTACAAAATTATTATATAATACATTCAATTTCAATTAAATATAATATTTTTTCGTATTTCAATTTATAATTTTTTTTAATTAAATTTACATTTTATGAAACATATTTTAATATACTACCCACCCTTATCCCCTATATCACCAACAACCCGCTACTAAATCTTTTTAAAAACCCATTAAATAAATAATTCTGTTATTTAAAATAAATTTCAAATTTCGCCATTCAAAATAAAAAATAAATTAAAATTTTCAAATTTTTTACCATTCTATACATATTATTTACACTACTTTTTTAAATTACTACCCACCCTTATCCACTATAATACCAATAACCCGCTCCTAAAATATTTACAAACATTTAATTTTTTTTTACATTTTGATCCCTATCATAATAAAAATAGACATTTAATTAATAATATTTAAACATAAAACAAATTTTTCTACACTTATATAACACATTCAATTATTTTGTCGATATTATATTCCACAATATTTCTCTAAACGATATTCTATACAACGATATTTTATTTTGACGATATTTTTGTCATTATACAAAATCGATATTTACAACAACGATATTTACTTCAACGATATTTTTTAAATTCGATATTCTTACCTCGATATTTATGCTAGTCGATATTATCCCGTCGATATTCCTGCTTTATACCACACACGCGGAGGTGTTTTTCTGGCAGATCAGCACAGCAGTTTTGTCGGAGTTCAGTTAGAGTCAGTTGTCTCTCATCGATTCGGCTATGTTCGTCATTGCTTTGCAGAAGTTGGTTTGGCATTGGAGGGGTTCTTGGTGAGCGAGAGGATTAGTTGAGTGTCATCTGCTTAGGAGATTATTTTAAGCCCGTGGGATCAGACAATGTCTGCGAGGGGGGTCATGTAGATGTTGCACAGGGATGATCCTTGTTGTATGCCACATACGATAGGAGGCAGTCTGATGCTCTGTATGTGTCCTGTGAGGAAGGAGGCAATCCACTTAAGGGTTTCTTGCTGTATGCCTATGCTGTGGAGTCTGCTGATGAGAGTGTTGTGGGAGAGTGTGTCGAACGCCGTGGAGAGGTCAAGGAGCATCAGGGCCACAGTTTCTCCACAGTTATTAAACATATTTGAGCACGCCGCTGGAATAGTGACTTGTTTCCTATATGCAAGAGGTGCGCCTTCTTTTCTAAAGTCTGTACAAAGCCTCTACCCAGTTAGATCAATCAAGGATTTGTACAGCGAGACAAATCATCCGTGAGGGTCTCAAGGTGCTGGAGTTGCTCAATGCTTGGTGATAATCTGTTCATTATACCAGCCATGTCTTGTGTTGTTTCCTGAATTGCTGCAGCGATCAGGCATACCTGAGGCACAGGGAAAGGTTGTTCTAAGCTTTGACCACCAGGTGTGAGAAGGAATGTCCTCTGCTGTTGCACTGGTGGATCCAGGGGGTACCTGCAAGAAAGAGGAAGGCAGATCGTAGGTGTCTTGTTGATCGGTGGAACATCATGTGTTTATTGATGTATGTTTTAACAATTTCTAATGAAGTTCCACCAAGGTTCCAATTAAAGGAACAGTACTGCTTTTTTCCTCTAAAGGGCATCGCCTTAGTATTTGGAAATATTTATTTTCAAAACGTTTTCTTTTGTATACAAGAATACAGCATTCAGGTTTCGCTGGAGACCAATTAGAGTAAGAACAAAAATATCTGCATCTTCTGCGTACATTAGAAAATGCAAGTCTTATGAAACGATTCTGGGAGGTAAATTCTTAAGTTTAATAAATTGAGCAGGTCAATCATAAAGGTAACTGGAGAACAAAAGAGGAGCTACAATACAGCCCTGTTTCATACCATTATCTGTGGCAATCTTGGGAGCAAGGCCTTCTTCCCACCCATCAGGACTTTACAACAGGTGGATGAATGTAATGCAATAATCATTCTTAATAAATTTAAAGGCATCCTCAGTCTGACCAGTTTCCTCCAGAGTGTAGGTCTATGCTCCCAGTCAAATGCTTTTGAGAAGTCAACACAAACAGAATATAAAATGTATTATTGACAGCACATATTTGCCAACTAACGTTTGAACTATAGCAATAAACAGATCAGATATAGGGCATTGGTAAAAAAAAAACTAGTGAACCATCAAGGCCTCTAGGTGTTACCATTGGCTTGTCACCATAACCAACTCAGACCTGCTGTATTTGTTATAATCCTTCCCATAGGGCAGTCATCAGATATACCATAGCAAAATTACAAATATGTTCTGAATGCAGGTGTAAAGTCTAAGAAGGATTCTCACAGAGGAAACCTTCTATCACATGGGGTAAGAAGCACCAAAACCATTGTGATGCTAATCTGTGAGATTCCATTAACAAAATACAATAGGATGTAAAATAGAGTAATAATAATCAACACTTAAATACCTATTTACTTTAAGTTATAGTTTTAACAATAAATACATTAGGCCTAGCACCTTTATCATAACATATTCTAAACAGTTCAGGCCTTTAGCCATGATCATTGGCTTGTCACTATAAACAAATCTGTCATGTACTGACTATAAGCTTTACCACAAGCCAGACAGTACAGTACGAGCAGTCTTTTTAGTGAAAGGACACAAATTTGACCCAAGCAAATCTCAGGAGAAACAACATGTGGATGGAACCTAAGCCCCTCTCTCGGTAGTGCAAAAAGTTCTACTTTTTTGATCACGTAAGTTCAGTTGACAGTTGCACTGTCAAACCAAACCTAAACATCCATGTAGATTAGTGTAGCCCTGGGTATCCATTACTACTCTCAAACATAAATCTGTACTCTGAAGTCAACAGTAAATAATAGAAGGAGAGGGTGCTGGAATTGTAAACCATTTCTCATGGATGCCCTCCTACCGTCTGTGCTGCTGCCAGAGAAAGTCAAACACCATAACCTATCTAGTTATCTAATACACTTTTACAGCACTAAAATATCATGTTTGTGCCTCTGAACATTCAAGTTTAGGAAGCTGGATGAATGATCGCAGCTGTGTGAAGAACAAGTACTTTTTTGTGGAAGGTCAAGACTTCTTACTGACCAAAACTGGTACTACTGGTTACCAACATGTGGGTGGAACCAAAGCCCCTTTTAGTGAATATCACACACTTGCCTGGTGACAGCTGCACTGGCAACCCAGACCTTAAAAAGTGATGGGTAGAACGCATGAATTAATCTCAGCCTTGGGTAATTACTCAGGGTTGCATTCAAGGTCATTATCTTTTTGTCACTATGCCACTCTAGACTGACACCAGCCATATGCAAATCAGCCATGGTCCTGCTTCAATAGGAACAGTGCAGCTCAAATGTCCAATCCAGTATACCTCCAGAGAGGAACATAAGGAACCCAAAGTCAGTTTCAGCTTATTGAGCTTTATCAGTGAGGTGTGGCCCGAGTCCAATAACAGTGAGCACGGGTCTCACATCTGGGAATACTTGTTGCACTCAATATGATTTCCTCAGTGCCACATGCAGAAAAAAAAAGATGGAATTCATTATTGTCTTTCTACTGTGTGAAATTGCACCTTGGGCCCAATTCTACAGTGAGGAAATAGTGGCAGCAAAAAATTATCATTAGCCATTTCACCCAACACACCTGTTAAGCTGTAACTGATGCATCTCTAAATATTAAATCCACCCCATGCACAGAAGCACTTTTATGAGTGCATATTTATGATTCACTTTGTGAATCGAAGCCAAGATTAAATAGTAGATTTCCAATACTTCTGACATCTCCATCAAAACAGAAACAGTGCATACAAAACATTAAAAAGGTTTTGGGGGTCTTTTACTGCCAAATATCTACCCAGGACCAGAAGCAAACAACCCTTTCAATGATTTACACATTCAGCCTACCTTATTCAAATCTATCCAGAGGTTGAACACTTATTGGCTCTAGTGAGCCAGGAACCCCGTTAAAAATTAAAGTTTAGCTCCCTTGTGATGAAATGGAATTTCCTAAAAATCTTAAATTTTGTTTATACCTCAATTTTACGGGAAAATTACAGAAGGACTTCTGAGGCTAGATAGTCATTTCTATAATTCCTCTATATGTAGTGAAATTAGATATGTATGATCAGCTTATTTATTTTGTCTCATAATTTTTTTATTTTTTTTATTTTTTTAATTTTATTTTATTTTTGTTAGCAGTATACGAAACATACAGAGCTTACCGCCTACAACCCATCTCAGGCCGGCTTCAATTCAAAAAGGTCCGCAGTGTGATTAACAAGAAGGGTGAGAGGTATACATAGCAATCACTCTAAGGGCAAAAAGGAAATTTCTCTGTAGGCAGACATAGTCTCGCTTTATGCATGTTAACATATCAAACTGTACTTCGTTTTGTTTTCGTTTTAACTTTTTCACCCCCCCACCTTCGCCCCCAACTCCCCAGTTGCTGCTCCACTAGTGCGTTGTGTGTGTACTTTGAGTGTAATGCGTAACACTGCCGCTAGATCTGTCCGAGAGCCCGATAAGCCCACTTCCTGTACCGCCGCACACAGGCTGCCCTCTATCCTCCCCGTCCCGTGCCCTGTGGCTGGATAGTCACTGTCTTGGCTTCCTCCCACCGTGAGTGTGTTCCTGGTGTCACTGGGCCCCACTGCGCCGGACCTGTACTACTTATGGGTCTTCCCCAAGTGTCTCCAGTTGTCTTTCCCCCTCCCAAGTTGCGGGTTCCTCCTCCGAGTCGTTAGCGTTTACGTAGGTCTGATACAGGTACCAGAAGTTCCTAGGCCGACTCCGGGGTGGGAGCAACTCGCCGTCATCTATCTGAGTATGCAGGTCGGTCTGCCAGGCCAAACGCACTTTAGTGTAATGCAGCGCCGTGTGTCCGTGTCCTATTTTGTATAGCTTCGTTATGAGTTTTTGAGGTGCCGCAGTGGCTATAACATATGTCAGTTCCGGGACCTCCGGCGGTTCCTCCAAGTCAGGGCCCAGCAACCCCTGGCATGCACTCCTCACTCTATGAAACTGGAAGCGCTGAAGCAGCGAGGGCCTCCTCTCTCCGCGAGTCAGTTGCTCCCACGTCTTGAGTTTACCACGTTCGAACAAGTCCCCCATTGTGCGGGCACCCAGTTCGCGGAGTACTTTGCAGACCCCCGTTTCCGCCAATGTGGGGAGCCATAGCGCCCACTGAATAGGCATGTTCGGCGCGTACAGCAGCACTTTGTCTTGTCTCTGCAGTATTGAGTGCCAGGCATGATTAGTGGACCATTGGGCCGCAGACCGTCGCAGGGAGGGGGACCGGGTCAGCAAACAGCCTCTCCAGTATCACGTGAGGAATATCCCGGTCGCCGTGAATCCACGTGTGGAGGTGAGTGGCCTGCGCGATTCAGTAATACCGCTCCATGTCCGGGGCGGCTAGTCCCCCTTGTTCATACGGTAGCTGGAGGACCTCCCATTTTACTCTGGGTTGTGTGCCACCCCAGGCCAGTCGGATAAGAAGTTTGGTTAGTGTGGCAAAGAAAGCCTTAGATAAGACGACCGGAATAGTATTAAAGAGGAACAGAAACCTCGGGAGGACCACCATTTTCATTATGGCGATGCGTCCCATCAGTGATAGTGGCGGCTTGCACCAGACCTCCACATCGTCAGCCAGTTTACTGTAGGCAACGCCGTAATTCTCTCGGATCATTCTGTCAGGGTCAGTGTGTAGCATTACACCTAAGTATCGAATTGGCTCTGTTGACCATTGGAGCGGGTATTCCATGTCAAAGGAAGCGGTCATAGGAGTAAGAGGGAATGCAACAGATTTAGACCAGTTCACCTTTAGCCCGGAGAGCGCTCCAAATCGTACCACCTCCCTTAGAACCGAGGAGAGGTTGGTAGCTGGGTCTCTGACATAAAGTAAAGTATCGTCGGCATATGTAGAAATCCCTATCTTGTAAGTGGGATAATTGATGGCCTCGAATGAGTGATATTCCCTGATCGCACATGCTAGGGGTTCAGCCACCAGTGTGGAAAGCAGGGGCGAGAGGGGGCACCCCTGTCTCGTGCCCCTGCTGATATCAAATGGCTCCGAGACCGCGTCTCCCAAGCGCACCCGCGCCGTAGGCTTGTAGTAAAGGGCGCCTAGTAGCTGGAGAAAGGGACCACCCAGGCCCAGTTTTGTAAGGACTTTGCTCAGGAAAGGCCACTCCACAGAGTCGAACGCTTTCTCCATGTCGAGAAACACTGCGACAGCCTTAGAGTCCTGTCGCGTATGTTGGATAGTACCCATCACCGTTCTAATGTTATAGGTGAGATTACGCGACGGTATAAAGCCCGCTTGTTCCGGAGCCACCAACTCCGGGGCTACCAAAGCCAACCGAGCTGCCAGCACCTTTGCATACAGTTTCGCATCAACGTTTATGAGGGACAGCGGGTGGTACGATCCTGCCCGGAGGTGGGGCTTTCCCGGTTTGAGTATTGTTACAATTATCGCTTCTCTCATAGAGAGGGGCATGGTGCCTTCCTCGCAAATATCATCGAAAAGGGATGAGAGGTGTGGTATGAGCTTATCTTTAAATGCTTTGTAAAAGCCGACTGTTAGGCCGTCTGCCCCTGGGGCGCTGTCAGATCTCATGCCATCGAGTGCATCCGAGATCTCCTCCTGTTGTATTGGGGACATCAGAAATTCCCTCTGCCAGTTCTCGAGGAATGGCATTTTTATGTAGCTTAAATAGTTATCAATTTGGTCCTCTACCCCTGATATCTTAGTAGTGTACAGCTCCGCGTAGAAGTTCCGGAATTCTGAGAGAATGTCTTTCTCCTCTGTTAGCAAGTCTCCCGCATCCGATTCCAACTCTGTGACTACCTGTCGTCTCCGGGCTCCCTTCATAATCTTGGCTAGTAGTGAGCCGGGGCGCTCCCCCTCCCCATACACACGTGCCGTCGCATATTTGCCCAGGTGACGTACTTCCCTGTCTGCCTCGTCATTGAACTCTTTTAGGAGCTCCTGCAGTTCTCCAGCTCCCTCCGATGTAATGCCTGCTACTTGATGCCTCTCCAGTTCGGCGATTTGCCCCTCTAGGTGTGTCAGTCTCAATCTAATCGCTTTCAAAACACTTGGATGCTTAGCCATGGCCACCCCCCTGATGCAGCCCTTAAAGGCCTCCCAGACCGTCCGAAAGTTGTCCACCGATCCTATATTAGTAGCAAAGAACAAGTCTATCTCCTCACCTAGTTCGCCCCTGAATGCATCATCCAATAGCGAGTACGGAGGGAAACGCCACGTGAATGGAGGGATTCTCAGTCTGGGGGAATTTAGGACCAGCAGGAGCGGAGAGTGGTCAGACAGCGTGCGGGGCAGCACCTTGCAGTCCCGCACCGAGTCTAGGAGAGAGTACGTGGACATCCAGTAATCTATCCTGGTGTGTGTGTTGTGGTAAGCAGAGTAATGAGTGTATCCCCCCCTGTCCCGTGTCTCCCTCCAGATGTCCACCAGACCCAGTCGAACCATCTCAGCCTGCAATTGCGTTGCCGCAGCAGCCGGACGTCTAGGCAGACCCGCAGATCTATCCAAGTCGGTGTCAAAAATCAAATTGAAATCCCCCCCCAAAGCATTCTGGAGGAGGCCAGCTCCGCACAACTCCCGGCCACCGCCGCGTAAAAGTCAGGGGAGTCATAGTTGGGTCCGTACACATTCATGACTACTAGATCTAGTCCCTTACCCGTACATCTGCTTAACACGTATCGTCCCTCCGGCTCAGCACATAGTAGTGTGAGGTGTAGTTTGGACCTAGGGTTAACCCATGTGAGGACCCCCCTCGTGTGTGTGGTGAAGCCCGCATGTGTAGAGTTGCCCGAGAGCCCCCTATGAGAGAGCATCCTGCTAGTGTTAGGTAGGTGCGTCTCCTGCAACAAAGCCAAGTCTATCTGGTGTCTTTGTAAGTATTGTAGGACCTTGCGGAGCTTTCGGTAATCGTTGAGGCCTCTCACATTCCAGGTTAGTGCCTTGAGGGACTCAGTATCCCCAGCCGCCCCCCGTGTTGTGTCTCAGCCATAATCGATACAGTGGTGTTCCTCATGCTCCTCCAGTGTCTCATGTCGTCCCCCCACCTCAGACGGGGCTCTAACAGCTGTGCGAGTGATACACTCCAACATCCACACCCCAAGTAGTGTTCCGTAGCCGACAACTATGCGGGCTTCCTGGAGCCTGCGGGTTCCGGCCTCTCGGCCATTGAGCAGCGCGTCAGCACACCATTCACTCAGAGCGTGCAGCAGCAGCAAAACATCCATCCTGGAAACAAGAATTAGGAGCTCTCCTGGAGCCCACCCAACAGAAACACCCCAACTCAGAACACCCCTGCCCCCCCCCACCCACAGCCAACCAACCCCAACCTGGTCTGACCGAGTCCCCTGCTCCCCCCTTCCCCCCACTGCAAGAAACCCTCGTTGCATCCCCAAACTAGGTCCTCTGAGGGCCATATCTGCTGACAGCGTTGGGGCAGAGGTAGCCAAACAAGTTCCACTGCTGTCCCTCTCCTTTTGGCTCCACCAGAGAGTATCACTGTTCTGCCCCTTCACCATCACCCTCCGTATGTAAGTTGACAGTGGCCGATAAGTACTTTAGTCGACTACGCGACCTGGCCCCACCCGTCCATCCCACAAAAGCAGTTCCCAGCAGGTCTCTACCAGGTTACAGGGCCCTCGTTTCTGTCTGTCTCTTGTGATTCCAAAGTCAAAGCGGTATGCCCCCTCAACTGCCCAGTCCCAACATGCAAAGATCTCACCCGGGAACTCTCCTGCAGGGATACACCTCCCGTGTCCGACTGTGCGCTGGGTGCGTCGTCCGGTCCCCCGGGGGGTCGCCATGAAGACTGTGAATCTGTTGTCCCTCCCTGCGCCTCCGGCCTCCACCACCAGCTCAGTCCTGCTCCTCTAGGTCATTGTTGACGCCTGTTCCCGTCGCGCGTGCCTCTGGACTCCCTCGCCGCTCTCTCGCCCACGTCTTCAGTGATTTTTGTAGTTCTTTAGGGTCCGTGAAGAAGTGCGAATGTCCCTGTCTGTTAATGCGAAGCTTCGCCGGGTACAGCATGGCGTAATCCAGGCCAAGTTCTCGGAGCTGCTGTTTGAGCGGGGCAAAGCGCCGCCTCTCCTCTTGGACTTTCGCCGTGAAATCAGGGTACAACGATATATCCATCCCCTCGTATTGCAGCTTCCCTTTCTCCCGGGCTGTTCTGAGGGCCGCGTCCCTGTCCCTGTAATTAAGCAATTTTGCTATGATCGGTCTGGGGTTAGCTCCCGGGGGGGGGGGGCGCGGGCCCAAAGTGCGATGGGCGCGTTCCACTATAAACATAGGCGAGAAGGTGCCCTCCCCCAGGAGCGTCACCAGGAGTTTTTCGATGAACAGTTCCATCTTACCCGTCTGGGTCGTCTCTGCCACTCCTGTAATGCGGATGTTAGAGCGCCGAGAGCGCGCCTCCAAATCCTCGGACTTGTCCTGGATCACTTGTAGCAGTCTGCTGAATTGTTTGCGGTCACCGTCCCACTCCGTTTGCGCCTCCTCAGCCTCGGTCAGGCGTCCAGCCTCTCCGCGTGTTTGTCCATTCTCTCGGTCATACGATCCATCCGGTAGGACAGGGCGTCGATTTTGGTCCCAATGGCCGACATGCCTTCTTGGAGGCCTTTTTCCATCGTGGTCAGCATCTCCTTGATCTCTGTGCAGATAGAGGACCCCTGCTCTCCACCGGATGTCGGCGTGTGCACTGTCCGTGGCTCAGGCTCCTTCTGTTTTCGCTGATCGAAGGATAGCTTCGTCTGGAGCCTGTCCCCTTTTCCCATGGCTGTCTATAGGGACACTGTCGCCGCGCAAACCTCACTTGTCCCAGGAACCCATTCCGGGTATCCGCCAGTCCTCGATATGTGTCCAGCTCCGAGTAAGAGTGAACCCTCTGGTCCCTCGGTGCGACTCTCGCTCTCGTTCGCGCCGTTGGAGGGTAGTTGTATGGGGCTGTGTCCCAAGCGCCCGATGCCAGGGCGTGAGTGCTCCCAAGCTGGCCGGGACAAGATGGCCACCACGTCCCTGTGTGTTGCAGCAGTGAACCGGACCAAGCCGGCGCCACGAGGCTAGGAGGGCTCCGCCACCGCCAGACCCCCGCTCCTGTCCCTGAGGTCGCGCTCCTCACCTCCTGTGTGCAGATCTACTCGGCCGGTCCGGTCGCTCTACCGGGGGGGGGCCTCCGGCGCCGAAATGCTGCTGAAGAGCTATGGCCGCTCTCCCTCTGTCTATTCCTTGCCGCCCCGGTAGGGTCTTACTTCTTCCACCGGCGTTTCTATCCGGCTCCGCTTCCTGCGGCTGTGTTCCGGTGCCCCCGCCTGTGCTCGGGGACCAAAGCGAGGCGACTCCCTTCCGAGCTCCGGTGTGCTCCGTGGTGCAGGTGCCGCCGCAGCCGCACGTCGGGTGACGCAGCGCGGGGCCCCGATCAGGAAAGGGCGGCGGCTTCGGGCCTAGTCCGGCGCTCACGGGAGGAGTGTGCGTGATTGCGGATTCCGGGTGCGTGTCTCACTGCAAGTCGGACCGAGGCTCCATCGAGGTGGGCAGAGGAGGTCCCCACCGAGTCTTGAGTCGGCCAAGTACTATTTCGGATGTTTTGACGGATTTTGTAGGGTGATCGCGGGGAGCTGTTCTCTTACGCGTCCACCATTGACGCCGGCTAGCTCCGCCCCCCTATTTTGTCTCATAATTATGCATCGTTAGTGATTACTCTCAATTCGCCTTCATACAGCAGACAGCCAATTAACAACCAAGTAACCCCCTTTTAGCACCTGAATTTCAGGGCTGTGAGACAGAGCAGTCCAAGGCTTACCCAGTGGAGGTGTTGTGAGCTAGAGACTCTTAATGGCTTAAGTTACATGTAGGCGGGCGATCCGTTGCTCCCTCATGGAGATAAATTATCCTGTTGCCCTGAAAAAGGAGCAACCTGCCAATTTTAGAAATGACCGCCAAACTGCCCATTAAGGTTATGCATATCAGCAAATAAGCATAAAATTACATTGAAACTACTTATGTAAATGTCAACTGGAGTTTTCTTTGGGAAATGAACTATTGACCTATACTGAATAGAGAGCAAAGGGTCTAATACTGGCTCTTAGATTCTAATAATCTGATTTTATTTGGCCAGGCAATCTTAGGGTATTTTATTTGGCATGAGGTATTGCAAACGTTGATGTTTCTCTTTTGCTCTTTTAACATGATCAAGGGGAGGGCGTACACACATATGCATTTATTAATCACTTCATTGTATTTGGGGTTCAAAATGTTTGAATTGGAGGTTCTAAGTATATGTCAATAGTTTGACCAGCTGGCAAATGTTGTGCTTTCAGAACTACATACAAAAATGAAAGTAGCCCAATTGCTGTACCTACACATAGCAAAGTATACGATGCTGTGTGAGTAGAGTAAAACAGAATATGTGAAAGTGTATTATTTTTTAAGTTTGTGGACAATTTGCGATTGGTGCTGTATTGATATTTAAGGTTGTGTTTGCTTGAATCTCGGGTTAGGGTAATGTGTAAGGGTGTGTTTCTGTAAATGGTTGTATGAATCAGTGTATGCCCTTTTTGTGATTCTACAATGGTTAAACCTTTTTCCAGGATTCTAAGTGCTAGGCACACTTGCAACAAACAAAGGTAAAACTAATAGGCCTCAACTCTAAAAGGCTAGGCAATTGGATTTGCCAATGTTTTTCATTGCTGACATGCAAATACATATAGCAGGACTTCTCTAGCTAATACGTGGTGAAACCCATCTAAAAAAATACTGAAATAAAGTGAGATCTATATTGTGAGTAACCTATTAGACTATACCCCCTCCATATCTAATTTTTCATTATCACAATGCCTCAGTATTGGACCGTCATGTATACTTCTTCAGCTCTGTAAATAACTGGCAATTCAATCAACAGGACCATCATATATGACCAAACCTGCTAGTGGGTAACAATCAAATAAAGGTACATTTTCCATAGTGACATAGAAATAAAATCATAAATTAGATAAGGACCTCAAAGTCAGTTTCCACTTACAACTTACTGTAAAGTTTCTTTGCAATTAAAACATCTAAAATATTTGATTGGAAGGAGAAAGTTGGCTGGGAGCCACGGGCAAGATGGAACCCGCCTGAGCTCACGCTGCTCGGCTGTTCACGCCGGATGCGTAACGCTAGGCTAGCTGCCCTGCGCCGCCTTCAGAGATGCCAGATCGTCACGCTCCCCAGTTCTGCTCTGTAACGCGAGCACCGAGGCTGCTTTTCTCCGAAGGGGGCTTTGCTCTGGTGATCTCGTGCCGGCCAAAGGTTAATCAGCTTGCCCTCTCTGCTCGCAAGAAGCTGGTGACACAAGCACGGGACGCTCTGCATTTTTTTACAAATCCAACCCAATGCCCGGCTTTTCCCGCATCCCTCATAACCTTTAGTGAGGTCAACGAACTCTGGGACCTTTGGAGTGTTCTTCTTAAAGAATTCTGTGGAACGAAGCTGCTTGAATCCAGCAGGACCACTACGAGTGCACGGGAGGCTCGAAGAGGCCCCAAGCAAAAGACTCCTGTTGCCGCCTTGGATTCTAAGGATATCAAAGCTGCCAAAGATACCGCCTCCGCCACTGAGGGAGCTCCTAAATCTAAAACTGAGGTCAGTGGGATAAGAAAATGCAGAGAAAACAGTGGGGCAAACCAGGGGGGGGGCTCCGCATAGAGATCCTAAAAGCACTAACACTGTTCAACCCCCTCCTGCAAAAATCTTTTTAGGAATCAGAAAAAATATGTTAAATCCCAATATGAAACCCCCCTCCTCTTTCATCAATCACTCGCCAGCAGATAACGTGAAGGCAGGGGCACCTCAAGCAGGAAGTGGAACGGATTGCGCTGCCCCATCCACTATACCAGAAAATGACTCGGTGGAATTAACAGAGCCTATAGGGGTTCAGGATGGGTCCTCCCTAGTCCCGGTGTCAGCACTCCCACTCACAGACACTACAACTCCTCTGCCACAGCCTACCCAACAGGCACAGGCACCAGATATTATACTTGGTGAGAATAGTATGGAGGCCCCACTGCTCATCCCTGACCCTGACCCTGGCGAAGCAGGGACCAACAAAGTGATCCAAAAACTGACGGTGCCCCCCGGCTCCCAGACTACCTGGACACCCGAGGCAGGAGGGGAAGATTTCGTCTCCGTGTCAGACAGTACTCCAAATTCTTCCAATGAAGATGGCTCTGAGGAAGCCAGCGAGGGGGACAGTGAGGTTTCACTTCAAAACACAGGCACGGTGCAGCAACATAAAAAGCCCACCAGCAAAAGTAAGTGCCGCAGTCAACTAAAGTGGGATTACTCTGACTCCCAGGTATCGTCCCCCGTTAGACGAAGACGATTTAAACTCTACTCAATGGGGAAGCACCAAGAGCCTGCAAGCTGACATCTCTGAACCCTCTCTAGCTTCCATCCTGACCTCCATCAAGGAGTTCCAAGAAGAAGTCCGGGCAGACAACCGTATTGCTAAGAATGCTGCCAAAAAGTTGCAGGGTGGGCTGAGGCGTTTGAATAAAACCTGCGTAGACATCAGTGATCGGGTTACGATGGTAGAGGCACAAACTGAACATCTGGAAACTGAAGCCCTGGCCACCAAACAGCAGGGGGAGTCTAATACTGCCTGTATGATGGATTTGATGACAAAAATGAAATGGAGGAGCAGGAAAACCGTCAGCGCCGGAACAACCTCCGCTTACTCGGTATTCCGGAGGGGAAGGAGGGGGATGACCCCAGGCTCTTCATAGTTAAATTACTAAAGGATTCCTTCCCAGACCATCCGGGTTGGGATTGGGACTATGAAGTTCAGAGGGCACACCGATTCCCTTTTCATCAAAAGCGACAACACAGCGGTGGCAAAACGTCAGTAGAGCAACCAAGGGTATTTCTTGTGTACTTTGGGAATTTCCTCCTTAGATAGATGATCTATGACCAGGCCCGCTTCACTTCCAAGAAAGGAGCAAATGGTGTAACATTCTTTGCTAAACCAGACTTTTGCCATCATACTGTCGAACGGAGATGGCGAATGAGACAGCTAATCTCCCCTTTCCAACAGCTGGGTGCGGAAGTATATTTTATGGTTCCCTCAAGGCTCAAAGTAATCCTAAACGGGAGTACTAAGGTTTTTCTCTCCGAGATTAAAGCAGGGGAATATCTGGAGGAACTGAAATTCAGGAAGAAGTAACATTTGTTCACTTTGTCCAATGAGTGAAACTAGATCTAAGCCGCACTCTCCTTGACCTTGACTTTGGCATTATTTTGACTTTATTTGATATTCGCTCTATTCTCTGTTATGCGGCTTCTTTATTTTTCTATGTTATTATCACACTATTTCACTTTATCACTTTATCACTGAGCACAGTCAAGAAAAAGGGGCACCCGGCCGAACTGATAGACTAGAGCTAAAGTTTCTATCAATCCAGCGTGGCTGGCAGTCGGGGCTCATGTTGATTACCATCACTCAGGCTTTGCCTGATTGCTCGAAGAAGGGGGGGAGGGGGAGGGATGGGAAAGGCACCACAAGAGAAGAGTTCTGCACAGAAAAATTAAGCACAAGTTTTTTAATCTTTCCTCCACATCCACATGTATACCTAAGACACACTTTCTATGGTACAGGACAAGACATTAGGAGTCTGTTGTGTTATTATTCTTTGGTCTTTTTTTCCTTCTTAAATGGCTAAGCTAAACACCTTCAGAAATAGCACTGTTAACATCTGCGGGCTAAACGATCGCTCAAAAAGGCAGAACGTGGCGCTTTGGCTTTGTTCTCTGGGGGGGATATCAATTGTATACAGGAAACTCATAACGAGGGCTCCCAGAGGCACTTATTAGACTCCTTGGGTTTCCAAGTCTTGGGGGCCACCACACAGGGTTCCAAAAGCAGGGGGGTGGGTATACTGGCTAAGAAAAGACTTTCTATCTCTTCACCCCGGGTCAAGGCTGATTCTTTAGGCAGATGGGTGATTACTGAGTGTCATGTTTCTAATAACCCCCCTTTTACCCTTTGCTCAATTTACGGGAGTAATGTAGATGACCCAGGAGTCATCAACCTGGTTTCAGGGGAATTAGCACACTGCCCCACCCCCATTGCCTTTGTGGTGATCTGAATTTGCATCTACCCTCCAACTGGGATAGTGTTAGCCACTGGAAATACAAGGGTAGGAAACCCCCGGTGTATCAGGCTTTGATAGATCTTGCGCAGATGCATGGTCTAAGAGATTGTTGGGCAAGACTGAACCCCTCCCAGCCAGGGTATACATTTTTTCTGCCCTGTATCACACCCTTGTTAGGCTGGACTACTTTTTCCTTTCATCTTCAATCATCAACAATTGCACTATTGAAATGGCCCCACGCTTTATGTCCGACCACAATCCCCTTATCATTAACATTAAAGGTCTAGGGAAAGCTAGAGAGGCCTCTACCTGGAGTTTTGAAAAAGCTTTACTACAGGACCGGCTGTATAAAACACACATGCAAGGATGGCTAGAGGAATTTCTGGACATTAATGTTGGCTCTGCCCCTCTTATGACAGTTTGGGGCACTTTAAAAGCGGGGATCAGGGGCGAGACCCTGGGATTCACAGTGCGCAAAAATAAAAAAGAGAAAACGGTGATGAGTATCTTACAGGGGAAGCTAAGGGTGGCCGAAACCAAACTGACTCACTGCATTCAAACAGGACAAGACGTTGAGACAGTGCAGAAAGAGGTAGTGCTGGTCAGAGCTGAAATTGGGGCAATTTTTGCTGAAAAAACTGCTGCAAAATGGGCAAGCACCCGGGAGAAAAATTACGAGTGTAGCGACAATATTGGGCATCATCTGGCTGTCAGGACCAGGCAACAGGTTTCCTGCAGTGAGATACGCACAATTAAACTTCCATCAGGGGATGAGACTAACAACACAGATCACATATGAAAGGAATTCCAGGACTTCTACTCCAAACTTTATACTGAGGAGAATCATGGTCCCAGTGACCTAATCACTAACGAGACCACCAACTACCTTAGCGAGATCAACCTCAGATCTCTTTCCTTAGAGGATAGGAAAATGTTAGACATAACTCCCACATGGGACGAGATTCTGGAAACCCTCAACAGCCTGCCTGATGGGAAAGCTACCGGGTTGCATGGCATCCCAGTAGAGTTCTATAAGACTTTCGCTCCACAAATTAAGACAATTCTCATAGAAGTAATAACCTCTGTCTTTAATGGGACTTTACCACCAGCATCCTGGTCCATGTCCAGAATAGCTATTTTCCCAAAGAAGGATAAATCTCCAACAGAGATGAGTTTGTATCGACCAATAACGCTCATTAATTGTGATTCAAAGATCTTTTCCAAAGTGCTAGCTAACAGAATCTCTTCAGTGGTTGAGTCTTTGGTCTCAGAGTGGCAGCATGGGTTTATCCAGACAAAAGGAACAAATGAGCATGTTAGAGGGGCCATTACTCTTTTTGACGCCGCACAGGCTGCAGGAGACCCGATGTAACTTACACTCTTGGACGCTGAGAAAGCCTTTGATCGGGTCTCCTGGCAATTTCTGTGGGCAGTCATCAGGAGAATGGGATTCGGGCCAAAGATCACGCAGGCAGTAAAAGCCCTTTCTGTAAAACCAACAGCTTGTGTCTCAGTTAATGGACAACTAACCGGGCAGTTTGAGATCTCCCGGGGCACCAGGCAAGGCTGCCCATGCTCCCCTCTGCTATTTGCCCTTTATTTGGACCCCTTCATCAAGCAAATAGAGAGAAATAATGAGATTCTCCCAGTCAACTACCAAGGTAGCTTTATCAAGATCATGGCTTACGCCGATGATCTGGCCATCACTTCACCTGATCCCTTAAACACCATAATGGCTCTTGAAAATGAGGCGCTAAATTTGGGAGGCTCTCTGGCTATGCCATGAATCAAAACAAAACCCAAATAATAACAAATAGACAAGTACCCTGGACCGATTACAGAGTGGTTTCCAAAGCCAAATATCTGGGAGTCTCCATCTCATCAAATCTGGATGAAATTGTTACAGACAACCTAGCCCCTTTGGCATCACACACTAAAAAGGCTCTGAAACAAATCAACAACCTACATTTAACCCTTGTTGGCAGATGTAATGCCATAAAAATGACATACTTTCCCAATCTCCTTTATTTTTTTCCGCACAATACCTCTGGAAATCAGTAAATCTTACCTGCAAAAATTTCAACAAATATTCACACAGTTTACCTGGTCATATTCCCAACCCAGGAGGGCATTAAGACAGCTCTGTTTACCAAAAGAGCGAGGGGGCTGGTCTTTTCCTAACATCACTCTTTACTATTGGGCTTCGGTTTTACAATATAGCGCAGAATTGTTAAAAGAGGCTCAACCCCCGCAGACATTAGGGCCCCCTACGCCCTTCCAGCTACTGTCGGGAGAACAGTCCTGGGGCTGTCTACTTCGGGAAACCCCCTACGGATACTATGAAAGGGTGAGATTTATGACATTACTAAACTCTTTTAAAACTTTCCGCAGTATCCGCAAATTCTTAGGGTTGGGCAGATTCAACTTCCATACTCCCACGCTGAACAATGGCAGCTTGCCTGCTATCTTCGGCAGGGCTTACTTCTCAGACTGGCATAAGGCCGGCATATTGAAATTGGGAGACCTCGTCACCTGTGAAGGGGTAGTCCCTTTCTCTGAGCTACTGGCTAAATTCAAACTCAAAAATTAAGACGCATTTAAATATCTCTCTGTATTTGACTTCTTGTCTAGGAGGGCGGGGGGGCTCAGGTTTGGGGAAATTGACCTGCTTAATACCTTACGTAAACCATTATCCCCTCGAATTGGCCTGTTATATAATATCATAAATAGGCAGACCCCCGACGACTTACAGAACATAGCTGATAAATGGCACAACAAAACTGACACTCCTAATAACACTTTTTTTAACTCACTTGCCCTCTCACAGAACATTCTAATCTCAGCCAAACTACAGGCGCAACATTTTAAAACTATTTTCTTTTTATATCTCACTCCTAGTAAAATTGCAAAGTGGGAGACCGGCCAAGGCACCTTATGTCCTAGATGTTTGGAATATGGGGCCAACTCTATCCATATTTTTTCCACATTCTTAAAACTCTCCATCACTTTAAACCGAATACAGGAATTTTTAAAGGAAGTCACAACTCAGCCTATAACACTGAATCCAACTATTATTCTGCTAAGAATGCAGACTGAGACCTCTCAGTTGAAAAGAGATGGTTTAATTTTCATCGCGGTGATTGTTTGGCGGCTCTGTGTGGCTTCTGCCTGGCTTGACCCGGAGCCCCCATCGTTTTCACATTGGCTAGCCAGATTTATCGCTACGTATCATCTAGAAATCGCTGTGTACGCAAATAAAGGAAGGAAAGGACAGAAAAAGGGACTGGAGGTGTGGGAAAAATTTACCTCTTGGCTGGCACAGTCAGGATAACTTTCACTTCGTTACGCTTTCCTCCCAAGTGCTGTGTAAAGCAAACCTTGGTTTTTCTTCTTTTTTTTTTTTTTATCTGACTCCTAGGCCTCGTGGTTTCTCACGTATTTCTTATTTTGTTTTTTCTCTTCTTAAAAGTATGTGCTCTCTGTGCATGTTGGTTTACTGTGTCTTTATCTCTTCTCTAAACTATACATAGTTTCTTCTTTCACTGAGGGGTGGGGGAGTGGTTGCTCCATCGAAATGCTTTATGTATCATTTTTTTTACGTTGGCTAATAAAAATCTTTAAAAAAAAAAAAAAAAAAGGAAGGAGAAAGTTGGATTAATTTCTGCTTCCCCCACATGGGTGAAATCACATATTACAGTACCAGCGAAATGTTAGCATATCTATACATCACATGTGCAGCGGAATCACAAAGTGTGACACATCTCAACGAAGAACTAGAAGTCAAAATGGAATAATAGTTTTAACTTTGTGCTCAATTACTTCCAAACCCCACCCTCTCTGTCCAAAAATGTTTTCAACCTAATTGGAGGTGCATGAACATCTCAATAATTAAAAAAAATGCCAAATAACATTAAAGTATTTACTGATAGCAAATTAAAACCAATTAGATCCAGATCATGTTGTTTCTTTCAATAAAATCAGTCTTTATTAGGATCATGAAACAGCCAGCCAACACGTATTCTCGAGGTGGGATCCTCTTCAGGCATGTATCACAATTCAACCATAAATATCAATTTCAAACATCATATACCACAAGTAAAGATGGTGACATCCAATGTTCATTAATTTTGTTAAGCGCACTCGTGGACCAGCGCTCACTTTTCTGTTTGTTTCCTGCCGTTTCCTGCTGTGCTGCTCGCCGCACCCGCTCCGCGGGTGCCGCTTCGCAGAGGGATCTCTTGCTGGTGCTGACTCTGCCCGCCCTCGGTGGGGGTGACTTTGGTGAACTTTGGAACCCCAGGGCTGCGAGCGTGCAGGGACTACCTTACCCAGGTGTCCCTGCTAGACCGTGGTCAGCTTCCGGTCCGCTCTCCCTGGAGCTCCGCCCCCCGCCCATCAGAAGGCAGTTAAAACCACCTGGGCTTGCTCCTGACCTTTGGGACACATCGTTTGCTGTTAAGCGCACTCGTGGACCAGCGCTCACTTTTCTGTTTGTTTCCTGCCGTTTCCTGCTGTGCTGCTCGCCGCACCCGCTCCGCGGGTGCCGCTTAGCAGAGGGATCTCTTGCTGGTGCTGACTCTGCCCGCCCTCGGTGGGGGTGACTTTGGTGAACTTTGGAACCCCAGGGCTGCGAGCGTGCAGGGACTACCTTACCCAGGTGTCCCTGCTAGACCGTGGTCAGCTTCCGGTCCGCTCTCCCTGGAGCTCCGCCCCCCGCCCATCAGAAGGCAGTTAAAACCACCTGGGCTTGCTCCTGACCTTTGGGACACATCGTTTGCTGTTAAGCGCACTCGTGGACCAGCGCTCACTTTTCTGTTTGTTTCCTGCCATTTCCTGCTGTGCTGCTCGCCGCACCCGCTCCGCGGGTGCCGCTTCGCAGAGGGATCTCTTGCTGGTGCTGACTCTGCCCGCCCTCGGTGGGGGTGACTTTGGTGAACTTTGTAACCCCAGGGCTGCGAGCGTGCAGGGACTACCTTACCCAGGTGTCCCTGCTAGACCGTGGTCAGCTTCCGGTCCGCTCTCCCTGGAGCTCCGCCCCCGCCCATCAGAAGGCAGTTAAAACCACCTGGGCTTGCTCCTGACCTTTGGGACACATCGTTTGCTGTTAAGCGCACTCGTGGACCAGCGCTCACTTTTCTGTTTGTTTCCTGCCGTTTCCTGCTGTGCTGCTCGCCGCACCCGCTCCGCGGGTGCCGCTTCGCAGAGGGATCTCTTGCTGGTGCTGACTCTGCCCGCCCTCGGTGGGGGTGACTTTGGTGAACTTTGGAACCCCAGGGCTGCGAGCGTGCAGGGACTACCTTACCCAGGTGTCCCTGCTAGACCGTGGTCAGCTTCCGGTCCGCTCTCCCTGGAGCTCCGCCCCCCGCCCATCAGAAGGCAGTTAAAACCACCTGGGCTTGCTCCTGACCTTTGGGACACATCGTTTGCTGTTAAGCGCACTCGTGGACCAGCGCTCACTTTTCTGTTTGTTTCCTGCCGTTTCCTGCTGTGCTGCTCGCCGCACCCGCTCCGCGGGTGCCGCTTCGCAGAGGGATCTCTTGCTGGTGCTGACTCTGCCCGCCCTCGGTGGGGGTGACTTTGGTGAACTTTGGAACCCCAGGGCTGCGAGCGTGCAGGGACTACCTTACCCAGGTGTCCCTGCTAGACCGTGGTCAGCTTCCGGTCCGCTCTCCCTGGAGCTCCGCCCCCCGCCCATCAGAAGGCAGTTAAAACCACCTGGGCTTGCTCCTGACCTTTGGGACACATCGTTTGCTGTTAAGCGCACTCGTGGACCAGCGCTCACTTTTCTGTTTGTTTCCTGCCGTTTCCTGCTGTGCTGCTCGCCGCACCCGCTCCGCGGGTGCCGCTTCGCAGAGGGATCTCTTGCTGGTGCTGACTCTGCCCGCCCTCGGTGGGGGTGACTTTGGTGAACTTTGGAACCCCAGGGCTGCGAGCGTGCAGGGACTACCTTACCCAGGTGTCCCTGCTAGACCGTGGTCAGCTTCCGGTCCGCTCTCCCTGGAGCTCCGCCCCCTGCCCATCAGAAGGCAGTTAAAACCACCTGGGCTTGCTCCTGACCTTTGGGACACATCGTTTGCTGTTAAGCGCACTCGTGGACCAGCGCTCACTTTTCTGTTTGTTTCCTGCCGTTTCCTGCTGTGCTGCTCGCCGCACCCGCTCCGCGGGTGCCGCTTCGCAGAGGGATTTCTTGCTGGTGCTGACTCTGCCCGCCCTCGGTGGGGGTGACTTTGGTGAACTTTGGAACCCCAGGGCTGCGAGCGTGCAGGGACTACATTACCCAGGTGTCCCTGCTAGACCGTGGTCAGCTTCCGGTCCGCTCTCCCTGGAGCTCCGCCCCCACGCCCTTTCTTAAACACTATAAACATTGCTTGCTCTCCCGCAGCGCGGGACGCAGCCCGGGCGAAGACAGGGCAAAGACTGGGCCGTTTGAGGCCGTTCGAGGACTACGAGGACTGGGCTGGGCCACGCCCCTTGGTTGGTGCATTATACAGTTCTTATTGGTGTCTACTTCTTAAATATTTAATTATTTATTGGGTTTTTTATTAATCTGTATAATGTGCTCACGGGGCAGTCGGAGTAAAACCCTTATGGCCGCCAGTAACTCCAATCGGACATTGGACGATTTCCTTGTCAAAACTAATTTAGATGAGGAAATTAACAAAATGCAGCATAGGGTCTCATTAGATCTCGAAGCCGCACGAAGGCTATCTGAGCACCTAGCTAGTACCAGAAAATCCTCCATGGGGAATATTGCCTCTGCACGTACCCCTGAGCATATAGCAGGTCCTCAGCCTTTGCTGATCACGGCTGCCATCCACCCAGCCCCTTCTACTCCTTCTCTAACTTCCCCTTCGATCCCTTTACCCACCCTATCGGAACCATTTAAGGATTTCGTCACATCAACTTGCATGTCTGGCACTTTGTATCCCCCTAAAACTAAAATTGACCAATCAACGAATCTAGGTAGGGCTAGGAAAGCAGCAATTTATAAAAAGAAATGTATTGCTAGGGCCATACATGCGAAGAAAAAGGCGAAAATTGCTAGATCTCAATTTTTCAATAGTAGAAGGGCTCTAGGTTCTTTGGGGTCAAAAGATGTTAACACGAAAACCGACCCATGTATTCTGGGTGGGACTGCCGCTCCAGATCTAAATATCTCAGCGGATGTTAGTATCATGGTTGCCTCCCCAGAGACAAATAGAACGAATGATCAAGTTGGGCAGGTGTGTGGATCTTTAAGTGATAGAGGGGGAGATGAAGAATTCCTAAAAACGGTCTGGGCAACGTTAAAACAACTATTAACCCCTTTGGAATTGAGGCTTTCTCGCATAGAGAACAATCTGTTAGAAATGGACAGGACGATAGTTACCCTGGCTACCTTGAGCTTGAAAGATATGGGAGGTAAAAATCCCAGCGAAATTAAATTAGCCCCTCAGGTAAAAGAACCAGTATCCTTACCATTACCTCCACAATTACCTCAAAATATTTCTATGCCATCTCCAATAGTAAAACCCACACCGAAGCCCCGCACGACTACCATTGTAAATCAGACTGACTCTATTCCTAGTTCTGCTGCACCAAAATTATGTCCTTTGCCTAACCCGGCCCATAGGCAGAACTCAAACGCACGAGTTGCGGCACAAAATCCCCCAAGGCAAAATTATAATTCTCAACGGCCATCTAATCGTCCCAACTTTCGTGGAGGTTTTATTGACCTTCCACCAGAAGCGGGGCCTTATGTCATTATATTAGCCGGAGTTCCCGAGCTGGACCAGCACTCCCAGGAGAACCAGCATTCATTGAGAAACAAAGTCATTTATTGGCTTAATTCTAATACTCAGCTTCCTGTTCAACATAGAAGCAGTGTATTAATGGTTAGAAGAGTGCCCTGGATAGGTCCTACACCTAAGTCCCTGGTAGGTGACTGTATAGTTGTTACTTTTGCTGATCCTCACACAGCACAGCACCTATGTGCACGGTCTTCGTATGAAGCTAATCACACAATAGTCCTGAGACCCCTTACCTTTTTTTACCCCCCAAGAGATCACTATGTTAAGGAAAATCCATGGACTATTGTCCATAATATTAGACGGACAACAAATAGGCCTGATGGCTATAGCCAGCCTAACTGGTGGCAAGGTGCACCTAACACTAACATGCTTGGTTACCCACAGGAGGTGGCTGGGTGGTTTCCAAATAATATTCCTTTGAGAAAACCGCTTTGATCCACTTGTGGGCATGGATGAGCAAGACTGACCATCACAAAATTCCCCTGGTAATGCCCTGATAGTAGGAGAGCCCAGCCAAAGGGAGGAGGGGGAAAGTTGTAACGATAACTTATGGGAGAACGCTCCCATGGGTGACGATCGCGCTTCCAACCCCCATGCTCCGGAGGCTGGTATTAATATAGAAAGTGCATCAAGCACAACTACTTTAGTGCAAATCCCGGAAATATCACCTGAGTCAGTCAGAAAGAACCAAAGCGAATCAAGGATGTGCCTAATTTCATGGAATATTGCTGGGCTTGCCTCAAGATTGGAGGATGAGGCATGGTTAGATTTTGTGGGTGTCTGTGACATTTTGTGCCTCCAGGAAACATGGAGCCGTTCTGCGCAGAATATTGAGGGCTTTTGTGCCCTTAACACACTAGCGGTACCTTCACAGGCGGGTAGGGCCAAGGGTGGTTTAATGACAGCAATTTCGTTGAAACTGTGTAAACCTGTAATCACTAAGATAGTTGACACCCCATGGTTTCAGGTGTTGATGGTGGTGAATTTGTTCCCTGAACCATTGTTACTAATTAATTGGTATTATAATATCTTTGATAACAATGAGATAACTGTTATGTTGAAGTTGGAGGAAGCCATAGCCAGGGCACGTCACGAGCAACCACTACTCTTTGTCATCTGGGTGGGTGATTTTAACTGCTCGTTATGCACCCATGGGGACACGAAGGTGTGTGGTTTAAGAGACTCTTATGACTTTCCCTTGACTCACTTTAAACACACACCCCAGGGAGATGCCTTAAATAATATCATTATTTTAAATGATTTATTCATAGTAGAACCCTGGGTCGGTCCAGATTTGGCTCCAATACCAACCTTCCAGGGAAGTAGAGGTATAACAAGTTTCATTGATTTTGCAATTATCTCCAGTGGGTACTCTCACTATGTGGACAAACTGGAGGTAGTTGTTAACGCTGCCAGTGACCATAACCCTTTGATCTTATCCCTCCTGTGTCCTGTTAAACCCAAACACTCTGTCTGGGAACAACCAATAAAGTATAACAGAAACCAAGGTATCACTCTTAAATGGGGCAAAATAGACGCAGCAGGTCTTGAGGATGAAATAATACATGGACACAGCCAAGAATATGACGCATGTTTATCATCGACAGCTAACCCCGAAAAGGTTATAGGGAATTTTGAGTCACTATGTGGGCATGTAGCCGAACGGCTTACAAAACCAATTGGGAGAAATAAAAGGTTAGGGCCCAGGTGGTTTGATGCTGCATGCTCGGCAGCACATAAATCCCTGAAAGTGGCATTAAAACAAAAACCTAGGAATATAGAATTGGTTAGGGTGTCTAGATTGGCCTATAAAGAAGCCATTAGAACAAGGAAGCTGAATCTTAAAAATAGAGCTTGGGAAGATTTAGAAAAGGCCTCAGAATTGAAAGACAATAGGCTTTTCTGGGAAGTGATTAATCGTCCCCTTTTTATAAGCAATGGCAAGGACAACATGGTGATGCAGATCGCATGTGAAACATGGGAATCAGACTTCGGGGATATTTTTAATCCACATAGAATTTCACTCAACGAACCCCCAATAGGAGACTCTAGGGATTTGGTGGTTTCTGAATCCTCTTTGTCCCTAAGTTTATCACTTTCCTTGCAAGAAGTGGAAGATGCTTTATTGAAAGGCATATCACTAAAAGCTCCTGGTCCTGACCTAGTCCCATTGGACTTTTTTAAGCATAATATTAAGATTTGGGCTCCTCTTTTGCTAAACGTATTTAGAGCAGTTGTCATTTGCCGTATTCCAACTTCATGGAAGGAGGCAGTAGTGGTGCCGATTTTTAAGAAGGGCAACAGATCTGATCCTCGGTGCTATCGCCCAATCTCACTTATCGATGTATCATGTAAAATATTGGGCAGGGTCATATTAGCCAGATTAGAAACCTGGGCAGACTCGGTGGGCCTTATTGTGGATTCCCAATACGGGTTCAGAAAAGGCAAAGGCACTGTTGAACAGTGCCTGAACCTGTCTCTGATTATAGGGAAATACGTGAAGGCAATGAATTCTTCCATCCATCTTGCCTTCATGGATCTCTCTAGTGCATTTGACACTGTCTGTCGAAGCAAGTTGTGGAAAATGATGGAGGCCATGGGTTTCGAGGAACCCTTGGTTCACGTGCTTCGTAGACTTCATGCAGCAACCACTGTAGCCATAAGGTTCGGGCCAGGGGGAGAGAAAACTAAATCCATCCCCTCGACTGAGGGCGTCCGTCAGGAATGTATTTTAGCCCCCTTTTTGTTCCTAGTTTATACTAATGGGCTGGAAAAATATCTGTTGGACCACTGCCATGATTTTCCAAAGGTTAATGGGAGGAGCATACCAATGCTCTCCTATGCCGATGATACGGTATTAATGACACTTACAGGAAACAGTATGCAGCGCTGTCTTGATGCTTTCCATAATTTTATGTTGGATCTAGACCTGAAGGTAAATTTTACCAAATCTTTTGCCATGGTCTGTGGCCCAAAGAGCACAAAAACCAGAAAGTTTGTAGTAAATAATGACATCATTGAAAAGGTGGAAAATTTTAACTATCTGGGAAACCTTTTCAACAACAAACTAAGTTGGGCCCCTTTAATGAAAACTCGAGTCCAGAGTGCTAGTCGCTCAATTGAAGGTTTGTTCCGCTTCTGTGGGAAGTTGGGTCAAAAACCTGTCAAGCATCTAAAAACTTTGTATATAGCAAAATGTTTGTCGGTAGCTACCTATGGGGCAGGGGTTTGGGGAATTGAAAGCCCTGACACAATACAAACCATGGAGAACAAATTTCTAAAGCGGGTACTGGCTATCCCAAGAAGTTCTTCAAATAAATTTGCCCACGAGGAGATCTGAGTCATGTGAGTGATACCATTCATCTTTCCCCCCTATTATTATGGGGTAAAATATGGCTATCAGAGGATTTACAGCTGTCTAGAGACATCCTCCGGGATTGTTTACAATTGATGAACATGAATAAGATCCCGTGGTTATGCTATGTTAATGTAACACTCCATAAAATAGGCTTGGGTGACATTTTTGATAACCCCGAAAATATTCGGGGAGATATTAAATCTGTTATCAAAACAAGTTATTGGAAATCCTCGCTTGTGCATTCCTTGGTTAGTACTCACGCTTTTAAGGTTACTTTACAGCATCAGTTTTATTTAACCTTTACAAATCATGTACAATGGCGATTCTATTTGACGAGGTTTAGGTTACACATTTTACACTTTCTTTTTGCGTTTCCTAAACAGGGGAGTTGGTGTGAGAGACTGCCCCCCTGTCCCTGTAACAACAGAATAAGCCAAAGTACTATGCATCTTGTTCTCTTCTGCCCCCTATACAAGGATCCGAGAATTAGGTTTATTAAGCCGATCCTTAAGGAAAAGCAACCATGCCACTATAAAGAGGGTTATGACCATTTGCTATCTCTGTCCACATCTGATGTTTGCTGTGCAATGCTAAATTTTATACGTGTGTCACTTTCGATTAGGAAACGGTATGGTTAAATTTGTTCCCATGAACTTGTCTGTAGCCCATGTATATTGTTGTTTTTGACTTTGTTGTCTTAGATCTCAATGTAATATGGGTATTTGGAAATCATGATTATATTAACCGAATATGATTGAAAAGTTATGGGCCAAAACTGTGATTATATTAACCAAATGTTTTCTATCACTAAAATAATGGTATACCTTTTTAATTGTTTTTAAATGAAATTTAATTCATGTATTTAAAATGTACATTTTGACTTTTATGGTTCTTGTTTGAATCGAATAAAGTTTTTGATGATGATGATATGTTCCCCACATCTCATGTCATACAAATAATAGTCATAGACTGTCAGACAAGCGTCCCAATGTAAATCAATTATGCTAATTTAAGTATTGCATTGATATGAAACACCTGCTTGTAAACTGATACTCAATATTGTAAGTCGTTTGGATCGTTTAATGCTCTACATGAAAACAGCTGTTGAGATATTTGATATGATGATGTATGTTTTGATTTGATAGCAGCTATTATTGTTGTAAGGTTTAAGACTTTCTGTGGAGAAATGAGTATTGTGGGTTGGTTAGATGACCAAAGAACTCCACTAACATCATAGAGAATGCTGGGAGAGGGCGGAGAGAGAAAGACGGTTACTGTAAGGAGAAAGATGTAACTGCTGGTGTTGCTGGAGGCGCCACTGTAATAAAGAAGATTTTAAGGAAGCTTGGAGTATCTTTACACTTTCCGCTTCCAGTTGAATCACAGAGAACCTGAACATATTTACCATGATTTTAACTCACGGCTTTGTTATCACCTTTATGTCTTTCAAGTGTATGATTTTAATTTTATAATTGTTCAATTAATTTTACAGCCTGGAGAAGAGGATCATACCATGAAACACGTGTTGGCTGGCTGTATAATGATTTTATTCAAAAAACATGATCTGGATCTAATTTTTTTAATTCTATGAGGAAATACTTCAAAGCTATTTGCAATTTCCAGAAATAATTCTAATGTTCATGCACCTCCAATTAGGTTGAAAAAATATTATCATAGATTTAACTAAACAAAAGACCATCAGGTAAAAGCACTCGCCTTCAAACAATTTTTTCAATTTAGATACGTAGTTGAGTCCTTTCACCAAAACCTGAATATCGAAATTTGGGCTATATAGAGTAGATCTGAGTTTGAAGGTCCTCTCTGTTAAAACATACAGCATGTGCATGAGTGTGTGGTGATGCATGGCAGTAATTTCTAATTAACTGATCTAACATTATGGGGACCCAAGTTCAACCAGTAAATTAAAAATGCAAAAAGTAACATATAGTGTGCATTAGTGCAAAAAAAAAAGATTTGCACCCGGGGAGTCCTTGTAAAATATGTATGTATACATATATCTGTATCTATAAATAGATAGCTAGATAGATAGCTAGATAGACAGACAGACAGACAGACAGACAGACTGACAGACAGACAGACAGACAGACAGACAGACAGACAGACAGACAGACAGACAGACAGACAGACAGACAGACAGACAGACAGACAGACAGACAGACAGACAGACAGACAGATAGATAGATAGATAGATAGATAGATAGATAGATAGATAGATAGATAGATAGATAGATAGATAGATAGATAGATAGAGTCATTTTATTCCTAATAACGTTGGTGCTGTTTGATGAATCTGCATGGCATTTTCCAACAACAGCACATCCAGTTTGGGCTCTCAATTACCAGTGTAGTTCAGATCCATTTAACTGGGTCAAGAAAAAAAGGGTTCCCAAAAGTGTCATTTCCTATGTTGTTTCCCAAAGGAATCTGTTAGACCTGGCATCCTTGATGTGGTTTCCCCAGACTTTTTGCCTTCTGACATCCTGTTTTGCTGATTCCTTTTTGCTGGCTTTAGGACTTTAGGCACTTTACCACAGCTAACACGTGCTAAGGTGCATGTGTTCTCTACCTAAAACATGTTAACATTGGCATATCCAAAATTTGCATTTTAAATGTACTTGTCAGTCCCTAATAAAGTGCACTAAATGTGCCAAGGGCCTGTAAATTGAATGCTACTGGTAGGTCTGCAGCACTGATTGTGCTACCCACTTCAGTAGCCCTTTAAACATGTCTCAGGCCCGGCACTGCAGTGCCTCTATGGGTAGTTTTAAACCGCCATGTCAACCTGGAAAGTGAACCCTCTTGCCGGGCCAAAACCTTCCCTTTTAATGCATATAAGACACCCTTAACATAGGCCGTGGACAGCCCTATGGGAAGAGTGCAGTGTATTTAAAAAAGTTGTACAAAAGGGGGTGGTGATGGACGGAGCATCTGAAGCAATCAAACACTCACACCCAGTCAAAAGATCTGGGTTTAATCCATCACCGTTCTTTAGCCCACTCTGCCACCCCAGTTCAGACATGGCTATATGCAAATCAGTCTGACCCTGTGCCTCATGGGAACAGTCCAGCCCAAACTGCCAAGCCATGCCTTCCCTGGACCGAAAACAAGCGTCCAAGGACCGGTTTCTGGCATTACAGCCTTCTTCAGCCCGGCTTGCTTGAATCCAGTGGCAAAGTGAGCAAAGGACTCACTTCTGAGCATATAGCCATGTCTGAACGGGGGTGGAAGAGTGTGCCACCCCAGTTAACCACTTCAACACCCCTCAGTTTTTCAGTATGATCAGCTACTTCCTCCAAGATCTCAATCTCATTCCCTGTCTTCCTGGAATTCACACGGGAACTCCACAACTGGGACAGAACTCAACTCCTGTGAGCTCTGTATCAACATCCCTTGAGACCCTTCCTAGTGAGAATGAGACGGAGGTCTCATCAGACGACAGTACTCAGGGAAGTGCTTTTTTAAGAGAGGTAAAAAGAATGAAACGGGGAAACAGAGATCAATCAAGACAAAAGGAAAATACAACAAAAAGACAAGGAGGGGAAAAAGAGGAGGAACCAATTCCAGGAAGACAGGGAATGAGATTGAGAGCTTGGAGGAAATAGCTGATCATACTGAAAAACTGAGGGGTGTTGAAGTGGCTAATCTCAGTGACAAGGTAATATCGAAGGATATGATTACTGTTTTGGAACGGGGTATGGGTTTCTGCCCCAGGGAACAGGGAGATATACACAAATCTATGGTCGATCTATTTAAATTTATGAGAAAACTGAAATTAAAAAACATTTTGAATGTAATCCAAGTGTAAATAAAAGCATAGAAACAGAAACTCAAAGTGTGACTCATGCCATACCAACAATACAGAATATTAGAGATTGTGAAATACTTTTGTCTATTGTGGATGATGACAGAGACCACATGTCCATAGATGAATTACTCTTTGATCATGATATTGAACCAGACACTACCATATCGAGTGGTCTACATAACAAATCAAGATGGACCCCAACTCTACCAAGTGGAAATAGTGTTGATATGTTCCACAAATTAGTCACTGAGGACTTATATAACCACTTAAAACACAAAAAGAAACACAAGATGACATCTCCAGATAATCTAAGCAAACATGAACGCCAAGCACTAGTGGATTTGAATAAATTACCCAATGTTACCATCAAAGAGGCGGATAAGGGTGGTAACATTGTGGTAATGAATACTGAGGCTTACAATTTAGAAATACAGACACAACTCAAAGACAAAACTTGCTATGAGAAACTCAGGGATAACCCGATAGGACCCCTGATGGCCACTATTAACACACACCTTAAAAAATGGTGGCATGAAGGCCTAATTAGTAGGAAGGAATTTACGTATTTGAAAGTAGATAAACCGAGGTTTCCTTGTATCTACACACTTCCGAAGATACACAAAAATGCCCAATCACCACCAGGGAGACCAATTATATCAAGCAGAGGGTGCCCTATGGAGAGATTGTCACAATATGTGGACAATTTCCTACAACCACTGGTGCAAAATCTACCAGCATATATTAAGGATACCAAGCATATTTTAGGCATTATCTCAGATGTACCATGGGAGGATGGTATGATTATGGCCACCTTAGACGTCACCTCCCTTTATAAAAACATCAGGACAGATCTAGGTCTTATGGCCGCTGGAAAATTTCTTAACAAAAGACCAGCATCTCAGTGGGCTCACACTGAGATGCTGATGAAAATGATGGATCTCATATTACAGAACAATTTTTTTTTATTTGAGACCACTTGGTACAGACAGAAACAGGGTGTTGCCATGGGGTCCAGATTCTCTCCTTCCTATGCGAACCTGTTCATGGACAGGTTTGAGGAGGAGTGGATCTGGGGCCCTGGTGGTATACAGGAGCGAATCCATCATATATTGGGGTCGTTATATTGACGACTGTCTACTCATTTGGGCTGGAGATATGAACAGTTTGAAACAATTCTGTGAATACCTAAATTCTAACATGATGGGAATACACCTCACATACTCTATAAGCAGGACTCAGATTGAATTCCTAGATCTTACATTATTTATTGAGGACAATAAAATACAGAGCAAACTTTATAGAAAACCAACTTCATGCAATGCCATATTACATGCTGGGAGTTCACATCCTAAACATCAGATCCAATCCATTCCCTTTGGAGAACTGACACGAGCACGTAGGAATTGCAGTATAGACAGAGACTTCTCAGAATGTAAGACCAATATGAGAACTAGATTTAGAGCCAGAGGGTACGATGCAGACACTATTATGAAGGCAAAACACAGAATTAACAGTACACCCAGAGATGCCACACTACGACATAAACTGAACGCTATTAGTGGCAACACGAAAATTAGACTTATTACTAACTATGATGACGCAGCAATCACACTGAGAAACAGCATGAAAAAACACTGGTGGATATTAAATAATGATAAATCTTTGAACAATCATATCACAAAACAGCCCCTTATCACTTATAGAAGGGGGAAAAACATTAAATCCTGGGTGAGTCCCACTTATCCATCAACTCCCAAGACAACACCAGATTGGCTAACGCAGAATTGCGTGGGCTTTCACAAATGTGGGATATGTAAACTATGTCCCATGGCTATGAACAAAACAAGAACCTTTTGCAATTACATGGGAAGAGAATTCAGAATAAAACAAATGCTAAATTGCAACAGCTGTTTCGTTATATATATGATTACCTGTAAATGTGGACGCTTTTATATTGGCAGTACAAAAAGAGCCTTGAAAGACAGGATATTTGAACATGTAAGAGCGATTCGACACCATGACGTAAGATACAATACTGCCACACATGTTAATGAATGTCCCAGTCAAGGCAGGAACAAAACAATTGGCTTTTGTGCCATTGATGAGGTCAGAAATGACCCCAGAGGGGGTAATAGAGAACTGTCTCTACGACGTAGTGAAGCATCATGGATCCTTACAATGCGGGCGGTGGAGTATGGGATGAACTCAGACCAGGAATTACACTATTTCTTGGGAGAATAACATACTTTTTCATATCATTAATCACCACAATATGCCTATCTGTATGATATAGACGTTGAGAGTATCTATATATATGATTGTTGCATGATGAAAGACAAACAATAATAGCGAAAGACTAATGTGCCCTCTAGCTAAAATATTATATGAAATAATGAACTCACTTATTCATGAGTATGTTGTACCTATAGATGTATGCCTCACCGATTATGTAATAGCAATATATTCTCATAGTATTCAATAATTAGATATGACTTATACTCTGGCCTACTAAACTGTTTTATTCTCCACACTACATGTAATTATCCTGCCCCACATTTCGGTGTCAGACAATACCGGTGACGATAGTTTCCTGAATTCTAAACGGGTACACCTTATCAACATTATTGTAATTCCACACCCTGTGAAAGCGCTCAACTACTAAGCCTATATATATTAATGACGCATAACGTCTAGAACGATACTATATTCGAAGATTAACTGTGATACGGGCCATCAATAATGATGTTGCGACCAATAGCTCTCACTATAAGTGTGGGGTAATGCATTTGTTACTGACCCATAATGGCGGACTATAACGCCGCCGCGTTTAGATGCAGACATTCTAGCAGTTTAAAGCAGGAAGGCCAGTTAGATTTAAATCGACTTCCGGGTTAGGAGATGCGGTTCTTCCAAAATACGGAGAGACCGGCTCTACACGCAGCAGAATATATCCCGGGACTTCATAATACCAAGGTATGGACACAGAGCGATATAAACTTAAAGACATATAGCAAGAATTGCCTTTAAACCACACAAACGGAATATTAACGGACATCCGTATGGGTTTTTGTCCCTTTTCTTCCTCGTGTGAACTATAGCTGGGGTGACGATAATCATATCATCAACCAACGTGACGAATAACTGAAATTGATCCCACTAATAATTTGGATCCCGACAAGTTGAACTTGGCCGCTTCCTGGGCTATATATTTAAACTACCGATGTGAAGGTAAGCGACTGAGAGATAAATAATATAGGTGTAATAACGGATCCCATTTTGGGAATGTGACATTAGACTACGATAATGCTGATATTACTTAAGAGCTCTACTAATCTAACAATCTAATCAGTAATTCAGTATATTAGCTGTGCCATATATTTCATAATCATATGGGTAATATGCAATTTATACATATTTTCCCACAGCGTGATTAAGAGAACAGACCCGGGTTCTCTAGAAATTATCAACCCAGCCGTGTCAGGCTGGGTCGGAATTATAACCAGCCAGAAGGTACGTTTCTGGGCCGGCTTTTATATTACACGGATGATAATAATATTCGTATGGTGGTTATAAGATTTTATATTTTATGATAATTCACAGGCATATAACCTATCAAGAATTGAGTATCAGGTAAGCCTGAGTAGCGATGCTCAGTCTTGATAACCTCTCAAGCACTAATGCTATTAATAATCGTTCAACCAATGAGGGATTTACTGAACAAATATCTATGCGATGACTCTCACTTGGGTTTATGGCGGTAATATAATTGGTGAGGCATAGTGCCGGTGTGATGCCGGGAAATCTGGTGCTACCGGTATATGTTTGGATTTCACGAGTTGTGGGGCGCTTATTTGCCTCCTGGGGAGGTAATTTCTCATTCTCTCGTTGGGAGTCCTATTTCCCTTCTTTCCCTCTTTTATTACTCATTAATAATCACTCGGTGATAATAAGAAAATATGAATTTCATTTCAACAATTTGTGGATTAAGAACATGTAAAGAATATTCCCACTTGCATGACATTAGAATTGATAATCACGAATTAACTACATGTAGAGTATGAACATTGCCCGATGTACGGCGGGACTACAATATCTATTTGTATTATTTTTTTCTTTCCTGATGAAGTCGTGGGTACCTGCCCATTCGATGAAACACGTGTTGGCTGGACTTGGAGAAAGCCTTGTGGATTAAATTAACTATATATTTATCTCAATTTGATTTGACTTTGTGGATGAACTTGTGACATTGTGTTCTTGTGGAATATTCTGAGTTGGTGTGATAGGTTTTCAGGAATATCTTTGGATCTACGGATCATTTGTGGGCAAGGATGATGACCCATACCTAGGCACCCAACGATTTAGATTTTGAGATTAACAAATACTGATATTACCGATATTTGGTGTAGCGCCACAACCATCCAGGACTATCATCCCCCCTTTGTTCTTTCTTTTGGAGCATGTTGTCTCTTGTAAATCTTGGGGACTGGGGATAAATTCTGCAGAATCCCCCAATCCTTTAGAGGCCCCTCCAATCCCTTAGATGCAGGATGGTGGTAGAGGGGTCTCCCCCGGAGCAAGTGAGTCACTTCAACTACTTGGTAGTTAGGTTGGTAGACAATATGTCCTAGGCTTCCCAAATAGTAAAAGTACAGCTGTTTTGTCACCAAAGGGGATCTGCAGTAGTATAAGGCTACCAACAGCAGTGCAGTTACCCCAGCTCTGAAAGTTTACAGGGCCACTGCAGTGGCTCTGGCCACTTATGGCGAACAAAGTGGTACAAAAGGGGGTGGTGATAGACGGAGCATCTGAACCAATCAAACACTCACACCCAGTCAACAGATCTGGGTTTAATCCATCACTTATGGGGCAGAGATTTGGGCTATGTTGACTTCTCTTACCTAATTCAAACCGAAAATAATTTCATTCATTGACTGCTTTGTTTGCCATCATGCACTCCTCCATTGCCTTTAGGCATTGACCTGGCAATGAAAAAGGTGGATTCGTTGGCCCTACTGAAATTCCTCTTATTCTGGGTACAACTCTACACTACTCCAGAGATGGCATCCTATAGGGAGGCCTTATTCAACTGATCCAACCAAGACAGAAATTTGCATATCCCTAGGCTCAAAAAAATTAAACAGCTATGCACAAATATTACATTGTAGGATGTATGGTATTCTCCAACTGAACCTTCCAAATGAACTTCCATTAAAATAAAGGAGCTTTTCTGGAAAACACTATTGGTTAGCCCCTGGAATTAAGCTAAAGAGAGGAGCGCCTCGAAAAAAATCCTTCAAATAAAATGCACACCCATGTTTGAGCCCTACCTGAACAGGATCAAACCTGTGCAGGCAACAAGTCTATATATCACATTTAGGATAGTCAGCCCAGTCTTTTGCCCAGGCTACTCTCATCTGCGAAGAAGGTGGAATACACCACTATGCAGAAATATGGGTGCCGTAACACTACTGGGAGGCATATACCCCCAGATGCATCAAGCATTCATTTTGCGATTCCTTATTAGCGGAAAATAAGGATTCGCTAATAAGGAATAGCAAAATGCTATGCATGAAGAAATCGCTAAAAAAATTGTGATTTCTTAATATTCCTAATTGCGACTCGCAAATTGCGAGTAGCAATTAAGGAATACCTCCCCATTCATTCCTATGGGCCTAGAGGCCTATAGGAAATTATGGGAAGACATTCTCAATTTGCGATTAGCAATTAGCGAATCGCAAATTGAGAATGCAATTTCAAGGGGGCAAGGGTGATCAAAGAGCACCCTGTTGCACCCCTGAAATTAATCTGTGCACATATGTTGAGCACACACATGCCCTAAGGGTATGTGTGTGCGCAACATGAAACTTTGAAAAATGCACAAAAGTGCATTCTTCAAAGTTTTTGCAAATTACCATTAAGTTCAACTTCATGGTAATTTGCTCCCCCTATTAGCGAAATCGCGAATTTTTTTACTTTGTTGCATTGCATTTAAGGAATCTCAATTTGGGATTCCTTAAATGCAATCGCAATTTAAGGAATCTCAATTTAGAGATTCCTTAAATTGCGATTTTTGCATTTGGGATGATGCATCCCAAATGCAAAAATACCGGTCGCAAAGGGTCAGATTCTGCGAATCTGCCCATTTGGGACTAGATTTTTCTTTCATGCATCTGGGCCATAGGATCTTAAGGAGTGACACATCTGAATACATTGTATTTGTCACCTCTAGGTTGTTGTTATGGGCCTAGAGACTTAGAGCAAATAGGATTGTTATAGAGGGTCAGGATCCCAGGGGGTGATTGTTTGCCTTCTCCCGACCAAATCATTGCTGCTATCACAATTTGTGAACTTTAGAGTCCCTGCTACTGCTGTCATTTTGATGACGTTCATAATTTAATGATGTTTTTAAATGCAAAAGTTTTAAACTCACATACTTTAATTGTTGAACTGAACTTTTTTAGATGTAATTGTCCTTTTTATGACACAATTATGGCAAACTTAAGATTGGTATTCTTTTCCTGTTGTTACTGAACAATTTGTGAATTGGATCTATTTATCTTCTTGTTTATCTTCTCATTTCATCATGGTAAACATTTGGGCAGGGGATATGTACAGTCTCGATCATAGGACATGACGGACCATGTTAGATTTTCGACCATGATCGCTTCTTGCCTATTGAACCAGCACTATATGGTGTTAGAGAACTTTTGTGCTAGCACATTTTCTGCCAAAATGCTCACCAAATGTATGTGGAATTAATGTGATGTTTGTTTGCAGAGAAAAATTATTTCGTTTATTGATTGTTTTGCTTGCAACTTTTATGGCCATTTGGCCGCAATAAAGTTTTATATATAGACCTCAGACACCACCACTTCAGTTAACTTCTGGACCTCAGTATACTGTGCCAGGAGAAAGGACTGCTGTGCTGCTGAAAGGACTGTCCCTCTGCTGGACCTTGCTGGACTCCTGCTCTGCTCTGCTGTGTCTGCCCTTCTGCCTGCTGCTCTCCTTGCCTGGGAGTGAGAAGGACTGGACCTGCATGTCTACACCCCAGAACCAAAGTGACTTCAAGGGCTTGCTGGCTTACCGCGAGTTTTGAAATCTCAGGAACATTAAAGGCTTCCAACAGCCATCCTATAGCATATACACTTTACCAGCTGTGAGTCCTGCCATGCCAAGTGGTGCCAATCAAGTCCTGGACCCTTTGAAGTGTGTTTTCTGTGCTGCAATTGACAAAATGCATGCATCACCGTTGTTGCGCTGAACAGAACAGATGCATCTCTTGCAGCGCTGATGCATTGCCTGTTTAGAGGACATTGCATCGGTGGCTACGTGGCTCGACAATGACGCATCACCTACATCCAGAGGGAACAACACTGATGCATTCCCTGCTCTGCTCCATGCATTGGGCCCTGTCGACTGCGCAATAAGGTACTTTTTCAGTGGGACAAGGTTGATCCCCATATCCGACCCTCGCTCCATCGTGGTTGACCTAAACTTTTGGATTTAATCCAGTTAAGCGTGACTAGATCGCCCCAGTTGGCGCTAAATGATTTTCAGCACTATATTTGCAGATATTCTTTAAAAATTCATAACTCCGGCTCTACTTATTGGATTTTTGACGTTTTTGTGTTGTTTTGTTCCCTAAATTAAGCTCTATTTTCCTAACCTGGTGTGAATTATTTTTGTGTGGTGTTTTCACTTTTTTATTATTTTAAGTGTTTCACAAATACTTTACACTGGGCCAAGTGACCAGAGGGTGAGCACATGTTTAACGTATGTATCTGACTTACCCTGACTAGGAATGTGGTCCCTAATTAGACAAAGTGCATACCTCTACCAACTAAAGATACAATTTCTTACTGAATCTTTGTACTTTGATACAAAACAATGGCTGAATGAAATTACGCTTAAATTTGCAAAAAGGTACCACTTTACTGCTTAGTTTGATGTAAATCAGTTTTTGAGAAAGTTGTATTGCAAAGGTGCTCTTGTTGTGCATGAAAAGGGAGACATCTGCATCATTAATTCACAAATCCTCAACTGGTTCCTCAGCTCCACTGAAGATTTGGGAATCCAGTTAAAAAACCCATAAAGGCATATAAGTGGATGAGGGACTTTATCCTCCCATTCTCTTGCCATTGTGGCCCAAATTGCGCAACATGGGGCACTGAGCTCCATATTGGGAATAATCAAAAGTAAAAGGGGATAAGAGGGAAGGGTGAGTACCCCTCAATCTGGCTACCAGCTCTTGGGGACACCCCCTGTAACAAGATATATTAACATAATTTTTATCATGGGATTCACAACCTAATGATGGATTCAGAAAGCCTGAACCCTCACTGAGTCCACAAGACCAAGGAACCGATGTCCAGGACTCCCAACCTCAATACCAAATTTGCAAATGCTCTAATCCCCGAGGCTAATCCCTGCTAAAGACTGTGTGAGTAGAGGGTTGGCCACCTGAAGCAGATTGGGTGTTGGACTTAGCCGGAGGCCAGCCCCTGTGACAAACCCATAGTGTGCAGGTCGATGACCTGTGTGCTGTGGGGGGTGGTGTCCTCAGCGAGTGGGGTGTCCAGGCCCTACTGCCAATCCCTGTAGCAGGAGGCACAACCCTGCCTATAGGCCATACCCTGCGGCTAACCATTGTTTTGGGCCGCCTGTTTTTCATCGAATCCCGCTGCGAGAGGTCAAGCCATGTAAGCAACTCGCCCTGTGTTTGGCTGAGTCATGTGTCATGGGGATTAGCTGCCCTATCGGGTGTGCAGGGCATAGGCATGGCTAGGAGGGAGGAGCATCTGCTTCATTAAGGTTGAGGTATGTGCATCACCCTTTGGTGTGCAAGTTATGGTTTACAGTGCTGTTGTGTGAGTTATTGATTGTGGTCTTAACCATAACTTGCACTTTTTTGGGGGGATTTTATTCATAACCACAACTGAACTTTATCTTTTTTGGTGAATATATATCTCCTGTCCTCCGTGTTACAAGTGCATTTTAGTCTATGGCTGATCGAAACCTCATAATTCTCTAAAGATAAGCCTTATTGAAGCTAATTTGGAAACCATGGCTTTTCACATTTTGCTCTCTCATTTGCATTTTCAGCCTTATTTAGTGTTTGGTAGATGGGATACTACATCAAAGCTTGGCAGATATACCCTCCACCTAATTATGTTATATTTCCCCAAAATATGCAAAACTACACATAATTGCATGAAATGCAAATCTGTCACCTAGCACTATATTTTAGCAGTAAATGCATCGTTTCTTTAAGTTTTGACTTAGGAACACATTTCACTCGAAAAAAAAATGCAAAAAACAAGTACCATGAACAACAGTTGCTTTTTCTGTGTAATTTGTAAAGGCAAATAAACAGTTCAGTTTTTCTGTGCACTCTGTTTACACAAATATTCATTGTTGTGTGCTACTCCATCCTTGCACTGTGTCTAGCAGTGCTCATATATAATAGAAAGCTACGTGGGACAGAGAGGTCAGGCGAGCGCTGCTATTTGGAAAGACAAGTAATGAACGCTGTTGTTTCTCTGACTAAGAAAACGAAACACCCTTAATTCAAGTACGGTTCTACACGCTGTATCATCACGTTTTAAATAAGGATGACACCTTGGCTGTGACGCCGGTTTGAACCAAACCCCTGATGAAGGGTCAACAAATGACCCGAAATGCATTGGGTGTGTTAAAAATTATGGGCCTTATTTATGAAGGCCTTGCGCCGCCGGTGCGTCACTTTTAACATGGGAAAAAGTGACGCATCGGTGGCGCAAGGCTTTCATAAATGAGGCCCTATATTTTGATGAAGTTAAGAGAAATTGATGAACTAATGACATTTCTATTGAAGATTCAAATAAAGGAATGAATACATTCATGGAATTATCAGTGATGAAGTCTGCGAATGTTTTATAATACATTTGAAATCAAGTTAAGAAACTTCTAGTTTCAAGAAAAAGTGCACACATCCAAGGGACTGACCTGTCTGACCCACGTAGCTTTCTAATTTGTAAAGGCACCACTTCATGCTTTATTATGTGACTTGGCGTAATGGCATCATTTGGGGATTTTCCGTAACAATGGCAACTTGAAATTCCAACATTTACACAAATTATGACAGCGTAATTTAACCCCCCACCCATTGATCTAAAAAAAGGGAAACATATATAGCTTTGTAACAAAAATGAACAATATCAAGTCGCAAGGGAATCGATAAGCATGGAGGGATAAGAGTGGAAGGAGTGACTGGACCATGAAGCATAATGGACAACCATAGAGGTGCCATTTGACCCTGCTTGCAGGCAGGTCGCCCCCACACCGCCACTCTTCACCTGTTAGCCGGAATGCCTGGTTCCTGTGCCCCTTGCTGCCTGCCTTCTGGTTCCTGGGCTTTCCCTCGCCCTGCGCGCCAGTTTCCCCCCGACCCCCACCGCTCGCCGACCCGGTCTTCCCGACGCTGCCTCCCTGCGGCCTTGCCCCCCAGCACACCCATTGGCCTCCCCGCTCCCGCCTCCCAGCTGCTCCTCCCTTCCAAGCCACCTCATATGCAGTCTGAGAAGCGGGCGCGTGCAGCGGACGCGCCGCCAGTCCCGTCTGCACCCGTCCGCGCCTGGACCGGGCCCTGCGCCAGAACACCTGGACCCCGCAAACGCCACAACACGAGAATCCACTACGACGCCAGCACCATCCACGCACTCAACGCCGGCCGAAACCACACCTGCTTCCAGGCCGCCCCAAAACGGACCCACGGACCCATCTCCTGCCACACCTGCAGCTTCACCTGCGACAGAAACACCAAACCTCCAAGGACTGGACCCAACCACCTCCGCTGCATACTCAATACCCGCTCCGCACGCAAACACACCGTCGAGCTCTGGGATCTGCTCGACACCTCCGCCCCAGATGTGGACTTCCTGACCGAGAGCTGGTGGAACGACTTCTTGGCACCCGACATCGTCATAGCCATCCCGGACGGCTACAAGATCACCCGCAGGGATCGCGCCAACGGAATTGGAGGAGGAATAGCCATCATCCACAAGTCAGCCCTCAAAGTCGCCACCCAATCAGACGACACCCTCAACGCTGCCGAACACCTGCAATTCTGGATACACCACCCTCAGAGGAACTCTCATACAGTCCACCCGGACCCCGTGCTCAGTTTAGCGACTCCATCGCCGGCCTCGCCAGCACCTACGCACTCGCCTCCACAGACTACATCCTCCTCGGGAACCTGGACTTCCACCGCGAGAGCAACAACAACGCCAACTCCGCCACCCTGATCAACAACCTCGCCAACCTCGGCCTCAGACAACTAGTCACCACACCCACCCACGCCGCCGGCCACACGCTTGACACCATCTTCTCCACAGGCTCCCACATCACCTTCGATCACACCACCAAACTCCACTGGACCAACCACCGCTGCATTCACTTCACCTTCAAGAAACCAACCACGCACCATCGCACCCAACAGCTGCCTCGCTGCTGCTGGAGCAAGCAGCTGCTCACCTCCCTTGCCAAGAACCCACACACCGACCCCACCAACTCTGACGCCGCAGCCCGCAACCTCAGACAATGGATCGACGACTGCGCCGACACCCTTGCCCCGCTCAAGAAACCCTCCAACAGCCACACCAGCAAGAGAGCCACATGGTTCACCAACGAGCTCCAGGCCTCCAAACACGCATGTCGAAAACTGGAGAAGACATGGCTACACAAACGCACACCGGACAACCATGCAGCCCACAAGGACACCACCCGCAGACACCACCACCTCATCAGACTAGCCAAGAGATCCTCCTTCAAAGACCGCATGGACAACAAGGCGCACAACAGCAAAGAGCTCTTCAGCATTGTAAAGGAACTCTCCAACTACAGCGCCAACGACATCCTGCCCTCACAAGAACTGTGCGACTCACTAACCATCTTCTTCCACCGCAAGATCGCTGACATCCACGACAGCTTCAACACCACGACCGCCCCGACTACGCCAGACTCCACCTCCCCTGTGTACATCAGCAGCGCCAACCGCCTGACCTCCTGGTCGAACGTCAACGACGACGAGACACGCAAGGTCATGAACTCCATCCACTCAGGATCTCCGTCTGACCCGTGCCCACACCACGTATTCAACAAAGCAGACGCAGCCATCGCACCCCAACTACAGTAGGTCATAAACATCTCCTTTGAAACAGCGACATTCCCGGAAAGATGGAAGCACGCCGAAATCAACGCCTTCCTCAAGAAACCCAAAGCAGACCTCAAGGAACTCAAGAACTTCCGGCCCATCTCCCTGCTCCCGGCAAAGGTCATCAGGAAAATTGTCAACATGAAACTGACCCGTCACCTGGAAGACAACAACATCTTGGACTCGTCCCAGTCCAGATTCAGACGAAACCACAGCACCGAGATAGCCCTCATCGCCGCCACAGACGACATCAGAAGCCAACTAGACAATGGCGAAACATCAGCCCTCATCCTCCTGGACCTATCAGTCGCCTTCGACACGGTCTGCCATCACACTCTAAAGACACGCCTCCTAGAAGCCGTAATCCAAGAGAAGGCCATTGACTGGACCACTTCCTTCCTCACCGGCAGAACCCAAAGCGTCCCCCTCCCACCCTTCTGATCCAAAGCCACCGACATTATCTGCAGCGTCCCCCAGGGCTCATCCCTCAGCCCGACACTGTTCAACATCTACATGGCCCCCCTCGCACTAGTGGCCCGCCATCACGCCCTCAACATCATCTCCTATGCCGACGACACCCATCTCATCCTCTCCGTCACCAAGGACCCACACACTGCCAAAACCAACCTCCACGAGGGATTGAAGGTCGTCGCTGACTGGATGAGGAGCAGCCATCTGAAGCTGAACTCGGACAAGAGGGAGGTCCTCATCCTCGGATCCACCCCCCTCAGCCTGGGACAACTCCTGGTGGCCGACCACACTGAGAACAGCAGCAACACCCTCCGACCATGCACACAATCTAGGATTTATCCTTGACCCCTCCCTCTCCATGTCTAAGCAGGTCAACGCCTTCTCCTCCTCCTGCTACAAAACCCTCCGCATGCTCCACAGGATCTACAAGTGGATCCCAACCGAAACAAGAAGAACTGTGCACAGGCCCTCGTCAGCAGCAGACTGGACTATGGCAACGCACTCTACGCAGAAATGCCAGCCAAACGCCTACGATGACTAAAATGCATCCAAAACGCCTCCCACTCAACTGATCATCAACGTCCGTCACTGCAGCCACATCACCCCCCACCTGAGAGACCTACACTGGCTCCCCGTGGACAAGAGGATGACCTTCAAGCTCCTCACCCACGCACACAAAGCACTCCACAATGCCGGACCAGCCTACCTGAACAGCAGACTCAGCTTCCAAACCCCCACCCGCCAGCACTGCTCCGCCAGCCTCGCCCTCGCTGCTGTCCCCCGCATCCAACGAATGACCTCCGGTGACAGATCCTTCTCCTACCTCGCTGCCAAGACCTGGAACCCCCTCCCTACCCACATACGGCAGACCCAAGACCTACTCACCTTCAGAAGACTCCTCAAGACCGGGCTCTTCGAGCTGTAGCAGCACCCCCCCACTCCCCTCAGCGCCTTGGGACCCTCACGGGTAAGTAGCACGCTCTACAAGTACTCTGATTGATTGATTGATAGAGGTGCCATGGAGCATGCGTGGGGGACAGTCTGGAGCCCAGAGGTGAAAGGAGGAGAAAGAGAGAAACAGTCCTGCAATGCAGCATTGGAAAAAGAAACACTAAGCAGTTGTGCTCCATGTTGGCAGGTGTTGCAGACAGAGAGCGAGCGGTGGGTGGGGCCAGGGTATGAGAGAGACGATTGCTGCTGAGAGAGATATGAACCGATGGGAGCGGGTGATGGAGAATGAATCCATAAATTAATCTGGTGTTTGTTAACCACAAACAAATCCCCCCTAAGGGTCTCAAGGTGCTTGGACCATCGGGAAGATTAAGTGAGCTATTGCCTGGTGTCACATGGTACTAAGCAGAGCTACCCCCGGGGATCGAACTTTGAGCCCCCTCACGCCGGAGTCTGTTGCTCTGTCCGCTGTGCCACACATGGAGAGAGACAGAGTCAGCATGAGTGGGGACAGACAGACACACACGAGGGAAAATAAAAAGGCCATGCACTCCATTTGAGAGCCAAAAATCAAATCATGTTTCAGCAAAAGGAGAGATAGTTACCTGTTGTTTGCAATTGAACCATACTACGAATCTCATCAAAAGCATAGGGAAACTTAAATACTCATTGGTGTGACGAACAAAAGACACCTGACACTGACAACCATGTCATCCAATGATGAGCATCGAATTTATCCAAAGCCTTCTCTAAATATATGATACGCTATATGTATTGGAAGCAAGAGGTGTTGCCAACAGACAGTTACAGCTATCTGTAGCCAAGACCTAAATATTAGGTAACCATTAAGTAGCAAAAGAAACAGGTAACAGATAAACAAGAACGTTTTCGATATTCGGTCAGAAGGAATCCAATAGAAGAACATTCCATTTGTTCCATATTGATCAGCCAAGGTTCTGTTACATATGGTTGATTTTAAGTCTTGGTGAAGTTAAATTCTCTTTGGCAAGAAATCTCAATGTTCTTTGGAAATATTATTGTAACAAAGTTTTCATCTTTACCAGGCAAGACGGTTGGTCACGGGTCAGCATTTTGCCTTTTCATAAAAAAATTACCTCAACACTTAAAACTCTATTTCAGGAACCAGTTTCATAGTATTTTTCCTGGTTTTTCTCACGGATCAATAAGTGTACAAGCCGCTTTCATTTAACTTATTGTAGCTGTGCTAACTGAAAAAATCTTTCTTTACTTTTTGTCTTGCCAGTCATTATAAAAGTTCATAACGGTTCAAATTGATCTGTTTTTCTACCGTGAAACACAATGAGCCTCGATTACAATTTTCAGAAGTTTTTGTACTCTCTCTATAGGTAAAACAATTATTTAAGCAACGTTACAGACTTCTCTTAAGTACCTGTAGAAACACGTACCTGTGTAAACTCCCATCAAAGTGTAAATTAAATGAGTTGATGGTCGATCTGTTTCTGTATAATTCATAGAATTAATGTTCAGTTCTGGACAATTGAAGGCTCCACAGTATGTGTAGTTCAGTCCTGTCCCTGGAGAATGCAAATGAAACCATTAGAAATGCAAAGATCACTTTAAACCATTGTTAAACACAAGACTTTGTCTTCATATAACCTTTGGGATACCAGAATTGCTCCCACAGTATATAATCTTTAAGACATCTTAAACATTGTGTAAGACAAAGTCAATCAACCTTCAACCCACCAGCTTCATAATAGAATCTAATTCATCACTTTCAGCAAGTGAGATAGCCATATTATGTTACCACCCATGGATGGGTGTCTGTATAAAATGATTGAAACAAAATACTCCTGGACTGGCTGGATAAATGTAGTGCCCAATTGATCATGATTACTAGAAGCAGCTGACACCCTCACTGTCTTCAGTTCAATGATACAATGTACACCCCAGATTTACAACTGCTTTTTTATCCCAATACAGATGGGCACATTTGAAACTCAGGAATGTGGTGGACCAAGCAGAAAGCCATTGTTCCTAGATCCTCTTCAGAAAGGATTAGCTGTCTGTCAGTATTGTGAACTATAAAATACAATAACAAAAATTAAAAAAATATAAATATATATATTATATATATAATTCACTCACTCCAATTCCTGGCCTGCAAATCCTTTGGCGACACACCCAGGCACGGACCCTCAACGATCTCCAGAAAGACACCAATACTCCATAGTTCGGTTAAAATGGAGTGTCAAATTTATTACCAAGTTGTCCCTTCTTATTCGAGCATAGTGCTCGCCATGACGTGTTTCGCTCGCCAACTGCGAGCTTGATCACATGACGCGCCACTAACAGGAATCCCCTTATTTACAAATTGTGCACTAGTGCCTATAAAAACAATTGCCCATTGTTTAGTGAAATAGAAAAACAGACTGCACTGTTGTTATGCATCGGTAACACATATGTCTATATTGCTAAACTAAATAGTGATGAAATATATTCAAGTATTATAAATACACACACTTTGACACAAATGTGCAAAAATAATGCAGTAGATATAAACAATTGTATAGAATTGAAAAAGGTGTGCACATAAGCAGTAAAAATACACTATGGTTCATTATATAAACCTGTGATGGCAGTACAAGACAGCATCCTATAGAGATCTTTAAAGTGCTAGTGCATTAATAGAGTCCTACTGAAAAAATCTTATATAGATACACAATTAGCCACAGTTGTACAGAATTGCAAAACAGTGTGCAAATAAGCAATAAATGTGCAAAGTACGCTAAGGCTCATTGTTGTAAAATTACAATAACAGTAGGGGACAACATACTATAGAGATCAATAAGGTGCATTGATAGAATCCTGATAGAAAATTCTGTATATGGAAAATTGGTCATCATAGCCAGAGTCTCGCATTTAGGTATATATTAATACAGCAGTTGGGATATGTAGTCCTACATGTATGTTTATTGTGCACTATATGTAATTATGTTTTACGAACGTTCCTTCGACCCGTGACCAAGGTGCGGTTGCACCAAAATGCGTTGGGCGTTTGGCTCACAACATGCTTATGGAATAAATAACTGCGTGAAAACCAATTTGGGCTCGAGTATTTCCTTGACTGAGAGGAGAGGATATTTATATATATATATTCACTGAAAAAAACATAGGTTTCAGCCACATTATAGTTAGGAATTAGCATTTAAAAAACCTTAGAAATTCACAAAAAAAAACAAAGGTTTCACACATGTTATAGTTAGCTGGACATTTCACTCACACAAAACCATTGAAATTCCCCCGTTATAGTTAGTTCAGCTAACTATAACTCATGCGCCCGCAATGCACTGCTGATGACGTCACATATTACATCACTCATGACATGGTCAGTGACATCACTCATGACATCACTGATGACATCTTAAATGACATCACTGATGACATCATCCAGTGAATGTGTGTCTTTCTGAAAAATAAATATGTTTTATATATGTATATCTAAAGGTTGAAGGAAGAATAAATGGGTAAATAAGTCTCTAAATGGATTTTTGTTTTGTAAAATTGATTGTATAACTGACTTATTAAGTGTATCTTAGTGAATACATGGGTTAGTGAGTAATTTTTAAATATATATATATCTGTATCAGTCTCACACATTTTTTGATTACGTAGCTGCATGGGTTGGTGAGTAGCTACATGAGTGTCTGTATAGGTTATTAGTTGTTTTTTTGAGTGTCAGTATGAGTGTCTGAGTGTCTATATGGTTCGGTGGGGGATATTAGCACATAGATGCATGAATGAGTGACTCACTGTTTGTATGTGTTTTGAAGACAGCATATGTGCAGGACTGTATGGGTGGATGAGTGTGTGTATAGGTGTTTTAGTGAGTGAATGACTGTCTCAATACTGTCTTTATGACTAAGTGCATATGCTTTAAACTACTATATGTGAGTATTGGTGTATATAAGTGAGTATATATGAGAGTGAGAGATTGGTAGAGTTCCTGTATAACTAAGTATGTGTTTCTTTAGGTGATTGTTTAACCGCATGCGTGCGGCCGTTTTTCCCGCGGTATGCGGCATTTTTCGAATTACCGCGTTACATGACGAGCTCAGCTCGTCATCAGCACACGATAGGTAACGCTGATGACGAGCTGAGCTCGTCATCAGCATGGAAGGGGTTAAGAGTGTAAGTGTGTGTACATTTCTGTAAAATTATGTGCAGTGGTGTGTATATAGCTGTATATGCAAATAAATGGATGATTGATAGTTTATTTGCATGTGTGAGTATGTGTGTGAGTAACTCTATGGATGACTGTCGGTGCGTAACAAAATGTATAGGTGTATGAGTACATATGATGAGTGAGTACATGTATGCGTGCCTATATAGAACTGTTGGTGAATGAGTGCATGTGTATGTAGATGGTGGAATTACTGTATAGGTTGTTGTAAGTGGTATTGGTAATACCATTTTTTTTTTAAATGTTAGTTTCTATTTTTGAATGTGTGTATCAAAGGTTATATTACGCTGCGAGGAGGTCTACCACTCTTTCACAAGGATGATTTCATCAGTGATGTCATCAGTGATGTCATTTGAGATGTCATCAATGATGTCATGAGTGATGTCACTGACCATGTCATGAGTGATGTAATATGTGAAGTCATCAGTAGTGCATTGCGGGCGCACGAGTTCTAGTTAGCTAAACTAACTATAATGGGGGAATTTCAATGGCTTTGTATGAGTGAAATGTCCAGCTAACTATAACGTGTGAAACCTTTGTTTTTTTCAGTGAATTTCTAAGGTTTTTTAAATGCTAATTCCTAACTATAACGTGGCTGACACCTATGTTTTTTCAGTGAATTTTTAAGGTTTTTTAAATGCTAATTCCTAAATGTAAGGTGGATGAAACCTATGGTTTTTTCAGTGAATTTCAAAGGTTTTGTAAATGATAATTTTTAAATGTATTAATTGTTATATTTTATACTGATTTTATACTGATTTACTACATTGTTTTAAAGTATTTATTTTTAGATATTTTATTTTTTTAAATTACATTACATATTTTTAATATAAATTGAAAAAGAAAATTAAATATTGAAACTGTTAAAAAAAATGTTTTTTTTTTAAATTTATATATATTTTAGATAGCAGGCAATGATATCCTATAGAAGGGAATTCAGTCTGTACACCTCTCAGCAACGCAGCCCCCTCCAGTATGCGCCAGGGGGCTGCATTGCAGAGAGGTGTAATGAGGCCATGCCCCTTTTTACACCTCTCTGCAACGCAGCCCCCTGGCATGTTTGCAGAGGGGGAACTAATTCCCCTTGCATATTGGGGGTTCCTAGGGGCCAACTAGCCCACCAGGAACCCCCAGTATGCGCCAGGGGGCTGTATTGCAGAGAGGTGTAAAAAGGGGCGTAGCCTCTTTACACGTCTCTGCAAGGCAGCCCCCTGGTGCATACTGGAGGTTCCTGATGGGCTACTTGGCCCCCAGGGAACCGTAGTATTCAAGGGGAATTATTTCCCCCTATGTATTATGCGCGAGGGTTTTTAAAAAAAAATACTTTTTGGGGGCCTTTGTGGTCTTTGTGGGACCCCTGAGCAGGCCTAGGGGGTCAGGAACCTCCAGTATGCACCAGTGGGCTGCCTTGTAGAGAGGTGTGAAAAGGGGCATGGCCTCTTTACAGGTCTCAGCAAGGCAGCCCCCTGGCACGTTTGCAGAGGGGGAACTAATTCCCCTTACATACTGGGGGTCCCTGGGGGCCAACTAGCCCACCAGGAACCTCCAGTATGCGCCAGAGGGCTGCATTGCAGAGAGGTGTAATGAGGCCATGCCCCTTTTTACAACACTCTGCAACGCTGCTCGGTGGCGCTTACTGGAGGTAACTGGTGGGCTACTTGGCCCCCAGAGACCCCAGTATTCAAGGGGAATTACCACCCCCTCTGCAAACGTGCCAGGGGGCGCGTTAGCAGAGTGGTGCAGGGAGGGGGCGGGGCTTGAGGTGACGGATTGCAAAGCGCGTTTGCAAAGGGGAAACTAATTCCCCTTGAATAGCGGGGGTCCCCGGGGGCCAACTAGCCCACAAGGAACCTCCAGTATGCGCCAGGGGGCTGCGTTGCAGAGAGGTGTAAAAAGGGCGTGGCCTCTTTACACGTCTCTGCAAGGCCACCCCTGGCACATTTGCAGAGGGGGAACTAAATCCCCTTGAATACTGTGGGTCCCTGTGGGCCAACTTGCCCACCAGGAACCTCCAGTATGCGCCAGGGGGCTGCGTTGCAGAGAGGTGTAAAAAGGGGCATGGCCTCTTTACACGTCTCTGCAAGGCAGCCCCCTGGCGTGTTTGCAGAGGGTGAACTAATTCCCCTTGCATAATGGGGGTCCCTGGGGGCCAACTAGCCCACCAGGATCCTTGGGTATGGGTTAGGGGGCTGCATTGCAGAGAGGTGTAATGAGGCCACGCCCCTTTTTACAACACTCTGCAATGCAGCTCTGTTGCTCTATATATATATATATATATTCACTGAAAAAACCATAGGTTATAGACCATATATAGTTAGGAATTAGCATTTACAAAACCTTGAAAATTCACTGAAAAAACCATAGGTTATAGACCATATATAGTTAGGAATTAGCATTTAAAAAACCTTATTTTACTCACACAAAACCATTGAAATTCCATATATAGTTAGTTGTACTAACTATATATCGCGCACCCGCAATCCACTGCTGATCATGTCACATATTACATCATTCATGACATGGTCAGTGACATCACTGATGACATCACTGATGACATCTCAAATGACATCACTGATGACATCACTGATGACATCACTGATGACATCTCAAATGACATCACTGATGACATCACTGATGACATCTCATTTGACATTACTGATCACATCACTGATGACATCATTCATGTGATAATACGATGAACCTCTTCAGACTCTAATATAACCTTAGATACACTCAGTGTAAACACAGACTCACAGATTGTCACTCATCCATGAAGTTAAACACACACCTAGTCAGTCATGCAAACAATCTATCACACCTCCATTTTCCCAACTATACAGTTATACACACCTTACTTATTCAAACATATACTAAAACATATTTACTCTCTTATACATTCCTGGATACAAGTTCACAATGATGCGTACAGCCACTCACACATTCACTGGCTCTTATGCACAGTTATTTATATATGTCAAGTCTCACATGTACTGTGTTTTACATATGTACTTACTTTGACATGTAGCACTGAGATATCCATTCACTCACCAATACACTGATGCACACAGTCAACCGCCCATACAGCTGTTTCCACATGCACTTTTGAACCCATACATCTAGTGAATCAACTGCTCACACATCTATGCACAGAGTCATACACCTCCCAGCCACCCACACACACACTCAGTCTCCCATACAAATACTTGGGCAACCAATCAATAACCCATATAGTTACTCATATAGCTACTGAACAACACATGCAGCAGTTTTCAGAACAACAGACATAATGATGCACAAATTAAGACAGTTTAGTCACTAACCCATGCACTCAGTGAGACACATTTAATCACTCACTCATACAGTCAGTCATGCACCTACTAAATCCTTCATCCAGACACTTATACATCCACTCAAGACATATTTTAACTTTACAGAAAAATACAGTCACTGGATGTTGTCATCAGTGATGTCATCAGTGATGTCATTTGAGATGTCATCAGTGATGTCATTTGAGATGTCATCAGTGATGTCATCAGTGATGTCACTGACCATGTCATGAATGATGTAATATGTGACATGATCAGCAGTGGATTGCGGGTGCGCGATATATAGTTAGTACAACTAACTATATATGGAATTTCAATGGTTTTGTGTGAGTAAAATAAGGTTTTTTAAATGCTAATTCCTAACTATATATGGTCTATAACCTATGGTTTTTTCAGTGAATTTTCAAGGTTTTGTAAATGCTAATTCCTAACTATATATGGTCTATAACCTATGGTTTTTTCAGTGAATTTCAATGGTTTTTTAATAGCAAATATCATAAGCTGTCGATTGTCAAGTACGTGGTAAGATTTTTTTTTCGTGTTTATGCACACTGATCTGCTTTCAATGCTGCCCCCCCCCTCATTTCTATTAGGAGTACTCTCTCTTTGCAGATAGTGAAGGGTAGTTAACGCAGGCCTTTGCCCCCGTTGTAATCCGTCGTGCCTGCTTCTCTCTCCATTTGATTGATTGTTATCCAAGCATTTACTGTTTTAGAATTGGTTCTCTTTGGTTCATTCTCTATTTACAAACAAGCACAGAGTCGCAATACTCTGTTTAGTCTTTGCAGATAGCGAAAAATCGTGTAAAAAAACAAAAGGAATCGAGCAAAATCAGTAGGCCACTAATGGGATCTCTTTTTGACCTCGCTAAAATAGAAACATTAGGAACAACCTGTTGAAAATAGCAATGTGTATGTACATAAGCGGCGTTCATTTGTGTTCACAGTACCCCTTGTTGATTGTTTGAATCGAGCATTGAATTGTTCGAAGTTGGTTCTCTTAAGGATCTTCTCTGCCTGCAAACGGGGAAGAATAGGAATATTCTCTCTCCCTTTGCAGATAGTGAAGGGTAGGTAACGCAAACCTTTAACACGTCGTGCCTATTTCGTTCCTCATTGATTGATTGTTTGCCCGAACATTGACTGTTTGGGAATTGGTTCCTTTTGGAGGTATTCCCTGTTTGCAAATAAACGTAGGAAAATCTTTGCAAGTAGTGAAAGGGTAGGTAATGCGGACCTTTGTCCCCCGTTGTAATCTGTCATGCCTATCTACTCCCCACTGATTGATGCACCTGTTTCACCAAGACCATTTACTAGAGATAGGTCATCTGGCCCGACCAGAGAGCACCCCTAGTGAAAAGGACATATGCAATAATAACGAAGTGATCACTGTATCCTGTTAACAGAAACTTTAGCATGAAAAAACCTGGAAAGAAAGGAATAGGAAAACGAAAATCAGTAGGCCACTGATGAACTTTTTATTAAATAACAAACAAAGAAACGATAACAATACGTAATGATAAAACCTATTATTGTCCTAGAAACAAGAAACGTTAGAAGTAAGCCCGTAATAAGAAACCTGAAAACAGTAAGAGAAACCAAGTGTGACATTGCAACGGCCACAAGGCAACGAGGCTTCATCGCCCCTCACTGCCCCAAAACGTGTCTGTCCCACCGCCTGCCACGCCCAAATAACGGCAAACTGGGAAAGATACAAGTCAGCAGACATCCGCCCCATTCTGGAAACTTCCAAAGTGCAACAGGTTTGCGGCTACGCCCAGCCGGAAGCAACACATATAAGGCGGGTCCTGCTGCCAACCGTCGGCAGAAGATCATCACGTAGGGTGTAGCCGGAGGAAAGGCCGAGGCCAATGGGACCCGGCCAGGGGGATTGCTATGACAACCGTGGAGAGTTGCAAGGGGGGGAATGTCCCTGTCCTCGACCCTCCCCTCTCTCTCCCAGCCCGACCACCATCAACCAGAGGCCGAGGCCGACGGGATCCGGCCGCGGTAACACTGGAGAGTTACAGGTTCGACCCCCCCCCTCTCTCCCAGTCTGGACCAGCATCCTGGGAGTGGAGAGGCCACTGCACGAAAGGCCCAGGAGAGGCGCCGCGCGCCACGCGCCAAGGTCTGTCCCAAGGATGGACTAAGGGATCCGTTCCTGGGGCCGTGGCAAGGAGCGTCCGGCCACCATCAACCAGAGGCCCGCCCCAAAAGACGCACTGGACATTTCTTTTTTCTTCCATAATCGCTGCAACAACCCTGGGGGGGGATGTCTGGCACATGCCTCCGACCCCCCCTCGTCCTCATCGCCTGGTCCGGCCATAACAAATGTAAAGCGAAACGCCGTGGGGTGCACTGGGAGGGAGAGACGGTGCGAACAGGCCTCTCCCGCCTCCCCAGGTGGAGGCTTCCCTGCTGCACCCTCAGCGCTCCAGGCGCCCGGAAAAGGGTTCTTCCACTGTGGCGATGCTGCAACGTCTCGCCCGGCAGGGTGGAGCCCGTCCGCTCATTTGACCCCGCGATCGCCGGTAGCTACCGAACTCTCAAAATGGCGATCGACCTGGCAAGAGCGGGCCCAGCATGAAGAAATGGCCCGGTCACTGGTTGACTCCACCACCGTAGTCCTCCACGACCTTGAAGATTCTAGAGGAGCCGCGGGAGTCCCCGACCCCCGCAGACACCCCCGATGGGGAATGACTGCCATGATCGCCCGTGGAGTGACGAAACTGTAGCCGCGGGACGTCGGCGCTCCCATGCTGGCGCCAGCCTCAGTTTGAATGACTAGAATCCTGCAGACCACATTTCGGATTAGTTCCGGTGAAAGCACAGTGTGACCCGGTAGGAAAAATTGTTGCACCCCCTCCCCTTTTTGACTGATGGTTCAAACCACTGATCCTTTCTTTTGCCCTTTTAACGGAACTTTGGACTGCCAAAGGAAGCTCTGGGCCAACCACGAGTTAATAGAGATTTAGACTATGCCTGGTTCTGCCTGACTGCACCCAAAATGGCGCCGATGCAAATGAAACCCTCAACTCCTTATTGTACCCCGATTGCTCAGCCTCGGTGTCATAGGATATGTATGAAGTTTTTAAACATATAGATTGATATAGGATGTGTACTGATTATGAGTTTGGACAATGGATTGATATAGGATGTATACTGTCAGCTCGGACAATGAATTGATATGAGATGGGTACTGATTAGGTGTTCGGACAATGAAGGACAATGAATTAGCATAAGATGGGTACCGATTGAACATTCGGACAATGAATTGTTGTTGAGTTTGGCGCATCATGATTATTGAAAGTTCGAAATTTCGATGCTTATGATATTCGCTCACACTAAAGATTCAATATGATTTTTATTGCACTTGGCGCACTTTTTATGAAATTAACGACCACTGACTCCATTAATTTTTCCACTAATAAAGTATCCCCACATCTACAGTTCCAGCCTGCTCCGTGGCCGGCCCACGGGGTTGTAGGCCCGTATTTGTGCACCGACATTCTCATTAAAGATTGTTTTTGAGAAAGCAAATATAGTTGTCCGCGTAAATTGATAAGTTTCGAATAAATGATCCGATATAACTTAAGTACAGGTGAAACGACTCAGCTTGATTAAAAAAACAAGGGTTAAAAGGGTATAGTACGCAGAAATACTGCAAACATGAACGGTCCAGGTTTTTGTTGTATGTACTTTGCACATTTTTGTACAGCCAAAGGCAACCGCTAAAGATCCTGGTATTTAGCCTATACTTTATATGCTGCCTGTATAAGAAAAATCACACTAACGGTCCACCTGGGCTTGAACGCCCAGTTGGCAGTGACTGCATCCCGTGGAGATAGGCCGAGTACGCAGTAAGTAAAAGCCTTTCTGGGTTTATGCGTGCTAGTGTGTCTATCAATGTAGCCCCTGCCTCCCTTCTTTTTCCCTCTCTCTGCAGGTCACATCGGAATGTCGACTAATGTACGAAAATGGTGATCTAACGAACGACGAGACGGGAATAAGGCGTCAATGTTTATCAACACTTCCTGATTTCCTTCGAATCGAACGTTAACAGACGTTATCTCTCCCACACTACCGGTCCCCCTGGGCTTAAACGCCGAGATGGTAGGGACTGCATCCCGTGGAGATAGGCCGAGACGTCACTCAGCAGAAAAAAAAAAAAAAAAAAAAGTCTATAAACATACAATAAGTTAAAAGTCAATCATTCTTGTTTCCTTGTAGTACGCTCCCCAGTCCGCTTCCCGTTACGCTAACCGGGCGCACCCCACCAAAAAAAAAACGATTTTTTTTTTTTTTTTTTGCCCCGCGGAGCCCTTTTAAAGCCTCCACATCAAACCTATGGGGTCAGGGAGGATCTACTATGCCCCCTTATGGTCATTTGCCCCTTCGCTTTGGCCTCCTCTTGTCTCTCGATCCTACCGAGAGACAGGATGGCGGCCGCTACGGACTGTTTGGAATGTTTACAGACGCCGGAGAACCAATCAGCTTCGCTTCACAAAGCTCCGTAACGCGAAAAGTACGCGAAGCGGAGCGCTACCCGGAGCGCTGTTACAGATATATATCTTTTTTTGAACGTTAATTTCTCAAAATCCACTGGAGCACATATATTGAGACCTAGCAAAGGCACATCGGACTACCAGTCCCTACAATTTTGCCAAGTTTCGTGCAAATCCATTCAGCCGTTCGATTATTATTATTATTATTTTTTTTGCCCCGCGGGGCCCTTTTAAAACCTCCACATCAAACCTAGGGGGTCAGGGAGGATCTACTATGCCCCCTTATGGTCATTTGCCCCTTCGCTTTGGCCTCCTCTTGTCTCTCGATCCTACCGAGAGACAAGATGGCGTCCGCTACGGACTGTTTGGAATGTTTACAGACGCCGGAGAACCAATCAGCTTCGCTTCACAAAGCTCCCTAACGCGAAAAGTACGCAAAGCGGAGCCCTGCCCGGTGCGCTGTTACAGATATATATCTTTTTTTGAACGTTAATTTCTCAAAATCCACTGGAGCACATATATTGAGACCTAGCAAAGGCACATCGGACTACCAGTCCCTACAATTTTGCCAAGTTTCGTGCAAATCCATTCAGCCGTTCGATTATTATTATTATTATTTTTTTTGCCCCGCGGGGCCCTTTTAAAACCTCCACATCAAACCTAGGGGGTCAGGGAGGATCTACTATGCCCCCTTATGGTCATTTGCCCCTTCGCTTTGGCCTCCTCTTGTCTCTCGATCCTACCGAGAGACAAGATGGCGTCCGCTACGGACTGTTTGGAATGTTTACAGACGCCGGAGAACCAATCAGCTTCGCTTCACAAAGCTCCGTAACGCGAAAAGTACGTGAAGCGGAGCGCTGCCCGGTGCGCTGTTACAGATATATATCTTTTTTTGAACGTTAATTTCTCAAAATCCACTGGAGCACATATATTCAGACCTAGCAAAGGCACATCGGGCTACCAGTCCCTACAATTTTGCCAAGTTTCGTGCAAATCCATTCAGCCGTTCGGGCTAAAAGTGAGGCCAACCGCCCTATGGAAATTAACATTGGAAAAACGCGTTTTGGGACCCCCCTTTTTTCTCGGCCCCCCCTTGACGAACCCCCCCCCCCAAATTTTCAGGGGCTGCTCAGAAACAAAATGTTCCATTTTCCTGAAAATTTCTGCCAATTCCGTCCACAAACGCCAAAGTTATTAGACATAGAATTTTCAAAAGTCCCATAGAGAAAAAATCCTAACTATATATACCTACTGGCGACCGCCAGTAGGTAATATATATATATATATATATAAAACCTACAACCTACTGGCGCTCGCCAGCAGGTAGTTATAGTTAGGACCTATTTTCCATAGGAAATCCGCAACGTTCTATTTGGAATAACTTTTGCGCCGGTGAACGAATCTTCGCCAAATTTTCTAAACTGGTGGCCCGCTCCAGTCCGCTCCTATCCCGAAAGTCTTGGGGTGATTCATCAAAGCGAGGGCCGAGAAAAAAGGGGGGTCCCAAAACGTGTTTTGCCCATTCAATTTTCCAGAGGGACCGTTAATCGCAGCTACAGCCCGAACTACGAATTCGGATTTACTCACCTGTTATCAGGAGAGACCTCAGTGCTGCATCTTTGAGCCCAGGACTGTTGCTGAAAAGTAATTCTAACCGTACTTGAATTTCCTTCCATATGATATCCTTGCCTGCTTTTTGCTGAAAAAGTTTCTAAGTGTCGATTTTTGAAAGTTACAAATTAATCAAACTATGAATTCCGATTTACACACCTGTTATCATTTACAAAACCTTTGAAATTCACTGAAAAAACCATAGGTTTCAGACATGTTATAGTTAGGAATTAGCATTTAAAAAACCATAGGTTTTAGGGGTGTTATAGTTAGCTGGACATTTCACTCGTACAAAACCATTGAAATTCCTCCATTATAGTCAGTTGCACTAACTATAACTCGCACGCCCGCAATCCACTGCTGATGATGTCACATATAACATCATTCATGACATGGTCAGTGACATCACTGATGACATCACTGATGGCATCTCAAATGACATCAATGATGGTGGTTTTGTTTTGTACGAGTGAAATGTCCAGCTAACTATAACACCATATATATATGCATACAAATCTCTAGTTCCTTAACACCTTCGCTGCGGCGGCTATTCCGCCGCAGCGCTAAGAGGGCCGGGGGGACGCGCGGCGCGCCCATGCTGGTGACAGAACCGCTCCGTCACCAGCCTCGGTTGAGCTGTGCTCATGACGGAGTGGTTCCGTCATGGCCCCGCCCGCTCAATAAAACGCAAAGCGCAGGCGCGAAATCAGCGCCGCTCAGACGCGTCGAGCGGGCCATGACGGAACCGCTCCGTCATCAGCACAGCGCTACCACGGCTGATGACGGAGCGGTTCCGTCATCAGCGCGGAAGGGGTTAAACAAAAAGAAGGTGCAACCATCAACACGTTTCCACTTCCTCTTGCCCTGCAAATGATGGCATTTTCTGTTTGCATGTGCACAGATGATTTGAAGGTGCAGAGGAATTACCCGAAATCAATATAATTGAATTGATGAATGAGGAGATAAATGGATGACTGAACAGACTTGCATGGTCAAACTCTACAAACTTAATTGCTTAAGATGACTTCTTCATTAATGAGGGGTGATTTCAGAAAGGGTGATTTCTTATTTTGTTTCTGAGCGGTCTTTATGGATAGAGGTACTCAAAGGAGGTTGCGTAGATTGGGCAGTGAGTACTAATACATGTGGCAGGAGCCACACACCATGACGCCCTGTCTTTTCTGTGGTGCCTAATCTGAAGAACTTCAGAGGAAAGCTTCAGTGGTCGTAGCAGGTTGAATGTGAGAATGTTTACCTCAAGAAACATAGTCTGCCATACATAAGGTATCCTAAATATTGTAACAATATCATCATCAAAGTGAAGTTATTTAGAGAAAATACACACCCAATGGGATGATATTCTTCTAGCACAAATTTAGGACACACTTTTTATATGAGGAGATAGTCTAACACGGTATCGTAGTGCAACACCCTAATGGTGGCAGTTACAGAGGCAGATATACTTTGATTAAAAAATGTGATCATTAAATATTCAGTGTTCACCAATGAAACAAGTTAATTACTCATGGCACGTGATGCACAGAGAAGCTGATTACAGAGCTTTGCTTTTCTGTTACACTACAAGCAACCTCACCATTTTTGCTGTGAGTGATTCGGTCATCCATCCCAGGAGAAAAGGCATTGTTCACAGTGTGGGGCAAAACGCCAGACTCGTTTATATTAACAGATAGGCACTTTCTTGTGCCTCATTATGAACATTAGTGAATGATTTGACCGATGTCTGAATGATACAGCAGCCCTCTCCCAGCATTCAGATTTGTAATGTGCCACCATTGCGACCGCTGCCCTTTAATGGCACTTTGTAAATTAGACATTGGGGAGAGTGTGCAGGAGTATCTGGGAATGCTTTATGTTCTTCCAGGTGTAGGCAGACTGAAAACGCAGTCAGTTGTTAGCTATTGATGTACACTTTGCAAATGGTTGCTGCCAACTCTTTGTATTTGGTACCATGTCTTGATTTTTTGACAGTATTAGAAGTTGCAAAGCATTTGTGCATTCCATGGCGAGTCCTAAGGGGGAGTAAACCGCCTTAGAGGGCATGGTGTAATAACTGCTGGCAATGTGACTGGGGAACGGGGGGCATATTTACAAGCCCCTGTTGTTAGTGTCCCTTACAGCACATAAACAATCACTCCTGCAGCGCAAGCACCCTTGCAACATGGCACAAGGGTGCTTGTGCTGGCGCTAGGCTGCTTTTTTAGCGCCAGTGCCAGGGGAATGCAGGGGTGCGCCGTATTTTTGTAAATAAGGCGCATCCGTGCATTTTGAAAATGTCGGAAACCTGCATTGCCAAATTTGATGTTACATCCCGCTCTGACATTTTCTTGTACATGTCTCCCTGGGTTCAAGTCCCTGGGTCGGCTCAACATCCTGTGATTCTGGGCAAATCACTTGGGGCCCCATTAGGATGGTGGGCGTACTCCTGTCCGCCCGCCAATCTAGTGGTGCTGGGACTGGCCGCCAGTGGTGCGGTGGTCCTGCACCGTCAATTAGGATGCCACCACCACCGTGGTGGTGGTAACCTGCATTCATGACATTGTGGCGGGCGGTGCTCACAGCACTGCCCGCCACAATGCTGTGAATGGCCGTTGTGCATTGGCATGCACAACATGTGCCTGCCACCTTGTCCATGCCAATGTTGGGGGCAGCCCCCCACACCACCACACCCCTGGGGCGCGCAATGGGCCCTCATAGCAAATACTGCATGCCTTTCCATGGCGGAGTCTCCACCATGGAAAGGCATGAATAATGTCATATTGTGTCCCTTTTATGTCCAGTCGAGATTTCGACCGGCGGAAAAGCGGCAGACGGTCTTTCCGTCCGCCGCGATGCCCCCCGCCATACTAATATGGCGGGGGATAACCAGGGACTTATGGCGGGCGGATCGCCCGCCATCAAAATGGGGCCCTTAATCTTCCCATGCCTCCAAATAATTCATGTTTCCTTGTGTAATGTAGCTGGAGCTCTTGTAAAGCGCTCTGATACCTTTGGGTGGAGTTTGCGCTATATAAAAACTGTTTTAAAAAAACACCCCATTGCCTCGCCTTTTCATTTGAAACTTTCAAGATTTCACAGAGTGTGTTTCGTGATTATCAATAGTAGTTATGAATTGTAAAGCCCTTTTGTGCATTACGAGTTGAGACTTTCATTTGGGAAGCCATTCGTGCTGGCTTTGTTAATTCAAGGACTTGTGTGCATTATGCCCTGATACAATACATTCTATGAAGTGAGGTAATTGTATGGTAATATTGAAACAAATACAGACATAATCTTTACCATTAGTGGCCCTCTGACTAAATATCAAAGAAGAGATGAGATTTCCCCATACGCCTGCTGAATGGAATAATAGGTAGAATACTCCAAAGTAGAGGTTCACAACGTGTGTCTTGTCTTTGCCTTTTTTCTCTGCATATCTGATGCCACTTGTTGTCAGATATGTGCATTTTGCAGTCCACAGAGGGCCTCCTGCAAGCCCCAGGATGACAGAAGTCGGCATCAAAGTGTACCTGAAAAGAAACGCAGTAATTTATGAATACATTTTTATCGGGAAAAAATTAGAATTTAAAATACCACCTACAAACCATTTTCCTTTTCAGCTACAGTATTATTATTATCTAATCGGTGTGAGTATTAACATTTCTGTCTCTGGCTCTCCAAAGACACCACATATGGTATATGCAGTTTACACTTAACATATAATACTCTCTTCCTTATCGCACACACTGCCACACTAGAAGGTAGGCAATGGAAGCAAGGGTCGGTTACTTTGCAGGGGCTTTAAGTACACAGCTTGGGTTTGCATCAGTGTTCTACCAAACTGAGACCACCAGACGCAGACTGGGGCCAGTGACAAAAAAGCACTGCCTCTGGGATTTGTGATAACCTGGGGCGTTGCATAGAAGAAAACACAGACCAAAAACATAAAATACATGTTTACCTGATATTCCTAGTTTCAAGCGGTACCAATGCCCCACCCCCCACCCCTCCCGTCGGTCAGGAGCTAACAGTGACAATGTGCCGGGTATTACTTCAGTTTCTGTGCAAACAGTCACACCCAATTTGGTGTGATAGCCCCTACATTTTTTGTTTTTGTTTTATATAGCGCAAACTACACCCAAGGGTATTAAAGCACTTTACATGAGCACCATTCGCGTTACAGACGGACACATTCATTTCCCTGCTTGGAGGTTGACCGCTCTAGCCATTATGCCACATCCTCTCCCTACTAAGCACACCCTTTGCCTTGTACGGATGTCTTCATGGAGAGCCCACTCCCTCCAGTCACGCAGAATGCAGAACACACCAAAACAGGAAGTAATGGGGAGAAATTAAGGTATTTCTTGTCGCTACACCTCTGTTGATTAGGCGCATCATTTTGCCACAAACTCAGGTTTACAAGTGCTTGTACATCTAGGTTTTCATCAAAATACATGGGTTGATGAACGAGAACGCTCAAGCTCCACCCATGTAATACCTACCTGATGCAAAGTAACGCAAGGGAGCATTATGCTCTGCATTGCTTTACTTTGTATTTACTACACAACACAAGCCCTGCAAATCGACTTTGCGTTGCTTAGTAAATGCCAAAAAGGTTTTACTTCCCCATTACAGTGACACAACCCTGACATAAAAATCTTAGTAAATATGACAAGATCTTCTAGGTTGCTAAGGCATTACTCTATATTGTCTTGATATTGTTCACTGTTTACAGAGTACCTACTCATTTTACACATTCAAGCTTAATGAGGTGGGTAATCCGCTATTACACACAGGCTTCACCTTGTACACTATTATTTCACGTTTGTAAAGAAAGGGCACAGTTGTGCTCTTTAAATGCATTGCCACACTTTATGTTCACTTGTGCTAAGACAGTCACCTTTGTGCTGTGGCGCAATATTTTCTGCTTTGTACTTAAGATAGTTTTTGTACAAGGAGTCCTTTTGTGCAATAAAATTAAGGCTAATTCATATGTGTATATGTACTGCAGAATATAGCAAATGTACAAAGAGGGAAAAAAGAGAAATAAACATATTTTTCTCTGTTATGCTACCCTCAGAGGGTACAGTAGTTTGCCACAAATCTATGTTTACAAGTTATTGTAAATATGGACTTGCATCAAACTCCATGGATAACTCTATTTGTATGGCCATAAAAGACCCATAGTACACCCTGCTGATCCAAAGAAATTCAAAGCAGTGAATTGCATTGTATGGTATAGCTGTTGATTAGAAACAAACATAAAAAGTACTTTCTGTTAAATTATAAATCGGAATATCTTTTATATCAGGTATGCTTTTCAGAAGTAACACAAGTCTGAAACAGAATGTTTCCAATTGTAAAATAAATCTATTATTATATGTGCGTGAGTTTAGATTCAACACATAACAATTGAGTTTTAGCAGACTATAATCATAAAGAAACATAAAAACACATATTTTTTAAAGTGAGTTGTTCTTAAACTGGATAAAAATGCATCAAACCTGGGATGTTGTAAAAATTTTTACTGTGTGGGACATTTGTACTCCCTCACAAGTGTATTCCATGCAGAGGTCAACTGCTCCCCAACTATCACAATGGTTTTACACATCCCACAATAGATCACCATCTTTATATGTTCGGGATGATCACTTGTCCCTGCTCCAGAATAGATGTTGGAGCAGCGTTCCTAGGAGCATCACTTTGTGCTGATTATGTTGATGAGTGTTCACCATCTTACTCCCACTGTGCTCGAGCCAGGTGCTGTGGTGAATGGCTCAAATGTGTTCCACATGCCAGTGGTCCCAAGAGAATATCTTTTCCCAGTTCTTCGGGAAGATTGGTTGTAGCAGATGTTGCACTCCACTATTTTCTCTGCCTTTGGTTTTCTCGTAATGAAATGTTGAAACATTTCGATTTCAGGGACTCTTTTTAGGGGTGTGGAATCTCCCCCTCCTCCTCACCCTGGACATTTCTCTCCTTTGCAGCAGCGACTACCACTAAAGTTCGCCAGGGCGCCGCCGCCCCCCACTTGAGATTTCAAGTTATCTGGATGGTAATTGCCCAGGGCAATCAGCATCCACATAAGTTTTTTGTATGTTCTCATTATTAAATAAGGGCTTTAAGCCAGTGGCGGGTGCTGCCTCAGTGCCTGGTTACATATCACACAGTGTTAGGAGCGCCTGGCAGACAGGCACTCTTCAGAGGGACTGATCCCACAACATAATCTTTAAAAAAAAAAAAAAAAAAAAAGCAGGCTAAGGGCTGACCTAGCACCAGTCCTGGGCTGCACTTTTTGGGGGTCTGTAGAGATCTCCCATTCATGAAGTACTGTAGCGTCATATTTACAAGCAGCCCCGGCCATCTATGGATAAACCCTGTATTCCCGGTACTGCCTGTCAATCATTTTCACAGGCGGCAAGCAACTCTTGTTCAAATTCATCACCTCTGACATGCTGGGAAAGGGTGTTGCTTGCAGCCCGAGAAGGATTGTGGGCACGTGACTTGAGGTCACAGAGTCATGAGACTCTGTGACCTCGCACCACATGCATGCTGTAGCATGTAATTGTATTCAGTGGCTGAGAGGTCACGCTTGGCACTCTCAAGCCTCCTCTCCTGGACTACACCTGCTGTGTGCCACATTTCGAGTTCCAGAGCAGGATTTGCTAGGTAAGTGGGACGGCGGCGCATTGGAACCTTTAATCAAGGCCTCCCAGCCTGTTTGTTCTTACTGTTTTTAAAAGAATACAATCAAACTGCAGGCGGGCACAGCACCTGAACTTGTATTTAAAAGTGCTCCCTTTGTGGAACTTTTATGTGTACTTTTATCACGCGGGAGCAATTCACTTTAGTACAGCAGTTTATATCACTGTATTGAGAGGCATTTATTAAAAACATTAATATTATAGTCATATAAAGTAAAATGCTCCCACGTGTTAAACACATATAAGAGACCACTTTTAAAAATTTCAGTTCAGGATGCACACATCTTGAACTCATATTTAAAAGTGCTCTAGTCTCTTGTATGCTTTTAAAGTGCAGCTCTACACTTTAGTACATCAGTTTATATCTCTATATTGAGAGGCATTTATTATCAATTTTATTAAATGCCTCTCAAAACAGTGATATAAATTGATTGTTAGACCTGACCTCCTTGGCGTGGTCTCCCCCTAACTTTTTGCCTTCTGACCTACTGCTTTTGCTGACTTCGTTTTTGCTCGCCCTAGGACTCTGGGCCCTTTACTGTTGCTAACCAGTGCTAAAGTGCATATGCCCTCTACTTAGCAGATCTTAACGTTGGGTTATACCCAATTGGCACATTTAATTTACTTATAAGTCCACAGTTAAGTGTCACTACAAGCACCCAGGGCCTGTAAATGAAATGCTAATAGTGGGCCTACATCACTGATTGTGTCACCCACCTAAGTAACCCTTTAAACATGTCTCCGGCCTGACATTGCAGAGCCTGTGTGTGCATTTTTAATCTGCCATGTCGACCTGGCAAAATTAACCTTTTGCCAGGCTCCACCCTTCCTTTTTAGTACATATAAGTCACGCTTAATGGAGGCTCTTGACAGCTTCAAGGGCAAGTGCAGTCTATGTGAAAAGTTGGACATGTACTTTTAAGTTTTACATGTACTGGTAGGGAAAAACCCTTAAATGTGTTTCTCACTGCTGCAAGGCCTATCTCTCCCATAAAATAACACTGGGGTTACATATTACATTTAATACGCTGGTACCAGTTCATGTTTGGTGTCTTTGGAATTGCAATGAAAAATCATAACTTATGTTGAAGTCGGATTTTAAATTACAGTTTTGATAATACCACTTTTTGTTTATTTCAAATGTGTTTTATTGAGAAAATAAAAATGTACATAAAAAGATCATCAGGCTAGACCACAGTATAATTAGACATGATACCATTACAGCATATGACAAGGAGATCTGAAAAATGAAAAGGAGACATAACAAAGAGGTGATAAGCAGGGTGGGAGACAAGGCAATAGTATACATCCATGGGTAGCAGTGTGGACGACCACACTAAATTGTGTGCACATAAAAGAGTGGGAATACATAGGCAGGCATGCAGAAGCGTAACCTCATATAATTACCAAATAGGAGGGGAATTACAGTGCAAAAGAGGGAAAGGCTGCACAGACAACTGCAGGGATGGATGGCCCAGGTGCGCTGCAGCATAAACAGATAGCGTGCACATAGTAGGAAGTTTGGTAGCTTACGGTGGTCTCATGTTGGAAGCGGGCTCTAAGGCAAGCAATATAATATCCCAGCCTGTGATATGTGCATCCCTCCCCGCAGCCTATGCATCACAATATCTCTCCTCTGGGCCCAATGCTGTAACTCAAGTAGCCAGGAACGGAATGAATGGGGCTACCCTCACTCTCCAATTTATCATGATGGAATGATTGGCCAGTGCAAAAGTGAGGTTGATTAGTTTTGTCCTGGCTCTATCAGTTTTAGAAACAATCGTTCCTGAGGACAATGTAATTATTAATAATAACGTTTTCAGCCAAATGGTAATAGAAAAGGGTTATGGAGGTGTCCGAAGGCGGAAAAGAAACCATACTACACACTTGAAAGTAATCTCGACAGTCTTTTATCTGAAACATCACATTTGTATTCAAAAGGTAGTGTGAAGTGTCCCCAGTGAACATGGAACCCACAAAAATTGGGACGTATTGTGACATAGGAAAGTGGTTTCCAACAATGAAAAAGTTGACCATCAAAAATGTATGTACAATAAACATAGCCTCCTAATTTATTAATAGAGACTGGTAAATGGTCCGCTTTTAGGTTTTTGTCTACTACATTTTGACCCCCCTAAAAATGAGGGGTCTCTACAGGACCTATTTATGTAGGGACATCTGAAAATTAATAATGAAAATAACAGCATCAATGCGGTGGCCAAGAACAGCTGGATAGCTATGGAGAAAAATCAATAAGCGAGCCTGGTACCTGATAAAAGAAGTTGCTGTCAGAGTGACACTTGTGCACCACAAGGAAGTAAGATTATAGAAAGGGTACTCACATGAGACCCAGCTGGGCACTAGTCAAATAAAAGGGAAGAGTTAAAAAGGAAATAACAGATCTGTGATGTCAATTGATAAAAGGAGCTGAAGAAGAGGGGAAACAAATGTATCCTTGTGACTGGGAAGACTGACAGACTAGGTATACATGATGAACTGTAGAACCACTACAATAAGGTTTCAGGGAATCATGGTCCAGGGAGTAAAAATTACATAGCAGGGCGGATGATGGCATGGGTCTCTGGAGAAGTAAGGAAAATTGCATGAGTCTGGATTCAAAAAGGTGTGGCAAAGCAAAAAGACCGTTGAGTTCTGATGCTTAACGGCACACAAATGTACTGAGCTGGGTATGAATCAAACTTGCACCAGTGATGGGTGAAGTACAGCAATATATAGAAGTACCTGACCATAATCAAACAAATGAAAAGCGACCTAAAAAAAGAGATTCGTGCAGCAAAACACACATAAAACAAGCAGTTTTGGACAAAAATGCTTCATGTTAGCCGACAACAAAACTCCAAAGAGTTTTGGGCCCATATCAACGTCTTATTAAACGGAACAAATCGGCATTACAGCTCCGACATCACCGAGCATGCATGGAGAGCTCATATAGAAGCTATATATAACCCTCAGAAATCCTATAGACTTACCGCAAAAATGACACACTGAAGGCGAGACGGTTCAGCGCCGGTCCCCCTAGAGACACTCCAATTAGAGAGCATTGGACGGCAGAGACACCAAAACCAATCGCGCAGCCCCTAGATTTCACGAGTTGCAAACTGAACTCGAAAGAAAACAGTAACCTACAAGCAGTGGCGTCACTGGGGTTGGTGTCACCCGGTGCGGGTAACTCATGGTGTCACCCCCTCACGACTTACCGCATAGACCACCTCTGTCGGAAATGTACGGCGCTAAGTACTGTCTTACTCCCGCAAGCTCCCTCTCTCTGTCTAGCTCCCTCTAGCTCCCTCTCTCTGTCTTACTCCCTCTAGCTCCCTCTGGTTCCTTCTCTCTCTGTCTTACTCCCTCTAGCTCCCTCTGTCTCTGTCTTACTCACTCTAGCTCCCTCTCCCTCTGTCTTACTCCCTCTAGCTCCCTCTCTCTGTCTACCTCCCTCTAGCTCCCTCTCTCTGTCTTACTCCCTCTAGCTCCCTCTGTCTCTGTCTTACTCCCTCTAGCTCCCTTTCCCTCTGTCTTACTCCCTCTAGCTCCCTCTCTCTGTCTTGCTCCCTCTAGCTCCCTCTCTTACTCCTTCTAGCTCCCTCTCTCTCTGTCTTACTCCCTCTAGCTCCATCTCTCTCTGTCTTACTCCCTCTAGCTCCCTGTCTTACTCCCTCTAGCTCCCTCTCTCTGTCTTACTCCCTCTAGCTCCCGCTCTCTCTCTCTCTTACTCCCTCTAGCTCCCGCTCTCTCTCTTACTCCCTCTAGCTCCCTCTCTCTCTGTCTTGCTGCCTCTAGATCCCACTCTCTGTTTTACTCCCTCTAGCTCCCTCTCTCTCTCTGTCTTGCTCCCTCTAGCTCCCTCTCTCTGTCTTACTCCCTCTAGCTTCCTCTCTCTCTGTCTTACTCCCTCTAGCCCCCTCTCTCTTACTCCCTCTAGCTCCCTCTCTCTCTCTTACTCCCTCTAGCCCCTCTCTCTCTGTCTTGCTCCCTCTAGCTCTCTCTCCCTCTGTTTTACTCCCTCTAGCTCCCTCTCTCTGTCTACCTCCCTCTAGCTCCCTCTCTCTGTCTTACTCCCTCTAGCTCCCTCTGGTTCCCTCTCTCACTGTCTTACTCCCTCTAGCTCCCTCTCTCTTATTCCCTCTAGCTCCCTCTCGGTCTTGCTCCCTCTAGCTCCCTCTCTCTCTGTCTTGCTCCGTCTAGCTCCCTCTCTCTCTGTCTTACTCCCTCTAGCTCCCTCTCTCTCCGTCTTAGTCCCTCTAGCTCCCTCTCTCTGTCTTGCTTCCTCTAGCTCCCTCTCTCTCTCTCTTACTCCCTCTAGCTCCCTCTCTCTCTGTCTTGCTCGCTCTAGCTCCCTCTCTCTCTATCTTACTCCCTCTAGCTCCCTCTGTCTTGCTCGCTCTAGCTCCCTCTCTCTCTATCTTACTCCCTCTAGCTCCCTCTATCTGTCTAGCTCCCTCTCTCTCTCTTACTCCCTCTAGCTCCCTCTCTCTCTGTCTTGCTCGCTCTAGCTCCCTCTCTCTCTATCTTACTCCCTCTAGCTCCCTCTGTCTTGCTTGCTCTAGCTCCCTCTCTCTCTATCTTTCTCCCTCTAGCTCCCTCTCTCTGTCTAGCTCCCTCTCTCTCTCTTACTCCCTCTAGTGCCCTCTCTCTGTCTTGCTCGCTCTAACTCCTCTCTCTCTATCTTACTCCCTCTAGCTCCCTCGCTCTCTGTCTTACTCTCTCTAGCTCCCTCTCTCTCTGTCTTACTCCCTCTAGTTCCCTCTCTCTGTCTAGCTCCCTCTCTCTTGCTCCCTCTAGCTCCCTCTGTCTCCCTCTCTCTCTGTCTTACTCCCTCTAGCTCCCTCTCTCTGTGTCTTACTCCCTCTAGCTCCCTCTCTCTCTCTGTCATACTCCCTCTAGCTCCCTCTCTCTCGGTCTTCCTCCCTCTAGCTCCCTCTCTCTCTCTTACTCCCTCTAGCTCTCTCTCTCTCTCTGTCTTCCTCCCTATAGCTCCCTCTCTCTCTATCTTACTCCCTCTAGCTCCCTCTCTCTGTCTAGTTCCCTCTCTCTCTGTCTTGCCTCCTCTAGCTCCCTCTGTCTCCCTCTCTCCCTGTCTTACTCCCTCTAGCTCCGTCTCTCTGTCTAGCTCCCTCTAGCTCCCTCTCTCTCGGTCTTGCTCTCTCTAGCTCCCTCTCTCTGTCTTACTCCCTCTAGGTCCCTCCCTCTCTGTCTTGCTCCCTCCAGCTCCCTCTCTCTTATTCCCTCTAGCTCCCTCTCTCTCTGTCTTGCTCCCGCTAGCTCCCTCTCTCTCTATCTTACTCCCTCTAGCTCCCTCTCTCTGTCTTACTCCCTCTAGCTCCCTCTCTCTCTCTCTTTCTCACTCTAGCTCTCTCTCTCTCTGTCTTACTCTCTCTAGCTCCCTCTCTCCCTTTGTTACTCCCTCTTGCCCCCCTCTCTCTGTCTTGCTCTCTCTAGCTCCCTCTCTCTGTATTACTCCCTCTAGCTCCCTCTGTCTCCCTCTCTCTCTTACTCCATCTGTCTTCCCTGGATTTGTATAAACAAAAGTGCGAGCAACAGGTGGCACTGTAGTGAAGAGCAAGCTGAAATTTGGAACTGGTTCACTGGAAAACTGAAGACTGCAAGATACTGAAAAATAGGAAACCATGCACCCTCAGATGAGCTAGGCTGCTATAGAGTTGCCTTGTGAGCAAAGAAAATTAGTCAAGCATTGCAGATCTCCTGTCCTGTGAGACGCTGGCGAGTGTGAACAGCTTGAGGAACAAGCTTGCACAGGGAGCGACAGTAAAGGTGAGAGCAGAGGCGAGGCTGCAGTGCAGATTGGTGTCACCCCATGTGTTGGTGTCACCCGGTGCGGGCCGCACCCCCCGCACCCCCCTAGTGACGCCACTGCCTACAAGCCAAACAAACTGAAGGTAAACCAAGGTCAGATAAAGCAACCAATGATATACAGATCACACAAAAACAAGTACTGAACATCATAAAAAAACAGAGGTCTGACGGGGCGCCGGGACCAAGCGGCCTCCACAACGCCCTATTTAAAAAAGACTCCACATTTTGGTCTAATCATCTATCAATACTGTTGGCTCACATTCTGGAATCTCACACGATTCCAGATTCTTGGCGAGGCAGCATATTACACCCAATATTTAAATCAGGGGCTCGTTCAAATCCCTCTAATTATAGGCTAATAGCCCTCATTGATGTTGAGGCAAAAATCTACGCTGCAACTTTGCTGAAAGACCTAGAGGACTGGGTAGACAGTATTAAATTGATCCCCAACACACAGACAGGCTTTCGAGCCAGAATGGGCACTTCAACAAATATATCTGCCATCATGCTTTTGGCCAACCAAGCCATTGCCAACTCAACAGTTTTTACGCATGTTTCGCTGACCTCAAGGCAGCCTTCGATAAGGTCCCCAGAAAAGCACTGTGGGCAAAAATTGAATCCTGGGGAGTCCCCACAAACCTATTGAACGCAATAATTAACCTCTACTCAAAAACATGGGTTCAAATAAAAATGGGAGACGGTAGAACTTTAACAAAAAAATTTATCACCACCAATGGCTTAAAACAGGGGTGCGTTTTAGCCCCCTGTCTATTTAATATATATACAGCCAACCTAGACAATAACTTACGCTTGACATAAGGGGACCCCCAAAATTGGGGAATGCGAGAATAGCAAGTCTGCAATACTCCGACGACATCGTTCTACTATCTCAGATGTCACGTGGCCTCCAACGATTGATAAACAAATTAGCAGAATGCACAGCTTCAAATCAATTACACATACATTTAAAAAAAGCAAAGGTTATGTGTTTCTCGAGCCCACACAAAAATAACCTAAAGTTCACTTGGACGATCAATGGCAACTGCCTGGACCAGGAGGGAACATATAAATATCTGGGAGTAACTTTGGATTGCCACCTTAATTACAAGCAACACTTAGAATAGCGGAAAACACAAGCCAAACAGCTATTATTTGCTTTTAAAACATTGCAAAGAAAACTCAGTGACTGTTCGACGATCCACTTATTAAAGGTCGTGGCAGCAACATTTTTACCTTCAATCACTTATGGATCAGAACTCGTAAACACAAAAAATGCAATAACCCTAAACATCGCCCAAACCAGTCTCTTTAAAAATCTATTTAAAATTCCACACCATATTTCTCAAGCCCCGGATTAGACTAGAATTTGGGTTAAAAAACCAGATCATGTCAAGACAAGGAGCTCAGTAAAATACTATTGGAGAATGCGGGCTGCAGAGGAAGAGTCTCTGGCATATTAATGTTGGCTGGAGGTTGAAAGTCATTCCAGACTGAGTAATTCGGTTTATCCATTTTTAAAGCTATCGATTGAAGCTTTAAAGTTAGAGGAAGCCTGGCACACAATACCATCCTACCCGGAGTTCAAACAAACAGTCAATAAAATGATTATTCAAATATCTCAAGACAAGGACAAAGCCTTACGAAAATCAATGCAAGGATTGTGTTGCCAACATACAAAATGTTAAAGCCTCAGTCATACCTGTCGGAACATTTTGCAAATCGTATGAAGCACCAACTGACCCTACTGAGACTGGGAGTTTTCTCAACTAAAGACCTGATCCCAAAATGGAAATGGACCTGTACCTTGCGGACAAGGAGACAAATCATTGCTCCACCTACTCTGTATTTGTCCTGCATTATTATCTATACGGAAAGAACTTTTGCGGCCGATAATGAAAAGAGAACAAATAAGGACTTGCAGATCTGCCATAATAAAATGTTTAGGAGGCTCGACTGTACAATTGGCATGTAAAGCAATAAAGTTTTTGAGTTTAGCTGCAAATGAACTAGAAAAGAGAGAGAACTTGATCCAGCAAAGCACGTAAAGTGAAAAAAGTGTAGATAATCAGTTTGCAGCCTGTATAAGAACTACATATCTCATAGCCAGACTCATTATTACAAGACTGAAGGAACCAAATGTACTCTGATTTTTAAAAGAAAAAAAGTTATATCACAAATTTTTAGTAGAATTTACTAATCAATCTGTATTTTGCTCAATAATTTTATGTGTTTCAGCGGTTAAGTCACTCTTTTTATGATGTAAATTAAATCAAATAAAGTAATTTAACCTAAGTCCAGTAAGATTAATGGACTCTAGCGCTCCACGTCCGCAATAGCACTGCAATCAGTGTATCTGAAATTATACGGGATTAATTAGACAATCTGTTCTCATGCGGTGAGTTAATCATATTGAAATAAAGGGAGTGTCCTTGGCACATACCGTCATGTGGAAGATTCTGGATCGGTGAAGAGATACCAATCGCGTGCAGCCACCATGCGTTGGAATGAAGAACCGTATGAGTCCGTCTCTGCTTGCAGAATGACAAGAGGCCAGCAAACACTGTATTCCGAATAAGGGTGCCGCGTAGCCTGCCAAAAAAGGAGAACATCACGGCAGGCCTTACTTGGGACTGTCATCGGTATGGGAGATCCTGTTACCTGTTATAAATGTGTGCAGATAACTGGGAAAATATTGTATGTGTGAGGGCGCCGGCAGATGAATATCACATAGGTGTAATACACATCCAAGTACCAAATAGGACTTGAAAACCAATGTATTACAGCTCAAAATGTTTTTTTTTAAAACATGGATGAAGGATTCTAGTGCCAGACCATCAGTGCCCTGTGTTTTACCAGTGGTTAATTAATAAATACCAACATTGATTTTGTGATCCTTAATGGGGCCCTCTATCTCCAAATGGTCATCAGGCTCCAAAACAACCATAGGTGTATTGTGGAAGAAGCAATTTAGAACGTCCACATCTGACCCCCCGGTTGGTCATACAACGTGGGGTAATACATGGCAAATACTGCATTAATGTCTTATTGCCTGTGTACTATATGACCATCAGGGTGATGGATTGTGGCAATGGGATGGTGTTGAGTCTCTGCCCAGAGGAGCCCTGCAAAAAGTTTGCAGGCTCTATCCCCTTCTTCATGCTTGGAAGCCATAAACATGCCATAATCATGGTGCGATAATTGTGTACATACTTCAGAATGTTGTTGTTGCTTTTGTACAAGAAGGTGGCGTGAGTCCACATCCAATACTGCTCAGATCTCCAAAGGCACAAATCACGCTCAATCTGGCCTAACTGAGCATGGAGGACCAAGCGGTTGCTGTCTTAAGACAAATCCTCACCGAAATACACTTAACTGCATCTTATCTGATGAGGGGGCTGATGCAGAGCTGACATTTTCTGTAAAGAGATCCTGGACCTCCTTCTCAAATGTGTTGTAGTACCCCACGTAGGGATTCTGGCCCGCAAGGGCTCCCAAAGTAGAGTAAGCAAAAGGACGCAATGATCTGATTGTATCCTGGTCAGCAGCTCAGTGTTATGTATCGACCCCGGGAGTTGTGGTGAGACCATAAACATATCTATAAATGTGTGTAAGGCATGAATTTGATAGAAAGGGGAGTATTCTCACAGCGACAGGTGGATCACACACCAAGCATCGCTCAAGTTCCAGGCTTTTATCCAGGAGCACTGGACCTCCTTCTCAAATGTGTTGTAGTACCCAACGTAGGGATTTTGTCCCGCAAGGGCTCCCAGAGTAGAGTAAGCAAAAGGACGCAATGATCTGATTGTATCCTGGTCAGCAGCTCAGTGTTATGTATCGACCCCGGGAGGTGTGGTGAGACCATAAACATATCTATACATGTGTGTAAGGCATGAATTTGATAGAAAGGGGAGTATTCTCACAGCGACAGGTGGATCACACACCAAGCATCGCTCAAGTTCCAGGCTTTTATCCAGGAGCACAGGGCCGAAGACATGGCATGGACAAGCATGCCTGGTAAAGTGGGGTGGGACTTATTTAATGAAGTAACCAGCACACAATAGAAGTTCTCTCCTAAAACTAGAGGCTCCGACAAGGAGGATTCAACAAAGCCACCCAAAGAGTGCAGGTGGGTAACCTACATGGTGTGGGTGCATAAAGTCCCAGAATGTGACTAGGAGACCTATCCAGGTGAGATACAAACATACCTCCCCTCTGAATTCACTCTCTGGATGTCAAGTTGAAAGAGGACTTTTGCCCTAATCCAAGTAAGCACCACTCTTGTGAATGCAGAAAATGCGGTATAATACAGTTGACCCCTCAATGCACTCGGAAACGTCGACCTTTCACCTGAGTAAGATAGGTTTCCTGCAATATGGCAATATGGATATTGCACCTGCTGAGATATGAATGTATACTTTGCCTTTTAGCAGGATACCCCATTCCCTGAAAACACCATGTGAAAAAAGTAAATGTATGCAAACTAGACATGCTTCAACATGGTAGTTGGGAGAGGGGGAAGGGGGAGCAAGAATACCTTATCCTCTGCAGGACGTCAGCACAGCCACAAGAATTACAGATCAACCCCCAAACAATACAATGCCAAGGTAATGTATTAGTCCAATGTCTCGCAATACAATGGTATCATTTGCTTATGTACATATGAAAAAGCTTATAAAAGCATAACAACCCAATAATAATAAATCAGTCTCAACAATACCTTCCCAACCAAGGCTGGCAGAAAAAAAACACACCCTGCCCACTTGAAGCAACAAATAAAAGCAAGAGCAATACAGTAATAGCGGGAAAAGAGAGGGAGGGGAAGATAAGGAAGGGCGCCAGGGAAAAGAAGGAAAATAGAGGAAAGGAAAAAAGGACATGGTAAAAAAGGAACAAATGTTGTTAAGGGGCCGGAGTAAAGGACGCCGCTCATAAAAACAGATCATGGCACCCAGGCAACAACAATCATAACACAGAGGAGGCAGGCTCCCAGGAGAATCATATGACCATGCCTATAGGGAATCAAGCAAGAGGAATAAAAAAGAGGTGGTACAATAAGCTTCAGCAATTCAGTCTTAGCACATTAGATTTTTGGGGTCCCACAGGAGCCCGAATTCAACCAAAGACATCTGGATGTACAGTTAAAAGTGGGATGCAGATTTTTCCAGATAAGAAACATGGGCCCTTGCCCTTGTCTTCAGTCAAATGATCTTATCAGTAGATTAGGCAGGATTTTCTGCAGGACTTCCACCTCCTCCTCGGAGCTACTAAGAAGTTCAGGAGTGGCTCTATTGCTACTCAGGTCTGAAGCAAAATATCTGTTCCCTTTTTTGGATAGCTGAGGTGGCCCACAGCGCCGATTCCTCTTTAGCAGTTGGCAGGAACTCAGGCTGACTGACTGTTGGAAGCTGCTATTCCAGGCTTCCTCTTGTGGCGTGATCTGCAAGAGCTTAAGGACTGCTGTATCTATTTCTGTGAAGTCTGAGCATGAGAAGAGGATCCCTGTGCCTCCGTCCAGGCATTCTACGGATTGGTGAAGAAAATGGATTTATTGTCCAAAATAAGCTTACATTTAGCCGGGAAGATCAAAGCATAGTGCAGTCCTATCTTGCATAGCTTACGTTTCACTGCAAGGGAATATGCACGCTGTATAAGCACAGCCGCAATGTAATCCGGTAAGATAGGCACTCTGCTGTGGCCAACCATGTAATGACCAGCTATTCTTGCTGCTTGGAGGATAACATACTTATCCTGGTAGTGGAGGAGTTTTGACATCACAGGCCTGGGTGGGGAGCTGGGGGGTGGCAGCTGCGCCAGCACTCTATGTGCATGTTCTAGTGAGAAGAAAGTGGATAGCTTCCGGAGAACCACTGTGTCGGCTAGCCAGAATTCCATAAGAATCACCATATCTTGACCTTCCGTGCCTTTGGGCAGACTAACTACTCTGATATTGCTTCACCAAGCACAGCCTTCCACATCCTCGGCCCTGTCCTCAAAAGTATGGAGATGAGCCATAAGCTCCCGGACCCTACCTACACTGGGGATCTGCCAGCTGGGGCTGAAGCTGTTCTCTTTGCAACTCTGTACTGCCGCTTGCGTTGATCTTTTTGAAGAAGAGTCATGTCAAAAGCCACAGCATTAATTTTGACCACTACAGATAATCTGAAAGCCTTGACTGCCTCTAGGATTTGTGCTATGCCTATGGGCCAGGTCCAGAGTACCCTGGGGAAAGCTCCAGGAGCCAAAGGAGTTACCACATTGTCATCCAGGTGTGGCAAGGGGGCCGCAGGCAGATTAGTGGGACATGGCTTCCCCATGTCACTGACCCACCCAGAGAGCCACCACACCAGCCCGAAAAAGCTGAGGGCACCCACTGCGCAGTCCACCGGTTCATAGGAGAGAGTCCTTCACAAGGCACTGCCTCAGCTGGCAGGCCGGCCAGCGAGTACTCAGCAAGGTGCAAAGTCAGCAACAATCTTCTCCTCCACCATACGAGGTGCTTCATAGTGAAGAAGCACCCCCAATTACCAGGGCAACAAGCCAAGCTGTTGTATTCCGGTGGTAACCAGAGCAACAAGAGGTCGAGAGGGAGTCAAAAGAGTCTTCGGACGGAGCCCAGAGATGAAGGCCAGAGCACACTAGTTCACGGCTCCAGGCATGCGCAGGGCCCCCTCCCTGTCGCCCTTCTAAAGGGGTATAAGGAGGAGAGAAAGTGATCAGCAGGCAGGGCAGCACAGAAGGGAGGTCAGCATCCGGTACGTCTCATCATCCATAGCTGGACCACCCCCGGCAGCCCCGAGCCTCTATGTGCCCTCATGGAGGGTCAGATCCAACAGGAGAGCCCCATCCCAAGGTCCTCCTGCACCTTCCTCCAGGCAAGGCCTTGGCTCCAACTTACCCAAGAGCAGGCAGAACCGTACTACAAGGTCCCCAGGGACACACAGCATGGAGTCACAGTAGGGGGTTTCAGCCATGCACCCACATCCCGGCACAGCTTGTCAGGCCTCTCCAAGGTTGTCCAGGAGCCCAGGACACCCCCTCTATGACCATGGGGCCAAATACAGGTTTCTCAGGCTGGTGACTCCAGTCTCATCCAGCAGGCCACGGAGCAGATTGGAGAACCAGAGCTCACTTGGACACAAGGTGTTCCCCACTCCAGCGGTAATCCTCCTCCTCAATCAGAACAGAGTGGCCCACGCCAGCCCACCAAAAGGCCACAGATGGGCAAGCCCAAACGTGGCATAGCCTAGGAAAGAGCAGCATCATCACCAATTGGCCTGTACCACATCAGACAGTGCCCGCAATGTGGGAATGACAGCAGCCACAGGTTAGGAGTGGCAGAAGGCAGCTACCTGCACAGCAAGCACCTTCTCTTCAGGCTGTAGCCTGCTCCCCTGCAAGTGGAAAAGGACACCTCTATCCTTCCGGGGAGCGTCATGAGGCATCAGCAGGTCAGGTGCTCCAGGGTTGCAGCACCGCCGTAGTTGCCACCATGCGGTCTTCGCCATCCCTGCAGATAACCACCTGAGGCACAATCGTAGCAGCTCATGTGGGCTCAAAGGACCCATTGTGGGATCGCTGAGATGAAGTGGATGTCTGGCTGTAACATTAAACCTGTCACTGGCAGGATGGGAAGGAAGAGCTGGGTCCAGTTCTGCATACACTTGAATAGGCTGTGTCCTACCTCTGCATAAAGGGCTGCATACCCCCTGTAGTTAGTCTGGAGCAAGGACTGGAAAGGTAGGATCTGTGTACCTCAAAGGGAAACCTCTAGAAGCTTCTCTTCCACTTTAAACCACAACTGGGAATAATTACTGGACCTCAGACACCAACTCTTCAGTATACTTCTGGACCTGTAGATACTCTATCAGTAAGAAGGACTGTTGTGCTGCTGAAAGCCCTACCACTATGCTGGACTGCTTCTCTGAAGGACTGCTGACCTGCTGTGTTGACCTGTTGCCTTCTGCCCTCTTGCCTGGATGAGAAGGATTGAACCTCCATCTCTTGAACCCAGAACCCAGAACCCCACAGTGACTAGCTAGCTAGCTGGCTGGCCTCCCAATCTGAATCCTCAGGGACACAACAGGTTTCCAACAAACTTGCCTCTGCACCTAGACTCTGCCATCTGTGAGTCTACGCTGCTAAGTGGTGCCGCCACAGTCCTGGACACTTGGAAGTGGGCCTAAGGTGCTTGCCAGGCTCTGGGGATCCTGTGGAATCTTCTTTGCTATGATTGCAGCCAGACTCTGCAGGCTCTGCAGCCTTGTAACTCTTTGGAACCGACGCATCCTTGATGCCAGACTATGCATCGCAAGCCCTGGTCGACAGGATCTTTTTCAATGATGCAGGACCTCGCACCGCAGCCTCGCAGCATATTGGAACTGACACATCGCTTCGGCTGCATGATGCATGTTTGATGCGGATCCTCACAACACTCCGCAAACCAGGATTTAAGTTACTCTATGCAACAGGCCTAACTGGATCCCTGTAGCCAGCCGCACTCCATCGTGGTCGGCCTGAACTTGTGACTTTGTCCCACTCTACTGTGGCCAGATATCCAGTTTTGCAGCTTTGTGCTTTTTGGCACTATTTTCACAAAAATCTTTCAAATTGAATACCTCTGATTCTACTGCTAGGCTTTTTGTGGTTTTGGTCTTGTTTCATCTAATAAAAATTACTAATTTTTTCTGTTGCTGTGGTGTGTTTTCCATGTTTTACTGTTTGAAGTGTTGCACAACATATTGCCACATTGCCTCTGAGTTAGGCCTGACTGCTTTGTGCCAAGCTACCCGAGAGTTGAGCAAAGGTAAAATATAGAATTTGCTAGGGACTTCACCGTAAGAAGAATTATGGTTGCTGCTTGACCAGGGCTCCCAACCCACTCAAGCAGTAAACCAATTTCTGACAGGGGCCTTTAACAACTTTTATAGCTCTTGGCAGCAGAAGATAATGCTATAATATTAACTCTAATGGGGTGATATTGTGTAAAACCTGTCCTACGTTGCTTGTTTTCCTGTTCAGGAAGGACCAGGCTTGAAAGTTCAGGGTTGACTGTTCCAAATGTAGCAGGGTCAAGGCTGATTTGGATATAGCTGTGTCCAAACTGAGGTGACATAGTGTGCAAAATAATGATAGATTGGGATGCAGCCCGAGTAATTTCCCCTCCCATGCTGATGTTGAGCTCGTCATCAGCCATGCTGCTCATGTGCTGATGACGAGCTGAGCTCGTCATGGCCGTTAGAACGCTCACACACGGGGATAATTCCCCCGCTGTGCTGAGCATTCTAAGGAAACGGGTGTGGCCATGACGAGCTCAGCTCGTCATCAGCACACGAGCACCGTGGCTCATGACGAGCTGAGCACGTCATCAGCACCGGGAAGCTGTGCGCCCCCCCCCCCAGCACAGCGGGGGAATAATCCCTGCAGCCAAAGGGTTAATTCAAGTATTCCATCCAACACTTTTTTGTGTGCTTTAGTCTAACCTAAGCATCAGATGGGATTTGGGGTCATCAGTAGCAGGAGGTATAGGCAGTGGGGTGGGGATGATCACATTTTTTTTCATATAGAAGGTGATAGGAAATGTTGCCATCTACACTGCATGGCACATAATAAGCTATCAAAAATGATCCTTCAATGAGGCTGTAACTTTGATGACACTGAAGAGGGCTGCCTAGTCAAGAGCTCCACACTGCACAATCTCCATTTTATTCCCGGCGCTGCTCACTTGGTACTGAGAGGACGCATAATTGGCTGCAGAAATGTGAGCAGGTGTTGAGGAGAGTGCAGCATTCTGCATTTTTTCACAAATGGCTCTCTCGGATTTCCTTAGCTACCGATGCCACCTCTGAGGTAATTGCCGGTTGCGGCGGTCATTTTCTCATCAAGGGAATTCCTCTAAGGGTGCTGGTGATTCAGCCGTATTTTCACTTCCTGAACACTTTGCTAATGGTAGGCAAGTTTTATGGTACCTATTTACCTGATGCCAGTTTTCGACTCAGTAATTTCTAGCTTTGTTACATTTTCATCACCATATTTTCCCTGAAGGAGCCTTTATACACTGGCATTGTATTTTGCCTGCAAGTCATCCTTATAAATTATGTCTGAGATTCTCTTAAAAGCATCATATTATAAAGTTCTATTTTATCTGCTGATTTTTATATATGAACTTATCACTCAACTTTCCTCTTCCTGTCCACAGTGTTTTCTCCGTTTTTGCTTCTCACTGGCATTATATGGGAAGGTTGCTTAAGTTCAATAAAAAAAAATCCCTGATTGCAGGAGTGCCCCTAAATTCGATGTCCTGTTTGGATTCAATGGCTACTGTTCTTACATTTCATGAGCCAATGTGATCTACCATATCTAGATCCTTTTTTCAGTCTTTTTCTTCCTCAAAAATCAAACTGCATCCTCCACCATCAAAAGACTCAAAAATGATTCACCCTCATCTGATAAGCATCCTCACACATCTCTCTGGACATGTTACTTGGAAAAATTAGGGCATTATGCTTCTATGTGAAGGAAACCAACACAGGTATTCAGAGCTTTGATGACAAATGGTCTGTCACTGAAAGAAGAGTTTCTGAGGTAGGACAATGAGTTATTAATTTCCAAGATGATGTACACAAAATTGACTCACTGGAAAAAGAGGTGACACTACTGAAATAACAGTTAGAAGGCTTGGAAAATAAGAATAGGTGGAACAACTTATGAATTAATGGTTTACCGAAGGAACTGGTCAACCTCCCGCCATGTGTTGTACTCAATATCCAAAGTTGTACCGGCTTGGTCAATGTCCATCTTCCAACACTTCTGCTTCCAAACCCAGAGGAGTTATTACCTTGTTTTGGGAATTTACGGATCTCCTCAAGGTTCTGAATGTTGCAAAAGCCAAGAAACAGTTGTTGTGGTTAGGCCAAATGATTTTGCTCACTCAAGATATCGCTGGAGCTACAGCCAATAGACAGAAATATTTTTTACTCCTCGTCCCTTGCTTTGTTCTTTAGGGGCACATTATGGGTTGTTTCATTCATGTGTCTAAAAAGTAATCTACAAAGGGAAAACTACCACGTATGATGATCCAAAGCACCTCAGGAAGTTTCTACAAAGTCATGCTAACAAAGTCATGGACACTTCAGGATCTTCTCGACATTAACAGTTTTTATGCATATTGCATAATATAGAGAAATATTTCTTCCATATGGTGTTATGTTGCTTTCATACTTGTCATCTTAGGATAATGTGGCTGCCTTTTGTGTGTTTTAATCCCTTCTTTAATTTTACAGGCTTTTTACTGCATGAAGTCTTTGTTTCCAAAATAAAAATTTTACCATCCAGCCCTGCGATAGCGTGTTATGCCCCCTAGTTGTGACGTCTTCCGTTGGTATTGTCAACATCCCATCCCCCTTTTTCATGTTACTAAGAGATGTTCTCCTCATTTGTCACTTGTTTGACATGTACTGTTTAATTTATCACTATATTATTTCCCTTTTCCTTTTCTTCTTTTATGTTCCCTCTTTCCCCACCCCAGTGTTCCCATTGTCTTCTTCTTATGTAACTTGGCATATTTGTTATTTATTTTGTTTATTAAATTGTTCTCTTTTTTCACTTCTGAAGACCATGAAAGTTTTATACGTTACATTGTTATGACTATTCATAGTAATTTCATGGAATATCAAAGGGTTTAATGATCCCATAAGGAGGCAAAAGGTTCTCTCTCATTTGGGTCATTTATAAACCTGATTTGGTTCATCACACTGAACCGGAAGTACTGACACTTAAACAGAGGTGGGTTGGCACAGTTATTATCCCCCCTTCGCTTAATATTAAAAATTGTGCTGTTATTCTTTGAAACAAAAAATTTAATGTTATTATTTAATCTCAAAAGATTGATGATGAAGGTCAATTACATGTTGTTCAATCTTTGATTAACAGATTCCTTTGGCAGTCCTTAATGTTTATGGTCTACGCAGAATGCCTTTAATTTTTGGCCTAATCTAGCAAAGAAACGCACTCAATATGACAGTGGTTATTTTTTATTGAGGGGTGACTATCATATCATTGACCAATTTCTAGACGTCCAATCATCAGTGAAATTCATACCTCACAAAATACACAAACAATTCCACTCTACTATTTCTCTGAGAGTTTATATTTACTCCTGGAGATTATGTAACCCCAATTTACAAGAATAAACATTTTTCCCCAGCACGTGGCTTACTCACTAGATTGGATCATATATTTTTTAATAAACATCTATCTCAGAATATTATTTGTACTGAGATTGGGTCCATTTTGGTTTCGGATCACGCACTAGTTATTGCTGACTTAGATTTCATTGTGGTTCAAAATCCCTTGGGTAGATGGAAAGGTAATTACTTTCTGTTAAAAGTCTGAATTTTCTTCGTCCTTCACTTAATTTTTTCTGACTTTTTTCACATACATCACAACTCTACCTTATCAGTCTCATATGTATGGAACACATTTAATGGTAGTGCTCATGGTTTTAACCTTGATCACCCATCTAGGATAAAGCTGAAATATGTTAACCTGTTCCATGCTCATGACAAGGTCAGCTCGTCATGCAGTTTACTGGACCTGTGCTTATGACGAGCTGACCTTGTCATGAACAATGGTAAATATCCATTTGCAGCACAGGAGAAACATCTCCTGTAGCATTGAGAGCATAAGTTGTTGCTTGCTTCAATTAAACAGTTAAAGCACCAATACTACTCGTCCAAATCCAATACTGCTCTTCGGGATTTAGTAGCACCCAAAATGCATTTTAATGATGAAATGTCTATTCACACCACACTGTCACCTTACTCAAAAACAGTGCTTGCTGTTTTGGCAGTAGTAACAAAGCTAGTAAACTGTTGGCTAATTATCTCAAGGTTAAAAAGTAACACACTAAAATCGGTTCTCTGATCAACTCTCAAGGATTACAGATTTTCAAAGACAATGAAATTGTTGGTGAATTTGAAATATTTTATAAATCTTTTCATACCCCAGACATTGTTCCACTACCATCTGAGATTTCTAATTAAGCAGTATTACAAACACTAATGTTAATGACTGATTTCTCCTCTCTTGAGAACGACATATCCCTCCTAGAAATCCTAGCTGCTGCTTCTCCACTTAATAAAGGCAAAACTTCTGGCCCAACAGCTTTTCTGTGGCATTTTTTCATCATTTGTTTGACATTTTAATGTCCAAATTGTTGCATTTGTTTACATTTTTTCACTTCAAAACGCTGGACTTCAGAGGGGTAACATCCACTATTCTCACTTCAGTCTGTGCAGCAGTAAGGAAAGTGTTGGACTTCAGGGGGGGGGATATTAAACAAGGTAATAATTAATTACTTACCACACTATACCCCCACAAATTTAGCAGCTCACACTTAAAATATAACTAAAATAAATAAATGTAGCAAAATTAACATAGTGAATAGCTAATTAGATAATATTTAATAAAGTAATAATTGATTAATCAATTACATATTAATTAAGTAACCAATGAAATGAATAATTATTAATTAATTAAATAATAATAATACATTAATTAATAATTAACTTCCCACCATATATACCTACAACCCACCATCCTGCACCTCCCAAATATTGTAAAACATATAATTATAAATAATAATTAATTCAATAATTATTAAGAGTTTGTTAGTTAATTGTTAATTAGCTATTCCTTAGTTAATATCCTGCCCTATACCCTACAAACCCAGCAACTCGCACCGTAGAAATATTCACTAAAATATAATTATTACACAATATACATAATTAATAATCAATTCAATAATGAATTAATTATACTTAACTAACTTCCCACCCTACACCCCTACAAACCTAGCATCCCGCTACAACAATATAAATTACTCTAAAATTTAAATTAAAAATTATACATCACTCAAAATTACAAAATATATTTTAAAATATTATTTACAATCATACAAACAATAACCCAGAAATAATATATAAACTAACACACATAAAAATATTTAAAAAAAGATATTTTTACAACCATATTATTAAAAACAATATTTACAACAATGATGTTCTAGAAAACCATATTACTTACCAAAAATGTTTTATATTGTTGACAATGATATTTCTGCATCACGATATTGTGGTGTCACAATATTTTGTCTCTGATATTCCTGCACCAGATATTGCCAACTCAATGTTTTGTCTAAACACTGAAAATGTCACTTGGATATGTATAATTTTACATTAGTTTAAGTGTTTGTTTCTAATATTTTTAATGTGAAAAAAAACATTAGCTATACTTTTTTAAATGTCTAATAAACTTATATATAGCACAAATCAGGGAAATCTGACAGTGTGAGGCCTTGTTTCTTTAGGATTGGTTTGATGTAGAAGTAGTTGAGGCAATTTAGAACTTTCAATCGGCATTCATCAAGTTGCTGATTTGTGTTGAACGTCTCTTTGATCAAAAAAGGAAACACTAGCAGTTCTATGTGTGCTATACTGTGAAAAACGAATTATATGGGTATTTGTTTTAATTATGCTGCATGAGTCTTGTGTTAATCTTATTCTCAAGTGCTAAATTCAAAATAAAACCTTTGTAAACATCACCATGCTTGATTTAAAAACTGATTTTTTTCCTTGAATAGGGTGTGGCTAGTGCCCAAGCAAGTTTGCTGCCTACAGAGATTGCTCCATTCTGATGAGTGCTCCTTTTGATATCACGTATTATTTATGCCTGATTTTTTGTAGGACGAACATTAGATTCAGAGGTATCTCTCTGTCTAATCCCTAATTTGAGCGGTGATTCCTGCTGAGTCGACCGCCAACAGATTGAGTGCTTTGGGATGAGGCCAGGCAGGGATTGACATGGCTTTCAGCATGCACGACTGACCTATTTATCAATACTGAATCAAGATAAAATCTCGACATGCTGCTTCCTTCTAAATGAAGACCTGCAGGTATTTACAGACAGCCATTTTACCGCTCCGGCATGATGCGGTTTGGAGAGGAATGTCAAGCGTACAACAAAATGGTCAGACGTTCAGGCATTCAACAAAATAGCAACCTGCACTCATTCTCAGATCACAAGAATATTGAGTGCCAAAGTATCATCCCTATCTAAAGCGGTCATGAAACCAAAGAGAAAACTTAAAGATCTTCTGCCAGAGGGATCAGAAGAACCAGATAGCTCCTGCACAGAGTTCTTAGAAACATGGATCCCTCATGTCTTGGTTCTCCCCTTTACAAAATACTTTGAAAGAGAGAGAGCACAATACATTCCACCAGGCAAGCGCTCTGCCAACTCAGTCAAGGCTATGAAACACCCTAGAGCTATGATCTTCAAACCCTGGAGATGTAGACATGAGAAATTCTTAATCATAGGAAAAGGATAAAAATATTTTTTAGGAAAGGGAGAGAATCAACTTTGTTCAGGAATATGCCACAGACACAGTCCCAAGAAGGAAAGGGTTCTTAGCACTCAGAAAAAAAACCCTTGTTATCTATCTGCTATTTCTTTGTAGGACCATCCCACTTTAAATTCACCTTTAATTGTATGTCCAGATCTTTGACGAAGTGGATTATCTTCAGGCATTCCTAGTGAGCACAAACCATACAGAAATGGAACAGTAATTCAGCAACTATTGCAACATGTACTTTTGGTAGTATTGTCTGTTGCAATTCAAACCCCAACTTGCACAACTGTGAGAAGAAGGCTCTTATGTGTAGCAGCAGAATGTTCCATGCTTCAGAAGTGATGTAGGAGAAGACTCAAAAGCCGGATCTGGTTTTCCATATGTGTGGGATTTTGCAATTAGGAGTCTGGACAAGAGGCGGTATCTGGAGGTTTTGTGAAAGCAGATGCAATTGTTGAATCATGCTGGACCAGTGTTATACAGTTTCCTATTTAGTTTTAAAGTTTTATATAGCGTGTACATGGCCCAAGTGGGTATCAGAGTTCTTTACATAACAGTTGAGAAACCCAAAAGGCAGTGATATAAAGCAATAACAAGCAATATAATGATATAAGGCAAAATACAAAACCAAGATAGCTGGTGAGAAAAGAAAGAAAAAAACGAAGAAGAAAAACATAGAGGAGGCAGGCAATGGGTAATACAATTGCCAAGTAGGCCAAAGTCAGTGTTACATGACAAAGGGTAAAAGTTTCTAGCCCAGAGTGGTGTTCATCAGTAAAGATTTCACTTTCCTTTTGAAGGCGATTGAAGAGGGAATCAGTCTAGTTTCTGGTGGCAGGGAGTACCAGATTCTCTGGGCAATGCCTGAGAAAGTACGATTGTAGGTTTTCATTTTTTTATATTGAGTGTGGCAGCTTGAGAGTGGTTCTGACCGCCAAGTTCAAAATGATCTGCAGCTTTCTGGTAAGTGTTTTGCTGTTCCCGGCATAGAATATGTTCCCATAGTTCAACTTGCTTGTGACCAGGGCATGTGTGACGATTTTCTAGGTGCTGATTTGAAGCCATTTGAAGAACTTCCTCAGCATCTTCAGGATATGGAAGCATGAGGTGGTGACAGCACTGACTAGGGTTGTCATGTCGAATTTGCTGTCGATGATGATCTCGAGGTTCCTGGCATGAGTGGTGCAACTGCATATTGTGCTGTCGCAAACTTCTATTTTTCTATGGCAGCGTGTTTGGTGGGCCAAAACTTCCCACAGCACAAGCACTGAAGTTTTTAAACATTCCTTTTTACACATCCCTCACAGGGCCTGCCACACAGTGCAGGGATGTTAAGAGGGGCACCATAGGTGCCCCCTAGGGCTACATGTGAAGGGCCAAGGGAAAGCGGGCCCTGCTAGGAGTGGAAAGGCTGTCAGAAACCGACATCATAATCCCGACGGCAGCGATGATGTCCTTAAGGGATTGTGAGGAGATTCCAACCAACCAAGGGCTCCATGAACCGGTCAGATTGTGTTGGTCAGTCCTCTACTGCTGGCTCCGACCACATGCATCCAAATGCATCGGTTCGACTTCAGCGGTAGATGCATATCAGACCACAACAGACAATCTGTTGATTGCGTTTTGAACCGCATCATAATCAGGCTCCACAGGGTATGAACTACACCTTCAAAAGAAAAACAAATTAAGTAACTATTTCTATAGGCTTGGAAGTGACATAAATATATTATGGGAAGCAAGAAAAGATCTCAGGCATGCTCGAATATCCAATTATATCTAGATTGTTGTAGCTCCCCCACAAAAGATAAGAAGAATGGAGTAATAACCCCATGATCTGTAAGAAATCCAAAACTAGTGTCATGTCCCAATAAAAAGATAACTCATGTAGAAGGCTAGTTAACTTAAAAAGGACAATTTTGAATTCTTCTTCATAAACATAGCTATATATATAAAAACGAATGTATGTCTGTCTGTCTGTTTGTCCTTTATGCACTACTACACTAGTCATCCGATCGCCATGAAACTTTGGGAAGTTGTTGAGTACAGTCCCGTGAAGGTTTCTGGTATAAACATTTTTTAAATATCGGACCCCCAGGGCCCTCATAATCTTTCGGATACTGATGTACGCACCAGACGGAAAAACAACAAATTGTGTATCCACAAGCACTCGAATAAATAAATAGAATCAAAATACCATTCATCCTATCGCCAGGAAACTTTGGAAAGTTGTTGAGTACACTCCCCCGAAGGTTTCTGGCAAAATTGTTTTTAAAATATCGGCCCTCATAATCTTTGTATACTGATGTACGCACCAGACGGAAAAACAAAAAATCGTGTATCCACAAGCACTCGAATAAATAAATAGAATTAAAACAGCATTCATCCTATCGCCAGGAAACTTTGGAAAGTTGTTGAGTGCACTCCCACAAAGGTTTCTGGCATAACATGTTTTTAAATATCGCCCCCCCAGGGCCCTCATAATCTTTCGAATATTGATGTACGCACCAGACGGAAAAACAAAAAATTGTGTATCCACAAGCACTCGAATAAATAAATAGAATTAAAACTACACTTTGAAATGTTTTCCATATTAAAATGAAGACGTTTCAATAAAAATGACACAATGTAAATTGAATGTTATCATAACGAGTTTCCTTGAATTTTCTTTCCTCGGAGATCGCAGCAACGCGCGACAGGTAAGCTAGTATGCACTAAATACAATAATCCAGCATTCTAGTCCTCACTTAACAAAACCAAACAAGTAATTCCCTTCTCAGTGTGAGCTCCAAAATCAGTTGCTTATGCAAATGACAGATTGTTGTTTATGGAGAAGGCTGATAAAGCTTTGCCACATATCCTGGAAACGATCCTGGAAGAATCTAAGAGTTGGGCTGGACCCTAAACAGAGAGAAAATCGAAGTATTCCTTTTAAATATAAATTGTTCCTCCTCTGTTATACAAGACACCAGAATTAAATGGCAAAATAAGAATTTAAAATACCTTGGTATTTTGTTTGGAAGAGATCTTAAAGACACACTATCTACAAACAAACACAAGACCATTACAAAAATCAAGGAGTTAGTGGTCACCAAAATTCATAAACTGGTGGAGAAGGTTAGAAACCATCAAGCTGATGATCTACTCTTAAAAGTTTTTTGGAGCACACGCACATTATATAATGAAATTACAGTTATTAAACACAGAATAGACAATAATCAGTTGGGCTCTTTTTTTCTCTTCTTTTAATATAATCAGATCATCCAATCCCTTATGCCAATGCGTTTTGCCGTGATAGGGGTAAACCTACGGCTTCCCCAGGGCTGGAAGTAATACTAAGTGCACAATTGTAATATTAATCTTATGCGCATTACATTTATGCCATAGAGCCCACATAGTTGACATGACAACCCAGTGCAAAGGGCTATTCAATCCTACAGTGTGTGTGACACATTTCCAAAAGACCGAACGCATACTAAACATCTTTACTCTCATATGTAACCAGAATGGCATTCTATACAGAACATTATGCTCATTACTTTTTTCCTGTCATTAACATATCATTTAAATATTTATATGATTGCAAGCACATTCTTTCCATCCAGTTCATTGTTGTGCTGTGACTAAACTTGTTTGTTTCCTAGCTACAGCCAAAGTGTGTTTTCATATCTACGTAACCAATGTGAGTAGAAGAGTAACAGTGTCTTACGACACAGATACCTTAGGGCTTCTTTAAATGTGCTCCTGTCAAGCCAAAATAAAATCTCTTATTATTCTTTATGGTGCGAGGCAACGGTCTATCTGCATCTGATATGATCTCCAACTGACATATTTCAAACAGCAACTCTTACCTCAATAAAGGTCAAGCTCCATACTTAATCCTTTCTTCCTTCCATGAATATTTGTTTTATGAAACGCCATAAAATTATCCCAAAACCTAAATAAACGTATGATATTCTATTTAGTACACCATGTCACAGTTCCCTCATTCCCAAACTTAGTTAGTGATAGTATTCTCTGCCACCCTTCCTTTACCTTCCAAAGGTGAAGTTTTCCAAATAACTTGATCCCAAGTCAACTCTGTCCATATATCATACATCCAACTTTCACGTGTATTCTCAACTGCAGCTGGTGTGTAGCATTAATCTCCTACAAAATGAATCCATTAAAGACCATATTGTTTATATTATCCACGTAGTTTAATAAAGTGCAACCACCAATTTGTGAAACCCATAGGCAATATCCCTACCGTTTGTTTCTGACTTCACGTTTGTCCAATGCTCAATACCGCCGCCTGACAACACAGACTATAAGTCCCTCCAAATCCTAGCGGATAGAATAGATAAAGAAAAGTAGGTTACCCATTAAGTGCCTCCTACGATATTCCTAAAGTAAAAGATTGTGTATAAGCGTGGGATCCTTCCGTACCTTAAACGCTGTTCACATCCACCCGAGTACAGGCGAGGACAGACAGGCTTCCCGGTTTGCGGCAAAATAGCATGTGTTGACACTAAAAATGGACTCTTGCATCCCCCGATTTGTCAGCGCCATCTTATCGTGGTGTACCTATGCCCTTGTATCATCCTAATAGATATGTGCACAAATCGAATAGTAATTCTGACCTCTTATCCATTTTGCATTTATACTCTTTAAATGACCAAACCAGTATCACACCATTTACATTGATCAATAATTACAACCATATTTATCTAAAGGTCGAGCAATAAACTTACCCGTGACGCGTTCGAGATCGGCTCCATCTATGAGCAGTTAGTTATACATATCAAGTGACCATCTTTTCAGCCAGTAAGCCACCCAAATTATTCCCTTCGATTGCCAATACTTTTGAGAAATTATAGAACGCAATTATAAACAGACCATGCATCGAATATGAACAAACATCCATATTTTCATATACCTCCAGAATCAGATATTAGTGAAGCCCAATGCTCTCCAAAATAAATATACTATTTTTTTGCTGGTTATTTAGACATCCTCATCTTAGCCCAAAATATTGATACATCCCATATACTGCTTTCCCTCGAAGGAGAATACAGTTTTATATGACCATTGTTTCATTAGTTCCAAAGTTTAGTCATACTGTCCACTCAGTGTGGTTCTAACTATATCTTGAGATCCCATAACTGTACAGTCACCCAAGAAATATTGTAGTTCCTGATCAACATTCAGCCCGTCCTCTACGGCCCTCAAACGCATGATCCACCTAGCCTCAAGCCTCCGCAGCTTAAGCTCCCTGTTTCCACCTCGTGGGTCTGATTTGATGTGCTCAATGCCAAAAAACTGAAAACTTTTACTGTGTTCCTGAGCTGCACAGTTGTGTACATGCTCTGCAATAGGGTACCCTATGTCATTCTGTTTTATCGCTCTTAAATGCTCACTCATACGCTCTTTTAGCCTTCTTATTGTGCTTCCTCCATATATTTTAGTACATTTACATTCAATGATATAGATGACATATTTGGTACTACAAGTCATATTTGTTAGTATATTGTACACTTGACCATTATTAACCTGAAACTGCTTGGTCTTATCCTTGGCACACCTGCACATCCCACAATGCCTACACTTGAAAAAACCTTTAGACTGCTGTTCCAACCAAGTCTCTGGTTGTTTTCTTAGTGGGTAGCTGGGACTTAACAAGGTTACCAGGGTTCTACCCCTGCAAAATGTGATTTGAGGTCGCTCTGTAATGTAACTCTCTAAGGATTTATCCATCTTTAAGATGTGCCAGTTCTTGCTCATACTTTTCAACAAAATATTCCCAATCAGTGTGTAATCAGCAATGATCCTAATAGGTTGTTCAGTCTGCGTATTACCTTTCACTGGTTTCAGGGTTGATATGCGCTTTGTTTTCAATGCCCAATCCTTTGCAATATGTATGTCCCGTTTACAGTATCCTCTTTGAATAAACCTCCTTTCCATGTCAATAATGCATTTCTTAAACTGTGAATCTTCACTACAGTTTTGTCTGGCCCTAATCATTTCTCCAAATGGAATTGCTTTAACCTGGTGTCGTTGGTGGGCACTTTTTTCATGCAAAATTGCATTGCATGAGGTGGGTTTACTACATGTGTTACTTTGAATACAATTGTCTATGCGTTGGGTAGCTGGGAGGAGACGCAGACCCCCGGCACCCCATAAATGTAGTGTAAGTGGGTGCGTGTACGGAATTGCAGCTTTTCTAGTCTATATGTGGGATGAGCACCCGGGGCGTGGTTCCACTTGTTAATAATTATAAGGTGGGCCACTCTATCATAGGCTCTAATGTCTGGTAGGGCCAACCCTCCATTATATGCATTACGTTGCAGGGTTCGCAATGCTATACATGGGTGGGCTCCGTCCCATAACAGGAGACGTAGTTCACTGTCAATGGAAGCAAAAATGGCGTCTGGTATTTTGTGATAAGTGTTTTGCAGAACATAAAGGAGTTGAAGGAGTGTTACCATTTTATACATGGGGGCCCTCCCCATGATGGTTAGAGGGAGTTTCCTCCACCTCCTCACATCCGCCTGAAAATTCTGTAAAACTCATCTAATGTTACGCTCTACTCGGACCTCGGGGATGGAGGTGATGTAAAGCCCCAGATAGACAAATCCCTCCACAGATATCCGCAAACATCTCGGATAGGCATGAGGGTCCGTTCCGCCACACAACGAATAGAGGGTGGATTTATTCCAATTGATCTTATAGCCCACGTGGGTGCCGTAGTCTTCAAATATTTGCAATATTCGGGGGAGTGTTTTGACTGGCTGTGTGATATATAGCAGAATTTCGTCCGCATATAATGATATGCATTCTTCTTCTAAAAGACGTGATTTGTCAAGGAAGCCACCCAGCCCTGGTCGGGTTCTGACCACGCAGGCCAGCGGTTCTAATATGAGGGCAAATAATAAAGGGGACAAGGGGCATCCTTGCCTGGTGCCGCGTTGTATAGGCCAGCTGGCAGAAAGAGTGCCATTTACAAAAACCTTCGCCTCAGGAGTATTATATAACAGTGCCAGCCATTCTCGGAAGACCGGGCGAAGCCCTTTTTTCCCAGAGTACACCACATGAAGGGCCAATGAATCATGCCAAACGCTTTTTCCGCGTCAAGTGAGAGAAGTAGATGGGGGCGATCGCGACCCTGTACCGTGTCCATCCAATTGGCTAGACGGTGCAGATTGAAACGTGTGGCACGCTTTGGCATGAATGCAGACTGATCTCTCTGTACCAGTGAGAGAATCACAGTCGGGAGACGTTTCGCAAGGATTGTGGCCAGGATATTTGTTTTAATATTCAGAAGGGATATGGGGCGATAGGACCCACATTCCTCTGGGGGTTTTATATCTTTATGGATGACCACCACCGTGGCTAGACGGAGGTCTTGTGGCAGAATCCCCTGATCCTTTGATTCCTGGAACATCCGGAGAAGATGTGACGCCAACAGTGAACTATTCAGTTTAAAAAATTCACCCGGAAGGCCATTAGAACTCAGAGTCTTGCCCGCCTTTTGTCGGCCAATGGCTTTGGTCACTTCTGCCAGCGTCAACTCTTCCTCCAAACTGTCTGTTTCTTCTTGTGTAAGGGAGGGTAGGACAATGTCATTCAAGTATTGATGTATCTGTGATTCTTCCACCTGGGTGTGGGCTACGTAAAGTGTTGTATAGTACCTCGCAAAGGCTCCCGCTATGGCATCAGGGGTAGTGTGGGTGACATCACGTTCCTTAATAGACAGTACCCACCGTGACTCTATTTCTTTCTGTCCCAACCATGCTTATAACTTCCCCGCTCTATCCCCAGTTTCATTAAGTTTATGTTTGGTTGCCAATTGTTGCGTTCGCACCTTATTGGTCGCAAGGGCTAGGTAGTCTGGCTTGGTTATTTTGAGTTGGGGTAAAGTGTGCTCAGATAATGAGGCAGGATCAGTGCCGTCTAGGAGTTTCTGTTCTAACTCTTCAATCTCCTGGGTTTCCTGTTTCTTCTTATGAACTATTATATTCTGTGCTCTATCACGTAGAACTGTTTTGTACGCCTCCCATAAAGTGACCACAGACATGACTGAGCCCTCATTTTCACTGAAATAGAGCTCAGAGTCTACCCGGGGTTCCTCAGTGATTGTCTCATCCTGTAATGCCTACTCACTCAGCCTCCACTGTGTTAGTTGATGACCACTCCCGCCGCCCACCTTCATCAGTAAGGAAGAATGGTCAAATATGCCCTTGGCCAGGTATTCTATGGTATCCACCTGATGTATTTCCCCTGCTGGGGCGAAAAGATAATCCAGTCATGAGAACACTCTGTGGACCCGAGAAAAATAGGAGTATGCCCTTTGATGCAGGTGATGTTGCCTCCACAGATCAGACAGTCCCATGGTATTTAATAAGCGGGCCAGAGTTGTAGTCTCAGGGGCCCCAAACAAGTGTGGGTGTGATTCAGCGAGGGATCAAATACGTAAATAAAATCACCCCCCATTATGTGTATGGCTGGGCCAGAGTGCAACAGGAGCGCGGCTACGTTATCCAGCATGCTTTCTTGCAGCCTTGGGGGTGCATATACACTAATGAGCAGGAACGTCTTACATTTCCAAATACCTCTTACTGTCACGTAAGTCCCCTCTGGGTCGCAATGCTTGCTCAGGAGTACTAATGCTGAGTTACGGGCTCTCAACCCTCGTTGCTGGAGTTTTTTCGCTGGATTTATCCTGGGACACCCCCCCTCATTTCAGTGAAGGTTGGGTGGAGGTGCTCTGCATCGCCTGCCTTAGCTGCGAACGTTCCTCGATCCAGGACCACGCCACCTCAGGGTTTTGATAGAAGAATGTGGAGCCTTGGAAGATGACCTTCAGTTTGGCCGGGAATAATATATTAATTGGAGCCCCATTGCTCGGAGTTTGACTTTGACCTGGTCAAAGGTTTGTCTCTGTTTTTGTACATCACGGGAGTAGTCTGGAAATCACTTGGGTGTTATCATATCGGACCTCTCCTTCTTTCCGGATTTCCCGCAGTATTAAGTCTCTGTCCTGAAAGTTCAGAAAACGTGCTATTAGAGGTTGAGGCGGGGCTCCCGGTGGTGGGGCAAAGTTCGGCATCCTGTGCGCTCGCTCTATAACAAAGCAGGTCGAGAACGGCGCCTGTGGTAGAGTATTTTTCAGGAAGGTCAAAAGAAATTGCCCCGGATAAGACCCCTCCGCATTTTCCGGAAAACCCATGAATCGCTGAATATTCCTTCTGGCCCTATTTTCCGCATCATCCACTCTCTAGGCCACTTCCGTCATGGATGTCAAGAGTCCCGTCACATCTTTCCGCGTGACCTGAGAGACATCTTCAAGCTCTGAGATGCGGTGCTCGGTCTCAGTCACTCACTCAGAGACTTTGCGTAGATCGTGTCACAGTAGCATAGCCTCTGAGCAAACCTCCGCTATCTACCCCTCTAGACTTTCTCTGGACTCACGAATGGTTTGCAGGATGGCTGTAGTGTCCGGGAGAGGAGCGGGGCCACCCTCTGCACCCATTGGAGCCGGGAGCACTTTGGCATATTGATCCAGTTTACCCTGTTGAGATTGCTTTGGTTCTTTATCTTTATCTTCATCTTTCGCCATCATGGGCTAGCGTGCAGGAGCAGACTACCTAGCAAGTGTCTTCAAAACCACCGATGCCAGCGCCTTCTCCAAGGTGATGCGCTGTCGCTAAATTGGTTTGGGGAGTAGTATGAGGCTCCGCAGACCTCCTCAAAGGGGTGCCGCCCTCCGAGAGAGGCCCAACCGCACCTCGTCTGCGAGGTCCCCGATGGACCACCTCCCAGCAGTGGCCCTGGACACGTATCAGGCAGGAGGGGTGGGTGTTCCCGGTTGGGTTGGAAAGTTCACGATGAGGTCCCTGCGATCGTCAGATGTAGCGCAGGAGAGCATGTGTTTTAACGATGACACGACTGGCGGGGCATATCACCGGCACTCCCACCCTTCACCTCCCCCCTGGCAGAGGCAAAGACTCCATAGCAGCAAAAGGATCCACCCACATCCATGTTGACCATAAATCACGCCGTCGGGCATCAAGGCAGCGGGCGGCCACCGGCTCCTCCGTCCCTTTGGTCCCCAAGACCCGGAGGAGCAACGCCGATCCGGACCCCGCCGGTGATCAAGAGCGGAGAGACACCGTTCTGTGGGAGACCACGCACCGATAATCACACGGAAAGTCTCCACAGGGGGGCCAAGGAGTCCCAGCAGAGAGTTTAGGGGGGTTCAACAGCGCTAGCAGCGAAGAGGCGCAGGACCCCAGAAAGATATCAATCACGGCCCGCGGAGCTCACAAGCAGCGTCACCACCAACCTGCTGCACCCCACTTCACCCCCTCATCTCACCTTCAGCTCCAGTGTATGGCCAGCTATCAGATCAGAGTCAGGGGAGGGGCCAGGGCTCAGACAAGGAGGCTGGTGCCACTGCAACACCACTGTGTCCGCCCACTGGTACAGTCCACCTCACGGTCCCATGAGATGCAGTCTGCTGAGGTAGGGTGCCAGCACCACACTCCCTTCGTGTCCTGGCTCCAGGCCACTCCCACGGGGACCGGAGATGTGCAGGGATGGGCACCGTGTCTCTAAGTCCCTCACTCCGCAGTATTAAACGAGCGGCGGCACACCACTCCTCTCCGATACTCAAGGCACTGCCCTCAGTGCCGTAGGACAGGGAGCAGGAAGTGCCCCAGACAGCTACACCGCCGGCCTCCGATGCTCAGCGGGGCCCCACAAGTGCAGCGCATCTCGTCGTTGTCGCCGCCGGGAAGGCACTCCGTGCGCGGCGTGGCACACATACCCCACCGCTTTCTCCGGGTACTTCTGTCGATGGTCCTCCATGTAGCAGCGCCGATCTCCCAGGCCTGAGTTGCAGCTAGCGCATCGCCATCTTGGAAGCAACCACGCGCCATGCCCTTCACCTGAAAGTACATATGTAGAAGGGTCCCCGTAAGGGTAGTGTATTGTCAGTAACATACACTAGAACATGATTAAGAAAAATTAAACAAAAATTAGAAAAACAATTCCATATTGGTAATGTTGATTTATTACCAAACACTGCGTGATTGTCAATAACAATACATACACTTTATTTATAATTAGCAAGCCCCGAAAGGGGAAGGGAAACAAGAGGGGAGGGGGAAAGGGTGCTCAAAGGAGTGGTGAGAACATGGAAAGTTAGCACAGTATAAAAAGGTAACAAATGTATTGAAAATTTAGTGACAGTGTAAAGATAATTATAATGCAAAAGCCAAATGATAGGGCCAAAATCACAACATTGTCAATAGATCACATTCAACGGGCACATCTGATTACTAGATTGATCGGGGGGGGTGCCGGAGTATCAACAAGGAAAAGTCGACGTTTCAACCCCTAACAGCAGGCTGATTAAAGTCCTTTCACGGGGTCTTCATCAGGACGTCATACACGGAGGGGGAGAGGGGCAAGTCTGTGTGAGAAAATATTTGGACTTTAGTACATGGTAAGGACGACAATTCATCCTATTTAATATCTATACCAAGGAGTGAGTTAAAAGCTAAAATGAAATTAAATTACCATGGGGTACGGCCAGATTGGGCTCTATACATGGAAGGGACGCCACGCTAGGAAGTCGTGGTCTATCGCTTGTGGTGGAAGCCTCAACTAAAGAGGAGACAAGTAATCAGTTAAATCTGCATTTTGGAAAAAGTCAACCGGCTATTCTAGCAAAAACTATATATAGGGGTACTAGGACCCTGTGGTGGAAGATAAGGCATCAACCAGAATAATAACCGAGCCTTATTACCAAAACGTCCCACTCGAACAAAATTCGGTCACTGGCCTTAGGGTACCTTCAACCTTTTTTCCACCCACGTATGCTATGAATAGTCGGATTCTTGCTTTTGAAGAAATTGTTACCTCCTCTGTAGACCAATCACTAAAACAACCTAAATTCACGAGGCTAAATTTACCCAAAATGGAGAAGAAGGCCCTAGCGGATTTATGCAACAACAAAGAGGTAGTCATAAAACCCATGGATAAAGGCGGTGCCATTGTTGTACAAGACCTTTCGGATTACAAGGCAGAAATTTACAGACAACTGTCGGATGGCATCAGTTACCGCCTTCTACCCAGTGACCCCTCACGTGAACTGGCCAGCACCATTCTCAGAATCACACAGAAAGCATTGGAGACTGGCTTTCTGAGTAAACAGGAATTCGAATTCCTTAACCAAAAATTTCCGAGACTTGCTACAATCTACACCCTACCGAAGGTGCACAAGAACCTCAGCAAGCCTCCAGGACGACCTATCGTGTCCGGCTGTGGATCGTTGTTAGAGCCCCTGTGCCAATATGTGGACTTCTTTCTCAAGCCCATTGCTCTAAACACAAAGGCCTACCTAAGAGACACCACTCAGGTCATTAACCTGATAGATGGAAGACCCTTCAATCCAAAACGTACACTCCTAGTCACTTGCGACATTATATGGCTCTACACCAGCATCCCCCAGCAAGATGCTTTGGAAGTGATGAGAATGGCTTTGGACACTCGAACTGCACCGGTACAAGTCCCCACTGAGTTTATAATTGAGCTGCTGGAAATTGCTATGATGCACAATTTCTTTATTTTTCAAGAATGTTTCTATCTGCAGACCAGGGGGGTAGCGATGGGGGCTACCTTCGCTCCAAATCTGGCTATAATTTACATGGACCATTTTGAGCATCAACATATCTTCCCTGTCACCAACCCATTCAAGGCCAACTTGCCCCTATGGGTTAGATATATTGACGACGTCCTCTGCATTTGGGAAGGAGATGGGGATCAACTTCAAGTTTTCCACAACTGGCTGAACTCCAGGAACCCTTATATCCAGTTCACGATGGAATCCAGCAATCAAACCATACTCTTTTTGGACATTTCGATCTATGTGGAAACAGACCACTTGCAAACAGCGTTGTTTAGGAAGCCAACAGAGCGCAACTCATTATTACAATATCAGAGTCATCACCCAAGGGGCCTTAAGGATAATCTTCCGGTCGGGCAATTCTTCCGAATCAGGAGGAATTGCTCCACAAGAGCTGATTATTTCAAAGAATCCGAGGTCTTGAGCGAACGCCTCATATCACGGGGGTACCCTACTAGGATGGTAAAACGAGCCAGAAAACGGGCGTGGTATAATCCCCGAGATTTCCTACTTAATCCTGAAAACTCACCACGTGCCTCAGCTGACCGTGTCATTTGTGTCACGACTTTCTCCACCCGCAGCAATGACATAAAATAGATTATTACCCAAAACTGGCCGTTGGTTGCTGATGTCATTAATCAAACAGAACTGCCTCTCCACTCCTTTAAGAGAGCCAAAAACATAAGGGACATGGTGGTCCACTCTTATCTGGAACCAGTGAGCCAACCAACGTTAACATCACTTTGGAACTTGCCCCCTGTAATTGGCCATTACAGATGCGGCACGTGTACCGCGTGCGACACGACAATTCAGACTAAAACATTTGCCCACGAGGGACGAACATTTAATCTTAAACACTACACCAACTGTAATTCTACTGGAGTCATTTACATCATTCGGTGCCCATGTAGCCAGCTATACGTAGGTCAAACGCAACAAAAAATCAAGTCTAGGATCTCTTCCCACTGCAGTAGGTTAAGATGCAAAGTGGCAGGGGCACCCCTAGTAGACCATTGGCTGACAGCGGGACACTTGGTCACAGACTTACGATGGTTTGTTATTGAAAAAGTTACACTTGGTAGAAGAGGAGGTAATCTTTTAACAATACTGAACACACGTGAGTCTAAATGGATGTCACTTTTGGACTCCATTAAGAATGGGTTGAATGAGCAGGACAGTAGCTTAGCACAACTGGCAGCATTGGGTTAAAACTGTATACAGCTTATACCACTAAATGTTCCCCATTGATCCATCATACCTGTTGACACTCGCAGGTTAGAGAAGTGCATGCACATGGGGCGCTGATGATCTAATGTTTTTTCAGTACATTCCTGGGATCACGTTTTCTACAATACCAGTTCTTTGATATTTGGCTAAACTGGTTTACATCCTCCTGTGTGAGAGATGCACCAGTGTTTTTAGAAAAAATTTTGCATTCAAATTTTCCATCTGTTTGGATACAATTGTGTTATTTGACAAGGTCTACACACTCGCTCTATGATTATTTATTCGATCTCAAGTCTAACTAATTGGTTTACATCCTCCTGTGTGAGAGATGCACCATTGACCGTGTGTTTTATAATCTGCATTTCAAAACCCTTTTTTGCAAAATAAATTTGTTCACGTGGTCTGTATACTCGAGTCAAGTAAATTGGTTTACATCCTCCTGTGTGAGAGATGCACCATTGATCGTGTATTTTCAAATCTGGTTTTTTAAATTCTGTTGCATCACAACTTTTTGCAAAATAAATTTGAACTTTTGGTCTGTACACTCGCACCATGTCAACTCGGCCCTTACATCGTACTCAATTGCCTATTCCGGCTTTCGTGAGTAACTCTTCCTTTTCCTTGAATCAGCATACAAGTTGGCTCCTCCCACAAACTCCGCATTGCAGTTTCTGCGGAATTCATGGCAAGCCCGCTGTAGACGGCGCTGCGTCCCTTTTCCTGTGAGTAATTCTCTAACATTGTGGGTTTTAAAAGTAGGGTTTAGGACCACAGGTAACCCACTGATTTATCTACTGTAGGTCCTAAGGACATACGAGCGCTGGAAGCTCCATCCCGCTTTCGAGTCAAACTTTTTCTGAATTCCCCGCTCCGCGCCATTGACGTGACGGAGTCTGGTTGAACAAACTATGTAGACGGCGTTGTCCGCTAATATTTTTTCTGTGAGTATTTGCCACCTGCAGGAAACTCTTATGGTATCATATTCGCCTGTCCGGTAGATAAAGTTTTTTATTTACTTTTCACAGCTGACTAAAGGTGACCCAAGCAGCCATCCCTTCTACAGTGTGCCTTTTTCGTTGATCCTTGGCGGATCCCCTTTTCAGAACGTAGAGGTACAACTCTATATTTATTGTGACTAATCCCTGAGTGGCACGTTTTGGTAATAAGGCTCGGTTATTATTCTGGTTGATGCCTTATCTTCCACCACAGGGTCCTAGTACCCCTATATATAGTTTTTGCTAGAATAGCCGGTTGACTTTTTCCAAAATGCAGATTTAACTGATTACTTGTCTCATCTTTAGTTGAGGCTTCCACCACAAGCGATAGACCACGACTTCCTAGCGTGGCGTCCCTTCCATGTACAGAGCCCAATCTGGCCGTACCCCATGGTAATTTAATTTCATTTTAGCTTTTAACTCACTCCTTGGTATAGATATTAAATAGGATGAATTGTCGTCCTTACCATGTACTAAAGTCCAAATATTTTCTCACACAGACTTGCCCCTCTCCCCCTCCGTGTATGACGTCCTGATGAAGACCCCGTGAAAGGACTTTAATCAGCCTGCTGTTAGGGGTTGAAACGTCGACTTTTCCTTGTTGATACTCCGACACACCCCCGATCAATCTAGTAATCAGATGTGCCCGTTGAATGTGATCTATTGACAATGTTGTGATTTTGGCCCTATCATTTGGCTTTTGCATTATAATTATCTTTACACTGTCACTAAATTTTCAATACATTTGTTACCTTTTTATACTGTGCTAACTTTCCATGTTCTCACCACTCCTTTGAGCACCCTTTCCCCCTCCCCTCTTGTTTCCCTTCCCCTTTCGGGGCTTGCTAATTATAAATAAAGTGTATGTATTGTTATTGACAATCACGCAGTGTTTGGTAATAAATCAACATTACCAATCTGGAATTGTTTTTCTTAATCATGTTCTAGTGTGTGTTACTGACAATACACTACCCTTACGGGGACCCTTCTACATATGTACTACATAGCGCCCAGGTCCCCGTGACTATATGGGTTTAACCCCACTTTTTGTAACACTTCACCTGAGAGTGTCTGATTTGAGGGCTCAGGACGTCGCCCCCACTCACCGGTCACACCATTGCGTCCCAGGAGGTTTCCGCCGATAGTGGTTCGTATTTGTGGCGAAGAGGCACAGGATTAGAGCAGGATTCTGATCGGGGCCAGCGGGGCTCTTGAGCAACACGGCTACTCCGCCATGTTCCTGGCCACACCCCCCGCCTATGATGCACTCTTGTGCCTTTGATACAAATGCAATGTATTAAGAAAAACTTTAAGATGGAAGAAAACTTTTTTTTCTTTGAAAATCAGTAAGCACGGCACATTCCTTCACAAAGCTACGCACCTTTATTTACCTGTTAGAAAGACTGGTTTTCAAAGAGTCTACCTCAATTTCAAGAATAAGGGCTTCTTTACAAGTGATAGAGTAGTATCGCACTCTGGCCCTGATGCACTAAAACATAAAGCAACTTTCTCCACTGCGTTGTGTGAAAGGGAGATATCAGAAATACACCATATTTACAAAGATATGACTCATTTCTGCTGCCTCCTCAGGCACAACGTGTGCTGCCTGGCACCAATACCGGCACCCTTGTACCATGGTGCAGGGATGCCTGGGTTACAAGCAGGATTGTTTTTGTGCAGGAAGGAACACCTTCTTGCACAAAACCAATTATTAAAGGCATTTTCCTTTTTCTATGTGTGATTCAGAATGCAACACATATATAGAAAAGGGAAGTAATGAGGAGAGATAAAGAAATTTAACAAGACATAAGGACGTGTGTTGCTGTGCGACGACTTGCGTCAAACAAGGAGAATGCAAGCCCTTAAATCTGACCCTCACTATGTCTAGATGCAGTAAACCATCATGTGTTACAAATCATACCAGAAAGACTTAGTCCCTGTTAAAAAGCCCGCAATGATGGTCTTACATGCAAGAATCAGGATGATCTCTGGGTAAAACCGAGACTAAATGTTACAGATATCTCTGGTGTTGGTTGCAGTATAACAGATTCTTAAATCCAGGAGACTGGTACGGAGCGGCCAACTTGATTGGAATCACCCATATTTCGATGTCCCCCAAAAAGTAGAACTCACAGCTATTAAATGGTCAAATGGCATTCGTGACACCTTGAGCCAATCCTGTCGTTTATTTGTTTTTTGAGCAAGCAGCCCTTTGTGTTCTGGGGCTTGTAGTTCACTTTTCCTATATTACAAAAGTGCCTAAAGGTCACATAATGTAAATGTCTGCTTAATGCTTGTCAGAACGATATATAGTGAGTGCTTAAAACATGACATCAGTTCACTTCAAAAGCTATCTAAAGATGTTACTATTTTAAAATACAAGAAAGATGTGATATGTGTTCATTACCATTGTGGGTAGAAGTTTGCCACCGTGTATGTGACGAAGCAGGACATGGAGATTACAAGTGTCCACTTGCAACCAATTTTCATGATGATTATGGTAGGCAGGAACATTGAGGAGATGACGTGGGAGACATAAACAACACTTAGTGAGGCAACACCTATCCCTTTAGCAGGATTCAGGCTGCTCTGCAAAAAATAAACAAACATAATTAGACAGGCACACTCAGAATAGAAGGTAAACTGCATCATCTGAAGAAAATATTGGTGTAATGACAGGTTACACAAATCCTATTTGCAATTTATATGCTTATAAAGGGCATTAATCATGTTCCTTTCTTGATTGTTAAGTATGTGGCCATTTAGAAGTTGGGGTAATTGAGTGTTTCAGAAAATGTTGCATGACAAGCTTCCACAACCAGGGAAAACCCATTCATATGCCAACATCTGTTTAACGCAATGCCAAAACAGATCACAATAATTTTGTTTTTTGCTGAAAGTAATACATGGGATAAAGTGATCCAGTAGAAAACAAGCATTACAAAAGGCAATGGGACTTGCCAGGGCAAGCTGATGTGAAGGTTACATTATTTTTTTTTTATTGCACGTATACACCACAAAAACAGGTAAAAAAACAAGTTGCTGTCAAAATGTTGCAGCCATATGCTTCCAATAAATTAAATAACACAATATTATTCCTCGCATACATTAATATTATCAGTGATGTCATCAATATTTTCAATTTTGATGTCATCAGTGATATTATAAATGATGTCATAGAACATATCATGAGTGTTGTAATATGTGTGGTCATAAGCAGTGCATGGCGAGGATGCTAGTTATAGTTACTTTAGGTAATTATAGCTGGTGAATTTCAGTGGTTATAAGAGTTTAAAATGTTATGCTGTCACTGAAATTTTCACCTAACTATAATGTTACCTTTGTTTTTTCAGAGAATTAATATTTTTTTTAAAATATACAATTCCTAACTACAGTGTCACTTTAATCTTTGTTATTTTTCAGTGAATTTCTGTGAGAGTCCTACCCTCGCAGCACTCATCCTTCTGGCATGCGCAATGTGAAATTGGTCTCGCAAGTCCTGGCCCCACTGAGGCTTCCTTACTGACTTACTGACTTTGTCAAAGAGTCACAACACCAAAATATTAAAAGTGGACCTATTGGCTTTATCACTTTATCAAGGGGTGAGTATATCAATATATAATAAGCAGATCTATAATCTTTGTCCAAAATCACCAATATTTTCAATTAAATGTATTTTTAGCAATTGAAATAATGCAATGTTTAATAATAGTGATTATTATAACAATGTTTAAGCAAGTTTTAATAAAAAAAATCAACAACTCTGTGAGTCTTTCTTTTAACATAGCTTTGATGATTGCAGTTTGTGGGCTGAAAATTGTTAACAGACAGACTCAGAGATGGTTTTTATTTCAAAAATAAATCAACATGTCTGTGGCCCTTACTTTCTACAGTTGTCTGCCCATAAAATGCAATTAAAAAAACAACCACAATAGGGGCTTGCGCTCCAGCTAATGAGCATAGATCTCCAACTAGGAGTGCTTAAAAAAAATATGGTAACTTCTCCTGGGTTCATGGATTGTATGACCCAGGAGATTTACTGTTTTAGTAATGTTGCTGGGGGCTGCTGTACTCCTTGCAGCCCCCACAGCATTAAAATAAATACTTGGTTGTGCCCCTGTCCCTTCTAGGGACACCACCAAGCTAAAACAAATGTAATTAGCCCTTGCAGGGAATTATAGGGCATTTCTTCAAGAAGCAGTGAATAATAAATGAGCAGCTCCTGCTGCTTACTTATTACTCACTTGTTTATGTTGTTTATAACATTTTTGTGAGTGTCCCTGTGACACCCACATGTTTGATTTTATTTTGGTGTTATGGCGCGAGCCCCAAGACTCTTGTGGCCACAGCAGGCACACATTGTGTGTGGCAACAAGATTTGGCATGTTTTTTATTAGGTAGGTGCAATGCTGCCTGACCTCTGGTGACCTTGCCTCGTCCAGATCATACTGCGGCTACTGATTTTCAACATTAAAGACCATTTGACAATGCTTTGACTGGAGCAGAAACATCCATGCACTGTGTGCTGGGCACCACATGGTGCCTGGCACACAGGACACGGATGCTTCAAAATATCCACTTTGCCACTGTGGCTTGTGCTGCTGCCCTTTTCCGTGCCACAGAACAAACTGCAATGGAAAACGGGATGTTTCAGACTGCCCACATGGCAGTCGCAACTTAATTGGGAGGGTGGAACCACCGACTGCATTTCGGTCGATTTCCAACCCGCTGCGACATCTGGCCGTCATCATAATTAGGCCCAAAGTTTTGTGAGGGCCAACAAATATCATGTGTGCCACTAACATAATTGTAGTGTATCATCAAATACCTTGGATGAAAAATGCAATGCCTCGCTCCCCAAGTAGCAGCACATCATGCCATGAGACCCCATCCCATTCCATTGTGCATCACAGAATTGCTTTCTGTGCTATGGCATAGAGAAAATATTTTGTTATGATATGGGGGAACCTTCAATCCCTGTATAAAAGCCTGTCTCAAATGTCCTTATTACAGGTGACTTGTGATGTCTCTTGTTCCCTGCAATAAAGAAATGATTTAGTCGCTCAATCAAGATGGAAGGCTGGAAAGACCATTGGTAGGGGGGTTGGCCAACCAATTTCCAAACTTAGAATTTCATCCACGGCTGGCCCAATTCGGTCATAAACCTGCACTCACTTTCACTAGGTAACCCGCATCAGAAATGTAATAACTTTAACAACTACACCCTAAGTCCCATGAGGGAGGTCAAAACAAGCACATGCAAACTAAGAACACTCTGAGCAAACAGCAGATTAGGAACCACCACTACCCGGCAGGAGTTACTTATGGCCACAAAGAAACATAAACAGCTAGTATGGTCTCAAAAGAGGAAACAGCAGGAGGTCGAATGAGCAAATATTTTTTACCTAAAATAATAAACATATAAAAAAATCATCAACAGCAATTTTGGAGCTATATAAACACTCTATGTTACACTACACCAAGAGTGAAAGGCGCAACTCAATACCAGAGGATAGATGGGTAGCACGTCACAACTCTATACACAGAATAAACACCTTATCAAAGGGGATCATCTTGGACATTGGGAATGCTAACAGAAAATAAACTGTTCTATCAACCAACTTAGAGAATGTATTTGCCGAAGAACAGGCGGTAATCACTACGCTAAAGAAGTTCTGAAAGGGCGGCGCACCAGGCCCCAAAGGGCTTCCCTGGTCCCTTTTGAGCAGCTGTAGTTTCTAAATTATATTTGGAGTGAAAAACAAAGAAAGATGTCCCCGATTCATGGCAGGGTAACCTGCTCCATCCAATCTACAAGAAGGGGGACAACATGGACCCAATAAATTGCAGAATAATTGCACTACTGGATATTGAGGAGAGGCATACTTAGTATTCAACTAAAATAACTAGCTGAATGGGTCACAGAGGAGTGTATGCTTCCATTCTATCAAACCGGCTTTTGTGAGGGAGAATCAGTAGTAGATAACATCATGGCCCTGTCATGTATAGCCCAACAAGCGGCCAATTCTATAAGCCTTGCCGTGTTTTCTTGCTCCATCGACTACTCCACTGCGTTCGATGGAGTGGCCCATAAAAAACTTTGGCAGAAGTTACAAAATTGGATTATTCCAAACAAACTGCTGAAAGACATCATGCTGCTTTATACCAAGACATGGTTTGTATAAAGCTTTCTGAAGATATGGCCATGTCAAAAACGTCCACAGACTGTGGGCTTAAACATGTGTCCTTTCACCCATTTTGTTTAACATATATACAGCCATTCTAGGCTCTGCACTATCAAGAGACAACTTGGCAACTCCAAGGATAGAACAAACCAAGATCTTCTTAATGCAGTATGCCGAAGATCTTATCCTCTTAGACCACGCAAGGTTAAGACTCCGGAAAATACTGGATGCCCTAAAGTCGTAATTTTCAGCAACGTTGTTCAACGTCTACATGGCACCGCTCGCCCACGTCGCACGACGGCACGACCTCAACATCATCTCCTACGTCATGACACCCAGCTGATCCTCTCCCTCACAAAGGACCCCCACACCACCAAAACCAACCCCCACGAAGGAATGAAGGAATGAAGGCCGTCGCCGACTGGATGAGGAACAGCTGACTGAAGCTGAACTCGGACAAGACTTAGGTCCTCATCCTTGGATCCACCCCCTTGTCCTGAGACGACTCCTGGTGGCCGACTGCACTAGGAACCCCCCAACACCCACCGACCACGCACGCAACCTAGGGGGTCATCCTCGTACCCTCTCCATGACGAAGCAGGTCAACGCTGTCTCCGCCTCCTGCTTCAACGCAGGATCTTCAAGTAGATCCCACCAAAACGAGAAGGACGGTCACCCAGGCCCCCGTCAGCAGTAGACTGGACTATGGAAACGCACTTTACGCAGGAGCCCCGGCCAAACTCTTGAAATGGCTCCAACGCATCCAGAACGCCACCGCACACCTGATCCTCGACGTCCCTCGCCGCAGTCACATCATACCCCACCATGAGAGACCTGCACTGGCTCCCTGTCAACAAGAGGATCACCTTCAAACTTCTCACCCACGCACACAAGGCACTCCACAACACCGGACCAGCGTACCTCAACAGCCGACTCAGCCTCTACACCCCCACCCACCAGCTCCGCTCCGCAGACTGCGCACTTGCCACCATCCCCCACATCTGAAGAGTGACTGCCAGCGGCAGATCATTCTCCCACCTCGCCGCCAAGACATGGAACACCCTCCCCATCCACCTACAGCAGACTGAAGACCTTCTGACCTTCAGGAGACTTCTCAATACCTGGCTCTTCGAACAGTAGCAGCTTCTCCCCCAGTGCCTTCAGACCCACACAGGTATGTAGTGCGCTTTACGAATGGAGGCTTTGGTCACAGACGATCGACTGTGTCCAGAGCTATAATAATCTCGGTGTATGGTTTACAGACACAGGGAAACCCACTATACATCAACAAAATATGACAATTAAAGGGAAAGTGGCCACATATGCTCTGTGCAAATTGAATTCTAGCCTCCAAAGCACCATGACTGAAGCAATTTGGAGGGTGATAAAAGCAAAACTCATGCCCACTGTCAACTATGGCCAGCAAACACATCCTGGCTTACTAGGGACTGCACTTGATAAAATACACTTGAAGTATAAAAGAATCTTCAAAGTAACTATACACACATAAAACACATTGGTTCACTTGGAATTCGGCTTAGTATCTCAAGTACTAAGATGTATGGCCGCACATGGCAAATTTGTCTTTTGGATAACTAGAGGCCCCAAAAACTCAATGAAATCAGCTCTAAAAATCATCTTTACCTCTAGGGATACCCCTTGAAATAACTATTTGCATATAATTCCAAAAACCTAAATCTTTTACTCCTGTTAAATCCTCCATTTAAAAGTAGCTTTTTCAGCTATCAAGGACACCAAGGAGCTACTGAAGACAGGCACATATGCTCCCCTACCAGTCTAATACAACACCACACCACACCAGCAGGCTATTAATTAGAGTATTAATTAATGTATTAATTCCTATAGTGTACAGTCCTATCAGTATTGCTGAATAGTGGGCTGTCACAATCAGGGGTTAATGCCCCATGAGCCGATAGGGATGAGGGGTAAATGGAACTTCCATTAGGCCACGAATAGTTCTCGCATCCTCCCTCGTCCTCGGCTTCCGTGTTGTGAACACATACCACATAGGTATAGATTATCTTCACCTGTATATACACAGTGCACATACTGTGAATAAACATTAGTGAGTGACAGAGGGATCAGACCCCGTCCTGACGAAGAGGCGTTCTGCCTCGAAACATGTTGACGCCACTAGGAGATTAAGCTCATTGTCAAGCCTATCAGTCTCCGCTACACCTTTTTTAACGATACCAGCTTGTGACTAATAAATAGTTTTTTGCTTTCACAAAGCCAGGTATCATTTTAGATTCACTTTTCCAAACACCCCTGACCCTACCTACACTCACTCCAACTCACATAGCACTCACAATTATTTAAGGTGCTCCAGCGTAGTCGCTAGTCGTAGCACGCCCCTTCCCGCAGCGGAACGGGAAGACCCCGATGATGAAGCATGACACCAAGGGCCCTTTTGGTGTGTGAGGGGTATTTTAACAAACACTGTGTATGCCAACAATATCTGGACTCACAGTTAACTACTTGAAGATGGACCTTTTTGATTATCTGAACCGGATGCCCTCCAAATGCCTGCACTCAGGGCATTCAAGGCACTCATTCGCTCCTTCAGGATCATCCACAGGGTCGCCAGGGTCCGCACCAGGGCCAGGCCAGCTGGAGGTACATCTGGTCTCACCAGCCCCCTCAAGGTACAAAAATCCATTAGGCAAAAGAAACCCTGGGGTCACCTCTCACACCTGAAATTCCATCCCACTGTGTTGTCGATGTTCTTGAAGGGTCTAAGGGGCACAGTGTTAAAGGATAAGGACTTGGAAGTGCCTTCGGGTGTAGTTAGTGAGGACGAGCCGAGTGTTTGCTCTGCTCTTTCCGAGCAGACTGTCCCACATTACCACAAGTTCATCTATCAGTATATAGGGGAGGTAATTCCACTAACTCAGGCCACTGATGAGCGTGCTTTAATGATAGTGGCTAAAGATAATGAGATGGAAATGGACATGGTTATACAAAATGTAAAGGTTCAAACCGAAATAAATGTTGCTGATAAGTTGTTGTCCGTATCTGTGGGGCTGTTGTCCTTGGTCGATAAAACTGGCCTTTTGAACACTGTAGGCCCACCACCCGGCCATTTTTCCCTTAAAATGATCCCCCAAATAATAAAGATAGTAGACTGCAGCATTGAACCTGGAGATTTGGAGGATTAAGCTATGCCGGATATCGCCATAACGATGGAAACAAACAAAGTAATGGAGGCCAATCTGAAAACGCCAGTTGCCAAGGAACTGGCATTGAGACTGTCATTGGACAATCATGTTAGTTGCCCCATCAGCCAGCTTTGTATGGTAGCACTCCTTCTAGTGTGTTCCTTGTGCAATCATTGGGACTGTCAAAATCTGAGGTGTCTCCAAATAAAGGGGTTCAAGACTCTTGGCAACTATTAAACGTAGGGGATAACCGATTGGGGGGGCATTTTGACATACTTTATGCATTAGAGTGGATTCTTTCATTTGTTTTATCCCTACGTGAGAAAACCACTGTTAATTTTGATCATATGCTGGATGTTCTTTCACCGTTTTAAATGGGGGTCCAAAAGCTCAATTCAGCGAGTCCCAGTATAAGTAAGGTAGAAAAGTTTATTGAAGTAAAATCTTTGGCAAGTCAACAAACATAGGGATGTTGGAAATGGGAATCCAGGTGGAGGCTTGGGAAGATAAGGGGATCTCTTCCACAATATTGCTCAGAGATAACCCCACATTATGTTCTGCCCCTGGAAATCAAGTGTTAGGGGACCATTCGCACATCAGTCCCGGGAGAAACACGTCAGTCCTGGGGTAACAGCACTTATGAATCCATAGCAGGTTTACTCTATTTTCAAAAAAGGGAACACCAATAAGTCCTGTGCTACTGAATCATCAATTGACCCACCCCTTGTCAAATGGTCCATGGTTAATTAAGATGCGTTGCCCCTGGGGAAGGTGCCCTCCTCAAAGAAAGTAATGGATTAAAAGGACAGAGGGTGAAGAAGAACAGGATTCAGCGTATCACCAAGTGTAAGTCCAAAAATCTGAGGTTCCCTATGGTATCCGAGGAGCCACGCACTTTGACTTCGCTCAAAATTAGGAAAGAACCTAATCTTACTGACTCAGTATGATGGGCAGAACTTGGGGTGTTGAAGGTAAATCCTCCCCCTCCCACTACTATGATAGATGACACCTTATGGGAGGGATTAAAAGAGACGGAAGGTCAGGAAGACATAGGGATAAACAGATTTAATGGGTGGAATACATGGGAGAATTACAAAGTAAGTATTGACCCGGTTATAGCGCCCAGTGTAATCAGGAAAGATCATGATTTGTTGAGCTTAGTAATAAAGACTGAAAATGTTGTGCTAGATGTAGGGCAGACTGTGGATAATGTCCTCCCAATCATTCCTAGCAGGATTACTATCCCTGTACGGATTGATCCCAGCCAAGGGAAGCCTTTGGAAGGGGGATCTGACCTTGCTTCTAGCACAGGGCAAATGTGAGAGTTGGGGATTAATTTAACTCCTTGCATGCTGATGACGGCCCCCAGCCGTCATGAACTACAGTTCTCGTGTGCTGATGACGGCTGGGGGCCGTCATAAACCCGCTCACTTGCGATTCTGCCACACAGGCGCAGAATCGCGGCCGCCTGGAAGGGGTTTAGGTTATGTGACAATGTATGTGTAGGACATATCCAGGGCAAGCATCTAATATTCAGATTTTTGCTTCACTGTTTGATATAGAATCAGGTCCAGTCAATAGAAGCTCCCTTTTGCAGTCACTATCTGAAATAGAGGACTTACAATTGGTAATAAGTAAAGATACTAAGCTGGGTTACTTAGACCTTAGTAGTGGACCTCCAAACTCTAGACTCACATTATGTTCATGAATAATTCCAGTTCTGGTTCTGGATAACGTTAATTATTTTATTAAAAAAAAAGGGATTGATGTAAGTCAGGTGCACCGGATGACCCCTGCCCCCCTAAACTTTGTAGAGTGATGGCTCACTCTCTTAACCATGTGTTGTCTCACATATGAAATTCATCCCTTGCATCTGGCATTTTTCCAGCTATATGGAAACATGCCACACTTCTCCCCCTAAGGAACACACAGAAAAAGGATCCTGGGGATTTGAATAACTACAGGCTGATCTCTTTGTTGTCTCCACCAGCAAGAATTCTGGAAAAACTGGGGCAGCGGCAATTGACCAATTTCATTGAGAGTAAGGCCATTTTACATGACACCCAATCCGGATTTTCGGCTGCTTTTAGTGCTGAGACTGCTCTCTTGGAGGTGGCCAAGTCTGTAAGATTGTTGGTGTGCTCCTGGATCTCTCAGCTGTGTTCGACACAGTTTACCACCCCTTGTTGACTCAGAGACTGCAGGATATGGGCATTGGGGGCATGGCTCTGGCCTGGCTGAAGTCTTACCCTAATAATCATTCACAGAAGGTCGCTTTTTAACCCTATCAGTCTGAACCTTAACATCTTTGGCGCGGATTCCTTCAGGGGTCAGCGTTGAGTCCACTTCTGTTTAATCTCTATCTGGTTTTGCTGTTCTATCTGATAGCTAACAGGGGGGTGAAGGTGATTTCATACGCCAACGACACCCAGTTTTTTTCCCGTTAAAGAGCAGACTGAGAACGCCTTCAAGAGCTTCAAGGCCTGCCTGAGAGACATTGCACTGTGGATGAACAATAACAAGCTCAAATTTAACGCTGGAAAAACAGAGGTGATGTTGTTCGAGAAAAAGTTGCCTCCAGCGCCGGATCTATGTTGGCCGATGGAAATGGGACCAACCCCTGCCCCTGCAGCTACTATAAAATATCTAGGCGTGAAGTGGGAGGTTGATCTTTCATTCGCAGCTCAAATATGGCAGATGACAGCCTTCTGTTTCATGCTAATGGCCTCTATTTGGGCTTGCCAAAGTACCTAATTAGACATCTGCAGATAGTACAAAGAAGAATGTGCACCAATTTCTTTAGGGTTGCCTCTGCATTTATGCTAACAGTGCTGATATAACTGTCATGTATAACTCATGTTTCAAATATATGATGCCATGGGCACATTGAACAAATTATTTGAAGTCTCCGTCTTTTGTTCTGTTCCTGTAATGTATTGTACATACATATGTATTCATTTCCACTAAATCACTTTGAGACATTGTTGTTAGTTTCCTTGTCTTCTGTAGTAGGCTTGACCTATAGTGTGAAATTGCTTTCAGAGCATTTTTATTTTACCACCATCCACATCATATGCTCAAATACAGAAAACTATCTAATTATGGAATAAAACTTTTTTTTACTACGCCTACAAATGTACAATACCTCCGTGGCTACATCATGGGGTATCATTTGGGTAAGCATGTTTGGTAACGGCAGGCAAATGTATGGTATGATAATTTCCTGGGAGCACCATCCTCACAATGTACTGAGTATGAGGGCAAAATACATTCCCTTTCCTATAGTTGAAGTTTTTTTTGCCACATCTCCCAACTCTCATTCCCCAGGTGAAGCAGTATTACAAGGGCAACCAGGAATATTCTTTCAAAGAGAATAGGATTCTGCCTGAGAAGTTTTTGAAAAGTTGGTATACTTTGAAATCATTTAGTTCAAAATTAATTAAAATATGATGCAATTCAGACCAGCAGTTGCTGTTATATGTTGTGTCAAAGGAACAGAGCACTGCCTCACTATATCTACTAAGATATGACACTAGTTTTCTCTCTCCCTGTGCAGGTGCACTTTAAGCCGCCATGTGCCAAATTTCACACCCTAAACATAGGTTTTGTATTGAAAGAGGAGCTGTGCAGCACACATGCAAAGTTTGAAAAATATGGAGAAATGAAAACATTTCCCCACAGTTACACCTGTCGGGAGGAGGTGTAAGGTTTTGGCACAAAGCTCTATCTACAATTGTTCATAGATAGGGAAATGCATCAAAACCCATGGGTGGTTGCATGAGAGTGGCCTTGTACCACCCATGAAATACCCCTTTGAACAAAGAGGTGCAAAGTAACACAGAGAGCTACTTGCTATTACTTTATTTCGCTTTCCAGTACACATCCTCATGTATTACTAAATCCTCTGAAGGAAATGTCAGAAAAGTAACATATACTAACATGTTTAATATGAAATGTAATAGTCAAACAACTAAGGGTGATCAGTGGAAAAGCATTTCCTTGGTAAATGTCTCAAAGTCCCACTTAGAGCTCTTTCCGAAATGTACCCGCTGATGAGCACTATTGTAATACTTCCTGGCTTAGCGTATGGTTCATATCTTACAACCAGCTTTTGAACAAGTTAACACATAAAGCAAAGCTGTGTGAGCTAGTGATGGAATTGCTGCATCGCATATGACTGGCACCACAAAGCACCGCAGTTGTCAGATAAACATATAGCCAGCTGTGCGACCAGGCAGATGGAGGGACTCGCAATGTCTAGAAACATATTTCTGAGCACCCATTCTTAACTCTCCTGAGTGATGATGTCAGAGGATTATCAGCAGGTTTAATGATGTAATGGTTAGGCCATAAAACAAAAAAGGTCTCTGGAGATTTGTGCAAAGTCACAATTATAGGGCCACATATTACAAGAATAGTCCAGTTCCCTAAAATCCTCCATAGCCGACACCGAGCAAGGTAACATTGAACATTTCGGAGCCCTGAGGATGCACCATCAAAAAGTCAGATAGTGAAGAAACATTCAAACATTCAGAATTGGATAAAGAAGTCGTCTTTATCATTATGGGCCTGCCAATCCCAGCACGTTTCTCATCTTCGAGGAGGAAAGGTTTGTACACACTGGGTAGTGTATGGTGTAGGCAGACGCAGGCTGGACAGGAAGGAAGGAAGGTAATTTGCAAGATGAATGAACTTCCACCCCTCAGGCAATCTCTATTTCTGACAGTAAGCATAGAGAGCCCATGCCTGCAGAGGAAAGATACTCTCTCTTTAGAAGCCCCATAGGAAAGCACAACTTCCCCTGAGCACCAACAAGATGGGTTCTTATATTGCATTCAATTCTCAGAGTGACTGACAGGCCTGTCAGCCAATCTCAACACACGCTCTGTCCATTTCTGGAGTATGATGTCATTAATTTCCCAGTCAAATGTAATATAACTTATATAGAATGTTCTTCTATGCCTTACACTCCTTCCCCTCAGCAAACCTTAAGCCGGGAACTCGATATTTAGGCAGTGCTTCCAGTGCTCTTTGGCAGGTGTGATTCCCACTCCTGAGAGAAATAGCCAGAGCTCTTCTGAAGGCCTATAATGCTCTCCACATCTACACATGGTGCTCGGTGCTGGGAATCATTGACTATTATTGGCTTTCCTGTACATAAGCCCCTCTGGCAAGGCCGAGGAAGAGGTGAGGATGTGACGCCAGCCTTTTTATTGTGCACAGTGGCCTGTGAGCCAAATCATATAAACTAAACTTTGCTGGCCTAGACAGGACAAGAGGATCAAAAGCAGGAGCCCACTGGATTGGGAAGTGTCACTATCCCCAAGTTGCAGACTCCTTCCCCACCAACAGTACCACACAGACCTCTGCAGGGCAACTGTGTGGCAGGTACAAGCCTCAGTCTTCATTGGACTAAGCCCCCCCCCCCGTGCAGTGGTGGCTGGACGGCTGTGGGGGCATGTCTGTGCTGCCAGGCAGTGCAGTCTGGAAACTGCAGGTGCCAGAAGGCTCTGTTCTTCAGACCGACACACAGCTCTTATGCAGTCTAGAAATCAGTGCAAGGGGAAATCAATCTGCCTGAGACATTTCCTACGATTAATGGATACACAAGCAGACATGCACATGTCTTTATTTTAATTGACAGCCAGCGTAAGAACATGTGCACCCCTCATACCTATTGAGGCGAGATCACTGGAATTCCACAACCAGGCTTTGTCCATCACTGTTGTTATTTCTTGCATTACCAGAGTTTCATGTTCACACTGATGAAGTGAGATCTGCTAACGGGTTACCTACAGGTACTAAATTATACAAAGATAATATCCTACCAGAAAATTATGTTTTGTTTTAGTTGCGGCTATAATTCACGTTACTTTTATCTTCACAGACAGGTGTGTACTGGTGCTTCGTTTAAGCCCAGTTACACCCCTCCAACATTTTGAACAGGAAGAACAACTCTGATGTGTAAAGACATAGTAAAAAGGATAGAATAACTGTACATCCCAGAGTACAAATGGCCGTGAATGTTGAAAACAAAATATATAGAAAATGTATTATGAGTCCATATCGCTTACCTGCAAATTTCGAAGCCCTCCATAGGCAGTAAATAAAAGCATAAACCCAACACCAAGGATGAGGATGTTCTTCAGGTGAAGTATTTCCATTGTCACTTTCAGCTGAGCACGTAGACCTAACTACTCAGAGGTTTCCGGGTTTTTGAGCAAGATCCGGAAGTGAGGCAGATGCTGCAGAGTGAAAAGGCAGAGACGTCTCATTATGGCGTGGCATATTCATTATAACATTGTGTAGTGCACAGTGTGGGAGGCTGGTTAGAAAAGTGTAGAATTCAGGATTTAAGTTAAGAGCGAGATAATCATCCAGAAATCCAATTTTACTTTCTTTTAAGCGCTCTTTGGGATCTCCCGCAAAGAAATAGTGGGTTTAACCGAATATGCCTGTAATACATCCTGAGGGAAACATGTTTGGTACGCAAGAAGAGTGCATTTATTTATTCATTTTGTAGTCCTGTTAGATTAGTTCTGCACAGATGTTTCTCAAGTAGACCTCCTTATAGAAAGAGAATTGTAGGACATCTTTCTACTGCATTTTATTCATCATAATTCTGCCCCATGCAGAGGCAACCACACCTGCAAAGTGCATGTTATGGAGCAACAAGCCATGGCTTCCCGGTGTAAAAGACGAAACGTGATTAGTCATTTAATTCAGAAGGACACTGCATGAAGTATGACTTATGTTACGGTTTATGCAACTGTAGTGTAGTCATGATATGTGGCAAATAAAAACAGCGGGTCTAGTCGCAAACTGCATTTTTATTGCATTTAGTAGTACTACAATAGTGCTACTCACATACTACAAAAATGCAGTTTACAAACCTATGTGTGGAGGTCTCTGCATCTATTTTCTTTCCTGGTGCAGAGATGTCCCTCCTGACTGCTAAGATGTCTGCACACGTACGCATAGGTTTTAGAAGTGAATGTGGAATGGATGAGGTGAGTGACTGGAAATTCACACTTACTAAAAAATGGGGGGATTTAAAGAGGGGTACGGTGGGGTTAAAGGAGTGTTAAAGAGGAGCTGAAGAGGGACAAACACTCACTCATAAAAGAGTAAGGGCCTATTAGGATTCCAACGGTCCTGCATCGCCAAAGTCATACTAAGGCCCTAAACCTAGTGTTATTCACAAACTACACTTTTATACTTTTTTGGACCCAAACAGTCGTAAATGTACCCCAGGTCAGACCTGGTGTAAATCCAGCACCACACATGGTCAACCACTGGTGATGCAACACCCTCTCATAGAAAATAATGGCAGTAGGGTTTATCTATATTGTATGTATATATATATATATATATATATATATATATATATATATGTATTTTTTTTTTAACCTAAGGTTTTTAACATCATGAGAAAGAATTGGAAAATCCTACAAGCCGATTCCATAATAGGGAAATCGCTATCCAACTACCCACTAGTATCTTACAGAAAAGGAAACTCACTTAAAGATCATCTAGTGAATAGCCATCATTAACACAAAAAAAAAAAAAAAAAAAAAAAAAGGAAGAAAGCAACAGTCTTGGGCTTCTTCCCCTGTATGAAATGTAAGGCCTGCAAAAATTCTCACAAGGTCAAAGAATACCAAATACCGGGGAAGAAGAACAAAACTAAGATCTCCAAATTAGTTAACTGCAATTCGGAGTATACTGTTTACTGCCTGGTATGCCCCTGGGGGAAAAAATATATAGGAAGCACAGTGAAGCAAACCAAACTCAGGGTGCTCGAACACATGAGGGCCATCACCTCGAAAGACCAGAGCTACCCGGTAGCCCGTCACTTCGAGAGGATGCATAAAAGCAACAGTAACTTACTTACTTTCTTCATATTGGACCAACTAGTCAGAACGGAGAGAGGAGGTAACTGGGTAAAGAAATTGCGAACTCTGGAGTCTAGATTTATTATCCAGCTGCGTACGAAAATTCCAGAAGGGATGAACAACGAGGAAGAGATGTGGACACATATCTGAAATGTTGTTCCATGCAATACCTTGGCTAAAAAGGAAGAAATAAGATAACTGAAAGATACTGAAATAAGTCCATTCTTTAAAGGTATGTGTAGATAAGAAGCCAAGAAGCTGATGAGATGAATATAGTGTCTGCCCCTATCCCCACAGCAAAGCAATACATGCAATAATGTACATAGGAGGAGAAACATGCCCATTCAGGGCTTGACGGTAAAAAATGTAGAAAATGTATAAAATATTAATAATTACAATTCAAAGAATAATTTGACTTGCTGAACAAATCGAGTTTAGATACTGTTAATTCACAGATCCGTGGACCATTCACTAAGGCACTAAACAAGAATGTTGAGAGCTTTGTGAATGAACGGCACAGATAGCGAATGGCGATCAGGGATATACTTGACAATACCCCACATTAACGTGAATATCATTTTAATTCTGATTATGATTAAACATATGATTTGAATATATGATTGATTATCAAACGATATGGATGGAAATATAATGAAATATTATGTTTAAAAAAAGCTGCACAGTGAAATTACACAGCTGGGCAATATAACCATGATAAGATGGCCGCCATAGAAAATGTGCAAATGAAATCAATTGTGCCGTTTTTTATGTTTACTGTTTTTTAGAATCACGTGACAGGATGTCACCACAAAGTTTATTTAATTTGTCACTTGAAAAAATGCCAGTTTACACTGACGAAGGCGGTAACGCCGAAACGCGTTTGTAATCTGCAATGCGATGTCTGCAATAAATAACTTGGCTAAGAACCACGCTGGAGCGGCTTTGAGTGCTCTTTCATATCCATTTCCAAGGAAAGAGGAACTGGGCGTTCGTAATATATATATGTATATATATATATATATATATATATATATATATATATATATATATATATATATATATATATATATCATTTGAGATGTCATCAGTGACGTCATCAGTGATGTCACTGACCATGTCATGAATGATGTAATATGTGACATCATCAGCAGTGGATTGCGGGTGCGCGATATATAGTTAGTGCAACTAACTATATATGGAATTTCAATGGTTTTGTGTGAGTAAAATAAGGTTTTGTAAATGCTAATTCCTAACTATATATGGTCTATAACCTATGGTTTTTTCAGTGAATTTTCAAGGTTTTGTAAATGCTAATTCCTAACTATATATGGTCTATAACCTATGGTTTTTTCGGTGAATTTCATAGGTTTTTTAATAGCAAATCTTTATAGTTTTAAAAAATAATAAATTTTAAAGCGAATTTTATATTGTATAATTATGTCATTTTTTTATTTTTTATTCTTTTCGGTGCGCTCCCGGGGCGCGGACCGGTGAACGTACGGGTAAGCGCAATCTTGCGGTGCGCCCCGGGGCGCGTACCGATGAGCGTCCCGATAGCGCTATTGCCGCGAACGAAAACAACATCGTGACGTATTGCGTAGCCGCCACGCCTTGCGTCATAAGACACGTATCGCGTAGCCGCGAAATGCGTCTTATGACGCACCGCGTAAGCGCACCCGGAAGCGCAGACGATCGCGCAACGTAAACGCCCTGATGCGCTTATGAAACACGCCACGCGACGCGCCCCGGGGCGCGTAGCGTAAGCGCGTCAAACCATGTGACTTTAAAATAACACTTTTCATTGGTTCAGAACTTTTTTTTTTCCAAATTGTGTGAAACCCACCCATTTCTCTCACTATTGCTTTGTACTTGGAGAGAGCAAGAGCTGTTCTGTGTACTGTCTTCATCTCCTACTTTCCTGATCTACAGCAATGGCTGCAAGAGAGTCATCCAGCAGAAGAAAAAAGACAATTTCATCTGAAAATTCTATGACATCCCTGAAGGACAAAAAAAAGTCAACGCTCCAAAAGTAACCCGCAAAATATGTGGTAGTACTTTATCCAGAGGCAATCCTCTGAAAAAATATAGTTTTGGAAATGCCAATTTAATCAGGCATGTCAAAAGAAGACACCCAAACAACTTTGCCAGGGAGAGTGTCAGAGAGCTGGCACGGAATTTACCCACAGATGGCGGCAGCACCTCCACTGGTGGAGCAACACCTTCGGGACCACCCCGTGGAAGAATGGTCCCTAACATACAGCCGGTGTTTGCAGGGATCAAATTTCTGTGCACGGAGTGTGACGAACTGCTCTGCTATGGGGAGCAGAGTGTTGAACTCATTGCCATAAAGAAACAGCAACACCGCTGCACTGCCAGTCCCTAAATTTTCACATTTTTTTGCTCCTGTTGAGCAGTTTTGGAATCCATTTTTGTTTTTCCCCTGACAAAAATCCCAAAAAAATATAAAATCGTTTTAAAAAGTCTAAAAAAATATAAAACAACAAAAACAAAAAAAAGTTATTTTCAGAACTACCTCCAATTTATAAAAAAATGCTATTTTTATCTCCATGGTACGCTCCCCCGTACGCTCCCCGGTGCGCGTACCGGGCGCTCCCCCCGCGAAAATCGATTTTTTTTTTATTTTTTTTTACCCGCAGGACCCTTTTATGGCCCCCACATCAAAACTAGGGGGTCAGGGGGGTGTACCCTGCCCCCTTTTGCTCATTTCCCCCTTTGATTTTTGCCACCTCTTGTGTCTCAATCCTACCGAGACACAAGATGGCGGCCGCTGCGGACTGTTTCGAATGTTTACAGACACCCGAGAACCAATCAGCTTGCCATGCGCAAGTCGCGTGGCGCGCCCGGAGCGCTCCCCGGTACGCGCACCGGGGCGCGGCTCTAGATATATATCTTTTATTAAACCTAATTTACTCAAAATTCACAGGAGCACATATCTTGAGACCTAGCAAAGGCACATCGGGCAAACAATATCTACAATTTTGCCAAGTTTCGTGGAAATCCATTCAGCCGTTCGAGCTAAAAGTGAGTCCAACCGCCCTATGGAAAAATGAATGGCAAAAATACGTTTTGGGACCCCCTTTTTTCTCGGCCCCCCCTTGACAAAACCCCCCCAAATTTTCAGGGGCTGCTCAGAAACAAAATGTTCCATTTTCCTGAAAATTTCAGCCAATTCCGTCCACAAACGCCAAAGTTATTAGACATAGAATTTTAAAAAATCCCATAGAGAAAAAATCCTAACTATATATACCTACTGGCGACCGCCAGTAGGTAATATATATATATATATATATAATACCTACTGGTGGTTGACAGTAGGTAGCTAATATACATAGAAAAAGCATTTTTTTATTTGCCAATACCTTTGGTGTTGGATGACGAATCTTCACAAAATGTTTAAACTAATTGCCCGCTCCGGTCAGCTCTTGTCTTCAAAATTAGGGGGGTCCCAAAATGCGTTTTCTCCATGATAATTTCCATAGGAGATTTTAGAACAGGCTACAGCCCGAACTGCTGAACGGAATTCCACCAAATTTGGCAAAAAGGTAGCTCTTGGTTCAGAAAGCAACCTTCTATTTTTAAACAATGTAAATCCATTCAGTTGCTGCTGATGAATTCAAAAAATAAAAATATTGATATCTGAGCACCGAGGAGGATTTGTGAACCCTCACGAGCACAAGCTTCATTCTGATTGGCTGTCAACACTCCAAACCAGGAAGTGTTGGTAGGCATCTTGTGATTCGGTAGAACCGAGTCACAAGAAAACAGAAAAATAAGCTGGAAAACAAGAAAAGGGGGCAGTGTAAAAACACCCTGACCCCCTAGGCCTGCTCAGGGGGTCCCACAAGGAACCCTAGACACAAAAAAAAGCATTAAAAAAAAGGATAAAAAAAGAAAACCGGCCGAATTCGCGTAGGGTGCACGAATCCGGCCGAGAAAACAAAAGAAAATCATAATTCTCAAGCCCCCCAGATGGGCCAGGTCCCAGGGCATTGTTTAATTATATAGCGGGGGCCGGCAGGGGCCTGTGGGGATCCCGCTGTCCCAGGGCCCGCCACCTCCCCGGGGCTTTATTAGTTATGGGTGGGGAGGCCCTCGCAAGCCCCTCAAGCCCCGGGGACCGCCACCTCCCCGGGGATTATTTTAAATAAGGGTTGGGGGCCTCGTGGGCCTCGTGGGCCTCCCAAGCCAAGGGGACCACCACCTCCCCAGGGCTTTGATAAACAATTAGTGTGGGGGGGCTCAAGCCCCCCTACACTGCCCTGGGGACTACCACCTCCCCAGGGCATTGAATATGCTCATATGGGGTCCTTTACTGCCCCCCGGCCCCGGGGACCACCACCTTCCCAGAGCTATGCGAATGAAGGGCTGGGGGGCTGGGTGTTCCCCCTCCTGGAGCCGTCTTTGGCCCTGGGTACTGCCACCCCCCAGTACCGGCTTCTGCAATGTCCCGAGGTGCCCAACCCCGGGACATTGGCTATGGCAGGGCAAGATCTGTGATGACTTCTGCCCTGTCATAGCAAACTCTGCTTTACTTTTTGAATGTAAGAGCAAGAAACCTGCTTTCGCTTCCAAAAAGCAAAGCAGATTGCTTTTGGGCAAGGAGAGCTGCATGTTAGCGGTTCCCCTTGCCCAAAAGCAATGCCGGTTCCCACAGGAGGCGGGGAGCAGCAGGGACCGTGGGGGTATCGGGGCTCCCCCCACGGTCCCCAACCTCAGTGCCGGCCCAGGGAGATGGGGTCGAGAAGTGGCCCAGAAGGGGGGCCACTCGGCCACCTGCTTTTTAATCCATTTTTTTATTAAAAAAACGGAAGGCCAGGCCTCAAGGATGGGGTCCCCGGGGCCAAAGGTAGCCCAGGGAAGGGGGGCCACACAGCCCCCTCCCCATAAACCTAAACATTTCAAAAGAAGTCCATCCAGGGCAAAATCGACCTTGGGAAGGGGGCCGCACTGACCCCTTTCCGTTTTTTTTTTTAAATAAAAAAACTGTGGCAGACCCCTTTGAGTTTTGAAAGAAGGGGGGCCACACAGCCCCCCTTCAAATAATTTTTTGGGGTAAAAGTCGGTATCTCTATAACATCCCTGAAACCTATGGTTTTTTCAGTAAACTGTGACAGACCCTGGGAGACAGGGTCTACAGGGCCCAAAAAAAGTTTGAAAGAAGGGGGGCCACACAGCCCCCCTTCGAAAACAAATTTTGTTGTAAAAGTGGGTATCTCTATAACATCCCTGAAACCTATGGTTTTTTCAGTAAACTGTGGCAGGCCCTGGGAAATGGGGTCCACAGGCCCAAAAAAAGATTGAAAGAAGGGGGGCCAGACAGCCCCCCTTCTAATATATATACATTTTTTTTTAAACCCGGTATCTCTATAACATCCCTGAAACCTATGTTTTTTTTTTCAGTAAAAATAAATAAATAATGATATATATATATATATATATATATATATATATTACCTACTGGTGAAAGCCAGTAGGTATGTATAGTTAGGATTGTTTTCCATAGGGAAATCGCAACATTCTATTGGGAATAACTTTGGTGCCGGTTGAGGAATCTTCCTGAAATTTTCCTTCACTTTGCCTCGCGGCGCTCCGGTCCTTCCCTGAAAGTTTGGGGGGGATTTGTCAAGCGGGGGCCGAGATAAAAGGGGGGTCCCAAAACATGTTTTCCCCATGTTAATTTCCATAGGGCGGTTGGACTCACTTTTAGCCCGAACGGCTGAATGGTTTTCCACCAAACTTGGCATAATTGTAGGGACTGGTAGCCCAATGTGCCTTTGCTATGTCTCAAGATATGTGCTCCAGTGGTTTTTACGAAAATTAACTTTGAAAAAATATATATTGGGCTACATTGGGCTATACATATGTTAGAGCCCAAATGTAGCCCAATGTAGCTCAATGTAGCCCAATGTAGCCCAAAGATGGCCACCAGAGACAATAAAAACAAATGTAGCCCAAATATCAGCCAGATGTAGCCCAACTATAGCCCAATGACAGAATGTCCCAGAGTGTTCTAAAGAACAACTAGAGCGCTAACAGTCTTACTTATGACAAAAGTATGGCACACCTGAAGTCATCTTGATTGGAATAAAGTGTTAACACTTAAAACATTTAATTTGCAAAGTAACAAAATGAGGGGGTTCATTTTGCCATAGAAATTATGATTAGTGCTGACGAAAGAAAAATTAGGGCACATTTTGAGTGACTTCACAAATCCTCTTCTATTTCATTAAAGAAATTCTGACATGCAGACTGAAACATGCACTTTGAATGCCAGCAGCAGACTTCCCTGGTGAGCAGTAGCTTTACTACAGTGATCTAATGAGCAACTAGAGTGCTAACATTCAGAATTTATGGCAAATGTGTGACACATCTGAATGCCTTCTTGATGGAACCAAACAAGCATTGAAAATGCAATAGATCTCGCCCTCATTTAAGTTAAAGCCATTCTGTTTGTAATGAGGTGGCTTTTTAGCTTTGCTTTTATTAGTGTTTTTAAAACTTTCATGTAAATAACATGCATATGTATGCATATATGTATATGTATGCATGCATTTATATTTGTATTTATATGGATATGCAGATTATATATGTTTATATATGTATGTATATATATATATACACATACATATATATAAATGCATATGCATATATATGCATATATATATGTGTATATGTGTGCGTGTAGAGAGAGGTAGAGAGGTAGAGGTGTAGAGGTAGAGAGGTAGATGGCCACCAGAGACAAAAGAGCCTGTGCTTAATAACTCTGTTAGCAAAGCAGGCATTTGAGATTTAAAAATCGTTTTAATATATAAAAACATTATCCGCTAATAGAATTAGCATTTAAAAAACCTTTGAAATTCACTGAAAAAAACCATAGGTTTCAGGCCTTATATAGTTAGGAATTAGCATTTAAAAAAACCTTGCAAATTCACTGAAAAAAACATAGGTTTCAGGTCTTATATAGTTAGGAATTAGCATTTAAAAAACCTTTGAAATTCACTGAAAAAACCATAGGTTTCAGGCCTTATATAGTTAGGAATTAGCATTTAAAAAACCTTGCAAATTCACTGAAAAAAACATAGGTTTCAGGCCTTATATAGTTAGGAATTAGCATTTAAAAAACCTTTGAAATTCACTGAAAAAACCACAGGTTTCAGGAGTTATATAGTTAGGAATTAGCTTTTAAAAAACCTTTGAAATTCACTCAAAAAACTATAAGTTTTAGTGGTGTTCTAGTTAGCTGGACATTTTACTCATACAAAACCATTGAATTGCTCCTATATAGTTAGTTGTACTAACTATATTTCGCGCACCCGCAATCCACTGCTGATGATGTCACATATTAGATCATTCATGACATGGTCAGTGACATCACTGATGACATCTCAAATGACATCACTGATGACATCACTGATGACATCATCCACGTGACAATCACATACACCTTTTCATACACTATTACAATTTTTCATCACTGTTTGTAAAATACAGAGTATCATATTTAAATCCATTGTCACAGCAATACAAGTATCTAAAAATCCACTCAGTGATTCATAGATGTATACACACATCTAATCACTTACCTATGGATTCACTCATACATGCTGTCAATGAACAGTAGAACACTATCAAAAATACTTATACATCTATATCGACATTAAACAACAGCACGCATCCTATTCACATATGAAGTCATCCTACTCACTTATGCAAACAATGGATCATACTCACATATTTACTTAGCAAAACACTTATACAAACACCACTTCTTCTATTCATTTAGATAGTAAGTCATACTTAGTGAATTATAAAATCATTATTACAAGTATACAGTTATCCATACAGTCACTCACGCAATCATTGTGTCTTATGTATACTTATTTATATACAACAACTGACACATACACTGCCTTTTATTTTTCTAGTTTGTTGGACCTGTACCATTGAGAAATATATTTGCTCATCACCACACCCATAAAGAGATTCACTCACCCAAACAACTGTTAGAACATGTAGTTTTAACTTCATATATCTACTGAATCAACTATTCACACATCTTTGGACAGTCACACACCCCCCACCAAACCACACACACTTTCACACTCCCATACAACTACTCAGTTAACTAATCAATAACTAATATAGACTTTCACATAGCTAGTAACCAACTGTAGAATCAGTTTACACAACAACTGACAAAGTGATATTCACACAGTTTAGTCACTATCCACTATATTTAGTGAGACATTATAAATTGGTCAAGTAAACAGTCAATTACACTGCTACTGAATCCTCCATCCAAATATTTATTTATATATATCCACTTATTCTTCAATGCAAATTGCTATATATATATAATGCATATTTAAATAAGGAAGCAAACCACATTCACTGGATGATGTCATCAGTGATGTCATCAGTGATGTCATTTGAGATGTCATCAGTGATGTCACTGACCATGTCATGAATGATCTAATATGTGACATCATTAGCAGTGGATTGCGGGTGCGCGAAATATAGTTAGTACAACTAACTATATAGGAGCAATTCAATGGTTTTGTATGAGTAAAATGTCAAGCTAACTAGAACACCACTAAAACTTATAGTTTTTTGAGTGAATTTCAAAGGTTTTTTAAAAGCTAATTCCTAACTATATAACTCCTGAAACCTATGGTTTTTTCAGTGAATTTCAAAGGTTTTTTAAATGCTAATTCCTAACTATATAAGGCCTGAAACCTATGGTTTTTTCAGTGAATATATATATATTTATATATATATTTATATATATATATATATATATATATGTGTGTGTGTGTCATTATTGAAATTTTTTTTACTGAACAAAACATAGGTTTCAGGGATGTTTTAGAGATACCAGCTTTAAAAAAAAAATATTAGAAGGGGGCAGTGTGGCCCTCCTTCTTTCAATTCTTTCAATCTTTATTTGGGCCCTGTGGACCCCATCTCCCAGGGCCTGCCATACATATATATACAGCAGGCGTGCAAGCTAACAGCTGTGGGGTGTTACTCTCCAACCAATAGGAGAGCAGGAGGAGATTTAAAGGCGGAGATGGATTGGTGCTGCATTTACGGAGGCATCTGATGAGGCGAATGGTCGCCGAAATACATCGTGTTTCATGCCCAGTGTCAATTAAAGGCTTCCATCTGGATTCCCCCGTGTGGCCTCTCTCTTGTCTGTATTGGAGGGGCTTTGTTGGATATATATATACTACTTGGCAATTTAGACACTCACCGCGAGCCCTGGAAGTGGAGGGACGCTGATACCGTACTGTGCGGCGAAGACTCCAGCAGCGAAGCGTCTCGGTGAGTGTGCCTTTCAATATGTCACTAGTAGTATATTAAGTCGCAAGGGGAAGTGAGGAACGTTTTAAAGTGCAACTCTCTTTGCTAAAACCTGACCTATACCATCCATGTCGGACATGTTTTGCGAAAATAGTTGCCGCGAGGCGGCTAAAGGAATCTTTAAAAAACAAAGCACTGCAGCACCCTTAGAAGTGGCAACAGAGGCACAAACACAAAGCAATGCATTAAAAGAAATGCTATCGAAGTTGGAACGGCTCTATGAGCGAGAGATACGAAAATGGTGGAAGGCGACAAGCTTACAGAGCTACATTGAAGAGCAACGTGTTCCTAGAGGGCTGAGGGTTTACACGGTGTCCTCATATGAGAACCCTGACCCTGAACTCCTCACTGACTGGGCGGATCATACAGCCCACTACTGCAAAGGCACCCTCAGGATCCTCGTCAAGTACGCCTGGAGTGACCGGGAGAAGGCACTGCTAGAGATTAAGATCTTAGAGGAGGATCTAAGCAAAGAGGAGAACAAGGTCAAAGTGGAGGAATCCAGGGATCAGATGAAAGCACGCCTCCTAAGATATGAACAGAAAATAAAAACCAGTAAACAAGAGAAATACACCAGAGATGAAAATGACTGCTTGCAAGGGCGAGTTATAACTTTTGCGAAAAATTTCGATGCTCCAAGAAATGAACTACATCAAAGAAGACAAACAGCGTCGGCACCTCGAGTGGAAACCTCAGAATCTGAGGTCACTGAAAACTAATCAGGTGACGAGCAGCTGCCTCCGAGGGCCGGAAGAAAAGATAACAAAGTCCCTTTTCACAACGAATTTCAAGTCATTCGACAGTCATGGTTAAGGGGTGGCAAAAACAAATCCCCGGAGGGCCCCACAGAAAAACCCGAAAAACCAGAAGAGGGAGGAGGGGCGGGAAGAGGAAGAACCCAAAACTGGACCTATCGCGACAAGAAGAGAACTGCCAAATGAAAATAGAAGATACTCATCTAACTGTAGTCAACCTAACACCAAGGAGCCTAACAAGTGTGGAGACTAAACTTTTAAGCTTGGGCCTCACTTTCTGTCCGATCAATCATCTCGAGTACACACAAACACGCATAGACCTTTTTTGTTTTGTACGCAAATTAAAGCTACATAAATACTTCAAACTGCGTCCATATGCAAAAGATCCCAAAATGACACTCAATAGACTTACAGCTACAGACATATTGAGTAGCAAAGACTTGCCAGCAATGGAACTTTTGGATGATCTCAGATCTGAACAAGACACACACCAAGATCCAGCCTGCATAGAGACAATGGATATGGCTGAAAGAACCTCTAGATGAGGCATTGATCAAGAAAAGGAAGAAAGCCACTTCAAGCCTTGCTCGGAATTCAACCCACAATTACCCTGGGATGCGATAGATGTGTTCGCTGAAGCGATGAATAATGACCTTCTGAAATTGAGAAAAACCAACAAGAACTGTGAAATACCTACAAACATAACTTCATCCGAAAGAATGGCATTGCAGGGCTTGATGAATTACACTAACATAATAATCAAGCCCTCAGATAAAGGAGGGAATGTCGTTCTGATGACCAGAGCTTAATGTCACAAGGAGGCCATGAGACAACTCTCGGAAGTATTATGAACTAACAAACATTGATGCATACAAAAAGAGTGTGGAACTCTATGACAGACTTGTAAGGAAGTGGTATGATCAATCCATGCTAGGGAGCGATGAACATATGTTTCTACGCAGTAACAACCCCACAGTTCCCACGTTTTACCATCTTCCCAAATTGCACAAAGACTGTCTACATCCCCCCGGAAGGCCCATCGTGTCCTCTGTTAACGGACTAACTGAACATGTGTCCATGTTCATTGATAGCTTCTTGTTTCCTTTTGTAGAAAACCTACTGTCATATACTAAAGACACAAAGGACTTTCTGAACAAAATCATGACAATCACCTGGGATTCTACATACTTACTAAGGGTCCTGGATATTACCAGTTTGTACACATGCATTCAGCCTGAACATGGTCTGTTTGCTATCTGGCACTTTTTGGACCAACGTCAACTTCTGCCTCAAAAATAACATCTTTCTATTTGAGGACCAATTCTTTAGACAAGTGTCAGGGACAGTGATGGGCACCTGCTTAGCTCCCAGCTTTGCGAATTTATTCGTTGGCTGGTGGGAGGAGCGGGTGCCCAGACACTTAGAGGGGCTGAACGGAGGCAGGGTTGTTCAATGACATCGATGACTTGTTCATTGTGTGGCAGGGGACAATGGACAGTGCACAGAGATATGTCGATGCCTTAAATGACAACAACTACAACTTGCACTTCTCTGGCTCAATTAGCCCGGTAGAAGTTAATTAACAGGATCTGGGGTGTTAATTGAGAAAGACGAATTACATACGGCATTATACCGTAAATCCACAGCCGGGAACTCAACCCTGTATGCCAGTAGCAATCATCCACCGAAGTTGATCAAAAGTATTCCTCAGATTAAGGAGAAATTATTCTAGAGAGCAGCATTTCGAGGCAGCTGCCTCGGAATGCATCAGTAGGTTTAACTTAAGAGGTTACGACAGCAAATTGCGTAAAGATACCTTACAGAAAGTTAAAGCAATTCCCAGACAAGAGCTTTCAAAGAGAAATCGAAAGAAACCACCCCAAAATCAAAGGGTAAATTTCGTATGATCACCCCGTACTCACCTGAAGCTAATCAATTGAAGAATTTGTTACGTAAGTACTGGCACATCCTCATGACGGACAATGAATAAGGGATGACATACCCAAGTCTCCCTTGGTTACATTTAGAAAAGCTAGGTCACTGCAGGACATGCTTGTGAGAAGCCATCTTGATAAAGATACTGCAAGACCGAAGAGTAATTTAAGGAGTAAGGGTGGGTTATGATTATGGGGTGCAGGGGTATTTAAATGGAGCAGGGTGGGATTAGCACATGATATGAGACATGGAATGAAGATCGGAACGTACCACACGCCCCCAGCGTGTGTCACGCCCCCTGCACACGCCCATAGCACAACACAGACACGCCCCCAAGGGACTACTTTGCTGGCACGGTTCTTTTACCTTTTAAATGTATATGGTGGGCATCTGCATAGCCTATGTCCTTCTGCTGCAACTGCCCTTTCCAACGCTGTATTGGGTGTTGTGATTGGTGCTGTGGTTCCTGAGATTACCCGCCTCAAAGGTTTGGGCTCTCTTTTTATTATATTAGTATGGATGAACATGCATATCTTCGTCAAAAATAAGACCTCGTGGTGTCTTACAATTAGGGCTCCTGGTTTTCCGTTTAAACTGATTTTTACATATAAATACAGATGGAAAACATATTTTCCTTTGTCTGTATTTATATATAAAAATGGCAAAATTCTAGCACATTTAGTGGAGCTGTTGTGCTCCAGCAGAGAGTTGCAAAACAGGATGGTATGGTGATTGCTCATAGAGTAAATCGCCTCTGGTGTTATCAGTATTTACAACAAAGCCGTTTTTTGTACAGCTCAAAAACTGTGTGTGTGACCGGGAACCTGTCTCTGCCTGGGCTGACACACACAACACTGGGGGGAGCTATTGTGAAACGGTCCAGCCGCGTCTATCAGGTCAAGCTTGTCCCTCGTGCTACCTTAGCTTAGGCTTTGGAGCTGTACACCTGCCAAGTAGGGCAAAGTTCGAGTGGAGAAAGTGAACTCTGTAAACTGTGTCAGCGTAACTCCTCTGGTTGTTCAGTTCACATGGTTTGCAGAGAGTGTGCCCTTCCGTTACCATGCCAGACCCTTATTGACGGTTTTCCAAAGACCGTTATGGTCAACTAAAATTATACCTTAGAAGGCACAAATCCATGAATGGTGCAAGGATTTATAAAGTCCCAGGCAAATACGTATCATTCCGCACTCCTAATAGAAGGGTAATATTTATCATTCCCAGCTGTGACATTGTTTCCTATACTGCCTCCTGCTGGTGGCACCGTATCTTAACTTGCTTCAAGAAAGCGCCTGGACTAAAGTTATTTTTATTGGGTTCCAGCTTTGTATCATATATGTTAAATCCTGCGTTAGCCCTTCAATAATTAGGACAATCCACAAACACTTGTCTTAAAGGGGTCTAAAATCTTTTGTAAAAAGTAAACAAAAAATAGATGGAGGGGCTTAAAGTTTGTGCTTAGAAGCCCATCCCTGGTGTTGATTTATACTCTATGTGAACAGAGTTCAGTCAAACCTGTACTGTTGAAATTGGGTTTCTTTTTTCTCTTAGTGCATCCCTAGCCCCTGTGTGTCAGGCCATAATTGCGGTCAGGATCTCAAGCTGACTATGGCAAAAATTAAAATATTAATAACTATGGGATTATAAGGAAACAGTAAAGTGCAAGCCACCCTCACTGTGGAATCTGTGTCAGTTAGGGTATGGAAAATCCCAAAAATGCTCCCAATTCAAAAATGATAACATGCAGTTTAGAAAGCAGTGTTGGGCACAGACAGACATGCTTTTTCAGGCAGCATATTACTCTTGTCTAGTGCATACTTTTGAATTGAGTTGCTTCCAGGTGTTTATAGTGGGCACAATTGGGATGTATCTGTAGGCAGTGTGAGGTTCTCTCAGTGGGGCAGTATGGTGTTTAGTGTGGGAGAGGATGTGGCACTCTGTGCCGATGACAGAAACTGCAAGGCTATGAGACAAATTGCTTTTGATAGCACTTTTAGTCGTATTTGGGGCATTCTGCAAATGGCAAAGTTTTCAGATGAATGTATTGTGTTGACCAATAACAAACGAGTGCATGTGTGCATTGTTAATTTAAATAAATGTGGAAAAATACTAGCTGCAGCGTCATCTTGTACTTGTGGGAACAATAAATATGGATAAATACTGCTGGAAATGGAAAAAAAAAAATACCATAAAACCGGGAGCCCTACGTACAATCAAACATTAGTATGTATCAGGACTCCAATTGCCTTAGCTTGCCTTCACGGTTCCCACCTCATCTCTTTTTGGGAACAGAATCGACTACAGTATATGTTAGCTCCTCAATCTTGCCTGCATGGACATCGTTAATATGGCGAGCTACTGGGTATGACTGGTTTCTATTTTTCACTGCCCTGAGGTGCTGCAGGATCTTAATATGGACCATGTGAATTGTACTGCCCTCATATATAATCAGGCAAGTGCACTGAAAGAGGTACACTACATGGACGCTTTTGCAGTTAAAAAAGTGTGGCATTTTCCAAATTTTGTTCATTAGGGGCAGCTGTATCTCCTTTTTGTTAATTCCATGCTTGCAAGCCTTATATTTCAGGTACTTAATAAAGCCTGGATTTGCCCTCATCCAGCTCTCAGTTTTAACTACCTCAGGACTACTATTTACCAGCTGTTGTCTCTTCGATTTAGCTCTTCTGTACGAGACAAGGGGTTTATGTGTGACAAGGCTGCTCAATGTTGGATCCCTTTTAACCAGGTGCCAATGCCTAATCATGCAGTCTCTCACCCTTGCATCATAGGCATGGAAACCGTTTATCATTCTGATTTCCTGTTTGGTATCTCCAGTTCACAAACTCTCTCTTTTTTGTTTTAATAAGAAGTCTTTTCTGGATAATCCATCCACTTTCTCTAATGCTTGATTTAAAAGTTGCTGACTATACTCCCTCTCCTTGAATCTTTCTGTTAAATCACTTTGTGCTTGCTTAAGCGAGGCTGTCTCACTGCAGTTTCTCTTCATGTGGAGAGTTTCAGCTTTTGTGGGTGGAAACTACTCTAATGTAATATTCAGTTTCCCACAGTAGGTTTCCTAAAAGTGGGTGTGTGCAAACTGTCTTCTTTGATAAAAACTTCCAAATCTAAAAAGTGAATGTGTGAATCACTAAGGGTACTTTTGAAGGTCAGGTTTAATGTGTTGTTGTTGAGAGCTGCCAAAAAAGGATTGGCCCTCTCAGCTGACCCCCTCAATAGGATGAACAGGTCATCTATAAATGGGCACCAGACCTTGATATTTTAATTCCACTCTGTCTCTTTTTCAACTCTAAGCACCTGCTCCTTCCACCAGCCCATGTGAAGATTCGCATAGCTGGGGACAAAGCAGGTGCCCATGGCTGTGCCCCTAAGTTGCCTATAGGAGTCATACCCAAAGAGGAAGACATTGTTTTCCAGACACAATTCTGCTATTTTGATCAACATTTCGGAGTGTTGGTATACATGTATAGGTCTGGTGCTCAAATAATGTCTAAGAGCCCTTAGGCATCTTTGTGCGTGATGCTCGTATATAACGAGGCTACATCTAAAGTTACCAGCAAATCTGCTTCTTCCCACTGTGCATTGTGTAATTTTCTCCCAAAAATTCCTGGAGTCCTTTATGTAGGGCGGCAGGGTTTTTACAATGTCTTGCAGCAAGTAGTCTAAAAATCTGGATGAGATCGCAAACAGACTCCCAATAGCCGATATTATTGACCTGCCTGGAGGGGATAACATATCTTTATGAACATTTGGCATTAGATACAATACAGGCGTTATTGGATTGTTCACTTTTAAATATTGGCATTCTCCCTCTGTAATAAGTCCCATACCCCTCTATATTGCCAGTTCATTGTGGTATTTATTTTTGAATTGCAGACGATTACTTTGTGGTATTCGTTGTTAGCATTCAGTAGCTCTTAGTTGTAGCTTTGCTTCTTCATTGTATTTTCACAGGGGCAACAGAACTACATTTCCCCCCTCTGGCTGATTGTCGAATCACAATGTCAGACCTTGATCTTATTTTGTCCATGATCTGTACATAATTCCTTTCATTTTCTGTGATGCCTTTGTTGTAGTTCTTGCTGGATTCTTTGGATAGTTTTTTTGGGTCCTTTTTTACTCGCTTCGAGAACAAGTCAATTGAATCTTTAGAAAGGGTCGGTAAAAAAGTTGATTTCTTTTTTAATTCAGTCATACTGGTTCCATAGATGTCTATACCCAGTCTGTCAGCAAGATATTTCCATACCAGGATCTTCAGTGGTCCTCTCCAATGCATTCAAGTCCCTTAGAAGGTTCCGATCGTCTACCACAAGATTGCTCTGTGTCTCATGCCCCAAGATCTCATTTATACAATTTTTGTTACTCGGTTGATTGTTGAAGTTTTTTTAATGTTAATTTTCCCACATACTTGTAAAAATCTATTCGAGTTTGGGCATAGTTGAAGTTAGTTTGTCTGCAATAGGACAGGCATAGAGATAGGGTGTTTGTGTCTGCTTCAGACAGAGCCAGGTTGGATAAGTTGATGACAGTAATGGATGTTGTCTTTATTTGTTCTGTTTTTGTCTTTTATTTTCATACCTGACCGCAGCTCCATACCTTCACTTCTTCTTTTGTGCTTCTTCTGAATCCCCGGCCTCATCCCCTCTTCGGTGGTCTTTGTCTGGCGATGATGGTTCGATCCAAACCTAAAAAACGCATCTCTTCGATAACAGTTCATGGTTTTTCCAAGTTGCTCATTGCTCTAGCACCTTCCTAAAGGTCTGTGTCTACCTCAGAGCTCCATTCTGAGCTTGTATCTGCATGCTTCTTTTCTCTTTATTTCTATTTGCTGGGGTTACGTTACTGGATAGTTTTTGATGGCAAAAAGTATCAAAACGTCTAGCAAAGGTGAAGATTTGGCCCCTTAGGTAATCAAGGCGATCCCTGGTAAATTTTCTCACCTTTTCTTCCTTGATTGTCTTTTCATACTTGTTCAGTTTAATCTCTATATCTTACTCAAATGTCCTAACAGCCTCAGAGTTAATCAGGTTGTTTAGTTCTTGTTGCAATCTTTTAATTTTCTCTAGGATCTTCTCTCTGACACGCTTTGCATACTTCTCTAAGGTCCGCATTATGTTATTAGAGTATTCAGTGCTGTTGTTGGCCCACTCTTGTAGCATCTCTGGATCCAGGTTTTCAAAAGTTGGGGCAATTAATATCCTTATACCGCGAGGGACTCTTCCAACCTTGAGGTATTTCCCAGGGATCGGAATTCCCCCCACTTAAATATTTCTGTTTGTCTACGTTTTTCCAATTTGCGCACAATCAATTGTGCATCATTTCCTTGCATTTCAGTGTCCAGTGTCAGTCCTTTATTTGTACCACTAGTAACCGGTCTCTCTTCATCAAAAATAGCTCTCACAGACTCCTAACGCAATTCCACCCAATCCTCCTATCTTGCCTTTGTAGCTTTATTTGTTTGTCTGCTACTGCTATTTGCTGCTCGTAGTGCTTCACAATGACTCCGTTTGCCTAGCTCAAGCCCTTTGTAATTTTGTCTGAAAAACTTATAACCGGAACTAGCCATCCTGGACACACTCAGTATCCATGCCACCTTTCCCCCACTTCTCGTTAATGCTGCTTGCTTGAACCACACAGACGCTTACCTGCTTCCTGGCATCCTCTGACGTACCATCCACGGCAGCACTTCTGCCCAGATCTACGCGATTGTAGCAGCCTCGATCGTCTCCGGGGGGGGGTGGGGGGCTTTCATGTCATTCAAAATACCACCATGAAAATAAATGTGTTTATGTGTTTTTATTTATTGTTTAAATATGTATATATATATATATATATTTATTACCTACTGGTGGTTGCCAGTAGGTAGTTATAGTTAGGACCAAGTTTCCCTAGGAAGAGCCTTTTTTGTTTTGCTTATAACTTTGGCATCGTTTGATTAATCTTCATGACCATGACATTTTCCAAACAAATTCTTTGTTCATATCAGCTTCTATGTTGAAATATTGGGGGTGATTTATCAAGGAGGGGGCTGAGAAAATAGGGGGTCACAAAACGTGTTCTCACCATGCAATTTCCGTAGGAAACTTTAGACAAGGCTACAGGTCGAACGGGTGAACGAAATTACCCCAGATTTGGTAGGGAGAAGGCTCTTGGTCTAGAAAGCACGCTTTTGTTTATTTGGTGTAAATCCTTTCAGTAGTTTTGGAGAATATTGAAATTTACAGATATCTATATTTGGGAATTCTGCCATCTGATTGGCTGAGACTTTACGAGCACGAGCTTGCTGCCTTTTGGCTGCAAGCGGTGCAAGCGGTTGCAACTAGGATGTGTTGGCGGCCATTTTGTGTTTCCGTTGAAGCAAGTAAGGAGACAAAAGGGTGAAAACAGTAGGAAAGAGAAGGGTAGGAGTGCTGTGAGCTTTGTGGGGTGGTTATGGTGTGCTATACAGGGAGTGTGAAGCAAAGTATTTACCCCTACCGGTGTGAAAGTGCTGTTTTGCCCACAGGAAGATGGTGCTGAGGTGAGGTGCTGATATACTCGGCGATGAAAGCGTGCGCCTAAACTGTGAGCTGAGTGCTGTAAAGTGATGTGCTGTGGGCGCTGTAAGGTACTGGCCGCTGTTCCATACCTGTGTAAGTAGTGTTAGTATGCGTTTATACTATACAGGGAGTGGGAAGCGAACTACTCACCCATACCGGTCTGAAGAATCGAATGCAGTGTTTTAGCAAGTAGGAATAAAGAAATAATCGTGAAGAATATAATGCAGAATGCTGCAATGCCACAGAAGAGAAATGGTGAAATCAGGTGTGTCTAAGAAAGTGGCTGTAATAAAGCGATGGAGTCTGAAAGTTATATAAAAAGTGTCTTTATTCAAGTTCCATAAATGGACCCACTGGTGTAAGAGCTAAGGCATCCAGCTAAGGCAAACTCCAACCGTTTCTGCTGTATTTAAACGTAAGCTCCTGCATCAGTGAATTCCACATTACATGTTACAGTTCCATGTGACATAAACAATACCTATTAGACTTGAATAACTCTAAATTCTATAATGAAAATAAAGGTAGGATACGATTACCACATGTATCCTTTAAGAAACCCCCCCAAAAAATATTGCAAAATGTAATCATCAAACTTCTTAGGTACCTTGGTACTCCTTTTTTGTAACACAAAATTATCAACAGTAGAACAGTCAGCAATCTCTTCTACAGTAGATTCAATCTGGTGCGTGTCAGAATTGGTAATAATTCTACCAATATCAGAACTTTGAGGAGGAACACAAACATTCGGTTCCCTTCTCGTCAAACCTACATTATTGTCTTCAGCTCTTTCAAAACAACATTCTTCTGCAAAGAGCTAAGGCATAGAGCTGAGGCAAACTCCAACCGCTTCTGCTGTATTCAAACCGAAGCTCCTGCATCAGTGAATTCCACATTACATGTTACAGTTCCATGTGACATGAACAATACCTATTAGACATGAATGACTAAATTATATAATGAAAATAAAGGTAGGATACGATTACCACACTGTGCCAACCAGTTCCTAAACAAAGTTGTGTTTTTTTATCTTGATCACCAGCTCGTGAGCAGAGGCTGAGAATGAGTTAATTTGTGTGAAAGGGCTTCGTGGATACAAGGCAGGCAGAGAGTTGTGTGCAGAAAGAATAGATATGGTTTCAAAATGGATGTCGGGTTTAGGCTAATTGAGCAAGTAAATAGCGTATTTGCAGAAGCCATACATCACCCTTTCCTGGGTAGGCTGGAGACGTAAGGGGCAATAATAAAAACAGAGTTCAAATGTCTGAGCAAACTCAGAAAGTTATTATATGAAAATAGTTCAATTGAAGTGTATTAAAAAAAATGTTTAAAGTCAAAGAAGCTGGAAAAAATCAATCCAAGAATAACGTGAATTTCTTACAAGTCTTGGAGATTGCAGTCCGGAAATTCTTCAGCGGCTTGAGATGCGTAATGTTCCAAGTGGTCATTGTTGCCATGATGTAAGAAAAGCGAAGTGATCCAATTCCTATCCGCGAAGAGACAGTAATGTTCCTCAAATGTTGGAGCGGCAATTTGAATAGGCAGGCAATCTGTGATGTTGTCAAAGGTCGCACGTTGCAGAAGATCTTTCATGGCTGCGCAGAAATCGCATTCCGCCAGGATACCTTTTTGCGTTGCATCCGCCATTGCTCAACTGCCCAAACAATCAAGTTCATGCTTTTCAAGATACTCCATTACCCTCTGGATATCGGGAGCGATTGTTGGGATGTTGGCAAGGCATAGATCCATTCGCCAGTCAAATGGGCGAGTTTTGCAATAAAAAGATGGTTGCACACAGATTGTATATGTGTAAATAAATGTCATGTTGTAGGTGGCTCCGATAATAGATAGAGGCAGGTAGCCGAAAAGCTGTTCCATTTTTTCACGGTATTGGCGTATTCTGTCGGACATGGTTGTTACCACAGGGAGCACAGCTATTTTTTACAAGCAAAAATAGGAGTAGAATGGCCGCAAAGAGAGCAGGAATTATGGGCACTGTTCCTGTTATTCCAGAGATGATCAAATGAAAGAGTCTGGTATTATACCAAAAACTGTTTGAAAGCCTGTGACAAGGCCGGAGGAGACCGTGTCTTGATCCCACAATGGAAGATGTTAGAACTGCATCTGAGGGTGGAGATGAAGGTACTCCCTACGACCAGGTTCAACCAACTCTAAGTCCCAACAGTGGAACGGTGTCTTGATCCCACAATGAACGATGCTAGAACTGCATCTGAGAGTGGAGATGAAGGTACTCCCTTCGACCAGGTGCAATCAACTCTAGGTACCAAAAGTGGAAGGATGTCTTGATCCCACAATGGATGATGTCCGATATTACTTGCTGCTTGGTTTTACAGATCTCCCTCCGTCGAGGTGCATCAGACTCTGTGCTTCCGTAGCTAACTGCTGCACATGATTATTGTGCTTGTTTGATAGCAGTCGGTGGAGTACACCGTGGTACAGCAGGTTGGAACAGTGAAACGGGGTCTTGATTCTATGATTGAGGATGTCAGAAGTTAAAGTCTGTGATAATTTCTGTGTACCCCCTTCGATCAGGTGCAACCATCTCCGTGCTTCCGAATCCAAAGGGACGTGGCTGTGAGGCGTTAATGACCACTGCCTCAGGCCTACACTGCGGTCAGCACAGCTCACAATTCAGATCGAGTGGTGATTGTTTAATTACAGAATCCAGTAGGCAAGTAACTACAACGTCTATTGAAATATAAACAATATCCTTTTAGTATACTTGCTTGAAGAACATTTTTTAGATGAGTTATAGGTTTAGTACAATGACCAAATTCTTCTTGGTAGTGGAAAAGAACACTGAATAACAGTCTACACTGTGGAGAGCAGAGATCGCAATTCAAATTGTTTTGATTTATTAATTGAGGATTTTTCTGTAATTTATGTTGTTGTAATTTGTGAAGAGGAAGTGAGAAAACGTATTCATGGATGTCTGTGCTGACTAGTGCCTTCAATTTACACTGCAGACAGCAGTGTTCACAATTCAGATTGAGTCGCTATTGTAGATGATGCAGACCTGTAGGCAAAAGACATTGCTCCAGTCCTTTCTGTCCACACCACGCATACACATCATCACAGGCTCCACACATGCTTTTTGTTGCTTCGTGTACTACAAACTGGGCAGCTCAAGTCCATGTCAGGTGGCTGTGGGCCCTTGCTGACTACTCTCTTTGGCCTACACTGCAGAGAGCAGTGTTCACAATTCAGATCGAATCGCTATTGCAGATGATGCAGTGTTGATGGCAACAGACATTGCCCCTAGTACGGCCCGCCGCAGCACGCATCATCGCTGGCTGTGCACATGCTGAATGCTTCTGATGTGGCTATCTGAGCGCACTAAAACTGATGGATACAATCTTTTTGTGTATTATCTATTGCCTGTGTCTCAGTATACAACAAGTTGTGGTTATTTTACGATAGAATTTGTTCTGTATTATTTTACATCTACCGTCCCTACCTAACTGCAGCACATACTATTGACCCTTTTATTATTGAATCTCTGTGTATCATCCAATGATTACTGTTGTAGTTGATGCTAGTAGCAACCATTCACTGAGGGCTGGTTTACACTCACACCACACGGATCCAGCACAGACGTCACTGGATATGTGACCCTGGTAATCAAAGGAGTCAAGCGTTCGTGCCCGTACCCACTTCCACTATCTATCTGTGTCCGTGTGTTCATTATCTATGCATGATACTGCTCCTGGGCCGTACCACATTACATTGTGCTGTGGACAGCGTATGCAACCATGTTACCTCTGGCAGTGGTGAAAACTTTGGTTATGTAACTTTTAGGTGCATGGCTATCACAGGTGGAAGGCTACTTTACAGACCATGAAAGATGGATGAAGATGATGGTTGCATGTTGTGTGTAGTGTAAGATATGTGTACATAGCAAAACGTTTTCTAAAAAGCTCTCTAAGCAGAAGGTGTGTCTCATCAAATGCTGTAGAGAGAATTAATAAAATGGGTCTCCAACTGCTACATGGTTATGAACTAATCAAATGCTTTTTTTAAGGTCACATGGCAATCGTGCACCCAACACACAAGGAGACCGCACCCAACGTGATTTTGAAAAAATATATTTACTATAATATAAGTTTATTACAGTTAGAAATATATAAATGTTTAAAATATTTTAGATGATCGCTTGCTCTCATATACACTCTAAAGTTATTTAGATATAGTTTTGAGACATAAAAAAAATTGAGGGAATGGCGTACCCGGCGCGACACCATACGTCCATGACGTAACACCGGGCCTGTCAGTGTGCACTCGTTACATATGCAACGCGCAGCGGGCGCGACCCCATAAGTATATGACGTAATGCGCGGCTTGGTACTGCGTACCCGTTGCATACCAAAGTAGCAGCTGGTACAACCTCATACGTATATGTTGTTACGCGGGATGCGGAGCCACGAACCCGTCAGATACGAAATGCACATCATTTACGAGTTTAGCAATATGGCGAATAGGATTTGCGTGCTGATGGAGCTTGGTACACTACCGGTACGGGACTCTAGTTTTCTCCCAAACATAAAACCATGATATACACATTTTTTTTTTAAAGATATAAAACATTACATCACTTTTAAAGTTTAAAAAAAAGGATAATAGAGTTCCGAAATAGTATAAAACAATTAGAAAAAATATAAGTTTCATAAATATTAAAATATGAAATTAACATTTAAAAAACTTTTGAAATTCACTGAAAAAAACATAGGTTTTACAGACATTATAGTTAGGAATTAGCATTTGAAAAACCTTTGAAATTCACTAAAAAAAACACATATTTCATGGATGTTATAGTTAGTTGGACATTGACTCATATAAAACCATAGAAATTCGCCCGTTATAGTTAGTTGAGCTAACTATAACTCACGCGCCCGCAATGCACTGCTGATGACGTTACATATTACATCACTCATGACATGGTCAGTGACATCACTGATGACATCATCCAGGTGACAATATGATGCACTTACTGTTGCCCTAATATAAACTTTGATACACCCACTCTAAAATACAGACTACTATTTTTGAAGCCATACACACAGCAATGCCAGATACAACATACCACCTACTATTTCCTAGGTCTTCACACATATCCAGTCACTTATACATGCAGTTACTCATCAATAAAGTACTATAATATGCACTCATACACCTATACATACAGTCACACTCCGCCACTCATCCATAGAGTTACCCACACACCTAGTCAGTCATGCAAAGAATCAATCACATATCCATTTACTTATGTATACAGTTATACACACTAACTCAGTTATTTATACACACACCACATCACTTATTTATGCAGATACTAACAAATACTTACTGTCTTATACAAATACTGATACAAGCAGACACTCATTTATACACCCACTCTTCAAATAATTACTCTCACGTATAATAATTTATATACTCCAACACTCACATATACTGCCTTAAAACATATGTAGTTACTCACACATATCCCACTGAGACATTCATTCACTCACCAACACGCCCAAACACACACTAACTCACTCATACAGCCCTTCCCAGATGCACTTTTGAATCCATACCACCAGTGAATCACCCACTCAGACATCTACACACAGAGACACTACCCCAACCCACCCACACAGACACTCAGGCACCCATACAGATACTCAGACAACAAATCAATAAACCCATATAGACACACATGTAGCTACTCACCAACCCATGCAGCTGCTTACACACCAACTAGGAGACTAATACAGACTTTCACACAGTTTAGTCACTAACCCATGCCTTCAGTAAAGACGTTCAATTACTCACTTATACAGTCACACACCTACTAAATAATCAATTCAGGCACTTGTAAATCCACTCATTCTTCAATACACCTTGGCATAGATATATATGAAAAATATTTAAACTTTACAGAAACACACATTCACTGGATGATGTCATCAGTGATGTCATTTGAGATGTTATCAGTGATGTCATCAGTGTTGTCACTGACCATGTCATGAGTGATGTAATATGTGATGTCAACACAGTGCATTCCCGGCGCACGAGTTATAGTTAACTCAACTAACTATAACAGGCGAATTTCTATAGTTTTATATGAGTCAAATGTCCAACTAACCATAACGTCCCTGAAACCTATGGTTTTTTAGTGAATATATATATATATATATATATTACCTACTGGCGATAGCCAGTAGGTATATATAGTTAGGATTGTTTTCCATAGGGAAATCGCAACATTCTATTGGGAATAACTTTGGCGCCGGTTGAGGAATCTTCCTGAAATTTTCTTAACTTTGCCTCGCGGCGCTCTGCTCCTTCCCTGAAAGTTTGGGGGGGATTCATCAAGCGGGGGCTGAGATAAAAGGGGGGTCCCAAAACGTGTTTTCCCCATGTTAATTTCCATAGGGCGGTTGGACTCACTTTTAGCCCGAACGGCTGAATGGTTTTCCACCAAACTTGGCAAAATTGTAGGGACTGGTAGCCCGATGTGCCTTTGCTATGTCTCAAGATATGTGCTCCAGTGGTTTTTACGAAAATTAACTTTGAAAAAGTATATATTGGGCTACATTGGGCTATATATATGTTAGAGCCCAAATGTAGCCCAATGTAGCCCAAAGATGGCCACCAGAGACAAAAAAAGAACAAATGTAGCCCAAATATCAGGCAGATGTAGCCCAACTATAGCCCAATGACAGAATGTCCCAGAGTGTTCTAAAGAATAACTAGAGCGCTAACAGTCTTACTTATGACAAAAGTATGGCACACCTGAAGTCATCTTGATTGGAATAAAGTGTTAACACTTAAAACATTTAATTTGCAAAGGAACAAAATGAGGGGGTTCATTTTGCCATAGAAATTATGATTAGTGCTGAAGAAAGAAAAATTAGGGCACATTTTGAGTGACTTCTCAAATCTTCTTATATTTCATTAAAAAAATTCTGATATGCAGTCTCCCAAGATGGCCACCAGAGACAAAAGAGCCCAAATGTAGCCCAAATATCAGCCAGATGTAGCCCAACTATAGCCCAATGACAGAATGTCCCAGAGTGTTCTAAAGAACAACTAGAATGCTAACAGTCTTACTTATGACAAAAGTATGGCACACCTGAAGTCATCTTGATTGGAATAAAGTGGTAAGACTTAATACATTTAATTTGAAAAGGAACAAAATGAGGGGTTTCGTTTTGCCATAGAATTTATATATATATATATATATATATATATATATATATATTCACTGAAAAAACCATAGGTTACACACCAGTTATAGCTAGGAATTAGCATTTAAAAAACCTTTGAAATTCACTGAAAAAACCATAGGTTTCACACCAGTTATAGTTAGCTGGAATTTTTACTCGCATAAAACCATTGAAATTCCCACGTTATAGTTAGTTGGACTCACTATAACTTGCACGTCTGCAATGCACTGCTGATGACGTCACATATTACATCACTCATGCATATATTTAAATATTTAAAGATTACTCGCTAATATATGTATTCACTAAGATACACTTAATAAGCCAGTTAACCAATCAATTTATTTTTTTAAAACACTGAAAAAACCATAGGTTTCAGGCCTTATATAGTTAGGAATTAGCATTTAAAAAACCTTTGAAATTCACTGAAAAAACCATAGGTTTCAGGCCTTATATAGTTAGGAATTAGCATTTAAAAAACCTTTGAAATTCACTGAAAAAACCATAGGTTTCAGGCCTTATATAGTTAGGAATCAGCATTTAAAAAACCTTTGAAATTCACTGAAAAAACCATAGGTTTCAGGCCTTATATAGTTAGGAATTAGCATTTAAAAAAACCTTTGAAATTCACTGAAAAAACCATAGGTTTCAGGAGTTATATAATTAGGAATTAGTTTTTAAAAACCTTTGAAATTCACTCAAAAAACTATAAGTTTTAGTGGTGTTATAGTTAGCTGGACATTTTACTCATACAAAACCAATGAAATTGCTCCTATATAGTTAGTTGTACTATATTTCGCGCACCCGCAATCCACTGCTGATGATGTCACATATTAGATCATTCATGACATGGTCAGTGACATCACTGATGACATCTCAAATGACATCACTGATGACATCACTGATGACATCATCCACGTGACAATCACATACACCTTTTCATACACTATTACAATTTTTCATCACTGTTTGTAAAATACAGAGTATCATATTTAAATCCATTGTCACAGCAATACAAGTATCTAAAAATCCACTCAGTGATTCATAGATGTATACACACATCTAATCACTTACCTATGGATTCACTCATACATGCTGTCAATGAACAATAGAACACTATCAAAAATACTTATACATCTATATCGACATTAAACAACAGCACACATCCTATTCACATATGAAGTCATCCTACTCTCTTATGCAAACAATGGATCATACTTACATATTTACTTAGCAAAACACTTATACAAACACCACTTCTTCTATTCATTTAGATAGTAAGTCATACTTAGTGAATTATAAAATCATTATTACAAGTATACAGTTATCCATACAGTCACTCACACAATCATTGTGTCTCATGTATACTTATTTATATACAACAACTGACACATACACTGCCTTTTATTTTTCTAGTTTGTTGGACCTGTACCTTTGAGAAATATATTTGCTCATCACCACACCCATAAAGAGATTCCCTCACCCATACTGTTAGAACATGTAGTTTTAACTTCATATATCTACTGAATCAACTATTAACACATCTTTGGACAGTCACACACCCCCCACCGAACCACACACACTTTCACACTCCCATACAAATACTCAGTTAACTAATCAATAACCAATATAGACTTTCACATAGCTAGTAACCAACTGTAGAATCAGTTTACACAACAACTGACAAAGTGATACAGATATTCACACAGTTTAGTCACTATCCACTATATTTAGTGAGACATTATAAATTGGTCAAGTAAACAGTCAATTACACTGCTACTAAATCCTCCAACCAAATATGTATTTATATATATCCACTCATTCTTCAATGTAAATTGCTATATATATAATGCATATTTAAATAACGAAGCAAACCACATTCACTGGATGATGTCATCAGTGATGTCATCAGTGATGTCATTTGAGATGTCATCAGTGATGTCACTGACCATGTCATGAATGATCTAATATGTGACATTATCAGCAGTGGATTGCGGGTGCGCGAAATATAGTTAGTACAACTAACTATATAGGAGCAATTTCATTGGTTTTGTATGAGTAAAATGTCCAGCTAACTATAACACCACTAAAACTTATTGTTTTTTGAGTGAATTTCAAAGGTTTTTTAAAAACGAATTCCTAACTATATAACTCCTGAAACCTATGTTTTTTTTCAGTGAATATATATATAGATATATATATATATATATATATATATACCAAAAGGAATCCCGCTCCGGAAGATATTTCCGGAGCGGGATATTGGAAGATATTTATTCAATTACAGCTGCGCATAATGCATTTCGGCTCCGTGGCCTTCTTCAGATGCTGCTGCCTGAGCAAAGAGTGACTCCACCCTCACCTTTCAAGTGTCCAGAAGCACTGCCATTGGCGGAAATCTGCTGACCACATGTCACATGATGTAACTCGACTGCAGCTCTCTCACAACTGCAGCTCCCAGAATGCTGTTCGACTGGGTAAGTGTTCGTAGGCAGTTGCTGAATAAAACAATCCTCATAGTAATTAAAGGCTTTGAATTATGGAAAGGTGCAGAGTATTCAATTAGGAGTTTTTGCATCAGATGAAAGATCATCTTCCTCCGGTCCCCATTGACGTTACAACCTTGGGTGTGTGTGCGCCTGCTGAAACTCGAGACATTGACATAGTGGCTCCGTCTCCTTGTTTAGTGACAAGCTGCTCCACGCAGACGTTTCAGGATACTGGCGTGCACCTCGAGGTGTGCTGAAAATGATTCAATCCCTTGAACGCGTCTTGTCGCTGCATGCAGCGAAATGTCAGTAACGTTCCAGCCTCTTGTCGTAATGTGACCTCTCACGCGCCTCTGACTAGCACGTACAATATCCGAAGGAATCCCGCTTATATTGATATATAAGTTTAATGTAACGTTAAAAAAATACAGATAAATAAAAAACATTCGCATTTTATTATGAACTATTTGACTAACTTTTTAAATTAAAAAATAAATGTAGCTTTTAAAAAAATACTTCAATTAATATTAATAAAATTAATTGCACAGACATTTTGTTTTAATTTTAATGAATGATAAAAAACACTTTACTTTTCTGTGGGATTTCTTTTTGTTACCCAAAAATATTCTTCATATTCTTTGAATTTAATATATTATATTTGAATGAATGACATTTTTATTTACAAGTTAGGTTGATAGTGCTGTAGCATTTTTTTTTTTTGTTCTCTATTTGAAATAAATATATAAAAAACAAATTTACATTAATAATAATATAACACATTTTTACTATTTCTTTAAAGTTTAATACCGTTTTTATCATTTCCATATATTTTACTATACGGAGGACTCCGCCCTGATGGGGGAGACCTTTACTTACATGTGAAAACTTATTGGTAGCAACTTTGCACTCGTAAATTTGGTTCCATCTGATTTCAGAGGGTTTAGACTTGTAGGTCTACATTTTGAAGTAAAATTTCCCTTGGAAATGGTAAATAGCCAAAAGTAGTACATTTACCACAAACTGTATGAGTAAATCAGCATGTTTAGATTTACTGTTGTGTAAACTTTTCTTTGTGAATAGTCCCATTTGTCTCTATCATTATCTCCCTATTAACCAAACGGAGATCACAATTGCAACCTTTTACTGTGTTGACATGGGAGTTAATAATTCTTTGGAAAGCTGCACTGAATTACAGCTGCCACCGTTTATAGAGAATATCACTGATTTCTAAGATCTATGTTGATTGTTTAAAAAATACAATCAATAAAATGTGATTCTTCATAATGTAAAATAAGTAGCATAGATGAGATATTAAAGTGCAAACAGAATAACCAAAATGTATAAAGCCACTGACCTTTTCAGTGAAAAACAACATCAAATACAGTGTGATGGAATCCGATATTATTCTATATTCAGCATTAGCATCGAAATATAACAAGCAAACCTACATCATCACATATTTATCAAATGTAATAAATAGTGCTGCTTACTTCTGGGTATTGGAACAGCTGTTTAAGTATTAAACTATTTGTACACCTTTGAATTGATACAAGAGAAAATATATCAAGAAACATCACAGTTGGAAAACTTCTTAAAAAAGCGCCCCACCGAGAATAGTTGTAGATCTGCACAAAAATCCACCACAATTATCAATCACATAACTGTTTTAAAATGAAACATATTCTGGAATTATTTTGACATTGAACGGTTTCTAATGGAAATCCTACAGTTAAGAAAAGTACACCCTGATTAATGATTTATTATGAGAGATAATGAAAAGTACATAAAATACTATCACTTTTATAAACCGTGTTGCACTAGAGGCTGAGAAACGTGATTGGTATACTTATATTGAAGGATACATTTCAAAGCTAAATAAAGAACAGTATAATTCAATATTGCATCAAACAACACGTGTTGAGAACAGCCCGTTATTATGCACAATTTACCTGTCCTCTATGAACAGAACCAGATGTTGCAAGGATAAACCTTTTTTTTTTATTTCTCATCAATCCAATGTGATAAGTTTCAGATAAAATAATCATGTTGCACATAGAATAAATCTCCAACATTCAATACTGATTTGAGTCCATATAAAATTGCATATACTGTAACTCACAGTCCGTTACTTCTGAACATGCCTCCACAATGAGGCCTAAAAGACAACTATTCTTTGGTGTTTAGTTTTGTGGATAAACAATTGACTAGCACACTCACAAGCAAACATCTTTCAACACCATTAGAAGCTAAGTGAAGAGCTCCATGATCATGGCATGATAGACCCTAGAATTATACCACTTTCACTTAATGGTGAGCAAATGAGTGTGCATTCCTTTGTTTTCGAGAGATAACTCTAGAAAGAGAGATACCACTTTTGCCCACATATTATTAGCAGGGACAGAGAGTGATGGATCTTTTGATTGCCATGTGTAGCTGGATCTTTACTCTGGTTGTTGGTCTTTGCTAAGGGCTTCTTGTTTTGTCTTTTGCAAGTTTTCTGCTGACTTTTCTGTCTGCTTCAAGGATTATTCAATGTCTTGGATTGTAGACACCCTGACATATGAGGGATTAGTTCATACCGACCTTGCTTGGGAATCCTAACAACAAACAGGGCTGGGCAACGAGAGCCTGGTTTCTGGGCTGCCCTGTGGGTCCTCCCACACATCCAGGTAAGGGGTGTATCTTACTGCAGTCATTGCCTATACCAGAGAGGTAATACCCTCTAAATCACTGATACTCATAGTGTGGCCCCCGGGCAGACCGCGGCCCGGCAAGCCTTCCTTGGTGGCCCGCGGACCTTGCAGACGTACACGTGTTTTAAATTTTTTTTTAAAGAGTTTCTGCAGCAGCGCGACTCTGAGAGACTCAGATGCTTTGTGGGGGCCGGGCGATTCTAGCGATAGCCAGAGTGGAGCTGCAGGGGCCTAAGAAGAGGTGAAATACAACAAAGCCTCATTAACATGGAAATCGTCTGGTAAAGACCTCTGAAGTGCTCAGGTGCCACTGTGTGTTTGTGTGCCCTGGAAGCTGTCTCAGAGGCAGGGCGAGGGTGACAAAGGGAAGTAGAGGGAGGGAGACAAAGGGAGAGGGAGGGAGGGAAAGGGAGGGAGGGAGGGATACAGAGGGAGAGGGAGATGGAGAGGGAGGAAGGGAGGGAAAGGGAGGGAGAGAGAGACAGAGAGAGGGAGACGGAGAAAGGGAGACAGAGAGAGTGAGACAGAGAAAGGGAGAGGGAGGGAGACAGAGGAACGGAGACAGAGGGTGGCAGACAGAGGGAGGGAGACAGACAGAGAGAGGGAGACAGACAGTGGGAGACAGAGTGGGAGAAAGAGGGAGGAGAGAGACAGAGGAAGGAGGGAGACAGAAGGAGGGAGACAGGGGAGGAGGGAGACAAAGGGAGGGAGACAGAGGGAGGGGAGCATGAGAGACAGAGGGAGGGAGACAGAAGAAGGGAGACAGACAGATGGAGACAGAGGGCAGGAGACAGAGGGAGTGGGAGGGCAGGGAGACAGAAGGAGGGAGACAGATAGAGGGAGGGAGACAGAGAGATGGAAACAGAGAGAGGGAGACAGACAGTGGGAGACAGACAGATGGAGGAGGGAGGGAGACAGAGAGAGGGAGACAGAGAGATGGAGACAGTTGAGGGAGACAAACAGAGGGAGGAGGGAGACAGAGAGAGGGAGACAGAGAGAGGGAGACAGAGGGAGGGAGACAGGGTGAGGGAGACAGAGGGAGGGAGTGAGGGGGGACAGAGGAAGGGAGAGGGAGACGGAGGGAGGGAGAGGGAGACAGAGGGAGATAGACAGAGGGAGACAGACAGAGGGACGGAGACAGAGTGACGGTGACAGAGGGAGGGAGACAGAGGGATGGAGACAGAGGGAGACAGAAGGAGACAAACAGAGGGAGACAGACAGAGGGATATGAGGGAGGGAGACAGAGGGAGACAGAGGGAGGGAGTCAGAAGGAAACAGAGGAAGAGAGAGGGAGACAGAGAGAGGGAGACAGAGGGAGACAGACAGAGGGAGACAGAGGGAGGGAGACAGACAGAGGGAGACAGAGGGAGACAGACAGAGGGAGACAGAGGGAGGGAGGAGGGGGACGGAGGGAGGGAGACGGAGGGAGGGAGACAGAGGGAGGGAGATAGAGGGAGGGAGACAGAGGGAGACAGACAGAGGGAGGGAGACAGACAGAGGGAAGAAGACATAGAGAAGTAGGAGGGAGATAGAGAAAGGGAGACAGAGAGAGGGAGACAGAGAGAGGGTGACAGAGAGAGGGAGACATAGGGAGGGAGACAGAGGGGGGAGAGGGAGACAGAGGGAGGGAGTCGGGGGAGAAAGAGGAAGGGAGAGGGAGAGGGAGAGGGAGAGGGAGAGGGAGAGAGGGAGACAGAGGGAGACAGACAAAGGGAGACAGACAGAGGGAGACAGGAGGAAGGAGATGGAAGGAGGGAGAGAGAGGGAGACAGAAGGAGGGAGACGGAGGGAGGGAGTCAGAGAGAGGGAGACAGAGGGAGGGAGACAGACGGGGAGATGGAGGGAGGTAGACAGAGAGAGAGAGAAAGAGGGAGGGAGACAGAGGGAGGGAGTCAGGGGGAGACAGATGAAGGGAGAGGGAGACAGAGGGAGGGAGTCAGGGGGAGAAAGAGGAAGGGAGAGGGATACAGAGGGATACAGAGGGAGGGAGTCAGGGGGAGACAGAGGAAGGGAGAGGGAGACAGAGAGAGGGAGACAGAGGGAGACAGACAGAGGGAGACAGAAAGAGGGAGACGAAGGGAGGGAGACAGAGGGAGGGATACAGACGGAGGGAGGGAAACGGAGGGAGGGATACAGACGGAGGGAGACAGAGGGACGGAGACAGCGGGGCGGAGACAGAGGGAGGGAGATAGAGGGATGGAGACAGAGGGAGACAGAAGGAGACAGACAGAGGGAGGGAGACAGACAGAGGGAGGAAGGGAGACAGACAGAGGGAGGAGGGAGACCGAGGGATGGAGACAGACAGAGGGAGGAGGGCAGCAGAGGGAGGAGGGTGGCACAGGGTGGGAGACAGATAGAGGGAGACAGAGGGAGGGAGACAGGCAGAGTGAGGGAGACAGGCAGAGTGAGGGAGACAGAGGGAGGGAGACAGAGGGAGGGTAACAGAGGGTGGGAGACAGAGGGAAACAGAGGGAGGGAGACAGAGTTAGGCAGACAGAGGGAGGGTAACAGAGGAAGGGAGACAGGAGGAGGGAGACAGGAGGAGGGAGACGGAGGGAGGGAGACAGAGGGAGGGAGACAGGGGGAGGGAGAGGGAAGGAGAGAGAGGAAGACAGAGAGAGAGGGAGACAGCAAGAGAGAGAGGGAGTGACAGTCAGAGTGAGTGTGACAGTGGGAGGGAGAGAGAGAGAGGGAGAGAGTGGGAGTGAGAGGGAATGAGACAGTCAGAGTGAGTGAGACAGAGGGAGACTGGGAGAGAGGGAGAGAGGGAGGGAGAGTGGGAGGGAGGGAGGGAGAGAGCGAGATAGAGAGAGGGAGGGAGACAGAGAGAGAGATAGAGAGAGAAAGAGAGAGAGAGAGATGTGTGTATGCTGGGTCTGGTGGCTCAGTGGACGAAGGCGTCCGCTGCAGGGACCTGTGATCAACCTCATGGTCACAGTTCTTTTTGTAACTCTAGCCCCGCCCCCTCCCCCTCTGACCCCGCCCCCATCGGTGAGGCCCTCGGACACAAACCAAACTGTAAATTTGACTAGAGACAAAGGATTTCCTATGGGAGGAGAACTGCAAGCTGCAAACCAAAAGGCAGGCCAGGGGTGAAATTGGCAAACTGGTCTTCAAAGAGGGTATGACAGATTAGGCTGCAAGGGTCGCCCCCACATCCTGCACCCCCCAGCGAGACAGGAGCCCCAGTAATTAGATTAGCAGAGGGGCTGGAAGTGGAGTCTTAAGGGAAGATTAGCCATGTCAATTGGATTGCTTATCCAGGTGAGCTAAGATCTAAGAGCTAAGTTAAAATCTAGGAGCTAAGATGGCTTAGCCAGGAGAGAGTGAATCTATTTTGGATTCGGGAACAACAGTGCTTTCGGGGTCAGGAACATGCCACACTTTGGAGGAAGTGGTCATACCTGAGGGTTGCACTGTGCACTCCATTCGTCAGGAGTGCCCCCCCCCCGCTTGTCACCCAGGAACACTGGAAAAAATTGGAGAGCTGCCTAGCAACTCATATCCCTGCCTGAAACTAAAAGAAGAAGGAATGTCCTGCTGGAATCCTGACCTGTACCAAGAGGACGGCATTCTGAATGACTACACACTTTGGGACATACAGCTCTAAAGACTTTGCCCAACTCTGAAATTTTAAGAAGTGCACTCCCTGAATGCAACAGGTTAAAAGATCTCCACCTGCATCATCTCCAACAACAAAAGAACCAGCCGACTACCTTCAGCTGGGCTTTTAAGGATTTGGCCAAGTGCATTGTAGGTCTTGTAGTGCCAACTTCCTCAGGAGCAACTCAGAGATTCTGGAACCTTGGATTGGTGTTGTGGACACTTCAAATATTCAAATGCAAGAAGAAGAAGAAGGACTGCCCTGCTGTACACGTTGGGCTTCACAAAAAAGGACTTTGCCCAGCTTTAAAGTTAGAGGAGTTGACTCCTTGAAAGCAACAGGTACAAAAGAGCTTCAAGAAGTCACCTGCATCAACTCCACCAAGAAGAGCCCAGCTGGACAGCATCCAGTGCACTTTTTGGTGGGGGTCCCCCGAACCCAGAACATCGGGATCCGGTTCCATTTATTCTTTTTTTTTTTCTAATTTCTTTATTACATTTCAAGGGAAAGTACATCAATTTGCAATCGCAATCCCCAACGAAGACCCCCCTCCCCGCATCTGACTTCAGCTGACAACCGTCATACATTCAGTACTATAACATTAGGTTGTTCATTAGTATACACAGCCATTTAGCCAACAACCCATAACACGGGCAGGCGGCTCATCTCCACAATTATGTATCTCATGGTTGGCAGGAGACTCCGTGATAGGTGTGTAACCATAACACAAAAGCGACTGCTAAATCTGTCCCGTTCCCTCTAATCAACACATCACCCCACTCCCTGTGATGTTGCTGGTGTGTCAGCATCTCTCTTGCTCATCAAGTACGTGTGGTATAGGCTCCAGAAATTTTTGGGCCTGCTGGTGGGGGGCTGCAGTTCGCTATAATTTTTGGATTGAGTACAGCAGTAGAGCATGTCAGGCACCCAGCATTTTAGCGTTGGGCGTGGGCCCCTCATCCAGCAGCAAGCCAACACTCTGCGGCCCATCAGTAGACCCGTATCAACCAGTCGTCTAACTGCTCTGGGTAATTTGTTTGTGTAACCAAATATAGCCATCAGGGGATCCGGTGCAAACTCAACTTCCGTTAGTTCGCTTATTTCAGCAAAGATTTTCTCCCAGAATCCCCAGACACCCGGACATCGCCAAGCAAGGTGCAGGAAATTCGCCTCAGGGGCATTGCACCTTTCACAGCCCGCCGTATCTCGCAGGCCATATTTAAAGAGTCGTGCAGGGGTGTAGTACACTCTGTTTAAGAATTTGAAGTGAATTAATCTGTGTCTGCCATTTAGAGAGACCTTCTTAGTCACTGTGCAGCAGTAGCGCCATGTGTCATCATCTAGTGCTAGGCCCAAGTCAGTCTGCCATGCCAGCCGCGCCTTGGTGTATGGGTATTGTGTAGACGTTTGTGTGAGCTTGTATAGGCTGACAGCAGCCCCCTGGGTGATGTGGTCTTGAGTACATATGTAAGCTCAGGGACCTCTGGGGGTTCCGCCATGTCCCCGCCCAATATGTCGCCCAAAGCGCTGCGCACCCTGTGGAACTGAAAACGCGTTAGAAGCGGGGGCGTTTCGCTGGGACCCAGGGCTTGCTCCCACGTCTTAACAACTCCATCTGCAAACAAGTCTCCTGCCGTGGTTATGTTCAGGGTGTGTAGGGCTGCAATCACTCCCTTCTCCATTAGCGGCGGGAGCCACCTAGCCCAGTCAACTGGCATCACTGGTGAGTACAGCAGTGCCCCACCCTGCATCCTCAAGAGGCTGTGCCAAGCGTGATTGGTGGCTGTCAAGGAATCAAGTATGCCCGTTATGCGATCAGTCGCCCGGAAGATAGTGTGATGTAGTTTATCTGGTTGTGCAAAGATGGTCTCCATGCGAACATGAGGTATGTTTCTGTCTCCGTGTAGCCATGTGTGCAAGTGTGACGCCTGCGCTGCTCTGTAGTACGCTTCCATGCTCGGGGCTCCCAACCCGCCCAGTGTGTAAGGCATAATAAGTGTCGTCCATCGGACGCGTGGCTGACCGCCCGCCCAAGCTAGCTTCGTCAGCTGTTGTTGTAGTCGTGCAAAAAATGATTTGGGGAGAACTATTGGTAAGGTAAGGAACAGGAACAGAAAACGCGGGAGCACGACCATTTTCATTAAGGATATGCGCCCCATCAGGGATAGTGGAAGTTTACTCCATTGTACCACATCATCCTCCAATCTGCTAACCGCAGTGCCATAATTTGCTCTGAAGAGAATTTCCGAGTCTGTGTGCAAATGTATCCCCAAATATCGAATCGTGTCTGTGGTCCATTGGAGAGGGTACTCCATTTGAGTTTGTTGCATGAGCGGCGTGAGTCGAAAGGCAAGCGACTTGGTCAATTTGACCCGGAGCCCTGAGAGTGCCCCAAAGCGCACCACCTCCCGAAGTACTGGTGATAAGTTGTTATATGGGTCACGTATGTACAGCAAGGTGTCATCAGCGTACATCAAAACTATAATCCTGTAGCCTGGAAAGCCTATGCCTTTGTTCCCGTGGTATTCTCGCAGCAGGCAGGCCAGTGGTTCAGCTACCAGGGCATATAGGAGGGGCGAGAGGGGGCATCCCTGTCTGGTAGCTCTGCTAATGGGAAATGGATCCGTAACCAGGTCCCCTATGTGGAGCCTCGCTCTCGGTCCATGGTACAGCACGGTCAGCATTTGCAGAAAAGGCCGCGAACATTCCAAGTAAGGACAGTCAGTTTAGGTGTGTGTGTTGGTCTCCCGCCTATGGAGGTGTCAGCCATTGCGCCTCGATGCTGGATAGGAAGCGAGCATGTGTATGACTGTGTAAGACATGGTCATAATGTGCAAAGTCAGATTAAGCAATTCCCTCAACATAACAGTACAAACTTCTGCAATATGCAATATCTCTGTTAGAGAACTCCTCATAGCCCCACCACCCCCCTCCCACAGCAGACCAACCCCAACTTGGCCCAGCATGCTAACGTCCCCCTCCCAATTCTTCCCAATTACTCTCAAACACATCCCGAAATGGGATCAACAGGGCACACAGCGCGGGGCCGAGGTTGCCAGATGGATCGGCCGTTACTCCCGGCAGTGCCTATGCAGGTAAGTCCCCTGACACCAACGCCAACATAGATGGTGCCGGTGCGAGTCATTAGGGCACAGATAGGTCACTATAATGTGCTTACTGGCCTGCGCATCCCCCAACCAAAATGTTTCATTTTCAGGCTAATTCCAGAGCTGCACTGGATCCCTAGTCACATGTTAAAGCTAACCAGGCGTGCTTGCTCTAAGCGCATCGGAACATGCTAATCAGAACTGTCTCCCCAATATCTCGAAACCTCAGGATTCCTCTGCATCGCTCCCCGAGGTGCGGGCAGGAGATACAGGAGCGTCGGAGTGTTCCTCGTGTCAGCGCCAGGTCTCAAGATTACGGCGAAGCTCGCCGTCAACAGCCAAGCGTCCCTTAGGCAGCAAATCTACTTATCAGCTCAGTCATTCTAGTCCTGTTTGTCCAGTTGACCGCCGGCGTCCTCCTCGCTGTTCTGATTCCTGGGGCTACCCTCGCGTTCCTTTGTCCAAACTTTCAATGCCTTGTGTAGGTCTTTAGGATCCGTGAAAATGTGAGAGTGACCTTGACGATTGATTCTCAGTTTCGCTGGATAAAGCATGGCGTAGTCCAAACCTAGGTCACGGAGTTGTCTCTTATACGGGGTAAACTGTCTACGTTCTTCTTGCACCTTCGCAGTAAAGTCCGGGTACAGAGAGATGGCGGTGCCCTCGTATTGCAGTGTCCCTTTCTCACGGGCTATCCGCAAGGCCGTGTCTCTATCTCTGTAATTTAGGAGCTTGGCAATGATTGGCCTCGGGGGTGCTCCCGGCTTCGGGCGGGGGCCCAGCGTGCGGTGCGCTCGCTCCACTATGAACATCGGAGAGAACGCCTCCTCTCCAAGCAGCGTTGGCAGTAGCTTCTTGACAAAGAGCTTCATTTTACCCGTTTGAGTGGTCTCCGGCACTCCCGTGATTCGTATGTTCGATCTTCGAGAGCGGGCCTCCAAGTCTTCCGACTTGTCTTGGATGACCTGCAGTATCCTGTCGTGTTGCTTCTGGACTTTGTCTTATTCCGTTTGTGCCTCCTCGACCTCAGTTATGCGCCTGTCCGCCATGTCTATTCTCTCAGCATGCTTGTCGACTCTTTCGGTCATACGGTCCATACGATAAGACAGGGCATCTATTTTGGAGCCTAACGATGCTATGCTATCTTGGAGGCCCTTTTCCATCGAAACTAACAGCGTTTTAATGTCTGCGTAGAACGTGCCTTCGGCTCGTCTCGCCTGTGGATCCAACTCCCTTACCCGCACCTCCGGGGCTCTAGCTCATCACTGCTCGAATGGTAACTTGGTTTGGGTTTTGTCGCCCTTGCCCATTCTGCTCCCCGATCACAGGGTGGCCCCCTCTATGCACTTTCGCTGCGTCTTGGTGGTGTATCACAATTGGATTAGGCCGTTCGCTCTCCCAGTACCCAGCCGCCGAGATTCGGAGCCTGAACACCAGTACCGGCCCCAGAGCAAAAGGTATAGGTCAACTTTCCCTCCTGGGCCACCCACGCCGCAAGGGCTGCACTGCTAGTTTCCAACACTGTCACGCCATGTGGCTGGCAACAGCGCGTGCCTATGCTGAAAATGGAGGCAGGTCCCACTCACAGCTCGTAAGCGCGTGTTGCCAGAAGTGCACACTGCCCAGTCCCGGCAGCGAGCGCACCAGGGGGGTGTCCCAATTCGTCACCAGCCACCGGGTTCCAGGGGGCCCCAGATCCTCTCCCTGCGTGCTAGCCGTTGTAGTTGGGGGCACTTCAGGCTGGCATCTGCTTGGTCACTCAGTGCAAGGTGTGACTGCAGGGACTTCGAGTTTCCGGATCCTAGGGTCCCAAAACATCGCAGCAGGAATGGGTCAGCTGTGGGCCCTGCCAGCACGCATGGGGTCGATTAGGCCGTGATGGTACTGCTCGCCTCTCCGCAGGGGGGCCCAGATGTCTTCCCCGCCTTTCGCGGCTCTCTGCCCCCCTACCGGGCCGATGCCGCCGCGGCCAGCCGCACGTCCTGTCACGCACTGCGGCCGACGTCGAACTTTAGGACGGGGACGAGCGGCCTAGGTTTCAAGCCCTCTCTCACCCGTGGCGCAAGTCACCGCGTCCCACAGCCGCTCCGATTTTCTCGATTCCGGCCGCAGAGACCTCCGGTCGTGTGCGGTCACCTCCGTGTCCCTTCTAGGCCCTCACCAGCAGGATGTTTGTCAGATTATCAAGGCGTTAGCGCAGAGCGTTTTGATCACGCGTCTGCCATTGGCCGTGGCAAGCTCCGCCCCCCATCCAGTGCACTTTTAAAGGATTTGACCAGCTGCATTGTGAGAATTGTAATCCCAAATCCCCAAGAGTCAAGTCAGAGTTTCTGGACCATTGGCTGGTGTTGTGGACCCTTTCCTGCATAAAGAAAACACTTCTGGAAGTAAGTGTACAAGTGTCACATGGTGGGCGGACCGAACTCGTACCTTTGTCCCAATCCAGCCGACCGTTTTTAATCCTTTGATTGCTATTTGCTTCTAAGCTCTAGTTTTACTTTTAATCTTCAAAAAAATCATATCTCTTGTTCCCTGCATTGGGTTTTTATCATTTCAGTGTCATTGTAAAGATAAAGATATTTCCTAGTTTTATAAATTGTTGTTAGATTTTAATTGCGTGTTGTGTCCTACTTATTTAATGTATTGGCATTTTTAAATGCTTTATACACCTGTCTCCTAAGTTAAGCATGCCTGCCTGCTCATTGCCAGCTACAAAGGGTTGGGCAAGGGAATAATTTATTGTGACCCTAACTGGACCTTATATTGTGATTGTGGCCTTATTACTAGTGGTAGATCCCTACCTACACCTACTAATAAACCACTTTCCAACACTCTTAAATGCTAAAAGGAGTAATTTTCTTTAAAAACAATAGGGTAGGAGAGGCAAAAGGGTTAAATGTATTCCGAAGGATTAAATGGTTTTACTCTATAACAGAAAAAGAATGTAATCGATAAAGCATAACATTAGATAAAGTCTGTATTGTTTGAATGTGGATTATCTTAAAGATTGTGTCTGAAGGAGCTGAGAAATAATAAGTTCTATTTTGAATATCAGATTAGCTGCAGCCTCCAAAAATAGGGCACATTGGGTTACATTTCATAATATGTATTTTATAAAAATAGATCATCTTTTAGCCTTCTTGTAACAGAATTTATAAGAAAGTATATTAGATTCCAGTTCCACAGAGCAATGTAGGTAACCCTTTTCATTACAAATCTAAATATAAATGGCTTGCAGAGAGTTACGATTTGCCATTTAAAAATACACCCTAAGCATAAAAGCAGACTTTGCTTGCAGAACTTGCAGGGCTAAAAATGGGTTGGTTGAGATCATTGCTTGATTTGTGCCTGTAATAACCGGCATTTATTTCTTAACACTGGCACTTCTTTATGACAGCCCACCTCATGGTGGTGATGTCCCTCTACTGTTAAACATCAGCAAATTATGTGTCCCATTTGTAAGAATGTGAGGGTAAATGTATAGCATTGTGAATGGTATATGGCACCTCTGGCAGGAACAGTGGGAGATGAAAGCTGTAGATATTCCTGAGAAACATCTTAGACACTGGAACATTTTCTTTTACAAATGAAGTACTTGTTTAGATACATGAAAGATATTATTTTTGGCAACATATGTCTAAAAGTATTGATGAAAGATAACATAAAATTGCAATGTTGCAAAACTTCATATTTATTTGTTACATTTGTTTAATTTGATTTTAAGGTACAATTTGAAAATTAAATGTTTTTGTGCATGACACATCATAGACGATGCCCTCCTGGCCACAGATGAAAATGACCCCTGCCTCCTGATATTTCATGATCTCTTAGTTGCCTTCTAAACAGTCAATGATCCCACCCTCACACGCACCCTTGAATCTCAAATGGTATTCACCAGCAATGTATTTCACTGGGTCTCCTTCTACCTTTCCAACCAACACTAGTTCTTTCACAAGGTCTCAAAAGAACCCTATCACCTGCAGAGTCCCCCCTGGATGACATAAAGCCTCCTGTCATCTTCAACCTCTTCATGTGGCTGTTTGGTGCTCCAATAACAGATGACATTAAGATTGCTCAATATGTCAATGAAACACAATCTACTTGAAAGTTTCCCCTGCTTCAGACATCCAACACCTCAAACACTGTTATGTTTCCTGATCTAGGACTAAGTAGCAAAGCAACCTGTTACCTACATTTGTCCTACCTTGCTCTGCATAACAGTTATAGCACTGAACTTTTACCCAATTATTTGCTGAATAAATGCTGATTGGTTTCCTTGAAATGAGCCTCATTTATTATACATCAGGATTCTTAGAATTATCTCCTAATCCCTTATACTTGACGTACATAACAGGATTAACATACTCTGTACAAAAGTCACAATCTTCACCTTTGGGTGACAGGGCTACTTTGTATAATTACAGTTATTGATATAGGCTCATTTACATATTTGTTCTCACAACATATATATTGTGGTAGAACCTAGAGGCTATGTTTTTGGTATAAAAGAACCACACTTTCATTAGGTAACTAGAGGAGAGGTTTCTATGGTGACACTGACACTGAGGTTCCTGCACGCTAAGGCTTCAATAAGCAGTGGTCTGACATCCCTTGAGGGGTGTCCTACTCGTGACCAAGATGGGATCCTTCAATCTCTCCCATCAGGTAATGGGGAAGGCTCTTTCCTAGGGGATTCTTGGCTTCACACCCACATACATGCTAGGTACATTGAGGTACACTTAGGGGGGTAAGTATGGTAGGAGTATGGTAAGATTACTATTTATACATATGCCTGCATATATTCGTTGCTTAGCACCATGGTAGTAATATAATTGTAGTGGCACTGTGAGCTAGTTGGTCTATAGGCTGACATCCTGTGTGGGTGTACGGAATAAGTCTAGATACCATTCACTTAGTTTATGTTGTCCAACAAACACACAGATCCTATGTACTCTTGGGAACTACAGGACAACACTGCCTGCACATCATCCAGATCTAGCATCCAGCGCCTACCTGAAGCTCAAACCATTCAACACAAAATTCCTAATGACAACAAACAAGAAACGTTGCAAACCTGGATCAATGACATGAATCTTGACATTTTCAAACCTCAACTTTCATCGATGTGAAGTCACTTGGATTCACCCTGAACACCAACCTCACCCTCATGGAATACATTGCCAAAAAACATAAAGAAGGCCTGGTACCAGATCTCTCTTCTAAAGAAAGTGAAACCATTACTCCCAGAAGGCAAATTCAGAACTGCTGTTGAAACCCCCATACTCCTGCATTTGGGAGGTGAAAACACCCTGCTCCATGGCCTCTCAGATTCCACACTGACACCCCATAATGGCATCTAAATGCCGTAGCATGCCTCAATAAGGGCTTGAAGAAAATATGATCAAATCATCCCCATCCTGATTGAACTCTGCTGTCTCCCTTGCTGTCCCACATAGTTTCCAAAACCAGCTGCATCATTCACAAAGCCATCACAACCAGTATCCCCGCTTATCTTGCTGAGAATCTCACCGTCTTTGGTGGTTCTTGGCACACCCACAGCCAGAACACATCACACTACAGATAAAGAAGTGTAAGAAAGAAAAACCAATACTGCAGGCCTTTTTCATCTATGTAACCAGGATCTGGAACAATATACTTGTATCTATCAGGACCATCCCAACCCTGCTCCTATTTTGGAAACAGTTGATGACGGATCTATTTAAATAACTCCCCATCACAATGCATTATCCTTCCACCACCTAGCTACCTCTCTTATAACTCGTTGACTTTAATCTTTTCTCTGGCCATGCACAACACTCTGCTGCCTTAAGGCTAGGATAACACTATGGAAATACCAAATGCAAACATACACACATACATATATAACAGAAGGACTCTGAGATAATAAAATGGAGAGATATTTAGATTATTATTCTAAGCGGGTCAGCTGTGCACAACTGCATCAGTATGCACCTGTGTGTCCCAGATGTGCCAAAGTCAAAGTCTATTGAACAACTAAGAGCTGTTTTCAGGAAGCAATGTTTTGTCAATGTTATAAGAGACATTTACATTAACTGTGGGGATGTTTTTTCTTGTTTTTGGTTACGAAAATAAGATGAATCCCAACACAAATGCAAATTTGTTTGAAAGACAGTTCAGTGCATAGAATTGCAAAAACAGCTCTGCTAAGTGTTCACTACTTTTTATATGAGGTTTGAGTTTAGTGGGCATGTCTTCTATATATTTCCAGAAAGAGCAGCTTAACTCCCATATATGTTAAAGGTATGACAACTATATATTGAATAACATTTTATTCTGTTGAACAGATTTGAAAATAAAAACTCTTAAATTAATATTTTTCGTTTTTTTTTTCTGCTGAACCTTTCATTTGAATTCGAGGGGTAGGGATCTTGAACAGGAGAGATTTAAACTCTACCCAATAAATGAAATAATCATTGTTAAACATCTCCATCAACAGAACGACACATTTGTTCCATTTTATTGTTTCATGCCCTCTCTTTTCCACCTGACATTAACATGTGATTTGTCAGCTGTGTTCAAATATCTATAGATATTTTGGTGTCACACTGGAGATCTCTCATAGGTTGTGAAGCCAAGTTTGCAGACCCTGGTGGTGTTGTATAATGAGTGCACCAAATGTCAAGAACCACCGAGAACCATTTTATTGGTGGGGAGAATAAAATCAATATAGGTTCTCTATGATATGTCTCTAAAGCAGGACTAATCTGCCCTCATACCTACATAACTGTATTTCAACACCATCAGAGTTGGAGGTGCATAATAATCAGGCTCACCAGAAATGTCAGGCATGCAGGCATAATCCTCGGGCAGCACCAATAGTGTACCCAAAGACCTTATCAAACTATAATACATTGGATTCTGTAACCTCCGCATAAAGGTCTGTCTCTTATTTCTTTCTAAACAGCGACTTGTGACTCGCACAATTGCCGATTATAGAGAAAAGACGTCATAGCTCATATGTTATAAGGTATTACAGTTCAGTTCTGACATCACAATGCCTGCTGCCAGAGCCAGCAGTCAAGGCACAAGACAGGTCAGGTCACAGAGCAGCTGTTTATAGCAACGGAAATAAAGCATTGCTTTTCTTTCTTATGCTCTATTTTTCTAACTTCCAGTGACAAGCAGAAAGAACATGTTTATTTTTTGCATCCTTTTAATAATTATAGAACTGTTAGAGTCTTTCTGCATGTGTCTACACATTTAAAGTTACTGCAGCTTTTTTTGTTGAAAATACTAATTTGTAATGTGTCTAATATGTTTTTGCTATACAGAAAAGGGGGTGGTGATGAACAGAGTGTCTGAATTAAGCAGACCACTCTTACCCAGTCCAAAGATCAGGGCTTGATCCATCACCGTTATTTATCTCACTGCCCCATCCCAGCTCAGAACCTGGCTGTATGCAAATTAGTCTGTCCCTGGCCCAGTGCATCATGGGAACAGGGCAGACCAAACTACAAGGCCAATTCTTCACCAGAAAGGAGACAAGCTACCGGGGACCGGTTTCTGGCATTTCAGCCTCTTCGGCCCGGCTTGCTTGAATCCTGATGGAGCAGTGAGAAAGGGACTCATGTCTGAGTATACCCTGCCACACCTATAGTGGCCAAAAACGATACAGAAAAGGGGGTGGTGATGAACAGAGTGTCTGAATTAAGCAGACCACTCTTACCCAGTCCAAAGATCAGGGCTTGAACCATCACCGTTATTTATCTCACTGCCCCATCCCAGCTCAGAACCTGGCTGTATGCAAATTAGTCTGTCCCTGGACCAGTGCATCATGGGAACAGGGCAGACCAAACTACAAGGCCAATTCTTCACCAGAAAGGAGACAAGCTACCGGGGACCGGTTTCTGGCATTTCAGCCTCTTCGGCCCGGCTTGCTTGAATCCTGATGGAGCAGTGAGAAAGGGACTCATGTCTGAGTATACCCTGCCACACCTATAGTGGCCAAAAACGATACAGAAAAGGGGGTGGTGATGAACAGAGTGTCTGAATTAAGCAGACCACTCTTACCCAGTCCAAAGATCAGGGCTTGATCCATCACCGTTATTTATCTCACTGCCCCATCCCAGCTCAGAACCTGGCTGTATGCAAATTAGTCTGTCCCTGGCCCAGTGCATCATGGGAACAGGGCAGACCAAACTACAAGGCCAATTCTTCACCAGAAAGGAGACAAGCTACCGGGGACCGGTTTCTGGCATTTCAGCCTCTTCGGCCCGGCTTGCTTGAATCCTGATGGAGCAGTGAGAAAGGGACTCATGTCTGAGTATACCCTGCCACACCTATAGTGGCCAAAAACGATACAGAAAAGGGGGTGGTGATGAACAGAGTGTCTGAATTAAGCAGACCACTCTTACCCAGTCCAAAGATCAGGGCTTGATCCATCACCGTTATTTATCTCACTGCCCCATCCCAGCTCAGAACCTGGCTGTATGCAAATTAGTCTGTCCCTGGCCCAGTGCATCATGGGAACAGGGCAGACCAAACTACAAGGCCAATTCTTCACCAGAAAGGAGACAAGCTACCGGGGACCGGTTTCTGGCATTTCAGCCTCTTCGGCCCGGCTTGCTTGAATCCTGATGGAGCAGTGAGAAAGGGACTCATGTCTGAGTATACCCTGCCACACCTATAGTGGCCAAAAACGATACAGAAAAGGGGGTGGTGATGAACAGAGTGTCTGAATTAAGCAGACCACTCTTACCCAGTCCAAAGATCAGGGCTTGATCCATCACCGTTATTTATCTCACTGCCCCATCCCAGCTCAGAACCTGGCTGTATGCAAATTAGTCTGTCCCTGGCCCAGTGCATCATGGGAACAGGGCAGACCAAACTACAAGGCCAATTCTTCACCAGAAAGGAGACAAGCTACCGGGGACCGGTTTCTGGCATTTCAGCCTCTTCGGCCCGGCTTGCTTGAATCCTGATGGAGCAGTGAGAAAGGGACTCATGTCTGAGTATACCCTGCCACACCTATAGTGGCCAAAAACGATACAGAAAAGGGGGTGGTGATGAACAGAGTGTCTGAATTAAGCAGACCACTCTTACCCAGTCCAAAGATCAGGGCTTGATCCATCACCGTTATTTATCTCACTGCCCCATCCCAGCTCAGAACCTGGCTGTATGCAAATTAGTCTGTCCCTGGCCCAGTGCATCATGGGAACAGGGCAGACCAAACTACAAGGCCAATTCTTCACCAGAAAGGAGACAAGCTACCGGGGACCGGTTTCTGGCATTTCAGCCTCTTCGGCCCGGCTTGCTTGAATCCTGATGGAGCAGTGAGAAAGGGACTCATGTCTGAGTATACCCTGCCACACCCATAGTGGCCAAAAACGATACAGAAAAGGGGGTGGTGATGAACAGAGTGTCTGAATTAAGCAGACCACTCTTACCCAGTCCAAAGATCAGGGCTTGATCCATCACCGTTATTTATCTCACTGCCCCATCCCATCTCAGAACCTGGCTGTATGCAAATTAGTCTGTCCCTGGCCCAGTGCATCATGGGAACAGGGCAGACCAAACTACAAGGCCAATTCTTCACCAGAAAGGAGACAAGCTACCGGGGACCGGTTTCTGGCATTTCAGCCTCTTCGGCCCGGCTTGCTTGAATCCTGATGGAGCAGTGAGAAAGGGACTCATGTCTGAGTATACCCTGCCACACCTATAGTGGCCAAAAACGATACAGAAAAGGGGGTGGTGATGAACAGAGTGTCTGAATTAAGCAGACCACTCTTACCCAGTCCAAAGATCAGGGCTTGATCCATCACCGTTATTTATCTCACTGCCCCATCCCAGCTCAGAACCTGGCTGTATGCAAATTAGTCTGTCCCTGGCCCAGTGCATCATGGGAACAGGGCAGACCAAACTACAAGGCCAATTCTTCACCAGAAAGGAGACAAGCTACCGGGGACCGGTTTCTGGCATTTCAGCCTCTTCGGCCCGGCTTGCTTGAATCCTGATGGAGCAGTGAGAAAGGGACTCATGTCTGAGTATACCCTGCCACACCTATAGTGGCCAAAAACGATACAGAAAAGGGGGTGGTGATGAACAGATTGTCTGAATTAAGCAGACCACTCTTACCCAGTCCAAAGATCAGGGCTTGATCCATCACCGTTATTTATCTCACTGCCCCATCCCAGCTCAGAACCTGGCTGTATGCAAATTAGTCTGTCCCTGGCCCAGTGCATCATGGGAACAGGGCAGACCAAACTACAAGGCCAATTCTTCACCAGAAAGGAGACAAGCTACCGGGGACCGGTTTCTGGCATTTCAGCCTCTTCGGCCCGGCTTGCTTGAATCCTGATGGAGCAGTGAGAAAGGGACTTGTTGTGAATAATTTTGTCCACCCTAAGCGTGGAAGGGTATACTCAGATGTGAGTCCCTTGCTCATTGCACCATCAGGATTCAAGCAAGCCGGGCCGAAGACGCCTGAAATGGCAGAAACCGGTCCCCGGAAGCTTGTTTCCTTCCCAGTGTAAGAATTGGCTTTTGTAGTCTGGTCTGCCCTGTTCCCATGATGCACTGGGCCAGGGACAGACTCATTTGCATACAGCCAGGTTCTGAAACTGGGATGGTGCAATGAGCTAAAAAACGGTGTTGGATCTAGCCCTGATCTCTTGACTGGGTGAGAGTACTCTGCTTTATTCAGAGACTCTGTCCATCACCACCCCTTGTTGTGAATAATTTTGTCCACCCTAAGCGTGGAAGGGTATACTCAGATGTGAGTCCCTTGCTCATTGCACCATCAGGATTCAAGCAAGCCGGGCCGAAGACGGCTGAAATGGCAGAAACCGGTCCCCGGAAGCTTGTTTCCTTCCCAGTGTAAGAATTGGCTTTTGTAGTCTGGTCTGCCCTGTTCCCATGATGCACTGGGCCAGGGACAGACTAATTTGCATACAGCCAGGTTCTGAAACTGGGATGGTGCAATGAGCTAAAAAACGGTGTTGGATCTAGCCCTGATCTCTTGACTGGGTGAGAGTACTCTGCTTTATTCAGAGACTCTGTCCATCACCACCCCTTGTTGTGAATAATTTTGTCCACCCCAAGCGTGGAAGGGTATACTCAGATGTGAGTCCCTTGCTCATTGCACCATCAGGATTCAAGCAAGCCGGGCCGAAGACGCCTGAAATGGCAGAAACCGGTCCCCGGAAGCTTGTTTCCTTCCCAGTGTAAGAATTGGCTTTTGTAGTCTGGTCTGCCCTGTTCCCATGATGCACTGGGCCAGGGACAGACTAATTTGCATACAGCCAGGTTCTGAAACTGGGATGGTGCAATGAGCTAAAAAACGGTGTTGGATCTAGCCCTGATCTCTTGACTGGGTGAGAGTACTCGGCTTTATTCAGAGACTCTGTCCATCACCACCCCTTGTTGTGAATAATTTTGTCCACCCTAAGCGTGGAAGGGTATACTCAGATGTGAGTCCCTTGCTCATTGCACCATCAGGATTCAAGCAAGCCGGGCCGAAGACGCCTGAAATGGCAGAAACCGGTCCCCGGAAGCTTGTTTCCTTCCCAGTGTAAGAATTGGCTTTTGTAGTCTGGTCTGCCCTGTTCCCATGATGCACTGGGCCAGGGACAGACTAATTTGCATACAGCCAGGTTCTGAAACTGGGATGGTGCAATGAGCTAAAAAACGGTGTTGGATCTAGCCCTGATCTCTTGACTGGGTGAGAGTACTCTGCTTTATTCAGAGACTCTGTCCATCACCACCCCTTGTTGTGAATAATTTTGTCCACCCTAAGCGTGGAAGGGTATACTCAGATGTGAGTCCCTTGCTCATTGCACCATCAGGATTCAAGCAAGCCGGGCCGAAGACGCCTGAAATGGCAGAAACCGGTCCCCGGAAGCTTGTTTCCTTCCCAGTGTAAGAATTGGCTTTTGTAGTCTGGTCTGCCCTGTTCCCATGATGCACTGGGCCAGGGACAGACTAATTTGCATACAGCCAGGTTCTGAAACTGGGATGGTGCAATGAGCTAAAAAACGGTGTTGGATCTAGCCCTGATCTCTTGACTGGGTGAGAGTACTCTGCTTTATTCAGAGACTCTGTCCATCACCACCCCTTGTTGTGAATAATTTTGTCCACCCTAAGCGTGGAAGGGTATACTCAGATGTGAGTCCCTTGCTCATTGCACCATCAGGATTCAAGCAAGCCGGGCCGAAGACGCCTGAAATGGCAGAAACCGGTCCCCGGAAGCTTGTTTCCTTCCCAGTGTAAGAATTGGCTTTTGTAGTCTGGTCTGCCCTGTTCCCATGATGCACTGGGCCAGGGACAGACTAATTTGCATACAGCCAGGTTCTGAAACTGGGATGGTGCAATGAGCTAAAAAACGGTGTTGGATCTAGCCCTGATCTCTTGACTGGGTGAGAGTACTCTGCTTTATTCAGAGACTCTGTCCATCACCACCCCTTGTTGTGAATAATTTTGTCCACCCTAAGCGTGGAAGGGTATACTCAGATGTGAGTCCCTTGCTCATTGCACCATCAGGATTCAAGCAAGCCGGGCCGAAGACGCCTGAAATGGCAGAAACCGGTCCTCGGAAGCTTGTTTCCTTCCCAGTGTAAGAATTGGCTTTTGTAGTCTGGTCTGCCCTGTTCCCATGATGCACTGGGCCAGGGACAGACTAATTTGCATACAGCCAGGTTCTGAAACTGGGATGGTGCAATGAGCTAAAAAACGGTGTTGGATCTAGCCCTGATCTCTTGACTGGGTGAGAGTACTCTGCTTTATTCAGAGACTCTGTCCATCACCACCCCTTGTTGTGAATAATTTTGTCCACCCTAAGCGTGGAAGGGTATACTCAGATGTGAGTCCCTTGCTCATTGCACCATCAGGATTCAAGCAAGCCGGGCCGAAGACGCCTGAAATGGCAGAAACCGGTCCCCGGAAGCTTGTTTCCTTCCCAGTGTAAGAATTGGCTTTTGTAGTCTGGTCTGCCCTGTTCCCATGATGCACTGGGCCAGGGACAGACTAATTTGCATACAGCCAGGTTCTGAAACTGGGATGGTGCAATGAGCTAAAAAACGGTGTTGGATCTAGCCCTGATCTCTTGACTGGGTGAGAGTACTCTGCTTTATTCAGAGACTCTGTCCATCACCACCCCTTGTTGTGAATAATATGTTTTTGCAACACATATCTAACAGGTTATTGATGTGTTTTATTTTGCAGTAGTGGTTCTATTTTTATTCTACATGTTTGCAAACATGCTCTCTTTTTCATATGCAAGAACTATGCAACAACGTTTTAAGTGGTTTGTGGAAAAGCTGATGTGTGACCACGTATTATATGATATAAAGTACCCCCTGCGATACATGATAAGGATATTCTACATCACCTTTATAGGAGTCCCATACTCCTATAAAGAAACTCGTCCTTCGGCCTGTTCCTCTATATGGTTATAGAACTCCTCAGTGATTTGCAATATCCTTTTCATGTACTGCAGGGGGTACTTTATCCCTAATATATTGGGCAACATATAGATGAACTTCAAAAAGCAAACCTGATTGAGGGATGTTTTGTGTTAAAGTTAGTTGTAGAAACTAGCATCTGCTGTAGTACATTCTATTAACTTGTGTTATAAAAACAGAACATATTGAGGTTTATGCTTGTGGAGTACACTGTGTATCCCAGTACATCTGCTAGCATTGTGGATATTAAGGAAAACTAATTTTGACTTGTTTTAGTTTCCTATATGTTCCTCCCAGTCTGCATATTTGTACTTAGTATTTCCCTATTGTATTACATTGGGCAAATTATCTATCCTTTAGATAATTGTAGTTCTTCTTAGGATGGGATTTTGCATTTAATAATTGTGTGTTTGTTGTACCTAGTGTATTCAATTATAAAATATGGCAAATACTGGAATTAGCGAACCCCCACCCATCTTAAATGAATTTGGTAAACCAGACGTTCATTGGAAAGACTGGATAAAATTGTTTTAATCCTATTTAATTGCCATGGGTGGGGTACAATTGTCTGCATACATACTTTGTTACATAACCTTAGAGTGCATGGTCGCAAGATATATGAAACATTACCAGAACCTGATTTTGAGGATGAGGATGAACAAGATGTATTTAGAGTCACACTACAGAAATTAGAAATACACTTTGGGGACAAGGCCAATGTAGTTCTAGAACGCCATAAATTCTTTAGTCGGTGCAAGGTAAACACGAGTCTGTTAACAACTATGTAGCAGCATTGAGGGGACTGACTCAACTCTGTGACTTTGGCAGCTTAATGATTCTCTTATAAGAGATCAATTAGTTAGATGTACTATATTAGCAGGATCCAAGAGAAATTGTTAGCGAAGAGCCCCACACTCAGAGAGGCAATTATTTTAGCACAATCTATTCAACACACAGCTAAATGTATGGGAAAAATGAAGATCACTGAGGAGATTGTAGCTTTTTTCCATGAGGTGGAAGTACACATAGAAGTACTCAAAGTAAAGAATAAATATGTATCTGTTAGCAAACCTATAAGGGAAAATACTGGACTTAAACGTTTCAGATGTAGTAGTATCAACCACCTGGCTAATAGTTTGCAATGTTCTGCCCATAGTGTTACTTGTAAAAAACGCAACAGAAGAGGGCACTTTGCCGGAGTATGTAGGGATGGGGAAAACAACCAAGTTAAGATTATTCATTTGGAGTGTGAACAACATCAGAAATGTTTGCTTCAAGGGAAAAATAAAGAGTGTACTTCCAATCCGACTATCTGAAATGCAGGTATTCCTTAATGATAAGCCAGTAGAAATGTTTGCAGATTCTTGTTCCCCATTCAAGGTATTGAATCACTCTGACTACAAAGAGGTATTTGGAGTCTCACCTATGGCAATGTATGCAACGGATATTTCACCAGAGGGATACTGACGATCCCATTCCTTTGGTGGGAATGATAAAGGTATACATAAACTATAGAAGATCCACTGTGGGGAAAGTATACATTGTTGAGAAAGGTGTTATCCTTCTAGGCTGGTAAGACCAGAAGGAGTTAGGCATCATACTTGACCCCAACAAAAAGGACCAGGTCATTCTTGTCGAGTGTTCCAACGTTAAAAGTACTTTATGTGAGGAATTTCCTAAATTATTTGTTGATGACCTTGGCTTATTGAAAGACTTCCAACATAAGATAACAGTCAAACATGGAGCTAAACCTGTTGTACATCAATCTCGTCCAGTTCCTCTCCTTATGAGCGAGCATCTCAAGAAGGAGGTAGACAAGATAGGTTATATGGATGTCATCCAACCCATAGAATCCTCTGAGTGGTTGACACCTATAGCAATAGCAGCCAAAGCTGGTGGAGAGGGAATTCGCCTGTGTGTAGACCTGTGCAGCCTCAATGAAAACATCTGGGTGGAGAGATTTCCTCTCCCCAATATAAACAAGATGCTGAGCACAATGGGTGATGCCAAAATCTTCTCGGTCATTGATTGACTTATCCATGGTATATCACCAAGTGGAACTACACCCAGAGTCTAGACCACTTATGGCTTTCATTTCTTTCTTTGGAGCTTATATGTTTGTGTGGATGACCTTCAGACTTGCCTCTTCTGTGGAAGTTTTCCAAACAATAATACAGCAAGTCCTCAAGGGCATCACTAACACCCTGTGCTTTCAGGATGACATATTGATTCATGGGTCTTCTGTGGAAGAACATCACAGAGTTTTCAGGACAGTATGTGAGAGACTTTCCGAAGCTGGATTGACTGTGAAACTTGAAAAATGTAAGATCAGGGTAAGCTTGGTGGACCACCTTGGTCACACTATTTTTTTTTAGACCTAAATACAGTTTGATCCAGGCTGTTAGTGATGCTTGTTAGTGATGCTAAATACCCTAATAACAAAGAGGAGCTCAAATCCTTCTTAGGCCTTATTGAATACATGGCTAAATGTGTTAAAATGTTTCCGAAAAGTGTGAAAGCTTATGTGAGTTGTTAAAGAAAAACAAATAATTCACTTGGGAAGAAAAACATAGCAGAACGGTGGACATGTTATAGAAAGAGGTTATTAGTTCACCAGCTTTGGGATCTTTTGATCTTAAAAAGAAAAACTATATTAACCACTGATGCACCCAACAAAGGTCTTCGGGCCTCCTATTCCCAGAGAGGGGAGGGTGACAAAACCATTATAGCCTTTGCTTCCTGTTTCCTAAGTCCAGATGAACCTAATTACTCGGTCATCGAGAGAGAGGCCTTAGCATGCTTTTGGGGCGTTAACCATTTTAAATTCTATCTCTGGGGTACTAGATTTACCATCATCACCGACCACAAGCCCTTAACATTCATGTTCTCATCCAAGAAGGTTCAGTGCAGTTCCCCAAGTATATCTAAGTAGGTACTAGGGATGGAATTTCTTTTTTTAAAGTAGAATATTTGCCTGGTGTTGAAAATATAGTGGCAGATTACCTCTCAAGGTCTCCAATAGAACAATCTACTCAAGAAGAACACTTAGATGTACCCATTCTAGCCATACAACTTCGGGCCTTGACTAAAGCAGAATGGGAAAAGATCATGGAGAAGGATGTCAATATGAACATTCTCAAGAACTTAATTGTGAATGGTTGGCCTGAAAATGTGGAGATGTCGTAGATGAAATGAAAGAGTTTTGGGATGTGAGGTTTGAAATAACACTTATTGATGACAAAGTTTATTTCAATGAGAAAATTGTTCCTCCTTTTGACCTCAGAAACAAAATATAAATTTGACCCATGAAGGGCACCTAGGCAGAATCATCACTAAAAACAAGGTAAGGAGTTGCTTCTGGTTCCCCAGAATGGATTCTATGGTGGAGCAAAAAGTCACGAAGGGCATCAGCTGCGCAAAAAGTGATAAAAGCAACATTTTGCCTAGATTCCCATTATCTCCTGTGTAGAGGTACCTGTTGTGCCATGGAGTAAATTAGCTATTGACATACTTGCATCCATTGAGAGTTTGGGACCCCAAAGGAGGTTCATGTTTGTTTTAGTTGACTATACATCTTACTGGACACATTTCAAATTCACACCATCTATTACAACTAGCAACCTTATTGCATTTTTAAGAGGTTTTTTTTTTCAATGAAGGAATCCCAGCAATTTTAGTTACGGACAATAGCGTACAATTTACATCAGAGGAGATTAAAGAGTTCTTAGAGAAATTGAACATCAAACATGAGAAAACTGCACTCTATTGTTCCAAGGCCAACTATCTAGTAAAAGGAACGAATCGAATGATAAAAGAACAAATTCAACTAGCCATCATAAATGGACATAGAATAGATGACTCTCTAAGAGAATGTATATAATGTACCTAATCTTGTCACATGTATATCTCCGTTTGTTTCCTTAAGAGGGAGAGAACCAGGTACTAAGATGAACCCATTATGGTTGAATGGAGCTAAGAGTGTTTTAACCAATAGTTGGGAAGGTTACAGGAAAATTCAACAGCACCAATTGAAATATAAGATTTGGTATGACTGGAAACATGGTGTGAAGGAGCGTAACTATACGGCAGGTAGCTCTGTACTGGTAAAGAAACCCACCAAAGCACATATGCTCAACAATTGGGTAAGGTAAGCAGGAACGTGGTACAGCTTGAGAATGGACAAACATGGAGCGGAGACAGACTAGTAGATGTAGCCTACATTTTCTTCCTCCCTGATTAGGGAGATGTGTTGTCATCTTTCTTGTATTTATGTTACTACGTCCCTTTTTCCGTTATTCATTTTTCCTTTGTTTCCTCCCTTCCCCTGTACCCCCTTCTTTCTCTTAACAATGGACTCTTTCCCCGGGGTTCATTATAGAATGTTGGAGTTCACTGCATTGAGGAGAGTGGATGACCGTAATAAAGAACCTTTCCTCTTACATTGTTGTATTCTTCTTTCTTCCTTTGAATGGTAACAATAATGTAGTTCTTTCAAATTAGCCCTGTATATAAATTATACTTTTCTTAAACAATGTCTCACAAGTGCAGCCTCTTCTTTCATAACATTTCTTTGCTTGAAACCCACCATATTTGCTAAAGTCCCACTAAACAATGCTTATATTTACTTTCTAATATTTAGTATTGCTAGTATTCCAGTATTCCAACCTAACCATTAACAATTGCACTCTGCCTGTTTTCTCACTCACACTGTAAACAGAAGGGTTTCTGTTTGGGTCTAATTTAATGTCTTCTCTTCTAGATGTGGCACCCTAACTGTACTTAACCCTTTTTTCACAAAATAAACCTTACCTCTTTGTTTTCCCCCTTTAAAGGAAATATCAGCCCAAATGTATCCTGTCAAATCTAATTAATGTTAAGTTTAACTATCCGGACATATATTCCTCACATATGTAGATCCCCTGAGTCTCATAATTTCCTTAGCAAACTTTCTTGTTTAATGGTGTACCATGCCCCAGGATGCATCTTAATCTCAATTTCTCGCCCATCAATTTCTATGCAACAGTGTGGTTTCTCTTTCCAGTCTTTTTGCTCTTAGCTATATCCAACACAATATTGCAATTGGAGCAACCTTCTTCAGGAATGTCTCCATCCTTCATTCAATCCATACCTGATTTCCTTGTATTAATGCAAACTCTGCTAAAATAATCACATTGGCCACACTTATTGATTTTCACAAAAGCTTAGCAAACTTTAAGTGGAAAAAGTGTGACTGACTCACAGCCGTTGAATGAATCATATTTCTGGCTCTTGAGACTTTCTTAAGTCCCTTTGTCCACCTGATCTGTATTTTTCAAAGATGCTTTTGTATACACTATATACATATCTATATTACTTTTTGCTTGAATCTTCTCAACATACTTTTCTAACTGCTCAATATCTCGCACTATGTTTATGTCATGACCTATGGCTCTCTTTGCACTTGACTGCTGAGGAAGCACAATTTTCCAAATTGGTTGATGATGCACGTAATCAGAAGCAGGAAAGGCTGGCAATGTTGAGCATTTAGTGTTGGTATGACTTGTACAGAGGCTTACCATATTTTCTGGGTAAGCTAAGTGAGATGTCTGAGTTCAGTAAAGCAACCTACATATCCTGTGAAGCCACAGGACTCTCAGAAGGGATGAAAGGAGCAGTAGCCCTTTTGAAGTCAGAGTATACATTCTTTATGTACCAAAGTGTCATTGCTTGGCAATTGTGACACATTGTTGCTGCAAGAGGATCTTGTTGCCAGAATTTGGAGTAACCTTGAAGATTGTTTCATTACTTTAGGATTTGACGAAAAACTGAACAGGATAGAGAAAAATATTATACAAAACCGTTTGCATTAGAGGATTTAGACAACATTTTTGAGGACCGTTTCAGGAGCTATCTTTTAAAAGGAATATGAATCTATATTTGTCACAACTTCTGCTTCATGTGAAGAATGGAAAGGATCCGTCAGCACCATCCAATGGGACAGGCCTATTCCTACTTCTCAGGGGCTCACAGGGTGTTTTAAAGATTGAAATACCTCTTTGCTCCAGCAGGGGAGTTCACAAGGGTGGAGGCGATAGAATACCTGGCTTGGGGCATTTCTGATCACTCACCACTTTTCCTGAAAGTGGGAGGGGGAGGGGCAACCAGACGGCGAGCTAGAGATTGAGCCCTTGGGTCTTGAAAGACAAAAGAGTTGCGGAGGAACTCAGGGTGGACACAGAGCAGTACTTTAAGGAGAACATTGGCTCTGTGCAATCAGCAGTTACTTTATGGGAGGCTTATAAGACAGTCCTAAGGGACAGGGCACAAAATATTGTCGCTCATAAAAAGAAATGGGAAACTCAAGAATTAGTGGCCCTCAAGGGCACCCTTGCTGCAGTTAGAAAGGAAAGCTTCTTCTACACCAGATAGCCACACAATATGCCAACTGGCAATAACCAGAAAAGAGTACCAGTCACTGGCCTCTCGGGAGGTCCAAGCCCAGCAACTGGCAGTCCAACATAGGTTATACGAAACAAGCTTCTTGCATGATTGGGTAGGAAAGAATGGGAGGTGAGATGGGAATTGTCTATCCGGGAACCCCAGCATACATATACCACACCAGCAGACATTGCTGTGGCCTTCGCCCGATATTACAAAGACCTTTATACAGACAAAACACAGGTAACCCAGGCACGAATGACCCAATATTTGGATACAATCCAGTTGCCCTCACTGTCCCAAGAGGAAAGTGACAGGCTGGAGGAGGCCCTGAATCTCGATGAAGTGACGGAGGCCATTGGTTGTCAAAAGCCGGGGAAAACCCCTGGCCAAAATGGGCTTCTGGGGAAATTTTTTCAATTAAATAATGGCTTACTGGCCCCACATTTGCTCAAAATGTATCAGACATCAAAAGAACAAGGGATTCTATCCCAAGATCTCCGGACGGCCACTGTACGAGTCATCCTTAAAGTAGGGAAGCCGCCAGAATAATGTGGGTCCTATCGGCCCATGTCGTTGCTCAATGTTGAAACAAAGATCCTGGCCTCTATTCTCGCAACACGTCTCCTAACAGTCATTACCCCTCTAATCCACAGAGATCAGTCTGGTTTTATGCCAAAACGAGCTACCCATTTCAACTTACGGCGCCTCGCTAATAGGTTGGACACAATACAGGGCCGAGATAGTCCTCACCAACTCCTCTCCCTCGATGCTGAAAAGGCATTCAACACCATTCATTGGCCTTTTATGCAATGCACACTAGAAAAATTTGGATTTGGCCCTGTCTTTAGGGAATGGTTGGCACTTCTTTATAATGCGCCCGAGGCCAGGGTTCGAGTTAATGGGTTCCTGTCACCAAGTTGGCCAATTCAGCGAGGCACTAGGCAGTGTTGTCTCCTGTCTCCCTTATTATTTGCTCTTATACCGGAACCCATGGCCTGTATAATCCATGCCACTCAAGGACTGGGGATTTTATAGATGATTCCCGGTATCTAGAGGCCGAACACATATCGCTATATACTGACAATATTTTGCTATATGTTACAGACCCAAATGAGACACTTCCCAAAATTCTGCAAATCTTTGAAGAATGTGACCATCACACGGGGTATAAAATCAATTTGAATAAATCCACTTTATATCCAGTGGCCGGAGAGGTAGAATCCAAAAGCTACCCGAGCTGCTTGAAAGTATCCCTGGAAGGGTTTACGTACATTGGGCTATATATTACTACTAACACAGTGGCTAACTTAGAACATAATGTCCAGCGTACCCTTTATAATTTTCAAGAAGCTGTCAAGAGGCGGAGGAAACTCCCCCTAACAATTATGGGTCGGGCGGCTATGTACAAAATGATCACCCTCCCACAACTGCTGTATATTTTGCAAAACACATATTGCAAAATCCCAGAGACCTTATTCACAACACATAATAATGAACTCCGCTTTCTTTTCTGGTATGGTGCCCAACCACGTATAGCCCTACAAACACTACAACGAAACCAGTATAATGGGGGGCTGGCCTTACCAGACATTAGGGCCTATCACAGGGCAGATCACCTCATTATAATCAACAAATGGAACCATGCACCAAGGGATCACCCTACATACATGCTGGAGCGACTACAACTCAGGGATTGCACACAATTGCATTACCTCTATGGTGGTAAAGGCTCTAGCCGACTCCTCCCAGCTACCCAACGAACAGTGGAGGTGTGGAAGCAAGCAGAGAAACAAATGAAATGGGATAAGAAACCCACAATGGAAACTCCCCTATTGAGGGGCACTAGATTGAAGGAAATTGGAAAACTGAGAGGGTTTCGGCAATGGGATGTAATGGAAATTTCCAAGGTGGGAGACGTTCTAGAAAGAGGCACATTGGCCCCATTCACCTCACTTCAAGCCACCTACAAACTTCACCGGACTCAATCCTATGCATATCTTTGGCTGCAGCATGCCTGGTGAGCTGAAGGATTGAATGCGGAGACGCTACCGGAATATGCCCCCTTAGAAGGCAGACTACTCCAGGAGGAGATTATTATTACTAAATTAAATTTGTAATGCGCACAGCTACCCAAAAAGGGTTTCCAGGCGCCTAGCAAATCGCTAGAGGGAGAGTGAACAGGGGAGCATTTACTGCAAAAAGAGCCAAGTCTTAAGGTTTCTTCAGAAGCTAAGATACGAAGAGTCGTTTTTCAGAGAAACAGGAAGGGAGTTCCAGATCTTAGGAACAAGGAAGGAAAAGGAACGGCCACCCATTCTTACAAGTTTGAATCTAGGGATCACAAAGTCCCCATGAACTGTGGAACACAGGAGACGAGATGGAATATAAGGATGGATGAGCTCTTGAAGATACGATGGTGCGACGCCTTATTTGATTTAAAAAATATAACAAAGAGTTTTGAATTTGATTCTTTGATCAATGCGGAGCCAGTGAAGATCGCGGAGGAAAGGCAAGATGAAAGCCTGTCTGAGGACTTGGCAAAGAAGGCATGCTGCAGAGTTCTACACTACCTGTAGCTTTCTCAAGACCGTCTGACACACGCCAAGGTAGAGAACGTTGCCGTTGTCCTGGCGGGAGGTGATGAGTGCCTGGACTACCGTTCGTTGGGTTGAGACAGGGAGCATCCAGATGATCTTGCGAAGCCATCTCAAGATCATAAAACAGATGGCAGCAACATTCACCACCTGTTGCCTCATGGAGAGGTTTTCATTGATAATAAAGCCCAAATTATGGACATGAGTGACCGGTCGGGGAAGGGGGCCCATTTCCTGAGGCCAGGGGTGAGGGCCCCATAGGTCCTTGTGCTTGCCCAGGATGACAACCTCGGTCTTGTCCCCATTAAACTTCAGAAAGTTGAGGCACATCCACTCTGTCACTTGCCGTAAACCACACAGAAGGGCAGATAATGTGACGTCCTTAGTGCTGGATAGTGAAAACATAATCTGCGTACCGTCAGCATACGAATAGAGGGATAGACCTGCGTCCTCCACGATGTTTGCCAGGGGTCTAACATAAATGTTGAAGAGCAAAGGGCTCAGGATAGACCCCTGTGGGACTCCGTGTACTGATACACAGATCTTGGATGAAACCTTGGCGGAAAAGACCTGAATGGTACGACCACAGAGGAATGAAGCAAGCCAGGATAGGGCGGAGCCTTCCACCCCGAGGGACCTAAGGGAGTTAAGCAAGATGTTATGTGACACAGTGTCGAATGCGGCACTCAGATCTAATAAAATGAGTGCCGCAGTTTACCCTTGGTCCAGATGTTGACGCAACTTCTCAGTGACCCCAAGCAAAGCAGTCTCTGTTGAGAAGTTGGCTCTGAACCCAGATTGGGAATGATGAAGAAAAACTACTTTTTCTACATAATTTATCAATTGGGTGTTAATGTGCTTTTCCAGGACCTTAGAGAAGGCGGGAGCAGGGAAAAGGGCCTAAAATTAGACAGTACAGAGGGATCGGCTCCAGCCTTTTTCAATAAAGGAACAACCTTGGCCCTCTTCCACTCAGGGGAACTAGGGCCTCCCACAGAGAAGGGTTAAGAGATCCACAGTCAAGCTATTTATTTAACATACAAGACACAAATTAATAATATGCCTGATAATCTAGGCCCACTTAGAACCAAATGGGAACTCCCTGACTGGGAGGCCGCCCTCCTGCACCCATGTGAAGTGGCCATTAAGTTAAGACTCCGGCTTATACAATACAAATTCTACATAGGACATACTTTGATAGAGTGAGATTGCACGCCATGTGTAGAGCGGATAACCCAGAGTGCCTCTGATGCCAGATGGAACGTGGTACATTTATACATACCCTCTGGGAATGCAACAGAATTCAAACATATGGGATTTAGGTCGTGCACAAATTAAATACTGTGCTGGGGGCTCAACTTGAGATGGAACCAAGATATCTCTTGCTGGGAATCACCACTGAGGTAGATCTTCCACAACATAAGCTGCTGTTGGATAACTTGGGACTAGTGGTTGCCAAAAGGGATATAGCGGGTTACTGGGGTGTACCCCAACTCCGCACATTAGAGGAATTGAGAAACTGTTTGAACCTCTACATGGTGGCGGAAAAAGTGTAGTATGTGGCAAGGGGGTGTCCTCGAAAATTTCAAAAGATTTGTACAGCATGGTTAAAACAATATGGGTTGGATCTAGGACCAGACAGGGAAGACTTTGACCCAGTACTGGGACCACCAGGAAGTGAGTCTTCAAACCTGCAATACCAGACCTATTGTGGAAAATGATGACTACCTCTGATGTGACCCTTATTATATGTATATGTATATCATTTCGAACTCAGATTGTGCTCCCTCTTAGGGGAAATGATGCATTATTCTCTGTCTCTTATCGATTGCCTATATCCGTCGATTCCTTGATCTCGTGCACTCAAGATTGTATTGTTCTTTTGTGTCAATTTTTAAAAGCAAAACCATTTTTTTTTTTAAAGAATTGAAAGGATTGTCACCACTTCACAGACTTTGACAACATTTCTTCTCGATGCTCGTATTATATTATGATGTCAATATAGGTTGAAAAAGTGATTTCTTATTTTAAGGTGAACTTTATATTCCTAATTTGCGTTTAATATATTGCTGTTTAAGAACCTGTCACTTTGAGAATAATTGAAATCATACAGGGCCCGATGTAGGTAGGACTTATTTACCGATTTTTAATTACCGAATTTTACCGATTCGGTAATTAAGAATCGGTAAATAAGAAGGGGGGGTATGTAGGAACATCCAGATGTTCCATTTACCGAATCGGTAAATATCTGTATTTACCGATTCGGTAAATACCGACCGGTAATGCTCCATTCATTCCTATGGGCTTTGAAGCCCATAGGAATGAATGGGGCATTACCGGTCGGTATTTACCAAATCGGTAAATACCGATTTTGACAAGGGTGCAGGGGGTGTCACTTTGACACCCTCTAGCACCCCCAAAAAAGGTTCGGGGGCCATGTGGCAGGCCTGCCTGTCATATGGCACAGGTGTGCATGCACACATGTGCATGCACACCGGAATCGGTATTTTACCATCAAATATATTTGATGGTAAAATACAGATTCGGTAAGGGTTGTGGGACTCAGAAGAGTCCCACCTACATATCAGATTTATCGAATAGGTAAAAATACCGATTCAGTATTTTACAGATTCAGTAAATTTACCGATTGGTAAATTTACCGAATCTGTAAAATATGTGGCCCTACATACCATTTCGTAAATACCGGTCGGTAACGGCCGAAAATACCGATTTTCGGCCTTTAACGACCGACCTACATCCGGCCCACAGTGTGTTCTTATAATGCAGTTGGTTATTGCCAGTATTGAGAAAAGGTACTTTCTACTGGACCTAATTGGTCTGTGCTATTCTTCCAGAATGGGCGATTAATCTCCTAGAAAGGCATCCTACCTAGAAAAATGTAACTTGGGTGTGAAAGTGATTTCGCTCACACGTAGAGAAGTGAGGATGATTGATTAGCATGGTGATGTCCTTTGAGTCACTGGGATGGTAAGTTTGGCAGAATGGGGCCTCTGATGATTTAGAGTAGATGTCCCAATCCATTAAACTCTAAAAGACCCCATAGGTGCATGTTCACGTGAGAAATTGGTTGGTTGGTTGGCTGGGGTGTGCGCGCTGGTCAAGCAACATCCACAATCCCTGACAGGGTGTACCACAAAAAGTCACTAAATTAACCTTGGGTAGGTTGGCACAAAAAGTAATCAGGCTTAACTTAGAGGCAATATACAACGTTTTATGCAGCACACACACAAACAGTAATAAAGTGAAAACACAGCAAAAGACAAATCTCTCACCAATTTAGAAAAATAAAGTACATTTTAATAAATTATTTTACACCTAAACAACAAGAATCCAATCAGTAGAACCAGTGTTATACATTTTTAACGTTTTTAGTAAAAACGAGTGCCTAAAAAATCAAAGCGCGAACCGCGTACATCTGATCCCGCAAGACTGGGTCAAAGTTGAAAAATATGGCCAACCCCGATGGAGCGCAGGTCGGACACAAGGAGCAGATTTGGCCCAGTCAGCACTTACCTTTGGACTTTCAAGAAATTTTGAAGAAAAGTTCTGAGAAGGTAAATGTTCACCGGACAAGGATGCAGGTGGTGTCTGAGGAGGGAGTGTCGTAGTTCGGGAGCTTCTGGATGAAGCTGCAGTTTAACTTTCTACCTTTCGCACTAAGTCACTTTTTTGGAAGTCAAAAAACTCCATTGGGAAGAGCAAGGAGGCTGTAGCCAAAGACAATTCCACAAGTCCGGATATCCCTTTGTTGAAGGACCGCTGAACAGATTTACTGCTGCTGACAAAAGCGTAGCAAACGCAGCCGCAAGGTCAGGTCGGCCATTGATGCACCGTGAGCAGATAGATGCACAGGTTGTTTCTTTTCTCCTCTAGCAGTTTTTAGCCAAAGTTCCGGAAATTTGGATTTTTACTATTAGGGCACTGTTAGCATCCCAACCTAGGGTCCAGGACTGGTGGCACACCTCTTGGGGGGTTCAGTACTCAATTCAGGCTAGAGCCTGTTATGTCCCTGTGGTTCGGACAGGAGGCCAGCAAACTAGCCCTTGGAGTCACTCCGGTAGTTCTGGGTCCAAAAGTCTAAGGGCAGGAAAATGTCAACTTTCAAAAAGTGTCATTCTCAAAATTTCTATTTAAAACCTGACTTTATCAATAAAGTGGATTTTTCAATACGATTTTATTGATAACAAACAGGAAGTGCTTTCCTGGTCGAAATTAAAATGTAGCACTTATGTTATCCAGTGGGACAGGTAGGCCTCATGGGAGTGAAAAATGAAGGTCCGATTTTTCACTACCAGGACATTAAACTTGAATGTGCATAGCCCACCTTTTAATTACAATGCACCCCACCCTATGGGCTACCTACGACCTACATTAGGAGTGATGTACATGCAATAAATGTAGCCTTTAAGGCTTGTCAAGGGCGTTATATTGCCACATAGAATTGGCAGTAAAGACTGCATTCAGACTACCATGGCAAACCTGGGACATGTTTTAAGGGACTACCTAAGTGGGTGTCACAATGAGTGCTGTAGTCCTGCTAGTAGGATTTCGTTTACAGGCCCTGGGTAAATGGTATACCACTCTAGAAGCAACTTATAAGAAAGTTAAATAGGCTGATTACTTAAGCAATTTTATTATGTTTAGGGGAGTGAGCACAAGTACTTTAGCACTGGTTAGCAGTGGCAAAGTGCACAGAGTCCTAGGTCCAACAAAAACACATTTCAGCAGAAGAATAGAGGTAAGTATGAAAAAGGTTTCAGGAAAGACCACCCTAAGGCTGTCACGTCAAACAATTCACTTTCCTTTCACCTAATGTCACCTAAAGTTAAAGTGACTCTATAGAAGTGGTGATGTAGGAAGGGAAACTGGGATGTATTTATTCTCTTCTTAAATTGTCATGGCCTTTCAGGCTCTTCGATATGACCTCTTTTAATCTCCTTAAGTTATTAAACATGATGGGGGGCGGAGCTTGCCAGCGCCGATGGCGGACGGGTGATTCCTCAGCTCCGCGCCATCGCACACACGATCCTGCAATAATCCTCTCTTGTCTGGCCTGCCGAGGCATGACCATCTCAGCTGAAGTCCGAAGGTCTCCGGTGTCCGGAGCAGGCAAAATCGAGCACGCCTGACTCGACATGCGGCTACGCTGAAGGGCTCTGAACCTGTGAGCCTACGAGCACCGGACCTCTGCCGCCACTTGTGCGACTGATTCGTGGGCCTGAGGGGAAGCACGCTGTGCTAGTACCGGCCGTCCTTGCCACCACATCTGGTCCGGGAGCGTGTCACGGGGGCCCAGAGGGGGTCCGGTCTGAGGTGAGCGGGGGCTTTTGTGGTGCCACAGTTCGATCGAACCCCTCCCCCCCCCCGGGAGTGTTGGCACAATGCGATTTTGTGCACTCCCCCCCCCCACTGGAGGTTGAGACGCGGGCGGGTGTTGAACTGCTGCTACCCTGGGGTCACTGTCCACAGAGCCATCGATGTCATTGAGGCCACAGTGTGCCTGACTGGGTGGTCCTTCGCCGGCGATGGTGGAGTCCCCCGGTGGGCCTTTAAGCCAACGGGAAGTTCGGCCTAGATTCTGCGGAGTCATATTGAGAACGGCCTGGAGGGTGCCACACTCTGCGACTCGGACAGAGTTTCTGAGACACCGCGCCTGGACGAAGAAGCACAAGGGTGATTGATAATAGGGAGACCTACTGTGATCTACCCATTCAGGTCTGTCGCGGAACACTGCTGGAAAGGAGTGAAAAGAATTGTTTCATTCCTGTTGCCGACTGAGTGGTATCGTTGTGATCACGAGGGGACCAGTGCCTGACTTCAATATGGGCAAGGGAGACAAGACCCAAAGTAAACTCCTCTTTGAGAGCCGGCGTGCTAAATCCTCTGACACTCAAGATGCGGACGCTGCACCCGCGCCCAGAGGCGCTGAAGGCACTATCTACTCGGACATTAAGGCCCTGCTAGTCACCATGGAGAAGGGCCTGCAAGATAGTATGGCGTCCATAGGCACTAAGATCGATGCCCTAACCTATCGGATGGACCGCATGGCAGAGCGCGTGGACAAGCAAGCGGAGCGTCTGGACATGTCGAAGCGGCGCCTAACGGAAGTAGAAGAAGCCCAAACTGAACTGGACAAAGACCGCAAGCGGATGAATAAACTCCTCCAAGTGATACAGGACTAGTCGGAGGATTTATGAGGCCCGCTCACGACGCTCTAACATACGAATCACCGGAATTGCGGAGACGACACAAACTGGGAAAATGGAGCTCTTTGTTGAGAAACTCCTCACCTCGCTGCTGGGAGCAGAAGCCTTCTCTCCAATGTTCATCTCACCGCTCGCTGGGCCCTCGGCCCGCCCGGGGTTCTCCTGAGACCAATCATTGCAAAACTGTTGAATTACAGAGATAGGGACACGGCTCTGCGGATCGCCCGAGAAAAAAATACTTTACACTATGAAGGCTCAGAAATCTCCATATATCTGGACTTCACGGCAAAGGTGCAAGAAGAGCGCAAACATTTTGCCCCCTACAAGAAGCAACTGCGCGATCTCGGTCTAGACTATGCCATGCTGTACCCGGCGAGGTTACGAATTAACCGGCAGGGCCATTCCCACTTCTTTACAGACCCAAAGGAACTTCAAAAAACCTTGAAGGTATGGTCTAGGGAGCATCGGGGGGACCCCGGCGGCCAGAGGGACGGTGAGTGCAGCAGCAGCCAAGTGGAGGAACATGAATGAGAGCGAAGAGCAGCGCGGTGTCTGAACTCTTAAATGAGAATCTGTTTTGGATGTGACACTCCGGACCGGACCTGGAGCCCGGAATTGATAGGGACACCTCTTTCACTCCTGTTTGAGGATTGAACTCGAGCGGTCAGTTCACCCACGAAACCACGGATCTACCGGCAGATGGGTGAGAACATTCCAAGCTATATAATTTTAAGCTGCCAATGTACTCACATGTTGGACATTAACTTTATAAGTGCGTCTCCTTGGTGGGTGAACATGAGTTTAGTTTTCGTACACATTATAAAGACTCCATACTGATGTTGAATTACATATGAGGTGTTTAACAGTGCTATGCGGGTTCATGTCGAGATAGGAATATATGGCGATGGCGTTAGGGGTGGGCGAATAGCTGGATTTTTCAAAAGTTACTGACTGTTTCTACTGGCAACCTCGGCCCTAGCGCTTTGTGCACCCACAGCTCCCTCGGGAGCTATTTTACGTTCTCAGGGAATTTAGAATGGGGCGGGGTGTTGACATGCTAGGCCAAGTTGGGGTTGGTCTGTTGTGGGAGGGTGGTGGGAATGAGTTGGGATGGGTACGTTCATTTCTTAAGGGTTGCGTTCTTACTGGGAATCTGACCAATCTGACTTTACATTATGTGATTGTGATGTGCATTGATGTACGCTTGCTCCATTTATGCTCACTGATATTGCGTTATGGCTGACTCCGCCTCAGATAGTGGGACATCACGCACACCTAGACTAAACGCACTCACTTGGAACGTTCGTGGCCTAAATGACCACCGCAAGGTTAGGAAAGTCCTCAGTTATCTACAGCGCCAGCATATAGACGTCGCCCTGCTTCAGGAGACACATCTTCCACCACACAGCCACATGCTCGGATGCAGGGGGCTTGCGGGTAATGTCTCCGCAGCGGGGTTTACCTCCAGCTCCAGAGGTGCTCTGACATGGGTGAATCCTAGGTCCAAATTACAGATACAAACCCTGGAGGCAGATGCTGAAGGTAGATATGTTATATCTAGATGCCGAGGCCCTGCCATAGACTTCACTGTAGTCAACACCTATGGCCCCAACTTTGATTCACCGGAATTCTACAAGACTCTTGCTGCTAAGACCAAATGTTTTGACCGGAGAGGTATGCTGCTGTGGGGGGGAGACTTCAACCTAATTTAATTTAATTTAATTTAATTGTGGGTTTATATAGCGCTAGAATCAACTCCCGGAGGAGTATCTCCGCGCTTCGACCGCTGGGGAACCCGTCCTGGCTCACCTGAGAGATGGTCCCTAATGGGTATCTCTAAGGTGTGACCAAGCATCCCCAGCAGTCTGGGGGGCCGTTGTGAAGATGAGGCAAGCTTATACCCAGAGTTGCCGAGTGTGGTCCCTGACTGGAGTAGGCACCGAGGCGAGAATTATCGAGCCCGCTGACCTTGGTCCACGACCCTGCCGCGTCGGGAATCGAACCCTGGTCCCGGGCCGTCCTCTGCTTACGGGTCTGCCGCCTCTAACCAGTGAGCCACACCACTCCACTCCTAAACATGGACCCGGCTCTAGATAGATCTTCCGGTCCTGCACGCAGACCCACGGCTGCTGCCCTGGAGCTGCAGTGTGCAATGATTTGCCTGGGCCTGGGGGACGTATGGCGCTCTCGTAATCCTCAGCAAGGTGAGTACACGCACTATTCAGCATATCACAATGTACATACCAGGATAGATTACTGGCTCGCTTCCTCTTCCCACTTTGACCGCATCAGAGACTGCAGAGTGCTGCCTAGAACGCTGTCTGATCACTCGCCAGTTCTGCTGGAACTGCGCATTCCTGATAAATCCATACCGCCATTTACATGGAGGTTTCTGCCCAACTCTCTCTTGGACCCGGTGTTTAGGGGAGAGCTGGCTGAGGCCATAGATGTATTCTTCGAAACTAATATTGGCTCGGTGGATAGCTTCGAGGTGGTTTGGGAGGCTTTCAAGATCTATATCCGGGGGGTCGCGATGTCGAAGCACTCGGGCATACTCAAGGCCATTCGGCGGAGATTGGCGGACCTTGAGAAACAGCTAGTCAGGCTGGAACGTAGACAGTGCGAACTGGCGGATATCACAGTGGGAGAAGAAATTAAGACCCTGCTTGCGGAATATCATGAAGAAGCAGATAGGGAGGTTAGCCACATGGGCAAATATGCCACTGACAGGGTGTATGGGGAAGGGGAGCGGCCGAGCGCAGTCTTGGCCAACCTTATGAAGGGTACAAATCATCGACAGCATATAACAGCGGTGAATTCTGCAGCTGGAGAACCGCTCACAGACGAGAGGGACATAGCTGATGTCTTTAAAGGCTACTACTCTGAACTGTACTCCTCCAAGTGCGGAGATCTGGAGGATGAAATTAATGACTACCTAGGCCATATTGAAATTCCCACATTGACTAACTCAGACAGGGAATTCCTCATGCATCCGATAGAAAAGGAAGAAATCCTTGATGCACTGGCCAGCATGAAGTCGGGCAGCGCCCCGGGAGCGGACGCCTTACTGCGGGCTTCTACAAAGCCTTTAAGAACCAACTACTCCCACACCTGTCGGCTCTCTTCGATGACATATGCATGGAGGGCAGCATGCCAAGCTCTATGAGGGAGGCACTCCTGGTTACCATACTGAAGCCGGGAAAGCCGCATGATCAGTGCAGCTCATACAGACCTCTATCGCTTCTGAATGTCGATACCAAGCTGTTTGCCACGGTCTTGGCCATCCGTTTGGCGCTCCTTGCTGATCGTCTGGTAGCCCCGGAGCAGGCAGGATTTATCCCTTGTAGGAACCTAGTCTACAACATACGTACGGTCCTAGGTACGATTCAGCATGTGAGACAAGATAGGAAAGCACTGGCTGTATTCCTGGATATGGAAAAAGCCTTTGACTCGGTGGAGTGGCCCTTCATGCGTATGGTACTGCAGCGTATGGGTCTAGGGCAGCCGTTTCTGCAGATGATGGGGGCACTATATCACGATCTGCGGGCTCGGCTCCGCATGGGAGACCTGGTCTCGGATTCCTTTCCTATCAGTAGAGGTACTAGGCAGGGGTGCCCTCTCTCGCCCCTCCTATATGTCCTGGTGGCTGAACCATTGGCGTGCGCTCTGCGAGAATACCACGGAAATGAGAGCATAGGATTCCCGGGCTATAATATTATAGTGTCGATGTACGCAGACGACACCCTGCTGTATGTACGCGACCCGGATAGCAACCTATCGTCGATACTCAGGGAGGTGGTTTGCTTTGGGGCGCTCTCTGGCTTAAAGGTCAATTGGAACAAATTGCTGGCCTTTCCACTGACACCGATTACTCAGCCAACGCCAATGGAATATCCGCTCCAGTGGCCCACAGATACGGTCCGCTATCTGGGAATTCAGTTACACACGGATGCGGAAATCCTTTTTAGAGCTAATTATGGTACTGCTGTCAGTAAGCTAGAAGACAACGTACTTACCTGGAGCAAACTTCCTTTGTCCTTAATGGGACGCATATCCATAATGAAAATGGTAGTGGTCCCCAGATTTTTGTTTCTGTTCATGACCATCCCGATGGTTCTCCCCAAATCATTCTTTGCACAGCTTCAGCAACAGATGACAAAGCTGGCCTGGGCGGGCGGACAACCACGTGTCCGGTGGCCGATACTCACTATGCCATACTCAATGGGGGGGCTCGGAGCTCCAGATTTGGAGGCATATTACCGTGTAGCTCAGGCGTCACATCTACACACTTGGCTACATGGGGACAGGAACATACTGCATGTCCGCATGGAGACTCTCTTTGCCAGCCCTAACTCACTCCCACATACAATCTTCCAATCGCTTGATCGCAGAACAGGATTATTGGATTCTGTAACAGCCACGAATCATGCATGGCATAGTCTCTTACAGATGCAGAGCGGCGTGCTGCTATACTCACCAGAGATGCCAGTAGACTGGGCCAGATGGTTGCCCCCGCTTAAAGAAAAGGGAGTGGTTCCTGCTTTACAGACACTGAATATAAAAACGGCGGGAGACCTATTCATTGATGGGGTCGCAAAGACATGAGATCAAGCTCTGGGAGCCCGTGACATGCCCCCACTCCTGACACGATTCCAGTATCACAGAGTACACCGCGCTCTCGGAGACCTGTTGGGCGGGGACATGGCGGAGCCCCCTGAGGTCCCTGAGCTCACATATGTCCTTAAAACTGCTTCTCCCCAGAAACTGTTGTCCAATCTATACAAACTAACGCAAGCGACCACATAACAAACATACACTAAGGCGCGATTAGCATGGCAGGCTGATTTAGACACTGTGATGGACGATGACACGTGGCTATATTGCTGCACTAACGCTAAGAAAGTATCACTCAATGGCAGACACAGACTGGTTCACTTTAAATTCCTAAATCGGGTGTACTACACCCCAGCTAGACTCTGCAGATATGGCCTGAGGGATTCTGCTCGCTGCGAGAGGTGCAGCGCCCCAGATGCGGACTTCCTTCACCTCGCTTGGCAGTACCCTGGCATCTGGGATTTTTGGGGATGAGAGGCCCATTGCCCACTCCTAAGCGCTGGACACGCGACATGCACTATTGCTGCACTCAATCTGAAAATTATAGTGAACTACAGCCCCCCACTAGCAGACCTAAGAACTTCTGGGGACTGTACCAAATCTACTTGGGGAACAGGGAAGGAACCGAAAGAGCCGCAGAGGGATAGTGTATTGTGTGCTATATAGACTGATGTGACAGGGGCTGGAGCTCAAAGTGTTGCCTCTGTATTGCTATTGCTGACTGTGCAAAATTTCCCTCAACAGACGTATAATTCCCAATTATGGTGAAGCGCCGTCTGCCCTGCTGTGGGTTGTTGGCTAAATGGCTGTGTATATACTAATTAGAAGGATGCAAAGATACCATGTACGCAGAGGACGTCAGAAATGTCAGATGGGGGGAGGGGGGATATTGAGCGGGACTGTTATTTTATCTTGCTGTTCTCAAAGTAAATGCAATAAAGAAATAAAAAAAGTAATCGCACATTCCAGTTGCAAAAATAGTGAGTTGGTAAGAATCCATTCACATCGCTATTTTTGCTAGTGAAGATGAAAGCCACCTTAATAAATTACAAACTTGACTTTTACTTGTTGCTAAAAAAAAAGTTATTAAACATGATCTGTCACTATTGCAGCATGTCACAATAAGATATATGCTTGACATCTCCATCAGATGTGTTGTACATAGCAAAGAAAACATAAGAGTGGATGGTAATGTCAACATATAACTGGAAGGGAGGGCGGCTGTGGGAAACCTGTCTTTTCTGGAAGATCCACCCAAATTGTTTGCCTTTTTCTGGACCTTAATTTTGCTGGCGTCAGAATTCTGTGCACTTTTCTATTTCTAGCCCATAATAAAGTGTTTTTAGTCCTACTTTAACTCTGGCTAAATTGACATATTCCTGGTTGGCAGATTCAACTTGCCTAGAAGTCCCTAGTACATGGTGTAAAAAGTATATCTAGGCCCTGGAAGTTAAATGCCACTTCTTGACTGCGATTCATAAAGGGGGTGGTGATGGACAGAGTATCTGAATTAAGCAGAACACTCCTACCCAGTCAAAAGATCAGGGCTTGATCCATCACCGTTTTTTAGCTCACTGCACCATCCCAGCTCAGAACCTGGCTACATGCAAATTAGTCTGACCCCGGTCCAGTGCATCATGGGAACAGGGCAAACCAAACTACCAAGCCAATTCTTTACTGGAAAGGAAACAAGCTTCCGGGGACCGGTTTCTGGCATTCCAGCCATCTTCAGCCCGGCTTGCTTGAATCCTGATGGTGCAGTGAGCAAGGGACTCACATCTGAGCATACCCTTCCACACTTGTGGGGCCAAAACGATTCATAAAGGGGGTGGTGATGGACAGAGTATCTGAATTAAGCGGAACACTCCTACCCAGTCAAAAGATCAGGGCTTGATCCATCACCGTTTTTTAGCTCACTGCACCATCCCAGCTCAGAACCTGGCTACATGCAAATTAGTCTGACCCTGGCCCAGTGCATCATGGAAGCTTGTTTCCTTTCCAGTAAAGAATTGGCTTGGTAGTTTGGTCTGCCCTGTTCCCATGATGCACTGGGCCAGGGACAGACTAATTTGCATGTAGCCAGGTTCTGAACTGGGATGGTGCAGTGAGCTAAAAAACGGTGATGGATCAAGCCCTGATCTCTTGACTAGGTAGGAGTGTTCTGCTTAATTCAGATGCTCTGTCCATCACCACCCCCTTTATGAATCGTTTTGGCCAATATAGGAGTGGAAGGGTATGCTCAGACATGAGTCCCTTGCTCACTGCACCATCAGGATTCAAGCAAGCCGGGCCGAAGACGGCTGTAATGCCAGAAACCGGTCCCTGGAAGCTTGTTTCCTTTCCAGTAAAGAATTGGCTTGGTAGTTTTGTCTGCCCTGTTCCCATGATGCACTGGGCCAGGGACAGACTAATTTGCATGTAGCCAGGTTCTGAACTGGGATGGTGCAGTGAGCTAAAAAATGGTGATGGATCAAGCCCTGATCTCTTGACTGGGTAGGAGTGTTCTGCTTAATTCAGATGCACTGTCCATCACCACCCCCTTTATGAATCATAACTTCTTGACTGCAGCACTTAATGTGCCATCCACTACAGTGGGAATGCAAATAAGGCTACAGGCCTACCCTGTGTAGGCTGACTGGTGCAGTGTAATACCTGCTTTGCCACCTGTTAAAATAACCCTTTTGGACAGGCGAAATCCTCCCTTTTAAATATTAGTAAGTCGTCCATGCAAGCCTTGTAGCACACAAGGTAGACGGCATGGTATCTAAAACTGGGGCATGTAAAAGTTAATATTACAATGTTCCTACAGTGAAAAGACCAAGAAAGCTACTGTAGGTGTGGCAGGCCTAGTCGTCCTATGTAGAAAACCAGAGTGTATATTAAATACTAATACTGCTTACTCTGAAAAGGGACCAGATAGGAAAATAATAATGATTTTAATATTTATTACAAATCCAATTCATTGGTGTTTTCGGATGTTTTATAAATATTAAGAAAGTAACTTTAATAATGCTACTTTTTCCCTGCCTGAAACTCCTGTAGGCAAATATGTATTAGCTCTCCAGCGGTAGCCCAGACAGTAAGTAGCGTTCAGTAGGTTTTACAATAGGTTTTACAATAGGTTGAAATGAAAGGGCAGATATGACTCCTCTGAGCACAACAGAATATGCAGGATGGGGCTGTGGGCTTCCCTCTGATAGCACAGTTTCAAATCCTGCTTCAAAAGTTCTGTGAGCCAAATGCAACATTTGGGGCACTCTTGAAACAGAGAGAACATGATGCCAAGACAATTCTTGTGGATCCCCTGTCTGATTGCTGAAGGACCCTGTTTTTGCCCTACCAGACATCTGTCTCTGGGTTTGTTGTGGGTACAGTGCTTGTTTCAAATTTGATTTTAATGTTAGATGTGGGAAGACACTATATTATCCCTATATATAATTATCATAGAATACTCCCTACACCCCGCCAGTCCTCAGAGCCAAGTTTAGTGACTTTTGCCATCTTGGATTTGCCTCGACGCATTGTCTTTCGGGCTGGTTTGCAGTATATCAAAAAGGACCTACTGCAAAGGTAGGTAAGTCAAAGTCTGGGAACTTTTACAAGGTTTGGTTAGGAAGAGGATGGGAGTCACCCACAACAACTATCTAGTGTGAGGCATAAATGCAGCATACTCAGGCACCCTCTTCAAAATTCTTCCTGAACCTGCAGAAGCACAAAAGAGGACTGGGCCTTACCTCTCAGATCTGAGAGGAACCCCAGTGGACTTCAATGCTTCCTCTTGTACCCAGGATAGGAAAGAGGATTCCAAGGGTGTAAGACATTGGAGTATTAGTTGAGAGTAGTAAGAACGTAGCTCAAATATTAGTCACAATCCTTTTCAGGGTGAACTATAACCGTCACTAAATAAACCTGTGCTTAACCCCTTGATAGCTAGTCAAAAAGCAGTCAGGCTTAACATAGAGGCAATGTGTAAATGGATTTATGCAAAGCTCCAACTATTAAAGTGAAAATACAATGCAAGAAATATCCTAATTTAGAAAAATAGAGGCCATTGTAATGAATAAAATGACACCACAAAAACTAAAATCCAAAAGTAGAACGGGTCAAATACAGGGACCGGGTGAACTTTGGAAACACACAAAAGATGATGGAAGACTGCTTGCAATAAGTCTAACCACTGGCAATAGCTCTGGGTAGCACTCCAGCCCTTTGTTCTTTTGCTCACCATGCCACTTAAGTTTGGACCCAGCCATATGCAAATCGGTCTTCACCCTGCTCCTCATGGGAACAGTCCAACCTCAACTGCCAAGTCAGGTCCTCCCTGAACCATAACAAAAATAACACAGGACCATTTTTAACCTAGTTATAGGCTCATCAGTCAGGCACAGCTTGGTTCCAGTGACACAGTGAACATGGGATCCAAATCTGGGCATACCCATGCTACTTAGGTAGTACATGAAAGACACAAAAGGTGATGAGCGGCTCAGCATAGCCTAACAGCAGAAAATTCTCCACATGGGCACCTCTTCCGGCCCTGCCACCAGACCCGCCCAGAGGCAGGCGAACTTTGCCTGGCTTCCGGGTCAGCGGCCATTTTCACTCGGGTCACGGCGGTGATCTCTTCTTCGGCGCAAATGTGGGGTGGGCACCCGCAAAGGCAGACAACCCGGGGTGGCACCCGCATTATTATTTAAGCGAATCGGCCATGTGGGGTGGGCACCCACACTCTAGGCACCATGGAAGAATCCATCACGGCGGGATTCCCCCGATCAAGTCGAGCAGCCCAGCGCTGCGGCGTCCTCGTGCTCCTTTTCCTTGGGGCAAATTAGCATGAAAGCGCTCACGAGGAGCTAAAGTCCTGCAAGAGTCCAAGTGGCATAGCTGGGCCCAGGGAGGCCCGCACACAGGGTACTCCAGCAGGGAGGCAGCCCCCATGGCGGTTCCTCCTGGGCCCCAGCAGCAGCAATCCCCCAGTAAGGCAGGAACAGCACCAGCACAAGAACTGAACTGAACAACTTCATGGGGTCAAAACCCCTATATTTATAATAACATTAACATTTCCTTTATTTAAAGGGCAGGGCATGGAGGATCCATATGCAACTGGTTCAGAGGGGAATTGGAACACTTTGTTTTGCAAGCTCCTCTTCCCCTTTGTCAGGTGGGGGCTTGTCATCAGACACACCACAGGGGGCGGAACCAGCATTCACTAGGGCAGGCACCCTCCTATTCAGAGTCAGGGGATTACCCTACCCACTACTCCCAGCCCAGATGTCCTACTCAGCCCAACTCTGACTTACCCTGCCTCTCCTGGAGCCACACACACCTCTCAGCCCCTGTCACTCACAGGCCAGACATGCAATTCACATCAGACAGGAAGACACATAACACACAGAAATGCCAAATTCCAAAAGTGGCATTTCTCCACCAGTCATCATAAATGTGAACACACCATTGTGCAGTGCTAAAGTGCCCAGAGGCCAAAAACCACCAACACCATGTCTCATTAACAAAAAGGCCTTTTGGAGTACATAAAGTAGTACACCAGAAGAACGACTTCACATACAATAAAAGAGAATTCACACACCTACAGCCAGAGAGCAGCAACTCTCCTATCTATTCTATACACATGTATGTATAGTATTTAGTAGTAAATGTAGACGAGAAGGATTATATACTGGGTAAAAATGATGATAAAATGAGTGAGGATAAGGGTAATCTATGGAGAGGGTTAGAAAGGGATAGGTTAATATAAAACACATCCATATACTAGTAAGACAATTGCTATTCACAAAATACAGTTCTACTACAGTCCTAACAGTGACAAAACAATCTGAAATGTACTCCAGCCATGCATACACAAGTCAAGCATCACACTTTGCCAACCACTGGTACTGTAACATAGGGGCATGTTTTCAAGAAGGGTGTTAGAATTATCGCCGCTTTAGCGGCAGGAAACTGACGCTAAAGCAGCGATAATGGGCTTGATAATATGCCCTTGAGAATTCCCATAGAAGCCCATGTTCACACCAGAACCAAGCCCATTATCGCCGCTTTAGCGGCAGTTTCCTGCCGCTAAAGTGGCGATAATTTTAACACCATTTCTTGATAATATACCCCATACTTCCTTAGAAACAATGAAAGTAGACTTTATAGCAATAATACCCCATGAAAATAATGTAAAATGAATCTAATTATCTTTTATATTTAAATAATATATGTAAATTTAATTGGAGGGAGCTATTTTTTAATGGAAGTAAAGCATCATGTGGCAGCGCACTGTCATTTACAGATGACACTGTTTCCATTGAAATGGCCACTACATTTCCAAAAATCTACAGTTTTACTGCTAAACCTAGTTGCACACAAATGATAATGTGTGCAAATTGGGTTTCAGTGAATATTTATCATTTGTGCATCACCAATTACATTGATTTGCTTTGATCCAATTAAAATCTTTGCTTCCATCACACTTCAGAAAGAGAAAAAATTACATCCTACAGCCCCGCGTTTCACATTCTCTGTATTCCGGCAACATTCTCACATAATTCACTTTACTCTTCTTTCTCTGTGTGAGGATCTGAGTGTACTATATGATAATGCTGTTGGGCCTTATCGTGGAGTACACTCACAGATACCATTCTGTGTCCAGTCAGTATTGTTTACTTAACCTTAGCTCATCTCTGGGTAGATGTGGCTGCGAGCAGTAAGGCTTGGCAAAGATACTCAGGACCATGTTTATGACCCAGTTTGCATTGCCCTTGCAGCACGTAAGATGGTGCAAGAGCGATGCAAACCTAAAGTCATTTTTTTGAAGACACGCAAAGAAATTTTGCATGGCTCAGAATGGCTTCGAAAATATTGAGCAATGCAGCACAGCGCATATCGCTGTGTTGCATTACTCTGCGAAAGGAAAGCATTCCATGGGCATTATGTAGGTGTTCCAGTGCAAGCCCCATGATTTTTGATGCATTACCAGATTTAGCGAACTTGGCAATGCACAGAAAGGATATGCCTCCTCTGGTGAGGCATAACAAGGAGAAATATCTCTATTTTTCCTAATTTCTCCCCGCTTCTTCCTTTATTTCTCTCCTCTATTTCTCCCCGAAATATATCTATTTCGACCTGTTTTTTCCTCTTTCTACGTGTGCTGCATTGCAACACACATAGAAAGAGGAAAAAGCCTCTTAGGATTGTTTTTGTGCAGGAAGGCACCCCTTCCTGTACAAAACAATCCTACCTACAACACAGTCACCCTGAAACCATAGTGCAAGGGCAACTGCGCTGGCACTAGGCTGCCAAAAATGTGCAAGGGGAAAGGGCCGAAAAGTGCCATTTTGGACAATTATAGTGCATTCTTGCTCTTTCCCTGTAATTTAGGGCAGCGCAGCAAGGTGACTTGTTGCGCTGCTCTGCGCCACAAGAGTCATATCCCTTAGTGTAAGGCAATTAACAGCATCAAACAACAGAATAACAAAATCACACACCAATAAAAAGACACAACAACAAGTCACATTGATCATCAAAATCCGCCAGAGGGTTCCAAAGATACAGGTTTTAGAAGCTTTTATCACTTTTAAATGCAACCACAAACAAGCATTTGGTCAACGAAAAGTTTGTAAACTTTTCAAATGTTTGCAAGAGTTAGTGCAAGTACGAGTATTCCGGCCTCGGTTGGGTGACCAAATCTGGCAGGGAAAAGGTCTAGGGGACCAGGAATAATACTTCGGACAGTTACCTGGCCAGCAGAACGTTTTTGAATCAAGTTCCAAACTTTACAGGATGCCCGCCATAGACTTCAGTGGAGTGGTCCTGATACTGAAGGATGAAGGCAAAGATCCTCAAAAGGATGCTCCAGTTGTGGTGCGGTCAATGGTGGTGCAGTCTGTGGTAGTTCCTCAGTATGTGGGTTATGTGGGGCAACGTTGGCCACAGAGATCGGGGTCCCTCGAAGTCTTCTACATTGCAGTAGTCGAACAGCTAATGCTGCACTACTGGTCTGGTTGTACCGCGGTTGGATGTATACATTTAGTGGGGGCTGGTGTCCCTTCGATATGATGAAGGTGTCCGCGCCAGTCCATGGCCAGGTGCCAGTAATTATGCTAGATTCCCCCAAGGTAGGACTCACACCTCAAAGATCAATGGGAAGATCACCTTTTCTAGACAGGAGCTATTAAATCTCGCTGACCATTCTGTCAGACAGGACTGCTCTGACTCATTGATCCATTGCTGTAAAAATCAGTTTCCCTTATGCCTGGAAGGTCCTATCTCATGCCGGAGTTGTAGGTTTCATAACCTTTCCGCAAATTTAAACATACTCCCTCAAAGCACTCAAGATACAGAGGAAATCCAAGCTGACTACATTTGGAAAGCCTTTCTAGCCAACGTTCGCTCTTTGCCCAAACATGCAGCCCACATCTGGGATTTTCTTTCCTCTTCGAACCCGGATCTTGGGTTCCTCACAGAAACATGTCTAAAGACCACCTCCGCCCCAGCCATTGCAACAGCCTTGCCTGAAGGATATAGGATCCTAAAATTAGATAGACCCAAGAAAGCAGGGGGAGGGATTGCTATTATTTATAAAGACCCCATAAAAGCCAATATTCTGGATCAACACCTGAGCAACAATTTAGAAGTAATTATGTTTAGAATAGATCTTCATTCGCAACTTAGTTGGAAAGGCGCACTTGTCTATCACCCTCCGGGCTCCGTTGCCGACTCGATCTCAATTCTTTTAGAGATGATTTTGCCCCATGTCATCTCCACTAATAGATTTATTCTTCTGGGTGATTTTAACATCCACAGTGAAAACTTACTAGAACCAGAGACCCTGGATTTCCTTAGTGAAACATCTCCTCTAGGCCTTATCAAGAAAAACAACACATCTTCACATAATGCAGGCCATATTCTAGACCAAGTACTTTCGAATTCCCTGGATTTAATTTACAAACAAATGCTCCCTCTAACCTGGTCTGATCATATTATGATCACATTTGACCTTGTGGGACCCAGGGCAAACGTACCTAACAAAAAGCCAGGCTCCCGCTGTTTTAGGCAATGGCACAAACTTTCGCCAGTGTCCTTCTCAGAAGCTTTCCATGCCTTCCCACAGTCTTCCGATAGTACAGTCGAGGAGCACATTAAATCCCTTCACGTTGCTATTAATCTCACATTAGATGCCACCATACCTATAAAAACGTTTTCCACCTTAGCACGTCGCCCCCAGGCTCTCTGGTACACACAAGAACTGAAGACAGAGAAAAGCAGATGTAAGGCACTGGAACGTATCTGGCGCCGCACTAAAGCACAATCAGACAGGGACAATTTTAAAGAGCTGTTGAGGAAATATCATAAGAGTCTTAGAAACACCCGTAAAAAGCACATAGTATTACAACTGGAGCAAGCTGACAATACCTCCAAAATGCTTTCTCAGATTCTTAATTCACTGGTTAATCCCATAGCCTGTAGCCCTGAGGACGAACCATCCCAATTACTTTGCGATAATATTGCCAATCATCTGACTCAGAAGATTGAGGATATCTACTCTAAATTTTCCTGTCCCAGCTCTCGAGAGATAGACACAGATTTACTACTCACTAGCCCCTACAAGCACACCCAACCTTCACTAAGTGTGTTTCCCCTTCTTACATATATAACTACGGGGAGAAAGTCAGTCTAAGAAATGACAAAGAAACCTCAAATGCTCAAAATAAACTTCTCACCAGGTCGACATAGCTTGCCCAAACACTGGCATGAGAAAAGTCTCCATCAGCCCACCCATTTGGCGGAGCCTCGTCATCTGGAAGACTATGAGAGGAGGGTCAAATATAGCCAATGTTGCTCTAAGGTTAACATGAATGGAAACTTGACCTCGTACTCTCAGAAGTTCTCAGCCACAGTTGTTGTTCAAAAATATGAGACCACTGATGGAGTGCAGTGCAAGTGAATAATGTGTGTGAGATAAAAATGACTAAAAGGACAAAAATATGTTTATTAAGTATTGTGCTGATGCCATAAATAAAAACCGCCTGATAGTATTGAAAAAATTAACTATCTCCTGGCAAAGAGTGAGGTCAACATGTTTCAGCCGTGCGGCCAAATTGCCCGGCTTTCTTCAGGACCTTAATGATGTTAATTGCTACTGCAGGAAAAATAATGATAAGTGAAGTGTATTTATACATCTAATTTTCATAAAGAAGTAAACAGATCAGTGGTGTATTACCACCCTACCAGGTACAAATCCAATGTGTACGTAGATGAGATCTATCTTTTCATTCCCAGCTTTCTGTGGGAGTAAGCCTCCCCTCACCCGGCAACTGCTCGGTGGTTGAGGCCCTGCTCTGTCCTTCGGTACCTCTTAGCAATCCGGAAGCAGGATTCTTACTACAGGAGAAACCGAAATCCTTCTTAAATCGGCTAAGTCAGGATCCCCTAAAGACCTCATTCCGGCGAAAATTGTAAAAACCCTTGCAACGGAACTGGCAGAACCCCTAGAGGTGGTTTTTAACAGATCGATTATTGAGGGCAAACTTCAGAAGGAATGGAAAGACGCACAACTCATGCCAATTAGGAAAAACTTCAAACTTCCACCGGATGTTATTACAAACTATCGGCCCATCTCCTTGCTTCCGTTATATAGCAAGTTGCTGGAGAAACATATTAATAAACATCTCTCATCTTTTGTTGAGATCTTAAATTGCCTAGACTATACCCAGTCTGGATTCTGGCCCCGTTATAGCACGGAATCTGCTCTGGTCAATGTCCTAGATGATGTCAGATTGCAAGCGGATGGGGGTCGAGCAGTTATTCTTATACTGTTCGACCTATCCGCCGCTTTTGATACCATTTCCCACCAGATCCTCCTAGATAGACTGCACACCATAGGCATACAGGACATGGCCTTGGAATGGCTGACAGATTTCCTTAAGGATCGAACTCAAACTGTGAATCTCGGCCCCTTCAAAGCAAAGACCACCGCGGTAACTAAAGGAGTCCCACAGGGCTCATGTCTCAGCCCTACCCTTTTTAAAATTTATATTGCCCCTCTGGCCGCTCTGTTTAGGAAGATTGGGTTTATCCCAGTCTCCTACGCAGATGATACACTGCTGCTCCTGGCCTACGATACCGATGCGCCTAATATCCAAGAATTTTTTTTCTGAAGGGATGCTCAAAATTTCTGCATGGATGAGTCAGAATTTCCTTCAGCTCAACACTAGCAAAACGGAAATCATGCTATTCACGGAGGCAGTTACAAGTTGGCCCCTGAGTTGGTGGCCGGAAAAATTAGGGATGACCCCACCCCCAAATCGGTGGTAAAGAACTTAGGGGTACTAGTAGACAATAGGCTAAACATGGATGAGCACATAGTATCCACCAAACGGTCGAGCTTCCATGTTCTAAGCCTATTGCGGAAAGTTTTCCACTTTCTGCCCCTGTCCACTCGCAAGACTCTTATACACGCTCTAGTTTTGAGTCAGTTGGATTTTAGCAACACCCTTCTTATCTCGGCCAAAGATTCTGCCCTTCAGACCCTACAGGTGGTTCAAAACACTGCAGCCCGCCTGGTTACCAACGCCCCTTGTCGCACCCCCTCCCTCCCTCTCCTACACAAACTTCACTGGCTTCCCATTCATAAACGTATTTATTTTAAAATGTGTATAGTTTTTAAAGGCCTCCATCAGCTTGAACCTACATATTTATCCAACAAACTGACCACATATATCCCCTCGCGCAGGCTCCGCTCGGAAGGTAAAGGCCTCTTGGTCATCCCCCGCTTTAAGAAAAACAAGTGGGGAGGGAAAGCTTTCTCTCACCTGGCGCCCAAAATGTGGAATCAGCTACCTGAGGCACTACGCCTTACCCACGACTACCTCAGTTTTAGGAAGAAATTGAAGACATTTCTGTTTTAAATACCATGAGCTTATATTTCTATGTCCACAGCGCAGAGATACCCCATGTGGGGCGATTCAGGCGCTTTATAAATCATCTAATAATAATAATCCAGAATCTGACAGCACTCCTGGGTCTGGTAGACACAGGAGCAAGTTTTGGCTATCTTGCATTTGTCTATTGTCATGCATGGCGACTGGTAGCGGCAAAACTTCTGCAGTGGCTACCAACGTGTCCTTTTGCTCTATTTCAGCTCCTGTAATCTTAGAGCTGGGTCCAGGGTATCAGCCGACTACTCCTTGGAGTCACTGCTGTGGGTGAAGGTGGGAATCAAGTTTTTCCAATGTCAGGACCCTCAGGCAAAGTTCCAATCCCACTAGCCCAAAAGTGCAGCAGGTTCAGTCCTCTTGATGGTGCAGCCTTTTTTTGTGAAGTTCAAGGGTAAAAGGGCAGTCCTTCTTCGGTTGTTTCTTCTTTGCCAGTGTGAACTGATGGGCAGGGTGCCAGTGGTTTCATAGTTATCTCAGGAAAGAGCCCTGAGGGTATCACATGGTCACTAGCCAATGAATGACTGGGTCTTAACTTACCTAGTGATGAGTTTCCTGTGATATGGGGCATCTGGCTATCCCTGAGTGCCCCATTCTTGCCTCTTACAAAATGGCACACCCTTTAATTGTCAGGAGCAGAGTAGCTCACCCTAGAGGTGTGGCTACCAGTGGGCTATACACCCAAGTGATAACAGGTTGGGCACAGGTTTCCCTTCCTTGGCTCTGTCTCCTAATTGTCTGCAGGAACAAAAGGCATCCTCCTCAGGGGTCTTGTCACAAGCAGTTCTTCAAAGGTGACTTCCCCTTTGAAGTAGGGAGGGGGCACGTGACCCCCCTCCCCGAGCCCAGGGAGGCCCTAGGAAGCAAATACCCAGGGTTTCATGTCCTAACTACCTGAGCCTTAATAGGCCCTTCAGACCCCATATCCTGGGGCCAATTGCCATAAAACAGGGAAAGAGCCCTTATTGTTTTTAGGTGGGTGCCTCGATGCCCACCCGGGAGACCCGCAATGGCCCCAGACGGCTCCCCGCATGTTACAGTAGACTGCATTGCTACTGCCGCGCTAAATAAGCTGCTTTTGTGTTTTCATGCCCACAGGAGCCTGGCCGGGAAACAAAAGTCTGCTCTCACCCAGTGGGAGAATTTTTTAAGCACCCTCCAAGTGAGGACACATTTGCCTTCCCTGCCTACTCTCCTGCTGGCAGGGAAGCAGTGTTTTATGCCACCAGGTGGCAGATTTTAAAATGCTCCCTTCGGGTGGAGGCAAACATTTATATGCTACAGCTTGGGAAGGGAAACTACTGTGCCCTGTGGGTAAGTTCCCTGCGACACTGTCGGTGAGCCAACCCCAGTGGATGAGGTCCCTGGGGCCTTATGAGGCTCAGGGAGCTTTAAGTTCTGTTCGGCTGTAGTGCGACATATATATATATATACAATGTTTTTGAGCATTATTTGGTTAAAACTCATGAACGTATTTGCACCAAATCACAAAAGGTGCTCTTTCTAGACCAAGATTCAGCTATGTGACAAATATGGTGTACCAATATGGTAGTTACCTGCTACTGTATAAACCATAAAGCAAACTAACACACTAATTGAATGATATCATCAGTGATGTCATCAATGATGTCATTTGAAATAACATTGGTGATGTCCTAAATGATTTCATAGAGAATGTCATAAGTGGTGTAATATGTGAGGTCATAATCAGTGCATGGGGGCACAAGTTAAAGTTAGCTCTGCTAACTATACCCGGTGAATTTCTGTGGTTTATTTTTAGTTCAAATCGTTAATGTTACCGCCGAGATAATTGTCTAACTATAACGTTGCTTTTACCTTTGTTTTTTCTGTGAATTTCTAAAAAAAAGAACTTTTCAACAAAAAAAGCTGTTTAAATCATGCCTAACTGTAATGTTATTTAAAACTTTGTCTTTTTACGGTAGATTTTAGTTTTTATTTTATTTAAAGTAATGTTTTATTTCCAAGGTGCACATAGTAAGATGTGGAGAGGAAGTATCCTGTCTGTACCCATCCCTTCCAAGGGGAATGATTTTGTAAGGTAGTCTATGGGAAGAGACTGCATTGTTTGCTGAAACCTCTTTATTGACTGATATGTGAGCACAATAGGATGTGATAGAGACTAATTTCCATGCTTATACTCTTTTCCAGAAAAATAGGGGTACCTAGTAGAATATGAGCGGGGGTGTCGTCTCTGCTATGTGTTATATTAGAGTGTAGGAAGGAACTGGCCTCTCTACAAAGGAAATCCTGATGTGCGCCGTGGGCTTATCCGGCGCACATCAGGATTTCCTTTTGGACGTACCCGTCCTTGCACCCGCTTCATCTTACGGAATCGTAGGAGTCACGGACATTTAACACGCCATGCTTCACATGTACGAGTTTGTTTCAAACTATTGATTTTCAATTACCACACATTATTTGTCCTTCCTGATGACTTAAGTTAGATACCTACTCGAATTCCGCTTGAGAGTCTCCACATACAGACGTGACGTCCTTTTTTACTTGTCCTGGGCCCTGTCGGGTCGGAAGTATCACCGATAGAGCGACCTTTCATTTTGTACCCATCTGGTACAGCCCTGAAGAGTCGTAGGCAGACTGTGCCATACGCGACGAAACACATGTCGGCTGGTCTTTCCGTGTCGGAACAATAAAAGACACCACATCAACGCTGGATCTAACGTGTTACATACCATTTATTTGTGTTCTGTACTAGCTTTTGTCTCTACAAATACTGTTAACCACGACTACCTTATTATGTTTATTATCTGAGTGTGCATGGGCATTGTGTTCGTTATATTCTAAAGTACTGACTTGGGTTAGTACTTGTCTGGGGGGTTATAGGGCTTGTCCCCTCACCCCTTTTGCACCTCGCCATAGGGATACCCCATACATTGATCACTAGCGTTACCTTTAAGCTGTGCGCCACTTCCTAAAAACCCTCGCTCTGTCCCACCTTTGTTTTCTATGATGGCTGTCTATATCACATTCTTGAGAAAGGTAGATAACTCTTGTGACTCTTCTTCTTATTAAATTATAAACATGTTTATTAGGGTAGAGATATCAACTGCCATCTATGCTAAGATTAAAATAGAGGATAAGACCACTGCATGATAAGGTATGGTTAAAAACTACAATCATCATTTACATTTTTCTTGAGAGTGTATGTGCTTTATGTTAGAGTGTTAAAATTAACTCAACTTTCTATTGAGACTTATACACAGGGTAACACGTGTGCATCGTAGAGTATGGGGATGCACAATTCTCTCCATCTAGATCCCTGCCTTCAATGAAGTAGCTACATAACAAAATGTGAAAAAAGAAGTCTCCTCTGAACTAAAACAAACTCTGTGGCTGCTTGAAAGGGACTGCTTCTGTGCAGATATCTATTTCCAGATTGAAAAGTTTGTGTGGGGACAGTCTGAGCTGTTTGTTTACACTTCCTTGCAGTATGTTCACTGTGCACAGCAGGGTTTAGTGAGCAATTGATGTCTCTGCTAAAAGTTCTTCCCTGAGTAACAACACTTTGTAGTATGGCTTGTAAAGACACTTTGCCTTCTACAGATAATTGTCTATTGTGTCACAGCTGTATATAGTATGAAGAAGAAACGGCCTATTTGCTAAGAGGTGTCTCTTTAAGCACAGCTGTATGTAGTAGACTATAATAACACTGTGGCTTCTGTGCTCAGACCACTGTCTTCAACACTGAATGTTTGTATTGGGTTGTGGAAAAGGTGTCATGACTCCACTGGCACTTTTCTTTTCAATAATTAGTCTGTGTAGTAGATTATATACAGGAATGTGCATGTCTACTAAGATCTTTCTCTTGTGTCAGAAGTGTGTGTATAATCCATACAAGTAATGATCTCTAACCTAAGACATCTTGTAACAGATATGGGTGTGTGTAGTAGGGTATGACAGCATTCTTAGTTTTCTCTTTAGACTACTTACAAGAGTAATACCTGTTGATGTTAGGGTATAGGTAGAGACTAGACTGTTAAGTAACAGTGATGCTCAGAAAAACAACAGTTTAGTGGAGTACGTGAGGAGAATTGTCTGCTCAATGAGAGACGTTACTTGAGTTAATTTTATTTATTTATTTTATTTATTTTAAAGGTTTTATATAGCGCTGGCTAGGTCCGGAGGTATCAGAGCGCTTTACATGAGCATCAGACCATAGCTACGGGTTACATCGTTACGAAGGTACATAGTTATTAGAGCATGGCAACATAATTACTTGTAAGGTCAAGATAAGCAATAAGCACAAATAAGAAGGGGAAAAGCAGGCAGGGGGAAAAATTAATGGGAGGGGGAAGGAGCTGGGGAAGTAGACAGGTAATGAAGGCGGGAAAGAGGAGGCGAGGGTGAAGGACACCGCATGGAAAGAGGAGGGGAAGGGTGACGAGGACACAAACTGGTAGACGAGTCAAAGCAATGTCCAAAGTCCAGTAAACAGTGATCTTAGTTGTGGGAGGCTCCCTTTATGCAGTGGACTCTCTCAGAAGGGTCTCTGAGACTCCAAGGCCTACATACTGGATCCTATCGCAAAAAGGGGAGAGGGAGTGCTTTGGCAAGGGGTGCCATACCAACACATTTGTCTCGAGTATAACAGTATTCATTGGGATGATAGAAGTGTATTATAGAACATACTGAAGAAGTAAGAGCACGAGCCTGGCCTCCTTCTTTAATGGTGAGTGTTTTTAGTAGTGTATAGAGAAGAACTAGTCTTTGGTGTATGTAGTAAGGTGTGGGGATAGACTACCCTGTCTAAGGATAGTGTTCTTACGTCTACTATATGTATTTAGTATAGTGTCTAAATGTATACACTAAAATTGTTCATGTCTCCTCAGGGTGGTGGCTATTTGCTCTAGAGAATGTGCAGTAAGTGAAGATTATGGTAAAAGGTCTCAATAAAGGGACAATGGTGTATGGTAGTATCTATAATGACTGACTCTGTTCTTCAATCCTATATCTTTTTAGATCTTCCTATCCTTATAAAAAGAGAACATATTATGTTATTTATATTGTGTATATGTAACTGCTCTAATGATATTATTAAAGTTACTGATTACTGAACTGAATTTTGGGTATTCCCAGAAATGACACTCACATTGAATATATCTTGCTTTCATATATGACATATGTTTTAATTGGAATACAGAGAGTATGTATATGTGATGAAATAACAGTATTGCAGACTCATTGAGCTATGGGGAAAAATACATCATTAATATTTTTAATAAAGAACATATCTTAAAACTATGTGAAAATACAATACTAAAAGGCACTTGCTGAACATCACTGTCAGTAAGTCATTATTGTAATGTTACTTTCTAAAATAACCCTATTAGCAAAGTAATCTGCTCTAAATTCATAAGTATTAAATAATTTTAAAGAAACTTTATTTATTACTATTATAAAAAAAGGTAATTCATTACATAGTTGTTATTCTTGGTAGGCCTCATAATGACAATTAACTTGAACTTTCACACATTTTCTTGCTTGTTTATATATAAATAAATTCTTGTTATTATTGTTTCTTATAGAACTTTGGTTTAAAAAATATAGGATAAGATTGTGGAAGTTTTCAGGGTACACTTTGCTTTACTGTAAGTTATGTGTCATTACATTCATTTAATCTAGATGCATTTTTAAGGTAAGCAGTGCAATGATCAGAGTTGATCAATTGTCTGTGGTGAAAAATAATGGCAACAGCAGAATATGTTTTCTTTTAACTTGATATTTGACCAGCTTTAAAGATGGTGATGTTAGTGTTTGTTTTACTGCCATCTGCTCCACACCTCTGTTGCTTGAGAAGAAGGTACTTTGAACTGCGTCGCAAAACTAATGTAGACAACACTTCTGATCTGCAATCTGGACAGGAGTTATTCTGCCCAGCTTTAACCAAATACTGTTCAAAAGCTACTAACTTGTACTCTGGCACTGTGAGGGACACGAATCACTCTGAACCAATGTGAGTTCTGACCTGAATAGGAACAATTAAGACACTCATGATTCTATGACTAGCTTGTTCTAAGAAAGTTATTAATTGCAATTCCCTCCTTTTCTAGTACATTTAGCACTATCACTAAAAATTCCTGTGCTTCCTGTTGCACATTCAGAGTGAACTATGAACCACCATTATAGTGATCAAAGATATTGCGTATAAATGCGGTTGAAAAACACACGTGTTTCAGTCTGCACTAAACTGATCAGAGCTGTGAAAGCTTGTCCGCTGAAGGTTTTCAACCACCAGTTGTAGGTGGAATAGAACATAACCACTACATTACTGTAACATGTAACTCCTGAAATTTTTGAAAATGCAAAACCTATTACATTCTTGACTTCATTAGTTATTAACTTTCATGAAGTCTTTGTAGATACTTCACTTAGTTAGTACTTTTTTGCTTCCTATAACTTCTTGTTTCTCAACAATTGGATATAAGCTCAGATGAGGAACATATAGCCCTCACAAATGATTGTATTTTATCGCACATGACTCAGTCAACATTTACTCTGCTCTCATCAAACTGAAGAAGGTACAATTCTGAAATTGACCTAACCCTTGATAAAGCAGCATAATACATGCCTTCATTTAATACTGTGTGACCTATCATTGTTGCATCTAAACTAAATCCTTGAGATTTGTGAATGGTGACAGGATAGGCCAGACACAGAGGAAACAGTTGTCTTCTCCCATAGAGGTCTTTTATTAACAGGAATCTAGCAGCGTATTCACCTATGGTTTTGCCCTGTTCAGTGTGATCAAATATACTCATGCTCTGTTCTATTGGAATATGTAACACAGTCTATCTAATTCCCCATTGCATCATTTACTTATTCCTCCTCGACTTTGAGATTTTGCCGTAAAATTAATCAGCAATTTTTACAGAGATTAAGGGCCAGATGTAGGTAACTTCAATTTACTGACTCATAAATACCGAATTTTACCGATTCGGTATTTATGAATCGGTAAATATGAAGGTAGGAGATGTAGGTATTTTTTAAATTAGAAATACCGAATCGGTAACATTCGGTATTTACCGATTCGGTACATACCGAATCGGTATTTTCTATTGATTCCTATGGGCTGTGAAGCCCATAGGAATCAATGGGAAATACCGATTCGGTATTTACCGAATCAGTAAATACCGAATGTTGCAAGGGTGCGGGGGGTGTCACTTTGACACCCTCTAGCACCCGAAGTAAAGGCATGTGTGACATGTGGCACACATACATGCCCTTAGGGCATGTCTGTGTGTCACATTGCACAGTGTGCATGCACAGATGTGCATGCACACCTGGATTCGGTATTTTACCACACAATAGGATTGTGTGGTAAAATACCGACTCTTAAGGGCCTGTGACACTCTCAGGAGTGTCACCTACATTTTGATTTACCGAATCGGTAAAATTACCGATTCGGTATTTTACAGAATCGGTAAATTTACCGAATCGGTAAATTTACCGATTCTGTAAAATAATGGCCCCTATATGCCAATTCCTAAATACCGGTCGGTAACGGCCGAAATCGGCCGTTACCAACCGGTATTTGGGCTCCTACATCTGGCCCTAAGAGTCTTTTCTAAACCAGCTGTATGTGAAACTGTTTTCTCTAGTGATTCATGTTTTTTACCACCGATTAGCATAGTGGTAAGTTTAAACTTTGATGTTCAATTTTATCTTAACTATTAAGACGCACAATGTTTTTCCACATGGAGCAAGTTAAGTTGAGGGCACTCATTCAATTTGGGCATGAGTCACACAATCATATTTCGCTTTACAGAAGCAGATGAGTCATTGTGTGGGAACAGAAAGCTAACCATGTGAGAAGCAAGAGCGTTCTTTGTTTCTTTCCTAATAATTCCAATTCTCATATCGTTTAAATTATTGCCATGCTCCACATCTGCAGCGTACTGAAAATGTAACCACTTGTTAACATTTCCAATGCATCTAACAGCGTTTTTGGTTTTGTCATGAAGCAGTTTCTTAAAATCTGTTTGACCTTTCACAGTAGTCAACTGTAGAATATCTCCCAAACTATGACATGCTTACCAATAAACAGAACATAATATACAGCTCTGAGGACCTCCTGCTTCTAGAATTAGGTTTGATGCCATACTAACCTCATCAATAATAAGGACCTTCAATTATTTCAGAACCCTGGAGACCTCATGAAAAACATCACCACATAATTTCAATTACTCTAAATAAATTGTTGTCATGATGCACAGGCAAAATAAGTAGTCAATGCAATGTGATTCTTTTAATGTTATAAGCAGCTAGTCCAGTAGCGGCAGTCAGAACACATGAAGGATCACAACTAGTCTTCGTGTGAACACATTCAGTCACCATCAGAAAACATTTGCCTGTACCTGCCTGACCATTAAGAAGAGTGCAGGCCTGGATGTTGTACATGAACATTCAGACTTATAGTGTAAACATAACTAGCTGTTTCTGATTCAGTTGAGCTATCAGCTTTTTGCATTAATGCTTCCAATTCTCACTTGGCACATGGCATTTTCTACTTCATTCATAGCTAAGCATGCCTCATTTTCAATGATATGCTGGCCAAGGGGATCTTGATTATAAGGGCCTGAGCTCTAGCTGTCTTGTGATCTGTCCTTTGCTACCTCTATAGCAAATACTAAGACATCACTCTTGCATATGAGTTGCTTGATAAATCAAACTATATCATGCTTCTAAAACAAAGAATACACCCAGTGTCACTCATTTCGCGTTTAATTTTTCAAGTGGAGAGGCCTAGTCAAAATGTTTCCCATCTTCTTATCACTTCCTACTGTTTTTGGCACATTACTGTCATCTCTTCTTCAAAATGGAATAAACAGGAAGCAGTTTTACCACCACATCCTGAAAAGCACCAAATGTTTGGTAGTTTTCTGACATGTAATGGTAGGAAAGAAAGTCTCTGTAAAGTATATTACTTGGAAACTGTATAAAAAACCAATCAGCAGACCAATGAAAAAACAATACCACATGCGGACAACCGGCATGTTGTGGCACTTAAAATCTATGCATCCCCATAGACCTGCTTGTGCAGAGATACATAGATGTTCTGAAATAGGGAGCAGTTCATGACCCTTGTTAGAAATGGGGGCCTCTAGTTGGTAATGGTATGTACCCTGTCCAAGTAGGGACCCTTCCTTCTAGTCAGGGTAAGGGAGTTACACACCCAAGATAACCCCTGATCACCCCCTTGGTAGCTTGGCACGAGTAGCCAGGCCCCTTCTCAGAGGCAATGTGTAAGGCATTTGTACATACAACACACAGTAACACAGAGAAAACACTAGAAATGGACACCACACTAGTTTAGTTTAGTTTAGGAAAGTTTGTCCATAGAACTCTATGGATGTGTTCATTTTTAGCACAAAATACCTTTGATGCATCAAAATCTAAGACAAAAAATAGTCATAAAGAAGGGAAGCATTAGAAAACACAAGCAATACGTCAATTCTTGAGCCCCAGGAGAATGGAGGCATCAGTTCTTCTGCATGCAGGAAAAGTGTTACGCCGATTCCTTATTGGGAGGAGAAACAATGCGCTAATTTCCAGGCGGCTCTTTACTGCGGGGTGATGTGGTGGAAAATTGGCACACAGGTGCAATGTGTGGAAAATCCAGACGTGCTAGGTCGATACTGCAGCAAAATAGGCACTGCTTCGATTTCCGCAGCAGCAGAAAAGCGTTGCGTCAATTTCTTTGGCCGCACAGCAGGGCATGCGTCAGAGTGGAGGTCTCAGAAGTCAGAGACTTGGTGCTCTGGGTTCAGGCTCCAGCAGTTCTTCCACTGTGTAGTAGAGTATGGAGAGGGACATATGGGTGTATATTTTGGCAGATGGGATATCCGTCACCGTTGTGATGGACTAACCTGCCCGCCAAAATCTAAATCAGGCCCTTAGTTTGTACATGATTAGAGGAATTTAAAAAAAAATTGTGTAAATAGTATATGGTTTTGTTTTGCTTTGTAATTATATACATTTTAATCTTTTGGGGTTATGATCTCTTCAGTAGGTAGTGGGCATAGTTAATTTGTTCCCTTTAGTCTCCAACACATTCCTTAAAGTGGTTAAGATTTGAGTGGAAATAGTAAATTTGAGTCATTCAGTGTTTAACACATGCCCGCATATGGTTTAGATTGGAGTTGAAATAGTAATTGTGATACTTTTATTGTCCAGTAGTTACCTCAAAGTGATTTAGATTGCAGTGGGAAAAGTAAACCTGACTCCCTTTCAGTGTCCAACACCTTCCCCAAATTGTTTTAGATTCTAGTAGCAATAGGACGCATTTAGTGTCCAACATATTCCCCAAGTAGGAAATATACCAATTTCAGTGTCCTACACTTTTTCCAAAGTGGTTTTCATTGGATTCGGAATAGTAATTTTTACCCCTGTAGTGTCTAACATAATTCCCGACATTATTTAGATTGGATTGGAAGTAGTAAATCTGACCCCTTCAGTGTCCAACATCTTCCAAAAAATGGCCAGGATTTGAATGGGGATATTTACTTTGACCCCTTCAGTGTCCAACTCATTCCACAAAGTGTTTAGATTGGAGTTGGAAAAGAAAATCTGACCCCTTCAGTGTCCAACACCTTCCCCAAAATGGTTTACATTGTAGTGGGGATAGACATTTTGACCCCTGTATTATCCAACACATTCCCCAAAGTTATTTAGACTGAAGTGGGAATAGTGCATTTGATTCCTTCATTTTCCAACATCTGCCCCAAAATGTGTTTGTTTTGGAGTGGGAATAGCAATTATCGCCTATTTTTGTCCATCACCTTCCTTTGAGTAGAAATAGTTAATTTGGCCCTTTTAATGAAAACAAATCTTTGCAAAAATGGTTTAGATTGGAGTTGGAATAGTAATTGTGATTCCCTCATTGGCCAACGTATTTTCTAAAGTTGTTTAGATTGGAGTTGGAATAAAAAATCTGATTACTTCAACATCCAACACATCCGCAAAATGGGTTTACATTGGAATGGGAACAGAATTTTGACTCCTTTTGTGTCCAGCGCATTCCCCAAAGTTGTTTGAATTGAAGTGGGAATAGTAAATCTGATTCCATCGGTGATCAACATCTTCCCCAATATGTTTTTGAATAGTAAATGTGAGTGCTTTAATTTTTAACAAAGTGTATTTTTTTTTGGAGTGGGAATAGTATAAGTCATCCTTTAATGTCCAATGTGTTCCCATGAAGATTTTTATATTAGTGGATGTGCTTTATTTTAACAATGTAATATACTTTTTAATATATTGAACAATAACAGCAACAACACAACTTTATTTGGCTTATGCAAAAAACAATAAAAGACAAATTTACAAAGTTTATACAAAAAAGTCATATCTATAAAACGTCTACCAGATCTGATACTGCTGCGATAAATATACTTATTATTTAAAAAGAACTCTATGGATGTGTTCATTTTTAGCACAAAATACCTTTGATGCATCAAAATCTAAGACAAAAAATAGTCATAAAGAAGGGAAGCATTAGAAAACACAAGCAATACGTCAATTCTTGAGCCCCAGGAGAATGGAGGCATCAGTTCTTCTGCATGCAGGAAAAGTGTTACGCCGATTCCTTATTGGGAGGAGAAACAATGCGCTAATTTCCAGGCGGCTCTTTACTGCGGGGTGATGTGGTGGAAAATTGGCGCACAGGTGCAATGTGTGGAAAATTCAGACGTGCTAGGTCGATACTGCAGCAAAACAGGCACTGCTTCGATTTCCGCAGCAGCAGAAAAGCGATGCGTCAATTTCTTTGGCCGCACAGCAGGGCATGCGTCAGAGTGGAGGTCTCAGAAGTCAGAGACTTGGTGCTCTGGGTTCAGGCTGCAGCAGTTCTTCCACTGTGTAGTAGAGTATGGAGAGGGACATATGGGTGTATATTTTTGCAGATGGGATATCCGTCACCGTTGTGATGGACTAACCTGCCCGCCAAAATCTAAATCAGGCCCTTAGTTTGTACATGATTAGAGGAATTAAAAAAAAAATTGTGTAAATAGTATATGGTTTTGTTTTGCTTTGTAATTATATACATTTTAATCTTTTGGGGTTATGATCTTTTCAGTAGGTAGTGGGCATAGTTAATTTGTTCCCTTTAGTCTCCAACACATTCCTTAAAGTGGTTAAGATTTGAGTGGAAATAGTAAATTTGAGTCATTCAGTGTTTAACACATGCCCGCATATGGTTTAGATTGGAGTTGAAATAGTAATTGTGATACTTTTATTGTCCAGTAGTTACCTCAAAGTGATTTAGATTGCAGTGGGAAAAGTAAACCTGACTCCCTTTCAGTGTCCAACACCTTCCCCAAATTGTTTTAGATTCTAGTAGCAATAGGACGCATTTAGTGTCCAACATATTCCCCAAATAGGAAATATACCAATTTCAGTGTCCTACACTTTTTCCAAAGTGGTTTTCATTGGATTCGGAATAGTAATTTTTACCCCTGTAGCGTCTATCATAATTCCTGACATTATTTAGATTGGATTGGAAGTAGTAAATCTGACCCCTTCAGTGTCCAACATCTTCCACAAAATGGCCAGGATTTGAATGGGGATATTTACTTTGACCCCTTCAGTGTCCAACTCATTCCACAAAGTGTTTAGATTGGAGTTGGAAAAGAAAATCTGACCCCTTCAGTGTCCAACACCTTCCCCAAAATGGTTTACATTGTAGTGGGGATAGACATTTTGACCCCTGTATTATCCAACACATTCCCCAAAGTTATTTAGACTGAAGTGGGAAAAGTGCATTTGATTCCTTCATTATCCAACATCTGCCCCAAAATGTGTTTGTTTTGGAGTGGGAATAGCAATTATCGCCTATTTTTGTCCATCACCTTCCTTTGAGTAGAAATAGTTAATTTGGCCCTTTTAATGAACACAAATCTTTGCAAAAATGGTTTAGATTGGAGTTGGAATAGTAATTGTGATTCCCTCATTGGCCAACGTATTTTCTAAAGTTGTTTAGATTGGAGTTGGAATAAAAAATCTGATTACTTCAACATCCAACACATCCGCAAAATGGGTTTACATTGGAATGGGAACAGAATTTTGACTCCTTTAGTGTCCAGCGCTTTCCCCAAAGTTGTTTGAATTGAAGTGGGAATAGTAAATCTGATTCCATCGGTGATCAACATCTTCCCCAATATGTTTTTGAATAGTAAATGTGAGTGCTTTAATTTTTAACAAAGTGTATTTTTTTTTGGAGTGGGAATAGTATAAGTCATCCTTTAATGTCCAATGTGTTCCCATGAAGATTTTTATATTAGTGGATGTGCTTTATTTTAACAATGTAATATACGTTTTAATATATTGAACAATAACAGCAACAACACAACTTTATTTGGCTTATGCAAAAAACAATAAAAGACAAATTTACAAAGTTTATACAAAAAAGTCATATCTATAAAACGTCTACCAGATCTGATACTGCTGCGATAAATATACTTATTATTTAAAAAGAATTTAAAAAGATAAATTAAAATTGAGTACAGAATAAAAAGGGGATACTAAGATCACATCACATTCAGCCATGATACACCTCCAACTATATTACAGCATGGATCTAAGCCTAACAGTAGACTTTAAAAAGCCAAGAACATAAAATACTGTATGACCTGGAAGCATCCTCTGTAGCTTATAATAACTGCAAAACAATAAAAAACTGAACATGTCCTGTGGAGACTTACCATAACAGATACAGGGCGATGAGCTCTGACCCTTCTTCCGCCCATGTGGGTGGGCGAGAAGAAGATGAAAGAGGTCAAAATGGAACCTGGTCAATAAAAAGCGAAAGTAAGAGCTTGAAAGCCCTAAGTGATATGGTTTGATGGATTACGTTGTTTTCAAGATGGTAAATCTATGTACGCCTGGCTTCCTTAGCTCCAGGTCTTCCCTCTCTGATATACGCAGTCTAAAAAAGGCCTCCATTACCCAGCCCAATTCCTCCATACCGATTATTTCTGTGTTAGAAAATAAATCATCTCTTCCCAGGCTTATGAAACCCTCCTTGATATAGTTCAGCCAATTTATATGATGAGCATGGTCAAGGGCCATTCAGTCCTTTAAGATTTGTTTATTTAAAGGGGTCTCTTGGCCAAGCCAGGTTTTTATCCATAGTGAAAGGGGGCGAAAAGCCCACAGATCAGAAAGATAGGCCATGCCAAGCTTTTCACTTACTACAAAAGTGGAGGTACCCTGGGGTACGCTTAATAGCCGTCTCAAAAAAATGTTTTCAGCTATTTGTAAATCATCAAGAGCGATATAACCCCAGGTTTCACTACCATACGCCACCATAGCGATGCACTTGGCCCTGTAAATCTGCAGAAGGGCCCTGACTAGTCTCTTGCCTAATTGAGAGGCAAAGTTAAATATAGCAGCATTTGCTCATAAAAGATCCCTTTTCTTTCTGCTTTTTAAAGCCCGCAGTTCATATTAGCATCCAGCAAAACCCCCAGATAAGAAAAAACACTAGTCTTTGGGACTAGAATGGACCAAACCTTAAAGGTGTAGGGCTTTCATGAGCTAGGTACCAACTACATCACATATGATTTGCCGTTATTAACCAACAGGTCCTGATCTTCCATAAAATGAACAAATGAGTTGGGCAGCGTTTGCAGCCCCCTCACATTCTGGGCTATGATGACGGCATCATCAGAATACAGTAGTACAGTTAGTCCGAACTGTCCCACCTGGGGGTAGTCCCCCTTGGACTCCACTGGTACCTTCTCCAGATTGTTAATTTAAAAGTTAAACAGGAAAGGGACCAGTATACAACCCTGCTGGACCCCTCTCTGAATCGGAAAATGTCGAGTAACCTTAAGATCTTTAGTATAACGGACTCCGCCTTCGTGTCCCTATGGAGATCTCGTAAAAAGAAGATAAGATTATATCTTCATCCACCCCAATGGGTCACAAGGTCTGGCAGAGCTTTCTACTGTTAACACAATCAAATGTGATGGACAAGTCCATAAAGGCCAGGTGGATGGTACCAGAGCGAGCAACTGTTTACTTGTTGAGAATCATAAACAGGTTCAAACATTGGTCCACAGTTGACTGTCTGGGACGGAAACCATATTAAACATCTACTATGGTATTATTTTCATTGTTCCAGCTGGTCAACCTATCGAATAAAATACGTTTAACCACTGAATCCAGCAGAATTATTGGCCTGTAACAATGGGTGCTGTCTCTGTTGCCATTTTCAAAAGAGGGACAATAGGGGACATAGCCCAGGTACTTGGGGGTTCAGCTCTAACAGTTGCATCGATAATTTTCATGAGGGATGGCACCCACAGCTTCGAGTTAGAGATATGGAAGTCTGGGGGGATCCTTATTTCTGGACAACCCCAGCTTTGCCTTTCCTTACTTCCTCGTCTGTGACTATTAAAGCATATTTCCCTTCTCCCACTCCGCAGGGTGCTCTCATAGCTAATGTGCACTGAAACATTACCTCAAAGTGACTTACCCATTCATCGTCTGTAATGTGAGTGTTGAGGGCATTTGCAGCATCTACTGCGATAAAAGGGCTATTTTCCATACTACAAAACTTGGAGCTACTTTTTAGGATGCGTGCCGCAGTGAGCTTGATCCGGTATTCTCCCTCAGCGCAGCCTTATGTCTTGCTAGTTCGGCTTTGTACTGACTTCTACAAACCTTTACTAAACCAAGGTCCATTGGTTTGATACCTAATGCTTCCCTCAATTTCCTAGATGCACATGAACAATCAGGATCAAACCATCTTGGAGCCCAGTCCAGGTGCCGCCGAGCCGGGGCCTTGAGTAGATATGCTATGTTGCCGGAAATGACAGTAAAAGGCTAAAGGATGTCCCCAAGTTCTGCCTGTGGGGCTAAGCAGATCGCTTACTCCTTGTGACACTTAGCTGATATGAACTCTTAAAAGAGGTCTGGGGTTATCTCTGCCCACCTAAGCCTTCTGCCCCATCTGTAACCTTCAATAAGCCCTTACCGCCTGCCCCCCTGGTTTGGGCTAGTGGAGGCCAGCTAGTCTTTATACACTGGCATTTACGGTCACTGCAGATACTAAATTCTATTGAGATGTCCGAGATGAGGGTAAAAAAAGGGTTGAAACCAAAATAAAATCGATTAACTAGTCACTTTCCCTCCCTGTTAAGGTGGGGTAGATGGCATTCTTGCCTCCCTCCAGTTTACACATGGCCAAGGTTAAATCAGACTTGTTCACTAGAACATTAAGGGTGTCACCCTGATTGGTATGTTCTAGGTGCATTCCCGTCAAACACAGACAGCCCATATCTCTAAGGCTCAACCCCCTTGGAACCCCACATAAATGGATATTAAAATCTCCTACATGCATTAGGTTACTATAGAGTGGGGTGGTGATATTCGGGTTTCCTAAAAAGGAGCCCAATAGAGAAATGTTACAAACTTCTGGAAGAGAAGATGAAGCATTGTAAAAATTCAGAAGCATCAGTTTTCCTGAGCCAGTGGAAAATGACAAGACTGGCAAGCATGAATTATTTATTTATTTATAGACAACACAACCAATCTACATTGTACTGCTAAAGAGACCTAAACAACCAAAATGGGTTTGCCAGCCCACAAGGGGGTGGCAGGCACAAAATAGGACTTGTATCCCTCTTTAAAAGAGCTGTTCTCAATGGTCCACATTTCCTGTAAGCATATCACATCAAACCTTTTTGTAACTGAAGTCAAGCCTGGATAAGAAAACTTGCTTGACAAACCAGCTATGTTTCACAAGATACATTTACAATCTTTGTCATCCAAAAAACCACAGCCTGGAGAACCAGGAACAATCTGATGTCTGAGAATTGCTGACTACACTGGGTCTACCACAGGAAGTCAATCACAATATATAAAGTATTATTGAGAGGTGTAAGATAAACAGATTTCTATTGAGTTATTGTTTATTTTGTGGTATTTGTTGGTTTGCAGTGTTTTTGTGTTTTGACACGTGAATAATGCTCCTGTATAGTTTAACATATATTACATTTAAATATTTTATAATCACTTACCACTAATATACATATGTCATTTATTTTTTGCACATAATTGTAGTTACAAACAGTAGGGAAATATTCCAAGTACGCTTGTGGGATTATTTTCTTGTTGGAGCAACGTGATGAAAACAGAAAAAATGCGAGGCTTTAGAGTGCGAGCTGAGGATCACAAGCAAGATTTGGCATCCCATCATGGCAAGATTTTATGAACATGGGACGACAGAAGTGGTTGCAGTGAGAGAACTGCTTCCAGAGTATATTTTGTACTCGAGCAGCAGCAAAATCAACTCAAAAATAGCATGGTGCCATTGGCTTTTCAGTGTGGGATGTGCTACCGGTGCTAAAATCAGAGTACAAGCAGCGCAACTGTGCAATTTCCACCCATGGATGGAATTCCACGGAATCTTGCAGAGTTTTTTTGTAACTCTGCTTGATTCTGCAAAGTGAAATTCCGCAAGATCTGCAGATAAAGTAAGACCACTTTAAAGTTGTTATTTGAAGTTTTGTGACAGGGGGTATGTGAGTAGCGGGAGTTAGTGTAGAATAGCCTTGTGGTTTGTTGTATTGTTTTGTGTTAGGTAGTTATGTATTAAAGCAAGGTGGGTCCTAGTATGGTATGTGAAGTGTACTTACTCTTTTTAGTTATTTTTATGATGTGAACATTTGTGAATGTATTTTAAATAGTTTTTTTATGTTTCTAGGGTGTCTTTTATATGTGGGTGTGTATGTTGTGTTTCTGTACATTTTGTGGTCAGAGTAGAAACCTTTACTTATTTTTGGATGTGTTTTTAAAAGGAAAATATCATGGGAATATTTTAATATAACATTATTTTTAAATTTTCCGTGATTTTTCAGTTATTTGGGTTTGGGTTACTCTAATTTTGTGGTTGTTGTTGTGAGTTGATAGAAATTTATATTTTGTGGGGGAAATGTTTGGAATGCTTCTGGTTTTGTATTATTCTGTCATTTTAAACAAATAAAATCCTATGTACTGTATATATTTTTCGTATTTTCATATTATTTCCATTGTTTGCTGCTTTGGAATTGTTAATTTTTGTATTATTGTGTTTTATTCTATGTATTTATTTATTTGTTGATGTTTTGTTAAAAGAATTTTTATTTATTAGTCTTATTGGATATTGATTAAATGAAAATGTTTGACTGAATAATAAATATAATGTAAATAATATATATAAATATATTGTATTGTTTTGTTGATTTATTTTTAATGTGAATTGTAGCTGGATTGTTATGTGGTTCATAGTATTATTCTTGCTATGCTTTCTACATAGTGGAGGCCTAAATTATTTATAAAGACTTTTACTTTGCATTGTAGTTTTTCATAAATTTTTTGTGTGTTTGATATGTTAGGATTCATTTGGGTTAACCCCTTGCATGCTGATGACGGAACCGCTCCGTCATCAGCTGCGGGTGCGCTGTGCTGATGACGGAGCTGTTCCATCATGGCCCGCCCCGCTCGATAGAACGCTCATGAGCGGCGCGAATTCCGCGCCTGCGCTGAGGGTTTTATTGAGCGGGCGGGCCATGACGGAACCACTCCGTCACCAGCATAGCTCAACCGACGCTGGTGACGGAGCGGTTCTGTCACCAGCATGCGGCCGCCGCGCGGCCGCTCCGCCCCCTTAGCACTGCGGCGGAATAGCCGCCGCAGTGAAGGGGTTAAAGACTGCTCTACTCTAAATTATTGGTAGCTTTGTTTTTTTTTGTTTTAGCATTTCTAGGACTTAGTATAGGGTAAGATGACGTTGGCCAAATTTGGCTTGGAAAGCATTGTGTCATCTTTCCACTGAGTTGTTTATTCTGGCTGGTGCTATCCCATGCTAGCCATTCCACTATCATATTTGAAACTTGGGTTGGCATTCTGTTGCTAGAATGGAGCAGTCTGCCACCAAAGTGTCTTCTAAATAGTCTGTTAGGTGACTTAGGGGCCCATTTCTGTCGGCGGTGGTGATGTGACCGCCATCAGCCCTTCGGTCCGACCACCGTATTAGGATACTGTCGGTTGGACCCAGAGCAGTCGGATGCAAGACCGCTGCCTCCGCCAGGATCATAGATCCCGATGGTGTGGTGGAAGGAAGGAGTGTTCCCAAATTACGGCGGTGCCAAGGCAGGCACCGCCATTGGGATTTTGATATCCTTTACCAACAGCCTTTTCAGGGCCAGAACCCCACCATGAAAAGGTTGTCGTAAAGGGTTTCCGGGCCCCCAAACAAGGCACCTGGCTGTCGTAGGCCAATGGTAAGTGTGCCTGGGGCATATGTAGTGCCCCCACTTATCTCTGTGCACCATATGCCATGAATGATATGGTGTATGGCACACAGTGCTTGGATATGCAAGAGGTGCTTCACAGCGGCGGCATGTACTGCAGCCTTTTTCCTTGGCTGCAGCATGCCCCAGCTGTGGTACTGAGCACTTTCCGACAGCCAGCATGGCAATCACATCGAAATGTGTTGGTTGGACTGCCGCATGCTTGTCGGGCTGTCTCCTGACTGCAGCAATATCATCCGACCGACCGCCTTCTTAATCAGGCCCTTAGTTTTTGCATGTGGGTTTGATAGTAGGGGGATTCTATGCAGAGGTTGTAGCAGTTAGCTAATTCTGTGACTAGTACATTTGATTGGACTATTAATTGTTTTTTGTTGCATATTCTACACTTACGGGCCGATTACGATGGCGGACAGACTGGAGTCCGTCTGCCATGGTAGTGGAGACCGGGACCATCCGCAAGACCTGCGGCGGTTTCCCACACCTAATCAGGATGTGACCGCCATCATGGTGGTTGCATCCTGCACGTTTAACTTTGCAGCGGGTGCAGTGTCAAAAAATGCATGTGGTGTATTTCACTGCACTACGTGGCAGGCACCACATGATAATGCGTAATCAAGAAAGAGAGAGAGGACCAGTTAGCTAGTCCTTATCCCCGGGGTTATATATGATTTAATCAAAAAGGAGACTAGCTCATGGATTATATTAATTACAGTAAGTAAAAAGACTCAAGTATGTTTCGTCATGGGGTGGGAACACCTGGTGAGTGTGTTCATAAAGCCCTCACCCACCAACCTAGTTGGTGGCATGCTTCATCATCGGGCCCACCCAGTGACACCTAGCGTGTCCCGGGTGTGCTTTGACGCCTGATTACAGCGGAGCAGGTATGTTGCTGAGTGTGCAGTGAAGGGTGTTATGAAAGTGATGTTAAAATGGCTTGGCGGGGGTCCCAGTACCCGAGGGTGAATTAGACTTTAATACCTGGGCCTCCGTCAGCGGTTAAAAAATAAGGCTGGAGGATGTTAGAGGCAGGTTACGACCTCCCACATCCAATGGGTCAACATGTTTCAGCCAGTGCCTTATGTATATGCTGGCTTTCTTCAGGACCTATGTTAAAAAGGTGGGTGTAATTAAACTAGTGGGTGTGTGATTGAGACTATGTGTCTACACGCCCTAAAGTGTTTATCTATGTGTGAGAGGGGGATTCCCTTCTCAAGAACACCTGTACATATAACATATATGGACAAAGACAAAACATACAGGAAAAAAGAGTCACTCGGATGTATGACATTGAACACATCTGATGGCCGTCACTAAAGCGGTTGCAGTGTAGGCTATAGGCGGCTAAGGTGTAATGGCATTGGTGGTACCATTAAGTGAGGATCGCACATATAGTTCGGGAGTGAAGTGGCTAAAACACGGGATTCACATACACAGTGCATATGTGTAGAGCGGCGCAAGAACTCAGTCTTACGCTAGTTTTAGCAGGGTCGAGCCTCAAGGTTGAGAGGTGGCAGGGGCTTGACCCTAAGGAGAATAAGCGTTTGACCACACCGATTAAAGAGACCTGTAGGGGAGAAAAATGGCGCTTACCAGGAGTAGTGGTGGTTGTTTCTCATACTCACAGCTTTTCTGGGCAGAGCCTGCTCTGGACCTGTAGTGCCTCCTTCGCCTACCGGTAAGGAATGGTCGTTTTCACCCGGTGAAACTAGCGTAAGACTGAGTTCTTGCGCCGCTCTACACATATGCACTGTGTATGTGAATCCCGTGTTTTAGCCACTTCACTCCCGAACTATATGTGCGATCCTCACTTAATGGTACCACCAATACCATTACACCTTAGCCGCCTATAGCCTACACTGCAACCGCTTTAGTGACGGCCATCAGATGTGTTCAATGTCATACATCCGAGTGACTCTTTTTTCCTGTATGTTTTGTCTTTGTCCATATATGTTATATGTACAGGTGTTCTTGAGAAGGGAATCCCCCTCTCACACATAGATAAACACTTTAGGGCGTGTAGACACATAGTCTCAATCACACACCCACTAGTTTAATTACACCCACCTTTTTAACATAGGTCCTGAAGAAAGCCAGCATATACATAAGGCACTGGCTGAAACATGTTGACCCATTGGATGTGGGAGGTCGTAACCCGCCTCTAACATCCTCCAGCCTTATTTTTTAACCGCTGACGGAGGCCCAGGTATTAAAGTCTAATTCACCCTCGGGTACTGGGACCCCCGCCAAGCCGTTTTAACATCACTTTCATAACACCCTTCACTGCACACTCAGCAACATACCTGCTCCGCTGTAATCAGGCGTCGAAGCACACCCGGGACATGCTAGGTGTCACTGGGTGGGCCCGATGATGAAGCATGCCACCAACTAGGTTGGTGGGTGAGGGCTTTATGAACACACTCACCAGGTGTTCCCACCCCATGACGAAACATACTTGAGTCTTTTTACTTACTGTAATTAATATAATCCATGAGCTAGTCTCCTTTTTGATTAAATCATAGGCACCACATGATGCCTGCAACTCGGTGCAGTGAAATGTAGTGGTAATCATCCAGTGCCCATACACCCCCCCAACACATTGGGGGCCTGCAACGGGCCCCCAACACCAATCTCCACCAGCATTTCAATGGAGGTTTACCCGCCACGGAAAGGCTGACTGGAGACCGCATCGTTATTTGGGGGACCGTGCCTGCTAGGCACCGCTACCATTTTACAGATGCAGACCGCTCCGCCAGGCAATTTGAATGATTGCCTATGGCGGTTACATGGCAGAAAGTCTTTGCATTCAACGTGGTCGCAGTCTGGATCCCACCGCCATCGTAAGCTGGCGGTAGGAAAATTGCGGTCCAATGTGGGAAGGACCGCCACCGCCGGGCTGGTGGTGGCGGTCCTTCCACAATCCTAATGAGCCCCTTGGTGCAGATTTCTGGAGATTGTTTAAATGGTAATAGCAGCCTTGGATGGCTCTGCGGGAGTAGATTCAAAAAAATATTTTGTATCATTGCTTGTTCGAAGCCTATTATGATTTTTTTGGGGTTAGTAGTTGTTAGCTCTTATTTTAATTTAGCTCAGTAGTTTGTATTAGGTAGCACTGCACATAAATTAGGGGCATGTTACTGTTATGATACTCACCATGTTTGATGTACGTCTCTATGAATGGTGGAGGGCACAATTAAAATGTGCCATCCATTATCCACACTTGGCTTTGGCTTAGTCTGAGGAAGTTTTTTTCTTTTGCATATATTATTACTCCCCATAATTATTTTTAATGCCGTAGAGGCAGTATGTGTAGTGATTGGATTTTCAAGAATGTCTATGTTTTGGTATCTCATGGGGGGCAGCAGGAAATTCCCTTCTGTCCTTTTTTGTTTGTGCTTTTAATCTTTTTAAATTGGGCTTTCCCAGCATTTGCCCAATTCTTGCTTCTCTACTGTATTCCACACATCCTACTTCTATTTATTTGGGGGCCGGTTGGGGGGGTTGTGCTTCCTAACATTAATTATCACATAATTTCTAGTTGTAACCCTTCCATATCGAGCATTAGCTTGGAACTTAGTACATTCTCATTGCATTTTCTCGGTGCTTACGCTCTCCTAGCTGTTTGTATGTACCATTTGCTATAATAATTATTTGCCTTTCTGGTGGGTGAAGTATGTGGCTAAATCTGACATTGTTTCTGTAATTCATAGAAATATATGTTTATTACTTTATTTTCAAAATGGTTTTAATTGACAGTAATATTTTGTTATGCATTTTCACTGTTCTCATTTTATACTTACATAGTAGCTGTCCTTTTAAAGTGCTGGTTTTTTTTCTTCTGTTAAGTTCAGTCAAGATATGGGCCAGTTTGTGCTTTCTTGTTTATTTGATAAAAAAAGGTTTGTTTTAATTTTACGTTTAAAACAATAGAAATGTTAGTTTTAGAGGTGTTTGTTAGGTTCTTTTTATGTTTAGAGGTTTTCAGTTCTTTTAGATTTGATTATTTATTTGCTTTTTCAGTCCGTCAAGCGTGCCATTTGTTAAGTTGGAGTTTTTGGTGAGCAGTACAGTGTTCAATTTGTAGTATTTAATAGCAGCTAAAGTTTGGACATTAAAAAAAATATTTATTTTAGTGGTTTGATTTAATTTAAGCATTAGGCAAATAGGTTGCTTTAATATATAGTTAACAGGTTTATTTTACTTACATTTTGATACAAATGGTCAGTGTTGTGCAGGGTAACTCCTGGAATTTCAATGTAGAATACAGCAGAGTGTTGGTATCATCTAGGTGTAGCATGTTCACTGCAAGGTGTAGGTGATTTTCCTGCTTTTTATAGTGCTTTTTAAATTAGTTTAAGAGTTCTATTGGTTACTTTGTTTTATGTTTAATTGTATTAATTAGGTTTGGCCTGATTTAGAGTTCAGCAGATGGGCTACTCTGTCACAAATGTGACGGATATCCTTTCCACCATATTACAAGTGCATTATATCCAATGGCACTTGTAATAAAGCAGAAGGGATATTTGTCACATTTGTGACAGAGTAATCCATCCACCGACCTCTAAATCAGGACCTTTGTGTTTTATTTGCATTTTTAGGGCACTTTGTTTCTAAATTGGTGGATGATAATTAAGGATTATGTTTAACTGTAGCATATAATTATATATACATATATTTTTATAATAAATATATATATGCTGTCTACGTATTGGAATGCCCTTGTGGCCTCCGATACGTAGGCAGCACAAAACTCTTATTGAAACTGCGAATATTGCAGCTCTTACGTGCCATTACAACAAGGATCATAATTATCCTATGACCCGGCATTATGCTGCAAATCACAACAGTAACAACAACAGTTTAAGATTCTTTGGAATTGATAAAATCCCCAAACCTATTCGGGGGGGGGGCGATCGAGATAAATGCCTTAGAATCTTGGAGTCCAGGTACATTATCGAACTGGACTGCAAAGTCCCCAATGGATTGAATGGTGGGGAGGAGTTTGCCACGCACATAGGTCTGAATTAGTCGAGAAAGAATAGTTGATCCTGTGCATTCATCCATATAATTTTTACTTAGGTGGTGTAATAAGTTGTTTAGGTATAAGGGTAATCACGTTTTTTAATTAGGGAATGAGAAACTAGGTGAACAGGACTGAGCAGTAGAACTCCAATTTTGGAATCAGAGTGGGCAACAACCACAATTGTGGAGCCAGACTCAGCAACTCATGTGAGTTGCATTCCAGGACAAGCCCCATGAGCTCATTCCATTTATCACAATAACACTGATAATGTATTATACACTTATGCACTCACCCGTAAAATTCTATTCCCATGCAGCACACCTTGCACCTTACCATATATATTTCCACCACCCAGATAATAGACTAAGTCCTCCCTTTGACATGCATTGAGGCTACGTAATTGCGTTAACTGAAGCTCTAGCCAACAGCGTCTTAATATATGTAGGTTGCATAGTTTGACCTTCATATAAATTTGTTAACCTTAGGGACAGTAGTACAGTATTATACTAAACAAATAGATTGTCCCGGTAATCTGAGATGTAACAGCCAGATAAAACATGAAAACATTGAATCGGCAAAAAACTGAAAGCTGGAAATGATCCGCGCATGTGCGAACTGGCCGTATGATTTCAATGCGATTGCCCGAAACAAATGTCATGATTTTACTGAAATGTTTAAAATGAATTATTGGGCGTTTCTTGCTTTGAGTTTAGGCAACATTATCATGTTTAAATGTGTATAACAATGAATTGATTGGGCATACACTATTATGTCTAAGTTTATGAACATTTGGGTCTATTTCTATGGGGAGTGGAAATGAGGAAATTGACTTGACAAAGGCAAATGCCGAAACACGTCGTCCCTAAAAGTTTTGGTGCACAATAAATATGTTGTGCAGTTTCTTGGTGTGCCGCCTCTTGATTCATTCATTCGAGTTGAATTGGAAATCTACTGTTATAAATAATGGCTGCTGCTGCCACTGGCTGGCGCCATCGTCGCATGGAAGGAAAACTGCTCTAGCAGCGTTTTGTTGGAGATTTTTTTACATGTTTTATGTAGATGATATTGATGTCTTTGATATTTTTTTATGTAATATTTATTTCATTTTTAAACAATTTTTTGTTGATTTTTTGTATTCAATATTATATATTAAATATTTTCAACAGAGATATTTTTGCTATCAATATTTTTGTATTACTTGTTTATGTACAGGGTGATGGTATTCTGGTAATCAATATTTATTTAGCGATATTGTGGTAAATCAATATTTTGCTGGTCGCTATTGGGTCATATAACCCCAGCTACATGACCAGAAGCTAAGCAGGGGGGCAGAAAGGACTCCCTGTGTTTAGGATTTTGATCTTGAGACAACACCTTTAAATGAAGCAAGAGAAGGAGAATGTCAAGTTACTGGAGGATCAGAAAAAGAAACAACAAACACCACCAAGATAGGAATCAGGAAACAGAACAGAAGAATCCCTAGCTTTGCATCTTTGCCCTATATTGCATTGGGTGCAAAACCAACACCTGGTGCAGGGAGAAAAATCCTAGGTTTGGGAATTAAACATTAGAAGAACATTAGAGAAAATGTCATCAATGAAAAATCTAAAAGTTTATTATTGGCTGTTTGCCATCAAAGTTGAAAAATACGAGTAAAAGCATAGAAACATGAAATCCCCCCCAAAACCTTCAAAATCCAAGAACAAATTATTTTGAGAATCGCCAGAAAACTCAAAAAAGAGCTTACTTCTTTCAACTCTCGGGCATAGCAAAACTGCCTGTGGTGTGTTGAGTGCAGATCTCAGCCACAGGCATGGCCGTGTAGTCAACCTCTACTGTGCACAGCCAAAGGCCATTGTATATGGTAGAAAGACAGAAGCACCAGGGGTTGCTCACCCCGGAACATTAGGGCTCTGAAACCAATCCCTACTCCATACGGCTGAAATTGAGTGCTGCAAGGGGTGCTCATCTGTGGCACATTGGGTCCCAAGGGCTAGATCCTACAGTCAGTACCCAGTGTGCATGGCCAAACTCCATTTGCAGCTTGGAAGTGAATGCTTTATAGAAATTAGATGTAGCATATTATCTAAAAAATCACAAATTTACTGAGTAAATACAGTTTAGGTGAAGTTATGATTCGAATTAGTTATAACACCTTAATGTATATTAAAAAAATCTAAAATGTACTCTCAAGCCACAGTTAACATACAGTTAGGGTTATGAATTAAAAGCCAACAAAATGTAATTGCCCAGTTAGCTCAGCTATCCACAACTCGCACAACCTTCATGCAAACCATAACTCACACACCAAATACGTAGCTTACCGTTTCCCATTAGTAATACTAATAATTAACAACACCAAAAGGCATAATATTGTAAAACACCAACAGATACCCTGAACCATATATAATAATCAATTCATAGTTGTCACATTGATAGTGTTAATGGTAATGTGATGGTTAATCTGACCTGAAAGATCGTTATGACATTTGTAATTGCATCTATTATATGAAGGGTCCAGTCATGAGTACTGCATTTAGAGTGTGAGTTATGGTTTCCTTGGCTATTATCAATGTAGTGTCCAATTCACAAAAGCATTCATAAGAATGGGAAATACTTCTACAGGAGTACTCTTTTATGTATTCTTACGCGTCTTTGTGAATGAGCCCTGAAATGTCCAACTCCTTATTAGTAAAATTACAAAAAGGGAAGAGTCCTTACACTAACTGCATATGAATATTATTTAAATATCCCTGCTTTATTCTAAATGTAGATGTTTTGGGAACGATTTACAGAGCCAAGTAAGAGTATTTAGAAGAGTACTACAGAAGTACTCTTATATGTACTCTTATATGCCTTGTTCAATAGGTCTCAATAAGTTTAAAATAATAATATTATTTTCAACACACATGCAAATTATCATTGTAAGTGTATGCACAACACAGTGGATATGAACTAAAATAATACACATTTTTTACCAATGTAGTGCAACATAATTTGGATAACGTGAGCACCTAACTTAGGTAATAATACTACAAAAAACAATTCAACTCTTAAAGGATCATTTACAGTAATCACAGTGAAAAGGTAATTAAATGCGCTTTCACTGTTTTGGTAAAACGCGGTTTTATGTACTTTTTCCTGTTATCAAGGACATATTAAATGTAAGTGTCAATATCTCTAATAAAAGTGAGAGTTCTGGGTCAAGGTTAATTTGGTGTTCTTTGCCTGATTTTGTGCACTCATAGTCATCCAGACATTTTTGCGTTTCTGAAACACAAAGCTTAGTCCTTGGCTATTGGTCAGAGTTGGCCATAGTTCTTTCAGTTGTTTTGATTTTCTTACCTTTTTCTTTGGGACCGCTTACTAAAGCTGCACAAGGAAGATTGTTTGACTGGCAAATTGGATAGTGGTATGTTTACTTTCTTGGCTTATTTTTTAATGAGGCCAATCTGAGTTATAGTAAGTGCATTTGTCCTCAGAGATGCTTTTTTATACTTCTTGCAATACTTATATAGATTCAAAATGTTGGAGGAGAGGTTTTGGCACAATTGATTGATTGATTTTAATACTTATATAGCGCATACTGTCACCCTACAGGTATCCTGGCGCTTCAGACTGGGAAGAATTGACCAGAATGGAATAGGTCAGAGCAGAAAGACAGGGAGACAGGAGGTTAAACCCTAGGAAAGAGCCAGGTTTTTAGACTCTTACGAAACTCTAACAGAGAATCAATTTGTCTAAGATTCAGGGGTAGCTCGTTCCATAGGCGGGCACCAGCCACATTAAATGCCCTCTCTCCTGACCTAGAGTGTTTGAACCTGGGAACCGTCAATAGACTGGCGCTAGAGGAGCGAAGCTGCCTCTTGGGCTGGTACCATGTAAACTTTTCCTGCAGTGGGACTGGGCCCAGCTCGTGCACCGCTCTGAATACCAGGCAGAGAAACTTAAAATGTGCCCTTTCCTTAATAGGCAGCCAATGAAGATCTCTCAGGGCCAAGGTGGTAGATGAGCACCAGTGCCTATTAAGCACCAATTTTGCTGCTGCAGACTGGACTCTCTGCAATCCCTGGATGATGTATTGTGGAGCCCCCAAATACAGAGAATTGCAGTAGTCCAGTCGGTTTATCACTATGCTTCTTACCACCAATGAACGCAACTCTTTTGGTAGTAGCGGGAGTATTGTGCGTAGCATGTGCATTAGGGACAAGCACAAGCTGGTGGTCTTGTTTGCCTGTGACTCCATCTGAAGGTTATCGTCAATCAAAACCCCCAGATTGCACACCTTGCTAACCGGCATTAGATGTTCCTCCTCAGGAGTAAGTTTAAACTCAAATGGTAGATGTTTAGACATCCTGGCAGAGGAGCAGTACACCACCTCAGTCTTCCCGCTGTTAAATTGTAGGGAGTTTCTTCTGAACATGTCCAGAGATATTGCATGTTCAACTTCTAGGGAGAATGCCAATTGTGTATCGTCGGCATAATTGACTAGGCTGACTCCGAAGGACTTAATAATAGGGAGCAGAGGCTGCAGATATACATTAAAAAGAATAGGACTAATCGAAGAGCCCTGTGGCACCCCATACACTACCGGGGATTTGCTGGAGGAAAACAGTGCTAAGGTTACTACCTGCTGTCTTCCTGCTAGATAGGACTGAGCCATTGCAATGCCCGTCCTTTCACTCCTATCTTTTTAAGTCTCTCCACTAAGATGGAATGGCTCACCGTGTCGAATGCGGCCGACATATCAAGAAGCACTAAGATAGTGACATTCCCGTTGTCGGCTTGCATGCGCAAATTATCCAGCATGGTGACCAGAGCCGTCTCAGTCCCATGGCCTCAGGGCCGGACTGGCCGCGGTGCACTGCACGGGTGGGGGCCAGTTTTGGGCCCCTGGGGGTCGTTTTTGTTCCAGGGCCGTTTTTGCAGCATAGCTGCAAAATTGGCCCTGTAACAAAATTGGACGAAAAACGGCCCCGGCAAAGAGCTCGGGTGCACCTTCAACTCCCCCGAGTGGGGAGGGGGGGCTGGCTGAGCACTTTGCCAGGGCCCGTTATGGTTCCCAGTCTGGACCTGTCTGGCCTGGGCGGAACACAAATTGGTCTCTATCAAGCAGGTGATTATCCTCCAAAAAACACAATAGTGTCCTACTAACTGCTTTTTCTAAGATTTTAACCGGATATGGCAGGAGAGAGATGAGCCTAAAATTTGCCGGAATTGACGGGTCCAGGGAGGGCTTTTTAAACAATGGAGTCCCCACCGCTTGCTTCCAGCATTCCGTGACACTTCCTTCTTCTAAAGACTGATTGCAAATTTGCCTCAGCCAGGGAAAGGTTTCTCGACCAAATGACTTCCAGATTTTATGAGAGAGGGGGTCAAGTGGAGAGCCACACTGTTAAAAGCAGCCTCAGTGAGGGTCTGAAAGTTATCCAAGGTTGTTAGCTGTTGTGGGTCTTCATCCATCATTTGTTCTAAATTATCTTGAATCAGTGTGTTCTGAATTATTTTGTCGTTTTCTATCTTTCTGAACGCTAAAAAAGATTTCTTGTGTTTTTGGCTTTTTTGTGTAACTTCATTGATGATCTCTGTCATTGTTTCATTGTAATGTTCTACAAGAGATTTTGCAACCGCTCTTCTGACGTGACTGTATATATTTTATGAAGGAGGAGGCATGTTTTGTATCCCTTACCTAGTGCTTTGGTCACTTAGTTTGTCCATTATTCAGTATTCCAAAGAGTACAATAGAAAAGGTGATTAAGAAATGGCAAGACCAGCCAACCTAAGATGAGGTCTCAGGCTTAACAGATCTTCTTAAACAATTAGTAAATCAAGTATTTCCTGTTTTCAGGAGTGGCTATTAAGCATGGTAAAAAATGGCCATCATTAAGGCAAAGGTATGCCACCAGAGACAAAAGAGTTCTCATTATCACCGATAGTAAGTTAAAATCCTATAAGAATGTTATGAATAATCACAAATAAAATACATTGTTAAACAATTGGTAGACTACTAATGAGTGGTGATGAATGAGGTGTCCTTTAGTGTGGCACCATTCGTCTTTAATCAGGTTAGCAGATAGACTTTGAAAAGGGTAGAAGTGGTAATTTAATGAATTTATATTTGAGAAGAAGAATTTTTCGGGTAGTCCCAACTATTTGTACCAACATTCTGATTGGATTATAGAGTAATCATGTATGATGAGAATGTCATAAATTGAATGAGATAATCCATTTAGTTGTGGTTTCCTACATGAGAAATAATGGGCCCGATTCTCAAATGTAAACTGAGACGAAAGTCTATCTTTGCGACTTTCGGTACTCACAAAGGGCATTTACGAGTAGTAACATTAGACTTTTGTCTCAGTTTAACTTACGTTTTGGTCTTTAGTCTAACTGAGACATAACTTAAGTTAAACTGAGACAAAAGTCTAACTTGACTATACCTAAATGCCCTTTGTGAATACCGACAACCGTAAAATTAGGCTTTCGTCTCAGTTTACCTGTGTGTATCGGGCCTAATACGTCTAAAGTTTTCTTAGGATCACACCTGCAATATCAACTTCAATTTCAATTTCAATATCGACTTTGTGTCTGGCTTCTGATCTTCCATGAAGAAGGCATTTCGGTGTGAACAGAGTTACATTTCTTGAAAGGATCAACGAAATTGGTATTTTTATCATAGTGTTTACAATAGAGCTATTATTGGGTTCACAGGGTTTATTGAAGCATTTAAGGATGTTTGGAAAGCATAGCAAGGAACTTCTTAAAATTGCTACGGTCATCAACTTCATTCTGCTAGGGATCTAAAGAAGTTCTGATTGTTCAAGGATCAGCGATGAAACATGGGTAATGTTTTCGAATGACTAAAATCCTATTTAGAGAGAACAGATGCAGCAATGTGAGGGAATGGTAAGGCAAAGGAAAAACGTAGTGTAATATGAGACACTAATTTAGAGTATGGCTGCCAATGTATAAAGCAGCATTTTACAAATAGACAACCTCTTTCAGGAGTGGTAGTTCTCCACTCGTTTTTATGTTGTTACAGAACGATTAGCTTAGGGGAGCAGAACAATCGAGGATAGCAGGAAGCCTCTCTAAACATGTGACAACCCTTTTGTCACAGAGAAGAGGAGGAAGCTACACAGTAGAATGGTAATTAAGTATGTACCTGTCTACATTTTTAGCCCTAATGTACCCTGTTCTTGAGGGGGTGATAAATAAAAATAAGAAAAATATAATAATCTGCCTTAAAATGTGGAAAGCTTGATGGGTCAAGAGCCTCATTGTAACCTCAAGTAACTTCTTTTCACTGTGCCCTCCTTCATCTACGTAGCCCAAAGAGGAAAGAGTACCCTTACAGATGGCAGAATCTTCAAATAGTGTTGGGACTACTTAGTTCCTAATTGCTCACACCATGGACATAGAACATCCTTTAGTCCAAAAGTGAAATCGACAACTTTGTGGGCAAGGTGAGCTTAGTGTGCTTTTCAGTGGAGTTAGAAATGATAGAAACCAATATCATGACTCTTACGGTGCAGAGAAGGAATATCGACGGCCAAATATCGTCTTACATTAATATCCCCGCAGAAATATCGAGTTGAAGAAATATCAACAACAAAAATATGGTTTGACCAGAATATCGACTGACAGGTAAGTAATATCGATAACAATAATATAGTTGTAATAAATATCATTTACAAAAATATAGTTTACAAAAATATTGATTTTTTAATAATGTTATGTATTTTAGTGTTTTTAATGAGAATTGTTTGTCATTTTATTATATGTTTTGGAATTGTATTAGTTATTAATGTATTTTATGTTGCATTTTGTGTTATTAGTTCCGTAGCGGGTTGTGGGTTTATAGGGGAATAGGGTGGGAAGTAATGTAATTATATAAAATTAATTGATTAATTAATGTGTTCATTTATTAATAATTGTTTAATAATTAGTTGTTAATTAATTTCAATTAGTTAATTATTAATTATGTTAATTGTTTAATTAATTTTAGGTGTGTGTTGTGGAGTTTATATGTGTAAATGGTGTGAAGTAATTAATTAATTATTGATTAAATATTAAATAATTTTTAAATTAATTACCATTAATTAATTAGTAATTATTAATTGTAAATGTATAATTAATGTTAGGTTTGTGTTGTGGTGTTTATAAGTGTATATGGTTGAAAGCTGGCAATTCATTAATTAATTAATTAATAAAAAAACATTTTTTTTCATTACTTAATTAGTAAATATTAAATGTAATTGTGTACATATTTTTAGGTGTGTGTGGTGGATATGATAGTGTTAAATAATGTGTAATTAAGTTTTTTTTTAATTATCTTTGTTAATAATAATATATTTAAATGTATATAATAATTATGTTTATATTGGAAATTAAATTTAATAAAAAATGTCATAATTTGATTTTTTATTGTTTTGGGTTCCAGCGCTTTCCCCACTATTGCACTCACTGGAGTGGGAATAGTCATTTTCACCCCTACGCTATCCAACGCTTTCCCTACTGTAGCAGTCACTGGAGTCGGAATAGTAATTTTTACCCCTACGCTATCCAACGCTTTCCCTACTGTTGCACCCTTTGGAGTGGGAATAATAATTTTTACCCCTATGCTATCCAACACTTTCCCTACTGTTGCACCCTCTGGAGTGGGAATAGTAATTTTTACCCCTACGCTATCCAACGCTTTCCCTACTGTTGCACTCACTGGAGTGGGAATAGTAATTTTTACCCCTACGCTATCCAACGCTTTCCCTACTGTTGCACTCACTGGAGTGGGAATAGTCATTTTTACCCCTACGCTATCCAACGCTTTCCCTACTGTTGCACCCTTTGGAGTGGGAATAGTAATTTTTACCCCTATGCTATTCAACGCTTTCCCTACTGTTGCACCCTCTGGAGTGGGAATAGTAATTTTTACCCCTACGCTATCCAACGCTTTCAGTACTGTTGCACTCACTGGAGTGGGAATAGTAATTTTTACCCCTACACTATCCAACGCTTTCCCTACTGTTGCACCCTTTGGAGTGGGAATAGTAATTTTTATCCCTACGCTATCCAACGCTTTCCCTACTGTTGCACCCTCTGGAGTGGGAATAGTAATATTTACCCCTACGCTATCCAACGCTTTGCCTACTGTTGCACCCTCTGGAGTGGGAATAGTAATTTTTACCCCTACGCTATCCAACGCTTTCAGTACTGTTGCACTCACTGAAGTGGGAATAGTAATTTTCACCCCTACGCTATCCAACACTTTCCCTACTGTTGCACCCTTCGGAGTGGGAATAGTAATTTTTACCCCTACGCTATCCAACGCTTTCCCTACTGTTGCACCATCTGGAGTGGGAATAGTAATTTTTACCCCTACGCTATCCAGCGCTTTCCCTACTGTTGCACTCACTGGAGTCGGGATAGTAATTTTTACCCCTACGCTATCCAACGCTTTCCCTACTGTTGCACCCTCTGGAGTGGTAATAGTAATTTTTACCCCTACGCTATCCAGCGCTTTCCCTACTGTTGCACTCACTGGAGTCGGAATAGTAATTTTTACCCCTACGCTATCCAACGCTTTCCCTACTGTTGCACCCTTTGGAGTGGGAATAGTAATTTTTACCCCTACGCTATCCAACGCTTTCCCTACTGTTGCACCCTCTGGAGTGGGAATAGTAATTTTTACCCCTACGCTATCCAGCGCTTTCCCTACTGTTGCACTCACTGGAGAGGGAATAGTAATTTTTACCCCTTTGCTATCAAATGTTTTAACTACTAATGTTTTTATTTTGTTATTAAATGTATGTATTATTATTTCTTAATACTTTAATGTGTTAATTAAGTATTGAATACTTTATTTTATTCAAAATGTTTTATATATGTGTTTATTTTATTTTTATATAATTAATAAAGTTTATAAATTAAATAAAGATAATAATAAAATGTATTTAAGAAAATATATGTATATGTACACATTTATTATGTTTATATTGATTAAATTAAGTGTATTTGTTATAAATAGTTAAAATATAATTTAATTTATTTTGTTAATAATATTAATATTATTTAATTATTTAATTTAAGTTATACTATTTTTTAAAGTCGATATTTTTTACATCTATATTTTTTACATCTCTATTTTTGAGTCGATATTATTGTACTTACCTGTTTAAGTATAGGGAGTCGATATTTTTGTAATCGATATTTTTACATCTATATTTTTGTAAACTATATTTTTGTTTTCGATATTTAAACATGGAACCGACTCTTACCACCCTTTCAAGGTGGTGTGTGTTCATGCAAAGTACAGAAGTTGATACGTAGGCATTGGTAACTTGTTATGTTTGCGAAACCTCACAGGAGACCGAGGTGAGAAGAAAATGCCTTTAATCAGCAATAATACTTCAGGAAATTGACTTTTTTCTCCTCAAACCAGTCCCTTTCTGTAGTTTGGCATAGTGCACAGCCTCAAACTCTGATTGATCACTGTGGTCTCTCTTTCTCACTATCTCTAGCTCTCTCTGGCTTTATGTGATTCTGGGCAGAAAGGTGAAAAACAGTGGCCAATTTCTGTCAAGGGCCTCATTGCTCAGCAGTTCCCAACTTTATACTCCAGTGGGCCAAACAGGACAGCCTCTCTCTAGCTCTTAGACAGGACAGTCTTTTCTAGACTTCAGTACTGTTAGTGTAAGAGTGAAGGCCAGTAGCCAGCCTTTGGAGTGTCCTTGAGCATCTGGATGTGCCCAGTCCCGAACATGGACACACAAATTACTGTATCCAGTTATTTGACACAGGATTCCATCAAACCACATCAAATCAAATGTTGTTAATTTATGCATACACATCATTCACCTATATTATTCAAAACATTAGCAAATTATTTTTCTTGAGGTGTAGCACAAGACAACCAAAGAATATCTATGCAATCCCCTCTCTCCCCGCACCTATTGTGAATTCTCTTGTAATTCTATAGTTGGCAGATAAGGGAGTAGCCGCCTGCATTGAAATTGCAAGTTGTTCATTTAACCTACTAACCCTTTTCTTTTCCTCTTTTCACATTTGGGCAGGTAAAACCTGTCAAAATTCATGCAGGGACACGAGGATTGTAATGTGTGAAATCCCTTCAAATACAGATTCACACTGGCATTCCCCAATTCAAGGGTCAAAACATGTAAAAGCTTAAGGATTTCATCTCCAGGATATACTGACCCATGTGATATTGGGGGAAATTCCAAGTCAGCGCCCTTAATAAACTCATAGGGAGGTCTTAAGAGTCATAAAATATTTTGGATTATAATATTGAAAAGTAATCATTATTTCAAGTATTTCCACATCATCATACAACTATTTCCTGGAATCCTAAAGTAGAGTCTCTTGCAAAGTTTAAAAAAAATCTAAAATGTAGGCAATATGAAAGTCTAGTGTTTGTCAACGTAAAATTTGCATCTTTTATGCGAAAAAATATTTACTGTTTGGATGTTTGTACATGTACAGTAGGTCACCATACAAAGATGAACGTAAACATGATTATTAATAACTTCTAATAATGATTGCAATATGAGCATTAAATGGAGCTCTATTTTTATTACCAATTGTTGTACCACTTTCTATCAAACAGCATTAAAGAAGAATAGTCGGACTATAACATTAAAATGATAACAATCCTGGCTCCAGTCTTAGGTCCTCATTATGATGGTGGTCAGACTTATGCCAACCGTAATTATATCGGAGACAGGACCTCCCGACTTGCTGTTGGCGGTCCTGCCAATAAAATTACAATGTGACCACCTCCAAGGTTGTCGTAATGTCTATGTTTTGTATTACTGTGGGTGTTGCATGCTTCAGCACACCCCACAGTACAAAAAATGGACATAACATATCCCTGCACTACGTGGCAGGAGCCATGCGGTGCCTTCCATATGGTGCAGGGATATGTAGGTGGGCATCATAGATGCCCCCATACCCAAACCTAAGGGCCAGGGGGGAAGGGGAGCCTGCTATGGAACCCCAATGTCCCTTACTGCCAGCCTTTTCATGGCTGGTAAACCGCCATGAAACGGTTGGAGGGGTGGGATGTCATAATCTCTACAGCGGTGCCACCATTGTAGGGATTATGGCTGCCTCAGATGCACCGATGTACTCCTTGAGCCTGTCAGATGCATGACAGTCGGTCTTTCCAAATGTAATATGGCGGGCGGTAAACATGCTCATGATGGCGGTGAGACCAACACTAACAGGCTGTCAGTGGCAGTCTCACCATCATCATAAATAGGACCTTATTTTTAGCTTCAATGGGATCTCTGATAGATTGGCAGAACCCACGAATCAAGCACCTTTTTCAAATAAACTTAAACTTATATTGCAATAAATATACATACTCAACATCAAGATTATTTGAAACAGTTCAACTACCAAAACAGCCTTTACATCAAAGCATGTAACAAAAAATATAACTATGCATCTAAGTGAAAGCAGATGTGGAAATTTAGCTTACCTAAACTAAAACTAGGTAATGTTTAAGACTTTGACAGATTTGAATCCGCTCAAAATCGAATGAGAATGTATTTATGCACCAAACAACATGTTCTGTCATGCTTTAATCCATAATGAAGAAGTGCATGACCACATCCCACCATCTGGTCCTAACATAATGGTTATAGATACAGGTTTATGTGAAGTCCTTAGAACCTTCATTCATTGTAGGCAATGCAGTGTTGCATACAAGCCACACAAAGGTCAACCATCAGATTGGAATAGCAGACAAGGGAACTCATGTCATGAATGACACCTTCAGGTAGTCCTGGTTTTTGGCTACAGCGCATCTACTGTCAATTTTAATTTGTTTTTATACCTTCTCAAATCATGCCAATGGAAACGAAGCTTAATCCGAGTTGCCCATTCTTACTATCATTGGTACATCATTCAGAATAATTATGCTTGTCTTTAATAGTAAATCGTTTTTTTAAGATCAGGTTGTTTGTCAGAAATACATTTTGGGTGATAAATTGGACAGTCTCAAAGACTGAACCAGAAGGTATAAATAATCGTCATTACTGTTGTTATAATGTGAAATGCCATTTTACTTAATTAACTGCACTGTACCTATTTTTTAGAGTCAAATACAGTTTGAATAGGATTCTTTATTAGATAGGAAGTTAGGATGTAAGTTAGGGACATAAAATGTAACTCCACACCAATGCTTCTTACAAAGGCCATCGACCAAAACAATGACTTGGCCATTCAATTTTGATCACGAAAAAGCGTGACAAATTAATCAGTGTTCTCTCGATGTTCAATGTCCTTTAAAAATGAACATCTTTGGAATATGGTCTTTTTTAGGTGACTCTTGACCATTTCCTTGTTGTTGAACATGCCAACATTTTCCTTGATGTTACAAAAAACACCTACCCCAATCAAAAGAATGGGTTAGTGGTTTGATTAGATGATCTTACATGCACAGTACTGTAGCATTTCCCTGCACATATAACAGAGTCGTGGTTGGTACTGCGGTATATATTTACCACCTAAGTTAGAAACACTTCAGCATAGAGTATCTGGTTCACCAGACCCGATAAGAATGGGGCCGAAGGTCCAGTTGTGGTTTTAGGAAGCCCAAAGGAAGCCCTTAGAAATCAGGTGCAAGGGTGTGCAGGACCAGATAGGTGTCCTTCTCCACAATGGCTGGGTTTGTATCTGAAACCAATTGCCATTCTCTTTTCAGGGGGCAAAGTTTCCTCTCAGGGGTTACTGCAGAGGGTCTGTGGACCTTCATTGTCCAATCCAAAAGGCACTCATAGAGCGAGTGTAAAAGGTGCACCACCTGCTGCTGGTCTAAAGACTTTGGGGCAGATTTACAAGTCCCTTGCGCCTCTTTTACACCGCCGTTGCGTCACTTTTGTGATGCAGCGGCGGCGCAAAAGATGCGCCACGGTGGGGGGTATTTACAACATAACGCATCTGGGAGATGCGTCACGTTGTAAAGCCCTGCACCATAAGGAGGTGGTCCGGCGCAGGGGGGGGCGTTTCTGCACAGGAACACCTCCTAAAAGTGGCTGAGTGAAATCTACAAGATTTCACAAAGTCCTTTTAGGCCAATGCTGCGTAAAAACCCTGCGCCTGCTTGTAGCAGGCGTAAGGCTTGACGCAGCATTGGACAGATAGGGCCCCCCAGAGCATTGCTGGAGCTGCATCGCGCTTGTGTCGCAACTCCAGCAATGCGCCGCCTTTACGGCACAGATGCGTCATGCATCTGTGCTGTTTTTGCCCCATGGTGCGCCGCATTGTAAATGCGGCGCACCATCGGTGACGGAGCTGCGGCGCACAATATCTGGCGCATCCCTGGGGATGCGCCAGTTATTGTAAATCTGCCCCTCTGTCCTTTCAGAGGCGTCCATTTTCTAAAGTATGCACTAGGGTGATGAGACATTCACTTGTTCACATAAGGGCAAGATGGTCCAGTGAGTCACATTCTCTTTGCTACCATTTAATGACCTACAGTTTATTAGTTGGAATCCTGGCAAAGCCAACTCCGCCTTCCATTGTTTTGAGGTTGTAAGTTATGTTACGTTGAATTGGGTAATCGGGACACCTGTTTTTTACAGTGATTAGCAATGGAAGACGTGCAGTGTGAATTCATCATAAAACAAATTATTATTATTATTATTATTATTATTATTAATAATATTATTATTGTTGTTTTTATTGTTATTATTATTATTATTTCTACTAATTTTATTACAGGATTACACTCTCTGATTCCAACAGAACTGCAGAATATCTCTACTGACATATTGGGCATAAAGAAATGAAGGCAGGGATTTTTCTGCATTCCAGCATGAGTTCGGATGGAAGTGTAAGCAATTGTGAGTATTTTGGATCCAAAACATTTGTACGTTTGCATCATTATTTTCAACTAATAAATTAGGGCCTCGTATCTCTCTTGTATGTAATCTCCATGAAATATACAAATCCATATACTGAGGCAATGTTTGTGTTTTATTACACTTAGAAGGTAATTTAAAGATGGGGGGGCGCCCAGCAAGCCCTCCAATGTTGGGAGCCCCCTTCTCTGCCCACCAGTTAAGAGATACCCAAAGGGTTGGCGGGGTTCATCTTGATGAAAGAGCTTCAATAGAGAGGCAAGAACAGATCCTTCAAAGCTGTAATGCCGAAAAGACTTCAATTCGGACCCCATAATAGGAGAATCAAACATCATTTGGAACACCTGATCTTACAGCATACCTCCCAAATTTTTGGGTGGGGGGAGGAATGCTGCAAGATCAGGATTTCGTTGGTATTCTGAAAGATGTTTGATTCTCTTATCATGGAGTCGCTTATCCATTCTTGAGGATGTCTATTCTGCGAGATTTTAAACATGACCATATTATTATTTGAGGTTGCTGAATTCGCTTTTCAGCATTCATTGATTATTGAAGGGTACCATTGTTCGCAATCATTTGCCTTGCCCTGGCGAGCAACTGCGTCGCGAAACACGTGTTGGCTGTGATCGTAAATCTTATGAAATTCCATCTTTGGATTCTGTGATTATATGCGTCCATAGAGACAAAAGACTTTATAATTTGGGTAACAATTGGAATAAATCTCCTTACCTGATGACCTACGGATCACACATAAAAGTAAGCTAGCCACAAAATCAGCTAGCCTTTGAATATTCTTGGTTGCCTATTACACAAGCATTGAGGGCGTCTTTGTCTCTACAAAAGAGGGGAGGTGCCCTCACAAGGTCAAACTCATGTATGCTAAACTTGCAAGACCTGATAGATATGTAAACACACCATGTATGTTTGTTCATATACAAAAAGAGCTCAAGCTATAGCGGCCTTTATTTGGATAAATATTATCCCCTGTCTGAAAATACCCAGGGAGTTCAGACAGCAATACACACCCCGATGACCTGACCTGAACATTTGAAAACTGTATAGTGAAAGAAACAGAACATTGCCCATACACTTTTTACCTTCACTTACTGGTAACTCCAGATAACATGTGGATTGAGTTTGTGTACCTTACAGTAGGGGGTGGGTGAAAGACCACATTTAACATATTTTTGCGGGCTATAAGTAAGGACATTGTGGTGTCTGTTCACCAAAAAGATATTTGCCTGACTGAAATGTTCTGGTTCAATGACTCAAAAAAATACGGTTAAACCAGGGCAGGCTGCTATTATCTCTGTACGACCTTCGGGGCAGTAGTTCCTATCAGGCAAGGACAACTCATCCTTCCATAGTTTTGAGAGGGACACCTTGGGTCGTTTTCCTAAAACATTTTTGAGTACAGAAAGTACTACCACGGGACAACTTATTTACTTACTTTTACATTATTTTGCGAATCAACTCTAAGATGCCCGACTCTCTATTATTAAATGTGCAAAAGTGCACCAAATATATAGGAATATTTCCTGAATATTCCCCCTTTATTTCCATTTAAGGGGGTATGTAAAGTGCTACTCCTGTAGCATACTAGTACTTTCCGTACTCTGACATTGTATATTGCCGCTAAAACCTTTAAAATGGAATATTCCAGAAATATGTAGTACTACTTCCCATTCCCTTACATGCTTTTGTAAATTGGTCTCCTAGATGTTTTGGGATTGATTGACAAAGGAAACTAACCACAAAAGCATTTTGGTGTACGTAAAATAGTAGTCCTGTTGTACTATATATATATATATATATATATATATATATATATATATATATATATATATATATATATATATATATATATATATATGTATATATATATATATATATATATTTATATATATATAATGCTTTTGTGAATAGCCCCCCTAGGCATGTAAGGCTATGCAGAACGTGCTACAGGAGAACTGCTTTGCTTACATCCTTAAAATGCCTTTGTGAATGGCATTACCATCAAATAGGGTAATATTAACATCTGCTATTTACAGTCATAGAAGCTGCAAATAAAATGCGGGTTGGTGCTAGGTGGAAATTAGGTTATTATTCTTATCACATGATACACCTTGGTTTCATGTAGCGTTACATAACTATAAGGAAATAGAAAGTGGCACAGTATACCATTTCTATAGGATGCTTGAAAAGCTATATCCTGGAGATGCAGTTTCAAACCTTTCCAACGCCAATACACATTTCGAACACCAAAAATAGATGGTGCTAAAACATTAATTGCATCCTGTTGAGTTCTATGCAACTTTATACACCTGATAAACCCCCCTTTAAATTATTACGTCACCCAACACTTTCAATGCCTTCATGACCCGAAGCCATTGTGATCCGAACACTGGAGAAGACCCTCATACACATTTCCCTATTTTGATTATTTTGAAATTATATAGATTCACAAATTGCTCTTAAAGTATCCATTATTTCTGGCTCCTACCTTATTTGTCAAACAGGTTTTTTCCCTCGTTCACCGAACATCACTAGTCTAAGATTTGCTGAGTTAAAATCTGATCTGGGTGCCGTCAATCCATTTTCTCTTCCTTGTGCTGAATGCACAACAATACTAAGATAAATACTTACTTTAATGATAGACTGCATCTCCTTTAATCCATGGGCAAGCTCTCATTATTCAAAACAGAGACATTAATATGATTGTACAAGGGTAAAGTGAGGACACAGATTTGTTCTTTGCTAATGCTTAATTTATGTTTTGATTTTTGACTCAGGTGTTCACTGTAAATATCTCAACAGTATTGGATCAAGATCCTCTTCAGGCTATTTAAAATCACCTGAATGAGAAAAACGGCACCTGAGAAACGATTGCTCTAGTATGTGGTAGGTCATTTGGTATAGCTAGACACTGTGAAAGACTGTTCTATCCAACTAGTAAAATTCCTTTGTGAATAGCAAGCAATGGTAAACTTACACAAAATAGTAGGTTTCCCTTTGTGAATCAGGCCCGTAACGTGTATATTTTTGAGGCAAGAAAAACACTTTTGCCTTTACCGCATGTTTTTTTCTTTAATTTAATGAGTGCCCAGCATTTTCCTGAAAAATAAAATGTTGCAAAAAACAGGACAAGATACAACAAGATTTGCAAAAAGGCTGGCGGCCGATGCCAGACCCATTGGTTTTGACAATACTTGTTCTCTAGCTTAGAACCTGTCTATTAGTTGTTTACGTCATCATAATAGCAAACTGTAGGAGAGTAGGATCTGCCTCTTATGGTTACCCCACTTTTTGCTGATGTATCACTGTTTTTGACTTAGACTGACTGGGATCCTGCTGTTCAGGACCCCAGTCTATCTGCTTTTTCCGGTATAGTGATTGCATGTACTTTAGGTACACTCCAAATTGGATTCTGGGGTACCCTTATAAGTCCCTTGTAAATGGTACACCATATACCCAGGGCATAGGTACCCTAGAGACCCCCGAGGCTGAAGCATGTATTGTGCCACCGCTGAGAGGCCATTCAAAATGACACCACAGGTCTGCTACTGCAGTAGTGAGTGGTGCATGGACCAAGTCTTTCTGTGGGGTGTCTTGAATTTAAACATCATTGAGGGCATGGATGGCATTGGATTGTGGTGATTTTTGTGTGTTTTTCGACTTTTTGGGGTGTTGTTGGGGCCTGGCCATGTGGGTGGGGGCCATTTTGAGGCCTGGTCCAGGCAGGGCCTGGCCATGTGGTGGGGGCAAGGGGTCATTTTGAAGCCAGGCAATGTGCTCAGGCTTTTTGGGGTGTTGTTGGGGCCTGGCCATGTGGGTGGGGGCCATTTTGAGGCCTGGTCCAGGCAGGGCCTGGCCATGTGGTGGGGGCAAGGGGTCATTTTGAAGCCAGGCAATGTGCTCAGGCATGCACCCAGTTTGCCTTGCTTTCATCCATTATGCCCAGGGGTACTCAGTGGTCCATGGTAGTCTTTCTGTGGGGTGTCCTGAATTTAAACATCATTGAGGGCATGGATGGCATTGGATTGTGGTGATTTTTGTGTGTTTTTCGACTTTGTGGGTGCTGTTGGGGCCTGACCATGTGGGTGGGTGCCATTTTGAGGCCTGGTCCAGGCAGGGCCTGGCCATGCTGTGGGGGTCAAGGGGCCATTTTGAAGCCAGGCAGTGTGCTCAGGCCTGCACCCAGTTTGCCTTGCTTTCATCCATTATGCCCAGGGGTAGTGAGTGGTGCATGTACCAAGTCTTTCTGTGGGGTGTCTTGAATTTAAACATCATTGAGGGCATGGATGGCATTGGATTGTGGTGATTTTTGTGTGTTTTTCGACTTTTTGGGTGCTGTTGGGGCATGGCCATGTGGCTGGGGGCCATTTTGAGGCCCTGTCCATGCAGGGCCTGGCCAGGTGTTGGGGTTCAAGGGGCCATTTTGAAGCCAGGCAGTGTGCTTTGTGCCATAGGCCTGCACCCAGTCTGCCCTGCTTTCATCCATTATGCCCTGGGGTAGTGAGTGGTGCATGGTCCAAGTCTTTCTGTGGGGTGTCTTGAATTTAAACATCATTGAGGGCATGGATGACATTGGATTGTGGTAATTTCTGTGTGTTTTTCGACTTTTTGGGGTGTTGTTGGGGCCTGGCCATGTGGGTGGGGGCCATTTTGAGGCCTGGTCCAGGCAGGGCCTGGCCACGTGGTGGGGGGCAAGGGGCCATTTTGAAGCCAGGCAGTGTGCTCAGGCCTGCACCCAGTTTGCCTTGCTTTCATCCATTATGCCCAGGGGTAGTGAGTGGTGCATGCACCAAGTCTTTCTGTGGGGTGTCTTGAATTTAAACATCATTGAGGGCATGGATGGCATTGGATTGTGGTGTTTTTTGTGTGTTTTTCGACTTTTTGGGTGCTGTTGGGGCATGGCCATGTGGGTGGGGGCCATTTTGAGACCTGGTCCAGGCAGGGCCTGGCCATGTGGTGGGGGTCAAGGGGCCATTTTGAAGCCAGGCAGTGTTCTTTGTGCCATAGGCCTGCACAAAGTCTTCCCTGCTTTCATCCATTATGCCCTGGGGTAGTGAGTGGTGCATGGACCAAGTCTTTCTGTGTGTTCTCTTGATTTTAAACATCATTTAGGGCATGGATGCCATTGGAGTGGGGTGATTTTTGTGGGGTTTTTCCGACTTTTTGGGGTGTTGTTGGGGCCTTGTCATGTGAGTAGGGGCCATTTTGAGGCCTGATTCAGGCAGGGCCTGGCCGTGTGGGTGGGGAAGAAGGGGCCATTTTGAAGCCAGGCAGTGTGCTCAGGCCTGCACCCAGTTTGCCTTGCTTTCATCCATTATGCACAGTGGTAGTGTGTGGTGCATGGACCAAGTCTTTCTGTGGGGTGTCTTGAATTTAAACATCATTGAGGGCATGGATGGCATTGGATTGTGGTGATTTTTGTGTGTTTTTCGACTTTTTGGGGTGTTTAACTGTTGTTCCTCTGGCTTCCTTTGCTTTTAGGTGAACAAGAGAACCACCAGTGCCAGGAAGAAGTCCTACAGCAGTGTGTGCATCACAACGTCACGTGACGTCACGTGTGGCCACAGACAACTCTGCAACTCGTGCAACTGCGGCCTGCTGTTCTGACATCTGAAGAAGATGGGCCCAAAGAAAGGTGGCCGTAGCGCCTCTATGAAAAAAGTTGCCAGTGTCACTGCCAGTATGAAGGAGCAGAAGAAGCAAGTGGCACCACCTACCAAGGAGACTGGTGTGCCCACAGACACCTTTTTTGGGAGAATAAAAACTACGCCTGCAGCAGCAGCAGTGTCCGCCGGGGACCAAGCTGGGAGCAGCACCTCCGCTTCATTGGGCTCAGTGCCACCACGCCGAGTTAGGTCCAAGCCCATAAGTGTTGCAGAGGCAGCCACTTTAATTGTTCAATCACCATCGACCAGTGATGTTGGCACATCGCAAGAAAGTAGCATCCAATCAACGGCAGGTGTAACTCAGCTGACGAGTGGTCAACAACCACAGCCGCGACGACAACCACAGGTGCAACTAGTACAAGCGCAAGTACATGGGCAAGGAGAGGCGCAAGTACATGCGCAAGGAGAGGCGCAGGTAGAGGTGCAAGTAGAGCCGCAAGTAGAGGCGCAAGTAGAGGTGCAAGGAGAGGCGCATGGAGAGGCGCATGGAGAGGCGCAACTAGAGGCACATGGAGCGGCACAACTGCCCACAATGCTTGTTCCTCCAGAAGTAGGGGCACATCAGGAAATCGAGATTGAAGCGGAGGTATCATCTGAAGAAGCCACTCTCCCTGATGGTGATCCATTGTCTTCCAGATTCCCAGCAAGAAAAAGGTCAAGAAGGGCTACTACAAGTTCTTCTTCAAGCCCCCTTCCTTCTGATGATGTTGATGTTGATTGGAACCCACCAATGCAGTCTGAGAGTGAGGCACACCATGAGCCGACAAAGGTAGCTAAGCCTAAAAGGAAGGTTCCGACAAGGCTTCCACTTCTGGGTGATGACGACAAACTAGAAGTGTTTATTCTGCTACTGATCAACAGTCTGACGACGACCCAGTCATCACAGTCGTCACTCCAGGCCCTGCGGGCATGCAGCAGACAGAGATTTTTACCCTATCCCGAATTGCTGCTGAGCGTGATGTGGGCGGCGTGGCACTGGAACCACCACCAATGCAGTTAACTACTGCACCAACACGACCTATAGCTTCCATATTTTCCCATCAGGGACATCCATCCAGTTCGACCTCCATTACCTCAAGTAGTGATGCTGTAAGTGCACAACAGAGTCAAATTCAGCCACGCCCATCCTCCACTTCATCTGCCATTGAAAGTAGCACCTCCACCACCAGAAGACATCTCCAGTCCCCAGTATGGGACTTTTTTAGTGTTAGCAAAAAGGCGGAAAACATGGTTGTTTGTTCAATTTGTAAAGCTGTAGTTAGTCGGGGTAAGCTTTGTACCAACTATGGTACCGAAGGCCAGAGAGGGTATCCCAAAAACACCACACTATCAATTGGGAGGCACACATGAGGAAGATCCGGGAAACCACACGTACAACAAATCCAAATGTATCCATTCATATTGTATCTGATGATGACGAGGGGCTGATCGTGCAGGGGGGAAGTGAAGAAGCGACAGACATTTTTTCTGGTACACCCAGTACCCCTGGCAGCAGCACTGCAGTGGTAGCGCCCACACCCTCTACCCCAGCAACATCTATGAGATACACTAAGAGTCTGGGAGAGACACCAATGCGAAAAAGTACATCAATGAGCCTAACTGGTTTGAAGAAGTCTGCATCATCATCATCACGTAAAACGGTCTAGACCACCATTAGAAGCATGTTTTGGTCGGAGGCGCCATTTGAACGCAACCACCCAACGGCACGTCTGTATAACGCAAAGCTGGCTAAAATGCTAGCGCTGGACCTTCTCCCTTTTATTTCGTGGAAGGGGTGGGTTTTCTAGAATTCGTGGCAACAGTCTGCCCTAAATGGAAGGTTCCTAGCCGGTCCTATTTTGCCAGAGTTACTGTTCCAGCACTACATCAAGATGTGCTGGAGGTGATTGGTGCAGCTATTCAGAAGAGTGCTGTTCACACTATCCACCTGACATCAGACATGTGGACCAGTTGCCAAGCCCTTGATTACATGTGCATCACTGCACACTGGGTCTCTTTTGCAGGGGTTAAAGACAAGTTAAAAGCAGGTGTTGACACGGACACAGTTTTTCAAGCTACTCGGAAACATGCAACAGTAGCCATGTTTGCCATGGAGAAATCTCATACTGCTCCTAACCTTTTGGAGGAGGTTGACAGGAAGGTCTATGAATGGCTGCATCCAAGAAATCGTATGATTGGTTATGTTTCCACGGATAATGGCAGTAATATAGTTAAGGCCATGCAGCAAGGTGGCTATTTCAGAGTGCTGTGTTTGACGCACAGTATTAACTTTGTTGTGCAAGATTTCTTGAAAAAAGAAGTCACAGTCAGCAAGGTACTGACCACCTGACGAAGAATCCGCACACATTTCAGCCATTCTTTTAAGGCCCGGAAGAAGCTGAGGAGCATGCAACATGAACGTAGACTGCCAGTCAAAGGATTCATCCAGGAAGTGACAACAAGTTGGAACTAAACCTTCTACATGCTTGAGCGTCTGTCTGAGCAGTGGGGGGTAATCAATGAGTATGTCTTTGCACTGGGTTCTACTATGAAAGACATAAGGCTAGAGTTGGAGGAATGGAAGCTAGTTGCTAGCCTGACAGACATGCTTGGTCCTTTTGAGGTTTTCACGCGTGAAGTCAGCAGGGAGGACTGTTTTTTGGGCAAAGCTATCCCATTGTTGCGCATGCTAGAGCACCAACTGAAGGCGGTGTCTACAACGTTCCGAGATGATGCTGAAAAGCAAGACGCATATCAGTTGGCGGAGAGGTTATTAAGCCGCCTAGTTGACAATGAAAGGCTTACAAAAATACATACAGAACAACATTACATTTGTGCCACTATTCTGGATCAAAGGTACAAAAAGGCCGTGGCCAGCAAAGCATTCATTCCTTTTGATGAAGCACATGTTTCAAAGTACAAACATTGGCTAGCTCTGTCAGCCATTCGGTTCGAAAAAGAGCGGCAGAAAATTGAAGGAGCCGGCAGAAGTACTACTGAATCAGCAGGCCATCCGGCGTCAAGTTCCACCTTTGAATCTGTGGCCAAAGGGAGTCACTTTCCCTCACAGCCGTTAACGACACCAGCAACCCTATCATCATCCTCACCTGCACCAGGCCCAGCCATAATATTGTCGGAAGCAGATTGGCAAACTCATCAAGGGTTTGCTCATTCCAGTGATGTAAAGGCCACAGATGGTACGCAAAGTGGAGCAACCCTGGAGAACCTTGAGTCGATGGTGCAGGCCTATCTGTATGACCCAACAGAGGTCTTTGTTAATCAGAACCCATTGCTGTATTGGTATGGGAATAGGCCTCTATGGCAACTAATCACCAACCTGGCTCTAAATTATTTGTCTTGCCCACTCGCAAGCGTGTCTTCTGAACGTGTTTTCAGTGCTGTTGGTGCCATTGTAACTTCAAAAAGGACCCGCCTCCCGCCCAAAAATGTAGAGAGGTTAACTCTGATCAAGATGAATCAGTACTTCATACCACCAGATTACAAAATACGTGAATGCACGCAGGAAGAAGAGGACACCGACTTAGCTGACGGTAGTTCTTCTCTGTTAGCTGACCTACTCCCGTCTCAATTCATAGAGTTTGAGGACGAGCTCAACTTCCCTGACACCGAGGCCTGAAAATGACTTCCTTTTTTTCATCTTTATTCACTTTTATTCCTGTGTGTCTTTCTTTGTTTTGCAACTTTTACCACAACAAAACTCTAATCACCTAATCACAACAAGTCCATCAGCAGCACTGTCTTCATCTTATTTCCTTATTGATTTGAAGGTGCCGCAGTCTGCATTCCTGAGGTTCACAAGTTCACAACTCAATCATGCTCCTCTATCCTCCTCCTCCAGACTCCCCCTATCCATTTCCCTCAAGGCAGATGGCTAGATTACGCAGAATAAAGAAACTTTGTCTTCGTAGACGAGTCCCCTCAAGTGGGACTGGAATTACTGACTACATGCTTGCTAATTGCTGACAGTTACTTCTGAAATTGACAAGAGAGGCTGCCCTGTGGGCCTTCACTTTCAGAAGAAGATGCGGACAAAAAGTAGAACAGGTAATGAATAATGAGAAGAAAATGGCATGCAGTCGACAGCAATGGCTGCCTGGCTCTGATGAAAGCAATTGCTGTTTGTTTGTTGTGCATGAAATGAATCATATGTCTTCTGTAATTGTTTAATCTTTTACACACTAAATGTAACTCAAGTTTACTCTGCTGTCTTTTACCTTGTTTAGTTCAAATTGTACTTCAACGCAGGGGTCACTACATTGCATTTTCCAATATGCAAAATGTCCTTGGATTTACTGTTTGCCAATATACTATGATGATTGAATAAATAATATATCTTTTTTCTTTACAGTCACTCACTGGGATAGATGGATCATCAGCGTCGGTTTACGGAAGAACTATGGCCAATTTGTGAGTGGCAAAGAGGTAAACCAGTCTACAACAACTACTACAGCAGAACTACATGTCTGTCTAGTCGTGGTATGGAGTGGTCGAGGCAGTGTAGTGTTGTTATGCCAGGCAGAGTCCAGACAGCAGTTCATGTTAAATTGGGGCTATGTAGCTTGCTGCATACAATTAGATATGCTTTGTCTGTCTGTGACAAAGAGCCTAGGTATGCTACATCAGGTTGCTTCACTCAGAGGTGCCTGCCTTGACCGTCTGCATGGCCCTGCCAGAAGCATGGGCCAAAAATCCGTTCCGCTCGCGAAATTTGCTGTTTTTCGGCGGCAATTTCGCAATCTGCAAATCCCGCGAAATTGCCGCAAATTCGCAAATTCTTGAGTGGAACGGATTTTTGGCCCATGCTTGCGGCAGGGCCATGCAGACAGTCAAGGCAGGCACCACTGAGTGAAGCAACCTGATGTAGCATACCTAGGCTCTTTGACACAGACAGACAAGCCATAACCAGGGTTTAGGGTTCAGAGCGGTTTACTAGGGGTTTTGGGTTTAATTTGGTAGGGTTCCCGCAGAGTCTAGGGCTCAGGGCCCGATGCAGGCACGTTCATAATGATGTTGGCAAGGTTTTAGGGGGGTTTGGCGTTTTTTGGTCCAATTTAAACTTAGGCCTAGCAGTATTGCATGTTTTTAGGGGGGCTGTTTGGGGGTGTTCTAGATGTTTGGGGGTGGGTTGAGGGGTCTGGGAGCACTGCTGGGAAGGTCTAATTTTGATTGCAAGTGGTTTGAAGAAAATCCATGGTGGAAAAGTTTTTCTTTTTAGCAGTATTGCATGTTTTTGGGGGACTGTTTGGGGGTGTTCTAGATTTTTGGGGGTGGGTTGAGGGGTCTGGGAGCACTGCTGGGAAGGTCTAATTTTGATTGCAAGTGGTTTGAAGAAAATCCATGGTGGAAAAGGGGGGTTTGGGCCTAGTTGCAGAGAGCATTTTGGCACGATTTAAACTTAAGCCTAGTAGTATAGCATGTTTTTCGGGGGCTGTTTTGGGGTGTTCTAGATTTTTGGGGGTGGGTTGAGGGGTCTAGGAGCACTGCTGGGAAGGTCTTATTTTGATTGCAAGTGGTTTGAAGAAAATCCATGGTGGAAAAGGGGGGTTTGGGCCTAGCTTCAGAGAGCGTTTGGCACGATTTAAACTTAGGCCTAGCAGTAGTGCATGTTTTTGGGGGGCTGCTTGGGAGTGTTCTAGATTTTTGGGGGTGGGTTGAGGGGTCTGGGACCACTGCTGGGAAGGTCTAATTTTGATTGCAAGTGGTTTGAAGAAAATCCATGGTGGAAAAGGGGGGTTTGGGCCTAGTTGCAGAGAGCATTGTGGCACTATTGAAACTTATGCCTAGCAGTATCGCATGTTTTGGGGGGGCTGTTTGGGGGTGTTCTAGATGTTTGGGGGTGGGTTGAGGGCTCTGGGAGCACTGCTGGGAAGGTCTAATTTTGATTGCAAGTGGTTTGAAGAAAACCCATGGTGGAAAAGTTTTTCTTTTTAGCAGTATTGCATGTTTTTGGGGGGCTGTTTGGGGGTGTTCTAGATTTTTGGGGGAGGATTGAGGGGTCTGGGAGCACTGCTGGGAAGGTCTAAGTTTGATTGCAAGTGGTTTGAAGAAAATCCATGGTGTAAAAGGGGGGCTTGGGCCTAGTTGCATATAGAGTTTTGGCACGATTTAAATTTAGGCCTAGAAGTATAGCATGTTTTTGGGAGGCTGTTTAGGGGTGTTCTAGATTTTTGGGGGTGGGTTGAGGGGTCTGGGAGCACTGCTGGGAAGGTCTAATTATGATTGCAAGTGGTTTGAAGAAAATCCATGGTGGAAAAGGGGGGTTTGGGCCTAGCTGCAGAGAGCGTTTTGGCACGATTTAAACTTAGGCCTAGTAGTATAGCATTTTTTTGGGGGGCTGTTTGGGGGTGTTCTAGATTTTTGGGGGTGGGTTGAAGGGCCTGGGAGCACTGCTGGGAAGGTCTAATTTTGATTGCAAGTGGTCTAAAGAAAATCCATGGTGGAAAAGTTTTATTTTTAGCAGTATTGCATGTTTTGGGGGGGCTGTTTGGGGGTGTTCTAGATTTTTGGGAGTGGGTGGAAAGGGTCTGGGACCACTGCTGGGTAGGTCTAATTTTGATTGCAACTGGTTTAAAGAAAATCCATGGTGGAAAAGGGGGGTTTGGGCCTAGTTGCAGAGAGCATTTTGGCACAATTGAAACTTAGTCCTAGCAGCATTGCATGTTTTTGGGGGGCTGCTTGGGGGTGTTCTAGATTTTTTGGGTTGGTTGAGGGGTCTGGGAGCACTGCTGGGAAGGTCTAATTTTAATTGCAAGTGGTTTAAGAAAATCCATGATGGGAAAGTTTTTTTTTAGCAGTATTGCATGTTTTTGGGGGCTGTTTGGGAGTGTTCTAGATTTTTGGGGGTGGGTTGAGGTGTCTGGGAGCACTGCTGGGAAGGTCTAATTTTGATTGCAAGTGGTTTGAAGAAAATCCATGGTGGAAAAGGGGGGTTTGGGCCTAGTTGCAGAGAGCATTTTGGCACGATTTAAACTTAAGCCTAGTAGTATAGCATGTTTTTGGGGGGCTGTTTGGGGGTGTTCTAGATTTTTGGGGGTGGGTTGAGGGGTTTAGGAGCACTGCTGGGAAGGTCTAATTTTGATTGCAAGTGGTTTGAAGAAAATCCATTGTGGAAAAGGGGGGTTTGGGCCTAGTTGTAGAGAGCGTTTTGGCATGATTTGAACTTAGGCCTAGTAGAATTGCATGTTTTTGGGGGGCTGCTTGGGGGTGTTCTAGATTATTGGGGGTGGTTTGAGGGGTCTGGGAGCACTGTTGGGATGGTCTAATTTTGATTGCAAGTAGTTTGAAGAAAATCCATGGTGGAAAAGTTCTTTTTTTTAGCAGTATTGCATATTTTTGGGGGGCTGTTTGGGGGTGTTCTAGATTGTTGGGGGTGGGTTGAGGGGTCTGAGAGCACTGCTGGGAAGGTCTAATTTTGATTGCAAGTGGTTTGAAGAAAATCCATGGTGTAAAAGGGGGGTTTGGGCCTAGTTGCATATAGCGTTTTGGCACGATTTAAATTTAGGCCTAGAAGTATAGCATGTTTTTGGGGGGCTGTTTAGGGGTGTTCTAGATTTTTGGGGGTGGGTTGAGGGGTCTGGGAGCACTGCTGGGAAGGTCTAATTTTGATTGCAAGTGGTCTAAAGAAAATCCATGGTGGAAAAGGTTTATTTTTAGCAGTATTGCATGTTTTTGGGGGGCTCTTTGGGGGTGTTCTAGATTTTTGGGAGTGGGTGGAGGGGTCTGGGACCACTGCTGGGTAGGTCTAATTTTGATTGCAAGTGGTTTAAAGAAAATCCATGGTGGAAAAGGGGGGTTTGGGCCTAGTTGCAGAGAGCATTTTGGCACAATTGAAACTTAGTCCCAGCAGCATTGCATGTTTTTTGGGGGCTGCTTGGGGGTGTTCTAGATTTTTGGGGGTGGGTTGAGGGGTCTGGGAGCACTGCTGGGAAGGTCTAATTTTGATTGCAAGTGGTTTGAAGAAAATCCATGGTGGAAAAGGGGGGTTTGGGCCTAGCTGCAGAGAGCGTTGTGGCACGATTTAAACTTAGGCCTAGTAGTATAGCATGTTTTTGGGGGTCTGTTTGGGGGTGTTCTAGATTTTTGGGCGTGGGTTGATGGGTCTGGGAGCACTGCTGGGAAGGTCTAATTTTGATTGCAAGTGGTTTGAAGAAAATCCATGGTGGAAAAGGGGGGTTTGGGCCTAGTTGCAGAGAGCATTTTGGCACGATTTAAACTTAAGCCTAGTAGTATAGCATGTTTTTGGGTGGCTGTGGGGGGTGTTCTATATTTTTGGGGGTGGGTTGAGGGGTTTAGGAGCACTGCTGGGAAGGTCTAATTTTGATTGCAAGTGGTTTGAAGAAAATCCATTGTGGAAAAGGGGGGTTTGGGCCTAGTTGTAGAGAGCGTTTTGGCATGATTTGAACTTAGGCCTAGTAGAATTGCATGTTTTTGGGGGGCTGCTTGGGGGTGTTCTAGATTATTGGGGGTGGTTTGAGGGGTCTGGGAGCACTGCTGGGATGGTATAATTTTGATTGCAAGTAGTTTGAAGAAAATCCATGGTGGAAAAGTTCTTTTTTTTAGCAGTATTTCATATTTTTGGGGGGCTGTTTGGGGGTGTTCTAGATTTTTTTGGGGTGGGTTGAGGGGTCTGAGAGCACTGCTGGGAAGGTCTAATTTTGATTGCAAGTGGTTTGAAGAAAATCCATGGTGGAAAAGGGGGGTTTGGGCCTAGCTGCAGAGAGCGTTTTGGCACAATTTAAACTTAGGCCTAGTAGTATAGCATGTTTTTGGGGGGCTGTTTGGGGGTGTTCTAGATTTTTGGGGGTTCGTTGAAGGGTCTGGGAGCACTGCTGGGAAGGTCTAATTTTGATTGCAAGTGGTCTAAAGAAAATCCATGGTGGAAAAGTTTTATTTTTAGCAGTATTGCATGTTTTTGGGGGGCTGTTTGGGGGTGTTCTAGATTTTTGGGAGTGGGTGGAGGGATCTGGGACCACTGCTGGGTAGGTCTAATTTTGATTGCAAGTGGTTTAAAGAAAATCCATGGTGGAAAAGGGGGGTTTGGGCCTAGTTGCGGAGAGCATTTTGGCACAATTGAAACTTAGTCCTAGCAGCATTGCATGTTTCTGGGGGGCTGCTTGAGGGTGTTCTAGATTTTTGGGGGTGGGTTGAGGGGTCTGGGAGCACTGCTGGGAAGGTCTAATTTTGATTGCAAGTGGTTTGAAGAAAATCCATGGTGGAAAAGGGGGGTTTCGGCCTAGTTGCACAGAGCATTTTGGCACGATTTAAACTTAGGCCTAGCAGTATTCCATGTTTTTGGGGGGCTGTTTGATGGTGATATAGATTTTTGGGGGTGGGTTGAGGGGTCTGGAAGCACAGCTGTGAAGGTCTAATTTTGATTGCAAGTGGTTTGAAGAAAATCCATGGTGGAAAAGGGGGGTTTGGGCCTAGTTGCAGAGAGCATTTTGGCACTATTTAAACTTAAGCCTAGTAGTATAGCAGGTCTTAGGGGGGCTGTTTGGGGGTGTTCTAGATTTTTGGGGGTGGGTTGAGGGGTCTGGAAGCACTGCTGTGAAGGTCTAATTTTGATTGCAAGTGGTTTGAAGAAAATCCATGGTGGAAAAGGGGGGTTTGGGCCTAGTTGCAGAGAGCATTTTGGCATGATTTGAACTTAGGCCTAGTAGAATTGCATGTTTTTGGGGGGCTGCTTGGGGGTGTTCTAGATTATTGGGGGTGGTTTGAGGGGTCTGGGAGCACTGCTGGGATGGTCTAATTTTGATTGCAAGTAGTTTGAAGAAAATCCATGGTGGAAAAGTTCTTTTTTTTAGCAGTATTGCATTTTTTTGGGGGGCTGTTTGGGGGTGTTCTAGATTTTTGGGGGTGGGTTGAGGGGTCTGAGAGCACTGCTGGGAAGGTCTAATTTTGATTGCAAGTGGTTTGAAGAAAATCCATTGTGGAAAAGGGGGGTTGGGCCTAGTTGCAGAGAGCGTTTTGGCACAATTTAAACTTAGGCCTAGCAGTATTGCATGTTTTGGGGGGCTGTTTGGGGGTGTTCTAGATGTTTGGGGGTGGGTTGAGGGGTCTGGGAGCACTGCTGGGAAGGTCTAATTTTGATTGCAAGTGGTTTGAAGAAAATCCATGGTAGAAATTTTTTTCTTTTTAGCATTATTGCATGTTTTTGGGGGGCTATTTGGGGGTGTTCTAGATTTTTGAGGGTGGATTGAGGGGTCTGGGAGCACTGCTGGGAAGGTCTAAGTTTGATTGCAAGTGGTTTGAAGAAAATCCATGGTGTAAAAGGGGGTTTGGGCCTAGTTGCATATAGCGTTTTGGCACGATTTAAACTTAGGCCTAGTAGTATAGCATGTTTTTGGGGGGCTGTTTCGGGGTGTTCTAGATTTTTGGGGTGGGTTGAGGGGTGTCTGGGAGCACTGCTGGGAAGGTCTAATTTTGATTTCAAGTGGTTTGAAGAAAATCCATGGTGGAAAAGGGGGGTTTGGACCTACTTGCAGAGAACATTTTGGCACTATTGAAACTTAGGCCTAGCAGTATTGCATGTTTTTGGGGGGCTGTTTGGGGGTGTCCTAGATGTTTGGGGGTGGGTTGAGAGGTCTGGGAGCACTGCTGGGAAGGTCTAATTTTGATTGCAAGTGGTTTGAAGAAAATCCATGGTGGAAAAGGGGGGTTTGGGCCTAGTTGCAGAGAGCATTTTGGCACGATTTAAACTTAAGCCTAGTAGTATAGCATGTCTTTGGGGGGCTGTTTGGGGGTGTTCTAGATTTTTGGGGGTGGGTTGAGGGGTTTAGGAGCACTGCTGGGAAGTTCTAATTTTGATTGCAAGTGGTTTGAAGAAAATCCATTGTGGAAAAGGGGGGTTTGGGCCTAGTTGTAGAGAGCGTTTTGGCATGATTTGAACTTAGGCCTAGTAGAATTGCATGTTTTTGGGGGGCTGCTTGGGGGTGTTCTAGATTATTGGGGGTGGTTTGAGGGGTCTGGGAGCACTGCTGGGAAGGTCTAATTTTGATTGCAAGTAGTTTGAAGAAAATCCATGGTGGAAAAGTTTAGCATTATTGCATGTTTTTGGGGGGCTATTTGGGGGTGTTCTAGATTTTTGAGGGTGGATTGAGGGGTCTGGGAGCACTGCTGGGAAGGTCTAAGTTTGATTGCAAGTGGTTTGAAGAAAATCCATGGTGTAAAAGGGGGTTTGGGCCTAGTTGCATATAGCGTTTTGGCACGATTTAAACTTAGGCCTAGTAGTATAGCATGTTTTTGGGGGGCTGTTTCGGGGTGTTCTCGATTTTTGGGGTGGGTTGAGGGGTTGTCTGTGAGCACTGCTGGGAAGGTCTAATTTTGATTTCAAGTGGTTTGAAGAAAATCCATGGTGGAAAAGGGGGGTTTGGACCTACTTGCAGAGAACATTTTGGCACTATTGAAACTTAGGCCTAGCAGTATTGCATGTTTTTGGGGGGCTGTTTGGGGGTGTCCTAGATGTTTGGGGGTGGGTTGAGGGGTCTGGGAGCACTGCTGGGAAGGTCTAATTTTGATTGCAAGTGGTTTGAAGAAAATCCATGGTGGAAAAGGGGGGTTTCGGCCTAGTTGCAAAGAGCATTTTGGCACGATTTAAACTTAGGCCTAGCAGTATTCCATGTTTTTGGGGGGCTGTTTGATGGTGTTCTAGATTTTTGGGGGTGGGTTGAGGGGTCTGGAAGCACTGCTGTGAAGGTCTAATTTTGATTGCAAGTGGTTTGAAGAAAATCCATGGTGGAAAAGGGGGGTTTGGGCCTAGTTGCAGAGAGCATTTTGGCACGATTTAAACTTAAGCCTAGTAGTATAGCATGTCTTTGGGGGGCTGTTTGGGGATGTTCTAGATTTTTGGGGGTGGGTTGAGGGGTTTAGGAGCACTGCTGGGAAGTTCTAATTTTGATTGCAAGTGGTTTGAAGAAAATCCATTGTGGAAAAGGGGGGTTTGGGCCTAGTTGTAGAGAGCGTTTTGGCATGATTTGAACTTAGGCCTAGTAGAATTGCATGTTTTTGGGGTGCTGCTTGGGGGTGTTCTAGATTATTGGGGGTGGTTTGAGGGGTCTGGGAGCACTGCTGGGAAGGTCTAATTTCGATTGCAAGTAGTTTGAAGAAAATCCATGGTGGAAAAGTTTTTCTTTTTAGCAGTATTGCATGTTTTTGGGGGACTGTTTGGGGGTGTTCTAGATTTTTGGGGGTGGGTTGAGGGGTCTGGGAGCACTGCTGGGAAGGTCTAATTTTGATTGCAAGTGGTTTGAAGAAAATCCATGGTGGAAAAGGGGGGTTTGGGCCTAGTTGCAGAGAGCATTTTGGCACGATTTAAACTTAAGCCTAGTAGTATAGCATGTTTTTCGGGGGCTGTTTTGGGGTGTTCTAGATTTTTGGGGGTGGGTTGAGGGGTCTAGGAGCACTGCTGGGAAGGTCTAATTTTGATTTCAAGTGGTTTGAAGAAAATCCATGGTGGAAAAGGGGGGTTTGAACCTACTTGCAGAGAACATTTTGGCACTATTGAAACTTAGGCCTAGCAGTATTGCATGTTTTTGGGGGGCTGTTTGGGGGTGTCCTAGATGTTTGGGGGTGGGTTGAGGGGTCTGGGAGCACTGCTGGGAAGGTCTAATTTTGATTGCAAGTGGTTTGAAGAAAATCCATGGTGGAAAAGTTTTTCTTTTTAGCAGTATTGCATGTTTTTGGGGGGCTATTTGGGGGTGTTCTAGATTTTTGGGGGTGGATTGAGGGGTCTGGGAGCACTGCTGGGAAGGTCTAAGTTTGATTGCAAGTGGTTTGAATAAAATCCATGGTGTAAAAGGGGGGTTTGGTCCTAGTTGCATATAGCGTTTTGGCACGATTTAAACTTAGGCCTAGAAGTATAGCATGTTTTTGGGGGGCTGTTTAGGGGTGTTCTAGATTTTTGGGGGTGGGTTGAGGGGTGTGGGAGCACTGCTGGGAAGGTCTACTTTTGATTGCAAGTGGTTTGAAGAAAATCCATTGTGGAAAAGGGGGGTTTGGGCCTAGCTGCAGAGAGCGTTTTGGCACGATTTAAACTTAGGCCTAGTAGTATAGCATGTTTTTGGGGGGCTGTTTGGGGGTGTTCTAGATTTTTGGGGGTGGGTTGAAGGGTCTGGGAGCACTGCTGGGAAGGTCTAATTTTGATTGCAAGTGGTCTAAAGAAAATCCATGGTGGAAAAGTTTTATTTTTAGCAGTATTGCATGTGTTTTGGGGGGCTGTTTGGGGGTGTTCTAGATTTTTGGGAGTGGGTGGAGGGGTCTGGGACCACTGCTGGGTAGGTCTAATTTTGATTGCAAGTGGTTTAAAGAAAATCCATGGTGGAAAAGGGGGGTTTGGGCCTAGTTGCAGAGAGCATTTTGGCACAATTGAAACTTAGTCCTAGCAGCATTGCATGTTTTTGGGGGGCTGCTTGGGGGTGTTCTAGATTTTTGGGGGTGGGTTGAGGGGTCTGGGAGCACTGCTGGTAAGGTCTAATTTTGATTGCAAGTGGTTTGAAGAAAATCCATGATGGGCAATTTTTTTTAGCAGTATTGCATGTTTTTGGGGGGCTGTTTGGGAGTGTTCTAGATTTTTGGGGGTGGGTTGAGGTGTCTGGGAGCACTGCTGGGAAGGTCTAATTTTGATTGCAAGTGGTTTGAAGAAAATCCATGGTGGAAAAGGGGGGTTTCGGCCTAGTTGCAAAGAGCATTTTGGCACGATTTAAACTTAGGCCTAGCAGTATTCCATGTTTTTGGGGGGCTGTTTGATGGTGTTCTAGATTTTTGGGGGTGGGTTGAGGGGTCAGGAAGCACTGCTGTGAAGGTCTAATTTTGATTGCAAGTGGTTTGAAGAAAATCCATGGTGGAAAAGGGGTCTTTGGGCCTAGTTGCAGAGAGCATTTTGGCACGATTTAAACTTAAGCCTAGTAGTATAGCATGTTTTTGGGGGGCTGTTTGGGGGTGTTCTATATTTTTGGGGGTGGGTTGAGGGGTTTAGGAGCACTGCTGGGAAGGTCTAATTTTGATTGCAAGTGGTTTGAAGAAAATCCATTGTGGAAAAGGGGGGTTTGAGCCTAGTTGTAGAGAGCGTTTTGGCATGATTTGAACTTAGGCCTAGTAGAATTGCATGTTTTTGGGGGGCTGTTTGGGGGTGTTATAGATTATTGGGGGTGGTTTGAGGGGTCAGGGAGCACTGCTGGGATGGTCTAATTTTGATTGCAAGTAGTTTGAAGAAAATCCATGGTGGAAAAGTTCTTTTTTTTTAGCAGTATTTCATATTTTTGGGGGGCTGTTTGGGGGTGTTCTAGATTTTTGGGGGTGGGTTTAGGGGTCTGAGAGCACTGCTGGGAAGGTCTAATTTTGATTGCAAGTGGTTTGAAGAAAATCCATGGTGGAAAAGGGGGGTTTGGGCCTAGCTGCAGAGAGCGTTTTGGCACAATTGAAACTTAGTCCTAGCAGCATTGCATGTTTTTGGGGGGCTGCTTGGGGGTGTTCTAGATTTTTGGGGGTGGGTTGAGGGGTCTGGGAGCACTGCTGGGAAGGTCTAATTTTGATTGCAAGTGGTTTGAAGAAAATCCATGATGGGAAAGTTTTTTTTAGCAGTATTGCATGTTTTTGGGGGGCTGTTTGGGAGTGTTCTAGATTTTTGGGGGTGGGTTGAGGTGTCTGGGAGCACTGCTGGGAAGGTCTAATTTTTATTGCAAGTGGTATGAAGAAAATACATGGTGGAAAAGGGGGGTTTCGGCCTAGTTGCAAAGAGCATTTTGGCACGATTTAAACTTAGGCCTAGCAGTATTCCATGTTTTTGGGGGGCTGTTTGATGGTGTTCTAGATTTTTGGGGGTGGGTTGAGGGGTCTGGAAGCACTGCTGTGAAGGTCTAATTTTGATTGCAAGTGGTTTGAAGAAAATCCATGGTGGAAAAGGGGGGTTTGGGCTTAGTTGCAGAGAGCATTTTGGCACGATTTAAACTTAAATTTAGTAGTATAGCATGTCTTTGGGGGGCTGTTTGGGGGGTGTTCTAGATTTTTGGGGGTGGGTTGAGGGGTTTAGGAGCACTGCTAGGAAGGTCTAATTTTGATTGCAAGTGGGTTGAAGAAAATCCATTGTGGAAAAGGGGGGTTTGGGCCTAGTTGTAGAGAGCGTTTTGGCATGATTTGAACTTAGGCCTAGTGGAATTGCATGTTTTTGGGGGGCTACTTGCGGGTGTTCTAGATTATTGGGGGTGGTTTGAGGGGTCTGGGAGCACTGCTGGGATGGTCTAATTTTGATTGCAAGTAGTTTGAAGAAAATCCATGGTGGAAAAGTTCTTTTTTTTTAGCAGTATTGCATATTTTTGGGGGGCTGTTTGGGGGTGTTCTAGATTTTTGGGGGTGGGTTGAGGGGTCTGAGAGCACTGCTGGGAAGGTCTAATTTTGATTGCAAGTGGTTTGAAGAAAATCCATTGTGGAAAAGGGGGGTTGGGCCTAGTTGCAGAGAGCGTTTTGGCACAATTTAAACTTAGGCCTAGCAGTATTGCATGTTTTGGGGGGCTGTTTGGGGGTTTTCTAGATGTTTGGGGGTGGGTTGAGGGGTCTGGGAGCACTGCTGGGAAGGTCTAATTTTGATTGCAAGTGGTTTGAAGAAAATCCATGGTGGAAAAGTTTTTCTTTTTAGCATTATTGCATGTTTTTGGGGGGCTGTTTGGGGGTGTTCTAGATTTTTGGGGGTGGATTGAGGGGTCTGGGAGCACTGCTGGGAAGGTCTAAGTTTGATTGCAAGTGGTTTGAAGAAAATCCATGGTGTAAAAGGGGGTTTGGGCCTAGTTGCATATAGCGTTTTGGCACAATTTAAACTTAGGCCTAGTAGTATAGCATGTTTTTGGGGGGCTGTTTCGGGGTGTTCTAGATTTTTGGGGGTGGGTTGAGGGTTCTGGGACCACTGCTGGGAAGGTCTAATTTTGATTTCAAGTGCTTTGAAGAAAATCCATGGTGGAAAAGGGGGGTTTGGACCTACTTGCAGAGAACATTTTGGCACTATTGAAACTTAGGCCTAGCAGTATTGCATGTTTTTGGGGGGCTGTTTGGGGGTGTCCTAGATGTTTGGGGGTGGGTTGAGGGGTCTGGGAGCACTGCTAGGAAGGTCTAATTTTGATTGCAAGTGGTTTGAAGAAAATCCATGGTGGAAAAGTTTTTCTTTTTAGCAGTATTGCATGTTTTTGCGGGGCTGTTTGGGGGTGTTCTAGATTTTTGGGGGTGGATTGAGGGGTCTGGGAGCACTGCTGGGAAGGTCTAAGTTTGATTGCAAGTGGTTTGAATAAAATCCATGGTGTAAAAGGGGGGTTTGGTCCTAGTTGCCTATAGCGTTTTGGCACGATTTAAACTTAGGCCTAGAAGTATAGCATGTTTTTGGGGGGCTGTTTAGGGGTGTTCTAGATTTTTGGGGGTGGGTTGAGGGGTGTGGGAGCACTGCTGGGAAGGTCTACTTTTGATTGCAAGTGGTTTGAAGAAAATCCATGGTGGAAAAGGGGAGCTTGGGCCTAGCTGCAGAGAGCGTTTTGGCACGATTTAAACTTAGGCCTAGTAGTATAGCATGTTTTTTGGGGGCTGTTCTAGATTTTTGGGGGTGGGTTGAAGGGTCTGGGAGCACTGCTGGGAAGGTCTAATTTTGATTGCAAGTGGTCTAAAGAAAATCCATGGTGGAAAAGTTTTATTTTTAGCAGTATTGCATGTTTTTGGGGGGCTGTTTGGGGGTGTTCTAGATTTTTGGGGGTGGATTGAGGGGTCTGGGAGCACTGCTGGGAAGGTCTAATTTTGATTGCAAGTGGTTTGAAGAAAATCCATGGTGGAAAAGGGGGGTTTGGTCCTAGTTGCATATAGCGTTTTGGCACGATTTAAACTTAGGCCTAGAAGTATAGCATGTTTTTGGGGGGCTGTTTAGGGGTGTTCTAGATTTTTGGGGGTGGGTTGAGGGGTGTGGGAGCACTGCTGGGAAGGTCTACTTTTGATTGCAAGTGGTTTGAAGAAAATCCATTGTGGAAAAGTGGGGTTTGGGACTAGCTGCAGAGAGCGTTTTGGCACGATTTAAACTTAGGCCTAGTAGTATAGCATGTTTTTGGGGGGCTGTTTGGGGGTGTTCTAGATTTTTGGGGGTGGGTTGAAGGGTCTGGGAGCACTGCTGGGAAGGTCTAATTTTGATTGCAAGTGGTCTAAAGAAAATCCATGGTGGAAAAGTTTTATTTTTAGCAGTATTGCATGTTTTTGGGGGGCTGTTTGGGGGTGTTCTAGATTTTTGGGAGTGGGTGGAGGGGTCTGGGACCACTGCTGGGTAGGTCTAATTTTGATTGCAAGTGGTTTAAAGAAAATCCATGGTGGAAAAGGGGGGTTTGGGCCTAGTTGCAGAGAGCATTTTGGCACAATTGAAACTTAGTCCTAGCAGCATTGCATGTTTTTGGGGGGCTGCTTGGGGGTGTTCTAGAGTTTTGGGGGTGGGTTGAGGGGTCTGGGAGCACTGCTGGGAAGGTCTAATTTTGATTGCAAGTGGTTTGAAGAAAATCCATGATGGGAAAGTTTTTTTTTAGCAGTATTGCATGTTTTTGGGGGGCTGTTTGGGAGTGTTCTAGATTTTTGGGGGTGGGTTGAGGTGTCTGGGAGCACTGCTGGGAAGGTCTAATTTTGATTGCAAGTGGTTTGAAGAAAATCCATGGTGGAAAAGGGGGGTTTCGGCCTAGTTGCAAAGAGCATTTTGGCACGATTTAAACTTAGGCCTAGCAGTATTCCATGTTTTTGGGGGGCTGTTTGATGGTGTTCTAGAGTTTTGGGGGTGGGTTGAGGGGTCTGGAAGCACTGCTGTGAAGGTCTAATTTTGATTGCAAGTGGTTTGAAGAAAATCCATGGTGGAAAAGGGGGCTTTGGGCCTAGTTGCAGAGAGCATTTTGGCACCATTTAAACTTAAGCCTAGTAGTATAGCATGTTTTTGGGGGGCTGTTTGGGGGTGTTCTATATTTTTGGGGGTGGGTTGAGGGGTTTAGGAGCACTGCTGGGAAGGTCTAATTTTGATTGCAAGTGGTTTGAAGAAAATCCATTGTGGAAAAGGGGGGTTTGAGCCTAGTTGTAGAGAGCGTTTTGGCATGATTTGAACTTAGGCCTAGTAGAATTGCATGTTTTTGGGGGGCTGTTTGGGGGTGTTCTAGATTATTGGGGGTGGTTTGGGGGGTTAGGGAGCACTGCTGGGATGGTCTAATTTTGATTGCAAGTAGTTTGAAGAAAATCCATGGTGGAAAAGTTCTTTTTTTTTAGCAGTATTTCATATTTTTGGGGGGCTGTTTGGGGGTGTTCTAGATTTTTGGGGGTGGGTTGAGGGGTCTGAGAGCACTGCTGTGAAGGTCTAATTTTGATTGCAAGTGGTTTGAAGAAAATCCATGGTGGAAAAGGGGGGTTTGGGCCTAGTTGCAGAGAGCATTTTGGCACGAATTAAACTTAAGCCTAGTAGTATAGCATGTTTTTGGGGGGCTGTTTGATGGTGTTCTAGATTTTTGGGGGTGGGTTGAGGGGTCTGAGAGCACTGCTGGGAAGGTCTAATTTTGATTGCAAGTGGTTTGAAGAAAATCCATGGTGGAAAAGGGGGGTGTGGGCCTAGCTGCAGAGAGCGTTTTGGCATGATTTAAACTTAGGCCTAGTAGTATAGCATGTTTTTGGGGGGCTGTTTGGGGGTGTTGTAGATTTTTGGGGGTGGGTTGAAGGGTCTGGGAGCACTGCTGGGAAGGTCTAATTTTGATTGCAAGTGGTCTAAAGAGAATCCATGGTGGAAACGTTTTATTTTTAGCAGTATTGCATGTTTTTGGGGGGCTGTTTGGGGGTGTTCTAGATTTTTGGGAGTGGGTGGAGGGGTCTGGGACCACTGCTGGGTAGGTCTAATTTTGATTGCAAGTGGTTTAAAGAAAATCCATGGTGGAAAAGGGGGGTTTGGGCCTAGTTGCAGAGAGCATTTTGGCACAATTGAAACTTAGTCCTAGCAGCATTGCATGTTTTTGGGGGGCTGTTTGGGAGTGTTCTAGATTTTTGGGGGTGGGTTGAGGTGTCTGGGAGCACTGCTGGGAAGGTCTAATTTTTATTGCAAGTGGTTTGAAGAAAATCCATGGTGGAAAAGGGGGGTTTCGGCCTAGTTGCAAAGAGCATTTTGGCACGATTTAAACTTAGGCCTAGCAGTATTCCATGTTTTTGGGGGGCTGTTTGATGGTGTTCTAGATTTTTGGGGGTGGGTTGAGGGGTCTGGAAGCACTGCTGTGAAGGTCTAATTTTGATTGCAAGTGGTTTGAAGAAAATCCATGGTGGAAAAGGGGGGTTTGGGTCTAGTTGCAGAGAGCATTTTGGCACGAATTAAACTTAAGCTTAGTACTATAGCATGTTTTTGGGGGGCTGTTTGATGGTGTTCTAGATTTTTGGGGGTGGGTTGAGGGGTCTGGAAGCACTGCTGTGAAGGTCTAATTTTGATTGCAAGTGGTTTGAAGAAAATCCATTGTGGAAAAGGGGGGTTTGGGCCTAGTTGTAGAGAGCGTTTTGGCATGATTTGAACTTAGGCCTAGTAGAATTGCATGTTTTTGGGGGGCTGCTTGGGGGTGTTCTAGATTATTGGGGGTGGTTTGAGGGTCTGGGAGCACTGCTGGGAAGGTCTAATTTTTATTGCAAGTGGTTTGAAGAAAATCCATGGTGGAAAAGGGGGGTTTCGGCCTAGTTGCAAAGAGCATTTTGGCACGATTTAAACTTAGGCCTAGCAGTATTCCATGTTTTTGGGGGGCTGTTTGATGGTGTTCTAGATTTTTGGGGATGGGTTGAGGGGTCTGGAAGCACTGCTGTGAAGGTCTAATTTTGATTGCAAGTGGTTTGAAGAAAATCCATGGTGGAAAAGGGGGGTTTCGGCCTAGTTGCAAAGAGCATTTTGGCACGATTTAAACTTAGGCCTAGCAGTATTCCATGTTTTTGGGGGGCTGTTTGATGGTGTTCTAGATTTTTGGGGGTGGGTTGAGGGGTCTGGAAGCACTGCTGTGAAGGTCTAATTTTGATTGCAAGTGGTTTGAAGAAAATCCATTGTGGAAAAGGGGGGTTTGGGCCTAGTTGTAGAGAGCGTTTTGGCATGATTTGAACTTAGGCCTAGTAGAATTGCATGTTTTTGGGGGGCTGCTTGGGGGTGTTCTAGATTATTGGGGGTGGTTTGAGGGGTCTGGGAGCACTGCTGGGATGGTCTAATTTTGATTGCAAGTAGTTTGAAGAAAATCCATGGTGGAAAAGTTCTTTTTTTTTAGCAGTATTGCATATTTTTGGGGGGCTGTTTGGGGGTGTTCTAGATTTTTGGGGGTGGGTTGAGGTGTCTGGGAGCACTGCTGGGAAGGTCTAATTTTTATTGCAAGTGGTTTGAAGAAAATCCATGGTGGAAAAGGGGGGTTTCGGCCTAGTTGCAGAGAGCATTTTGGCACGATTTAAACTTAGGCCTAGCAGTATTCCATGTTTTTGGGGGGCTGTTTGATGGTGTTCTAGATTTTTGGGGGTGGGTTGAGGGGTCTGGGAGCACTGCTGTGAAGGTCTAATTTTGATTGCAAGTGGTTTGAAGAAAATCCATTGTGGAAAAGGGGGCTTTGGGCCTAGTTGTAGAGAGCGTTTTGGCATGATTTGAACTTAGGGCTAGTAGAATTGCATGTTTTTGGGGGGCTGCTTGGGGGTGTTCTAGATTATTGGGGGTGGTTTGAGGGGTCTGGGAGCACTGCTGGGATGGTCTAATTTTGATTGCAAGTAGTTTGAAGAAAATCCATGGTGGAAAAGTTCTTTTTTTTTAGCAGTATTGCATATTTTGGGGGGGCTGTTTGGGGGTGTTCTAGATTTTTGGGGGTGGGTTGAGGGGTCTGAGAGCACTGCTGGGAAGGTCTAATTTTGATTGCAAGTGGTTTGAAGAAAATCCATTGTGGAAAAGGGGGGTTGGGCCTAGTTGCAGAGAGCGTTTTGGCACAATTTAAACTTAGGCCTAGCAGTATTGCATGTTTTGGGGGGCTGTTTGGGGGTGTTCTAGATGTTTGGGGGTGGGTTGAGGGGTCTGGGAGCACTGCTGGGAAGGTCTAATTTTGATTGCAAGTGGTTTGAAGAAAATCCATGGTGGAAAAGATTTTCTTTTTAGCATTATTGCATGTTTTTGGGGGGCTGTTTGGGGGTGTTCTAGATTTTTGGGGGTGGAATGAGGGGTCTGGGAGCACTGCTGGGAAGGTCTAAGTTTGATTGCAAGTGGTTTGAAGAAAATCCATGGTGTAAAAGGGGGTTTGGGCCTAGTTGCATATAGCATTTTGGCACGATTTAAACTTAGGCCTAGTAGTATAGCATGTTTTTGGGGGGCTGTTAGGGGTGTTCTAGATTTTTGGGGGTGGGTTGAGAGGTGTCTGGGAGCACTGCTGGGAAGGTCTAATTTTGATTGCAAGTGGTTTGAAGAAAATCCATGGTGGAAAAGGGGGGTTTGGGCCTAGTTGCAGAGAGCGTTTGGCACGGTTTAAACTTAGGCCTAGCAGTAGTGCATGTTATTGGGGGGCTGCTTGGTGGTGTTCTAGATTTTTGGGGGTGGGTTGAGGGTTCTGGGACCACTGCTGGGAAGGTCTAATTTTGATTTCAAGCGGTTTGAAGAAAATCCATGGTGGAAAAGGGGGGTTTGGACCTACTTGCAGAGAACATTTTGGCACTATTGGAACTTAGGCCTAGCAGTATTGCATGTTTTTGGGGGGCTGTTTGGGGGTGTCCTAGATGTTTGGGGGTGCATTGAGGGGTCTGGGAGCACTGCTGGGAAGGTCTACTTTTGATTGCAAGTGGTTTGAAGAAAATCCATGGTGGAAAAGTTTTTCTTTTTAGCAGTATTGCATGTTTTTGGGGGGCTGTTTGGGGGTGTTCTAGATTTTTGGGGGTGGATTGAGGGGTCTGGGAGCACTGCTGGGAAGGTCTAAGTTTGATTGCAAGTGGTTTGAATAAAATCCATGGTGTAAAAGGGGGGTTTGGTCCTAGTTGCATATAGCGTTTTGGCACGATTTAAACTTAGTCCTAGAAGTATAGCATGTTTTTGGGGGGCTGTTTAGGGGTGTTCTAGATTTTTGGGGGTGGGTTGAGGGGTGTGGGAGCACTGCTGGGAAGGTCTACTTTTGATTGCAAGTGGTTTGAAGAAAATCCAGGGTGGAAAAGGGGGTTGGGGCCTAGCGGCAGAGAGCGTTTTGGCACGATTTAAACGTAGGCCTAGTAGTATAGCATGTTTTTGGGGGGCTGTTTGGGGGTGTTCTAGATTGTTGGGGGTGGGTTGAAGGTTCTGGGGGCACTGCTGGGAAGGTCTAATTTTGATTGCAAGTGGTCCGCAGAAAATCCATGGTGGAAAAGTTTTATTTTTAGCAGTATTGCATGTTTTTGGGGGGCTGTTTGGGGGTGTTCTAGATTTTTGGGAGTGGGTGGAGGGGTCTGGGACCACTGCTGGGTAGGTCTAATTTTGATTGCAAGTGGTTTGAAGAAAATCCATGGTGGAAAAGGGGGGTTTGGGCCTAGTTGCAGAGAGCATTTTGGCACAATTGAAACTTAGTCCTAGCAGCATTGCATGTTTTTGGGGGGCTGCTTGGGGGTGTTCTAGATTTTTGGGGGTGGGTTGAGGGGTCTGGGAGCAATGCTGGGAAGATCTAATTTTGATTGCAAGTGGTTTGAAGAAAATCCATGGTGGAAAAGTTTTTTTTTTTTAGCAGTATTGCATGTTTTTGGGGGGCTGTTTATGGGTGTTCTAGATTTTTGGGGGTGGGTTGAGGGGTCTGGGAGCACTGCTGGCAAGGTCTCATTTTGATTACAAGGGGTCTGAAGAAAATCCATGGTGGAAAAGAGGGGTTTGCGCCTAGTTGCAGAGAGCATTTTGGCACGATTTAAACTTAGGCCTAGCAGTATTGTATGTTTTTGGGGGGCTGCTTGGGGTTTCTAGATTTTTAAGGGTGGGTTAAGGGGTCTGGGAGCACTGCTGGGAAGGTCTAATTTTGATTGCAAGTGGTTTGAAGAAAATCCATGGTGGAAAAGTTTGTTTTTTAGCAGTATTGCATGTTTTTGGGGGGCTGTTTGGGGTTGTTCTAGATTTTTGGGGCTGGGTTGAGGGGTCTGGGAGCAGTGCTGGGAAGGTCTAATTTTGATTGCAAGTGTTTTGAAGAAAATCCATGGTGGAAAAGGGGGGTTTGGGCCTAGTTGCAGAGAGCGTTTTGACATGATTTAAACTTAGGCCTAGTAGTATAGCATGTTTTTGGGGGGATGTTTAGGGGTGTTCGTGATTTTTGGGGGTGGGTTGAGGGGTCTGGGAGCACTGCTGGGAAGGTCTCATTTTGATTGCAAGTGGTCTGAAGAAAATCCATGGTGGAAAAGGGGGGTTTGGGCCTAGTCGCAGAGAGCATTTTGGCACGATTTAAACTTAGGCCTAGCAGTATTGCATGTTTTTGGGGGGCTGCTTGGGGTGTTCTAGATTTTTGGGGGTGGGTTGAGGGGTCTGGGAGCACTGCTGGGACGGTCTAATTTTGATTGCAAGTGGTTTGAAGAAAATCCATGGTGGAAAAGTTTTTTTTAGCAGTATTGCATGTTTTTGGGGGGCTGTTTGGGGGTGTTCTAGATTTTGGGGGGTGGGTTGAGGGGTCTGGGAGCACTGCTGGGAATGTCTAATTTTGATTGCAAGTGGTTTGAAGAAAATCCATGGTGGAAAAGGGGGGTTTGGGCCTAGTTGCAGAGAGCATTTTGGCACGATTTAAACTTGGGCCTAGTAGTATAGCATGTTTTTGGGGGGCTGTTTGGGGGTGTTCTAGATTTTTGGGGGTGGGTTGAGGGGTCTGGGAGCACTGCTGGGAAGGTCTAATTTTAATTGCAAGTGGTTTGAAGAAAATCCATGGTGGAAAAGGGGGGTTTGGGCCTAGTTGCAGAGAGCATTGTGGCAGTATTTAAACTTAGGCCTAGCAGTATTGCATGTTTTGGGGGGGCTGTTTGGGGGTGTTCTAGATGTTTGGGGTGGGTTGAGGGGTCTGGGAGCACTGCTGGGAAGGTCTAATTTTGATTGCAAGTGGTTTGAAGAAAATCCATGGTGGAAAAGTTTTTCTTTTTAGCAGTATTGCATGTTTTTGGGGGGCTGTTTGGGGGTGTTCTAGATTTTTTGGGGGGGATTGAGGGGTCTGGGAGCACTGCTGGGAAGGTCTAAGTTTGATTGCAAGTGGTTTGAAGAAAATCCATGGTGTAAAAGGGGGGTTTGGGCCTAGTTGCATATAGCGTTTTGGCACGATTTAAATTTAGGCCTAGAAGTATAGCATGTTTTTGGGGGGCTGTTTAGGGGTGTTCTAGATTTTTGGGGGTGGGTTGAGGGGTCTGGGAGCACTGCTGGGAAGGTCTCATTTTGATTACAAGTGGTTTGAAGAAAATCCATGGTGGAAAAGGGGGGTTTGGACCTACTTGCAGAGAACATTTTGGCACTATTGAAACTTAGGCCTAGCAGTATTGCATGTTTTTGGGGGGCTGTTTGGGGGTGTCCTAGATGTTTGGGGGTGGGTTGAGGGGTCTGGGAGCACTGCTAGGAAGGTCTAATTTTGATTGCAAGTGGTTTAAAGAAAATCCATGGTGGAAAAGTTTTTCTTTTTAGCAGTATTGCATGTTTTTGGGGGGCTGTTTGGGGGTGTTCTAGATTTTTGGGGGTGGATTGAGGGGTCTGGGAGCACTGCTGGGAAGGTCTAAGTTTGATTGCAAGTGGTTTGAATAAAATCCATGGTGTAAAAGGGGGGTTTGGTCCTAGTTGCCTATAGCGTTTTGGCACGATTTAAACTTAGGCCTAGAAGTATAGCATGTTTTTGGGGGGCTGTTTAGGGGTGTTCTAGATTTTTGGGGGTGGGTTGAGGGGTGTGGGAGCACTGCTGGGAAGGTCTACTTTTGATTGCAAGTGGTTTGAAGAAAATCCATGGTGGAAAAGGGGAGCTTGGGCCTAGCTGCAGAGAGCGTTTTGGCACGATTTAAACTTAGGCCTAGTAGTATAGCATGTTTTTTGGGGGCTGTTCTAGATTTTTGGGGGTGGGTTGAAGGGTCTGGGAGCACTGCTGGGAAGGTCTAATTTTGATTGCAAGTGGTCTAAAGGAAATCCATGGTGGAAAAGTTTTATTTTTAGCAGTATTGCATGTTTTTGGGGGGCTGTTTGGGGGTGTTCTAGATTTTTGGGGGTGGATTGAGGGGTCTGGGAGCACTGCTGGGAAGGTCTAATTTTGATTGCAAGTGGTTTGAAGAAAATCCATGGTGGAAAAGGGGGGTTTGGTCCTAGTTGCATATAGCGTTTTGGCACGATTTAAACTTAGGCCTAGAAGTATAGCATGTTTTTGGGGGGCTGTTTAGGGGTGTTCTAGATTTTTGGGGGTGGGTTGAGGGGTGTGGGAGCACTGCTGGGAAGGTCTACTTTTGATTGCAAGTGGTTTGAAGAAAATCCATTGTGGAAAAGTGGGGTTTGGGACTAGCTGCAGAGAGCGTTTTGGCACGATTTAAACTTAGGCCTAGTAGTATAGCATGTTTTTGGGGGGCTGTTTGGGGGTGTTCTAGATTTTTGGGGGTGGGTTGAAGGGTCTGGGAGCACTGCTGGGAAGGTCTAATTTTGATTGCAAGTGGTCTAAAGAAAATCCATGGTGGAAAAGTTTTATTTTTAGCAGTATTGCATGTTTTTGGGGGGCTGTTTGGGGGTGTTCTAGATTTTTGGGAGTGGGTGGAGGGGTCTGGGACCACTGCTGGGTAGGTCTAATTTTGATTGCAAGTGGTTTAAAGAAAATCCATGGTGGAAAAGGGGGGTTTGGGCCTAGTTGCAGAGAGCATTTTGGCACAATTGAAACTTAGTCCTAGCAGCATTGCATGTTTTTGGGGGGCTGCTTGGGGGTGTTCTAGAGTTTTGGGGGTGGGTTGAGGGGTCTGGGAGCACTGCTGGGAAGGTCTAATTTTGATTGCAAGTGGTTTGAAGAAAATCCATGATGGGAAAGTTTTTTTTTAGCAGTATTGCATGTTTTTGGGGGGCTGTTTGGGAGTGTTCTAGATTTTTGGGGGTGGGTTGAGGTGTCTGGGAGCACTGCTGGGAAGGTCTAATTTTGATTGCAAGTGGTTTGAAGAAAATCCATGGTGGAAAAGGGGGGTTTCGGCCTAGTTGCAAAGAGCATTTTGGCACGATTTAAACTTAGGCCTAGCAGTATTCCATGTTTTTGGGGGGCTGTTTGATGGTGTTCTAGATTTTTGGGGGTGGGTTGAGGGGTCTGGAAGCACTGCTGTGAAGGTCTAATTTTGATTGCAAGTGGTTTGAAGAAAATCCATGGTGGAAAAGGGGGCTTTGGGCCTAGTTGCAGAGAGCATTTTGGCACGATTTAAACTTAAGCCTAGTAGTATAGCATGTTTTTGGGGGGCTGTTTGGGGGTGTTCTATATTTTTGGGGGTGGGTTGAGGGGTTTAGGAGCACTGCTGGGAAGGTCTAATTTTGATTGCAAGTGGTTTGAAGAAAATCCATTGTGGAAAAGGGGGGTTTGAGCCTAGTTGTAGAGAGCGTTTTGGCATGATTTGAACTTAGGCCTAGTAGAATTGCATGTTTTTGGGGGGCTGTTTGGGGGTGTTCTAGATTATTGGGGGTGGTTTGAGGGGTCAGGGAGCACTGCTGGGATGGTCTAATTTTGATTGCAAGTAGTTTGAAGAAAATCCATGGTGGAAAAGTTCTTTTTTTTTAGCAGTATTTCATATTTTTGGGGGGCTGTTTGGGGGTGTTCTAGATTTTTGGGGGTGGGTTGAGGGGTCTGAGAGCACTGCTGGGAAGGTCTAATTTTGATTGCAAGTGGTTTGAAGAAAATCCATGGTGGAAAAGGGGGGTTTGGGCCTAGCTGCAGAGAGCGTTTTGGCACAATTAAAACTTAGTCCTAGCAGCATTGCATGTTTTTGGGGGGCTGCTTGGGGGTGTTCTAGATTTTTGGGGGTGGGTTGAGGGGTCTGGGAGCACTGCTGGGAAGGTCTAATTTTGATTGCAAGTGGTTTGAAGAAAATCCATGATGGGAAAGTTTTTTTTAGCAGTATTGCATGTTTTTGGTTGGCTGTTTGGGAGTGTTCTAGATTTTTGGGGTGGGTTGAGGTGTCTGGGAGCACTGCTGGGAAGGTCTAATTTTTATTGCAAGTGGTTTGAAGAAAATCCATGGTGGAAAAGGGGGGTTTCGGCCTAGTTGCAAAGAGCATTTTGGCACGATTTAAACTTAGGCCTAGCAGTATTCCATGTTTTTGGGGGGCTGTTTGATGGTGTTCTAGATTTTTGGGGGTGGGTTGAGGGGTCTGGAAGCACTGCTGTGAAGGTCTAATTTTGATTGCAAGTGGTTTGAAGAAAATCCATGGTGGAAAAGGGGGGTTTGGGCCTAGTTGCAGAGAGCATTTTGGCACGAATTAAACTTAAGCCTAGTAGTATAGCATGTTTTTGGGGGGCTGTTTGATGGTGTTCTAGATTTTTGGGGGTGGGTTGAGGGGTCTGAGAGCACTGCTGGGAAGGTCTAATTTTGATTGCAAGTGGTTTGAAGAAAATCCATGGTGGAAAAGGGGGGTGTGGGCCTAGCTGCAGAGAGCGTTTTGGCATGATTTAAACTTAGGCCTAGTAGTATAGCATGTTTTTGGGGGGCTGTTTGGGGGTGTTGTAGATTTTTGGGGGTGGGTTGAAGGGTCTGGGAGCACTGCTGGGAAGGTCTAATTTTGATTGCAAGTGGTCTAAAGAGAATCCATGGTGGAAACGTTTTATTTTTAGCAGTATTGCATGTTTTTGGGGGGCTGTTTGGGGGTGTTCTAGATTTTTGGGAGTGGGTGGAGGGGTCTGGGACCACTGCTGGGTAGGTCTAATTTTGATTGCAAGTGGTTTAAAGAAAATCCATGGTGGAAAAGGGGGGTTTGGGCCTAGTTGCAGAGAGCATTTTGGCACAATTGAAACTTAGTCCTAGCAGCATTGCATGTTTTTGGGGGGCTGTTTGGGAGTGTTCTAGATTTTTGGGGGTGGGTTGAGGTGTCTGGGAGCACTGCTGGGAAGGTCTAATTTTTATTGCAAGTGGTTTGAAGAAAATCCATGGTGGAAAAGGGGGGTTTCGGCCTAGTTGCAAAGAGCATTTTGGCACGATTTAAACTTAGGCCTAGCAGTATTCCATGTTTTTGGGGGGCTGTTTGATGGTGTTCTAGATTTTTGGGGGTGGGTTGAGGGGTCTGGAAGCACTGCTGTGAAGGTCTAATTTTGATTGCAAGTGGTTTGAAGAAAATCCATGGTGGAAAAGGGGGGTTTGGGCCTAGTTGCAGAGAGCATTTTGGCACGAATTAAACTTAAGCCTAGTAGGATAGCATGTTTTTGGGGGGCTGTTTGATGGTGTTCTAGATTTTTGGGGGTGGGTTGAGGGGTCTGGAAGCACTGCTGTGAAGGTCTAATTTTGATTGCAAGTGGTTTGAAGAAAATCCATTGTGGAAAAGGGGGGTTTGGGCCTAGTTGTAGAGAGCGTTTTGGCATGATTTGAACTTAGGCCTAGTAGAATTGCATGTTTTTGGGGGGCTGCTTGGGGGTGTTCTAGATTATTGGGGGTGGTTTGAGGGTCTGGGAGCACTGCTGGGAAGGTCTAATTTTTATTGCAAGTGGTTTGAAGAAAATCCATGGTGGAAAAGGGGGGTTTCGGCCTAGTTGCAAAGAGCATTTTGGCACGATTTAAACTTAGGCCTAGCAGTATTCCATGTTTTTGGGGGGCTGTTTGATGGTGTTCTAGATTTTTGGGGATGGGTTGAGGGGTCTGGAAGCACTGCTGTGAAGGTCTAATTTTGATTGCAAGTGGTTTGAAGAAAATCCATGGTGGAAAAGGGGGGTTTCGGCCTAGTTGCAAAGAGCATTTTGGCACGATTTAAACTTAGGCCTAGCAGTATTCCATGTTTTTGGGGGGCTGTTTGATGGTGTTCTAGATTTTTGGGGGTGGGTTGAGGGGTCTGGAAGCACTGCTGTGAAGGTCTAATTTTGATTGCAAGTGGTTTGAAGAAAATCCATTGTGGAAAAGGGGGGTTTGGGCCTAGTTGTAGAGAGCGTTTTGGCATGATTTGAACTTAGGCCTAGTAGAATTGCATGTTTTTGGGGGGCTGCTTGGGGGTGTTCTAGATTATTGGGGGTGGTTTGAGGGGTCTGGGAGCACTGCTGGGATGGTCTAATTTTGATTGCAAGTAGTTTGAAGAAAATCCATGGTGGAAAAGTTCTTTTTTTTTAGCAGTATTGCATATTTTTGGGGGGCTGTTTGGGGGTGTTCTAGATTTTTGGGGGTGGGTTGAGGTGTATGGGAGCATGCTGGGAAGGTCTAATTTTTATTGCAAGTGGTTTGAAGAAAATCCATGGTGGAAAAGGGGGGTTTCGGCCTAGTTGCAGAGAGCATTTTGGCACGATTTAAACTTAGGCCTAGCAGTATTCCATGTTTTTGGGGGGCTGTTTGATGGTGTTCTAGATTTTTGGGGGTGGGTTGAGGGGTCTGAGAGCACTGCTGGGAAGGTCTAATTTTGATTGCAAGTGGTTTGAAGAAAATCCATTGTGGAAAAGGGGGGTTGGGCCTAGTTGCAGAGAGCGTTTTGGCACAATTTAAACTTAGGCCTAGCAGTATTGCATGTTTTGGGGGGCTGTTTGGGGGTGTTCTAGATGTTTGGGGGTGGGTTGAGGGGTCTGGGAGCACTGCTGGGAAGGTCTAATTTTGATTGCAAGTGGTTTGAAGAAAATCCATGGTGGAAAAGATTTTCTTTTTAGCATTATTGCATGTTTTTGGGGGTGTTCTAGATTTTTGGGGGTGGATTGAGGGGTCTGGGAGCACTGCTGGGAAGGTCTAAGTTTGATTGCAAGTGGTTTGAAGAAAATCCATGGTGTAAAAGGGGGTTTGGGCCTAGTTGCATATAGCGTTTTGGCATGATTTAAACTTAGGCCTAGTAGTATAGCATGTTTTTGGGGGGCTGTTAGGGGTGTTCTAGATTTTTGGGGGTGGGTTGAGAGGTGTCTGGGAGCACTGCTGGGAAGGTCTAATTTTGATTGCAAGTGGTTTGAAGAAAATCCATGGTGGAAAAGGGGGGTTTGGGCCTAGTTGCAGAGAGCGTTTGGCACGGTTTAAACTTAGGCCTAGCAGTAGTGCATGTTATTGGGGGGCTGCTTGGTGGTGTTCTAGATTTTTGGGGGTGGGTTGAGGGTTCTGGGACCACTGCTGGGAAGGTCTAATTTTGATTTCAAGCGGTTTGAAGAAAATCCATGGTGGAAAAGGGGGGTTTGGACCTACTTGCAGAGAACATTTTGGCACTATTGGAACTTAGGCCTAGCAGTATTGCATGTTTTTGGGGGGCTGTTTGGGGGTGTCCTAGATGTTTGGGGGTGCATTGAGGGGTCTGGGAGCACTGCTGGGAAGGTCTACTTTTGATTGCAAGTGTTTTGAAGAAAATCCATGGTGGAAAAGTTTTTCTTTTTAGCAGTATTGCATGTTTTTGGGGGGCTGTTTGGGGGTGTTCTAGATTTTTGGGGGTGGATTGAGGGGTCTGGGAGCACTGCTGGGAAGGTCTAAGTTTGATTGCAAGTGGTTTGAATAAAATCCATGGTGTAAAAGGGGGGTTTGGTCCTAGTTGCATATAGCGTTTTGGCACGATTTAAACTTAGTCCTAGAAGTATAGCATGTTTTTGGGGGGCTGTTTAGGGGTGTTCTAGATTTTTGGGGGTGGGTTGAGGGGTGTGGGAGCACTGCTGGGAAGGTCTACTTTTGATTGCAAGTGGTTTGAAGAAAATCCAGGGTGGAAAAGGGGGTTGGGGCCTAGCGGCAGAGAGCGTTTTGGCACGATTTAAACGTAGGCCTAGTAGTATAGCATGTTTTTGGGGGGCTGTTTGGGGGTGTTCTAGATTGTTGGGGGTGGGTTGAAGGTTCTGGGAGCACTGCTGGGAAGGTCTAATTTTGATTGCAAGTGGTCCGCAGAATATCCATGGTGGAAAAGTTTTATTTTTAGCAGTATTGCATGTTTTTGGGGGTCTGTTTGGGGGTGTTCTAGATTTTTGGGAGTGGGTGGAGGGGTCTGGGACCACTGCTGGGTAGGTCTAATTTTGATTGCAAGTGGTTTGAAGAAAATCCATGGTGGAAAAGGGGGGTTTGGGCCTAGTTGCAGAGAGCATTTTGGCACAATTGAAACTTAGTCCTAGCAGCATTGCATGTTTTTGGGGGGCTGCTTGGGGGTGTTCTAGATTTTTGGGGGTGGGTTGAGGGGTCTGGGAGCAATGCTGGGAAGATCTAATTTTGATTGCAAGTGGTTTGAAGAAAATCCATGGTGGAAAAGTTTTTTTTTTTTAGCAGTATTGCATGTTTTTGGGGGGCTGTTTAGGGGTGTTCTAGATTTTTGGGGGTGGGTTGAGGGGTCTGGGAGCACTGCTGGCAAGGTCTCATTTTGATTACAAGGGGTCTGAAGAAAATCCATGGTGGAAAAGAGGGGTTTGCGCCTAGTTGCAGAGAGCATTTTGGCACGATTTAAACTTAGGCCTAGCAGTATTGTATGTTTTTGGGGGGCTGCTTGGGGTTTCTAGATTTTTAAGGGTGGGTTAAGGGGTCTGGGAGCACTGCTGGGAAGGTCTAATTTTGATTGCAAGTGGTTTGAAGAAAATCCATGGTGGAAAAGTTTGTTTTTTAGCAGTATTGCATGTTTTTGGGGGGCTGTTTGGGGTTGTTCTAGATTTTTGGGGCTGGGTTGAGGGGTCTGGGAGCAGTGCTGGGAAGGTCTAATTTTGATTGCAAGTGTTTTGAAGAAAATCCATGGTGGAAAAGGGGGGTTTGGGCCTAGTTGCAGAGAGCGTTTTGACATGATTTAAACTTAGGCCTAGTAGTATAGCATGTTTTTGGGGGGATGTTTAGGGGTGTTCGTGATTTTTGGGGGTGGGTTGAGGGGTCTGGGAGCACTGCTGGGAAGGTCTCATTTTGATTGCAAGTGGTCTGAAGAAAATCCATGGTGGAAAAGGGGGGTTTGGGCCTAGTCGCAGAGAGCATTTTGGCACGATTTAAACTTAGGCCTAGCAGTATTGCATGTTTTTGGGGGGCTGCTTGGGGTGTTCTAGATTTTTGGGGGTGGGTTGAGGGGTCTGGGAGCACTGCTGGGAAGGTCTAATTTTGATTGCAAGTGGTTTGAAGAAAATCCATGGTGGAAAAGTTTTTTTTAGCAGTATTGCATGTTTTTGGGGGGCTGTTTGGGGGTGTTCTAGATTTTGGGGGGTGGGTTGAGGGGTCTGGGAGCACTGCTGGGAATGTCTAATTTTGATTGCAAGTGGTTTGAAGAAAATCCATGGTGGAAAAGGGGGGTTTGGGCCTAGTTGCAGAGAACATTTTGGCACGATTTAAACTTGGGCCTAGTAGTATAGCATGTTTTTGGGGGGCTGTTTGGGGGTGTTCTAGATTTTTGGGGGTGGGTTGAGGGGTCTGGGAGCACTGCTGGGAAGGTCTAATTTTAATTGCAAGTGGTTTGAAGAAAATCCATGGTGGAAAAGGGGGGTTTGGGCCTAGTTGCAGAGAGCATTGTGGCAGTATTTAAACTTAGGCCTAGCAGTATTGCATGTTTTGGGGGGGCTGTTTGGGGGTGTTCTAGATGTTTGGGGTGGGTTGAGGGGTCTGGGAGCACTGCTGGGAAGGTCTAATTTTGATTGCAAGTGGTTTGAAGAAAATCCATGGTGGAAAAGTTTTTCTTTTTAGCAGTATTGCATGTTTTTGGGGGGCTGTTTGGGGGTGTTCTAGATTTTTTGGGGGGATTGAGGGGTCTGGGAGCACTGCTGGGAAGGTCTAAGTTTGATTGCAAGTGGTTTGAAGAAAATCCATGGTGTAAAAGGGGGGTTTGGGCCTAGTTGCATATAGCGTTTTGGCACGATTTAAATTTAGGCCTAGAAGTATAGCATGTTTTTGGGGGGCTGTTTAGGGGTGTTCTAGATTTTTGGGGGTGGGTTGAGGGGTCTGGGAGCACTGCTGGGAAGGTCTCATTTTGATTACAAGTGGTCTGAAGAAAATCCATGGTGGAAAAGAGGGGTTTGCGCCTAGTTGCAGAGAGCATTTTGGCACGATTTAAACTTAGGCCTAGCAGTATTGTATGTTTTTGGGGGGCTGCTTGGGGTGTTCTAGATTTTTAAGGGTGGGTTAAGGGGTCTGGGAGCACTGCTGGGAAGGTCTAATTTTGATTGCAAGTGGTTTGAAGAAAATCCATGGTGGAAAAGTTTGTTTTTTAGCAGTATTGCATGTTTTTGGGGGGCTGTTTGGGGTTGTTCTAGATTTTTGGGGCTGGGTTGAGGGGTCTGGGAGCAGTGCTGGGAAGGTCTAATTTTGATTGCAAGTGTTTTGAAGAAAATCCATGGTGGAAAAGGGGGGTTTGGGCCTAGTTGCAGAGAGCGTTTTGACATGATTTAAACTTAGGCCTAGTAGTATAGCATGTTTTTGGGGGGATGTTTAGGGGTGTTCGTGATTTTTGGGGGTGGGTTGAGGGGTCTGGGAGCACTGCTGGGAAGGTCTCATTTTGATTGCAAGTGGTCTATAGAAAATCCATAGTGGAAAAGTTTTTCTTTTTAGCAGTATTGCATGTTTTTGGGGGGCTGTTTGGGGGTGTTCTAGATTTTTGGGGCTGGATTGAGGGGTCTGGGAGCACTGCTGGGAAGGTCTAAGTTTGATTGCAAGTGGTTTGAAGAAAATCCATGGTGTAAAAGGGGGGTTTGGGCCTAGTTGCATATAGCGTTTTGGCACGATTTAAATTTATGGGCTAGAAGTATAGCATGTTTTTGGGGGGCTGTTTAGGGGTGTTCTAGATTTTTGGGGGTCGGTTGAGGGGTCTGGGAGCACTGCTGGGAAGGTCTAATTTTGATTGCAAGTGGTTTGAAGAAAATCCATGGTGGAAAAGGGGGGTTTGGGCCTAGCTGCAGAGAGCGTTTTGGCACGATTTAAACTTAGGCCTAGTAGTATAGCATGTTTTTGGGGGGCTGTTTGGGGGTGTTCTAGATTTTTGGGCGTGGGTTGAAGGGTCTGGGAGCACTGCTGGGAAGGTCTAATTTTGATTGCAAGTGGTTTGAAGAAAATCCATGGTGGAAAAGTTTTATTTTTAGCAGTATCGCATGTTTTTGGGGGGCTGTTTGGGGTGTTCTACATTTTTGGGAGTGGGTGGAGGGGTCTGGGACCACTGCTGGGTAGGTCTAATTTTGATTGCAAGTGGTTTGAAGAAAATCCATGGTGGAAAAGGGGGGTTTGGGCCTAGCTGCAGAGAGCATTTTGGCACAATTGAAACTTAGTCCTAGCAGCATTGCATGTTTTTGGGGGACTGCTTGGGGGTGTTCTAGATTTTTGGGGGTGGGTTGAGGGGTCTGGGAGCACTGCTGGGAAGGTCTAATTTTGATTGCAAGTGTTTTGAAGAAAATCCATGGTGGAAAAGGGGGGTTTGGGCCTAGTTGCAGAGAGCATTTTGGCACGAATTAAACTTAAGCCTAGTAGTATAGCATGTTTTTGGGGGGCTGTTTGATGGTGTTCTAGATTTTTGGGGGTGGGTTGAGGGGTCTGAGAGCACTGCTGGGAAGGTCTAATTTTGATTGCAAGTGGTTTGAAGAAAATCCATGGTGGAAAAGGGGGGTGTGGGCCTAGCTGCAGAGAGCGTTTTGGCATGATTTAAACTTAGGCCTAGTAGTATAGCATGTTTTTGGGGGGCTGTTTGGGGGTGTTGTAGATTTTTGGGGGTGGGTTGAAGGGTCTGGGAGCACTGCTGGGAAGGTCTAATTTTGATTGCAAGTGGTCTAAAGAGAATCCATGGTGGAAACGTTTTATTTTTAGCAGTATTGCATGTTTTTGGGGGGCTGTTTGGGGGTGTTCTAGATTTTTGGGAGTGGGTGGAGGGGTCTGGGACCACTGCTGGGTAGGTCTAATTTTGATTGCAAGTGGTTTAAAGAAAATCCATGGTGGAAAAGGGGGGTTTGGGCCTAGTTGCAGAGAGCATTTTGGCACAATTGAAACTTAGTCCTAGCAGCATTGCATGTTTTTGGGGGGCTGTTTGGGAGTGTTCTAGATTTTTGGGGGTGGGTTGAGGTGTCTGGGAGCACTGCTGGGAAGGTCTAATTTTTATTGCAAGTGGTTTGAAGAAAATCCATGGTGGAAAAGGGGGGTTTCGGCCTAGTTGCAAAGAGCATTTTGGCACGATTTAAACTTAGGCCTAGCAGTATTCCATGTTTTTGGGGGGCTGTTTGATGGTGTTCTAGATTTTTGGGGGTGGGTTGAGGGGTCTGGAAGCACTGCTGTGAAGGTCTAATTTTGATTGCAAGTGGTTTGAAGAAAATCCATGGTGGAAAAGGGGGGTTTGGGCCTAGTTGCAGAGAGCATTTTGGCACGAATTAAACTTAAGCCTAGTAGTATAGCATGTTTTTGGGGGGCTGTTTGATGGTGTTCTAGATTTTTGGGGGTGGGTTGAGGGGTCTGGAAGCACTGCTGTGAAGGTCTAATTTTGATTGCAAGTGGTTTGAAGAAAATCCATTGTGGAAAAGGGGGGTTTGGGCCTAGTTGTAGAGAGCGTTTTGGCATGATTTGAACTTAGGCCTAGTAGAATTGCATGTTTTTGGGGGGCTGCTTGGGGGTGTTCTAGATTATTGGGGGTGGTTTGAGGGTCTGGGAGCACTGCTGGGAAGGTCTAATTTTTATTGCAAGTGGTTTGAAGAAAATCCATGGTGGAAAAGGGGGGTTTCGGCCTAGTTGCAAAGAGCATTTTGGCACGATTTAAACTTAGGCCTAGCAGTATTCCATGTTTTTGGGGGGCTGTTTGATGGTGTTCTAGATTTTTGGGGATGGGTTGAGGGGTCTGGAAGCACTGCTGTGAAGGTCTAATTTTGATGGCAAGTGGTTTGAAGAAAATCCATGGTGGAAAAGGGGGGTTTCGGCCTAGTTGCAAAGAGCATTTTGGCACGATTTAAACTTAGGCCTAGCAGTATTCCATGTTTTTGGGGGGCTGTTTGATGGTGTTCTAGATTTTTGGGGGTGGGTTGAGGGGTCTGGGAGCACTGCTGGGAAGGTCTAATTTTGATTGCAAGTGTTTTGAAGAAAATCCATGGTGGAAAAGGGGGGTTTGGGCCTAGTTGCAGAGAGCATTTTGGCACGAATTAAACTTAAGCCTAGTAGTATAGCATGTTTTTGGGGGGCTGTTTGATGGTGTTCTAGATTTTTGGGGGTGGGTTGAGGGGTCTGAGAGCACTGCTGGGAAGGTCTAATTTTGATTGCAAGTGGTTTGAAGAAAATCCATGGTGGAAAAGGGGGGTGTGGGCCTAGCTGCAGAGAGCGTTTTGGCATGATTTAAACTTAGGCCTAGTAGTATAGCATGTTTTTGGGGGGCTGTTTGGGGGTGTTGTAGATTTTTGGGGGTGGGTTGAAGGGTCTGGGAGCACTGCTGGGAAGGTCTAATTTTGATTGCAAGTGGTCTAAAGAGAATCCATGGTGGAAACGTTTTATTTTTAGCAGTATTGCATGTTTTTGGGGGGCTGTTTGGGGGTGTTCTAGATTTTTGGGAGTGGGTGGAGGGGTCTGGGACCACTGCTGGGTAGGTCTAATTTTGATTGCAAGTGGTTTAAAGAAAATCCATGGTGGAAAAGGGGGGTTTGGGCCTAGTTGCAGAGAGCATTTTGGCACAATTGAAACTTAGTCCTAGCAGCATTGCATGTTTTTGGGGGGCTGTTTGGGAGTGTTCTAGATTTTTGGGGGTGGGTTGAGGTGTCTGGGAGCACTGCTGGGAAGGTCTAATTTTTATTGCAAGTGGTTTGAAGAAAATCCATGGTGGAAAAGGGGGGTTTCGGCATAGTTGCAAAGAGCATTTTGGCACGATTTAAACTTAGGCCTAGCAGTATTCCATGTTTTTGGGGGGCTGTTTGATGGTGTTCTAGATTTTTGGGGGTGGGTTGAGGGGTCTGGAAGCACTGCTGTGAAGGTCTAATTTTGATTGCAAGTGGTTTGAAGAAAATCCATGGTGGAAAAGGGGGGTTTGGGCCTAGTTGCAGAGAGCATTTTGGCACGAATTAAACTTAAGCCTAGTAGTATAGCATGTTTTTGGGGGGCTGTTTGATGGTGTTCTAGATTTTTGGGGGTGGGTTGAGGGGTCTGGAAGCACTGCTGTGAAGGTCTAATTTTGATTGCAAGTGGTTTGAAGAAAATCCATTGTGGAAAAGGGGGGTTTGGGCCTAGTTGTAGAGAGCGTTTTGGCATGATTTGAACTTAGGCCTAGTAGAATTGCATGTTTTTGGGGGGCTGCTTGGGGGTGTTCTAGATTATTGGGGGTGGTTTGAGGGTCTGGGAGCACTGCTGGGAAGGTCTAATTTTTATTGCAAGTGGTTTGAAGAAAATCCATGGTGGAAAAGGGGGGTTTCGGCCTAGTTGCAAAGAGCATTTTGGCACGATTTAAACTTAGGCCTAGCAGTATTCCATGTTTTTGGGGGGCTGTTTGATGGTGTTCTAGATTTTTGGGGATGGGTTGAGGGGTCTGGAAGCACTGCTGTGAAGGTCTAATTTTGATTGCAAGTGGTTTGAAGAAAATCCATGGTGGAAAAGGGGGGTTTCGGCCTAGTTGCAAAGAGCATTTTGGCACGATTTAAACTTAGGCCTAGCAGTATTCCATGTTTTTGGGGGGCTGTTTGATGGTGTTCTAGATTTTTGGGGGTGGGTTGAGGGGTCTGGAAGCACTGCTGTGAAGGTCTAATTTTGATTGCAAGTGGTTTGAAGAAAATCCATTGTGGAAAAGGGGGGTTTGGGCCTAGTTGTAGAGAGCGTTTTGGCATGATTTGAACTTAGGCCTAGTAGAATTGCATGTTTTTGGGGGGCTGCTTGGGGGTGTTCTAGATTATTGGGGGTGGTTTGAGGGGTCTGGGAGCACTGCTGGGATGGTCTAATTTTGATTGCAAGTAGTTTGAAGAAAATCCATGGTGGAAAAGTTCTTTTTTTTTAGCAGTATTGCATATTTTTGGGGGGCTGTTTGGGGGTGTTCTAGATTTTTGGGGGTGGGTTGAGGTGTCTGGGAGCACTGCTGGGAAGGTCTAATTTTTATTGCAAGTGGTTTGAAGAAAATCCATGGTGGAAAAGGGGGGTTTCGGCCTAGTTGCAGAGAGCATTTTGGCACGATTTAAACTTAGGCCTAGCAGTATTCCATGTTTTTGGGGGGCTGTTTGATGGTGTTCTAGATTTTTGGGGGTGGGTTGAGGGGTCTGGGAGCACTGCTGTGAAGGTCTAATTTTGATTGCAAGTGGTTTGAAGACAATCCATTGTGGAAAAGGGGGCTTTGGGCCTAGTTGTAGAGAGCGTTTTGGCATGATTTGAACTTAGGGCTAGTAGAATTGCATGTTTTTGGGGGGCTGCTTGGGGGTGTTCTAGATTATTGGGGGTGGTTTGAGGGGTCTGGGAGCACTGCTGGGATGGTCTAATTTTGATTGCAAGTAGTTTGAAGAAAATCCATGGTGGAAAAGTTCTTTTTTTTTAGCAGTATTGCATATTTTTGGGGGGCTGTTTGGGGGTGTTCTAGATCTTTGGGGGTGGGTTGAGGGGTCTGAGAGCACTGCTGGGAAGGTCTAATTTTGATTGCAAGTGGTTTGAAGAAAATCCATTGTGGAAAAGGGGGGTTGGGCCTAGTTGCAGAGAGCGTTTTGGCACAATTTAAACTTAGGCCTAGCAGTATTGCATGTTTTGGGGGGCTGTTTGGGGGTGTTCTAGATGTTTGGGGGTGGGTTGAGGGGTCTGGGAGCACTGCTGGGAAGGTCTAATTTTGATTGCAAGTGGTTTGAAGAAAATCCATGGTGGAAAAGATTGTCTTTTTAGCATTATTGCATGTTTTTGGGGGGCTGTTTGGGGGTGTTCTAGATTTTTGGGGGTGGATTGAGGGGTCTGGGAGCACTGCTGGGAAGGTCTAAGTTTGATTGCAAGTGGTTTGAAGAAAATCCATGGTGTAAAAGGGGGTTTGGGCCTAGTTGCATATAGCGTTTTGGCACGATTTAAACTTAGGCCTAGTAGTATAGCATGTTTTTGGGGGGCTGTTAGGGGTGTTCTAGATTTTTGGGGGTGGGTTGAGAGGTGTCTGGGAGCACTGCTGGGAAGGTCTAATTTTGATTGCAAGTGGTTTGAAGAAAATCCATGGTGGAAAAGGGGGGTTTGGGCCTAGTTGCAGAGAGCGTTTGGCACGGTTTAAACTTAGGCCTAGCAGTAGTGCATGTTATTGGGGGGCTGCTTGGTGGTGTTCTAGATTTTTGGGGGTGGGTTGAGGGTTCTGGGACCACTGCTGGGAAGGTCTAATTTTGATTTCAAGCGGTTTGAAGAAAATCCATGGTGGAAAAGGGGGGTTTGGACCTACTTGCAGAGAACATTTTGGCACTATTGGAACTTAGGCCTAGCAGTATTGCATGTTTTTGGGGGGCTGTTTGGGGGTGTCCTAGATGTTTGGGGGTGCATTGAGGGGTCTGGGAGCACTGCTGGGAAGGTCTACTTTTGATTGCAAGTGGTTTGAAGAAAATCCATGGTGGAAAAGTTTTTCTTTTTAGCAGTATTGCATGTTTTTGGGGGGCTGTTTGGGGGTGTTCTAGATTTTTGGGGGTGGATTGAGGGGTCTGGGAGCACTGCTGGGAAGGTCTAAGTTTGATTGCAAGTGGTTTGAATAAAATCCATGGTGTAAAAGGGGGGTTTGGTCCTAGTTGCATATAGCGTTTTGGCACGATTTAAACTTAGTCCTAGAAGTATAGCATGTTTTTGGGGGGCTGTTTAGGGGTGTTCTAGATTTTTGGGGGTGGGTTGAGGGGTGTGGGAGCACTGCTGGGAAGGTCTACTTTTGATTGCAAGTGGTTTGAAGAAAATCCAGGGTGGAAAAGGGGGTTGGGGCCTAGCGGCAGAGAGCGTTTTGGCACGATTTAAACGTAGGCCTAGTAGTATAGCATGTTTTTGGGGGGCTGTTTGGGGGTGTTCTAGATTGTTGGGGGTGGGTTGAAGGTTCTGGGAGCACTGCTGGGAAGGTCTAATTTTGATTGCAAGTGGTCCGCAGAAAATCCATGGTGGAAAAGTTTTATTTTTAGCAGTATTGCATGTTTTTGGGGGGCTGTTTGGGGGTGTTCTAGATTTTTGGGAGTGGGTGGAGGGGTCTGGGACCACTGCTGGGTAGGTCTAATTTTGATTGCAAGTGGTTTGAAGAAAATCCATGGTGGAAAAGGGGGGTTTGGGCCTAGTTGCAGAGAGCATTTTGGCACAATTGAAACTTAGTCCTAGCAGCATTGCATGTTTTTGGGGGGCTGCTTGGGGGTGTTCTAGATTTTTGGGGGTGGGTTGAGGGGTCTGGGAGCAATGCTGGGAAGATCTAATTTTGATTGCAAGTGGTTTGAAGAAAATCCATGGTGGAAAAGTTTTTTTTTTTTAGCAGTATTGCATGTTTTTGGGGGGCTGTTTAGGGGTGTTCTAGATTTTTGGGGGTGGGTTGAGGGGTCTGGGAGCACTGCTGGCAAGGTCTCATTTTGATTACAAGGGGTCTGAAGAAAATCCATGGTGGAAAAGAGGGGTTTGCGCCTAGTTGCAGAGAGCATTTTGGCACGATTTAAACTTAGGCCTAGCAGTATTGTATGTTTTTGGGGGGCTGCTTGGGGTTTCTAGATTTTTAAGGGTGGGTTAAGGGGTCTGGGAGCACTGCTGGGAAGGTCTAATTTTGATTGCAAGTGGTTTGAAGAAAATCCATGGTGGAAAAGGGGGGTTTGGGCCTAGTTGCAGAGAGCGTTTTGACATGATTTAAACTTAGGCCTAGTAGTATAGCATGTTTTTGGGGGGATGTTTAGGGGTGTTCGTGATTTTTGGGGGTGGGTTGAGGGGTCTGGGAGCACTGCTGGGAAGGTCTCATTTTGATTGCAAGTGGTCTGAAGAAAATCCATGGTGGAAAAGGGGGGTTTGGGCCTAGTCGCAGAGAGCATTTTGGCACGATTTAAACTTAGGCCTAGCAGTATTGCATGTTTTTGGGGGGCTGCTTGGGGTGTTCTAGATTTTTGGGGGTGGGTTGAGGGGTCTGGGACTACTGCTGGGAAGGTCTAATTTTGATTGCAAGTGGTTTGAAGAAAATCCATGGTGGAAAAGTTTTTTTTAGCAGTATTGCATGTTTTTGGGGGGCTGTTTGGGGGTGTTCTAGATTTTGGGGGGTGGGTTGAGGGGTCTGGGAGCACTGCTGGGAATGTCTAATTTTGATTGCAAGTGGTTTGAAGAAAATCCATGGTGGAAAAGGGGGGTTTGGGCCTAGTTGCAGAGAGCATTTTGGCACGATTTAAACTTGGGCCTAGTAGTATAGCATGTTTTTGGGGGGCTGTTTGGGGGTGTTCTAGATTTTTGGGGTGGGTTGAGGGGTCTGGGAGCACTGCTGGGAAGGTCTCATTTTGATTGCAAGTGGTCTGAAGAAAATCCATGGTGGAAAAGGGGGGTTTGGGCCTAGTCGCAGAGAGCATTTTGGCACGATTTAAACTTAGGCCTAGCAGTATTGCATGTTTTTGGGGGGCTGCTTGGGGTGTTCTAGATTTTTGGGGGTGGGTTGAGGGGTCTGGGAGCACTGCTGGGAAGGTCTAATTTTGATTGCAAGTGGTTTGAAGAAAATCCATGGTGGAAAAGTTTTTTTTAGCAGTATTGCATGTTTTTGGGGGGCTGTTTGGGGGTGTTCTAGATTTTGGGGGGTGGGTTGAGGGGTCTGGGAGCACTGCTGGGAATGTCTAATTTTGATTGCAAGTGGTTTGAAGAAAATCCATGGTGGAAAAGGGGGGTTTGGGCCTAGTTGCAGAGAGCATTTTGGCACGATTTAAACTTGGGCCTAGTAGTATAGCATGTTTTTGGGGGGCTGTTTGGGGGTGTTCTAGATTTTTGGGGTGGGTTGAGGGGTCTGGGAGCACTGCTGGGAAGGTCTAATTTTGATTGCAAGTGGTTTGAAGAAAATCCATGGTGGAAAAGTTTTTCTTTTTAGCAGTATTGCATGTTTTTGGGGGGCTGTTTGGGGGTGTTCTAGATTTTTTGGGGGGGATTGAGGGGTCTGGGAGCACTGCTGGGAAGGTCTAAGTTTGATTGCAAGTGGTTTGAAGAAAATCCATGGTGTAAAAGGGGGGTTTGGGCCTAGTTGCATATAGCGTTTTGGCACGATTTAAATTTAGGCCTAGAAGTATAGCATGTTTTTGGGGGGCTGTTTAGGGGTGTTCTAGATTTTTGGGGGTGGGTTGAGGGGTCTGGGAGCACTGCTGGGAAGGTCTCATTTTGATTACAAGTGGTCTGAAGAAAATCCATGGTGGAAAAGAGGGGTTTGCGCCTAGTTGCAGAGAGCATTTTGGCACGATTTAAACTTAGGCCTAGCAGTATTGTATGTTTTTGGGGGGCTGCTTGGGGTGTTCTAGATTTTTAAGGGTGGGTTAAGGGGTCTGGGAGCACTGCTGGGAAGGTCTAATTTTGATTGCAAGTGGTTTGAAGAAAATCCATGGTGGAAAAGTTTGTTTTTTAGCAGTATTGCATGTTTTTGGGGGGCTGTTTGGGGTTGTTCTAGATTTTTGGGGCTGGGTTGAGGGGTCTGGGAGCAGTGCTGGGAAGGTCTAATTTTGATTGCAAGTGTTTTGAAGAAAATCCATGGTGGAAAAGGGGGGTTTGGGCCTAGTTGCAGAGAGCGTTTTGACATGATTTAAACTTAGGCCTAGTAGTATAGCATGTTTTTGGGGGGATGTTTAGGGGTGTTCGTGATTTTTGGGGGTGGGTTGAGGGGTCTGGGAGCACTGCTGGGAAGGTCTCATTTTGATTGCAAGTGGTCTATAGAAAATCCATAGTGGAAAAGTTTTTCTTTTTAGCAGTATTGCATGTTTTTGGGGGGCTGTTTGGGGGTGTTCTAGATTTTTGGGGCTGGATTGAGGGGTCTGGGAGCACTGCTGGGAAGGTCTAAGTTTGATTGCAAGTGGTTTGAAGAAAATCCATGGTGTAAAAGGGGGGTTTGGGCCTAGTTGCATATAGCGTTTTGGAACGATTTAAATTTAGGCCTAGAAGTATAGCATGTTTTTGGGGGGCTGTTTAGGGGTGTTCTAGATTTTTGGGGGTCGGTTGAGGGGTCTGGGAGCACTGCTGGGAAGGTCTAATTTTGATTGCAAGTGGTTTGAAGAAAATCCATGGTGGAAAAGGGGGGTTTGGGCCTAGCTGCAGAGAGCGTTTTGGCACGATTTAAACTTAGGCCTAGTAGTATAGCATGTTTTTGGGGGGCTGTTTGGGGGTGTTCTAGATTTTTGGGCGTGGGTTGAAGGGTCTGGGAGCACTGCTGGGAAGGTCTAATTTTGATTGCAAGTGGTCTGAAGAAAATCCATGGTGGAAAAGTTTTATTTTTAGCAGTATCGCATGTTTTTGGGGGGCTGTTTGGGGTGTTCTACATTTTTGGGAGTGGGTGGAGGGGTCTGGGACCACTGCTGGGTAGGTCTAATTTTGATTGCAAGTGGTTTGAAGAAAATCCATGGTGGAAAAGGGGGGGTTGGGCCTAGCTGCAGAGAGCATTTTGGCACAATTGAAACTTAGTCCTAGCAGCATTGCATGTTTTTGGGGGACTGCTTGGGGGTGTTCTAGATTTTTGGGGGTGGGTTGAGGGGTCTGGGAGCACTGCTGGGAAGGTCTAATTTTGATTGCAAGTGTTTTGAAGAAAATCCATGGTGGAAAAGGGGGGTTTGGGCCTAGTTGCAGAGAGCGTTTTGACATGATTTAAACTTAGGCCTAGTAGTATAGCATGTTTTTGGGGGGATGTTTAGGGGTGTTCGTGATTTTTGGGGGTGGGTTGAGGGGTCTGGGAGTACTGCTGGGAAGGTCTCATTTTGATTGCAAGTGGTCTGAAGAAAATCCATGGTGGAAAAGGGGGGTTTGGGCCTAGTTGCAGAGAGCATTTTGGCACGATTTAAACTTAGGCCTAGCAGTATTGCATGTTTTTGGGGGGCTGCTTGGGGTGTTCTAGATTTTTGGGGGTGGGTTGAGGGGTCTGGGAGCACTGCTGGGAAGGTCTAATTTTGATTGCAAGTGGTTTGAAGAAAATCCATGGTGGAAAAGTTGTTTTTTTTAGCAGTATTGCATGTTTTTGGGGGGCTGTTTGGGGGTGTTCTAGATTTTGGGGGGTGGGTTGAGGGGTCTGGGAGCACTGCTGGGAATGTCTAATTTTGATTGCAAGGGGTTTGAAGAAAATCCATGGTGGAAAAGGGGGGTTTGGGCCTAGTTGCAGAGAGCATTTTGGCACGATTTAAACTTGGGCCTAGTAGTATAGCATGTTTTTGGGGGGCTGTTTGGGGGTGTTCTAGATTTTTGGGGGTGGGTTGAGGGGTCTGGGAGCACTGCTGGGAAGGTCTAATTTTGATTGCAAGTGGTTTGAAGAAAATCCATGGTGGAAAAGTTTTTCTTTTTAGCAGTATTGCATGTTTTTGGGGGGCTGTTTGGGGGTGTTCTAGATTTTTGGGGGTGGATTGAGGGGTCTGGGAGCACTGCTGGGAAGGTCTAAGTTTGATTGCAAGTGGTTTGAAGAAAATCCATGGTGTAAAAGGGGGGTTTGGGCCTAGTTGCATATAGCGTTTTGGCACGATTTAAATTTAGGCCTTGAAGTATAGCATGTTTTTGGGGGGCTGTTTAGGGGTGTTCTAGATTTTTGGGGGTCGGTTAAGGGGTCTGGGAGCACTGCTGGGAAGGTCTAATTTTGATTGCAAGTGGTTTGAAGAAAATCCATGGTGGAAAAGGGGGGTTTGGGCCTAGCTGCAGAGAGCGTTTTGGCACGATTTAAACTTAGGCCTAGTAGTATAGCATGTTTTTGGGGGGCTGTTTGGGGGTGTTCTAGATTTTTGGGCGTGGGTTGAAGGGTCTGGGAGCACTGCTGGGAAGGTCAAATTTTGATTGCAAGTGGTCTGAAGAAAATCCATGGTGGAAAAGTTTTATTTATAGCAGTATTGCATGTTTTTGGGGGGCTGTTTGGGGTGTTCTAGATTTTTGGGAGTGGGTGGAGGGGTCTGGGACCACTGCTGGGTAGGTCTAATTTTGATTGCAAGTGGTTTGAAGAAAATCCATGGTGGAAAAGGGGGGTTTGGGCCTAGTTGCAGAGAGCATTTTGGCACAATTGAAACTTAGTCCTAGCAGCATTGCATGTTTTTGGGGGACTGCTTGGGGGTGTTCTAGATTTTTGGGGGTGGGTTGAGGGGTCTGGGAGCACTGCTGGGAAGGTCTAATTTTGATTGCAAGTGGTTTGAAGAAAATCCATGGTGGAAAAGTTTTTTTTTAGCAGTATTGCATGTTTTTTGGGGGCTGTTTGGGAGTGTTCTAGATTTTTGGGGGTGGGTTGAGGTGTCTGGGAGCACTGCTGGGAAGGTCTAATTTTGATTGCAAGTGGTTTGAAGAAAATCCATGGTGGAAAAGGGTGTTTTCGGCCTAGTTGCAGAGAGCATTTTGGCACGATTTAAACTTAGGCCTAGCAGTATTCCATGTTTTTGGGGGGCTGTTTGATGGTGTTCTAGATTTTTGGGGGTGGGTTGAGGGGTCTGGGAGCACTGCTGGGAAGATCTAATTTTGATTGCAAGTGGTTTGAAGAAAATCCATGGTGGAAAAGTTTTTTTTTTAGCAGTATTGCATGTTTTTGGGGGGCTGTTTAGGTGTGTTCTAGATTTTTGGGGGTGGGTTGAGGGGTCTGGGAGCACTGCTGAGAAGGTCTCATTTTGATTACAAGTGGTCTGAAGAAAATCCATGGTGGAAAAGAGGGGTTTGCGCCTAGTTGCAGAGAGCATTTTGGCACGATTTAAACTTAGGCCTAGCAGTATTGTATGTTTTTGGGGGGCTGCTTGGGGTGTTCTAGATTTTTAAGGGTGGGTTAAGGGGTCTGGGAGCACTGCTGGGAAGGTCTAATTTTGATTGCAAGTGGTTTGAAGAAAATCCATGGTGGAAAAGTTTGTTTTTTAGCAGTATTGCATGTTTTTGGGGGGCTGTTTGGGGTTGTTCTAGATGTTTGGGGCTGGGTTGAGGGGTCTGGGAGCAGTGCTGGGAAGGTCTAATTTTGATTGCAAGTGTTTTGAAGAAAATCCATGGTGGAAAAGGGGGGTTTGGGCCTAGTTGCAGAGAGCGTTTTGACATGATTTAAACTTAGGCCTAGTAGTATAGCATGTTTTTGGGGGGATGTTTAGGGGTGTTCGTGATTTTTGGGGGTGGGTTGAGGGGTCTGGGAGCACTGCTGGGAAGGTCTCATTTTGATTGCAAGTGGTCTGAAGAAAATCCATGGTGGAAAAGGGGGGTTTGGGCTTAGTTGCAGAGAGCATTTTGGCACGATTTAAACTTAGGCCTAGCAGTATTGCATGTTTTTGGGGGGCTGCTTGGGGTGTTCTAGATTTTTGGGGGTGGGTTGAGGGGTCTGGGAGCACTGCTGGGAAGGTCTAATTTTGATTGCAAGTGGTTTGAAGAAAATCCATGGTGGAAAAGTGTTTTTTTAGCAGTATTGCATGTTTTTGGGGGGCTGTTTGGGGGTGTTCTAGATTTTGGGGGGTGGGTTGAGGGGTCTGGGAGCACTGCTGGGAATGTCTAATTTTGATTGCAAGTGGTTTGAAGAAAATCCATGGTGGAAAAGGGGGGTTTGGGCCTAGTTGCAGAGAGCATTTTGGCACGATTTAAACTTGGGCCTAGTAGTATAGCATGTTTTTGGGGGGCTGTTTAGGGGTGTTCTAGATTTTTGGGAGTGGGTGGAGGGGTCTAGGACCACTGCTGGGTAGGTCTAATTTTGATTGCAAGTGGTTTGAAGAAAATCCATGGTGGAAAAGGGGGGTTTGGGCCTAGTTGCAGAGAGCATTTTGGCACGATTTAAACTTAGGCCTAGCAGTATTCCATGTTTTTGGGGGGCTGTTTGATGGTGTTCTAGATTTTTGGGGGTGGGTTGAGGGGTCTGGAAGCACTGCTGTGAAGGTCTAATTTTGATTGCAAGTGGTCTGGAGAAAATCCATGGTGGAAAAGGGGGGTTCGGGCCTAGTTGCAGAGAGCATTTTGGCACGATTTAAACTTAGGCCTAGCAGTATTGCATGTTTTTGGGGGGCTGCTTGGGGTGTTCTAGATTTTTGGGGGTGGGCTGAGGGGTCTGAGAGCACTGCTGGGAAGGTCTAATTTTGATTGCAAGTGGTTTGAAGAAAATCCATGGTGGAAAAGTTGTTTTTTTTAGCAGTATTGCATGTTTTTGGGGGGCTGTTTGGGGGTGTTCTAGATTTTTGGGGGTGGGTTGAGGGGTCTGGGAGCACTGCTGGGAAGGTCTAATTTTGATTGCAAGTGGTTTGAAGAAAATCCATGGTGGAAAAGTTTTTCTTTTTAGCAGTATTGCATGTTTTTGGGGGGCTGTTTGGGGGTGTTCTAGATTTTTGGGGGTGGGTTGAGGGGTCTGGGAGCACTGCTGGGAAGGTCTAATTTTGATTGCAAGTGGTTTGAAGAAAATCCATGGTGGAAAAGTTTTTCTTTTTAGCAGTATTGCATGTTTTTGGGGGGCTGTTTGGGGGTGTTCTAGATTTTTGGGGGTGGGTTGAGGGGTCTGGGAGCACTGCTGGGAAGGTCTAATTTTGATTGCAAGTGGTTTGAAGAAAATCCATGGTGTAAAAGGGGGGTTTGGGCCTAGTTGCATAAAGCGTTTTGGCACGATTTAAATTTAGGCCTAGAAGTATAGCATGTTTTTGGGGGGCTGTTTAGGGGTGTTCTAGATTTTTGGGGGTCGGTTGAGGGGTCTGGGAGCACTGCTGGGAAGGTCTAATTTTGATTGCAAGTGGTTTGAAGAAAATCCATGGTGGAAAAGGGGGGTTTGGGCCTAGCTGCAGAGAGCGTTTTGGCACGATTTAAACTTAGGCCTAGTAGTATAGCATGTTTTTGGGGGGCTGTTTGGGGGTGTTCTAGATTTTTGGGCGTGGGTTGAAGGGTCTGGGAGCACTGCTGGGAATGTCTAATTTTGATTGCAAGTGGTTTGAAGAAAATCCATGGTGGAAAAGGGGGGTTTGGGCCTAGTTGCAGAGAGCATTTTGGCACGATTTAAACATGGGCCTAGTAGTATAGCATGTTTTTGGGGGGCTGTTTGGGGGTGTTTTTAATTTTTTGGGGGTGGGTTGAGGGGTCTGGGGGCACTGCTGGGAAGGTCTAATTTTAATTGCAAGTGGTTTGAAGAAAATCCATGGTGGAAAAGGGGGGTTTGGGCCTAGTTGCAGAGAGCATTGTGGCACTATTTAAACTTAGGCCTAGCAGTATTGCATGTTTTGGGGGGCTGTTTGGGGGTGTTCTAGATTTTTGGGAGTGGGTGGAGGGGTCTAGGACCACTGCTGGGTAGGTCTAATTTTGATTGCAAGTGGTTTGAAGAAAATCCATGGTGGAAAAGGGGGGTTTGGGCCTAGTTGCAGAGAGCATTTTGGCACAATTGAAACTTAGTCCTAGCAGCATTGCATGTTTTTGGGGGACTGCTTGGGGGTGTTCTAGATTTTTGGGGGTGGGTTGAGGGGTCTGGGAGCACTGCTGGGAAGGTCTAATTTTGATTGCAAGTGGTTTGAAGAAAATCCATGGTGGAAAAGTTTTTTTTAGCAGTATTGCATGTTTTTTGGGGGCTGTTTGGGAGTGTTCTAGATTTTTGGGGGTGGGTTGAGGTGTCTGGGAGCACTGCTGGGAAGGTCTAATTTTGATTGCAAGTGGTTTGAAGAAAAGCCATGGTGGAAAAGGGTGTTTTTGGCCTAGTTGCAGAGAGCATTTTGGCACGATTTAAACTTAGGCCTAGCAGTATTCCATGTTTTTGGGGGGCTGTTTGATGGTGTTCTAGATTTTTGGGGGTGGGTTGAGGGGTCTGGAAGCACTGCTGTGAAGGTCTAATTTTGATTGCAAGTGGTCTGGAGAAAATCCATGGTGGAAAAGGGGGGTTCGGGCCTAGTTGCAGAGAGCATTTTGGCACGATTTAAACTTAGGCCTAGCAGTATTGCATGTTTTTGGGGGGCTGCTTGGGGTGTTCTAGATTTTTGGGGGTGGGCTGAGGGGTCTGAGAGCACTGCTGGGAAGGTCTAATTTTGATTGCAAGTGGTTTGAAGAAAATCCATGGTGGAAAAGTTGTTTTTTTTAGCAGTATTGCATGTTTTTGGGGGGCTGTTTGGGGGTGTTCTAGATTTTTGGGGGTGGGTTGAGGGGTCTGGGAGCACTGCTGGGAAGGTCTAATTTTGATTGCAAGTGGTTTGAAGAAAATCCATGGTGGAAAAGTTTTTCTTTTTAGCAGTATTGCATGTTTTTGGGGGGCTGTTCGGGGGTGTTCTAGATTTTTGGGGGTGGATTAAGGGGTCTGGGAGCACTGCTGGGAAGGTCTAAGTTTGATTGCAAGTGGTTTGAAGAAAATCCATGGTGTAAAAGGGGGGTTTGGGCCTAGTTGCATAAAGCGTTTTGGCACGATTTAAATTTAGGCCTAGAAGTATAGCATGTTTTTGGGGGGCTGTTTAGGGGTGTTCTAGATTTTTGGGGGTCGGTTGAGGGGTCTGGGAGCACTGCTGGGAAGGTCTAATTTTGATTGCAAGTGGTTTGAAGAAAATCCATGGTGGAAAAGGGGGGTTTGGGCCTAGCTGCAGAGAGCGTTTTGGCACGATTTAAACTTAGGCCTAGTAGTATAGCATGTTTTTGGGGGGCTGTTTGGGGGTGTTCTAGATTTTTGGGCGTGGGTTGAAGGGTCTGGGAGCACTGCTGGGAATGTCTAATTTTGATTGCAAGTGGTTTGAAGAAAATCCATGGTGGAAAAGGGGGGTTTGGGCCTAGTTGCAGAGAGCATTTTGGCACGATTTAAACATGGGCCTAGTAGTATAGCATGTTTTTGGGGGGCTGTTTGGGGGTGTTTTTAATTTTTTGGGGGTGGGTTGAGGGGTCTGGGGGCACTGCTGGGAAGGTCTAATTTTAATTGCAAGTGGTTTGAAGAAAATCCATGGTGGAAAAGGGGGGTTTGGGCCTAGTTGCAGAGAGCATTGTGGCACTATTTAAACTTAGGCCTAGCAGTATTGCATGTTTTGGGGGGCTGTTTGGGGGTGTTCTAGATGTTTGGGGGTGGGTTGAGGGGTCTGGGAGCACTGCTGGGAAGGTCTAATTTTGATTGCAAGTGGTTTGAAGAAAATCCATGGTGGAAAAGTTTTTCTTTTTAGCAGTATTGCATTTTTTTGGGGGGCTGTTTGGGGGTGTTCTCGATTTTTGGGGGTGGATTGAGGGGTCTGGGAGCACTGCTGGGAATGTCTAAGTTTGATTGCAAGTGGTTTGAAGAAAATCTATGGTGTAAAAGGGGGGTTTGGGCCTAGTTGCATATAGCGTTTTGGCACGATTTAAATTTAGGCCTAGTAGTATAGCATGTTTTTGGGGGGCTGTTTGGGGGTGTTCTAGATTTTTGGGCGTGGGTTGAAGGGTCTGGGAGCACTGCTGGGAAGGTCTAATTTTGATTGCAAGTGGTCTGAAGAAAATCCATGGTGGAAAAGTTTTATTTTTAGCAGTATTGCATGTTTTTGGGGGGCTGTTTGGGGGTCTTCTAGATTTTTGGGAGTGGGTGGAGGGGTCTGGGACCACTGCTGGGTAGGTCTAATTTTGATTGCAAGTGGTTTGAAAAAAATCCATGGTGGAAAAGGGGGGTTTGGGCCTAGTTGCAGAGAGCATTTTGGCACAATTGAAACTTAGTCCTAGCAGCATTGCATGTTTTTGGGGGGCTGCTTGGGGGTGTTCTAGATTTTTGGGGGTGGGTTGAGGGGTCTGGGAGCACTGCTGGGAAGGTCTAATTTTGATTGCAAGTGGTTTGAAGAAAATCCATGGTGGAAAAGTTTTTTTTTAGCAGTATTGCATGTTTTTGGGGGGCTGTTTGGGAGTGTTCTAGATTTTTGGGGGTGGGTTGAGGTGTCTGGGAGCACTGCTGGGAAGGTCTAATTTTGATTGCAAGTGGTTTGAAGGAAATCCATGGTGGAAAAGGGGGTTTCGGCCTAGTTGCAGAGAGCATTTTGGCACGATTTAAACTTAGGCCTAGCAGTATTCCATGTTTTTGGGGGGCTGTTTGATGGTGTTCTAGATTTTTGGGGGTGGGTTGAGGGGTCTGGAAGCACTGCTGCGAAGGTCTAATTTTGATTGCAAGTGGTTTGAAGAAAATCCATGGTGGAATAGTTTTTTTTTAGCAGTATTGCATGTTTTTGGGGGGCTGTTTGGGAGTGTTCTAGATTTTTGGGGGTGGGTTGAGGGGTCTGGGAGCACTGCTGGGAAGGTCTAATTTTGATTGCAAGTGGTTTGAAGAAAATCCATGGTGGAAAAGTTTTTCTTTTTAGCAGTATTGCATGTTTTTGGGGGGCTGTTCGGGGGTGTTCTAGATTTTTGGGGGTGGATTAAGGGGTCTGGGAGCACTGCTGGGAAGGTCTAAGTTTGATTGCAAGTGGTTTGAAGAAAATCCATGGTGTAAAAGGGGGGTTTGGGCCTAGTTGCATAAAGCGTTTTGGCACGATTTAAATTTAGGCCTAGAAGTATAGCATGTTTTTGGGGGGCTGTTTAGGGGTGTTCTAGATTTTTGGGGGTCGGTTGAGGGGTCTGGGAGCACTGCTGCGAAGGTCTAATTTTGATTGCAAGTGGTTTGAAGAAAATCCATGGTGGAATAGTTTTTTTTTAGCAGTATTGCATGTTTTTGGGGGGCTGTTTGGGAGTGTTCTAGATTTTTGGGGGTGGGTTGAGGTGTCTGGGAGCACTGCTGGGAAGGTCTAATTTTGATTGCAAGTGGTTTGAAGGAAATCCATGGTGGAAAAGGGGGGTTTGGGCCTAGTTGCAGAGAGCATTTTGGCACGATTTAAACTTAGGCCTAGCAGTATTGCATGTTTTTGGGGGGCTGCTTGGGGTGTTCTAGATTTTTGGGGGTGGGCTGAGGGGTCTGAGAGCACTGCTGGGAAGGTCTAATTTTGATTGCAAGTGGTTTGAAGAAAATCCATGGTGGAAAAGTTGTTGTTTTTTAGCAGTATTGCATGTTTTTGGGGGGCTGTTTGGGGGTGTTCTAGATTTTTGGGGGTGGGTTGAGGGGCCTGGGAGCACTGCTGGGAAGGTCTAATTTTGATTGCAAGTGGTTTGAAGAAAATCCATGGTGGAAAAGTTTTTCTTTTTAGCAGTATTGCATGTTTTTGGGGGGCTGTTTGGGGGTGTTCTAGATTTTTGGGGGTGGATTAAGGGGTCTGGGAGCACTGCTGGGAAGGTCTAAGTTTGATTGCAAGTGGTTTGAAGAAAATCCATGGTGTAAAAGGGGGGTTTGGGCCTAGTTGCATATAGCGTTTTGGCACGATTTAAATTTAGGCCTAGAAGTATAGCATGTTTTTGGGGGGCTGTTTAGGGGTGTTCTAGATTTTTGGGGGTCGGTTGAGGGGTCTGGGAGCACTGGTGGGAAGGTCTAATTTTGATTGCAAGTGGTTTGAAGAAAATCCATGGTGGAAAAGGGGGGTTTGGGCCTAGCTGCAGAGAGCGTTTTGGCACGATTTAAACTTAGGCCTAGTAGTATAGCATGTTTTTGGGGGGCTGTTTGGGGGTGTTCTAGATTTTTGGGCGTGGGTTGATGGGTCTGGGAGCACTGCTGGGAAGGTCTAATTTTGATTGCAAGTGGTCTGAAGAAAATCCATGGTGTAAAAGTTTTATTTTTAGCAGTATTGCATGTTTTTGGGGGGTTGTTTGGGGGTGTTCTAGATTTTTGGGAGTGGGTGGAGGGGTCTGGGACCACTGCTGGGTAGGTCTAATTTTGATTGCAAGTGGTTTGAAGAAAATCCATGGTGGAAAAGGGGGGTATGGGCCTAGTTGCAGAGAGCATTTTGGCACAATTGAAACTTAGTCCTAGCAGCATTGCATGTTTTTGGGGGGCTGCTTGGGGGTGTTCTAGATTTTTGGGGGTGGGTTGAGGGGTCTGGGAGCACTGCTGGGAAGGTCTAATTTTGATCGCAAGTTGTTTGAAGAAAATCCATGGTGGAAAAGTTTTTTTTAGCAGTATTGCATGTTTTTGGGGGGGTGTTCTAGATTTTTGGGAGTGGGTGGAGGGGTCTGGGACCACTGCTGGGTAGGTCTAATTTTGATTGCAAGTGGTTTGAAGAAAATCCATGGTGGAAAAGGGGGGGTTGGGCCTAGTTGCAGAGAGCATTTTGGCAAAATTAAAAATTAGTCCTAGCAGCATTGCATGTTTTTGGGGGGCTGGTTGGGGGTGTTCTAGATTTTTGGGGGTGGGTTGAGGGGTCTGGGAGCACTGCTGGGAAGGTCTAATTTTGATTGCAAGTGGTTTGAAGAAAATCCATGGTGGACATTTTTTTTAGCAGTATTGCATGTTTTTTGGGGGCTGTTTGGGGGTGTTCTAGATTTTTGGGGGTGTATTGAGGGGTCTGGGAGCACTGCTGGGAAGGTCTAAGTTTGATTGTAAGTGGTTTGAATAAAATCCATGATGTAAAAGGGGGGTTTGGTCCTAGTTGCATATAGCGTTTTGGCACGATTTAAACTTAGGCCTAGAAGTATAGCATGTTTTTGGGGGGCTGTTTAGGGGTGTTCTAGATTTTTGGGGGTGGGTTGAGGGGTGTGGGAGCACTGCTGGGAAGGTCTACTTTTGATTGCAAGTGGTTTGAAGAAAATCCATGGTGGAGAAGGGGGGTTTGGGCCTAGCTGCAGAGAGCGTTTTGGCACGATTTAAACTTAGCCCTAGTAGTATAGCATGTTTTTGGGGGGCTGTTTGGGGGTGTTCTAGATTTTTGGGGGTGGGTTGAAGGGTCTGGGAGCACTGCTGGGAAGGTCTAATTTTGATTGCAAGTGGTCCGAAGAAAATCCATGGTAGAAAAGTTTTTTTTTAGCAGTATTGCATGTTTTTGGGGAGCTGTTTGGGGGTGTTCGAGATTTTTGGGAGTGGGTGGAGGGGTCTGGGACCACTGCTGGGTAGGTCTCATTTTGATTGCAAGTGGTTTGAAGAAAATCCATGGTGGAAAAGGGGGGGTTGGGCCTAGTTGCAGAGAGCATTTTGGCACAATTGAAAATTAGTCCTAGCAGCATTGCATGTTTTTGGGGGGCTGCTTGGGGGTGTTCTAGATTTTTGGGGGTGGGTTGAGGGGTCTGGGAGCCCTGCTGGGAAGGTCTAATTATGATTGCAAGTGGTTTGAAGAAAATCCATGGTGGAAAAGTTTTTTTTCTCGCAGTATTGCATATTTGTGGGGGCTGTTTGGGAGTGTTTTAGATTTTTGGGGGTGGGTTGAGGTGTCTGGGAGCACTGCTGGGAAGGTCTAATTTTGATTGCAAGTGGTTTGAAGGAAATCCATGGTGGAAAAGGGGGGTTTGGGCCTAGCTGCAGAGAGCATTTTGGCACGATTTAAACTTAGGCCTAGCAGTATTGCATGTTTTTGGGGGGCTACTTGGGGTGTTCTCGATTTTTGGGGGTGGGCTGAGGGGTCTGAGAGCACTGCTGGGAAGGTCTAATTTTGATTGCAAGTGGTTTGAAGAAAATCCATGGTGGAAAAGTTGTTGTTTTTTAGCAGTATTGCATGTTTTTGGGGGGCTGTTTGGGGGTGTTCTAGATTTTTGGGGGTGGGTTGAGGGGCCTGGGAGCACTGCTGGGAAGGTCTAATTTTGATTGCAAGTGGTTTGAAGAAAATCCATGGTGGAAAAGTTTTTCTTTTTAGCAGTATTGCATGTTTTTGGGGGGCTGTTTGGGGGTGTTCTAGATTTTTGGGGGTGGATTAAGGGGTCTGGGAGCACTGAAGGGAAGGTCTAAGTTTGATTGCAAGTGGTTTGAAGAAAATCCATGGTGTAAAAGGGGGGTTTGGGCCTAGTTGCATATAGCGTTTTGGCACGATTTAAATTTAGGCCTAGAAGTATAGCATGTTTTTGGGGGGCTGTTTAGGGGTGTTCTAGATTTTTGGGGGTCGGTTGAGGGGTCTGGGAGCACTGCTGGGAAGGTCTAATTTTGATTGCAAGTGGTTTGAAAAAATCCATGGTGGAAAAGTTTTTTTTTTTTAGTAGTATTCCAAGTTTTTGGGGGGCTGTTTGATGGTGTTCTAGATTTTTGGGGGTGGGTTGAGGGGTCTGGAAGCACTGCTGGGAAGGTATAATTTTTATTGCAAGTGGTTTGAAGAAAATCCATGGTGGAAAAGGAGGGTTTGGGCCTAGTTGCAGAGAGCATTTTGGCACAATTGAAACTTAGTCCTAGCAGCATTGCATGTTTTTGGGGGCCTGCTTGGGGGTGTTCTAGATTTTTGGGGGTGGGTTGAGGGGTCTGGGAGCACTGCTGGGAAGGTCTAATTTTGATTGCAAGTAGTTTGAAGAAAATCCATGGTGGAAACGTTTTTTTATCAGTATTGCATGTTTTTTGGGGGCTATTTGGGAGTGTTCTAGATTTTTGTGGGTGGGTTGAGGTGTCTGGGAGCACTGCTGGGAAGGTATAATTTTAATTGCAAGTGGTTTGAAGAAAATCCATGGTGGAAAAGTTTTTTTTAGCAGTATTGCATGTTTTTTGGGGGCTATTTGGGAGTGTTCTAGATTTTGGGGGGGGGGTTGAGGTGTCTGGGAGCACTGCTGGGAAGGTCTAATTTTGATTGCAAGTGGTTTGAAAAAAATCCATGGTGGAAAAGTTGTTTTTTTAGCAGTATTCCATGTTTTTGGGGGGCTGTTTGATGGTGTTCTAGATTTTTGGGGGTGGGTTGAGGGGTCCGGGAGCACTGCTGGGAAGGTCTCATTTTGATTGCAAGTGGTCTGGAGAAAATCCATGGTGGAAAAGTTTTTTTTTTTTTTGCAGTATTCCATGTTTTTGGGGGGCTGTTTGATGGTGTTCTAGATTTTTGGGGGTGGGTTGAGGAGTCTGGAACCACTGCTGGGAAGGTATAATTTTTATTGCAAGTGGTTTGAAGAAAATCCATGGTGGAAAAGGGGGGTTTGGGCCTAGTTGCAGAGAGAATTTTGGCACAATTGAAACTTAGTCCTCGCAGCATTGCATGTTTTTGGGGGGCTGCTTGGGGGTGTTCTAGATTTTTGGGGGTGGGTTGAGGGGTCTGGGAGCACTGCTGGGAAGGTATAATTTTGATTGCTAGTGGTTTGAAGAAAATCCATGGTGGAAAAGTTTTTTTTAGCAGTATTGCATGTTTTTTGGGGGCTATTTGGGAGTGTTCTAGATTTTTGGGGGGGGGGGTTGAGGTGTCTGGGAGCACTGCTGGGAAGGTCTAATTTTGATTGCAAGTGGTTTGAAAAAAATCCATGGTGGAAAAGTTGTTTTTTTTAGCAGTATTCCATGTTTTTGGGGGGCTGTTTGATGGTGTTCTAGATTTTTGGGGGTGGGTTGAGGGGTCTGGGAGCACTGCTGGGAAGGTCTAATTTTGATTGCAAGTTGTTTGAAGAAAATCCATGGTGGAAAAGTTTTTTTTTAGCAGTATTGCATGTTTTTTGTGGGCTGTTTGGGAGTGTTCTAGATTTTTGGGGGTGGGTTGAGGTGTCTGGGAGCACTGCTGGGAAGGTCTAATTTTGATTGCAAGTGGTTTGAAGAAAATCCATGGTGGAAAAGGGGGGTTTCGGCCTAGTTGCAGAGAGCATTTTGGCACGATTTAAACTTAGGCCTAGCAGTATTCCATGTTTTTGGGGGGCTGTTTGATGGTGTTCTAGATTTTTGGGGGTGGGTTGAGGGGTCTGGAAGCACTGCTGTGAAGGTCTGATTTTGATTGCAAGTGGTTTGAAGAAAGTCCATGGTGGAAAAGGGGGGTTTGGGCCTAGTTGCAGAGAGCTTTTTGGCACGATTTAAACTTAAGCCTAGTAGTATAGCATGTTTTTGGGGGGCTGTTTGGGGGTGTTCTAGATTTTTGGGGGTGCGTTGAGGGGTCTAGGAACACTGCTGGGAAGGTCTAATTTTGATTGCAAGTGGTTTGAAGAAAATCCGTGGTGGAAAAGTTCTTTTTTTTTAGCAGTATTGCATATTTTTGGGGGGCTGTTTGGGGGTGTTCTAGATTTTTGGGGGTGGGTTGAGGGGTCTGAGAGCACTGCTGGGAATGTCTAATTTTGATTGCAAGTGGTTTGAAGAAAATCCATTGTGGAAAAGGGGGGTTGGGCCTAGTTGCAGAGAGCGTTTTGGCACAATTTAAACTTAGGCCTAGCAGTAGTGCATGTTTTTGGGGAGCTGCTTGGGGGTGTTCTAGATTTTTGGGGGTGGGTTGAGGGTTCTGGGACCACTGCTGGGAAGGTCTAATTTTGATTTCAAGTGGTTTGAAGAAAATCCATGGTGGAAAAGGGGGGTTTGGGCCTACTTGCAGAGAGCATTTTGGCACTATTGAAACTTAGGCCTAGCAGTATTGCATGTTTTTGGGGGGCTGTTTGGGGGTGTCCTAGATGTTTGGGGGTGGGTTGAGGGGTCTGGGAGCACTGCTGGGAAGGTCTAATTTTGATTGCAAGTGGTTTGAAGAAAATCCATGGTGGAAAAGTTTTTCTTTTTAGCAGTATTGCATGTTTTTGGGGGGCTGTTTGGGGGTGTTCTAGATTTTTGGGGGTGGATTGAGGGGTATGGGAGCACTGCTGAGAAGGTCTAAGTTTGATTGCAAGTGGTTTGAAGAAAATCCATGGTGGAAAAGGGGGGTTTGGGCCTACTTGCAGAGAGCATTTTGGCACTATTGAAACTTAGGCCTAGCAGTATTGCATGTTTTTGGGGGGCTGTTTGGGGGTGTCCTAGATGTTTGGGGGTGGGCTGAGGGGTCTGGGAGCACTGCTGGGAAGGTCTAATTTTGATTGCAAGTGGTTTGAAGAAAATCCATGGTGGAAAAGTTTTTCTTTTTAGCAGTATTGCATGTTTTTGGGGGGCTGTTTGGGGGTGTCCTAGATGTTTGGGGGTGGGTTGAGGGGTCTGGGAGCACTGCTGGGAAGGTCTAATTTTGATTGCAAGTGGTTTGAAGAAAATCCATGGTAGAAAAGTTTTATTTTTAGCAGTATTGCATGTTTTTGGGGGGGTGTTCTAGATTTTTGGGAGTGGGTGGAGGGGTCTGGGACCACTGCTGGGTAGGTCTAATTTTGATTGCAAGTGGTTTGAAGAAAATCCATGGTGGAAAAGGGGGGGTTGGGCCTAGTTGCAGAGAGCATTTTGGCAAAATTTAAAATTAGTCCTAGCAGCATTGCATGTTTTTGGGGGGCTGGTTGGGGGTGTTCTAGATTTTTGGGGGTGGGTTGAGGGGTCTGGGAGCACTGCTGGGAAGGTCTAATTATGATTGCAAGTGGTTTGAAGAAAATCCATGGTGGAAAGGTTGTTGTTTTTTAGCAGTATTCCATGTTTTGGGGGGGCTGTTTGATGGTGTTCTAGATTTTTGGGGGTGGGTTGAGGGGTCTGGAAGCACTGCTGGGAAGGTATAATTTTTATTGCAATCCATGGTGGAAAAGGGGGGTTTAGGCCTAGTTGCAGAGAGCATTTTGGCACAATTGAAACTTAGTCCTAGCAGCATTGCATGTTTTTGGGGGGCTGCTTGGGGGTGTTCTAGATTTTTGGGGGTGGGTTGAGGGGTCTGGGAGCACTGCTGGGAAGGTCTAATTTTGATTGCAAGTGGTTTGAAGAAAATCCATGGTGGACATTTTTTTTAGCAGTATTGCATGTTTTTTGGGGGCTGTTTGGGGGTGTTCTAGATTTTTGGGGGTGTATTGAGGGGTCTGGGAGCACTGCTGGGAAGGTCTAAGTTTGATTGCAAGTGGTTTGAATAAAATCCATGATGTAAAAGGGGGGTTTGGTCCTAGTTGCATATAGCGTTTTGGCACGATTTAAACTTAGGCCTAGAAGTATAGCATGTTTTTGGGGGGCTGTTTAGGGGTGTTCTAGATTTTTGGGGGTGGGTTGAGGGGTGTGGGAGCACTGCTGGGAAGGTCTACTTTTGATTGCAAGTGGTTTGAAGAAAATCCATGGTGGAGAAGGGGGGTTTGGGCCTAGCTGCAGAGAGCGTTTTGGCACGATTTAAACTTAGCCCTAGTAGTATAGCATGTTTTTGGGGGGCTGTTTGGGGGTGTTCTAGATTTTTGGGGGTGGGTTGAAGGGTCTGGGAGCACTGCTGGGAAGGTCTAATTTTGATTGCAAGTGATCCGAAGAAAATCCATGGTAGAAAAGTTTTTTTTTAGCAGTATTGCATGTTTTTGGGGAGCTGTTTGGGGGTGTTTGAGATTTTTGGGAGTGGGTGGAGGGGTCTGGGACCACTGCTGGGTAGGTCTAATTTTGATTGCAAGTGGTTTGAAGAAAATCCATGGTGGAAAAGGGGGGGTTGGGCCTAGTTGCAGAGAGCATTTTGGCACAATTGAAAATTAGTCCTAGCAGCATTGCATGTTTTTGGGGGGCTGCTTGGGGGTGTTCTAGATTTTTGGGGGTGGGTTGAGGGGTCTGGGAGCCCTGCTGGGAAGGTCTAATTATGATTGCAAGTGGTTTGAAGAAAATCCATGGTGGAAAAGTTTTTTTTCTCGCAGTATTGCATATTTTTGGGGGCTGTTTGGGAGTGTTTTAGATTTTTGGGGGTGGGTTGAGGTGTCTGGGAGCACTGCTGGGAAGGTCTAATTTTGATTGCAAGTGGTTTGAAAAAAATCCATGGTGGAAAAGTTTTTTTTTTTAGTAGTATTCCATGTTTTTGGGGGGCTGTTTGATGGTGTTCTAGATTTTTGGGGGTGGGTTGAGGGGTCTGGAAGCACTGCTGGGAAGGTATAATTTTTATTGCAAGTGGTTTGAAGAAAATCCATGGTGGAAAAGGGGGGTTTGGGCCTAGTTGCAGAGAGCATTTTGGCACTATTGAAACTTAGGCCTAGCAGTATTGCATGTTTTTGGGGGTGTCCTAGATGTTTGAGGGTGGGTTGAGGGGTCTGGGAGCACTGCTGGGAAGGTCTAATTTTGATTGCAAGTGGTTTGAAGAAAATCCATGGTGGAAAAGTTTTTCTTTTTAGCAGTATTGCATGTTTTTGGGGGCTGTTTGGGGGTGTTCTAGATTTTTGGGGGTGGATTGAGGGGTCTGGGAGCACTGCTGAGAAGGTCTAAGTTTGATTGCAAGTGGTTTGAATAAAATCCATGGTGTAAAAGGGGGGTTTGGTCCTAGTTGCATATAGCGTTTTGGCACGATTTAAACTTAGGCCTAGAAGCATAGCATGTTTTTGGGGGGCTGTTTAGGGGTGTTCTAGATTTTTGGGGGTGGGTTGAGGGGTGTGGGAGCACTGCTGGGAAGGTCTACTTTTGATTGCAAGTGGTTTGAAGAAAATACATGGTGGAAAAGGGGGGTTTGGGTCTAGCTGCAGAGAGCGTTTTGGCACGATTTAAACTTAGGCCTAGTAGTATAGCATGTTTTTGGGGGGCTGTTTGGGGGTGTTCTACATTTTTGGGGGTGGGTTGAAGGGTCTGGGAGCACTGCTGGGAAGGTCTAATTTTGATTGCAAGTGGTCCGAAGAAAATCCATGGTAGAAAAGTTTTATTTTTAGCAGTATTGCATGTTTTTGGGGGGCTGTTTGGGGGTGTTCTAGATTTTTGAGAGTGGGTGGAGGGGTCTGGGACCACTGCTGGGTAGGTCTAATTGTGATTGCAAGTGGTTTGAAGAAAATCCATGGTGGAAAAGGGGGGGTTGGGCCTAGTTGCAGAGAGCATTTTGGCAAAATTTAAAATTAGTCCTAGCAGCATTGCATGTTTTTGGGGGGCTGGTTGGGGGTGTTCTAGATTTTTGGGGGTGGGTTGAGGGGTCTGGGAGCACTGCTGGGAAGGTCTAATTATGATTGCCAGTGGTTTGAAGAAAATCCATGGTGGAAAAGTTTTTTTTAGCAGTATTGCATGTTTTTTGGGGGCTGTTTGGGAGTGTTCTAGATTTTTGGGGGTGGGTTGAGGTGTCTGGGAGCACTGCTGGGAAGGTCTAATTTTGATTGCAAGTGGTTTGAAAAAAATCCATGGTGGAAAGGTTGTTGTTTTTTAGCAGTATTCCATGTTTTTGGGGGGCTGTTTGATGGTGTTCTAGATTTTTGGGGGTGGGTTGAGGGGTCTGGAAGCACTGCTGGGAAGGTATAATTTTTATTGCAATCCATGGTGGAAAAGGGGGGTTTAGGCCTAGTTGCAGAGAGCATTTTGGCACAATTGAAACTTAGTCCTAGCAGCATTGCATGTTTTTGGGGGGCTGCTTGGGGGTGTTCTAGATTTTTGGGGGTGGGTTGAGGGGTCTGGGAGCACTGCTGGGAAGGTCTAATTTTGATTGCAAGTGGTTTGAAGAAAATCCATGGTGGACATTTTTTTTAGCAGTATTGCATGTTTTTTGGGGGCTGTTTGGGGGTGTTCTAGATTTTTGGGGGTGGATTGAGGGGTCTGGGAGCACTGCTGGGAAGGTCTAAGTTTGATTCCAAGTGGTTTGAATAAAATCCATGATGTAAAAGGGGGGTTTGGTCCTAGTTGCATATAGCGTTTTGGCACGATTTAAACTTAGGCCTAGAAGTATAGCATGTTTTTGGGGGGCTGTTTAGGGGTGTTCTAGATTTTTGGGGGTGGGTTGAGGGGTGTGGGAGCACTGCTGGGAAGGTCTACTTTTGATTGCAAGTGGTTTGAAGATAATCCATGGTGGAGAAGGGGGGTTTGGGCCTAGCTGCAGAGAGCGTTTTGGCACGATTTAAACTTAGCCCTAGTAGTATAGCATGTTTTTGGGGGGCTGTTTGGGGGTGTTCTAGATTTTTGGGGGTGGGTTGAAGGGTCTGGGAGCACTGCTGGGAAGGTCTAATTTTGATTGCAAGTGGTCCGAGAAAATTCAAGGTAGAAAAGTTTTTTTTTTAGCAGTATTGCATGTTTTTGGGGGGCTGTTTGGGGGTGTTCGAGATTTTTGGGAGTGGGTGGAGGGGTCTGGGACCACTGCTGGGTAGGTCTAATTTTGATTGCAAGTGGTTTGAAGAAAATCCATGGTGGAAAAGGGGGGGTTGGGCCTAGTTGCAGAGAGCATTTTGGCACAATTGAAAATTAGTCCTAGCAGCATTGCATGTTTTTGGGGGGCTGCTTGGGGGTGTTCTAGATTTTTGGGGGTGGGTTGAGGGGTCTGGGAGCACTGCTGGGAAGGTCTAATTATGATTGCAAGTGGTTTGAAGAAAATCCATGGTGGAAAAGTTTTTTTTTCGCAGTATTGCATGTTTTTTGGGGGCTGTTTGGGAGTGTTTTAGATTTTTGGGGGTGGGTTGAGGTGTCTGGGAGCACACTGGGAAGGTCTAATTTTGATTGCAAGTGGTTTGAAAAAATCCATGGTGGAAAAGTTATTTTTTTTTTTAGTAGTATTCCAAGTTTTTGGGGGGCTGTTTGATGGTGTTCTAGATTTTTGGGGGTGGGTTGAGGGGTCTGGAAGCACTGCTGGGAAGGTATAATTTTTATTGCAAGTGGTTTGAAGAAAATCCATGGTGGAAAAGGAGGGTTTGGGCCTAGTTGCAGAGAGCATTTTGGCACAATTGAAACTTAGTCCTAGCAGCATTGCATGTTTTTGGGGGCCTGCTTGGGGGTGTTCTAGATTTTTGGGGGTGGGTTGAGGGGTCTGGGAGCACTGCTGGGAAGGTCTAATTTTGATTGCAAGTAGTTTGAAGAAAATCCATGGTGGAAACGTTTTTTTATCAGTATTGCATGTTTTTTGGGGGCTATTTGGGAGTGTTCTAGATTTTTGTGGGTGGGTTGAGGTGTCTGGGAGCACTGCTGGGAAGGTATAATTTTGATTGCAAGTGGTTTGAAGAAAATCCATGGTGGAAAAGTTTTTTTTAGCAGTATTGCATGTTTTTTGGGGGCTATTTGGGAGTGTTCTAGATTTTGGGGGGGGGGGTTGAGGTGTCTGGGAGCACTGCTGGGAAGGTCTAATTTTGATTGCAAGTGGTTTGAAAAAAATCCATGGTGGAAAAGTTGTTTTTTTTAGCAGTATTCCATGTTTTTGGGGGGCTGTTTGATGGTGTTCTAGATTTTTGGGGGTGGGTTGAGGGGTCCGGGAGCACTGCTGGGAAGGTCTCATTTTGATTGCAAGTGGTCTGGAGAAAATCCATGGTGGAAAAGTTTTTTTTTTTTTGCAGTATTCCATGTTTTTGGGGGGCTGTTTGATGGTGTTCTAGATTTTTGGGGGTGGGTTGAGGAGTCTGGAACCACTGCTGGGAAGGTATAATTTTTATTGCAAGTGGTTTGAAGAAAATCCATGGTGGAAAAGGGGGGTTTGGGCCTAGTTGCAGAGAGAATTTTGGCACAATTGAAACTTAGTCCTCGCAGCATTGCATGTTTTTGGGGGGCTGCTTGGGGGTGTTCTAGATTTTTGGGGGTGGGTTGAGGGGTCTGGGAGCACTGCTGGGAAGGTATAATTTTGATTGCTAGTGGTTTGAAGAAAATCCATGGTGGAAAAGTTTTTTTTAGCAGTATTGCATGTTTTTTGGGGGCTATTTGGGAGTGTTCTAGATTTTTTGGGGGGGTTGAGGTGTCTGGGAGCACTGCTGGGAAGGTCTAATTTTGATTGCAAGTGGTTTGAAAAAAATCCATGGTGGAAAAGTTGGTTTTTTTAGCAGTATTCCATGTTTTTGGGGGGCTGTTTGATGGTGTTCTAGATTTTTGGGGGTGGGTTGAGGGGTCTGGGAGCACTGCTGGGAAGGTCTCATTTTGATTGCAAGTGGTCTGGAGAAAATCCATGGTGGAAAAGGGGGGTTTGGGCCTAGTTGCAGAGAGCGTTTTGGCACGATTTAAACTTAGGCCTAGCAGTATTGCATGTTTTTGGGGGGCTGCTTGGGGTATTCTAGATTTTTGGGGGTGGGCTGAGGGGTCTGAGAGCACTGCTGGGAAGGTCTAATTTTGATTGCAAGTGGTTTGAAGAAAATCCATGGTGGAAAAGTTGTTGTTTTTTAGCAGTATTGCATGTTTTTGGGGGGCTGTTTGGGGGTGTTCTAGATTTTTGGGGGTGGGTTGAGGGGTCTGGGAGCACTGCTTGGAAGGTCTAATTTTGATTGCAAGTGGTTTGAAGAAAATCCATGGTGGAAAAGGGGGTTTTGGGCCTAGTTGCAGAGAGCATTTTGGCACGATTTAAACTTGGGCCTAGTAGTATAGCATGTTTTTGGGGGGCTGTTTGGGGGTGTTCTAGATTTTTGGGGGTGGGTTGAGGGGTCTGGGAGCACTGCTGTGAAGGTCTAATTTTAATTGCAAGTGGGTTGAAGAAAATCCATGGTGAAAAAGGGGGGTTTGGGCCTAGTTGCAGAGAGCGTTTTGGCATGTTTGAACTTAGGCCTAGTAGAATTGCATGTTTTTGGGGGGCTGCTTGGGGGTGTTCTAGATTATTGGGGGTGGTTTGAGGGGTCTGGGAGCACTGCTTGGATGGTCTAATTTTGATTGCAAGTAGTTTGAAGAAAATCCGTGGTGGAAATTTCTTTTTTTTAGCAGTATTGCATGTTTTTGGGGGGCTGTTTGGTGGTGTTCTAGATTTTTTGGGGTGGGTTGAGAGGTCTGAGAGCACTGCTGGGAAGATCTAATTTTGATTGCAAGTCGTTTGAAGAAAATCCATTGTGGAAAAGGGGGGTTGGGCCTAGTTGCAGAGAGCGTTTTGGCACCATTTAAACTTAGGCCTAGCAGTATTGCATGTTTTCTGGGGGGTGTTTGGGGTGTTCTTGATGTTTGGGGGTGGGTTGAGGGGTCTGGGCGCACTGCTGGGAAGGTCTAATTTTGATTGCAAGTGGTTTTAAAAAAAACCATGGTGGAAAAGGGGGGTTTGGGCCTAGTTGCAGAGAGCGTTTTGACACGATTTAAACTTAGGTCTACCAGTATTGCATTTTTTGGGGGGGCTGCTTGGGGTTGTTCTAGAATTTTGGGGGTGGGTTGAGGGGTCTGGGAGCACTGCTGGGAAGGTCTAATTTTGATTGCAAGTGGTTTGAAGAAAATCCATGGTGGAAAAGTTTTTCTTTTTAGCAGTATTGCATGTTTTTGGGGGGCTGTTTGGGGGTGTTCTAGATTTTTGGGGGTGGAGTGAGGGGTCTGGGAGCACTGCTGGGAAGGTCTAATTTTGATTGCAAGTGGTTTGAAGAAAATCCATGGTGTAAAAGGGGGGTTCGGGCCTAGTTGCAAATAGCGTTTTGGCACGATTTAAACTTAGGCCTAGTAGTATAGCATGTTTTTGGAGGGATGTTTAGGGGTGTTCTAGATTTTTGGAGGTGGGTTGAGGGGTCTGGGAGCACTACTGGGATGGTATAATTCTGATTGCAAGTGGTTTGAAGAAAATCCATGGTGGAAAAGGGGAGTTTGGGCCTAGTTGCAGAGAGCGTTTTGGCACGATTTAAACTTAGGCCTAGCAGTATTGCATGTTTTTGGGGGGCTGCTTGGGGGTGTTCTAGATTTTTGGGGGTGGGTTGAGGGGTCTGGGAGCACTGCTGGGAAGATCTAATTTTGATTGCAAGTGGTTTGAAGAAAATCCATAGTGGAAAAGTTTTGTTTTTTTAGCAGTATTGCATGTTTTTGGGGGGCTGTTTAGGGGTGTTCTAGATTTTTGGGGGTGTTTTGAGGGGTCTGGGAGCACTGCTGGGAAGGTCTAATTTTGATTGCAAGTGGTTTGAAGAAAATCCATGGTGGAAAAGGGGAGTTTGGGCCTAGTTGCAGAGAGCGCTTTGGCACGATTTAAACGTAGGCCTAGTAGTATAGCATGTTTTTGGGGGGCTGTTTTGGGGTGTTCTAGATTTTTGAGGGTGGGTTGAAGGATCTGGGAGCACTGCTGGGAAGGTCTAATTTTGATTGCAAGTGGTCTGAAGAAAATCCATGGTGGAAAAGGGGGGTTTCGGCCTAGTTGCAGAGTGCGTTTTGGAACAATTTAAACTTAGGCCTAGCAGTATTGCATGTTTTTGGGGGGCTGCTTGGGGGTGTTCTAGATTTTTGGGGGTGGGTTGAGGGGTCTGGGAGCACTGCTGGGAAGGTCTAATTATGATTGCAAGTGGTTTGAAGAAAATCCATGGTGGAAAAGTTTTTTTTAGCAGTATTGCATGTTTTTTGGGGGCTGTTTGGGAGTGTTCTAGATTTTTGGGGGTGGGTTGAGGTGTCTGGGAGCACTGCTGGGAAGGTCTAATTTTGATTGCAAGTGGTTTGAAAAAAATCCATGGTGGAAAGGTTGTTGTTTTTTAGCAGTATTCCATGTTTTTGGGGGGCTGTTTGATGGTGTTCTAGATTTTTGGGGGTGGGTTGAGGGGTCTGGAAGCACTGCTTGGAAGGTATAATTTTTATTGCAATCCATGGTGGAAAAGGGGGGTTTAGGCCTAGTTGCAGAGAGCATTTTGGCACAATTGAAACTTAGTCCTAGCAGCATTGCATGTTTTGGGGGGCCTGCTTGGGGGTGTTCTAGATTTTTGGGGGTGGGTTGAGGGGTCTGGGAGCACTGCTGGGAAGGTCTAATTTTGATTGCAAGTGGTTTGAAGAAAATCCATGGTGGACATTTTTTTTAGCAGTATTGCATGTTTTTTGGGGGCTGTTTGGGGGTGTTCTAGATTTTTGGGGGTGGATTGAGGGGTCTGGGAGCACTGCTGGGAAGGTCTAAGTTTGATTCCAAGTGGTTTGAATAAAATCCATGATGTAAAAGGGGGGTTTGGTCCTAGTTGCATATAGCGTTTTGGCACGATTTAAACTTAGGCCTAGAAGTATAGCATGTTTTTGGGGGGCTGTTTAGGGGTGTTCTAGATTTTTGGGGGTGGGTTGAGGGGTGTGGGAGCACTGCTGGGAAGGTCTACTTTTGATTGCAAGTGGTTTGAAGATAATCCATGGTGGAGAAGGGGGGTTTGGGCCTAGCTGCAGAGAGCGTTTTGGCACGATTTAAACTTAGCCCTAGTAGTATAGCATGTTTTTGGGGGGCTGTTTGGGGGTGTTCTAGATTTTTGGGGGTGGGTTGAAGGGTCTGGGAGCACTGCTGGGAAGGTCTAATTTTGATTGCAAGTGGTCCGAGAAAATTCAAGGTAGAAAAGTTTTTTTTTTAGCAGTATTGCATGTTTTTGGGGGGCTGTTTGGGGGTGTTCGAGATTTTTGGGAGTGGGTGGAGGGGTCTGGGACCACTGCTGGGTAGGTCTAATTTTGATTGCAAGTGGTTTGAAGAAAATCCATGGTGGAAAAGGGGGGGTTGGGCCTAGTTGCAGAGAGCATTTTGGCACAATTGAAAATTAGTCCTAGCAGCATTGCATGTTTTTGGGGGGCTGCTTGGGGGTGTTCTAGATTTTTGGGGGTGGGTTGAGGGGTCTGGGAGCACTGCTGGGAAGGTCTAATTATGATTGCAAGTGGTTTGAAGAAAATCCATGGTGGAAAAGTTTTTTTTTCGCAGTATTGCATGTTTTTTGGGGGCTGTTTGGGAGTGTTTTAGATTTTTGGGGGTGGGTTGAGGTGTCTGGGAGCACACTGGGAAGGTCTAATTTTGATTGCAAGTGGTTTGAAAAAATCCATGGTGGAAAAGTTATTTTTTTTTTTGTAGTATTCCAAGTTTTTGGGGGGCTGTTTGATGGTGTTCTAGATTTTTGGGGGTGGGTTGAGGGGTCTGGAAGTACTGCTGGGAAGGTATAATTTTTATTGCAAGTGGTTTGAAGAAAATCCATGGTGGAAAAGGAGGGTTTGGGCCTAGTTGCAGAGAGCATTTTGGCACGATTTAAACTTGGGCCTAGTAGTATAGCATGTTTTTGGGGGGCTGTTTGGGGGTGTTCTAGATTTTTGGGGGTGGGTTGAGGGGTCTGGGAGCACTGCTGTGAAGGTCTAATTTTAATTGCAAGTGGGTTGAAGAAAATCCATGGTGAAAAAGGGGGGTTTGGGCCTAGTTGCAGAGAGCGTTTTGGCATGTTTGAACTTAGGCCTAGTAGAATTGCATGTTTTTGGGGGGCTGCTTGGGGGTGTTCTAGATTATTGGGGGTGGTTTGAGGGGTCTGGGAGCACTGCTTGGATGGTCTAATTTTGATTGCAAGTAGTTTGAAGAAAATCCGTGGTGGAAATTTCTTTTTTTTAGCAGTATTGCATGTTTTTGGGGGGCTGTTTGGTGGTGTTCTAGATTTTTTGGGGTGGGTTGAGAGGTCTGAGAGCACTGCTGGGAAGATCTAATTTTGATTGCAAGTCGTTTGAAGAAAATCCATTGTGGAAAAGGGGGGTTGGGCCTAGTTGCAGAGAGCGTTTTGGCACCATTTAAACTTAGGCCTAGCAGTATTGCATGTTTTCTGGGGGGTGTTTGGGGTGTTCTTGATGTTTGGGGGTGGGTTGAGGGGTCTGGGCGCACTGCTGGGAAGGTCTAATTTTGATTGCAAGTGGTTTTAAAAAAAACCATGGTGGAAAAGGGGGGTTTGGGCCTAGTTGCAGAGAGCGTTTTGACACGATTTAAACTTAGGTCTACCAGTATTGCATTTTTTGGGGGGGCTGCTTGGGGTTGTTCTAGAATTTTGGGGGTGGGTTGAGGGGTCTGGGAGCACTGCTGGGAAGGTCTAATTTTGATTGCAAGTGGTTTGAAGAAAATCCATGGTGGAAAAGTTTTTCTTTTTAGCAGTATTGCATGTTTTTGGGGGGCTGTTTGGGGGTGTTCTAGATTTTTGGGGGTGGAGTGAGGGGTCTGGGAGCACTGCTGGGAAGGTCTAATTTTGATTGCAAGTGGTTTGAAGAAAATCCATGGTGTAAAAGGGGGGTTCGGGCCTAGTTGCAAATAGCGTTTTGGCACGATTTAAACTTAGGCCTAGTAGTATAGCATGTTTTTGGAGGGATGTTTAGGGGTGTTCTAGATTTTTGGAGGTGGGTTGAGGGGTCTGGGAGCACTACTGGGATGGTATAATTCTGATTGCAAGTGGTTTGAAGAAAATCCATGGTGGAAAAGGGGAGTTTGGGCCTAGTTGCAGAGAGCGTTTTGGCACGATTTAAACTTAGGCCTAGCAGTATTGCATGTTTTTGGGGGGCTGCTTGGGGGTGTTCTAGATTTTTGGGGGTGGGTTGAGGGGTCTGGGAGCACTGCTGGGAAGATCTAATTTTGATTGCAAGTGGTTTGAAGAAAATCCATAGTGGAAAAGTTTTGTTTTTTTAGCAGTATTGCATGTTTTTGGGGGGCTGTTTAGGGGTGTTCTAGATTTTTGGGGGTGTTTTGAGGGGTCTGGGAGCACTCCTGGGAAGGTCTAATTTTGATTGCAAGTGGTTTGAAGAAAATCCATGGTGGAAAAGGGGAGTTTGGGCCTAGTTGCAGAGAGCGCTTTGGCACGATTTAAACGTAGGCCTAGTAGTATAGCATGTTTTTGGGGGGCTGTTTTGGGGTGTTCTAGATTTTTGAGGGTGGGTTGAAGGATCTGGGAGCACTGCTGGGAAGGTCTAATTTTGATTGCAAGTGGTCTGAAGAAAATCCATGGTGGAAAAGGGGGGTTTCGGCCTAGTTGCAGAGTGCGTTTTGGAACAATTTAAACTTAGGCCTAGCAGTATTGCATGTTTTTGGGGGGCTGCTTGGGGGTGTTCTAGATTTTTGGGGGTGGGTTGAGGGGTCTGGGAGCACTGCTGGGAAGGTCTAATTATGATTGCAAGTGGTTTGAAGAAAATCCATGGTGGAAAAGTTTTTTTTAGCAGTATTGCATGTTTTTTGGGGGCTGTTTGGGAGTGTTCTAGATTTTTGGGGGTGGGTTGAGGTGTCTGGGAGCACTGCTGGGAAGGTCTAATTTTGATTGCAAGTGGTTTGAAAAAAATCCATGGTGGAAAGGTTGTTGTTTTTTAGCAGTATTCCATGTTTTTGGGGGGCTGTTTGATGGTGTTCTAGATTTTTGGGGGTGGGTTGAGGGGTCTGGAAGCACTGCTGGGAAGGTATAATTTTTATTGCAATCCATGGTGGAAAAGGGGGGTTTAGGCCTAGTTGCAGAGAGCATTTTGGCACAATTGAAACTTAGTCCTAGCAGCATTGCATGTTTTTGGGGGCCTGCTTGGGGGTGTTCTAGATTTTTGGGGGTGGGTTGAGGGGTCTGGGAGCACTGCTGGGAAGGTCTAATTTTGATTGCAAGTGGTTTGAAGAAAATCCATGGTGGACATTTTTTTTAGCAGTATTGCATGTTTTTTGGGGGCTGTTTGGGGGTGTTCTAGATTTTTGGGGGTGGATTGAGGGGTCTGGGAGCACTGCTGGGAAGGTCTAAGTTTGATTCCAAGTGGTTTGAATAAAATCCATGATGTAAAAGGGGGGTTTGGTCCTAGTTGCATATAGCGTTTTGGCACGATTTAAACTTAGGCCTAGAAGTATAGCATGTTTTTGGGGGGCTGTTTAGGGGTGTTCTAGATTTTTGGGGGTGGGTTGAGGGGTGTGGGAGCACTGCTGGGAAGGTCTACTTTTGATTGCAAGTGGTTTGAAGATAATCCATGGTGGAGAAGGGGGGTTTGGGCCTAGCTGCAGAGAGCGTTTTGGCACGATTTAAACTTAGCCCTAGTAGTATAGCATGTTTTTGGGGGGCTGTTTGGGGGTGTTCTAGATTTTTGGGGGTGGGTTGAAGGGTCTGGGAGCACTGCTGGGAAGGTCTAATTTTGATTGCAAGTGGTCCGAGAAAATTCAAGGTAGAAAAGTTTTTTTTTTAGCAGTATTGCATGTTTTTGGGGGGCTGTTTGGGGGTGTTCGAGATTTTTGGGAGTGGGTGGAGGGGTCTGGGACCACTGCTGGGTAGGTCTAATTTTGATTGCAAGTGGTTTGAAGAAAATCCATGGTGGAAAAGGGGGGGTTGGGCCTAGTTGCAGAGAGCATTTTGGCACAATTGAAAATTAGTCCTAGCAGCATTGCATGTTTTTGGGGGGCTGCTTGGGGGTGTTCTAGATTTTTGGGGGTGGGTTGAGGGGTCTGGGAGCACTGCTGGGAAGGTCTAATTATGATTGCAAGTGGTTTGAAGAAAATCCATGGTGGAAAAGTTTTTTTTTCGCAGTATTGCATGTTTTTTGGGGGCTGTTTGGGAGTGTTTTAGATTTTTGGGGGTGGGTTGAGGTGTCTGGGAGCACACTGGGAAGGTCTAATTTTGATTGCAAGTGGTTTGAAAAAATCCATGGTGGAAAAGTTATTTTTTTTTTTGTAGTATTCCAAGTTTTTGGGGGGCTGTTTGATGGTGTTCTAGATTTTTGGGGGTGGGTTGAGGGGTCTGGAAGTACTGCTGGGAAGGTATAATTTTTATTGCAAGTGGTTTGAAGAAAATCCATGGTGGAAAAGGAGGGTTTGGGCCTAGTTGCAGAGAGCATTTTGGCACAATTGAAACTTAGTCCTAGCAGCATTGCATGTTTTTGGGGGCCTGCTTGGGGGTGTTCTAGATTTTTGGGGGTGGGTTGAGGGGTCTGGGAGCACTGCTGGGAAGGTCTAATTTTGATTGCAAGTAGTTTGAAGAAAATCCATGGTGGAAACCTTTTTTTATCAGTATTGCATGTTTTTTGGGGGCTATTTGGGAGTGTTCTAGATTTTTGTGGGTGGGTTGAGGTGTCTGGGAGCACTGCTGGGAAGGTATAATTTTGATTGCAAGTGGTTTGAAGAAAATCCATGGTGGAAAAGTTTTTTTTAGCAGTATTGCATGTTTTTTGGGGGCTATTTGGGAGTGTTCTAGATTTGGGGGGGGGGGGTTGAGGTGTCTGGGAGCACTGCTGGGAAGGTCTAATTTTGATTGCAAGTGGTTTGAAAAAAATCCATGGTGGAAAAGTTGTTTTTTTTAGCAGTATTCCATGTTTTTGGGGGGCTGTTTGATGGTGTTCTAGATTTTTGGGGGTGGGTTGAGGGGTCCGGGAGCACTGCTGGGAAGGTCTCATTTTGATTGCAAGTGGTCTGGAGAAAATCCATGGTGGAAAAGTTTTTTTTTTGTTGCAGTATTCCATGTTTTTGGGGGGCTGTTTGATGGTGTTCTAGATTTTTGGGGGTGGGTTGAGGAGTCTGGAACCACTGCTGGGAAGGTATAATTTTTATTGCAAGTGGTTTGAAGAAAATCCATGGTGGAAAAGGGGGGTTTGGGCCTAGTTGCAGAGAGAATTTTGGCACAATTGAAACTTAGTCCTCGCAGCATTGCATGTTTTTGGGGGGCTGCTTGGGGGTGTTCTAGATTTTTGGGGGTGGGTTGAGGGGTCTGGGAGCACTGCTGGGAAGGTATAATTTTGATTGCTAGTGGTTTGAAGAAAATCCATGGTGGAAAAGTTTTTTTTAGCAGTATTGCATGTTTTTTGGGGGCTATTTGGGAGTGTTCTAGATTTTTTGGGGGGGGGTTGAGGTGTCTGGGAGCACTGCTGGGAAGGTCTAATTTTGATTGCAAGTGGTTTGAAAAAAATCCATGGTGGAAAAGTTGTTTTTTTTAGCAGTATTCCATGTTTTTGGGGGGCTGTTTGATGGTGTTCTAGATTTTTGGGGGTGGGTTGAGGGGTCTGGGAGCACTGCTGGGAAGGTCTCATTTTGATTGCAAGTGGTCTGGAGAAAATCCATGGTGGAAAAGGGGGGTTTGGGCCTAGTTGCAGAGAGCGTTTTGGCACGATTTAAACTTAGGCCTAGCAGTATTGCATGTTTTTGGGGGGCTGCTTGGGGTATTCTAGATTTTTGGGGGTGGGCTGAGGGGTCTGAGAGCACTGCTGGGAAGGTCTAATTTTGATTGCAAGTGGTTTGAAGAAAATCCATGGTGGAAAAGTTGTTGTTTTTTAGCAGTATTGCATGTTTTTGGGGGGCTGTTTGGGGGTGTTCTAGATTTTTGGGGGTGGGTTGAGGGGTCTGGGAGCACTGCTTGGAAGGTCTAATTTTGATTGCAAGTGGTTTGAAGAAAATCCATGGTGGAAAAGGGGGTTTTGGGCCTAGTTGCAGAGAGCATTTTGGCACGATTTAAACTGGGGCCTAGTAGTATAGCATGTTTTTGGGGGGCTGTTTGGGGGTGTTCTAGATTTTTGGGGGTGGGTTGAGGGGTCTGGGAGCACTGCTGTGAAGGTCTAATTTTAATTGCAAGTGGGTTGAAGAAAATCCATGGTGAAAAAGGGGGGTTTGGGCCTAGTTGCAGAGAGCGTTTTGGCATGTTTGAACTTAGGCCTAGTAGAATTGCATGTTTTTGGGGGGCTGCTTGGGGGTGTTCTAGATTATTGGGGGTGGTTTGAGGGGTCTGGGAGCACTGCTTGGATGGTCTAATTTTGATTGCAAGTAGTTTGAAGAAAATCCGTGGTGGAAATTTCTTTTTTTTAGCAGTATTGCATGTTTTTGGGGGGCTGTTTGGTGGTGTTCTAGATTTTTTGGGGTGGGTTGAGAGGTCTGAGAGCACTGCTGGGAAGATCTAATTTTGATTGCAAGTCGTTTGAAGAAAATCCATTGTGGAAAAGGGGGGTTGGGCCTAGTTGCAGAGAGCGTTTTGGCACCATTTAAACTTAGGCCTAGCAGTATTGCATGTTTTTTGGGGGGTGTTTGGGGTGTTCTTGATGTTTGGGGGTGGGTTGAGGGGTCTGGGCGCACTGCTGGGAAGGTCTAATTTTGATTGCAAGTGGTTTTAAGAAAATCCATGGTGGAAAAGGGGGGTTTGGGCCTAGTTGCAGAGAGCGTTTTGACACGATTTAAACTTAGGTCTACCAGTATTGCATTTTTTGGGGGGGCTGCTTGGGGTTGTTCTAGAATTTTGGGGGTGGGTTGAGGGGTCTGGGAGCACTGCTGGGAAGGTCTAATTTTGATTGCAAGTGGTTTGAAGAAAATCCATGGTGGAAAAGTTTTTCTTTTTAGCAGTATTGCATGTTTTTGGGGGGCTGTTTGGGGGTGTTCTAGATTTTTGGGGGTGGAGTGAGGGGTCTGGGAGCACTGCTGGGAAGGTCTAATTTTGATTGCAAGTGGTTTGAAGAAAATCCATGGTGTAAAAGGGGGGTTCGGGCCTAGTTGCAAATAGCGTTTTGGCACGATTTAAACTTAGGCCTAGTAGTATAGCATGTTTTTGGAGGGATGTTTAGGGGTGTTCTAGATTTTTGGAGGTGGGTTGAGGGGTCTGGGAGCACTACTGGGATGGTATAATTCTGATTGCAAGTGGTTTGAAGAAAATCCATGGTGGAAAAGGGGAGTTTGGGCCTAGTTGCAGAGAGCGTTTTGGCACGATTTAAACTTAGGCCTAGCAGTATTGCATGTTTTTGGGGGGCTGCTTGGGGGTGTTCTAGATTTTTGGGGGTGGGTTGAGGGGTCTGGGAGCACTGCTGGGAAGATCTAATTTTGATTGCAAGTGGTTTGAAGAAAATCCATAGTGGAAAAGTTTTGTTTTTTTAGCAGTATTGCATGTTTTTGGGGGGCTGTTTAGGGGTGTTCTAGATTTTTGGGGGTGTTTTGAGGGGTCTGGGAGCACTGCTGGGAAGGTCTAATTTTGATTGCAAGTGGTTTGAAGAAAATCCATGGTGGAAAAGGGGAGTTTGGGCCTAGTTGCAGAGAGCGCTTTGGCACGATTTAAACGTAGGCCTAGTAGTATAGCATGTTTTTGGGGGGCTGTTTTGGGGTGTTCTAGATTTTTGAGGGTGGGTTGAAGGATCTGGGAGCACTGCTGGGAAGGTCTAATTTTGATTGCAAGTGGTCTGAAGAAAATCCATGGTGGAAAAGGGGGGTTTCGGCCTAGTTGCAGAGTGCGTTTTGGAACAATTTAAACTTAGGCCTAGCAGTATTGCATGTTTTTGGGGGGCTGCTTGGGGGTGTTCTAGATTTTTGGGGGTGGGTTGAGGGGTCTGGGAGCACTGCTGGGAAGGTCTAATTATGATTGCAAGTGGTTTGAAGAAAATCCATGGTGGAAAAGTTTTTTTTAGCAGTATTGCATGTTTTTTGGGGGCTGTTTGGGAGTGTTCTAGATTTTTGGGGGTGGGTTGAGGTGTCTGGGAGCACTGCTGGGAAGGTCTAATTTTGATTGCAAGTGGTTTGAAAAAAATCCATGGTGGAAAGGTTGTTGTTTTTTAGCAGTATTCCATGTTTTTGGGGGGCTGTTTGATGGTGTTCTAGATTTTTGGGGGTGGGTTGAGGGGTCTGGAAGCACTGCTGGGAAGGTATAATTTTTATTGCAATCCATGGTGGAAAAGGGGGGTTTAGGCCTAGTTGCAGAGAGCATTTTGGCACAATTGAAACTTAGTCCTAGCAGCATTGCATGTTTTTGGGGGGCTGCTTGGGGGTGTTCTAGATTTTTGGGGGTGGGTTGAGGGGTCTGGGAGCACTGCTGGGAAGGTCTAATTTTGATTGCAAGTGGTTTGAAGAAAATCCATGGTGGACATTTTTTTTAGCAGTATTGCATGTTTTTTGGGGGCTGTTTGGGGGTGTTCTAGATTTTTGGGGGTGGATTGAGGGGTCTGGGAGCACTGCTGGGAAGGTCTAAGTTTGATTCCAAGTGGTTTGAATAAAATCCATGATGTAAAAGGGGGGTTTGGTCCTAGTTGCATATAGCGTTTTGGCACGATTTAAACTTAGGCCTAGAAGTATAGCATGTTTTTGGGGGGCTCTTTAGGGGTGTTCTAGATTTTTGGGGGTGGGTTGAGGGGTGTGGGAGCACTGCTGGGAAGGTCTACTTTTGATTGCAAGTGGTTTGAAGATAATCCATGGTGGAGAAGGGGGGTTTGGGCCTAGCTGCAGAGAGCGTTTTGGCACGATTTAAACTTAGCCCTAGTAGTATAGCATGTTTTTGGGGGGCTGTTTGGGGGTGTTCTAGATTTTTGGGGGTGGGTTGAAGGGTCTGGGAGCACTGCTGGGAAGGTCTAATTTTGATTGCAAGTGGTCCGAGAAAATTCAAGGTAGAAAAGTTTTTTTTTTAGCAGTATTGCATGTTTTTGGGGGGCTGTTTGGGGGTGTTCGAGATTTTTGGGAGTGGGTGGAGGGGTCTGGGACCACTGCTGGGTAGGTCTAATTTTGATTGCAAGTGGTTTGAAGAAAATCCATGGTGGAAAAGGGGGGGTTGGGCCTAGTTGCAGAGAGCATTTTGGCACAATTGAAAATTAGTCCTAGCAGCATTGCATGTTTTTGGGGGGCTGCTTGGGGGTGTTCTAGATTTTTGGGGGTGGGTTGAGGGGTCTGGGAGCACTGCTGGGAAGGTCTAATTATGATTGCAAGTGGTTTGAAGAAAATCCATGGTGGAAAAGTTTTTTTTTCGCAGTATTGCATGTTTTTTGGGGGCTGTTTGGGAGTGTTTTAGATTTTTGGGGGTGGGTTGAGGTGTCTGGGAGCACACTGGGAAGGTCTAATTTTGATTGCAAGTGGTTTGAAAAAATCCATGGTGGAAAAGTTATTTTTTTTTTTAGTAGTATTCCAAGTTTTTGGGGGGCTGTTTGATGGTGTTCTAGATTTTTGGGGGTGGGTTGAGGGGTCTGGAAGCACTGCTGGGAAGGTATAATTTTTATTGCAAGTGGTTTGAAGAAAATCCATGGTGGAAAAGGAGGGTTTGGGCCTAGTTGCAGAGAGCATTTTGGCACAATTGAAACTTAGTCCTAGCAGCATTGCATGTTTTTGGGGGCCTGCTTGGGGGTGTTCTAGATTTTTGGGGGTGGGTTGAGGGGTCTGGGAGCACTGCTGGGAAGGTCTAATTTTGATTGCAAGTAGTTTGAAGAAAATCCATGGTGGAAACGTTTTTTTATCAGTATTGCATGTTTTTTGGGGGCTATTTGGGAGTGTTCTAGATTTTTGTGGGTGGGTTGAGGTGTCTGGGAGCACTGCTGGGAAGGTATAATTTTGATTGCAAGTGGTTTGAAGAAAATCCATGGTGGAAAAGTTTTTTTTAGCAGTATTGCATGTTTTTTGGGGGCTATTTGGGAGTGTTCTAGATTTTGGGGGGGGGGTTGAGGTGTCTGGGAGCACTGCTGGGAAGGTCTAATTTTGATTGCAAGTGGTTTGAAAAAAATCCATGGTGGAAAAGTTGTTTTTTTTAGCAGTATTCCATGTTTTTGGGGGGCTGTTTGATGGTGTTCTAGATTTTTGGGGGTGGGTTGAGGGGTCCGGGAGCACTGCTGGGAAGGTCTCATTTTGATTGCAAGTGGTCTGGAGAAAATCCATGGTGGAAAAGTTTTTTTTTTGTTGCAGTATTCCATGTTTTTGGGGGGCTGTTTGATGGTGTTCTAGATTTTTGGGGGTGGGTTGAGGAGTCTGGAACCACTGCTGGGAAGGTATAATTTTTATTGCAAGTGGTTTGAAGAAAATCCATGGTGGAAAAGGGGGGTTTGGGCCTAGTTGCAGAGAGAATTTTGGCACAATTGAAACTTAGTCCTCGCAGCATTGCATGTTTTTGGGGGGCTGCTTGGGGGTGTTCTAGATTTTTGGGGGTGGGTTGAGGGGTCTGGGAGCACTGCTGGGAAGGTATAATTTTGATTGCTAGTGGTTTGAAGAAAATCCATGGTGGAAAAGTTTTTTTTAGCAGTATTGCATGTTTTTTGGGGGCTATTTGGGAGTGTTCTAGATTTTTGGGGGGGGGGTTGAGGTGTCTGGGAGCACTGCTGGGAAGGTCTAATTTTGATTGCAAGTGGTTTGAAAAAAATCCATGGTGGAAAAGTTGTTTTTTTTAGCAGTATTCCATGTTTTTGGGGGGCTGTTTGATGGTGTTCTAGATTTTTGGGGGTGGGTTGAGGGGTCTGGGAGCACTGCTGGGAAGGTCTCATTTTGATTGCAAGTGGTCTGGAGAAAATCCATGGTGGAAAAGGGGGGTTTGGGCCTAGTTGCAGAGAGCGTTTTGGCACGATTTAAACTTAGGCCTAGCAGTATTGCATGTTTTTGGGGGGCTGCTTGGGGTATTCTAGATTTTTGGGGGTGGGCTGAGGGGTCTGAGAGCACTGCTGGGAAGGTCTAATTTTGATTGCAAGTGGTTTGAAGAAAATCCATGGTGGAAAAGTTGTTGTTTTTTAGCAGTATTGCATGTTTTTGGGGGGCTGTTTGGGGGTGTTCTAGATTTTTGGGGGTGGGTTGAGGGGTCTGGGAGCACTGCTTGGAAGGTCTAATTTTGATTGCAAGTGGTTTGAAGAAAATCCATGGTGGAAAAGGGGGTTTTGGGCCTAGTTGCAGAGAGCATTTTGGCACGATTTAAACTGGGGCCTAGTAGTATAGCATGTTTTTGGGGGGCTGTTTGGGGGTGTTCTAGATTTTTGGGGGTGGGTTGAGGGGTCTGGGAGCACTGCTGTGAAGGTCTAATTTTAATTGCAAGTGGGTTGAAGAAAATCCATGGTGAAAAAGGGGGGTTTGGGCCTAGTTGCAGAGAGCGTTTTGGCATGTTTGAACTTAGGCCTAGTAGAATTGCATGTTTTTGGGGGGCTGCTTGGGGGTGTTCTAGATTATTGGGGGTGGTTTGAGGGGTCTGGGAGCACTGCTTGGATGGTCTAATTTTGATTGCAAGTAGTTTGAAGAAAATCCGTGGTGGAAATTTCTTTTTTTTAGCAGTATTGCATGTTTTTGGGGGGCTGTTTGGTGGTGTTCTAGATTTTTTGGGGTGGGTTGAGAGGTCTGAGAGCACTGCTGGGAAGATCTAATTTTGATTGCAAGTCGTTTGAAGAAAATCCATTGTGGAAAAGGGGGGTTGGGCCTAGTTGCAGAGAGCGTTTTGGCACCATTTAAACTTAGGCCTAGCAGTATTGCATGTTTTTTGGGGGGTGTTTGGGGTGTTCTTGATGTTTGGGGGTGGGTTGAGGGGTCTGGGCGCACTGCTGGGAAGGTCTAATTTTGATTGCAAGTGGTTTTAAGAAAATCCATGGTGGAAAAGGGGGGTTTGGGCCTAGTTGCAGAGAGCGTTTTGACACGATTTAAACTTAGGTCTACCAGTATTGCATTTTTTTGGGGGGCTGCTTGGGGTTGTTCTAGAATTTTGGGGGTGGGTTGAGGGGTCTGGGAGCACTGCTGGGAAGGTCTAATTTTGATTGCAAGTGGTTTGAAGAAAATCCATGGTGGAAAAGTTTTTCTTTTTAGCAGTATTGCATGTTTTTGGGGGGCTGTTTGGGGGTGTTCTAGATTTTTGGGGGTGGAGTGAGGGGTCTGGGAGCACTGCTGGGAAGGTCTAATTTTGATTGCAAGTGGTTTGAAGAAAATCCATGGTGTAAAAGGGGGGTTCGGGCCTAGTTGCAAATAGCGTTTTGGCACGATTTAAACTTAGGCCTAGTAGTATAGCATGTTTTTGGAGGGATGTTTAGGGGTGTTCTAGATTTTTGGAGGTGGGTTGAGGGGTCTGGGAGCACTACTGGGATGGTATAATTCTGATTGCAAGTGGTTTGAAGAAAATCCATGGTGGAAAAGGGGAGTTTGGGCCTAGTTGCAGAGAGCGTTTTGGCACGATTTAAACTTAGGCCTAGCAGTATTGCATGTTTTTGGGGGGCTGCTTGGGGGTGTTCTAGATTTTTGGGGGTGGGTTGAGGGGTCTGGGAGCACTGCTGGGAAGATCTAATTTTGATTGCAAGTGGTTTGAAGAAAATCCATAGTGGAAAAGTTTTGTTTTTTTAGCAGTATTGCATGTTTTTGGGGGGCTGTTTAGGGGTGTTCTAGATTTTTGGGGGTGTTTTGAGGGGTCTGGGAGCACTGCTGGGAAGGTCTAATTTTGATTGCAAGTGGTTTGAAGAAAATCCATGGTGGAAAAGGGGAGTTTGGGCCTAGTTGCAGAGAGCGCTTTGGCACGATTTAAACGTAGGCCTAGTAGTATAGCATGTTTTTGGGGGGCTGTTTTGGGGTGTTCTAGATTTTTGAGGGTGGGTTGAAGGATCTGGGAGCACTGCTGGGAAGGTCTAATTTTGATTGCAAGTGGTCTGAAGAAAATCCATGGTGGAAAAGGGGGGTTTCGGCCTAGTTGCAGAGTGCGTTTTGGAACAATTTAAACTTAGGCCTAGCAGTATTGCATGTTTTTGGGGGGCTGCTTGGGGGTGTTCTACATTTTTGGGGGTGGGTTGAGGGGTCCTGGAGCACTGCTGCGAAAGTCTAATTTTGATTGCAAGTTGTTTGAAGAAAATCCATTGTGGAAAAGTTTTTTTTTACCAGTATTGCATGTTTTTGGAGGGCTGTTTGGGGGTGTTCTAGATTTTTGGGAGTGTATTGAGGGGTCTGGGAGCACTGCTGGGAGGTCTAATATTGATTGCAAGTGGTTTGAAGAAAATCCATGGTGGAAAAGGGGTGTTTTGGGCCTAGTTTCAGGGTGCGTTTTGGTTAAGTTAGGGCTCATGCCAGGTAGCAGTATTGCATGTTTTTGGGAGGGTACTGTGGGGTGTTCTCGATTTTTAGGAGTGAGTTTAGGGGTCTGGGAGCACTGCTGGGAAGGTCTAATTTTGTTCTAAAATAGCAGTTTGCACCTAGCTTGAGGTGAAAATCCGCAAAATTTGCCCATACTTAATAATCATTATCCTTGAAAAGGAGACTCAAAGTACGCACTTTCGAAATGATGCTTGTATGTAATACTGTCGATACTGAAACTGAAAGTGTTATTTTTGCACTACACAGCGTACCTTATATTTTTTTCTCCGTGGTGTTTTAATATCACTTCCTGTTTTTCCATCAACAATGACAGGCCGGCTTTTACCCAGTGCAATGGGAAAAACGATGAACTCAGGCTTACCATTAGCGATCAGCAATTCCGCATCCGCCAGGCAGGCAGTGAACAAGGTGTCTTCTGGTCACCAACATTGATCGACGGAGCGTCACACGGAATGGAGGAGTACCGCGCATAAGAGGAATGGCTGGATGCATGCAACTTCCCAAATTGAACAGGACAACTACAACATACAGTTACAGTATCCATCTTCATTTCTACTTATCTTTTAAATAATGTTATTGCTGTGAACTTGTATGAGGGTGACTCTGTGCATTTGTTTGCTCTCTGCTTCAGTTCATCCCTCCAGCCATTGTATACGTTTTTCTTTGCTATTTTTTAAACTAATTTAATGTACTAAGTGGTACTTTTCTCTGAGGGCAGATAGGCAAGTGAAATTGCGTAATTACTGCAGCCCTGTACTGTCACATTGTTGCTTCATAGTCAGTACGTTGTAGAAAGTACTACTTACTTTTCAGTAACCTATCCATTTAGCAAACAACTTCATGCATGCAGTTGGGCATGCACTTCCTTTATGTCCCTTAAAAGATTTATGGATAGCTTCGTATCCAAAGATTTGTTTATCTTCATTTGTTGTTTGTCCATGCTGTGTTTTTTTTCCTTCTCTACACAAAACTTTCCCCACAAACCCCATTCCCATCCAATTTTCAAACCCTAACCCTCTTCCCCCGGGCTGTGTGGTTTTAGTTGAGGTGTGACTAAATGACAACAATAATTCCACACACTTGCTGGGGAGGATAAGGTGAAAGCAACCTCCTCAAATCAATTTTAAGGCAGCTAGATGAATCCTAGGATATTGTAATTCTGGTTTAAAAAAACAACAATGAGTATTTTAAAATAAATTCTGAATTTCATGCCCACCATCGATTGGATCCATCGTCAACATCATCCTCCTACATGTCAAGAAGACTTGTTACGCTGCTGTGTCACTGTTCTTGTTGTAGCCATAATCATCCATGCAATTTTTTCCCCCATACTTATCTTCAGCATTGCTTAGGCTACAAATTTACTGTTCCTTCTAACACTCCTCTCAGACCACTCAATGTCTCATTTTATTACTTGTTTTTCATATGCTGCTACTGCTAGTGTGGTACCACTCCTACTAACACCACAACAACGGAATTTCGGTCCTGGATGGATTTCATGGGCAACCAATCGCCATTTGCCATGCAGCCAGTGCTGTGCCTAGCTCTATTCTCAAACACGAATCACAGGTAAGATAAGCATTTTGGGGAGGTAGAATAATGGGCTAGGACTCGGAGGAGAGACTGACAGTAGTACTAGTAAAGTACTAGTAAGCCAATTGAATTCACTAACTCTGTTAGTGGCACTTTTGAACAATTTTGGACGCTTTACATATTTCATGCTGGTAAGTTTGAGAAAACCAAACGTGCAGTAACCCACGCCCACCACCCCACAAAATAATATGAACGCGTACACTATGTTGAAGTATGTAAAATAAATAATTATATATTACCCTAACAAAAATAAACTAGTCCCAAAGACCCAAACCACCCCCCTCCCTAACTCAAACAATTGTCAATTTTAAATGTCGGGAGAAAAGTCCCAAAGAATCCCCAACTCCTGATCCCCCCCCCCCCCAACAGTCTTTAAAAAAGGGGCAAGGGACACAGTCACTTCCGGCGGTGTGTGTACAGGCGGTCCCGCCGCTCTTTGCGGAGGTCCCAGATTTGTTGCTGCTGCTTCTCCACCTTGCGCTCCAGGTAGTCCACTCTGAGGCGTAGGCGGCGCAGGCGGCGCAGGCGTGCCATCCAGGCTCTGGGGGGGCAGATTCTGGTGTTGTTGCAGCTGAGCGGCGGGAGGCTGTCCGACCAAGGTGCCGGGCTGGAGGTTGCTGGCTGGTGGACCCGGGGGCACTGGAGGAGGAAGCAGCTGTTGCCGCCTCCTCCTCCTGTTCCCGAGCCCACAGCTGGCGATATTCCACACAAATGGCCTCCAACTTCCGGGCCCTGGCCCGGACAGCCATCTCCTGTCTGGTGAGCTTTTTTGGAGCATCTATATGAAGAAAGAAAGAAAAATGCTGTAACCAATACTCTTTAACAATAACACAAAATAATTCAATAGAAAGTTGTCTCACAGTAACACTAGAAATTTGCAATCACAGTATAACATTTTGGCATGTATCTTTCTGCCGTCTTTGTAGGCCTGTAACATTAGTGGGAGTTTCAGGAATTCTACTAGCAGACAGCACTATAGACTCAATACATAGTCAGCGAGTCAGAGAGTACACCAGTATTCTTCTTTTTTTCTCTAGTTTTGCGAAAGAAATTACTTGTACGTGAACTGGTGGTAGCCGGCATAATGCCAGCTCAGTCAGCTTGCACCCAAGAAAAACAGCCACAAGCCATGATGACGCAGACTCACATTACTTTAAGCAATACATGCAGGTGGGGATAGGGAAGCTCTTACTTTTTTATAGGGGTGGCACTGGCCATACTTGGTTACATCAAGGGCTACTGTTCAATGTAATTCATATTTCGCACTGCCCCCCCCCCGGGCCTTCAGTACTACAAAGGGAAAATGAAGATTATTAATTTCTGATCATGTATCCATGATCTCTTTGCTTATATGATGAATGACTTTAGGTGCTTTGTTGTGATAGATTGAGTGAACAAAAGCGATAGTCCACCCATGATTGACACAGCAGAAAGAAAATTATGAACATAGGGAGTGAGTGTGGTAAACATATTTGCCGGAGGAAGGGACTTGACTTGATATAATTGTCAACTATACAATACATACACAATATATGCTGTGCTTGCAAAGTGAACTACTGTACTGTTACTTTAGGCAAGGGAGAGTTTCTGAACAATCACAACTTCTAGTATTTGGATTTCCTCTGCTTTGCTACTCTGGCACGGACATGCTGTTCAAACAAAGTAACACTCTTCATGTACTGAGCGTCTGCTCTACATACACCTCTGCTATCTATGAGGAAGAAGATACCATCCAGGCTTCCAAAGAAAAAGTCTATCATTCTTCTTAATGTCTCAACTGTACCAACTTTACTTTTTCTCAACAACCAAATAACAACCTGTTCATTTTATTTGGTAAACCACCGTCTTGACTTGCATTTGAGTTTCACCCAAATGATATATTGCAATGCACATCACACATGAATTTTCTGATTCACCCACACAGGCAGTCCTCTTTTCTTTCTCCTCCAACCATCCTTGCTTCAAGCAGCCATGCATCTGATTCCTTCCTATCAGCCACCTCTGCCTGCATTCAAAAACACGTATCATTCTTTACAGTCATAAATGTTACGACTCGCTCGTCCTTCCATTCACCCTAAGTTCTTTCCCTTTTCGTTCATCACATCCCTCAAGTTCATCTGATATGACTTGGCTTCACGATAAAAGTTTCCCAGCTGAGTTGCAGTCAAATAGTGGGGGCCATTGCTTACTCGAGAACTACTGCCGCTAATGCTATTGCTAAGTAAAGGGTGACTGTCTTCTCCGTGATAGGCAAAAATGTAGTTCTAAATTAGTAACTGTTCTTAACAGTACAGTGTACTTGTAGTAGTGTACTGTCTACTGTACAGTACATCATACACTCCTTTGCGAGCCTACTCTAAAATGTCAATAAGTAAGGAGTATAATAACTTACCACCGTCCGCCGCTGCTGAGCCATCCCCCTCAGCTCCTCCTGGTGGCACTTGTGGCGCCGCCGCATCCGCCCCTGGAGTGGACCCCTCCGCGCTGCTGGCCCCGGCACTGGTGGTGGGAAGTGCCACATTCAATGTTGTGACGCCTAGAAAAAACATGTCATATTTTTAGATGCCATACACCACCCCCTATTTCGTCTTGTAATGGAAGAGAAAATGTTAATAGATATACAATTTTTAATTATTGGGACTGAAGAAAAGTCACGGTTTTGGGGAGGGTGTTAACTTATATGCTTAGCCACAACATGCAACACTTTTTGGCACAACTGATGAATGCTTGCTTTTTAACGTGCAACATTTTTCTAAACACAGACAGAACCAACTACTCCTCATCACCACCAGGAGGACTTGAAGTTCCAACAAGGTGAGGGCTCCCGAGTCCCGCACAGTTACTTCTGACTGAGGTATGTGGAAAGTCGAAGTGCACCTATCATCAACAATGTCCTATTTCTCTTGTCCATACTTCTGTATGTGCAGAATAGTCCCTGAAACACTAGCGGTATGGTATGTGCTACTATCAAATCAAAAAGCCAACTACTAGCTTATTCTTGGTTGACATTGACATTTTGTTGTTGGAAATTGTCAAAGCACTAACATTAAGAAAACTGGAATACACAGCAAGGGCAACCCAGAGGACTGCACTCAGTGCCTCTTGATCTATTGCTGGATCAGAGTTTTGTTTAACACCGTTTGCCGACAGGGCAAGCTTAGCTACCTACACAGACCGACTCATAATAATAGTAAATAGTAGTAGCACAGAGAGTGATGGTAGAGAGGCATGATAAGAATGTAGAAACAGTCTACAAGAAGATCAAATACTATTTTGTAAAAAATAGAATTAGGAAACAGTTTGGAATGAAAAGGAGCTGTAAAAGGTAGGAAAGTATAATTATATTAAAAACAGAACAACTTACTGGGGCCAGCAGATGCGCCTGCAGAGGACCGTTCCTGCCCACTTTCTTCCGCCGGAGTCTTGGGTGTAGTCTTCTTGCCCCTGAGAGGTGCTGAATGTGAACATGAAATAAACACAATCATGGATGATTGTTTTTTTGAAATATTTGATTTCTTTGACCACAATCTAAAATTATCTTGGGGAAACAAATTACCAACAATTGCTCTACATGTATTGACCTATCTGATCTGGTCAAATAGGAGGATACTAGTACAGTATTGCTGGATTCGCAGACAGTCTACTTGGAAAGTTATGTAAATCACTAACTAAACCAACAACAAAAAGGTTCTACTACGACTGCCAGCACTCAGCAGCACGCGGCGTGACAGACACAGTCTGTCATCATGATTGCAGACCACTAAAAAATGTCCTACTACTAATAACAAGTCATAATATACTCAATCTATCAATCCACCAGTATCTCTTCTTCTTAGTGGCAGCAGGAGTACAAAGGAAGGACTAGACTTGAGTCTCTAGTCTCTACAGCATTACGCAGTTCTGTAAAGTACTACACTCATACATATTCAGGCCAAATGAGCACAAAGTTGCAAACAAGTAAGCATAGTAGCAACGCCACTGAGGAGGCGAGCACCTGCAATCACAGAAGCTATTTAAACATTATTTTACCTGCAATGTAATCAAATCGGCAGCATTCTTACTCTTCGGGAAAAACATTTATTAGCAATATAACACAGGGCAGAAGAATACAAAGTAGTTATTAAATAGCTACTCACCATGGCCAGGGATCTCGCAGCCTAGCAAGTGGACCAGGTCCTGCTCCCGGTCAAGGACATCTGCCCACCGGTGCGTCGCTTGGTCATAGGTGCGCCGGACCCCCGATTCCCTACGTATGGCCCGGCACACCATATCCCACAGCTGGCGATGCTCCCGGAGGCCATAACCTTGACTTGGCCTGCCCCCTGCTGCCATGGTCTTCGGGCGGTGGCGCTGAACATAAAATATAAGTGCGGCCACCTCCACCACACTGAAAATCTCCCTGGCCACTACATCCTCCCCCCTCAATCGCCCGCAAGGGAGCCGGCTAAGGGTGTGCGGGACCCTTCCCCTTGCTCTTCCCGGCTCCTTTTGCCATGGTCCTGGGCAGGAAAGTTAAATAAAAAATAGGGAAAGAATAGGGAAAAAATAAATAGAAGAAAAGAGTTTAAAAAAGTAGTTTAAGGTAACCAAAAGTAGAAAAAAACACAAAATATAGATGTAGAAAAAGAGAGGGATAGATAATTAGTAAAAAAGATCCAAAAAAAGTTCAAAGAAACAAAGGATTGCAAAGTTTAGGGTAGGATTGAAAAAGCATGCCCAGAACCACAGCAATGACTGAAAAACAAGATGGCCGCGCCCATTGAGGACCGCGTGGGTAAGTTCGCGCAATATTTCCCCCGCGAACACGGAAAAAAAAAAATCTGCGGACCGCGAATTCGCATTTCGCCCATTATTAAACACAGGTACCTCTGTACTCACAAGGGTGCTGGCCTTAGAACTTCTATGTTCCAAAGGGTTTGCTTGAAGTCCTCTCTGAAGTGTCCTTAAACTATAATTTTCCAACTGTGACTTTCCCATAGAGTTGTATGGAACACGCGTCTGTGTTCCCACACTGCACCGGTCCTCCGTGGGCTCCCTGTGTCACTCCTTTGTGTGGTTCCTTGGGGTCCCAGCAATTCTACAGGCTCTAGGCCCTGTGTCTAGTGATATCATTGTTGTTATATCATTTATTTAGTATATGGTTCGGTCTCCCCCTGGAGCCCGCTGTGTATTGTGCTATTTACTGATGTTCTATTGATTAAGTATTGTGTGCCGTATGTTCTAATCTCATATAGAGATTAGCAGAGAGTGTTTAGTAATAAATACACATTTTTTATCTGACACTTGTGTGGTTCTAGTTTCATTTGGTCATTCAGGAGGTCCTGTTCTGGTAAAATAAGCTGCTTTTCATTCCTTCAAGACTTAGCCTGAAGGCTTCTCTCCATAGCTACCACTGGGATAGCTTTCTATAAAGGTTATCTTTGACCTAATCACCATAACACTTCATTTGGACTGGCGCAAGGTGCCCATTTTAATTAGTGGACAGCATATACCAGGCCAACTTCTCACATTTGTGTGCAGCGGTGGGATTCAAGCTTGCTATTGTTTTACCAGATAAATCCCATTGAGTGTTTAACTAAAAAGCACTAAAAGTATTTGGTACATATAATACGTCAAGATTAGAATAAAGTAGGAATGACTGACTGACTGATTAATTTTATTGTTAGGTTACTCAAAACCATTATGTTAAAACCAAAGTACAAAATTACAAAAATTAAAACAACAAGTAAGTCAGCTGGCAAGTCTATATAATGGATCCCTGGACGCTGGTAAGCTCAAAGGAATAATGTCCGTGATAAGGCGGCCCAGCGTGCATCTGCAAAGTCTCTAATCGTTTGTGCCCTAGGTGGCCATCAGCTTGGACCGTGTCTGTTGAATAAACTTTCCAAATGAGGCCATCTGTTTTACTGTGGTCAATGTATATAATTGGTAAACCGCCTCCTTTGTAGTTCGTGTCCCCATTTGTCGTAAGATTGGCTCGGGATAAAGGCTGCGTGCCGCGTGCAGAGCCGGGCAACAAAGTAAAAGATGAGCCAGCGACTCACATTTGTAATTGCAGAGCCTGCATTTCGGAGTTCCCAGACCTGCCTGTTTAAGGGCATATAGTTCTTTAAGGGGCAGGGGGTGTAGTCTATAGGCTAAAATCTTATGAAGGGCTGAGCGGCCCACGGCCTGCGTGAGATGGTGTTTGGGGTTATGCACTGTGTGCGGCAGACATAGGGACTCATGGAAATCTCGTTTTGCCAATGACTCCAAATCCAGTTCCTGGGAGCGGATGCGAACTTGCTTTTTAATCGCGTTTTTGATTGCCGTGTAATTGACAAGCTCAGGGTTCCAATGATCGGTGGCGAGGTTGAGTTCCTCCGCCGTGGTAAGGGTGGCTGACCAAGTGTTCCCGGATTCCGTGAAAATATATTTCAGAACTGCCTTCTGTGTCTTGTCTTGTGCCGCCATTGTGAGATAGTAATATTTGCTCCAGGCAGCCATCTCTTCCAGCTTTTGTAGGTTGAGTGAAAATTCTAAGCAGACAAGAATAAAGTAAGTTCTACTGAACTTGGATTTGGGTAAGCCAAGGGTCTAGCACACCCTTTCTCCATCTCATTAGAGAGTTTAGTCTCCACTAGGTTAGGTAGGTGCCTACACCACATAACACTAGTATGTCTTCTAGAGAAGAGGGCAGTGGCCCTTTGACAACTAGGTATTATAGTCTCTTATTCCAATAATTGAGAAACATGTGCACATCTAGGAAGCTGAAGACAGGGAGAAGTGCCATCACTCAACGCCTCATAGAGATATTGCTTCTAGATTACCTCAGAAAGACCCCAGGGTCTGATCAGGTAGGTAGAGTGGGTTAACGGGGAATGAGGAAAGGCCAGGCAGTGAAATCTGTGGTGACCTGAACTCAAACCCTGACCAGAAGAATGAAAATGATTCTAACCTGGTTAACTTAGATCTTCCTTTGGGTGCGGGAGAAGGCCCCAGTGGCCCTCTCTTTACCCCACCAGGAAGAGTACTGAGTATACCTAGGAGATCTAGATCTCCCTCTGTGGAATCCAATCACTCAGGTACTTCTGTAGGGTCTTCTATATCTAATAAGAGGGAATTATTTAATGCTACGCAGTGCCAATTTATAGAGATTGAGAGAATCAAGCTCAGGCTCAGAAAGGAGCAATTGGCCCTAGACAGGGATCTCTGGAGCTCCAGAGAGCAACCAGAAGATTGGGACTAGAGTCCCATGGTGGCAGCAACAGTGTCCCTAGAACTAGAGAGTATTCTCATGATCATAGGAACCTGAACAAGATAGTCCCTCCATATCAGAGTGCGGATGACATCCACAAATGGATAACTGCACTAGAAAGGGCCTGTAAAGTACAGAGGGGCCTTCAGGAGCAGTGGGCAGCTACCTTGTGGCTCTCATTTGCTGACAAAGGTAGAGATAAGCTCCTCACCGTTATAGAAAAGGATGCTGACAATTACTCAGTCTTGAAAAGTGCTCTCATAGATTTGTTTGGCTTAACCATTGAACAGTACTCGATTGAGTACAGAGACACCCAGAATTCACCGACTCAGGACTGGGTTGACTTTGTAGAATATGTTACTAAGGCTCTGGAAGGCTGGTTACTTCACAGTAAGGTGTTTGATTTTAAAGGAGTGTACAATTTAATTATGAGGGAGCAGATCCTTAATAAGTGCCAACATCAATTGTTGCATCAGTATCTGGTTGATTCTGATTTGACCTCTGCCCAAGAATTGGGAAAGAAGGCATACAAATGGGTCAGAACCAGGGTGAAACAGAAAGCTCAGAAACAAGGTGGTGACTCTAAGAAGCAAGATTTTAAAACCTCAGATAAGGGAGGGGAGAAGGGTAAAGACCAGAAGTCGTCACAAGGGCCCAAAAAGTCTTAATCTGCGGGGGTGTTAGACCTGGTACCATTGGCGTGAGTCTCCCTTCCATTTTTCACTGATTGCCTCCTCTGTTTTTAATATGTTTTGCTGGTTTAGATGCTTTGGGCACTGTACCGCTGCTAATCAGTGCCACAGTGCAAGGGCTCCCTATGTTAAATTGATGTACTGAATTAGTGACTCCAGGATTGGCTTATTTGATTTACCAGTCAGACCTTCGTATAGTGCACCATGGGTGCCCAGGGCCTGTAAATCAAATTCGGCTGGTGGGCTCGCAGCACTAGTTGTGCCACCCACAGAAGCAGCCTGTAAAGTACGGCTCAGGCCTGCCATTGCAGAGCCTGTGTGCAGTCTAGTACTGCCATGCTGACTTGGTAAGTGCACCCATTTGCCAGTCCCTAAACCATCCATTTTCTTCATATCAGACACACCTAAGGTAGTACATGCCCTGGTGAATGTGGCATGTCCTAATAGTGAATTACAGCCATTTTCATTTTTCACTAGTGCAAGGCTACCAGTCCCCATAGGCCAGAATGGGCAGTTTGATTATAAGACCATATCATCCTAATTGGCCCAGTGAACATGGTAGAAATTCGAGTTTAGTATGCCTGAACTCAGAATGATAAAATACATCTTTTAGTGAAGTTGGTTTTAATATTCTGCGTTTGAAAATACCACTTTTAGAAAGGAGGTATTTTCTTACCTAACCATCCAGCCTGCCTCTGCTAACTTGTGTATTGTGTGTCTGGTTTTGTGAGTGACAGGGGCTGGGTCACTATTTGGTCAAAGGTACCTATCACTGCCAACTAGAGACCCCCAGTTGTAACATTGATGGTCAGCGGTGAGGATTCTGGACTTGTATTTGTGACTTATTGGTGTACACTACTAGTGAGTGCAGACCAAACATGACCTCATACTTTTTTGTTGGTAGAATTTAATTTTCCTTGGACTGTATTTTCCCTGAGAACTGCCAATTCTTACGCTTATGAGCAGACCAGCATGTGTTGCATCTATGGATCTAGATTTTGAGGAAGAGAGGTTGGAAACCTACAAATTGAAACAGCTCAAGCATCTCTGCAGAAAAATGAAAGTTGCTACCACAGGCATTTGCAAAAAGGATGACTACCAAAAGGCGCTAAGGGCCTGGGTAGAAGCAAGAAATGCCCCTGAGCTGGTGGTAGAGCCAGCTGGGGATGCAGATGGGCAGCTGGATAGGCCAGTGTTTGCAGCTAGGGAAGGGGTACCGTCCCTGCCTGGCAGAAGCGTCTCTTTCAAGGACCTGTCCCCCCAGAGAGCTAGAAGATATGGAAAGAAATAGAATGCACAAGCTGGAGGTGGCTAAGCTTAAGATGGAGAGTCAGAGGGAAATATAGATTAACAGGTTGTCCTTGGAGAGACAGAGAATGAGAATGGAGCATGAGAGGATGTTGAGGGAGCTAGAGATCAAGGCAAAGGGCTTAGAGAACAATCCCTCTGGTGGCAGTGCACCATCTGTGCCTTCAGAAGGCAGGGTATATATCCCCAAGAATGTCATCAAAGATTTCCATAAACATGAAGATATTGGGCAGTGGTTTACAGCCTATGAGATAGGAATGTTGGCCCATCGGGTCCCTGACAAGGATTGGGGAGCTGGGTTGTGGGGGGCTTTGTGAGTGAAGGGAGGGATACTTTGCTAGACCTACCCAGTGAGAATAGGATGTCTAATGCCCTCATGAAGGAAGCCCTGATGACAAGGTATGGTTTGACCACAGAATTTTATAGACAGAAATTCAGGAATTGTAAGAAGCTGGAGGCAACAACTTGGGTAGAATATGTATTTTTCTTTTGCTGAGCTAAAGATGGTTGGGTGAAGGGTAGCAATGTGGATACTTTTAAGGCGCTCTATGATTTGTTTGCATGGGAGCACTTGTCTGCTAATTGTTTTCCCGAGCTACGCCAGCACCTTATTGATTGCAAGTTAACTAACCCTAGGAAGCTTGCTGAGGAGGCAGACTGCTGGGTCAGTACCAGGGTCCCCAAGGGTCATGTGGGAGACTCCCCCAAAGGTGGGCAGGGTCCCCAGCAGAAGAGTGGGAGGGACAAGGGTAAACAGAGGGAGTTCCAGAAAGGGCCCCAAGGTAATTCCCAAGGGAACCAAGGGAAGGGTTCCCAGCCTCCCCCTGAGAAGAAGCTAGAGGCCCTGACAGGTAAACCTGTTCAGAGGGGCCCCTACAAGTGCTTTACGTGTGGTCAAGTGGGCGGCCGTTGGTATGATGCACAGTGTCCCATGAAGAATTCCAAAGCACCACCACGTGCACCACCCCGTCAGATTGTGAGTGTACCCCTCGGAGGGGAGAAAAGGGGTGCCCAATGTGGGTGGGGTCATGCAGAAATGTCCCTTGTCTCTTTGGGAGACTTTGAGATGGTCCCTAAGACCCAGCAGCCTGATAACACTAAGAAATACAGGCAGTGGGTGACCATCAATGGCCATAAGGTGGAGGCTCTGAGGGACACCGAGGCTAGTGTGACAGCTGTCAATTGCCGGTGGGTGTCCAAGGAGCTGGTTATCCCCCATGCATTCTTCCCCATAGTTGCCGCGGACAATTCACAGAGCCAGTGTGAGGTGGCTCAAGTTCCCTTTGAATGGGGGGTTTCAGTTACTCTCCAAGTAGCTGTGAGGCCAGCCATGCCTGTGGATTGTCTGTTGGGCACTGATTTAGAGAGCTTTCCTTGGGCTAAGGTGGAGAAGAAGGCTCATTTGGAGATGTCGGGTCTGCCTGAGTGGGCGTGTGTGACCACTCGGTCTATAGCGGCCAGTAGGGATGTTCAAGAGATCCTAGAGCCTGTATGTATGGCCCAGGTACCTGCCTTACAGAGAAGAGAGAGGGGGAGCGGTAACCCAGCCCCCATTGTTCCCACAGTCTAGGAGAAGGCAGACCTTGAGGGGGATGCTCGGAACCTACAGGGGAGCAAGTTGCTGAACTGGGGGACCTGCCTGAGCTGACCCATTGGCAGCAAGAAGGAGAACCTTCCAGGGTGGAATTTTGTGCAGAAAAGAGGAAGTGCCCTTCTCTTGAGGGTTTGCGGCAGCAGGCCACAAACCAGGCAGCAGGGGATCAGTCTGGATCACATTGGATCTACTAGGAGAACGACCTCCTGTATAGAGGGCCTAAGGTTGCTGATCCTGGGTCAGCCCGTGTGCTGGTGGAACCCCAGCGCTTTAGAGCCTTCCTACTTGGGTTGGTTCATGATGTGCCTTTAGCTGGACATCTGAGGCATGACAAGACCTTTGAAAGGCTTGTCACCGCTCTTATTAGCCCCAGATGCGGACGAGTTCAGACACTCATTGTAGGACATGTCAAACTTGCCAGGCAAGTGGGAAAAGTGGAAGTAAGCAAAAGGCTCCTCTCCATCCTTTTCATGTAGTCAGTACTCCCTTTGAACGGGTGGGCATTGACATTGTGGGGCCACTGGACCTCAAGACAGCCATGGGCAACAAGTTTATACTGGTCTTGGTGGAACATGCTACCCCGTACCCTGAAGCCATCCGCTCAGGACAGTGACAGCCCCCGTGGTGGGACGTGCACTGATGAGGATTTTCTCCCGTGTTGGATTCCCCAGGGAGGTGGTGTCAGACCCTGATACAAAGTTCATATCTAATTATATGAAGTCCCTGTGGCAGGAGTGTGGTGTTACATACAAGTTCACCACTCCCTACCACCCCCAAGGTAATGGGCTGGTTGAGAGATTCAACCAGACCCTTACAGGCATGATTATGGGTCTTTAGGAACCTATGAGGCATAAGTGGGACGTCCTCTTGCCATGCCTTCTTTTTGCTTACCGTGAGGTGCCACAGAAGTCCTTAGGGTTAATTCCCTTTGAGCTGCTGCATGGCCACCCGGTAAGAGGACCTTTGAGTCTGGTGAAGGAAGGCTGGGAGCAATCTCCCAGGAAACCTCCCCAGGATGTATACAGTTACTTGCTGGCCTTCAGGAACCAAACTAGGCGATTCAGACAGCTCGCTCAGGCAAATCTGGAAGCGTGCTAGGAGGAAATGAAGTGGCGGTACAATCAGAATGCCACTCTGATTGAGCTTCAACCTGGACCAAAGATTAGTCGTGGCTCCTGTAGAGCCTTGTGTGCTCTGGGACAGGTGGACTGGACCATTTGAGGTGGTGGAGTGCAAGAGTGATGTCACCTACCTGGTGAACTTGCGGTCTCCAAGGAACCCCTTGTGGGTCCTGCATGTTAACCACCTGAAGCCCCACTTAGAAAGGTCCGAAGTGGCATGCTCCTAGCAACAGATGATGGAATGGAGGAGGAGACCAAGCCTCTTCCTGACCTCCTGTCTGCAACAGAGCAAGATGGGTCTGTGGATGGGGTCAGCCTTCTGCTACACTGACCCCTGATCAGCAGCAAGATTGTCGCTAACTGTTGGGACTATTCTCTGATTTGTGTTCCCTGGTTCCTGGTGTCACTGAGTGGTGTGTCCATGATGTGGACACCGGGGACAGTCCTCCTGTGAAGCACAAAGCTTACAGAGTGACTGACAGGGTCAGAGCTTACATCAAGGCGGAAGTCTCCAAGATGTTTGCCTTAGGGATGATTGAGTCCTCTAACAGTCCTTGGTTTCGGTCCCAAAGGCTGCCGTGCCTGGTGCCACACCTAAACTCCGGTGCTGTGTGGACTACCGAGGACTCAATTCAGTCACCAAGACTGATACGCAACCCATCCCCAGAGCCGATGAGCTCATTGATCAGTTAGGGGCTGCACGGTACCTCAGCACGTTTGATTTGATCTCTGGGTACTGGCAGATCACCTTAACTGATGGAGCCAAAGAGAGGCCAGCATTCTCCACCCCAGATGGGCACTACCAATTCCGGGTTATGCCCTTTGGGAGGAAGAATGCCCCTGCCACCTTTCAGAGGTTGGTCAACCAGGTGTTTGCTGGACTGGAGAATTTCAATGTCGCCTACCTGGATTACATTGCATTGTTCAGTGCTAGTTAGGAAGAACATCTGCGCCACCTGAGGGAGGTGTTGATGGCACTGCGAAAGGCAGGCCTCACGATTTATTTAATTATTTGAGTTTTATATAGCGCTGGCTAGACCCGGTGTAGTGTAGTTCCTATATTCCCAATAGGCTCTGCGCATTGGAATAGTGTATCCTGTAGTTTAGACGTAGGACTGAAGTCAACTTGGTCTCTACCGAATATACTAAACTTAATTGTGTGTGTGCCAGCTAGCTCAGAGGTCACTAGAAACTTTCTCGAATAAACAAGAAGGGATTAGTTTCTGACAACCGCTTAAAACATGACAACTTTGTCTCCCAAGAACAAAAAATATATCTCTAGAGTTGCGGAAACAATAGATAGTTATTTCACTCAGTCAATCGTGCATGCTTCGTTTCACCAGAGGTGAAGAGAAATAGAGAGACAGGCGTTTTCAATAAAAGGGTATTTATTGAACAGTCTTCTTTCTCAAGCATAAGACATTAACTGCTGCAATCGTAATACTTGCTGTAAAGTACAGAGCATATGATACGAAGAGTATTATAAAATAGTACTGTAAAAGCATGATATGGTTTCTAAGCCATAAGATACCTAAAATGCATAAGATACATACTGTGATAAACAATGACTAAAAGTATTCAACTGCTGCTTCTAAAATACGCCTACCCCGGTGTACCTAACCTAGGTCTAGTACAAGGGAAGAAGTAAGTGAGGTGTAGCCTAGTTTTAGTATTAGTTGCCAAGAATCTATTCCAAGAATTCTCATAGGGTCTAATCAGCCCCGTACCTTGGTTTAGAATGTAGGAGGTCTTGTGTCTCTCTCTCAGGACTCAATTTCCCAGCAACCCACAAGGGTAGTCTGGAAACACTGGAGCTGGATTTCCCGGCAAGAGAAAAGACAGCGTCTCTCAGTGTGTCAGCTGGAGGGTCGGCTTCCTTCGGTACTTGCTGCAGCAGGGCGTGTCGGGCAAGTAGATAGTCGAACTGCTCCAAACCACCGTGTGTTAGTTTGGACAAGTGTGGGCATATTTATACCTTGAAGATGCCGAGTTTGACGTAAGATTGGACATAATACCTCCATGATTTCTTGGATAACTTAATATTTATGAAGGGGGAAGTCCCTGACTGCTGAAGGCGGGTTTTTCCAAGAAATCGTTGTAGATTTTCGGAACTGGTGGAAGTAGCCAAGCCGTATTAGGACTACTTGAGCTATGTCTTAATATGGTTATGATTTCTATGCCTATATAAGGATACAACAAGGGGTGGTGATGGACAGAGTCTCTGAATTAAGCAGAGTACTCTCACCCAGTCAAGAGATCAGGGCTAGATCCAACACCGTTTTTTAGCTCATTGCACCATCACAGTTTCAGAACCTGGCTGTATGCAAATTAGTCTGTCCCTGGCCCAGTGCATCATGGGAACAGGGCAGACCAGACTACAAAAGCCAATTCTTACACTGGGAAGGAAACAAGCTTCCGGGGACCGGTTTCTGCCATTTCAGGCGTCTTCGGCCCGGCTTGCTTGAATCCTGATGGTGCAATGAGCAAGGGACTCACATCTGAGTATACCCTTCCACGCTTAGGGTGGACAAAATTATTTACAACAAGGGGTGGTGATGGACAGAGTCTCTGAATTAAGCAGAGTACTCTCACCCAGTCAAGAGATCAGGGCTAGATCCAACACCGTTTTTTAGCTCATTGCACCATCACATTTTCAGAACCTGGCTGTATGCAAATTAGTCTGTCCCTGGCCCAGTGCATCATGGGAACAGGGCAGACCAGACTACAAAAGCCAATTCTTACACCCCTTGTTGTATATATAAGGATACAGCATTTTATATCTATATAAGGGCATGAATCGGGAAAATTACACTAGGGTCCTAAAACGCTATACAACACCCACTCCACGTATTATGTCTAATATTACCAAACCTATAAGCATAAGAAACATAACTAAAGCATGTGTTCATAATCCCATCCAAAATACATGAAATGCATTGAAACATGGTTTATACACATACACAAGTATTTTTCTTGTACGCATTTTTCAAGCAATGGCTGTCATTAAAAAATGCTATCCAAATGATACATGAAATGACAGTTATGAAATGGCTCTAAATTTACAGAAGAAAAAGGTCGAGACCATTCCATAGCATAATATTTAAACAGTTAAAGTTTTATGAAATAACGCCAAATATTTGTCTATAGGAAGTATCAAATGAATCTCTTGTTCTCTAAGAATAGTTCTACTTTAAGCAGATTACTTTGTGCCAATTGAAAACAGTCTATTCTGGGATGAAGAGAAAAGTTTTCAAATGTAGATTGTAGAAATATAGAGTTCCCAAGTTTGAGGGTTTGTTTTGAAAAACCGAAGGCCAAATTTTAGAGTTCATGGAACGGTGTGTGCACTTTCAAAAGTTATTCTCGGTGTCGGGAGAAAACATCAAATCTTCTAAGCTGGCAAACAAACCGTCTACCATAGTTGGTGAAAGTGGAACTACTTCATCAAGTAGATCAAATGTGCAAAGATGTGAAGCATCGCCGCCAGTGTCAGTCGCATTAGCAATGTTCGATGTAGATGGTACCTGTGTTCCTGTTGTTTCACGTACCTCACCAAGAGCTGGATTCGTTGGTGAGATGTCAATGAATGCCGTCATCTGGATTGGCAGCCGTTGGGGGCAACACGATGCATGAGTCGTTACCGGACCTAGCAGGGCATCAACATCCGTTGGCAGTGCTTATGGAAGTGTAAGACAGATGTCTAACACTTATTCTTCTCCATAAAGCAGGCATCATAGAACAGGTAAGATGCAATCTTGCCAGATTGGTCTGAATGAAAGGAACCAAGTGGTATTCAGATCTCTTAAACGAGCCAAGCCAAGAATCTGTGTAATTCTGTCACGATACCGCATGACTAGGAGAGCCTGTTCCATGGTAGTCTGGGTATCGTTGGTGACTGGACTTGCCATATCCGAGCAGGAGAAATAAAAATAGAATTCCTGCTACGAGTCCCAAAATGAGAGGCAGACCGCCGAACACAGAGTGCACGAAATTTGGAAAAATGCCGAAGACTGCTTCGAATGGTGTTAACAGTCCCGAAAAGATCGTCTTAAATACATGTGCGATGCTACTGGTATCAGACATGTTTAAATTTGACCTAACATTTCTGTGAAATGTGCTGGGCAGTTTGTTGATAATAAGGCATGTATCTCTGCAGAATTCCTTGCAACTTGCAGATCATACATTTTTCTAGACGGCGTCAGTGGCACAGTTTTTTGTAAAAGAATGGCTTCCATTCTGCTTAAAGTATCAATTCGTATAGAAGAGATATTCAGTGAAGGCCATAACACCGTCTCCCTGTCTGTAGTAGTCTTTGGATACAATACTTGCATACAACAAGTGACCCTGGCTGACACACTAACCAGATATGCTCTTCCTGGCAACATACCACAACAGCTGAGATCGTTGAGCATAACGTAGCTCCCATTGGAAAGCTGCCTAAAAATTGGTTCTATCACAGCCGCTGGAGTACCGTGCATGTGGCAAGAAAGGTTATTTAAAGAACCTTCGCAGGCTCCATGTAAATTAATACCTTTACTTAAAAGTGTACAGCTTAGTGAGTTTTTACAATTTTTGTACTAAGAAATACCTCCTTTCCCCCACTCCAACATTTGTGTGTATATGGTAAATTCCAGGTTGACTTAATGTATCCTTTACCCAACCTTTCATACAGGTCTGCTGGTATGTGCTGTAGACAATACTGAAATTGGAAAATCGTCACTGGTATTGAGATGGTGCCATGTATTATCCATTCAATGACAGGTTTCTCAGAAATTGTCAATGGTAATATTTCCATTTTGTCAATGCTCAGCACCGCATAGTCTGCTCCTCTTTGTGCCAAAGAGATTTGTTTATCTGTAAGGTTAAGAACAGTAAACAATGACGTAGTATTTATTAGACGCCATGGCACATAGCCTGAACGGAGATTTTGCAATGTCCAGCCTAGTAGCATTATAGAATGCAATTGAGACTGGCCATGTTGTAACATTAGCAAATCCGGTTCTATTATGCCAATGGCAGATGATACAATGCTGTCCAAAGAAAAAATTCTGGAGGACAGAGTTGTTGACCCATTGTACACTACAGAGAGTGCTTTCTCTAAATGAATACAATCAATTTCCCGTATTTTTTCTGCAGTTTCCATTAGCGTTATTTTCCAAAGCTTCGTTGTACGCAGCGCATATACCGGCGTATATGAAACGTTTTTGTCGTTGTTTGCGAGGCCCAAGTAAGAAGTATCGCAAGTCAACGTCTACTTTAAGTAAAGTCAAGTGTTGTTTAATGTCAGGGAGTGTAGATGTCTGTAGCCAATCAAGGCATGGTTTTCCTACACTGTATGTGGTGACTATCCCTGGATGTTGTCTCTGGGAGTACCTTGGATCTGGCCTATTCATTTTGAACCCTTCTGTTTTGTTCATGAATCTATCTTGACAGTTATTCGTGTCTATGGGCCAGATTAACCATTGTTTCCAATCAGGATTGGTTCTGTTGTGTTTTAAAATCTGTTTTACGTCTAGCTCCTCATCTGCAGTGCCATTACTGTCAGGTGTGGCCTTAGGTATGGACGGTTTGTTTAAATATTTTATCTTAGCTAAGCCAAGACATGATGTTTGTTGAACGGTGTCATTCAAAAATATAATTTGTTCTGGTATAATGCAGGCTCTGAACAAGGCTTCTAAACCCTGCACCTGCAATTCTTTTGTGCCCCAGACAGTTTTTGTCTCAATGTTGTCTTTCCAAAAGTTACAACCTAATGTAGACAGCTGAGCATAAAAGCTTGCAGAATACATTTGTTTAGTATTGGTCAACATGGTTTTCATTCCTGTCTTATTCACATTTTTGAAATAAAACGTGTCTGGGTTTGTGACAGTAAAACCTGTAAAGTATGTAAATTTGCCATAAAATGTTTTAGAGCTGCCTTTTGGTGGCGTTGGACAATGTTCCCATTGATTATAAATAAAAGCATTTCTAGGATTTACAGATTTGTGCAAATAATGGTGACCAAAATGATTATAACAATACAGTTCTTCATAACTTGTTGAACCTTCTAAGTGTTCATGTTTTTGAACTGTTGCTGACATTTCTAAGTCTGACATCATATTATTAACAGTTTCAAAGTCCCAATCATCTGAAAAGGTGCTTGATGAACCAAATCACTTAAAGAAACCTTGAACTGGTGTAGAATTTTCAACAGTTCCACCGGGCCCAAAATGTCATAAACAGTTGTGTCCCATGCAATACCCCCAGGTATAGGAACGGCTGTGATATTTACTGATGGCAGGTCTCTTTGCTCACGATGAGATGATTTGTAAGGTTGCAGGAGTAAGTTGATGTTCTTACTTGCTGTGTCCATTGTACTGTATTTTCCATCTATCATTCGTCCCAAACTTAAAACCAGAATGAGCCATAGTAGTAAAAAAAGTCCACCCAATCTAAACTAAAATTCAACCCATGATGAAACCATATATGTTTTCTCAAGTTGATGAAAGAGTTCTGTTATTTTTTCTTTGAAAGTTGTATTAACTGCCGTTGTTTCAGGTTCACTGGGATCTTCAGAAAAGTTATTGAAGTTGATAAAATAGCCAGAGGCAGTTCTGTCAATAGTTGGTATTGCCTCCGGATTCTTTGAAATCACTGGAGTTGCTTCCTCCTTTGACATGTTTGTATAGTCAGATGCTACATCATTGTAGACAAGAGTTTCTTGACGAACTGGATATTTGGGTATCAAGAGGGACGAGTTCCATAGCTTTGTTGCTTAGTCCTTCTTTTCTCACTGTAGGTTTATCAAACGTGATAAGTCTTTCAGTTTGAACCTCTTGAATAGTAGCCAGATTTGGTTGTCTGCTACTTCTTGGGAGTCCACAGGGCCTACTACTTATTATTGGCCACATGATGTGGTTTTACCAGGTCAATTGATACTGTTCTGTTCTCCCTTTTACCAGCAAGCAGCAGTAGTAACACCGATCTTGTTCCAAGAATTGCTAGAACAGGTACTGCTTTTCTATAAGAAGGCCCAAATTCCTACTTCACCGCGATCTTTTCTCTGACTTTCAATCTTTGGAGTCCAGACAGGTCTTGCTGGGACAGGTGGTTTTTCTTCAGTGGTCGTCGGCTTTTGTGTTGTGTTACTCAGACTTCTTCTTGTTTCATTTAAGTCCTGTAAAACAGCCAAACAGTCTTTGATATCAAAGGGTTTCTGTTTCACCACTGAAGTGCGACAATCAAGGTCCTGGATAAGCATTCTAGTACCAAATAATAATTCATATGGAGTGATTCCCACCAGAGAATTTCTTGGCAGATTATTAAGACTTCATTGGACGGGGAACATCGTTTACAAGGCGGTGAAAACACCGCTTTGCCTTTACAACGATGCCATTACAACGCAAGTCGTTACTACGACTTGCGCTGGATGCTGCTGTTGTATAAGGAATATTGCAATTTTATATTCCAACACCTTCCCTACTGTTACGTGGACTGGTGTTGGAATATAAAATTATAATATTCCACAATCCACGCCCTACAACGCAAGTCGTTGTAACGACTTGCGTTGTAATGGCAGCGTTGTCATGTACCGCGATCTAAAAGATCGCGTTGTACTGACATACATCCCTTTGGACACTATTTAGATGTTTGACCCACCCGTCACCCGAACCTAATACCCTAGCTGTTATAAATGTAAGAAATTAGAAGGGGCGTCTGCGCAGGTCGTTTCACTGTAGACAGGTTCATTTTTTGGCAGATTTCACAATCCAGAATATAGTTTCTGGCTTGTTTCCTCATGCGTGGCCACCAATATCTCTGTTTTAATAATGATACTGTGGCGGAAACTCCTGTGTGTGCAGAGGCGAGTCCTTCATGTGCTGCTAAGATTAGTCCTAATCTATGTTCCATGTTTGGTATTGCCCTATCCCCCACTCCAGGGATTCGAGCAAAAGGAACATTATTTGCATCAGTTATATATGAGTACTATGACTGGAAAGCCTTTCGGTAGTGTCTTACCACTGTCTCTTACTGAAGCAGTGACAGCTTGCATTATTTTGCTGTATATTTTCATTTTTGAACGAGTGATTGCAGCTACGGAAGCCGTTTGACCAGCTGCCTTTGCGGCTTTGTCAGCCAATGAATTCCCTTCAACGTGAACGCCATCATGCTGATGACTCAGTGTATGAATCACGTGAGTCTTTTGTAGTTCTTTTTGCAAAAGAACTACTTGTTCCCATAGCAGTTTATGCCTAATTGTTCCACCTTTAGCGTCTTTGAAGCCGTTCTGAACCCAGTTCTGTAAGTATTCATTGTAAGATTGTACACATTAATACAAATCGCACACTATCAGTGTGGGGAATTTGCGATCAGTATTTTCAAGCGCCATCTTGAATGCCTGTAGTTCAGCTCGCTGAGCTGTACAGTCTCCGAGGGATTGAGTTTTAGTGACCATAGGTCTTAATTTACCTTCGCGCCAGCGACCTTTAACAATCACGCACGCAGCACTGTAAGCTTGTTTACCCCCAAATGCGGGTTGTGCTGAGCCGTCTGTATATATTATACAGCCGTAATGTTCAAGTGGCAGAATTTCAGTCGGCAGAGGACATTCTAATTCGTATTGTAGGAATTCTTGTGTTTTTAAATACGGGTCAAATACGTATTCAACGTCTGTTTCAGCAAGAGAATTAACCCATTCTATCCATCTTGGATGTACAGCTTTAGCAGTTGAAATGCTTGCCTTTGTCACTGCCTCTAAGGCAGGTACAGGTGTAATGATTTTTATGCGTTTACCCTGCGCGAGGGCTCTTTCTTTTGCTACAGCAGTCTGAACCGCTGTCAGTATCTTTTCTGTTGAAGTGAATTTCATTTCAGCTTGTGTGTACAAGTGTGACTTGTATGCTATTGGTACCGTCTCACCTTCATTAAAGGTTAGGTATGTGAATCCACATCTCCCTGGGATGATTCGGATCACTAGGTTACGCACGTTGTTGTCGCGTGTTTGTAACTGTGTTTTTGCTAACTTGTCTGTTTGCACTGAACGCAAAATTTCTGTGTGTTTTTGTGTCCAATTAGTAGGTTTGAAATCAGGTTTGATTAGTTTGTAGAGAGGTTGAACCCTTTCTGCATAATTTAGAACACAAGTTCTTTCGAAATTCAGGAAACCTAGAATTGACTGTAAGTTTTTCAGCCTTTTTGGAGGTTGGAGCAGTGCACATTTCTCTAGAAAGTTAGCTGCCAGGCTTTTGCCTTCACTTGATAAATCGTAGCCTAAGAATAGGACGTTGAGGTGGGCAATTTGTGATTTCTTGAAATTGAATGTATACCCTTCAGAAGCAAACCCAAGTATTATAGTATTCACTCTTTTCAAGTGCACGTTCAAATTATCGTCTGTAAGATGGATGTCATCGACATAGGATAATGCCTCATCATCGTACATTTGTAGTAACTCCGTTACTCTGGCTAAAAATAACCTTGGACTATTCTTGAATCCTTGGGGGAGATGGCAACATTGTCGCTGTGCCCCCATTATGGAGAAAGCGGTCAAGTACCTGCTTTCAGGTGCTATGTTTTGACAAAAGAAACAATTTGAGATATCTAATGTAGTTTTATATTTTTTGCGCACAATGTTATTCAAGAGTGCTGTACTATGTGCATTTTGTACTGCAAAAGTTTTGCAACAAGAGTTTAGATGTCTGTAATCCAAAAATAGACGATATGAATTGTCTGGTTTGGAGACAGGAAACAAAGGATTATTCATTGATGAGGTGCATGTTTCAATCACCCCTTGGTATTCAAGTTGATTTTACCGCTTCAGCGCGGGGCGAATTTTTGCGCTGTGCTTAAGGTTCTAATGAGCCAACGGGCTCATAACGGAACAGTTCCGTCATGAGCACAGGACAACCGACACTCATGACGGAACCGTTCCGTCATGAGCATCGAAGGGGTTAAAATCTCCCTGACCTGTTTTTTAGCTTCCTGTTTTACAGGATATTGCCTTTGCATTGTTGGTTGAGTTTTCAATAAGCATGGGCGTAAAATCCGTTCCGTTCGCGGATTTTGCGGATTTTCGGCAAATTCGCAATCCGCGAACTCTCGCGAATTTGCCGAAAATTCGCAAATCCGCGCGAAGCAGATTTTTTGCTTGGTCGCACTTGCCAACTAGAATACTATACAATTTTGCGGCGTGCAGCGTTCACTTACCGTCATTCAGCGTTTGCAGAGTTGTTTTTCTCCATGTTTGCGTGTGCTGCGCCATTTTGGATCTTGCTGCGGGATCCCGCGGGAGTTTGTCGACGTCATCGCGGCTTGCCACCTTGCACAGCGGGAGTTTGGCAACACGAGTACATCATAAAGGCCCGTGATCACGCATCGCAGGAGTAAGCACTTGCGAACACGTAGATGCGGCGGGCAGCGACAATCTCGCAATTGCGAGATTGCAAAATTTGCGATTTCGCACAGGAAATCCACCAGCAGGCAGCATAAACCTTGAAAATTATGATTTTTATCACAATAACTCCTCAGGTTGACATTTGCCTGCACTTTTTTTTTGCAAGGAGTCCATTGTGGGGGGGGGGTGGGAGGAAGGAAGTGCCCCACAGTCTCCAACTTCCTGATCCTGTCCAGCAGGCTCCTCCCAGTGCTTTCTTCATGTGCTGGTCACTTTGATTTGGATCTTGACCTGGAAGGATTACTTTTTGTGGATGCTGCTGGATATTTGGATTTTTGCAAAACTGAAAGCACTCAGCAGGTGCAAAAGTTCAATCTTATCATTAGTAACCATTCCCTGTAGTGCTTCCTGAGGGGCCCCTTCAGAGTTCAGTTGCCTACTTGCAACTATTCTATGACCCTACTCTGACCCTCACAGCAGGCTCAGAGAATAGCTACAAATATACAACAAAGGTCCTGTTAAAAAAATTACACTGCAACAGAAAGCAATTACAGATAAGGAAGCAGGTGCCAGCCTGGAAGTTCAAATTCAGTGACACATTAATCAGCCCCTAATTCATTCATGTCAGTTGAGGCAGGGCAGGTGTGCTTTTCCCCCCATAATCTACAGTGATGAACTAGAGGGTGGCATGGGTGAGCCAGAGGGTGGCATGGGTGAGCCAGAGGGTGGCAGTGGTGAAACAGAGGGTGGCAGTGGTGAAACAGAGGGTGCTGTGATGAACCAGACGTAGAAACAACATGGTCGCGACCGTTGCTACCCGACAAGTAAGTTCGCGTTTTCGAACTGGTAAAAAACCCTTGCGAAATGGCAGAAACACTTGCGAACACAAAAAAAAGGAATCCGCAAAATTCGCGAGAGTTCTTGGATTTTGCAGATTGCGAATCCGTAAATACGCAATTTCGCGGATTGCCAATTCGCAAAATCCGCCCATGCTTAGTTTTCAACTGGATTTTATGGTGAGGGGAATCCTCATCATATCCTACATGATTTTTGTATAGTGCTGGTGCCTGGGCCACGGCCCATTTCCAAGCATATGTGTATTTTTTATGAATTGGAATGTGATTAGAGAAGGCTGGCATAATTATCTCTTTCAGAAAAGTGCAACATGACTGTGTCGCAAACCCATTCGCACAGCATCAGAAAAATGTGTTACCAACTTTTCAATTATAAATTCATTTTATTTGGAGGTATTCATAAGTTATCCATCTTGACTCCATTAATCACGAAAAAGCTGTCCAAAATATCCATAAGCTTCACACAAAATAATCGTGCCCATCCAGGCCTCTTATTACATTGCGTCAGGACATTTTCAATTCATGAATCGCAGCAAAAGAATTATTCCCAATGCATTTCGAGCAGCTTTCTTGCTCTTCGTCAGGGGAAGCTATTTCAATAAAATAAAACCCATGTTAGTCCTCCCGTTCTCTTCTCCGACAAATCTATCTGACCTTGCATGCTATAAACATAACCTGCATTCTTTGCACTTTTAGATGAATGAATGATTTACTCCCAAATTGACCCACAATACCTGTCTCCCAAAGTGCAAAGTGCAAAGTTTACTGAACGCAGTAACCTCCCCCTCTCCAACCTCGTTGTTAAACCTGCCAAACTTACTCCTGCGTTTGCATAAACAGTACACATCCCTAGTGAATTAAACATATTCTAAATATCTCAAAAACAACTCTCTAATATTTATTTTCGATGCCTACATTCCCATCTTATTTAAATAAACAGAATTGCCCTCCCTGATGTAGTGCCTTCAAAGTTACCTGCTGGAGTCAAGATGGATAACTTATGAATACCTCCAAATAAAATGAATTTATAATTGAAAAGTTGGTAACACATTTTTCTGATGCTGTGCGAATGGGTTTGCGACACAGTCATGTTGCACTTTTCTGAATCTATAATCATCCGCGCAATGAGGCGAGGCACGGTCCCAGACTGCACGCGAAATAAGGAACAAATTGATAAACTTGAAGAAATTATTACAAACAGGTGTGCAACGGCTATCTTCACATGCATTAATAATTATCTCTTTGCCATGTGGGCACTCCCTGACAAATTCAGGTGGCCAGTCTTGTTCAGCTAGTAGGATGTCATAACCCTTAGAGAGCGTCTCCCAAAAGAGTGCTCTAATTGTTCTTGGTTTGTCCCCCTCCATCCGGAGTGTTACTTCATATAATTTATGTGGTACACTAACCCTGGTATCTGCAGTTTCAACTTGGATGCTTTCATTCAAGTCCACTGTCTCCAGATGATCCTTCAGGCTCTTGCGAGCTATGGTTACCTCTGCTGCGCTGTCCAGCATTGTTTGGGCCCACTCCCCGTTGAGTTGTGTCCTCAAGATCCTCGGCATGTCTGATCTTTAGACTTGCTACCTTCTTTTTTGGAAATTGGCTTTTCTTAGTTTTTGGAACGTGCTGTTCGTCTTTGGACTTCACCCGTTCTTCTTTTTGTTCTGAACGTCCTCTTCTTTCGGATTTCTGCAAGGAAGTCTGAAAGGTACGAGAGGAACGTGTATCATTATCTTGATATCTATCAGGTTTTCTCAAATTATCCCTATTTCTAAGGTTATATCTTTTTTCGGAGGGCTCCTGCTGAGGAGACCTTCCTCTGGACTGGGAACGCTTCTCTCTAGGAAGTGTCTGTTTAGTGCTTTCCCACTTCTTCTTAGGAGTATTGAGAGTGTTTTTGATAAAAGCTTTTTCAGGATTTTCAGTTAGTTGGGGTTTTAATGGTTTCCCACCCAAACTATCTCTACCTAGTTCTTCATAGGATTTTTCAATAATTCTGGCAAGCTCATACGGTTGCTCAGTAATATTTGTTTCTTTAAGTTTTTGGCGGATCGCCACTGATGCTGCTTCACCTTTAATGTTGGCTAATAGTATAGCCGAGACCTGTTTAAAATCCTTCAGTAATTTCATACCCAGATTTAAGGCCGGTTCTGGACCGTATTCATTTTGAATCTGTCTTAGAACGTCTGGTATTACCGCCATAGACGGGACACCATGGAGTCGATTCTGATTCGGGAAAAAACGCTCCGTATAGCCGTTCGGAGCATTTTTCCCATACGAATCGTACCATGCAACGTGCCCCGTACGTACGACGAAGTACGATTCGTACCAGGAGCTGGACTCAATATGAATCGTACAGAAACCGTACGACTCAAATCTCCGTACGATTCTCCCTTGGGACCCGCTGTACGCGACATATGTACGGGTCGCGACTGGTTTTTACGACCCCGCATGTACGATACGTGTCGGGTACGCACCGTATGACCCTTTTTCTACGGCAGCTGAAAACAGCCGTAAAAGCAGAGTTTGCGCTGAAACAGGTACGCAACGTCCCCCCCGGGTACGGTGCATACCCCCCATGATCGCAGGGGTAGGCACTGTACCCCTGCGATCATGGGGTTATGCACCTTACCCCGCGATCATAGGGTGTACGCACCGTACCCCATGTTCGCTGGGTGTACGGTGCAGACACCCCATGATCGCGGCGTACGGTGCGTACCCCCCATGATCGCAGGGGTACGGTGCGTACCCCTGCGATCATGGTGGGTATGCACCGTATGGTGTGTATGTGAATGTGTGCTTTTCCGTACAAATCGCACTTACCTGAAGTGGACCGTACGAATCGCGTCCTGATACCCCGGTGTGGATCGTACTTGTCGGGTCGTACGGCGTCTGTAAGAGTCGTACGGAGAGGGCTCTGGATACGAATCGTACGGACGGATTTTCTCCAGGATCGGAATTGACCTCCAAGTGTTTTTGTGTAGATTGAAGCAACGACCGTGCCCCAAGTGTCACAGTCTCTACTTGTGGAGCAATCCCCATTGGTAAACAGATTGTCAGAATCCTGTGTTTCTTATGAGGTATACTATCAGGGAATACTGCCTCTATTTGAGTAATTTTTTGTGCAAACCAGAACGGAATGTGTTCTCGTTTTGCAGGCAATTTACCAATGACTGACTGTATAGTCTGTGGTGTAATTTTGTTTGTATTCCCCTGGTGAGGTGTGTGCTGTGGAATTCTTACAGCTGGTTGGACTGTTAAAGTCGGATCATTGAAAGAATATTGACGGCACAAATATAGACTTACCAAAATATCGACTAAAAAATAAAGAATGCAAAACTATTGAATCCCTATCTCCAAACAGGTAAGTACAAAAATATTGGAACAAAAATATTGTTGTAAAAAATATAGTTAGTCAAAATATCGAATTTTTTTAAATGTCTTAAAAATAATTGAAAGTTAATGAAATAATAAATATAATTAACTTAAACATACTTAAAATACTTAAATAACCTTAAAATTGATACATAATTAATGTAACTTATTTTTTTTTAATACATATGTATCTAAACATAATATTAATAAAAAATATACAATATTTTTACCGTAGGAGAGCGGGAGGGTTAAATTTACTATTACCACTCCAGTGATTGCAACAGTATAAAAAACATTGGATAGCGTAGCAGCAAAAATTACTATTCCCACTCCAGTGAGTGCAACCGTAGGGAAAGCAGTGGATAGCGTAGAGGTAACAACTACTATTCCCACCACAGTGAGTGCAACAATAGGGAAAGCATTGGATAGCGTAGAGTTAAAAATTACTATTCCCACTCCAGAGGGTGCAACAGTAGGGAAAGCGTTGGATAGCGTAGACATACAATTTACTATTCCCTCTCCAGTGAGTGCAACAGTAGGGAAAGCATTGGATAGCGGGAGGGTAAAAATTACTATTCCCACTCCAGAGAGTACAACAGTCGGGAAAGCGTTGGTTAGCGTAGAGGTAAAAATTACTATTTCCACTCCAGTGAGTGCAACAGTAGGGAAAGTGTTGGATAGCGTAGGGGTAAAAATTACTATTCCCACTCCAGAGAGTGCAACAGTAGGGAAAGCGTTGGATAGCATAGGCATACAATTTACTATTCCCACTCCAGTGAGTGCAACAGTAGGGAAAGCATTGGATAGCGGGAGGGTAAAAATTACTATTCCCACTCCAGAGAGTACAACAGTCGGGAAAGCATTTGATAGCGTAGAGGTAAAAATTACTATTCCCACTCCAGTGAGTGCAACAGTAGGGAAAGCGTTGGATAGCGTAGGGGTAAAAATTACTATTCCCACTCCAGAGAGTGCAACAGTAGGGAAAGTGTTGGATAGCGTAGGCATACAATTTACTATTCCCACTCCAGTGAGTGCAATAGTAGGGAAAGCATTGGATAGCGGATGAGTATAAATAACTATTCCCACTCCAGAGAGTGCCACAGTAGGGAAAGCGTTGGATAGCGCAGAGGTAAAAATTACTATTCCCACTCCAGTGAGTGCAACAGTAGGGAAAGCGCTGGATAGCATAGGGGTAAACATTACTATTCCCACTCCAGAGAGTGCAACAGTAGGGAAAGCGTTGGATAGCGTAGAGGTAAAAATTACTATTCCCACTCCAGTGAGTGCAACAGTAGAGAATGCGCTGGATAGCATAGGGGTAAAAATTACTATACCCACTCCAGAGAGTGGAACAGTAGGGAAAGTAAATACTTCATATATGAATAAAAATAAATCAAATATTAATACCAATTACAAATTAATTAAAAGTAATTAACAATTGTATATAATGTTATAATTAATCAATTAAAAATACAAATACAGTCGGGAAAGCATTTGATAGCGTAGAGGTAAAAATTACTATTCCCACTCCAGTGAGTGCAACAGTAGGGAAAGCGTTGGACAGCGTAGGGGTAAAAATTACTATTCCCACTCCAGAGAGTGCAACAGTAGGGAAAGTGTTGGATAGCGTAGGCATACAATTTACTATTCCCACTCCAGTGAGTGCAACAGTAGTGAAAGCATTGGATAGCGGATGAGTATAAATAACTATTCCCACTCCAGAGAGTGCCACAGTAGGGAAAGCGTTGGATAGCGCAGAGGTAAAAATTACTATTCCCACTCCAGTGAGTGCAACAGTAGGGAAAGCGCTGGATAGCATAGGGGTAAACATTACTATTCCCACTCCAGAGAGTGCAACAGTAGGGAAAGCGTTGGATAGCGTAGAGGTAAAAATTACTATTCCCACTCCAGTGAGTGCAACAGTAGAGAATGCGCTGGATAGCATAGGGGTAAAAATTACTATACCCACTCCAGAGAGTGGAACAGTAGGGAAAGTAAATACTTCATATATGAATAAAAATAAATCAAATATTAATACCAATTACAAATTAATTAAAAGTAATTAACAATTGTATATAATGTTATAATTAATCAATTAAAAATACAAATACAGTCGGGAAAGCATTTGATAGCGTAGAGGTAAAAATTACTATTCCCACTCCAGTGAGTGCAACAGTAGGGAAAGCGTTGGACAGCGTAGGGGTAAAAATTACTATTCCCACTCCAGAGAGTGCAACAGTAGGGAAAGTGTTGGATAGCGTAGGCATACAATTTACTATTCCCACTCCAGTGAGTGCAACAGTAGTGAAAGCATTGGATAGCGGATGAGTATAAATAACTATTCCCACTCCAGAGAGTGCCACAGTAGGGAAAGCGTTGGATAGCGCAGAGGTAAAAATTACTATTCCCACTCCAGTGAGTGCAACAGTAGGGAAAGCGCTGGATAGCATAGGGGTAAACATTACTATTCCCACTCCAGAGAGTGCAACAGTAGGGAAAGCGTTGGATAGCGTAGAGGTAAAAATTACTATTCCCACTCCAGTGAGTGCAACAGTAGAGAATGCGCTGGATAGCGTAGGGGTAAAAATTACTATACCCACTCCAGAGAGTGGAACAGTAGGGAAAGCGTTGGATAGAGTAGAGGTAAAAATTACTATTCCCACTCCAGTGAGTGCAACAGTAGGGAAAGCGCTGGATAGCGTAGGGGTAAAAATTACTATTCCCACTCCACAGAGTGCAACAGCAGGGAAAGTGTTGGATAGCGTAGGAGTAAAAATTACTATTCCCACTCCAGTGAGTGCAACAGTAGGGAAATCCTTGGATAGCGTAGGAGTAAAAATTACTATTCCCACTCCAGAGAGTGCAACAGTAGGGAAAGTAAATACTTCATATATGAATAAAAATAAATCAAATATTAATACCAATTACAAATTAATTAAAAGTAATTAACAATTGTATATAATGTCATAATTAATCAATTAAAAATACAAATACAAATTAATTATTAAAAAGTATTACCTATTAATACAAAATATTTACCAATTAACAATTAATTAATTAAAAATTACAAAATAATTAAAAATTACAACAAAAAACCAATAAATAAATTAAAATATTTAATAAATTACAATTAAATTACTTCCCACACTATTCCCCTATAAACACACAACCCGCAACAGAAAATACATTAATAAAATTAACTTAAGTATCAATTAATCAGTTAATTAAAAGTAATTACCAATTATATTTTAATTAATTACCAATTAAAAATGTAAATAACAAGTAATTCACAATACATAACAATGAATAGATTAAAAAACTAATTATTTATAATTAAATTACTTCCCACCCTATTCTCCCATAAACCCACAACTCGCTACAGAAACTAAATACATTAATACAATTAACATAATTATCAATTAATCAATTAAATAAAATTAATTACCAATTATATTTTAATTAATTAACAATTAATTAACAATTAATTCAAAATAAATACCAATAAATAAGTATTTTTTTTAAATTAATTATAATTAAATTACTTCCCACACTATTCCCCTATAAACCCACAACCCGCTACAGAAAATAAATTATTAAAATTAACATAATTATCAATTAATCAATTCCTTAAAATGTATTACAATTATATTTTAATTAATTACCAATTAACAACTAATTAACAATTAATTCTAAATAAATACAAATAAACAAATTAACATATTTAATTAATTATAATTAAATTACATCCCACCCTATTCCCCTATAAACCCACAACCCGCTACAGAATTATATTACGCAAAAATGAAATACCATAAAATTAATTAAAATTAATTATAAAAAAAATATACACTTTTCACACATACACTAACATAAAAAATCACTTTAAAAAATTGGATATTATTAAGAAATTGATATTAACTTACTTACCTCAAATTCGATATTTTTGTTGTCTATATTCTGTCCATTCGATATTTTGTCCATTCTATATTTTGAATTCGATATTACTGCTATTCTATTCGATATTTTTGTAGTCTATATTCTGTCCATTCGATATTGTGTCCATTCTATATTTTTAATTCGATATTAATGCAAATCGATATTAAAAACTCGATATTTTGAGTGTATACCATTAAAATCTGCATGACATATTGAACCAACTGCCTGTGTATTTTAATCAGCTGTTTTAGCTGAGCTAACAATTCAGGAGCTGTCATTGTTTCAATGTCAGGATGTGGTGTATAGCTGGCTAGTACCGGCCATGTTGCTCCTGGTCTACCTAGTGGACCGAGCCTGGTATTGTGGTTTGAATGTTGTAGGGCACTGTTAAACCAGAGCTGATGCTCTTGGTAAGTTAGTGGAATTTCAACGTCCTTGAAAGGAACGTATTCTTCTGGAGGTTCCTCTAGAATACCTCTGTCTGCCGATATTCATGTGCCTCTATAGCAAATATTACTTTACCACCTCTTGGTGATATTCCATTTTCTATACGTTTTATAGTAATGGTTTACCTTATATTTGCCGGGATGAGTATAGCATCCAGGTAATTTTGTTGGTGACTTGTGTCATCCAAAACTGCCTGAGCGGCAGCTGTAACTCTCTCTAATTCCTCGTCACTCATTGTGTTGACCGAAAGTTTGCAGAGCAAGTTTCAAGGAAACAAAGATTAGGTGCACAATATTTTGGAACACTGTATCCTTCAACCTTGAAAAAACTAAAAACTAAAACATAGGAATTTTTCATCCTACTCAGTTTAAAGCGGATAATATATCCTTTAACCCACTCCAGACGTTTATTGGAGTATTTTACGGGAAAAAGGGGTCTGTGTGAAAAGCACGACTGAGTTACTCTAGTGTCTAGCGTTAAATTATCGCCTTACCAAACGTTGGGCTCCATGTAGTGTAGTTCCTATATTCCCAATAGGCTCTGCGCATTAGAATAGTGTATCCTGTGGTTTAGACGTAGGACTGAAGTCAACTAGGTCTCTACCGAATATACTAAACTTAATTGTGTGTGTGCCAGCTAGCTCAGAGGTCACTAGAAACTTTCTCGAATAAACAAGAAGGGATTAGTTTCTAACAACCGCTTAAAACATGACAACTTTGTCTCCCAAGAATAAGAAATATATCTCTAGAGTCGCAGAAACAATAGACAGTTAGTTCACTCAGTCAATCGTGCATGCTTCGTTTCACCAGAGGTGCAGAGAAATAGAGAGATGGGCGTTTTCAAATAAAACGTATTTATTGAACAATCTTCTTTCTCAAGCATGAGAAATTAACTGCTGCGATCGGAATACTTGCTGTAAAGTACAGAGCATATAATACGAAGAGTATTATAAAATAGTACTGTAAAAGCATGATATGGTTTCTAAGCCATAAGATACCTAAAATGCATAAAATACATACAGTGATAAATAATGACTAAAAGTACTCAACTGATGCTTCTAAAATACGCCTACCCCGGTGTACCTAACCTAGGTCTAGTACAAGGGAAGAAGTAAGTGAGGTGTAGCCTAGTTTTAGTATTAGTTGCCAAGAATTTATTCCAAGAATTCTCTTAGGGTCTAATCAGCCCCGTACCTTGGTTTAGAATGTAAGAGGTCTTGTATCTCTCTCTCAGGACTCGATTTCCCAGCAACCCGCAAGGGTACCCTGGAAACACTGGAGCTGGATTTCTCGGCAAGAGAAAAGACAGCGTCTCTCAGTGCGTCAGCTGGAGGGTCGGCTTCCTTCGGCACTTGCTGCAGCAGGGCGCGTCAGGCAAGTAGATAGTCGAACTGCTCCAAACCACTGTGTGTTTGTTTGGACAAGTGTGGGCATATTTATACCTTGAAGGTGCTGAGTTTGACGTAAGATTGGACATAAGAATGTCATCGGAGACTTAATTCTCTGAAAACTCCATTATTTCTTGGATAACCTAATATTCAAGCAGCGGGAAGTCCCTGACTGCTGAAGGCGGGTTTTTCCAAGAAATCGTTGTAGATTTTCGGAACTGGTGGAAGTAGCGAAGCCGTATTAGGACTACTTGAGCTATGTCGTAATATGGTTATGATTTCTATGCCTATATAAGGATACAGTATTTTATATCTATATAAGGGCATGAATCGGGAAAATTACACTAGGGTCCTAAAATGCTATACAACACGGGAGGTACCAGAAAGTTTTACATAAGGTTCCACAAAATTACTTCAGTTACAAGTTACATCAGTTACTAGAAAAACATTTCAATAGTGTAGAAGATGAAATAAATGGAGCTTAGAAGGGTAAGGAGGTGTGGAAAAGGGGTAGAAGGGAGATAGGATGGAGAGACGAAGGAGAGTATGCCCAAAGTCTGGCTGGGTAGGTGACAGCCGAAGGGGAAGTCCACAGCCCGTCTCCTCTTTAGCTATCAGGTAGCTCCACCGGGCATCAGTCAAACAGCTAGGTCTCAACGGGAAAACAATTAAAGTGCAAAGAGGAGGGATAAATGGAGCATATAGGAGAAAGGGGGTGGAGTAAAGGGGTAGGAGAGAGAATACAACGGAGAGACGAAGTAAGTTCTGCCCAAAGACCGGCTGGTTAGGTGACGGCCGAAGGGGTAGTCCACAGCCCATCTCCTCTTTAGCTATCAAGTATCTCCACCGGGCATCGGTCAAAAAGCTAGGTCACCACGATCAAGGCACCAGGTGGGGAGCAGCCAGGTGGCGCTCCTACACCCCAAGAGTGATACTATCCTGGCAAGGGAACCCCCAAAGACTCAGACACAGGTGACAGCCTTTTTAGGACTCAAATGGTACTACAGGAGGTTTGTCAAGGGGTATGGCAACATTTTTGCACCCTTGACTGCGCTGACTTCCAGAAAGCAGCCCAGGAAAGTGAGCTGGACTGACACCTGTCAGAAGGCTTTTGACGCCCTGAAGACTGCCATGTGCACAGAAACCGTGCTTCAGGCGCCCATCTTCTCAAAGGAATTCATTGTTCAAATGGACACTTCAGAGCATGGTTTGGGGGCTGTTCTTTTACAGATTAATGAGTAGGGCCTACATCAACCTGTAGCTTTCATCAGTAGGAGGTTATTTCCTTGGGAACAGAGGGGGAGTACAATTGAGCATGAGGCATTTGCTGTGGTCTGGGCACTGAAGAAGTTGAGACCATCCCTGTTTGGGACTCACTACTGGGTTCAGACAGACCAAAGGCCCCTCAGATGGTTGATGTTGAGGTGGTCCATTTCCCTACGTGGGATGGACTTTATGATGAAACACCGCCCTGGTACAGAACACACCAATGCTGATGGTCTGTCCAGATCGTTTTACCTTAGTGAAGAGAACTCCCAAGGGGAAGGGTAGCTCTCCCCACATTTCAGCTGGAGGGGACATGTGTTAGACCTGGTACAATTTGCGTGAGTCTCCCGTCCATTTTTCACTGATTGCCTCCTCTGTTTTTGATATCTTTTGCTGGTTTAGATGCTTTGTGCACTGTGCCACTGCTATTCAGTGCCACAGTGCAAGTGCTCCCTATGTTAAATTGATGTTATGGATTAGTGACTCCATGATTGGCTTATTTGATGTACTTGTCAGACCTTAGTATGGTGCACCATGGGTGCCCAGGGCCTGTAAATAAAATGCTGCTGGTGGGCTGGCAGCACTGGTTGTGCCACCCACAGAAGCAGCCTGTAAAGTATGTCTCAGGCCTGTCATTGCAGAGCCTGTGTGCAGTCTAGTACTGCCATGCTGACTTGGTAAGTGCACCCACTTGCCAGTCCCTAAACCTTCCCTTTTCTTCATATTGGACACCCCTAAGGTAGGCCCAAGGGCAGGGTGCATTGTAAGTATAATGTAGGAAAAGCCCTGGTGTGTATGGCATGTCCTAATAGTGAATTACAGCCATTTTCGTTTTTCACTATTGCTAGGCTACCAATCCCTATAGGCCGGAATGGGCAGTTTCATTATAACACCTTATAATCATAACTGACCCAGGGAACATGGTAGAAATTAGAGTTTAGTATGCCTGACTAGTGAAGTTGGTTTTAACATTCTGCGTTTGAAAATAACACTTTTAGAAAGTAGGTATTTTCTTACTTACCCATCCAGCCTGCCTTTGCTAGCTTGTGTATTGTGTATCTGGTTTTGTGAGTGACAGGGGCTGGGGGATTCCAGGAGGCAGGGTGAGTCAGCATAGTGCTGAATAGGCGTATCTGCATGTAGAGTGATGGGAGGAGTAGCACCTGGGTCTGAATAGGGCTGTGCCTGCCTTCCACAATGCTGGCTCCTCCTGTCCCAGGCCCACCCTGCCAAAGGAAAGGAGTCCTGTACACAAATTGCTCCAGGACTGCACAGACTGTTTTGGACTAGGTACAGGCCCCTCTGCCTTGAGAGGACAAAGGATTTAGTAGTATAAATATGGGGACCCAGACCCCAAGACTTGAGATCACTTCTGGAACAACAATACAAACCTCTGCCAAGGAGAAGAACCAAGGAAGCTGTAGGAGTTGTCTGCCCCCCTGCCAGTGTGCTGAGTTGCTGGGTTGGCCTACAGTGGTGTCTTCGGTGCCATGGAGAGGAGAAGGATCTGTCAAAGAACTTTCATCATCTTGCAGAATATTAATCCAAGGGCTTGAACTTGTGCTTGCCTCCTGCTGAAGTCTCAGGGACAAAAGACTTCACCACCAGCTCCCCTCTGAATTTCCTTGCTGGGAATTCTGTCTGCAGAGGCCTGAGTGTCGCTGAGAGTAGGAAGGACGACTCAATGAGAAGAAGCATGTCGCAGTCGCAGCTGTTGCCCTGGCATCGCCAGGGAAGCGTGTCACCGCTGCAGAGGTCGCCGCCGCATCACCAGAGAGGCGTGCCTTCATCAAAGCTGTTACCCGACGCATCAGTGGAGAAGTATGTCGCCGTCAGAGAGGTTGCCATCACATCACCAGAGAAGTTTGTCGCAGGGCCTGACATGGCTCCAAAGTTACAGAGTTAGCCGCACGGCCGCCGGGTGTGCACGCATCGTCTTCAAGTTGTCGCATCAAGGGCGCCATCTTATCGCATCGCACCGGAATGTCGCATCGCATCGAGGCGCCATCTTGTCGCATCGTAACCGGAACTCAGTACGAAAATCAACGGATCAACTCCTCTCCGGTTAGGTCCAAGACGCATCCCCTACTTTGCGCAAGCATTGAGGCACGACGCATCCTAGCCCCCGAAGCAAGGAACCAACGCATCTCCCTCCCTGCACACCTTTTGTTTGTTTTGCGTTACGCATCCAGGTACTTTTGTGAGAAACGTGTCGCATTTATCATCAACTTGAACTAAGTTACATCTACCATCTTTAAGTCTATTTTGAGTACAGTATTGTGGATTTTTGTCATTTGTGGTCTTCTGTTAAGTCTATATAAAGAATACTTATTTTTATAAAACCTGTGTGGTGTCAATCTGTCGTGTTTTCACTGTATTACTGTTTGTGTTCACAAATGCTTTACACACTGCCTCTGAGATAATCCTGTCTGCTCGTGCCAAGCTACCAAGGGGGTGAGCAGGGCTTATCCAGTAGTGTAATCTCCTTTCCCTGACTTAAAAGCAAGGGTCCCTATTTGGTCAAAGGTACCTACCTCTGCCAACTAGAGGCCCCCAGTTCTAACAGGGGGAGTCACAATCAAACAAGTGAAAAGGCAAAAAGTAACCTTGGTGTCACATCTGGACAAAAGATGTCAGTTGTGTAAGGGCCAAGGAATCTACTCCAGCAACCACTGCCCCTAAGGCAACTGTTCCCCCTAGCTCAGTTCAAAGTGGTGGTACACAGAATAAGGGTGACCCTGGGATCTGAGATGGATTTTAGCCTAGTTAGATTTCCAACTCAGGCTGTTTTAGTCTGTGATGGAGGCACGGATATTGCCTCCTTATTTGTCAGTCCCAGTAATCTGTCCAAGTACAGACAACAGCCTGTGATCAATGGTACGGAGGCCATGGCATACAGGGACACAGGTGCAAGTGTCACACTGGTGACAAAAGATCTTGTCGACCCTGAACAGATCATACTTGGTGAGATGTACCAAGTGACCAATGCAAGCAATGTCAGGACAGACCATTCCTTGGCAGTTGTGAATTTGACCTGGGGAGGGGTACTTGGCCCTAACAAAGTTCTGGGTTGCTCAGACCTCCCTGTTGAATGCTTATTGGGCAATTAATTGGAAACTTCAGCTTTGGCTAAAGTGGAACTCAGGACACATGCAGAAATACTTGGCATCCTGCAAATGTGTTTGCCATGACTAGGTCACAGGCAAAAATGTCTTCCACTGAACAGGCCCTGGATCCTGGAAAAATGGACCAGGTGCCTTCCAAGAGAAGGAGCAGTAGGGGTACGGCAGTGTCTCCCCCCCCTGCTTCAGAGTACAGATCAGTCTCTTGAAGGAGATGATCTTAGTCCTGAAGAAGGAACTGTCTCTGAGGAACTTGGACCTGATCAGGTTGAGTTCTTGGGGACAGGGGGGCCTTCCATGGCAGATGTGATCCAGGAGCAGCTGAGTTGCCCTTCTCTTGAACCCCTCAGACAGCAGGCTGCTACTGAGGCTGCTGGGAGTGCCAGTGGTCTACTGGGATGATGGACTCTTAAACTGGGAGGGTAGGGACCCCAAACCTGGTGAAACCAGGAGGTTGGTTATACCTCTGAGGTTTAGGGGCTTCCTATTGACACTGGCACATGATATCCCATTAGCAGGATACTTAGGCCAAAACAAGACCTGGGACGGATTTGTTCCTCGCTTTCATCTGCCTCACATGTCAGAGGACACAAAGGAGTTTTGTTGCTCCTGTATCACTTGCCAAGCTAGTGGTAAGGCAGGTGGTACTACAAAAGCCCCCTGATACCACTACCTGTGGTGGGGGTTCCCTTTGAGACGGTTGGGATTGATTGATATTGTTGGTTCCATGGATCCTCAGACTGCATCTGGGTACAGATTCATACTAGTGGTGATGGAACATGCCACTATGTATCCAGAAGCAATTCCACTGAGGACTACTACAGCTCCTGTTGTGGCTAGAGCCCTCCTGGGAATCTTTTCCTGGGTGGGTTTTCCTAAGGAGGTAGTATCAGACAGAGGTGCAAACTTTATGTCTGGTTACTTGACTGCTATGTGGAAGGAGTATGCGGTACATTTACCACCCCTTATCACCCACAATGCAATGGGTGAGTTGAGAGATTCAACAAAATCCTCAAGGGCATGATTAAAGGTCTCCCTGAAAAGCTCAGGCATAGATTTAACAACCTTTTGCCCTGCCTTATCTTTGCCTACAGAGAGGTTCCTCAGAAGGGGGTTGGTTACAGCTCTTTTGAACTCTGTTTGGATATCCAGTTAGGGGTCCTTTATGTCTAGTGACGGAGGGATGGGAGTTACCTCTCAAACCCCCTAAACAAGATATTGTGGACTTTGTACTTGGTCTGCGCTCCAGGATGGCTGAGTACATGAAGAAGGCATCCAAAAACCTTGAGGCTAGCCAGGAATTTAAAAAGGCCTGGCATGACCAAAAGGCTGTTGGAGCTGTTTATCAGACAGGACAGAAAGTATGGGTGTTGCAACCTGTGGCCCCTTCAGCCCTGTAATACAAGTGGAGTGGACCTCATACTATCATTGAGCAAAAGGGAGAGGTTACCTACCTTGTGGACCTTGGAACTCCCAGAAGCCCCCATCGGGTACTCCATGTGAACAGGCTCAAGCCATATATGGACAGGGCAGACATGGGCTTGCTCATGGCTACTGATGAGGGACAGGAGGAAGAGAGTAATCTACTCTCTGACCTGCTCTCACAGAACTCTGATTATGGTTCAGTTGATGGTGTAGCCTGGCAGGCAGCCTCACTGACCAGCAGCAAACTGTAGTCTTGGTACCAAAACCTCACACCCAGGGTGGTAAGAGAGAGATGAGGTTCTGTGTTGACTACAGAGGTCTCAATGCAGTCTCTAGGACTGATGCCCATCCAATACCCAGGGCAGATGAACTTATAGATACTTTGGCCTCAGCCAAGTTTCTGAGTACATTTGACCTGGCAGCTGGTTACTGGCAAATCAGATTAGCTGAGGATGCAAAACCAAAAACAGCATTTTCAACCCCTAGCGGGCACTACCAGTTTGTGGAGATGTCCTTTGGCTTGAATAAGGCACCTGGTCACTTTTCAAAGGTTGGTGAACAAAGTCCTTACAGGCCTGGAAGCCTATAGTGCAGCTTATCTAGATGATATTGCTGTCTTTAGCTCCACCTGGGAGGATCACCTGGTTCACCTGAGAAATGTTTTAGGGGCTCTGCAAAAAGCAGGCCTCACTATTAAGGCCACTAAATGCCAGATAGGGCAGAGTACAGTTTTATACCTTGGCCACCTTGTGAGTGGAGGTCAGGTTCAACCATTGAAGGGCAAAATCCAGACCATCGTAGACTGGGTTGCTCCAACTACCCAAACTCAGTTCAGAGCTTTCTTGGGCCTGACTCAGTATTACAGGAGGTTTGCCAAAGGATATGGATCCACAGGGACCCCTTCAAATGATCTAACTTCCAACAGAATGCCTAAGAAAGTTCAGTGGACAGTTAGTTGTCAAAAGGCATTTGATGACCTGAAGCTGGCCATGTGCACTGCTCCCATTCTGCAAAGTCCTGACTATTCCAAACAATTTATTGTTCAAACTGATGCATCTGAGTTGAGGGTAGGGGCTGTGTTATCACAACTGAATGAAGAGGGTCAGGATCAGCTAGTAGCTTTTATTAGCAGAAGGCTGACCCCCAGAGACAAACGTTGGTCAGCTATTGAGAGGGAGGCCCTTGCTGTGCTTTGGGCCTTGAAGAAGCTGAGGCCATACTTGTTTGGCACTCACTTCATTGTTCAAACAGACCACAAGCCCCTCTTATGGCTAAATTAGATGGAGGGTGAAAACCTCAAACTTTTGAGGTTGTCCATTTCCCTACAGGGGATGGACTATACAGTGGAACATAGACCTGGGAGTAACCATGCGAATGCAGATGGACTCTCAAGATATTTCCACTTAGAACATGAAGACTCAACCGGTCAAGGTTAGTTTAATGTTCCTGCGTTTGGGGGGGGGGTTGTGTAGGAGAGTAGGATCTGCCTCTTATGGTTACCCCCACTTTTTGCTGATATATCACTGTTTTTGACTTAGACTGACTGAGATCCTGCTGTTCAGGACCCCAGTCTATCTGCCTTTTCAGCTATAGGTATTGCTTGTACTTTAGGTACACTCCAGATTGGATTCTGGGTACCCTTCTCACTCCCTAGTATATGGTACACCACATACCTGGGGCCTAGGTACCCCAGAGGCACCCATGGGGCTGAAGCATGTATTGTGCCACCCCTGAGAGGCCATTAAAATTTACACCACAGGTCCGCTACTTCAGCCTGTGTAAGAAGGTGCATGCACCCCTTACTTAGATATAGGTTCCCTATATCTAGTCTAAATCACTACACATAGAAACCTATCAGTCACCCCTAGGGCAGGCCTTAAAAATCCAGAAGGCAGGATGCTGGGTTTTGTGTGAAAGGATGCTCATGCATGAGTAGGGCCCCTCTGCAGCCTTCGAAACCTATTCTCCGGGGTTGTCTGTGATGCAACCAACCATGTACACTTAAGTGCATTATAAGCTCGCGGGAAATGCTAACTTTAAAATGGCTGCTTAGAAATATGTTGTGTTTAGTGTCAAAAACCTTGGAATCATACCTCCCCACCAGTAACTGGCGGGAGAGGTATGATTCCACCCTCCTAGAGGGACTTATGTGGATCACCGGTCTACCCGGTACCAGCTTTCTTGACCTGTGCTTCACAAAATTGATGCTGCTAGCCACAGACACTAGTCTGCCCTCCTACTGCTGAGCCAAGCTTGAGCAGAGGAAGGCCTGACAATAGGTTTCCTGTCACAGGGAGGTGTGACCACCCCCAAAACAGGCTTTAGTGTATTGTGGCTGGGTGGGTGCACTCTGAGAGTGCCAGAATGTCTGCACTGGGGGCATCTTTGGTGTCCCCATGCATAGTCCTGCTCAAACCAGTTCTAGGGTCTATTTGCTCCTGCTCTGCCGCAAAACTGGACAAAGGACATGGGTGTAGCTACCCCTCTGTCCTGCCCCTCCCCTAGGAGGGTCCCCGGAGTCAGTCCAAGCCCTTCCCTGGGTATAGAGTGGGAAACCTGATTCCAAAACTTTGATTTTACCTGGACTAAACGTTGCATTCTTCTACGTGGGAGATGTAAGGCGCATGGCAAGGAGCACATAAGCGTTCCGGTTCTGGTATGGTTGAGTTCTTGAGATGACGTTGTTCTTTCGAGAAGGCAGGTGATCAAGAACTGACTAAAAAGAGGGGGGACTTACCTGCAGCGTGGAGGCATAACTCTGTCCGGGGTCTTTCTTGCGCCAGTCACCGACGAACTTGCTCCTGTCCTCATCCCTCCCGCCGCCGCAGCCCACAGCCATCAGCGGCCGCAGTGCGGAGAGGGAGGCATTACAGACCACAACTCCCAGATGCCCTAGCGGCACCGGAAGCCGCAGCACTCCATTTCTGCGCCAGGAGGCGCACAAAAAGGGTCTCAACCTCCGTGGAGTGGGGGACTTACCTGCAGCGTGGGGGCATAACTCTGTCCGGGGTCTTTCTTGCGCCAGTCACCGACGAACTTGCTCCTGTCCTCATCCCTCCCGCCGCCGCAGCCCACAGCCATCAGCGGCCACAGTGCGGAGGGGGAGGCATTACAGACCACAACTCCCAGACGCCCTAGCGGACCCCTGCAGCCGCAGCACGCCATTTCCGCGCCAGGAGGCGCACAAAAAGGGTCTCAACACCCGCGTCGCGGGACCGCGCGCGGGCTAAGCCCGGGCAAAGGGCGGGCCCTCTGTGGCCCTCAGAGGCACGAAGAGGCCGGGTCGGGCCCCCCCACTTGGCCCCAACGAAGGTGGAGGTATTGGGTTGTCTTTCATTAATCCTTGTCGTTGAACTCTCTTTTATTGTTTTCCTCTCAACATGTCTATCTGGGAGGAGTTGAATGCCTTGTGTGGTACGAATTACGCCCAGGATGTGTCTACCCCCCCCATAGTGAGTAGAGATCCTGACGCGAAAAAAGACAATGATACTGGGAAATCACTGAACGCTAAATTAATGTGCACAAGCCATTCATCATCTCCTCTCAATCCACCTTTAAACTTGCCGGTTGAGACCGTGAACATAATACCAGACTTTGTTTCACCTCTTCATTTGACCTTACTGGCCCAGATAGAGCAACTTTTAGTATCTGCTTTAACACCCTTGGTCACAAAAATCGACGCCCTGGGAGACAGGCTGACCATTATCGAAAAAACAGTATTAAGGATCCACACCCCAACTGAAAATAATGCTACACCCACCCACCCCATCTTCCCCAGTAAAAATGAAAACCTTAAGCCCATGACACGTATGACAAGTACGAAAGCGCAAACTCTTAAACCTTTAATGCCGATACCCAATCCAAGAAGCCGGAGTATTACCCTTAACTCTGTACCTGTACCTCTTAGAGTTCCCAGGACAGCACCCCGGATTAATTTACCACCGGAAGCCGCCCCCTATGTGGCTGTTCTCTCCGGGGTCCCAGCACCCAGGCAGAGTAAATTGGAAACCCACCAAGACTTGTTACACAAAACCATCTCCTGGCTACAACATAACAGACCATTGCCATCTGGACTGGATGGTGGAATCTTGAGTGTTAGGAGGGTGGGGTGGCTGGGCACGTCACCCAAAGACATCCCGGGCAACTTGATTTTAATTAAATTCAAGAGAGTGAACATTGTCCCCTACTTGCGACTTTCTCTGCCCAAAGAGGGAGATGGCCCCATTTCCATCTGGGACCTGCATGATTTCTATCCTGGCCCTCGATTCAATCTTCCCAAAACGCAATTGACATTGGACCACAATTCCTGGTGAAAGGGGCTCCAAAGTATTTAGTCCCACTAATCCATCTACCCTTTCTGATTTTGCACGTACACTGTCAAATTGATTTTTAGTTGTTTCAATAGTTGGACTCTTTTTATTCTGTATATGTTCTGTTGAGTCAATTATACATGTATGTATTTTTTATTTGCTGCTTTTATGGTTTAAACAAAATGAACCGAATAAAGCTTACTTGATATGATATGACCTGGACTAAACTCTGCAACAGAAACCAAGTATTTCGACCTGTCTTAAGTCTTAAGTTCAATTTATTTATGATTTTGGAACTCAGATGAGATCCACATAAAAAGAAACATAAAGGATAAAACATACATTTTGAACAATAGAATAAGATATACAAATATACATAATCTTGTAAAACGTCAAGTAAAATCACTGATGATAGTCATAACATCCTTTAGAAATTTTATTATATATCTAAAAAACATTTTAAAAAGTTAAACATCCTGTGGCAAAACATTGCATTAGGAGGATTATAAATGGCATCCATAAATGCGGTGGCGGACACAATGGATAGTTGCAGACAGATTGGCCTCATCCACTTACGTCGATACAATAAAAGAGCCTGACAAACAAATAACACATGTGTAACATCCTGGGTGGAATTATTGCGCAAATTACACATAGGGGAGGAACCGTACCATTTGGACAATACATTGTTAAGTGGGAGAGAACCCTGCCTCAATAAAAGCCAAAAACGACGCACTCCATGAGGGAGGTTCCAAGTAATATAAGACTGTACTTTGTTTATCAGGCAAGAATCAATAGCTGGCTGAATGTCTCTCTTTGAAATACGGGCTTCCCTGTCCATAGTAAAACTTAATTTCCAGGTGGCCTGCTTCAAAGTTGCCTTAAGCTGATATGATGATAAAGTAAAAAGTACCGATTCATCCAATTGGAGCAACTCCACCTTAGTTCTAACATTTTTTGCAATTAATGATTGCTCGTTTAAGGTTCCTAATAATTCTTTCTGAATAAAGGATCTTAATGCACCAGGATCACCCTTTACAAGGCTTGAGACCCAGTGCACTATCCCTGCGAGACCCTGTACCCAACTACTGCGCAGCCCAAATTCCAGCCTAAGAGCCGCAACAGAACAGGCAGAGTTAACTGAGGCTAAATTCAGAAAATTTTTACCTTCTGTTGTATTTAAAAAGCCCCATTTTCTTATGTGGAGTAGTTCGATACCATAGAACAGGGACGCTGGAATTTTAGCACAGAAAACCTCTAGTAAAAGTGCAAAGTGTCTTCTGCCTGTGGATCTGTAAAGGGAGATTAAGCTTTTACCTTGTGCCATTGCTTTCCTAATATTATTTCCTATATGAGCATTTTCACTTGAGTTTCCACACACTATTTTTCCTAGGAAGACATATGAATTTACCACTTCCAATTTTTGTCCACCAACAGACCAAACATAGTTCCCAAACTTCAACTTTTTCCTTCCCCGTTTCCACATTATTTTACTTTTAGACACATTTATCTTAAAGTGATGGGCCTCAGCATATTCATGTAATACCTGCAGACGACTATTTAATCCCCTCGGTGTTAAATCCAGTATTAATATGTTGTTGGCATATAGCAAACAGACTATCGATTTTTCCCCCAATAATGGTGCGATACCTTCACTTATGGACAGGGCATAGGGTAGGTCAGATATATATAAAGAAAATAATAGGGGGGCCAACAAGCAACCTTGTTTTAGGCCGTTTGTTGTAGAAATAACTTGGGATAGACCTCTTTCCCCTCCCATCAAGACTCTACACCAAGTGTCAGTATGGAGAGCTCGAACCAACTCCAGAAGGGTGGCCGGCATGCCGAGGTCCGATAGTTTTCTCCACAGCAAAGGACGATCTACTTTGTTGAATGCTGTGGAGAAATCGATGAAAGCTCCGTACACTTTCCCTCCTCGGACTTTAACATATTTTTCAGTTATTACTTGCAATGCAGTGAGATTATCCATGGTTCCATGCCTTCGCCTAAATCCGGTCTGTTCAAATGGAAGAATTTCACCCAAGTCCACCCAGACATTGATTTACATCAGGAGGCATTTGGCGCAGACTTTACCCACGGCATCCAAAAGTGCAATTTGTCGGTAATTGTGTGGGGCATCACGGTCTCCCTTCTTGAAGAGGGGGGCTAAAATACTCCCTTTCCAAGATGGGAGAACGGTTTTATTTGCAAAGCAGAATCTAAAGACCGGAAAAAGGATTTTACTCCACATTGCACTGTTTTGTTTCAAAACTGAGATTGGGAGTTCATCCGGGCCCATCACCGCCGAGGAGCGCATACCCTTGATGGCCAGTTCAATATCTTTTTCAGAAGGTGGTTCATATGGAGAGGGGTCTTCATTTACTCTGCTACAATCAATCATATTCCCGTTACTTGCATAAAGGTTCTGGATATAGCCAACCCATATATGCTCCTCAAGAGCAACTGGAAGTGGTCTTGATCTAACTCCACAACCCTCCCCGATAAGAGACCAGAATGTTCTTGTTTGACCTTTCAATGCAGCTTCCCTCAATTTAATCCATGTACTATCCTCCCTTTCTTTTCTCATGTTAACCTTCACCCTAGTCCTCCTTCTCTTGAGTAGTAAGATTCTACGATATCTTTCGGAGGAGTTGGTCAGATATTGTTCCCTAATTACTTTATTTATTTCAATATTAAGTAGGCGTAGAGATCTGGGAGTTACTCTAATGTTACTTCTTTGGATCGACTTTTTTGCACCTGCAATCACTGTTTCCATAAAGTCAGCAAAACATGCTATTTCAAAGCCGTTCCAGTTAACCAAATTGACCACAGCAGCCTCTAGAATACTTTCCAAACCCCTAATAGTCCTGATATCCCAGTGACATCTTCCTGACTTCTTACCGAAGCCGACCAAATCACTATTTAATGACCAGGGATCGGTCTGAATTGGGTTTAAATTTACAGTGAGAGTTAGCACTTTATGTTCGCTATGGTGAGTATTAGTGACCTTGAGATCTTTCAAGAGGAAGAAGGAGGTACTTCCCACTATCACATAATCTAGGATGGATTCACTGTTATTTGATTTACAGGTGAAGTTTGCCGGTGTATCTGACGGGAGCCTTCCATTTGCTAATATGCCATCAACTTTTATCAATTCATCAAGAAGCATTTTCCCTCTCGTATTTGTCCTGATGTTTTGTGGAAAGATCGCTTGAGGAATCTGCAAGGATTCTTCTTTATCCTTATTTCTGAAAATCTGTAGGTTAAGATTGGAGATGTTACAATTAAGATCCCCTACCAAAATGATATGAGGGGTAGGTTCTGCTTCAGTGACTTTCTTTATGTATGTAAATGTAAATGTAATTTGTACTTGTAAAGCGCACTAATACCCCAACTGGGATGTCCTGGCGCTGTAACGCATACCGCTGTGGAACCCTTCCTGGCTTTTCCCTGTGAAATGTCCACTCCTGGGAACCCCCAAGGTGAAGCCAGGCATCCCAGCGCGGTTGGGGCCGTTGTGGAGATTAAGCCAGCTATTGCCCAGAGTTGCATGTATTCAAATTCAAATTCAAATTCAAAAGAAATTTTTTAAAAGTGCATTGTGGCAGGCATCCGGAGGAATGTAAGCATTTATCAGAATCAATGGTTTACCCTTTCCAGCGTTGCCCATGTTAAACAAAGTTATTGCCTGAAAAAGGTTACTAGGGTCTATGTAATAAGCATAACTCCATTTTATCTTATTAGACAACAGGCAAGCCACCCCGCCCCCTGCATGTCCTCTCCTGGATGGGATTGCTCTGACGTCCAACGTAAAGTAATCTTTGTCCAGTAATAAATTCTCTGTGCACCAAGTCTCTTGGAGACAGATCACATTTGCATCTAGTGTGTGTAGAAATTGCAGCTTTTCCCTACTATTCTTTATTCCTGCAGCATACCACGATGTTATTTTTAGTTCATTGCTAAAAGAATGGATGCAGGGGGAGATTATTGCAGGATCTGCTCGACAGGACACCAGGTAACCAATTCCATTGTAGGCTCTCCTCTATGGAGTTCCGTTGGAAGGGGAGAGAGTTGTCTTCCCTTTTTAGAAATACAGATTTTTAAGTCCTCAAATTCTAGAAGGCGATCTCTAGTGACAGAGTCTGCCTGAGTTATCGGGGGCTTGTTATCAAAAACTCTATTTCGTGGTTTCTCTACAAAAGGGATGACATCGATCCCCCTACTTTGCAGACTTTCTGACCATTGGAGTATAAGATTTACAATGATTTTAGAATTAAACCTTACCCTCGCTATATGCCCAACTTCTATTTCAAGGATAGAGACTAAACTTAAGTCACTACTTTGAATGAGTTTCAAACTTTCGATCTCCAAAAAAACATTTGAGGAGAGAAGACCTATTCAATATGAGATCCCTATCAAACAGGGGCAAGAAGTCTAAATGAAATGTATCTATCAATTCCCTTACGCGAACATCATTAGGTAACTTTGATTCTCCTTTACTTTCTTCCATTTCCGGGAACGGCATAGCCAAGGGATTAAGTGCTGATGAAACTAGGCTAGCAGGCGTCTGCTGAGCCGCCATTTTAACACTTGGAGGTCCCTCTGTTACAATAGTATAGGGAACTAACTGGGGGTGTATAGTATTTAGGGGGCAAGCATTATGAATCAACAACGGCCCTAACGTCAGATCTTTGGGCTCTGTGATCACTTGATCTACTTCGACAAGCTGGTTCATATCTTGTGATACATTGTGCAATACCCCCTCGGAAGGGTCCTTTCACATGAGGGTTTCTACATCTTCCTTAAAAAAAATTTCCTTTGCCTCTTTTTTGCAAATCTTCGTTTTGGTTTCAGCTGTTTCCCGCTGTTCTTTTTAAGTTTCCCATTTTTTTCCTTTTTTCCCAAACATGATGAATCCAAGACACACTCTCTCTCCTCATTTGTTTGGGTCTTAAAAAGAGGAAATATCTCCTTATGTATCCTTTTTTCTTGGTCCACCACGATTTTATCTTCTTGAACACACTCATGAGCGCAATCAACTAATAGTGGGTTTAATGAGGAATCAAGAATCTTCTCTACCGTAACCACTATATTCTTTTGCTCAAAGGTTTGGGGTATACCATTGTGGTCAATTGGGATTGAATCACAATTAGAGTTCTCAAACCTGTTCGCCACCACCTTATCAATCTTCACTTCCAATCCTACTTTAATAGAGTCCGTTTCTAAACTAAGTTCCCTCCTCTGTTTGCTATTTAATACTACCTTTAGTATTTGTGTTACGGTTTCCAGCACACAATCTGACCCTCCAACGAATTTTTCAAGTAACTTTAAAATGGAGGATAGCAGATGTTCTAACGATGACAGAGAGTCTGAAACGATTATATCCTTCCTGGTGGTTTGACTAGGTTGGATATCAGTAATATTTAAATCAGGGCTCGTGGAGGTGCGAGACTGTGATAGAGAGTAATTAGATTTATTAGATGGAGTATTACAGAATAATTGAAGTCCTATAGGGGCTGATACTACTGGGGTATTTGCCAATTCTGTAATCTTGCTGGTATCACAGGCGATATATCTCCTATAAAGCTCTAGATCTAAATCCGGAAGGGTGAAATCATTACTACGTACCTCCACAACCGGAGAAGGACCGAGACGGTCTTCTATGATTCCACCGGGGCCAGGTAAGGCTCTATGCACACTCACCTCCACTATTTTAGAAGTAGGTCTAGAGGATACATGGAGGGTTTGAGAACCATTTTGAACCCCAGGGATTAGCATCAAGTGGCTCAGGGGTTCTGGGGGACCTTGAGACCTACCCACCCCGACAGTAAGTGCTTCTTTATCATCTGCCATATCTAATGATTCAACTATTTCAACATAATTGCTGTTCCCAATCACTATTACTCCTCCATCTCCATCACCCTCCCCCTTACTATTTACAATATTTTATCCCACTAGGGGGACTCTGTCCTTTCCCCTTTCCCATAAACTATAAAGTTGGCATTGTCCTTTTAACAACATACCAGGAACATCTTTGTTACGTAGGGGATTAGATTTAGTCTTTGAACAAGTCCTTCCTACCAGTAACCGCCCAGACCTGAGCTTTTTCGCTGTCATTATGTTTAGTGGTTATTTAAGATAAAAACACCGGATACTAGAATAAGTGTCACAAACGAGAATACAATGAAAAAGAACCGATGAATAGTCAATTGGACATAAAGAGTGCCCAAAGCTACGATAATGTTCGACCACAAAACAAAGGCACTGTGGGGGGACGCCGCTTGGAAGTGGGAGCGCTAGAAAGCAGGAACTGGTGCCAGTGCCAATACCGCCACTTCTTCTCTCTCCTCGTATCGTTTGTTGGCGTTTCACTGCGTCTCAGTCCTCTCCGCTACTTTCCGCTGCACGCTTTCCTGCTGCCTTGTCCCAGTGTCTTGTGCCTCGTGCCTCACCGGACATCACCAGATCGTGCCTCGTGTGCACAACAGGGCACCACACTCCGTGCACTACACTGTTTCAGCCTCTCGCTGTGCTCACTGAGCTCACTGCTCCTCACTGCTCCTCCGCTGCTACTACTCCTGGAGATCTCATGACGCACACCTCCAGAAGAGGCAGGTGAGACAGGGAGCATAATGCAGTCTCACAAAACCCTGCCGCCTGTCTCCTGCCTCCTGCCTCCTGCCTCCAGCCGCCTGCCTCATGAACAACTCAGGCACAACTTCGTGCACACAATGCGGGCAGGCGCTAGCCCCCACACTAGCCCCCACGCTAGCCCCCTCGCACCTTGGACTCTCCAACTTGCCAACTCGCCAGCCGCTCCTCACCTAGCACTGAACGATAGCGGCAACTCCGAACAGGATCGTCCAACCAGCCGCGGCGCGGGCCGAAGTAATGAGGAGAGGGTGCGAGGGCCAAATCACGCCAGTACTTTTGTTTCGCTCTCGGCTTCACGGCCCGGCTTCGTGGCCTCGCGTACAGTTGAGGATCGGGTGAGGCGAATGTTGAAGGACGGCTGGCTAGGAGAGGGTGAGGGTGGGGAGAGAGGCTTACACACAGGCTGCTGCTTCACTTTGCTTCACTCTGCCTCGGCTCGACTCGGGAGCAGCATGATACAGTATTTCGACAGTCTACACTTCGCTGGATGACAGAAGAATCTCTTTTGGAGTAAAGGAGTTACTCCCCTACAGCAGCAGGCACCTAGATGCATCTGACTGGTTTGCATCTCCCAAGCTCCTGAGGACTCCGAAGATTTCTGCAAAACAGGAGGTGGGTTCTAGAGCGTCCCTGAGCTTGATATGCCCTCTTAGCAATCCTGAGACCAGTATCCCTCGTGGGGACCGTGCAACCTGAACACCTGTGCACTGTGTACTTTTGCTGCAGCATATGCTTTTTGGAAATCCCTGAGGCTGTGCCTTTTTCACTATATGTAGTCCCGACCCGACAAGGGTCACTTTGATTTTCCTTGGCCTTCCCTGGTTTCTCCAGGTGTGCCCAGACTCCCCATAGGTTGGAGAGTCTCCTGGGCCTTGCTGGTCCACACCCTAACCTGTTTCCTCTGCCCATGTGGGTTGCCTTTGCCAAGGCTTGTTGGTGTTCAATCCAGACACTGACCCCTCAGCACTCGACATCTTTCATGGGACAGCTCACCTCCGGATTTTGGTCATCATAGAAACCTCCTGGTCCCCGCAGCTGCAGAGTCAAGCATCCAATCTTCACACCTGAAGCACCCGACATCGGTGGGCATTCGTCTATCGAGCCCCTGGTCACCCTGAAGTGACCCAGACTTTATCCCCTCCACTTTCAGGTTCTTCTCACCTCATATCCAGGCTTGGATTCCACTGGACACTTTTCATCTTCTTGGCAGCAGCACTTCTTCGCATCACGCTATTGAAAACAACGAGGGTTTCCAACACCACTTGACCCGTATTAACCTGGCTCCTTTGGGATAGGTAACACGGGTACCTCAGTACTCACAAGGATGCTGGCCTCAGAACCTACTATGTTCCAAAGGGTTTGTTTGAAGTCCTCTCCAAAGTGTCTTTAAACTGTAATTTTCTAACTGACTTTCTCATAGAGTTGTACGGAGCACGAGTCTGTGTTCCCACACTGCACCCTTCCTCCGTGGGCTCCCTTTGTCACTCCTTTGGGTAGTTCCTTGAGATCCCAGCGATTCTACAGGCTCTAGGCCCTGTGTCTAGTGATGTCATTGTTGTTATACCATTTATTTAGTATATGGTTCGGTCTCCCCCTGGAGCCCGCTGTGTATTGTGCTGTTTACTGATGTTCTATTGATTAAGTATTGTGTGCCTTATGTTCTAATCTCATATAGAGATTTGCAGAGAGTGTTTAGTAATAAATACATATTTTTTATGTAACACTTATGTGGTTCTCCTTTCATTTGATCACTAAGGAGGTTCTCTTCTGGTAAAATAAGCTGCTTTACATTCCTTCAAGACTTAGCCTGAAGGCTGCTCTACATAGCTGCCACTGGGATAGCTTTCTATAAAGGTTATCTATGACCAAATCACCATGAGGGTCTTTCGAACTGATGCAAGTTGCCCACTTTAATTAGTGGACAGCATATACCAGGCCAACGTCTCACACAAACCTGTTGAAATATGTGGATGTTCTGATGCCTTAAGTATTCATGTTCCCAATCAAATAATGTTAGTGAACTTTCCGCTTAGGTTTGATAATTGCTGTGCTGGCTTGCACTGCAGTAACTATAACTCACTCACCCGCCATGCACAGTGTTGTCATGAATGATATCATTTCAGATGTTGCTGTGATGTTACTAGTGATGTCATAAAACATGTCATGAGTGATGGGATATGGGAGGTAATTAGCAGTGCATGGTGAGGGTGTGAGTAATAGTTACTTTAGGGTACGAGTTACAGTTACGTTAGATAACTACAACTGGTGAATTTCAGTGTTTCTATTAGTTTAAAAACAGTATGTTTTAATTGACATTTTGACCTAACTATAACATCCCTTTAACCTTTAGTTATTCAGCAAATTCCTTAGACTTTTTCATTATGTCACACAAGATATATTACAATTCCTAACTATGATGCCACTTTAAAATTGTTTTTTCAATGACTTTCTAGGTTTATTAGTAATATTTTATTACTATACAGTATCCCAACCTCATGGCTCACGACCAAAGGTCATACACAGGGTAAGGTTGGCTGCAGTGCCTGGCCTATGGCGTGACCCTGCATCCAACGCCCTGCAGGCAGTCAACCTGCACCACGCATCGCTTTCAGCCATCTGTGGTGCTGGATTGGGCATAGGGCCTAGCCTGTGGCAAGGTCCTGCATTCAGCCAATGGCCCTGTGGACCAAATCTCCATGGCCCAACTTCATTTAACGGTGATTAGTCGTGCAGCGCTCTTCGGCATGCCTTGGAAGACCTCAGGACCCCATCCCCCAGAACAAACATTCATTAAAAGGGGAGGGAGCATGTGGCCCCCTCCCTGAGCAGTCACCCTTTACCCGATCTGCTGGGGGCATATTCTTTTTTAAGGAGGGGGGTACACAACCTCCTCCCCAAACATTTACAGGTCCTGGGGATCCCATCCCCCTTAGCCCTATTGCCCACCTGTAGGTAGCCAAACCCACGCTGTGCACGGCCTTTGGCCATGCGAGGCATGGGGTTGGCCGCAGGCGATGCCCTACACCCAACCCCCGGCAGGAAGCTGACCCTAGACTGTTCACGACCATCAGCCATGTATGGCATGGGGTTCGCTGCAGGGTCTGGCCGCATAACCCACATTCCTAAGGCACTTCAGACTGTAGGGATCCCACCCCCTGTGGCCTTTTTTTTTTTAAAGGGACAGGGGCACATGTCTCCTCTAAGCCACTTCAGGCCCACGGGACCCAATCCCACCGACCCCTCTCCTGGTTGCTTTATAGGAGGGACTCACTGCACCCCTTCCTGAGCCAATATTGGCCTGAGTATCCCATCATCTGGGGCCAAAGCATGTATTTTAAGAGGAGTGGGATCACAGTCCCCCAACCCTGAGCCATAGTAGGCCCCAAGGACCTCATGCCCGAGTCTCAAACTTAAATGAAGGAGAAGGGGGCATGTGCACCCCCTTTCCAGAGCCTATAGTGGCCCAGGGAACTCATCCCTTGGCACTGTGGTGCTCGTTGGTGGGTGCCCTAGGTGTTCACTTGGGGCACCCTCCAGACAGTAAGCTGGGGGCAGCTGCGGGTGCCATGGAGCCTCACTGCCCCAGCCAGCTCCTTGCATGCACCCATCCTGGCTGCTGAGGGAGCTTGCATTGCTCTCGCCCCGTTGAGAGAACTAGTTTTTGTTTGTTCTCACCGGGCAAGAGCAATGTGTGTTACCCTGCCTGCAGTAGCACATTCCTATGGGCAGGGAAAACATGTCTGCTCCCACCCAGTGGGACCTTTAAAAAGGTTTGGCTAGGTAGAAGCAGACATAGGTTTCCCTGCACACGTTATTGCCTGCAGGGAAACTAGGGTGTACCAGGGAAGGGCTCACCGGGTCATAGTAATTTGGCAAGCCACATGGGATGGGCTCCCCAGGGCCTCTACAGGCTCAGGAAGGGGGCTGAATGCCTCCTCCCCTCGAAGGTTCATTCAGCCCCGTGGGATGGGGTCCCCAGGACTATTAAGGCTCAGGAGGGGAGCCCCACACCCCTAACTCTTTTACTGGAATTGGGACCAAGGGGATGGGGTCCCTGCTGCTATGGTGGATGGGGATTGCGGCTGCACGTCCCCTCCCCTCACTTTACATGACAGCTCTAGGGGATGGGATCCACATGCCCCTCTCTCCAAAAGAATGTCTTATGCCACTCCCTGAGCACTGCTCCACCCCACAGGGTTGTTTTATAGTACCATGGGCTCCTTTTTTTAATTTGCCGCAGGTTTTGGGGTTCCTCTGTGAATTTGCAGCAAATTAAAAAATAACACATTTTTGGCCTCAGGCAGGGTCCCACTGGGACCCCTCCCCCAGCCAGGCCTTGGGGTTCAGGGTAGCCCTACCCTGCCCCTGGTGTATTTTTTTATCTTTTTTTAGGATTCTGGATTGAGTGCCAAGTCCTACAAAGGCTGCCACCACATCCTCATTGATGTGGTGGCAGCCAATTAAATATCAGCATGAGATCTGTTGGGTCCACAGAGCCTCCGCAATATGATATATACAATTGTTTTGGGCCTTAATTAATTGAAAACGATATATACTAAATCACAAATAGCACTCTTTCTGACCAAGGTAAAGCTTTCTGCTAAATATGATGTAAATCTGTTCAGCCGTTCCTATGGAAAAATGCACGGGGAAAATATGTTTCGGGCCACCCCTTTTTCCTAGCCCCCACTTGATGGATCACCCCGAAACTTTCCAGGAAGGAGCTATGGTGGAAGAAAATGTTTGGAGGAAGGTTTTCTGAAGAATCGTCAAAGTCGCCAAAATTATTAGTAAACCAAAAAACACTTTTTCTATGGAATCATGATCCTACCTATAACTACCCAAGAGGGCTCAGGGGTTAATAGCTATTCTTCTGTGGAGAATTTTGCCAAAGACAATGCTAAAAATAGGAAGATAAGAAGATAAATTAAATCAAACTTTGAGAGAATGTATTGCCAAGTTAATTTATTTCACTGAGAAACAGTGAGAAAATACTATTAAAGAAATTGAACACATTAAAAGATAAATGTACATGCTGATTTGTGAATTGTCCAGAAAACATTAAGAGCTTAGCAACCTAGATATAGATTAAAAAAATGTCTGTGATGAACAGGAATATAAACAAGGTTGTGTGTATACTTCTGCTAAGACATTTGACTTAAAAAAGCCCCCCTTTGAACTAGTTTATTAGCAAACTGGGGTAATGATGGTATATCGGTGTAAGTTAGTTTCCGGATGCAGGCTTTGAGGCTTAAAAATGTATACAAATCCAGATTGGATAGGTATTATGTATGTTGAAAGTTTGCAAAAGATAACAGGAATTTGTTTGATCCTAATTGGTTGATGGTGACAAGAGGTCACATGGAGGGTTGGTTTCCAAAGTTCTTAACATAGAAATAGAGCTCAATCTTGATTAAGTTTGCATTTTTGTAAGAAGTTGGTCTGGTATATGCTGTCCACTAATTACAGTGGGCACCTTGCACCAGTCCAAACAACCCTTATGGGGATTAGGTTAAAGATAACTTTTATAGAAAGCTAACCAAGTGGTAGATGTGGAGAGCAGCCATCAGGGGCGCACAGTCTAAATATCGATTCCTAAATATCGACCTACAGAAATATCGAGTTGGAAATTTCGAAGGTACAGAATATCGAGGTCAAGAATATCGTTGGACAGAATATCGACCATAAGATAAGTAATATCAATTTGTTTTATATCAATGTAAGTAATATCGAAGGTAGTAATATCCATATGAAATATATCGATGTTACTAATCTCAATGTTACTAATATCGATATTTGTATTATTGTTATGTATTTTATTATGTATTTAATATGTATGTGTTATTTGTTTTTTGTTAAGTATTTTACTTGTTTTAAATTATATGTGTACTATTTGCATATATTAATAATGTAATTTTAAGTCAATTTTATGTTTTAGTACCGGAGCGGGTTATGGGTTTATAGGGGAATAGGGTGGGAAGTAATTTAATTATACTAAATGAATTATCAATTTTTAGGAACTATTAATTAATTTTAATTAATGTTTGCGTTTAAGTTCTGTAGCGGGTTGTGGGTTTATAGGGGAATTGGGTGGGAAGTAATTTAATTGTAATTATGTAATGATTTATTTTTATTTATTGGTATTGATAATTATTTTATTTTTAATTAATTATTAATTGGCAATTAATTATTTTAATTGTAATTAATTTTTTCAATTGGTAATTAATGTTTGTAATTGGTAATACATTTTTTAACTGGTAATTATCTTTTTTGATTGGCAGTTAATTTTTTTAATTGCCCATTAATATTTTTAATTGGTCATTAATTTTTATTAATTGGAAATATTTTTTTATTAATTGATAATTAATGTTTCATAACAAGTATTTTTTGGTGTAAAAAATATTTGTATTGTTTATATTTTTATATTTCTAATCGATTCTTAATAATTAATATGTTTTTTGTTATGAAAAATATTTCATTGTTCAATATTTATTATTTGGTAACTAATATTTATTAATTCTTATTTGAATTTGAATTTAAAAGTATTTATTAAGCGCACGACTACCAGTCGGTTTCTTGGCGCTAGAAGACGCAGACCCTAGGAAACGGAGGAGCAGATGCAAAGAGGAAAAGGCTTGCAGAAAAAGAAAAGTTTTGAGTGCCCCGCGGAACTTAAGGTAGCAGCCAGCAGATCTTATGTGGGGAGGGAGGGTGTTCCAAAAGGTTAGAGCCAGAACAGCAAATTTCATCCCTCCCGATTTGTTCTTCTTAAACCGTGGTACAAAGAGAAGAGACTGAGAGGATGAACGTAGCTCTCTGCAGGGAGTGTAGGCCTGGATTTCAGAATTGATAAAAGCTGGGGCAGTCCCAGCACGGGCCTGAAAAGCTGTACAATCCAGCTTGAAAAGGGCACGTTCTTTAATGGGGAGCCAGTGCAGGGCCTTAAGAAGTGGGGTCACATGATGAGACTTGGATAGACCATAAACGAGAGGGGCAGCCTGATTCTGGAACAGTTGGAGGAGTCGGAGGGCATAGGCAGGAATGCCATTGTACAGAATGTTGCCATAGTCCAGGTGCGAAAGAACCAACGCCATGAGAATGAGTTTCAGGGCTGGGAAGGAAAAGAACCGGGAGATCTTCCGAATAGTGCGAAGAGTGAAGAAGCAGGATGAGACTACGGTGCTAATCTGGGAGTGCAGTGTGAGATGTTGGTTCAGCGTGATCCCTAGTGTTTTAGCTGAAGGGGAAGGTGACGGAGGGGGACCAAGGGAAGGGGGCCAAAAAGCGGGGGTCCAGGGACTGCGATAACCTCTGGTGAGAACTAGCTCGGTTTTATCCGGTTCAATTTAAGATGGTTGTAGTTCATCCAGTCCCTGATGAAGATCATGACTGATTGACAATTGTGAATAGAACCAGGGGAGTGTGAAAGATTGAAAATAAGTTGGAGGTCATCGGCATAGTTGAAGACCGTGACCTCCATATGCTGTAAATCAAAAATAAGAGGGAAGATGTACAGATTGAACAAAAGAGGGGAAAAGGAAGAGCCCTGAGGAACACCGCACTGCACCTTGCGAGGGGGAGCAGAGAAATCACCGAGAGATTATTTATTGGTATTTGTTGTTAATTTATTGTTAATTAATTATTCAATTGTAATTATGTTTTTAATAATTATTAATGGGTATTTGTAAATGATGTAGAGTTATTTAAAAATTAAATTAATAATTTTGAATACAAACATTATTTATAAGTATGTTATATTTAACTTATACGCTATCCAACGCTTTCCCTACTGTTGCACTCACTGGAGTGGGAATAGTAATTTTTTCCCCTACGCTATCCAACGCTTCCCCTACTGTTGCACTCACTGGAGTGGGAATAGTAATTTTTTCCACCCTACGCTATCCAACGCTTTCCCTACTGTTGCACTCTCTCGAGTGGGAATAGTAATTTTTACCCCTATGCTATCCAACGCTTTCGCTACTGTTGCACTCTCTGAAGTGGGAATAGTAGTTTTTACTCCTACGCTATCCAACGCTTTCCCTACTGTTGCACACTCTGGAGTGGGAATAGTATTTTTTACCCCTACGCTATCCAACGCTTTCCTTACTGTTGCACTCTCTGAAGTGGGAATAGTAATTTTTACCCCAACGCTATCCAACACTTTCCCTACTGTTGCACTCTCTGGAGTGGGAATAGTAATTTTTTCCACCCTACGCTATCCAACGCTTTCCCTACTGTTGCACTCTCTCGAGTGGGAATAGTAATTTTTACCCCTATGCTATCCAACGCTTTCGCTACTGTTGCACTCTCTGAAGTGGGAATAGTAGTTTTTACTCCTACGCTATCCAACGCTTTCCCTACTGTTGCACACTCTGGAGTGGGAATAGTATTTTTTACCCCTACGCTATGCAACGCTTTCCTTACTGTTGCACTCTCTGAAGTGGGAATAGTAATTTTTACCCCAACGCTATCCAACACTTTCCCTACTGTTGCACTCTCTGGAGTGGGAATAGTAATTTTTTCCACCCTACGCTATCCAACGCTTTCCCTACTGTTGCACTCTCTCGAGTGGGAATAGTAATTTTTACCCCTATGCTATCCAACGCTTTCGCTACTGTTGCACTCTCTGAAGTGGGAATAGTAGTTTTTACTCCTACGCTATCCAACGCTTTCCCTACTGTTGCACACTCTGGAGTGGGAATAGTATTTTTTACCCCTATGCTATCCAACGCTTTCCTTACTGTTGCACTCTCTGAAGTGGGAATAGTAATTTTTACCCCAACGCTATCCAACACTTTCCCTACTGTTGCACTCTCTGGAGTGGGAATAGCAATTGTTACCCCTACGCTATCCAACGCTTTCCCTACTGTTGCACTCTCTGGAGTGGGAATAGGTATTTTTACCCCTACACTAGCCAACGCTTTCCCTATTGTTGTACTCTCTGGAGTTGGAACAGTAATTTGTACCCCTACGCTATCCAACGCTTTCCCTACTGTTGCACCCTCTGGAGTGGGAACAGTAATTTTTACCCCTACGCTGTCCAATGTTTTCCCTACTGTTTCACTCTCTGGAGTTGGAATAGTAATTTTTACCCCTTCGCTATCCAATGCTTTCCCTACTGTTGCATTTTCTGGAGTGGGAATAGTAATTTCAAGTCCTACGCTATCCAACGTTTCATTACTGTAGTTTTTTTGGGACTTTGAATAGTAATTTACTTTATTTTACCATTTTTTTTTAACAGGAAAAAAATGATATTTTTAATTACCATATTTTTAACATCGATATTTTGGTTTGGATTTTATTGTACTTACCATGTTGTAGAGAGGATGTCGATATTCTTGCCTTCGATATTCCTGCCTCAGTATTTCTGTAGGTCGATATTTTCTATGTCGATATTTTGTCAGTGATTCGCCTTCAGGCTAAAGGGGCGATTCCGATTTTGGCCGGAAGGGCTCCAAACGATGGTCGGAGCCCTTCCGACCGACCAGGAATGTGTGGCCCGGATTCCTTTCCGACCGAGCCATTCTGATGGGCTCGGTCAGAAAGGAATCTGACTCGGATTTCTGGATTGCAGAGGACAGGCTCGGAGAGCCTGTCCGCAGTCCGGAAATCCCTCAGTACTCCCCCAGTTGCTGTTTTACAACCGAGGGAGTACGATGGCAGCTTTTCACTGCCTTTTCGTGCCAGTGTGTCCGGCACGAAAAGGCTGTCGGAAGCTGGCTTTGGGGGCCCCCAGAAGGGCCTCCATGGGTGTGATGCTGCTGGATGGCGGCCTGGGGGCACCATAGGTGCCCCTCCGTTGATCTCTGCACCCAGTGGCAGGCACCTTGGGGTTCCGGCCACAGGGTGCAGGGATGAACTGCACCCCTGCTTTCAGCAATGCAGGCATGCATTCTGCTTCGAATGCATGCTTGTATTGCAAAGTATACGAATGCGACCGAACCCTGTTCGGTCGCATCGTACTAGCAGGGCTGTACCCGACAACAGCAGGTTGGTCGGTTACAGCTCCTGGCCGATGTCGGACGGACTCAGGTCCGTTTGACATCGGAATCAGCCCCTTAGTCATGAAGGAATGTTAAGCAGCTCGTATTACCAGAATGTGATCTTATATATTGGCTAAATGAAAGGGAAACCACACAGTAGTTATAAAAATATGTATTTATTAATATAACACTTTTTCATCCTCTACACAAGGATACAACACAAATCAAAATATACTCTAGCAAAGAAACAACCATAAGCAACACAATACACAGTGAGCTGCAGGGGAGACCAAACCATATACTAAAATAGTGGTATGAGTACCACGACTCGAGTCAAGACAATGTCTAGTATTTGTAGAATTTCAGGGACCCCAAGGAACCACCCATGGTGAGTACGTAGGGACCACACAGAGAACACAACTGCATGCTCGATACAACTCTGTGGGAGAGTCGAGTTTGAAAATGTAAAGATTAAGGACCCTTCCCAGTGGATTATGAGGAAACCCCTTGGAACTTATAATGTTGGAGAGCCACCCCACCTGTGGATACTGTAGTACCAGAGTTACCTGTCCATGGGTAGCTGGGTGCATAGGTTTGAAGTGGTGTCAGAAACCGTCATTGTTCTTTATGGAGGACCTCAAACAAATGCCACTGCTGGAATGAAGCAGAATGGTCGGTGGAATCCACACCTTGATTCTTGAAGAAAGGAACCTGAAAGCAGATGGGACAGAGTCTGGGTCACTTAGGAGTGATCGGGGGCTCGGGAGACGAATGCCCACCGATGTCAGGTGCTTCAGAGGCGATGAAGGGGTTCTTGACTCTTCAGCTGCAGGGACCAAGAGATGTGTAGGATGACCAGGAGCGGGATGTGAGCTGTCCCATGAATGATGTTGAGTGCTGAGGGGTTGGCGTTCGGCGGGAGCACCAACAAGCCTTGGCATGGGCAACCCACGAAGATGGTCAAGATTGGTTTTGGTCTGTCCCAGCAAGGACCAGGAGACTCACCACAGCAAGGGGGAGTCAGGGCAAGCCTGGAGCAACCAGGGAACTCCAATAAAAGCAGTGTTGACCCTCAAGAAGACCCAAAGGCCGGAGGCACAGCAGTCGCATGGGGGCCTCAGGCAGTTTCACAAGACAACAGCTGACAGGGCACAGAGTGCAAGGAGGCCCTATTCCTTTGTAGAAAATGTGCGCAGAGGTCGGGGCTAAAGGTAGCCCAATGCACAAAGTTGTTGCACGCGAACAAGCATATGCAGTTGCAAATAAACTTGGTACACAGTGGTAAGGGTTATGCAGTCCCCACGAGGGATACTGGCCTCAAACTTGGTGAGAGAGCAGCTCATTCTAGAAGACTTTTGGAACCCACCTCCTGTGTTGCTGGAGCCTTTGGAGTCTGCAGGAGCTCAGGATCAGCAGACCAGTCAGATGTGTTACGGTGCCTGTGAATGCGGGGGAGTAACTCCTATACCCCAAAGGAGATTCTTCAGTTGTCTTGGAGTTCCACAGGTTCCTGCACAGATACAAACAAGGCTTTGGATTGAGAGGGAGATGAAGTCTGGCCCAGTCGAGGTCAAGCAAAGTTCAGTGTGTCCAGAAGGTTGAAGGTCAGTGGTTTCTTGTTCAGAATCTTGTCCACGTAAAATCTAATGTACTGTAGTCAGGAATCCCTTTTTTATACCCACGAGAGAGGGGTGGACAGATTCAGGGGATACTCCTAAGGGAGGGTCTGGACAGTGGGGAGGATACTCCCATGTCTTTTGTCCAGTTTTGCACCAGAGCAGGAGCCAAGGCATTCCTGAACTTGTTTGAGCTGGACTATACACAAGTAGACCAAATGTGCCCCTCATGCAGACATTCTGGCACTTGGACAGTGCACCCACCCATCCCCAATATACTAAATCCTGTCTGGAAGGTGGTCACACCTCCCTGGCAAAAGGATTCCTATTGTTCTGCCTTCCCCTGCTCAAGCTTGGCTCAGCAGCAGGAGGGCAGAAATGTGTCTCTGGCTGGCAGAAACCATTTTGTGCTGTCCGGGTCGAGAAGGCTGGTACCGGTAAAATCAGGGACCCAATGAAGCTTGCTTCAGAAGGGGGGAATCATACCTCCCACACGAGTTACTGGTGTGGAGGTATGATTCCAAGGTGTTTGATAGCAAACACAACATATTTTGTTGCAGCCGTTTTTGAGCAAACATTTTACTCGAACATATAATGCACCTCTGCCTATATGTCTGGCTGTGTCACAGACAACCCGGGAGAATGGTCTCCGAAGGCTGCAGAGGGGCTCTGCTCATGCAGGGGAACCCTTTCACTTAAAACCCAGCACCCTGCCTTCAGGACTGACATGGTCTGCTATAGTGGTGACTGATAGGTTTTAAGTGTAGTGACATATAGAAATAGTAAACCTATATCTTTCGTAAGTGGTGCAAGCACCAGCTTACACAGGATGCAATGGCAGTCCGGCAGTTCCATTTTGCATGGCCTCTCATGGGTGGCATAATACATGCTTCAGCCCAGGGGAGGCCTTTGGGATACCTATGCCCTGGGCACATGTGTACCATATACTAGGGACTGATAAGGGTACCCCAGTATCCAATCTGGAGTGTACCTAAGTACATAACACAACCAATTTAGGGAGAAAGCAGATAGACTGGGGTCCTGATTAGCAGGATCCCAGTCAGACTAGTCAAAAAACAACAACACACCAGGAAAAAAGTGCGGGTAGCCATGCAGTCAGTTTCTACCTTCCTGCAATAATTATGTCTGTTTTTAATTTACGAGGGTAGTTTAGCATTTTTTATCTCTTGACCAGGTGGTTCAAGTCCATGGTGTTTAATGATACTACTTTTAGTGCTGGTGGTGGTTTATGTTTCATGCCTTAATAATGTATTTGTGTAGTGTCCTAATATCTCAGTTTATTGAAAGAAGTGTCTTGCAGGATCAAATGACCACCAAATTGGTAGGGGTGTTCCTGTTATGCAGATCTCAGTAGAGGATTTTTTATCATTCCCGTCATAGTATGTTTGTGTATTGTGCTGAGTTTTGAAGCAAGATCACACCTGTAAACTCATTGTTGTAACTGCGGTGACTGCAGTGTTAATGAGGTGAACTTTACAAATTATAAAAGAATACATACAAATACAAATAAGCAAAAAGCAGACCTTGGTAGCCCTCCTAGTCTGCCACCCTCCCCGTCCCTGTTCTCACCCTATTCCCCATTTGTCATTTTAGAACGTGGCGATCAAGGGGGATGCATCTTTCACCGATAGTGATAGAGTTGTTGTAGGCAGATGTGTACTCTATATTACTAATGACTTATAATGCAATGGTGAGGACATTTGCGTATTGATGTGGCTGAAATGACCATGTCAGTTAATCCTACAGAGTGGAAAGGGGATTATGATTCCAATATGAGGTTTGTATCTAGAGTTGAAGTGATGTGTGGACACAAAATATCCAACCTTTAAATACGTACCGGGAGAGCTGCTTAGCTGTCGCTGTTTCGTAGACGAGGTATGAATACCTGTAATTGCCTTTGGTTGCCTGGGTGCAAGTAAGTGAAGGTGATCTACCGTACACTCAGGTAATGCTGATGGTAACCCTAATTGAAATATAGCGTTGTTTCTCTCTCTTGTTTGAAGTATAGAAACTACTTGTAAGTTGTGGTTGTGCCAGATTTGTGAGTTTTGTCAAGTATCTGTCCAGGCTTTGATTAGCAAATAATATAAAACCATTCCTAACATACTAGCATTTTGTAAGGCCATTTTGTGAACCCATGGGCCTTTTTAAAAACTGTGGCCACTGATTGCTATTTCACGAAATTCATATATTAACAGTCTTATCACCAAACTGTTACCAAACAGTTTGTGGTCATAATAATACATTAAGAACCTTATGTCGTAAGATCAATAGTAGTTTTGAAACCCACTATAATTTTCCCATTATTTAACCTGTGACAGAGATCCAGTAATATAGAGGCAAGTGCAGCTGGAAAGATTTGAAAGTACCTCTAACTAGATGACTCTGTCTAACCGATCAATTCAAACATTAAGATTACCAAACCTGGTAGGTCAACTTTTTTGTGTTTCTGTTGTTGTTTTTGGATGCGAGGTGTCCATCTTGGCTTCCTCATTTTCATTTAAACATTTTTGAAGATCTCTATGGTCATTAATGATTTGAGTTTCACCATCTATGTTTATCCTGATTCTTGTAGGACCAACAAAGGAGAACATGATGTTTTTTATTACAAAATCTTCGCCGTAGCTTAAGAAAATCCTTTCTAGTGTCCACAGTTCTTTTAGAGAAGTCTTTTGAAATGTAGATTGTGTTGCTGTTCTATTCAATGGATGTGCTCTTCCTCATGTAGACCATAGGATCCACTTGACAAACTAATATCCCAAAGGCTTACATACAATTGGACTGGGTTTCTCGAAAAGTGAGGGCTTGAAGGGGGGAACTCAGTACGCTCTTTCCATTTCTTAGTCTTGGTTGAAGCGAATCCCTGCTGCTTTTGAGAGCCATGTTTCTAAAAATGTAGCGCATGAGCCTGTACTATCCTCTGCCCCTTCTGCGACCCCAAATATGCAGAGGTTCCCTCTCCTGTTGCGGTCCTTCATTTCTGATATTTGTCTATGTAAGTTTTCTGAGCTAGACATTAGATGAATGATATATTTTTTTGCTATTGTGTCGAAGTCTTCAAAATTGCTTAGTCTTTCTTCCATTTCTGTTACTCTGGTATTTATTTTCCTTATGTACGATCTGATTACTGCAATATCATTTTGTATAGCATCCCTATTAGACTTTGTTGACTTGGCTAAGGTGTGTACTTCTGCCAACTCATTTAGTATTTGTGTGCATTGTAGCATTAACATCTGTTTTCCCTTTGATTGGGGATTCCTAAGTAGGCGGATCAGGTTTAGGCCTCTTATGCGTTGATTTAAAGTCTTTTTCTGCCATGGTCAGGTACAAAGATGGTACCTCCTCTCCAGCTGTCGCTTTCAATGCTGTATTTACAACAAGGGGTGGTGATGGACAGAGTCTCTGAATTAAGCAGAGTACTCTCACCCAGTCAAGAGATCAGGGCTAGATCCAACACCGTTTTTTAGCTCATTGCACCATCCCAGTTTCAGAACCCGGCTGTATGCAAATTAGTCTGTCCCTGGCCCAGTGCATCATGGGAACAGGGCAGACCAGACTACAACAGCCAATTCTTACACTGGGAAGGAAACAAGCTTCCGGGGACCGGTTTCTGCCATTTCAGGCGTCTTCGGCCCGGCTTGCTTGAATCCTGATGGTGCAATGAGCAAGGGACTCACATCTGAGTATACCCTTCCACGCTTAGGGTGGACAAAATTATTTACAACAAGGGGTGGTGATGGACAGAGTCTCTGAATTAAGCAGAGTACTCTCACCCAGTCAAGAGATCAGGGCTAGATCCAACACCGTTTTTTAGCTCATTGCACCATCCCAGTTTCAGAACCCGGCTGTATGCAAATTAGTCTGTCCCTGGCCCAGTGCATCATGGGAACAGGGCAGACCAGACTACAACAGCCAATTCTTACACTGGGAAGGAAACAAGCTTCCGGGGACCGGTTTCTGCCATTTCAGGCGTCTTCGGCCCGGCTTGCTTGAATCCTGATGGTGCAATGAGCAAGGGACTCACATCTGAGTATACCCTTCCACGCTTAGGGTGGACAAAATTATTTACAACAAGGGGTGGTGATGGACAGAGTCTCTGAATTAAGCAGAGTACTCTCACCCAGTCAAGAGATCAGGGCTAGATCCAACACCGTTTTTTAGCTCATTGCACCATCCCAGTTTCAGAACCCGGCTGTATGCAAATTAGTCTGTCCCTGGCCCAGTGCATCATGGGAACAGGGCAGACCAGACTACAACAGCCAATTCTTACACTGGGAAGGAAACAAGCTTCCGGGGACCGGTTTCTGCCATTTCAGGCGTCTTCGGCCCGGCTTGCTTGAATCCTGATGGTGCAATGAGCAAGGGACTCACATCTGAGTATACCCTTCCACGCTTAGGGTGGACAAAATTATTTGCAACAAGGGGTGGTGATGGACAGAGTCTCTGAATTAAGCAGAGTACTCTCACCCAGTCAAGAGATCAGGGCTAGATCCAACACCGTTTTTTAGCTCATTGCACCATCCCAGTTTCAGAACCCGGCTGTATGCAAATTAGTCTGTCCTGGCCCAGTGCATCATGGGAACAGGGCAGACCAGACTACAACAGCCAATTCTTACACTGGGAAGGAAACAAGCTTCCGGGGACCGGTTTCTGCCATTTCAGGCGTCTTCGGCCCGGCTTGCTTGAATCCTGATGGTGCAATGAGCAAGGGACTCACATCTGAGTATACCCTTCCACGCTTAGGGTGGACAAAATTATTTACAACAAGGGGTGGTGATGGACAGAGTCTCTGAATTAAGCAGAGTACTCTCACCCAGTCAAGAGATCAGGGCTAGATCCAACACCGTTTTTTAGCTCATTGCACCATCCCAGTTTCAGAACCCAGCTGTATGCAAATTAGTCTGTCCCTGGCCCAGTGCATCATGGGAACAGGGCAGACCAGACTACAACAGCCAATTCTTACACTGGGAAGGAAACAAGCTTCCGGGGACCGGTTTCTGCCATTTCAGGCGTCTTCGGCCCGGCTTGCTTGAATCCTGATGGTGCAATGAGCAAGGGACTCACATCTGAGTATACCCTTCCACGCTTAGGGTGGACAAAATTATTTACAACAAGGGGTGGTGATGGACAGAGTCTCTGAATTAAGCAGAGTACTCTCACCCAGTCAAGAGATCAGGGCTAGATCCAACACCGTTTTTTAGCTCATTGCACCATCCCAGTTTCAGAACCCGGCTGTATGCAAATTAGTCTGTCCCTGGCCCAGTGCATCATGGGAAGAGGGCAGACCAGACTACAACAGCCAATTCTTACACTGGGAAGGAAACAAGCTTCCGGGGACCGGTTTCTGCCATTTCAGGCGTCTTCGGCCCGGCTTGCTTGAATCCTGATGGTGCAATGAGCAAGGGACTCACATCTGAGTATACCCTTCCACGCTTAGGGTGGACAAAATTATTTACAACAAGGGGTGGTGATGGACAGAGTCTCTGAATTAAGCAGAGTACTCTCACCCAGTCAAGAGATCAGGGCTAGATCCAACACCGTTTTTTAGCTCATTGCACCATCCCAGTTTCAGAACCCGGCTGTATGCAAATTAGTCTGTCCCTGGCCCAGTGCATCATGGGAACAGGGCAGACCAGACTACAACAGCCAATTCTTACACTGGGAAGGAAACAAGCTTCCGGGGACCGGTTTCTGCCATTTCAGGCGTCTTCGGCCCGGCTTGCTTGAATCCTGATGGTGCAATGAGCAAGGGACTCACATCTGAGTATACCCTTCCACGCTTAGGGTGGACAAAATTATTTACAACAAGGGGTGGTGATGGACAGAGTCTCTGAATTAAGCAGAGTACTCTCACCCAGTCAAGAGATCAGGGCTAGATCCAACACCGTTTTTTAGCTCATTGCACCATCCCAGTTTCAGAACCCGGCTGTATGCAAATTAGTCTGTCCCTGGCCCAGTGCATCATGGGAACAGGGCAGACCAGACTACAACAGCCAATTCTTACACTGGGAAGGAAACAAGCTTCCGGGGACCGGTTTCTGCCATTTCAGGCGTCTTCGGCCCGGCTTGCTTGAATCCTGATGGTGCAATGAGCAAGAGACTCACATCTGAGTATACCCTTCCACGCTTAGGGTGGACAAAAATATTTACAACAAGGGGTGGTGATGGACAGAGTCTCTGAATTAAGCAGAGTACTCTCACCCAGTCAAGAGATCAGGGCTAGATCCAACACCGTTTTTTAGCTCATTGCACCATCCCAGTTTCAGAACCCGGCTGTATGCGAATTAGTCTGTCCCTGGCCCAGTGCATCATGGGAACAGGGCAGACCAGACTACAACAGCCAATTCTTACACTGGGAAGGAAACAAGCTTCCGGGGACCGGTTTCTGCCATTTCAGGCGTCTTCGGCCCGGCTTGCTTGAATCCTGATGGTGCAATGAGCAAGGGACTCACATCTGAGTATACCCTTCCACGCTTAGGGTGGACAAAATTATTTACAACAAGGGGTGGTGATGGACAGAGTCTCTGAATTAAGCAGAGTACTCTCACCCAGTCAAGAGATCAGGGCTAGATCCAACACCGTTTTTTAGCTCATTGCACCATCCCAGTTTCAGAACCCGGCTGTATGCAAATTAGTCTGTCCCTGGCCCAGTGCATCATGGGAACAGGGCAGACCAGACTACAACAGCCAATTCTTACACTGGGAAGGAAACAAGCTTCCGGGGACCGGTTTCTGCCATTTCAGGCGTCTTCGGCCCGGCTTGCTTGAATCCTGATGGTGCAATGAGCAAGGGACTCACATCTGAGTATACCCTTCCACGCTTAGGGTGGACAAAATTATTTACAACAAGGGGTGGTGATGGACAGAGTCTCTGAATTAAGCAGAGTACTCTCACCCAGTCAAGAGATCAGGGCTAGATCCAACACCGTTTTTTAGCTCATTGCACCTATCCCAGTTTCAGAACCCGGCTGTATGCAAATTAGTCTGTCCCTGGCCCAGTGCATCATGGGAACAGGGCAGACCAGACTACAACAGCCAATTCTTACACTGGGAAGGAAACAAGCTTCCGGGGACCGGTTCCTGCCATTTCAGGCGTCTTCGGCCCGGCTTGCTTGAATCCTGATGGTGCAATGAGCAAGGGACTCACATCTGAGTATACCCTTCCACGCTTAGGGTGGACAAAATTATTTACAACAAGGGGTGGTGATGGACAGAGTCTCTGAATTAAGCAGAGTACTCTCACCCAGTCAAGAGATCAGGGCTAGATCCAACACCGTTTTTTAGCTCATTGCACCATCCCAGTTTCAGAACCCAGCTGTATGCAAATTAGTCTGTCCCTGGCCCAGTGCATCATGGGAACAGGGCAGACCAGACTACAACAGCCAATTCTTACACTGGGAAGGAAACAAGCTTCCGGGGACCGGTTCCTGCCATTTCAGGCGTCTTCGGCCCGGCTTGCTTGAATCCTGATGGTGCAATGAGCAAGGGACTCACATCTGAGTATACCCTTCCACGCTTAGGGTGGACAAAATTATTTACAACAAGGGGTGGTGATGGACAGAGTCTCTGAATTAAGCAGAGTACTCTCACCCAGTCAAGAGATCAGGGCTAGATCCAACACCGTTTTTTAGCTCATTGCACCATCCCAGTTTCAGAACCCAGCTGTATGCAAATTAGTCTGTCCCTGGCCCAGTGCATCATGGGAACAGGGCAGACCAGACTACAACAGCCAATTCTTACACTGGGAAGGAAACAAGCTTCCGGGGACCGGTTTCTGCCATTTCAGGCGTCTTCGGCCCGGCTTGCTTGAATCCTGATGGTGCAATGAGCAAGGGACTCACATCTGAGTATACCCTTCCACGCTTAGGGTGGACAAAATTATTTACAACAAGGGGTGGTGATGGACAGAGTCTCTGAATTAAGCAGAGTACTCTCACCCAGTCAAGAGATCAGGGCTAGATCCAACACCGTTTTTTAGCTCATTGCACCATCCCAGTTTCAGAACCCGGCTGTATGCAAATTAGTCTGTCCCTGGCCCAGTGCATCATGGGAAGAGGGCAGACCAGACTACAACAGCCAATTCTTACACTGGGAAGGAAACAAGCTTCCGGGGACCGGTTTCTGCCATTTCAGGCGTCTTCGGCCCGGCTTGCTTGAATCCTGATGGTGCAATGAGCAAGGGACTCACATCTGAGTATACCCTTCCACGCTTAGGGTGGACAAAATTATTTACAACAAGGGGTGGTGATGGACAGAGTCTCTGAATTAAGCAGAGTACTCTCACCCAGTCAAGAGATCAGGGCTAGATCCAACACCGTTTTTTAGCTCATTGCACCATCCCAGTTTCAGAACCCGGCTGTATGCAAATTAGTCTGTCCCTGGCCCAGTGCATCATGGGAACAGGGCAGACCAGACTACAACAGCCAATTCTTACACTGGGAAGGAAACAAGCTTCCGGGGACCGGTTTCTGCCATTTCAGGCGTCTTCGGCCCGGCTTGCTTGAATCCTGATGGTGCAATGAGCAAGGGACTCACATCTGAGTATACCCTTCCACGCTTAGGGTGGACAAAATTATTTACAACAAGGGGTGGTGATGGACAGAGTCTCTGAATTAAGCAGAGTACTCTCACCCAGTCAAGAGATCAGGGCTAGATCCAACACCGTTTTTTAGCTCATTGCACCATCCCAGTTTCAGAACCCGGCTGTATGCAAATTAGTCTGTCCCTGGCCCAGTGCATCATGGGAACAGGGCAGACCAGACTACAACAGCCAATTCTTACACTGGGAAGGAAACAAGCTTCCGGGGACCGGTTTCTGCCATTTCAGGCGTCTTCGGCCCGGCTTGCTTGAATCCTGATGGTGCAATGAGCAAGAGACTCACATCTGAGTATACCCTTCCACGCTTAGGGTGGACAAAAATATTTACAACAAGGGGTGGTGATGGACAGAGTCTCTGAATTAAGCAGAGTACTCTCACCCAGTCAAGAGATCAGGGCTAGATCCAACACCGTTTTTTAGCTCATTGCACCATCCCAGTTTCAGAACCCGGCTGTATGCGAATTAGTCTGTCCCTGGCCCAGTGCATCATGGGAACAGGGCAGACCAGACTACAACAGCCAATTCTTACACTGGGAAGGAAACAAGCTTCCGGGGACCGGTTTCTGCCATTTCAGGCGTCTTCGGCCCGGCTTGCTTGAATCCTGATGGTGCAATGAGCAAGGGACTCACATCTGAGTATACCCTTCCACGCTTAGGGTGGACAAAATTATTTACAACAAGGGGTGGTGATGGACAGAGTCTCTGAATTAAGCAGAGTACTCTCACCCAGTCAAGAGATCAGGGCTAGATCCAACACCGTTTTTTAGCTCATTGCACCATCCCAGTTTCAGAACCCGGCTGTATGCAAATTAGTCTGTCCCTGGCCCAGTGCATCATGGGAACAGGGCAGACCAGACTACAACAGCCAATTCTTACACTGGGAAGGAAACAAGCTTCCGGGGACCGGTTTCTGCCATTTCAGGCGTCTTCGGCCCGGCTTGCTTGAATCCTGATGGTGCAATGAGCAAGGGACTCACATCTGAGTATACCCTTCCACGCTTAGGGTGGACAAAATTATTTACAACAAGGGGTGGTGATGGACAGAGTCTCTGAATTAAGCAGAGTACTCTCACCCAGTCAAGAGATCAGGGCTAGATCCAACACCGTTTTTTAGCTCATTGCACCTATCCCAGTTTCAGAACCCGGCTGTATGCAAATTAGTCTGTCCCTGGCCCAGTGCATCATGGGAACAGGGCAGACCAGACTACAACAGCCAATTCTTACACTGGGAAGGAAACAAGCTTCCGGGGACCGGTTCCTGCCATTTCAGGCGTCTTCGGCCCGGCTTGCTTGAATCCTGATGGTGCAATGAGCAAGGGACTCACATCTGAGTATACCCTTCCACGCTTAGGGTGGACAAAATTATTTACAACAAGGGGTGGTGATGGACAGAGTCTCTGAATTAAGCAGAGTACTCTCACCCAGTCAAAAGATCAGGGCTAGATCCAACACCGTTTTTTAGCTCATTGCACCATCCCAGTTTCAGAACCCGGCTGTATGCAAATTAGTCTGTCCCTGGCCCAGTGCATCATGGGAACAGGGCAGACCAGACTACAACAGCCAATTCTTACACTGGGAAGGAAACAAGCTTCCGGGGACCGGTTTCTGCCATTTCAGGCGTCTTCGGCCCGGCTTGCTTGAATCCTGATGGTGCAATGAGCAAGGGACTCACATCTGAGTTTACCCTTCCACGCTTAGGGTGGACAAAATTATTTACAACAAGGGGTGGTGATGGACAGAGTCTCTGAATTAAGCAGAGTACTCTCACCCAGTCAAGAGATCAGGGCTAGATCCAACACCGTTTTTTAGCTCATTGCACCATCCCAGTTTCAGAACCCGGCTGTATGCAAATTAGTCTGTCCCTGGCCCAGTGCATCATGGGAACAGGGCAGACCAGACTACACCAGCCAATTCTTACACTGGGAAGGAAACAAGCTTCCGGGGACCGGTTTCTGCCATTTCAGGCGTCTTCGGCCCAGCTTGCTTGAATCCTGATGGTGCAATGAGCAAGGGACTCACATCTGAGTATACCCTTCCACGCTTAGGGTGGACAAAATTATTTACAACAAGGGGTGGTGATGGACAGAGTCTCTGAATTAAGCAGAGTACTCTCACCCAGTCAAGAGATCAGGGCTAGATCCAACACCGTTTTTTAGCTCATTGCACCATCCCAGTTTCAGAACCCGGCTGTATGCAAATTAGTCTGTCCCTGGCCCAGTGCATCATGGGAACAGGGCAGACCAGACTACAACAGCCAATTCTTACACTGGGAAGGAAACAAGCTTCCGGGGACCGGTTTCTGCCATTTCAGGCGTCTTCGGCCCGGCTTGCTTGAATCCTGATGGTGCAATGAGCAAGGGACTCACATCTGAGTATACCCTTCCACGCTTAGGGTGGACAAAATTATTTACAACAAGGGGTGGTGATGGACAGAGTCTCTGAATTAAGCAGAGTACTCTCACCCAGTCAAGAGATCAGGGCTAGATCCAACACCGTTTTTTAGCTCATTGCACCATCCCAGTTTCAGAACCCGGCTGTATGCAAATTAGTCTGTCCCTGGCCCAGTGCATCATGGGAACAGGGCAGACCAGACTACAACAGCCAATTCTTACACTGGGAAGGAAACAAGCTTCCGGGGACCGGTTTCTGCCATTTCAGGCATCTTCGGCCTGGCTTGCTTGAATCCTGATGGTGCAATGAGCAAGGGACTCACATCTGAGTATACCCTTCCACGCTTAGGGTGGACAAAATTATTTACAACAAGGGGTGGTGATGGACAGAGTCTCTGAATTAAGCAGAGTACTCTCACCCAGTCAAGAGATCAGGGCTAGATCCAACACCGTTTTTTAGCTCATTGCACCATCCCAGTTTCAGAACCCGGCTGTATGCAAATTAGTCTGTCCCTGGCCCAGTGCATCATGGGAACAGGGCAGACCAGACTACAACAGCCAATTCTTACACTGGGAAGGAAACAAGCTTCCGGGGACCGGTTTCTGCCATTTCAGGCGTCTTCGGCCCGGCTTGCTTGAATCCTGATGGTGCAATGAGCAAGGGACTCATATCTGAGTATACCCTTCCACGCTTAGGGTGGACAAAATTATTTACAACAAGGGGTGGTGATGGACACCCCCTTTTCTGTATAGTTTTTGGCCACTATAGGTGTGGCAGGGTATACTCAGACATGAGTCCCTTTCTCACTGCTCCATCAGGATTCAAGCAAGCCGGGCCGAAGAGGCTGAAATGCCAGAAACCGGTCCCCGGTAGCTTGTCTCCTTTCTGGTGAAGAATTGGCTTGGTAGTTTGGTCTGCCCTGTTCCCATGATGCACTGGGCCAGGGACAGACTAATTTGCATATAGCCAGGTTCTGAGCTGGGATGGGGCAGTGAGATAAATAATGGTGATGGATCAAGCCCTGATCTTTGGACTGGGTAAGAGTGGTCTGCTTAATTCAGACACTCTGTTCATCACCACCCCCTTTTCTGTATCGTTTTTGGCCACTATATGTGTGGCAGGGTATACTCAGACATGAGTCCCTTTCTCACTGCTCCATCAGGATTCAAGCAAGCCGGGCCGAAGAGGCTGAAATGCCAGAAACCGGTCCCCGGTAGCTTGTCTCCTTTCTGGTGAAGAATTGGCTTGGTAGTTTGGTCTGCCCTGTTCCCATGATGCACTGGGCCGGGGACAGACTAATTTGCATATAGCCAGGTTCTGAGCTGGGATGGGGCAGTGAGATAAATAACGGTGATGGATCAAGCCCTGATCTTTGGACTGGGTAAGAGTGGTCTGCTTAATTCAGACACTCTGTTCATCACCACCCCCTTTTCTGTATCGTTTTTGGCCACTATAGGTGTGGCAGGGTATACTCAGACATGAGTCCCTTTCTCACTGCTCCATCAGGATTCAAGCAAGCCGGGCCGAAGAGGCTGAAATGCCAGAAACCGGTCCCCGGTAGCTTGTCTCCTTTCTGGTGAAGAATTGGCTTGGTAGTTTGGTCTGCCCTGTTCCCATGATGCACTGGGCCAGGGACAGACTAATTTGCATATAGCCAGGTTCTGAGCTGGGATGGGGCAGTGAGATAAATAACGGTGATGGATCAAGCCCTGATCTTTGGACTGGGTAAGAGTGGTCTGCTTAATTCAGACACTCTGTTCATCACCACCCCCTTTTCTGTATCGTTTTTGGCCACTATAGGTGTGGCAGGGTATACTCAGACATGAGTCCCTTTCTCACTGCTCCATCAGGATTCAAGCAAGCCGGGCCGAAGAGGCTGAAATGCCAGAAACCGGTCCCCGGTAGCTTGTCTCCTTTCTGGTGAAGAATTGGCTTGGTAGTTTGGTCTGCCCTGTTCCCATGATGCACTGGGCCAGGGACAGACTAATTTGCATATAGCCAGGTTCTGAGCTGGGATGGGGCAGTGAGATAAATAACGGTGATGGATCAAGCCCTGATCTTTGGACTGGGTAAGAGTGGTCTGCTTAATTCAGACACTCTGTTCATCACCACCCCCTTTTCTGTATCGTTTTTGGCCACTATAGGTGTGGCAGGGTATACTCAGACATGAGTCCCTTTCTCACTGCTCCATCAGGATTCAAGCAAGCCGGGCCGAAGAGGCTGAAATGCCAGAAACCGGTCCCCGGTAGCTTGTCTCCTTTCTGGTGAAGAATTGGCTTGGTAGTTTGGTCTGCCCTGTTCCCATGATGCACTGGGCCAGGGACAGACTAATTTGCATATAGCCAGGTTCTGAGCTGGGATGGGGCAGTGAGATAAATAACGGTGATGGATCAAGCCCTGATCTTTGGACTGGGTAAGAGTGGTCTGCTTAATTCAGACACTCTGTTCATCACCACCCCCTTTTCTGTATCGTTTTTGGCCACTATAGGTGTGGCAGGGTATACTCAGACATGAGTCCCTTTCTCACTGCTCTATCAGGATTCAAGCAAGCCGGGCCGAAGAGACTGAAATGCCAGAAACCGGTCCCCGGTAGCTTGTCTCCTTTCTGGTGAAGAATTGGCTTGGTAGTTTGGTCTGCCCTGTTCCCATGATGCACTGGGCCAGGGACAGACTAATTTGCATATAGCCAGGTTCTGAGCTGGGATGGGGCAGTGAGATAAATAACGGTGATGGATCAAGCCCTGATCTTTGGACTGGGTAAGAGTGGTCTGCTTAATTCAGACACTCTGTTCATCACCACCCCCTTTTCTGTATCGTTTTTGGCCACTATAGGTGTGGCAGGGTATACTCAGACATGAGTCCCTTTCTCACTGCTCCATCAGGATTCAAGCAAGCCGGGCCGAAGAGGCTGAAATGCCAGAAACCGGTCCCCGGTAGCTTGTCTCCTTTCTGGTGAAGAATTGGCTTGGTAGTTTGGTCTGCCCTGTTCCCATGATGCACTGGGCCAGGGACAGACTAATTTGCATATAGCCAGGTTCTGAGCTGGGATGGGGCAGTGAGATAAATAGCGGTGATGGATCAAGCCCTGATCTTTGGACTGGGTAAGAGTGGTCTGCTTAATTCAGACACTCTGTTCATCACCACCCCCTTTTCTGTATCGTTTTTGGCCACTATAGGTGTGGCAGGGTATACTCAGACATGAGTCCCTTTCTCACTGCTCCATCAGGATTCAAGCAAGCCAGGCCGAAGAGGCTGAAATGCCAGAAACCGGTGCCCGGTAGCTTGTCTCCTTTCTGGTGAAGAATTGGCTTGGTAGTTTGGTCTGCCCTGTTCCCATGATGCACTGGGCCAGGGACAGACTAATTTGCATATAGCCAGGTTCTGAGCTGGGATGGGGCAGTGAGATAAATAACGGTGATGGATCAAGCCCTGATCTTTGGACTGGGTAAGAGTGGTCTGCTTAATTCAGACACTCTGTTCATCACCACCCCCTTTTCTGTATCGTTTTTGGCCACTATAGGTGTGGCAGGGTATACTCAGACATGAGTCCCTTTCTCACTGCTCCATCAGGATTCAAGCAAGCCGGGCCGAAGAGGCTGAAATGCCAGAAACCGGTCCCCGGTAGCTTGTCTCCTTTCTGGTGAAGAATTGGCTTGGTAGTTTGGTCTGCCCTGTTCCCATGATGCACTGGGCCAGGGACAGACTAATTTGCATATAGCCAGGTTCTGAGCTGGGATGGGGCAGTGAGATAAATAATGGTGATGGATCAAGCCCTGATCTTTGGACTGGGTAAGAGTGGTCTGCTTAATTCAGACACTCTGTTCATCACCACCCCCTTTTCTGTATCGTTTTTGGCCACTATAGGTGTGGCAGGGTATACTGAGACATGAGTCCCTTTCTCACTGCTCCATCAGGATTCAAGCAAGCCGGGCCGAAGAGGCTGAAATGCCAGAAACCGGTCCCCGGTAGCTTGTCTCCTTTCTGGTGAAGAATTGGCTTGGTAGTTTGGTCTGCCCTGTTCCCATGATGCACTGGGCCAGGGACAGACTAATTTGCATATAGCCAGGTTCTGAGCTGGGATGGGGCAGTGAGATAAATAACGGTGATGGATCAAGCCCTGATCTTTGGACTGGGTAAGAGTGGTCTGCTTAATTCAGACACTCTGTTCATCACCACCCCCTTTTCTGTATCGTTTTTGGCCACTATAGGTGTGGCAGGGTATACTCAGACATGAGTCCCTTTCTCACTGCTCCATCAGGATTCAAGCAAGCCGGGCCGAAGAGGCTGAAATGCCAGAAACCGGTCCCCGGTAGCTTGTCTCCTTTCTGGTGAAGAATTGGCTTGGTAGTTTGGTCTGCCCTGTTCCCATGATGCACTGGGCCAGGGACAGACTAATTTGCATATAGCCAGGTTCTGAGCTGGGATGGGGCAGTGAGATAAATAACGGTGATGGATCAAGCCCTGATCTTTGGACTGGGTAAGAGTGGTCTGCTTAATTCAGACACTCTGTTCATCACCACCCCCTTTTCTGTATCGTTTTTGGCCACTATAGGTGTGGCAGGGTATACTCAGACATGAGTCCCTTTCTCACTGCTCCATCAGGATTCAAGCAAGCCGGGCCGAAGAGGCTGAAATGCCAGAAACCGGTCCCCGGTAGCTTGTCTCCTTTCTGGTGAAGAATTGGCTTGGTAGTTTGGTCTGCCCTGTTCCCATGATGCACTGGGCCAGGGACAGACTAATTTGCATATAGCCAGGTTCTGAGCTGGGATGGGGCAGTGAGATAAATAACGGTGATGGATCAAGCCCTGATCTTTGGACTGGGTAAGAGTGGTCTGCTTAATTCAGACACTCTGTTCATCACCACCCCCTTTTCTGTATCGTTTTTGGCCACTATAGGTGTGGCAGGGTATACTCAGACATGAGTCCCTTTCTCACTGCTCCATCAGGATTCAAGCAAGCCAGGCCGAAGAGGCTGAAATGCCAGAAACCGGTCCCCGGTAGCTTGTCTCCTTTCTGGTGAAGAATTGGCTTGGTAGTTTGGTCTGCCCTGTTCCCATGATGCACTGGGCCAGGGACAGACTAATTTGCATATAGCCAGGTTCTGAGCTGGGATGGGGCAGTGAGATAAATAACGGTGATGGATCAAGCCCTGATCTTTGGACTGGGTAAGAGTGGTCTGCTTAATTCAGACACTCTGTTCATCACCACCCCCTTTTCTGTATCGTTTTTGGCCACTATAGGTGTGGCAGGGTATACTCAGACATGAGTCCCTTTCTCACTGCTCCATCAGGATTCAAGCAAGCCGGGCCGAAGAGGCTGAAATGCCAGAAACCGGTCCCCGGTAGCTTGTCTCCTTTCTGGTGAAGAATTGGCTTGGTAGTTTGGTCTGCCCTGTTCCCATGATGCACTGGGCCAGGGACAGACTAATTTGCATATAGCCAGGTTCTGAGCTGGGATGGGGCAGTGAGATAAATAACGGTGATGGATCAAGCCCTGATCTTTGGACTGGGTAAGAGTGGTCTGCTTAATTCAGACACTCTGTTCATCACCACCCCCTTTTCTGTATCGTTTTTGGCCACTATAGGTGTGGCAGGGTATACTCAGACATGAGTCCCTTTCTCACTGCTCCATCAGGATTCAAGCAAGCCGGGCCGAAGAGGCTGAAATGCCAGAAACCGGTCCCCGGTAGCTTGTCTCCTTTCTGGTGAAGAATTGGCTTGGTAGTTTGGTCTGCCCTGTTCCCATGATGCACTGGGCCAGGGACAGACTAATTTGCATATAGCCAGGTTCTGAGCTGGGATGGGGCAGTGAGATAAATAACGGTGATGGATCAAGCCCTGATCTTTGGACTGGGTAAGAGTGGTCTGCTTAATTCAGACACTCTGTTCATCACCACCCCCTTTTCTGTATCGTTTTTGGCCACTATAGGTGTGGCAGGGTATACTCAGACATGAGTCCCTTTCTCACTGCTCCATCAGGATTCAAGCAAGCCGGGCCGAAGAGGCTGAAATGCCAGAAACCGGTCCCCGGTAGCTTGTCTCCTTTCTGGTGAAGAATTGGCTTGGTAGTTTGGTCTGCCCTGTTCCCATGATGCACTGGGCCAGGGACAGACTAATTTGCATATAGCCAGGTTCTGAGCTGGGATGGGGCAGTGAGATAAATAACGGTGATGGATCAAGCCCTGATCTTTGGACTGGGTAAGAGTGGTCTGCTTAATTCAGACACTCTGTTCATCACCACCCCCTTTTCTGTATCGTTTTTGGCCACTATAGGTGTGGCAGGGTATACTCAGACATGAGTCCCTTTCTCACTGCTCCATCAGGATTCAAGCAAGCCGGGCCGAAGAGGCTGAAATGCCAGAAACCGGTCCCCGGTAGCTTGTCTCCTTTCTGGTGAAGAATTGGCTTGGTAGTTTGGTCTGCCCTGTTCCCATGATGCACTGGGCCAGGGACAGACTAATTTGCATATAGCCAGGTTCTGAGCTGGGATGGGGCAGTGAGATAAATAACGGTGATGGATCAAGCCCTGATCTTTGGACTGGGTAAGAGTGGTCTGCTTAATTCAGACACTCTGTTCATCACCACCCCCTTTTCTGTATCGTTTTTGGCCACTATAGGTGTGGCAGGGTATACTCAGACATGAGTCCCTTTCTCACTGCTCCATCAGGATTCAAGCAAGCCGGGCTGAAGAGGCTGAAATGCCAGAAACCGGTCCCCGGTAGCTTGTCTCCTTTCTGGTGAAGAATTGGCTTGGTAGTTTGGTCTGCCCTGTTCCCATGATGCACTGGGCCAGGGACAGACTAATTTGCATATAGCCAGGTTCTGAGCTGGGATGGGGCAGTGAGATAAATAACGGTGATGGATCAAGCCCTGATCTTTGGACTGGGTAAGAGTGGTCTGCTTAATTCAGACACTCTGTTCATCACCACCCCCTTTTCTGTATCGTTTTTGGCCACTATAGGTGTGGCAGGGTATACTCAGACATGAGTCCCTTTCTCACTGCTCCATCAGGATTCAAGCAAGCCGGGCCGAAGAGGCTGAAATGCCAGAAACCGGTCCCCGGTAGCTTGTCTCCTTTCTGGTGAAGAATTGGCTTGGTAGTTTGGTCTGCCCTGTTCCCATGATGCACTGGGCCAGGGATAGACTAATTTGCATATAGCCAGGTTCTGAGCTGGGATGGGGCAGTGAGATAAATAACGGTGATGGATCAAGCCCTGATCTTTGGACTGGGTAAGAGTGGTCTGCTTAATTCAGACACTCTGTTCATCACCACCCCCTTTTCTGTATCGCTTTCAATGCTGTGTCAGTGGTTTTCATTGCTGTTGTGTGGGTCTACTGGTGGGATACCTGTTTGTTCTGTGGGCTGTGTGTGCATACATTGCGCGGTTTCAGCTCAGATGTTTGAGTCAATGTGAATGGGAGGCTCACTTGATACTGGATTGAAGATGAAAAGCTCAGAGTGTTTTAGACAATTAAGGCTGATGTAGGGTCACTGCCCCCTGTGCTCCCGGCAACAAGGTCCCATATGGCATTTTTTTATTTGGCTTCTGAAGGTTTAGCTGTGCCTTAACTCTGTTTTGGAAATATTATTAGGCTGTATGAGGCTGTACCATCAAGTGTATGCCTTTTCAATGCTCTCTGCTCACTACATTCCCGGTGACATGTGATTTCCTTGCTCTTAGAGCTTCTCTGGCGAATGGGCATTTCAGGTGGTGCAAGTTAGTAGAGCAATGCGCTGGGCTCAGTTGTATGCCTGTATTGCCATGGATGACGCAGCACATTCAGAGAGTACACCCAGGTTCATGGACCTTCTTTGCCATCCTGTTTTACAGTTCTGCTACCTTCATCTTAATCCTCTTCTGCGCTGCGCGTGGTAAGATTACGTATTATTACCCAGTCTAGAGCAATCAGTTTATTGATGAATTCTTATCTCCTACCCTCTTCCCGTCTTTCTTGTTAGTGAGGAGAAGGTTTAGTTACTGATACATGAATGAGGATATTGCAATTGCATTCCTTGCTGTTCCTCACTAATCCTCTGACATCTCTGTTGAGGACACAACATGATTCTCTTATTGATCAGTAGTCCCTCCTCAGAGTGCCCCAATCCGCCTTCGTCATTTTCAATTAAGGTTTGAAGCAGTGTCAAGTATATCAGAACGAGAGTACCATGCACCTGAATTACTTGGGCTTCCACAGGGACAGAAAAACATTTCTCCAACTCCCTGCCAGCCAACACCTAGTTCACTTTCAGTGAAGCAGGGGAATAGGAATGACAAGAGAGACTCCATTGTTGTGCCTCTTCCTCACAAGTTTTTCCAGCGAGGGACTGCTCGGCATCTGTAAACACAAAAAACAACTTACTGCAGAAATTCTCACTGGAAAGAGAGCTCAACACCGCACTGGAATACACCTTTCAAGCTGCGGGGATTTTCAGTCGGAAATGTGCAACGAAACGCAATTCCCCTGATGAGATGTTAGTCCTGAAGAGAGCACAGCACAGGAACGCTACCTTCTCCTCAGGGATGACGGTTGACGTGCGCGGAGCGCAAGGCGCGCACGCGCGATACCCTGGACACTCACAATTACTATTAAACACTAGCACTCAGCACTACAAAGGGAGAACAACTGGAGGCTGCCATCTTGGGAGGGAAAATCAACAGAGCCTAAACCTTTTTAGGTCTTGCCTAGGCAGCGCGCATGCGCTGCTCTAGGAGGACCTTTAGCCATCAGTCTTCACTTTTCAAGCACTGCACCCGTGCTTGTGGTGGCATTCACCTTGCGGGAGCGAGCAGCGGCGTGCCATAAGCACAAGTGCAGTGCTTGACAAGTGAAGACTGCTCTCCCAAGCGCGCACGCGCAATACTTGTGGGCTCACCTCCTGCTCCCTCTCTCTCTCACAACCTTTCGGCTTCACGGTACCGTGCTTCATGTTTCAAGAAGTGCAGACCAGACGGAAACGGGCAGTTTGGTTCTTTTTACCGAGCTGCCCTAGGCTGTCCCTGCCTCTAAATTTAGGTGGTGTTGGCAGGATGTTTTTTCCCCTGCTTCGCAATTACCGAAGTGCTGACTGCGCCCCACCCCCAAACATAATTTTGGTCGCAGGTAGCCAGTCTGACTCAGAGAGCAGAGCGTTGTCCTCTGAGGCCAGTCTCCTCTACAGCAAAACCAGAAGAGCGTTAATGGGTACAATCTCTGATATTTATATGTGCCTCTCATCTTCATTGCTTGATTTTTGCCCACAAGATAGTGTCACTCATATGCGTTGAAATGTCATGCATAATTACACTGGAATTATGAAAATGTCACACATTGCAATCTGAAACCTTGGCAGCAATGAAACAGAGGCAAATGGGAAGGCCTGTTTAATTACTTGCTCCTTGGGGCCATCCTCCTGTGTAGCAGCACCTCCATCCTCTGGGACATTAACACCTTGTCGTCACGCTGTGACGCACTGGACTTCACAATACCAGGCCGTTCGTGGGTGCTTGACTACCTCAGAGGCCATGCGGCGTCTGCACTGCCGACACCAGGAAATACAGACACCTCCAATTCTTCGACTCCAGACATTATAAAGGGACAAGGAGGTGCTTCGCGCATCTTATTGGCACAACACCCTGTGAAATAACACTCCGTGAAATTACCCCCCTCTACCTTTTTTTCATGTGTAAAATACCCCTGAATTGAGACAACGGCCACATGCATATATTTCTGGAATCACGGTGCAAAGCGCCTTGCTATCAGGGGTGATAACATCAAAGAGCTGCAAGGAAACCAGAAGGCATAGGTTTAGGAAATCCCTGTTATTTTGCTCAACCTTATTCCGAGATCAATATAAAAAAAATTAAAAAAGGGTTCCGCTGGGTAGTAATACATTCCTATTAGTATAGTCAACCCCAACTGCCGTCTTTTGTTTTAGATCCTGAGTTTTTCCAGACCAAGCACTATGGATTACTGCCTCTATTCCACCGCAGTTCGTGTGGCCTTTCTTCATGCCCCCCCCCATTGTCTGTGTTCACTTTCTTCCCGCCCCTCCCACCTTAGTTTGCATTGCCTTTCTCCCCCCTTAAGCAATGAGAAACTTTAAAAAGATGCTGCAACTACGTAAAAAACCTTAAATCCAGGACAATAACCTACTGATCTGTCACATGCTATATTTTTAGTGCACCTACTTGCTGTACCACAGACAGGCCACACTGCTGTCTCAGGTGTAACATTTCCAGACCATGTTTGGCTACATGCACCTTACCAGAACTAGACTTATCATTACATTTAAATCCCTACGTGAAACCTTTCTTGTGCATACCACATTAAACCGCTCCAAACAGGCTTCACTCTCTGGCAGTGTTTCACCATTCTTGGCTGGGCACTTTTTTTGCACTTTTATATAGCATGAAGCTGACTTAAAGGTATTGGAGTGCTTGATATGAGCACCACTTATACTACACAAGTATGCATTTTTTTATTTTTATTTTAGGCAAGGGGAGATTAAGTGATTTGCCCAGAGTCACAGGATTTTGAGTAGCGATGCAGAGATTTGAGCCTGGTTCACTAGTCCTGAAGAAGGCATGTCCTCACTTACCAACTGGGAAATGCTGCAGGTCCAGTGTAGAGGTCTCTATCAGTGCCTTGTTAAATTGCTTGTTTAAGTGCTGATGCACTGAAATTGGTGTTACGCTGTTGGCAGGCACTGATCTACTTTTTTTTACAGATTCATGGGGCTCAGTGCAGTTTGTAGTCTGAACTGAGTGTCGCCGCCGCCAATCAAGGACAGTCACAAGCTGGTCCGAACCTTTAAAGACAGTGATGCAGTGTTCACCTACACATCTGTTAATCTATAACACCCAACACACATGGCAGGAGGGCAGGTAAAATGTTGTTTACTTCCCAAGCCATATGGCACCTGCGATGCTTTGCCCGGGGGAAGGGGGCAAGCTGCTGCAGTATTGGGGCATTAGATAGGCAGAACTTTAAAAACACTGTGGGGTTGCATGTGGACCGGATGAGGTACCTGTATCATTTCAGCAGGCACAGCAAGCAACAAGCGTTGGCATAGCCAGTAGGTCTCGCCTTTGGGACCTTATAAGTATTTAATCATGCAGCACAATATCCTTGGTGCAACATCAACTGTTGCATGGCTAAACACTTATAATGTCCGAAAGGCGAGACCTATTGGCTATGCCAATGCTTGTCTGTACAGTCTTCAATGGGGTAAATCAGCGAAGCTGATTCCAAGGAAAATTCTGTGTTTTCTTACTTTTGCAACCTGAATGAAGGTAATTTAAGGGACGGTATTGTCCAGCCCTGACAAGCAGTTTGTTAACAATCCTCACAGTACTTTTAGTCCATTTGGCCCTACAATCGTTTTAGCCATTCAACCATCCATTGTCTTCCTGCGGCTCTGTAAACGTGTTTCCCGGTCATTGTTCAATGCCGCTGCACCATGCGGACGCCTTACTCAGTTACCTTAATGTCACGAATTACGCATTTATCTTGTCTGAGGCAGCAGATTAATGTATTTCTATGGTGTAATTGCCTTCCTGTCTTAATCGGGGATACATTTTATGCAGGATGTCTGAAAGGCTGACTGGTAGCAGCTGGATGTAGACGGGGCATCTGGCTCACAAGAAGCTTTACGCGCCTGGCCCAGTAACACTCCCTGCCTTTTTGTTAAGCTGCTCATGGATGAATTGGGACATGTCCCCTGCAGCATGCTTTGGTAAAGCACTTGGAAGTGCTCCCTTTATTACCTCCTTATTGTGAGGAGGATGCTGAAATTCTTGACTACTCCGTTAGCTGAGCTGCACCATTTTGGGTCTCTGGAGGAATAGCGGTCGGGTAGTGGTCTAACATAGATCTTTCAGTTAAACAGACTGGTTTCCTCGGTATTTTGGCGTTGGATGTTCCTTACATCTTCCAATTGCAGGAAGTGGGTTTTATTGTCTTGTGTTAGCGGCCATTCTTCCTTTTCTTTGCTGTTTTCGATCCTCTTAGTGTGGAGCCAAACAGCGATGCCCCCATCTTCCCCCGTGTCCAAGTTAAGAAATTTGATCCTACACTGGAAAGGTCTGGTGATATTAAGCATTTTTAACCTACATATGAAACAGAATTACCAAGTAATAATAGTTTGTCCAGTATTGCATCCAGTAATAGTGATTCTGATTCGGAAAAGCCTTCTAGGGCTATTCCTAAGAGATGTTGAATGTCAAGCACGTTTTAAGATGAATTGAAAAGAATTAGGATTTTGGGCTTGAGAGTTTCACCAAAAAGAAAGAAACAAGGTACAGATAAGCAACAAGGCTTGAGGGAACCAGAGGATGGAACACAAGGACGGGAAGAAGGAGGCAGAGAAAAAGAGAGAATAAAAACAAGATCACAACTAAGGAAAGAAACATCGATATAAAGTCCATTGTTAATAATCTTTTTGACAGATTACTTACAGCTGATAAATTGGCAGTACTAAACAAGGGTTTGAGCTCTGCACCCATGAATAGTTGGAATGACATAGAGGCCAAGGTGGATCTTATGATGTATTGTCAAACTACCGCCCTAATTTGCTCCTGCCTTTTGCTGGAAAGCTTGTCAAACAAAATGTCAACCTTTTATTAACTGACTGGTTGCTTAAAAGCAACCTACCTGAGACATCTCAGTCCAAGTGTTGCCCGTTTCACAGCATAGAGATGGCCCTTGTAACACTGGTAGTTGGCCTGGGAATGCTGGCAGACCTGGGACAATGCACAGCTTAAGTCCTATTAGATCTGTCCAGAGCATTTGATATGTTGTCTCATGACATCTCACTCACTAGGTTGAAGGAGATTAGCATAACTGGAAAGGCACTTGAATGGTGTAGGTCTTATCTACATGGGAGATCACAAGCAGTCTTCCTACCACCCTATACCTCTCAGTTTAATTTGAGTCACGGAGTGCAGCAGGGATCAGCTTCTAGTTTGAGATTTTTAAATATATACATCTGTCCACTGGTGAAATTAAGAAAATCTTTTGGTCTTAGTGTGTGAGTTATGCAGATGACACCCAGCTGATCATCACACTGGATCAAGTAGCTGAAAAAACACTTTGACGGTGTGTGGCTGCGATAGCAGAGTGGCTGCATTCAAACTCACTCAAATTCAACTCAACTTCTTGACCTTATATCAATCACCTGCAAAAATGTTAAAAAGCCTAGAGATGCATATGTACAAAGAGCTGTCTTTAGAGGGTCAAACTAATCACCTTGCATTCAAGTGTTTCATCCTTTTAAAAACAGCTGAGGAAAAGCCTGCACTTCCTGTCCCAGCCGGTTCATCGGGTGGTGATCCAGGTGAAGGTCTTGAGTCGCCTGGAGTACTGCAGCTCCCTTTTCTTAGGCCTTGATGTGGGGCCTTTGAAGAAACTACAAAGAATTCAGAACGGTCTGCCAAGTTAACACTTTGTTGGCCATATTCTTCTTCTTCGACCGGCGCACTCATAGCTCTTTATTGGCAGCCAGTAAGCTTAAGAGGTGATGTTTAAATTGATCTGTTAGGTCTAAAAGTGGCCTTAGTGGCCCTGATTATTTGGTGGAGAAGATCCATCAATGCATTCTGGCTTGCAATTTATGATCAGCAGCAGCTAATCTGTTAGTGATCCCTTGCTACAAATGTGTTTACGCAGAGGTAAATCCTTTGCAGAGACTGCATTGAAGCTTTAAAATAAGAAATCAGTGACCTTACGGCTCGTACCCCCCTTATTAAATGCAGAAAGTCCTTAAAAACCGGCTTTTCAAAAATGAGTTGGTTCTATAATATTAGATTAGATCTGCCAGTTTTTTTACTCCGTTACTATCTCTGCTCTACTAGAGTTCTGCTAGCTATACCTGGTGATGAGCTCTAACTAGGGTGAAACCGGTCCTGGGTTGCTTGAGTTCCACTTTGTTGAGGACCTGGCAGCTCGAGCTGGACTTTTACTGCAGGGCCAAGACTGATTTGCATATGGCTGGGTCCAAACTGAAGTGGCATGGTAGTCCTCGCCAATGATATGTCCATGTAAAAAAATGGTTGTCCAGAGATTTTCATTTATGATTTGTGTTTTTGTATCATTAAAGAAGTAATTTAGCTTGGGTAGACATTGCTAATCCTGGGTGAATATTTCTGGAAGACATTTAAAAAAATGTGGATGTGTGGCAGTGATGATGTCATATTTCAGGAACCATGGGACTTATATACTTCATTTTGATGAAAAAACAGGTTTTTGGGGGTCAAGTAGTCTCATAGAGACAGGAAATATCTCCTCAGAGCCACCCTTCCACCAATTTCCAAAATGACGGCTCTATAATGATGTGTTTAGTCATCTTATTGGTAATCTATTTTAATATTGTTTTCGTTGCAGGTTTTCTGTTGATTCAAATTCGTAAACATGAGCAAAGCAGGTGGTCGCAGAGGATCTTTGCAACCTGACAGAGTGTTGCTAACTACAAAACCTGAGGACTCCAACAAAGAAAAATATATCATATACCCAACTAATCTGAAATAAAAGCTAACATTACCTGCAGCTGGACAGATGAGAATTTGAGATGCTGCAGAAATACGGCAAGATTACGTTCACAAAATATTGAAACTGATGGGTGAAGAGGATCAAATATTTGATCATTGTAACAACAAGTGCTACAAGTTGTGTACAATTGAAAAAAGCCTGGAATTTGTTTAAAAAAAAAATAGCAGAAACCAGTGAATCACAACAAGAATCCGAGTATCCTGAGAAAGTGACGACAACCAAAACCAAATGCCCATCCACTTAGAAGATTGGTGGCTACCCCTCGTCCACCTCCAGCAACTGATCAGAAAGCAGAGGATCTTCAATGTGTTATCTGTGGTTTAGCCAGAACAAGGAGCAAAAGATTGATGAAAGAATAAAGTATAGAGTACATGAGTCTCAAATGGCAAACATGTTTTTATCTGAAGCTAATTTCTTCCAAGTTGAAGTTTTCAGCCTTGTAACTGATCTAAAAAGCGAGGTGACTGTATTTGCAGTGGATTTGTATACCCAATCTGCATGCATGCATACATTCGAAAATATGAATGTACAATGAGCTCCCAGCAGCAACGTAACCACCAGCCTTCACTTAACTTTGCGATCTTTGAAAAAGCAAATGAATCTTGAAAGCCACTCTTTAGTGCTGGCAAAGGGTTCACACTCGGTGAGATCAGAGAAATAATGGTCAACATTGATGGAACTGTATTGATCCAAAATAATTAAATGAATGTTTTTCTGGTGAGAATGTACAATAAGAGAATGTTTTTGTCAGTCTAACAAAAAGAATGAGCCACTTATGGTGCTGTCAGCTGATTTGACTCCTTAAGTTCTTGCTGCCAAAATAAGGTCACAGGATTCAGTAAAATCAGCAGGAACCATTTTTTGAAAGATTTAAATTGTGGACTAAATAGCTAATTTTGTTATGCCCCAGAGCTCTACAAATCATGGGAGTCAACAAGAATGCCTGGTGCGGTCTTAACATTCTTTACATCGTTGTTTAATATCAGCAAAGCAAAACTGTTACAAACTAAAGTTATTGAGTTCGGAACAGAAGCCAAGATCATTAATGATGTCTTTGAAGATATAAGCCAAGAAGTGGAAGACAATACCATAAATCAACAGGCGTATGCTGTGCAAATGTCCTGTCTTTTCCCAAATCATGTTTTATTAATTATATCACGGGAAAAACAAAACTCTGCTGCACATTTTGACTGCCCGCACAATCTATGACAGGTGCAAAAGTAGAGAGCTCATCACTTCATTGACTAGGATTGCTGTATCAACAAGTTATAATGATATAGTATGGCGCAGGAACCTGTTACCAACTCATGCTGTAAAGTCTTGTGAAAGCACACCACTTTCAAGTCACTTTACCAGGAAAGGATTTACAATTGCGGCTCTTTATAATTTCGGTTTTGAAGACAGCTCTTCTTTGTCTGGAAAATCAATGACACTGCCATGGTGCTTTTTCAAGACAGTACCAATGAAGTAGCTACTGGAAAACAAGCTGTGTTAGCTATAGGAAGAAACAAACGAAGCTGCAAACTTACAACCAAACTGCCTAGCCAAGGTGTGCAAAATCACTACAAGCCAACAACATGTCCCAGTCTACCAGAGTGACTGAGGACCTGGATCTTCTTCTATCTGATGCTGTGGTGTGCAAAGCTGAGTTAACTGAATTTTTCATATCGCTTACTCTGTGCGGACTGAGGATGAAGAAAAGCCAGTTTCTCCGTGGGCTGGAATTCATGCGCTGATCTCTCAGAATACCATGCCACTGAAGAAGGTTGGGTTTTTACCAGTAACACCATAACCAGTCAAAAACTATACAACAGTATACACAGCTCTAAACAAATTCCAAAATGTGCGTGCTCAGCTTGAAGACCAGTCTATCCTGCCACTTTTTTGTGACTAAGGTGTTTTCTGTATTGTAGTTGACAATTTTATGAGCAAACCAGTAAAATTTGATGATCTTTATCGAATGATGGGTGTTTTCCATATAACAAAAGCTATGTTGCGGTGTGCAGGAAGTTATCTCAGTGGATGTAGCATAGACAATGCAGTTATTGAGGCTGAAATCTTTGGAAGTAAAACTGTCCAGTCAGTATTGCGCGGAACTCATTATGTTAATTCGTTACACGGTATTCTCATCGTATCTGGGGCTACAGAAACATTGTGTTGGAATGCTTTCTGAAACAAGAATGACAAATTAGATTTTGCATATCTCATCTCAGAAGTGTACAAAGCACAGGGTGCACTTCATTCAAAAGACATGGGGCAAAGCCCCTCAAACAGGCCACGCCCCCCACCAAAACCTTTAAATCGCGCTGAATGCGAGCGCAAAGTAGAGAGTAACAAGACTCCTGAGGCGGAAGCCGGGAGGTAGCGAAACCTGTGATTTCTTTTAAATTGTGTATTTTGACTGTATTTTACTCACCTGTCCCCCCTTCTGGGCACTTGCATTCTAAAAACTTCCAAGGCTCTAGCAGTCCCGCGCAGCTGATTGTAAGAGCTGCAGCGGTACCACAACATCCTCGCCGCCGCCATTGTCCAGAGGCCACCGGCCACGCCCCCCTCAAACAGGCCCCGCCCCCCGCCAAAACCTTTAAATCGCGCTGAATGCGAGCGCAAAGTAGAGACTAACAAGACTCCTGAGGCGGAAGCCGGGAGGTAGCGAAACCTGTGATTTCTTTTAAATTGTGTATTTTGACTGTATTTTACTCACCTGTCCCCCCTTCTGGGCACTTGCATTGTAAAAACTTCCAAGGCTCTAGCAGTCCTGCGCAGCTGATTGTAAGAGCTGCAGCGGTACCACAACATCCTCGCCGCCGCCATTGTCCAGAGGCCACCGGCCACGCCCCCTCAAACAGGCCACGCCCCCGCCAAAACCTTTAAATCGCACTGAATGCGAGCGCAAAGTAGAGACTAACAAGACTCCTGAGGCGGAAGCCGGGAGGTAGCGAAACCTGTGATTTCTTTTAAATTGTGTATTTTGACTGTATTTTACTCACCTGTCCCCCCTTCTGGGCACTTGCATTGTAAAAACTTCCAAGGCTCTAGCAGTCCCGCGCAGCTGATTGTAAGAGCTGCAGCGGTACCACAACATCCTCGCCGCCGCTATTGTCCAGAGGCCACCGGCCACGCCCCCCTCAAACAGGCCACGCCCCCCCCTTACCTCCCTTCCTAATATTAATGTGCTTTCCCCGTACGCGCAGCGGACGTGCGCAGCGGGCGCGCCATCAGCGCGCCCAAGACGCGCCAAAGGCAAGCCCGTCTGCGCCCGTCCGCGCCCTTCCGGGCCCATGGACCATACCCCCTGGTCAAACGGTACGTCCTCGACTATGCTATGACGCTGATGAAATTCTCGCTCTCAATCCTAATTCCGACCATCCGATAGCTACTTTTAATTTATTAGATCAATTCCCACAATGCTGCCCCCACTGCTCCTTCCATCTGGATACTCCACAACGATGCCGTAGTCTAGGCTCTCGAGCAGCAACCCTTTCCCCTTCAAGCTACACTTTCCTCAGCTTGAATTGTCGTTCCCTACCCAAACACAAACGTGAGATTTTTGATCTCCTCACGGATGAATCCCCTGACGCACTCTTTATTACAGAGACGTGGCTCCATGATAGCTCCGGACCAGATATTGCAGAAGCTCTCCCTGCTCAATATGCGATTGTAAGGCATGATCGCCCCAGGAAAATTGGTGGCGGTGTTGCAATAATATTTAAAAATATCTATCAATGCCATCTGGATCCTGTTCCACTAAACGGTTGTGAGGCAGCGTTTTTTAAGCTTGCTCTCCAACCCAAAATCACCCTTTCTGGTCTACTGGTTTATCGCCCGCCAGGTCTTAGCAACGCCTGGCAGTCACAACTCTCTGAAATCATAGCCCCGGCTGTATCTATATCTAGCAATTTCGTACTCATTGGTGATCTGAACGTACATCTTGACGATCAGAATGACAATTTGGCCTGCAACCTTATTGCAGACCTTGCTTCCATGAACCTCAGCCTATCTAACATGGGCTCCACTCATAAAGGCGGTCACCTTTTAGACCCAATTTTCTCTAATTGTATCCACGTAAAGTGTTCCATGGCTGTGCCAATCATCTGGTCTGATCACTTTTTAATTAAATTCACTGTCACAAATTATGTAAATACACCCACTCACAAACCTGATACCTACTCACAGAAAAGGGGTTGGAAAAAGTTTGACCCTGATGTTTTTCAATACAATTCTATCCGATCTTAAGCCAGAGAATTTACTTACGTCCAATGATATGGATGTGATGGCCAGTGCTGCAAACGATTGGCTCTCGGAAGCCTTAAATACCTGTCTTTCTACTACCCGCAAGAAAGGGATTACTCACAAAGCACCTGCCCCTTGGTACAATGAGTCGCTTTGCTTGCACAAATCAAAATGTAAGAAATTAGAACGCCTATGGAGGAAAGACTATTCTCTTACATCTGGTACCGCCTATAAAACTGAGCTGAAATGCTATCATAAGGCGTGTGCTACAACCAGAGCCATCCACGTCAACAAATCCATAAGTGAAGCAATAAATAAATCAAAAACCTTGTTCAATGTGGTGAAGGAGCTCGCCGGTTCACAGACTACGGCTATACTTCTCCAACTATCCAACGCGAAATGTGATGAGCTTGCTCAGTACTTCACTTCCAAAATCACGAATATACATCAGATATCCTTGCTCAAAACAAAATACGTGTCTCCTCCACGTGTCCTCAGACTAGGAACGTGCCCACCAATTCTTCTGGGTCATCTTTGCCACTACTGCTGTCGTGGCCTGATCTCTGCTCGGAAACTCTTTCAGAAACACTGAGCAAAATTAAATCAGGATCCCCACTGGACCCGTTGCCCGTCCCTATTCTGCGTTCTCTGAACCTTTCACATTTATCCACCATCTGCAAGATGGTAAACCACTCACTTGATACTGCTACTGTTCCTAGCTGCTGGAAACATGCCATGGTTACCCCGCTATTGAAGAAACCACAGGCGGATCCCAAAATAACCGCCAATTATCGTCCCATTTCGTTATTACCGGCAATCTCGAAAGTCTTGGAACGACACATCCATATCCATCTTTCAAAATTTGTGACAGACAACAATCTGCTACATCCTTCCCAATCGGGATTTCGCCCTGGTTTCTCTACGGAGACGACCCTGCTGGGCGTCACAGATAATTTGCGTTTGCTCCTGGATCGAGGAGAAACAGTTGCGCTGATCTTGCTTGATCTCAGCGCAGCTTTTGATACTGTGTTACAAAGTATCCTTCTCAAATCCCTTGCTGCCATTGGCATTGGCAACAAAGCATTGGACTGGCTTGCATCTTTCCTGTCTGACCGCACTTTTCAAATCTTCTCTAAGTCATCATCCTCTAAGAGTCACTCCTCTCCCCACGGGGTACCCCAAGGGTCTATTCTTAGCCCTCTGCTCTTTAATTTGTATGTTACACCTTTGGCGTATGTTGCACAATGTTCGGGATTAAATCTTTTTTCGTATGCCGATGACTCACAAATTGTTTTTTCACTCTCTCGAATTGATCCCACGGCCCCCTCCCCTTTGCAAACTGGACTGAGCAAGATATCTGAATGGATGAACAACAATTTACTTAAGTTAAACGGCGGAAAGACGGAGGTCCTGATTCTTGGCAACAAACCTGATCTCTGGAACCTGACTCACTGGCCCACTTCCATGGGTCCCCTTCCAACTCCATCTGAACAAGTGCGAAACCTGGGAGTAATCATCGATAGGGGTCTTTCCATGAAAGATCAGGTAAACAGAGTCACAGCCATCTGTTTTACCATCTTACGATGGCTGCGTAAAATCTTCTGGATGATCCCCCAAAACACCCAGAGATCTGTCGTGAACGCCCTGGTGACCTCCAGATTGGATTACGGCAACGTGCTCTATCTGGGGTCTCCAAAGGCCGTCATATGTCGCCTTCAGCTAGTACAAAATGCTGCAGCTCGGCTTCTCTGTGGCTGCCGTAAACGTGACCACATTACAGAACATCTGAGAGAGCTACATTGGCTTCGTGTTGAAAACCGGATTAAGTTTAAAGCTTTAAGCTTTATGCACAAGATCAAAGCCGGATCAGCACCCCTCTACCTTCAGGCCCTTGTCAGCCCTTACCATCCAGCTCGCTCTCTCCGTTCCTCAGCTCACCATCTTTTCAATGTACCTAGGTTTAAACTTACCAGAATGGGCGGTAGCTCCTTTTCAAACCTAGGACCCAGACTGTGGAATTCACTTCCACTGGCCTTACGTATGGAAAACAGTCACACGCGATTTCGCAGAGCAGTGAAGACCTGGCTCTTCGATCTCTAAGTTCTTCTGCCTTATGTTGTCGTTCTCTCTCCTAGCGCCGGGAAACCCTTATGGGTAGCTGTTCGCGCTTAACAAGATTAATTAATAAAATAAAATAAATAAATAAAATAAAGCCAGGGAATGTTCAATACACTCAGTTCAAAATCAAAAAACCTGAAAACCAAGGTTATAGAGTTCGTCAAAGATCTACGGCTTTAGACAGTCAGAGTGTAATCAGGGTAGATATGTAATTCTGCATTCTCCACCTGCCAGGGACCCTTGGACCTAGTCACTTGGAGGATATGGTCTCTGTCTCGATAATTGAACAACCTTGCCACCACTGGTTGTGGCAGATATGTCCAATCGTGGCTTTCCCATTGTGTCAATAGGCGCTGGTTGGTCCCTCTAGCAACAGAGGCACAGGCCTTTTCCCACTTGGGAGGCCTTTATGAGCCTTTGAGTATTCGTCCACCCCCACCACGCAGGGCATTGTGCTGTACCACCCTCACTCCGGTAATCGTATTACACCAAGTGATACAATCCCTATATTCTAGTGACCCCAGCGGGTCGGGGGAGAAAGCCTGCGTGGCGTCTCAGAACATATGAGAGGCAATTGTGGTCCACGCCCTGCACAGCGGTCCACTCTGCATTTCTAGGTTTTTTCTGCACTCACGTTGTGGGGGATGCCAGACCACACAGGATATGTCCTCAGCAGGTGGGACTGGGTAGCTTCTCAGCATATCACAGCTGCCAAGCTTCTTAATCCCTCACAAAGGCGCCACTTCCAGCGTCTTCGAGCACCCAATGGTGGCACCTGTATCGTCTATTGAATCAGCGGCAGCCCAGGGAGACTTGTGGTATTCCTTTTGCATATTACAAGTGTTTGCGATTTACTCCGTGCTTCTGCCTCACTAATGGCCCCCAGGGCTCAGCGCGAATCACTGGGCCTTCACTATGGATGGTGCTCCAGGCATGGGGGGGAAAACACAGCTTTGTTATCAGCAAGGCCTCACTGCTGGAGTGGTCAAGCCCTCCAGTAATGCGCCTTATTTATTTTCTCGCTGCACCCTTCTTAGAGGGGGGAGAGTCTCTGTGCATGGCTGATGCACTCAGGGTCACTGGCCATCCGATCTTCTAAGCAGGAGAGGGAGGGGGAGGCAAAGGTGCTGTACAGGCCCAGGCCCAGCCACACACAGGTCGGGTCAGGTGCCGGCCACAGAGATCGCAGCAATGGCGGGTCCGGGCACACTAAGCGTTTACCAGAGATAATCGTGTTCGGCTCTGGGCTCACCATTGATAGTCGTTTTCGGCTCCGGTGTGGGAGAAAATGCTGCTTCACTCGCTGCCTTTGCCGAGGTTCCTCTTTATCCGCCCCTCCCTCCAATGATGCCGGGCAGCACACCTCAGGTATCACTCTTGGTCTGCCTCTGTTCCGCAATTGGGGGTGAGTATACATGCGGGGGGCTTCCGCTACACATTAAACCCCAGATAGGTGGCTCATATCGATGAAATACAGGATAATTTGACTTGCCACACACAAGCTCAACAAAGCGCGTCCACACTTGCCACCATCTTGGCCCCGTCCAAATCAGTCTCCTTCTTAAGTTTTTGTTTTGCTATAGTGTGTGAGATGCAGTCAGTAAATCCACCACCACCATTTCTGGAATCACTGAGGAATCTTGCAGTTCCATAGAAACAATGGTTTGATGCATTTGCAATGTACTTGGGAGTTGTAGGGGTATCCAGGTTCAGAGCAGAAAAGGGAAACAAATTGTTACATCACCTGGGATTTAAAGGTAGGGAAATTTTCAAACCGGATTTGGCAGTAGTGGTGGGAGATGATTTAGATGAGTTGCAGGAAGATGTCAAAAAATGTAAAGCAAAGTTTGACATCCAATCTAGCTTAGTGGTTCTACGTCACAAGTTGTTCAAAAGAGTCCAAACACAAATTACGAACGTGGATGCATATGTAAGTGTTTTGAGAAAACTATGCTCATAGTGTCAATTCGGAGCATATATTGATCACTTAATTAGAGATCAGTTTATTGGTCACCGCTGTGACAGAAACATTCAACAAAGTTATTACCCATGGGTGAAGTTTTGCTAGAAGAATTCATCGAGGTGGCAAAAAGTGTTGAATTGGCACAATTTTTATTGAAGGAATTGAATGTTTCCACTTCTGGAAAAGAGAATGTTAATGTAGCTCACAGTAGTCTACAGGTACGGAAAGATGTGTAGTCTAGTGAAATGAATTTCTTTAAATGTACGAAACATTTTTTCAGATGTGGTAACAATCCCCATGGAAGGGAAGCTAAGGGGTGTCCTGCTAGGAATGTCACGTGCTGCAAATGTGCTAAATTGTGATATTTCTCCAAGGTTTGCAAAATGAGGCAGGCAAATGTGCCTAAAGTAGAAGTTGAAGAGTATGCTTCTGAGGATGTGTAGCAACATTTGATGAAAGAGTTCCAGGATATGACTCTTGTGTTATCTGAGCAAGAAGTGGTGAGTGGTGATCCTAATAAGTGCGTTGATCCATACATTGATGTTTTGGTGCGGGATAAATATTTACATCTTTTGGTGAACTTTGGAGCAAGAATTTTCATGATAACATCTGATTTGTTCTATAAAATGTGGGATGACAGGAAATTTTTTCCCCAGATAGAGCCCCGGTTTCTTAAGAAGGCAGGAAAATTGAATTGGAGGATTTCATTGAAGAGGTATTAGAATTCCAGGGACGTAAAATCAAAGGTAAAAATATGTAACAGTTAAAGGCCTCAACATATTGAGGTGAATCCATCAGGGACTCTGTGGATTAGTACTCAAAACTGGAATGAGTGAACACAGGTTCTGATTGTTAGACAATTGTCTCCATCAGATTCCATTGAACTTGAGTTTCCGACGGTCCTTTTGTCAGACCTGGAAAAAATCAAAGGGTACACACACAAGATAAAGGTGAAACAGGGAGCCATCACAGTTAAGCAGAAGATAAGGTTAGTCCCGTTCAGTCTAAGAGATGATTTACAGAAGGAATTGGTGAGCTTGCAGCTTAAAGGTGTGATTGAACTCGTTGAGTCTAGTTTATGGTTGTCACCTTTGGTGATGCTGCATATATGCAGTGGTGACATGCCGCTCTGTGTAATATTAGAATCCTGAACAGAGAGATCTTTGTGGATTCCCATCCCTTACCTAGAATCAGTTATTTGTTGGAAGAGCTAGGGGGAGCAGAATGGCTTTTGAAGATTGATCTACCATCTGCCTGTCATCAGATGGTGCTCGAGAAGTCTTTCAGTCATTATACTGGTTTTAATTCACCTTTTGGCATGTATCAGTTCTGCCAGATGGCTTTTGGCTTCGCCTCCCCTGCCTCTGTCTGTCAGCGCATCAAGCATCAGCTGCTGGTTAATATAAATAGAGTTCTTGTGTTTCAGGATGACGTGTTTATTTATGCAGAGCATTTGGAGGAGCATGCTCAAGTGCTTAGGTCATTTCTCTAGGTCTTTGATGCAAAATGAGTAATGGTAAAAAAGGAGAAATGCTAATTTTGAATTCCTGGGTCATAAGCTCTCAGGGAATCAGGTTTTCCATATGTCCGGTCGGATTAAGGTGGTGGTTGAATGTCTAAACCCTAAAAACAAGAATGAGCTACGCTTATTCATTGGCTCTGCGAGTTTTATTCCAGGTTCATTCCAGGGTCTGCAACAAAAATGAAGAGTCTAACTAACATGTTGAAGAAAAACAAGCTGTTTGTCTGGTATGTCAGGAAATGTTTTATGTGGTAAAATTAGAAATGAATAATGCTAGGGCATTAAAGTTATATGATCCCTCCCTCCCATGCACTATAATGGTGAATGCAAGTAAATATGGATTAGGGGCCTTGCTTACCCAAGACCCAACAAGGGGGAAGTCACATTTAGCTACGCATTCAGAGTTATTTGTGAACCAGAACTGAATTAGTAAGTGACACAAAAAGAACTATGGGGCAGATTTATGTTAACTGGTGCATCCCCAGGGATGCGCCAGTTAATGTGCGCCACAGTGCACCACAGCTCCGCCACCCACGGTGCGCCGCATTTATAATGCGGCGCACCATGGGGCAAAAACGGCACAGATGCGTGACGCATCTGGGCCGTAAAGGTGGCGCATTGCTGGAGTTGCGTCGCAAGCGCGACGCAGCTCCAGCAAGGCTCGGGGGTGCCCCATCTTCACAATGCTACGTCAAGACCTATGCCTGCTTCAAGCAGGCACAGGGTTTTGACGCAGCATTGGCCTGAAAGTGACTGAGTGAAATCTTATAGATTCACTCAGCCACTCTCAGGAGGCGTTCCTGCACAGGAACGACCCCCCCTGCGCAGGAACGCCTCCTTATGGCGCAGGGCTTTACAACGTGACGCATCTCCTAGATGCGTCACGTTGTAAATAGGGCGCATTGTTTGCGCGCCGTTGCGTCAAATAAAGTGACGCAATTGCGGCACAAAGAGGCGCAAGGGCCTCATAAATCTGCCCCTACATGCTTGTTATTAGGTGATGGACTTGGCCTTTTTTGCAGGGTCCTCCCTGAACTTTTTGCCTTCCTCCTAGTCTCTTTTATGACATGGTGTTGGTGGTTTTAGGACTCTGGGCACTTTATTGCTGCTGTCTAGTCTAAAGTGCATGTGTTCTCTATGGTAAAACATGGTAAGATTGGTCTACACCTGTTTGGTGTATTTCATTTACCTATCAGTCCCCAGTAATGTGATATCTCATATACCTGGGGCCAGTAAATGCAATGCTACTGGTGGGTAGCCACTCACCCACCAACGTAGCCTTTCAAACCAGTCCTAGGCCTCTGCCATTGCAGGCCTGTGCGCGCAATTTACTGCTGCTTGGTTGTGACACATAAAGTGGGTGCCACATTTGTGACCCTCCCGTTTACTACATATCCGTCGCCCCTAAGGTAGGCCCGAGCTAGCCCTATGGGCAGGGTGTGCCTTAGGTAAAAGGTAGGACATGTAACTTAACTGTGCGACATGTCCTGGTAGTGACAAACAGAAATTTTAGTTTCTCACTACTGTGATCCTGCCCTCTCATAGGAATGCATTGGGGATTCCCTGATAAGTGTTTCACTGGTAATTCCTGATATGAGAGGAGTAGCGTGGTCAAGTTTGGTATGTTTTGAATAATGATAATAAATGCTGCGTAATGGTGTGCGCAGATTTATTATCACTATTTTAGAAATGCCACTTTTAGAAGTGGGCATTTCTGTGTAGCTATGTGTCTTTGAGCCTGCCTGATGTGTAGTGCATGTCTGGCTCCGGAGTTTCAAGGGCTGGTGAGGTGCAGTGACTCCAGAGGGGCAGGGTGAGTCAGCGCTAGGCTGAATGGGCCTGATCTGCATTTGGAGTAGTGGGGGGAGTAGTCCCTGACCCGGAATATGTCTGTGCCTGCCTTGTACAATGCTGGGTCCGCCCCTCCCCTGTGGTGTGTCTGGGGCCAGGACCTGCTCTGTCAATGATGACTGTTGTGCACTGTAAACAAATGTTGGAGTGCCTGAACTGCTTTGGACTTAGCACTAAGCCCTGTGCCAGGGAGAGAACAAAGGACACATGCAGTGTAAGTGTTTTTGTGTTTATGTGGAGCTGTGAAGCTGAAGAACCTAGCTGCTGCTTCCTGGGGGTCACTACGTGCTGGCCTTTCTGTGCCCAGCTCTGCCCCTGGTGACATTAGACTTAGCTTGTGGCAAGCACTAGATTTTCCCCTGCTTGCTAGGGAGCTGATTGCCATTGCACTAAAGAGCACGCTCGGCCCAAGAAGGACACTGCCCAGACTTTAGGGAGTGATCTGCAGAAAGCACGTGGTGAGCATTTTTTCTTCCTTGCCCTTTGAGCCCTAGAAGTGGGCTCTTGCTTTCTGGCACAGGGTGAGTGCTTCTGATTTCGTTTCCTGGGCTGGAGGAGAGGGGGCGGGAGGAGCACGGAGACTTCGCTCTGAGAGTCATTAGCAGCCACAAGTCAGGCAGTGAAAGCCTGACTGTGGGCGGCGCTGGCAGGAGTAGGGAAACTCTGCCTTCGAGGACCCCTGAGGAGAGAGAGTCCTGCCCACAGGAAGCGCATTGAGAGTGTTTCAATTTTGCCCCTCCTCAGACCAAGGAAGGGGGCCCTGATTTCCCAGCGTGTTACCAAAGCCGCCGGAAGCGAGGCAGCGGGCACCTGGTTTTCGGCAGGGCTCCCGGGAAGAGAAGAGAGCCTCGTGTGATTCCTAAGTGGAGATGGCCATAAAGGGAAAGTCAGGCAATCCTGTGCCTGAACCAAGGCGGGCTCCTGTAGCACTGAGGAGAACTCCGAGTGTGGTGCTAAGAAGACCAGGCCGACAGCAACTTCGCTCCATGCTGAAGTCCCATGTGTAGTGCCAGAGGAAAGGACAGCCCCGGCGAGTGTTGGTGCCAGTCTTCATTTACAGCTACACCGCCAGATCGCGGGTAGCTATAACGCCCGAAAGAGAAGCCCTGGAGAGTGGGGCTGACGCAGCACACTATTGGTGTCGATTTGTGTGCACAGCTGCGCTGCCACATTTCGGTTAGCTGTAACGACGGGGACATTTCTTTTTGGGCATGAGAGAAACAAGGGTGAGTTGCACCCTCGCTCCCATCAAAGTACGGGCCGGTGGAAGCCACATGCTGATAGAGACCTGACTCTGGGGACATAGAGCATTGCGTGGAAACCCAAGACGGGTCCCGAGAGGATGGCCAGTTGGCCTAGAGATTGTCTTGCGTTCTGGTGGGCGCAAGGCCCTAAGGTGATGTGTGAACCTTACCAGTGTTACTAGGGTGCACTGCTGATTTAGAATAATGTGGTTTATGCTGGTTTAGGTGACTGATGAATATTGTGGTGTTATATGGCCCCTAGGGAGATTGTCGACATTAGTAACTTAGCATGAGTTTTTCTGCCATCATGCTGCATTTGCGCACGTAACTATGGGCCAGATATAGGTAATTTAAAATTACTGATTCTAAAATACCGAATTTTACCGATTCGGTATTTTAGAATCGGAAAATGGGATGTAGGCAAAAATTTGGTAAATATTACTGAATCGGTAATATTCGGTATCATCCATTCGGTATTTACTGAATCGGTATTTACCGATTTGTTAATTCCCATTCATTCCTATGGGCTTGGAGGCCCATAGGAATGAATGGGAATTACCATGGGAAATACCATGGGAAATACAGTCAAAGGTAAATGCTGTTGGATTGACCCCACGGGAGATAGACGACCTGAAGAAGAGGGGGTACGACCTCAGGAGCTTAACAAAGCGAAAGATTGCAGAGCTCCACAAACAGGCGAACCTTACTGGAGGAGGGAAGAAGAGGGCACCTGCCCTGACTGAGCTGGAGGAGCTGGTGGAGTTCACCATTGAACCAGAGAGCATCTGTGGACTCGGAGATGCAGACAGATCAGTCAGAGCTGCCACCAGAAAAGGTAAGAAGCATGCACAGCAATCACCCCACCCCATCCCTTTCCCCTATGTGGCAGTGTTAACCCCACTCCAGTAGAGGTAGCAATATACACCAGCAATGCATTATGGGAGATGTAGTCATTGAAACACCTACCATGTCATACAGCACACCAAGCAATAAGGCATGCGACACACATCAGTGACAAGCAAGCTGAGGCAATAGCGACAGTGTTTAAGTGATTAGAATGTAATTGTATAAGCAGTGCTGCAGGAACACAGAGCTAATGTACGCTTTTCTGTCCACAGGCGAGACATCTCGCAGGCGTACCAGGGAGGAGGCAGGCAGTGCACCACAGAGGGAAGACACACAGGAGGCAAGCACAAGTGGAGGGAATTCCACACAGGACACTGGTGCACCAACAGCACAGCCAGCCTCCCAAGACCTGCAAATGTCACCACAGCTGCAGGCCTACCCAGAGTGTTTTGGCTCCTGTCCTCACCTGAACTGCCTGTGTCACCGGCTAACACAACACCTGCTGTTCAAAAAAGCAAGAGGCACGTAGTTGCCACACTAGTGCAAATGGAGCCATCAGCAGGTGACCCGGTGGGGGATGATACACCAACCTTGCCTGGTGAAGAAAGCACTGCCATACAGCAGTCCAGCGCTAAGGGTGCCCGCACAGGTACCAGACGCCGCAGGCCCAGAGACAGCAGTGGTTCACAACATGTGGAGGGTCCCAGTGTCTTCCATGGACTGGAGGGTAGCATGGTGAAAATTCAGCGTATGCAGGGGAAGGCCATCCAGTCGGTGCAAAGCCAGATGAGGCATCTGAATGAGAACATGGCAAATATAGGAAAGGGCATCAGCGCATTGGTGGATGCAACGGAGACATGGCATCAGGCATGAGAGAGATGGCTGCAGGGATGAGGGACATGTCACAGTCCGTGCTGCTCTTGTGCACCAAACTTGACCAGGACCAGGACAGGACAACAAGGCGGAAGGACAGGCAGCAAGCACAACAACACACTAAGGCAGTCAAGCGCCTGGCCACAGCCACTTCCCTTCTTTGCAGGCGATGCTTGAACATGCAGGAGGGACTGGCTCACAGCCGCAATGTAGGGGCCTTGCAAGGGTGACGAGTGCTGTAGAGGTGCTTCTCAATGCACAGTCAGCACATACTGCTGCTCTGGATGTACCTGAGAGCGAGGAAAGCACCAGTAGGAGCAGCATGACAATTCCCCCTATTGCTGAAACACGGGGGAGCAGCAGACTCCATGGTGCTCTCACTGCCCACACACCCAATGAGGACAACCAGCCAATTTCATCTGGCACCGGTAGGCGTGGCCGCAAATGACTAATGCTGCCCAAACTCCATGACCTTGAATGGGAAAGTGACCCAGGACTCACATTATTGATGGATACATTTTGTGTTGCACATTTGTGCCTTTGAGTACTTGCCTAGTGCCAAAAATTAAACTACGTTGGGTACGTGTGGGAACTGTGCGAGTTGATAGAAGTCAGTCTTGGTCTTGAGCAGTTCCGCATGTGTGTCAGGGAAGCTGATGTAATGATGTATTCTCTGCATCATGGCCTCTAGGAACTTCTGGAAGAGGATTGAGGCAAGATGGCGTCTGCACGGTCAGCCGAGACGGACGTGTGAGCAGAACTCTCTCGCTGGCCCACAGGTGGAAGCTACGGCGCTGAACTGCTGAATCGCTGAATTGCTGTTAGTACCCGGCTAATGGGGAAAAAAAATTATTTGCGGAGCTTATATGAGGAGGTCTATCGCAAAATGCATGCGTGATAAAGCTGGAACTCACCGGGAGAATAAGTGATTCATCAGGAGAAACGGACGGCCAGAAAACAGTAACTATCCAACCTCCCGTTTGTTTGTCGGAGACACGTAGATGCTGGAGGTTTTCTTCGCGTTTCTGCAGTCTTGTTGTGCTTGGTGGGCGGTAACACGCTCAGGTGTTGCGGCTTGGCTCAGAGAACGCCGATTCCAGCGCGGGTGTACGGAGAGGAGGACGTGGACTGTGGAATTCGAAACGCCAATGGCTCCTAAGGGCGCCCGCAGGGCACGAGTCCAAGAGACGGCCGGTAACATTGCAGCCAATACTGGAGGTGAGAAGGACCCGTGTGGGGCGGGCGCGGAAAAAAATATGGCTGGGAATGGGATTGCTATGGAGAAACCGGCGGAGAAGAGACAAACGATTCCGGCTCTCTTTACTGTGGCAGATGAGAAAAGAAAGGGTAAGACTCCCAATGCGCCAGCTGAGAGTCGAATAACAGAAGCTTTAGTTGTATCTCTCCAAAAGGAGCACATATCGGTGCCAGTAGTACCAGCAGATTTATTAAGGACTTTTGAAGAAGGGGGCCACAAGGTAACTGACACTGAGACTGATACTAGCATTGATAATGTCGATAACGTTGACAATGAGGTACTATTAAAAAATGGCACACCGGCAGCGACTAATGAATCTGTAAATTAATTGGCTATGTCCGAATCGTCCTCAGCTTCAACCCACGGAAAGGGGGTCATTAGTGAACCGGAGTCAGGGAACTTTTACTCAGCCTCAGAAAACTCTGCTTCTTCTTGCGAGGACTTGGTTGTACAGTACTCCAAACAGATGCGCATGGGAGATGAGGAGAGCGAGACAGAATATGATGAAGTAGATGACAATACGGAGGATAGTCCCAATACTGTAAGAGGGGCAGAGGATGTGTCAATGATAGAAGGAGCTACCGGTAGTTTTCAGGAGTGTGCTGAGGAGAACATTACATTAGCCACAATATATCAGACTATACTGCATCATATGGATAAGACAGAGCAGGATAGTTTAAAAATTCAGAATTCATGCCGCAAGCTGCAAGGGTCCATCCGCAGGCTAGTGAAATCACAATCTGAGTTTGGGGAAAGGTTTACGGAAGTGGAAACAAGAGTTTCTAATATTGAAGACAAATTGGTGAAACGAAAGGCTGTTACAGAGACTTTTAAAGCTGATAAAGAAGATATGTTATGGAAAATGGCAGAGTTTGAGAATCGAGCCCGGCGGAACAATTTAAGATTACTGCAAATTCCGGAAGGGAAAGAAGGACATGATGTACGGAAATTTGTTGTAGACCTATTCCAAAAGGCCTTTCCTGACTTGAAAAAACGGGATTGGGACAGAGAGGTAGAAAGAGCCCATAGATATCCATTTAACATTCATCTTCAATCTGGGCAAAATGTCTCTAAACCTAGACCAGTACTAGTTGCATTTAATAGCTTTCGTGCCAGAGAAGATATTTATATGCATACCAGACCTAACAGTAAGAGTATGGCTGATGGATTTAACTTCTTTGCTACACCAGACTTTAGCAAATATACAATGGATAGTCGGTGGCAGCTACGTCAACTGGTCAATCAATATCAAGCAAAAGGGGCACAAGCCTATATAATGAACCCGGCAAAGTTGAAGGTGATTTATAAGGAGAAGACTCAATTCTTTACTAACGTCACGGCGGCAAAAGAATATCTGTCATCCATGAATGACTCTTAGGTACCAGGTTGACTCAGCAAACGGACTTGCATTTTGTATAATGTACAATATAGAATAGTTGCTGCAATCTTTCTCTCTGTTCTTTAAAGGAACGGTTATATATTTAGGAGATGTACTGTTTATCTTTTGGTTTTTGATAGTAAGAATTGGAAGGTATGGATGTGATGATGCAAAATCAGCAGTTTGCTTATAAGTCAAAAGTTAAAAATTGAATGGAAAGAAACCTGTGGGGTGACGACAGAGGGGGCGGGAAGCTCATTACCATCACCAGGACCAGAAGTCCGAAAGTCTCGGTAATGGAGGGGGGGGAGGGCGACCGGAGGGTTAGGGGGGTTGTTGGTGGAGGGGGGCACTGGGGTTAAAGGGGGAAAAATCCACGTTGGGGTCAAATGACTGTAGAGAATTGACAAAAAGTCATAGATCTATTATTTATTTATTTATTTATTTATTTTCGAGATTTGTATTGCACGACAAATACCCGAAGGTGTCTCGGCGCATTTGATACTTTATGGAACAGAAACTGGCTGGAAGAGTTATTGATCAAATAACCAGGTTTTCAAGGATCTACGGAAGGCCATGAGCGTGGGACAAGTTTTAATGGCTGTGGGCAGAGAATTCCAGAGTCTGGGAGTTGCCACCAAAAAGCGTCTGTCTCCCCAGGTAGATGTTCTAGTACGGGGGACGGGAAGTGCGAAGGTGGAAGCTGATCGCAACAGTCTTTTGGGGGCATAGATCCTGAAAGCGTCTCTGAGGAAACGAGGCCCATTCTCATGTATGGCCTTATAGGCGATGCAAAGTGCCTTGAATTTAATTCTGCTTCTGACTCGTAGCCAGTGCAGCTGTCGCATGGCCAGGGAAGTTGCGTGACGTTTAGGGATACCAAGAAGGACCCTTGCTGCCGCATTTTTAACCGACTGCAGTTTATTTAGGATTTGTTCTTGTGCGTTAAGAAAAAGGGCATTACTATAATCCATTTCGGAGAAGACCAAGGTGGTCACCAATGTTTTCCCTGCTGAGGCCGGGAGATATGGGAGTAATTTTTTAATTTTCCTCAGCATGAAAAAAGCGGATGAGGCCACCGAGTTGACATGATGTTTAAAGGATTGCTTGTTATCAAAAACAACTCCTAGGTTTCTGACCTTGGCAACCGGGACAGGGGGAGGACCCATTTGCTTTGGCCACCAAATGGGAGACCATTCCGGCGAAAGGTTGCCAAAGGTCATCACCTCGGTCTTGTCCGAGTTGAGTTTCAAGCAGTTCCCCGACATCCAGGAGCAGATGGCAAACATCCCCTCCTGGAATCTCGAGGCAACTGCCGGGCTATCCTTATGTACGGCCAACACCAACTGCGTGTCGTCTGCGTGGGTGGTTAGAGACAGCCCGTGCACCTTTATGACCCTCGCCAGATCCGCTACATATATATTAAATAATGTAGGGCTTAGCGAGGAGCCTTGGGGCACACCGCAGGGTAAAGTGAAAAAGGGTGAGTAGAATTCCCCCAGTCTAACTGCCTGCGTACGGTTGGCCTGGAAGGATGTGAGAAGATCTTTAGCCAGATGGTTGACCCCCAAGGATGCGACACGTCGATCAATATAGAGTGATCGACCGTGTCGAAAGCGGCAGACAGATCTAATAGTATAAGGACTGCCGCCCCCCCCCCCCCCCCTTGGTCTAAAATGGCCCTAATTTCATCGGAAGCCTTTATCAGGGCGGTTTCAGTACCATGGCCCTTCCTGAAACCAAATTGCGTGTCATCCAAGAGTTGGTGCCTATCTATGAACTCTGAGAGCTGCTGATTCATCAAAGATTCAAAGATTTTGGCAGGAAAGGGGAGACAGGCAATAGGTCTATAGTTGGCTGATTCTCCCGGGTCAAGAGGGTTTTTTTTAACAGTGGTCTCATGACTGCTTTCTTCCATGTGTCTGGATAGATATCGGTCTGGAAAATGGAATTGCAGATATCCGTCAGAGGAGGGGTAATGACCTCGGATATAGAGTTGGATATTGAAGGTGGGCAAGGGTCCAAAGGGGAGCCTGATCTGATGGTGGTGGGGAGTTTGCTAATCTCTTGTACCGAAACTGCTTGAAAAACAGAGAAAGTGGGTTTTGAAGAAGAAAGCAAGGAATGAGCAGCGGGAATTTCAGGACATTTGGGGGGGGAGAAGGTAGAGTATATAATAATAACCTTGGATGCAAAGAAGGTGGCTACAGAGTTGCAAAGGTCTTGTGTTGCCTCAATGGATGGGCCTGTGGGGGGATTGGAAAGGGAATTCACAACTTGAAATAGCTTCCTAGCTAAGGTCTGTGCCGACTCTATGTGAAATGAAAAATAGGCGCTCTTCTGTAAGGCAATAGCTTTTTTGTATATTGCCAAGGCGTTTTTATAGGCAAGCTTCGCAGTGGGGCAGTAGTGCTTTCGCCAGTGTCTCTCTAGGTTCCGGCAGTACTGTCTGTGGAGTCTAAGGTCCTCGGTGAACCATGGTGCAGAAGGCACTGCACGATTGGGGGAGACACGTTTGGTCGGGACTAACTGATTGGCCGCCTCCCGGATCCATTCTTGATACCTTGTGGACCCTAAGCATGGGTCGGGGGAGGCCTTATATGGGGCGTTATTAAGGGTGACAGAGAGAAGTGGAATGTCAAGATTCTTCCAGACTCTAGTAGTTATGGGGGCATGTGTTTTGAACTGAGGCGGGTTAGGATTATGAACTGGTAGGGTAAAGACCACTGCGAAGTGGTCTGACCATACCAGCGGAAGTACAGTGAGCAGAGAAATGTCCTGGTTATTAGTGAATAATCCGTCTAAAGTGTGCCCTGCTTGGTGAGTGGGGCAACTGACTAATTGTCGCAGTCCTGCTGACTGGAGATCATCTATTAAGTGGATAGTGTCCTCATCGCATATCGCTTCTAAGTGAAAATTAAAATCACCAAGAATGGTGAAGTCAATAGGTTCTAAGGATAGCTCCGTGAAATAATGTAAAGATGCAAGAAAGTGTGTGCGAGGACCAGGGGGGCGATATAGTAAAATGCCTTTAAAGGCTTGATTATGGTTAAATGATATAGAATAGGCCAGAGCCTCACAGCCGGCATGCTGGATAGATTCTGTAGTAACAGAGTATGTGGCTCTATAGATAATGGCTAGGCCGCCTCCCCTGCCTAATTGTCTATCAAGTCTTGTCACACAGAAACCATTGGGCGTGGCCACACAAAAATCTGGACCAGAGGCTGCGTCCCCCCATGATTCTGTGATAAAAAGAATATCTAGTTCCTGGTCCGTAATACACTCCCTAATTTCCAGATGGTGTTTGGGAAGGGAGCGGGCATTGATCAATGCTATACGGTAAGGTGGTTTATATTCCTGGGTTATAGATCGCGAACTGATAGAAGATAGGGGAGGGTGGATTGTAAAGCCACAGCCTGGACAAATTGTGGGGGCTGACGTGCAGAGAGTGGGAAGTGATAGTGTTATACTCTGATGAGAACTACCATAATTGAGGTCCCTTAAAAGTTTGGAGGGATAGCGCAGGAGAGTGCCAGTAGTGTAGGTGGTTCCTGGACCAGGGGGTATGGCCCCAGGCCCGGAACAGGCACGGACGGGCGCAGACGGGCTTGCCTTCGGCGCGCCCGCTGCGCTCGTCCACTGCGCGTCCTAGGGGGCATTCGGTTTTTATGCCGGTGGTGGTGAGTAGCTAGACTGCTAACCTCGGCGCAAACCGGAAGTGTATTTTTCACACTTCCTGTAAGGCAATCAATCCCTCCACACAATCTGAAGGCTCAGTGGTGGACCGGGGAACACACCTATCCGAGCACAAAGTAAGTTTGCAATTCAATTTACTTTAGTGACATAGCAAAATAAGTGTGACGTAGTTTAAAAACCGCTAGGGCGCTTTTGAGTGCACGTCCGTCGGCAATTTAAAAACAGATATAACACAGTGAATAAAATTCAAGGTAATGCTAATTACCTGGGCATTGAAGGCAACGCTCCGATCAGCGTGGTGGTGTCCCAAAAAGAATCCACGAGCTGAGAGAGTCAATGGTTTTTATGCCGGTGGTGGTGAGCAGCTAGACTGCTAACCTCGGCGCTTACAGGAAGTGTATTTTTCACACTTCCTGTAAGGCGATCAATCCCTCCACACAATCTGAAGGCTCAGTGGTGGACCGGGGAACACGCCTATCCGAGCACAAAGTAAGTTCGCAATTCAATTTACTTTAGTGACATAGCAAAATAAGTGTGACATAGTTTAAAAACCGCTAGGGCGCTTTTGAGTGCACGTCCGTCGGCAATTTAAAAACAGATATAACACAGTGAATAAAATTCAAGATAATGCTAATTAGCTGGGCATTGAAGGCAACGCTCCGATCAGCGTGGTGGTGTCCCAAAAAGAATCCACGAGCTGAGAGAGTCAATGGTTTTTATGCCGGTGGTGGTGAGCAGCTAGACTGCTAACCTCGGCGCAAACTGGAAGTGTATTTCTCACACTTCCTGTAAGGCGATCAATCCCTCCACACAATCTGAAGGCTCAGTGGTGGACCGGGGAACACGCCTATCCGAGCACAAAGTAAGTTCGCAATTCAATTTACTTTAGTGACATAGCAAAATAAGTGTGACATAGTTTAAAAACCGCTAGGGCGCTTTTGAGTGCACGTCCGTCGGCAATTTAAAAACAGATATAACACAGTGAATAAAATTCAAGGTAATGCTATTTAGCTGGGCATTGAAGGCAACGCTCCGATCAGCGTGGTGGTGGTACTAGCTGGGGGTAGGATGGGATTTACCAAAGTAATAATGAATCATGTAAGTGGAGAAGGCAAAGATGGTGGGAAACTACTGTGATGGCAAGGAATATCAAAATGTGTTCTTTTAATGTATCGGGTCTCAACAATATAAATAAAAGGAAGAGGATTGCCTCTGAAATTTGTTTTTTGAAACCGGATATTTTGTGTTTGCAGGCGACCCATCTCCCTTGGGAGAAAATGGGCTTAGCTGCTGATTTAGGGTATATAGTGTTGGCAGCATCTCAGCAAACAAGATTGATTAGAGGGGTAATGATTTTGATTAGACCGCGTTTAGGTACGCTTGTACAGAGTCTAACGGACAGGTGGGGTAGATGGGTGATAGTGACATTAAATATAGGAGGTACACACATAACGATATGTTCAATTTATGGATCTAACTTGGATGAGGGGGAAGTATTTGAGCATTTAAATTCTGAGTTGGCTAATTGGAGCTCTCCCTTGGTTGTGTGTGGTGACTTGAACATTAATTTGGCGGCTGGGGAGTTAGATGCTGGAGTAGAGAATTATAAGGGGCAAAAACCTCGTGTTTTTAAAGCATTATACAACTTAGTTAGGACTACGCGCTGGTTGATATGTGCAGTAAAAATTGGCCAACATTACCAGGGTATACTTATTATTCCTCACCACACAGGAAATTTGTTCGTCTGGATTATTTTTTTACTTCAACCAGCATCCAATCTAATATAAAGATTCAGCTATACCCAAGGGTAACATCGGACCATTGTGGTAAATAAATAAATAATACCTCTATTTTTGAATGAATATATGAATAACAGATAGCTCAATAAATAAGAGTCAAGATTCGAGGTAGTAGGAGTTTGCAGGTTTAATACAGCATAAAGGACAGGAACAGGACAACCTGCACGGACAAGATCTGGGATGGCTAGCTAGCACAACTTTAATAACAGTGCACAAGTATATATACTAAAACAATTGCATTACAGTGAATTACAGTAGGCGGAGCAGTGGGTGTGGTCAATAGCAGTCGCGAAAGATAAGGGTGAAAGTGGGTGTAACAAGAGGCGTATACATAGACATGTGATGTAAACGTAACAGAGTATGTCATAAATGGGGCGGAAACATGGAGGGGGCTACCTAAGGAGCCGGGACCTCTGACCTAGAGGTGCGCGCAAACTGACAATGACGTGTTACTAGGAGAAGCTGGGGGCTATGAACTCTGTGCTAGGAGTAGAGACTGAAGTCTGGAGAGTCAGGGCGACATGTACCTAAATCCTATCTAGTATCTAATGTTTAGAGGACATGTTGATATAAACTAAGAGTCAGGAGGGGAGAGGCTAACAGACTCTAAGACTGGAGCATGCATTATTCTACATGTAGTGCGTGATGAAGAATATTAAATGACCATTAAATGCAGTATTTCTCTTACATGGAGACGTAAAGGCTAGACAATGACGGAAACTATTGATGCGATTCAGTAGCTTAGGAATGCAGAGAAGGAGGGCTGGACTGATAACTAGAATCATAACATACTCTTGGCAGACTCGTAGGCAGAGCCAGGCTGAACCGGGCACTGCGAGGCAGGAAGTAAGTGAAGGGTCGAGGATACAGGTGGGGGCTGTATCGCTCCTCAGCGAGGGTTCAGGAGACAGGAGCTGAATCTGGTGTCCGGGCCCTTTTGAGGCCTAGAAACGGGGACTTTACAATGAAATAACGTGCACACTGAGAAACGTGGCAACGCAACTTTACATAGGCCTAATACTCGTAGCTTTCACGAGAACTGGAAACTAGCATACTAGGGATGGACACAACTGTAATTGCGTCTTTAATCAAACATGGGGAATACATATGCATATTAATCATGCATACATAACATAAGATGGGGGACACGTAGGGACACAGAACATGGCAAAATTTACTTTTCCACATTCCCTCCTTGTCACTACGTTTCCATCAGGAAACATCAATATTCATGATACCATCTATCATTTCATACAGTATCATTTGCTCGTCTCGAATTGTCTTGGAACTGGATTTAGAACGGGACTTGGGACTAGGAATGCAAGAGGTAGCACAAATGCTGCAAATCGCAGGGCCACATTGTATACAGAGGCAGCAACTGAATATGATCGCTACTGCAATACCCAGAAATGACAATACTTTCCATCCCCAGGCGGAAATTATATTCCAGAACCGACCGGACCATGTCCAGGTGCCTGGATTTTGGTGTAACATATGGGCAATATTATGGAGTCTGGTAATAGCTGAATAAACAGACGGTGCGTTATTAGGAATGAAAATGCAGCAACTAGATCCGATGACTCTACATGCCCCGCCCCTATCGGCCAGTATGACGTCAAGGACGAGACGATTCTGGAGCACGACAATTCTCATAAAGGATTGCTCTTCGGTCAAGTTACCTAGAGCAGAAGTAGTCTCAATCACTACTGCTTCAAGTGTTCTCGTTAATCTACGTATCAGTTTTACTATTTACAACAGTACCTAAGATGGGGAAGACACCTTTATTGATATCTATGTATTGTTCTAGAGCAGTTTCAGTATAATCGACAATCGGGAGGTCTCTCTTGTGTCTAGTATGTACTAGGTGGGAATTCCTATGATAGTCAGGTGGGGCTAGAAAAACTGGTGGCAGTAGGAAGGCAATGTAACAGGTTCCCTCCCAATCGAGGGGCAGACGAACATATGCGGTCTGACCACAAACAAAATAAGAATGACGTGAAGCTTTGAAAATAGATTTCCTACTGTCACTATACTTGACAATAGTCGTACAATCACTATGGCCTACATGTACGGAACCATTATTTCGGACACATAATTCGCCTTTGACTGGTAATACTGACATAGCAGGTAAGTCTGGAGTAGAATCAGACTGAACATTCAGGACCATAAAATTCGAAGAATAATTACCCAAATTATAAACTTCATTTTCTAGATCTAACCCTGTTCTGTGGGGAAGACCTTGCTTGTCTGGAAAACATGTACTGTTTAGAAAAGACATATCTGTTGAGGATGACGTTAACGTGGACCATGCTCCACACGAACCATTATGTGAAAATGGATAAGGAAAGAGTGGCAGAACTCCCTTCGGGGTCTGGAAAGGGGGGAGTCGACCACACACCCAACAATTAGTGGCATTGCTGGTCTGGTGTGAATAATGTAACATGCGGATGAAGGAATTATTACGCATAGCAAGACGATATGAGAGTTCATGAGGAGGTAGATCACTAAACGTGTGCTCTACCGTAACATTAGCAGACTTATTTACATGAGACACTGGAAAACACAAATAAAATGCATAACCTATGCAGGTAATCATAAGGCTGAGATATAGCAGAAAACATAAAATAATAGTGCAACTTTTAGAGTTCTCACTAACTCTCTCTCTGTGGGGGTCTATTATATACATGTCAGAAACCGGTCTAACCGTTTCACCTAGGGGAGGACTTAGACAATCAAACTGGCTGACTTATTTTACTAGACCTTAATTTCTTCTTATACTCCTGCTGCGGAGTTTTCTCTAACAGGGAGGGATTCGTATCATAGTCTTTTGCGGAACAGTCCTTAAGAATAGTACTTTGGCAGTCTTTACAATCCTCGGAAATGTTCTTGGTAACAGGTTTTAGTCCAAAAAATCTTTTCACATGTGACAGGTGGACCCAGCCCTTCCTGCCTTCCAACTTGACGGCAGTACGGGTGGCCAGGAGGACCTGTTTGGGTTCTTTCCAGCAGGGCTCCAGCGGACTTGAACGATCAAAGTTCCTCACAAGAACCATGCATCCGGGAACGATTTCATGCGGTGCCACCTCGGTATTGTCTGGAAATGCGGCGGCAACCTGTGAACGACAAGAGTGTAGGGCAGACATCAAGGAAGCTAGGTAATCTGTCAGCATATTACTTGAAACATCGGTAATACTTCGGGGTCTAGGTGTACCCCACATATTAGGGGGGCGGCCGAATACGACCTCGTACGGGGACAGACCTGATCTGGAATGTGCGACCATGCGCATATAAAACAGAGCAACTGGCAGAGCTACTAGCCAGTCCACACCTTTCTCTTTACATACTTTTGCAATTTGAATTTTCAGGGTCTGGTTATGTCTCTCTACTAGACCGGCTGCTTCAGGATGGCGTACACAATGGAACTTCCACTGGTACCCTAACAGAAGGGAAACATGTTTCATGAGTTCAGATGAGAATGGCTGGCCGTTGTCAGAATATACGACTCTAGGGAGTCCGTAGCGGGGGAAGAATTCACGAACCAACTGCTTGGCAGTGGTCGCGGCTGTGTAATCTGGAACTGGATATGCTTCTGTCCATCTGGACAAAGCGCATACAACTACAAGGACATACTTGAAACCTCGACATCGCTCCATCTGAATATAATCCATTTGGAGGACTTCAAAAGGGTGGTCAGGGGGCTGGAATCCACCTTGTTCCACCGGGACACTTTTACCTGGGTTAAACTGGCAACATATCATACAGGTACGGACCTTCTGCTTGGCTGCAGCTCGTAAATGCTTGTTGAACCAAATGTTCTGGATACTATCTGACATAGCTTTTTCTCCTAAATGTGCTGGACTATGTGCGGTATTGATAATGACTTGAACCATAGAGTCGGGGAGAAACCATGTGGCTTTTCCCTTCGTTACCCATCCCTGATCTGTCTGGACCCCTCCTTGTTCGGACCATTTCTTGATTTCATCAGGAGTAGCATGTAACTGGATATCTATGACATCTTGAGTGGGGTCCTTAACTGTCATACATGTAGTCGGATCTGGAGTATGTGTCTGTGTCGGATTAACTGACATGTCTGGAGTCTGTGCTGTAAGCTTGGCTGTGCGATCTGCTAGATCATTACCTTGAGAAATAGTGTCAGTAACTTTCGTATGTGCTTTGCACTTCATGATAGCAATAGATGTCGGTAAGTGTATGGTATCTAACAGAGCTTGAATAAGGAGACCATGCTGAATCTTGGTTCCATGAGAAGTCATGAAACCTCTCTCCTGCCAGAGCACTCCAAAGTCGTGTACGACTCCAAATGCATAGCGTGAATCTGTGTAAACATTAACTTTCAGGTTCTTGGCGTGTATGCAGGCTTGTGTCAGAGCAACTAGCTCTGCTGCTTGAGCAGACAGGGTGTCAATACGGTGTGTTTCTATAACTTCAGTGTCAGTAGTCACTGCATACGCGGCTACTAGTTCTCCTGTACTTGTTCTCATACATGAACCATCCACATAAAGTGTCAGGTCGGGATCTGGTAATGGAATATCTGTCAGATCTTGTCTTGGCTTTGTCATAATATTAACTACTTCCACACAGTCGTGTGTGGCAGGATTCAAATTAACTGACGGTAACAGTGTAGCAGGATTTAGAACGTTGCAGCGTCTGATTTCTATGTGTGGCTGGAACAGTGTCAATTCATAACCTGTCAAACGTGCAATTGTCAAGTGCTGAGTCTGTGTTCGGTTTAAAAGAACTTCCACGGAGTGTGGAACTTGTACTGTCAAGGAATGTCCTAATACTATGGAATCACTTTGTCTGATAGCTAGTGCTGTGGCTGCAACTGACTTGAGGCACGCAGGCAGAGCCTGGGCTACAGGATCTAGTGTGCTCGAAAAATAAGCACAGGGCTTGTATTGTCCTGCTTGATCTTGTGTGAGAACAGATAATGCTGTACCTTCGCGTTCAGTGACGAAAAGTGTAAAAGGCTTACTGTAGTTCGGTGTAGCTAGAACTGGAGCTTGGCATAGAGCTTTCTTTAACTCATTAAAACTAAGTGTATGTTCAGATGTCCAAGGGAGGACAGTCGATACGGCTGCCTCCTGTGTCGTTAACTGTATCAGTGGCTTGGCTAGAAATGCATACTGAGGAATCCATTGTCTGCAATAAGAAGTGAGGCCGATAAAAGCACGTACCTCCTTCTGGGTCTTGGGCTGAGGAAGACTCGCTATTAACTGGATACGGTCAGGTGTCAACTGCCTACCCCTCTTGGACAGTAAGTGGCCTAAATAGATCACTTGCTGGACACAGAATTGAAGCTTCGAAGGGGACACCTTGTGCCCCATCTCTGCTAGGAAATACAAGACTGTAAGGGATGCTCGCTCGCAAGCACGTTCAGAACGGGCTGTGATCAGTAGATCATCGACATACTGGAGCAGGGCAGTGTCAGTTGGCATGTGAATATTGTCTAGTTGTCTCTTGAGTGCTTGACTGTAAATACTAGGACTTTCTGTGAAACCTTGAGGAGCGCGTGTGAACATATAGCTCCTTCCATTTAAACAAAATCCGAAAAGAAACTGGCTGTCTGGATGAATGGGGATACTGAAAAACGCGTTCTTGAGGTCTATGACTGTAAAAAATGTGGCTTCAGAATCAATGGCTGTCAATAGGGAAGAGATATCTGGGACAACTGGGTACTGGGGAATAATACATTTATTGAGTTCTCGAAGATCAATCACTAATCGATATACTGGGGGTGCATTTGGATCAGTACGTTTCATGACTGGAATGATCGGAGAATTACATACATTGGAGTCAGTTTCTACAACTACTCCTTGAGCCATGAGCTCGTCAATAATTTTGGATAAGGCTGCTACAGCCTCAGGTGGCAATCTATACTGTCTGATTCGTGGTAACACTACACCTGGTTTGAGAGTCACACGATGGGGTGTGATTTGCATATAACCTACATCAGTTGGACCTTGTGCCCATAGATGCTGCGGAACATTGGACAATCTCGGATCAAAATCTCGTAATACATTGTGACCCTTGAAGTCACGTAGGAACAAGCGTATTCCCTCTGGGGAGCAGCATATGACTGCACCTAATTCTTTCAGTGTCTTAATGCCTAACAGATTTTCTGGACATGACTTCGTAAGTAACAGATCAGTAGTGCGGGACAATGGACCTACTTCTAGAGTAACTGGCTTAGATATCTCGTTTACAATAGGCTTTCCTGAAAATCCAAGGGAAACATTTCTAGAGCCTGAGAGCGGAGCCCCTGGAACTTCGGCGTGACTGATGGTCGTCCTACTTGCCCCTGTATCAATCAGAAACTTTCTGTCTTTCCCTAGTACTTGACTATGAACATAGGGACCCTCTTGATCTACAGGAATCTCGATGAGAGGCAAGCCTACCTCCCTCTCTAGGCTGTTTCATGAATATGGCTGATACTCTGGATACTCTGTCTGAGCATACTGGTACATCTGCTGTGTAACATGCTGTGTTGCAGCAATAGGCTGCGGTGCTGGAACTGTCTGTTGTGCATTCTGTGGCTGAGAAGTCTGTGAAACTTGTTCTTGTCTAGGCGGACGTGGTCTTTCTTTAGTTTTACCGGTAGCTATGTTGTGTTTCAGAACTGCACACTCGTTTATAAAATGACCTGGCTGTTTACAATAATTGCAGGTCCCTTTAACGGGAACTGCAGGATGACTGGCTTGATTCGTACCCCTCTTCTGACTGTCTTGAGGAACAGATTGTGCAACTAGTACTTTCATTTTCGTGTCTTTCATACGTTTTCTATCATGATCTTGCTCTTCTCTGATTCTATTCTGGTGGTATTGAAGCATCTGTAACATCTGGGACGGGGTACTAGCTTGCCAGGTACTTTCGACTTTCAAAACTCGATTCTTAACTTGTGGACTTGAATTCTCGACTAGTTTAGTAACAAAAAGATGAGGGTATGACTCGCTACTTGTCTTGAGGCCACTGTTAATACTAAAGCATTTCACAAATCTAGAATAAAAATCACTAGTGTCTTCATCTTGTTTCTGTTTACAGGCTGAGATTGCATCCCAGTCTTCCTTTTTAGTGGCTAATAACCTTGGCAAAACTTGTATTAGCAGTTCTGGTAATTCTTTACATTTCTCTCCTAGACCGGTACCTGGTACTCGTATCTTATCTTCAGCTTCTAGAACTGCCCAATCGATCTTTTTCTCTCCCACCTCCCATTCTTTTTCCTTCAGTTTTTCATATACCCCTGCGGGCAACAAGACCTTTAACATTTTAATAATATCTGGATACGTATATTCTCCCATACGGAGCATGTCTTTTAATTCTCGGTGGAACCCTGCTGGATCTTTGTCATGACAGGGAATTAATTTCTTCATCTCTAAGAGTTCCATCTTTGTAATCGGAGTGTAAACAAACACTCGTTGCATTTCACCATCCGTTGTCTTAACTGGGTGTACTTCTCGTAACGGATTCTGTCTGTCTATGTAAAAGGGTTTACTTTCTGGAGGTGAGACATGAACAAAATGCGGGTTCAGGAACGTTCTATATTTGTGGCGCTGTTCTAGAATGACACTAATTAAATCGGTACCTAAACCTTTCCATCTATACTGGAGTAACTCGTTCAGGACATCGTGTAACGGACCTGGATCAGAATGTTGACCCTCATACAGAGTAATGAGGTGTTGGATCATATACATACCCACCAGTCGTTGCTCGGCTGGGGGCAGTTTCAGAAACATTTGTGCCACTATTTCATCTGGAAAAGTGGTAGAATCAGTAATCCATCGGACTGCTGATCGGACTAGTTCTTGTTCATGCATAGTACTTAACTCACTGTAACCAATTCGTGATTTCAGAATGTGATCGGTAGCTTGAAATACTTGTTCTAGAGAACCTTGTTCTGGTGCTGGATGATGAAAGACTGACTTGTGTTCTAGGCGTAAATGGCGGTCTGGAAATCTAGATTTTCCTACATACGCTATTCTGGCGGGATTCTCGTCCTCTACCTCTTCAGTAGAAGAGTCATTTTCTTTCTCGCTTACTTGTGCTTCTTTGCGTTTCTCGTGTAACCTTATTATTTCTTTACGGATTTTCTTGTACATACTCTCTATACTACTGATGGTTCTGTGCTTACCCTCGGCTATATTATCACTCCACCTTGTCAGGATTCTCATTTCGGCCGGATCTTTAGTCGGGTAATCTTGTTCTCTTATTAAACAATCAATCAGAAACTTTAATAACATGAGCTGGATCTCAGCTTTCCTTTGAGACATGGCTTCACCAATACTTTCTGGATCATCCCCTGTACGGATGAAACGATATATTCTGTCTAGATCTCCTTTCATATCCGGTAGGGTATCCAAATACCCGGTCACCCGTCTTACACGGATGGAATATATAACTGTACTGTCATCACCTGCAACTGGATTATAGCGGCATTCAGTAAGAGCTCGTCGGATATTTGCAACGGACTTATATTTGGGCGTACGCTGTAACGCACATTCATGTAACTCGGCCAACGTTCTACGTTGGTGTGGTGGCGGGGTACCAGGAGGACCTCCTCCTGCGGCCCCTAAACTGGAATCGTCGACTGATACTCTTCGTGCTGGCAGAGTGGGAAATTGTAATGTAGGCTGAACCGGGGGTACCGTGGCTGGTACTCCGGTGACTGGAGGAGTAGGATTTACATTATTTACAGGGACTGGCGGATTTGCATATTCTGGGACTGTGTCGTCCAAATAGGACGAAATAAAAATATCAGCTGCGGTCGGTTTGTGACGTAGCTTGGTCGGAACTAGGGGTGGCGGAAAATTACTGAATGCCTCCGGGGTCGCCTTTGGCAAGCCCTCGGCAAGAAGAGGGTACATACCCTTAATAAGGGCATTCCTCTGTCGGTCTGACTGTTCGGTTTTAACTCGTTCACCTATCTCGATTAATTCCTTTTCTTGGGCTCGTTCTAAGGATTCTCTACTTAGTTCTGACTTTCTGATTTCTTTTTCGGTTCTTTTATGAGATTCTTTGCGCCATAACTCGATGGCATATTTCTGTGACTGTCTGGCTTTCTTTTTCCATAATGCTTCTTCTACTCGCATGATGCACTCGGCATCCCATGTGCCTGATACAGGCCATCTATACTTTTCTTCTAATTCCTTGGTGTACTCGACCCATAAATCTAGATATAATATGGCACTTATGCCATGCTTCTGATACATAAAATGACCTGGACTGTCCCTAGGCGGGACAGGAACTGCTGCTTCTAGCAGACCTTTTCTGGTTTTTAACTGACGTAATTTCGAGAATAAAGGCATGACTGAACTGTAATCTAGGCACAATACAATACACAATGAACACGATAATTACTCCACTCTCATACCACGACATTGAAATACATGAAGAACATTTAAAATAACAGTTCGAACAGAATACTACCTGGAATACTGAAAACAGAATACATGAATCTTCTCGAGAACAGAACTGACTAGAACAGAAACTAGATGCACTGCTAAAACAGTACGAAACTTACCGGTCTCATAAAGAGACACGTCAGGACCCGCATCCACCGAAGTGGACACTTCGTTTTGGGTCTGTGTACCACCAAAACCCACGGACCAGAGTCAATTAGATTGACCCTGTCTAGATACTACCCCAGCAACGGTACTCACCGGGCAGCAAGAACGGAAGGCCTCGGACTGGACTGGACTGCTTCGACGCCGGACGGACGAACTTCGGACTTCAGTTACGGGTGGGCCTCCGGATACCTCGGACCTTGGACTCTCGGCTTGGGCTCTGGTCGGGACTCGCCGCGTTCCTCCACCGCCTCGTCTGGATGCTGGACCGCCACCTCCGTCTCCTCCGTGGGCCTGAGGGATACTTGAAGCAGAAATATCTGCACGTGCACGGTATGGTTCCGTCACGGCTGCAGAGGGTCAGGGGGCCGGCGTGGCTTCACCGGCGCGTGGGGAAAGGGCAAGTCCCTGTTCGGGCGCCATTATGTGGTAAATAAATAAATAATACCTCTATTTTTGAATGAATATATGAATAACAGATAGCTCAATAAATAAGAGTCAAGATTCGAGGTAGTAGGAGTTTGCAGGTTTAATACAGCATAAAGGACAGGAACAGGACAACCTGCACGGACAAGATCTGGGATGGCTAGCTAGCACAACTTTAATAACAGTGCACAAGTATATATACTAAAACAATTGCATTACAGTGAATTACAGTAGGCGGAGCAGTGGGTGTGGTCAATAGCAGTCGCGAAAGATAAGGGTGAAAGTGGGTGTAACAAGAGGCGTATACATAGACATGTGATGTAAACGTAACAGAGTATGTCATAAATGGGGCGGAAACATGGAGGGGGCTACCTAAGGAGCCGGGACCTCTGACCTAGAGGTGCGCGCAAACTGACAATGACGTGTTACTAGGAGAAGCTGGGGGCTATGAACTCTGTGCTAGGAGTAGAGACTGAAGTCTGGAGAGTCAGGGCGACATGTACCTAAATCCTATCTAGTATCTAATGTTTAGAGGACATGTTGATATAAACTAAGAGTCAGGAGGGGAGAGGCTAACAGACTCTAAGACTGGAGCATGCATTATTCTACATGTAGTGCGTGATGAAGAATATTAAATGACCATTAAATGCAGTATTTCTCTTACATGGAGACGTAAAGGCTAGACAATGACGGAAACTATTGATGCGATTCAGTAGCTTAGGAATGCAGAGAAGGAGGGCTGGACTGATAACTAGAATCATAACATACTCTTGGCAGACTCGTAGGCAGAGCCAGGCTGAACCGGGCACTGCGAGGCAGGAAGTAAGTGAAGGGTCGAGGATACAGGTGGGGGCTGTATCGCTCCTCAGCGAGGGTTCAGGAGACAGGAGCTGAATCTGGTGTCCGGGCCCTTTTGAGGCCTAGAAACGGGGACTTTACAATGAAATAACGTGCACACTGAGAAACGTGGCAACGCAACTTTACATAGGCCTAATACTCGTAGCTTTCACGAGAACTGGAAACTAGCATACTAGGGATGGACACAACTGTAATTGCGTCTTTAATCAAACATGGGGAATACATATGCATATTAATCATGCATACATAACATAAGATGGGGGACACGTAGGGACACAGAACATGGCAAAATTTACTTTTCCACACCATTCCCCACTGATAATTGAGATTGCCCATGTTGGAGAAATAAAACAAAGCAGGAGCTTTTCGTTCGACAGGAAACTTTGCCTGGATGAACAATACAGAGAATATATGGGTGAATGGATTGCAGAATTTATACAGAACAATATGAGCTCTGCTAATATTGAGATAATATGGGATACTTGGAAAGCCTGTTTTAGAGGGGAAGCGGTGAGTTATGGACTCTACCATCAAAATCAGCAGAGGGGATAAAATGCGGGATTTGTATGATCAGTTGTGTAAGGCTGAAGAATACCTGACTAAAGAAATAGAGAAGGGGGATAATATGATTAAAATCCAGGAGTATGAGGGGTTTATTTCTAAATGTCGTGCTAATATCACAGGAGTTTGGTGTGAGGAGATAGCTCGGAAATATCTTACATATAGAAGGTACATTCATGAGTATGGGGAGGCTATAGGAAGGGCTCTGGCCCTAAAACTAAAAATGAAGGAGTCTGCTCGCCAAATTCCGAAAATGCAAGATAAAAATGGGGTCATGTTTGAAGATCCTGAGAAAATATTATACCAGTTTTACACTGAGTTATATACCCATCAATCTAATTTATCTCCTGACGCCTTTGTGCATGAGGTCATTTTCAGTAAATTAACAGATCTTGAGAAAGAGGCGTTAGATCAGCCTTTCTCAATGGAAGAACTGGAAAGAGCAGTCAAAACTATTCCGAATGGGAAGGCAGCTGGCCCTGATTTTATTCCAGGGGAGGTGTACAAATGCTTTTTTGAACCCCTAAAAATTCTTATACTGGAGACTTTTAGAATGGCACAATTGGGGAGAGCTCCACAGTCATGGGATGATGCTTCAATTGTTGTTTTTGCTAAAAAAGGGAAACCCCCAGAGCAGCCCGCCTCATATCGGCCCATATCTTTACTAAATTGCGATAGCAAGATTTATTCAAAGATGCTAGCAAACCGCATGTCTAAGGTTATAACATCTTTAGTATCACTGATTCAGCATGGGTTCATCCCACATAGAGGAACTGTGGCACATGTTAATAAGGTGATCACCTTGATAGACATAGCAGAAACCGAGAGAAGAGACTTGGCGCTGATATTACTCGATGCTGAGAAAGCGTTCGATCGCGGAGAGTGGGCATATTTGTGGGTAGTAATGAACAGAATGGGATTTGGTAAAAACTTTCTGAGAGCTATTAAGGTATTGTATAGATCACCTAACGCTAGAGTTGTAGCTATGGGCCGAAAGTCGGAAAGGATAGTTGTTACAAGAGGTACACGCCAGGGGTGTCCCTGCTCTCCACTTCTCTTCGCGCTATTTATTAATCCATTCTTAACTAAACTGCTAGAGTCACCACATATTAAACCATTCATTGCCTCAAGCGTACCTCACTCAGTATTCGCGTATGCGGATGACATAGCCATCATTACCACTGATCCTGGACAGGCAATGACAGAGATTGAATGCTTGGCCACTGATTTTGGAAATAGCTCCGGCTATAAGTTAAATGCCGCAAAAACGCAGGTGCTCTGCACAGATAGCGTTCAATTTAACGATGATAGGGTTACCTCCGAAGCGACATATCTAGGAATCATAATTAAATCTCATACACAGGAGATAGTGGATGTTAATTGGGGTAGGATAATGCAACAACTCAAGCAACCCTTAGATAGATGGGGGAGACTCCAATTATCCATAATTGGGAGAGTGAACATCATTAAGAGGAATGTATTTCAATTCAATTCAAAAACTTTATTCGATCATTGATTAATGATCATAAAAGTACATACATACATAAGTGATAAAACATGAGGATATAGCAAATTTTAAGTTAATCACATATCAAAAAGGGTGCTTTTCCTCAAACAAATCGATTTTAAAATAAATACAGCAGTAAAAAAACAGATGTCCTGTGAATCAAGTGCAAATAAAAGCCCCATGGCCGATACAATAGTGGATACATTATATTTTTTGAAAAGCGGTTTCAGATATATTTTTCGGAGGTGAAGATAGAGAGGGCATAACAATAAAAAGTGCTCCGTACTTTGTTCTGTGGTCCCATCACACGGACAGGGGGCAGTAGTATAGGTCTTCATTACAGGATAAGCGACAAGCAAATGAACAATCCCCATCCGTAATCTTGTCAATACATATTGGTGGGATCGGATAGTGACCAATTTAAAATATCCTGAAAGCCCCATTTCTTCCTTAGTGTATCTGTCGTAAAAAACATGTGTAGAGAACTGGGCAATAGCTGCGTTACGCTTCCCCATGCTAACCCTCAAAAATTCATGTTTAAGCTCACTCTTCGGTATATCTAAAACACAAAAAGGGTTATCACGCACAGTAAGATTAAAAACATCACTAAATGTTAGAATAATAAAGTTAAGCCAAGGGATGCGGGAACATTTGTCCATATGAAGACAGTCTAAAATAATTTTCCTTGTGAAACCAGTCTGTTCCTTAATCCATATAGATCTCCATACTAACAGGGGTCTTAATCTGATCAAGTCAGATAGAGGTTCTAGACCAACCTCCTGATGGATCAGCTTTGTTGAGGCAGAAGATGGTAAACACAGGAGTTTTTTTACAAATTTGTTTTCCTCAACCTGGAGCATGTTGTTATTACAATGGCCCCACACTCCTGAGCCATATAGGGCCAGAGCAACACATTTATGGCGGTATAAGTACAACATGTCTGGTATCCGTCTTGAGCCTAACTTGGATGCGAACTTAAATATGCCAAAAGAACACTTGGCCATTTTGGCTCTTACATTAATCATTTCAGGTGTCCACATCCCCCCTCTGTTAAAGGTGATACCTAAATAACAAAATTTGTCCACCACTTTTATAGTTTGGTCCATAACTGTAAAGGGCCTTAAGTTTTTAATTTTCTTCCCACAGGGCATTATAAAAGTTTTTGAATTATTAATTTTTAATTTTCTCCCATTAATAAAATCTGCAAATTTATTCATAAGTTTTTGCAACCCAAGAGGTGTTTGTGAGAGCAGAACCGCGTCATCCGCGTAAAGCAATATTGGGATGGAAAGGCCATCAGCAGTCGGTGCATCTGCACTGATGGTCCGTAGTTCCGACTCAATTGCGTTTATAAAAAGGGAGAAAAGAAGAGGTGCAAGAACACATCCCTGCCTAATTCCAGAACCTACTTTGATACTGGGTGTACACTCCCCCGATTGCCCGTAGCGTATCTTAGCCGTCAGATTCCTATAAAGTTGGGCCAAAAAATAGATAATATCCTTTGGAGCACCCATGTCCAACAAGGTTGACCACAGAAGACCATGATCAACCAGGTCGAAGGCACTGGTCAGGTCGGCAAAACAAAGAAACAACGAGCCTTGTTTAGCCCTTGTATATTTGCATATAATAAGATCTAAATTAATGCATTGTTCTATGGTGCCTAACCCCTTGCGGAATCCATACTGAGAATCCGCAAGGATCCCTTTATCTTCTACCCATTCCTCCAGACGACTCAGTAATACCCTACTCATAATTTTTAGGGAAGCAGTGAGGAGAGAAATCGGGCGGTAGTTTTTTGCCTCACCCCTCTCCCCTTTTTTATACACCGGGATAATGATTGATTCCCCCCAGATCTGTGGGGCCGCAATCGTTGCAGCTGCATTAAAAACCTTTGTTAACAATGGACTCCAGATAGAAACCTCGGCTTTATAAAGGTCAACGGGTACCCCATCAGGGCCCGGCGCCTTTCCCCCCTTACTGGCCCGGATGGCGGCATCCACCTCAGAGACTGTGATATTAAGAGGTAGGGGGATAAAAGCCACGGTCTCCCTATCACCCTCTACAACTAGTCCTTCAGGGTTAAAAATGCTAGTAAAATGAGCCACCCATTGTTCCTCAGACACCTGAGCAGACATTACCGGGGCTTCTTCATTTTGGAGGAAGGGACTATTGACAGTGGACCAGAAAAGCTTTGCATCCTTAAGATCCACTGCCTTAGTCAAGTTGTTCCAGGCCTCTTCCCTTAGTTCCTGTTTTCTATCCCTCAGATGAATAGAGTATTCCCTTCTAAGGGTTTTAACTGCTTCCTTATCCCTGGGTTTACCCTTAAGAGCAGCTTTAAGTTTTTGTAAGGAGTTAGTACATTCCCTGTTAAACCATCCCCCGTTAATCCTAGGGCCCTTTGGTTTTCTTCCAGTTAAAATTTGTGCAATGTTTTTATTAATGATATCGAAGCTAGCTAGAATATCAGCATTATCCCTTTCGGGTTCAAGGCAGCATTCCACCTCGTCTATACAGGCAGACACAATGGTACATAGTAAACGTTCCTCATTTTGCCTACCCCATTTAATTCTAGGGCCATTAGGTCTATGTGGAACTACATCTGTCACTGCACCATGTGACGCCTTTACTTTATCCCCCCATAAGGAGAGATACATAGTTAGACAGTTATGATCGCTTAAGGCTGGGTCTACTATTACGGGTAAGGAACACAAAGCTGTAATACTGGAGGAGGCAATGAGGTAGTCGATAACCGTGGCACAATTCCTACCAATAAAGGTCGGTACCGAGTTACCCTCACTGTCTACGCCAGGTAACATAATGCATAGATCCATTTTAAGCATAAGAGTGTTTAGAGATTCCCCATAAACAGAATGTAGAAAATGGGTCTGATCTTCCCCCACCTCTCCCCCATACCCACACACCCCTTTGCCAGCAAATGGGCACATGTGAATGTTGAAATCTCCGCCCCACAGAATATCAAAAGACACATCACTGCGCCCATGTAGCCTTTCCACCTCCGCTTCTAGTTCATCAACCATATATGTTTTTGAATGGTTAAAGACATTGTTATAATGGTTTATTACTAAAACATTTCGCCCATTCCTGTGTTGTAACCACAACAGCTGGGAGTGCAGACCAACAATCCGGTGGGTTTTCACTCGAACCGGTAACCTCACAGAGAGCAATATCACCATCCCACCACTGGCTCTCCCCATGTTGGATGGCTGAGCATGGCAATTATAGGCAACATACCCATCAAGATAGACATCTACGGCCGCCCAAGTCTCCTGGAGACACAAGATGTCAAATTGGGTTATAAATTCTAACCATCCTAGACAATCTATCTTATTATTCCACCCAGCAATATTCCAACTCGCCATCTTATATCCCCGTTCTGTTAAACTAACAGCCTCCCTAGATGGTGGGGGTAGGGTATGGATGTGAATTACTTCCCCTGGCACGGGGTCTTCAGACAGTCGGGTCGGAGTTGTACTTCCATTAGCCGGGGTAGGAATATCTGAGTTACAATGAAGCTGCCCAGAATTACATGTATTACCCCCAAAGCTACAAGTAGCATTGTAGCCATTGAGTGGGGTAATATCAGTTAAGCCTTTTTCCCCCGTGCCTGCACCCGTATCTCCCCCTGTGTCTCCACAGAATTCCTTACCCCCCTCCCCTGTGGCTCGATGGCATCAATCGCAGTCTTCCAGGCCACTAAACACGTCAAACCTGTTGGTGGTGTCTAGGGGTGTAAAAGGTTTAAGATGATCCATTCTCCTGTGTGTTAGGGAGTTGTACCTTGGTCCTACAGTATTCCACCCATACGGATCTACAACTATGGGAGGTTGCTTGTCGTTAAAAATAGATCCATTTTTGTAGACAGGTGGACGATATGGGTTTGAGAGCATTTGCCTCAATAAGGGGGGGGGAGGGGCTTGCCTTGATGGATGATTGGGTGGAAACACCACTGAGCGAGGGTAAAAATATGTTAGGGGACGAGGGGTAATAGATTTACTACCGTGGTCAGAATGCCAGTTAAGTATAAAATGGACAGCATTCTGATCTCTAAAATTAATGACCACTATATCTCCCTCAATATCTTTGGATCTTCCTCCCAGCCAAGGAAGGCGGCGGACATGGACAATTTCGCCATTGATATTATTTACAATAGGTCTGTGTAGACTTAACCAGTGCGATATTTTATTTTTCAGCTGGGCAAAGCCCTCCCGTTTGTTTTTCTCTAGCTCTGGTACCCCAGTAAGAACTACTACAAAGGGTACAGCTTCTGGTGGGAGTTCTGGAAGGGGGCCCTTATTATAGTTACCTCGAGCCGGCCACTCGTTTCCTCTAACTCTCGTCTTAATCCCTGGAGCTTGACCAAGGTTATTCGGCTGTCCATTAAACGTTACAGCCGGGGACAATGTGGGTTTACTTTTAAGTACAACAGGGTTACTCCCTGGTGTGCTTCCACTCATATTATTTGAAGATTGAGGCAAGATGGTAGTCTGAACAGGGGTTGGTATAGTAGTTATAGCGGGAATTCCTGGTGAGGTAAGTAAAATCGGAGTTGGTATAAGGGGATTAGGCATCACTTTATTAATCCCTATCTTAATTCCCAGTTATTGTTCTATCTTCTCAAGTCTATTTTCTAGTTTATTGAGTCTGTCTACGATAGCCAGAGTATGGGTCCTCAATATAGACTCTATACTATCGATCAAGGCACCATTTAGTGGTTCCTGTAGCGTCACAACTGCGGGGGGACTGTCGGCGGTGGAGATAACAGGGTCTATAAGGGGGGTTACGCATGAATGCGTAGGTGATATAACTATCCTTCCTTTTTCTGTTACTTTAACCCGTTCTCCCCTAATACTGTCGTCCTTTTTGATGCCAAAGTCTGCATGATTAATTTTCCTCTTTGGAAGGTCGGATTTTTTACGCCTTTTTGTCGGAGGAGGGCCATAAATTTTAACTGGTGTGACTTTTTTTCCCCTACTTTGAACTGCTTTAGATAGTTTAGGAATAGGGGTAATTTGTGCATTGGTTATAACAATAGATTTAGTTATACTAGGAGTGGTAGCAATAGTTGGCAATTTACTAGTAGTGCCTAAGGGTTCAAATTCACTCGTAGATGTTCCCTCTCTAAATATTAGAGGGATGCTGTCCTGCGAGGGGGTACAGATATTTTCTGTAAGAGTTCCGTCCCCCGTGGAGCTAATTAACACTGGTGAACCCGGGAATGGTCTATTCTTTAGGCTTTCAACCGACCGCCGTCGCTCAGCCCGAAGTTCTTCAAGGGTGGCGGTGGTAGGAGAATCTAAAAGAGTTTTCTTAAAGTAATTATCTAATTTCCCATTTATCAAACTCACAGGTTTCTCAGGGCCAACCAACTCCGGGGTTAGTATTTCAGTTGACATAATGATTGATAATATAGTATAACCCCGCAGGCACTTACACAAGAGTCCTAGGTCGTTTAGTAATCGACCAGGGATTATGTCCCAGTCCAGTCTCTTTAGGCCTCTGACGGCCGCAGACGGTCCCGCCCTTGTCCCGGGCTTCTCCCGGCGAGCTCCCGCGCAGCGGTAAGCACACGTTAATAAATAGCTATTACGATGATCACCCGGTCGTTGGGGGCGGGGCGGGGAGGGAGAGCAGCCCAGGTGGAACGGGCGGGGTTACTGGGACTCCTGGGAAACGTAGTCCCAGCCCTCTTGCTCGCAGCCCTCAGCCCCTGTCTTACCCCAGCAGCAGCTAACAGCCCACAAAGGAAAGGAAAGTGCCCCTCTGCGAAGCGGGACCCACGCAGCGGGTTCCGCGAGGCGTTTGAGGAGAGGCAAAGAATCCACGGGCAATCCGGTCAGCAAGGCAGGTTTATCAAGGTGTCCCACGAAGTGCAGTGAAAGCCGGTATTTGATCACCCGGTCGTTGGGGGCGGGGCGGGGAGGGAGAGCAGCCCAGGTGGAACGGGCGGGGTAACTGGGACTCCTGGGAAACGTAGTCCCAGCCCTCTTGCTCGCAGCCCTCAGCCCCTGTCTTACCCCAGCAGCAGCTAACAGCCCACAAAGGAAAGGAAAGTGCCCCTCTGCGAAGCGGGACCCGCGCAGCGGGTTCCGCGAGGCGTTGGAGGAGAGGCAAAGAATCCACGGGCAATCCGGTCAGCAAGGCAGGTTTATCAAGGTGTCCCACGAAGTGCAGTGAAAGCCGGTATTTGATCACCCGGTCGTTGGGGGCGGGGCGGGGAGGGAGAGCAGCCCAGGTGGAACGGGCGGGGTTACTGGGACTCCTGGGAAACGTAGTCCCAGCCCTCTTGCTCGCAGCCCTCAGCCCCTGTCTTACCCCAGCAGCAGCTAACAGCCCACAAAGGAAAGGAAAGTGCCCCTCTGCGAAGCGGGACCCGCGCAGCGGGTTCCGCGAGGCGTTGGAGGAGAGGCAAAGAATCCACGGGCAATCCGGTCAGCAAGGCAGGTTTATCAAGGTGTCCCACGAAGTGCAGTGAAAGCCGGTATTTGATCACCCGGTCGTTGGGGGCGGGGCGGGGAGGGAGAGCAGCCCAGGTGGAACGGGCGGGGTTACTGGGACTCCTGGGAAACGTAGTCCCAGCCCTCTTGCTCGCAGCCCTCAGCCCCTGTCTTACCCCAGCAGCAGCTAACAGCCCACAAAGGAAAGGAAAGTGCCCCTCTGCGAAGCGGGACCCGCGCAGCGGGTTCCGCGAGGCGTTGGAGGAGAGGCAAAGAATCCACGGGCAATCCGGTCAGCAAGGCAGGTTTATCAAGGTGGAAGGAATGTATTAGCCAAGATATTATATTTATATCGCAGTATCCCTTTAGAGATACCCTTAAATCATATTCATAAGCTGCAAACTTTATGTATTCAATTTTTATGGGCACCCGGAAAAACCAGGCGAGCAATGAAATGGTTGACCTTGCCCATAGAGAGAGGTGGGCGTGGGATTACGGACTTTCTGTTTTATTATTATGTTTGTTTTCTACAAAGAATGAGAATCTTGCTGACTGGAGAACAAATTGAGGATCCGGCAGAGTCCCCGTCGATATTCTACTTATTATTGGGGGAGCATGCAAAGGGATGTTTGTTAAAAGAGTCGGAGGGGAACTACTACAAGCACACCTGTTTTAAGGTGGTTAAGTCTGCATATAAAGTTTGGAGAAAGGTTGCGAAGATTATGAAGCTAGAGAGAATTTTGTATCATACTCCTTTTTCAGCGGAGAAAATACTCCCTTCGATATTCTGGGACAATGTAGCAAAAGAATGGAGCAAGAAAGGGGTGGTCAGAATTGGAGATTTATATGAGGCGGACGGAATATTTAGATCTTTTTCAAATATGGGTACTAAATATCAACTACCTCATTCTTCCTTTTTTAAATATCTCCAAGTTAGAGATTTTTGTTTAAAGAAACTAACCAGACCCACTCCTAGTAAATTAATAGAGGCAATTCAATCAAAAAAAAGGATTAGTATGATATATCGGTTGCTGATGGAATATAAACCTGTTGACTTGAACAAATATAATGTATACTGGCAGAACCAGTTGGAGGAAACCGACCTAAATATTGTAGATACTATTCTGATGGCTAAGAATATGTGTTTGTCAGCCAATCTGAAAGCTCAGGTATATAAGACTATATTTAGATTATATTACACTCCCAAACGAATGGCAACATGGGGGTCTATGTATGATGGAAAGTGTTTTCGGCGTGGAGGGGATGATGCAGATATTGTTCATGTCTTTTACAAATGCCCTAAACTATCGTCTTTCATTTCCAGTATAGAAAGGTTTATATCTTTAGTTATTCATTATCCGATTAAAATATCCCCCGCACTTATGTTAATGGGGGGGGGGAAATGTGTTAATGAAAATGTGAATTTGGGTACATTTAAGAACTTTTTATTTGTGACAATGACCATTGCCCGGTTATGTATTGCCAGAGAATGGCTACAACCTGAAGCACCGATGTTTGAATTTTGGAGAAGGAAAATGTTTAATGTATATGAATTAGAATGGAATCTGTATGCTCTAAAGGGTGATAGGAAAAAACGACTAGGTATATCGATTTGGGGGGTACTTAAAGAGTATTTAGAGGAATAGTTTATGGATCTACGTATTTTATATATTTTGTATATGAATTTGGTAATCTTATCCTCCCCGGCCGTTTCAGACTATTTTGTAAATGAAAATTATGGATGTATATATTTAGATGCTGTGAATGTATTATCTGTCAAATGACCCAACTCTGGTAATAAAAATAAATAAAAAAATAAAAAAGGAACTTCTGGAAGAAACGGGACAGGCAGCTCTGTGACACCCCACCTACTGCAGCTATTACCCCCTGGTACCTCCCAGATGCAAGCAGGTGTAGGCTACCGAGCACCTGCACATCGGGTGGGATGGCGTGTGCCCTTGGAGTTGGGTGCTCCAGGAGTGGGTGCAGGTCCCTAATCAAGTCCAAGATGGTGTGGGGGTGTAGCCTGTACCTTTGCAAGATCTCTGCCTCAGTGAGTTGGAAGAGCGTTATCCGCTGTCTGTAGACTTGCTCCTCCCGTCTCCAGACCCTCTCTCCTGCTGCCTGTAGCCGTAGCTGCCTTGCTATCATGTGGAATGCCGCCATTATGGTCACACTGTTGCATTTTGGAGGCTTTTTTATAGCCTGCACCTGGTTACCACCTGCTTTCAATCCATGGTATTTACCGGCTCTTAAATTCCCGAATTTAATGAAATTCGGTATTTTAGAAGTTACCTCTAGTGAAAAAGAGGGACCCAAAAACCAAAAAGGGATAGGGTACCAAGAAGACAAATGTCAGAACAGAAATTCCTTTTTGGATGGAACAATGTGTCACATATACTCACATTCACAGCATTGAATCAAAAAGGGATAACAAAGAGGAGATGTAAAAAGTAACTTCCTAAAACTATCTTCATAAAAATACACAGTTTATTCAAACAAATATTAAAAATACACAGTAAACCCCTGCCACAATACATAATAAGTCAATAAAAAGGATCCATATAAAAATGTGCATTCAATAAAAATACAATAAAAAGCACAAATGGGAAACAAAGGCAAGGATTAAATGATCCCTATTGGAATGAGGAGAATACACCAGTCTTACAGTAATCACACTCTAACACATATATCCTTTTTTGTAGTCAGAGTTGTTGCTTTACAGATACCGTATTTTCTCTCAGAATATGCATCGACGGGCTCACGAAAGGCGTCGATGCATATTATGAGAGAAAATACGCTAAGTCTGAGCCTTCAGACCTTTTTGGGACTCGACTGGGATTGTGTGTCCAGAATGCAGTGAAGGAAACCATCATCAAATGTGCCATCCTTTCTAATCGTCTTTTGATGCATATGCTTTTTTTAAAACAATGACATTTTGTTTAATGTTTTTCAGAACACTTGGGCTACATCAGATATCGCTATCTGAATGCCGTATATTGGAAGCCTAAAAGGGCAACAGCACTTAAAACACTGAAAAAAGCAGTGGTACACCATAACAAGTATTTAACTAGACGGAAAATATTCAGGTAAATATATGCTAAGAAAAGAAGCCTCAAGACATTAAAGCTGCAGATAAAGCTTTAAGTACTCCTACAGTACATAACAGACACCTAACATAAGCAGCTATCATCGGTACCCATCATTCGGAAGAATGTTTCAATTTTGTAGTGGCCTTGATGGTGAATTTCGGAACTCTTCTTTTTTTTTTACATTCCTGTCTGTTATGTAAGTTTACTGTCTGCAGTGTAGGTGCCTTCAGTTCGTTGATGGAAATGGCAAAATATCAGGTGCTTCATTACATATGTTTGTAATTTTTAACCTAAGCTACTGTAAAAAAAAGAGATGTTAATAAAACATGCCTAAGGTAAAACATAATGCCATAGATGCTCAAAGGCGAGAACAATTCACTCCTATGAGATGGGACACGTAGGAGAGGAAGGCTTGCAAGCAAACAGTACATTTTCAAAATTGCAAACATTCAGCATTAGCAGGGTAAATCTCACAACTGTATTATATTGGACAACCATGTCGTTGAAATGACAACAGAAAACGAAACAAAATAGTGTTTAAGGCATAGCATATTTCAGATGCCGAGGGTTCTGCACTGCACATAGAGGATTGTAGAGGGGCTGCATGAAAAACGATTGCAGACTTGTGGGTGAGGTGCTCAAAAGCTTCAGGGGGACTATCAGCCCTAGGAGCTATCCCACTGGAGTGGACTAATTTCGTGCCCCCTGTGCTATTTGCATTGGAAAAGAAGGTCGGTAGGGGAATAGCGTGCATATTTTTTAAACCAAGTTTTAACGTTTTACTGCTTTTATATACTTTTAACTGTTGTAACTTTTATGGTTTTCTGACGTGAAACCGAATAAAGTTTATTTGAATTGAATTGCGTATTGGGTGTACCTGCATGACCCCTGAGTCTTGGGGATATGAGGACTCTCCATTAGCAATGTCCCTATGGGAGCATGCTAGCAGATATATATGGTTCGCTGGGCACCTATTACTGGGCAAGAATTTTCTTTAAGTTATGTGTTTTAGTACATGTTTCTCCCTTCTCATGACTTTGAAATGTCTAATGACGTAGTATTGTTAGTAGGTGCCCATATTGGCACTCCGAATGCCAAATGTGCATTAGCATGGGTGATGACAGAGTCAGTGAGTGCTATGGAATACACATGGCAATGGCATTACGGTGACTGTTCTCGCATGAAGCGCCCACTGATAATGAGACAAGTGATTGTAAACAATTATGCATGCTGTTTCTTTTTCTATTATTTTTGACTTCTGAAATGCCAATAAGGATATTTTAAAAAACAAGTCATAGCATATCTCGAATAGAAAGGCAAGTTATTACTATGGCTGGATTCAGCAAAGCACATACATTTAACAGCGAAAAACAAAGTCAAGCCCCTGCGATTCAGTATGTGTTTTGAAGGGTTCAAAAGACAAAACTGATACTTAATTCTAACCAAGTAACATTGCCACTTTCAAAAGCTGCTTATGGATTGACCTGTTGAGAACCTTTTGAGCCTTTATTGCATAGGGTGTGATTGTTTTATTTCTAACACTAAACCCAACCTACTGTTTTTAGTAAATTGGGTTTAGCGTGAGAAACCTTGGGTGGTTGCATGGAAACGTCCATGTTCCACCCTTGGTACGCCCCCATGGAGCAAAGTGACCCGAAGCAGCGCAATGTGCTGCTTCGCACTACTTTTACGTTATTTCCAGCGCTAACAGGAAATTACCAAAAAAAAAGGATTTCGCGTCTTTATGTGTCACACACACGGCACAAAAGCTTAGTAAATCTCCCTCAGAATTTTCATATTTGGGTATTGTAGTGAAATTTCATACTTTACATGAAAGCCCTGGGAATAATACATGTGACATCTTACAGTAGTCTCATATTTACATTGTTTTAATTCTCTCATGATACAAGTGAGTTATGGAGATATCAAACATACTTTTCATTTACTTATTAAAAGTTCTTACTTCAAAATGTGCTGACCAATTTAGCACAATCTGTGCCTATTGTAAAAATCAATGATACATTATTATTTAAAAAACAAACATTGGTTGAGCGCTGGTGCCAGTTTAGGGTACATGCACCATGATACTCCTGCTAAATTAGATGTGGTCCCTGTGAAGAAATGCATGGTGTCTTCAAGGCTATCATTTCAAGCGCTGGGCACAACTTGAAATACTTAATTTTACTTTTACCAATAATATTGTAAAGAAGAAGGATGATTCCAATAGGTTAACTGAATAAAGAATTGCAATGTTATTAAAGACAAGGAGGCTAGCTTTATGCACAAACCTTTTATTCACTCCTTCTGCGCACCAACTTTAAAAGCTTCCAAAACAGAACTTCAAAAACATCACAATGTAATTTAGAACTTTCAGTCCCATCAATACTCCATGTGCTCCATCTTCTTCCTCTTTTGAGTGTTTCTTCCCTCAAACTTTTACCATATTTCCTCCGCAATACAATCGCTTAATCACTGTGTAGCAAGGAGAGGCTCTCGTCCCCACGGAATAGGGGTTCCGGACCCCCTCTTGAGGACTCATGCAAAACCACCCCTCTCTTCTTGTTTCAACAGCGGGATCAGACGGACGAGGAAATGCAGTTTCATCCCGCGGAGGTAAATGAAGTACCCTATCGCTTTAACTGGGAAGACCGGGAGGAATGGGCGTGCCCTAGATCGAGCACGGAAGCATCAAATATGGAAGGGGGAGATGAGGAGTTGTGCTTGTTCACCGGAGGCGTAGGAGCGGAGAGGAGAGCGGAGTCAGGAGCAGAGAGGAGAGCGGAGTCAGGAGCGGAGAGGAGAGCGGAGTCAGGAGTGGAGAGGAGAGCGTAGCCAGGAGCGGAGAGGAGTCAGAAGAGAGAGAGAGAGGAGCCGACCCGTCGACGGCGCGGACGCCAGGAGGCCACCGTCAACACAAGCCACCCTGCCATACGCCCGGAGGTGTATGGCTTGAGCAGGTACGGGGTCGGATAGCAGCGTGGGTGGGGAAAAAGGGAGGGTCAGTAACGTGACCTGGTTTCCTTATTCCCGGTATTCGTAACTCCCCGTGCACTCCCCCCCCCATTCCGCCACTACGAGCTTGAGAGTTTGACACCCCGGGTTCTTCTTCACTCCCTTTCCCCTTTCACTAGAGTGTTAGTATTCATAAAACCTGACGAGTGCCTTCTCTGTCCTTTTCCCTAACACGTCGTGAACCATTGAAGGCATCACGGACCCCACCGCCCCACTACCCAGGAGGAGTTCGGAACCCAGACGGAGGACCGAGACGAGAGATAAGAGCACCCGCCGGAGCGACCGGAGCAGATATCCCCGGCGGAGCCTAATTCCACGGTGAACTTGCACAGACTATCTGTATTCAGTAATAAAGACCCCAGTTACTAAAACACGTCTCTTGCCCTTTTCTCCCGCCCACACTACACACTCCTTAATATCTGCAAAATAAATCAAACACATATTTCCATTTCTAAAATATCAACAGTTAACTCTACTGCAATTATAGTTCTTAAAATGCCCACCAGATTGAAAGGCAGTAACGTCTCTGAAGATTACCCTACCCACTTTACTTCCTTACAAGGGAAGTGTGGGTGGGCTAATGTTAGACTCCTTGTCTTTAATAAAATTGCAATTCTTTATTCAATAAACCTATAAGAATCATCATTTTATGGCAAGACAGAAAGCTAGCAATATGCATGTTCAAAGCCTTTTAAAACACAGTTTGAAACATTTTATACTGCTTTGAAATAAAACCTCCTGAATGTTTCTGCAGAAATATGCCGCCTTTATGATGCCCTCCAGTGGTCCTCCCATCATACAAACTTTACTTGCCATAGAACCCCTGCCAGAATGACCTGTAAATTTTCACATATCTACACCTGTTTTTCTTCATCACAGCCTTTACCCTTTTAGCTAGAGTTGCATTTGTAAAAGCTTTAAACGGTTTTACATAACATATTAACAACCGCTCTATCCAGGCACATCGCTTATCTAACATTTGTGTTTCAAACTCCTTTAAACAATGCAAAAATTTGGCGAATTGTCAAATCTAGGGTAAAAAATAGACCCTGACGTAGTTTTTGTCTGCTTACTAATCTCAAAAACTACTCTGTCTGGCTGAATAAATCTATAAGACACCTTCAATGCTCGAACATTTGAAACTCTCCTGTATAAAATGAGACATAATAATGTCACTAACTTCCTAGTTAACTCCCTTACCTCAAACTCTTCATTACTTGGCCAATACACAAATAACTGTAACACTAGATTTACATCCCACAAAGTCTGATACTTTGCATTAGGTGGTCTCTTCAACCGAATCCCTTTCATCACACTACAGACCAGAGGACTCCTACCCACAACAAACCTTGCTGAAATAAATGATCGGCTGCCAAAGCCAATCTATAGCAATGTACCATCCTGTATGACATCTCTTTCTCAAATAACTCTGATAAGAAGTATGCCACCTCTACGTCATCTACCTCCATGGGACCCAAATCCTTTTTCACGCACCAACATAACCATACCTTCCATGCTCCTCTATATCTCTTCATTGTACCTGGAGCCCATGACTCATTGAGTAAACCTGTGAACCTTCCTGAACATCTGATAACCTCCCAACTAGAAGGTTGAGAGAACCCAACTCCACCAAAGGGTGCTCCTTGTCCTTTAAGCCTAATAACAGACCTTCCTTTGCATGAAATTATCAAGTACAGTTTTTTTTATCACCAATTCCATCACGTTTAGAAATCATGGCTGAGTTTTCCAAAAAGGAGAAACTAGTGCCATCTGACATATTTGTCTCCTCACCTGTACCATTACTCTCTGAATCCTACAGAATGGGGGACATGCATAACCTCTCCTACCCGTCCAATTCTGTAAAAGCCATCTTAAGCCACTGCTCCCAGATCCGGTCTCCAACTGGCATGATTTGGCAAAAAAAAGTCAGCCTGAAAATTAGGATCCTCCATGGTTTCTCTTGTAAGATCCATACTCTTGGTATTTTGAATTTTGATAAAATTTGTCTGGCTGGAAGCGTGCCTTCTCCTACCAGTCTTGCCATAAAAAAGCTGCCTTCGAATTCCCTGCACATCGAGTATTATGCATTATCCAGCCTCGTGAATGTTTTTACTTATTTGGTCAGGGACTTCACCATCCCATCCCGAATAATAAACCTTTTGCATCTTCACTCAACTCTTTTCTAGCCAACTCACTCATTTTTAGATGAATACAAATAAGCAGTGTCTTATGCCTCTCTGCCAAAAGGTCTGCAATTAGGCTGCCTAAAAGGCAAACTGCACGCTGACACCACCCTCTTACCAGAGCGAGATCCAAATGAGTACCATTTAAAAAAGCTTACTTCACAGCATCAAACGTTTTTGCTAAGGGGCCCAGGATGTCCACCACCTTGTCTTGGCATAATTGTAATGAATTTTCTAGCCTCTTTCTGGGATTTTTTCCCATTTTGAACATATAATTAATTAACTCGGGGTCCACATGTGATATCAAAGTCACCTTTTCATCTATTATGGGTCTGGACCACTCTGCCCACATAATATTTCTGTCTCCTTCTTCCAAGGATTTCCTTAATCTGACCTCAATGTATTCTGCAACATGATCCAAAGGCAACAGTTCTTGAGCCTGGGATGTCTAATATGCCTTGAGTCAAACAATTTTTCCCCATATGGACCAACCACCGTTGTCATATCTTTAATCCTATTTTTACTGTTTATCCCACTCTCCTCATCCAATCCATCATTATATTTAGGCTTTCCTGTTTTCAGTTTCCATTTTAGGAAAATTCTGGTGGGGTGTTTTCAGTGTTTTCAAAACCTTAAAAAAACTGTGTTTATCAGTGGTTACACATTTTCTAATCTAAAATATACTCATCTAGATCTTCATTTGATTTTTCTCCCAGCATCCCCAACTCCTCTTTGGGATTTATTCCTCTCTCAGTGTAAAGTTGACCCTTCTGGGTGCTGCTTTGCACACCTGTTCTCTGTGAGCCGCGTTTGGGCTCTTTTGTCACTGGATGAACCATCCATATGTATCTTTTTTCCTAAGGCACTTTTCACCAGGGCCTCTATTTAGGTCCTCCTCGTCCGACAACAGAGACATTTTCCTCCTCATCCACATTCCGCCAATCTCTTTTGACCAAAACATGTCTAACTGTCTCCTATATGGCTGCCTGCACCTCCTTACTCACAATTATCCTTATTGCCTCCTCTGAATTGGAGCCCTCATTCAGATTTTCAGTCATAATGACATTTGTCTTTAACTTACAGTTATGAAATTTCTTTTTCTTTCTTTGGACTATAGATTTAAATTTCCTCTGTGTATTTTCAATGAATTCCACATTTTTCACACTTTTTTAAACAAATAAACTTTCTCTCATCAAAACAATGCACTCTCCAACTGTTCCTGGCAACCAATGCTCTGACCAGGCAGTATATTGCCAGAGAAACAGCTTTGCATGTTAGTTTCCTTTAGAAATGGACCGTAATGTCAACAAATGCCCAACTTCCTTCCGAAAATGGCCTACACGCCATCAACATAGCTGAGTATCAATAATTAAAGTCGTCCTAAGCTCTGACACATTGTTCGATCACTGAGCTTGCGCCTGCAGTCACTGCCTCATGCACCCGGAGAACACCATGCACACTGAGAACAGCCAAACTCCCTCGCGCTTCTGAAGGACGATCAACCGATCTATGCGCTTGAGCAGACTCACATCTCAGCATGAGGCAAAAACTCATACAAAATGTATGAGTACATGAAAAAACACTTATTACCACACTCACCCGCTAGGAAACCAATGCGAAAATTAATAGATAGTTTAGTACTTCAAATAACATCAGCTTACATAGCAACACAAATAAAGATATTTCTTCAAATAAAAATTCTCCAATAAAGACAATCTTCTCCCCAAAAGATACCCATAAATTGGGTAAAGTTAACCTCATACAGACATCAAACCTATATGATATAATCAACCACTAAAGGACTCTAAGGGCCTGATTCACAGAACTAACTTAAGTCAAAATCCTAAACTTACTACCATTTTGGTATTCACAGAAGGCACTTACTCATTTTGGTATTCACAGAAGGCACTTACTCATTTCGGTATTCACAGAAGTTAGGAGTCCTAACTTTACTACTCCTAAACTGAGAAAAGTCCTAACTTTAAGACTTTCGGTATTCACAGAAGGCATTTAGGAGTCCTAAAGTTAGGAGTCCTAACTTTACTACTCCTAAACTGAGAAAAATCCTAACTTTAAGACTTTCGGTATTCACAGAAGGCATTTAGGAGTCCTAAAGTTAGGAGTCCTAACTTCTGTGAATACCGAAATGAGTAAGTGCCTTTTGTGAATACCGAAATGAGTAAGTGCCTTCTGTGAATACCAAAATGAGTCCGTGCCTTCTGTGAATACCAAAATGGTAGTAAGTTTAGGATTTTGTCCTAAATTAGTTCTGTGAATTGGGCACTAAGCAAAGTTCTATATACTTATTTACTCAGAAGCATGAAACAAAAGAGGAAGAAGAGAGAGGATATGGAATATTTATGTGACAGAAAGTTCTAAATTACATTGTGATGTTTTTGAAGGTCTGTTTTGGAGGCTTTTAGGCATGCTGGTCAGAAGGAGTGACAACAAGATGTATGCATAATGCTAGCATCCTGTCTTTCTGAACAGCTTTTAAAAAAAAAATGTTGTCCATTTATTCATCCCTGCTTTTATAGCCATTGGTATGTTGGGATGCTTGTATTTTTGATAACCAGGCGACTTTATTTTTCTTGCATCTCTGTAGCTGTTACAGGTCGCTTCCTGCGTTCGATGTATTCAACAATTCCATAGAGAGGCATTCCAAGCACCAGAAATGACAGCACTATGTAAAGCTTCACATAGACGCACAGGGCTGCGCTGTATCCAAAGGAAATGGCGAATCCTAATGAATCCCAGAGACGATAGTTAGAAAAGGCGGCCTCCTTGTGCTCATCAAATAAAACTCCATACAGAGCTGTGGAAATATGACAATAAGTGTACAAAGTTAAAAGGATCACTCTATAAAAGGCATCACAACAAATAGGAGAATACATTTGATATGTGAAATAGGGAATTTTTACTACATCCTCAGAGCTGATAATAACTGACATCATTGTAGCCAACATAAATCTAAAGCTTCAAACATGTTGTAAACTGACTCTTCACTGGTGCCTCTAATATCCTATAGTGTGTTGATATACATAAAGGTTTGCTAATGTATTTGATGTTTTAAATAGTGATTTTTTACAATAATTAATAAAAAAAGTACAAATTATAATTTTTATAATCAGTTTGCCTTGCTTTGTGATGATATGTGGGTAGTTTGTGGCATGTTACTGAGAGAGCACGATTTACAGTGAAATTTGTAGGGGTGCATCATATGTACAAGTAGTCAACACCCGTATATATAGAGGACTTTAATCATGCTTAGATGTAATGTGGGATGGAGAATTAGAGTAACTGGTATTAGAAATCTGAAGAGCCACGGTTATGAATTACATCCACACTTGCTGTATGACCTAGAAATGTCGTTAAAATGAAATATTTCATTTTTGAGAAGTGTGTTTAATCGAGCACTATTGTGCATTTAGATCTGCTTATTGAAGTTAACTGTGCCTTTTATATTTGACAATTAGCTTAAAGTAGAAAATGTATTTGCTGTTAAGGTTGGAGGCCTAGTGAAACAAGGGATTGCTAATGTAGACTGTTGGGCCTTTAAATCAAGCTGAGGCCTAGTTCATAGAATTGATGCAGGCCTGTTGAAAGTTTTGCTTAAGCATATAGATGTGGAAATGTTTTATAAAAGAGGCTTTTAGAAGATGTTGCAACATTATTAGACTGTGAGCCTATTTGCGTATATTCCTTTGCAGGTGCATCACCAAGTAGATTATAGAGTAGAAGGGCCCATTGTGTATGAGAGTTAGAAATGCTAGACTCAGACATGGAGGAGTAGACCAGGAATTTGAAGAAGCAACTAGAAGCGATGAAGAGTCTGGGACCCAAGGACGTCTGCACGGACAAAGATGGAAAAGAGCCATACTGGAAAGTTTCGAAGTTAACACCTCCGAGAGGGGCGTACCTGAAGGCGTGTCATTCACATTGTGGGGTTTCGTATTAGGGACAGCACCCCGAGGGTGGAGACAGAGCAGATGGGCTGAGGAGCTAGAGAGAGCAGTCGGATGGCAAGGAGCTTAGCTAGGATTGAGAATTACACCTGATTTCAGAGGACGTGGGTGAACTTCTTTGGAAGTCACCACGGCTGACACGTTTTGCTAGGATGGACTGTTGTTAAGTAGGGATGTCACCTAGTATAGAGTAGGGACAGACTAATTTGAACTTATTTCTATTATCCCAATGAGTACTAGAACCCAGGTTATAGCTATTTTGTTCAGTCTGATGATTCTGGAATTGATTCTCGTATTATTCATCAGTCGCTTGAGACTTTTCCGTAGAATTATGTTTGTATTAGTCCCAGTGTATCTTTTGAACCTTTTGCTGAGGTGCTTGTATCTTCAGTTGTTTTTGGTTATGTAATAAATCTTCAAACTTAGTTTGGTCAGTGGTTCTTGGGGGAAGCTATTGGGATTTCTAAAATTGTTGTTGAATCTATAGACAGGATTGCCTAATTCACTCTATGACAGGTAAAAAGGTCTAGTCGACCTGTGACGGGAAACTGGAGAATGGTAAGCAGACTCTAGAGGTAAAATCCCGCCTTTCCAGTTGGTAGCAGAGTAGGATGGTTTATCTTCTGTAGTGAGGGTAATCTAGAATTAGGTTGAGATTTCCCCGAGGCCCATAGAGAAGCAATGAAGAGTGTCCAGAAAGCTGCGGACGGATGGCGTTCCATGGAAACTGACGAAAAGTGACAGTGCGGCAGAAAGCAGCAGGTCGGAGGAGAGTGAGTATGAAAAGGGTCATGCGTTGTTAGATTGCGGTTATGTTGTGTTGTATGTTGTATTGTCTTGCTGAGTTGAGTACCTGTAGGGTGAAAGAGAACAGGTTGTGAGAGCGCGCAACCAGTGAAAATCTTAAGCTCGAGGGGAGTTTAAGTGGTTCGGGTGTATCGAACACCCAAAGTAATTGTCGACCATTGTTAAGGGGGTCATGAGGTACCATTGATCGCCCGCAGGACCGAGATAGGGGGAACGAATGTGTGAGTGCGTGGGTAACGGACGCTGGTCGGAAGTTGCCGTGAGTTTGTAACCTATCTGCTGAGGCGATTGTCCGGTCGTTCGCGGACAGACATTTGCCAGTTTTGGTGACAATTACAGTCAGACTGTGGACGTACAGTCAGGGAGGTGGTTGCTTGGGCGGAAGTAATCATTTTCAGTGTATGATTGGGACGCATGCGTGATCGGGAGACGAGCGGAGAAAGGAGGGGAACTGCTGCGAAACGGAGGCGAGTGACGTCAGAAAGAGCCGCGCTGGGATTGGTCGGCTAGCGTGGAGCCGCGCTGGGATAGGTCGGTTAGTGAGAAGCCGCGCTGGGATTGGTAGATTGTCATCAGGAAGTAAACGAGTGCTGTAAACAAGGAAACGTTGTGGATTTTCATCATGAAATGTTTTAAATTGTTGCGGAAATGTTTCAAGGGCGACAACAGGATAGAACCTCGGGGTAGGGAGGAGGCTCCGCCCGAGGATACTCCAGCTTATTATATGGCAACGAATGTTGGGTTACACACCATATTGTGGCTTAGTACCTGGTGTAAGATGACGGATGGAAACGAAGAATTGACATTTCCTAAATATGGAACGTTTAGACTAGAGGTGTTGTATCAGCTGAAAGCGATTATGGCTGCGTTGCGACCCTTGCCCAGACCAACACAGTTCGAAGCACTAAATGCATGGATCAGGGCAGCCCATGAACGGAACAGAGATAGGAGACAAGAAAGGGTGAAACGATCAGTTAGGGTGGTTCAAAATGCGAGATGGGATGCATTGGCCAAGAGGTGGAGGGTACAGACCATAGAAGGGGATAGGTTGTACCCATTGCTGGAAAAGACAGGGGATGCACAGAGGAAAAGTACGGAGGATGAAGACAGTGAGACAGATGACAGCCTGATAGAGAGGCTGTTGTCAGAGAGACCACCTCCATACAATCCTGAGTTGGAAGGAACGCAAACACCAGCAAAGAACTGGGGAGTCTCGGACGGGGATGGAGGGGGTAAAATGGTGAGTGAGTCAAGTACCTTAGGGGACAAGTTTTGCCCAGAAGAAGGGAAAAAGGTACCTCCACCTTCCCCAGTGGCGAGAGTAGTGGGAAGGTTTACAGTACAAAAAGTTTGGGTAGAAGAGGGAGTCAACTCTCAGAAACTGCCAGATGCTCTTACGGTACCAGTTACCATAGGTCCCATAGTATCCGTGTACAATCCAGAACAGAAACAATGCGAGAGTTCACCACAAAGAGAGAGCAAGAGATGTTTCAGTGAGGACAGGAGTAACGTGGCAGATGGGTGGAGGCAGTTGCCAAAGCCTGTAGAAAGAAGCACTCCTTTGGCAGCATCAGCAGACTCCTCAGAGGAGCACATGGGTTGGAGAGGACCAATGGATCTGAGGGGACCGAGGCCGATGAGAGAATTAAGGCCAGATTTGAGAACTTGGGAGACCATTGTAGACACTCAGAGCGATAGATCGAGGAATGTGTTTGGGTCCGAGAACCAGGAAAGTAGGAGGGTGTCCCACTGCGCACCTGGTAAAAGCAGACAGGAATGGGAACGCGGAAGTGTGGAGAATAGGGGGGCATCCCACCACACCTCCGGAGACAGCCGACAAGAGTGGGACCGTGAAGGCTGGGAAAACAGAAGGGTTCCCCCTAACACACCTGAAGAGAACAGACAAGAGAGTCAGGACTGTGGTGGGAGGGACTCTAATGGGACTTCTAGTCAAGGTACATTGAGGGCCGCAATTAAGGCAAGAAGGTTAGATGTGCTGAGGCTGAAATCAGAAGTGGAGGAAATAGTGGAAGGTACATTGCCACTAGAAAGAATAGAACTCTATGAACCAGACGAGCTGTTGTTTGTGGCTAAAGATGTTACCCGGAGAGCTAGGACAGCCCATGAGAAACTCTCTGAACTAGCGAATAAGTATGCTGTGGATTTGACAAAGACAAAAGCGCTGCAGGGTGGCCATAGGTTGCAGTACTCGGACCAAGATCTAGAAGAAAAGAGGGTGATCGGGTTAAAAACTCACATCAGGGAACTGATTGTGGGAATCCAAATGTGGTCAAATTTGGAGAAGTGGGAAGAAAGGTGGTCAAAGAAGAAGACGGTTAGACGAAGTGCTATTGAGACATCCCCGGGAGGAGGATTGATGCATACAGAAGCGTACCCCTTGCGGGAGGTGGCTCACGGGGGTTATGTACATGTACCCTGGAGTAGGGGAGATCTGGCTGCCTTTACGAACACATTTCCAAAGTTGCGTGAGAGTCCAGTGGAATGGTACAAGCAGGTAGAGAGGTTCGTTAAAATCTCAAAGGTGCTGTGGATTGATTTGAACACGCTGTTTGACATTGTGGTTCCAGGTGATTTGTGGATAGCATGTAAGGTCAGTGTGGAATGGCCCACAGCGGAGCCAGAGCGAGATGCCGCCACAAATGGACCGTCACCCAGGGTGATGGCAAAGTATGAGCAAGCGATCACGTGGCTAAAGTCCAAGGTACCTCCACAGGACATTGATTGGGTGAAAATAGATCGGACTAGGCAGGAACCAAAGGAAACAGTGCATGAATATTACGAGAGGCTATTGCAGATTTTCAAGCAGTACAGTGGGTTAGATGTGATGGACCCAAAGGACATGGGACAGTTCGTATCCAAATTTGTTCTGGGACTGAGGCCTGATATTTGCCTTATGATACAGCAACATTTAATCTGTTGGCAAAACAAGCCTCTGGATGAGATCTTGAGATATGCGAGGTATTGCAGTGACGAGATAGACTCGAAGACAAGGAAGCTGAAGGACAAACTGATGTTAGTACATATGCAATCGGGAGGACAGGGTCAGTCAGGCAATGGCACATTGGGGAGGAAGTCGGGGGGACAGAAGAGGGACAACGAGGAAGGTCCGAGACCAAGGATAGGTATAGCCACCCTGAAAAAGACGACCAAGTGTCATCAATGTCATGAGGTCGGGCATTGGAGACGCGAGTGCCCCCATAACCCAGACAATCAGGTACAGGAGGAGGAGGAGGAGGAAGTACAAGCCCCTCCGGTACGGAAGGTGACAGTGACCAAGTTCCAGACGACGAAAGGGGGGACGTCAGCCCCTAGGGCTCCGGTTTCCCAGCCACCGAAGATTTCAACAGGGAACAAGGTATACAAGCAGATGCCTTTCATAGTGGAAGGGGACGGATGTTACCAATTTGACCCAGTGACCGGACGGTATGTGGATGGGGAGGAGGGCTGTACTCTTGGAGCAGTACTGAAGGTAGATCAGAGAGGACCGTTTGTAGAGGCAGATGTAGATGGTCATCCCACCATCTTTCTGGTTGACACTGGTGCCTCTCGCTCTACTGTGCGGTCTGCGGTAGTCCCCAACTTACCCCTTTCAGGACAGACCATATAAGTTGTAGGAGTAGCAAACAGAAGAATGACAAACCCCCTGACTGAGCCAGTCCCTGTGAAGATCGGAAGTTTCAGAGATAGACACCAGTTCGTAGTGTGTGATTCTAGTCCTGTGTGCCTGTTAGGAAGGGATCTTTTGTGTAAACTCAATTGCACCATCTATTGTACCCCCAAGGGAGTTCAGTTGCAGACAAACGATGACGATGCAGATTTTAAGGTTGCAAATACGCATGTGTGCATTGAATTGTACCCTGCGTTAACAGTGGAGGAACTCCCTTGGAACCTGAGAGATTCAGTCTCACCACAGGTGTGGGACTTTACAGGGGAGGAAATCGGATTGATTAAAGGAGTAGAGCCAGTTAGAATTCAAGTGAGGCCGAATGCTGAATTCCCAAGGACACCCCAGTACAAGTTGACTCCGGAAACAGTTGCAGGGATAAAACCTGTGATTGAGTCCATGATTAGGCAGGGAATTCTAAAAGAGGTTATGGGCAGTCGCTGTAACTCTCCGATAATTGGGTTGCAGAAGCCAAGTGGGAAGTTCAGGATTGTGCAGGAATTACGAAAGGTTAACAACATAGTTGTTCCATGCTGTCCAGTGGTACCGAATCCATCAGTGATACTGTTTCAGATACCGTTCCAAGCTGAATGGTTTTCTGTGATTGATTTGTGTCAGGCTTTCTTTTCCATCCCATTGCACGAGGAGAGCCAATTTCTTTTTGCGTTCAAAATAGAGAGTCGCGTCTTAACATGGTGTCGTATCCCACAAGGGTATACAGAGAGCCCATCGATCTTTAATCAGTTGCTGAAAAGGAATCTTGAGAGTCTGGTACTGCCACAGAACTCTGTTCTTGTGCAGTATATAGACGACCTCCTTGTTGCGTCAGACACAGAAGATGCTTGCAGGATTGACACCATTGCCTTGTTGAACCACTTGGGAGAGAATGGACACAAGGTGTCCCCCAGCAAGTTATAGTACTGCCTGCAAGAAGTGCAGTATCTGGGTCACAGAATAGAGAATGGGAAGAGAAAGGTGTTGCCTGACAGGATTGAGACTATCATGAGAATGACTGTGCCCTCGACTCAAAGAGAGGTTAGGATGTTCTTAGGTATGGTTGGCTACTGCCGACAGTGGATTGCTAACTTTTCCCTGAAGGCGAAACCATTGCAGAAACTGACGCACAAGGACATGAGTGATTCGGTACCATGGGACACAGATTGTATGATGGCCTTTCTCGAGCTGCGAGAGGACCTGTGTCGCGCTCCAGCTCTGGGAATGCCTGATTACACCAAATCATTTGCATTGTTCTGCTGCGAGAGAGAGGGGTGTGCATTGGCAGTCTTAGTGCAAGACCATGGAGGAGTCCGTAGACCAGTTGCATACTTCTCGGCTACCTTAGATCCAGTAGCCTCAGCGTTGCCCGGATGTCTCAAATCCGTTGCTGCAACGGGTGTCAGCATTGAAAGATGTGAAAGTATTGTGATGGGATATCCACAGACAGTGCATGTACCTCATTCTGTGGAATTGTTGATGACCAGGACCAAGACGCAGCACTTGACCAACAACAGACTCACACGCTACGAGCAGGTTATACTTGCTGCAGAGAATGTGACTCTCAGGAGGTGCTCTGTCTTGAACCCTGCTACTTTGTTGCCATTACCAAATGATATAGAAGATGATTGGGAAGACCATGAATGCCTTGACGTGACTGAACTATGCACCAAACCTAGACCGGATATTGTTGATGAGCCATTGACAGACCCTGATGAAATTTACTTTGTGGATGGCTCATGTGTAAGAGACAATACTGGTCAGTTGAGAGCAGCGTTTGCTGTCTGCACTATTTCTGGAATAATTGAAGCCGCTTGCCTGGAAGGAGGTCACTCCGCGCAGGTGGCTGAGATAATTGCGTTGACGCGTGCCTGTTTGGCAGCCAACGGGATTCGGATCACCATATTCACTGACAGCCAATATGGGTTTGGAGTGGTTCATAACTTCGGTCAATTGTGGTCTCAAAGGGGCTACATGACATCATCGGGCTCCCCAATAAGGAATGGCGAATTTATCAGGTTATTGCTGGAGGCCTTGCAAGGTCCTGAAGAGATAGCCGTGGTAAAATGTACAGCCCATACCAAAGGTACGGATTTTGTGACAATGGGGAATCGTTATGCTGATGAAGTTGCACGATACTGTGCGGAGCAGGGATACTCCTTTACCGAACAAACTATTGAGGGGCCAAGGGAAGAACCGAACTAAGCATGATGCTTGAGGTGGCAGACACATGGGAGGAGTTGAGAGACATGCAGGGACAAGCGTCAGATTATGAAAGAAGGGTGTGGGAATCGGCTGGTTGTGTCAAGGGAGAGTTGGATATGTGGGTTTCGGCTGATGGACGAGCTGTGTTGCCAAATGTGCTGGTGAGTGCAATGGCACGACAGATACAAGGTCCTGTGCATCTGGGAAGGGATGCGATGGTGCGTGTGTTCAGACAAACGTGGTACAATCCAAAATTTAGACAGGCTGCGGAAGCAGTATGTCAGAGATGTGTAACCTGTCACCAGCTGAATGTTGGGAAAAGAACATCTGTTACATTGAGTCACATTGGGAGGTCCGGCGGACCTTTCTATAGGATGCAAATAGATTTCATCGAGATGCCGAGGTGCAATAGCCTCAGGTATGTCTTGGTGATTGTGTGTGTGTTCTCTAGGTGGGTTGAGGCATATCCCACTCGTAGGTGCGATACACTCACAGTAGCAAAACTATTGTTGAGGGAGCTAGTGCCACGATTCGGGGTTCCGACCTCTTTGGAATCGGACAGAGGAAAGCACTTTAATAGCGATGTTGTGAAGATGCTCTGCTCTGCCTTGAACATAGACCAGAGACTGCATTGTAGCTACCGTCCAGAGGCTTCTGGCATAGTGGAGCAAATAAACGGAACCCTTAAAGCCCGAATGGCAAAAGTGTGCTCATCCACATCCCTGAAGTGGCCCGATGCATTGCCGTTGGTACTAATGAGTATGCGTAGTACCCCAGACAGGAGGACAGGGCTCTCACCTCATGAAGTGCTGATGGGGAGGGCTATGAGACTGCCATCTATTCCTACAACTGCTTTGCTGAATATCACAGATGACCTGATCCTTGATTACTGCAGGGGACTTTCTGACGTCATACGTTCTGTGTCTCTTCAGGTGCAGGCTACTGAAATCCCGGCTTCTAGTGACCTTTGTCACGACCTGTGCCCGGGTGACTGGGTCCTGGTGCGGAAGCACGTGCGGAAGAGTTGCCTGGATGTACGTTGGAGAGGCCCTTTCCAAGTGATTCTAGTCACTACTACTGCTGTGAAGTGTGGCGGATTGCCAAATTGGGTCCATGCTTCTCACACCCGACGAGTCCCAGCACCCTTGGAGGGAACAGCTCCTCTCGTAGATGAAAATAATAACGAAGAAGAGGATTCATCAGAGGGGGCAAGTCAAGCTGTGAGGGTGCCTGTGGAAGTTGGGGACTCCCCTGATCAGGCAGGAAACGGCCAAGAAGAAAGTGACACGGAATCTGCCTCAGAAGGAGGAAGTGGCGGAGAAGGTGATCTGAGCGCAGAGGAGGTTGACAGTGGAGACGAACAGGGTGTGCAAACGAGAAACATAAGGGCAAGAAGCGCAGAGGATCATTGGCCCGAGAGACGGATGTGAATGAATGTGAGATTGGCTTCCGAAATAGATCTTGCCCCTGTGTCCGAAGAATCAGATCCGGAAGAGGGAGAACAAGGAGCTGAGCAAAGGGGTCCGAGAAGGTCAAGGAGGGTGAGAGTACCTTGCCGAAGATACGCCACTCCAGAGTAGACCTACCCTTTCACAAATGCCAGGAGTACTGAGGTCCGGGAGGGTGAGGTCAGTGGCGGTGACCAGTACGATCCCAAATGTTAAGCTGGAAGTGATACTGTTGGTACCTGGACTTGAAATTGAAGGCGTACTAACACTCACTATTCCTAATCCCCCTCTCCTAAGCAAGATACGTGATTTACTCCTGGATAGACTGATTTTTCCTACATTTGGTCCGGACATACCATCTTATGACGCAGTTGTGCTCCGCATGGAACTTTTACACTATGTGTTGCAGGCAATCGGATCAAGTATCATCATTGATTATTAAAGACTTGAAAAGACGTTGAAAAGACTTTGTAAATAGCTGTTGAACTTAACCTAGAGCCAAGTGGAAGAAGAACAAATTTAGGGACTTTCCACAGAGGACGGAGAAGGGTTAGGGCTGTCTATTGTTGAAGCAAAAGAAGAATTGAAAACGGGGATTTCTGCTTTCCAAGGTGGTTCGAGAGACTCAAATAACAAAGAAAGAGACTTTTGGGTACTTTCGGAGAACGAACTACTTTGTGCTGAGACCATGGCGCCTGGAAACCCGAATCGTAGAGCCAAGTGCATAGTAGGCACTCTGTTAGGAGGAGTGATACTCCTTATAGCTATAGTAGTTTTAGTTTCCTATTTTGCACCACACGAACAGTTAGCGAAGACTGAGGGGACACCGACACCTACCACCCCTAGTCAGAAAGAAGACAGAGAGCGAAGAGAGAAGGCTTTGCTAGCTGCAGAAAGTCGCAGGCTACATACAGCTCTGTCTAAGGGAAACTTTGGACAGAATGCATATGCAGAGCTATTGTATGAATACATTGATGCGATGGATGCGAAGGACTGTTATGTGTGTATGCAGCTGCCAGCTTCAGTAGATGAGGGCATTAGATACCATCACCTTCCCTTGACATATGGAATTTCATGTAGTTTGCTGATTAGTATACTTTATGGGCGAAATCATTTAGAATATTTCTTTTCGAATTATGATGCTGTGTTACCAGAAGTCCCGAATTACAAGCATCATTTGAACAAGTGGGATTATTATAAGTCAGAGGACAGACTTGGATATTTTTTCATTCCCACCCAGGAGCTCGACACACCGTATGCACACCGACAGAACTTGACCTGCTCATTATCTGAAACGGAGAAGAAGTTCATTGAACAGGTGGAAGATAGGTACACGAAGCAAAAACAGTTGCGAGATTCAGGGCAAGGCAAGGTAGATTGGACGGAGGAAGAGAAGCAGCATAAGTCTAGAGGGAGTTATGGTCCAATAGCTCTAGATGAAGTGCAGAAAGGGAAGTTGTGTCTTCACAGACGTATTATGAAAATGTGTATGTGGGTCATACTACGTGTGAACACACCTTCACATTGGAATACTACACCAAAGATTTCCTGAAGAGCGTGGTGCAAGTGATTCCTACTGTATATTTTGTTTGCGGAAGGAATGCGTATGTGAGGTTGCCAGAGAAGTGGTATGGAACTTGCTATCTAGCAATTATCTTTCCCAAGATTTATCATACAGAAGATTTTGCACTCTTAGAGGGAGGGCCTCAAAGGAGGGTAAAGCGAGGGAAAGTGCTGGAGCAATTGTGGGAGATGTGTTTGGAGCAGCGATACCTATGTTGGGTGTCATTTTGAATGACATAAAGATATGGCGGTTGGCAACTGTAGTGGATGAATTGTCAATGAATACGGCCAAGTCATTAGTGCTGGTTGAGGGTGAGATGTTGTCGATTAGGACAATGGTTTTACAGAACCGTCTTGCCTTAGACGTCATTCTAGCAAAAGAGGGCGGGGTCTGTAAACGTTTGAAGGTCCAAGAATGTTGCACTTATATACCAGACAATTCTAAAGACCTGGAGAAATATATAAGCAACATTACTGCAATCCATTATGAAATTGAGGATTTGACACAAGAGAATGCGTGGGAGACGGCTGGCAAGGATTTGGGAAGGTTGGAAACTGGTTTGCCAATTTAGGAAAGAGTTTCCTTGGGTTTGTACTGAAACCCCTTATCATAGCAGTGGCATGTGTGATTGGATTGTGGGGTTTGGTGAGGTTGTACAAATGGTACAAGTCCAATAGATTGGCGAGATCAATAGGAGCGCAAGAGGTACGAATGGAGAGGCTGCAGGACAGTCAATACCGCAGCTTGAGAGCGTTGGAAATGCTCAAGCGAGGGAAAATGGCCACGAGCACGGTTTAGAGCCGTTCTTACCCTGAGGATGATGTAAGGTGGTGATGACACAGGTCATCAAAGGGGGGAACTGAGAGAGCGCCATTTACAGTGAAATTTGTAGGGGTGCATCATATGTACAAGTAGTCAGCACCCGTATATATAGAGGACTTTAATCATGCTTAGATGTAATGTGGGATGGAGAACTAGAGTAACTTGTATTAGAAATCTGAAGAGCCACGGTTATGAATTACATCCACACTTGCTGTATAACCTAGAAATGTCGTTAAAATGAAATCTTTCATTTTTGAGGAGTGCGTTTAATCGAGCACTATTGTGCATTTAGATCTGCTTATTGAAGTTAACTGTGCCTTTTATATTTGACAATTAGCTTAAAGTAGAAAATGTATTTGCTGTTAAGGTTGGAGGCCTAGTGAAACAAGGGATTGCTAATGTAGACTGTTGGGCCTTTAAATCAAGCTGAGGCCTAGTTCATAGAATTGATGCAGGCCTGTTGAAAGTTTTGCTTAAGCATATAGATGTGGAAATGTTTTATAAAAGAGGCTTTTAGAAGATGTTGCAACATTATTAGACTGTGAGCCTATTTGCGTATATTCCTTTGCAGGTGCATCACCAAGTAGATTATAGAGTAGAAGGGCCCATTGTGTATGAGAGTTAGAAATGCTAGACTCAGACATGGAGGAGTAGACCAGGAATTTGAAGAAGCAACTAGAAGCGATGAAGAGTCTGGGACCCAAGGACGTCTGCACGGACAAAGATGGAAAAGAGCCATCCTGGAAAGTTTCGAAGTTAACACCTCCGAGAGGGGCGTACCTGAAGGCGTGTCATTCACATTGTGGGGTTTCGTATTAGGGACAGCACCCCGAGGGTGGAGACAGAGCAGATGGGCTGAGGAGCTAGAGAGAGCAGTCGGATGGCAAGGAGCTTAGCTAGGATTGAGAATTACACCTGATTTCAGAGGACGTGGGTGAACTTCTTTGGAAGTCACCACGGCTGACACCTTTTGCTAGGATGGACTGTTGTTAAGTAGGGATGTCACCTAGTATAGAGTAGGGACAGACTAATTTGAACTTATGTCTATTATCCCAATGAGTACTAGAACCCAGGTTATAGCTATTATGTTCAGTCTGATGATTCTGGAATTGATTCTCGTATTATTCATCAGTCGCTTGAGACTTTTCCGTAGAATTATGTTTGTATTAGTCCCAGTGTATCTTTTGAACCTCTTCCTGAGGTGCTTGTATCTTCAGTTGTTTTTGGTTATGTAATAAATCTTCAAACTTAGTTTGGTCAGTGGTTCTTGGGGGAAGCTATTGGGATTTCTAAAATTGTTGTTGAATCTATAGACAGGGTTGCCTAATTCACTCTATGACAGGTAAAAAGGTCTAGTCGACCTGTGACGGCATTCTGGAGAATGGTAAGCAGACTCTAGAGGTAAAATCCCGCCTTTCCATTACCGTATATATTGACATATTTATATTTTTAATATGTAATCTTCACTAGGTGTGGCTTCGTTATGATTTGCTACTGCTTTAGAAATAGTTTAGGAACAGAATATTTTGATAAGAGTACTAGGGCACATTTCTTTTGAGAAGAGTTATAAGAGATTTCAGGAACATAAACTCAAAGGACGTTGTCATGGAAACTCATTGGATCTCTCTGAGAGAGAAATGGAGTGACGTGATTTTACCGGACGCACTGCTCCATTCAGTAGATAAATTTAATCTGCAGCCTTGTGTAAATTAGTGAAACAATTGATGGTGATTACTGAGCACTATCATGGCACTGGACAGCTGCATGCCTGAACCGGAAGGCGTTTCAATAACTGGCTAAAATCTTTAACAAGCTTTAAGACTGGACCAAGACAACCTTCCAAAACTGCTTGAAGGAATGAAATATGTCTTATGCCCAGAGCAGACTGCAGAATGTCATGTTATGCTATGTTAACGAATAAATGAATATTTTATTCTATGATTACTTGAAACAATTACACATGTAAAAACAGTGTAAAATAAGACAATAGCCAATATAAAACCATATTCGAGATACATTATTAATTACAAAAATGATTACGAAAATGAAACTTCTCAAAGCAGCAAACGGGTTATTATTATTATATTTTTTTCTTTAAGAGCAGTTAGTTTATGACCTGGTGGATGAAAGAATAAAACCTTTTCAGAGCAGCAACACAGGGTATTTTAAAGAAAAAACCTTCTCAAGTGCAGGGATCAAAGTGATCCAGTGCAAAGTCCAGTGCCCTAGGGCTGATGTAGCGGTGGCAGAGTCAATTGTGCACTTGACTGCTCTGTGCTCCAGGGTAGGGCGAAAACTGGCCATTGGACAGGGGACTCCGACGGCTTGCCCCAGGGGATGGGCTTGGTATATACATTTTCCAAGTTTGGAATGTTTCCAGGGAGGATAAGAGTTTTTGAGCCTCTACTGAGCCTCTATTACCCAGTGTGTGCCCTGCTGTAGAAGAATAGGCCTCAGGAGTGTGTGACGGGCGATTTGCAGTCCAGAGCAACCAAGTATTATGTGAGCCAGCAATTACCTTCTATAGTTGCACAGTCTGCAATGTAGAATATTTTCAAGTGATTTCCAGGCAGGGCTCAGTTCCCTGATTGGAAGTGGCACCAGTATTGCCAAAATAATGTTTTTAAAACCACATTTTCCCAATGCCTGTTAAAAATGTGGTTTGCTTGACTGGTTTATTTGGGGTATCATCAAGGAAGCGTGTAGGTTTCTCACTTGTAGCATTTTGGTGTCCATTTCCCCTAAGCAGAGTTTAAGTTGCTTTTTTATCACCAATTTGATGGCTGTGTAATTAGTGGTATCTGGGGCCTAGTTCTTCACTGTAAGGTTTAGGATATCCACTCCCGCTTCAAGGTTAGTGGACCAGGGATTGTTCTTGCTTTCAAAGATTGACTGGATTATGGCTTCATTATATTCTCAGGTACAGCAGTTGTCATATTAAAATATATGGCCAAGGCAGCAATGCACTCGATTTTGTGGTTACGGAGGCTAGATTCGAGTCTAATCAAAGTGTTTTTTGTGGAGGGTGGCAGTTGAAACATTTATTGTACCCCGTACATTGGAGTTTATCGAGTTCAGCAGCCATCAAACATGGGAAGGCTTGTTCCGCGAAGTTTACTGATGGCAGGAGTTTAGCCCTGAGCACCCTCCTGATGGCCGTTGGACTGTCAAGGGTGTTATTTAATTTGCAGAGGGCATGTGTGACTATCTTTCCTTTGGCCTTCATCTTTAGTAGATGCATGGTTGGTTTGCCCGTTTCGCGCAACAGAACTCAAGATAGTTTTAGTTTTGTACATAGTCGAGTCTCTGTGACCCCAGCCTCCATTTCATGAGCCTTTTTTTCAGGTAGCGCCCCGAAATCTCAATTTTAGATTTACTAGTATTGGCCACGAGTTTGTTTAAACACATTACGGGATTTCAGGTCCTTCTGGAGCTCTACTTTCATATTATCTAAAAGGACGAGGTCGTCTCCATATTGCATGAAGTGAATTTTCCTGACTCCAATTCTCAGGGTAGCTGGGTTGGCGTGGGATAATGCCGGGCCCAAATCAGCAGTATATAGGTTATGTAGGATTGGGGCGAGCACGCACCCCTCTTCTAACCCCTGGTCGGTGGTAAGTTTTGCTGTTGCTGTATCCCCCGAGAGCTTGATTCTCACCCATGTATTGGTATAGAGTGACATGTTGTCCCGCAGTAATTTGGGACAGATTTTCCACCTCTCTAATTTCTGCCAGAGGATGTGCTGGACTACTCCACCATAGTCTGAGGAATAGTCATTGAAAAAAGTGAAATGAGTACAGTGTTAAGTCATGTGGCTAGGTTAGGCCCATGAAGAAACCCTGCCATCTTTACATGCACGTGTTTCTTAAGTTTCCTTCTTTTCTACACAATGACTTTTGACAAACATTTGCTTGCATGACAGTGCAGGACTAGTTCCTCTGAAACCACATTGCTTACAGTTCCACTTCGTAAGTACCCTATCATTACATCTTGAACATAATTACAAGGCCTGGGCTCAATTGTGCAAATGTTGTTTGTTATTCGTCCATGAGGAGACATGGCTTTCACAAGCGAATACACAAATGTCAGCCTGGCTGAAGCCTTGACACAGAAGCATGGATGATGTTATAAATAAACACACATTTCGTGCTCAAATCACAGGAGCACTCTGCTGTCATTGCGAGGTTATTGAGTTGAAGTTGCAGCCCAGCTGATTCTTTGTTTACCCTCAGTGAGGAGGGTAGTCCAACTTGTGACTAAGGCGGGGACCTGCACACACTTACCTACGGTAATCGGGGAGTTAGATCATCCAGCAGGGAATTCTCGGCAGAACACCCACACTAGGCAACTAGGTTAGGGAGCACATGGTAGGAGTACACTATGTTCAGCACTTATATGCCAGCATACATACACTTTTTTAGCACAATGGTGGAATTGTTCATCTTTTTCACTTATATTGCTAATCACTTGTATCTGCTTCTGTCTATTAATCATTGCAGTGCATATATTTTATACATGAATCACAATGGTTCAATATATATTGAAACGCCTCTTTGTGTATTTCTTGTGTATCCTCCTGAGCACGCACGAGTGACTGAGCGAAAAGGTTCTAGATCTGTTACCACGATTCCCTGGGGAGTCAGGGTTGTCATGTTCTGAGGTTGCCCAAACCATATGCTACCTCATTAGGTTTAGGGGTACTTATGGTGGCACTGTGAGCTAGTAGGACTAAAGGTCAACATATCCTGAGGGGGTGCATAGAATAAGTCTGAACCATCCCAACTTTTCTGTTGTCCAACAAACTAACAGTTCCTATTGAGAAAGTGGAAACTGTACAACAGTTATGATTGACAGCCTGATGGGCAAGATAAGAGATGGCGACAATGTTGTCTATTGTAGATCCTCCCGCTCGAAATCCTGTTTGGTAAAAGGGCAGCAAGCCCTCAGCGGAGGACCAGTTGGCTAGCTTCTGAAGAAGTATACTAGCATAGGCTTCCCCTCAATGTCCAGCACCGATAGAAGCCTGTCGCTTTTGAAGTTGGTCCATTAGTCAATTGTGGTTTGATTGTTGAAAGGGAGGGGGGTAATTGACCCAAGGTTTGTGCTTTTTTGCTGAGTTCTGTACTGATTCCAAATTATAAGACCGTAAGAAAGTGTGTGGACTTCAAAGTTGTCTCACTGCATGTCCGGTGTTTGTTCCATCTTCTCCCAGGTAATGCATGTTGAAGTCCCCCTCCAGGACCATTTCCATGCCAGTGTGAATGCCTTGTAGTGATTCGCCCAATTAAGATTTCTATTTTTTCCAGCCCGCTGGCTCCGTGAGCTTTACAGTAGACATTAATGATTAGTGTTGGCTGTGATCCTCTGTAGCCACAGAGGCCTTTTATTATGTCTGCTTGAAGTATTTCTGATTTGCTGTTAATTTCATGGAAGGACAGATTTACTGAGTGCTTAATGTGGATTGATGCCCCTCCTGAGGGTTTCCCAAACAAGTGGAGCTTTTATCAGGCTTTTGATGTTCAGCATACCTGGGTAGCAATATGGGTTTTAATGCCCATGTCTCTTGGAGACAGATAATGTCTGTTTGTTCCAGAAATGCTAATAGGTCATCTCTCTGTATGATCTTAATGATTCCTGCCACTTTCCAGGTCACTATGTTGAGACCTTGGCATGCCTTGTGCTAGGAGCATCTCAGATTCCCTAAGGATAGGCTGGAGGCGACCCAGTCCCAGTTGGCGACGCCGGTCATGTGATCTGGGGTGATACTCTGAGTGGATATGACTCTTCAGCATACTTCTGACCTTCTGTCTGATACTGAATGTTGAGGTTTGTATAAGCTAGGTTGGTTTTGGCCCTCCTTGTTTCCTTTAGTAATCCCTTTCTTTAGGCTGTATGTTGAGGGTTGACTTAGAATGTATGGAAATGTTTCTCTCTCCATTGTCTGAACTAAGATCCTGCTTTCCATGAACCGGCCTTTCTTTTTAATGAGCTAGCATCTCACAATGATATTATTGTTGATTTTCTCAAATTTGTCTTACCCTTTGACATCAAACTGTATCCTTGCTATGTCTTCACTTTTGATGATGAATGACAATAAGGGGATGTGCTTCACAAGTTTTAGTATGTTTGATCTGTTGAGAGTGTCTGATTTGTACTGCAGGGGTGAATATCATTTTGTGAGGATCCGCCGATTCAAATGTGCTGTACCTGGCTGTTGTATAGGGATGGAGGCGGTCCCCTGTTAGGGGCAATGGTGGCACCGGGCTGCTCAGTATGTCGCTGGCGGGTCCTCCCCTGGGCAGGGGCTATTCTATTATATCCAGTATTGCTTGTTCTGTACCCCATGGTTCTGGTATGGGTCTTTCCGGTCCAGGGAAGGCATGGCTTGGCAGTTCGGGCTGGACTGTTGCCATAAGGCACAGGGTCAGACTGATTTGCATATGGCCATGTCTGAACTGGGGTGGTGGAGTGAGCTAAAGAATGATGATGGATTAAACCCAGATCAGTTGACTGGGGGTGAGTGCTTGCATTGTTCAACACTCCGTCCATCATCCCCTTTGGTTTTGCTTTGTTCGCCCCAAGTTGACAGGGTATGCTCAGACATGAGTCCCTTGCTCACTTTGCCACTGGATTCAAGCTAGTCTGGCTGATGATGGCTGATTAGCCAGAAACCAGTCCCAGGATGCTTGTTTCCGGTCGAGGGAAGGCATGGCTTGGCAGTTGGGGCTGGATTGTTCCCATGAGGCACAGGGTCAGACTGATTTGCATATGGCCATGTCTGAACTGGGGTGGCGGAGTGAGTTAAAGAATAATGATGGATTAAACCCAGATCAGTTGACTGGGGGTGAGTGCTTGCATTGTTCAACACTCCGTCCAGCATCCTCTTTGGTTTTGCTCTGGTATGGGTCGGATTTCCTTCAATCTGTCTTGTATGGTAAGGGTAGACGGCCTAATAGCTTCTACAGTCATATATCCCCGTTGTTTTCTTTATGGCTTATTGAGACCTTTCCCTTTCTATGTTTATATTGAAACTGATGGGAGTATGAGTTAGATTTTTAAGTGTGTTCGTTTTCAGGAAAGAGAAAATGTAAACTTTTGTCCTCCATTTGTTGACATATATATGATTCCCCTTTAGTTGATGGTAAAGAGGGAGTATGCAAAATTGGTCTATCATATCTTCTGCATACTTTGAAGCATATCCTGCCGTTATTTATTTAATTGAATATAAAATAAATTACATTTTAAGACGGATTATTTTGAATAACAGTATATTAATGTCAAGCTCTCTTTCACCTATTAACGGCAATCCTATTTCACTCCTTGCCATGTAACAGGGCAGCGTGCTGAGTGAGTAGCTAAAAACCACATGTTGTTGTATTTAGTAGTACAGCATGCCCTACTGTAGTCAAGATATTTGATCAGATTCTGACCAATGTTCAAGTGGGAATTTTCTTCCCGGACCAGTTATGACTGACATTTGCATAAGGCCTGAGTTGACCTTGCGTTATTGAATTAGTGTCTGGCAGTAAAGATAGACGGATGTTCATACACCAGAGAGGCGGACGTTGGTCCACCCCCTAAGTAAAAATCTCTCACCTTCAGGTAGGTACTGCAGAGAGTCACCAAATGTACTTGTCGGACAGACAAATGATGACCAAGCATAACAAATGGATTTGGACACTGAAAGTGACTATATGTGAATGTATCAATCACATTCAGTATTCCAGTACTTGTCATGCAGGATAACATGATGCCTTCATGCATCAGGCTTGAATTGAAGCACTTGTGAAGATGTTCTGCTGGGGTGCACTTCTTATGCTTTTTGATTATGACCCGCCTAGATCCCGCACATGCTTCTCTTCCCAGCTTATAGCTAGGGAGGCATCATCATGGAGTGAAGTGATGCATTCAGAAGCCAAGCATCATAATAACTCTACATCCTCTCACCCCTTAAATTAAATTTACTCACCACATTAGTTCATTTATTTATGCTCTGGAGCTACAGTTTAGCTTTTTGGCCTTGGCAGGTAAGTGGAAAAGACAAGAGATACAACATAAGTGAGAGAGTGAGGAGTATTTACATTTGAGACTGCTTCAGGTTGACAGACAGAGGGTGAGGCAGTGTGACAAGCTGGAGAGAGAATGGAATGGAGAGTGAATGGCAGGATACGTGGTCATTTGAGATATTTTAGCCTTCATCTGGAATTTCACTATCTTATTGATCTTCTTCCGCAGAGTAACTGTCTGCAAGAATGAATTCTTCGTCAGATAACTGTTCAAAAGCGTCCCGATGTAATGTCCAGGAGAAAGAAGGCTTTTGTGTAATGTAGTGTCCATCTGACCATAAAATAGTCATGAACCCAGTGTCATCAATTGACCACATATAGATTGGGTTCATAGTTAGAATCATTCTTACGATTACTCCAGGATCTGACAAGTACAAATCTCCCTTGCAATTGGAAGGAGGCAAGAGCTCTCTACCCTTGATAGGTCTTCATTTTCTCTTGGGAACACATCTGTTTGGAGCTGACATCAGTAAAGCGCAGATCTTTGATGTGAATTACTGATTCTCCTGTTTCAGTTTTCATTTTGTGTCTACTCATGACTTCTGCTTGATATTCTATAGTTCTGGATGTAGACGCAATAAAAATGATGGCTTCAAGCTTTCTAGGTTTCTGTAGTAGCTTCGGTCTGAAAGCAGCCGATTCACAGCCAGCAAAGATCTGAGATCTGAGGTCTTCTTCACTTTTGTAGTTGATAAACCCAATATATACATGCTCCTTCAACCTCGTTGAATGAAACTGGTAGTGCTGATAATCAACATTTCTCTTGGACAGAAAATCTATTATGAACCAATTTTTCAGACCTTCATATTATGATCATTCATTATCATCAGACTGGTAGATGATGTAACAAGTATCAGAGCCCACACAATCTACTAGTAAAGAAACAAGGCATTTTACAATCTCTAGACCCAGGACTTCTGTGTAAATGTCAACGTCCTTTATCCATCGACACCTCCTGGACACGGGATTGTTGGTATCAGTTAATATAAAAAGCTATGGCCCTCACAAGGACAATGTCTTAGGAAGGTGATGCAGAAGGTGAAGTTGATTATACAGGTACATATTCAGAAGAACTTTTACCTGCATTTGCAAATGGCTTGTCATCTTCGGACACTAAAGTGATCCTGCTGTGAGCTGTAGTGTTAATGTGTTATTTGTGCAAGATCAAGGGCTGTGTCACAATGTGTGTTCTGTGCCTTCCTCATTGCCAGTGCAAGATTTCTCACCTTCATTCAGGTATGGCTAAGAATCACCCAATGTAATTATCAGACTGACAAATGATAATGATGCATAACAAATGGAGTTGGTGATAGGTGACAATTGCTCTACATATCAGTCATAATCAGCATCGTACATATGTGTCACACAGATTAACCCCTTCCTGGCTGATGACGAGCTCAGCTCGTCATGAGCGTAACCTGCCGTGCGCTGATGACGAGCTGAGCTCGTCATGTAACGCGGTAATTTTAAAATTGCCGCGTACAGCGGGAAAAGCCGCCGCATCGATGCGGTTCATATAAGGCCCACGTGCATTAGGGGCTGAGACAGAGCACTCGCTACAATGTCCTGCTCATATGCTATTTGCTTCTTTCCTGATTTTTGCCTGGCTGGTTCCTGCGCAACACTGCCTAACCCAGAACTAGAACGGCATCATCATGCAGGAAGGTATCATCAACCTGAAGCCAGGCACCATAACACACCTAAACACTTATGTAAAAGACTATGAAAATGAGCAAGTTGGAAATGGCCTGAATGATGACCCTGTAGCTAGTAGGGCAGGGCAACTCTGACAGAGCATGGGCCATATCATGAAAGGTGTGCATGTGCAAAGCATATTTGTGCAAGTTTCAGCAGCACCTTTCTGTCTCTGAAACAAAGCGATTGGTTGAAGGGCTAATAAAAATTGTCTGGTTCTCAATAGAGGTACCATGTTATGGTGTCCCTAAAAGAAGAAGCATCAGCACATGACAGTTTTGAAAGTGTGTGGCACAATTCATTCAGGAGTAGAGAAGTTGGGGCCATGCTGTAGCCCTCTGAGGCAGGTGGCCTAAGTTTAAAGAGGAATTAGTCTGTGACCATAAAGGGTGGTATAGTAGATATATCCAGCAACAAAAGCACTGCAGAACGAACCATTGACTGAAAGCAAGCCTCTAGAATGAGCATGAGAGGAGAAATCAGAAAGGGAGATGGGTGCCCAAGGAAGGAACAAGCACACTGGTAAAGTGGGAGAGAGCAGGTATCCAGGTAGAGGGGCAGTGCGTGCACACAAATAGAGGATAAATGTAAGCACACAGTATTCAGAAAGCAGGTATCCTGGGAGAGCTGGCATCAAGAGACAGTGCTGAGAAGGCACCAAACTAATGGCCAGAGGTCTAGGCAACCAGGGCCAGTATGAGAGCAGCCAGACATGAATGGGGGAAAGAACAGGGACAGGGCACTGAGTGGGTACAGAAGGAGAGGCAGTCAAAAAGCACACAGAGCGACCGATGGAAAATTGGAGGTAGAGACGAGAGAGCAGTCTTACTGGGAAAGAGGAGAGCAGGACCCACCGGGATGGAGAGTGCAAGTGTCCACAGAGAGAGAAAGAGACAGAGAGTGTGCAAGCACCAAGTGAGCTAGCATATACCCAAGGAGAGGGAGGAGAGTAAGGTTACTGGGTTAAGAAGTGCAGCATGCACTCAGAGAATGATGAAGGGCAGGCAGGGGAGAAGAGGGATGAGAAGAGTGTGCTGGGAAAGGGGAAGAACACTCATCCTGAAGAGGGGGAATGTGGCCACCAATAGAAAGGAGGAGGTCAACCACTCTGTCAGAGTAAACATCTGGCACACAAGGAGGGATAGGGAGCAGGGAACTAGACATAATGAGACAGCAGACACCCAGGAAGACTTCTGTGCAGCAATAAAGAGGGGAGGAAGGTGGAACTCATGGCCGAAGGGGATGGGAGATCGTAGGGACAGCAGAAAGCACAGGCACACAGTGAGAGGCACAGAAAGCGTATCAGAGAGGAGGAGTGCAGGCACCCAGTGAGAGTAGAAAGAGCATTGATACAGCAAGAGGTTGATTAGCAGGCACCTAGGGATAGGGAAGAGCGAGAGATGAAGCACCCAATTAGAGGGGGAGATTTTAATTGTGCAGGGATTGGGGGAGCATGCAACTAAGGGAATGGGGAGAGCAAGCTCCCAGGGAGAGGGGCACAGTATGAAGTCAATGCTGCAGACCATGCAAGGGACCACTCTAACAGCTGTTGTGTTCTTTGCAAGGAGTTCTAGCACACCTATTGCACAGTGATGGACATGTCTGAACTCTGCGATTGAATTACTCACTAATGGCAGATTCATCAAGTTTTCAAGGAGGCATCCAACCTGTGGTACATGGATGTTCCCAAACTATGACCGTGTTTTTTTTTTATGCAAAGCCCTATCTACTAAAATTGTTAGACTGGACTTTGCATTACAAATATTGCTTTCATGGGGCAAGTGCTAAGTAGGAGGAGCCTTTTGCTCTCCTAACTTTTAACGCATTGCATGTGCGCTGCACTGTCTAGCACACATCCAATGTGTGAAAATAATTAAAGTTTATCTACGCATATTGGTATAAAACCCATGCTTGATATCACACATACTATTGTGCAAATGTGTGCGCTTGGTGCTAGGCAGCTTGTTTGTGCAACAGCTTTGGAGAAGAGAGCGGCAGCGCTATATTTTAATAGATTGAGCTCTGGATTGCTCTTGCCCTCTAGCACAATGTGCTGCAATGTTTTTAAATAAATCTTCCCAAAAAACAATAGAAATAGAATAAACCAAATACAAATTTGTATATAAAAGCTGAGTTTTTAATTCAATGAATTTTAACTTTCCACGGACATCCTGTGTGGGAGTAATCATACCCAAAGACCATTTTACACAGTAAAAGTGACAATCCAAGAAAATGTTCACTGTTCCTCAGAGTCCAGACATATAAGCTAGTCAATCTCAAGATCTGGGCAGCTTCTGGTTGTTGTCTTAGCGTGACTTAGCTTAACTTAATGTGGCTTAACGCCGCCTTGTACATAAGATACCCTTTCACGCTATACTTAGCGTGAAAGTGGTGGGCAATAGGCATTCCGATGGGCGTTTCACCGCAACATCCATTGATTTTGATGCAGCCCCCTATTTAAAAGGGCAGCGTAAATATGGGGCAGCACCAAAATTAAGACCAGGGAAAACCTGGTCTTAAACAGGTAAAACAAGGAGAACTGCTTTATTTCTCCAAGGTTTTGCTGTTTCTATGTGTGCTCCTGCCATGTAGACTTGGCAGGGGGGCCGCAACCGAAGAGCGTACCGGAATCTTCATATTCAGCTGAGCGCAGCGTTCTGAATAAGTTGCATACTCAGACATGAGTCCCTTGCTCACTGCTCCATCAGGATTCAAGCAAGCCGGGCCGACGAGGCTGAAATGCCAGAAACCGGTCCCCGGTAGCTTGTATCCTTTCTGGTGAAGAATTGGCTTGGTAGTTTGGTCTGCCCTGTTCCCATGATGCACTGGGCCAGGGACAGACTAATTTGCATATAGCCAGGTTCTGAGCTGGGATGGGGCAGTGAGCTAAATAACGGTGATGGATCAAGCCCTGATCTTTGGACTGGGTAAGAGTGGTCTGCTTAATTCAGACACTCTGTTCATCACCACCCCCTTTTCTGAATCGTTTTTGGCCACTATAGGTGTGGCAGGGTATACTCAGACATGAGTCCCTTGCTCACTGCTCCATCAGGATTCAAGCAAGCCGGGCCGACGAGGCTGAAATGCCAGAAACCGGTCCCCGGTAGCTTGTATCCTTTCTGGTGAAGAATTGGCTTGGTAGTTTGGTCTGCCCTGTTCCCATGATGCACTGGGCCAGGAACAGACTAATTTGCATATAGCCAAGTTCTGAGCTGGGATGGTGCAGTGAGCTAAAAAACGGTGATGGATCAAGCCCTGATCTTTGGACTGGGTAAGAGTGGTCTGCTTAATTCAGGCACTCTGTTCATCACCACCCCCTTTTCTGAATCATTTTGTCCACCATAAGCGTGGAAGGGTATACACAGATGTGAGTCCCTTGCTCATTGCACCATCAGGATTCAAGCAAGCCGGGCCGACGATGCCTGAAATGGCAGAAACCGGTCCCCGGAAGCTTGTTTCCTTCCCAGTATAAGAATTGGCTTGGTAGTTTGGTTTGCCCTGTTCCCATCATGCACTGGGACAGGAACAGACTAATTTGCATATAGCCAAGTTCTGAGCTGGGATGGTGCAGTGAGCTAAAAAACGGTGATGGATCAAGCCCTGATCTTTGGACTGGGTAAGAGTGGTCTGCTTAATTCAGGCACTCTGTTCATCACCACCCCCTTTTCTGAATAATTTTGTCCACCATAAGCGTGGAAGGGTATACTCAGATGTGAGTCCCTTGCTCATTGCACCATCAGGATTCAAGCAAGCCGGGCCGACGACGCCTGAAATGGCAGAAACCGGTCCCCGGAAGCTTGTTTCCTTCCCAGTATAAGAATTGGCTTGGTAGTTTGGTTTGCCCTGTTCCCATCATGCACTGGGACAGGAACAGACTAATTTGCATATAGCCAAGTTCTGAGCTGGGATGGTGCAGTGAGCTAAAAAACGGTGATGGATCAAGCCCTGATCTTTGGACTGGGTAAGAGTGGTCTGCTTAATTCAGGCACTCTGTTCATCACCGCCCCCTTTTCTGAATCATTTTGTCCACCATAAGTGTGGAAGGGTATACTCAGATGTGAGTCCCTTGCTCATTGCACCATCAGGATTCAAGCAAGCCGGGCCGATGACGCCTGAAATGGCAGAAACCGGTCCCCGGAAGCTTGTTTCCTTCCCAGTATAGGAATTGGCTTGGTAGTTTGGTTTGCCCTGTTCCCATCATGCACTGGGACAGGAACAGACTAATTTGCATATAGCCAAGTTCTGAGCTGGGATGGTGCAGTGAGCTAAAAAACGGTGATGGATCAAGCCCTGATCTTTGGACTGGGTAAGAGTGGTCTGCTTAATTCAGGCACTCTGTTCATCACCACCCCCTTTTCTGAATCTGATTGTATTTGGCCAATCTTGCAAACTTCTAGCCCTTCTGAGTTCAGGATCTCAGATCACCCCATTTATATGTGTAACTCTCAAAGCGAGGAATAGAAATCTCTATTACAACTCACACCAAATTACTTTCTGAGGGCAAAACAATTACAGGTGATTCAGTTGAGATACTGGGAGAAAGTGGATCGCACAAGGTCACACATACATTAAGTAGACCGATAAGGATCGGTATGCAAGACCAGTCCATCTCATGAACATTTCTTACCATTCAGCAGTGTCAGGCAGATGGCATCAGCCATACTCCAGAGAGCAGGGAAGATAAAAAACACAGCAAACTGATCAGGGTGAGGTCTCCACAGCAGTAGGGCAATTATACAGGAAGCGCTTGTAACTGCGGCTGTGTGGGAGAAAGTAATCATAACATATGTAGGATTATTGTTCGATGATCTGTGTTATGGTCTCAGAAACTTTTAATTTCAGATCTACTTAGTGAAAAAAATAAAATATATCAATTAATTGCATAGGTTACGGCGTTCAGATTCTAGTGAATAAAGATAACGCAAATTTGAAAAAAGGAAGAGGAAATCCTTTCCTATGACGTGGATCAAAAATATTGTTTAAGCAAGAGATGTGCATTATCAGCTTGAGCAAAGCTTCAGAGCGAAGGCTGGTGTACATCAGTCACCAACACAAGAAACACTTTGCTCTTTTTTTCCGTTAACCAGCCAACTGTTCAACCAGCAAAATAAATTCAACACCTAGGGGCATATTTATGAGAGCCTTGTACCACGTTTACACCACGCAAAGTGGTACATGCATGACACAAGCCTCTGAGTCAACTTTATGAAGTCACACAAAGCCACATTGTGTGGCTTTAAGTGGCCTCATAAATCTCGAGTAAGGGGATGCAGCGCAAATCGATACGTCACCTTACTCTGCACAAGGGAGGCTTTCCATGGGCATTGCTGTGGGTGTTCCCACGCAACTCCCATGGGTTTTGATGCATTCCCAGATTTACAGGGACTTGTAGACCTGGGAATACGTCATAATCTTACACCTCCTCAGGACAGCAGTAACAAGGATAAATATCTTTATTTGTCCTCGTTTTTTCAATAGATGTAGGCAAACACCTCTATGGATTTTTTTTCAGGCAGGAAGGTGTTCCTTTCTGCACAAAAACAATCCTGCCTACAACGCAGGCACCCATGCACCATGGTGAAAGTGTGCCTGCATTGGTACTAGGCTGAAGAAACAGCACCAGTGAATGGGGAAAGGACAGGAATGCAATGTATTGGATAATTACGGTGCATTCCTGTCCTTTCACTTTGACGTAACTTGCTGCACTGCCTTGTGTCTAAACCCCATAAATGACGCCCTAAGGAGCAGTACCATACTTGCATAGGAAACAAACAGTAGGGCTGATTTGTTAACCTTTTGCAAAGTCAAAAGAAGTAATGCAAGCTGCTGCAATATCTTGGCACAAAACGTGATTTGATCTGGAAAGTAGCCAGAAAAAAGTAATGCAAATAGAGTTTTGTACTACTTAGCATTACTTTGTACCAAATAGCATCCCCTGATGGTATGCTACTATAACAAGGGGAAAAAATTTACACCTGGGAGTAAATCTACATGTGTAAATATTCTCTTTGGAGTCAATTTACTATTTTGGGTTACTCACCATTTATGAGTGTAAACTTACCACAAAGTGTAGACATGCATGTTTCGAGCCCTGAATTCGGGGGTGGAGCCCAATTTCCAAGTGTAATGTTGCTACTAATTGGTTGGCCAGATCTGAGCTGTGATCCATTTACAAATGATTTGAGTCCTTTTTGGGTGCAGTAACTTTAGAGATATAGGGGCCGATTAGGATGGCGGACGGACTTGCGTCCGTCCGCCACCCCTGAGTAGGAGGGACCGTCCGCATGGGCAGCGGCGGTCCCTCCATGGCAATTAGGATGTGACCGCCACCCTGGCGGTCACATCCTGTATGTTTTACATTGCGGCGGGTGCAGCTTGAAGCAGCACCCGCCGCAATGTAAAAAACGAAAGCTGTGCATTTGCATGCACAAAGCGGCAGGCACCGCGCGGTGCCTGCCGCTTCGTGCACGCAAAGGCAGAGGGTACCATAGGTACCCCCCATGTGCACCCCCCACGCAACCTTCACCCAGGGGGCCCGCAACGGGCCCCCAAAGTGATTGTCCGTATGCTTTTCCACGGCGGAAAAGCCGCCGCGGAAAAGCATTACTTTCCCTACATCCTAATATGGCTGGCGGTGTCTGATAGACACCGCCAGCCATGTTAGTGCTTTTCCGCCGTGGTCGCCTTCCGACCGCGGCGGAAAAGCGGCGGACACATTGTGAGACCCACCAGCCATCCTGATTTGGCGGTGGGTCTTTCAGGCCTCCTCGGCAGATTTCCCGCATACCCACCGCCGGCCCGGAGTATGCGGAAAATCCGCCATCATAATGACCCCCATAGTCTGTGAATAGAAATGGGCATACTGTTTTGTGAGTGGGTGCATGTCCCTCCCTAAACTCCTCCTAGCACTCTCTTAACCCCACCTTACTCCCCCCTAAATCCTTCCCATTTAGTCATAAATATTCAAGTTATAAATACTTTAGGGCATACGTTATAGTTACTTGAGATAACTATAACTGGTGAATTTCAGCAGTTTTGCTTATTTAAAATGGCATGTTTTAACTGAAAATGTCACCTAACTATCCTAACTATAACTGCCCTTCTAAGCGTTGTTTTTTTCAGTGAATTCCTAATGATTTTTAACGTGAAGAAATATATTTTTACCATAACTAACTATGCCTGTCACTTTAACCTACGTTTTTAAGTGGATTTTGGTGTATTTTTAAAATAAAGTAATAAAAAAAATAAAGTTTTACTTAAACAGAAAACCAACATGTATTTAAGATTTAAAAAAATATTTTTTAAGCTACAATATGCAGCTGTAATACTCACCACAAGGAGGCCTTGCTCTCTCCAGCTGAAGAGCCAGCTCCAGCTAGAATCGATTAACGCTGTCCAATCTGCCCATTTTTATCAGACCTTGGACATTTTTGGTCTACAACAACTGGTGAAATTACCCACCCACTCCGCAGGACACACATTAGATGGTGTTTGTTCCAACTTCCCGGCTTTATCAACCCTTAGCCCTATCCCACAAATTTGGACAGACCATAGCCTGATCCCGTTCAATATCTGTCTTGTAGGTCAGACAAGAATATCCTGGGCTAACCAGCCATCGACCAGAAACATTAATTGGAAGAAGGTAGCCAAAATCATAACGGCGAGTTCCTTTCAACAGCTGCAAGCCCCTAGTCCTACTGGGGACGCGTCTCATGATTCTAATAGTTTTCATTCCTGGATGCATCAGGTCATCACAGATTGTGTCCTGCCAAAATGATGCCAATACAAGGCTACCAGGCCGAAACCGAATGCCCCATGGTTTTCACAGACGCTCGCAGAAAGTCATTTATTATGCAGGAGAATGGAACGGAAGTGGAGGAAATCTTACGACCAATCAGCCAAAATTGCCTATGTCCAACAAAGGAAATCCTATCTGGCCAGTATTAAACTTGCCAAAAGAGACCATTACACCAAGGCTATCAATGAGGCTCAGAATAAGCAGAAAACAGTTTTTTCTATAGTTAAATCCTTTACTCATCCTAAAGCTCTCCAGCCAAAAATTCCCCCCTCGGCAGCTCTCTGCAATCAAATTGCAGATTTCTTTGAGGAGAAGATTGTGCTTATCCAGAGGGACTTCCCTAAACTCCCCTCTACTTCTCCCGTCTGTCATCAAGGGAGAAGGGACAATATGACTTATACCCTGAGTGCCTTTCAATCGGCCTCTCTTCTTCAAACTAGGGAAGTCATTTTGGCATGTAAGTCTGGGGCACCTTCCGATTCGTGCCCTCCTTTGATACTTCATCAGCTGATTGATGTAGTCAATTCCTCCATCAATGCCATTGTTAATTCGTCATTGAGTTCAGGGGTTGTTCCTCAGGAATGGAAAAAGGCTATTGTAAAGCCGTTAATGAAGATACATAATAAATCTACCACCGACTTATCACTCCTCCCAGTCTTGGGGAAAATTACTGAACAGATAGTGTATCAAGAATTAAGAGACTTTCTAGATACCCATAATATCTTTCACCCACAACAGTCCGGTTTTCGTCCCAGACACTCAACTGAGATGGCGCTTATTGAGCTCACTGATTCCATCAAATTTCTGCAAGACGAGGGGAAAAGAGCTGTCCTGATTTTGCTGGACCTCACGGCAGCATTTGATACCATCTCTCATGAAATCTTGATTGACAGACTGAGAGGTATAGGGATAACAGATGCTGCCTTGACCTGGCTAGTATCCTTTCTGACCAATAGATCCCAAATGGTGTCTTTGGGCCCCTTCCTTTCCAACGAAAACAAGCATTTACAATGCAACGGTCTCGGCATTGCAAAAGTTAGAGCTATTAGCATTGTAAATTAACGCAAGTTTAAGGTCTTGACATTGTAAATGACAAGGTCATTTATTTATGTTTTAAAAACAAAAATATAAATAAAAGTCATTGTCATTTACAATGCCAATAGCTCAAAGTCGCGTAATGTGTATGGCTAACTACAGTAGCCTCCTGACGAGTGCCCTTTCACTTAATTAACGCTTGATATGAATGTCCCCGCCTTGACCCACTTTACAGTGAATGATGTAGCTGCTGCCGTCTGTGGAGTCTCCCATCCCCCCTTGTCTCTAGTCTTGTGTGTCCTACTTCTGGATGTCTAGTTGAGGAGAGAAACGTCATTTCTCAGCTCATTCCTCGCGCTTACGTTGTAACCAACTGCACCAAGGTTGCCTTCTGTCCATGATTTACCAGAACAGTTCAGGAGGAGTCTGTGTTCTTCTCCACACATGGCCATGGGTCCCTGCCTGTGCATGTTTCTGGATAATCCTCTCTTCGGGTCAGAGAGAATCCCTGTCCCCATCCCACTGGAGTCCAGTCCATACTGCGTTGGGCTCTGGAGAATACTTGTTCTTTGATGGTTCCCATATGGCATGAGTCAGGTAAGTCTCTGCATAACTGCCAAGTAGCCCCAGGTCGAGTGTGACAACTTTAGCCAGCCATGACTTTATAGCCAAGAGCATGTTGTCTTCTGGGACTTGTGGCTTAACTTTCAACAGTGCAGACACGAGCTCGAAGTTCGCAGCATGTCAGTTGCTGTGGACTTAAAAGCTGGGTATAAGTGAAATGAACATGTCACACAGGCAGCAAAGGGTTTTGTGTTGTGGTGAATAGGGAGTTTATGATGACATTTTGCCAGCAGATATATGCAAGCTGGGACTTGTATGCCAATGTAAACAGAGCTGTTAGTGACACTGCGAGTCATAAAATGCAAAGTGCAGTTAACTAAGAGTAAGGGCTGGCTGAAGGTTGAGGACATGACATGGACCCACTTGACATCTCTGAGGCCTCCCACCAGATCCTGTTCCGGATGCGCCCGACCCTCTGCAGCACATCCCTTCTGCATGATTCATTTGGGCAGAAATCCCTGGTTTGCGCTAAAGGTCTTTGTTTCGTCAAAACCTTGTGAGCTTGCACCATCTCGCGCTATGCCGCCTCAGGGGTGTTTGCATTTTGTCACCGGCCTAGAAACACGTGTTTGTGTGTGTGCTGTTGCAGTGTTCATTCCTGTCCCTCAGCTGCACAGCATACCCGCCTAATTTGTAAAAACAAGGAAGTCACTGTTACTCACGAGCCCAGCATTATTTTCTACGCAGCCTCACCGGAAGTCAGGCAAAGTCGCCTGTGACAGGGGCGGGGCTGCGTCTGCACCGGAAAAGAAGGCAGGCGGAGTGAAAGCGTCTCGCGACGCCAGAAGGAGAGCGGAGTCCCTCTAAATTGACCTGGTAAGTTGAAAAGGGCGGGGGCTCGGTGCACTCGTGTGTGTATGCATGTGTGCGACGGCGGGGGAGAGGGGGGGTGCACTCGTGTGTGTGTGCGCGCGTGTGTGTGTATGTGTGCAGGGGGGGTGGGTGTCTCTGTATGTATGTGCGTGCGTGGGCGCTTGTGTGTGTGTCTGTGTGTGTATGCGCATGCGTGTGTGGTGTTTTGAGCTTCCTAGGAGACAGCGCCTGGCCACAGCGCTCGTTCACGTGCGCGTGTCAGTTTGAAATCGCCTCCAAGGCGATGTGCGCGGCCAGGATTGTCTCCTGGGAAGCTCACACGCCGACAAAAGGTTCTCGGCGGAGACGCGCTTCGCGCGGCTAGCCGAGACCTAAAAAGGTATTATAAGTGGTGCCACAGGGCTTCATTTTGAGCCCTTTACTTTTCAACATTTATATGGCCCCTCTTATTGCACTGATAGAGTCATACGGCATATTGGTTACTTCATATGCCGATGACACGCAACTCGTGGTCTCTTTGAATAAAGATTCCACCAATGCGGAGCAAAATTTTAAGAATTGCCTGTCGGATGTCTTCCACTGGATGACAAATAATCATTTAAGATGCAATACTAATAAAACTGAAATCTTACCCCTGGGTAAAGAGGTTCTTTTTTGCCCAAAGGACTGGTGGCCTGCAGAGTCACCTGCCCCCCACATTCAGTAGAAACTGCAAAAAATCTAGGCATCCTATTTGATTCATCTCTCTCCTTCGATCAACATGTAAGGAGTCTGGCAGGAAGTTGTTTTAGTATCATCAAGTCCCTTAAAAAGTTTTTTGACTTCCTCCCTATGGACTCTAAAAAGTCGGTTGCAGTGGCCTTAATACTATCGCGTTTGGACTACTGCAACGGACTAATGGCTGGAGTCAAAAAAGCTACTCTAAAAAAATTACAGAGTGTTCAACATGCGGCAGCAAGATTAGTCCTCAAATCATCAAGAGGATCTTCTGCTTCTGCTGCACTTTCGACTCTTCATTGGTTACCTCTACATAAAAGGATTCTGTTTAAGATACTATTAACCACCTTTAGGTCCCTCAATAAGACAGGCCCAAGATGCTTAAGATCATCCGGAGGTAATCTAATTAGCATCCCAAGGTTTAAGCTTAAAACTAAAGGCGGTAAGTCTCTTACAGTATTGGCTTCTAAAGCCTGGAATACCATGGCCATTGCCCTTAGATCCCTTGTACATGAAAATGCTTTTAGGAAGCATTTAAAAACGTGGATTTTCGGTTTGACAGACAATTTTGTAATGGCTGCTATTTAAACCCAATATTTGGTTTGTACTCATGTCCAGCGCCAGGATGCTCCTTTCGGAGCGATAGTTAGCGCTCTATAAATAATCTATACAAATACAAATACAAATAGAGCTCCAGTTAACAGTGTTTTGAAAAAGTACAGTAAGCTCCCTGGGATCATGGATTAATTGACCCATGAGACCCCCGCTTTTTGCTTACCCAATTCAGATTAAATCTTATCCATTGGTTACTAGCCTTTCCTAAAGGCCTTCTGAAGCCTGGGGATTCAAGGCTATGTTCATGTGACAACTTCTCTGACCAGGACACTTTGCACTTTACTTTTTTTTATGTCTCCCTGAGGAAAAAATACATTCTTCTGCTATTGAGCTTATGTAATTTTGCCCAGGCAAGGCCAGCTTTATTATACTTGCAGATGCTTTCCTCGCCTATGGCTTGCCTTGAAGTTGCTAGCTTCTTCTCAGGTGCTCTAAGGATTAGGAGAAAGGCCCATTTTGTTTAGTTGAATTTGCACCCCATTTGATGAAATGTATATGCACTTTACCTAATTAATTTTATATGTTAAATAGTCATAGTATTTTGACTCATATCTTTATTTTATCGTCTGTAAATATGGTTTTAGGAAAATGTATATGTGCAAATAGTACCGGTCAGACATTTATGGCTTTTAAATGACCTGTTATAACAACTTCTCTTGGTACATTTACTTTTATCTTTCGGCTTTGATGGCTTTTATTAGCTGAATTAAGAATCTTTTGACTGACTGACCAAGGAGACTTACTTTTTTAATGTTGCTTGGGGGCTGCAAAGCTGCCTACATCCCCCAACATAATTTTAAAAAAGTTTGGTGGTGCTCCTTTTTCTTCCTGGGTCACCACTAACATTATGTTATCTGAAAATGGCTTAGGCATTATGGGGTGCTCATTGGTAGGAGCAATGAATAATAAATGAGCCGCTCTGGCCACTTATTTATTAACATCTTTTTCCATTCTTTATGTTTCTCTGTGTCCCGGTTCCACGCAGGGCACCCTCTGTTGGTATTGTTTTGTCTGTGGGCTGAAGGGGGAGACCAAGGACCACTGTGGCAATTTGTTAAAATCAATCTGGGGCACCCCAGACCATCATTTTTGTTGGGAGCAGCGGGGGGGGCCCGAGGGTCTCAGTGCCCCCCACCATTTTCCTGCAGGACCTGGCATCATCAACTTTTTAAAACATTTTTTTAAGTGGGCTGCCCACCCAGGTCATTCCACAGCAGGTCCCTCGTTGGGGAGGGGGAGGAGGCCCATGGGCCCCACAACCTTGCCGGCTTCCCTGCTTGTACTCATCCCGGGTGCAGCAGGAGGCGTCTCTTCACGGCCAGTAGCCTTGCTGTTGTTTGCATTTAGTCCTTCTTTTCTTTTCCACTCCACTCGCATGATGTTAGCAGAAACCTTGGTGTGCTAAACACTTAGTCCATTTTCTCACTTCAGCTTCCTTCTCCTGTGCCTCAACCTCTAGTGTGATGACAACAGCTTTGCTGTATTTTGCTTTTAACACTTCTTCACAGGCTGAAACATCCTTTAATATGATGTTAACAGAGGCCCATGACTTGAGTTATACATCAGACGCACTGTCTCTGTTTGGGTCACAGCTCCTTAACCGTGTGCACCCAGCACCAATGGGGACAGTGTGCCCTGTTACTCTAAATAATGTGCTTTCCTCAACACAAGTGTGAACTCTGTGGCAGTTTGTGCCTGCACTGAGGGGAGCGCATTAGTGACAAACATAGCTACCGTTTGAAAATGCATCTCCATCTTTTACTAGAGGCAGATTGGCCTCAGGCTGAAGGTGAGGCAGGGATCCCCTCTCCAGGTGAGTTGAATAACTGCACCTACCTGCAGTGGCATGCCTGTGGGTCCCTAGGACCCCTGTGAATCCCTCCCAAAGAGTGCCTACAGAAAGGCACACTGGCTGTGGACTGCATTCTATATGGCGCACAATCAGTGCATCTTGTGACAGTTTCTTTATCCTTGGACCCATGTCTGTAATACATGGTAATACAGCGTGGGTGCAATAGCATAGGGTTTCATCATTTGCTAGGGGTCACACCACATGCAGATGAGGGAATGCTCCTGCGTGATACATTTTACACAAAGGATCACACACATCTGAAGCACCTTCTGTAATACCAAAGTGCTTTGTGGTTGAAAACAACAGGTGCACATGCCTGTTGCAACATAGACCATTTTATTTAATACGGCTCCAGGGTTGCTATATGCTTAGTTCATCGCTATATTTGATAGGGTCCTCAGCAATCTCCTCTCAAATGATATCAAAAGCATTCCTGTTTTCATCACCACACTATTCATTCTCCCTCATTCAGGCTGCTGATGTGCTCCTATGACAGCTGTGTCCATGATCTGTCAGATCACATAAGAGAATAGGAGAAGCTCAATTTTTATATGAGCAAACTGAAGCTGTTCTCTTTCGTGTGTTATTATTCTAGAGAACAAACTACAGCATCCTTTTATTGAAAGGCATGACATCTTACCAAATGACATGTTGCTTGGTGAATGATGCTCCCAAAGTAGTCAATGCGAAATGTAATTAACATCATTTGTGTTCAAGTTCAAAGGCATACACAGATATGAGTCCAAAGTAGATGGTCTCTTCTGTTGTGTGCAGTAAATCCCTCGATATAGGAATTTTCATGACTGTTTCAGTATGGTTGCATGACCTGGAAGTAAGAGGAAGGCAGAGGACCTTGTTAGATCCACATACTAAACAAGCTATATTTTTGAGTCCTAGGAATTGGAGCTTCTTGGGTGAGGAGAGGCTTATGTACATAGTAATAGATACTATGGAACCATACTGTGAAAACTGGGAATTTACGAATGCCAGGATGTTCTGCCAGCCCTATAGGCAGTAAGTGGCACAATAATGCATCATTTATATTTTAATGAAGCCTAGATGATAAATCAGTGCAACAAATTTCAGCTGTGATATGAAAACATGTTTAAAATATGTCAGACTGAAAATATTTCTCATGGAAAGCTAGGTGCCGAACTTTACTATATTTAAAGCAGCCAACTATTTTACAATGGTATATATTTAAATTACCAATGCCTTAAAAAGGTTTATCTTTGATTGATTGCAAATGTAAAAAGAAAGATCTGACTGTAGAGAAACTTTACATAGCCCATAATAGTCTTGGGCATCCCTGCTAGTATCATTAAATATGTAAATCTGTCCCCCAGTCACACATTAAAACACACTGACAGAATGCATATTGATTTACACTATCATTTAAGATGGGGAGCTCAATGAAGGTCGGAGGAGGTTGTATCAATGCAAGATTGTCAAATTATAACCATTAGGGACATTTGCATAAAGAAGAATGTAAATGAAATGTATGTAATAGCCAGTAGCTATGATGAACACATGGTATGTATATCTCACCCTTTTGGATCTATGTTAGACACCACTGACTTAGGTAACTGTTGTAACAGGTTACACTAAATGTACAGTCAAAAAGTAGCAGGACAAGTAGTGGTATTTACAAGAGTTCGGTAAAATCCATGTTTTGTGTCTCGAATTAACTTAGGACAGTCAAAACAAGAGGTTGGAAACTCTTGACTTATCAGAGCTTATTTAGGGTCATACATGATAACGTCAAGAATATCTTTTATGAGGCTCAGCCAACACGTGTTTCGCCCCCTGTGGCCCGTAAGCCTGGGCTTTCTCAGGGCGTCTTGTCTACGAGTTCAGGAGCTCCTTGATAACAAAGTCTCTATAGAATTTCTAAAGGTAGTCCTGTCTCCATCTTCCTCACTTCAGTGTCTGGATCTTCACCTTTCATATATAGGAATATAGGCAAGAAGCTTCTACTGTGTATGAAGCTGACTTCAACATAAACGGAATGTCAGTGCAAGATTATGTGTTCTCACATAACAGTGAGTTATACAAGAGGGCAAGTAGCTAGCCTACACTCTCCCTGACACATATAAAAAGGGCTGGTCAATCATATGAGATCACAAATCATGTATATTGTCACCACTGCATTTTGTACTAAACCCAAGAGAGGAACAGTAATTCTCAGTTCACCGTAATCATACGCTTGGTGCACATCTCCTGGTAACAGGACAGGTCCTGAAACTCACATTATCAGGTACAACAGGCCTTGGCCTCTGCACATACACTAGATTAGTGTACCATCAGAACCAAAAGTAACAGCCAGAATACCAGATACACACATAATTAGCCACAATGTACCAACAAGTGCATTTCCTCCACAGATAAATGTGTCTTGTCTCATATTTATGTGTCACACAGAAAGCTGACTACCCATTCCCTGCACTTTTAGCTTTATTAAATTGTGTTTTAAGCCTATGATAAATTCTAAGGCCTAGTGACACGTAAAAACCGGAGGAAGATCCTTCTCCTACCTGCGGCTAAGACCTGGAACAACCTGCCCCTCCACTTAAGGCATTCCCCGTCGCTGACCCAATTCAGTTACGATCTCAAGACCTGGCTCTTAGATTGAACCTCCACACCCAGATGGACCAGGAGCCCCCCCCCCCCCCCCGGCCCCCTAAATGCCTTGTGACCCGCACGGGCGAGTAGGCACGCTTTACAAATTCTTGATTGATGGATTGATTGGTTGATTATGAATTTTGGGCAAAAACCCCAGAATTCCAAATCAGATTTCAAATATGTTAATTTGTCAAACAAATTTAAGAAGTTCATCATATTAATTTTAATGCAGCAAATGACCGTTTAGGGAGGAATCATTCCCCTGCTATGCTGGATTGTCATTTCAATAGAAAATCAACGTAGATGCGATGTTGTGCGCCTTGCCTGGAACTCTCAGGTATATTCTTAATGGAGCTTACAATCTTCACTTAGAATGCTGCCCTGTCCCCAGACTCTGGCTGCTATCCTGTGAGGCTGGCATCTCTCTTCCCTGTTAGGAAGGAGATGAGTAATCTCTTTGTGCCTGATTTAGATCTTGGTGGGCAAATTGCTCTTTCACAACAGTGATGAATATCCCGTCCACCGAATATAAATCCCATTCTGTCCTATGGGATTTATATTTCAGAGGCTAGGATATCTACCACCATTGTGATGGGGCAATCCATCTGCTGACATCTATATCAGGCCCCTTGTTATGCAAAGAGTTTGAATTAGCAACTTGGTTCAAGGTCCTGCAGACCTCTAGTCCTGCAAGAGAGGGCTTCACCATCTCGGATTCATTAGAAAGTGGGATATGCAATTTTCACAACCTTAAGACAAGTGTCATAGGTAAGAGTAGGCATCACACTGTAGGTACATAAGGAATGGCATACAAGTGGAATTGGTTGGTGCACTACTATGGTATGCTAGAATCTGCACCTTGCTTCCGGGAGCAAAATATTAGGCAAGTAGGCCTAACTTCTACCTGAACATAGACATTCATGGACCTCTTCCTATACTGTGGAATTGTGTCTCATAAACAGTATTTGAGTGTAACTGGAAACTTGGTTACAGTGGGAAGATTGTATGCTGTAGTTGGACCTTCTTCTGGAGCTTAATGGTGCCTAGAACTGAAAGGTTTTCGAAGTATGGTAGTATACTCAGTGCTATGAGGAGTTCTAGTCTAGCATTACAAGGAATGTTGCTCGTGGGGATCACATACAGCTTAAGTAAGGAGGACTGGATTCACTATCACCAGTCCTGAAGAAATCAATAGGAACCGCTACAATAGAAATGTAATTTATCTGCTATCTCCATCTGTGGGAGAGCATTTGAGGTGTGTGTTAAAAACACACATGTTCGACTATTAAAAAAACGTGTTCCATTATGATCTTATTCATCTCTTCAAAGAGTTTTCATTGAGATTTGGAATCATGGGTATATGGCTTTGCATTAGCCTGGTAAATACTACCTACATGTGTACCTTCTTGTATAAATTAGCTTCCAAAACATTATAAGGTATACCTTTTCAAACCCAAAAGAAAGCTGGCCTATTAGGGTGTGAAGAGTGTGCATTCACCATTTTCACACTGCCAGTCAAGCTGTTATTAGTTAAGTTCAATCATCTCCTCTGGCCATCTTCTTAGCTACAGTGGATGGAGGCTTACCTGAACCTTTACCCTCCTTCGTTATGAAGTTTACAAGTGAAGGGATATGTATAAAAAGCCCTTGCAAGGCAAACATGCCTCTAGATCCAGCCGTTCTCATTTGATTTGTGAAGTCTGCCTTGCCTCAGCCACTAGAAAAGGAAACAAGGACCCAGGCAGGCCAGCTAAGCTATAATTCATAACAGTTTACACCTGTCTCTTCTACTATTAGGCACTGATTGGCCCTAGCAAAATGGTGTTCATTCTTGACATATATAATGACATATTTGTGGCTATTGCTGGCAGATTCCACGCTTCAACACCACTCATGCCCCTTCTCATGAGCTGCAACCTTAAAAGATAATTTTCTATAACAACCTCAAGACTCAACCAATCCTTTGCTTAATCCAACAATATTAAAAGTCTTACCATTTCAGACATCATCTGACACACAAGCCCCAACTGATAACTTTGACCTCCTGTGATTGTCTGCATTTCTTGTGGTCTTCCACCTGAGATCGTCCATCTATTCTCCTCCCCCAGCTCGTATTATTTAGTGATATCAAGATTTTCCCTCATTTGAGGATGTGAAAGCTGCTAAAGTGCACCTACACTACATCCCTCAACCTCCACGTCTTGATCCTTATCGCTCTCCCTTGGTACTCCTATGTCATTCTTTAAAAATTCATACGCTCTTATTCCTAGGAACACTCCCACGCCCTCTTCTCCTCTCCCAGTCCACCTGGTTTTAGATGATGGGCAACATTTTCAACCTTATTGATTTCTTATTGCTAGAACTTTGTTTAAGTTTCCAGTTGTTTATTCAATGTTTAATTTTGTTACACATGAACCTTATTTACATTTCTCTGGAAATGTGCATGGTTTCCCAAACAAAGCTACCAAAGGTGAGACAGGGATGTCCTTATGGACAAGAGGTTTTACTCTTATGGGGTCTACATTTCTGGCAGAATGGGAAATTAGTCAAAGCTCCTATAATGACCATGACCCCTCATTCTCCCAGCTTGATTGTCATGTTAACCATATGTCCCATAAAAAGCAAATGCAAATGTATATGGATTCTTATATTGAGTACATTTGTAGTGAAAGGTGCTGAAAGTAATGTGTCACTAACACATGGAGTAATTAAAGTCAACATTTTATTTCCAACAAAGTTGACAACACCAATCATCATCCAGTCATTCATCTGCACGCATGGAGATCCTTACCTAAAACGAACAAGGCAATTCGGCCGGTGTACTGGGAAAGCTTTCCAGCCAGCATTGAGAGAATGGCATTGCCGGCTCCAAAACAGATCATGACATATCCCACAAACTGTATCCCAAGGGCACAGGTTACATAGTACTAAGAGAGGGAAATACATTCAAACATGTAAACACTTGTGAATAACTGATTCTCATTTTTAAACAATATTTATTTTAAGAAGCTATCTCAAAACCTATTTCATTATTAGGAGCATGTCATGAAAGACAAAATAGAATGGTGAAAATACATCAAAGTACTATTTTTAGCAACGGGAAGCCATGTTATTTTTCCCCAAGGTTGAGGAAGGGAGGAACGATGTCTCAAAATCTGCTGAACAAGGTTGTAGACAGTTCAACAGTATCAGTATTTATGTTCATTAATCGAACAAGTGATCAGTTGAGCACTGAAATAGAAGGATTGCATGTCAGAATATTCTTGCTAAATATAGCATGTGAAATAAAAAATGTGTCCTAAATATTGTTTAAGCAGTTTCATTAGTATAGATTGTCTATTATTAAATCCAGTAGGGTGATATTATTGCAAATTATATTTAGGACACAATATTTTGCTGGACAATATTTATTCCATATTATTCCAGCACCATGCAACTGAGATTGTAAACACATTGAGAACGTGATGGCCCAGGACAGAATGCGTAAGTGTATATCTGGTATTCGTGTCTGTCCTTTTAAAGAAATAGTGGAGGAAAGTAAAAGGAAATACAAGGGCTGAAGGAAGAAACCCCACAGGAATTCCTGTGCCGCATTCGCAATGAATTCACCCCCCATCAATCCAACACATTTTCAATCATTTGAATATTTTAATCATAAAAAACTTTATTGCACATGAACTGCTATGTATCTTCTCTCCCTAGCATCGAGACCATAACCCTGGATATCACCTCGAACTGATGTGGCCTGATTCACAAACTGCATTTTGTAATACATGAAGTAGTAATTAATTAGTACTACTTCACATGCTAAAAAAAGCTATTCACTAATCTGTAGAGGGAGACCTCTGCCTCCGCCTCTCCTATCTTTTCTACATGGAGATCTCTGTTAAGAGATATTTATTAATTTTAAGTATAATACACAGGGAACACTGTACCAAAGTGATTACTGTAACTGTAGGAAATGAAATATGAGAATAAATCAAATGAAAAAAACGTGAACATCAACTTACATCAATATATTGAGCCAAAGAAATTAAAACAAAAAAGGGCTAGAATATGAACATATAAAACAACATAGTATACAATTTATAATGAAGTAAATGTATTATTTGTTTAGTCCAACGTACCACACATATTGGGCCTAAGAACAGAGCAGTCTCTTATTTTAATAGAAAATGTGGAAGTGGCAAGGGAAGTGGCTTGAAAAATGTAGAATACTTACTACGAAATAGGGGAAAGGGTGAAGGGGAGGAAAGTAGAGAGAAAGTGATCAGAGAGATAGGATAGAAGGTGAGAGAGAGAGAATGAATAGATGGTAAGATAGAGATGGCCTTGAGATGAAGGGAGAGTGTCATGATCAGAAATTAGGTGACTGTTTCATTCGTATCCCCATGAACAAGCCCATGAATTTAGAGGACTATGAGTACCATGATCCTTTGCCTTGCCTGGTTGGGTGTCTCCTGCATATAAGATAGCCGCACCCAGTTACAAATGCTTACTATTCAAATTCTCCCTCGCTTACCAGAGGGGAGAAGTGCTCTCTCTCTCTCTGACTTGCAGTTGCAGTTGGAATGAGAGTTTGTATGTTTACAGCACATTAGACTCCTTGTGGAGCTTGTAAATCTGCCCAGTGAATGCAGTCTCTGTTACACCTTTGTAATGTGCGTTGTAAGCACCACTGTGGAAGCGAGTTCATTTTTTGAAAAATCAATGTGTGCTCTTAGAGATATCTGTTTCAGTTTCCTGTCTAAGTACAGCATGAATGTATTTGTCTCTCTTGGCAGTGAACGCTGGTAACTGCTTTCAATTCAGCACATTCAACTTGTTTAGTAGTGAACGCTGTTAATATGCATTCAGTTTCAAAAGCTAAATTACTTTTTCTTTCAAGTTAATTCTTCGGAGTAAAACTAAGATTCACCGTTGTTATCAAGAAGCTCAAAGAATGTGGACATGTTATGTTTGACAGCGAACTCTGTTAACCTCGTTTAGTCTTAAATGTTTAAAGACTTTGCAACAACAATTTACTCTTTCGAGAAAAATAAGACTTTCTTGTTGAGATTCCGAATGAATTTAATTCCTCTGATGTTGGGATTTACTACAAAGAAGTTCAGCCAATCTGATTTGTCATCCTGCCCTTGTGACAATCTTTCACAGCAGTCAGAACCTCCATATATTCCTATTTTTTGGTTTTTACAAGGAAAAACGTGAAAGGTTCATCCTCCTAACCTTAAAAGTTTCAATTTTAAGCAATGCTGTGTAGCACGTTACTTTTTAAAGAGACTTTCCGATACTTTTATGTTGTTCAATAGCATCCTTTTAATGGGCCTGTATTAGTAGAAGGAAACAATTGTAACCTAGTTCTTTATAAATTGGGAGTATGAGGCGTTTGTGTTTATAAACCATTTTGGTATGATATATTTCAGCATTGCCCAGCATATCGGGACAAACTTAAGGGGCTTTCTGTATCTAGAAATGGATTCTGTGTCAATACGTTTACATCTTTATTTTTTTTTAAATGTTTTTCTGTACTTTTATGATCTGTATTTTAAATAAAGAAAGTTATGAGAATGATGATGACTTGCTTGTTCAGAAGCACCAGGAAAGTGCAAGGGTTAAATACTGAATTAAGGTGATCTTTGGGAATAATTCAGTTTATCTGGTAAATACAAACTCAGATCAAAGTATTACTGACATTACTTAACAAGCACTGAGGAAAGCGTAATTGAGGTGACCTATAACAGAATTAATGAAGCATCAAGTTCTGAAGAAAAGCGCAATTTTTGGAGTTTCAAAGACACAATGAATTCAAGCGTTGATGAAAGCGCAGTCGTGAGAAGAATTTATGGCATACATATTTGATAATGCTGACTCAATCGTGAGAAGATAATCTTGAGTCTTTATCATAGTTAGAAGGTGAAAGCTATGTGTTATTTTCTTTATGAAAGACACACTGTGGAAAGAGAACAATCATACCAAGGTGTTTCTCTCTCTGTCCATTTTTCCTGAAAGATAAATAAGGATCTTATTTTGTAAAGCCTATCTCCCTTTGGAAGGAAAGATTTTCAAAACATTTATTGAAGGTACCAGCGGAATTACAAGTATATTCGTTTTAGGTGATTATTGAATTTGAGACATATAGCCTAATAGCCCATTTCTGGAAAGTGTTGTATTCTTTCTTAACAGACCTAACAGAGAGGAAAATATTTGATTAGTTTTGCCAGACCTGGGATTGGTTTTTCAGATTGGCCCTACCAATCAACTGCATGAATAGTCGAAAATGCAACACATGGAGACCAGGTGAACACTATCACATGCAGAGGTACTGTGACAAAAGTATAGAAAAGATTAAGTATTGCTCAACAACCCCATGCAGCTTTCTTGAACAGAAGGAAATTAGATTAAAATTAAAATGTGACTTGTAGACCATGTTCGAGTTGCACTTTAGAATGTGTTTAAACTGCTGCAGATAATTTTTACATAGAACAATGACACAAAGATGAAAGGGGCACATTATATTATTTAACCAAATATAGGGTTAAGAGAGTTCATATAATGTTTACTAATTATTGTGTGTTTAAAAAATTTCCGCACAAAGCTGTCATTCTTTAGTGTGCTCCCTTGAGTTAAAGCCCATGAAACCATTTTTTTCTCGTCTCTAGCTCATGGCTTAATGGGCATTTGTTTGGAATATTCTGCCTATCACTTAGCAACTCGCTTAGAAATGTGCCGATTTACCCATGTGTTCCTTTAGTTCCTCATCCCATGTTATATAATGTATTTAAACACCATAAGACTTGCTATGACTGTTATAATAAATAATGATTTAGATATTTTACGCACACAACATCCGAAGTTTATTGGTAGTTTGACTCCGCATTTCTGAAAAACCTTTGTATTCACACTGAGCATATAGCGCATCCTTCACTTTAGGTAAGACGGTTCTCATGATAACTTCCCCTATGTTACGAAGTCTTGCAACAATGTCGAATCATATATCGACGTGAATGTTTTCTGTGGGATTCAGAAGGAGAGGCATTGGAAGATTGACAACATCATTGGATGATCTGACCCCATTGGACAAGGAGAGTGAAATGCCTATTAATGCTTAATAGACTTTATAAGTGATTTTATACTAATGAGTGTTCCCAGCTAGGTAGTAGGAGTATGATGAGTATTGAGATTATTGAGGAGAGACTGCTATTCTATTGCTTTGATGATTGCATTTAGGAGATTGTAGTCTTCAGACTCCTGATCTTACTCCCCTGCCCGGAGAATCTTCTTTATGAAGAGTTGATTCTTTGCTTGTTACAGACAGCAACTGCTAAGGTGACTAAAATCTCCTATCTATTATCCTTTCTTTGATCAATGCTACTGCAGAGATGTTTCTATTGCAGAAAGTTGCTACAGTGGCTGTAGGAGACATGGGTGAGTTTCCAGAACGACCCTTCTCGGTTCACTGATAGAATATTGACGCCCAAAATATCCCCATACACAAATACCGAGTCAGAAATATCAATGTCAAAGATATCAACATCCTATATTTATAATAGTAAGTATGAAAATATCAGAAAAAAATATTGATTTAAAAAATATCATTGTACAAAATATCTATTTTCTTATATATGTAAAAAATAATGTTAAATATATTTAACAATAACGTTAACTTAAAAAAAATTGGATTTATTATACATTTTAACAAATATAAGAAATACATTTAATTTACAAAAAATAAACACATATATATAAAATGCAATATATATATATTTACTTTAAAACAAATAATAAACTATTCATTTTCGTTTATTTGTAAAGTTTATAAATATATAAAAATTTACAAATAAATAGATATATACACATGAACCTATAACATAACATCTAATAGAAAAACATTATATTATACATTAAAATATTTAAGTCTTTAAACTTACATTTTGCATTCCATTGAGTGCAACAGTAGGGAAAGTGTTGGATAGCGGAGGGGTAAAAATAAGTATTGCAACTCTAGTGAGTGCAGCAGTAGGAAAAATGTTGGATAGCGAAGGGGTAAAAATTCCAATCAGTGTAACAGTAGAGAAATTGTCGGATAGTGGAGGAATAAAAATTACTATTCCCACTCTAGTGAGTGCAACAGTAGGGAAAGTGTTGAATAGCAGTGGGGTAAAAATTACTATTCCCACTCCAGTGAGTGCAACAGTAGGGAACGTGTTGGATAGCAGAGGGGTAAAACTTAATATTTCCACTCCAGTGAGTACAACAGCAGGGAAAGTTCTGGGTAGTGGAGGAATAAAAATTACTATTCCCACTAAAGTGAGTGCAACAGTAGGGAAAGTGTTGAATAGCAGAGGGGTAAAAAATACTATTCCCACTCCAGTGAGTGCAACAATAGGAAAAATATTGGATAGCCGAGCGGTAAAAATGACTATTCCCACTCCAGTGAGTGCAACACTAGGAAACATGTTGGATAGCGGAGATGTCAAACTTACTATTCCCACTCCAGTGAGTGCAACAGTAGGGAAAGTGTGGGATAGTGGAGGGGTAAACATTACTATTCCCACTACTGTGAGTGCAACAGCAGGGAAAGTTTTGGGTATTGGACGAGTAAAGATTACTATTCCCACACCAGTGAGTGCAACAGTAGGGAAATTGTTGGATAGCGGAGGGGTAAAAATGACTATTCCCACTCCAGTGAGTGCAACAGTAGGACAAGTGTTGGATAGCAGAGGGGTAATGATGTTCACATCCATTGGAGTCAGTTCAAAATTAAAAACAAACGAAATATCAGCTACAACACAAAAATATTTTAAAAAAGAAAACATAAAAATATTAAAACTTTACAAAATATAAAAACATAATATAATGTTAAAAAGATCTAACAAATACCTATAAAGATTTATTTTTGAAAATATAAACAACTATTTGTAATAGAAAATATTTACAATCAAAAACATGTATTATTACATAAATGTAATCTTTTTTATTTCCTAGCCTATAACACCACACAATTCACAACACACATCTAAATGTAAAAAAATGTTACCTCCATAATTAACATTTGGAGGTAGAAAAGAAATATAATTAATTAAAGATAAATTAAAACAGATACAAATGTATTTACTCCCCAAACTTTGCCCCTATAAACCAAAACTCACACACAAAATAAAAATGAACAATTACCATAAATATTTATGAATTGATTAATTAATATTAATGATCAACTAATTAATTAATTAAACATAAATAACTTCCCACCCTCTACCCCAATGAACACCACAATCCACACCTAAAAATCATTACACAATTTCCATAACTAACTTAACATTCATAAATTAATATAAATTAACAACAACTTACTAATACATTTCAAAGATAATACTTTCCGCCCTTTACCACTATAAAACTGACAACTCACATCTAAAATGAATTACACAATTGTCATATTTAAACTGTAATTAGTTAATTAGCATTAATTAACAAATAAATATAAATTATAAATAAATTACCCAATAAACCCAACCAGCTGCTCCTACAAAAATAACATATTTAACATAATTAATTACCAATTATTTAATTTTTAATAATTAACAAGCAATTAACCAATAATTAATAATAATGTAATTCCCACAATTAACACTATAACATGTACATTAAATAAATATAATAAATAAAACATAATAATAAATGTATTACAATTAAATTGCTTCCCATCGTATTCCCCTATACACCCACAACCTGCTCCTTAAAAATTACAACATTGAAATAATGACCAAGTAATTAATTCATCATAATTAAATCAAATACAAAATTAATTAATAATAAATGCATTCCCACAATTAACACTATAAAATCTAAATTTAATGAATAATAATTCATGTATTATAATTAAATTAATTCCCACCCTATTCCCTTGTAAACCTAAACCCACTACAGAACTGAAAAACTTAACATTTTATTAAAATAAAATAAATAACTACTAAAAATGTAACACATATATTAAAAAACAAAAGCAATACTTATTAAAAAAAATTGTTCACACTTCGATATATTTTCAAAAACGATATTTCTTACCCCCACGTCTATATTCTTGACCACGATATTCTTGCTGTCGATATAGCTGCATCACGATATTTCCAACTCGATATTTGTGCATGTCGACGTTTAAAACTCGGTAATATGTCTGTGCACCATTTGTCTAACTCTTGCTCTTTTTCATAAAGGACTCCTTATGGATTCTACCTTAGGCTAGGTTAGTTCCTTTAGCTTGTTTATTGTTCCCTTCTTTATCGATTACTGTGTAGTGATTTTATACTGTCTCTAACTAATCTTTCATTGAGATTTCTGTAAACTGACTAAACTGAATAAAGATGACAAAGACCTTACTAATCTGGTAAAATAAATAAATGTGTTAAAACCTTCTCCAAAATCTTGTAATTGACTGAACTTAAAACTTTGAATTTCGATGATATATGTATGGTAATATTTTGTTCTAGCTCCAATTCTTTGTACGGAGGAATACGTCCATTTGACCTCTCAAGAGCCATGGGATTTACAAGGACAATATTTGTAAGTGGGTGCCTAAGTCTTGAATCATACTTGACTAATCATTACACCCTATAAGTTTCTGGTAGCAGGGATATGGTTCACACCTTGAGTGGAGCTTTAAAATTAGTACCCAAGCTATTGTAAATAAACCCTGATTCCAGTTTCCAGTGTCCAGATCCCGACAAAGCGGTGCGGTCTTGGCAGTTGCAGTTTTGGAGGTCTGAGTATCAATAGGGCGAAAATGTTGTAAAGTTAAAAGTAGTATTTGGATGTTTCTTTTCCTTTTCAGGTGGCTTGAATGAGTAATAAGAAATATTGAAAAGTTGATGTGATGTTGAAGAGAAGTTGATTTCATGCTCATTAAAGTCAAAAGATCCCAGGATATTAAACTTGTTTGCCGGAAAAAGATTATATGGAGTGTGAGGTACCATCACTTCCATCAGTAACATTAGGGACAAGCTTTTGTGTGTGATTAAACTTTGTTAAGGTTGGTGAAAGATAATTGTGCGAACGGGTCAGGCTGCATTAATTTGTGTGAATTTTCAATGGTCTAAAAGTCACTTGCGAGTATAGAATTTCGTGTGTGAGTGTCAACTTGATTTCTTTAGGAGAACGAGCAAACAAGGAATTGATTTAAGAATCTATTTGAGAAGTGTGTGCAAATATGGAGAAAACTGTGAAGGAGGTTGAATGCTGCGAGGAGTGAGTCAGATGTTATAGTGTTTCGTGCTGGGATTGGACGGTTGGTGCACTTTTGCACTGCCATTGGCCAGTTGATTTTCTTTGTCACGCTGTGATAGGATATTGACGGGTGAGGTCTTTTTCTGGATTTGGTGAGGAATTGTAGGGAAAATCAAAGCTGTCATTTAATTGGGGTATATAAATTGACATATACGGAACAGAATCAAAGCATTTGGTTTTACGTGAAACTTAAAAAATTTGACTGTCAATAAAAATATTTTAAGTATTTTAAGTAGCTTGTTAAGGGTGATATCACTATTACTGTATGAAAAGGCGAGGAGGCACCTCTTGATGGTACTCCACCATATATAATGACTACAGACCGTGGCTAAAGCAATGGGAGAGAATAAAGGATGGTGAATTTGCTATACGTTTTTCAAGATATAGGACATTTAATACCAGAATCTTAGATCATTTGAAGGGATCATTGTATGTGATGAAGCCATCCGCCCTTCCTATGCAATATGATTCTTTGAATGCTTGGAAAAAGGTTGTGAGGGAAAAAGAGAAGGAGAAATACCTTAGAGGAATAGGGAAAGCAATGAAAAATTATGCAAATGCCGTATGGGATGCAGAACAGCATAGAGAGAGAAAGGTGATTATTGAAGGAACCAGATTATATTTGGTCCTTAAATCTGAAAGTACAGTAAAGGGTAAGAATGTGCCTGAAAAGAAGAAAATGGGGGTGGTTCGAGGTGTTTATGTTATATTGTATTTAATAATTTTGACGATAATAATGTATAAACTGACTGTCAAAGACAATGATCTGTAATGTTTGATGTGGCAGATGTTTCCTGGGTCAAGGAGCACTGCGCTGTATATGACTTTTGACATAATTAAATTTGTTTTAAAAAAAAAATTAGGAGGATGACTCAGATTCAAAGTCAGGAGATGAAATATTGGAGCAAATGTTGTCTTCGTGACCACCACCACATGTAATGTATTCTGAGCCCAGAGAGATAAGTGTTAGTGCCAGTCAAACTTTAGCTACTGCTCCAGTGGTTTCAGGCCCACTTCCCATTGAACAACCCTTACTTTACCAGTTGCGAGATGACCAATAGCTGGGGTTCCAATTGATACTGATCCAGTTACACCTCGAGTGGTCCCTACATCACCACCTTAAAGTGAGAGATGTACAGAGATCTTGATGATGGCACTTGTTGGGAATGTACTGAAAACTTAGAAATCACAGTTAATGATGTGGAGACCTCCACACAATTTGCAAGCTCTAATAGATGAACGTAGAACCATAGTCTTTACGGCTCCTTTGGGTGCAAATGAATTGGCTGGGAATGGAGATGGAGGTTTACCAGTTTGGACTGAAGAAATAACTAGAGGCAGAAGAGCTGACGCTAGAGGACCTCAAAAGGGACAGATAAACTAAGAAGGATAAACCATTGGACATTCCTAGACTAAAAATCAATTTAGAAAAATTGATCAGAGGTAGCTTTGATTTTGATAATTTGGTTCAATACCAGAGACATGAGTTGGCTTACCTGTGTAAGAAGAATACTTGAAAAGCATCTGCAACACAATAGTCATTTGATGGAGTAGCTAAGAAATATGATACAGACCTCACTAACAATGTAAATCTGCAACATACTTAAAGAGTCAAATTTGATGAGCAGGCCATAGCAAATTTTAGGATTGCAGGAATGCGAGTGCATATTGTGGAACTAATTAAGTACATATGTATAGGAAAGTGCCTCTTTTTGCTTGGTTAGCCCCCGCTTTCTGCCTCATGTGATTTCAAACTGTAAGTGCACTGGGCCCTTACAATCAGGTTCCCGGTGCCAGAGCTCTTTCTCCAAAACTGTAAAATGATTGTCACACCTTCAGATCCCCCTGTTTAAAGTGCCTGGTAAATTATACCCCTGGTACCGGGGCAGGTGAGTATTGAAGAGGATCCTCGGGGGCTGCAGCACTGTTTGTGCCACTCTCTCGGGCCCCTCAAAAATGCTATTTACCCTGCCATTGGTGGCTGCTTTTCTCTGTGCAGAGAAACCAAAGAATCGACATGGCGCTCAGCCCTTTGTGCCATGCCACCCTCATACTGCATATTATATAGGTAAGTCACCCCTACAGGAGGACTTTAGCCCTAAGGCAGGGTGCACTATATCCTATGTGTGGGCATATCAGCATGAACAGATATGCCTCTACCATGCAAAGTCCATTCTGGGTGTTGTAAATGAACAGGGGTGCATGGGCTGGATCCTTGTCAAAAAGAGTTACCTAGCTCCATGATGGCTTCACTGATTTCTAAGATGTTTGGTACCAAACATCTTGTGTTAATAAATTCTTACTTACTGATGCCAGTAAGTGACTCCTTAATAAATTCACACATGAGAGTCTTTTTGAGGCTCACCTAAAATTTTACCAAACATTGGTGTTGCTTGACTGGTTTTGGTCAGTCTGTCACCACAAGACATGTTTCTGGACCCATGGAGTGAGGGCCAGTGCTCTCCGGATCCAGGAACAAAGCCTGCTGAGGGTGGAGGTGCCCACACCTTCCCCCTGCAGGATCTGCCTAGCAGAAGCGGGAAGCTTCAGAGGATGAAAAAAGACCGCTGGCTGACCAGGAATTGAGTCCTGTTGCAAAAGAAACCAGCACAAACACTACCAACTGCAAACAGGACTCAACAACTGTGAAATGCTGTCCTTCCTGAAACCTGCATGACCTCAAAGAAACCATGGAGCCCTTGCAGCCTTTGCACATTACCAAGAACCTCCCTTTGGGCTAGAAGCTCTAGTCCCCGACCTCCGCCTGTAAAGCAGACCATCTTGGTTAGGATCAGCATGGACTGTGTCGACACGACTCACCACCCTCAACCCCTACAGAACATCTATCAGTTCTGAGGGCTCCTCATTGCCTAGTGACCAACGCTGGAAGCAGCCCTACTCTGAGACCCTGCACCCTTGTGTGGGTTTCATTGTCTGCGCTAAAGCAGCAACTTGTGCATGAGCGCCATCCTCGACGGACCGCCCTGCATCTCAGCCGGGGGCCCAATCACTGCCAGTGAGGACTGAAAATGCCACTGTGACCACTGGTGACTCCGAGTCACGCTATCCGAAATGACCTGCTGTGCCCGAATCATGGGCCACCAAAGACCTCCATCCTTCTGTTGAACACCACCTCAGAAACCTAAGAGACCACTGTGGACCGAAACCCAATGACGGACTCCTGCTCCCAGCAACATCCACAGTAACTTTGTGGTGGTCCCCCGACTCTATTAAACTCCATTGCCTTCTTCCAGCAACCGGGGTGGTAGCTCTGTTGGCAGACTTCCGAACTCCATTAAAAACCACTGACAGCGATGATAAATATTTGACGGTATCTTCCACTGTGCGCTGAGATACTGAAAGAATTGCATATGTTGAACTGTACCGTGTTTTTCTTTACATTATCCAAAAGTATACCAAGTAATTATCCAATTATGAAGTCTTGCTTCTAAAATATATAAAGATAATTGTTATTTTTATACAAATGGTTTTATATTTATTCTTGAATGCTTATCTCCTTTAATGCCTATGTGGAGTACAACAAACGCTTAGCACAACCCCCTGATAAGTATAACTGCCTGTCCACACAACCACAAAAAGAGCATTAGTATTATCTACTTTTACATCTGTTTACCAATTGAGGAAACCACTGGACTTTCTGCACTGGGTACTTATGGGCTCATTTTGACGGTGGAAAGCCTGCCACCGCCAGCCGTGCGGTGGCAGGCCCTCCGCCATCTGACTGGCAATTTCCCCGCTACATTAAGATGGCGTGGGGAATTGTTTCACAAGCGTTGCGGGTGCAAAGACCGCCCACCACGCTTCCCTCACAGGCAATCATTACAATGGCCTGTAGGAGCGGAAAGATGGAGGTGAATAGTGGCGTGCCAAGCAGGCAGCATCCGTCAGATCACAATGCTAGCCTCATCCAGCCTTTCCATGGTGGGGCAACCACCATGGAAAGGCTGGTGGAGAATGGATTTGGGGGCCCCCTCTGTGTGGGGGGAGGGTGGTGATGCCCTGGGGGGGCATTTTCCTGCACAAAGTGACAGACACCACGTGGTACCTGCCATGTAGTGCAGGGAAATGCACTACGTGTCATTTTTGCATTACAAACTGTGCTGCAGCCAGCAGCGCTGTCTGCAATGTTAAGGGCCCTGGATGCGCCGGACATAGTGTTGGGTGCATCGTAATGAGCTTAGCTGGACTGGCGGGTCCCAAGCACTGCAACGATGGCGGGCAGACTCAGGTCCGCCCGCCACTGTAATCTGTCTCTTAGATTTAGGGCCAGATGTAGGTAGGCTTTTACCGGGTGGTAACGGCCGAATTCGGCCGTTACCACCCGGTAAAAGCAATTTGACATGTAGGTCCCTGTAATTTACAGACTCGGTAAATTTACCGATAGGTAAATTTACCGAGTATGTAAAATACCGAGTTGGTATCATTACTGATTCCGGACAATTGGTATGTAGGTGGGACTCTTCTGAGTCCCACAAGCAGTACAACATCGGTATTTTACCATCAAATACTACTTGATGGTAAAATACCGTTTCTGGTGTGCATGCACATGTGTGCATGCACACCTATGCCATATGACAGGCAGACCTGCCCTTAGGGCAGGTATGCCTGCCACATGGCACCCGAGCCTCTTTTGGGGGTGCCAGAGGGTGTTAAAGTGACACCCCCTGCACCCTTGTGACAGTCGGTATTTTCCGATGTGGTAAATACCGACTGGTATATGCCCAATCAATCCTATGGGCTTCAAAGCCCATAGGAATGCATGGGCATTAACTGGTCGGTATTTACCACATCGGAAATTACCGACTGTTTCCGATTCGGTATTTGCACATCTGCAATTACCTACATCTCGGTATTTTTATTTTCCGACCTCTTAAATACCGAGTCGGTATGACTCGGTATTTAAGAGGTCGGTAAATAAAAATTACCTACATCTGGCCCTTAGTGTCCTATACAGAGAGCCATCGTCCTACAATATGCAAATGGAAGGATGTGGAGAAGTTGGAGCTTAGACGTGCAAAGAAGCATGAGAAGAACAAGATGGAAGATAAAACAGGAAACAGGATGAAACTGCATGAATTAGATGAAGCAACAGCATATCCATTGAGGGAAGTTGTTTGAGGTACTTATGTACATGTTCCAAGGAATAGAGGTGATTTGATTGCATTTACAAACAATTTCCCAAAGCTGAGAGACAAACTAGTGAAGTTGTATGATCAGGTGGAGAGATTTATAAAGATGTTGAAGGTTTTGTGGAGGTAAATGACACATTTCTTGACATTGTGGTTCCAGCTGATTTAACACCAGAATGTAAATATGAGGCAGTAATGACTTTACTGAAAGGAAAAATACCTCCCAGAGACACTGATTTGTTAAAAAGTATAAGCACTATGGAGGAGCAGAAGGAAATGGTTCATGAATATTATGAAAGATTGTTGAAGGTGTTCAAACAGCACATTGGCTGTGAGTATCCTGAGACGGATATGGAAATTATTGTGCCAAAGTTTGTCTTGGGTTAAAAACCTGAAATTAGTGTGCACATCACGTAAAGTGTTATCTGCTGGCAGGCAAAAACACTAGATGAGATATTGCGTTATGCAAAGAACTACAGTGATGAACTGGACGTGAAAATAGGAAAATAAACTAGAAATTCATGTTGGTTCAAACAAGGTTGGCTCAGATAGGTTTTTCAAATCCTTTGTTTGTAGAAAATCACGGAATGATGCAGGGAGTGGTTGTTCCACAGGCTAGTTTTACAGGAAATCAGAATGGGATGGGAATGCCCCAAAGTAGAGGCAGAGGTGTTTCCGCAGGTGTGGGATCTGGGACAGAAGTGGCTTCCATAAAAATTTTTACCACTTGTCACATTTGTAATTAGGTGGGGCATTGGAAACGAGAATGTCAATTTAATTCTGAAATTGCTGTCAGGTTGATCCAAAATCCCCAAGGCATGACAGGTCAGAGAATGCCCGCAGAGCAAATACAGATCCCAATGCAGAATCACAGAAAATGATGCCCATTACTCCTACGCAAAAGGGAAATCCTAGAATAGATTTAAATCAAATGCCAAGGTTTAATACAAATCCATTCCAAAATGCAATACACAAATTCTAAATCAGAATCACGATGCTTTGGGATAATTTTCTTTGTTTGAGTTTGATAAATTCACTTCTGTAATTATTGGCAAAAATCTATTGCACTGATTTTGGAGATATACAATCGGAAATGTTTTCCAATTTTAACTTATGGAATGGGTATTTGGGGATGCAGGGATGTTGCTGCTATTCAGATGGAGGAGAATTGATTCTGCCACGAGTTATTAGGCGCCCGACCATGCACTTCTCCCTGCTCCAGGAACTAGGTATGGAGTATGTGCAGGAGATTATCAATGCCCCCCCATTGGTTCTCTGGTTCTTAATTTGGGCTAACAAATAAGCTGATCTCAATCGGCTGTGGCTTGGCAATCACATGGCTAAAATATACCAAAGACCGCTTCCTAGCTCTTGGTAGTGTACATTTGGTTGAACACCGAAGACCATTACGAAAAAGGATACATATTGGCTTCAGGACAGCTTTTTTTAAGAATAGACTGGCCACTTGGGAAATAACGGAAGTGGCCAAACCCCTGGTTAGAGATTATTGTATAATCATGGCGGTGCCAGTGATTCCCCCTTATTTACTATATGTGTCAAATATGTATGAGAGAACATTATTGGCTAGATTTAGGTTAGGCTCTATTCATTGGCTATTCTGTTTTCATTTAGGCCAATACTCCTCAGCAACCATTGGTACCTGCCCATGTGATGAGCATTCTAGCCAAACTCTATTCCATGTTGTATTTTTCTGTTGATATTATTTGCCATCTACAAGGAGGTTTCTATTACCTTTGTTGCGTAGATATAAATTCTAAGTGTAAAACTGCTTTATTTTTTCTATTGCAACTCAACGATTGTGACACGTAATTCTCTTGCTAGCTTTTTATAGAGCATTTTAGCACTAAGAAGTAGTATGCTGTTTTAATAATAGTGTAAAAATATCCATTGGTATCATGATTTGTTGGCCTTTTACCATGATGTTGAATTTTTACCTATGCACTTTAAATCCCTTAAAGCTGCCGCTGGGGGACGTGAGTTTATTTGTAGAATATGCTGCCATTCTCTTCTTGAGTCATTGAACTAAGATCTGAGCACTTTTATTCACATTGATGTAAGTTAGCAATTTTTTTTATTGTAGATGTTTTTTATATTTCTGTTTTTATTGTATGATCTCTTTTGCGTATCTTTTATGATCAGCCTCTGGAATATCGAATAAAGTCAAAAAAGAAAGGAAATAATTGACTTCTGATAATTCCTAATGAAAGTGCTGGAGAGATGAAGAGGATTGCATACTTGGCGCAGTCTTAGAGGCAGACCAAAGTGGCCCATATTTAGAAGCAAATGTTTTTGGTCACGACGTGTTATTTTTGATTGACACCGGAGCTACCAGATCTACAGTTAGAACAGTGGAAGTTACAGACTTGCCTCTCTATGAGAAAAAAATAAAAGTAGTTGGGGTTAACAAATAAACAAATGTCAAAAACGATTTCAAAAGAGGTTCCAGTAAAAATAGGCTCATTCAAAGGGAAACACCATGTATTACTTTGTGATTCTAGCCCAGTATACTTATTAGTATGAGATTTGTTGTGTAATTTAAATTGCACATTATACTGTACACTGGAAGGTGTAGCATTCCAGACTCATGATGAGGATGCCAATATCAAGTTGATTAAATTAAATGTTGAAATAAGGATGTTTCCTTCACTGACCATTTCTGAATTGATGAAACTGATAACAGCCTTCAAAAGAGTGCAGCCGGAATTGTGCAAGGACCAGTAAAGTGAAATAGAAAAAGTGTTTAGGTAAGTGACGTGGAAAAAGGCATCAAACGAGTGAAAAACAACATGCTATTATCAGTTTTTCCTTCCCTGGTACCAGTACCTTTCCGGTCTCGCAGAATTCAGCGGACCTCAGATCCTTCACTTTACTGTATTCTGTTTGACAGTACTACATGTGTATGGTATGCAGAAATTAACTTTTGATTTTATGGCGATTTGCATTGCAGCATGGTTATTAGGGCACTTAAGATAATCACGGTCAGTTTTGTGAAATAATGATTACGTTGGTGAGCAGCCATTACCCACCAGTTGGTTGCGTTTAAGCATATGTATCATGGCACAGATGAGTATCACTGTGACTCTTTTGATATGTTCTTTGTGTTTGTGAACAGGTTTTACACACTGGATGGACTGACTTTTAACTTTATGGTGAAAGTGATCTTTAAGCATAAATTGCGGTGACTGTTTTGGCTATGACCATCTCATTGATGTACAGCAATCAGTTAACAGTTCATTCACTGCTTTTTTGCACAAATGTGTTGCACTTTATTTTTATTTAATTGATTAAGGAATGTATTGAGGTTTCCATATATTCTAGTTCTTTTTGCACTATCAGTTTTTGTACACCGGTACTTCAGACATGATTTAGGTGGTAATCAGAATCTTTGGAATAATTAGTGATATTACTTTTTAGGGAATAATCCCCTGACAAAGGGCCAAGCCCGTAATGCATTGGGTTTTATCGCATATGGAGAATTACAGATGAAACTACAATGTAGTGTGTCCTTGAACACTGTATATTCTTTGAACATTTGGAAGATTAATAAAGAAAAGAAGAATATTAAATATGGATGAATGGTCTAATTTAGGAAGCTGATTCATAGGTGTGCCAAGTGGGGACGTTTTGGCCTCTTCAGGAAAACGCATTATTTCAATATTTTAATCCACACGCCTCTTGATCAGAAGGCGATACCCACTGGCACCCATTCAAGTATCCATCAAAATGCCTTGCATTATGCACGGACTGCGACTGTCACCTTGACATTGTCTTAAAATTATTCCAGATTAGTGCAAGAATACATAAGGGAATCACATTGAATGATGAAAATGCAGGAAGTTGGCTACTATAGTTAATAAAACTGTGACAATCACATCAGGAGCTTTACTCTTAATTAATACTGAATTAATTTCTGTAAGGTCTATGGTGACTGACTTCTTTTAGACATACTTATTGCAGCGAAAGGGGGAGTTTGTCACATGCTGAAATTAATACACTGCTGTGCGTACATGCCAGAAGAAAGCATCAAGATAGAATCTTTTCCAAATAACATATCAGTATTAGAACCCGAATATATAAATTTGAAACACCAAGTTTGGAAAAGAATTGAACACAATTGGCAACTGGTTTTCAACAGCTGGGAAGGAAATAATTAAAGCTAAACTAATGCCTATACTGATGACAGACATATGCTTAATATTTCTTTATGTCCAGTTTCAGATCTGTAAATATTTTATGCGCAAAAGACAGGATGCTTTCCAACTAAAAAGATACAAAAGGACATGGGTTTGATGGGAAGAATGAATGATGATTACATGAAATCACTTCAGCTTAACCGATGAATAAAAACAATAAGTCAATACTCACCTGGAGATAAAAGTGCATTCTACACTTTACAATCATCATAAGAGAGGGAACTGAGGGAAATTAGATTAAAATAAAATTTGACTTGTAGACCATGTTAGAGATGGACTTTAGAATGTGTTTAAACTGCTGCAGGAACGTTTTCTCATTGAAAAATGACACGTAGCTGAAAGGTGCACATCACATGACATTTGTAGAAACTTTGAATATGTTGGGTTAAGAGTGTACATAGAATGTTTACTAATTAACGTCTGTAAAAAAAATTCACACTGAGCAGTAATTCTTAATTGTGCTCCTTTAGTTAAGACCCAAGAGGCCATTTTTCTCTTTACTCTTGCACATGGTTTCATAGACATTTGTTTGGATTATTCTGCCAAGCACTAGCAACTCACTTAGTAATATGCTGATTATACCTCATGTTCATTTGCTTCTCACCCATGTTAGACTATTCAAACACAATGAGACTTGATGTGACTATTATAATAAATAATGATTTAGATATTTTATGCACACTACATCCGAATATTATGGATGTATGACGTTACAACGCAGGCTAATACAATGCCTGCCTTTACAAGGCGGTTTTTACATCGCATACCAATACAACGCATAGCGCTTTTGGGTGCTGGATAGTGAATAGTTTAATTTACTATTCCAACTCCAGTCCCCGTGTACACTAGAGAAGGTGTTGGATAGTATATTAAACTTATTCCCTATCCTAGAGCGCCCCCCCAGCGCAATGCGTTGTAATAGTTTGCGTTGTAATGACCGCGTTGTAATGGTAGTGCGTTGTAAAAGTTTTGTTGTAAGTGATGTTTACCGAATATTATTGATAGTTTGCCTCCACATCACTGAAAAGCTGTTATATTCATGCTGAGCTAATAGTGCATCCTTTAGCTTAGGAAAGATAGTTCTCATGAGAACTTCCCCTATGTTACAAAGTCTTGCAATAATGTAGAATCATATAGTGACATGAATATTTTCTGCAGCAATCAGAAGGAAAAGCATTGGAAGATTGGTGACAGCATCAGATGACCTATCCCCATTGGACGAGGCGAGTGAAACGCCTCATAATGTTTGATACAATTTATGTGACTTATTATTAATGAGTGTTCTTAACTAGTTAGTAGGAGTATTGGAATATTAGAATTGTTGAGGAGAGGCTGCTATTTTATTCCTTTAATGACTGCCTTTGGGAGATTGATGTCTTCAGATGGCTGATAGTCTTCCCCTGCTCGGAGACTCTTTATTATGAAGAGTTGATTCTTTGCTTGTTACCGACAGCTTCTGCTATGGTGACTTACCTTCTTCTATCTATTGTTCTTTCTTTTATCAGTGCTACTGCAGATACCTTTCTATTGCAGACAGTTGCTATAGTGGCTGTAGAAAACTTCGCTGATTTTCCAGGTCGACCCTTCATGTGAGGATCGTCTAACTCTTGTTCTTTTCTGTTAAGGCTAAGTTGGGTGCTTTAGCTAATTTATAGATTCTTCCTTTATGGAGCACTGTGTATTGATTTTATGCTGTCTCTAATCAATCTTTTATTGAGATTTTTGTATACCGACTAAACTGAATAAAGACTACAAAGACAATACTAATCTTGAAATATAAATAAAGGTGTTGAAACCTTCTCCAACATCTTGTCATTGACTGAACTTAAAATCCTGAGTGTCAATGATATATGTATGGTATTATTTTGTTCTCGCTTCAATTTTTCGTACGGTGGAAAAGGTTCATCTGACCTCTCAATCGCCACAGGTTTTCCAAGGATGGTATTTGGAAGTGGGTGTGTAAATCTTGAATCATACTTGATTAAGCCTTAGGCTCCTGCAGCATCCCAGTGGTATCTGGAGGTGGGTCCATTCTTAGCATCATGCCATTCCTACGAAGCGTTGGATTCTTTCCTGACAGAGAGGAACTAGTATGAGCATTTTTGCCTGAGTTGGTTCCCTAGATTGGCCATACCCAGCACCTTCAGGAATAGTCAACTATGAAACACATGAAGACCAGGTGAACACCATCACATGCAGAGGTACTGTGTCACAGGCCAGAGTATAGAGAAGATTAAGTATCGCACAAAAACCCCAAGCAGCTTCCTTTGCCAAATAGGCAAGTAACTAAAAATGACTGCCTTAGTGTATTGTACAGTACTGTCTCTTGAAGGTGAATCCCCCTGTAAAGCAACAAAATAGTACCATTATTAACTGGACTCATGGCACCTCTTTCTTCTTAGGAAGATTAGGAACTCCAAATTCCATAACTCTCCTTCACCTCCTTCCATTTGTAAAGATGTTGTGAGATTGCCTCTTGTGAACTTTGGGACATTTTGTTTTTTTTAACCTTCATTTTTTACATCAGCAGGGAACTGATGTATGCAATTTTTACTCAGTCCTCACGTACATCTGCGTAATTCATCAGCGCTTCAGAAATGTTCAAACTAAATGGGTAATATAAGTGTAGCTTTCACCAAACAAGCCTGTTGAAGTGTGCATGGGGACACTGTTCTTTCTAAAGGTGCTCACAGAAAATAGTTTTCCGTGCCCTTTGTTCAGCAGTCTGGGCCTAACAATTTTTGAAATTGCAGAAAAATTATTTCTCTTTGCATGCCACAACTCTCTTTAATAAGGATCTAGGGAATCATTTATATTTGCAGGTTGGCTGTCCACCCGTCAGGGTAGCAGAATACATGACGTCTAACACAACAACGAACTACCGGTCACCAAATTTAGAGATCACCTCCATCCAAGCAATGAGCTCTGTACCTTCAGAGGAACCACCATCAAAACGTTCCTCTAAAGTTACCAAAGGTTTGGTGAAAGGCCAACAACGGTTTTGATGACCATCATCAGCCTTTTTGTTTTTCAAATATAAGCTTCCAAATTGGGACATTTTTTTTGAAAAACAAATAACTAATGACCCCCACACCAAGGAAGCTTTTCCCAGGGAGTGAGGTCATTATTTTAATTTTTCTGTTAAAAAAAAGACATCAGACCATCAACACTAAATAAGGTGGTAGTGTGTTGCCCTTACTCTGGTGGCTAGCACCCGGTCAGGTTGCTGGAATAAGCTTTATGTTGACAGAGCCCACAGCCAAATGAAGGTAGACAGTCTGCTTGGCTATAAATAGAGAAGCAAACCAAGAGTTTCGCGAAGTGGCTACTCAATCATGTTTGCGGCAAAGTAACCTGCCCATCTAACTCCAAATCAGGCCCCTTGTCTGCTAAGTAGCAAACAAATCACAACAGAGCAGATCCTCCAGATGCTCAGTATTGAAATAAAAGTATATTTTCACTTCTCTCAAGTGGAAATCCCTAGATACAACTTTTTGTGAATCTTCTGAATCTAAAAATAGTTTCAAAGATTTGTCTTTTAAATTATATTATACTTTGCTAGACGATAAAATGGTTCCTCTAGTTAGGCAGCATAGTCCGATATAGTTCCTCTTGTGGGGGTGGTGCAGATGGCACTGCCACAAATAGCAGCACAGCCAAAAACACACTGGAGAATCGAGCAAAATAATTATGGTATCAATGAATCCAGGAAGTATAGCTATTGTTTCAGGAGGGGGCTTATTGGAATACTGCATCCAGTCTAGCTGATGTGGCTAGCTCTGACTGAAATACATCCTTTGTTGTGAATTAAAAGAGCAAGAGAGAGCTCTTAACAGGAAGTAGAGGCTGGTGACATTCAATATTCGGGAAGAAGTGTGATATATAAAACTAGCAGCTGAAATAATATCTCACAAGATATCTTGCAGAATAATGTCCGTGTGTGATATCTCAATTTCATCTTTGGATTAGTTTCTTGAAGGCATGAATGTTGCCCTATTAAGAATAGGTTTTACCACTAAAAATTATAACCTGCAGAACCTTGGAGCTTTTTTGGATTAAGTCAAAATGCCTAACTTCCTGAATACAAAAGCAGCGAAGAACTCCCTTTCATCTAAGTCCTCTTGTTGATTAAATGTACCTAGCAAAGTAGGTGAAATTAGCTTTTTTATCTTCTTTCTCACCAGGTTTGGTGCTTGATTTCTTCTGAATTCCAGCTGGCCTTTCATGTTAAGAAGAGCTGACAGTGTGACAGCTGAAGATTCCAGGAAGAACATAGAATATAGAGACTTGCAGTGGCCCTCTTTGAAGCTATGAATCTAAGCGTGTGACAGCTTGTATTTCAACGACTGGCATTGTACAGGAGCAGTGAGAAAGAAATTGACACCCACTAGTTTGTATGCAGGGCTTGAGTATGGTCTTTTGGCATTCAGATTGACGGCCCTTTCTGGATTGAGCATTTAAGTTTAAACCACCACTATCTGCAGAATTCTTGTGAGCTGAATTTGAAGACTTCCCCAGATTGCCAGCAATAAAATCGTACCTCTTTTTCACTCAGTGCCTTATTCAATTGTGGGCACAAGAAGAGAACTCCCCAGTTTTTACATGTGCTTACAAATTAGAACTATTAATCTTTCCCATGCCTCCTCCACCGCATTCTCTTGCTATACCTATTTGTACCTCCCAAGCCCTAACAAGTTACTCCTTCAAGACAGAAAGTTATGGAGAGTAGTGTGCTCTTTAAAAACATTCAAATCAAAGTCATTTTTGTTTATTAGGGAAAATCAAGTAAGACCAGTTAAGTGTGCAAGTTGACACAACTTTCATTGGTCCCACAAAAAAAAACATTGTGGCCCTTTGACCTTTTTTGACCACTTCTTATTGAACAAAAATAGATGGATTGAATGAGTTAATTATTAGCTGTTACAGGTAATTAATTGTTTGTGGCTGCACTCCAGTTGATAATTCTCACTCTGTCATTAAAGTCAAGAATCAACCACAAACAAATCCGGCCTGGCCCGGCCCCAATAGGATATTCCAGTAGGAACTGCTAGGATATGCCCCATCCAAAAGAGAATTCAAACAACCTCTGACATATTACAGCGTTGTTGGGGTCATCCTTGAGGAGCAGTGAGTATGGGACCCACATCTTGGGCATACCCATTGTTCTTGGTGTATATGAGAAAGATGTTTCTAATCAATAAGTAATATTTTTTTATGGCCCTGAATGATTTGCACTTGAAACACATTAGCTATAGTTTATGAATTTGTTTTCCTTAAATTGGCTAAACTAGGCTCAACTCCATTTTGGAAATCACAACGTGACTGTGCTTTAATTACCTATCTCTCCACACCCAGCAAAATGTGAACAGAAATGTTATTAGATGTAATGCTTTGAGATGATGTTTTGTACTATCAATAATATGATGTTTTTGGTAAACTCAGGAGGAATCTTTTCCTCTTGAATGTAACTGTTTGAGGTTTTTTTCTGCTTGAAACTCAGTGAGTCTATTCATTTAATACAATTGCCATTGTTTCATGAGTAATGAGATTTAAACTGTCATGTCCGAAGTCATTAGGCCAGAGTGGCACAACATAGTATTCATTTAGACAACTATATCAGGTACTAGCAGCCCGTCCCGGCGTTGTCCGGGTATGAAATAGAATGTGTGTAATGTGTGTATTTGGCAAGGGCAATTTATTTTAAAGTCTCGCGGTAGACAACATTTTTTATTTCATTAGAATAGGGACGGAGAAGGCCCAGCTGCAGACCTGGTTGATGTTAGCAGGCGCATGTAATTGGTGTAGTGATCCGCTGCCTGAGCCCGGCTACAGCCCTGGTTGATGTTAGCAGGCGTGTGTAATGTCGTTGAATGAGAGAGTTATCAGCCGCGGTTAAATCCGTTTAATGAGAGAGTTGAGTGACAGCGAGTAGAAGAGGCTGCAGTAATTGTCCCCGCAGACACGCTCATTTGCATGTTCCCCCGCTTGAGGCCCAGATGCAGGTCTGTTTGATGTTAGCAGGCGCGTTTTCCCCCTCTTGAGGCCCAGCTGCAGCCCTGGTTGATGTTATCAGGCCCGTGTAAATAGTGTACTGATCCGCTGCCTGAGCCCGGCTAGAGCCCTGGTTGATGGTAGCAGGCGCTTGTAATTTCGTTGAATGAGAGAATTCAGTAACAGCGCGCAGGAGAGGCTGCAGTTACGTTACTTACCAGACCTCCAGGTGAATGCGTTTGTCACCTCCCCAGCACACGGCCACAGCAGACGATCTTCTGATTAATGTACGACCCACATGGCATGAAGGGCGGAACGTAGCACACGCCCCCAGCGTTTCTCACGCCCCCAGCGTGCCCCTTGATGCGGCGCAATTGCGTTCACACGGCATGAAGGCCGGACACACGCCCCCAGCGTTTCTCACGCCCCTAGCGTGTCACGCCCCCAGCGTGCCCCTTGATGCTGCGCAGCAAAGTAATTGGCGCTTGTATGTACGACTCACATGGCATGAAGGGCGGACACACGCCCCCAGCATTTGTCACGCCCCCAGCACAAGCCCACAGCCCACAATGTGATAGCCGTACCACACGCCCCCAGCGTTAGACACGCCCCCAGCCCACGCCCACAGCACAATGCAGACACGACCACAAGGGACTACTTTGCTGGCACGGTTCTTTATCCTTTTAAATGTATAGAGGAGTTGGCCTAATGGCTAAGGCGCTCGACCTCGGACCTGGGGATCTGGGTTTGAGTCTTGGTAACGACACCAAACATCCTGTGATTCTGGGCAAATCACTTCATCTCCCCGTGCCTAACAAAAATTAATGTGTGCCTTCATGTAACGTAACTGGTGCTATGTAAAGCGCTCCGATACCTGATTCAGTTCGGGTCAAGTTCGCGCTATATAAAACTGTGCAAAAAATATATATATATATGGTAGCCGTCTGCATAGCCTATGTCCTTCTGCTGCAACTGCCCTTTCCAACGCTGTATTGGGTGTTGTGATTGGTGCTGTGGTTACTGAGATTACCCGCCTCAAAGGTTTGGGCTCTCTCTTTATAATATTAGTATGGATTGTTGCATTTTATTCTGCATTGTGATACCACATGTATGATTTTGTTCACTTCATGCTGACTGTATGGTTTTTCAAGAGTATTTTGCTATAAATGGGAGCTTGCTTTATAGGAGAATCAGACTTGCATTGCCGGTCTCTTAGGGAGCAGATTTGTGATATTAAGAAGGAACTTAAGTCATCTCGTGCTGCACCTAATAGCTTGGAAGTTTATGCTAATTCCCTGTATTTCATTAAAAGATTGACCAGATTTTTGCCTTCTATAATGATTTTAAACTTTTGATAAACCTTCATGGTTTCTTACTCTAGAAGGCTTATTTCAATGATTATGCAACTTGATTTGTTGACATTCCTAATCTTTTAAGGGCATATAACATCATACATTGTTGAGGAGAATCCCCAATGCCAAGATCCTACATTGGCACTTGATCTTTAGATTATATGACAAGATAGCACATTAGCCACATGGTGAAAAACAAACGAAATAGTTGGATGATCTCCGCAATGTATTGATGAGAGGTGTCGCCACTCTGAAAGATCTCCTCAATCCATGGCCTCAATGGTTAAACCTTTTCAAGTTAATTCCCTAGAAATTGAATGTATTCTTATCCGTGGGCCAAAAGATTCCAAATATAACAGAGAATGCCTAACAGAGTAAAACAATAAAGGCTGTTCCCCCTCAATGACCAGGAAAGTCAAATCAATGGATATATAGACTGATCCACATCTGTCAATGTTATAAGCTAATAGGTGTAGCACGAAGTGACTTAAGGTCTGTCCCAATAACACAATTCTGATCCCTAAAAAACAGGTAAAGCAAGTCAGTCTTTCCTCCAAAATGAGCCCTCTTTTATAGCAAAATAATCAGCAAACATCACACAGTCAGCATGAAGTGAGCAAAATGATAAATGTTCTCCACATATCACAATACAGAATAAAATGCAACAATATATAATAATGTCCTCTAAATGACTAATACTTGGTTCCCCTCTGACCTAATGTCATGAAACCTACATTAAATAAAGGAAAATACACTCTTCACGCTGTAAACTGAAAGTTTTATTTTACACAGAGACCTGTAGTACAGGCCTTGGGGATAACCAGTATCTATTATAGAAATATCATCTAGGCCAACACTCGAACATCTTCTTTATCCCCACTGTAAACCAAATGAAAGTACAAACTGCTGCCGATTACTTTTAAAACTCTACTTCTGTGATAGTCAGAATACCATTGCTCATCTCTGAAGATTTCTGGTGGCAACAAAATCTAAGGAACCTATATATATATTTCATACATAAAATAAAAAAAAATACTTAACTCATACAGCAGACAGAAAGTCCTTTGCTGAAGCAGCCCCCCTCCACATGGATCCGCCTTCCTCCTGGCCTGAGATGCTTAGAGTCACCAAAGCAGGTCTTCTAAAGGCTGAAATCACACTTGTTTAAACTATTGCTGGGAAGGGGGGCTTGGGGGAGGGAGCCGACCGCCGGGAGGTCTCCTCCCCCGGGCGGTTTGGGAGAGCTGCGAGGGGTGTCCCTTTAAGAGGGACAGAAGTTTCTAGAATTGGGCTGGTCCAGTAGGACCAGAATAGCCCAAATTATAAACCCCCCGCCCACTGCCTACCAGCCACCATTTTAGGTTTGGTGACCTGGTGGCTAGGTGGGCTCATAGCTTTTTTGTCAGAGTTTATTGTAGCTTTGTGTGAATTGGTGTACTTACTTCGTTTGACATGGAGGATTACCGCGTTTTGGAAGCCATGCGCCTCTTGTCCGAGGCGGGTCGCATGGATTTGCTGGTCGGAGGGGGGCAGGCGCGCCCCCAGCGCCAGGCCTCTGCTGGCGTATCGGCGGCGGTACTGGCGTGTTCCTCGCCCAAGAAACGGCGCTCGGGCCAGGTAAGCGAGCGGGGCCGGTCCCGCACGAGGAGACCGGCCCCTTCCTTGCAGGCGCGTGTGGCGGTGGGGGAGGGGGGAGCGCCGGTGCATGGCGGCGCTCCTGGGATCGCTCTTACGGAGGCGCGTTCGGCGCCTTTGGTTATCCCGCAATGTCAGGTGGGGGCGGGAGGTGCACCGGCGGAGGAGCATCGGTCCCCGAGGCAACCGGGTCAAGCGCCTGACGCGCTTTCGTTGTCCTCAGCGGGGCGGGTGGTGCGAGGCTTCGAAGCTGAAGCGCTCGCGCCGGTTTCTTTGGTGATGGCCAAGCGGGGGAGGGGGGGGCGGAGAGGGATCAAGAAGCGGTCCGCTTCAGACCCAGTGGGGGAGCGCAGAGTGGAGCCAGAGCTTGTTGTATCTGCGCGAGGGAAGCGCAGGGGTTCTATACAGTTGGGGGTGTGTCATGGGGCCTCTCAGCAGCACTATATGCCGGATTTGAATGTGGAGCCGAGTTTGGTGGCAGAGACACAGCTTAATATTGTTCCAGGCGCTAGAATGTTGCTGACATCTTCGAACCTTGCTGTATCAGGTATGGATGTGGCTGATTTTAGGGCTTCTAGCCAACTTGTTACAGGTGGATTGGGAAGTCAGGTTGGTATGGAGCCTCATGCTGGCCAGTTTCTTTTTGCACAGGATGTTGTTAATACTCGTGGGGATGTGGACAGTAATGTGGGCAGCCCGTTATTGTTCTCTACCCCGGGTTCTTATGTGGGGGCTGCTTGGTCTGTTGGAGAGGGATCCAGAGGAGAAGGTGAGTGGGCCCAAATGGGTGAAAGTAGTTCCATGACTGGTGAGGTTTTGGGCCAGGATATGGTAAGGTCAGGGGCTGTTGTGTTTCCTGGTTTACAGGAAGGGAATGTCCGTTTACGGAGGGATGACAGGGGATTGTCACAAGGGGGTCATGGAGCTTTTCATGGTGAGAGTCGGGGGTCTGCACCTGCGCATGGCCCAGGTTTGGGGGGATTGGGTAGGGCGGTAGGGGATGATTTTGTGAGGTTAGTTCACCCTGGCGGGGGGTTTACAGGGGCTGGGGGTTTCTCAAATACGTTGTTGGAGCGTGAAGGGTTTTCCAGGCAGAGGATTGGAGGGCCTGTCCATGGAGACGCTAGAGGTCCTTATGTCATGTTCGGTTCTCCTGGATGGGAGCATTTTGGTACAGCAGGTTTAGCGCAGCGTGGTCTTCACAAGGATATGGAGGGCATCACGAGAGGTGTGGGGATCCCTTTACAGGCCCCTTCTTCAGCGGCAGCGGGCGCTAACCTGGATGAGAGTGATGAGGAAGAGCTGATAGGCGACTCTCCGGTTAGGGAAGTGCCATTGAAGGGTTGCATTAGGGGACGTTCCTTGGAGAGGTGTCAGGGGTCGCTTGTTGATGCTAATTTACGGAGGTCAAGGTCTGTTTCGAGTGTTGCTTTTAGGGACCCTAGCACACCAGTCCAAACTTTTTCTTTTCAGGATAGGAATAGGGGCGGCGATCCAGACTTGGCAGGGCGCGGTCCAGTCCACTTTCGCCAAGGGGAAGCGACGAGAATGCCTAGCGCGGCCCTCTCTGTTCCATCGAGGGATCCCGCCGCGGCCAGCACACGAGGGTCTGGCGTGACCCCGCTGGCCCCAACGAGTAGCAGGTATAGGTGGCAGGCCTTGCCGGCGGCTAAGGAGCTACAGAGTCAACGCACAGGGAGGTACGGGCGCGTACAGCCTGCTCCCCCTCCTGGAGTTTCACAATCATTTAAATGTACGGTGGTTGATACCGGGTTAGGTAAGACCCGTGGTGATTTGTTGCACACTACTGTCGATTCAGTGGTGTTGGACTACGACGAAGACAGTCCTGAAGAAGGTGAAGTGCGGGATACGGAAAGGGGGGTGCCCTCTCATGTTTCTTCTAGTGTGTTACAGGCTCCAGTGGTCCAAAGTCAAGTGCAAGGGAGAAGAGAGCACGGCCCATCGAGTAGGGCGCCTCGCAGACCGGATGCATTGACCTCGGAGACACGGGCGGAGCCATCGAGAGTGGTCTCTCTGTTGCCAGGTGAGCAATCAGCCACACAGGCCAAACCTAAGATGGTGTCTGTGGGTACCGGTGGTGAAACTGAAGTGATTAGTAGTGATGGCCGTCTGGTCAAAGGTCGATATGTAAAAGACACAGCAGTTGGTACAGATGATGTGGTAGACATTCAGAACACAGTGGTAGGTCAGGTTATGGCTGGTGCTTCCAGCAAGGTTAAAGAGCCTGTGGCCAGTAAAGAACTAAAAATCAAAAAACTGCCTTACATGGGGGTTACGAAACCATTAGGTGCTCATCTCATGTTAAGTACCAAGGAACGAATTTGGAACGGTGAGTATGTGGAACTACTGAAGCTACTCCACAGAGAAGTCCGGTCCAAAGAGGGGTCTAAGGAGGAGGAGTTTGAGCTGGCAAAACGCCCCAGAGTGCCTTTAACTATTGAAAACTGGACAGCTGCATTTTTGATTTATGCCAGTGTTTATTGCGAAAAGTTCCCTGAGCGCAGCGTGTCCCTTTTTAAATACATGGACGTCATTCGCAAGGCCCAGATCACCGGGGGTGGTTTTGCTTGGTCTCAATATGATGAGGAATTTAGGGCCAGGATGGCTTGGGACCCGGAAGCTAAGTGGGGGGAGATAGATAATGACTTGTGGCAACACACAATGGGGTCAGCGTCAGGGGGGAAAACCATTTTCACGGCAAGTGGTTTGCCGTTAGTTTATCGGCCCTTTCAGGGGAAGCCCACCCGGGGAGGGGTGGGGGCCACTGCAACCTTGTACTCAGGGTCTGGTTTCTGTTGGGAATTTAATAGGGGCTCCTGTACCAGGGAGTATTGTAAATTTAAACATGAATGCTCAGGCTGTGGTAAGAAACACCCGTTGTCAAAGTGTTGGCATAATCAGCCATCGGACGGTACACAGGGAAAGCAAACAGTTTCAGGAACATCGAATACGACTACACAGTTTTCAGGAGGAAGGGGATACAGAGGTGCTAAGGGTGCTGGGTCCAAGGGCTCGTACGCCAGTTAATTTAGAAAGGCTGCGCATTGCCCTACATGGTTTCGAAGATCAGTCAGCAAAAGTTACACTGTTGGAAGGTTTTCAGTTTGGTTTCCGACTCGGTTACTTAGGTGCTAGGGACCGGAGGTGGTCTGCCAATTTAAAATCAGCTTCTGAACATGCCGCAGTGGTACAAGACAAACTTAATAAGGAGGTACATGAAGGGAGGATGGCTGGCCCGTTTCACAATTGGCCGATCCATAACTTGATTGTTTCACCGATTGGAGTTGTCCCGAAGAAAGAACCGGGACAGTTTCGACTGATTCAACATTTGTCATGGCCTGAAGGGTCGTCTGTGAATGATTTCGTTGACCCAGAGGCAGTGTCTGTCTCTTACTCTTCGGTTGACGTGGCCATGTCACTTGTTGTGACAGCGGGCGCAGCCGCTGAGATGGCTAAGTGTGACATCAAGTCTGCTTTTCGGCTATTGCCTGTCCACCCGGACGATTGGAGCCTTTTAGGTATTCAGTTCAATGGTAAGTGGTACGTGGACAAGGCGCTGCCGATGGGCTGCTCTATATCATGTGCCTTGTTTGAGTGTTTTAGTACTTTTCTGCAATGGTATTTTTCCCATCAGTCCGGTCATACCCTGGTAACACACTATCTCGATGATTTTTTCTTTGTCGGATCCCCGGGCTCCGCGGAGTGCCAGAAGGCTCTGGACACATTCCAAGGGCTCATGGAGGATTTGGGAGTTCCTTTGGCTCCCGAGAAAACAATGGGCCCTGCCACTGTCCTATCCTTTTTGGGTATTGAAATAGACTCTGTGGATATGTCTGCTCGACTGCCGGAGGACAAAAGGGTCAACATGATTGAATTGCTGGATGTGATGTTGTCAAAGAGAAAAGTGTTGGTGAAAGAGATTCAAGTGCTTTTGGGTCATTTGAATTTTGCCTGCAGAGTGGTGAGAGCGGGCAGGACCTTTTGTAGGAGACTGGGCAGGGCTTTGGCAGGTCATCATTTGCCCCACCATCGTGTTCGTTTGTCTGCTGGTGTCAAGGAGGATTTGAGAATGTGGAAGTTTTTTCTGAACTCCTTCAATGGTGTCCCCTTGGTCAGAGAGGTTGACTTTCAGTGGGATGTACAAATGTTTTCGGATGCTGCTGGCAGTGATGGTTTTGGGCTCTTTTGGAATGGCAAATGGTGTGCAGAACGTTGGCCCGATGAATGGTTGAATGGAGGTCGCAGCATCACTTTCCTGGAACTGTTCCCCTTATTGGTCGCCTTGACACTGTGGTGGGAGGAATTGGCGCACAAGAAGGTGCTGTTTCGTGTGGATAACATGGCGGTGGTGGAGATAGTGAATCGCCAGTCGGCCAGGGACAGTCAAGTGTTGAAACTTATGAGAGTTTTTGTTCTTGGTTGTTTGAAACACGATATTCATTTTCGTGCGTTGCACATTCCTGGCGTGGACAATGACATTGCGGATGCTCTGTCTCGTTCGCAGTGGGAGAGATTCCGTGGACTGGCGAGGGATGCGGACAGATCCCCGACTCCGATGCCGAGTCATCTGTGGCACGTCGGCGAGGTCGGGTCGTTCAATTGGTGGTAGGTTCTCTGTCTGTGTCCACGCGTTCTGCGTATTCCCTTGCGTGGAAGGAATTTCTGGAATCTGGTGCTGTCAGAAGGGAGGATCTGTCGAGTCGGTCGGATGATGTGGTCAACTTTATACTGGATCTCATGGATAAGGGTTTGACTAAAGTAACCATTGCTGGGAAACTGGCGGGGATTGCTTTCATGGGGAAGTTGTGGTGGGGCTATCCTCCATCTGCAGGGGAGATTGGTAGAAGGATGCTTGAGGGCTGGGCCAGGGAACAAGGGCACATTGGTAGATCCAGAGCCCCTATATCTTGGCAAGTTCTTGCCAGGTTACTTACGGTTTTGCCTTTAGTTTGTTCAGATGATTTTGAGGCATGTCTTTTCTCAATGTTGATGGCTTTCATGTTTTTTGGTGCTTTCAGGGTATCTGAGTTGTTGGGTTCAAAGTATAAGTGTGGTTTGTTTTGGAAGGACGTTTTTTGTTATGATGAGGGAGTTCATGTATGGTTGGCCAGTTCTAAAACGGATCAGACGGGTAAGGGGAAAGGTGTATGGTTACAGGCATGTGCTCCGAAGCTTACTTGCCCTTTACTGCTTGCGCGGCGCTGGCGTTCCTTGTGTGGGGGTGGCGATGAAGTCCTGGTTTTCCAACATATCAATGGCACCCCTGTAACACCTTATCAATTACGTATGGTTTTGCGCAAAGCGCTGCAGCACATAGGTCTCGATGGCACTATTTATGGTACTCACTCTTTCAGAATAGGTGCTGCCACTGAAGCTTTTCACCGAAATTGGTCTGAAAGGGATATTAAGCGATTGGGGCGCTGGTCCTCTAATTGTTTTCAGCGTTACGTGAGGAGCTCGGCGGAGGAGGCGCATGCGTCATCCTCCTTCACAGGATTCTAACTCTCTTTTCTTTTTCAGGATCCGTTGCTGGGCCTCGCTCCTCGGTGGTAACGGTCTGGATAGTGGGGCATTCATTTGTCAAGTGGGCCAGAGTCCAGGCGGCGAGGAGTTACTTTGGAGATCTACTTGGTTTCAATGATCGAATGTTTAACGTTCTTTGGAAGGGTAAAGGTGGGATGCTCTGGAGAGAGTTGATACCTTGTTTGAACAACAACATGGTGGGCGGTGTCTGCCCGGATATCTTAGTCATTCATTTGGGAGAAAATGACCTATGTGCAACGAAAGGTGTAGTCTTGCTGCGAGCTATGAAAAGAGATTTAGGCCTCATTAAGGAACGATGGGCTGGGTGTCATGTTTTTTGGACAGAGTTAATTCCTCGCAGGATATGGAGGGGAGCGGTGAATCCCAGGGCGGTCGATCGGGCTAGGAAGAAAGTGAATTCAGAGGTGTCTCGTTGCTGTAGGAGCCTTGGTTTCAGTAGGATTTCACACAGGGACATTAAGTTTGAGGCTGTTGAGTGCTTTAGGGATGATGGAGTTCATTTGTCCCGTGTGGGCATGGAACTTTACTTGTTGGAGATTCGCGAGGTTTTAGCCCGGGCATTGGCCATGCAGCGCTGATTTTCTCCTTTGTCTTTCGCTTTGAGGTTGGGGGGCAGAAAGGGAGGCGTTGTTTCCCCCGCCTACCTTTCTGGGTGGCGGTGTTTTTGGGTATCATTACGGTTTTTAGGCAGATTGCTGGTTGGGTATTAGTTCAAGTATTTCTTTGACAAGTGCTGGGGTATGTTGGTCATGGTTTGACCGTTCAGTTTTGTGAGGGGGGGTTATCTGCAGGAGTGCAGGGTCAGGCAGGGTTTATGGTTATGGAGGACCTGACCGTTGTTATTGCAATTGTGGTTGGACGAATAAAGTTTTAACGATGACGTATGTTTGTTTAATGACGAAATGTTTTATTGATGAGGTAATTTTATTGATGACGTTATGTTATAATGCTGTTATATTGTTATTGATGTATTGTTGGGAGCGGGAGGGCTCAAATGTTTTAGGGGTGGGGGAGGGTTCGGGGGGCTGAGTTTGTAGTTATTTATTTATTTAGTGAGGTTTAGTTTTGTAAGGCGTTGCCAAGGGTTGTGTTTTGTAATGTGCACCTGTGTCTTAATAAAGCGGCCTTTTACACACACAAACAACTTTTGGTCTACTTTTCTCCCACCCCTCGCCCTCTCTCCCAAGGGGGGCTTGGGGGAGGGAGCCGACCGCCGGGAGGTCTCCTCCCCCGGGCGGTTTGGGAGAGCTGCGAGGGGTGTCCCTTTAAGAGGGACAGAAGTTTCTAGAATTGGGCTGGTCCAGTAGGACCAGAATAGCCCAAATTATAAACCCCCCGCCCACTGCCTACAAGCCACCATTTTAGGTTTGGTGACCTGGTGGCTAGGTGGGCTCATAGCTTTTTTGTCCCTCCCTCCCTCCCTCAATTTGTCGTTTTAAATGCTCCTGTTTTCCCCTCGCTGCTCAGTTTTTTCCCCTTTTTTGGGGGTTTTTGCCCCTATTTTCTTTTTTGAGAAAAAGGCTGTTTTGTGGGCTACCGGTGTGCAGGGGTTGTTTTTATTGTATTTGTATCCGTCGCTAGACACAGGTGCTGTGCGGTGTTTTTGGGTATCATTACGGTTTTTAGGCAGATTGCTGGTTGGGTATTAGTTCAAGTATTTCTTTGACAAGTGCTGGGGTATGTTGGTCATGGTTTGACCGTTCAGTTTTGTGAGGGGGGGTTATCTGCAGGAGTGCAGGGTCAGGCAGGGTTTATGGTTATGGAGGACCTGACCGTTGTTATTGCAATTGTGGTTGGACGAATAAAGTTTTAACGATGACGTATGTTTGTTTAATGACGAAATGTTTTATTGATGAGGTAATTTTATTGATGACGTTATGTTATAATGCTGTTATATTGTTATTGATGTATTGTTGGGAGCGGGAGGGCTCAAATGTTTTAGGGGTGGGGGAGGGTTCGGGGGGCTGAGTTTGTAGTTATTTATTTATTTAGTGAGGTTTAGTTTTGTAAGGCGTTGCCAAGGGTTGTGTTTTGTAATGTGCACCTGTGTCTTAATAAAGCGGCCTTTTACACACACAAACAACTTTTGGTCTACTTTTCTCCCACCCCTCGCCCTCTCTCCCAAAGCCTGTGCACCTTTTCACTAATTCATCTCTTCTACTGTCCTTGTATTCACCTCTTTCGACAGACTATCTCACTGCTTTCCTTCCACATTTCAATATGCATGCCACTTGCACACTTTCTCTTGTCTCAACTGTTACACTCACACATCTAGAGTCTTCCTTTTACTACCAAGCATATTAATGACCATTTTCTCATGTTTTTAAGGACATTGCTAAAATAGACGTTGATCTTTCTTTGGCTAGTGTTGACGCTTGATTTTATAGTCTTTCCATGTAAAAAGCATGCATTCCTATCAACTGTTGATTTATACCGTCTGTGACTAAATTCAGTAGAATTTGGCTTCAAAAATGCAAAATAAAAATGTTTTAAATAATCCGAGCCACTGGTAATCACCTAATGCCACATTCCAGTCCTTCCTATTTTTGCTGATTGCACCAATACAGAGACCAATCAGCTTATGAAAATAAGTGCTAATCCCGCTTCTGTCCAGCCCAAGCCTCATCAAGGGAACATGAGCAATATGAGACATGTTTTAGCCTCTTTGGGATTTTCAGTGAGGTGCATCTTCAGTCCAATGGTGCAGAGAGAAAAGTATTAATCCACAACCCTTGTCATTAACGGTCACTCCCACTGACTTTCAATGAAACGACGAAAGCTCTTTTGTTCAGTTTGCTCTTTTAGATTTTCTTGGAACTTTCTATAGTAGTCAGCCAAAAAATGATTACTAAGGACTTTAGCTCCAATAGTTTTCTCTAACTTGGGACTTTCACCCACCCGAGTACCTCATGCTACATTGGGCTATGTCAAGTGCACAGAGAAACCACAGCCCTGTTCATTGTTTGGGAGCAGCTGGAGCTAGAGGGAAGTACCAGGCGCTACATTTGTCTATACCAATGATTAAGCATTAAAGTTCATGGGCTCTGCTTTAGCAGCTGTCAGGCAACAGAGAAGCCGATAGTGAGCTCATCTGTGCTCCTACACTGAGGAAGTGGCATGACGGTGAGCCATTTAATTTGTGAGCTCCCGTAAAAGCTTCCATCTATTTTTGAAAATGTATAATTGTACTGTTTTGAAGTACACAATCTGGGCTATAGTCTAGTTGACCAAAGCGTGTCTCAAATGATTGTTTTTTGTCCTGATGGTGGTTCCTTCATAACTTAAACTGTAAACTTAATGCAAACTAAAAAGTGCTGTGAGCTGAGTGTGGTGACCTTGGATTAAGTATGTGTTTTAGCTGTCTAGCATCCCTCTGGGCATCCAAGGACTGATACACTGACCCATTTTAGGTGTAGAAATAGATCTCTGTCTGAAACTTAACACATGATTCTAACTGGGTACATTTTGGTCAAGGGTTGTTAGTGTTTTATTACAAAGTATTTCCTCTGACAAGTTTCACTTAGGTGACAACCATGGCAAAGATGGAAGTCAGTGTGCAAATATGTAGTAAAAAAAGAGTACTAAATTCTGCTCCAATAGACCATCTTTTGAAATTGTTTGATTAGCGCATTTAGAAGAAAAGATCTCCTCTTACTAAATGATCTCTCCAGACTGCTGCTATACAGTCCCAATCTGGAAAAGCCTTACCTCTGGAGAAATGCAAGATTTCTCTGCCTGTGGCGAAGGAAGCGGGTGGCGATCATCACGACTTTTTTCCCAACAATGATCAAATGGGCTGTAAAGTAATTGTTCCTTAGAAAATGTCTGGCTACACAAGGAAGACTTCAATTAGATTTAAGCCTAAACCACAATCCACGAAAAAGGTGAAAAGGAAGAATGATAAATGACAGACAATAAACTAGATTCCATTCTCTATTGACGTCGTAATCACCATGTCTGTGTATGTCTTGGAACTCATATTGTCTGCCACAACTATAAAGCTGCCAGATTTATGAAGATCACCTTCCTTACCCTCTGGTAGGGTGTGCATACTGTGATCCAGACAAGGGACAATTGGAAATTAGGGAGATGATTCCTCTGTTCTTGTTTCCATAAGGGGTTATACTTCCTCTCCCTCAAGGGGCTTTGTAACTGTTCTAATAAATGTCTTCCCTTCATTTAATAACTGACGAATATAAGGATACAAATATAACGATACAGTGTCACCAATTAGCATGCCCTTGCACTTGCAAAGCACAATACATTTGTCACACATCAGAAGTTGTGCAATATTCAGAGAGAGTCCATGATAACATACGTGGGGGTCTCTTTCAAGGTTAGATGAGGTGACTTTAGTGTGGTGTTTACATTTATTCCTACCCATACCCAGAAAGACTACTTCTACCATCCTTCAGCATCAAACTTATATCAATATATTTCCCTTCTTAACTTTTTTTACAACCTGCCTACATACCTTCCTAATTTTTATGTGGAGACAGTTTGAAAAAAGTAGTGCTTGACTTACCCTCCTACAGTGACAATTCTCCAGGTCTGGGCTCACTGGCGACTCTTCAGGAAGTACCGATATTGAGTTCCCCAGCTTTAAATTCAAAGAGCGTCCAGTAGGTTTCCTCATGGCATAACAATTTTAGTAACTTACTTGAGAGAGAGAGGTCCCTCTGAGGCATTAATTCAAAATAAAAAAGGGTCTTTTGCACCAAATTTGTAGATCTAGAATGGACCTGACCACATGCCCTCACCAGCCCAAAACAATTGACTTTCTGAGGGTTTATAATCTTCAAAGAACCCCAAAACAAGGAGGGATTGGATATGATTTCAGTTGTCTAGAGGAGGTATACTGCCAAAGGTAAAAAGAATGTTAATGGGAGCTCTGGGCGCATATTTGTAGAAACCCAGCAGTTGACATATTAACTCCACTAGTCTACTGGTGGTATTATCATAGGATGTCTGTGGTTAGCCTCAAAATTAAATGCCATTGCTCGGGCTTCTTTCATTAAGACTTTTGGTTCAGTAGCTTTGCAGGAAAGGTGTGTCACCTTTAAGGACGTCAATGCTTCTCATCCTCATGTACTATGGGTAGTACTGGCAGGCCAATGGGGTGGGGCTTTGTTTCAGATAGTATCTGTCAACATTTCATACCCTATTGAAAACGGGTGAGAAAGTCAAGTAATATTTTGGTGGTGGAGTTTTGGTTTATGAATGCTCTTCTTTACCTTTCAGCTAACTGCTAGAGCAACTATTTTGGGACGGAAATATAACCAATTATGGTATTTCTTCTGACATTGTGGGCCATACTTTTGAAACACATTGGTCTATTGACTCTGGGTAAGTCAGCCTTATATTAGGAGACTTTAAAGCAAAGGTGGGTTCTAATTATCTCAAGCTGCCTTGCCACAAGGTTGATGAGAAGTTGGAGAGGGGCAGCCCTGTGGTGGCAGTGGGAGATACAAGGTTGGCCGTACAAAGGTGGTGTATCTGAAACTTTATTCATATCTACTCATAGGATTCCCTAAAGTATGACTGACTATGTAATGGTTAGTGGACACTTTTCAAACCTATTTGTCATTTTGAGTAGTACACAGACCATAGAGTGACCACAACCAACTAACTTTGTGCATGTATTTACTCACTCAAATATCCTCGGCACCTGCTTAGTTAGAGCATTTTCGAATGCAAATGCCCAGTAGTATTGATAAGATGTTGCTCTGGGCACAGAATGAGCTGGATGCATAGATTGTTAAAATTATGTGTGGGGTCCTGAAATCCGTATATAAGTGTTTAGACCTTGTTTCTTGCAAAACAGGATTTATCTCAGAATTCTAGATACTTACTATAGTGGATATAGTGGTGACAAAGACACAGCCATACAATGAGACATAAAGATAGTAAACTTATTAGTTACTGACAGCACACTCAAAAGACCAATTTCTATGCCTAAAAATGGCTGTCCAGACCATCCGGTGTAATATTGGTGTTACCTCCTACTTGTTAAATAGTGAGCAACATTAACATAGGTTTGCTAAGCGCCTGTCTGATAAAAACTAATGACTCATTTGACTTCTGAGTATGAATCTCATGTTTATTAAATCTGTTTGCTAACAAGGCACAAATAGCTTTTATTGCAATAGAAGGTATTGTAGGGCACCCACACACATCTCTTTTGTAGATGTGTTCCTAATTGGAAGAGAGGGTGAATGCACACACTGCATTCTTCTTTATAAGAGAGAGGGTGAATGCATTCATTGCATTTCTCTTGCAAATATTTTTATTTATGGTTTGAGTTTTGGAGTTTGTTTATATGGTTTCCAATATTGGGAACTTTTTGACATTCAGACCAACAGAGCTTGTAGTTACATAGGCACTCTACTGAGACCTATAAGTCTCTTGAAGACATCATGAATACCAGACATGGTTTGGTGGTCAATTGTCCCATACAACGCAGAATGGTAGTAATGGTTCAGAGTCACCTGTCACATGTTGGCTGGGTTTCGATCAGGCGCTGACATAAACATTTTTACACTTCCACAAGTAACACACTTACTACATTTAGTAGTATCAGCAAGCATTCCATGCTGCCTTTATGAATTGGTGCCAGGACTGTGTTCTTTCTCAGAAGCAATCTCCTGGCTCTTAGCCTTGTGCTCAAAATAGCTGACAAGCTATTCCAAACAGACAACACAACAAACCATGTTGTCCGGGTGTGCGTGCCACCTCCAAATCTCGGGCTTATGTTTTATTCATCAGCTAGAACTAGCATATCACTTAGAGATAGGACAAGGAGGGTTTCATGACTATAAATTGTTATGTTTTCACTGTTATTGCTTAGCTTAGCCTCTTTTTTTTAATCTTGCGTGGTACAACCAAAATATATTTTAAAGTAAACATGTTGAACTACATATTCCATTTCTAGTGAACTTGAGTGTGTAAATCATTAATGAATGTTTGTTTGGATTACCTCTGCTCCCTGTTAATACCCATAAGCATTGACACCACTTCTTTTATATTTTGGATGGACTTCTGCAGGGCTTCAATAACCTCTCCTTCACATTCAGAGCTGGTGCATTGAATTATGTTCACTCATGTCACCCGTGGGTGTGAAAACAAACAATGTAGAACTGAGCCAAAGACTCCGTTTACCCAACACGATCACCATCAATTTCTCTTAGCTTTAGCACCAAGAATATTCTCTGCCTCACACAGTGGAGAACACTTCCTTGGCATATGTATATTTCAATAGCTATTCAGTGAAAGCACAGTACATTTTCCCCTTGCTAGGGAGTTTAATTCTCTTACCCACACAAATTATCTCTACCTCAATTCAAACCAGGCCATGATGTTGTGAGTGCAACCTTTTTTATTGGACCCACATGCTTAAAATTGAGTCAAAAGCTTATCTACATCCTGTTAAGCAGGAGTGGGCTTCCTTTTTGTTTCACCATCCATGTTATGAATCTAATTGGCTTAGTTAAATCACATCTTCTTCTTAAACCTGTGTCACCACATCTCTAGCACCACGCACAGGACTGTCAATTGGTCAAAACGCATGTTTCATACTGTCCAGACTCCGATAAGAAAACTCCTAATGAAGAACACTTAGCTTTCTTTAAATTGGAACTCTGCTTTGATCAATATTCCAGTCCATTTATTACAGGATTTCAATATTTTGTAAGCTGGGTGGTAGCAAAACATTAGCTTGTTTGGGAAGGAAATGTTAAATCTAGGGCTTCTGGTATGAGACTAGAGGAATGACAGGATGGGGGTTCAGGGATGAGATTAATGTATTTATTTTGCCATTTTACATATCGTGAAACAGACCTGTATGTGCCAGAGCGCTATACTGTACCCAAAAGGTTGGGGCTATCAAGAGACCAAGCAGGAAGGAGGAATACGATAGAGAAATGAGGAGGTTTAAGAATGTCATTTTTGAACGTTTAATCATCTTACAGCCAGAGCAAAGTAGATATGCAAAGTATACAGGATTGAACACTGAATTGTGCCAGACACATTCATGCGGGACTAAGGACCCAGAAGTAAAGTGCATCAGAAGGCTACATAGGATGGCAATAGTGTCCGAAAAGCAGCATTTTCATTTCAGTTTGGAATTGGTTACATTAATATGCCATCCTGGATGCTGCTGGTGTTTTGAAAATAAGTATTTTAATTTCCTTTTTCAATCCATTATTCGATTGTAATGTCTGGTTATTAGTGGGAAAGACATTTAAAGTTTTGGTCTCTTCCGCAAAGAATTGCTTCAGTGTTCGGGATTTTTTCACAGTTGGGATCTCATTTGCAGTTCTAAGTTGTCTTTGTCCACTTAATATATGACGTTTTGGGGTAAAGATTCTTTGGTTCTTCCAACTAAATTGCCTTATAGGTGATAAACGCAAGTCTGAAAGACATCCTTGCTTTGGTGGGGGCGGCACATTTAATGAAGTAGGAACTAGAGAAATACGTTTGAATTTTCTTATGTAGGAGATCAGTCTGGCAGCTTTATGGAGGATTGCTTTAAGATGGCCTAGTGGAGAATCAGAATTCCCATTAGAAGGGAGCTCCCATAAATGTTTCTTGGCAGGGCAAGTGCTAGGTGGAACGGTCTGAAGTCTATTTCTGGGATAAACCATTTGACACCTCACAGTAGTCAGAACTGAGTCAAGGTAGTATGGGGCTGGAGACAGCAGAACAAGGCTGACAGCAATGATAGAAGGGACATTCACAGACAGCAAAAGTTGCTTTGCACTCACCATGCCTGCAAGATATTCCTCATCCTCTCATTGACTGATCCTTTTAGAGCAATCCAATAATAATAGGAAGTGGGAACTTCCAGGATAGGCTCAGTTCTGACCTGAGCAGATTGCTCACCCTGAGCCGGCAAAGAAACTGATACTTACAACAGCACTAGATTGCCCTCATCACTGCCTCTCAGAATCACACTGGGCACAATCGATTGAAGTTTTCCATCACTGGATCCAGAATTTGCACCTGTTCACTACCCAACTACTTTTTAACTTCTAATTTTGGCAATAAGAGAACGGCAGACCAATCGGCTGCAAAGTGCTCCATTCACAAGCAAACTCTGCTGATAATCTGCAGGCCACAAGTTTGAATGGCATCAAGGCCAACTCAGCCTTCCACTTTTCAGAAGAAAGCTTAGAAACAGAAGAGGTGCATTAGGCAGCTCTATGTAAAAACTCGCTCTTTTTATATGAATGCTGGGATGATAATCTAGACGGGTGCCAGTGACTATCTAGAGTGCCATTGTGCCCCTCCCTTTAATGTGGTGTGGCCCACCTGAAACATTTGGCCAGATCAGAAGCCAAGTGGGACCTGGCCCCGCCAATATACATGTCTGACAGAGGCTACTCCTGTGAACTGTGCATTTCCTCCCAGAAGCGGGAGCAATTGATGGAGTGAAATTGGATTTAGCAAAATATGTGTGTCTAGTTAACATATAGGAGTCGAAAACAACATAATTGAGCTTTTTAAGTAGGCCTACTCATGTCTCAATTTCACTTGCATTTGTATATTTTAAATCAAACATGTTTTCTTGTTCCTCTGTTTGTACAGCTCAAGTCAAAATGTATCCCTCAGCAAGTTGTACAGTCCTTTTAATCCAAGCAGTTTTATGGTATTTTCAAAATGTATTCCTATTCATGTTACTGGTGTTCTTGGAAGAAGGAATGGAGCTCAACTGTATATCTACCAGGCCTTTTAGTCTGGCTAGCAGAGATTGTGTCTATAATTTGAATGTGCTTTATTTGTCACTTCCATATGTGAAGGAGGATTAGTCATTAGTAATACAGCAAGAGTTGGTTTCCAAGTGATTTATTTTCTGTTTTACTATTGAATATTGTGATATAAAATGTGTGTTCACTCTACATTTAAAATATATTCACTCTGTTCGAAAAATGAAATAACACGCTGCATTTAGGAAGTGATCCAGAAGCTTTTCCCATTCCTGAAAGAGAAGCTCCATGTTAGTCTGTTATGTGAATGAGACTTAGATATTTTAAAGACTTTTCCCTGGGTTTCCTAGTGGTGAACTTCCCCTCAATCCTCTTGTTCCTCTTATACTTAGAATATTTTCAGAGTTATTTTAATATTCTTTCAAATCAGTCTTCAAGCCAATCTATTTACTGATGAATAGAATATTTAGAGAGCTCATTTCTTATTCTTATTCATTAGTCTTCTTTATTACAGATTGTGATTTGATGTTATACTTAGAATATTTATTTTAAGAGAATGATGCTGAATTGAATTGACTAACTATTTGACTTTTTCCCTTCGGCAATGAATTTTTCATTTTCAATAGGCTTTCATGGCTTGTACTTTGAATCTTGTTTGGTGTGGATTATCCTGTGTTGATGTTTCTGTGTGGGGTTTCCTGTATTTCAAGGCTTAGGGTATTCTTCCTTTGGGACTCACATGGCCCGATCCAGCTAATGAGCTCTATTAATGGTAAAACAAACATTGACATGAGTGAAGGTGTGTATGCCAGTTCCCTGCTAGCTGAAATTTGAACATGGAGAGCTGCAGTTGGTGAAACTTCAGAGAGGACTGTATTGAACTCGGTACCGCTTCAGCTACACAGGGGTTATCTGCAGCTGAGCTTTGAATTATTTGAGCTGCATAGATGCTCTAACCTTAGGCGGAACCTGCCAAACTTACCAGAGGAGGGACACCCAGGAAAGGGGAAGTGTTAATTGGTATCCAAGGTACAGTAGCCCTAGAGCCAGTAATTTCACTTGTGGGTGTTTCTGTTTCCTGTGGACTATTCCATTTTAAATGTGTAATACAGTATTTCTTTCATTTCCAAAGTAAAGCATGGTGGAATTGGTGATTGCTCTGATCTTAATCACTGAATTGTGATTTTATATACCCCCGCAGTACCTCCCTGAAGAGTCTGTGACTGTTTGCTATCACTACTGCTGAGAATCAAGTGATGAAGGGGTTGTACTTGCCCATTCTTCAATGCCATAGTACTCTGGGCCCAAGGAAACTAGAAGCAAATGACCTGTGACCAATGTCTAAATCCCAGTAGCCCCTCCTGGCCTGTTTAACATACAAAGGGGATCTGACAGTGAATCCTGGTTCATGAGCTAGATTCAATAAAATAACTAACAGAATACAGATAACAAATATCGAACATATGTGTGAAAGGCAAAACTGAAGGTGCACATTTCCAAACCACTGCATACCAGTGTATAATCACCAGAAAGGAATCCCTGTTGGAAACCACTGAGCATGGTCAAAGGGATCAGGAGAAGTTGCCGTTTATCTTTCATATGCCGGAAGGTTGCTAGAAAATAAGTAGACATGGTCAAATCTTCCTCTTCCTTTTCCTGGCCTTCTTTGAGATCAATTTGATCCAGAAATGTTGCAACAATCAGCACTGCCAGCACACCACAACCTGCAAAAAATGCAAAAGAACAATCAGGAGGGAAGCCCCATTATTGATGTTGAGTATTGCTTGCAGCACAGTACATAATACATAGTGACAGACTGAGAACTCAGCAGTGCAGGCATGGGGTTAGAGCTTGTGCCTGCATTGAGTACATTACATTTTTTAGTAGGATTAGGAGCACAGTCACTGTCTGCAACGGGTGCTCTTAGTTACGGGTGCACCGCAGCACCAACAGGGTTCAGTTTCCCTAATTTGGAATCCAGACTGAAGTGTAATTTGTCAAGGAATCAAATTATTCTTCATGGCTAGTCTGACACTGAGGGCAAAATGTACTACATTTTCACGCAACGCAGTGCAGCAACCATATTTGCTGCACTACATTGCGCGAGGGGAAAAACAGCGGACAGCCATATCTACTAAGATTGACCAGCTGTTGCAGAGGTGAATGTGAGCTGTCTAGCATAACCATTGTTCTGGAAGCTACAATTCCTATGCCTAGATAAACTCTGTAGCATCCCATTCTTTGGCTAAGTGTTGTGCTCTGCAGCACACATGCAGCATGTGGATATGTATGAGAAGTTAAAACACATCTCCTTGTTTGTGCCTGCTTCAAGGAGGCTCATTGATGCAAAGCCAAGTCTGGCTTTATTAGAAGGTCAGGATTTGCATTAAAACATATGAATGTTTGCTGACCTGCTCAAGTAACAACCCAGTACCGACCCCTTGATGCAAAGCAACATAAAGAGGTATAAGGTGCCATTTGCAGTGAAAAAAGAGCACCTGGAAAGTAAATACCCTTACAAGACTTTTCTTGGGATTGCATGGCTTTTTTGTGACTGTGATCTAGGGCAAAGCCTTAGTACATCGGGGCCTAAATGTTTACTTACACTAAAAGAGAAGCAATGCTTGAAGAAAAGGTTCTCACACCAGTAGACAAACATTGATTGGTTACTGATGTTTCTGAATTTTCAGCTCACTAAATTAACAGATGTCAACATTCTTACTCATAGAAACAACTTTCATGATTCACAATTTTTTTTCCATGAAGAAGCATGTCTTATTCAGGAACAAATCATGAGTAAGTGACACATATACTTGCCGTAAAAGGTAACTACTCAAAAACAGTGTTTTGTGAAAGACTCCTGATTATTTAGAAATGATTTACATTCAAGATGTAAGTAATTCATGGGAAACATCTTTTACCCAGCATACATTACTCTGCATGTCATTTACACCGCAAAAGGACTACTACATTCATCATAAATTTTCGGACTAAATAGATCAAAAGTCAAAGACATCATTTTTATTGATTTAGATCCCATTGGGATTCACAATATAATACGATTGAAATATAAACAAGCATGACGTATTATCTACAACAGTTGAAACAATTTCAGAAATGTAAAAAGATTGAAACAGACTCATTCATTTGGTGTAGCTTTTACCATATTAATCAATTCATCAGCTTTTGTTACTGTGCATTTAAAATCCAAAGGCATTATGAAATAATTTCTAGCTTCAAATACAACGGTGTTCGGACAGAAAAAGAGTGCATGGCTGTGGTGTTGTACCCCCATCACAAAGATCACATATTCTGTCCATACTAACACTGCCAGAGCAGTGCCTATTGTACACACTCAAAGGCAAAATGCCCAGTCTTACAACAAGTATTGTTCCCCTGACACTATGATCCAACAAAAAAGGTAGAATTTTTTAATCTGCTTAAAAGTTACTATATCTGGATATATGCATTTTTAAAACAATCAGTGAGAAATGTCACTAGAATAATTTATTCTATGAGCTACATTTTTTTTAAATACCTGAAGTAGAGCAGGGGTCAACAAATGTAAATGGACTATTGTACATTGCAGTTTGGTGAGGGCAGTCTTGAGATTGACATTTAAAGTATAGTCTTCTGTGTCAACAAAAAAAGTTTTGCGCTTTAGCAAATCTCTCTGGGTGCCATCAGAAGGATGTCGTAATTGATATGCTCATCTCAGTACCTTTGCCATTGCTAAGAAATAAACAAAGCAAGGCTTGTGCTGGTACCGAAGCGCATAAAATAGAATAGAAGGATTTTTGCTCTGTAAATTTCCAATAAAACTTAAAGTGGTGCTTTCTGGAAGAGTTTATAAAAAACATTTTCTTAGGAATGTTTATTTTCAAAAAGTTTTCTTCCGTAAACAAGGTTAAAATATTTATGTTTTGCTGGAGACCAATTGGAGTGAGATCAAAAATAACAACATTGTCCGTATACATAACAGCATGCGAGTCATGTGAAGCAATTCTGGGAGAGAAATTCTTATTATTAATGAATTGAGCAGGTTAATCATACATATAGCTGAGGAACAAAAGAGGAGCTAAAATACAGCCTTCTTCAAGCCATTTTCTGTGTGTATCTTCGAAGCGAAGCACTTATTCCCACCCATCAGGACTTTAAACCAGTTTCCTCCAGAAGGTAGGTCTATCCACCCTGTCAACTGCTGTTGAGAAATCAACAAAAGCAGATTATGAAATATATTTTGGAAACACCTTCTTATCAACCAAGGTTTGGACTATATCAATAAACAGATCAGATATAGGGACATTGGAAAATATTGGATATATATTTTTCCTAGTGAACCAATTAGGCCTCTAGCTGTTATCAATGGTTTGCCACCATAGCCAACTTAGACCTAATACATTTGTTATAAGCCCTCCCACCACAAGGCAGTCATCAGGAATACCATACAAAAATGAAATTATTTACAAAATGCAGAAGTAAAGACTACATAAAATCCCTATCAATAAAGCCTATAAGGATTAATATGGTGTAAATAATGTATCCTCATGGTATGATTGGCTCAGTCACCAACACCAAAACCCTTGCTTACTAAGGTCTGCAAGGTTCCACATGACAAATTACCTGCTTTGAGGCTTTAGCATAGTGTAATGACAATTCACCTTTAACAGCATATTGCCTTTAACCATGCTCTTCCCAATAAGTATGTAACGCCTACTTACTCAGTCATATTAATAGAATACTTGTAAGTAATCTGACATAACTTTTCCCGAGTGAACCTTAAAAGCCTTCTAGCCTTCACCAATGGCTTCACACTAAGTACAACACGGGTCTACTGAAATATGCATGAACTGACAACTACCACGTATAAAGTGTAAAATTACAAATATTTATAAAATTACAGTTGACAAAACAATATACAGCCCTAACAAAAATAATCTCAGTGACACTCTGCTTCCTGGGTTTGTCAGAGTGGGTGACCAACACCAAAACCCTTTCTTATGATAGTAATCGGTATGATTACATGTAAATAAATACCTTTCCTCAGGATGTAACAATGTGACAACAATCTACATTTGGAGGCCAATTGGATTTCCCTTGTGCTTTCCACTAAAAGTTAACGAAGTCTACTGCTTTTGTACTAACTTTTCATAATACACTGGCCAAACGTATGGCATCTGGCTTAACCTTTACCTTTACATCACTTAAGCCTTTTGCTGTTATAATTAGCTTGTCACCATAACCTACTGTGCTTAGCGTGAGCTATCCCACAAGACAACCATCAGTCATACAGTCATTAAATTGCAAATGTATACAAAATGACTGTTGGCAAAGAAAATACTTTCTTAACAGGGCTACGCAAGGATTCTCACAGTGCACATTTTCTACACCCATTGTTTGTCATATGGAGTAACCAGCACCAACACCCTTGTCTTCTAAGGTCATCTGTGAGGTTTCAGCTAACAAAAACATATCTGTAGGCTTTAATGCAGAGTAATAACAAACCACCCTTAAATACATATTGACTTTAACATATGTTTTTAAAATCAATATAACAGGTGTCCTTCCTTTATTGTAACTTTTGATTAAAAACTATCAAGCTTATAACCTTTAATATTGGCATGTCACCAAAACCAACTAAAGCCTGCTATACTGAGCTTAAACCTTCTACAAGGCTACAGTCCTACATACAATACAAAATGACAGATGGCAAAGCAAAATTCTATCTGTCCAAAAAGAGCCTAACAACGGTTATTTTAATGCATATCTTTTATACCCGCAGTTTAAGGTAAATTACCGACATAAAATATTTGTTTAGTATTGTAATCTGTGAAATTCCATATAAGAAAATACCTGTCTACAGGTTTTTAGCATAGTAACATAACAATTTATCCTTTAAAGATATATTCAACACATGCTATTCACAATAAGTTGGCCAGGCCTCCAACTTTGTTATAGCATTTCATAATAGGCAGATGAGTCCTATGAAATATGGCATGACTTTTCTCAATGATCTGAGGAAGCCTTTACCATTGGATTTACACCTTAGCCGACACTGGCAACCTTCATATATACAGTTATAAAAGCACAATTATGTAACAAAAAATACAGCCTGCAAAACAATATAGAACCCTTTCAATAGGGCTTAACAAGAAACAACACTGTGAAAATCCCCAGGATTGTCAGTCGCAAAGGGCAAGCCAGGGGTCACAGCTTTGACCCCTGGCGACCCCTAAATGCTGTCCATGGGGCTGCAATGTCTTCCTTAAATGGTATGTGCACTGGTGAGTGGTGAATTATTTAAAACCACTAAAGGTCTTGGATGTAGAGTACAACTGTCGACCTGCAGACAGGCACAGAAATGTACAGAAGATCCTGAAAAATGCAGCACAAGAGCCACGGCCCACCAGAGATAATTCACCTGGAGCCATGGGAAGAAATATTCATTTGAGACCCTATACCTGGCAATAGGTAAGTCGGCCAGGAAGTTTGACCAAATCCTATCTTGGCAATACAGAAGACCCACTAATTTCTGATGGCCCATATCGCCCAGTAACAGTGGGGTCAATTGAAGCCTTGAATGTTTCTCTGAACTTTGACAAATTCCAGCCCAAAAAAACTGTGCAGGCAGTCATCATCTCTCACCTTGACTATGGGAATGGTCTCTATCTGGGTACTTCTCATTACTCGATTAAGCATTGCAGGCTATTCAAAATGTTGCAGCATGACTGCTTTTACACATGCCTAAGTGGCAATCTGTGCCCTCTCAGCTGTTTGCTCTATTTTGTCTTCCAGTGAAAAAGCAGATTCAAATCAAGACACCACTCTATACAATTAGAACATTTTTTGAGTGGGCAATATTGCTTAACTCTTTTGTACAGCCCTATGTTCCTGCTAGAGCACTTAAATCTGCTAGTTCCAACTCAGTCATCCATCCTAGATTTAGAAGAGCCAGGGTGGGTGGCAGGTACATTAAATTGCTGGCTTCCAATTGCTGGAATTGTCCCTCCTCACCTTTGTCATAGTCCTAATTAAGGGTGATCGGAACTTGCGGAGTTTCACTCCATGGAATTCCACTGAGTTACATAAAAACTCAGTGAGATTCCGTGGAGTTCTGCGAGCTGGCAGAATTCGGCACGTCATGCTGCTTGAACTGATGTTTAACATCGGGAGCTTGCTCCATGCTGTAAAATTAGCCCAAACGGCACCACGCAGAGCACCAGAGGGCTCTGCTTCTTTCTGCTACTCAAATCAATTTTTTACTAGAGGAGCAGCTTTATCAATAGGAGCGTTTGATACCTGCCACGACTAACAGCATTGAGAAATCTTACTGGGAGGCGTTCTAGTGCCTGAAAATCACGCAAAGGGATGCAGATTCTTGCTCACGTTGCCGTGCACGAGAAAAACTCCATCACGTGGCTGTTGGTGATGTTTGGTCGCAACTCAGCATTCCAAGCGTAATGCAGAGTGGGCAAAATTCCATGAACTCCGCCGGTGGCGGAGCGGAATTATTAGGAAACAGCTAAAAACCTATTTTGTTAGGCAGTTTTGACTTGCTAATGGCCATTCATTATTGCTGGGGAGTCCAGGTTGGCACCAACGCGCTTTATAAAATAAAATACATAAACTTAAGATTCCAGTAAACCACAATAAGTGAACATTTTTAAAAATGGCGCTACTATCTTTAAACAATCTTCTACTATGATATTTCACAGATGTTGTACTGATTGTGACACAGTGCTCTGCTGGCAAAAGTTTGATGTTTGTTAAAACTTTAAAATACAAAAATATAAAAAAATATGTTGACCTGAACATTTTTCTAATATTCTACTTGAATATTTGGCACATGTTATTACCATAAAAGCCGGCGCTCATCAGTAGTAAGCACTGAGGTACGGAGGGGTTGAGTCTGAGATTAGCTGAGATAAATAGAGTTGTATTCAACAAAAATAGACTGTAAAATAAGTGAGGGGAGGGAGGTTTGAGGGCCATGGGATATTCAGGAGGATAACGTTTTATAGGTGTTTCAGAGGTGCAAGTTGGAAGGTGGCCCCCTGATCAAAAAAGTAGACAACACCTCTGAAGCCCTTCAAATCTATCCATGGGTTGGGGTTTCTGTGTGTTATACAGACAGCTAGAGACAGCAAACAGACCAAGGGTGCTCTGGGTGGCATTTGGGCCCATACTACTGTGGATATTATTACTAATAATAGATTGATTATACCACTGCTACTTGGCTAAATGGCCCAGATATCACTAGCAAGTGTTCAATCCACTTCACCATACTGTCCAGGCTTACTCCACTCTGTTTATCTCTAAGTCTGACTCTGACTTGAATATTAGAAGTGATTCATTAGCCTTGCAAATAATGGTTAATGCCGTCAGTTCCTCGAGAATGGTGTGTGTTGTGCTGTATAGAAACACAGCTACATAACATGCTTCACATCAGTAATGCTAGTGTCAAGGTGTACTGCTTTTTCACCTTTAGTGGAGGTATTGCAGGATGGAGATTACACAAGACTGACTTCACATCATGCTTTCACAACAAAGGTTCTGCATTGCAGTTTATTTGTAAAAGGTTGATGTTCTTTTCCATTGAATTCTCACAAGCAACTCGTGGGCATTGCATAATGGATTAAATAAATAGCTTGTCTCCCTTTGCAATGTATTTTACCAAAAATAATGGACTGAAGAGCATACTTTAATCAGACTGGTTTTGGGTTACATTTAATACTCAGTATACAATTTGCGGTGCTTTTTTTTTCTTTTTTCTTTTTTTTTTCATGGCCTTGCACGTTGGGCCCATTAAGTGTGTCTCCTGTAGGAGAGCCACCGCAGGCGCGCATCTCTTCAGGTATTGCAATACTAGACCCCTTTTCACCTTGTCCCCCAATACCCGCACATTCCAAGTTAGCACAGTCAGTGGGGTCCCCGGGGCTAGCTGAGCCATCTGTTCATTAGTGTCGCGTTGGTTTTGTGTAGACATAGGTAATGAAAACAAGTTGCAGCGTTGTAAATTCAGTCGGACAATACAACCCTAATGCACTGATAGCCATTCGTTTCATTATGCATGCCCTTATGAACTGCGTCAACAAACTAAAACAAACCCTTAATAACAGTACCTTCTCCCCCACCCCCCTCCCTGCCTCCCTGCCTGATGTATTTAAAACTACCCGCCTCCCCAACCAAGCAGAGTGCTTAATCCCTTTCCCAATTCCCAGTGGACAGGGGTGAAGGATAGCAACTGGTGTCCCCCAATCCCACATAACTCTATAGCGTCCCCGACCCCTCTCCCTCCCCTCCAACCCAGGACACAGGGCCACCATATGGAGAGATATGTCAAATGTAATGTGCATTAACAATAAATGTTCAGGAAACATTAGGACCATGGGGCCATGCTAAATAAAGTAACAATATAACCTGACAAGGACTCCACCACTTCTCATGCTCATTAAGGATAGTCTTGGGGAATTCCTTGTAACTAAGCATAGTCTATTCATTGGTATACCCGCCATCAGGGCGCCATCTCAGTGCGCAAGATTCAAAGAAGCAGTCTATGCCTTGTGTCACTCACTTTCCTCGCTTAACGCTCGGTCTCTGCGCCAGCTGCCATTGTCTCCGTTTCTGCCAGGGCGCCCAGCCTTCTGCCAACCCTCCAGCCATTCCTGCACTTCATCCGGGAGGCGAAAAACCACGTCTTACTTTCGGCCTCAACCCTTAGTTTGGCTGGAAAGAGCATGAAGTATTTAGTGCCTCGGTGGTGAAGCGTCTTTTTGATCTCCAGGAAGCTCTGCCGTTGCTTCGTTACAGCTGCGGTATAGTCAGGAAAAAATTTCATAGTCGCATTGTCGATCTTCAATGGGGGGGGTGCGCGCGCGGCCTGTAGTATCGCTTCCCTGTCCCGAAAGTTAAAAATATGCGCCAGAATAGGCCACGGCCGCGCCCCAGGCCTCGGTCTGCCTCCAGGGACCCGATTTGCAGGCTCCACCAAAAAATAATTGGTGCAAATGGTTCATGATCAGATCCTCCACAAACAGGTCAAGGGCAGGCCCCCGGTCCGCTCCGGCACACCAATAAGGCGTATGTTGTTCCGCTGCGATCGTCCTTCCTGGTCCTCCAGCTTGGCCGCTAGTATTTTATTTTCTGCCAGGAGGTGGTTCACCTGTTTCTTAAGCGTGGAGGTACCAGTTGTTAATGTTTCCGTGGCAGATTCGACTGCCGACATTCTCATTGACATTTTACTGAACTCAGCACGGATTAAGGACAGATCCACCGCAAGAGTCTCAATGCGGGAGTCCACTTTGTTCAATGTTGCCATAATGTCATGCAGTGTCACCTCCTGCTCCGCACTGGCAGGTCCGCCCTGCGATGGTGTGGTTCCCACCTCTGGTGTTGCCGTCAGTGTCTTGGCATAGGAAAACTTGTCTAGCTTTGTGAGGCTAGAGCCCTTTGTGTTCCTGCCACTCATTGTAGTCGACCACCTGCACCCGGGCCGAGTCCTATGTTGTAGTCACTAGCTGCGTCTCCAGCAGCAGTCCTTTTCCAACCCAGCGAAGTTTGTAGCGCAGGTAGAGCTTTCAGCCACAAGGACAGGCAAAATCCCTCACTAGGACTCTGGGTGGTAGGATTAGACGCAACACAATTGTCCCACAGCGCCTGCCAGGCATACAGTATGACGCCGATCCTCGTGACGCTCAGGCGCTATCTCCCCAGAGCCAGTGTGGGAGCACAGGGTCCCTCCATCTGAAATTAAGTGTTCCATCTGGGTCCTCCTTGGCCAAAGTCTCCTCAAGTCACACAATATCCTTAATAGTACGGAGCCAGTTCTTCATTCACTCCCTGCCGCTCCTTTAAGCCAGAGGCCCCGTGGTCGGTGCTAAACTTGAGGCCCCGGCTCACCACGCTGGTCCAGGCCTCACTGTTCCCTCCGCAGTAGCCAGTTCATTCAGATGTTACTCAGGGCCAGACCAGTCAATCCTCTCTCAGGACTCGTACCTGCACATATTTTAGGTGTTCCCGGCATGAGGTGAATAAACGGTGCGGCGCCGAGTCCCCTACCTCCGTGACATCTCGAGCGCTCGCTGTACACAGCCCTGGTGATCCCGCCGACGAGGTACAGGGGCACATCGGCAGCCGCAACACGCACCGTTGGGCTGTCTACAAAGTAATGCAGCACTGCGGGCAGGGCAGCCTGAGCCCCGCTGCAGTGGGTACAGACCCCCAGCCGCCACTCACCGTCCTCCGGTATGCAGCCCTTCGCCTGTAGGAGAGCCTTGGTCTGTCTCGAAAATTGAGGCCCCGGCTTTCCTCGCCGCACCAGGCCCCAAAGTTTTGTACGCTGCAGCCGGCCCAGAAACTTCTCCTCACGGCCCGGGATCAGCTCGTTTCGAAATCCGGTGCTTCCGCTACTGCAGCTCCCAGTCAGGGGCGAGCGGGGCAACCGGATCTATGTGCGGATCGACAGGGTTGATACGGGGGACACGGAGCCTCCCTAAGCTGCGGCCATCTTCGTCGGCTGCTAGCCTCGCATCCCCCCCTCCCCCGGTGCTTATTAATGATTGGGTGCACAAGAGAAATCCTGGCAGTCTGTAACTGTAAAAATGTAGAAGTTACTCCCAAGCCAAGGTAGGTTTTTTCCTAGAGTATCAGGGTCATATATTTTCAAAAACTAACTCCTGCTTTGAGAGTTTGTTTTTGGTGAAAAAAAAATCTGTTGAACATGAAACATGGCGGCCAAGCAGCAAACTTTCAGTGTCTTCAGGGTAGCCGCCATGGCAGTGTTACCTGTGAATGAATGGAGCTCTTTGCAAGGCAGAAGGAGAGCTCAAAACATGGTGGGTGGTAGTCAGCCAAGGCAGCATAGGTTATTACCTTCAACCCCTTTGTGGATGGCAAGCTACCCACCAAGCTCTAGATGAGTTACTCAAACTCCGGTGTGCGGGGCCGCAGTCCACCGAAGTTGATGTTAACCCCTGATCACCCTAGTCACCTGTGGGACTACTGTTTTACCCAAAGAAAAAACAAAGGAAAATACCCATTAGGCCAGAAGGGCTGCTCGAGAGTGTAGCGCCCCACGGAGCAAGTAGGTAACGCACACCAGTAATTCGCCCTGCATCTCATATGGGTCATGAGAAGCACAGGGGTTTATTTCTACATTCAGCTCAGCTTGGTTAATGAACAGTAGTGCCCCTGTTCATAAAACAACAAGCAGCACAGACATTAGAAAAAAAGTAGGGTATGAGAAATTTACATAATTTGCTTCCGCCTAATTATGTTATATTTCAGCAAAATTGTACAAAACTAAACAGAATTGCGTGAAATGCAAAACTGTCCCCAAGCACCAAATGCATAATTTCTTTGAGTTTTGCCCTAGAAATACATTTCACTCGAAAAAATAGTCCATAAAAACAAGCAGCATGAGCAACAGCTACTTGCGTTCTGTTGTTCCTGTGCATTTGTAAAGGCGCCACTTCGTGCTTAATTATGTGGATTGGCGTAATGGCATAATGTTGGCCTTTTACATTAGAAAGGTAACTCAAAATTCCTAGCTTTTTGCAAATTATGCCAGCATAATTTAAATTTCACCACCATTGCTCTAAAAGAACAAAACATGTATAACTTTGTAACAAAACAAACAATTATACGATGAGCATGGAAGGATCAGAGTGAAATGAGAGGCTGGACCATAACACAGAATGGAAACACAATTGAAGGAGAAGAGAAGGGCATGACACTGTACATCTCTTACATTATACCTAACACAAAATATTAGTACAGTGGCACTTATAAAAGAATGATAAGCCGTGTAATCAATCCAAGATTATTGGCGCTTACCTGTTTATAGACTAGAAAGAGCTTCAACCTTAAATTATTGTCTGTGCAAAGGCATCCTTAGTGGAAGAGGAAACCTCACACACTTTTTAGTATCATGCATCATCATAGGTGTCCTCTCCCCACCCCGGTAGGACAGTGCCACCAAGGCAGACTCAACCTCCTCGAAAACTGACTAGAAGGGGGGAGTTTTTACATAAATCTTACTGGACAACACCGACAGAAATGGGGATCTAGACTTAAACTTAAAAATACCTTAGTGCACCTTGAGAAATACCTTTATTCAATGGAACACTAGATATCATTAAAAATCAAAGTTGGGTGGGCATCTAGAGTACAATGACTCACACCCATTGGTACGAACTTGAAACTGTCTCTCGGCACAGAGAAGGGACCAGACTATGTAACACGGTTGGGTGCTCCTTCTAACAAATGTGTGACTATAAAGATGGTCAAAAGATGGCCGCAGGGTGAAGAGCTCCGGCCAGGAGCTCCTCCGACTAGGGATTATCCTTGACACTTGTCCTGGGTTTTTCCTTTCCCTTCTACCACCTACACTTTCGGGGACAAACGGACTGCATTCTGGTCTTTTCCTTCCCCCCGAGAGATGTCCGTGTCCTACTACTCACCCTCGGAGCATCCCGATGGTACGCTTGCGGAGCCAATGCCATCATGGCCGATGCTTTAGTTGAGCTGCCCGCAGCTGATAGGAGATGAGCTAGCGGATCTCCCCACCGGCCGCCACCTACTTTCCAGACCCGACCTCTGTTGCTTGACATACCGCAGCCCCTTCTGGAACATCCCACTTCACCCTCAAGGACTGCCACTGAGACGCACGATTATTTTTCCACCGACATCCAGGACTCTACAGGACGGCGGCTGGGTCACCTGAGTTCCTGATTCCCCCAACAAAGCAGCATCGAAACTGCTGCAACTCTATTGCCTTGTTCCAACGACCTGGCTCCCCCTTCTTTCTTCTCCGAATTAGCATGCCCTCCTGACCCCGCAGCTGTTATCCTTTTCTGGGGCTGCTTCATGGATGCCCGCGCTGACTCCCCCTGACGACAATGCCCGACTTTAACTTTGGCTCCCTCCAGCCTTCCTCCCGCCAGATCTGGTGGCTGCCTTCCACATTTCAGCCCTGCTCTGGGGGTATATTTCCTTAGTGACTTTGTGTTTTTCCATAATGACTTTGTGTTCAGGTCTCTGTCTCTCCCACAATCTCACCATTTAGTTCGAATTTATTTGGGGCTCACGACTTGGACTCCCTATCTTGCATCTACAACAGATCCCCTTGATCGATTCTTGCCGCTGGTCTCCGCCTGTGCTGCCAGTTTGACCACTGCCTTAGTTGACCCCTTTTGGAAGACCTTTCACTACTTGTTTTGGTCACGGTGAATCACCCTTGTGACCAGTTTGGATCCTTGTCATTTATTTTTCGACCTGTGATGATGTACGGCATTAGTTGTTGTTTCATCACCGGTCCCCTTCCGGTTTGTAGGCTCTCACACTCAGACTTTTTTTTTTATGTCCCCTGTTGTACTGATCTTCCTGATAAACACTTTACTATCCCCCCCACCCCCTCAATGCTCTACAGGACTTGCTCTCTATTTTTATTTGATGTTCTAGCTACAGATGTAATTTTATAACTTGGTTTTCTCTATGCTATGTTTTATTCTCCAATAACTGATGTAACTTTGTAACTCTGTTGATCTGCGGAATTTGATGTTAATTTAAACTAATGATTGCCTCTGCCTTAGTCCCTCCCCCCTACTCTAGTACTACTTTTTCCTATTGTTTACACCTTGCTCCGTCTTATTTCCAATGTTTTTTCTTGTTCAATGCAATCTGCATCTATGCATATGTTACTTGTGTAATCTCTTATGTCAAGCGCTCTGTTCCCTCCGGGTCTATACAACGAGCTTGGAACTATTTTTACTTGCCGCAGAACCCGACTATCTTCGGACGTTGCCCGGTGGAGCTGTACTTTGTAGTACTAGAGGAGTCTGGCTCTGGTTTACCCCCTTGGCCATCACCTACCTAGCAGGAACTTCGGACATTGTTTTTAACGGTTCTTCACGGCACTGTCTGTCTCTCTCTTTGACTGCCTTGTTACTCCTGAGGTACTTTCCCCCTTCTGGTCTGCATGACTCTATCTGCTTTCCTTTCCTCTGTGTTCCTCTCCCCCCTACCTTCCTTTCCCCATAAGACATGTATCTTTGCTATGCAATGCGCTAATCAATTATGTTATTGTGTAATCTCATGTTTTTCTCCTATGCCTATACTTGTAACTGTAACTGAAACCGTTCTGATACTTACGAGTTTAGCCAGCGCTATATAAAACATAATAAATTAATTAAAAAAAGGACCCTACCCCCCCTGGGACCCTGATGCTGGTATCCCCTGAAAACTAGGGTTTCAAGTTCCCACCAATCAAGGAACAGGTAGGACAGATGTGTAGGGCCTAATTAGACAGTCTTACTGACCAACTAAACCAGTCGAAAGGTTAGATTGTTTAGGAACAAATCACCATTAGGGATCCACATGCCCTGACGAATGTCCTAGACCTTTAAGGCTATTTACCAATAGGCAGAAACATCTTGGCAGGTAGTGGATGGGTGTGAGCCATTGTACTCTAGATACCCACCCAACTTTGACTTTTAATCATACCTAGTGTCCCATTGAATAAAGGTATTTTCCAATGTACACTAAGGTATTTTTAAGTTTACATCTGGATCCCCATTTCTGTAGGTATTTTCCAGTAAGATGTACGTAAGAACTCCCTCCTATCTAGTCAGTCTTCAAGGAGGTTGAGTCTGCCTTGGTGGCACTGTCCTACTGGGGTGGTTGAGATGACTCATATGATGAAGCATGACACTAAAAAAGTGTGTGAGGTTTCCTCTTCCACTAAGGATGACTTTCCACAGACAGTAAGCTAAGGTTGAAGCTCTTTTTAGTCTCTACACGTGTAAGAGCCAATAGTCTTGGAGCATCGATTACACAGCTTATCATTCTTTGATAAGTGCCACTGTACTAATATTTTGTGTTAGCCAAAACACAGAATGGACATACATATAGGTGCCATGTAGCATGCCTGTGGGACAATCTGGAGTCCAAAGGTGGGAGAAGGAGAAAAAAGAAACTGCCCTGCTCACTGAGTATTGGAGGGTGACATAGAAATGCAAAGCAATCATGCTTGATGTTGGCAGGTGAGGCAGAGGGAGAGAGAGTGGTGGGAGGGGGTGAGTGAGAGAGAGAGAGACGATTGCTGCTGCCTAAGAGAGATATGAAGTGATGGGAGGGGACTGATTGGGGGAGAGATAGTGTCAGCATGAGCGAGGACAGACAGACACACATGAGGGGAAATAAGAAGGCCATGCACTCCATTTGAGAGCTAAAAATCGTATCATGTTCCAGCAAAAGGAGAGATAGTTGCCTGATGTTTGCATTGGAACCATACAACAAATCCAATCAAAAGCATAGTAAAACTTAAATGCTCATAGGTGGGACAAACACCAGCCACCTGAAACGGGCAACAAAGTAATCCAATCATGAGCATCGGTTACCCTCTCTAAATATATAAGTAATTTGTATTGGAAGCAAGAGGTGTTGCCAACAGACAGTTACAGCTACCTGTAGCCCAGACCAAAATATTATGTAACCATTAACCAGAAAATAAAACAGATAACTGATAAACACAAATGTTCTCAATATTTGTACAAAAGGAATCCAATAGAAGATCCTTCCATATGTACCATATTGATCAGCCAAGGTTCTATTGAGTAGGGTGTATTTCTTAAGTCTTGTTGAAGTTACATTTCTTTTGGCAAGAAATCTCAAAGTTCTTTGGGAATATTACTGAAAACAAAGTTTTTAATGTTTGCCAGGCAAGACGGCTGGGCATGGGTCAACATTGTGCCTTTTCATAAGCAATTTACCTCAACACTTAAAACTCTATTTCAGGCATCATTTTCATAATATTTTACCCATGACTCAAGAAGTCGAGTTCATTTAAGGTATTATAACTGTGCTAACTAAAAAACATTGTTTCTTTAATTTTTGTCCTGCCAGTCATTTTAAAAGTCCACAACAGTTCGAATTGCTCCGTGAAACACGATGAAGGAAGGACTTGTGATTTCTCTGCTAAGGAAAAACGAGCCCCGGTTACTATTTTCAGAAGTTATTCTCTCTCTATGGTTAGTCGAACTCCCATTAGCCTTCAAAACCTACTAGACACAACTAGCAGATATTCTGTAAATAACGGTTTGACCAGCAATTACGACAAAACCAAGATAATGAGGATTCACCCAAGAAAGGAAACTTCCAAATTCCGCTGGCATATGGCTAACTCAAAATTAGAAGTAGTCAAACAATATAAATATCTAGGAGTGATAATGGACAACAGGGGCTCCTACAACCTACACAAAGAACAAAATCACTGGCCCAAACCTTACTCCTTTTTTAAAAGTTTGGCAAGCAAAGCTCATTCCGGCAATCACTTATGGGAGCGAATGTATGAGGGGAAGAGATGCGGCCATATTAGGTAGCATTGTTTCAAAAGCAGCCAGAATGATCTTCAATTTACCTAAGTACGTCTCACCAGCCCAGATAAGGCTGGAATTCGACATACAGCGCCAAGACATAGCTCGCTTACAACAAGAAAACCAAAGAAAGCGTAATGCACCTCCTGTGCATCTGCAGAGAACTAGAAATCAAAAGACATCAGCTATTGAAGCCTTCATTTTTAAGTAAGGGGATAAGAACCTGCAGACAAGCAGTGAAGGCCTGCCTTGGAGGAGGAGACGTTCAGTGAGCATGCAGCTTGGTGCAATTTATGGAAGTGGCAGGGAAGAAACTCTGTCGCCCTTGAACGGTATGCCTTACCACTGCAACAAAAGTTCTCTTTTAAGGGCAGATCCTCACAAGGAAACTATTTGGTAACTTGTTTTTGACCTGAAAGGCTGTAACCCCTTTACCATTGTACTGCATCCTATGACAACTATGGACACTAGCCAGTATAATGTATGAATGTTTTTATGAGATGTTGTTTTTAATGTATTTTATCAAAGGAATGAATAATAATGTCTGCCATATGTCCCATTGCAGCCAATACTATGAATGGGAGTTTACGGAATGCTATTTTTAATCTGTTGAAATTGTGACCCCTGCTGCTATAACTCTTCTTTTATGGATTTTTACAAGTTGTAATTAACCAGACAATAAAATTACTTACTTACTATGGGTAATAACATTTATTTATGCAACGTTACAGACTTCTCTTAAGTACCTGCAGAAGCACATACCTGTATATACTCCCATCAAAGTGTAAATTAAATGAATTGATGGTCGAACTGTTTCTGTAGAATTATTAGCATTAATGCTCAATTCTGGGCAATTGACAGCTCCACAGTTTGAGTAGTTCAGTCCTGTCCCTAGAGAATGCAAATGAAGCCATTAGAAATGCAAAGCTCACTTTAAACCATTGTTAAACACAAGACTTTGTCTTCATATAACCTTTGGAATACCAGAATTGCTAATGCAGTGTATAATCATCTTAAAACATTGTATAAGACAAAGTCAATCAACCTTCAACCCACCAGCTTCATAATAGAAACTCATTCATAACTTTCCGAAAGTAAGATAACCATATAATGTTACCATCCATGGTTGGATGTCTGTATAAAATGAATGAAACTAAATAATCCTGGGCTAATTGGATAAATGTAGTGCCCAATTGATAATGATCACTAGAAGTAGCTGACACCTGCACTGTCCTCAGTAATACAACGCACACCCCTGTTGTACAACTGTTTTTCTATCCCAATACAGATGGACAAATATGAGACTCAGGAATAAGGTGGACCAAGTTAAAAGCCTAGAATCTCTTCAGAATGGTTTAGCTGTCAATGGAAAAAATATTTGTAAGGAAAAAAAATATTATATATATATATATATATATATATTACCTACTGGCGGTCGCCAGTAGGTATATATAGTTAGGATTTTTTCTCTATGGGATTTTTGAAAATTCTATGTGTAATAACTTTGGCGTTTGTGGACGGAATTGGCTGAAATTTTCAGGAAAATGGCACATTTTGTTTCTGAGCAGCCCTTGAAAATTTGGGGGGGTTCATCAAGGGGGGGCCGAGAAAAAAGGGGGGTCCCAAAACGTGTTTTTAACATTGAGTTTTCCATAGGGCGGTTGGCCTCACTTTTAGCCTGAACGGCTGAATGGATTTACACGAAACTTGGCAAAATTGTAGGAACTGGTAGCCCGATGTGCCTTTTGTAGGTCTCAATATATGTGCTCCAGTGGATTTTGAGAAATTAACGTTTAAAAAAAGATATATATCTGTAACAGCGGACCTGGCAGCGTCCCAGGACGCATACTTTTCGCGCAACGGAGCTTTGTGAAGCGAAGCTGATTGGTTCTCCGGCGTCTGTCAACATTCCAAAAAGTCCGTAGCGGCCGCCATCTTGTCTCTCGGTAGGATCGAGAGACAAGAGGAGGTCAAAACAAAGGGGGAAATAACTATAAGGGGGCATAGTAGATCCTCGCTGACCCCCTAGGTTTGATGTGGAGGTTTTAAAAGGGCCCCGCGGGGCAAAAAATAATAATAATAATAATAATAATCGAACGGCTGAATGGATTTGCACGAAACTTGGCAAAATATTAGGGACTGGTAGCCCGATGTGCCTTTGCTAGGTCTCAATATATGTGCTCCAGTGGATTTTGAGAAATTAACGTTCAAAAAAAGATATATATCTGTAACAGCGCTCCGCTTCGCGTAACGGAGGTTTGCGAAGCTGATTGGTCATTCTGTCACTGGGCTATAGTTGGGCTACATCTGGCTGATATTTGGGCTACATTTGTTTTTTTGTGTGTCTGGCGGCCATCTTTGGGCTACATTGGGCTACATTGGGCTTCATTGGGCTACATTGGGCTACATTTGGGCTCCAACATATATATAGGCCAATGTAGCCCAATATATATTTTTCAAAGTTAATTTTCGTAAAAACCACTGGAGCATATATCTTGAGACATAGCAAAGGCACATCGGGCTACCAGTCCCTACAATTTTGCCAAGTTTCGTGGAAATCCATTCAGCCGTTCGAGCTAAAAGTGAGTCCAACCGCCCTATGGAAATGAAGGAAATGAATGGGTAATTTGTAATTAGCAAATAGCTAATCGCAAACTAGGAATGGTAAAGAATCGCTATTTATTCCTTAAAGTTCGCTATTTAGGAAATGCAAAAAACTTTGATGATACATATGGCGGTTCATCTCTAACAAGATAAGAAGCATAGGGATACATTTATGATGACTGGCGCATCACCAGGGATGTGTTAGTCATTCTGTGCCGCTGTTCCGTCACCTATGGTGTGCTGCATTTACAATGCGGCGCATCATGGGGCAAAAACAGCACAGATGCGTGATGTATCTGTGCCGTAAAGGTGGCGCATTGCTGGAGTTGTATCGCAAGTGTGATGAAGCTCCAGCAAGGGTCGGGGGTGCCCCTGTCGCAGGGTTTCTGTTCTCACACAGAACTGTGGACAGAGGATTGGAACCTCGGCGAATTAGGGTGTCCCAAAACTCACGTTAGTAATCAAAAACTCCTTAGCAAGCTAGGTACAGTGTCACATTGGATATAACAAACTCTCAATGTTTAGACAATCCAGAATATGAACTTATAGTACCTCAGGATACGTGGAACTCATGAACAGTCGGTCGTTATATATTTCTTAGAAACCAGAACATGGAGTTAAGAAGAACACATGTGTATTTGAAATGTTTATTTACTAATGCCGTCTTCTCAGGCGTAGTATCTTAGATAATACAAGTACACATATTATCAGTAGCAAAATTACCAGCATAGTTACTAGTACATAAAAAGCGAATGGTGATAGTATGTTAACATGCTGTAAATGAATAAGAGTTAGCAACACTTATAAGCAGCCGCGGGCCGTGGAGGGAGTTACGGTGAGGCAGGGAGGCGGGGAGGGGGAGAAGCAGGGTGGAGAATACAAGTACACATATTATCAGTAGCAAAATTACCAGCATAGTTACTAGTACATAAAAAGCGAATGGTGACAGTATGTTAACATGCTGTAAATGAATAAGAGTTAGCAACACTTATAAGCAGCCGCGGGCCGTGGAGGGAGTTACGGTGGGGCAGGGAGGCGGGGAGGGGGAGGGGCAAGGTAGAGAGGGCTCCACCCTGCTTCTCCCCCTCCCCGCCTCCCTGCCTCACCGTAACTCCCTCCACGGCCCGCGGCTGCTTATATCTCACCCTCCCTAATACACATATTATATTATTTGCTAAGAAGGTCTCTTTGTTGTGGTTTAGGGCGTGCCCATACTTTAGTGTCTTAGATTTGAAGGAATCACATCAGCATACACCAGCTCTCTCTTCATGTGAACCGCATCAACTGTTGTGTATGTGTGTTCGGCAAAGCAATATAAAACCCGCCTCATGCCCAGAATTGGCAGAAGTTGCACTTATGTTATGAGTATGAAGTCGTGGAGATCAGACCTCATAACAATTCTGTATCGTGTTGTTCTTGAAACTTTAGCACTCGCTGTACAGATATAGTTTAACAAGCAAAGCAGATAGTAGAGCAATAACATATTATTCTCATGTAAACCACGATGAACTACTAGGTGGAAAGCTAAAGCAACAACTAAGTGTCGTGTGCAGAAGTTGCAAAAAAGGAAAAATGGCGTTTAAACCGGTAATGAGCCCATGCTAACTTAACACGGTGTAAAGATATCCAGGACCTAGATGACACCTCCCCATGATCCGGAAACGAACTGAATAAGATAATAAAAGTGCCATCTCATGAGAGCAGATTGCAAGTTTATATGTGGACGGTCCGCAAGGTAAAGCATTAAAAACTAGGAAAATTTAATGCTAAAGAAAAATAAAACAGCCAAGTACTTTATCGAGTCTTAAGCCAATAGGCAAGGTAAATAATAAAAACTTGACAAATAAGTCAATGAATTGTCAATGAAATGCTAGTACTCAGCATATCAAACATGAAAAAGGTCTATGACATAACTGTGTATGCAAAATAAGCTGCAACAGCCTCCAATAGGAAGTCACCGTCTTCATCCGAAAACAGTTCAGCCATCCAATTTAAAAGCGGAAAAGAACATACGTGCTCTCCCAACACCGGATCCTCTATCACCATCAGAGGACAGCTCGGTGGGTTTTCAAGAAAGCTCTGTTCCAAGAAAGACTGTGCTGCCGCCAGTAAATTCCAGGGACCAAGTAGTCCATGCATCAATGCCACAGCCATAATCCTTTCGCCAGGACAAACCAACTCGTGAGTAATGATAGGAGTCATCAGCTGATTAAAGTCGACGTCAGGAGAAACCGGTCCGCAGAGACACAAATCAATGGCCCAATCGAAATCACAGGTCAGGCAGTGAAATACAGGCTGGACACAGGTGAAGTAGGAGAATCAAAAAGATAATCCATATGCCGTGCTTAATATCGCCAACGGCATTGTGCCATAATATTCTAGCATGCGATTGCGGAACAGTGTCAGCAGCTGCAGGGTGGGAGGTTGCATAGGAGGGACATCCATATTTAAAAATGTAAAAAAGCACAAGAGCGTCCGCTGGTAATGCAAGTGAAAATGCCAATCCACGAACCAGAGTGGAGAAAATAGAATGAAAGGAAGCAGGGATGACTCCAAAGATTTTCTCAAATGAAGTCACGAGACCACTGGTAACAACTTTAAAAAAGTGCGCCAGGGCTTTTGTGGAGGATGCGTTAAAGATAGTCGGAACCATCTTGCTGAAATTGAAAGGCAAATCTGAATTGAAAAGGGTCTGCACCTCTGTACGGGTGTTCGCTATGTGAAGCACGAAAGTTTCACGGGCCGAACTCAAGGCCACCTCTCTCTGAGACAAAAGAGCTCTTATTCTTGCCATGCCGTTGAAATCTGTCCCAAGGTTGGTATTTGTGGCCAGATTGAAAACTCCCTATGTTCATGTGTGGGAGGAAATAGAACATTTCTGCAGCAAATAACCCGTTCACTTACTGTTACGATAAAAGGAATACTTTTAATTAACTCAGAACAATCTTCATTATTGAGCATCAAATAACTACCATTTTCCAACAACTTGAACGTGGGGATGATAGCAGGAACTGGCGTGCCTTGCAACACGCAAGCCATATTTGGTCGGTGTTTGTTGCATGAACCGTGTAACTGTATGTGCCTACACATTAGTGAATGATCTGGCGTCTCAGTGCATTCCTCTCCATTCAGATAAACTTCTTGATCATCTTTGAAACATCTGTATGTGTATGGAAGCGACAAGACCTCATGAAGAAAAGCACTACCTAAAGGTTCATAACGACCTATTGATATATATTTCATACAATTTGAAAACTTATATAAAGCAAAAGGCAGCGTTATTAAACCGTGGATAAGGCACGTTGCCAAAAAACCCGCAATCCTCTGCTGATGATGTCACTGTTGTAGACAGAGGGGTTCGACCCATATGGTCAGTGGGACCTGGGTAATAAATTGAAGTATATGGAGTGGTCCCAGACCAACAAACACAATAAATACTTAATCTTCACACAGTTGAATAAGATCAAAATCAAAAGTAATGCTGGTTGACAGTGTTTTTATTTTCACTGAACCCAAAAGAACCGTATAATGGTTGTACATTCGCTATTATTAAGCACAAAATTATAAGTGCGCCCACACGGGGGAGGGGAAGGAGTGCAGAGGGAGGGGGTGTGTTTCAATTAGTTAACATCACTAATCAAACAAATCCATAAGCACAAATCCACAAGTGAAACCATCATTATCATTGATCCATAAATGAAAGATCAAGACAAACACACGTTAAATACAACATTCCACATAAAACAGAGACTCCTGTAATGATTCTTAATATCAATCTTGGGGTAAGGAGTTCGTATAAGTAGAAGATGGTCTACGTTTCGACCCAGAGGTGTAGGACAATTGATCCTTACTCGAGGGTCTTCATCAGGACGTGAGGGGGTGAAGGAAGAGGTGGGGCCGGGTCCTAAGTGTAATATGAAAAAATGCGCATTATTTAGACGGTCTCAAAAGAGTCCCGACACACATAAATTAAAAAGCCCGCAGGCCAGTCGCATCAAAATACAAAACATGTGAAAGAGGAGTTAAGAAGGTTTAAAAAGGAGGGTAGGTGAACTGAGGGCAGAACAAAAATGATTACCTGGCAGCGCAGGTAGACACGGCCACAAAGCCTGCTGGGCGTGTTGCGTCTCCAGGCAGGGCCCAGTCCAGATTAATATTAGAGTTATCTGAAAAAACATATGAGACCAATTCGGTACAGTAGCACCAAACACCTATGGTAACCTGTGTTCAAGCAGGTAGGGGGCAGGAGCGTCAAAGGCCTACCTTATAGTAAATAGGTCAACCGGTCTGGATGGCCCGGCGGGTGGGGTCCCTCAAGTGCGTTTTAGGAATTCCCCAGGCGCTCGTCTGAAAAAAAACGAGTGGGTATCAAGTATCAAATAGAGAGCTGGATATGCAGGCAGGATGGCACGCATAGTCAGAGAGGTGTGGACGAAGAGCTGTGACTTACCCAAAGGGGATTTATAAAATGCTATCAGGAAGGAGCCGTCTCAGCGTGTCTCCTTGAAAAGGGCAGGGGCCTCCGTGGCCTGAGCGTCCCAGAAAGTGGATATCGTGCATCAGACCGCCATCTGGAAAAGCGAATGCCAGAGAGAAAGTGAGAAAACGGATTTGACTCTAAACAGAGGGGTTGCAGACGCGGCTGCTTTCAGAGAACTCACCCGTGAAGGGTCAGAGCGGAGCCAGCGTTTGCGCGTGTCAGCCTGGAACCAGGAAGTGTTGCCATGGCTACGCGGATCGATTTTATAAACTCCTGAAGAAAGACTCAAACGGGTTGCTGAGTAACAGGATAGCGTCCCAGTTGGAGAAAAGACTGGTACAGGGGGATTATTGCAAAAGGTGACGGAGTTGATATTGATATGACCCGTTGATATGGGTTCAATCTGCAGCGATTGACAATTCCAATGGGGCCCCAGATAGACATAAAAGTAAGGGGTGAATTAGACTCAACACACAGCAAAAAATATATAATAATAATTACTAGCGCGAACCTGCCACACATGGCGGTCTGGCGCACAGTATCTCAAAACAGGGTAGGTCAACTGAGTCGCAAAAGCATAGGAGTCAAATAGACATAAGCAGTCAGAGAAAGACCCGCATTCAAGGGAAAAGGGCATTTGTATGTGTTGATAGTCCAACATATGCGCGGACCAACCCAGCATGGTAGTCAAGGCGCATATGGGGCAAAGGAATATTATACAAAAAATCCCCATAGCAACTATTATATAATCTCTGAGTGTGGTATACAACACATATGTTCCATGGTCGCGGACCAACCATACAAGGTAGTCAAGCGACTAAAAGGTCAAATAAGTCACGCTGGCAGAAAACACGTATGATTCCCCAATGAGGCCCCTCTTATGCACTGCATGTGACGCAACGGCGTGGACCCACCGAACAAGGTAGTCAAACGCCTGGATTAAGTGGAGAAGCACTCAGACTGGATTAAAGAGACAGATGAGTTAGAAAGTCAGCATGTTGGTGTGTGAAGGCACCCCAGAGCTTGGGAAAAAGGGGGACCTAATTCACAACGTGGCCATTTGTGCAAAGCTACTTTCTGATTCATTCAGACCCCTGGACACTGAATCAAAGAGACGGATCCATTTAATTTCCCTTACGTTAAGGACGGGTTCGATGCTGCCGCCCCTTGGGCCCAGTCGGACCTGTTCCAGAATTGTCCATTTCAGACTTTCAGGGGGGGTGGTTGTGTGTGTTACAGTGATCGACCAGCGGGGCTCCCACGACTTTACATCTCACGCGGCTACAGTGTTGCAGAAAACGTACCTTCGCACGTTGTTGTGTCTGACCCACATATATCTGGTCGCAGGGGCATATTACGCAATACACCACATTAGTGGAGTTACAATTGGTGTGTGACTTGAGGGGAACTTGATGTTGTTTGTAGGTGAAGATCTTCGTCTGAATGGTCGACGGACAGGCTTTGCAGGACCCACACCGATAGTGTCCCACAATGGGAGGAAGGTTCCACATGGTTGTGATCGATGGTTCAGCTGGGCTTGATAGGAAGGAGCGCACCACATGGTCTCGGATGTTCCTTGCCTTTTTAAATGCGTGAAGAGGAGGGCACTTCATGTTAAGGTCATCAGATATCAGGTTCCAGTACTTATTGATGGTATGTTTTATCCTGTTACTTTTGGTGGAAAACGTTGTAACACAGATCATGCGATCCTCATTCTTATTTTGTTTGTCTCCTGGTTCCAGTAAGGTCTCTCTGGGGTTGAACCATGCTCTCTTCATGGCTTTCTTTACCAACCGCCTGGGGTATCCACGTTCAAGTAGTCTGCCCAATAGGATTGAAGATTGATCCATGTAGTCCTCCTTCCTGCTGCAATTGCGGCGAATCCGCAAAAACTGGCCGAAGGGGAGGTTGTCACGGAGGCCCCTAGGATGGTGACTGGAGTACAGAAGGAGGGAATTCCTCTCCGTGGGTTTCCTGAACAGGTTGGTTTGAAGGATCTCATTCTCCACAAAGATGGTTAGGTCCAGGAAATCGATGGATTTCTTATCACATTTAGTCGTAAACTTGATATCTGGTGATCTATCATTGAGCCAGTTGAAGAAGTTGGTGATATCATCCTCGGTGCCTGACCAGATACAGATAACGTCATCTATGTATCTCATCCAAAGGTGTATTTGGGATCTGAACGGATTGGCGTTGGTGAGTACAAAAGTATCTTCATACATAGACATGAAGATTATGGCCAGATCAGGAGCAAAGGCCGCCCCCATCGCCACACCCTTGGTCTGGAGATAAAAGCAATTGCGGAAAATGAAGAAATTCCTCATCATAGCAATCTTGAGCAATAAGATGATAAATGTTGTTGGTACCTGAACGGGTGCCTCCCGTTTGTCAAGGGCAATCGACATTGCCACCAGGGCCTCATGATGACGTCACATATTACATCACTCATGACATGGTCAGTGACATCACTCATGACATCACTGATGACAACATCCTTGTGACAAAGTGGCAGACCTCCTATCAGCATAAAATAACCTTTGACACACACATTCAAAAATAGAAACTAACATTTTCTTAAAAAAGGAGAAACCAATACCAATTACAACAACTTATTAGGTAATTCCAACATCTACATACACATCCACTCATTCACCAACAGTTCTATATAGTCACTCATGCATGTACTTACTCATCATATGTACTCATACACCTATACATCCTGTTACACACTAATACTCATCCATATAGTTACTCACAAACAAATTCACACATGCAAATAAACTATCAAAAAAACATTTACTTGATTATACTGCTATATACACACCACTACACATACTTCTACAGAAACGGAAACATATTTACTCTCTTAAACAATCAATTATAAAAACACATACTCACTAACCCACCCATACACACAATCATCCACCCATACAGTCTTGCACACATGCTGTCTTCAAAATACATACAAATAGTGAGTCACTCATTCATGCATCTGTGCTCTAAGTAATATCCCCCACCGAACCATACAGACACTGATACTGATACTCAAAAAAACAAATAATAACCCATATACACACTCATGTAGCTACTCACCAACCCATGCAGCCACTTATACACAAAGTGAGACACAGATACAGATATTTAAATATTTAAACATTACTCGCTAATATATGTACTCACTAAGATACATTTAATATGTCAGTTAACCAATCAATTTTACACAAAAAAACATCCATTTAGACATTTATTTACCCATTTATTCTTCCATCAACCTTTAGATATACATATATAAAAAATATTTACTTTTCAGAAAGATACACATTCACTGGATGATGTCATCAGTGATGTCATGTGAGATGTCATCAGTGATGTCATGAGTGATGTCACTGACCATGTCATGAGTGATGTAATATGTGACGTCATCAGCAGTGCATTGCACGCACAAGTTATAGTGAGTCCAACTAACTATAACGTGGGAATTTCAATGGTTTTATGCAAATAAAAATTCCAATTTCCACCTAACTATAACTGGTGTGAAACCTATGGTTTTTTCAGTGAATTTATTAGGTTTTTTAAAAGCTAATTCCTAACTATAACTGGTGTGAAACCTATGGTTTTTTCAGTGAATATATATATATATATATATATAAATATATAAAAAAATTCTATGGCAAAATGAAACCCCTCATTTTGTTCCTTTTCAAATTAAATGTATTAAGTGTTACCACTTTATTCCAATCAAGATGACTTCAGGTGTGCCATACTTTTGTCATAAGTAAGACTGTTAGCGTTCTAGTTGTTCTTTAGAACACTCTGGGACATTCTGTCATTGGGCTATAGTTGGGCTACATCTGGCTGATATTTGGGCTACATTTGTTATTTTTTTGTCTCTGGTGGCCATCTTTGGGCTACATTGGGCTACATTGGGCTACATTTGAGCTCTAACATATATATAGCCCAATGTAGCCCAATATATATTTTTTCAAAGTTAATTTTCGTAAAAGCCAACGGAGCATATATCTTGAGACATAGCAAAGGCACATCGGGGTACCAGTACCTACAATTTTGCCAAGTTTGGTGGAAATCCATTCAGCCGTTCGGGCTAAAAGTGAGTCCAACCGCCCTATGGAAATTAACATGGGGCAAACACGTTTTGGGACCCCCTTTTATCTCGGCCCCCGCTTGACGGATCCCCCCAAAACTTTCAGGGAAGGAGCGGAGCGCAGCGAGGCAACGTTAAGGAACATTACAGGCAGATCCCTCATTCGGCGCCAAAGTTATTCCCAATAGAATGTTGCAGATTTCCTATGCAAAACGATCCTAACTATAACTACCTACTGGCGACTGCCAGTAGGTAATATATATATATATATATACATATATGTATATATATATATATATATATATTCACTGAAAAAACCATAGGTTATAGACCATATATACTTAGGAATTAGCATTTACAAAACCTTGAAAATTCACTGAAAAAACCATAGGTTATAGACCATATATAGTTAGGAATTAGCATTTACAAAACCTTATTTTACTCACACAAACCATTGAAATTCGCATATATAGTTAGTTGCACTAACTATATATCGCGCACCCGCAATCCACTGCTGATGATGTCACATATTACATCATTCATGACATGGTCAGTGACATCACTGATGACATCACTGATGACATCTTAAATGACATCACTGATGACATCACTGATGACATCTCAAATGACATCACTGATGACATCTCAAATGACATCACTGATGACATCACTGATGACATCACTGATGACATCTCAAATGACATCACTGATGACATCACTGATGACATCTCATTTGACATTACTGATCACATCACTGATGACATAATTCATGTGATAATACGATGAACCTCTTCAGACTCTAATATAACCTTAGATACACTCAGTGTAAACAGACACTCACAGACTGTCACTTATCCATGGAGTTACTCACACACCTAGTCAGTCATGCAAAGAATCAATCACACCTCCATTTCCTCAACTATACAGTTATACACACCTTACTTATTCAAACATATACTAACACATATTTACTCTCTTACAATCCCTGATACAAGTTCACAATGATCCATACAGCCACTCACACATTCACTGGCTCTTATGCACAGTTATTTATATATGTCACCTCTCACATGTACTGTGTTTTACATATGTACTTACTATGACATGTAGCACTGAGATATCCATTCACTCACCATTACACTCATGCACACAGTCAACCACCCATACAGCTGTTTCCACATGCACTTTTGAACCCATACATCTAGTGAATCAACTGCTCACACATCTATGCACAGAGTCATACACCTCCCAGCCACCCACACACACACTCAGTCTCCCATACAAATACTTGGGCAACCAATCAATAACCCATATAGTTACTCATATAGCTACTGATCAACACATGCAGCAGTTTACAGAACAACAGACATAATGATGCACAAATTAAGACAGTTTAGTCACTAACCCATGCACTCAGTGAGACACATTTAATCACTCACTCATACAGTCAGTCATGCACCTACTAAATCATTCATCCAGACACTTAAACATCCACTCATTCTTCAATATGTAAGACATATTTTAACTTTACAGAAACATACAGTCACTGGATGTTGTCATCAGTGATGTCATCAGTGATGTCATTTGAGATGTCATCAGTGATGTCATCAGTGATGTCACTGACCATGTCATGAATGATGTAATATGTGACATGATCAGCAGTGGATTGCGGGTGCGCGATATATAGTTAGTGCAACTAACTATATATGCGAATTTCAATGGTTTGTGTGAGTAAAATAAGGTTTTGTAAATGCTAATTCCTAACTATATATGATCTATAACCTATGGTTTATTCAGTGAATTTCAATGGTTTTTTAATAGCAAATATCAAAAGCTGTAAAATGTATTCTTCTTTTAAAGGAAAAATATATTTTATATGTATTTAATATAATTTTTTTATGTATATAAATTTTTTGAGGGAACAAATTTATCAACTATCATGCTGAAGAAGAGTGTGGGGAAAAAAAACAAAGAGGAGGACTAAGAGGAAAGAACAATCAGTTCAAAAATACAATTGCTTTAAAGCATGAAGTGCTTTTCCACACATTTACATTTAAATAACCCATATTAGAACATTCAAAATATCTACAGAGGAGACGGTGTACATTGAATTTTAGACTCTTCATTGGTACCTACATGTTGGTACTTACATCACCCACACAACACAACAGCTCTATTCAGAGCTACCCTACCTCAAAGCACTCTAAAATATTATTTTAATATTTCCCTTGGTTTTCCCCTTGTTACGCTTTCCGAAACGCTACCCGGTGCGTGGACCGGGCGCTAACCGTGCGAAAATTTGAAAAAAAAGGTGTTTTTTTTACATATATGGGCCTCCTCAGCCACCCTCAGAAAACCTAAGGGGTCAGGATATGTCTCCCGTGCCCCCTTATACCCATTCCCAACATTGTTTATCCTCCATCTTGTGACTAAATTCGTCCGAAACACAAGATGGCGGACTCCCGTTACGCTACCAGTGAGCTACCCGGTTCGCATACCGGGTAGCGCTTCCACCGCGAAAAATCGATAAAAAAAATGTATTTTATTTTTTTGCCCCGCGGGGCCCTTTAATAGCCCCCACATCAATCCTAGGGGGTCAGGAGGGGTCTACCTTGCCCCCTTTCATTCATTTCCCCCTTTGTTTATTTCCACCTCTTGTCTCTCGATCCTACCAAGAGACAAGATGGCGGCCGCTCCGAACTGTTTAGAATGTTGACAGTCACCGGAGAGCCAATCCGCTTCTCCTCGCGAAGTTCCGTTACGCGTCTGGTACGCGAACCGGGGCGCTAACCGGGACGCTGTCACAGATATATATATTTTTGGGAACGTTAATTTCTCAAAATCCACTGGAGCACATATCTTGAGACCTAGCAAAGGCACATCGGGCAAACAGTTTCTACAATTTTGCCAAGTTTCATAGAAATCCATTCAGCCGTTCGAGCTAAAAGTGAGTCCAACCCCCTATGGAAAACTCAATGTTAAAAACAGGTTTTGGGACCCCCCTTTTTTCTCGGCCCCCGCTTGACGAAACCCCCCCAAACCTTCAGGGGACGCTCAGAAACAAAATGTGCCATTTTCCTGAAAATTTCAGCCAATTCCGTCCATCAACGCCATAGTTATTCAACATAGAATTTTCAGAAATCCCTATTCAAAAAAATCCTAACTGTATATACCTACTGGCGACCGCCAGTGGGTAATATATATATATATATATATATATATATATATATATATATATATATATATATATATATATATATATATATATATATATATTCACTGAAAAAACCATAGGTTAGAGACCATATATAGTTAGCTGGACATTTTATTGACATAAAACCAATGAAATTCCATATATAGTTAGTTGCACTAACTATATATCGTGCACCCGCAATCCACTGCTGATGATGTCACATATTACATCATTCATGACATGGTCAGTGACATCACTGATGACATCACTGATGACATCTCAAATGACATCACTGATGACATCACTGATGACATCTCAAATGACATCACTGATGACATCATCTAGTGTCTGTGTGTTTTTGTAAAGTTTAACCCCTTCAGCGCTAATGACAAGGGTAACTCGTCATGGACTTTCCATTGATTTCAATGGAAAGTCAATGGACCTCGCACACACCCCTTAGCAGCCAAGTGGTTAAATATGTTTTACATATTGAAGAATGAGTGGATGTATGGAAGACTGAGTGTGTGTGTGGCTGGCTGGGAGGTGTGTGACTCTGTGCATATCAATGTGTACTTGTATCAGTGATTGTATAAGAGAGTAAGTATATGTTAGTATATGTGTGAAAAAGTATGGTGTTCTGTGTTTAACTGTATGGATGAGGAAATCGAAGTGTGATTGATTCTTCACAGGACTGACTAGGTGTATGAGTGCATATGATAGTGTTGTAATAATGAGTGACTGTATGTATGAGTGATTGTATGGGTGAATGAGTGAATGTGCGTGTAGACGTAGGAATCAGTGAGTGCGTATGTAGTAACTGGTATTGGTGTTTCATGATGTCATCAGTGATGTCATTTGAGATGTCATCAGTGATGTCATTTGAGATGTCATCAGTGATGTCATCAGTGATGTCACTGAAGTATGGTGTTCTGTGTTTAACTGTATAGATGAGGAAATGGAAGTGTGAGTGATTCTTTACAGGACTGACTAGGTGTGTGAGTAACTCCATGGATGAGTGGCAGTGTGTGAGTGTCTGCATAGGTGTATGAGTGCATATGATAGTGTTGTAATAATGAGTGACTGTATGTATGAGTGATTGTATGGGTGAATGAGTGAATGTGTGTGTAGACGTAGGAATCAGTGAGTGCGTATGTAGTAACTGGTATTGGTGTGTCATGATGTCATCAGTGATGTCATTTGAGATGTCATCAGTGATGTCATCAGTGATGTCATTTGAGATGTCATCAGTGATGTCATCAGTGATGTCACTGACCATGTCATGAATGATGTAATATGTGACATCATCAGCAGTGGATTGCGGGTGCGCGATATATAGTTAGTGCAACTAACTATATATGGAATTTCATTGGTTTTATGTCAATAAAATGTCCAGCTAACTATATATGGTCTCTAACCTATGGTTTTTTCAGTGAATTTTCAAGGTTTTGTAAATGCAAATTCCTAACTATATATGGTCTATAACCTATGGTTTTTTCAGTGAATTTCATTGGTTTTTTAAAAGCTAATATCTATAGCTGTAAAATATATTCTTTATTACGTGACGTATCACGTAGCCACGTGAGACGCCTCATGACGCGTCGCATAACCGTGACGTATCGGCTCTGCATCGCAAACAAAACCCGTAACGTAAGCGTGCCGGAGCACGCTTACAGATATATATTTTTTTTAACCTTAATTAGACAAAATCCACACGTGCACATATCTTGAGGCCTTGCAAAGGCACATCAAACAAACAGTCCCTACAATTTTGCCAAGTTTGCTGGAAATCTGTTCCCTTCATTTTTTTTTTACTGTTTCTCTTGGTTTTCCCCTTGTTACGCTTACCGGGACGCTACCCGGTACGCGAACCGGACGCTCCAAAAACACAAGATGGCGGACTCCCGTTACGCTGCCGGTTAGCTGCCCGGTTCGCGTACCGGGAAGCGCCTCTACCGTGAAAAATCGCGCGGGACTTTAATATCCCCCTCATCAATCCTAGGGGGTCAGGAGGGGTTTACCTTGCCCCTTTTCCTTCATTTCCCCCTTCTTTTTTCACCACATCTTGTCTCTCGAACCTACCGAGAGACAAGATGGCGGCCGCTCCGGACTGTTTACAATGTTGACAGCTACGCTGCCGGTTAGCTGCCCGGTTAGCTGCCCGGTGAGCTGCCCGGTTCGCGTACCGGGACTCGCCTCTACGGCGTAAAATCGCAAAAAAAAAAATATATATTTTTATTGCCCCGCGGGGCACTTTAATATCCCCCTCATCAATCCTAGGGGGTCAGGAGGGGTCTACCTTGCCCCCTTTCCTTCATTTCCCCCTTCGTTTTTCACCACATCTTGTCTCTCGATACTACCGAGAGACAAGATGGCGGCCGCTCCGGACTGTTTAGAATGTTGACAGACACCGGAGAGCCAATCAGCTTCGCTTCGCGAAGTTCCGTTACGCGTCAGGTACGCGAACCGGGGCGCTAACCGGAGCGCTGTCACAGATATATATTTTTTTTAAACGTTAATTTCTCAAAATCCACTGGAGCACATATATTGAGACATAGCAAAGGCACGTCGGGCAAACCATATCTACAATTTTGCCAAGTTTCATGTAAATCTATTCAGCCGTTCGAGCTAAAAGTGAGTCCAACCGCCCTATGGAAAAATGGATGTGAAAAACGCGTTTTGGGACCCCCCTTTTTTCTCGGCCCCCCCTTGACGAAACCCCCCCATATTTTCAGGGGCTGCTCTGAGACAAAATGTGCCATTTTCCTGAAAATTTCAGCCAATTCCGTCCACAAACGCCAAAGTTATTAGACATAGAATTTTCAGAAATCCCATAGAGAAAAAATCCTAACTATATATACCCACTGGCTATCGTCCACAAACGCCAAAGTTATTAGACATAGAATTTTCAGAAATCCCATAGAGAAAAAATCCTAACTATATATACCCACTGGCTATCGCCAGTAGGTAATATACATATATAAACATATATAATCTGCATATCTATATAAATATAAATGCATGCATACATATACATATATGCATACATATGCATGTTATTTACATGAAAGTTTTAAAAACACTAATAAAAGCAAAGCTAAAAAGCCACCTCATTACAAACAGAATGGCTTTAACTTAAACGAGGGCGAGATCTATTGCATTTTCAATGCTTGTTTACTTTGGTTCTATCAAGAAGGCATTCAGATGTGTCACACATTTGCCATAAATTCTGAATGTTAGCACTCTAGTTGCTCATTAGATCACTGTAGTAAAGCTAGTGCCCACCAGAGAAGTCTGCTGCTAATCATGGTTTGCAGCCATTTTCCCGCATTTTTTATCCCGCAGACTTTCAGTCCGCATACCATTATCCCGCAAGGTCATTGACCTCGCATACCATTATCCTGCATTTTTTCAAAACGCATGTGCATTTATCGCGCATGCCTTTACAAAGAATTACGTTTTAAAGGCATGTATGGTAAATGCATTTGCGTTGTGAAAACCACGATGACGAGAGAGGTAAGTGGGTTTGTGTTAATTTTTTCGTGGGTTAGTGATTGCGTAGTGTAGTGTTGTGTAGTGTAGTGTTGTGTTAGTGTAGTGTAGAGTTGTGGTGGTTGTTTAGTGTAGGGTCATGCTGGGGGTAGTGTTTTAGGGTTTAGGGTTGTGTTGTAGTGTTTGCGTAGTGTAGGGTCATGCTGGGGCTAGTGTTTTAGGGTTTAGGGTAGTGTTGTAGTGTTTGCGTAGTGTAGGGTCATGCTGGGGGTAGTGTTTTAGGGTTTTGGGTAGTGTTGTAGTGGTTGCGTAGTGTAGGGTCATGCTGGGGGTAGTGTTTTAGGGTTTTGGGTAGTGTTGTAGTGTTTGCGTAGTGTAGGGTCATGCTGGGGGTAGTGTTTTAGGGTTTAGGGTAGTGTTGTAGTGTTTGCGTAGTGTAGGGTCATGCTGGGGGGTAGTGTTTTAGGGTTTAGGGTAGTGTTGTAGTGTTTGCGTAGTGTAGGGTCATGCTGGGTGTAGTGTTTTAGGGTTTAGGGTAGTGTTGTAGTGTTTGCGTAGTGTAGGGTCATGGTGGGGTGTAGTGTTTTAGGGTTTAGGGTAGTGTTGTAGTGTTTGCGTAGTGTAGGGTCATGCTGGGGGTAGTGTTTTAGGGTTTAGGGTAGTGTTGTAGTGTTTGCGTAGTGTAGGGTCATGCTGGGGGTAGTGTTTTAGGGTTTAGGGTAGTGTTGTAGTGTTTGCGTAGTGTAGGGTCATGCTGGGGGTAGTGTTTTAGGGTTTAGGGTAGTGTTGTAGTGTTTGCGTAGTGTAGGGTCATGCTGGGGGTAGTGTTTTAGGGTTTTGGGTAGTGTTGTAGTGTTTGCGTAGTGTAGGGTCATGCTGGGGGTAGTGTTTTAGGGTTTAGGGTAGTGTTGTAGTGTTTGTGTAGTGTAGGGTCATGCTGGGGGTAGTGTTTTAGGGTTTAGGGTAGTGTTGTACTGTTTGTGTAGTGTAGGGTCATGCTGGGGGTAGTGTTTTAGGGTTTAGGGTAGTTTAGTTGTTTAGTGTATGCTAAAGGCATATTCATTCTAAAAGTTTTCGTTATTTTAATTTGCGGCCTAATAGTACATGCAGGATTTTTTTTGCGGACTGATGGTATGCGGGATTTCGTCATATATTCGCTAATCATACTTTCTATGGCAAAATGAACCCCCTCATTTTGGTTCTTTTTAAATTAAATGTTTTAAGAGTTACCACTTTATTCTAATCAAGATGGCTTCAGGTGTGCCATACCTTTGTAATAAGTAGGACTGTTAGCAGTCTAGTTGTTCTTTAGAACACTCTGGGACATTCTGTCATTGGGCTATAGTTGGGCTACATCTGGCTGATATTTGGGCTACATTTGTTTTTTTTTGTCTCTGGTGGCCATCTTTGGGCTACATTGGGCTACATTGGGCTACATTGGGCTACATTTGGGCTCCAACATATATATAGCCCAATGTAGCCCAATATATATTTTTCAAAGTTAATTTTCGTAAAAACCACTGGAGCCTATATCTTGAGACATAGCAAAGGCACATCGGGCTACCAGTCCCTACAATTTTGCCAAGTTTGGTGTAAATCCATTCAGCCGTTCGGGCTAAAAGTGAGGCCAACCGCCCTATGGAAAATTGCATGGGAAAAACACGTTTTGGGACCCCCCTTTTTTCTCGGCCCCCCCTTGATGAAACCCCCCCAAATTTTCAGGGGCTGCTCAGAAACAAAATGTTCCATTTTCCTGAAAATTTCAGCCAATTCTGTCCTCAAACGCCAAAGTTATTCGACATAGAATTTTCAAAAATCCCATAGGAAAAAAATCCTAACTATATATACCTACTGGCTATCGCCAGTAGGTAATATATATATATATATATATATATATATATATATATATATATATATATATATATATATATATATATATATATATATATATATATATATATATATATATATATATATATATATATATAATTATAACATTTCTATGGCAAAATGAAACCCCTCATTTTGTTCCTTTTCAAATTAAATGTATTAAGTGTTACCACTTTATTCCAATCAAGATGACTTCAGGTGTGCCATACTTTTGTCATAAGTAAGACTGTTAGCGCTCTAGTTGTTCTTTAGAACACTCTGGGACATTCTGTCACTGGGCTATAGTTGGGCTACATCTGGCTGATATTTGGGTTACATTTGGTTTTTTTTGTCTCTGGTGGCCATCTTTGGGCTACATTGGGCTACATTGGGCTACATTGGGCTACATTTGGGCTCTAACATATAAATAGCCCAATGAAGCCCATTATATATTTTTCAAAGTTAATTTTCGTAAAAACCACTGGAGCATATATCTTGAGACATAGCAAAGGCACATCGGGCTACCAGTCCCTATAATTTTGCCAAGTATTGTGGAAATCCATTCAGCCGTTCGAGCTAAAAGTGAGTCCAACCGCCCTATGGAAAACTCAATGTTAAAAACACGTTTTGGGACCCCCTTTTTTCTCGGACCCCGCTTGACGAAACCCCCCCAAACTTTCAGGGGACGCTCAGAAACAAAATGTGCCATTTTCCTGAAGATTTCAGCCAATTTCGTCCATCAACGCCAAAGTTATTCAACTTAGAATTTTCAGAAATCCCTATTAAAAAAAATCCTAACTATATATAGCTACTGGCGACTGCCAGTAGGTAATATATATATATATAACATTTCTATGGCAAAATGAAACCCCTCATTTTGTTCCTTTTCAAATTAAATGTATTAAGTGTTACCACTTTATTCCAATCAAGATGACTTCAGGTGTGCCATACTTTTGTCATAAGTAAGACTTTTAGCGTTCTAGTTGTTCTTTAGAACACTCTGGGACATTCTGTCATTGGGCTATAGTTGGGCTACATCTGGCTGATATTTGGGCTACATTTGGGCTCTTTTGTCTCTGGTGCCCATCTTGGGAGACTGCATATCAGAATTTTTTTAATGAAATATAAGAGGATTTGAGAAGTCACTACAAAATGTGCCCTAATTTTTCTTTCTTCAGCACTAATCATAATTTCTATGGCAAAATGAACCCCCTCATTTTGTTCCTTTGCAAATTAAATGTTTTAGGTGTTAACACTTTATTCCAATCAAGATGACTTCAGGTGTGCCATACTTTTGTCATAAGTAAGACTGTTAGCGCTCTAGTTGTTCTTTAGAACACTCTGGGACATTCTGTCATTGGGCTATAGTTGGGCTACATCTGGCTGATATTTGGGCTACATTTGTTTTTTTTGCCTCTGGTGGCCATCTTTGGGCTACATTGGGCTACATTGGGCTACATTGGGCTACATTTGGGCTCTAACATATATATAGCCCAATGTAGCCCAATATATATTTTTCAAAGTTAATTTTCGTAAAAACCACTGGAGCATATATCTTGAGACATAGCAAAGGCACATCGGGCTACCAGTCCCTACAATTTTGCCAAGTTTTGTGGAAATCCATTCAGCCGTTCGAGCTAAAAGTGAGTCTAACCGCCCTATGGAAAACTCAATGTTAAAAACACGTTTTGGGACCCCCCTTTTTTCTCGGCCCCCGCTTGACGAAACCCCCCCAAACTTTCAGGGGACACTCAGAAACAAAATGTGCCATTTTCCTGAAAATTTCAGCCAATTCCGTCCATCAACGCCAAAGTTATCCAACATAGAATTTTCAGAAATCCCTATTCAAAAAAATCCTAACTGTATATACCTACTGGCGACCGCCAGTAGGTAATATGTATATATATATATATATATATATATATATATATATATATATATATATATATATATATATATATATATATATATATATATATATATATATATATATATTGTGTTTTCCAATGTGCCCTTCAGCAAAGAAGCACTCGACAGCAGCAGGTATGTAATCATACTTTTATTTCCTGCTTGAAGGTGGCATTACATCCATCTTCTTTCAACCTTTCACCAACGCATTTCAGAGCTGTCTGCTCCTTCCTCTGGGTGTGACGGCTGTTTGCAGTTGATTTCCGGCTTCCACACAGTCTCATGAATTCGTATCTTAAGCAGTCACCGCTTTGTAGCGTGAATTCATTCTTGTGCATTGTGGGACTTGTGGTGTAATTCCTGCCGATTTTCGCCCACAGTGGGTTCCGCACTTTTGCCATCAATTGCAAGGTTCACAGTGATTAGTGGATTCACTGTGACATAAGGCACTCCAGTGCGCCCCTGTATGATTTGCTTCCTTCATTTATTAATGTACTGCTGTGCCGTCCTTGGATCACTGACATAATATCGACCTCAAAAATATCGAGATACCAAAATATCGAGTCTAAAATATCGAGGGACAAAATATCGACTGCCTATCTTCAAACAGGTAAGTACTAAAATATCGACTCCAAAATATCGACTTACAAAAATATAGACTGTAAAAATATCGATTTTTTTAAATGTCTTAAAATTAAGTTAAAAATAATATATATAAATATATTTAATATAAACTTAGAAATAATTATTAAATACATGTAATATTAATAAATAATTAATATAAATTAAAAAATTATATCACCAAAAATAATACATATATATATATATATATAAACATATTATTAAATAAACATATTAATATAATATAATTTAATTTAATTTAATTTCATTAAATTAATTTAATTTAAATTAAATTTTACTTTATTTTTAGACTGTACCCCTGTACCCCAAAAACCCAAAACTGACCCTGAACCCTAAAAATACCCCTTTATCCAAAAACTAAAAACTGACCCTGAACCCTAAAAATACCCCTTTACCCAAAAACTAAAAACTGACCCTGAACACTAAAAATACCCCTTTACCCAAAAACTAAAAACTGACCCTGAACCCTAAAAATACCCCTTTACCCAAAAACTAAAAACTGACCCTGAACCCTAAAAATACCCCTTTACCCAAAAACTAAAAACTGACCCTGAACACTAAAAATACCCCTTTACCCAAAAACTAAAAACTGACCCTGAACCCTAAAAATACCCCTTTACCCAAAAACCCAAAACTGACCCTGAACCCTAAAAATACCCCTTTACCCAAAAACCCAAAACTGACCCTGAACCCTAAAAATACCCCTTTACCCAAAAACTAAAAACTGACCCTGAACCCTAAAAATACCCCTTTACCCAAAAACTAAAAACTGACCCTGAACCCTAAAAATACCCCTTTACCCAAAAACTAAAAACTGACCCTGAACACTAAAAATACCCCTTTACCCAAAAACTAAAAACTGACCCTGAACCCTAAAAATACCCCTTTACCCAAAAACCCAAAACTGACCCTGAACCCTAAAAATACCCCTTTACCCAAAAACCCAAAACTGACCCTGAACCCTAAAAATACCCCTTTACCCAAAAACCCAAAACTTAAATTTAATTTCCAAAACCAATTACTTTTATTTACGAAGTAAATTTTATTTAATGGTCAATTATTAATTAATTAACAAATTTAATTAATTAACATATTTAATTAGTTATTATTAAATTACTCCCCACCCTATCCCCCTATAAACTCACAACCCACTACAGAAAATAATTGACTAATTATTATTTATTTATTCTTTAAATATTTATAATTACCAATTATATTTTAATTATTTACCAAATAATAATTAATTAACAAATATTATTAATTTACATATTTAATTAATTAAATTTAAATTACTTCCCACCCTATTCCCCTATAAACCCACAACCCGCTACAGAAAATATTTTACCAAAATGCAATTATTGATCAATTAATAAATTATTATTAATTACCAATTATATTTTAATTAATTAACAATTAATAATTAATTAACAATTACTATTATATCACAGATTTAATTAATTATATTTAAATTACTTCCCACCCTATTCCCCTATAAACCCACAACCCGCTACAGAAAATATTTTATGAAAATGTAATTATTGATCAATTAATCAATTATTATTAATTACCAATTATATTTTAATTAATTATCAATTAATAATTAATTAACAATTACTATTATATTACAGATTTAATTAATTATATTTAAATTACTTCCCACCCTATTCCCCTATAAACCCACAACCCGCTACAGAAAATATTTTACGAAAATGTAATTATTGATCAATTAATCAATTATTATTAATTACCAATTATATTTTAATTAATTAACAATTAATAATTAATTAACAATTACTATTATATTACAGATTTAATTAATTATATTTAAATTACTTCCCACCCTATTCCCCTATAAACCCACAACCCGCTACAGAAAATATTTTACGAAAATGTAATTATTGATCAATTCATCAATTATTATTAATTACCAATTATATTTTAATTAATTAACAATTAATAATTAATTAACAATTACTATTATATTACAGATTTAATTAATTATATTTAAATTACTTCCCACCCTATTCCCCTATAACCCACAACCCGCTACAGATTTATATTACACAATTATTACAAATTATAAAACACTTACCTTATTTTCGATATTTTTGTTGTCTATATTCTATCTAGTCGATATTATGTCTAGTCTATATTTTTGATTCGATATTTTGGCTATTAATATCGATAGTAATCGATATTTTTGTAGTCTATATTATGTCTGGTCGATATTTTGTCTATTCTATATTTTTACCTCGATATTATGTCCAGTCGATATTTTTGTGGTCGATATTATGTCTGTTCACCGCCGTCCTTACAGCTTGAATAGTTCCTGCTGTGACATCCCCATACTCCAGTGGCTCCCTCCTCATTTACCAGGTGGTGCTTCTTTCACAACGGAGGCCGTTGTGTAAATTTTGGTTTCCAATGTGCCCTGCAGAAAAGAAGCACTTGACAGCAGCAGGTATGTAATCATACTTTCATTTCCTGCTTGGAGGTGGCATTTAATCCGTCTTCTTTAAACCTTTCATCAACGCGTTTCAGGTAGTTATAGTTAGGACTTATTATCCATAGGAAATCCGCAACATTCTATTTGGAAAACCTTTGGTGCCGATTGACGAATCTTCGCGAAATTTTCAAAACTTTTGGCCACCTCCGGTCAGCTCCTATCCTGAAAGTTTCACGATGATTCATCAAGCGGGGGGCAAGAAAAAAGGGGGGGCCCAAAACGCGTTTTCCCCATGCAATTTCCCATAGGACCTTTAGGCGCAGCTACAGCCCGACCTGCAGAACGGAATTACACCACTTTTGGCAAAGAGGTAGTCGTTGGTTCAGACTCATGCCTTTTGCTTATTTGGTGCAAATCCGTTCAGTAATTCTTGAGAAAATTACAGTTTGAAGCATTTATATATCTGTGGGCCCGGTGGATCCGCGTACCTATCTGCATACCCCAAGCGCAGCCTACGCGAATTCTGCCGTGCATGAGCTGTATTTTAATTGGCTGTCAACACTCCAAATCAAGTCAAGTCAAGTCAAGTCAGAGAATTTATATAGCGCACTACATACCCAGAGGGTCTCAAGGCGCTTAGGAGGGGAAGAGGATTACTTGTCAAATATCCACGTTTTAAGTTGCTTTCTGAATGCTAGGTGGTTCTGGGTGAGGCGAAGGTAAGTGGGAAGTGAGTTCCATGTTTTAGCAGCCAGGTATGAGAAAGATCTGCCTCCCATGGTGGTCTTGTTGATGCGAGGTACAGTGGCGAGGGCTTGGCTGGAAGAACGTAGATGGCGGGGGGGTGTAGAAGGACAGTCGTGAGTTAAGGCATTCTGGTCCAATGTCGTAGAGTGATTTGTGCGCGTGGGTTAGCAGTCGGAAGGTGATTCGCTTATTGACGGGTAGCCAATGGAGGTCTTTAAGGTGACCAGAGATGTGTTCGTTGCGTGGGATGTCTAATATGATTCTGGCTGAGGCGTTTTGGATTCGTTGGAGTTTCTTCTGGAGTTTAGCGGTAGTACCTGCGTAGAGGGTGTTTCCGTAGTCCAGTCGGCTTGTGACCAGAGCATGGGTGACTGTTTTCCTGGTCTCGGTGGGGATCCAGCGGAATGTTTTTTTGAGCATGCGAAGAATGTTGAAGCAGGATGAGGAAACGGCGCTGACTTGTCTGTTCATTGAGAGTGAAGAATCCAGGATAACGCCTAGGTTCCGTGCGTGGTCTGTCGGGATGGGTGCTTTTCCAAGGGCTTCCGGCCACCAAGAGTCGTCCCATGCAGAGGGGGATGTACCTAGGATGAGGACTTCTGTTTTATCTGAGTTCAGTTTCAGACGGCTGTGTTTCATCCATTCAGCGACTTCTTTCATTCCTTCGTGTAGGTTAGTTTTGGCGGTGCTGGGGTCCTTGGTGAGAGAAAGGATTAGTTGAGTGTCATCCGCGTAAGAGATGATGTTGAGGTTGTGTTGGCGGGCGATGGCCGCGAGGGGGCTCATGTATACGTTGAAGAGGGTGGGGCTGAGTGAGGATCCTTGTGGTACGCCACAGATGACTTCGGTGGCCTCGGACTTGAATGGTGGAAGGCGGACTCTCTGGGTTCTTCCGGTGAGGAACGAGGTGATCCATTCAAGTGCTTTTCCTTGTATTCCGATGTTGCTGAGGCGTTGTAAAAGGGTGCTGTGGCAGACTGTGTCGAATGCTGCAGAGAGGTCGAGGAGGATGAGGGCGACTGTGTCTCCATTGTCCAGTAGAGTTCGAATGTCGTCTGTTGCTGCGATAAGGGCGGTTTCAGTGCTGTGTTTTGCTCGGAATCCAGATTGTGAGGAGTCGAGGGAATTGTTGGCTTCGAGGAAAGCGGCGAGCTGGTTGTTGACAGCTTTCTCGATGACTTTGGCCGGGAATGGAAGGAGCGAAATGGGGCGGTAATTTTTGAGTTCGGTGGGGTCCGCTGTGGGTTTTTTCAGAAGGGCGGTGACTTCAGCGTGTTTCCAGTTTTCTGGGAAGGTGGCGGAATTGAAGGAGCAGTTGATGACGTCTCGGAGGTACGGTGCTATGACGGAGTCTGCTTTGTTGAAGATGTGGTGAGGGCATGGGTCTGTGGGGGATCCAGAGTGGATGGAGTTCATCAGGCGGATGGTGTCCTCGGTGGAGATTGGGTTCCAGTTGTTAAGGGTGTTCGCGGGGGGAGAGTGTTCAGCATATGGTTGGGTGGGTTGGACTCCGGGTTGGTTGTCGAAGCTGTTGTGGATGTCTGCAATCTTGTTGTGGAAGAATGAGGCTAGGGAGTCGCAGAGGGCTTGAGAGGGGGTGATGTCGTTGGAGTTGGCTGAGGGATTGGAAAATTCCTTGACGATGTTGAAAAGTTCCTTGCTGTTGTGGGCGTTGTTGTCAAGTCGTTCCTTGAATGCTGATTTCTTAGCCTTTCGGATTAGTTGGTGGTGAGTGCGGGTGGCGTTTTTGAAGGCGTCCTTGGTGTTGGTGGTTGGGTCTTTTTTCCAAGCTTTTTCGAGGGTGCGGCAGAGTTTCTTGGACTTCTTAAGATCATCGTTGAACCATGAGGCCTTCTTGTTGCCAGGTTTGCTTTGACGTTTTTTCAGTGGTGCTAAGGTGTCGGCGGTGTTGGATAGCCATAGGGTGAAGTTGGCGGCGGCTTGGTTTGGGTTAGAAGAATGGGTTGGGGTGCTTAGAAGGAGCGATGAGGAGATCTGGTCGGTGGTGATTTTGTTCCAGTTTCTTTGTAGAGTTGGTTGGAGGTGGTTGGTGGGTTTGGGCTTGTTGTAGGTGAAGTGAACGCAGCTGTGGTCAGTCCAGAGGAGATCCGTAGTGTGGCTGAAGGAGACATGATTGCTGGAGGTGAAGATGGGGTCGAGTATGTGACCTGCGATGTGGGTGGGGGAAGTGACCAGTTGTTTAAGTCCGAGGTTGGCGAGGTTGTCCAAGAGGGTGGTGGTGTTGCGGTCGTTGTTCTTTTCAAGGTGAAAGTTGAGGTCTCCCAGAAGGATGTATTCTTTGGAGGGGAGCGCGTGTGGAGTGATGAAGTCCGAGATGTCTTCACTGAATTTTGCGCGGGGTCCTGGTGGTCTGTAGAGGAGGGTGCCTCTGAGTGTGGTCTTGGGGTCGATGTGGATCTGGAAGTGAAGGTGTTCGGAGTTGGTGAGGTTGGAGTCAGAGCTGGTTGAGATGCGGATTGATTTCTTATGGACGATAGCGATTCCTCCTCCTGTGTGGCCGGTACGATCTTTGCGCGTGATCTTATAGTCTTCAGGGATGGCAATGGTGATGTCTGGGGCGGAGGAAGCGTTCATCCATGTTTCCGTTAGGAAGGCGATGTCTGGAGAGATGGTGTCTAGTAGATTCCATAGTTCAATGGCGTGTCTGTGGACCGAGCGGGTGTTGAGAAGGATGCATTGTAGGTGGTTGGGGTCGGGAGTCTGAGGTGTGGTCGAAGCGGAGAAGTTGTCGGTGCCGCTGAATTTGCAGGAGTAGCAGGAGACAGGTCCATGGGTGTGTCCTGGAGCGGCTTGGACGCAGTTAGGGGCGCGACCGGGGTTAAAGGCTAGGAGGGTGGCGGCATCGTAGGTAATGCGGGAGGGCTGGGGAGCGCGAGGGGCAGGGGGTCTGGCGCTGGGCGCGGTCCAGGCGCGGACGGGCGTAGACGGGCTTACCTTTGGCGCACCTTCGGCGCGGGTTGGGCGCGGTCGCTGCGCGTGAACGCTGCGCGCGGGAACTCCTGTCATATACGGATAGTTGAGGGCGCGGGAACTCCTGTCATATACGGATAGTTGAGGGGGAGGGGCGAGGGCGGCTCAGCTGGGAGGCGGGGCGGGCTGCGCACGACAACAACAAACAAAATGGAGGAGGGGGGAGCACAACAGGGCGCTTGGGGAGGACGCGCTAAAGCAGCATGAAAGTACAATCACAATCAGGTAAAGCGCCTACGGAGCAAAGCGGCAGCCAGGCACAGCTGAAGGCTTAAATCACAAATCAAATTCGGCAAGATCGCTAATGCAGCATAAAAGTCCCATTACAATCAGGTAAAGCGCCTACAGAGCAAAGCGGCAGCCAGGCACAGCTGAAGGCTTAAATCACAAATCAAATTTGGCAAAAGCGCTGCAAACGATACCAGTGAGGTGCTAGGGGCACTGGGAGCGACCACTCCGGCCAAAGCGTAGAGCGAGTCACAGCGCTTCCAGGTCGGGAAGCTTCGTTTGTAGTCTGTGGGAGGGCGGCTCAGCTGGGAGGCGGGGCGGGCTGCGCACGACAACAACAAACAAAATGGAGGAGGGGGGAGCACAACAGGGCGCTTGGGGAGGACGCGCTAAAGCAGCATGAAAGTACAATCACAATCAGGTAAAGCGCCTACGGAGCAAAGCGGCAGCCAGGCACAGCTGAAGGCTTAAATCACAAATCAAATTCGGCAAGATCGCTAATGCAGCATAAAAGTCCTATTACAATCAGGTAAAGCGCCTACAGAGCAAAGCGGCAGCCAGGCACAGCTGAAGGCTTAAATCACAAATCAAATTTGGCAAAAGCGCTGCAAACGATACCAGTGAGGTGCTAGGGGCACTGGGAGCGACCACTCCGGCCAAAGCGTAGAGCGAGTCACAGCGCTTCCAGGTCGGGAAGCTTCGTTTGTAGTCTGTGGGAGGGCGGCTCAGCTGGGAGGCGGGGCGGGCTGCGCACGACAACAACAAACAAAATGGAGGAGGGGGGAGCACAACAGGGCGCTTGGGGAGGACGCGCTAAAGCAGCATGAAAGTACAACCACAATCAGGTAAAGCGCCTACGGAGCAAAGCGGCAGCCAGGCACAGCTGAAGGCTTAAATCACAAATCAAATTCGGCAAGATCGCTAATGCAGCATAAAAGTCCTATTACAATCAGGTAAAGCGCCTACAGAGCAAAGCGGCAGCCAGGCACAGCTGAAGGCTTAAATCACAAATCAAATTTGGCAAAAGCGCTGCAAACGATACCAGTGAGGTGCTAGGGGCACTGGGAGCGACCACTCCGGCCAAAGCGTAGAGCGAGTCAGGAAGTGTGGCACAAGAAACCCCCCAAAAAACGCTGCAAAATGCGAAAAGGGGGCCGGGTTGACACACCCTGACCCCCTAGGCTTGCTCAGGGGGTCCCACAGCCCCCCAAAAATATATATTTTTTTTAAATCGCTGGATGCGCGTAGGATCCGCGCATCCTGCTGCTGAAAAAAAAAATAAAGCACCGGCTCCCGCGCTTTAAAGGTTATTAGCTCCCGGGGAGCCAAATACCGGGGGCATTTTCCAAAAATAGTGTGCGGGGTCCCAAACCCCCCCACACTGCCCCGGGGACAGCCATATTCCGGGGCTCTAACTTAATGTATGTGGGGGGCTCACGGGGCCCTCCCGCAGCCCCCGGGACAGCCACCCCCAGGGCTTGTTTAAAATGGGTGGGGGACTCTTAGGCCCCCCAGCCCTGGGTACCGCCACCCCCGGGGCTTCAAAACATTAGGTGGGGGGCTCAGAGCCCCCCCCATCCCTGGGGACTGCCACCCCAGGGGCTTCTTCAAAGTGTGGGTGGGGGCCGCGCTTCCCCCCTCCTGGAGCCCAAGATGACCCTGGGGACCACCACCCCCCAGGGCCGGCTCCTGCAGTGTTCCGGGTGCCCAACCCTGGGACACTGTAGGTTGCAATGACAGGGCAGGAGCCTCATGGCTCCCACCCTGTCATGCAAACTGCTTTACTATTTGGAAGAGAGAGCAGGACAGATTGCTTTTCCACAGGGGGAGCAGTATGTTAGCTGCTCCCCATGTGGAAAAGCAATGCCGGCTCCCGCAGGACACGGGGAGCTGGCTGGGACCGTGGGGGGATTGGGGACCCCCCACAGCCCCAAGCAAATTATGGCCTTGGAAGGGGGGCCACACAGCCCCCTTCCCGATTTTTTTTATTAAAAATTGGGGGCAGTCCCTGGATGGGGTCCCCAGGGCTAATATATTAGAAAAATAAAATAAACGGGATCGGGCCGGAGGCCATGCCCCCTCCTTGCACCACTCGGCAAACGCACCCCCTGGCGTCTTTGCAGAAGGAGAACGAATTCCCCTTGAATACTGGGGGTCCCTGTGGGCCAACTAGCCCACCAGGGACCCCCAGTATGCACCAGGGGGCTGCGTTGCAGAGAGGTGTTCTGAGGCCACGCCCCTTTTTACACCTCTCTGCAACACAGCTCTGTGGTGCTTACTGGAGCCCCCGGTAGGCTACTTGGCCGCCAGGAGACCTCAGGATTCAAGGGTACTTAATCCCCCAACTTATAATGTGCGTTTGCACAGTGGTGAAGGTACGGGGCGGGGCCTGAGGTGATAGGTGTGCAAACACGCCCTGTGGCGTGTTTTAAGTTGGGGAATTAATTCCTCTTAAATCCAGAGGTCCCCTGGGGGCCAATTAGCCCACCAGGTACCTCCACTATGCACCACAGAGCTGCGTTGCAGAGTGTTGTAAAAAGGAGCGTGGCCTCTGAACACGTCTCTGCAACACAGCTCCCTGGTGCATACTGGAGGTACCTGGTGGGCTAGTTGGCCCCCAGGGGACTGCAGGATTCAAGAGGAATTAATTCCCCAACTTCAAACGCGCCACAGGGCGTGTTTGCACACGTCACCTCAGGCCCGCCCCCTTCCTTCACCATTGTACAAATATTCCTCTAAGTTCAGCCGAACTACGAATTCCGATTTACTCGCCTGTTATCAGGAGAGAACCCAGTGCTGCATCTTTTAGCCCAGCACTGACCCTGAAAAGTAATTCTAAGTGTACTTACCAGTAACTTGTATTTCCTTCCATAGGAATCCATTGTTTGGTTTTCAGCAGAAAAGTTTCTAAGGGTTTATTTTCACAAACTAAAAATATTCCTTAAAAATGATATATATATATATATATATATATATATATATATATATATATATCTATATATATATATATGTAAGCTCCAGGAAAGTGTCCATCAGTTTGGAATTGCACTCGACCAACAGCAGCAGAGAGTCAGACTCTCTTTACGGTACAGGCGGTTGCCGCTTAAATCACTCCGTGCAGGTGTGCCTGACGCGTTTCAAAAGCTCCTCAGCTTTCTCTTCAGAGGCTTTCACGGAGATTCACGCTCCCATTTCAACAATGCACGTCCTCCAATAGGATGATGATATGGCTGAGCATTGTGGGAGCGGTAGTTCTTATAGATACAGATATTGACTCAGGCAGGGGGTTCCGTCTTATATCCCTGCTGTTACCCCACAAATTCGATGAGGTGCCTCCTCCTCGTGTGGTCCCCTTTTTCTTTCGGGGAGGTGCAAAACCACGCGGCAGGACGGCCGCGTTATATGTAAGCTCCAGGAAAGTGTCCATCAGTTTGGAATTGCACTCGACCAACAGCAGCAGAGAGTCAGACTCTCTTTACGGTACAGGCGGTTGCCGCTTAAATCACTCCGTGCAGGTGTGCCTGACGCGTTTCAAAAGCTCCTCAGCTTTCTCTTCAGAGGCTTTCACGGAGATTCACGCTCCCATTTCAACAATGCACGTCCTCCAATAGGATGATGATATGGCTGAGCATTGTGGGAGCGGTAGTTCTTATAGATACAGATATTGACTCAGGCAGGGGGTTCCGTCTTATATCCCTGCTGTTACCCCACAAATTCGATGAGGTGCCTCCTCCTCGTGTGGTCCCCTTTTTCTTTCGGGGAGGTGCAAAACCACGCGGCAGGACGGCCGCGTTATATGTAAGCTCCAGGAAAGTGTCCATCAGTTTGGAATTGCACTCGACCAACAGCAGCAGAGAGTCAGACTCTCTTTACGGTACAGGCGGTTGCCGCTTAAATCACTCCGTGCAGGTGTGCCTGACGCGTTTCAAAAGCTCCTCAGCTTTCTCTTCAGAGGCTTTCACGGAGATTCACGCTCCCATTTCAACAATGCACGTCCTCCAATAGGATGATGATATGGCTGAGCATTGTGGGAGCGGTAGTTCTTATAGATACAGATATTGACTCAGGCAGGGGGTTCCGTCTTATATCCCTGCTGTTACCCCACAAATTCGATGAGGTGCCTCCTCCTCGTGTGGTCCCCTTTTTCTTTCGGGGAGGTGCAAAACCACGCGGCAGGACGGCCGCGTTATATGTAAGCTCCAGGAAAGTGTCCATCAGTTTGGAATTGCACTCGACCAACAGCAGCAGAGAGTCAGACTCTCTTTACGGTACAGGCGGTTGCCGCTTAAATCACTCCGTGCAGGTGTGCCTGACGCGTTTCAAAAGCTCCTCAGCTTTCTCTTCAGAGGCTTTCACGGAGATTCACGCTCCCATTTCAACAATGCACGTCCTCCAATAGGATGATGATATGGCTGAGCATTGTGGGAGCGATAGTTCTTATAGATACAGATATTGACTCAGGCAGGGGGTTCCGTCTTATATCCCTGCTGTTACCCCACAAATTCGATGAGGTGCCTCCTCCTCGTGTGGTCCCCTTTTTCTTTCGGGGAGGTGCCGTCCAGCCGCGGAGTATGCACCACCCCGGTACCCTGGGGGTCACGAAAGTGAAGCAGCAGTCGTACTTGGAATCGAGGACGGGCCCACTTGTGGAGTCCATACAGGACTTGATTGTGTGCTTCCTGGACCACACTTCCCAGAATGCACAGTCTCATTTGAGCCTCCCATCGGTGGGTGTGCTATATATAAAATGTGGAAGTGGGTCGGCGGTTGCGCACACCGCTTCCGTTAAAGCCCCTGAAGAGAAGCATATGGAGCTTCGAAACGCGTCGGGCAGATCCCGTACGGAGCGGCGTCTACGAGTGGATCCCCGTCCTCACCTATACATAAACCAAGCTGCTGTTTGCGTGCTACTCAAAGGTGGACACCTTCGAGCATTGATTTATACGCGGCCGTCCAGCCGCGGAGTATGCACCACCCCGGTACCCTGGGGGTCACGAAAGTGAAGCAGCAGTCGTACTTGGAATCGAGGACGGGCCCACTTGTGGAGTCCATACAGGACTTGATTGTGTGCTTCCTGGACCACACTTCCCAGAATGCACAGTCTCATTTGAGCCTCCCATCGGTGGGTGTGCTATATATAAAATGTGGAAGTGGGTCGGCGGTTGCGCACACCGCTTCCGTTAAAGCCCCTGAAGAGAAGCATATGGAGCTTCGAAACGCGTCGGGCAGATCCCGTACGGAGCGGCGTCTACGAGTGGATCCCCGTCCTCACCTATACATAAACCAAGCTGCTGTTTGCGTGCTACTCAAAGGTGGACACCTTCGAGCATTGATTTATACGCGGCCGTCCAGCCGCGGAGTATGCACCACCCCGGTACCCTGGGGGTCACGAAAGTGAAGCAGCAGTCGTACTTGGAATCGAGGACGGGCCCACTTGTGGAGTCCATACAGGACTTGATTGTGTGCTTCCTGGACCACACTTCCCAGAATGCACAGTCTCATTTGAGCCTCCCATCGGTGGGTGTGCTATATATAAAATGTGGAAGTGGGTCGGCGGTTGCGCACACCGCTTCCGTTAAAGCCCCTGAAGAGAAGCATATGGAGCTTCGAAACGCGTCGGGCAGATCCCGTACGGAGCGGCGTCTACGAGTGGATCCCCGTCCTCACCTATACATAAACCAAGCTGCTGTTTGCGTGCTACTCAAAGGTGGACACCTTCGAGCATTGATTTATACGCGGCCGTCCAGCCGCGGAGTATGCACCACCCCGGTACCCTGGGGGTCACGAAAGTGAAGCAGCAGTCGTACTTGGAATCGAGGACGGGCCCACTTGTGGAGTCCATACAGGACTTGATTGTGTGCTTCCTGGACCACACTTCCCAGAATGCACAGTCTCATTTGAGCCTCCCATCGGTGGGTGTGCTATATATAAAATGTGGAAGTGGGTCGGCGGTTGCGCACACCGCTTCCGTTAAAGCCCCTGAAGAGAAGCATATGGAGCTTCGAAACGCGTCGGGCAGATCCCGTACGGAGCGGCGTCTACGAGTGGATCCCCGTCCTCACCTATACATAAACCAAGCTGCTGTTTGCGTGCTACTCAAAGGTGGACACCTTCGAGCATTGATATATATATATATATATATAATTATATATATAAATATATATATATATTACCTACTGTCGGTCGCCAGTAGTTAGTTATAATTAGGACCTAGTTTCCATAGGAAATCCGCAACATTCTATTTGGAATAACTTTGGCGCCGGTCAATAAATCTTCGCAAAATTCTCCAAGAAAATGGCCTGCTCTGCTCTGCTCCTTCCCTGAAAGTTTGGGGGTGATTTGTAAAGCAGGGGCAGAGAAAAAAGGGAGTCCCAAAACGTGTTCTCCCCGTGCAATTTTCCATAGGGACCTTTGAGTGAGGCTACAACCCGAACTGCTGAACGGAATTACACCAAATTTGGCAAAAAGGTAGAGTTCAGTTTGCAGATTACACTTTTTGTTAAATGGTGTAAATTCGTTCAGTAGTTTCTCAGAAAATGTAAAGTAAAATCATATATCTATATCTATAGATGAAGTACCATACGAGTACTGTCCGAGGAAAGTGGGCGTACCACTACGAGCACGAGCTGCATGCTAATTGGCTGTCGACTGTCTGTCAACACTCCAAACCAGGAAGTGTTGGCAGCCATCTTGTGCCTCGGTAGAACCGAGGCACAAGAAAGCAGCGAAAGAAACGCGAAAAACATGCAAAGCATGGTAGAAATACGCTGACCCCGTAGGCCTGCCCAGGGGGTCCCACAAGAACCCCCTAGGCAAAAAAAAAAATTTTTTAAGTTGCGGTATACGCGTAAGCTGTGAAAAAGAAGAAAAAAAAAACAAAACCCGCTTTATTGTTAATTAGCCCCCGGGGGGAATGTTTTTATTTATAATGGGTGGCCCAGAGGGGGGGTCCACACATCTGACGAGGACTTGGCCGAAATCCTCTGTAATGAGATAACCAGACAAGAGGCACCCCCTCAGCATCAGATGAACCCCCACACTGAAAGCATTCAGGAAGAGCCATAACACATGCCTTTTCGAATGACGAAAGCTGCACAAATCCCCCCCACATACTCCCCCAGCGCTTGGATATCCTCACAGGTGAATAGTGAGGGCTATACATCTCTAATTGATTAATTCATACGCCACCACAGTTTGTGTTTGAGTGTTATGAACAGGCCCTGCCATTGCTTTGGCTGTCTGTAACTCTTAAGGGTAGTGAAATGAGCAGTACTACCTTCTTTAATATACACAGAATCTCTGAGATTGGTTTGGTTTGGCTTCACGCCTGAGACCTACTTTTAGGGTATGGTGAGCTACCAGTAGTTCCCGAGCTAGTAATTGAAGACTCCTGGTATATATAGTGAGTGGGGAATTGTAGTCCTGAAGCGTGAATGTAAAGGTTATTACACCAGAAAATGCATAATACATAGCACTTTGAATCAGTGCATTCCCTAAAGCCTGCCTCACTTCATGAGTACATGCTTACTGAGTGAATGATTACATTAATATACGGTAATAAAGAGAATTAAAAAAAAGTTTAAAAAAAAGAGAAGTTACTAGAATAATAAGTCAAAAAAAGGGGGAATGAATGTTAATAGTCCTATTAAAAAAATAGTAACCTATAAAAATGCTTTAATAATAAAAACGGGTTTAAATAAAGCATTTTAGAAATTACACGAAAGTTAAAAAGTATGGAAAGAGGCACATTTACATCAACACGTGACACGCTAAAACAGTGAAATGAGAACCCCTGTCAACTGAAAAACATGACTTAATAGTGGGAGGAACAATAGATTGATCCCATAGACTGTTAAGTAACCAAAAAGTATATAAACCACACCCGTGGGATGATTAGTTTTGTTTCAGAGAATCAATACGGGCGAAGAAACTACGAGCAAAGGAATGATTCGGGACTGCGGAAACATCTTCACATTATCTTTCCTTTCCTCAGAGGGAACATATTGTTAATGTATATTTAAAAATACATAAATCACTATGTGCCCTTCAGAGGACTTAGATGAATTTCAACGGAGGAAGGAAACAATATCGAAGAGAGGTACATTTTCTGAATGGGAATATAGGTTATTTAATGAATTAGTACGTGCAAAGTATTGATTAGGAGCGTTGTCATAATCTTCAATTTATCTTTCATTTCCAGAGAGGGATCATATATTGTTAATGTATATTTTAATTTATATTAAACTGTATGCTCCTTCAACTGGAGTTGATTGACTTACAACCAACATTTTCTTTTTTTAGTATGCAAGTATTTCTTTATGATTGAAAAATGTACTAAAACCAAAACTCTTTATCTTCTAGAGTGAAATTGGGCTTAAAGTATTTATATTAAGTAGTGCTTTTTGTAAATTTCACTCGTGAAGAATAGGAGGATTATCTTCGGAAGTACTTTTTTGAAAAAAAGTAATAAAATTGTGGTTTAAAATGTCATGATTGTTAAATGTAACAATGACATGAAATGTACATAAAAAAAGAAAGATGAAGTAGTGAGGGAGTGTTTGTCATAGCACTTCTATTCTAATTTATCTGAAAGTAAAAGAAGCCCAAACATTTATACAAAGATGATGGGGCAACACTTATATAATGTAAACATAAGGAATAAGTGCTTATGATAAAATAAAATAAATGTGGTGGAGCGCGTGATACTAATGAATGTAAAAGAATTTTTGCATTTCACCCATATGATGAATATAAAAGACTCAATAAAAATATTTTGAAAACATGAGTATTTTTCTTTCAAGGATGGTTTGAAAGTTATACATTTTATAAAATAACATAGTACTGCACGCTAAAGGAGAAAAGTCAGCACAATTATGATTGAATAGAAAATGGAATAATGTTTTTAAATACTTTTACAGTCAATAAACTCGTAAGCAGAGTGCACAGTTTAAGTTAAAAGCACCCTACCACAACTAGTTTTTGAAACGCATAGTAAAATAAAGTGCGTCACAAAATGGGCTATATACATGGTGACTGTATCGTAACGTCACATAGAAAAAAGAAAGCCAATCAAAATTAGCATGAGGAAGGTAGATGTAAGTACTCAACAGCCAATCACATTTTTTTCAAAATCTGCCCAAGGAAAGGGATTGGTCGCTAATTTATTTTCTTACAATGCTTCACAACCAATCAAAAAGAGGTGTTGAAAGTTTCTGTTTTTAACATACGAGTAAATGAGATATCTTCACATGTACATGCAGCGAGAGGGAATTATTAAAGATAAATTGCTTTCGCAAGACCCCGAAAGGCAGCTCCTGCAGTGTCCTGGAGCCGGGCGCCCCCACTCCCAACATTTAAAAGCCCCGGGGGGAGGTGTAAATTAATCGAGACTGAAGACGTTGGTACAGCCCACTGTGCTTACGCTACCAGTAAAACACAACAACACTACATGGCCCAGATTTCAATTGTAGTGATTTCTTAGTTCCAGGTCTAGTTGTCAGATCGGAACACACCTCATGGCTGGTATACACCCACACCACACCCATCCAGCGCATACGTCACTACACATGTGACCCTATCTACAAAAAAGACGGAGCGTACAATGCCCCCACGGTCCCGCCGACTCCTTGTGTCCTTCTGGAGCCAGCTTTGCTTTTACACATGGGGAGATGCTAAGTTGCATGTGGAAATGCAATCTTGTTTGGATTTTGAAAGTGAGAACAGATTTCACTGTTGTGTCTTTCAAAGTTCAAACTAAGTTTGCTATGGGAAGGCGTGAGCCATAAGACTTCCGCCCTCTCATAGCAAACAGCAGTATACCGGGGGTTGGCACCCCGGGACACTGTAGGAACTGGCTCTGGGCGTGGTGGTCTTCAGGGCTCTCGAGGGCACCAGGCGGAGGGCCTCTGAGCCCCTGTCATACAATACAAAAATCTCCGGGGACGGTTGTTCCCAGGATTTGAGGGCCACACACTTTTAATTTTGTAGGGGGGGATGGACACACAAGTGGCGCAAAGGGGTTGTAAATGTGGTACACAGTGTTTTGTTTTAGTTTGCTTTCCTTTCTGTCTTGTAGAGGATCCTGGGTAAATATAACGGTTTTTGTACAGCCAGTACCTTTCAACTTTATCCTCAAACGGCTTTCTGCCTGTTACCATAGTAACAGTTCATGGAATACTTGCGTGAGCCCAGAGGTTAAAAGTTCAGCACAATATGTTGCTAATTGAAATAGTTACTGAGCTGGAGATTTATATTTTCTTCATAGGAACCGTTAGTCGTAGAAGAAGTCAGTGGAAAAGTTTTGTAAGCGATTCCTTCCTGTTCGCGGAATATTAGGGTAACGTGCTCCAAGCGGGACTTTATGAAGCTTAATGTTCATTGGCTGTGAAGTATTAAAAGTATAAGTTTTGGCAGTCATTCCTTCCTCCTGAGTGGAACAACATGGACATTTTATTGGCTAAAGTTTTCTGAGCACAAGTTTGCTCCTTATTGGGTGGGTACGGTTCACTGTTGTCAGAGGGCAGGTTAGGAACACTATTAACTCTGTACAGTGCCCATAAGGTGGTGGAGAGGGATTATGAGGGAAAACATAGTTTTTATATGTTTCAAGGGCCATTTATTTATTTGCAGTGTGGTGTATAAATCACGGCGGAAAAATGAAAGTGTCTTGCGCTGTTTTTTTTATCAAGTTTGTGGGTGACATACTTCTTAGGAGTACTATTTACTTATAATGAGGTGTTTACTTTCCTGATGGGGAGGTGTGGTTGTGCAGCAAAAAATTCAGTCTAGGTTTGAAACAGTATTTATTAAGCAAATACAAATAAACTTTCTTCAGAAACTGTCGCTGTATATATGAAAGGGGTGACAATTAAAAATGGGATTTCATAAATGATCAGTTAAGCGTGGCTATATCCTTCTTTTTTCTGCTACAGTTTGTAAAAGTGTTGCCCCACATTCTTGATGATGTAAGAGGGCATCAGTTACTTTTAGATAAAGTAGAATAGAAGTGCTACAACAAACACTCCCGCACTACATTATCTGAGATCAAGAGAACAAGTAAAAAACAGTTAAATACAAGTGACTTCATATTACATAGAAATGTATGCATTATTATTTTTCAAATTTGTATTTTGTACAATTCAGGAACGTGCTGTCGTAGTGCTTAGAGGTTGCAGACTGTTCCACTAACAAATCACATACTCACTAAAGAATATATAGGATGGTACTCTTATAATATATAGTACATGTCCTATATTTTCTTTAGGGAGAAGGTGAATAGGAACCGCAAATAAGAATAGAAATTAGAAAATAACATTTAGAAATGTAGGGTTTATTAAATATTTAAAGTAACAAAGTATGCATGATAGCTATATTTTTTTGTTCTGCTGTTTTGTAAAATATGTTTCTTGAAAAAAATATCTGATCAAGTACTTTTTAATATTTGAAAGTTATATTACAGATGGCGCTGAAAAATGTCCCATTCCTCTTCTGTAGCAATAGGACAATCTATTATAATTTAACGAGTGATACCATTGTTACAGTAAAAAGAAAAGGAAAATAAAGTAATGTATTTAACAGAACATCCATAATGAAATACTTTCGAGGGGTAATTATTTACTGAACTTCTTTTCTACGGGAGATGAAAAAGTTTGATCTTCGTCGCGAATGATCATAAACTTCTCTGAGATCACGACGATGAGAATAATAATATGTATATATTTTCACAGCACATGACCACAAGGGGAAAATAGACTGAAAACCGCAAAACGGGAACGTTGCTTACTTATCGTTACTCTTTGTGACGACGGATCGTGAACTTCACTAAGAACACCAAGACTGTTATTGTTATAATATACATATTAACAGTATGTGATCTCTAGGGGAAAACCCAATAACAAGTGGAAGATGGTGACGTTGATTGTAAATGTTTAGTGTTTGCGCCGATGGGTCACCAACACCTCTCGAGCGAAGTACAGTGTCAATATTATAATGTAAAAAGTCACAATATATAAGCTGAAAGGAGCCAGAAAAGGAGCAATGTTTTTTGTAATCTATCTGTTTCTAAAAACAAGCTGCTGACGTTACAGAGAAAAAGCGAAAAACATGCAATAACATTTTTTTCTAGAAATAAATGTTTAAATATTGACAAATAGCCACAAATTATAACTAAGTACTATGCCTATGCCATATTGAAACAAATTACAACTCCGGAATATGTTTGTTGACGCAAAAAGAGAATCCGATGGTAGAAAATGGAACCTGCAACACAGATTGGCGACTCATAAATAACTCGCGAAAACGAAACTAATTGCACAGTAGGTGTGGTTTATATAGTTTTTGGTTTGTTAGTAGTCTACTGAAGGAAGATGTGGCTCTGTCTATTTAGATGCCACGTTTTGCAGTTTACACGTGCTCACGTTTTAACTGATTTACTTCTGCACGTGTTGGGAAAAGTTACAAACTGTGAAGCTGTAAAGGTTTTGATTTCTATAGTAACACATATAAGGTATTATTATCTACATACGTTGAAGAGTTTAAAAAGTGTTACTCGGTAAACTGTGTTCTTTGCATTTTCATGATTAAAAACATCTAAATAGAAGACATAATAAAAAAAAATATCGTTATCGTTAGAAGAAAAAAAAAGGATTAATATTTGTTATTATTATGCTTCTTAATTTAAAAAATGCTAGCATTTGTAAATCGTAAACCTACCCTCAGAAAGGTGTGCTGGCGCTTGGTGCGTTGGGAAGATTAAGCAAGATATTACTTACAGTGGGATAGTGGTGTCATTGCTGATTCAGTATTGTACTGGGCTATTCAGCAGAATGTCCTTATCTATGCACTGTGCTAAAAATGAAGCTCTTATAAATTTAGTCAGGCCCTCTCTTTGCAGAACTGTAATCATCCAGTCAGTACCCAAGTAATCATGGAGCAAAGTAGGCCTTAGGACATGGACTTTTTTAAACCCCTATAGACTATGTATGCAGTCTTCTATGCACCGGCAAACATATGTTTTATACCTTCAATTCCCCAGTACCTAACTACTCATGCATTAAAACAGGCTTTAGGCCAAGGAATGCTTCAAACCTCTATACACTATGCATGCAGTCTTTCATGCACCTGCAAACTTGTCTTTTATACCTTCAATTTCCCAGTCTGTATCTTTACACTTCGAGAAAACACTCTGTTATTACTGATTCAGTATTGTACTGAGCCATTCAGCAGAATGTCCGTATGTATGCACTGTGCTAAAACTGAAGCTCTTAAAAATTTAGTCATGCACTCTTCTTGCAGAACTGTAATCATCCAGTCAGTCCCCAAGTAATTATGAAGCAAAGTAGGCCTTAGGCCATGGACTGCTTTAAACTCCTATAGACTATGCTTGCAGTCTTCTGTGCAGCTGCAAACTTGCCTTTTATACTTTCAATTCCCCAGTCTGTATTGTTACACTTTCACTAAACACTATCACACTATTGTTGCAGTATTATAGTGAGCCATTCAGCAGAAAGTCCTTATCTATGCACTGTGCTAAAAATGAAGCTCTTATAAATTTAGTCAGGCACTCTCCTTGCAAAACTGTAATCATCCAGTCCGTACCCAAGTAATCATGGAGCAAAGTAGGACTTAGGCCATGGACTGTTTTAAACCCCTATAGACTATGCTTGCAATCTTCTATGCACCTGCAAACTTGCCTTTTACACCTTTAATTCCCCAGTCTGTATTGTTACACTTTCACTAAACACTATCACACTACTGTTTCAGTATTGTAGTGAACCATACAGCAGTATGTGCTTATCTATACACTGTTCTAAAAGTGAAGTAGTTATACATTCAGCTTGACACTCTGCTTGCAGAACTGTTATCATTCAGTCAGTACCCAGGTTTTCACGCAGTAAAGTAGGCCTTAGAATATGGACTGCTTCAAACTCCTATTTACTATGCATGTACTCTTCTATGCACCTGAAAACTTGTCTTTTAAACCTTTAATTACCCAGTCTCTATCCTTACACTCCCTCCAAACACTCTGCCACTACTGTTTCAATATTGTAGTGAGCCATATAGAAATATGTGCTTATCTATACACTGTACAAAAAGTGAAGCAGTTATACATTCAGCTCGACACTCTCCTTGGAGAATTGTAATCATTCAGCCACTACCCAAGTAGTCATGCAGCAAAGTAGGCATAAGGGCATGGACTGCTTCAAATACATATAGATAATAAATGCACTTTTCTATGCACCTGTAAACTTGGCTTTTAAACTTTCAATTGCCCAGTCTGTATCCTTACACTTCCTCCAAACTGCTATTTTAGTATTGTAGTGAGCCATACAGCAGTATGTGCTTATCTATACACTGTTTTAGTAGACCTTAGGGCATGGACTGCTTCAAATCTCTATAGACTATGCATGCACTCTTCTATGCACCTCCAAACTTGCCTTTTAAACCTTCAATTGCCCAGTCTGTATCCTTACAGTTCCACTAAACACTTTCACACTTCTGTTTCAGTATTGTAGTGAGCCATACAGCACTATGTGCTTATCTATACACTGTTCTAAAAGCGAATCTGCTATACATTCAGCCAGACACTCTCCTTGGAGAATTGTAATCATTCAGCCAGTCCCCAAGTACTCATGGAGCAAAGTGGGCCTTCGGGCTTGGTCTGCTTCAAACCCCTATAGACTATGCATGCACTGTTCTATGCACCAGAAAAGTTGTCTTTTATACCTTCAATTCCCCAGTCTGTATCCTTACACTTCCAGCAAATACTCTGTGATTGCTGATGCAGTATTGTACTGAGCCATTCAGCAGAATGTCCTTATCTATGCACTGTGCTAAAAATGAAGCTCTTATAAATTCAGTCATGCATTCTTGTTGTAAAACTGTAATCATCCAGTCAGTACCCAAGTAATTATGGAACAAAGTAGGCCTTAGGCCATGGACTACTTTAAACTCCTATAGACTGTGCTTGCAGACTTCTATGGACCTGCAAACTTGCCTTTTATATGTTCAATTCCCAAGTCTCTATCCTTACACTTCCACCAAACACTCTGTCACTCCTGGTATAGTTTTGTAGTGACTCATTGATCAGTGTGTAGTAATCCATTCACTACATTAAAACACTAATGGGCAGATGTACAATAACTGGCACATCCCCAGGGATATGCCAGTTATTGTGCACTGTGACATCACCACCATGGATGCGCCTTATTTACAATATGGTGCACTACGGGGCAAAAACAGCACAGATATGTGATGTATCTGTGCCCTGAAGTCAGCGCATTGCTTGAGTTGTGTTGCAAGCGCAACGCATCTCCAGCAATGCTCGGGGGGCTCTATGCTCAGAATGCTGAGTCAATCCTTACACCTGCTTCAAGCAAGTGCAGGGTTTTGACGCAACCTGAGCTCATAAGTGGCAAAGCGAAATCTTGTAGATTTCACCAGCCACTTTTAGGAGGTGTTCCTGCGCCGGAACGCCCCCCATCCCCCCGTGTAGGAATGTCTCCTTCTGGTACAGGAAATTACAATGTGACGCACCTCCCACATGCATCATATTGTAAATACCACACACCATGACGCATCTTTTGCACCACTGCTGCATCAGAAAAGTGATGCAATAGCAGTGTAAAAGAGGCAGAAGGAGGTTGTAAAGCTTCCCCTAACACTTACAAATTCACCCAGGCAGGTTCACCAGCAGTGTAAAGGGAAGCAAAGACTTGTAACATATTTATGCACATATGTGACATTGAAGTGCTTTGAAAGTACTACAGTCTACTATAAGTAAACACCTTATAGATTTATGCTGTACCACTTCCTTATAGTTCTGCACTTTCACATTTACCATACACTACTAATGTATTCATTCATTCATTTATGCACTACACATTCAATCAGACAAAGTTTTACACACTATTATAGAAATATATCTCTTTTTGACCAGTGAAGGTAGTTCTGACAAGAACTGTTTTTTTTGTCTTTTTAGTTTTGTATTTTTTTGTATTTTTTTAACAAGTTTTTTTTTAAACAATGAAACTGGAACCCAAAAAACTGTGGAACAGCAAGAAAACAGTAAAAAAAAAAATTATTGCCGTGGACAATGGTGCTCCCGTTTTCGGCGTACAATGAGGTCAATAGATTGTTCCCCATAGCATAATAATTCATCACAAAATTTGCAACGAATAGTCAGATCTGCAAAATCTGGTTGTATGTTTGCATGTGGACTGCTCGGCGAAGGTGGTGGTGCTCTTGATGTGCTAGGAACAGCAGCTTGACGCTCCTCCTGCAACCTTTGTGTTGCAACACTGGCGTAGTTGTTTGGGTGCAGATTCTTCATATGGCGCACCATGCTTGCCGTCCCGAATGATTATTTTTTGTTGGGGTCACCCCTAGAGAGAGTAACCTCACAAATTTTACAGGTTACTTTGGGAGCGTTGACCTTTTTTCCCCTTCAGGAAATGTAAACAATTTCCAAATAACAGCTTCCTTCCTCTTCTTCTGAGGCTGCTCAGGTAGATATTCTTCATTAGAGGAATGTTGAGAAGAAGAGTCAACAAATTGAGCCATGGTGATTTTGTTTTCTAAATGACTGAAGCTCCACAGAAGAGATGCTTCTCCTGAGAAACTCAAAGAAGAATGATTAAAATGGGAGGGGTCTTTGAACAGTTGGAATAGGAAGTGTTATGAACCAATAAAATCTGTTCTTTGAAAGTCACATGGCTTTGCATACGCTTACGGGGCGCTTACGGTGATCTTACGGTGCGAGTACGAACGACGTACCAACACGATTTGGGTAATTGCTTTTAAAAGTAATATACACTTATTGAAAGTTAAAAAAAACGATTTTCATGATTAAACCAGATAATGTCTACCCTTAAAATGTACATTAAATACATAGATATATCATTTTAAACATTATAAAACTTTCGTGGGGTACGCATACGGGGCACCGTACAACAATACATGACATCATGCGGAAGCCCCGATGTGCCGCATAACGTCAAAACGTATTTTTGACGTGTGCGCGGGTACGCGCAGAGTACGATTAGCTATACAAAGGACGGTGCGAACAACGTATGCGTACCGTACGATTATCCCCCAAAAAAATTGAAAAGGGAAATGTGTAGAATTTAATTTTAATATATTGAAAAAACTAATTAATTAAAAAAAATTTTTTGAAAATTGTGTTATTATTTTACATTAAGAATATGGAATATACCTTAAATAATAAAATAACTATAAATAATTATAATAGAAATGTAGGAAATTAGTATAAAAAGAAAGAAATATAATAACTAATATATTTTAAAATGATCATTTAAAAAACCTTTGAAATTCACTGAAAAAACGATAGGTTTCAGCGATGTTATATTTAGGAATTAGCATTTAACAAACCTTAGAAATTCACTGAAAAACCATAGGTTTCACACACGGTATAGTTAGCCGGACATTTCACTCATACAGAACAATTGAGATTCCCCCTTTATAGTTAGTTCAGCTAACTATAACTCGCACGCCCGCAATGCACTGCTGATGACGTCACATATTACATCACTCATGATATGGTCAGTGACATCAGTCATGACATCAATGATGACATCTCAAATGACATCACTGATGACATCATCCTTGTGAAAGAGTGGCAGACCTCCACTCACCCTAATATAACCTTTGATACACACATTGAAAAATAGAAACTAACATTTTCAAAACAATGGAGATACCAATACCAGTTAGAACAACCTATTCAGTAATTCCAAAATCTACATACACATCCACTCATTCACCAACAGTTCTATATAGCCACTCATACATGTACTGACTCATCATATGTACTCATACACCTATACATCCTGTTACACACCTACACTCATACATAGAATTACACACATACTCACACATGCAAATAAACTATCAAACATCCATTTACTTGCGTATACAGCTATACACACACCACTAAATGTACGTCTACAGAAACATACACATACTTACTCTCTTAAACAATCACTTATAGAAAGACATACTTATTTATACAGGAACTCTTCCAATCTCTCACTCTCACATATACTCACTTATATACATCAATACTCACATATACATATACTAGTTTATAACCTATGCACGTACTCATAAAGACACTATTGAGACAGTCATTCACTCACTAACACACCCATACACACACTCATCCACCCAAACAGTCCTGCACACATGCTGTCTTCAAAACACATACAAGCAGTGAGTCACTCATTCATGCATCTATGCGTTAAGTAATATCCCCCACCGAACCATACAGACACTCATACTGATACTCAAAAAAACAACTAATAACCCATTTACACACTCATGTAGCTACTCACCAACCGATGCAGCCACTTATACACAAAGTGAGACAACGATACAGATATTTAAATATTTAAACATTACTCGCTAATGCATGTATTGACTAAGATACACTTAATAAGTCGGTTATACAATCAATTTTACAAAAAAAACATCCATTTAGACACTTATTTACCCATTTAATCTTCCATCGACCTTTAGATATACATATATAAAAAATATTTATTTTTCAGAAAGACACACATTCACTGGATGATGGCATCTGTGATGTCATCAGTGATGTCATTTGAGATGTCATCAGTGATATCATGAGTGATGTCACTGAACATGTCATGAGTGATGTAATATGTGACGTCATCAGCAGTGCATTGCGGGCGCGCGAGTTATAGTTAGCTGAACTAACTATATGAGTGAAATGTCCAGCTAAGTATAACATTTGTGAAACCTATGGTTTTTTCAGTGAATTTCTAAGGTTTTTTAAATGCTAATTCCTAACTATAACATGACTGAAACCTATGGTTATTTCAGAGTATATATATATATATATATATATATATATATATATATATATATATCAAAGCTCGAAGGTGTCCACCTTTGAGTAGCACGCAAACAGCAGCTTGGTTTATGTATAGGTGAGGACGGGGATCCACTCGTAGACGCCGCTCCGTACGGGATCTGCCCGACGCGTTTCGAAGCTCCATATGCTTCTCTTCAGGGGCTTTAACGGAAGCGGTGTGCGCAACCTCCCATCGGTGGGTGTGTTATATATAAAATGGGGAAGTGGGTCGGCGGTTGCGCACACCGCAATTAATTATTAATCAGTGGTTCCATTTTTGGCTATTTGGCTTACTTTTCAGAACCTAGTCTAGTGCACTGAGTGTGCCCAGGGCGTGTAAATCCAAATGCTGCTGGTGGGCCTGCAGCACTGGTTGCACCACCCACAGAAGCAGCCTTGTAAAATGTGTCTAAGGTCTGCCATTGCAGAGCTTGCGTGCAGTCTGGTACTGTCATGCTGACTGGGCAAGTGCATCCACTTGCCATTCCCTAAACCTTCCCTTTTCATCATATCAGGCACCCCTATGGTAGGCCCAAGGTCAGGGTGCATTGTAAGTATACGGTAAGACAAGCCCTGATGTATGTGGCATGTCCTAATAGTGAATTACAGCCATTTTCGTTTTTCACTATTGCAAGGCTAACTGTTCTCCATAGGCCAGAATGAGCTGTTAGATTATTACATGTTTATAATCCTAACTGTCTCAGAGAACATGGTAGAAATTCAAGTTTAGTATGCCTGGACTCAGAATAATTAAATACATCTTTTAGTGAAGTTGATTTTACTATTCTGTGTTTGCAAATACCACTTTTAGAAAGTAGGTATTTGCTTGTCTAACCATTCAAACCTGCCTCTGCTAGGTTGTGTATTCCTTTGTGTGGTTTTGTGAGTGACAGGGCTCGGGGATTCCAAGAGACAGGCTGAGTCACCCAGTGGTGAACACAGAGATCTGCATCTAGATGGGAGGGAGGAGTTGCACCTGAACCTTGAATGGGGCTGTGCCTGCCTTCCACAATGCTGGCTCCACCTCCTGGGGAGCGGCTGATGTCTCTGCCCTGCACACTGAAAGAAGAGAAGGAGTCCTGTAAACAAAGTGCTCCAGGACTGTGAAAGGAAAGGAGAAGTCTGGAAAACAGAGTGCTTCAGAACTGGTTCGGACTGGGCAAAGGCCCGTCTCCCCTCAGAGAACAAAGGATTTGGGGGTTAAAAATTGGGACCCTGATCCCGGGAAATAAGATCACTTTTGGACTACAAGAAGAAACCTTTTGAGGAGAGGAACCTGACGAAACTGAGGAGAGACTATTCCCAAGCTGAAGTGCTGCTTGGGAGATTGGCCTACAGTGGTTGCCTTACTGCCAATGGAAGGAGAAAGGAACTTTGTGTACTTTGCTTTCAACGTGTGAAGGATCTCCAAGGGCTTGGAAAGGAGCTTGCCTCCTGCTGAAGTCTCAGGGACAACAGCCTGCAATCCCCAGCTCCCAAGAGTACTTTTGGAAGTGCTTGCAGCTGTTTTGGACCTTCTGAGGAACTGCGTGTCGCAAGGAGCAGGAAGCACGACTCAACGAGAAGAAGCGTGTCGCCGTCACTTGGCCTGCCATCGCAACTCCGAAGGAGGGTGTCGCCGCTGGAACTGTTGCACTGCACCACATCGCAGAGAAGCATCTGGAAGATCTTCACGTCTTTATTTCTTTGTATCTGAACTTTGCCGCATTCCCATTGCTGCGACATTGCTTGTCGTGGAAGCGCAACGCAACCTAAGGTACATTGACGTAAAGTGTCGTATTTAAAAACGGAATTGAACTAAGCTTAAATCTACCATCTTAAAGTAATAGTATTGTGTATTTTTGTTGCTTATGGTCTTGTGGTAACTCTATATAAAGTCTACTTATTTTTGATATAAAACCTTGTGTGGTGTCCATCTGTGGTGTTGTCACTGGTTTACTGTATGTGGTCACAAATGCTTAACATACAAACGTCTATGAGATAAGCCTGACTGCTTGTGCCAAGCTACCAAGGGGGCTAGCAGGGGTTATTTTAGGAGTGTAATACTCTTATCCTGACTAGAGGGGAGGGTCCCTATTTGTCACAAGTACCTACCTGTGCCAACTAGAGACCACCAAATCTAACAATATATATATCCTCCCAACTGTGCCCTGCATTTAAGGACGCAAATCCAACAAATCGGTGATTTATTCAACCATTTATTTCATAGAAATAGGCATCTTAACCGAGTATTTCAGTCCTCCTTCCCTACGCATTTCAGAGCATTTAAGTCGGCTTGTAATGTGAAACAGGACTCCTAATATGAGACCCACAGAAGGGTTTTTCACTCGTTCGGGAAATATTTTGTATTTACACACAACCCACTGGAGGGAACAGAAATTATAATACAAATGTAGGAAATTAGTATAAAAAGAAAGAAATATAATAATTAATATATAAAAAAATTATCACTTAAAAAACCTTTGACATTCACTGAAAAAACTATAGGTTTCAGCCATGTTATAGTTAGGAATTAGCATTTAAAAAACGTAGAAATTCACTGAAAAAATCATAGGTTTCACACATGTTATAGTTAGCTTGACATTTCACTCATACAAAACCATTGAAATTCCCCCGTTATAGTTAGTTCAGCTAACTATAACTCGCGCGCCCACAATGCACTGCTGATGACGTCACATATTACATCACTCATGACATGGTTGCAGAGAGGTGTAAAATTGCAAACTGCTTTGGTTTTTGAAAGAGAGAGCAGGAAACCTGCTCTTTCTTTCAAAAACCAAAGCGGACTGCTTTTCTGCATGGGGAGCAGCATGTTAGCTGCTCCCCATGCAGAAAAGCAATGCCGGCGTCCGCAGGATGCGGGGAGCCGGCAGGGACCGTGGGGGGCTTGGGGACCCCCCCACAGTCCCCAACGGAGAGGGCTAGGCCCCGGGGATGGCGTGCCTGGGGCCAGAAGTGGCCGGGAGGGGGGCCTGTTGGAGAGGTTTAATGAGGCCACACCCCTTTTTGCACCTCTCTGCAACGCAGCCCCCTGGCACATACTGGAGTTTCCTGGTGGGCTAGTTGGCCCCCAGGGACCCCCAGTATGCAAGGGGACTTAATCCCCCAACTTAGAACACGCTACGGGGCACGTTTGCACAGTGGTGAATGTAGGGGGCGGGGCTTGAGGTGATATGTGTGCAAACATGCCCCGCGGCGCATTTTAAGTTGGGGAATTAATTCCTCTTCAATCCAGAGGTCCCCTTGGGGCCAACTAGCCCAACAGGTACCTCTAGTAAGTGCCACGGAGCTGCGTTGCAGAGTGTTGTAAAAAGGGGGCATGGCCTCTGACACCTCTCTGCAACGCAGCTCCCTGGCGCATACTGGAGGTACCTGGTGGGCTAGTTGGCCCACAGGGGACCTCAGGATTGAAGAGGAATTAATTCTCTAACTTAAAACGCGCCACAGGGCGTGTTTGCACACATGTCACCTCAGGCCCCGCCCCCTTCCTTCACTATTGAGCAAAGTATTCCTCTAAAATCAGCTGAACTACGAATTCGATTTACTCACCTGTTATCACGAGAGACGTCAGTGCTGCATCTTTGAGCCCAGTACGGACCCTGAAAAGTAAATCTAAGTATACTTACCAGTAACATGTATTTCCTTCCATAGGAATCTATTGTGTGGTTTTCACCAGAAAAGTTTCTAAGTGTCTATTTTTGAAACCTACAAATATTCCTCTAAAATCAGCCGAACTACGAATTCCGATTTACTCACCTGTTATCAGTGCTGCATCTTTCAGCCCACTACTGATCCTCAAAAGTAATTCTAACCATACTTACAGTAACTTGAATTTCCTTCCATAGGCTAACATTGACTGGTTTCACTTGGAAATTTTTCCAAGTGTGGATTTTTGGAACTTTAAAAAATTCCTCTAAAATCAGCCGAACTACGAATTCCAATTTACTCACCTGGTATCAGGAGAGACCTCAGTGCTGCATCTTTCAGCCCAGTACTGATCCTGAAAATTAGTTTTAACCGTACTTACCAGTAACTTGAATTTCCTTCCATAGGATATCATTGCCTGCTATATAAAATATATATAAATTATAAAAAATATAAAATAAAAAAAATTACAATTTCAATCTTTTTTAAAACATTTTTTTCAATTTATATTAAAAATATGCAATGTAATGTAAAAAATAAAATATCTACAAATAAATACTTTAAAACAATGTAGGAAATCAGTATAAAAAATATAACAATTAATACATTTAAAAATTATCATTTACAAAACCTTTGAAATTCACTGAAAAAACCATAGGTTTCAGCCACGTTGTAGTTAGGAATTAGCATTTAAAAACCTTAGAAATTCACTGAAATAACCATAGGTTTCACACATGTTATAGTTAGCTGGACATTTCACTCATACAAAACCATTGAAATTCCCCTGTTACAGTTAGTTCAGCTAACTATAACTCGCACGCCCGCAATCCACAGCTGATGACATCACATATTACATCACTCATGACATGGGGGTCCCTGGGGGCCAACTAGCCTACCAGGTACCTCCAGTATGCGCCAGGGGGCTGCGTTGCAAGGGCAGGGTGTTCCTAACCAACGTGCACTGCAACCCTGATTAAAGATTGGAAAGCACTACTCACCCGTTGTTTGGCTCCTTTGTTTGAGGTGAACTTTGCGATTGGAATGAGCAACGGCTTTGCCTGGCTGTGAAGGAGTCCTGCTGCATACTTGCTGACCTGGGTGACGCCATCTGGTCTCATCACTACGGGACGGGAGCTATTTATCAGGGCAACAAGATGTGTGCGCCAAGTAAGGAGGACGCTGAGCAACCCACTGGGGTTTAATGTTTGTTTTATCGGACTGACTTCAAGACGGCTCACGGAAGCAAAACATGGGTAGCACTGCAAGTACCAGGAGGCTGTGCATGCGGTTACGCCCACTGAGGCGGGGTACTTATGGACAATCAGGTGCACCATTCGTCTATTGATGTCACGATTAACTTGCCTGTGAAAAAGGGAAGAGTCCAGAAACGCGTCAGCTGTGGATATTGACTGCCTGTGTTTCTAACCAATGTGCGCTGCTGCCCTGATTAAAGATTGGAAAGCACTACTCACCAGTTGTTTGGCTCCTTCGTTTGAGGTGAACATTGCGTTCGGAATTTATATATATATCTATATCTATCTCTCTCTCTCTCTCTCTATATATATATATATATGTATATATATATATATATATATATATATATATATACACACACACACAAATCTCTTGTTTCTCAAAATAGACGGAGGTGCAAGCATTGACATGTTTCAGCTTCCTCTTGCCCTGCGAATGACAGAATTTTATGTTTGCTTGTGCACAGATGATGTGAAAGTAAAATGATGAGAAAGGAATTACTGGAAATCAATCAAAATTAAATTGGTCAATGATATGAATGAGCATATAAATGAATGACTGAACAGACTTGTATGGTCTAACTCTACAAACTGAATTGCTTAAGAGGACTTCTTTATTAATTGAATTTCAGAAATGGTGATTTCTTATTTTGCTTCTGCGTGGTCTTCATGGATAGTGGTACTCGATGGAGGGTGTGAGGGGTGGGCAGTGAGTACTAAAGCATGTGGAAGGACCCACACACCATGACCTATCTTTTCTGTGGTGCCTAATCCGGAAGCACTTAAGAGGAAAGCTACAGTGGTCATAGTGGGTTGACTGTGAGAATGTTTACCTACAGAAACATGCTCTGCCATAGATAAGGTATCCTAAACATTGGTTACAAAATTACCATCAAAGTGAAGTTAATAATATAAAATACACACCCAACGGGAAGATATTTTTCTAGCACATGTTTAAGTCACAGATTTTATATGAGAAGATATTCTTACAGGGCTTTGTAGTGCAACACCTTAATGGTGGCAGTTACAGAGGCAGATACGCTTGGATTAAAATGTTTGTTCATTAAATATTCGAATTTTTCATAAATGAAACATGTTAATTACTCATGGCATATGATGCTTTGCTTTTGTTTTGTGCTACATGCAGCTGCACCATTTTTGCTGTGAGGGATTCTGTCATCCATCCCAGCAGAAAGGCTTTCTTCGCAGTGTGATGCAAACTGCCTGACTCATTTATAATAATAGATGGGCCCTTTCTTGCGCCTCACTATGAACATTAGTGAAAGACTGGACCGAGGTCTGAATGGGACAGCACACCTCTCCCAGCATTCGGGTTTGTAATGTGACACCATTTCGATTGCCCCCTGTAATGGCACTTTGTGAATTAGACATTGGGGAGAGAATGCATGAGTATCTGTGGAAGCTGTATAGTCTTCCCAGTGTTGGTAGACTGCAAACGCAGAATGCCAATTGTTAGCTATTGACTTACACCTTGCGAATAGTTGCTGCCTGCTCTCTCCATTTGGTACCATATCTTGATTTTAGACTGCATTAGAGGTTTCAAAGCATTTGTGCATTCCATAGTGAGTCCTAAGGGGGAGGAAACCCCTTGAAAGGATGTGGCATTACAACCAGAGCTGCCGGCAGTGTGACTGGGGAACTGGGGGGCATATTTTACAAGCCCCTAATGCCACAGGAGCGTCACTTTTTCTGATAATCCGGTGACGTTGATCAATACCCCATGTTTAAAAGGTGGCATTAAGTCACTTAATATGGCCTAACCTCACATTGTAAATATGCCCCTTTCCGCAGCAGTCTGCTGCGCTAAAGGGGCAGGGAATTGGTGTTGTAGTGGGCTTTCCACCGCATCACCCATTGCTTTTTGACACTGTCCCATTCTTACAAGAATGGGGCAGCGCCAAAAACTGAGGTCAAGTCTCTGCGTAAGCTCAACATCCTGTGATTCTGGGCAAATCACTTAATCACCCCATGCCCACAAAAAAATGCTTCCTTGTGCAATGTAGCAGAGCATGTAAAGAGCTCAGGTACCTTCAAGTCGAACTTGCGCTATATAAAAAAATGCAAAAAAAGCACTCAATTACCTCTCATTTAAATTTTCACGGTTTCACAACATGCTTATCATGATAATCAAGGGTCGTTATGAATTGTAAGGCCCTTTTGTGCATTACAAATTGGGACTTTCCATTGGGGAAGCTATTTGAGCTGGTTTTGGTAATTCAAGGACTTGTGTGCATTGTGCCCTGATACAATACATTAGGGGTCTGCAATCTTTTTAGTAAAAAAAGCTACTTAAACAATCCAGAGCTACTGGTACTATTAGAGTTGTAATAGTGACCATGCTAGACAAGATTACAGTAGTGGCCACATATGTAAGGCTTCTAGCAGTGATCAGATTGGTGCACCAGACAGAGTTGCCAGCATTAATGTAAAAAAATATATATTTTTTTCAGTGTGATTATATTTGTGATAAGTCTTCCCCTGTGCCTGATTATTTTAATATTCAAATATGAACTTTGAATATATTTTTAAAAAAATAAGCCATTTTTTTGCAGACACCAACCAAATAGTTTAGACATACACACAATTTCGTCTTGAATACATATTCTCAATTTTGATATACATTTATCAATTTAACAAAGAAAGAGCTAGTAAATTCGTAGGCTGGGCTACACAAAGGAGAGCTAATCACAGGTAGCTGGAGAGCTGCCAGGAGCTCACGAGCTACTCATTGGAGAAGCTTGTTCAAAGTGAAGTCATTGTGTGGTAATAATGAAACAAATACACACACATAATCGTTACCATTTGTGGCTCTCTGACTAAATATCAAAGAAGAGATGAGATTTCCCCATACGCCTGCTGACTGGAATAACAGGAAGAATATTCCAAAGTAGAGGTTCACAACATGTGTCTTGTCTTTGCCTTTTTTCTCTGCATATCTGATGCCACTTGTTGTCAGATATGTGCATTTTGAAGTCCACAGAGGGCCTCCTGCAAACCCCAGGATTACAGAAGTCGGCATCAAAGTGTACCTGAAAAGAAACGCAGTAAATTATGGATACATATTTTTCAGGAAAAAATTAGAATAAGAAAGACCACCCACAACCCATTTTTTTTTCAGTGACGGATTATTTTTATGCAATCGGTTTGTGTATTAACTTGTCTGTCTGTGGCTCTCCAGACACTTTACATATGGTATATGGCAAACTGATGCAGTTTATACCTAATATACAGTACTCTCTTCCTTATCGCACACACTGCCATGCTAGAAGGTAGGAAATGGAAGCAAGGGTCAGTTACTTTGCAGGGCTCTAAGTACACAGCTTGGGTTTGCATCAGTGTTCTACCACACTGAGACCACCAGACGCAGACTGGGGCCAGCATTTTCAGATACAAAAAAGCACTGCCTCTGGGATTTGTTATAACCTGGGGCGTTGAGTAGAAGAAAGCACCGACCAAAAACAGAGAATAAGTGTTTACCTGATATTTCAAGTTTCAGGTGTCGCCAATACCCCCAGTGGGTCAGGAGCTAACAATGCCGATGCACCAGGTATTCCGTCAGTTTCTGCGCAGACAGCCTCATCCCATTAGGTGTGATAGCGCCTACTCTTTGCCTTGCACGGATGTCTTCATGGAGAGCCCATTCCCTCCAGGCACGCAGAATGCAGCACACAAGAGGAAGTAACAAGGAGAAGTTAAGGTCTTTCTCCTTGTTACACCTCTGTCAATTAGGCCCACTAGTTTACCACAAAACAAGGTTTAGAAGTGTTTGTAAATCTGGGTTTGCATCAAAATACATGGGTGGATGCACGAGAATGCCCATGCTCCAAGAATGTATTGCCTACCCCATCCAAAGTAACGCAAGGCAGCATTATGAGCTGTGCTGCTTTACTTTGTATTTACTACACAACACAAAGCCACGCAAATCGACTTTGCATAGATGCCAGAAAGGATTTTGCATCTAGACTTCCCCATGAAAGTGGCACAACCCCAGTGCTTAATCTGAGCTGGAGCTTTCCGGTGCTGAGCACCGGCACTTAATTGGTTTCCGGTGCTCAGCACCAGCACCTAATTGTCAACACCACACTTAGGGCAGTCTGCCACAAGATTGCGCTGCTCATGTAATTTAGAGATGAGCAGTATAACAGTTGTTTAGGAAAACAATATACATTGAAAAATTACTAGGACAGGCCTCCCCAGCCATTCCTTTAGCATTGGGGACCTGGAATAATCTGAACTGTCACATTTAAATGTGAGAGAGATGGTTAGTAGTTGTTTTGGCAGCGATGGCAGGGTCGCTGGGTGGTGCAAGCTGCAGTGGCCTCCTAGTCAGAGCCCTGGCACTTAAATATTTTACAAATTAAGCACTGCACAGCCCTGACATATAGGATGCTAAGGCATTACTTTATATTGTACTGATATGTGCACAACTGTTTACAGAGTACCTACTCATTTTACACATCCAAGCTTAAGGAGGTGGCCAATCCGCTTCTACACACAATATTCACCTTGTACACTATTCTTTCACATTTTCAAAGAAAGAGCACAGTTGTGCTCTTTAAATGCACTGCCACACATTATGTACACATGTGCCAAGACAGACACCTTTGTGCTGTGGTGCAATATTGTCTGTGTTTTATTTAAGATAGTTTTTGTACGAGAAGGAGTCCCTTTGTGTAATACAACTATCAGTTAAGGCTAATTCCTTTGTGTATATGTTGTGCAGAGTATAGCAAACGTGAAGAGAGAAAAAAGAGAAATACATTTTTTTTGTTATGCTACCCTCAGAGGGTGCAGTAGTTTGCCACAAATCTATGTTTACGAGTTATTGTAAATATGGACTGGCATCAAACTCCATGGATAACTCTATTTGTGTGGCCATAAAGACCCATGGAACACCATCTTTATCCAAAACAATTCAAAGAAGTGCATTGCATTGCATTGTATAACTGTCTGTTGATTATAAACAAACAGAAAGAGTACTTTCTGTTAAATTATAAATAGAAATATCTTTTATATCAGGTATGCTTTTCATAAGCCTGAAACAAAATGTTTACAATTGTAAAATAAATCTATTAATATATCTGCTTGAGTTTATTTTCAGCACATAACAATCGAATTTTATTATTAAGAACAGACTTCTGTAGCAGACTATAATTATACAGAAACATAAAAACACATCTATTTGGAAACCACAATAGATGGCTCTTAAAAGAACCATTTATTAAAAAACGTTTTTCTTTTGGTAAATTTGTTGTAATTGTTGTAAAAAAGCGAGTCGTTACCCAAACTGGAAAAAAGAGCATCAAAACTTGAAAGTTGTAAAAAAGAAAATTGTGTGTGAGACATTTGTGCTCCCTCACAAGTGTATTCCATGCAGAGGTCAACTGTTCCCCAAGTACCACAATGGTTTTACACATCCTACAATAGATCACTATCTTCATATGTTCAGAGATGATCTCTTGTCCCTGCTCCAAAACATCTGTTGGGGCAGCGTCCCTAGCAGAATCACTTTGCGCTGATATGCTGATTAGTGTTCACCAACTGGGACTCCCTCTGTGGTCGAGCCAGGTGCTGTGGTGAATGGCTCACATGTGTTTCCACATGCTGTGTTCCCAAGAGGGTATCTTTTCCCAGTTCTTCGGGAAGATTGATTGTGGCAGATGTTGCACCCCGCTATCTTCTCTGCCTTTGTTTGCCTCCTAATGAAATGTTGAAGCATTTCCATATCAGGGAGTCTTTTTAGGGGTGTGAAATCTTCCCCTCCTCCTCCGCCTGGACATCTCTCTCCTCTACAGCTGCGGCTGCCACTAGAGGTCGCTAGGGCGCCACCCGCCTCAATTTACAAGTTATCTGGAAAGTAATTGTCTCGTGAAATTACCATACACATACATTTTTTTTTTCATGTATTAAATAGGAGCTTTAAGCCTGTGCCGGGAGTTGCTCAGTGTCTGGCTGCATCTCACACTTATTGTGATGAGCGTCAGGCATCCAGTCACTTTTGAGAGGGACTCATGCTCTAGTGAGCATGATCCTTTAAAAAAAATCTTTAAGCCAGGCTAATGGCTGACCTAGCACCAGCCCTGGCCTCCAATTTTCAGGGGTCTGAAGAGACCTTTCATTCGTGACATGCAGCAGTGTCAAATTTACAAGCATTCCTGCCATCTATGGCATTCCCAGTACTGCCTGTCAATCATTTTCACAGGCTGCAAGCAACTCTCTTTCCGAACTCCTCACCTGTGACATGATGGGAAAGGGTGTTGCTTGTAGCTTGTGAAATATTGTGGGCATGTGATTCGAGGGCACAGAGTCATGAGACTCTGTGACCTCGTGTCACATGCATGCTGTAAACAGAAACACTGCACATGCTGTATCATGTACAGAGCATCGTATAGCACGTAATTGTATTTAGAGGCTGAGAGGGCACGCTTGGCACTCTCAAGCCTCCTCTCCCGGACAAGGCAGTAGCAGCACATCCTGTTGCGTGCCACCCTGCGTGTTGCAGAGCAGGATTTGCTAGGTAAGTAGGATGGGGGGGGGAGCGGATGGAGGCCTTTAATCAGGCCCGCCTGCATGCTTGTTTTGACTGTTTTTGAAAGAATAAAAACAAACTGGAGGCTGGCCCAGCACCTAAACTTGTATTTTAAAAGTGCTCCCTTTGTGTACTTTTATAATGCGGGGGAAATTCACTTTAGTACATCAGTTTATATCACTTTTTTGAGAGGCATTTATTAAAACTGTTAATATTATTGTGATATAAATTGATGTACTAAAGTGAAATGCTCCCACATGCTAGAAAAATACAAGAGACTACTTCAGTACTTGATGCACACTTCTTTATCTCACAGTTTTAAAAGTGCTCTAGTCTCTTGTATGCTTTTAATGTGGGAGCTCTACACTTTAGTACCTCAGTTTCGATCACTATATTGAGAGGCATTTATGAACAGTTTTAATAAATTCCTCTCAAAACAGTGATATAAATTGATTGTTTGAACTAGCCTTCTTGGCATGGTCTCCACCTAACATTTTGTCTTCTGACCTCCTGTTATTGCCGACTTCATTTATGCTGGCCTTTGTACTCTGGATCATTTACCATTACTAACCAGTGCTAACATGCATGTGCCCTCTCCTTAAAACATGGTAATATTTGCACTAAACTAATATATAATTATATCCTAATAGTGGGCCTGTAGCACTGATTATGCCACCCACCTAATTGGCTCTTTAAACATGTCTCAGGCCTGACATTGCAGAGCTGTGCTTGCATTTATAACCTTCCATGTCGACCTGGCAAAATTAACCTTTTTCCTAGCTCAAACCTTCATTTTTAATACATATATCACCCTTAAGGGAGACCCTTGACAGCCTCAAGGTCAGGGTGCAGTCTAATTAAAAAGTTGGACATGCTTAAGGTTTAATGTCCTGGTAGTGAAAAACCATTTAAATTTGTTTTTCACTACTGCAAGGCCTATCTCTTCCATAGGATAACATTGGAATCATATATTACATTTAATAAGCTGGAATTTCCAAATGGGAACAGGTACCCAGTTCATATATAGTGTTTTTGGAGTTGCAATCCTAACTTATGGTGAAGTCGAATTTTTGAATTGCAGTTTGAAAAAGTGTACATAAAAAGATCATCAGGCAAGACAACAATATAATTAGACATGATGCCCATTATAGCATATGACGAGGAAATCTGAAAAATTAAAAGGAGACATAACAAAGAGGTGACAAGCAGGGTGGGAGACAAGGCAATAGCATACATCCATGCAACCACACTAAATTGCATGACCATAAAAGAGTGGGAATACAAAGATAGGGCATGCAGAAGCGTAACCTCATATAATTACAAATAAGAGGGGAACTACAGTGCAAAAGAGGGAAAGGCTGCACAGACACAACTGCAGGAATGGATGGCCCAGGTGCACTGGAGCATAAACAGATAGGGTGCACATAGTAGTGTGTTGGTAGCTTTCAGTGGTCTCAGGTCGGAAGCGGGCTCTAAGGCAAGCAATATAATATCCCAGCCTGTGATCTGTGCATCCCTTCCCAAAGTCTACGCATCACAAAATCTTGTCTCTGGGCCCAACGCTGCAACTCTATTTGCCAGGCACAGATCGATGGGGTTACACTCGCTCTTCGATTCATCATGATGGAATGATTGGCCAATGCAAAAGCGAGAATGATTAGTTTTGTCCTGGCTCTATCAGTTTTTGGTTGGGGCATCCAACCCAAAAAGCAGGTTTGTTGGATGTTGATATGGCGACTTCTGGTCACCCGGGTAATGTAGTCACAGGCAGCAGTCCAGAAATGGCCCAGCATGAGACTTGCCACGTCATGTGGAAAACATATGCGAGGGCAGTCATGAGGGACTGACAGAAATATCCAGTGTAAACAAGATGGGGCTAAGTAAGTACGTCAAACATAATTAAATAGCAAAAACTTTAGTTTTGCTTAGCTGGAAATCCACAACATGTAATCAAGGATATTGGACCAGTCCTTATTAGTTAGATCCAATTGCAGGTTCTGTCGCCTACTCTGCTGTACAGCGGGAATAGTAAGACAAATTTCACTGTAGACATTAGTGACCCTATAATGTTCAGGGCTCCACGTCAGCAGCATCTGTATCGTGTGGTCAGTGTTCAGCTCAGAGTTGGAGTTACACCAGAGAGTGCACAAGTCATTGAGCAAGGCAGCGCGTTCAAAGAACTGGCCAGGAGGCAAAGCGTAAGTCTCTCAAAGCTCATCAAATGAATGGGTACCTTCGGAGTCAAAGAGTTTCCCCACTTAGTCTAAGTCAGCAAGTTGCCAGTGAACCTGATTCACTCAACCACCGAGCTCAGCGAGATCTGGCCATAGGAGAAGAGCCAGTGAGTGCGCTATTTTACAATGTCGATGCTGGAGATACCTGAACCAGCAGTACCTGACCACCCAAAGGAGCATTGGAACAACCATAGGCAAGGACCATGGCACATCTCTGAGTACTTCAGGTAGGGGTGTGCAAACCTCCATGGAATTCTGCAGAGTTAAATAAAAACTCTGTGATATTCTGCGACTTTCCACGGAATTCCACGAGTGGGCGGTATTCGGCATGTTGCGGTATTCGACACGTCGTACTGATATATAGTGCTGGGTGATTGTTCCGCACTGTAAAATCAGCACGAGTGGCACCATGTGGCGTGCCAGAGGGCACTGGTTCTTTCTGCCGCTCGAGTAGATTTTGTACTCGAGTGGCAGCTTTCTGATCACTAACGGTTGAGCCCTGACGTGACTGTCCACGTTGAGAAAACCTCAACAGGTGGCATTCTAGCGCCCAAAAATCACAATAGGGGACACAAAATCTCACGAAAAAACTCTGGCACGCGGTGGTTAGCAGAGATTTTTGGAACTCTGCATTACAAGCGTAACACAGAGTGGGCAAAACCCCATGAACTTTACCAGCGGAGTTTATCACCCACCCCTAGGCCGGTCGACCATGGACTAGCGATATTATGCATCCAAAGGAGGGGTCCAATGTGATCCAAGTAGTCAGCCATTATTCCTGTCTGGCTAATTTATATGCCACATAGTCAGGAGCAGCAAGGCCCTCTGATGCTAGTGGGAGGAACAATCCATACAGCATAATCTGATGCCTGCTAGATACCCAAATAGGTCAGAAAGACAAGTGTTAAGCTCCCTAAATGCCTTCTAATGGATCAACATGGGGACATTGGCAAAGAAATACAAGAGACAAGACAATACCACCATCTTGGACAATGTGATGGGGCACCTGGAGACAGCGGCTACATAACATCAAACATTCATTAGTTTCTATTGGCTTTGGTTATCTATGGTCAAATCCATTGGGGTTCCCTATTCCATCAAAAGGAACTTTGAAAAAGCTTTATTTAGTGAAAATATTTTCTGATGATGCCCGTAAAGCTGCTAATGCTACCCTGTGAGAGGTTTTTGACTTCAAATCATCCTGTGGATACGAACAGCTTCAGGATATCATTACAGTGCCATTGGATTGAAAACTGTATTTTTAGTGGGAACTCTACCTCTAAAATCCTTTCCTTGTAAGTGGGTGGCATCTAATTCCACGGTTTGTCTCATTTATGATGCCCCTAAGGAAACTGTTACTCATGCTTTCTTTGCCTGCCCTGCATATGCCCAAGCGCGTGATGTCAGGCTGTCTCCTCTTTATAGGCAGCTAGGCACCAGAAGTTATGGTTCTGCCCTTCCTATCCTCAGGTTCGACTGTCAACCCTTACATGCTTTTGCAATTGCTAAATTTCTGGGTGCTCTGTGGCGGGTTCAGCGAAAGGCCCCCTTTTTGCAAATGTACAATATTGCCTATAAGGTTTGTTCTAACTATTATATTTCATGTTTATTGTTTACATTGATGTGATTTACTTATAGGGCCTTTTGAGTATATTTTATATCTCATCATTTATCTGTTCCTGCATTTTATTGGCAACATTTTTGCTTTTTGTATTGTATATACATTTTAAATTGTATTTTTGTACGATTTTTTATGGCTTTGATAGCCGAAATAATGTTATACTAACTGACTGACAGAAGGAGGCGCTTCCAAAAAGTGGCAGAGGATCGTATCCCCGTCACGGCCCTCCCAAAATGATATTCCCAAATCTGCGTCCAGATCATGATACACCCAGAAACCTAAATATTTAAAGTTGTGAAGGGCTGCAGGCAGAGTGGTCAGCCTGCCTTCTTCCCGCAGAGCGGCATATGGGTCTAACAAACGAAAGATACAGGACTTCTGCACATTAACATGGAATCCAGAAAATGAACCAAAGTTGTGTAGGAGTTGCATAACTGGATCCAAAACAAAGGTAATGTCCTCAAGATATATAAGGATGTCGACCACATTAAGGGAGATGGGTTGAAAAAAGCTGCCTAATATTAGCTGACTATGCCCAAGTATGAATCTCAACTGATCTTGATGGAACAAAAGGGACAGCTGTGGAATAATAGGATTGGGTATTATTTTCCCAAGGATTCTGCAATCTAAGTTACAAGTGAACAATGGGTGATAGAAACTCCTATCCAGTGGGCCACCTCCATCTTTATTCATTATTTATTTTATTTGAAAAGTTTCATAAAGTGCGAACATGACCCTCACGGATATTAGAGCGCAGTACAAAGTGGCGAAAGCAAGAATAACACAACACAATGGAACAAATGAGGTAGTTAAATAATCACACTGTCAAACAAAGGGGGGAACAATCCCTGTCAAGGGGCAGGTCAGTCAGCCAGACTGGAGGGACCAGTACAGTTTCAGAAGGTTCATAGAATGAGATAACAAGTAAACAGAAAGCATAAAATTCAAACAAACGGTATAAAAGAAGTTTCAAATCCATATAGAAAGGGTCTAGGGAAGGTAAGCCAGGTTAATGCTGCTGATGTTCACTCAAGATTAGCCATTCGCCATGTTTCTTGAAAGATGCTGTGAGTAGGTTGGATCTAATCTCGGGAGGAAGAGCGCTCCAAATTCTTGGAGCAAGACCAGTAAAAGCACGATTATAAGTTCTATTCTTTTTGAATTTGGGAGGTTCCAAAAGAAGGGTGGCCAAACTTCTTAGGTTCCGAATCGAGCCTGATAGTTCAAGCTTTTTAGCCAAGTAATTTTGTAGGTGTTGTATTGAATAGCTTTATGCATCAAGCAAGCTATCTTAAAACATATCCTATAGACAGCCCATTTCGTTGAATTAGGTCTGGCGTGATGTGGTCATGCTTTCTGGAGCCTGTGATGAGCCTGACCGATGCGTTTAGAGTGGCTCTGAGTGGAGACAAACTAACTTTAGGAAGCCCAGCAAGGGTCACCAAACCATATTCCAGTTGAGAGACAATCAGGGATTGTACTGCAGGCCGGATGTCCTCGGGCGGAAGGAAAGGCTTTATTTCCTTAAGGGCGTTGATTTGAAGACTGGATCCCCAAATTGCTTCACTCATGCGAGCTTGCATATTTAGGTATTTGTTTAAGGTGATACCTAATGATTTAACACAGTCAACAACATGAGGGGTGCAGTTAAGAGCAGTGAGTTGTTTAAGCCAGTCCAGGGTAGGTGCAGAGAGATTGCAGGGGGCAATCAGAAGGAATTCTGCTTTGAGAGTATTTAACAAAAGATGGTTCTGGGCTACCCATTTTTGAGGTTGTAAGATTGCATCATTTATGGCTTTAATGTCCTCTGGAGAGGTGATATTCAAGTACAGTTGCATGTCATCAGCATACATGTGGTAATGTATATTAGAACGGTTCAAAATATCAGAGGGAGGTTCCATTGAGAGGTTGAAAAGAGTGGACAAAAGAGCAGAGCCTTGAGGAACTCCAATGGCGAGTGGGATACTGGTTGCAAGGGAATTGTTAACTTTGATTCTTTGTGTGCGGTTCTGTAAAAACAAGGCAAACCAATTTAAGACATGGCCTGAAAGACCCATCCTATGCTGAAGAAGAGCAGCCAGGTTTTTATGTTTGATGGTGTAAAATGCTGAGGACAGGTCAAGAAGGATCAGAAGACAAGGGACATTATGATCAAGGGATCTCAGGGCATCATCAACAATGTGAGTTAGTGTTGTTTCAGTACTGTGTCCTGCTCTGCAACCTGACTGGTAGAGGTCAAGGAGTTGAAACTTCTCTATGTGGTTGCAGAGCTGCATGTGGACACATTTCTCAAGTAATTTAGCTAGAGTCATGATGTTAGTGATAGGCCGGAAGTTATTAGGATCAGCTAGATTGGTGTTAGGCTTCCTAGGGATGAGAGTGACATGACCCATCTTGAGGTAGTCAGGGAGCCTTCCCTGAAAGAGGGATTCACGAATGATCCAGGACCAACGAGGGAGAATAGCCGAATTGAGATATTTAAAAAACTTAACAGGTAGTGGATCGCTGAAATGATTGGAAGGTTTAAAAGATGCCATAGAGTGGAGTAGCTCCGTGTCATCTGGAAGAAGAAAAGAATTCCAAGAGGCATTGTTTTTGGAAACACAACCTATGTGGAAGGACGGTGAAGGCCCTATCGGTGGTTCCTTAGGTTCATCTGATGATGCAGTGTAGTTCAGAGGCCGCATAATTGGACAGGCAGGTCACAGCTCCAGTTTAATTTTTCTTGCCTCTTCAGAGAAATGAGCTGAGAAGACCTCCGCACTAGGAAGGGAGGTCATGGGTGTTGAGATATGTTTGGAAGAGTAGATTGTTGCTTAATGATTTCAAAGAACTTCTTGGGTCTATTTTTAGCGCCGTCAAGCTGAGCTCTGAAATGGTCGGTTTTAGCATTGCAAATGTGTTTGTTGTCGGTGCGTCTCATCTTCCTTAAATGTATGAGGCTTGAAGTGGAGGGAGAGTTTCTCCAAAGATTCTCTGAAAGCCTAAGTTTGCAACATTCATCATTTAGGTGGGCATTACACCAAGGTTTAGATTGTTTGACTGGAATCCTTTTGAGTTGCTTTGGCGCAATAGTGTTCAAAATATTAGCCAAAGTGCTAATGCAGTGATCACAGAGATCGTCCAGGTTCGTCTTGTTAAGGGGTGGTTAAAGCCTGTTCTTGGTGATGGATGTTAGAGCATTAAGGTTGATGTCTCTCAGTTTATGAGTTGGTTGTTTAGCTTTAAGAGGTTGGCCCTATCTGAGCGTGATCTTTTCCAGAATGTGGAAGGCAATTTGATGATGATCCGACCAGTCACAGGGTAGAATGTCAGCCAATTGTATGATATTGTCTTTAGCTACGATAAGGTAGAGGGTGGCGCCCTTGTTGTTGGTAGGTCCCTTACATACCTGTGTGAAAGTGAGATCAGAGAGGAAAGCCTTAAAGGAGCATACTAAAGGGTCATTTGAATCATTGCAATGAAGGTTAAAGTCCCTGAGAAAGATATGGCTGGGTTGGTCTGAACAAGAGCTAATGTCCTCCATGAATTGCTTGATGAAGAACAGATTATCATCAGGTGATGATAGATCGTATGGAGCACACAGACAATCTTGCCAGTATACCAGATTTCAGTGACTAGTTGCTCACACGAGGGTAACAAAGCATTTTCAGATTGTTTTATAATGAGGCTGGAACGATGAATGCAAGCAATGCCCCCCCCCCCCCCCCCCAAGTCGATTGCATCTAATAATGGCATAATCTGGAGGGATTAAGATATTGAGAATTGGGGAGGAGGCAATATTAAGCCAGGTTTCAGTGAGAAACAAGAGGTCCAAATTTTGCGAAATGATGAGTTCAGAATTAACAGCTGCATTTTTCACTGCAGATCTGCAGTTGAGAAGCATCGATTTGATGTGAGGGTTGGTAGTGACCACTTCATGGTGAGAAGTGGTTACCTGAGGTAAGTAAGTTTTCCTGATTAACCGATCTGATGTTGACCATAGGCGCTCTGTCAGGGTCAGAGGTAATAGTAGGGATGTTGATTGTTGAGTTAGAGGACACACCCCCAGAGCTATTGTATGGAAGAAGAAGAGCAAGAGTGTCCTCAACCGACAACTGAGGCTGAGACTTACGGGCCTAGAATGGTGGTTAGGAAGAGGCCTAGATCTCCTACTAGGGCTAGGTGGGGCGATGATAGAGGACCGTTCATCACTGCCGTAATTAACTCTTAGTAGATTGGTTGAACAGTCCCCCAGGAGGGGTACAGATTCCAGAGCTTCACCATCTTCATGGAGAATTGTAAAAAGGTATGCATGATATCTTTGACAGCAAGGAGATCCTGCTTGAGGTCAGCTATCTTCTCTTCAAGGTAAGGGAGGTTCTGACCCATTTGTGAGAGGGTTGTTGTATGGCAAAGTATATCCCTCACTACAATTACAGGGGAAGATAGAGTTCCGCTTGAGAATGGTCTCAACATCCAAAAAGGAAGGAAGATTAGCATGGAGGGGAATAGGCCTCGGATCAGGGGGCGCGGGGAAGATCTTTGAGTGTGATTGGTTATGGGCAAGGTGGTTTTAACAAATGCAATTGGGGATGTGCAGGGAGAGGAGTAAGGGAGGTGTGGGTAAAGAGGAGAAGTACTGGGGACCACAGTTATGTGCAAGGCCCTCGGGTTGGTAATAGTGGAGTCTAAGGGTAGATTATCAGGGTTGTCAGGGTTAGTTGTGTGGGTGTTATACTCATCCTCCGGACTGTTGGAAATAACTGAACAGGAAATAGATAAAGAGGGGGTCGCGGAATTGGGGAAAGAAGAAGCATAGGAGACAGAGGCAGGGCCGGACTGACTGTAGAGGGCACCGGGTGTTTCCTCCATGTGCCATCCGGGTTGGGGACGGTTGTGGCCCTCTAGGGTGCAGTTTTTGTTACCGGGGCCAGCACTCTCCACCGAGCAGTGTGCCAGGGCCAGTTTCGGTGCCCAGTCCGGCCCTGGCTAGAGGGTGCAGAAAATGTGGTTAGACTGATATAATGGTTTGTAGCCAGATTCAAGATATTAGGTGTATTTTTAACCCTCCTAAATATTCTGTCAAAGCGCATGAGATTCAGGTCCGAGGCTTGAATGAGGATGTTACCATTATTGTACTTTAGGAAGTAATACAATAAGGGCTTCTCTGGAGGAGTGTGGTCGACGTTTTTCCTCACATGCAGCCTGATACATCACCACAAGGAGTTTAGTGAGGTCCTCCTGAAAGCATTTGTAAAATTCTAGGGCCACCCCATCAGTGCTCTGTGTTTTACCAGTGGCTAACTGTTAAATACCAACATTAATTTTGTGATCCGTAATAAGACCCTCTATCTCCAAATGGTCATCAGGCTTCAACACCACCATAGAGGTATCATGCAAGAAGCGATTCAGAATATCCACATCCAAGCCCTCTTGTTGGTCATACAACGTCGGGTAGTACGTGGCAAATACTGCATTAATGTCCGCTTGTTTGTGTACTATATGGCCATCTGGGTGACAGATTGTGGCAATGGGATGGTGTTGAGTCTCTGCCCTGAGGTTCCTTGCAAGAAGTCTGCAGGCTCTATCCCCTTCTGCATGCTTGGTAGCCATATATATGACATAATCATGGTGTTATATTTGTGGAATGTTGCCAGTGGTTTTGTACAAGAAGGTGGCGCGGGTCCACATCCGATACAGCTCAGATCTCCAAAAACGCAAATCAAACTCCGGTTGATGTCTTAAGACAAATTCCCACTAACAAATCCATCTCATCTGATGGGGGGGCTGGATGCAGAGCTGGCATTTTCTGTAAAGAGATTCTGTACCTCCTCCTCAATTGTGTTTTAGTGCACCACAAAGGGATTCTGGCCCACAAGGGGCCCCAGAGTAGAGTATGCAAAAGGGTGCAATGATCTGATTGTAGACCGGCCAGCAGCTCAGCGTTATATATTGACCCTAGGCGGTGTGTTGAGACCATAAACATATCTGTACATGTGTGTAAGGCATGAATGTAATAGAAATGGGAGTATTCTCACATCTGGATCACACACCAAGCGTTGGTCAAGTTCCAGGCTTGAGTCTAGGCGCTCAGGGCCGAAAACATGGCATGGTTAAGTGAACCTGGTAAAGGGGGGTGGGACTTATCTAAGGAAGTATCCAGCACACAACTGAAGTCCTCTCCTAACACTAGAGGCCCTGAAAAGGAGGACTCAACAAAGCCACCCAAGGAATGCAGGTGGGTAACCTACCTGGTGTTGGGTGCATAAAGTCCCAGATGGTGACTAGGACACCTATCCAGGAGAGATGCAAACATACCTCCCTTCTGAATTCACCCTCTGTGTGTCAAGGTGAAAGAGGACATTTGCCCTAATCCAAGTAAGCACCACTATAGAGAATGCAGAACATGTGGTATAATACTGTGGACCCCTCTACACACTTGCAAATGTTGACCTTTCACCTGAGTGAGATAGGTTTCCTGCAATATGGCAATATGGATACTGCACCTGCTGAGATATGAATGTATACTTTGCCTTTTAGCAGGATACCCCATTCCCTGAACATGCCAAGTCAAAAAAGGTAAATGTATGCAAACTAGACATGCTGCTAGGTAGTCGGGAGAGGAGGAAGGGGAGCAAAGATACCTCCTCCTCTGCCGTACATCAGTACATCTACAAGAATTACGTATCAACCCAAAAACAATCCAATGCCAAGGTGAATTATTAAGCCAATGTCTCGCAATACAATGGTATCCGTTGCTTATGTGCATGCAAAAAAGCTTCTAAAAGCATAACAACCCAACAATAATAAATCAGTCTCAACATAAACTCCCCAACCAGGGCTGGTAAGAAAAAAACACACCCTGCCCAATTGAAGCAACAAATATAAGCAAGGGCAATACAGTAACAGTGGGTAAAGAAAGGGAGGGGAAGATAAGGGAGGACATAAGGGGAGAAGAAGGAAAATCGAGGAACGGAAAAACAATGTAGCAAAAAAGGAACAAATGTTGTCAAGGGGGCGGAGTAAGGATGGCGCTCATGAGAACGTATCACGGCACCCAAGCAATAACAGTCATAACAAAGAAGAGATAGGCCCCCAGGGGAATCATATGAACATCTAGTATGCCTATAATGAATCAAGCAAGAGGAATTAATAGGAGGTGGTGCAATAACCTTCAGAAGATTAGCCATAGCACATTAAATTTGTGAGGTCCCACAGGAGCCCGAATTCAGTCAATGGCATCTGGATATACAGTTAAATGTGGGATGAAGCTTTCTCCAGCTAAGAAACATGGGTCCTTGCCTTTGTCTTCAGTTAAATTATATCATCAGCAGATTGCAGCAGGATTTTGAGCAGTGCTTCCACCTCCTCCTCGGAGCTACTAAGGAGTTCAGGAGGGGCTCTATCGCTACTTGAGTCTGAAGCAAAAATGTCTGTCCTTTTTTCGGATAGCCATGGTAGGCCCACAGTGCTAATTCCTTATAAGCAGCTTTCTGAGAGTTGGCTGGAACTAAGGCTGATTGACTGTTGGAAGCTACTCTTCCACGCTTTGTCTCGTGGCATGATCTGTGAGAGCCCCGGGACTGCTGCTACCATTTCTGTGATGCCCGATCATGAGAGGAGGATCCCTGTGTCTCCATCCGGCTCCAGGCATTCTACGGATTGGTTAAGAAAAAGGATTTATTGTCCAAAATAGGCTTAAGTTGGCCAGGAAGAACAAAACATGGTGGAGTCCCATATTGCGTAGCTTATGTTTAACTGCAAAGAAAAATGCACGCTGTTTATGCACAGCCACAGTATAGTCCAGTAAGGTAAGCACTCGGCTGTCACCAACCATGTAATGACCAGCTAGTCCTGCTGCTTTCAGGATAACATACTGATCCTGGCAGTGGAGGAGTTTGCCATCACAAGCCTGTGTAGGGCGCTGGGGGTGGCAGCTGCCCCAGCACCCTGTCCAGGGAGAAGAAAGTGGATAGCTGCCTGGGTGTCACACACACAATCTGCCCCCATACAGATGCCTGCACTCTAGTTGGTAATCAGGGGTCTACCTCCTCATCGCCCCTCCTTACCCGGGGTGGAAGAGCCTGGTCCTGGTTAGTGGAGTGGTGGAGAAATAAAGAGGGTACCGGAGCTGCACAACGGATGGTTAAAAAACTACAAGTCCCATGAGGTAAAGCAGAAGTATCCGCGACTGCCTGGGACCATCTGCACACGACTCAGAAGAGGAGGAAAGGTTAAAAGGAGCCTCCGAGAAGAATGAAGCTGCTGATAATTCCTTCGCCAAGAAGCACGCATACCCTGAATGTCTCCTGATCAATTCTGTGTATGCTAAGGGTACACTTGCACCGTCCGTAATCGCAGCCTTCCTCGATACTGTGAAGATCAGCTGCTACAACTTTGGCAGAATATTTGATTCACGTGAAGTTTTGTTAGTCCCTTTATTAATAACAATGGAATTGCTGGTAGCAAAGAAACTTTGTTCATGATCAAGTTTATGTTTTGGATATACAACGACTTAAAGGATTAAAGCATTATCACAGAGGTAATTAGGATCTATGGATAAAAAGAGGAGATAAGCAGATGTGCATATATGTATTTTTTACATGTGATAGTTGCATACAACATAAGAAAAACAAACAAAGAATTTTGGTGACTGTTTATTTAACTCTAACAGGGGGTTCAAGAAGCGACCTTCTGCTCTTCCCCTGTGATGTGGAACCTGTTCTGTGTGCTGCGCAATTCCTAGCCTTGCTGATCTAGTTACAGGAACTTGGACTCTATTCTCTCCAAACTGGATGGGGAAGTGTTGTTTTACAGGTATGGGCAGCTCAAATAGTAGCCGTAGGAGGGACATTGTACCCACCAATACTTACCCTCATTGTTTTGCCTTTCAGATCTCCCTCCCTGCTAACCCCTTTCCTTTCCTTCCCCCGCTTGATCATCCCATTTAACTGTGCTGTTATAGCACTCAGGGTTGGGACTGTTGAGAGGTGGACCACTTTTTGCCATCAACCGTTCCTGAGGAATCATTGAGTTGACACTGGGAACCACTGTGTCAGCTAGCCAGGATTCCATAAAGATCACCATTTCTTGACCTTCTGTGCCTTTGGCAGACCAACTGCTCTGATATTGCTTCACCGAGCACGCCCTTCCACATCCTCAGCACTGTCCTCAAGAGTATGGAGACCATCCATAAGCTCCTCAAGAGTATGGAGAGAATTCCAAGCTCCCAGACCCTACCTACATTGGGGATCTGTCACCTGGGGCTGATGTTGCTCTATGGCCGACTCCATGTTTGCAACTCTGTACTGCAGCTTACGTTGATCTAGTCAGAGAAGAGTCAAGTCAATGGCCACAGAATTCATTTTGACCTCTACAGATAATCTGGAGGCATTGATCACCTCTAGGATTTGTGCATTGCCTCCTGGGCCAGGAGCAGCAGGCAGCACGGCCAGGTCCAGGGCACTCCCTGGAGCTAGATCAAGCAGCCAAAGGAGACACCACGTTGTCATCCAGATGTGGCAAGGGGGCTGCCGGCAGATTAGTGGGACATGGCTTATCCTTGGTGCCAACCCACCCAGGGAGCCACCACACCAGCCCTGGAATGCTGAGGCTAGCAGGCAGTTACCCACTGTGCAGTCCACTGGCTCATTAGAGAGAGTCCTCCACAAGGCCCTTCCTCAACTGGCAGGCTGGCCACCTATACTCAGCAAAGTGCAGTGCCAGCAACAGTCTTCTCATCCGCCTCATCTGGGGCTTAACACTGCGGAAGCACCCCCCACCCCAATTACCAGGGCAACAGGCCAATCTGTAGTATTCCGGTGGCAACCAGACCAACAAGAGGTAGAGAGGGAGTCAAAAGAGGCCTCAGAAATAATGATAGAGCCTAGAGATGAAGGCAAATGGCTAGAGCGCACTAGTTCATGGTTCCAAGCATGTGCGGGGCCCCTTCCAGTAGCCCATCTAAAGGGGTATAAGGAGGAGAGAAAAGTGATCAGCAGGCAGGGCAGCACAGAAGGGAGGTCAGTCCCAGGTAAGTTTCATCATCTGTAGCTGGACCACCCCTAGAAGCCCCCAGCTTCTAGGTGCCCTCATGAACAACAGGAGAGCCCCATCCCAATGCCCTCCTGCACCTCCCTTCAGGCAAGGCCCCTGACTCCAACTTCTCCAAGAGCAGGCAGAACCATACACCAAGGTCCACAGTGCTACCCAGCATGGAGTCACAGCAGGGGATTTCAGCCATTCACCCACAGCTGTCAGGCCTCTCTGGGGTTGGTCAGGAGCCCAGGCCACCCCTCTCTGACAACGGGCCCAAACACAGGTTTCTCAGGCTGTGGCTCCGACTCTAGTCTCATCCAGCAGGCCAGGAAAAGGAGCGGAGAACAACAGCTCACTTGCCTCTGCACCTGGACTCGGCCATCTGTAAGTCTACCCTGGTAAGTGGTGTCGCCACAGTCCGGGACCCTTGGAAGTGGGCCTAAGGGGCTTGCCAGTCTCTGTGGATCCAGTGGAACTGACACATCTTTGTTGTGCAGCACAACCCGAAGCAGAACCGACATATCACCATTGCTGCATGGTTAGATCCCTCACAAAGATCCGCTTTGCAGCCTGTTACTTCATCGGAACCGCTGCTGTGCTGCACAACGCTTCCTCGGTGCAGGGCCTTGCATCTCTCGGTGATGGCAGCCGGACTCTGTATCGCAGCCTTGCAACTCCTCAGAACAGATGCATTCTTGATGCTGGACTATGCATCACAAGCCTTCGTCGAAAGGATCTCCATCATTGACGCAGGACCTCGCACCACAGCCTCACAGCTTACTGGAACTGACACATCACGTCAGCTGCATGATGCATGTGTGATGCGGATCCTCTCAGCACTCCATAAACCAGAGTTTAAGGTACTCTATATAGCCGGCCTAACTGGATCCCTGCAGCTGGCAGCACTCCATCGTGGTCGGCCTGAACTTGTGACTTTGTCCCAATCCAGGGTGGTCAGATATCCACAGTTGGCGCTTTGTGCTTTTTGGTACTATTTTCACTAAAATCTTTAAAATTGAATACCTCCGGTTCTACTCTTTGGCTTTTTGTGGTTTTGGTCTTGTATCATCTAATAAAAATTACTCTATTTTTCTATTGTTATAGGTTCCTTTTATGGTGCATTTTGCATGTGTTACTGTTTGAAGTGTTGCACAAATAATCGCCACATTGCCTTTGAGTTAAGACTGACTGCTCTGTGACAAGCTACCCGAGGGTTGAGCGAAGGTTAATTTAGGGTTTGCTAGTGACTTCACCCTAGGAAGACTTTTGGTTGCTTCTTGACCAGGGCTCACAACCCACTCAAGCAGTAACCTAATTTCTTAGAAGGACCTTTAACCACTTTTATAGTTCTCGGCAGCGGAATATAATGCTATAATATTTACTCTAATAGGCTAATATTTTGTAGAAGCGGTCCTGGGTGGCTTGTTTTCCTGTTCAGGAAGGACCTGGCTTTTCAGTTCAGGCGGGACTGTTCCAAATGTAGCAGGGTCAAGGCTGATTTGGAAATGGCTGGGTCCAAACTGATCTGACATAGTGTGCAAAATATGAGTTAATTGGGATGCGGCCCGGGTACTTACCAGTGGCTGAGATTAATTCAAGCATCCTATCCAACACTTTTTTGTGTACTTTAGCCTAACCTAACCCAAGCATCAGATGGGATTTGGGGTCATCAGTAGCATAGGCATAGGCAGTGGAGAGGAGGTGAGCAGTTATTTTTCAAATAGAAGGTGATCAAAGTCTCGTCCTTATCTAAAGCGCCCATGGACTTGACAACTGAAACCAAAGAGGAACCTTAAAGATATTTTGCCTGAGGGATCGGAAAAATCAGCAAGCTCCTGCACAGAATTCTTAGAAACTTGGATCTCCTGTGTCTTGGTTCTCCCCTTTACAAAATACTTTGAAATAGAGAGAGCACATACAATTCCACCAGGCAAGCTCTCTGGCAACTCAGTTTAGGCTATGATCTTCAAACCCTGGAAATATAGATATGTTTAAGAAATTCTTAATCATATGAAAAGGATGAAAACATTTCTTAGAAAGGGTGAGAATCAACATTGTTCAAGACTATACCACAGACACAGCACTAAGAAGGAAAGGGTTCTTAGCACTCAGTAAAAAAACGTTGTGATCTAACTCTCTGTTTCTTCTTTGTAGGACCATCGCACTTAAAAATCACCTTTAATTGTAAGTCCATATCTTTGAGGAACTGGATTATCTTCAGGCTTTCCTAGTGAGCACTAACCACACAGAAATGGAACATGGGCCTCAGAACTTGCAGTGAGGCCTCGGATTGGTGCTTTTCAGAAAGCACAACTTGCTCACTTTCACTTGCCACAGTTGGCAAGTTTATCAATCAAATTAGAATTGCACTTGATTCCCTTCAAAAGGCCGGAGAATTCAGGGTTCCTGTCATTCTGTAATGAAAATCATCTGGTGCCCTAACCCTGTCAGTCGTCACCTAACCCAGGGGGTTTTGGCAAGGTCACTGTAATCATAAATCAAACTTGGGGCCCATCAGGGGGCATGCTAAGAACTCTTTTGTAATGACAATTAATATCACGGAGGGAATGACCCTGTTGGATTTTTATATAACCATTGATCCCTATAGGTGTAAAAATGTGAAAGGATGGTAACTCAATATTTTAAACAATTTTTTTTTGTTGAAGTTTTAAATGGACATAAAGTAGTAAATAGAGCCCATGTAGCCATAGTGCTATTTTAAAGCTGAATATCGGGTTGTTTCTAGGGGAAGGGTGGTTGGGAGGGGGGCGCTGTTCATGTGTTTTACACTGTAAAAATGTTAAGTAATCACACAGTTAATAAAAGCTTACAGTTACAGTTACAAAAACTTACAAATGAAACAGTAACCCAGCAACTTTTGAAAAATGTACTTTTTGTAGTATTATCTGCCGCAATTCAGACCCCAACTTGCACAGCTCATAATTAGTCATTATGTAATGCTAATAGTTATGTTATGAAGATTTGTAGATCACACTGTCACCAGGGAGGGTATCCAGGTGCTGAGCAGGTGTGAGTATAGGCACGCCTACAGCCTAGTGGGACTACTCAAAAGCCAGGTCTTCAGCTTCTTGTAGAATTCAAGAAGTGAGAAGGAGGCTCTTATGTGTAGCAGCAGGCTGTTCCATGCTTTAGGAGTGATGTAGGAAAAGACTCTACTGCTGGATCTGGTTTTCCATATGTGTGGGATTTTGCAATTAGGAGTCTGGATGAGAGGCGGTATCTGGAAGGTTTGTGAAAGCAGATGCAGGGCCAGTGCTACACAGTGCCTTGAATGTGTGGGTGAGGAGTTTGAATTGTGTTCATTTGTAGATAGGGAGCGAATGGAGCTCCTTCAGGTGGGATGTGATTTGAGTGCGGTGTGGGAGTTTGAGAGTGATTCTGGCCTCCTATTTAAAAAAGATTGGCATATTTCTGTTGAGTCTTTTGTTGATCCCGGCATAGAATATGTTCCCATAGTACAGCTTGCATGTGACCAGGACATGCATGATGAGTTTCTGGATGCTGATTGGAAGCCATTTGAAAATCTTCCTCAGCATCATCAGGATATGGAAGCATGAGGTGGTGACAGCATTGACTTGAGTGGTCATGTCGAATTTGCTGTTGATGATGATCCCAAGGTTCCTGGTGTGGGTGGTGTCAGTCCTAAGTCTAATGACCACCAGTTGGAGTCTCATAGTGATGTGCTATTCCTGAAGACCCTGATTTTGATCTTGTTGTTTAGCTTTAGACAGCTGGTCTTCATCCAGTGGGTGATTTCAGTCATGCAGGCATTGAACATGATCTGGCTACTGTGGTTCTTGTTCATTAAGAAGGGAGTAAGTTGAGTGTTATTGGCATAGGAGAGGGTGTTGATGCATTGAAGTGGGTTGAACTCATTGAGGATCCTTGCGGAACGCCACAGATAAGGTCCCGGGCACCTGAGGAGTATGGTGCCAGGTTGACTGACTGTGCCCTTCCAGTCAGGGAGGAGCGAATCAATAGGAGTGTGTGTCCTTGGATTTCGATGTTGTGTAGATGTTTTAATGAGCATGGGGTGGGTGACCATGTCTAATGCTAAAGAGAAGTTCAGGAGAATGAGAGCCACCATGTCTCCTCTGTCCAGAGTCATGTGGATGTCATCCATGGCAGCGGTGAGGGCCATTTCCAAGCTGTGGTTGAGTCTAAAACCAGACAGAGTGGTGTCAAGTAGTTGGTGGTCATTGAGGTATTCAGTGAGATGCCTTTTGATGATTTTCTCTAAGACCTTGTCTGAGAAAGGTAGCAGGGAGATCGGTCTGTAGTTGGCAAGCATTGAAGGGTCCGTAGAGGGTTTCTTCAGCAATAGGAGGACAGCTGTGTATTTCCAAGCATCGGGGAGGGTCACAGAAGAGGTGGAGGCTTTCAGAATGGAAGTGAGCATGGGGCTGATGGGATGCAGTCCTCTGGAGTAGGCATTGCAGAGGGATGGGTCCGAAGGTCCCCCTGAATGCATGGACTATGGTGGTGGTGTTTTTTCTCAGGTTTGATGACGGCCTATGTGGTTAGCATTGGTAATTTGATAGGACCAGGAGGCTTTCAGTGAGTTCTGTCGAGCCCAGGTGCGGGCTGCAGTTGCTGTAAATGTTGGGGATTTTGTTGCTGAAGAATTGAGGGAGATTGTTGCAAAGGTCCAGCCATGGGATGATCGAATTGAAAGCGGCCAGTGGTGAATTTTTTCACAATGGCAAAGATGTTTTTGCTTCTGGTGTTGGCAACAATGAGGTACGCCAGAGCGGCGCATTTAGTGGTCCAAAACATTTGGTATTAGCGTTTTAGGGAAGATTTGAACATTCTCCTGTCTGCATTGTCCTGGCTGATTCTCAATTTGAACTCTGGATAGTAAACTTAGCAAAGTGAAAGAGGGGTCATCTATAAGAGGCGTTGCTACTCTGTTCTAAGGTATGTTTAAGTGCTCTCCTATTTTTCTCATTGGTCCCTACCTGTGCTAGAATTTTACCCTGTGAACCAATACTTGTTGATTACAAGTTATGCCACATCCAAGCCATATGAGTAATCTTCACACTGTTATTATCATTTAGTCAGACTTCTGCATTAAAAGAAAAGCTCTCTACAGTTTTTTAGCAAGGTGTAGACAATTAAGGTTTTCTTATTATTCCCTAAGTTTAGTAATGTCAATAACTCAACAAACAAACTGTTACATTAGCTTTTGGAGGCTTGCTCAGGGTGCTCCTTCACACCAACTGTGTCTAAAGAGGGGTGGGTACGAGAGCCTTGTCAATTCATTTGGGGGTGCAAGTGGGTTTAAAGTTCTTGTTTATTTTTGCATTTACTTCTCTCCTACTCTTTCTCTCTTCTATCCATTCTTCCACTCTTATAAAACTTGATGGCACAGATTTTTGGAAGGCCTGGCCTCCAAGCATTTCATTCATTTGTAGAATATGGGCTGAAACACACAATACATTACACACTCCTTACATACTCCTTTATGGATAACACACTCCTCTAGTAGTCAGAAAATAAAACACTATGGGGCTTGTTACTATGTAGGTCGGTGTTGCCTAAGACCGACATCGTTGCGGATGGGGAACTGACCGACCTCAGGTCGGCAGTTCCGACACCGCATCTAGGATGCGACTGCACATTATGAGGTCGCAAACGTATACTTTTCAATGGAGCTTGTGTTGCCGGCCAAAACCGCCCACAGCACAAGCTCCCATTGAAAAATTTACGTTTATTTTAACATCCTTGCACTGTGTGGCAGGCACAGGCATGATAGGGCCACATACGAAGGGCCAGGGGAAAAAGGGGGCCCTGCTAGCGGTGGAAAGGCTGTCGGAAACCGACATTATAATTCCAATGACAGAAAAGCTGTCCTTAAGGGATTATGAGGAGATTCCATACAACCAAGGGCAACTCATCTTCCTCTCTTTCCCTTGGTCTAATCCTAAAAAACTTAATCCAAAACGTTTGTTCGGTACAGTTATGCATTGTATATATTTTGACCATTGGACAGTTAATTGTATAAGTTTCAAGAGTACTAAAATTTACATATATAATACTTTCATTCGCTCAAGATTTCTACTGCTTTGTTTGATGCCTATGATGCACTCTTGTGCCTTTGCTACAAAAGCAATGTATTAAGAAAAACTTTAAAATGGAAGAAAAGGACTGATTTCTAAAGAGTCTACCCCAATTTTGAGAATAAGGCCTTCTTTACAAGTGATACAGTATTGCACTTAAGCCCAGATGTACTGAAAAATACGCCAACTGCCTCCCTGCGCTGGCACATTGTATGCTGCCTAGCACCCATACAGGAACTCTTGTACCATGGTGCAGGGATGCCTGTGTTGCAAGCAAGATTGTTTTCATGCAGGAAGCAACACCTTCCTGCTCAAAAACAATCCTTAAAGGCATTTTCCTTTTTTCTATGTGTGTTTCAGAATCCAAGGTTGTGTGTTGCTTTGCGAATACTTGCGTCACACAAGGGGAAGGCAAGCCCTTAGTAAATCTGGCCCTCATCCCAAAAGGGCTTTGTCCCTGCTGAAAAGCCCGCAATTATGGTTTTACATGCAAGAATCAGGATGATTTCCTGGTAAAACCAGGACCAAGTGTTACGGATAATCCTGATATTGGTTGCAGTATTACAGACTTTTAAATCCAGGACACTGGTAGGGAGTGGCCAACTTGATAGGAATTACCCATATTGCAATCTCACTAAAAAAGTAGAACTCACAGCTATTAAGTGGCCAAATGGCATCCATGACACCCTGAGCCAATACTATCCTTTATTTGTTTGTTTAGCAAACAGCACTTTGCGTTCTGGGACTCGTAGTTCACTTTTCCTATAACACAAAAGAGCCTAAAGGCCACATAATGTAAATGTCTGCTTAATGCTTGTCAGAGCAATAAAGAGTGAGTGCTTCAAACATGACATCGGTTCATTTCAATAGCTGTCTACAGATGTTACTATTTTCAATTACAAGAAATATGTGCTACGTGTTCATTACCATTGTGGGTAGAAATTTGCCACTGTGTATGTGATGTAGCAGCACATGGAAATAACAAGTGTCCACTTGCAACCAATTTTCTTGATGATTACAGTAGGCAGGAACATTGAGGAGATGATGAGGGACACATAAATGACACTTAGTGAGGCAACACCCATCCCTTTAGCAGGATTCAGGCTGCTCTGTAAAAAATAAACAACAAAATAATTTGTCAGGAGCACTCAGAATAGAAGTTAAACTGCATCATCGAAAGAATATGTTGGTGTAATGACTAGTTACACAAATGTTTTTTTAAAAATACATATCTGCTTATAAAAGAGCATTAAACACGGGTCTTTCTTGGTTGTGATGTACGTGGCCATTTAGAAGTTGGGGTAATTCAGTGTCTCAGAAAATGTTTAATTACAAGCTCCCCCTCAATTTTGGTTTAATATACTTTTTTAACCTTTCTTCTTGTATGATTGTGTTTGGAGTGACTACTGTAGACACCACAACCAAAACAGATCACAATTTTGTTTTGTTGTTTACTTAAAGTAATATATGGGATAGAGTGATCCAGTGGAAAACAAGCATTAAAAAAGCCAATAGGACATGCCAGGGCAAGCTGCTGTGAATGATACATTTTTTTTTTGTATACACTGCAAAAAGAAGTAAAAAATACAAGTCGCAGCCATATGTGTCGTAATGGAAGAATGACCGGATGCAGGTGGTATCTTTATGTAGTTTTTTAGGTATGAAGTAAGGTAGATACGCGAACCCCAAGAGGAGCAGCCTCCTTGCTGCTCAGCCCTGCACTCAACTGACATTCATCCATGCATACAGCAATCTATGACATCATCCAGTATACTAACATTCCACACACACATCCACAGGCTGAGCAGCAAGCTGGAGCAAATACCACACTTCTTCCCCCTTTAATAAAAACACAAAAATTGAAAATGCAAAGAATAAGCATAATAACGACAATGCATGGAAGAAGCAATTAGTCAGCAAATAAATAACTTAAGTAACTAAATGAGAACATATTGCAAATATTATGATAAAGAACTGTGCAATAAAACAATGGAATTAATATGCAGACTAACAATGAGAACATAACACTAAAATAAGGAAGAAGAGGACAATGAGTACCTCAACCAGGAATAACAGGAATAACCAATTAACCCACAACCATCCTCCCTCTTTAATAGAACGACAAAGAATCATGTGTAGGAAAAGCAAAGGAAGAAGAAAATAGGAAATGCTAAAAAGGTAAAGAGATACTAACAAAGTATGGAAGGACAACAATAGCGTAGCAATAGTGACCAAACACAAACAGCAAAAAGAATTGACGCTGCAAATCGCCACCAAACATACCAGTTGGCCAGACTAGACAGAAGATGGCAAGAAGTAACAGCAAAGGAAAACGGACATTGAAGGCCAAAGACAAGAAAAACACTCAAAATGTATGAGAGATGTATAAGGAAAATTATTAGTATTTAGAAAATAGGCAAGAGAATAATAATGTGACAACATGAAAATCAAAATACAGGTACCATGTAAATGAAATACAATGTGTCATAGATCCCAAGAACATGAATAAGTAATAAGATGCAAGGAATAGGAAACATAGGCTATTACAACACAATGACAAATATAATATATGCCCAAAGGTAGGCGCAGTAAGGCAATGTACAATTTAATGTATGAAAGAAATGTTGGAAATGACGAATCCATATACAGAAGGATAAGACACATATAAAGTAAGGTAATATAGATTACAGTGAAAGTGACCTGACAAGTCACGAAACAAGAGAAAGTAACATACAAAATGGATAACATTGTTGGTGACCTGACAAGTCACGTAACAGGAATGTAAAAAACCGTGAAGCATATGTGTGAACTGACAAGTCACATAACCATTAAAAGAACATACCGTAATGCAACATGGTGAGGTGACCTGGCAAGTCACATAAAAAAAATGGCACAGTAAAGTACCGTAATGATAACAGTATAAGTGTAAGTAATGTTGCAATACATACTATAAAAGTACCCATGAGGATTCACAAACAAGAAATTGAGAAGAAAACACTGCAAGGCAAGGTATAGAGCCAGTAGGCTATTAAAACAGATGCACTTAGCCATATAAATACCAGCCACTAAAGTACTGTAACATAAAGTAAAATAAGTACTAATAATGTCAGCGCAAAATGCGAGAACACAAGGAAATACATGTTGGCAAAATGGTTCATAACATAAATGATATACATTTTAAACTTTAAGTAAGATTCCAATAAAATAATAAGATAACACAAATAAAGTGGTCACCGTAGTCGTCATAGTGTGCAGCTGATGTCCAAACAGAATGGAACAGTACCTTGCCATGGACTGATGCAAAGATGACCAATGAAGACATCATTGAGCAATTACAACAGTTTGAAGAACAAGCATTGGAAATGCAATAGGTCTCGGATTTATTTGAGTTAGAGCTAATGGCATTGTAAATGGCAAAGTCTTTTAGCCATGTGTTATGGAGTGTATGCATGTGGTGTGTAATGGAATTATGTGGTTTGGATTGGAATTGTTCACCCTGCACACTCACAAACTGTTCACCTTGCACACTCACAAACTATTCACCCTGCACACTCACACACTATTCACCCTGCACGCTCACACAATGTTCACCCTGCACGCTCACACACTGCTCACCCTACACGCTCACACACTGCTCACCCTGAACGCTCACACAATGTTCACCCTGCACGCTCACAGACTGTTAACCCTGCACGCTCACACACTGCTCACCCGACACACTCACACACTTCACACTCTGCACTCACACTCTGCACTCACAACTCTGCACTCGCACTCTGCATTCTGCCCACTCACTCTGCCCACTCACTCTGCACACTCACTCTGCACACTCACTCTGCACTCACTACTCTGCACTCACTACTCTGCACTCACTACTCTGCACCCACTTCTCTGCACCCACTACTCTGCACTCACTACTCTGCACTCACAACTCTGCACTCACTACTCTGCACTCACAACTCTGCACTCACTACTCTGCACTCACTACTCTGCACTCACTGCTCTGCACTCACTACTCTGCACTCACTACTCTGCACTCTGCACTCACTACTCTGCACTCTGCACTCTGCACTCACTACTCTGCACTCACTACTCTGCACTCTGCACTCACTACTCTGCACTCACTACTCTGCACTCACTACTCACTACTCTGCACTCACTACTCTGCACTCCCTACTCTACACTCACTACTCACTACTCTGCACTCACTACTCTGCACTCACGACTCTGCACTCACTACTCTGCACTCACTACTCACTACTCTGCACTCACTACTCTGCACTCACTACTCTGCACTCACAACTCTGCACTCACAACTCTGCACTCACAACTCTGCACTCACTACACTGCACTCACTACTCTGCACTCACTACTCTGCACTCACTACTCTGCACTCACTACTCTGCACTCACTACTCTGCACTCACTACTCTGCACTCACTACTCACCACTCTGCACTCACCACTCTCCACTCACCACTCTGCGCTCATTACTCACTACTCGGAACTCACTACTCGGCACACACTACTTGGCACTCACTACTCGGCGCTCACTACTCTGCACTCACTACTCACTACTCTGCACTCACTACTCACTACTCTGCACTCACTACTCAATACTCTGCACTCACTACTCTGCACTCACTACTCTGCACTCCTTACTCACTACTCTGCACTCACCACTCTGCACTCACCACTCTGCACTCACCACTCTACACTCACTACTCTACACTCACTACTCTACACTCACTACTAACTACTCTGCACTCACTACTCACTACTCTGCACTCACTACTCTGCACTCACTACTCACTACTCTGCACTCACTACTCTGCACTCACTACTCACTACTCTGCACTCACTACTCTGCACTCACTACTCACTACTCTGCACTCACTACCCACTACTCTGCACTCACTACTCAGCACTCACTACTCGGCACTCACTACTCGGCACTCACTACTCTGCACTCACTACTCTGCACTCACTACTCTGCACTCACTACTTTGCACTCACTACTCACTACTCTGCACTCACTACTCTGCACTCACTACTCTGCACTCACTACTCTGCACTCACTACTCACTACTCTGCACTCACTACTCTGCACTCACTACAGTGCACTCACTACTCTGCACTCACTACTCACTACTCACTACTCACAACTCTGCACTCATTACTCACTACTCTGCACTCACTACTCTGCACTCACTACTCACTACTCTGCCCTCACTACTCACTACTCTGCACTCACTACTCTGCACTCACTACTCACTACTCTGCCCTCACTACTCACTACTCTGCACTCACTACTCTGCACTCACTACTCACTACTCTGCACTCACTACTCACTACTCTGCACTCACTACTCTGCACTCACTACTCACTACTCACTACTCTGCACTCACTACTCACTACTCTGCACTCACTACTCTGCACTCACTCCTATGCACTCACTACTCACTACTCTGCACTCACTACTCACTACTCTGCACTCACTACTCACTACTCTGCACTCACTACTCAGCACTCACTACTCTGCACTCACTACTCACTACTCTGCACTCACTACTCGCTACTCTGCACTCACTACTCACTACTCACTACTCACTACTCTGCACTCACTACTCACTACTCTGCACTCACTACTCACTACTCACTACTCTGCACTCACTACTCACTACTCTGCACTCACTACTCCGCACTCACTACTCACTACTCTGCACTCACTACTCACTACTTTGCACTCACTACTCTGCACTCACTACTCACTACTCACTACTCTGCACTCACTACTCACTACTCACTACTCTGCACTCACTACTCACTACTCTGCACTCACTACTCTGCACTCACTACTCACCACTCTGCACTCACCACTCTGCACTCACCACTCCGCACTCACTATTCACTACTCTGCACTCACTACTCACTACTCTGCACTCACTACTCACTACTCTGCACTCACTACTCACTACTCTGCTCTCACTACTCTGCACTCACTACTCTGCACTCACTACTCACTACTCTGCACTCACTACTCTGCACTCACTACTCACCACTCTGCACTCATCACTCTGCATTCACCACTCTGCACTCACCACTCACTACTCACTACTCTGCACTCTATTCACTACTCTGCACTCACTACTCTGCACTCACTACTCTGCACTCACTACTCTGCACTCACTACTTACTACTCTGCACTCACTACTCTGCACTCACTACTTACTACTCTGCACTCACTACTCTGCACTCACTACTCACTACTCACCACTCTGCACTCACCACTCTGTACTCACCACTCTGTACTCACCACTCTGAACTCACTACTCACTACTCTGCACTCACTACTCACTACTCTGCACTCACTACTCATTACTCTGCACTCACTACTCACTACTCACTACTCTGCACTCACTACTCTGCACTCACTACTCACTACTCTGTACTCACTACTCTGCACTCACTACTCTGCACTCACTACTCACCACTCTGCACTCACCACTCTGCACTCACCACTCTGCACTCACTACTCACTACTCTGCACTCACTACTCACTACTCTGCACTCACTACTCTGCACTCACTACTCTCCACTCACTACTCACTACTCTGCACTCACTACTCTGCACTCACTACTCACCACTCTGCACTCACCACTCTACACTCACCACTCACTCAAGTCCATGCAATTAGAGAACATAACATTCTGAACAAGCACCTACCTCTCAGTGCCCTCACTGCCTTGCGAAACTTCTCGATGCCGGCCAGGAAGAGAGCAGTGATCGGCGCGCGGCGGGGACGCTGGCGCCGTGAGCGTGCGCGCGATGGAATCCGCGCGTGCCAGCACTTGTCGCTCCCTCTCCCATTAGGATTGCTGGGCGCGTGCCCAGCTCTTGTCTCCTTTTGTCGGCTTTGGCGGCTGACATGATTACAATAGTTCTCTGCCGAGAATGCGCTTCGCGCGTCTCTAGGCCGAGACCTAAAAAGCACAAACATGGACTTTCCTTTTCCTGGAACAGGTGCAGTAATTCTAGATAACCGCTAGATGGCGCTGTGGTTAATGAAACTCCAAATGAAGTACTTACGATGCAATGATGAAGAACATTTTGGTCCCAAACTGGCAAGAAAATGCCGATCACAAGCTGGAAAACACCTCAGTATTGGCACGCAGCAAGGAACAGCTAATGCTCGATGTGCGGGTGAGGACGAAGTGACACGACTGCCAAAATCTTGAAAGTGTGGTTAGAAGTGGTTGGCAGCACAATTGAAAGTCAAAGAGCTCCGCCGGGGCCAGACAAAATGGAGGCACGCACCGCGACGGCGCCATGGGTGGCTCCAGGCAAGTCGATGCATGTTGGAATGTAGAGGAAGGAATGCAGCTCTGAATGCAGGAGACATCATGAGGAACAGAGGCAGCAGAGATGACGGTGACAGCGTGAGCTAGCTGTGTGTGCGCTCAAGTAGTATTTGAAAAAGATTTAGATGACAGTTAAACTGCCATTAGGCAATTTACAATAATAATTGTAAAAAAATTTTTTTCAAAAAGCTCACTGTAACATCCGAAGCACTGCTGAAGAGCAGGTCCGTAGAGCTCCTTCCATTCACTACTGTCAGAGCAAGCAGAAGCAAAAAAAAAAAACGTGTCGCAGTGAAAACACAAATAAAGTTACATGTGGCAGTAATTAAAAAGTGGGAGAAGAACATCCAAGACTCCCCAGATCACAAAAACGAGCAGTTCAAAGCTCTTTTTCAGGCAATTGGGTATTTATTTTTGTGATTTTATATAGCGCGAACTTTACCCGAAGGTGTCAGAGCGCTTTACATAAGGACCAGTTGAAAAACATAAGGACTTAGGATTACATGCGTTACATAAAGGATACAAACAGAAAAAAATTGCAAATGTACAAGATGTAAAGTCACACAAGGAGATACAAATGGATATACTCTAAGAGTCACATAGGAATGGTAGATAGTACAAAGGTCTACTGCATAAACTAGTGATTAGAGTTATCTCTATATACATTGGGAAGGGATATGACTGGATATACTCTAAGAGTCACATAGGAATGATATATAGTACAAAGGTCTACTGCATATACTAGTGATTAGAGTTATCTCTATATGCATAGGGAAGGGATACAGATGGATATACTTTAAGAGTCACATAGGAATGGTAGATGGTACAAAGGTCTACTGCATATACTAGTGATTACAGTTATCTCTATATACATAGGGAAGGGATACAAATGGATATAGTCTAAGAGTCACATAGGAATGGTAGATGGTACAAAGGTCTACTGCATATACTAGTGATTAGAGTTATCTCTATATACAGAAAAGCAGAGTTCCATAAGTGGGGTCGGAGGGGGGATGCAGTCACAGCACAAAGGGAGGGTGGGAGGGATGCAAGGGTATGGAGAAAAAGGCAAAGCAGAAACATTTGAGGATCATCAACGGGGAAAAGGGTTAGAGGACGAGGGAAAGGATGAAGGGTCAGAGTCCATAGAAAAGTGTCCAAAATCAGCAGCAAAAAGGCGGCCAGGACAAAACAAAAAAGTAAAGAAGTCCAGGAGAGAAGGTGGTGGTGTGGTACGGCTACCCGTCACCCACCAGCAGCCTGTTGCCCAGGTGGGAGATGAGAAGAAAGACCACAGGCGCCATGGCATGGTGGGTTGTTGTCTTCGGGTGGGAACCTCACATTAAGGCACTGCAAATGTCAGGTAGATTGTGGTAGCAGTGTAACATCAGTGTGGTAGTCTCCTCGCTGACACCACGTTTGTCACGGATCTTGTGGCGCTCCTCGCCACTCTCGCCTCGCACATCTCGCTGGCTGGTTCCTCAACCGCCACCATTGTTGAGTCAGCAGGCCAGTCAAAGCTGGGGCTTGTTGGGGCATGGTGTGACGCTGGGGTGCAGGCGAGGGGGAGAGGCAGAGCACTCCGCACAAGTCACCGCCAAGGATCCTTGAAGAGGGTTCACCCCCGCAGGCATGCGACACAGAGAGAAATCCCCGCCGCGCCGCCATATCGTGGCAACAGATGTGTGGTAAATAAATAAATAATACCCTATTTTTGACTAGGCATATAGCATAACAGATAGCTCAATAAATAAGAGTCAAGATTCGAGGTAGTAGGAGTTTCTGCAGGTTTATTACAGCATAAGGACAGGATCAGGACAACCTGCATAGGAATAGGACAATAAGGCCCGGCAGCTGCCGGGGCTGGGTCTGGGATGAGCGCGCGCTAACTTTTCATAACAATACAAGAGCATTTATACATAGCGCAAACACATAGCATTACATTGCAGTAGGCGTAGCAGTGGGTGGAGCAGAAGGCGTGACGCGTAGCAGTCGCGAAAGATAACAGTAAAAGTATATGTAACTGGGCGTGTACATAGACATGTGGTGCAAACGTAACAGAATATGTCATGAATGGGGCGGAAACATAGGAGGGGGCTACCTAAGGAGCCGGGACCTCTAACCTGATGGTGCGCGCAAACTGGCAATGACGTATCACTAGGAGAAGCTGGGGGCTATGAACTCTGTGCTAGGAGCAGAGACTAAAGTCTGGAGGGTCGGAGCGACATGTACCTAAACCCTATCTGGTATCTGATGTTTAGGGAACATGTTGATATAAACTAGAAGTCATGAGGGGAAAAGCTAACTTGACTCTAAGACTGGACCATGCATTATTCTACATGTAGTGCGTGATGAAGAATATTAAATGACCATTAAATACAGTATTTCTCTAACGTGGAGCCGCATAGGCTAGACAATGACGGGAACTATTGATGCAGTTCAGTAGCTTAGGAATGCAGAGAAGGAGGACTGAACTGATAACTGGAACTATAACATACATTTGGCAGACTCAGAGGCAGAGCCAAGCTGCACCGGGCACTGCGAGACAGGAAGTAAGTGAAGGGTCGAGGATACAGGTGGGGGCTGTATCGCTCCTCAGCGAGGCTTTTGGGAGACAGGAGCTGAATCTGATGTCCAGGCCCTGTTGAGGCCTGGAAACGGGGACTTTATAATGAAATAACGTGCACACTGAGAAACGTGGCAACGTAACTTTACATAGGCCTAATATTCGTAGTATTCACGAGGACTGGAAACTGGCATACTAGAGGTGGACACAACTGTAATTGCGTCATTAATCGGACATGGGGAATACATATGCATATTGGTCATGCACACATAACATATGATGGATGAGGCGTAGGGACACAGAACATGGCAAAATTTACTTTTCCACATTCCCTCCTTGTCACTACGTTTCCATCAGGAAACATCAATATTCATGATACCGTCTATCATTTCATACAGTACCATTTGCTCGTCTCGAATTATCTTGGAACGGGACTTAGAACGGGGCTTGGGACTAGGAATACAAGAGGTAGCACACATGCTGCAAATCGCAGGGCCACATTGTATACAGAGGCAGCAGCTAAATATGATCGCTACTGCAATACTTAGAAAGGACAGGACTTTCCATCCCCATGCGGAAATTATATTCCAGAACCAACCGGACCATGTCCAGGTGCCTGGATCTTGATGTAACAGATGGGCAATTTTATGAAGTCTGGTTATAGCTGAATAAACAGACGGCGCGTTATTTGGAATGAAAATGCAGCAACTAGATCCGAGAACTCTACAGGCCCCGCCCCTATCGGCCAGTATGACGTCAAGGACGAGACGATTCTGTAAAACGACAATTCTCATAAAGGATTGCTCTTCAGTTAAGTTACCTAGAGCGGAGGCAGTCTCATCTACTACTGCTTCAAGGGTTCTTGTTAACCTACGGATTAGCTTACTATTTACAACTGTACCTAAATAAGGGAAGACACCTTTATCTATATCAATGAATTGCTCTGCGGCAGTTTCAGTAAAATCGACAATCGGGAGATTTCTCTTGTGTCTAGTATGTACTAGGAAGGAATTCCTATGGTAGTCAGGTGGGGCTAGAAAAACAGGTGGCAGTAGGAAGGCAATGTAACAGGTTCCCTCCCAATCGAGGGGCAGACGAACATATGCAGTTTGACCACAAACAAAATAAGAATGACGTGAGGCTTTAAAAATAGATTTCCCACTGTCACTATACTTGACAATAGTAGTACATTCACTATGGCCTACGTGTACAGAACCATAATTACGGACACATAATTCGCCTTTGACTGGTAGTACTGAAATAGCAGGTGAGTCTGGAGTAGTATCAGACTGAACATTCAGGACCATGAAATTCGACGAATAATTACCTAAATTATACACTTCATTTTCTAGATCTAAACCTGTTCTGTGGGGGAGACCTTGCTTGTCTGGGAAACATGTACTGTTAAGAAAAGACATATCTGTTGCGGATGACGTTAACGTGGACCATGCTCCACATGAACCATTATGTGAGAATGGATAAGGAAACAGTGGCAGAACTCCCTTTGATGTCTGGAAAGGGGGGAGTCGACCACACACCCAACAATTAGTGGCATTGCTGGTCTGGTGTGAATAATGTAACATACGGATAAATGTGTTGTTACGCATAGCGAGGCGGTATGAATATTCGTGAGGAGGCAGATCACTAAACGTGTGCTCTACTGTAGCATTAGCAGACATATTTACATGAGGAACTGAGAAACACAGGAAAAATGCATAACTGGTGCAGGAAATCATTATGCTGAGAAATAATATGAAACTCAGAAAAACGATACATTTGATTGAACTTTGACTGACTCTCTCACTATGGGGGTCTATTTTATACATGTCAGAAACAATCTAACCGTTTCACCTAGGGGAGGACTTATACAATCAAACTGACTGACTTATTTTACTAGACCTGAGCTTTAACTTATACTCCTGTTGCGGAGTTTTCTCTAACAGGGAAGGGGTTGTGTCAATGTCTTTTGCGGGACAGTCCTTTAAAACAATGTCTTGGCAGTCTTTAAAATCCTGGGACTCCTTAGAAATGTTTTTAGAAACGGGTTTCAATCCATTGAAAAGTTTTACATGAGAAAGGTGGACCCACCCCTTCCTGCCTTCCAGCTTGACGGCAGTACGGGTGGTCAAGAGGACCTGACGTGGCTCCTTCCAACGAGGTTCCAGCGGACTTGATCTGTCAAAATTTCGGACCATCACAAGGGAACCTGGAACGATTTCATGCGGTGCCACCTCGGTGTTGTCTGGAAAGGCGGCAGCAACCTGTGAACGACATGAGTTGAGGGCAGACATCAAGGAAGCTAGGTAATCTGTCAACATATTACATGAAACATCGGTAATACTTCGGGGTCTAGGAGTACCCCACATGTTAGGGGGGCGGCCGAATACGACCTCATACGGGGACAGACCTGATCTGGAATGTGCAACCATGCGCATATAAAATAAAGCGACTGGCAGAGCTACTAGCCAGTCCACACCTTTTTCTTTACAGACTTTTGCAATACGGATTTTCAGGGTCTGATTATGTCTCTCGACTAGACCGGCTGCTTCAGGATGGCGTACACAATGGAACTTCCACTGGTACCCTAACAACAGGGAAACATGCTTCATTAACTCTGAGGAGAATGGCTGACCGTTATCAGAATATACGACTCTAGGGAGTCCATACCTAGGGAAAAATTCACGAACCAACTGCTTGGCAGTGGTCGCGGCTGTGTAATCTGGGACTGGATATGCTTCTGTCCACCTGGACAAAGCGCATACAACTACAAGGACATACTTGAAACCTCGACATCGCTCCATTTGAATATAATCCATCTGGAGGACCTCAAAAGGGTGGTCAGGGGGCTGGAAACCACCTTGTTCCACCGGGACACTTTTACCTGGATTAAACTGACAACATATCATACAGGTACGGACTTTCTGCTTGGCTGCAGCTCGTAAATGCTTATTGAACCAAATGTTCTGGATACTGTCTAACATAGCTTTTTCTCCTAAATGTGCTGGACTATGTGCGGTATTGATAATGACTTGAACCATAGAGTCGGGGAGAAACCATGTGGCTCTACCCTTCGTTAACCATCCTTGATCTGTCTGGACCCCTCCTTGTTCAGACCATTTCTTGATTTCTTCGGAAGTAGCATGTAACTGGATATCTATGACATCTTGAGTAGGGTCCTTAACTGTCATGCATGTAGTCGGATCTGGAGTGTGTGTCTGATTAACTGGAATGTCTAGAGTCTGTGCTGTAAGCTTGGCTGTGCGGTCTGCTAGATCGTTACCTTGAGAAATAATGTCAGTAACTTTCGTATGTGCTTTGCACTTTATGATAGCAATGGATGTCGGTAAATGTATGGCATCTAACAGAGCTTGAATAAGGAGACCATGCTGAATCTTGGTTCCATGAGAAGTCATGAAACCTCTCTCCTGCCAGAGCACTCCGAAGTCGTGTACAACTCCGAATGCGTAGCGCGAATCTGTGTAAACATTAACTTTCAAGTACTTGGCGTGTATACAGGCTTGTGTCAGAGCGACTAGCTCTGCTGCTTGAGCGGACAGGGTGTCAATACGGTGTGTTTCAATAACTTCGGTGTCAGTAGTCACGGCATACGCGGCGACTAGTTCTCCTGTACTAGTTCTCATACATGAACCATCCACATAAAGTGTCAGGTCGGGATCTGGTAACGGAATGTCTGTCAGGTCTTGTCTTGGCTTTGTCGTAATGTTAACTACTTCCACACAGTCATGTGGATCAGAATTTGAACTAACTGATGGTAACAGTGTAGCAGGATTTAAAACGTTGCAGCGTCTAATTTCTATGTGTGGCTGGAACAGTGTCAATTCATAACCTGTTAAACGTGCAATTGTCAAGTGCTGAGTTTGTGTTCGGTTTAAAAGAACTTCCACGGAATGTGGGACTTGTACTGTCAGGGAATGTCCTAAAACTATGGAATCACTTTGTCTGATAGCTAGTGCTGTGGCTGCAACTGACTTGAGGCACACAGGCAACGCCTGGGCGACTGGATCTAATGTGCTAGAAAAATAAGCACAGGGCTTGGATTGTCCTGCTTGATCTTGTGTGAGAACAGATAATGCTGTACCTTCACGTTCAGTAACGAAAAGTGTAAAAGGCTTACTGTAGTTCGGTGTAGCTAGAACTGGAGCTTGACATAAGGCTTTCTTTAACTCGTTGAAACTAAGTGTATGTTCAGATGTCCAAGGGAGGACAGTCGATACGGCTGCCTCCTGTGTCGTTAACTGTATCAGTGGCTTGGCTAGAAATGCATACTGGGGAATCCATTGCCTACAATAAGAAGTAAGGCCGATAAAGGCACGTACCTCCTTCTGGGTTCTGGGCTGGGGAAGACTCGCTATTAACTGGATACGGTCGGGTGTCAACTGCCTACCCCTCTTGGACAGCAAGTGTCCTAAGTAAACCACTTGCTGGACACAGAATTGAAGCTTCGAAGGTGACACCTTGTGCCCCATCTCGGCTAGAAAATACAAGACTGTAAGTGATGCTCGCTCGCAAGCACGTTCAGAACGGGCTGTGATCAGTAGATCGTCGACATACTGGAGCAGGGCAGTGTCAGTTGGCATGTGAATATTATCTAGTTGTCTCTTGAGTGCTTGACTGTAAATACTAGGACTTTCTGTGAAACCTTGAGGAGCGCGTGTGAACATATAGCTCCTTCCATTTAAACAAAATCCGAAAAGAAACTGGCTGTCTGGATGAATTGGAACACTAAAAAATGCATTCTTGAGGTCTATGACAGTGAAGAACATGGCTTCGGAATCAATAGCAGTTAACAGGGAAGAGATATCTGGGACAACTGGGTACTGAGGAATAATACATTTATTAAGTTCTCGTAAATCAATCACTAATCGATATACTGGGGGTGCATTTGGATCAGTACGTTTCATGACTGGAATGATCGGAGAATTACATACATTTGAGTCAGTTTCTACAACTACTCCTTGTGCCATGAGCTCGTCAATAATTTTGGATAAGGCTGCTACAGCCTCAGGTGGCAATCTGTACTGTCTGATTCGGGGTAACACTACACCTGGCTTGAGAGTCACACGATAGGGTGTGATTTGCATATAACCTACATCTGTTGGACCTTGTGCCCATAAATGCTGCGGAACATTAGACAATCTGGAATCAAAATCTCGTAATACATAGTGACCCTTGAAGTCACGTAGGAACAGACGTATTCCCTCTGGGGAACAGCAAATAACTGCACCTAACTCTTTCAGTGTCTTAATGCCTAACAGATTTTCTGGACATGACTTAGTAAGTAACAGATCAGTAGTACGGGACAATGGACCTACTTCTAGAGTAACTGGCTTTGATATCTCGTTAACTATTGGCTTTCCTGAAAATCCAAGGGAAACATTTCTTGAGCCTGAGAGCGGAGCCCCTGGAACTTCGGCGTGACTAATTGTGGTCCTACTTGCCCCTGTATCGATCAAAAACTTTCTGTCTTTCCCTAATACTTGACTGTGAACATAGGGACCTTCTTGATCTACAGGTATCTCGATGAGAGGCAAGCCTACCTCCCTCTCTAGGCTGTTTCATGAATATGACTGGTACTCTGGATACTCGGACTGTGCATACTGGTACATCTGCGATGTAACGTGCTGTGTTGCAGCAATAGGCTGCGGTGCTGTAACTGTCTGCTGTGCATTCTGTGACTGAGGAGTCTGTGAAACTTGTTCTTGTCTCGGCGGACGTGGTCTTTCTTTAGTCTTACCAGTAGCTATATTGTGTTTCAGAACTGCACACTCGTTTATAAAATGACCTGGCTGTTTACAATAATTGCAGTTCCCTTTAACGGGAGCTGCAGGATGACTGGCTTGATTCGGACCTCTCTTCTGACTGTCTTGAGGAACAGATTGTGCAACTAGTACTTTCATTTTCGTGTCTTTCATACGTTTTCTCTCGTGTTCTTGCTCTTCCCTAATTCTATTCTGGTGGTATTGGAGCATCTGGAGCATCTGGGACGGAGTATTTGCTTGCCAGGTGCTTTCGACTTTCAAAACTCGATTTTTAATTTGTGGACTTGAATTCTCGACTAATTTAGTAACGAAAAGGTGAGGGTATGACTCACTACTTGTCTTGAGACCACTGTTAATACTAAAACATTTTTCAAATCTAGAATAAAAATCACTAATATCTTCGTCTTGTTTCTGTTTACAGGCTGAGATTGCATCCCAGTCTTCTTTTCTCGTTGTCAATAATCTGGGTAAAACTTGAATCAATAATTCTGGTAATTCTTTACATTTATCTCCAAGACCGGTACCTGGTACTCGTGCCTTGTCTTCAGCTTCTAGAGCTGTCCAATCGATCTTTTTCTCTCCCACCTCCCATTCTTTTTCCTTTAGCTTTTCATACACCCCTGCGGGTAGCAGAACCTTTAACATTTTAATGATATCTGGGTAAGTATATTCTCCCATACGGAGCATGTCTTTTAATTCTCTATGGAACCCCGCTGGATCTTTGTCATGACAGGGAATTAATTTCTTCATTTCAAGAAGTTCCATCTTTGATATTGGAGTGTATACAAACACTCGTTGCATTTCGCCACCCGTCCCTCTGACTGGGTGGACTTCTCGTAACGGATTCTGTCTGTCTATATAGAATGATTTACTTTCTGGGGGTGAGACATGAACAAAATGCGGGTTCAAAAACGTTCTATATTTGTGGCGCTGTTCTAGAATGACACTAATTAAATCGGTACCTAGACCTCTCCATCTGTACTGGAGTAACTCGTTCAGGATATCATGTAACGGACCTGGATCAGAATGTTGACCCTCATACAGAGTAATGAGGTGCTGAATCATATACATACCCACCAGTCGCTGCTCGGCTGGGGGCAATTTCAGGAACATTTGTGCCACTATTTCGTCTGGAAAAGTGGTAGAATCAGTAATCCATCGGACTGCTGATCGGGCTAGTTCTTGTTCATGCATGGTACTTAACTCACTATAACCGATTCGTGATTTCAGAATGTGATCGGTAGCTTGAAATACTTGTTCTAGAGAACCTTGTTCTGGTGCTGAATGATGAAAAATAGACTTGTGTTCTAGGCGTAAATGGCGATCTGGAAATCTAGATTTTCCTACATACGCTATTCTGGCGGGATTCTCGTCTTCCTCTTCAGGATCAGAGATACTTTCTTTCTCGCTTACTTGTGCTGCTTTACGCTGTTCGTGTATCTTTATTATTTCTTTACGGATTTTCTTGTACATACTTTCCATAGCACCGACGGTCTTGTGCTTACCCTCGGCTATATTATCACTCCACCTTGTCAGGATTCTCATTTCGGCGGAATCTTTAGACGGGTAATCTTGTTCTCTTATTAGACAATTGATCAGGAACTTTAATATCATGAGCTGGATCTCGGCTTTCCTTTGAGACATAGTCTCGCTAATACTTTCTGGATCATCCCCTGTACGGATGAAACGATATATTCTGTCTAGATCTTCTTTCATATTCGGTAAGGTGACTAGATACTCGGCCACCTTTCTTACGCGGAATGAATATAAAACCATATTATCCTCGCCTGGGACTGGATCATAGACACATTCGGCAAGGGATTTTCTTATTTCTGCAACAGACTGATACCTAGGCGTACGCTGTGATGCTTGTGCATGTAATTCGGCTAACGTTAAACGCTTGTGTGGCGGCGGGGTTTGAGGAGGACCTCCTCCTGCGGCCCCTAAACTGGAGTCGTCTACTGAGGCTCTACGTCCTGGCAGAGTGGGAAATGGAAATGCAGGCTGGACTTGTATGACGGGCTGGACCGGGGGTACCGTAACAGGTACTCCGGTGTCTGGAGAAGCAGGAATTACCTGATTTACAGGGACTGGCGGAGCGCGAACAGGATTTGCATATTCTGGGACTGTGTCGTCCAAATAGGACGAAATAAAAATATCAGCTGCGGTCTGTTTGTGACGTAGCTTGGTCGGAACTAATGGTGGCGGGAAATTACTGGATGCCTCTGGGGTCGCTTTTGGCAAGCCCTCGGCAAGAAGAGGATACATACCCTTAATGAGGGCATGCCTCTGTCTGTCTGACTGTTCGGCTTTGACTTGTTCACCTATCTCGATTAATTCTCTTTCTTGGGCTCGTTCTTGGGATTCTCTACTTAACTCTGACTTTCTGACTTCCTTTTCGGTTCTTCTATGCGCTTCTTTACGCCATAACTCGATGGCATCTTTCTGTGACTGTCTGGCTTTCTTTTTCCATAATGCTTCTTCTACTCGCATGATACATTCGGCATCCCATGTACCCGATACGGGCCATCTATACTTTTCTTCTAACTGTTTGGTATACTCTACCCATAAATCTAGATACAATATGGCGCTTATGCCATGTTTCTGATACATAAAGTGACCTGGACTGTCCCTAGGCGGAACAGGAACTGCTGCTTCCAGCAGACCCTTTCTAGTTTTTAACTGGCGTAATTTGGAAAATATAGGCATGACTGAACTGTAATCTAGACACAATACAATACACAATAAAAACACGAAATCACATCACACTCATACCACAACATTAAAATACATAAAGAACATTATAAATAACAGTTCGAACAGAATATTACCTGAAATACTGAGAACAGAAATACAAGAATTTTCTCGAGAACGGAACAGACTAGAATTACTGGATGCACTGCTGTAACAGTACGGAACATACCGGTCCCATAAAGGAACGCATCAAGACCCGTATCCACCTAGGTGAACACTTCGTTTGTGAGTCTGGGCACCACCAACCCACGGACCAGGAGTCAATTTAGATTGGTCCTGTCTAGATACTACCCCAGCAATGGTACTCACCGGGCAGCACGGAACGGAAAGCCTTGGACTGGACTGGACTGCTACGACGACGGACTTCGGACTTCAGTTACGGGTGGGCCTCCGGATACCTCGGACCTTGGACTCTCGGCTTGGGCTCTGGTCGGGACTCGCCGCGTTCCTCCACCGTCTCGTTCGGATGCTGGACCGCCTCCTCCGTCTCCTCCGTGGGCCTGAGGGATACTTGGAGCAGAAATATCTGCCAGTGCACGGTATGGTTCCGTCACGACTGCAGAGGGTCAGGGGGTCGGCGTGGCTTCACCGACGCGTGGGGAAAGGGCAAGTCCCTATTCGGGCGCCATTATGTGGTAAATAAATAAATAATACCCTATTTTTGACTAGGCATATAGCATAACAGATAGCTCAATAAATAAGAGTCAAGATTCGAGGTAGTAGGAGTTTCTGCAGGTTTATTACAGCATAAGGACAGGATCAGGACAACCTGCATAGGAATAGGACAATAAGGCCCGGCAGCTGCCGGGGCTGGGTCTGGGATGAGCGCGCGCTAACTTTTCATAACAATACAAGAGCATTTATACATAGCGCAAACACATAGCATTACATTGCAGTAGGCGTAGCAGTGGGTGGAGCAGAAGGCGTGACGCGTAGCAGTCGCGAAAGATAACAGTAAAAGTATATGTAACTGGGCGTGTACATAGACATGTGGTGCAAACGTAACAGAATATGTCATGAATGGGGCGGAAACATAGGAGGGGGCTACCTAAGGAGCCGGGACCTCTAACCTGATGGTGCGCGCAAACTGGCAATGACGTATCACTAGGAGAAGCTGGGGGCTATGAACTCTGTGCTAGGAGCAGAGACTAAAGTCTGGAGGGTCGGAGCGACATGTACCTAAACCCTATCTGGTATCTGATGTTTAGGGAACATGTTGATATAAACTAGAAGTCATGAGGGGAAAAGCTAACTTGACTCTAAGACTGGACCATGCATTATTCTACATGTAGTGCGTGATGAAGAATATTAAATGACCATTAAATACAGTATTTCTCTAACGTGGAGCCGCATAGGCTAGACAATGACGGGAACTATTGATGCAGTTCAGTAGCTTAGGAATGCAGAGAGGGAGGACTGAACTGATAACTGGAACTATAACATACATTTGGCAGACTCAGAGGCAGAGCCAAGCTGCACCGGGCACTGCGAGACAGGAAGTAAGTGAAGGGTCGAGGATACAGGTGGGGGCTGTATCGCTCCTCAGCGAGGCTTTTGGGAGACAGGAGCTGAATCTGATGTCCAGGCCCTGTTGAGGCCTGGAAACGGGGACTTTATAATGAAATAACGTGCACACTGAGAAACGTGGCAACGTAACTTTACATAGGCCTAATATTCGTAGTATTCACGAGGACTGGAAACTGGCATACTAGAGGTGGACACAACTGTAATTGCGTCATTAATCGGACATGGGGAATACATATGCATATTGGTCATGCACACATAACATATGATGGATGAGGCGTAGGGACACAGAACATGGCAAAATTTACTTTTCCACAGATGCAGCTTTTGTTATGGGAGAGGCAGTAAGCACTGGGGCCAGATGGTCAAGTAGAGGCGCCGACCGATAGTTGCGTGTCACACCCGGCCGCCATTTTAAGGTCAGGCAGGCGTGGGAAGGCAGATTGTGACGGGGGCCGCCCCCGGTGTCTTGCCGCTATAGAGGCCCCCCCGAGATTATCCTCAACTAGAGGCAGCCCCTGTGTCAATTAAATTTCGCCCGTTAAGCGTACCTCCCACAGAGGGTTGATGTCATCGGCGCTCTCGTCAGGGCTCCGGCCGCCATTTTGCCCGCGACTGTCCTCTCCTCACGTCTCCTCGCAGATCTAGCCGTTTCAGGGGCACCAGAGGCGATCGGAGTAGCCCCGCAGGTGCCCTGCACCTTCCGCTTCCGAGGCGTGCTGGAAACAGCTCCCAGGCCACTGGGGAACCGCCAAATTAGGCTCCCGAGCAGCGCTGGAGCCGGGAGCCGAGACGGGTTATGACCGCCCGGCTCCGCCCCTTCCTACATTTGTCTACCTGCTCTTGGTACATTGGCTAGAGCAGGTAGACAAAATGCGCAATGAAGGCAGCAAGAGAAGAGGCACCTTCTTCACAACGCAGCAGTCTCAAATGATGAAAACACAGTGGGAACGCTCTCTCCCTCACAAAAGAAGTGATAATGTCCAAAAGCAGATTACAGCATACAGGACGGCAGCAGAGCAGGCTGCAAGGCAGTCTGTAGGCATCATGTAGCGAGCAGGCAGGCAGGCATGTAGTAGAGAGGCAGCAATGAAGGAGGTACCAGGCAGAAAATCCAACAGGAAGCTGGACAGTGCTCCAGGTAGCAGTAAAGACAGTAGAGACAGGTTCCATGCGTAAATAAAAGGAACACACTGAGGCAGGTTACATTAGGCATAAAGGAAGAATTGAAGCAGAGACTGGCACGTAGGTGTTGAGGGCGACCGGTGGGAGGTCACTGTTGGGGTTCGTAGGTGCCAGAAAGCTTAAAAGTACATAGGTTTCCAGAATGCCTTGCATGTTCATAAATAGTTACTAGATCATACCTTGTAGTTGCTTAGTTTTTTAAAGTTCAGATGGCCTTGGGAACAGATGTAGGTTCTTCAGATCGTCGCCAGTGTCGTAACGGAAGAATGACCGGATGCAGGTGGTATCTTTATGTAGTTTATTAGGTATGAAGTAAGGTAGATACACGAACCCCAATAGGAGCAGCCTCCTTGCTGCCCAGCCCTGCACTCAACTGACATTCATCCACGCATACAGCACTCTATGACATCATTCAGTATACGAACATTCCACACACACATCCACAGGCTGAGCAGCAAGCTGGAGCAAATACCACAATATGCTTCCAACAAATGTAATTAAACAATACGATTCTTCACATATATTATTATTATCAGTGATGTCAATTGAGATGACATCAGTGGTCATAAATTATGTCATAGAACATATCATGAGTGTTGTAATATGTGAGGTCATAAGCAGTGCATGGCGAGGATGCAAGTTATAGTTACTTTAGGGCATTCATTATAGTTACTTGAGATAACTATAACTGGTGAATATCAGTGTTTTTTTCGAGTTTAAAACATTTGCTGTGACTAACATTTTCATCTTTATTTTTTTTTAGTGAATTTCTGTGAGAGCCCTACACTCTCAGCACACAGCCTTCTGGCATGCGCAATGTGTGGTTTGATCTCGTAAGTCCTACCCCACTGAGGCTGACTTACGGACTTTGTCAAAGAGTTACAATACCAAAAAACTTAAAAGTAGACCTATTGGCTCTATCAAGGGGTGAATATATCAATATATATATAAAACAGATCTATGATCTTTGTCCAAAAATCACCAATATTTTCAATTAAGTATATTTTAGTAATTCACACAATGCAAAGTTTAATAATAGTGATTATTATCACAATGTTTATTAAACTTTTAATTGGAAAAGAACATCGACATTTCTGTGAGTCCTTCTTTTAACATAGCTTTTATGATTGCATTTTGTGGACTGAAAAATATTATACGAAAGACTCAGAAATGGGCTTTTTTTTCAAAAATAAAATCAACATGTCTCTGACTCTTTCTTTTTCTACATTTTTTTGCCCATAAAATTCAATCATAAAAACAACCACAACAGAGCCTTGCACTACAGCGATGAGCATAGAGCTCCAACTAGGAGTGCATTAAAAATATGGTAACTTCTCCTCGAAACAGGGGCGTAACACAGGCCCCTGCAGCCCCCGTGGTGCGGGGGGCCCTCACCCTCCAGGGGGCCCCGTCAGCACCGCACTTCTGCTGGGGAGCTCTAGATTGAGTCCGGAGGGGGCCCCTTCACGTACCCTGCAGGGGGGGCCCCCTCAAGGTGCGTTACGCCACTGTTTAATGTAAAAGTAATGCGAAGCAGCACATAACTTACTTTGCGCCATGGGGACATGCCAAGGGTGGCGTATGGCATTCCCATGCAACCACTTAAGGTTTCTCATGCTAAAACCAATTTACTAAACACATTAGATTGGGTTTAGTGTGAGAAAACTGCTCCCTTTTAAACTAGGCGCAAGGAAGGAGAAATGCTTTCATGCTAGACTCACACACACCCACCCTAGCGCTATGGTGCCAAGGTGATGTGTGGTGCACGGCAACTGTAATCAGTGCTGGCTCAGGGAAAGGAGCAGAAAGAACGACATCTTTGAAAAAGAGGCACTCTCCTGCTCCTTCCTTGTTACACAAAGCAGCACTGCCTCGCGGGAGGCTGCACTGCGTTGTGTGGAGGTTTGGTAAATCTCCCCCTTAGTGTTTTGATAGGGAATACTCTTCGTAACTCAACTTGCCAAACGTTAACAGTTGATTCATGTCGTTAATGTCTAGATGGTCTGTCTAGGAGTACTTGGCAAATTTATTAAGCACTCTTTGTAGACATGTGACTATGTGGTCTAACAGTAACAAATTATCAGAAGAAATAGCACACACATTTTTGTGGAATCTAACCAGGTTGACAGGTAGTAATGGAAGTCAGGTGCTCACAAATATCACTGAGAAATACGTTAAGTAAATATGTTGGTAAAATACATCCCTGTCTATCTCCAGAGTAACTTTATGAACTTTTATGAGGTGTGAAGGATGTATACTAAGGACCTGATTAGGAAGCCATCCAACCTTGTAGCCCTACCACCGCATTATGATGTAGTCATTCCAACCGCGGCAGTCGGAGGGACCGACCGACCCCTCCGACAGGCTCAAAGAGTCAGTCAGCCATCAGTCGGATCGTAATCCCAACAATCTCAACATTTTTCACAAATATTCTAATAAACTGCCAATGTTTAAATATGTCTAGACTTATTTCAACATTGAAGTTAAGTTTTGTTACTGTTTTAAAAATGCAATCAAATATGATTGCCAAACATACTGTTCTGGTCAAGCAGACCTTACAATAGCCTTATAGCCTGCTGTAGCGGGTTATATCGGCTATTAAAGGCGCGCTCCAGCGTTAAACAAGGGAGAAGGACTTATTTAGCCCTGTTACGAAGGGCTATAAGGCTGTTAGAACTTTCTGCTACTAGAGGGCAGAATGTTCAAACAAATAAAACAAAGGCCACTTGGAGCCCAAGGGGATTGAAATACCCTGGGGCTCTGAGAGGCATTTGTTCAAAACAACATTGGAATGTTGCTCTGCTAGCCTTTTCCTTGCCGTAGAAGCAAGGAGAACTCCTTTGTATTCAATGGAGTGCTCCACATTCCAATCTTCTAATAATGTGTATAAGTATCCACAGTGTGATTATTAGAAATGGCGGTGGGGGTTTTGAAGGGTATTTTGATTCTCTTCCCTTTTGACTGCTTTCCCAGCCAGGATATAAATGGCAAAAAATGTTAGTGATGACCCATTGCAGAGCGGCTTACAGTCGCTCATTTTGTTCTGCTGAAAACAAAGCACTGTCATCAACGTAATGCTTCTTTTGACCTGCCGTAGCACAGGCTCCCATAGAGATATGGGAGATTCTGTTAATCCCTGCACCACGTGGAAGGCAACTCAAGGTGCCTGCCATGCAGTGCAGGGATTACCATTGGTGCACCGCTGGCCCCCAACCGCAGACAGCAGGGAGAAGGGGGCCCTGCTATGGGCCCCAAAACTCACTTTCCTGACCAGCTATCCATGTCGGAAAGTCCAGCATGGAAAGCCTGCCAGAAATCGAGCATCATACTCCCGAATGGCAAAAAAGCCGTCCACTGGGATTACATGCTGGTATCCGACTTGCCGATATGCTTCTTGAGCCCGTCGGAATCCAGCCTGAATGACCGGCCGGTTTCACTTTTCACCGCCTAGATTGTAAATAGGTGGTCGGAAGTGAAAGTGCGATAAGACTATGAAAGCCTCTGACCCGTGGTCAGAGGCTTTCCGAGCCTCATCATAATAAGGCACTAAGTGTGTAAAACCACTCTCATGGCAACAAATAAAGCACTGCTGTGTGAGCTGGTGATGGAATGACTGCATCACATATGACTGGCACCACAGAGCACTGCAGTTGTCAGATAAACATTTAGCCTGCTGGGCGACCAGGTAGATGGAGGGACTTGCAATGTCTAGAAACACATTTCTGAGCAACCAACCCTACCTCTCCTGAATGATGATGTCAGAGGATCTTACACAGACTCAATGGTGTAATGGTTAGGCCATAAAACAAAAAAGGAGATTTGTGCAAATCCACAAAGATAGGGCCACATGTTACAAGAATAGACCAGTTCCCTAAAATACTCCATAGCCGAAATCAAGCAAGATAACATTGAACATTTAGGAGCCCTGAGGATGCACCATCAAAAAGTCAAATAGTGAAGAAAGATTCAAACAGTTGAAATTGGATCAAGAATCTGTATTCTGATCCTAACGGGCAGATAACCAAATCCCTGCCAAGTAGTTTTTATCATTTGGGCAGACCCATCCCAGCAGGTTTATCATCTTCGAGTAGGTAAGGTTTGTACGCTCTGGGTAGTATCTGGGGCGACTGGTACTAAAGACACAGTTTAGAGAGGAAGGCAGGTAATTGTAAAATGAATGACGTTCCACAAGAGTATAAGAAGAACTTCCACCCCTCAGACATTGTCTATTTCTGACAGTAAGCATAGAGAGCCCATGCCTGAAGAGGAAAGATACTCTCTCTTGAAAAGTCCCATAGGAAAGCACAACTTCCCCTGAGCACCAACAAGAGAGGGCTTCTAATATTGTATTCAATCCTCAGAGTGACTGGCAGGCCTGTCTGCCAATCTCAATGAATGCTCTATCCATTCCTGGAGTATGATGTCATTCATTTTCCTGTCAAAAGCAATACAACTTATATAGCAAGGTCTTCTATGCCTTACGCCCCTTGCCCCCACGTACAGCTAACATTAAGCCAGGGACCCAATATTTAGGCAATGCCTCCGGTGCTCTTTGGCAGGTGTGATTCCCACTCCCGAGAGAAATAGCCAGAGTTCGTCCGAAGTCCTATAATGCTCTCCACATCTACACACGGTGCTCGGTGCTGGGAAGCGTTGACCATTATGGGCCTTCCTGTACATAAGCCCCTCTGGCAAGGCCGAGGAAGAGGTGAGGATGTGACGCTAGCCTTTTTATTGTGCACAGTGGCCTGTGAGCCAGACTATATAAATTAAATCTTGCTGGAATAGCCTGGACGAGAGAATCAAAAGCTGCAAGCAGCCCCCTCGAATGGGAAGTGACACTCCCCCGAGTAGGAGACCCCTTCCCCACCAACAGTGCCACATAGACCTCTGCAAGTCAACTGTGTGGCAGGTACAAGCCTCAGTCTTCATTGGACTAAGTCCCTCCCCCTGCAGTGGTGGCTGGACGGCTGTGGGGGCATGTCTGTGCTGCCAGGCAGTGGAGTCTGGAAACTGCAGGTGCCAGAAGGCTCTGTTCTTCAGACCGACACACAGCTCTTAAGTTGTCTAGAAATCAGTGCAAGGAAAAACCAATCTGCTTGAGACATTACTTACGACTAGTGGACACACAAGCAGACATGCAAATGTGATTGTTTTAATTGTCAGCCAGTGTAAGAACATGTGCAGCCCTCAGTCCTGTTGAGGCGAGTTCACTGGAATTGCACATACTGGCTCTGTCCATCACTGTTGTTATTTCAAGCTCACACTGATGCAGTGAGATCTGCCAACGGGTTTCCTACAAATGCGAAATTATACGAAGACAAATATCCTACCAGAAAATTATGCATTTTTTGTTGAAGCTATAATTCACCTTTCCTTTATCTTCACAGGCAAGTATGAGCTGGTGCTTTGTGTAAGCCCAGTTACTCCCCTCCAACATTTTGAATAGCAAGAAATACTCTAATGTGTAAAAACGTAGTAATAAGGATAGAATAACTGTACATTTCAGAGTACAAATGGCGGAGAATCTATAACATAACATAATGTATTAATTATGAGCCCATATCGCTTACCTGCAAATTTTGAAGTCCTCCATAGGCAGTAAATAAAAGCAGAAACCCAACACCAAGGATCAGGATGTTCTTCAGGTGAAGTATTTCCATTTTCACTTTCAGTTAAACACGTAGACCTAAATACTCGGAGGTTTCCGGGTCTTTGAGCAAGATCCGGAAGTGAGGCAGATGCTGCAGAGGGAAGAGGCAAATATTCGTCATTATGGCGTCGCATATTCATTATGACATTGTGTAGTGCACAGTGTAGGAGTCTGGTTAGAAAAGTGTAGAAGTCAGGATTTATGTGAAGAGAGATAATGATCTCAGAAATCCCATTTTACTTTCTATTAGGAGCAAATACGTAGTGGGTTTAACCAAATATGTCTGCTATACAGCCTGAGGGAAACATGTTTTGTACACTAGAAGAGTGCATTTATTTAATCATTTCGTAGTCCTGTTGGATTAGTTCTGAACAGATGTTTCTCAAGTAAATCTCCTTCGTGCAAGAGATTTGTTGGACTTCTTTGTACTGCCTTTTAATCATAATTTTGTCCCATACAGAGGCCATCACACCTGCAAAGTACATGTTATGGAGCAAGAATGCATGACTTCCCTGGGGAAAAGATGAAACGTGATTAGTCATTTAATTCAGAAGGCAATGCATGAAGTATTACTTGTGTTATGGTTAATGGAGCTATAATGTAGTCATGATATGTGGCAAATAAAAACAATGGGATTATTCACAAACTGCATTTTGTCTTGTATTTAGTAGTACTAAAATAGTGCTACTCACAGACTACAAAAATGCAGTTTACAAACCTATGTGTAAAGGTCTCTGTTTCTCCTTTCTTTTCTGATGCAGAGATGTCTGTCTTGTCTACACACATAAACCTATCTTTTAATAGGAAATGTGGGAGCGATGAGCGGAGTAACTGGAAAATCATACTTATTACAAAATGGGAGGGATTTAATGAGGGGTTAAGTGGGGTTAAAGTATGGTTAATGAGGAGTTGGAGAGGGGCAAATACTCACTCAGAAAAGAGTAGGCCCATTGTTATTCACAAACGGCACTTTTATACTTACTACAGCCAAAATGGACCCAAACAGTCATAAAACAGTCATAAATGTACCCCAGCTCAGACCGGGTGTGAATCCAACACCACACATGGGCAACCACTGGTGCTGCAACACACTCTCATAGGCAATAATAGAGGAAGGGACTTAAAATCAAATCCCTGAGGAAATAAAGTTAAAATAATTATGTTTACTTTTGTTGTTTAACTATATATCTGCTTTTATTGTAATGTTAAAAATGAATATAAATAAAACATTACTTATTTTTTAATATAAAATATTTGAATAACCATTTACATTTTAAAATAAATATGCCTTTTTCTAAAATTACTTAAATTAATTTAATTAATTGCAGATATTTTTTAGCAATGTTTAATGAGTGATAAATAAACAGAAATACTTTACTTTTCGTGGGATTTCTTTTTTCAAAAAATCTTTTAAAAAATGTTTTAGTTAATTTAATATATTTAAATTAATTACATTTTTAATTCCAAATTAAGTTTATAGTCCTGTAGCATGTTTTTATTGCGTTCTTTATTTAAAATAAATATATAAAATTAATATTAATATAACATATTTTTACTATTTCTTTAAAGTTTAATAGACTTTTTAAAATGTCCCTATATTTTTCTATACAGAGAACTCCGCTCTGGTGTTGGAGACTTTTGCCTACATGTGAAAACTTACTGGTAGCAACTTTACAGTCATAAATTTAGTTCTATCCCATTTCAGCGGGTTTAGAATTGTAGATGTACACTATGAAGTACATTTTCCCTTGGACATGGTGCATAGCCAAAAGTAGTACATTTACTACAAACTGTACGAGTAAATTTGCATGTTTAGATTTAAGGACACATTTGATTTGTATACTTAAATTAAAGGATACATTTCAAAGCTAAGTAAAAACTGTTTAATTCAATATTGCATCAAACAACTAAACCTGTCGAGAACAGCCCTTCATTATGTACAATTTCTTTTAACTGTCCTCCATGATAAAAATTAGATGAAGGTGGTTGCAAGGATGAAAAAATATATTTTATTTCTCATCAATCCAATATGATAAGTTTCATATAAAATCATCATTCATCACACAGCAGAAATCTCAAACATTCAATGCTGATTTGGGTCTGTATAAAAGTGCTACTTTTATACAGACCCAAATCAGCATTGAATGTTTGAGATTTCTGCTGTGTGATGAATGATGATTTTATATGAAACTTATCATATTGGATTGATGAGAAATAAAATATATTTTTAGATACCTCTAGAAAGAGAGATGCCACATTTGACCACACATTATTAGCAGGGACAGAGAGTGATGGATCTTTTGATTGGCTTGTGCAGCTGGATCTTCACTCTGGTTGTTGGGGGATTCTTGTTTTGTTTTTTGCAAGGCTTCTGCTGACATTTCTGTCTGCTTCAAGGACTTTTCATTCTTTTGGATCGTGGCCATACTGAGATGACATCGGGAGAGGGATTAGTTCATACTGACCTTGCTGGGGAATCCTAACAACACACCGGGTTGGGAAACAGGAGTCTGGATTCTGGGAGGCCCCATGGCTCCTTGAGTCCTTCCAAACATCCAGGTAAGGGGTGTATCTTACTGCAGTCATTTCCTATAACAGGGAGGTAAAATATTCTTAACCGCATCGTTGCGGCGCATTTTCCCCTGCTGTGCTGGAATATGCAAAAACCCATTATTCATGACGAGCTGGGCTCGTCATGAGCGTGCGAGGAGGCTACCTCATGACGAGCCCAGCTCGTCATGAGCGTCGAAGGGGTTAAGAGTTCCCAATGAATGCTTTTCACATTTTACTGTGGGCTCTTTGTGAGAAACTTTTGTAGTGTCCCCCCACTTTTTGCTCCCATTTTGGCTACTAGATGGTGGTCTTCTGACTGATTGTGCCCTGGGCTCTGCTAACCAGACCCAGGGCCTGTGTTTTGATTATAAGTACATGGTTGTTAGGTATAATTACAATTGGTACTGACAACCTACCTGTAAGTCCCTAGCATATGGTTGGGCATGTAGGTCTAGAGGCCCAGTAGATTTAAGGCACTTAAGTATGCACTATTGTGGTGCCTGATGTCATTTTAAAAGCCAGCCGTGCCTTGCAGGCTGCTTTTAAACTTAAATTACATGCAAATTTGACTTTGGAATTAAAGGTACTTCCCAAGTGTCCAACTACCTTATTTTTACTTAAAGGTCACCATTGGGGTCTCCCCTAGGCACCACAGGGGTAGGGTGCCTTGTACCTAGAAACAGGAACATTATAAAATATGTTTTATATGCCCTGGTGAGAAAGAAACTGCCAATTTTGTTTATCCCCATTGTAGCACAATATATCTTTAGCCTAACATGGGAATACTGTATTAAAGTTTAACTATTGAAAGAAAACAGCTAAGAATATACTTCAAACTATCAAAATGATAGCTAGAAAAAGTTCAACAACTTGTCACTGTTAGAATTATTATAACTATCACAGAAAATAGGTTATAGTACTTTCTTTTCTGTGAGCCACAATCCCGCCTTCCAGCAGCCGTTCTCTGATTAGCCAGCCTCTGCCAGGCTGACCTACACTGTCTTAATGAGGTGTGATCTGGCCTGACTGGAGATACAGGATTTCCTGTGAAAAGAGAACTGCAAACTGCAAACCAGAAGGAAGGATGGGGGTGGAGTAACCAAACTGGTCTTCAAAGAGGCAATGACAGTTTAGGGCAGCACAGGCTCGCCCCTACATCCTGCACCCCCAGCCAGACAGAAGCCCCAGTAATTAGATTTGCAGAGGGGCTAGAAATGGAGTGTTATGGAATCTTAGCCAATCTTGTGGGAAGGCCTAGCCACATCTTAACCTCCAGGAGAGAGTTTCTCCATTTTGGATTTTGGAAGAATAGTGCTCTCAGGGTCAATAATATGCCACACTTTGGAGGAAGTGGTCATATCTGAGTGTGGCCCACTGCACCACATTGGCCAGGGGCACCTCCCTGCTTGTCACCCAGGAACACTGACTAAATATGGAAGAGCTGCCTAGCAACTCAGATCCCTTCCTGAAACTACAAGAAGAAAAATGAATGCCCTTCTGGAACCCTGGCCTGCACTAAGAGGATTTCACTCTGAATGACTGCACCTACTGCACGCTTTGGGAACTACTGCTCTAAGAACTTTGCCTGGCTCTGAAAGATTAAGGAGTGGACTCCCTGAAAGCCACAGGTTAAAAGAGCTCCACCTGCATCATCTCCACCAAGAAGAAACCAGCCAACCACCTTCAGCGGGACTTTTAGGGATTTGGCCAGGTGCATTGTGGGTCTTGTTGTCCCAACTTCCCAAGGAGCAACTCAGAGATTCAGGATTTGGTGTTGTGGACAAATACGCAAAAGAAGCAACAAGAAGAAGAAGGACTGCCCCGCTGAACCCCTTGTCTGCACCACAGAGGACTGCAATCATAAGGACTGCACATGCTGCAAACTTTGGGCCTCACAAAGGAGGGCTCTGCCCCGCTTTAAAGTATAAGAAGTGAGATCCTTGTAAGCAACAGATACAAAGGAGCTTCAAGAAGTCACCTGCATCAACTCCACCAATAATAGCCCAGCTGAACAGCGTCCAGTGCACTTTTAAGTGATTTGACCAGGTGCATTGCGAGACTTGTAGTGCCAAACCTCTAAGAGGCAAAGAAGAGCTTCTGGAGCCCTGGCGGGTGTACTCTTTCCTGATCAAGAAAGACTTCTGGAAGTAAGTGTAAAAGTGTTACACGGTGAGTGGCTCGAATTTGTAACTTTCTCCTGGCCCAGCCCAACCTATTTTAACCCTTACAGCGCTATTTGCTCCTAAGCACTATATTTTCTTTTAATCATATATCTGGTTCCCTAGATTGGGTTTTTGTCATTCTGGTGTCATTTTGAAAATACATATATTTCCTATTTTATTAAATTCGTGATGGATTTTTATTGTGAGTTGTCACTTGTTTATTAAATCAATTTGTGTTTTTAAATGCTTTACACACCTGTCTCCCAAGTTAAGACTGCATGCTCGTTGCCATCTACCAAGGGAATAATTTATTGAGACCATAACTGTACCTTATATTGTGATTGTGGCATTATTACTAGTGGTAGGTCCCTACCTACATCTACTAATAAACCACTTTCCTACACTCTTAAATTCTAAAAGGAGGAATTTTCTTTAAAAATGGTAGGATAGATGGGCAGGAGGGACCAAAGGGTTAAATTATCTAGAAGTACAGGGTTCTACTCTAGAACAGACAGAAAATTCAATTGATAATGCAGAACATTAGATCAAGTCTGGATTGTTTGAATCTGGCTAACCTTAAAGGTATGTCTGAAGGAGCTGAGGGGTAATGAGTTCTATGTTGAATATCTGATTATCTGCAGCCTCCAAATAAAGGCCACATTGAGTTACACTTCGTAAAATGCATTTTATAAAAATTAGATAATCATTTAGCTTTCTTGCATCAGAATTTACAAGAAAGTATATAATACTCCAGTTCCACAGAGCAACGTAGGTAACATTTTTTATTACAAATATAAATATAAATGGCTTGAGTTAATGTTTACCATTTAAAAATACTCCTAAAGCATAGAAGCAGACTTGGGGTTGATTGACATCGTTGTTTGACTATGACGGCATTAGCCGGATGCTGGCACCAGCAATAATTTCTTAACACGGGCACTTCTTTATGGCAGCCAGACACATGGTGGCCCTGTTTGCCTGCTGTTAAACATCAGCAAAGGATTTAACAATGCCACTGCAACCAGGCCATTCTAACAGCAGTGCATGGGCAGCAATAATCTAAATAAACGATCCCATTTGTAGGAATGGGACTGTGAATTTGTAGCGTTGTGAATGGCATTTGGCAGCTCTAGCAGGAACAATGGGAGATGAAAGCTTCAGATGCTCCCTGAGAAAGATCTTGCGCACTGGCAATTTTTCTTTTTTTTACAATTTAAGTGCTGGTTTAGATACATGAAAGTCTTTATTTTTGGCAAAACATGTTACATTAAAATGTGCTCCTACAAATGCATTGTAAGAAAGTCAACATCAACATATGTCGTAAAGTGATTTAATATAAAATATATTTGCAATGTTGCAAAAGTTCATATTTATTTGATACATTTGTTTAATGTAATTCTAAATGACAGTTTTAAAATTAAAAAATGTTTTTGTGCATAACACATCATAGACGATGCCTCCAGGCCACAATGAAAATTACCAGAGATTAAAATTACCCCTGCCTCCAGATAGTGCGGGACCTCTTAGCTGACTTCGAAACAGTCAACCATCCCACCCTCATACGCACCCTGGAGTCTCAAAGGTATTCACCAGCAATGTCTTTCACTTGGTCTACCTTACCAACAAACACCAGTTTTTTTCACACAGACATCTCCAGGTCCCGAAACATCCCTATCACCTGCAGAGTTACCCCCTGATGCCATACTGTCTACTGTCATCTTCAACCTCTTCAAGGAGCTGTTTGGTGCACTAATCACAGATAGCGTATCAAGATTTATCAATACACCAATGATACACAATCTATTTCAAAGTTTCCCCTGCTTCAGACATCCAACACCTCAAACACTGCCTGAACATTATCAAAATCTGGCATCCAGGGCCTACCTAAAGCTCAAACCATCCAACATAAAATTCCTGATGACAACAAACAAGAAACATTACAAACCTGGCTCAATGACATGAACCTTGAAATATTTGGATCCCAACTCTCGTCAGATGCTGTTGTGTAGTTCCTATACATCTATATAGTATCTGCACGTTTGGACAACATAGACTATGGGATTGGTGTCCAGACTGATTCCAGACTCTCCCACCGGATGTGTTCGCCTGTATACCAGCTAGCTCACAGTGCCCTTATGAACTCCTCTTACAAAGGAGTAAAATAGTTTCTGGCAACTATCGAACATGACAACCCTGACCCCTCAGGGATCGTGGAAACAGTACAGTACTTTTCGCTCAGTTACTCATGCTCAGTTTGTCTCAGAGAGATATACAGGGGGACAAATTCAATAAGCATTTTTTGAACCTGAATCATTCTAGTATAAAATATGTGTGCTGCAAAAACCATAAGACAGAAACAGATCTATACATTTATAAGCACCAGCATAGTAAACAGATGGCAGAATTCTACCATAGTGCTAAAACATTGGATATATGCAGGTATATAGATACGGATCTATGACAAAATATAGAAACCCAAAATATCGAAATACAAAAATATCGGAGCAATAATATCGATGTATACAATATCGATATCCTATCTACAACAAGGTAAGTACTAAAATATCGGGAAAAAAATATCGATGTCAAAAATATTGTTTTAAAAAAAAATACGTAAAATTAATAAAAAAATACTTAAAAATATAATAAACATAGTTAAAATTATTTTATATTATTTGAAATTAATAAGTAATATACATAATTTAATAAAAAATTAATTAAACATATACATATAGGCGTCGATTCCGATCTGGTAAAATCACCGTCCGTACGATTCGTATCCGGAGCCGTTTCCGTACGACTCTTACACACACCATATGACTCGGCGAGTACGATCCAGACCGGGTGATCAGGACGCGATTCGTACGGGCCACGTCAGGTAAGGGCGATTCGTACGGAAAAGCACATTCACATACACACCGTATGGCTCGTACAACTACGATCATGGGGTACAGCTGGTACACCCCATGATCGTAGGGGCACGGCTCGTACACATACGATCATGGGGTACGGCTCGTACACCCCATAATCGTAGGGGTACGGCTCGTACACTTACAATCATGGGGCACGGCTCGTACACCCCATGATTGTAGGGGTACGGCTCGTACACCTACGATCATGGGGTGTACGAGCTGTACCCCATGATCGTAGGTGTACGAGCCGTACCCCTACGATCATGGGGTGTACGAGCCATACCCCATGATTGTAGGTGTATGAGCCGTACCCCTACGATCATGAGGGGTATGCACCGTACCGGGGGGGGGGGGCGTTCCGTACCTTTTTCGGGACGAACTCTGCTTCTACAGGAGTTTTCAGCTCCCATAGAAAAAGGGTCGTACGGAGCGTACCCAACACGAATCGTACTTGCCGGGTCGGAAAAAGCAGCCGTGAACCGTACAGACGTCACGTACAGCGGGTTCCGAGTGCGAATCGTACGGGTATACGATTCGTACGGTCTCTGTACAATTCGTACGGAGTACGGCTCCTGGTACGAACCGTACTTCGTCGTACGTATGGGACGTTTACGGGTACGATTCGTAGGCGGAAAAAACACTCCGTACGACGATTCGGAGCGCTTTTTACCGGATCGGAATCGACCCCTTAATATATATATACTTACATGATAATTAGTTTTAATATTTATTGTAATAACTTATAAATAATTAAAAATATTATAAATTACAAATTCATCTACACACATAAAATAATTACATAAATAAAAATAAAATAATTATGTAAAACAAATTTAAAAAAATAATTTACTTTTAATATATTTAACATTTTTTATATAACGCATTAACTAAAACAGTACAAAAAATATTAAATAATAGAGGGAATAAAATACTATTCCAACTCCAAAAAAACAACAGTAAGGAAAATGTTGGATAGCGTAGGGGTAAAAATTACTATTCCCACTCCCAAGAGTGCAACAGTAGGAAAAGTGTTGGATAGCAGAGGGGTAAAAATTACTATTCCCACTCCAGTGAGTGCAACAGTAGGGAAAGTGTTGGATAGCGGAGGGGTAAAAATTACTATTCCCACTCCAGTGAGTGCAACAATAGGGAAAGTGTTGGATAGCGTAAGGGTAAATATTACTATTCCCACTCCAAAGAGTGCAACAGTAGGGAAAGTGTTGGATAGCGTAGGGGTAAAGATTACTATTTCCACTCCAGTGAGTACAACAGTAGGGAAAATGTTGGATAGCGTAAGGGTACAAATTACTATTCCCACTCTAGAGAGTGCAACAGTAGGGAAAGTGTTGGATAGCGTAAGGGTAAAAATTACTATTCCCACTCCAAAGAGTGCAACAGTAGGGAAAATGTTGGATAGAGTAGGGGTAAAAATTACTATTCCAACTCCAGAGAGTGCAACAGTAGGGGAAGTGTTGGATAGCGTAAGGGTAAAAATTACTATTCCAACTCCAGAGAGTGCAACAGTAGGGGAAGTGTTGGATAGCGTAAGGGTAAAAATTACTATTCCAACTCCAGAGAGTGCAACAGTAGGGAAAGTGTTAGATAGCATAGGGGTAAAAATTACTATTCCCACTCCAGATAGTGCAACAGTAGGGAAAGTGTTGGATATTGTAGAAGTAAAAAATAACATACTTATAAAAAATATTTATTGAATTAGTCTAAACTATTTACAAAAAACAATAAATAATTATTTTAAAATAATTACCAATTAATAATGAATATCCAAAAAATAATTATCAATACCCAACTATATATTTAATAACTACTTAATAACATATCAAATACTTAACACACAATTCTCATATGAACACACAACAAACACCAATAATAAAATAATACACTGAACATAAGTATCAATTAATCAATTAATTAAAATTAATTATCAAATATTGAAAATTAATTCACAATTAATAATTGATTAACAATAATATAATTAGCAATAACAATTAATGAAAATAAAATATTATTTAATTACATTTAAATTACTTCCCACCCTTTTCCCCTATAAACCCATAACCCGCTACAAACATAATTATCAATTAATCAATAAAATAAAATAAATTACCAATTAATAAAAATTAATTTAAAAGATTTTATAAATCCTAAAAAATTTATAATTAATTTAGTATAGTTAAATTACTTCCCACACTATTCCCCTATAAACCCATAACCCGCTACAAACATAATTATCAATTAATCAATTAATTAAAATAAATTACCAATTAATAAAAATGAATTAACAATTAATTTAAAAGATGTTATAATTCCTAAAAATTAATAATTAATTTAGTATTTTTAAATTACTTCCCACCCTATTCCCCTATAAACTCATAACCCCCTACAAACATAATTATCAATTAATCAATTAATTAAAATAAATTACCAATTAATACAAATTAATTACTAATTAATTTAAAAGATTTTATAATTCCCAAAAAATTTATAATTAATTTACTATAATTAAATTACTTCCCATCCTATTCCCCTATAAACCCACAACCCGCTACGGTACTAAAATACAAAATTTACTTAAATTACATTAAAAAAAATAATACATATTAAATACATAATAATATACATAAAAATAATATAAAAATCGATATTAGTAACATGGATATTACTAATATCGATATTAGTAACATCAATATTACTTACATCGATATTAACAAAAAAGATATTACTTACCTCCGAAATTATGTACCTTCGATATTAAAAAATTCGATATTACTTACCTTCTATATTATGTCCCTTTGATATTTAATACTCTGTATTATGGTATATCGATATTAAAACATCAATATTTTGTCGGCATACCATAGATACATGACAGTAATGCGTACACCTACGATGCACACCCTAAGTAGATGTACCTAAGTGTACCTGGCATGTATGTAAGTGTATAGCCAAGAATACCCTAGGAAAGAGCCAACCCTATTACCTGATGTGAGAGAATGAAGTACTCAATCTTGGTCTCGAGTTGGACACCCCTCGAGGGATGTCAGGCCACTGCGTGCTGGAGTATCTGCATGCAGGAACCCCAGCGTCTTGTGTCAGTGTGTCACCATGGAAGTATTTCTCTTCTTCCTTGTCCAGCAAAGATGTGGTGCTTATATACCAAAAAGGTACCCTCAAGGGTTCTGCCTAGATGTGTCAAGCCAGCCTGGATGACGATAGTGATGACCCTTATACAGAGTAATTATGCAGAAGAGGGTAATCCTGCTGTGATTCTGAGAAATCTCATGCATAATAAATGAGTCTGGTTTTCAGAGAAAACCACACAATATTTATGCAGCACCTAACTAGATAAAAGGCCACCACCAGAACCCCTGTGGAGTACAATGGCAGGGTAAATGTAGGTGAAAGGGTAGGTGACTACCCAGGCCTATATTGGGGTACATTGGGAATCATAACAATGCCATGTCACTTGGATTCACCCTGGAAACCAACCTCACCCTCATGGAATACATTTCCAAAAACACAAAGGAGACCTAATACCAGCTCTCACTTCGAAAGAAAGTGAAACCATTTCTTCCAGTAAGTGATTTCAGAAATGCTGTTGAAACCCTCATACTCTTACAACTGGGAGGTGAAAAACCCCTACTCCAATCCATCCCAGATTCCAGACTGGCGCCCCATAATGGCATCTACATGCTGTAGCATCCTCAATAAGGACTTGAAGAAATATGATCAAATCACTTCATCCTGGTTGAACTCCATTGTCTCCCTTGCTGCCAAGCATAATTTTCAAAACCAGCTCAATCATTTACAAAGCCATCACAACCAGTAGCCCTGCTTACCTTGCAGAAAATATCACCTTCTTTGATGGTTCTTGGCACACCCGCAGCCAGAACACACCAGACTGCATTAAAAGGAATGTAAGAAATAAAAAACAATGCAGCAGGCCTTTGTCATCTATGTACCCAGGATCTGATCCAATATATTTGCATCCATCAGGACCATCCCAACCTTGCTCCACTTTTGGAAACAGTTGAAGATGCACCTATTAAATAACACCACATCACAATGAATTATCCTTCAAGCACCTCGCTACCTCTCCTATAACTCTTTGACTTTATTCTTGTCTCTGGCCATTCCCAGCACCCTGCTGCCTTAGGGCCAGGTTTACACTATAAACAATCATATGCCATATTAACAAGGTGGATGATATACACATGTTTTTGGAGTGTGCAGAACTGGGCAGATATTGGAAAGAGGTGGGAGAATCCCTGACCAATATTTTTCAAATGCATATAGTGCCGGATCTGCCTCTGGTCATTTTCGGCTTGAATAAATAGGAAAATATAACATCTTTACAGCCCCAGATGGGTTTGCTTCTTATTTGGTGGTTTTGGCCAGAAGAGAGATCTGCATGAAATGATAGGATTCTGCCCCCCAACCAGAGAAAGTTGAATTAAATCCGCTCTGCGAATGGCGAGTTTAGAATATGAAGAATCATCAACATATATCTGGCCCCCCTTGACATCGTGGGGACGACGCCTGCATATGATAAATGGTTAAGGTCTGGAGAGAGCGGAATATAAGTCCAATGATTACGCCGAGTCCTCGGGATAAAGAGGAAGGCCGTGGATGGCTAGACGGAAGCAGTAAGTCGGAGGGAGTACAGTTAATACAAAACGGCTTGTCAAAACTGCTGAGTCTATGGCGAGATAAGGACAACATTCTTTTTTTAAAACAATAAACATTTATATATAACAGAAGGACTCAGAGATAATAAAATGGAGAGAGATTTAAATTAGAACAACTCAGAGCTGTTTTCAGGAAGCAATGTTTTGTCAATCTTATAAGAGACATTTACACTAACTGTGGGGATGTTTTTGCTTAGTTTTTAGTTATGAAAATAAGTTCTTTTAAATAGATGAATCTCAACACAAATGCAAATTGGTTTGAAAGACATTTCAGGGCACAGAATTGCAAAATAACAGCTTTGCTAAGTGTTTGTTGCTTTTTAAATGAGGTTTGAGTATATTGGACATAGCTTCTGCATATATCCAGGAAGTGCAGCTTAGCTCCCATATGTATTAAAGGTATAAAGACTATGGGGCCGATTACAATGCGGCCTGTAAATGCTAGAGGTCAGAATGTAAACCAGCTGGTCCTTTTGACTCGCTTCTGACAGGCTTAAGGAACCCATTGGCCAGTCGGAACCGGCTCGTAATCCCATAGGACGGGCCTTTCTGCCCTTGGGATTACCATGCATGGTTTTTCTTTCTGGCATTCTGACATGGAAGCCAGGTTGGAAACCATGTTGGGAGGCCTACAGCAGGGCCACCTTGGGTGCGCGGCCTCTGGTTGAGGGCTGAGGGGGCACCTATGGTGCTCCCATGTTGATCCCTGCACCCCGTGGCAGGCACCTTGAGGTGCAGGGATGAACAGCACCTCCCATTTCCCTATGGGAGCGTGTATTACAGGAGGTTTATGGCCGGAATGCATGCCGCATGCCGTAATGCATGCTCCCATAGGGAAATCAGGAATGTGACCGAACATTGTTCGGTTGCATCCTAATGAGGCGGTGGGGACCACCAACCAGAGGTCGGTCGGGACCACTGACCAGAGGTCAGTCGGTCCCAGGATTGAGTTGCTTCTGCCCAACATCGAAAACGGCCCCTTTATATTAAATAACATCTGTTGAACAGATTTTAAAATGAAAACTCTTAAATTAATATTTTTCATTGTGTTTTCTTCTGCTAAAACTTTCATTTGAAATCAAGTGGAGGGATCTAGAAAAGGAGAGACAACAGATAACACATTTCTTCCATGTTATTGTTTCATGCTCTCTCTTTTTCACCTGTCTTTCACATGTGATTTGTCAGGTGTGTTCAAATATCTACATATTTTTGGTGTCACACTTGAGATCTCTCCCCTTTATATTAAATAACATCTGTTGAACAGATTTTAAAATGAAAACTCTTAAATTAATATTTTTCATTGTGGCTTTTTTCTGCTAAAACTTTCATTTGAATTCAAGTGGAGGGATCTAGAAAAGGAGAGACAGCAGAACAACACATTTCTTCCATTTTATTGTTTCATGCTCTCTCTTTTCCACCTGTCTTTCACTGTGTTCAAATATCTACATATTTTTGGTGTCACACTTGAGATCTCTCACAAGTTGTGAAACAAAGTTTGGAGACACAGGTGGTGTTGTATAATGAGTGTTCCTAATGTCAAGATCCACAAATACAGTTTATTGGGGGTGAGTAAAAAAGTTAACATAGATTCTCCCTGGATATGTCTCTAAAGCAGGACTAATCGGCCCCCAAACTTGCATAACTGTACTCCAGCACCATCAGTTGTGGCTCTGCATAATAATCAGGCTCACCAGAAATGTCAGGCATGCAGGCATAATCCTCAGGCAGCCCAATGGTGTACTCAAAGGCCTTATCAAACTATAATACATGGGATTCTGTAATCCCTGTATTAAGACCCGTCTCTTATTTCTTTCTAAATGTGACTTATGACGCACACAATCACAGATTATGAAGAAAAAATGTCAGAGCTCAACTTCCATAAGTTATTACAGTTGAGTTCTGACAATACAATGCCTGCTGCCAGAGCCAGCAGTCAAAGCAAAAGACAGGTCAGGACAGAGAGGAGCTGTTTAAAGCAGTAGAAATAAAGCATTGCCTTTCTTTCTTCTGCTCTATTTTTCTAGCCTACAGTGACAAGCTGAAAGAACATGTTTATTTGATGCATTCTTTAGATAATTATAGAACAGTTAGAGTCTTTATGCATGTTTATACACATTAAAAGTTACTGCAGCTTTTTTATTTTTTTAGAAAAAAACTGATTTGTAATGTGTCTAATATCATTTTACAACAAATACCTAACAGGTTTTTGATGTGTTTTACTTTGCACTAGTGGTACTATTTGTAATCTGAATGTTTACAAACATGCTCTCTCTTTCATATGAAAGAACTATACACCAAGGATTTACGTGGGTTGTGGAAAAGGTGATGGTATAAAGTACCCCCTGCCGTACATTATAAGGATATTGTGCATCACCTTGGAGTTTCCATACTCCTATAAAGGAACTCGGCCTTTGGCCTGTTCCTCTATATGGTTATGGAACGTCTCAGTGACTTGCAATATCCTTTTCATGCACTGTAGGGGGTACTTTCTCCCTTATATATTGGGCAACATATAGATGAACTACAAAAAGCAAACCTGATTAAGAGATGTTTTCTGTTAAACTTAGCTGTAGAAACAGTAGTATCTGCTGTAGTACATTCTAATAACTTGTGTTATAAACAGAACATGTTGAGGTTCATGCTTGCAGGGTAAACTGTGTATCCCAGTAATTCATCTAGCATGGTGGATATTAAAGAAAACTACGTTTCGGAGTAGAGGTGAGGAAGGGAGCACATTTCACAAACATCTTTCAAGATTTTTCAGTCCGTGGGAATGAGCATAACACAGTTTCAAAAATGCAGTAAGAGTATTTTTTGTATGGTAGGTTAAGGTATCACCACAGATTTCATGGCGGTATATCAAAATGGTTCCCCACAGTTTATTCATTTTACTTGGCAAGAGTCAACGCAGAAAACCATAGTGAATGCACTTTTTGCCACTTGCATTCAAGCAGATTACTGGTCATGCAGACAAAGCAATGGAGTACACATGGAGGAACGAGAGAACACAGAAATCTGTAATATGCATAGAATTCTATGGACATTTCAGAAATATTTTGAGAATATTTGAAAAGTCAGAAATCTACACAAGTCATAAATGAAATCCCAAACCTTTCACTAACATTTATTGCATCAGGCCAGTTTGACCCATAACAAATGAATGACTTTTTTATTTTGCTGTATACCAACATGTGTTGCTTTGTTTTTGTGCTTAAACTAATCAAAAGTGTGCAGTGCTACAATGTGAAAACATTTGTAATTTTATAAAAAACTGAATCAAATTCCATTGTTATTAAAGTCTTTTTCTGACACACCTCATCCATAACCTAACTCTAAATTATAAAGTTGCAATGGAGAGCAGGCAGCTAGGCACAGCTGTTAGAGATTGCTCGAACTAAATGACACCTTCTGAAGTCCTCAACAACATGCATATTTCTTAGAACAATATGGCCTCTTAGTGCACTGCATTTTCATTGTGATAAAGTGCCTAATTAGGCTTTCTTAGTAGCATGATTGCTTGAAATCTCTATGAGCCACCTTCGCCTTGTTGGGCGGCTGTTACAGCATTTCAGGGTAATTTTCTAGTAGTGAGAGTCATCTTGGCTGGCTCTGGTGCACAAATCCAGAACAAAAAGTTGTGATTACCATTTCCTGAGACTGATTTAGGGGCTGATTTATATATTGACAGTTACAGAGGAGTCTGTTGAGATTGTGACATTCCTCCTGCCATCTTGAGAGACCTCAGCCAAATCACTGTCACAGCAGTTTCGGTCAATGTTGTAAACGTTTGAAGAACGGCTCCATCAAACACGATGGCCCTCCATCAAACCATTATAAAATTAGATTTTGTTATTGAAAAATGTAAAACTAATGGCCCCCTCATCATAGTGTGGAGGTCATTATTAATGTTTAACTTCCTTTATTGCAAGGTAAAACCTGGTGGTGACTGACGGCAAAAAAAGCCATCCGACCACTCACTCTAAATAAGGTGGGCAGTGGATGGCTAACATACGAAGAACTGCACTCCATCTGTTATTTGGAGGAGTATAAAAAACAAACAGAATCCACTCTTCGTGTATTGGATTATAATCACCGGAGCCACGGAGGGGTCGATCGGGAGGAATTTCCTTGCTGAAATCGTGCTAAATAGCATACCAGACCCTGACGTTTGGCTCATGAAGCTTTTCAACCCCATCTAAACAGTTGACTAAAAAACGACGTTTTGTTAGGTACATTGTTTTACCTGCACTGTAATTCTCACTTTTTATTGGAGATTCTGATACAAGTTAGAGAAACGTGAGTAAGGTGGGGATTTGTGCACCCCGTCCTGAAGAAGGTGTCTTTACACCGAAACATGTCGATGCACACCGAGAGGAGGTAATGCACATTGTCTGCGTGGTAACCTCCCACACTTTAATTTTAACAGCACCAGCCCGGGGGCTTATTAAATATTTTGTAGTCACCCCATGAGCCAGGTCCTTTTTAACCTTCACTTAGTTCTAAACCACACCACACACTCACATAAATTAAAACCCCTCATCCGCACCACACATAGTCTACCAAGTGCTCCCCCGTATCCGTAGGTCGCAGCACGCCGTAAACCGTATAGGGGTACGATGACCCCGATGATGAAGCATGACACCAAGGGGCCTGTTGGTATGTGAGGGGACCTAAAAACAAGGAAGGTGTTCCCCAACTGTGGAGGATACACCCAATACACGAAGAGTGGATTCTGTTTGTTTATTTACATATGTTTAGGGAGAACGAATCCATTTATATTTTCTCTCTCTCCCCCTTTTTGTTGTTGATAATTTGGAGGAGTATGTCAGTGCCAGAGCTGGAGTAAGCTCCTTCGTTATTATACTTTTGGTCCGCCTACCTCTGCGGACTGACAATTTGGTGGTGAGTATACTCTTTTGCTGTTGCAATGGATTACCCTCTTCAGTAAACTCTAAATAGGGCCTAAGTTAGGTTTTGTATGTCAGTCAACATCACAGTATTTTTCTGCCATTTTGCCAATGGTGTCCAACCGTAGATTTTTCAGACACTATAACAGACTCCTTGTTAACTCTCTTGCCTTATCCACACCTACTGCATCCTGAACATAGTCTTTTTTATCCCACACGTTTCCCTCTTTCACTATTCTCTTCATTTCTCTCTCTCGCATTGTTGCAAAGACAAGGGTACAACACAGTACGCTTTAATACCTTATTCATAGTTCAAAAGATGTATAGTGATCCAAAAGAAGTAACCAAGTTACTCTCTTCACTCCTCCATTCTACCCATCTGCCTGTCGCCCAAACATCAACATTCTCACCCATGTTCCAAAGAGGACACCCTCTCTGAACGTTCCACATGTACACATTCTTTCCCTAACACACAACTGTCTCCCATCGAAATAAAAAACACTAAAAAGTAAAAACAGCATCAAAGAAAAATCAATAGGAATCTAAAACAAAATCCTAATAATCATCAGATAACTTATGTCTCCTAGGAAATCCAAACTGAAAATATCCTCACCATCCTGTGAACCAAGTCACCTGTTCTCAGAATCCTCACATCTTGTGAACCACAATCATGATCAACACTATATCCTCCCACTAAATAACCTTCTCCCCCAACTACATAGGTGCGGTCGTCTGTCATTTTATCATAGAACCTTGCATCATTCATTGTTTCAGCTCCCCATGGTCCATTCACCACCCCTTTGCAAATTGCCGCCCTACGCAAATTCGATACCCTGCCATTCCCTATCCTCTCAATGTTCCTTAAAGATTCACCATGCTTATGTGGTTAGACCATTTAAACTTTCCTTTACTATCATCATATGCTCACAGTTCTTGAAATTCTGCTTACGGTTCATGTACCTCAACATCTTTCCATACTGAGATTTCACCTTCTGCATCATATCCCAGTCTATTCCCTTCATCTCGGAACAACATCTTTCCATCATCTATTAAGGGCCAATTATGTTGCAGTCTTCCTTCTGAGAAGTGGCCAGCCAAGTGTGGTGTTGATCTATAAGCTCAATTAGACATTCTGAAGCACAGTACACTAATATATGTTAAACTTCACAGCCAATTGTAAGCTTCTAGAACAACCCAGTTCATGTGTTCTATTTTTCCATTTCCCCTAGGTGAAAATAGCAACCCCACTAGGCACAGTACCAGACTTCCTTCAAATAACTGCATTTTGCTAGAAACAAACTCATTGGCTAAAACAATTACTTCAGGAATCCCATTGTGCAAAAAATGTCTCCTAGGAATTCTCTTACATTTTGAGTGTGTACTCTCCCACCCATCTCAGGCTCTGGTCATTTTCAGTGTAATGGACCCACAATGTCAAGGACAAGTTTACACCACAGACTCAACAGAAATTCAACTACAATAATGGGAACAATACAAGCATTGACTAATTTGTCATTTGCAGCTAACAACATTGCACCACTGTGTCGACCTCAGCATCCAGTCCTTGCTATCAGAAAATTATTGGCAAATTCAGCATTTAGTGTATCACATCCCTTTATGTCCAAGATGCTTGCATCAATAATCATTCTTTGCATAAGCAATAGTCCACATCACCTTCTGGATTAACTCTACATTTTAAAAAAACTTTGAAGTACCCTTCTCAATTTTTCTTTTTCGGCCACCCTGATGGGTAAACTTTTGAACCTTTTCCAGGCACGTGTGCTTGGTAGATTCCAATTCGCAACAGTATCTAGAAAATCCATCTTATAGTCAAAACCTGTTTTAACAGCCATACTAGTAAACCCTACTTCACATTCCCACTCATTCATAGAGTCCCTCACTTCAGACACCTGAATAGGCAGTTTGGGAATGAAATCTAGTCTAGTCTAGTCTGGATACTTGTATTGCGCAACATATCACGTCCCAAGGGAGTCTCATGGCACATGCGGGCGATCCTGGGGTGGGAGGATGAATCAGAGGATGGAACTAGCAGAAGAGCCATGTTTTCAATTTTTTGCGGAAGGTCGTATGTTCCGTTGTTGTGCGTAGGCTTAAGGGAAGTTCGTTCCATAGGGATGGTGCCATGAAAGAAAAGGCACGACCACCCTTTCTGGCCGTTTGAACTCTGAGCGGCGTGAGCTGTGATTTAGTACTTGATCTCAGCTGTCGCCCATGCATATACCATGTCAATTTCTGAGTCCAGTATTTTGGTCCTCGACCGTACATGTGTTTATGAACCAGACACATGGTCTTGAATATAGTTCTTTTGTTTACAGGGTGCTAGTGTAGGATTCTCAGGCATGGCAGTGAGGGAGATCGTCTAGGTATGCCTAGAATAAGACGGGCGGCCGTATTTTGTACTACCTGCAATTTCCTAGTATGGCACTCATTTATAGCGAGGAGGAGTGAATTGCCATAATCTAGCCTGTTTACGATGAGGCCCTGGACCAGAGTTCTGCGTGCTTCGGTTGGTATCCATTTAAAGACCTTGCGTAAACTCCGCATAATTCCGAAACAGGTGCCCACCGTATGATTTACTTGGTCCCTCATGGACAACTGGTTGTCTATGCGGAATCCTAAATTGCGGACTGATTCCCTTGGGACGGGACACTCCCCTAATTCCGAAGGCCACCAATCTTGGGTCCAGTGTTCACTTGCTCGCCCAAATAGCATGACTTCGGATTTGGTGTCATTCAACTGGAGATGGTTATGGCCCATCCAGTTTTTTACCTCTACCATACACATTTTAAAACGCCTTTTGGTATCGTTTACGTCAGGGCCAAATGTGACCAGTATTTGTGTGTCATCCGCGTAGGATAACACATCAAACCCGTATGCCCTGATCACATTGGCCCGGGGGGCCATATAGACATTAAAAAGTGAGGGGCTCAAAATAGAGCCCTGAGGCACACCTCTTAGGACAGGCCGAGTACTGGCCAGGGTATTCTCTACTTGTAATGTGGTTGTTCGGTTAGTCAAATAGCTGGCAAACCATTTTAAGACCTGCCCTCTGACACCACACTCCCACAGTCTTCTGATCAAGATCTGGTGGGAGATGGTGTCAAAGGCAGCCGACAAATCTAAAAGGACAAGAATAGAGGATTTACGTTTATCCAGAGCAAGCCTAATGTTGTCGACAACTTCGATCAGTACAGTTTCCGTGCTATGGGCAGCACGGAAACCTGACTGTGAGGGATCAAGTAAGTTGTTCATCTCCAAATAATTTACCAGTTGTTCATTTACAAATGCTTCCAACACTTTCCCTGAGTATGGCAGCAAGGAGATAGGGCGATAGTTTAGAAAAACATTAGCATCGACGCCAAGTTTTTTAAATATGGGTTTAACTCTTGCGGCATTCCAAATTTTTGGGAATTCTGCTTCTTTCAGGGATTTGTTTAAAAGGCTAGAGCGAGGATCTACTAGCGTTGGGGCAAGGATGGCAAATAATTTGGAGGTTAGTTGAACACGGGGGGAGCCTGATTTAATTTTCCGTCCCACTAGCATAATTTTTTCATTGTCGAGCAGATACAGAAATCCACCTTGAGTTTCCGTACTCTGTGTTGATTTAAAATGCTTGCATTTTGGATGATAATTTAATGTGATTCCTCCACTGGGCGAGAGAACACTTACCAAAGACTAATGGTAAGTCCGGATGTGAAATCTTTTCTCCCGCAATTGTGAAAATGTTCATTCTCACAACAACGCACTAGCAACTCCTTCTCTTTCACAGAGTACTTCCTTTCACTCATTCTCAGAGTATTTAAAGCAAATGCTCCTATTCATTCTATTTACTCATCTTTTTGTGAGAATACAGAAGCTAAACCATATTGACTCATATCCAGTGATAGGATATATTTCTTATCCATAACAATAGATTTTAGAGATGGTACATTAGCAATATCCTGCTTTAGACAATCAAAGGCAATGTTTTGCTCCTCCACTACACAAATTTAGCATTCTTCTTAAGGAAAGAACAGAGAGTCTCAGTCATACTTGCAAAGTCTATGAATATTTTAGAATAAAACTATGCAGGTCCTTAAAATAAATTAGTATTTTTTTTAGGATGGTTGAGGTGCTCAATTCCTTTGCCTTAAATTATATGGCCAAAATACTCTACACGCTTTTATTCACATTTACATTTACCCACTTTTGGAGTAGGCCAATGGTCATCTAATATTCTAAATAATGATTCCAAATTAGCATCATGTTTGCTTTGATCTTTTCCAAAGACTAAGATGTCAACTTGGAATGCCAATGCACCACAATGATTGTTCAGCAGTTTGTCCATGGTTCTTTGAAATCCTGAGACTTTGCTCGCAAGGCCAAACTTTAAAGACCCTTAAAGTGTTGCAAACGCTAGAAATGTCTTCTAACTCTACATGGTGCTAGGCATTAGCTAGGTCAAGCATACAGTTGCACCAGCCAATCAAGATAACAATTCATGAATATTAAGTAGAGGATGGCAGCACACCCATTTGCATTCACTTATGTTCCTTAAATCAATTCATAATCTTAAATCGTCTGAAGACTTAGGATGAATTGCAACTAGAGGTAACTCAATAGGTGTGCTGATATATTTTCTCACATACATACTCTAATAGTTCTTTCAAAGCGGCCCTGTATGTAAAAGATACATTTCTTGAACAATGTCTCACAAGTGCAGCATCTTCTTTCATAAAATGTATTTCCTTGAAACACACCACATTCGCTAAAGTCCCACTAAACAATGCTTACATTTATTTTCTAATACTTTGGGGTCCATTAGGATGGCGGGCAGACTTTGTCCGCCCGCCACCCTAACGGAGATCAGGACCGCCCGCCATAAGGGCGAGGGTCCCATTGGGGGTATTAGGATGTGCCCGCCACAGTGGCGGGCACATCCTATATGTTTTACATTGTGGCGGGTGGTGGTCTCTGCACCGCCCGCCACAATGTAAAACATAAGTTGACGCATTCACACATGCAAAGCGGCAGGCACCGCGCGGAGCCTGCCGCTTTGCATATGTAAATGTGGGGGGGTACCATAGGTACCCCCCATGTGCCCCCCCGACAGTGGCGGCAACCTGGGGGCCCTGCAGGGCGCCCCCGCAGCAATCTCCGCCTGCCTTTCCGTGGCAGCAAGGCCCACACATTTTGCCATCGTAATATGGCTGGTGGTGTCCATTGGACACCGCCACCATATTAATATATTACCGCCGCGGTCGCAAGGCGACCACGGCGGTAAAGCGGCGGACAGTCTTTCCGTCCGCCACGGTCCCATCCGCCATACTAATATGGCGGGGGGGGGGAATCCGGGTAAGGATGTCGGGCGGATTGCCTCCGCCAGGGTGGCGGTGGCCACCGCCACCCTGGCGGAGGCAATCCGCCCGATATCCTAATGGACCCCTTAGTATTGCTAGTGTTCCGGCTTACCCATTTGCAATTGCACTCTGCCTGTTTTCTCACTCACGGTATAAAAAGAAGGATTTCTGTTTGGGTCTAATGTAATGCCTTCTCTTCTAGATGTGGCACCCTAAAGGTACTTAACCCTTTCTTCACAAAATAAACCTTACCTCTTGTTTTCCCCCTTTAAAGGAAATATCAGCCCAAACATATCCTGTCAAATTTAATTAATGTTAATTTTAACTATCTGGACGTAAATACCTAACATTTGTAGATCCCCTGATTCTCATACTTACCTTGGCAAACTTTCTTGTTTAATGGTGTACAATGCCCCAGGATGTAACGTAACCTCAATTTCACACCCATCTATTTGTATGAAACAGTGTGGTTATCCCTTTCCATGTTTCTTGCTCCTAGCTATATTGAACACAATATTGCAATTTGAGCAATCTTCTTCAGGAATGTCTCCATCCTTTACTCAATTTATATCTGATTTCCCTGTATCGCTGCAAACTCTGCTAAAATTATCACTATGGCCACACTTATTGATTTTTTTCACAACAGCTTAGCAAAATTTAAGTGGAAAAAGTATGATTGAATCACAGCGTTTGAATTAATAATTTTTCTTGTTCTTGAGACTTTGTTCAGTCGCTCTGTCAACTTGATCCATATTTTTCTAGGATGCTTTTGTATACACTATATAAACATCTATATTACTTTTTGCTCGTATCTTCTCCACATACTTTTCTGACTGCTCAATATCTCTCACTATGTTTATATCATGACCTATGGCTCTCTTTGTGCTTGACTACTCAGGACGGTAATTGCAAACACAACAGTGATGGACAGAATGTGGATCAATGTCACACATTCACCCCAGTCAAAAGATCTGGGCCCAAATCCATCGTTTTTCCACTCCACACCACCCTGGGTTAGACAATGGCGATATGCAAATCAGCGCTGACCCTGTGCCCCATGGGAACAGTCCAGTCCGAACTACAAAAGCCATGTCCTTCCCAGAACGGAAACAAGCATCCGAGGACCGGCCCGGTTTCGAGGTAACACCTCTCATCAGCCCGGCTAGCTTGACTCCAGTGGTGTGGAGTGCCTGGGACTCACGTCTGAGCATCCCCAGTACACTTAGAGCGGTAATTGCAAACACAACAGTGATGGACAGAATGTGGATCAATGTCACACATTCACCCCAGTCAAAAGATCTGGGCCCAAATCCATCGTTTTTCCACTCCACACCACCCTGGGTTAGACAATGGCGATATGCAAATCAGCGCTGACCCTGTGCCCCATGGGAACAGTCCAGTCCGAACTACAAAAGCCATGTCCTTCCCAGAACGGAAACAAGCATCCGAGGACCGGCCCGGTTTCGAGGTAACACCTCTCATCAGCCCGGCTAGCTTGACTCCAGTGGTGTGGAGTGCCTGGGACTCACGTCTGAGCATCCCCAGTACACTTAGAGCGGTAATTGCAAACACAACAGTGATGGACAGAATGTGGATCAATGTCACACATTCACCCCAGTCAAAAGATCTGGGCCCAAATCCATCGTTTTTCCACTCCACACCACCCTGGGTTAGACAATGGCGATATGCAAATCAGCGCTGACCCTGTGCCCCATGGGAACAGTCCAGTCCGAACTACAAAAGCCATGTCCTTCCCAGAACGGAAACAAGCATCCGAGGACCGGCCCGGTTTCGAGGTAACACCTCTCATCAGCCCGGCTAGCTTGACTCCAGTGGTGTGGAGTGCCCGGGCCTCACGTCTGAGCATCCCCAGTACACTTAGAGCGGTAATTGCAAACACAACAGTGATGGACAGAATGTGGATCAATGTCACACATTCATCCCAGTCAAAAGATCTGGGCCCAAATCCATCGTTTTTCCACTCCACACCACCCTGGGTTAGACAATGGCGATATGCAAATCAGCGCTGACCCTGTGCCCCATGGGAACAGTCCAGTCCGAACTACAAAAGGCATGTCCTTCCCAGAACGGAAACAAGCATCCGAGGACCGGCCCGGTTTCGAGGTAACACCTCTCATCAGCCCGGCTAGCTTGACTCCAGTGGTGTGGAGTGCCTGGGACTCACGTCTGAGCATCCCCAGTACACTTAGAGCGGTAATTGCAAACACAACAGTGATGGACAGAATGTGGATCAATGTCACACATTCACCCCAGTCAAAAGATCTGGGCCCAAATCCATCGTTTTTCCACTCCACACCTACCTGGGTTAGACAATGGCGATATGCAAATCAGCGCTGACCCTGTGCCCCATGGGAACAGTCCAGTCCGAACTACAAAAGCCATGTCCTTCCCAGAACGGAAACAAGCATCCGAGGACCGGCCCGGTTTCGAAGTAACACCTCTCATCAGCCCGGCTAGCTTGACTCCAGTGGTGTGGAGTGCCTGGGACTCACGTCTGAGCATCCCCAGTACACTTAGAGCGGTAATTGCAAACACAACAGTGATGGACAGAATGTGGATCAATGTCACACATTCACCCCAGTCAAAAGATCTGGGCCCAAATCCATCGTTTTCCCACTCCACACCACCCTGGGTTAGACAATGGCGATATGCAAATCAGCGCTGACCCTGTGCCCCATGGGAACAGTCCAGTCCGAACTACAAAAGCCATGTCCTTCCCAGAACGGAAACAAGCATCCGAGGACCGGCCCGGTTTCGAGGTAACACCTCTCATCAGCCTGGCTAGCTTGACTCCAGTGGTGTGGAGTGCCTGGGACTCACGTCTGAGCATCCCCAGTACACTTAGAGCGGTAATTGCAAACACAACAGTGATGGACAGAATGTGGATCAATGTCACACATTCACCCCAGTCAAAAGATCTGGGCCCAAATCCATCGTTTTTCCACTCCACACCACCCTGGGTTAGACAATGGCGATATGCAAATCAGCGCTGACCCTGTGCCCCATGGGAACAGTCCAGTCCGAACTACAAAAGCCATGTCCTTCCCAGAACGGAAACAAGCATCCGAGGACCGGCCCGGTTTCGAGGTAACACCTCTCATCAGCCCGGCTAGCTTGACTCCAGTGGTGTGGAGTGCCTGGGACTCACGTCTGAGCATCCCCAGTACACTTAGAGCGGTAATTGCAAACACAACAGTGATGGACAGAATGTGGATCAATGTCACACATTCACCCCAGTCAAAAGATCTGGGCCCAAATCCATCATTTTTCTACTCCACACCACCCTCAGGTGTGCTCAGACGTGAGTCCCAGGCACTCCACACCACTGGAATCAAGCTAGCCGGGCTGAAGAGAGGTGTTACCTCGAAACCGGGCCGGTCCTCGGATGCTTGTTTCCGTTCTGGGAAGGACATGGCTTTTGTAGTTCGGACTGGACTGTTCCCATGGGGCACAGGGTCAGCGCTGATTTGCATATCGCCATTGTCTAACCCAGGGGGTGTGGAGTGAAAAAACGATGGATTTGGGCCCAGATCTTTGGACTGGGGTGAATGTGTGACATTGATCCACATTCTGTCCATCATTGTTGTGTTTGCAGTTACCGCTCTAAGTGTACTGGGGATGCTCAGACGTGAGTCCCAGGCACTCCACACCACTGGAATCAAGCTAGCTGGGCTGAAGAGAGGTGTTACCTTGAAACCGGGCCGGTCCTCGGATGCTTGTTTCCGTCTGGGAAGGACATGGCTTTTGTAGTTCGGACTGGACTGTTCCCATGGGGCACAGGGTCAGCGCTGATTTGCATATCGCCATTGTCTAACCCAGGGTGGTGTGGAGTGAAAAAACGATGGATTTGGGCCCAGATCTTTGGACTGGGGTGAATGTGTGACATTGATCCACATTCTGTCCATCATTGTTGTGTTTGCAGTTACCGCTCTAAGTGTACTGGGGATGCTCAGACGTGAGTCCCAGGCACTCCACACCACTGGAATCAAGCTAGCCGGGCTGAAGAGAATTGTTACCTCGAAACCGGGCCGGTCCTCGGATGCTTGTTTCCGTTCTGGGAAGGACATGGCTTTTGTAGTTCGGACTGGACTGTTCCCATGGGGCACAGGGTCAGCGCTGATTTGCATATCGCCATTGTCTAACCCAGGGTGGTGTGGAGTGAAAAAACGATGGATTTGGGCCCAGATCTTTGGACTGGGGTGAATGTGTGACATTGATCCACATTCTGTCCATCATTGTTGTGTTTGCAGTTACCGCTCTAAGTGTACTGGGGATGCTCAGACGTGAGTCCCAGGCACTCCACACCACTGGAATCAAGCTAGCCGGGCTGAAGAGAGGTGTTACCTCGAAACCGGGTCCGGTCCTCGGATGCTTGTTTCCGTTCTGGGAAGGACATGGCTTTTGTAGTCCGGACTGAACTGTTCCCATGGGGCACAGGGTCAGCGCTGATTTGCATATTGCCATTGTCTAACCCAGGGTAGTGTGGAGTGAAAAAACAATGGATTTGGGCCCAGATCTTTGGACTGGGGTGAATGTGTGACATTGATCCACATTCTGTCCATCATTGTTGTGTTTGCAGTTACCGCTCTAAGTGTACTGGTGATGCTCAGACGTGAGTCCCAGGCACTCCACACCACTGGAATCAAGCTAGCCGGGCTGAAGAGAGGTGTTACCTCGAAACCGGGCCGGTCCTCGGATGCTTGTTTCCGTTCTGGGAAGGACATGGCTTTTGTAGTTCGGACTGGACTGTTCCCATGGGGCACAGGGTCAGCGCTGATTTGCATATCGCCATTGTCTAACCCAGGGTGGTGTGGAGTGAAAAAACGATGGATTTGGGCCCAGATCTTTGGACTGGGGTGAATGTGTGACATTGATCCACATTCTGTCCATCATTGTTGTGTTTGCAGTTACCGCTCTAAGTGTACTGGGGATGCTCAGACGTGAGTCCCAGGCACTCCACACCACTGGAATCAAGCTAGCCGGGCTGAAGAGAGGTGTTACCTCGAAACCGGGCCGGTCCTCGGATGCTTGTTTCTGTTCTGGGAAGGACATGGCTTTTGTAGTTCGGACTGGACTGTTCCCATGGGGCACAGGGTCAGCGCTGATTTGCATATCGCCATTGTCTAACCCAGGGTGGTGTGGAGTGAAAAAACGATGGATTTGGGCCCAGATCTTTGGACTGGGTTGAATGTGTGACATTGATCCACATTCTGTCCATCATTGTTGTGTTTGCAGTGACTACACAGGAAGCACAATTTTCTAAATGCATGATGATGCACGTAATCAGAAGCAGGAAAGGTTGGCAATTTGGAGCATTTAGGGGCCCCTTATGATGTTGGACGGATTGCCTCCGCCAGGCTGGCGGTGGCCACCGCTGGCCTGACGGAGGCAATCCGCCCGACACCCTTACCCGGATTCCCCCCGCCATATTAGTATGGCGGGAGGGACCGTGGCAGACGGAAAGACCGTCTGCCGCTTTTCCGCCCCAGTCGCCTTGCGACCGCGGCGGAAAGGGAATAATATGGTGGCGGTGTCCAATGGACACCGCCAGCCATATTACGATGCAGAGCTATAGGTGCCTTTCCGCGGCGGCAATGCCGCCACGAAAAGGCAGGCAGTGTTTGCTGCGGGGGCCTCTGCGGGCCCCCCTGGTGTAGGCAGAGGTGGGGGACGACGGGGGGGTACCTATGGTACCCCCCAACATTTGCTTATGCAAAGCGGCAGGCACTGCGCGGTGCCTACCGCTTTGCATATGCAATTGCGCAAAAGCATTTTTAGCATTGTGGCGGGCGGTGCAGAGTGCACCGCCCGCCACAATGCTAAAACTACAGGATGTGCCCGCCACTGTGGCGGGCACATCCTAATTCCCCCCACGGGACCCCCGCCCTTATGGCGGCCGGTCCCGTTCTCCGATAGGGTGGTGGGCGGACATTGTCATCCTAATGGGGCCCTTAGTGTTGATACGACTTGTAGACAGGCTTAGCATATTTTCTAGATAAGCTATATGAGGTGTCTGAGTTCAGTGAAGCAAACCGCATGTCCTGTGAAGCCACAGAACTCTCACTATGGCTGAAAGCAGCAGTAGCCCTTTTGAAGTCAGAGTATAAGCACTTTGTGTACCAGAGTGTCCTTGCTTGGCAACTGAGACACATTGTTGCTGCAGCCAGGATCTTGTTGTCAGAATTAAGAGAACCCTTGAAGACTGTTTCAATACTTTTGGATTCGACGTAAGAGTGAACTGGATACAGAAAAGTATTATACCAAACCATTTGTGCTAGAGGATTTAGACTACATTTTAAAGTACTGTTTCAGGAGCAATCTTTTAAGGAATATTAATCCATATTTTTCACAACCTCAGCTTCATGTGAAGAATGGAAAGGATCATCACCACTTCACAGACTTTGATAACATTTCTTCTCGATTCTCATATTATATTATGATGTCAATATAGGTTGGAAAAGTGATTTCTTATTTTCAGGGGAACATTATATTCCTAATTTGTGTTTAATACATTGCTGTTTAATAACCTGTCTCTTTGAGAATAATTGAAATCATACAGTGTTCTCTTATAATACAGAAAGTCATTGCCTATATTGAGAAAAGCAGAATGAATAGCTCTCAATACCTTTACCATTTATTTCACAGATGATTTTGTATTCTGGTTCTAGAAGTGTTGTGAACGTATCTAGGACCCTATTTAAATATTCCTGATTTATGCCCTTATGTGGTTGTAACAAATCATATCCTTATAAAGGCATAAGAATCATATCCATATTTAGTCATAGCCAATGCAGTCCAAATACGGCAAGGCTACTCCCATAGACTCCTAGAAAGTACAACGCGTTCTTTAAACAAACCAAGCCTCCAGCAGCCCTGCTTCTGTTTTGATTTGTCCAAGAACTCCTGGGGGTCGATTCCGATCCGGTAAAATCCCCGTCCGTACGAATCGTATCCGGAGCCGTTTCCGTACGACTCGTACGGACGCCGTACGCCGTACACCCACCGTACATGGGGTACGGTGCGTACCCCATGTACGCTGGGTGTACGGCACGGTCCCCCGCATGATCACAGGGGTACGGCGCGTACCCCTGCAATCATGGGGGGTACGTGCCGTACCCGGGGGGGGGCGTTCCATACCTTTTTCGGCGCGAACTCTACGTTTACGACTGTTTTCGGCTCCCGTAGGAAAAGGGTCATACGGCGCGTACCCGACACGAATCGTACTTGCTGGGTCGTAAAAACCAGCCGCGAACCGTAGTGATGTCGCGTACAGCCGGTTCCGAGTGAGACTCGTACGGAGATTTGAGTCGTACGGAGTCCTGTACGACTCGTACGGAGTTTGGCACCTGGTACGGATCGTACTTCGTCGTACGTACGGGACGTCTATGGGTACGATTCGTATGGGGAAAAAACTCTCCGTACGATGATTCGGAGCGCATTTTACCGGATCGGAATCAGCCCCTTGGTGTCCTGAAAGGACTGTAAGTTCTTAGTGACGTCTTATGTCCAACCTTACGTCAAACTCAGCACCTTCCAGGTATAAATATACCAATGACTGCCCTAACAAACACACGGTGGTTTGGAGCAGATCAGCTATCTACTTGCCAGACCCCCTGCTGAGGCAAGTGCCGAAGGAAGCCGACCCTCCCATTGACGCACTGAGAAAGACGCTGTCTTTTCTCCTGCCAAGAAATCCAGCTCCAGTGTTTCCAGTCACCCTTGCGGGTGACTGGGAGATCGAGTCCTGAGAACGAGATACAAGACCTCCTTCATTCTATAACCAAGGTACGGAGCTGATTGGATCCTTAGAGAATTCTTGATTCAGATTCTTGGCAAAAACTAACTTAACTTAAACTGCAGCTCACTCACTCCTTCCCACATACTAGGCTTAGGTTAGGTACACCGGGGTAGGCGTATCTTAGAAGCACCAGTTGAGTACGTTTAGTCAATGATTTTATGTATGTATATATTTTATCTATTTTAAACACAGTATGGCTTAGAAACTGTACCATGCTGTTACAGTATTATTTCATAATACTCCTTTTACTGTACGCACTTTACTTAATGACAAGTATTGCAATTGTGGCAACTCACTTCTCTTGCATGAGAAAGAAGACTGTTCAATAAATAACCACTTTTATTGAAAACGCCCGTCTCTCTATTTCTCTGCGCTTCTGGTGAAACTACGCATGCACGATTGACTGAGTAAAATATTTATCTATTGTTTCCGCGACTCTGGAGATATACTCCTTATTCTGGAGGGAGCAAAGTTGTCATGTTTATGCAGTTGTCAGAAACTAATACCTTCTTGTCTTTTCAGGAAAGTTAACACCTTCTTGTTTACTCGAGAAAGTTTCTAGTGACCCCTGAGCTAGCTGGCATTCATAATTAAGTCTAACATATTCAATAGAGACCTAGTCGACCTCAGTCCTACGTCTAAACTATTGTTTATGTTATTCCAATGCGCAGAGCCTATTGGGAATATAGGAACTACACTACATGGCGCCCAACGGATCACTGACATAACCTCGACAGACCGAATATCAGCTGGACAAAATATCGATGCCAAAATATCGACCACAAAATTATCGATAGCCTATACTTAAACAACAAAACACCAAAATATCGAACCCACATTATCGACTAAAAAATACCACGACTACAACAATATCGAAAAACAACATTATCGATGTTTAAAACATCGAATATCACATCTTTACATGAAAAACAAAATATCGATTACAAAAATATAGAATGCAAAGATATCGTTTTTTTAAAATATCGACTTTACAAAATACTTACATAAATCACAGTATTATTTTACAATTTTTTCATATGCATCACAATTTATCACAAAGCGTTTAAAACATAAATAAAACATACTATATAGTTTACTAACAATTAAAAGCAGAAAATAACATCAAATATACATTTTCTAATACATAAACAATGTTACTAACACCTAAAAATGTCTTACTGCTAAGTATATATACTCCTCTACTTTAAAAACAAATGTATAACATTACCTATACTAAATAAGGCCTCACACATAAAAAATACGTTAATTGGCGTCACCCATATAAGGAAAGGAATTACCATACCATGTAAAAAAATTCAAATCCACAAATAAGAAAAGACTATCAATTGAAACAACCAATCCTATTTCAGAAACTATTACACAAATGCTATATAAACAAGATTTCAACAAACTAAAAATGCAGACTAAATCTCCAAATTAAAGGAAGAAGAAACTCTGCAGGATTTCTGAAAGAAAACTAATTGACTTCAACATAAAGAAAGTTACACCTGTCTAAAGTAAGTACTACTACCTGAATATCCATTGAAAATTAAACTCTCAAACCTCACACCTGTATTTAAAAGTCAAATAACTAAAACAAATCTTTTATCTATACTCTTTATCCTACAGACAAAAAGAATCTACAAAAGACCTACACAACACCTGGACATCAAACTCAAAATCTAAATAAGTAAGTATATAATTTAAATTTAACTTCGAAATTTAATAAATAGGTAACTAAATAGAAACGAGCTAAAAACCTACTAGGGAAACATCAAAAAGACTTGTAAAATATTAGCTCACATTTTGTCTATTTCTACAGGTACAAAAAGATATACACAGAAAATAACAGTTTGAAAACCATCAACATCTGAAAAGAACAGCTTGAAAACATAAAAACATATACAGGTAAATCAGAAATGTGTTAAAGTGTGTGATTATAATACAACTTTCATTCTTTAAACAATGTATTGATATTTTCTTTTAATTACCTCCTAGCACTAAAATACAAGCATGACTGAAGGAGCTAAATTCATTTATTCTCAAAAAGGGAAAATGCTTCTTTGTTACATGGGATATGTCTACACTCAAGAGAAACAAAAAGATTTGAAAGTTTTTTGGAAATGTACAAAATATTATGCCAACAAATGTTATGGTAGAGCTATAACTCAGGAAACAACTGTTACTTATACTAAGGAACATAATCACCCACCCAATGTAACAGAAATAGAGATTAGACAAATGCTTGATTCCCTGAAAGAAGCTAGTACTAGTACTGATCAACCAACAACTGCTATTTTGAAACATCATTTAAGTGTACTTCCCCAACATGCTTCTAGCCAGCTACCATCTATAGAATCCCTTAAAAGAACTGTAGCTAGACAAAAAAGAGCTAAATGCACAACTCCTCCCACACCTACAACTTTTCAACAAGTGCAAATTCCCCCTGAACTCTGTGTAACTCACAGTAAAGATCAATTTATACTATATGACAACAAATCTAAAGATAAAAGAATTATACTGTTTGCCACAGCAAACAACATGACTAAACTTACCCAATGCCAAACTTGGATGATGGACGGTACTTTTTCTGTATGTCCAAAATCCTTTTATCAATTATACACTATCCACGGTCATTTCCAAAATGCTAATATTCCATTCCTATATGCCCTCCTACCAAACAAACAGCAAGCAACCTATCAAGAAATACTAACTGAAGTCAAACAACATACTAACAACTGTTTTCCACAAAGAATAATCATTGACTTTGAGAAAGCAATGATAAATAGCATCCTTAAAACATACCCACACACAGCAATACAAGGTTGCTATTATCATTTTAACCAATGTATATGGCGACATCTACAAAAATCTACCTTGAGTGTCCAATATGCCACAGATAGCACATTTGCTTATCAAATAAAAAAACTCATCGCCCTAGCCTATGTTCCATTGACTGATGTCACTATAACTTGTTAATAGACAGCCCCTACTATAAAAGAAACGAAGAAAGACTAAGCCCTATGCTTGACTACTTCGAAGACACATGGGTAGGAAGGCTACACAGATCAGGCCATAGAAGACAACCCAAATACCAAATAGCTTGGTGGAATGTCTACCTTAGCACACTCAATAAGGAAGCAAAAACCAACAATGCAGTTGAAGGATGGCACAATGCCTTCCAATCAACTACAGGAAGAGGAACGCCGACCCTTCACAAATTAATACAATCCTTACAAAAAGAACAGAGTTACCAGGAGCTTCGAATGGAGCATTCAGTAACCCTGATTGCACCTAAACTCACCAAAGAAACAAAAAAATGTATAACACACTCCAAAGCCAAGTTACACTCTATCCAACTAGCAAAGGACTAGAATATCTATCAATGATAGCAAAAACTATTCTATAAAACATTACATAACTATACATGTTACATGAAGCATTTATTTTCTTCACAATTCCTAGATTTTCATATGTAACAATTTGCAATTAAACTATCAAATACATATTAATAACATATATTAAATGTATTTTGATAAAGTATTTAAAAAATGTTACATACAACGTAAGTAAAGCAAAAATGAAAACAGTTTCCCCACCCACAAAATGTGTTGTAAATACTTACATTTCTGTTGCACCTTCAAACGTGATCCAATTTAAAGCAATCCATACGAAAGCGTTGCCAAAACCAATACAATCCAAGGAAGCCCAAAAAAAAGGGAAAAATACAAGCAATTCCATAGCGACTCCTCTCCAATGTAATCCACACGATGTACCATTCAAAACCCCAAAATAATAATTTAAAAAAAGAAACGTTCCTGGAAAACCCGAAAACCAAAGTATGTGTGTAAAAATAGGAGTTAATAATACTCGTCACACAACTCTGAAAAAACAAAAGTACCTCCTCCAAAACAATAAAACGCGACGATAACCTGAAAAACATAAAATACATACCCACCCACACAAATACACCCGTACATACATAAAAATACATATTTATACAGCAAACATATTAATTTGGAAACATTTAAACATATTAGCTAACCTCACACAGTTACAAGTAAAACGCGGTAATCAGAAAATATCGTACACTCGACCTAACACCCAAAACACAATCTTATCTCAATAACACTATCTAAATTAAGCTAAACACGCCACACATACACTTACAATAACTTCATTAACTTATAAAATTCAATTAAAACAAACTTACCCTCTCCAACGCGAAGCAGCATCCAACCGCGATCTGTTGAAGCACCAAATAAGCCTAAATAACATTACGCGGTTAAAAAGTAGTCCCTGTATATCCCAAAAAGCTATTTAATTTCTATATTCCAACACTTTAAAAATATAAACTCAGTATTATATTATATGTACTTAATGTAAAAAAAATTAGAAAATTATTTCTTAAATCTTGTTTACTTTCAAATAATTTTTGAACTGTTATCTAAGTTACTTTAAAAAATATCTTTGTATTTATATATACATTTGAAAACAATTGATATGTTAAACAAAATTGAATGTATAACCTTGTCCAAAAAAATATGTTTATAAAAAATCTAATATTATTTTCTTACTTATGTATGTATATAAAAATGTATTTCTGTGTCTATCTTTGTAAAAATTAATATTATTAATATTTTCTATATTCATAATATTAATTTCTTAAACAAACTATTACAACTTTGTAACCCAGAAAAATTTTACTGTAATAAAAAATGTATAAATATGTATCTATGATTTTCCTGCAATTTACAAAAAGTAAAAATTAATGTACAACAAATAAAAATATAATTGTCAACACATTTATTCTAACTATTTATGCAATGACTATGTGATGAAAATAATTGTTATTAAATGAAAAGTACATATTATACATTTTTTGCTTTCACTATTTATGTTACAATATATGTGATTAAACATAAAAATTATTTAAAAATCATTTTTTTAAAAATATATATACACTTACTATATTTCTTGTGATAATAAAAACTATTTACTTACTAATTTACACTACAAATGAAAAAAGTAGTTGTACAGAAAAAATATTTTGACATGTTAATAAACTGTTTTTTATTTGTTCCATTTAACCCTATCTATGTGTCCTTCTTTAATATTCAATATAAATATTACCTAAATATTAAATGTTCTAATTAAAGATGCTTTTTATAGTTGAATATGTATAAAAATGTATATATCTTTTTACTACAACAATAACAATATTTAGAATTAATAGTAAAGTTTTTATATTTTATTGTAAAACTTTATTATATTATCCTACCCAAAAAAATTATATTTTATTAAAAATCTTTTCTTATTACCACTGCACCAATTGTAAAATCACAAAAAGTACTACACAGTAAAACCATACAAATTACTATTCCCACTCCACCAAGTGTAAACTCAAAGAAGGTGTTGGACACTAAACCCATATCAATTACTATTCCCACGCCACCAAGTGTAAACTCAAGGAAGGTGTTGGACACTGAACCCATCCAAATTACTATTCCCACTCCACCAAGTGTAAACTCAAGGAAGGTGTTGGACACTGAACCTATACAAATCACTATTCCCACTCCACCAAGTGTAAACTCAAGGAAGGTGTAGGACACTGAACCTATACAAATTACTATTCCCACTCCACCAAGTGTAAACTCAAGGAAGGTGTTGGACACTAAACCCATATCAATTACTATTCCCACTCCACCAAGTGTAAACTCAAGGAAGGTGTTGGACACTGAACCCATACAAATTACTATTCCCACTCCACCAAGTGAAAACTCAATGAAGGTGTTGGACACTGAACCCATCCAAATTACTATTCCCACTCCACCAAGTGTAAACTCAAGGAAGGTGTTGGACACTGAACCCATCCAAATTACTATTCCCACTCCACCAAGTGCAAACTCAAGGAAGGTGCTGGACACTGAGCCCATCAAAATTTCTATTCCCACTCCACCAAGTGTAAACTCAAGGAAGGTGTTGGACACTGAACCTATACAAATTACTATCTCCACTCCACCAAGTGTAAACTCAAGGAAGGTGCTGGACACTGAACCCATACAAATTACTATTCACACTCCACCAAGTGTAAACTCAAGGAAGGTACTGGACACTGAGCGTATCCAAATTACTATTCCCACTCCACCAAGTGTAAACTCAAGGAAGGTGTTGGACACTGAGCCCATCCAAATTACTATTCCCACTCCACCAAGTGTAAACTCAAGGAAGGTGTTGCAGACTGAACCCATACAAATTACTATTCCCACTCCACCAAGTGTAAACTCAAGGAAGGTGTTGGACACTGAGCCCATCCAAATTACTATTCCCACTCCACCAAGTATAAACTCAAGGAAGGTGTTGGACACTGAGACTATCAGAATTACTACTCCCACTCCACAAAGTGTAAACGCAAGGAAGGTGTTGGACACTGAACCTATACAAATTACAATTCCCACTCCACCAAATGTAAACTCAAGGAAGGTGATGGACACTAAACCCATACAAATTACTATTGCCACTCCACCAAGTGTACACTCAAAGAAGGTACTGGACACTGAGCCCATACAAATTACTATTCCCACTCCACCAAGTGTAAACTCAAGGAAGGTGTTGGACACTGAGCCCATCCAAATTACTATTCCCACTCCACCAAGTGTAAACTCAAGGAAGGTGTTGCAGACTGAACCCATACAAATTACTATTCCCACTCCACCAAGTGTAAACTCAAGGAAGGTGTTGGACACTTAACCCATACAAATTACTATTCCCACTCCCCCAAGTGTAAACTCAAGGAAGGTGTTGGACACTGAACCTATACAAATTACTATTCCCACTCCACTAATTGTAAACTCAAGAAAGGTGCTGGACACTAAACCCACACCAATTACTATTCCCACTCCACCAAGTGTACACTCAAAGAAGGTACTGGACACTGAGCCCATCCAAATTACTATTCCCAATCCACCAAGTGTAAACTCAAGGAAGGTGTTGGACACTGAACCCATCCAAATTACTATTCCCACTCCACCAAGTGTAAACTCAAGGAAGGTGTTGGAGACTGAACCCATACAAATTACTATTCCCACTCCACCAAGTGTAAACTCAAGGAAGGTCTTGGACACTGAACCCATCCAAATTACTATTCCCACTCAACCAAGTATAAACTCAAGGAAGGTGTTGGACACTAAACCTATACAAATTACAATTCCCACTCCACCAAGTGTAAACTCAAGGAAGGTGTTGGACACTAAACCCATACAAATTACTATTCCCACTCCACCAAGTGTAAACTCAAGGAAGGTGTTGGACACTGAACTCATACAAATTACTATTCCCACTCCACCAAGTGTAAACTCAAGGAAGGTGTTGGACAATGAACCTATACAAATTACTATTCCCACTCCACCAAGTGTAATCTCAAGGAAGGTGTTGGACTCTGAACCCATACAAATTACTATACTCACTCCCCCAAGTGTAAAGTCAAGGAAGGTGTAGAACACTGAACCCATACAAATTACTATTCCCACTCCACCAAGGAAATATTCAGTGAAGGTGTTGGACACTAAACCCATATCAATTACTATTCCCAATCCACCAAGTCTAAACTCAGTAATAGTTTTGGACATTAAACCCATATAAAAATTATTTCTTATTCACAAAATAGAAACTCAAAATAAACAATGTACATAGAAACCATTAGATAATACATTCACAATACCCTATATATAAACATTTTATTCTAATAAACATTTAAATGTAAGACCAAAAAATAGTAATTAATAATAATAACTACATCTAAATATGTATTTATTACTTAACAATTTACATAAAAAATCACATCATTCTCTTAAAAACCTACATTACAAATCTTATATAAAGAACAAAAATGTTGAAAAAAAGTATTAATATAAAATAAAATATTTAATTAATTAAAAGTTTTATTAAAAAAATTATATAGCTCTTAAAATTATAAATCTTAAACTATCATACTAAATTTACTTTATAATTTTTATTAAAATTTTAATTTTTTTAACAATATTAGTTTTTAAATGTAAGTAAAATTTTCTCTATTGAAAAGACTTTTGTGTAAAAAACAATCACACACTAATCAATATTAGCACCAAATACAACATTTTTGTAATGCTGCCATATTTAAATATATACATTTTGTTAAATTATTTAATTACATAATTTAAAACACTTACTTTAATACACCATTAGAACAATCTTTAAATTAAAATTTTCAAAATTTATAATTTTTGTAATAAATTTCTACATTTTAATATTAATTATTAAATATTATTTTAAAAAATTCTAAAAAAATTAAATTTCAAATTTCAAATTTAGTTTTTTACTTTTTTTAATATTATAAAATTTACATAATAAATTCATATTACTAATCATAATAATATTTTTATATCCTAAAATTACTTACATATATATTTTATTATTATAAAAATAATCAAATTTACTCCCATAAATATAAAAATTTAAAATTAAATTTAAAAAATATATTTTTAAAATGTTAATACATTTATTGAATATAAACATAATTTTTGATATTTATAAATTATTTTTATTCTATTGTAAATAATATTTTAAAATAATTAAATAAAAAAAATTTATATAATTTTTTTATACAATTCTAACACTATTATTGAAAAAAATTATATTTTTTATTTTTAAAATTAAATATATTATTTAATTTTAAATAGATTTTAAATATTTTTAAAATATATTAACTTTTTAATTTTATATTTTATACAATTCGAACACTATTCCCATTCAAACACACAATTGATTAATTAAAATGTTCATACATTTAATAAATGTATAAAATAATTTTGAATTTTTTTTAAATTTTACCCCAAAAATTTTAAATTACTAAATATAGTACAACATTTTAATATATTTTTTAAAATACTTCCCACCCTATTCCCCTAAAAACCCACTACCCACTCCTAGAAAATATGTAACTTTTTTAATAAAAAATGTATAATTATTTTTATTTGTACATACTTTTCATGTATTATTTTTTTTTGTATTATATTTTATAATTATTTAACATATATTTTAAAACACTTCCCACCCTATTCCCCTAAAAACCCACTACCCACTCCTAGAAATTAATATACTATTTAAAATATATTTAATAAATATTTAATATTTTTTATTATTATTTCCAAATAAATAAAGAACTAAAATACATATTTATTCAAACAACAAAATTACTATTAAAACATTAAATACAGTGTACATTTAAATATACAATATTATTAATATCGATATTATGATTATCGATATTATGACAGTCGATATCATGACAGTCGATAAAATGAGTTTCGATATTCCAACAATCTATATTTTGACTTTCGATATTTTTAAATAACAAGAAGAAACGATATTTTTTACTATCGATATTACTTACTCGATATTTTTACTATCGATATTTTTTAACAAACATAGAAATCGATATTAAATACATCGATATTACTTACCTCAATATTACTGCCATCTCGATATTCTGGAGTCGATATTATGTCCATTCGAAAATAAAAACTCGATATTTAGACTGCATACCGCGCCGAACGTTTGGTAAGGCGATAATTTAACGCTAGATACTAGAGTATCTCAGTCGTGCTTTTCACACAGACCCCTTTTTCCCGTATATACTCCAATAGACGTCTGGAGTGGGTGAAAGGTTAATATCCGCCAAAACTTAGTAGGATGAGAATCCTATGTATTAGTTTTTGGTTTAGTCAACGTTCCAAAATATTGTGCACCTAATCTTTGTTTCCTTAAAACTTGCTCTGCAAACTTTCAGTCAGTAAAATGTCGGACGACGACAGAGAAAGAGATGCTTTGGCAGCTCAACTTCTAGCGAAGGACACAAGTCTTCGGCAAGATGACCCGGATGCTATTCTCATCCCAGTCAATGTAAGGAAGAGTGCAACTTACAAACTTATAAATAATGGAGTATCACCAAGAGGTGGTACAGTCATATTTGTGGTAGAGGCCCATGAATATCGGCAGACAGAGGTATTCTATTCCTAGATACATTTTCCAGCAGCACATGCTGTGACACGCGATTTTCACTACTACAAAGTAGGGGAATCTCCAGAGGAATACGTTCCTTTCGAGGACATTGAAATTCCACTAACATACCAAGAACACCAGCTCTGGTTTAATGGCGCCCTAAAACATACAAATCACCTCACCAGGCTTGGTCCACTAGGTAGACCAGGAGCTACATGGCCGGTTCTAGCCAGCTACACACCACATCCTGACATTGAAGAAATGTCAAACGGAGAACTTTTAGTTCAGCTAAAACAAATAATTAAAATACATAGACAATTAGTCTAATATGCCATGCGGACTTTAACAGTCCAACCAGCAATAAAAATTCCACAGCACCCCTCACCAGGGGAACACAAATAAAATTACACCACAGACTATACAATCAGTCATTGGCAAATTACCCCCAAAACGGGAACAAATTCCGTTCTGGTTAGCTCAAAAAATCACTCAAATAGAGGCAGTATTTCCTGATACTACACCTAATGAGAAACACAGAAATCTGACTATCTGCCTTCCAATGGGGATCGCACCACACGTGGAGGACTGTGATACTTGGGGCACAGTCTTTGCTTCAATATACACAAAAACACATGGTGTTCCGTCCATGGCGGTTATACCAGACGTACTAAGACAGATTCAAAATGAATACGGCCCAGAGCCTGCTTTAAATCTAGGTATGAAATTACTGAAAGACTTTAAACAAGTCTCGGCTATACTATTAGCCAACATAAAAGGGGAAGCAGCATCTGTGGCGATCCGCCAAAAATTGAAAGAAACAGATATAGCAGAACAACCTTTTGAACTTGCCAGAATAATTGAAAAATCCTATGAAGAATTAGGTAGAGATAGTTTGGGTGGGAAACCAGTAAAGCCCCAACTAACTGAAAATCCTGAAATAACCTTTATTAAAAATAATCTCATTACTTCGAAAAATAAGTGGGAGGGTAACAAACAAACCACTCCCAGAGAAAGACAGTTCCAGTCAAGAGGAAATTCACCCAATCGGAGAAATAGATCTCCAGAACAGGGGGGGCGGGTCTCCAGAACGGGAGCACTCTGAGAAAAGATACAACCTTAGAGATAGGGATAAATTAGGAAAACCTGACAGATATCAAGATATTGATACATGTCCCTCTCGTTCTTTTCAGACTTCCTCACAGAAATTGGAAAGAAGAGGACGGTCAGAACACAAAGAAGAGCACGTCAAGTCCAAAGGCAAGGAACCTGCTCATCAAAGTAAAAAATTACAATTTCCAAAGAAGAAGGTAGCCAGTATTAAAATAAAACATGCCGAGGATTCTGAGGACACAACTCAAGAACGGAGAATGGGCCCAGACAATGCTAGACAGCGCAGCAGAAGTGACCATAGCTCGCAAGATCCTGATGAATCTTCTGGAGACAGTGGACACAAATGAATACATTCAGGTGGAAACTGCAGACACCAGAGTTAGTGTACCCCATAAATTATATGAAATAACATTACGTATAGAGGAGGACAAATCTAGGAAAATAAGTGGTCTCTTTTGGGAGAACCTATCAAAAGGCTATGATATCCTGCTAGCAGAGAAAGACTGGCCACCAGAGTTTGTCAGGGAGTGCCCACATGGCGAAGAAATGATTATGCCTGCCTTCTCAAATCAGATTCCAGTTCATAAAAAATACACATTTGCTAGAAAATGGTCAGTGGCCCAAGCTCCTGCATTATATAAAAATCATGTAGGATGGGATGAGGATTCTCCTCACCATAAAATTCAGTTAAAAAATCAACCTACTGCACAGAGGCAGTATCCTGTTAAGCAAGAAGCTAAAAAACAAGTCAGGGGGATCTTAGATCAACTTGAATACCAGGGGGTAATTGAAACATGCACCTCACAAATGAACAATCCTTTGTTTCCTGTCTCCAAGCCAGACGATTCATATCGTCTAGTTTTGGACTACAGACACCTAAACTATTGTTGTAAAACATTTGCAGTACAAAACTCACACAGTGCAGCACTAATGAATAACATCACATTGTGCGCAAGAAATATAAAACTACATTAGATATTTCAAATGGTTTCTTCTGTCAAAACATAGCACCGGAAAGCAGGTATTTGACCGCTTTCTCCTGTATGGGGGCCCACAAGCAATTTTGTCGTCTCCCACAGGGATTCAAGAACAGCCCAGGATTATTTTCAGCCAGGGTAACAGAATTACTACAAATGTATGATGATGAGGCATTATCTTATGTCGATGACATCTATCTTACAGACGATGACCTAGAGACACACTTAAAAAGAGTGAACACCATTATACTTGGGTTCACAGCTGAAGGGTATAAATTCAACTTTAAAAAGTCCTGAATTGCCCACCTCACTGTCCTATTTTTGGGATATGAGTTATCAAGTGAAGGCAAAAGCCTAGCAGACAACTTCTTAGAAAAGTATGCAGTACTCCAAGCTCCAAAAACGCTGAAAAACTTACAATCAATTCTAGGTTTCCTGAATTTCGGAAGAACATACATTCTAAACTACGCAGAGAGGGTTAAACCACTCTACGAATTATTAAAACCTGATTTCAAACCAATTAATTGGACACAAAATCACACAAAAATTTTAAGATCAATACAAACAGACATGTTAACTAAAACAAAACTGCAAACACACGCAAACAAACGCAACCTTGTAATCCGAGTCATCCCAGGAAGATGCGGATTCACATACCTGACCTCTAATGTGGGAGAAACGGTACCAATAGCATATAAATCACACTTGTACACACAAGCTGAAATGAAATTCAGTTCTACTGAAAAAATTCCGACTGCGGTTCAAACTGCTGTAGCAAAAGAAAGAGCCCTAGCCCAAGGGAAGAGTATATCTGTCTTAACAGCAGTATCAGCCCTTGAGGCAGTAACAAGACCAAGCATTCCAAATGCTATGGCATTAGATCCAAAATGGATACAATGGGAAAATTCTCTTGCTGCAACAGACGTGAAACACGTATTTGATCCAAAAATGAAAAAACTAGAAGATCTGGAATATGAACATACTTGTCCTCTGTCAATCGAAATTCTGTCTCTCGAATAGTACTCGGGTGTAATATACACGGACAGATTCGCACAACACTACGTTGTGGAAAAATAAGTTTACAATGCAGCATGCGCGATTGTTAAAGGTCGCTGGCGCTTAGTTAAATTCAGACCGATGGTCACCAAAACTGAATCACTCAGAAACTGTACAGCTCAGCGAGCTGAAATAAGATCTTTAAAGATGGCGCTTGAAAATGCCGATCGCGAATTCCCCGCACTAACAGTGTGCGATTCGCATTACTGCGTCCAGTCTTACAATAATGACATGCAGACCTGGATCAAAAACGGTTTCAAAGATGAGACAGGTGCCACAATAAAGCATAAAAAACTTTGGGGACAAGTAGTTCTTTTGCAGAAAGAACTAAAAAAGACTCACGTGATACATACACTGAGTCATCAACGTGATGGCGTTCACGTTGCAGGGAATTCATTGGCTAACAGAGCCACAGCGGCAGCTGTCAAACCGGCTTCCGTAGCTACAAAAAGCATTCTAAAAAACAAATAGACTGTGAAACGTTACTAGCAGTAAAAGTCTCAATGGAAGGCAACTATGCGGCGTTACCTCTAAATTATCCACTCGGAAATATATACAAAACTGATGCGAATAATGTTCCTTTTGCTCGAATCCCTGGAGTGGGGGATAGAGCAATTCCAAACATGGAACACAGGTTAGGACTAATTTTAGCGGCACATGAAGGGCTCGCTTCTGCACATTCTGGTGTTTCCGCCACAGTATCGTTATTAAAACAAAGATACTGGTGGCCACGCATGAGAAAACAAACTAGAAACTATGTTTTAGAATGTGAAATATGCCAAAAAATGAAGGTATCAACAGTGAAACGACCAGCATAGACGCCCCTTCTGATCTCAGATAAACCATTAGCATGTGTTTACCTGGACCACTGTGGTCCCTTAAAAAGGGATGGCAACTATAAATATATCATGGTCGCAGTGGATTCCTGCACGAGATTCATTTAGATGTGGCCCCAGCGCTCGGCTGACGCCAAAACTGTTATAAAAGATTTGTGATTCTTTATCGGCACATACACAATTGGCATGCTACATTCTGACCAGGGTCCTGCGTTTAGCTCTCGAGCTTACAAGGAGGCCATAGCCAGCTTGGGCATTGCATTGCGGTACTCTAGTCCATTCCATCCCGAGGGAAATGTGGTAGTGGAGAGAAAAAACCGTGACATAAAGCAATCTATAACAGCGAGGTTATTAGGTTCGGGTGATGGGTGGGTCAAACATCTAACAAGTGTCCAACGTAGTCTTAATAATCTGTCAAGAAATTCTCTGGGTGGAATCACTCCGTATGAACTTTTGTTTGCTACCAGAATGATCATCAGTGACCTTGATCGTCAGACTTCAGTGGTGAAACAAAAAAACTTTGATATCAAAGATCGTTTGGCTGTTTTACAGGAATTAAATGAAACAAGAAGAAGTCTAAGTAACATAAAGTTAAAGCCAACGGTCACTGAAGAAAAAACACCTGTCCCAGCAAGACCTGTCTGGATTCCAAAGATTGGGGATCTGATCAGAGAAAAGATCGCGGTGAAGAAGGAATTTGTGCCTCCTTACAGAAAAGCAGTACCTGTCTTAGCTGTCAGCGGAACAATATCAGTAGTACTACCGCCCCTTGCTGGTAAAAAGGAGAACAGAGTTGTATCAATCGACCTGGTAAAACCACAATCATGTGGCCAATAATATGTAGTAGGCCCAGTGAACCCCCAAAAAGTAGCAGAAGACCAAACCTTGCTACAATTCAAGAGGTTCAAACTGAGAGACTAATCACATTTGATAAACCTGCAGTGAATAAAAAAGGACTATGCAACAAAGCCATGGTACTTGTGCCTCTTGAAACCCAAATTGCAACAGCTCGTCAAGAAACACCAATCTACAATGATGTAGCCTCTGACTACACAAGTGCAAAGATTAATGAAAATCCGGAAGCAATTCCAACAATTGACAGAACTGCATCTGGCTACTTCATCAATTTCGATGACTTTTCTGATGATCCAAGTGAACATGAAGAAACGCCAGCAACTAAAACTTTCAAAGAAAAAATGACTGAACTCTTTCATCAACTCAAAGAAACATATCTGATTTCATCATGGATTGAATTATGGATTGTGTTAGGTGTACTTTTCCTCCTACTCTGGCTCATTTTGGTTTTAAGCTTGGGAAAATTCATTGATGGAAAATATAGTACAATGGACACAGCAAGTCAGAACATCAACTTGGTCCTAAAGCCTCACAGATCTTCTCACATTGAAAAAAGAGAACTATCATCAGTGAACTTCACAGCCATTCCTATACCTGGTGGTGTAGCATGGGACACAACTGATTACGAAATCTATCGCCCGGTTGAACTCTTGAAATATCAACATCAGTTTAAGGTTTCATTAAGTGACTTTGTATCACCTAGTACTTTCTCTGATGATTGGGACTTTGAAAATATTAATAATATGATGTCAGATTTAGAAATGTCAGCAAAATTCACAGAGCATGAATATTTAGAAGGCTCATCAAATTATGAATAAATGTATTGCTATAATCATTATGGTCATCACTATTTGCATAAACCTGCTAATACTAGAAATGCTTTTACTTATAATCAATGGGAACATTGTTCCACACCGCCAAAAGGCAGCTCGAAAACATTATATGAGAAATTCACATACTTCTCAGGGTTTAACAACACAGATCCAGAAACGTTTTATTTTAAAATGTTAAATAAGACAGGAATGAAAAACATGTTGACAAATACTAAACTGATTTATTCTACAACATTTTATGAAAAAATGTCTACATTTGGTTTTGAATTTTGGAAAAACAACATTGAAACAAAAACCATTTGGGGTACAAAAGATTGGCAGGTACAAGGTCTAGAATCATTATTTAGAGCCTGCATGATCCCAGAACAGATAATGTTCCTGAATGACACCATTCAACAAACAACCTGTCTTGGCCTAGCCAAGATAAAGGACTTAAACAAACCGTCTATTCCTAAGACCATACCTGATAGTAATAGCACTACAGATGTGGAGATAGACGTATCCCATATTTTACAACAAAACAGAACAAATCCTGATTGGAGAAATTGGTTGATCTGGCCCACCGACACTAATAACTGTCAAGATATATTCCTGAATAAAAGACAGGGGTTCAAACAGAACAGGCCAGACCCAAGATATTCCCAGAGACAACATCCAGGGATAGTTACAACATACAGTGTAGGGAAACTATGCCTCGAATGGCTACAGAAATCCACACTGCCTGAAATTAAGCAACACTTGACTTTACTTAAAGAAGGTGCTGACTTGCGAGATTTCATATTGGGACCTCGCTAACAGCGTCAAAAACGTTTCATATACGCCGGTATATACGCTGCTTACAACGACAGATAAGCAAATCTCTTTGGCACAAAAAGGAGCAGACTATACGATACTGAGCATTGAAAAACTAGAAAAATTGCCTTTAACAATGTCAGAACGACCTGTCATTGAATGGATAATACATGGCACAATCACAATTCCGATAACAACTTTTCAGTTTCAATATTGCCAAAAGTATATACCAGCAGGCCTGTATGAAAGGTTGGGTAAAGGATACATCAAATCAACCTGGAATTTACCTTATACACATAGAAGTTATAGTCAAGGGAAAAAAGAGGTATTTCTTAGTGGTAACAACTGTAAAAATTCACTAAGCGGTACACTTCTGTGTCAAGGTATTAACTTACATGGAGCCTGCGAAGGTTCATCAAATAACCTTTCATGCCACCTGCACGGCATCCCTGCAACCCAGATAGAGCCTTTTTTCAGACAGCTTTTCAATGGCAGCTACGTTATAATAAGTGACCACAGCTGTTGTGGCATGGTGCCAGGAATATCCTATCTCGTGAGCGTTACTTCCAGGGTCATTTGCTGTATGCAAGTATTGTATCCAAACAGCAAACCAAACAAGGAGGCAGCAATATGGCCTTCTCTGAATATCTCTTCTATTCGAATTGATACTTTAAGCAGAAGGAAGTCTATTCTTTTACAAACAACTGTGCCTTTAACCTCGTCCAAAAAGACGTATGATCTGCAAGTTGCAAGGACAGCGGCAGAGATACATGCATTATTATCAACAAATTGCCCCGTACATTTTGTAGAAATGTTAGGTCAAATTTTAAACATGTCTGATACCAGTGGCATCGCACATGTATTTAAGACAATTTTTTCGGGACTATTAGCACCCTTTGAAGCAGTCCTGAGCATCTTCCCGAATTTCGTGCACTCTGTGTTCGGCGGCCTGCTTCTCATCTTGGGACTCGTAGCAGGAATTTTATTTTTGTTTCTTCTGCTCCGATATGGCAAGTCCAGTCACAGACAAAACTCAGGCTACAATGGAAGAAACGATCCTTGCGATGAGATACCGAGAAAGAATAACTAAAGTACTCGGCTTAGCTCGGCTAAGAGATCTGAATACCACATGATTTCTTTCATTCAGACCAATCTGGCAAGATTGCATCCTACCTGTTCTACGATGCCTGCTATGCGGAGAAGAATGCGTGCTGGACGTCTGTCTCACACTACGATCAGCAGTACCTATGGATATCGATACTTTGCTTGGTTTGGTAACGGCTCATGCAACGTGTTGTCCCCAGCGGCTACCTATTCTGATGACGGCATTCGTTGAGACTTCACCATTACGATTAGGTGACGGTGAGGTACGAGATGAAAGCGGCACACAGGTACAACCTTCTGTGACCATTGCTGATCTAGACATCGATGACGGCAATGCATCTCACATATGCACTATTTCTACTTTTTCAGACTTGGTCCAACTTTCACCTACTGTTGTAGACAAATATTTTGCCAGCCTATCTGAGTTAATGTTCTCTCCTAGCAACGAGAATAATTTTTGAATAACTTTTGAAAACATGAGCACACAGCGTTCCCTGAACTCTGAATTCGGCCTACAGTTTTGATAAACAGAATTCCTCAAAAACTATTGGAACTATGTTTTGCCCTGAAAGCGAAATTCTTTTCCCGTATTAACTTTTTTTTTGGCACATGATACTCTGCTTAAAGTAGAACTATTCTTAGAGAACAAGATTTCTATTTTTGAAACTCTAGAGACAATATTTTGATTTAGCATCTAGCACATGTACAGTATTGTATAAATATGTGATGAAATGGTCTCAACCTTCTCTTCTGTATTAAGAGCCATTTCATAAATGTAATTTTCGTGATTCATTCAGTCATCATTCCATTGTACAATATATGCATAATCTGAATGATATCATTGCTTGAAAAGCGTACAGTATACTACTCATTTTTCGTGTACATACCATTTCAAATGCATTTTATGTATTTTGGGGTGGGCTGGAAAACACATGCATAGGTATATGTTTAATATTGCTTAGTATTTAGTAATGATGGACATTACACGTGGAGTGGGTGTTGTGAACGTATCTAGGACCCTATTTAAATATTCCCGATTTATGCCCTTATGTGGTTCTAACAAATCAAATCCTTATAAAGGCATAAGAATCATATCCATATTTAGTCATAGCCAATGCAGTCCAAATACGGCAAGGCTACTCCCATAGACTCCTAGAAAGTACAACGTGTTCTTTAAACAAACCAAGCCTCCAGCAGCCCGGGAATTCCCCCTGCTTCTGTTTTGATTTGTCCAAGAACTCCTGGAGTCCTGAAAGAACTGTAAGTTCTTAGTGACGTCTTATGTCCAAACTTACGTCAAACTCGGCACCTTTCAGGTATAAATATACCAAGAGCTGCCCTAACAAACACACGGTGGTTTGAAGCAGATCAGCTATCTACTTGCCCGACGCCCTGCTGAGGCAAGTGCCGAAGGAAGCGACCCTCACATTGACGCGCTGAGAAAGACGCTGTCTTTTCTCCTGCCGAGAAACCCGGCTCCAGTATTTCAAGTCAGCCATGCGGGTTACTGGGAGATCGAGTCCTGAGAACGAGATACAAGACCTCCTTCATTCTATAACCAAGGTACGGAGCTGATTAGATCCTTAGAGAATTCTTGATTCAGATTCTTGGCAAAAACGAACTTAACTTAAACTGCAGCTCACTTACTCCTTCCCACGTACTAGGCTTAGGTTAGGTACACCGGGGTAGGCGTATCTTAGAAGCACCAGTTGAGTACGTTTAGTCAATGATTTTATGTATGTATATATTTTATCTATTTTAAACACGGTATGGCTTAGAAACTCTACCATGCTTTTACAGTATTATTTCATAATACTCCTTTTACTGTACGCACTTTACTTTATGACAAGTATTGCAATTGTGGCAACTCACTTCTCTTGCATGAGAAAGAAGACTGGCATTCATAATTAAGTCTAACATATTCAATAGAGACCTAGTCGACCTCAGTCCTACGTCTAAACTATCGTTTATGTTATTCCAATGCGCAGAGCCTATTGGGAATATAGGAACTACACTACAGAAGGACTCAGAGTTTAACCAAGTTTTGGAGACAAGAAAATACAGAAATGTTTAGAAGGTACATCATAAGCAGTATTAGAAACTAGATGCTGTATCATGATTGATAAGATGCTAGAAGCCTCTTCTTATCTCCTCATTCATGCTCCTCCATCTGAAGGATATGTAGAGATGAATGACAAATCATAGTGGTGATATCCAGAGTTTCTGATTTCTCTTATCCCATTTCAATTTTACCATGCTTACTTGCAACCAAAATATTTTTTGATGCATGATTCGTAGTGGATTCAGACCCATGGATCCACACAACAAGATTGGCTCTTTCTGACAGTTTACGGTTGCATCTAATGTAACATCCATTCCCCAAATGCACATTCTTCCCTTAGGATGTATGACGGAACAACGCTAGCTATTACAATGCGTGCCATTACATCGCAGTTGTTACAACGACTGCGATGTTACTACGCTATGCCATTACAACGCAAGTCTTTATATCGACTTGCGCTAGATGGCGTGCTAACATTAGAAAAGTGTAATTTACTATTCCAACTCCAGTCCACTTAACACACGCTATGCCATTACAACGCAAGTCTTTATATCGACTTGCGCTAGATGGCGTGCTAACATTAGAAAAGTGTAATTTACTATTCCAACTCCAGTCCACTTAACAGTAGGGAAGGTTTTGGGATAGTAAACTACACTATTTGTAATGTTAGCACGCCATCTAGCGCAAGTCGATGTAAAGACTTGCGTTGTAATGGCATAGCGTGGTTACATCACGGTCGTTGTAACGGCCGCGTTGTAACAGCATTGCGGTGTAGTGACCGCGTTCTTAACAATGTTTCCCCTTCCCTTACCATATGCTCTTATTTGTTCCTGTTTTATTTTGCATGAAATAGTAAGCCATCCAGGCTGAGTGTTTGCCTTATTCATGAATGAATTACAGTCACTGGGATTGATTATGTGTTAAGTGTGGAAGAATTTCCCTAACAAGTCGAGAATCTTTTAGTTGCCCTTTTGCAAAGCTGTATACCAATGTGTTTGGTATTATGCTTGGTAATTGGAACAAAGGCACTTTCTACTGAACCTAATTGGTCTGTGCTATTCTTCCAGAATTGCCGATTTATCTCCTAGAAAGGCATCCTACCTGGAAAAATATAACTTGGGTGTGAAAGTTATTCGCTCACACGTAGAGAAGTGGGAACAATTGATTAGAATGGTGCGGTTCTTTGAGTCACTGGGACAGTAAGTTTGGCAGAATGGGGCCTCTGATGATTTACAGTAGATGACCCAATCCACTAAACTCCAAAAGACCACATAGGGGTATGTTCACGTGAGACATTGAGTGGTTGGTTCACTGGGGTGTGAGCGCTGACCAAGCAACAGCCACAATCCTACTCAGGGTGAACCACAAAAAGTCACTAAATGAACCTGTGTTTAACCTTGGGTAGCTTGGCACAAAAAGTCGTCAGGCTTAATTTAGAGGCAATGTGTAACATTTTATGCAGCAGACAAACAGTTATAAAGTGAAAACAGAACAAAAGAAAAATCTCACACCAATTTAGAAATATAGAGTAAATTTCAATAAATAATTTTGCACCTAAACAACAAGAATCCAATCAGTAGAACCAGTGTTAGGAATTTTTACATTTTTTGTAAAAACAAGTGCCTAAAAGATCAAAGCACCAACTGCTGACATCTAGTGTCACAAGACTGGGTCAAAGTCAAAAAATATGGCCAACCCCGTTGGAGAGTGGGTCAGACACAAGGAGTAGATTGGACCCAGTCATCCCTTACCTTTGGAATTACAAGACATTTAGAAGAAACGTTCTGAGAAGGTAAAAGTTCACCAGGACAAGGCTGCAGATGGTGTCTGAGCAGGAAGCATCATAGTTGGGGAGCATCCGGACAAAGCTCAAGAGAACATTTCTAAGTTCTCACTCAGTTACTTTTTTGAAAGTGAAAAATCTCCAGTGGGGTGAGGCAGGAGGCTGTAGCCGGAGATAGTTCGAGACAGGGCTGGATTCCCATTTGCTGAAGGACCCCTGAACAGGATTTACTGCTGCAGACAAGAGCGTAGCAGGAGCAGCCGCAAGGTCAGGTCGACCAGCAATGCACCTTGGGTAGATTGATGCGGAGGTGGGTTCTAGTCTCCTCTCTGTTCTCAGAGAAGTTTTTAGCCAAAATTCCCAAGTTTTGGATTTTGACTATCTGGATACCATTAGCACCCCAACCAAGGGTCCAGGACTGGTGAGACACAATTTGGGGGGTTCAGGACTCAAGTCAGGCTGATTCCAGGTGCAGGTCCATGATGGTGGGAGCCTGTTATGTCTCTGTGGCTCGGACAGGAGGCCAGTAAACTAGCCCGTGGAGTTACTCTGGTATTTCTGGGTCCGAAAGGCCAAGGGTAGGAAAATGTCAACTTTCTAAAAGTAGCATTCTAAAAATAGAATTTTAAAACCTGAATTTATCAATAAAGTGGATTTTTCATTACCATTTCATTGATAACAAACAGGAAGTGCTTTCCTGGTCCCAATTAAAATGTAGCACTTATGTTATTCTATGAGACAGGTAGGCTTCACAGGAATGAAAAATGAAGGTAGGATTTTTCACTACCAGGACTTTAAACTTAAATGTGCATGGACAACCTTTTAATTACAATGCAGCGTACCCTATGGGCTACCTAGGGCCTACATTAGGGGCGACTTACATGCAATCAAAGTAGACTTTAAGGCTTGACAAGAACTTTATATTGCCACATCAATTTGGCATTTAAGACTGCATTCAGGCTGCCGTGGCAGGCATGGGACATGTTTTAAAGGGCTACTTAAGTCCTAAGTCCAACAAAAACTAATTTCAGCAGAAAAATAGAAGTAAGTAGGAAAAAGGTTTTGGTAAAGATCACCCTAAGGCTGACACTGCAAACAATTCACTTTCCTTTTATGAAATGTTACCTAAAGTCTAATTGACTGTATAGAAGTATTGATGCAGAAAGGGAGGCTAGGTTGTATTTATTCTCTTCTTAAACTATCATGGCCTTTCAGGCTCTTTGATATGACCTCTTTAATTCTCCTAATGATATTATTCATGATCTCTCACTGTTGCAGCGTGTCACAATTATATTTATATTTGGCATCTCCATCAGATGTGTTGTATATAACAAAGAAAATATGTCATCATATAACTGAAAGGGAGGGCGGCTGCAGGGATCCTATCTTTTCTGCAAGATCAACCCAAATGCCTTCTGCCTTATTCTGGACCCTATTTTTGTTGGCTTCAGAACGCTGTGAGGTTTTTCCATTCTAAAATGTAATAACGTGTTTTAGTTCCCCTTTAACTTGACATATTGCTGGTTGGCAGCTTTAACTTGCATATAAGTCCCTAGTTCACTACATAAGTGGAGGCAGCACCAGGAATGAAGCCACAAATCGGCCACTTTATTTCAAAGGTTCTTTATTGATCTTCATAAAAACAAAGGACAACAGACAACGTGTTTCGGTGCTGTTAAAGGAACTTCCTCAGGGCAAGAGAAATGTAGACTTATAGGATGGACCCAAAGTTCTGGCCTGGAAAGTGTTAATCCCGATCCTATTATCTATCACAAGATCCAAAGTCTTTACAGTATCTGTACATGGGCGCAGTTCGCTAATCTCTTATGCAGGCAATTTCTCCAGGCTGAACAGTACACAGCCTGTGTTTGAATACCATAAATCCAATGAACAGAAGTCGAAAGAAGGAATTGTAGCAAAGGAACTACACCCAATTATGATGGTCCCGCTAGTGTGTACAGCAGTGCCAAGTTGAGGCTAGAATTGGATAACGGCGAAGTTAAAAGTAATCAGTTTGACAGAATGAACAAATAAAGATACAAATGTCCACACCATACAGGACATCTTTACTGTGGGCCATCACATTATGCCCACGAGATCATGATACAACTCAGACGTTGGAATCCTATTAGCCTTCTGCACAAAGTAACAGAAACCACGAACCACAATACCGGAAGCCTACAAATGGATGGCATAGGACTCGACTTTATATGGGACTTTAAGATCAATGTGCTCAGCTCAGAGTCGACTGTAGATTCAATTGTTGTGTTAGCCTATAAGTCCCTAGTACGTGGTGTGAAAAGTACATCTAGTGCTTGGAAGTTAAATGCCACTTCTTGACTTGACTTCTTGACTGCAGCACTTAGTGTGCCATCCACTACAGTGAGAGTGCAAATATGGCTGCAGCCCTACCGTCTGTAGACTGACTGGTGCAGTGTATTGCCTGCTTTGTGATCTGTTAAAATAACCCATTTGGACTAGAGAAAACCTCCCTTATAAATATTAGTAAGTGCTCAATGTAAGCCTTGTAGCCCACAAGGTAGAGGGCATGGTATCTGAAACTGGGACATGTAAAACATTAATATAACAATGTTCCTACGATGAAAAGACACATAAAGCTACTTTAGGTGTGGCAGGCCTAGCTGTCCTGTGTAAATTAAATACCAATACTGCTAACATTAAAAAGGGACCAAATACAAAAATAATAACTATTTTAATAATTATTACAAATCCAATTCAATGGTGAATTCAGATTTGTAATACAAATTAAGGAAAGTAGCTTTATTAATGCCACGCTTTCCCTGCCTGAAACTCCTGGAGGCAAATATGCATTAGCTCTTCAGCAGTAGCCCAGTCAGTGAGTAGCGTTCAGTAGATTTTACAGAGGTGTGAAATGCCTTCCAGGAGCAAACAATAGGCTGAAATGAATGGGCAGATATGACTCCTTTGAGCACAACAGAATATGGCATATGCAGGATGTGGCAGTGGGCTTCCTTCTGACAACACAGTGGAAAATCGGTGGTGGAGAAACTAGTATGCTTTATTGTGTGATTGAGAAAAAATCATTACAATAGTAAACGTACGAACAATAAAATATGATCAAAAGAAATCATTTATTTCTAATTCCATACTGCGTGTTTTCTTAACATTCTGTGGGAAGCCTAAGTACAGCCCTTCATCCATTATTAATGTCACATTTAAATAGCAAGTGATAAGAGATTGAAATATTTAGCAATTGATAATTACATAAAAAACCAAATTGGTGCTCGTTAAAATGTCATAGTTTTTCTAATTTCATACTATTTTGTATTAAAACTGTATTCCGAGTAATTCACAGGATTAATTCTAGACGAGAGCCCTTTTAATTAGAACGTAGTTGAGAAGCATTAGTAAATTATTCGTTTTTTACTTCAAACTAAACGAAGGGGACAGGGCTCTAATCATTAAAAACCCACTAGCAATTCCACTGGCTTTATGATTTTATTTATAAAAGAATGAATCCTTACAGAAGGGTGGCAAAAACCCTAATATCACAAAAAACACAAAGCCTCAAAAGGGGGTGCCAGTTATCAGACGGGGCCGCTATCAGTTAGTGCAGTACAAAAACGTGCCTATTGACGACTTGATGGATTTAAGGCAGCCCAATGCAGGATAATAGTTATTAACTTACTGGCTCTCCCACTAAGTAAACCTTTTTGCAGCTCTTATGACAAACTAAGTGAACTGAATGTTGAGCATCGAATTCTCTGGATTCCTAATGCAAGGATGGGTTTTCAGCAAGAGCGAACACCAAGTTTATTCCATGTGCCTCATAACAGTATCCTTCGATCATTGAGTAATGCAGGGCAAACACTTACCACGTGCTCAATCGATTCCTTGGTGCATCCCTACCCCCTACACATAGTATTGTCATTTGTGCAGCGCCAGCCTGGTAGGTGAGGCAAAAAGGGCCTTTCCCCCATCCTGAGGGGCAGAAATCTTTTTCCAAACAACTGCATATGTACATGACAGGTGTGGCACCATAATCCCTGGCTTACACCCTATATAATAATCCTGGTATGTTTATGTTTTGCCAGTTGTGCTCTATCCGAGTGAAAAGACTAAGAACGAACACCCTTTTTGATATACTTTTTGAGGACGTGCTGAGATGAATTAATACCCCAGATTTCTTTCAAGAGTTGCAAGGAGTCTTCTAGGTGACGGCAATGTTTTCATCCCAGCTGACTGGTTGATATTTCCTGCCACAGCATAGCCTCCAAGCTTCGTTTTCTTGACATGTGTAGCTTATTGCACAGCTTGATAAATGCTCCAGCCCCAACTGCTCAGTGATCTAGAAGACCAAACTCAAGTCTTATCTAGGCTGGGGATGAGGTTTTTGGTAGACTCAGCACTTGCTTAAAGATTCTTGTTATTTTGTTCATCAGGCTGTTGTCTTTCCCCTGCATGATCTCCTGACCATAGGATAGATAGAGATTTTTGTCTTCATAACGGCCATTAAAGGGGTCAAAATTGGTCCAGATAGCCGCCTTGCAAGGTTCGTAAGTGCTACCTGGATAGTCATCGCTTTGGCTCCGACCTCATCCCTATGTTTTGAAAACGTGCATCTTGTGCCCATGTGAACCCCTAGGTATTTGTAGGAGGTGGCCCTTTTAATGCTTTTTCTGTTGAACTGCCACTTGTTGCCTTTATGTTTTCTTGTCTGATAGGTGATTGCCCATGTCTTTGTTAGAATATTAGATTACGGTTTGTGTATGAAAGCAACTTATTGAGCTGCCTCTGCAAGCCAACCCTTGTATGACTGAGCAGGACCAGTTCATCTGCATACAGTAAGTTCCACATAGTTTTGGAGGGTGTGAATTGACGTCTTCAAGTGACTGCAATAGACCTGAGATGAAAAGGTTAAAATGGAGGGACACCAACACACACCCTTGTTTTACTCCACGTACTGTTTGTGTTTTTCTTGAGATGTGTGATCCATCTCTCAATTGTATACAGCTCCATGTGTTTGTATGGAGCTGAATTATAGCCTTTAAGAGGATGGGTGGAATCCTTCATTTATGGACCGTAATAGTCCCCTAGGCGCATGAACTAAGGCTGCCATGAAATCAACAAAGCAGCAATGAGTTTGCATTCTTGAGGCCGCTGCTTTATCCATCAGTACTCAAATCTCAAAGAGGTTTGGTATAGGTCCTGATTTTGCCACGGATCCTGTCTGATTAAAGGGTAGAAGATGATTTTCTGTAGCCCACAATGACAGATCTTCAAGCAGCAGACCGGCGTAGTATTTCGATTCGGCATCCATGAGAGCTATATCATCCTATCATTTTTGGGGTCAGATCATGTCCTACCTTTGTAAATTGGATGTATGATGGTTCCACACCAGCACTCTGGAATAAACTGGCTAGACCAACAATAGCCAAATAAGGGTGACAGACATTCGGCCCAAACTCAGTATCCTGCTTGTCCAAGGCCTGGGCAAGACGATTTGGCCCAGGGGCCCTGTCTTAACACCTTTTGGTTATGATTCGTGCCATTTGGGTCAGCAGTGCTTCGGATGCCTTTGATGCCTGTTGAGAAGGCTCCTCTTGCGGGAGCGGGAATTTATGGTTAGTTATTGATGGTATCCGGATAGCAATATCTACTAGTTGCTCAGATATACCGGGTCGCATTGTGCCTAGGGGGACTGCAGATGACTTAGCTTGGTCGGGAGGACTGATGTTATTGGTCTGACAGATGGACCCACTTCCTTTTCAGGTACTTTAAAGTGAGCCATTAAGAAGGATACCCATTCATCTTCACAAATATTTGCACGTCTTTGTCCTCTTTGGCCATATATTCTCCCATTGACGAGGGACCAAAATGCCTTTCGATCAGGGTTTTTGCTTGCATGGACTAATTTTGTCCAGAACATTTCCTTATTTCATGTAATGTGGTCTAGAAAGGAATGAGTATGACCATTTGATTTTGTCCAGTTTGGAGGTTTGTCAATGGGAAAACGACTGTTCAGGGTTGTGTAGCCCAAAATGCTGAGCAGTAATACAATGTATTCATTGAATTTGCTGTATTTGTTAATGCTAGCTTTATTTGTTCCTTGGTATACTGGTATCTCCCCGGGCATGTTTCATCGTGCTCATCTGGAGGATCTTGGAAGAGATTTGCGTTATGATCCCCTGATATTAGACAGACTATACTGTGTGTAGATTGCACATGATCCGGGTCAAATGGTCAAACTTGGCCCTTTTCTCTCTGGAGCTTGGTGAAATAAACATTGATCAGAAGCATTTGTTCGATGGATTTGGGGCTTCTGATCCTTATACAGGTAATCCGTTCTTCATCAAATGATAGCGGTTGATGTTTGCGTTTATCTTGCCATCAATATAGATTGACAGTCCACCCCTAGGTCTGCTGAACTTGTTCAATCTTAGAGCGGGGGACCATTATTACAGGTATCCTTCTTTTGGGAGGCTTACCTCGGACCATGTTTCCTGAAGAAGTATGACATTGTGTGTTTTTTAGGAACTTTATCACATCCAGTGACTAGAGTTTTGTGATGAGCACACTGATGTTCCAGGAGCACACTGGAAGTCCAAGTTGGGCACTATTTCAATCATGATTTTCCCCACAAGGCCCAGTCGTCCTTCATAGAGGCTAACTTCTTATTGCTAATTGGCTAATTCCTGCAGGAGCTCGACTTTGAGCAGATTTTAATATTGAAACGGGTGGGTTGCTGTGATTGTCAGGAGGAACCGAAGTTTTGCTAGTACCGACGGGTACCGCGGTTCTATTTAAGTTATTTTGATACCCCTGCTGTTAAATTGGTCTGACCTTGATATTACCAACTCCTTAACTGCTGCTGATGCCAGTGTAATTAAAGTCGGTTCAGTGGTTTGTTTACCTTTTGTGGGTATGAATTCAATGGAAATTATGCTGCTGGATTCAAGGTTGCATAGTTTAAATTTAAGGATGTTTCCTCTGTTCAGGATATCGTGCAGCCCTCGGGTGGGGTATTCAGGGACAAATAGCAGTTTAGATGTTGGTTTAATTGTGATTGGGTCCTGCCCTGGGGACGTGTAGTTGCTCTTATCCTTTAGCTGAGATAAATCATTCCCCTTTTGTTTGATGTTTACTCATTCCGTATGTCCCTCTTGTTCGCCGCGAGGGGGACGATCACGTTATTAGGAACTTTTTTGCCCATGTTTGTAATATCGGGGTTTTTGACAAGTGTTATCCAAAGGCTCTCCTTACCACCTAGCTTTATTTCATCGTTGTGCTGCTCCGTGACTTCTTTTTGTTGTTTGACTTAGTCATGTTTGCTGTGATCATGGGGGTTATTGAGACATAAATTCCAGTCACAGTAAGATTCAATGAAAATACTAGCTCGGGGTCCTTTCTTTGACTCAACTGGGGTTGGGGGTTGTAATATCTTTGACGGAGCTTCCCCCAATGCCCAGGAGTTGCCTAAGTTCATTGTAGTGGGTAATTCAGCTGTCACGTTGTGTGTCAGCTCAGCTGGAGGTTTTAGGGATGATTGTTGCGACAGAAAGGTGCTTGCAGTGCTTATTGAGTCAGATTGTGTATTGCTTTTATAGGCTGGAAAGGAGTTGATGACTATATTTTGTGCCTATGCACTGCGCTCATTGCTCTTTTTTCGCAGTCTTTTTTTTTCCTTTTACTGAGCTGTAGATTTTGTAGTGAGTTATTTATTATTCCAGTTCCTGGACAAGCATCCCCGGTATCCCCAATGCCCAATGTAGACGTTGCCTTCAGCATGTACTGTGGTTCTATCTTCAATACTGTTTTATCCCTGTTATCTGGTTGAACCTGTTGGTAAGTTCTGCACTTGGTGCTTACAGCTTGGTTGTCGGAGGAGAGGACAGCTGCAGAGACGTCTTTCAACGGAGTGTAGGCGCTTGCTCCAGGGTCCTTGTTTCCTGTATTAATTTTTCTCTTTGCTCTATGCTCCTTAGGGACAGTCTTGGTGATTAAATCTGTTGAGCATGAATGTGGTCTAACCCTGCCGTGTATACTGCAAGTGTATTTAAAAGATCGATTTGTAGGCCAAGTTTATCCAAGTGAAAATGTACTGCGTTTACTGTGGATTTTAAGGTTTGCAGAAGTTGAGGCCAAAGTGCATTAGGCTCAATCACAGTCATGTCCTGAACTTTGTGTGTGTAAGTAATCCTGTTTAAATCTGCCTGGAAGAAAGATAGATCCAATAAAGAATGAGTGTTGGGCTCTCCCTGCTTTATTATGGGGGTGGTCGTAAGCCGCAAGGGCTAGTAGCATTGTTGAAGTTAACAATTTGATACTGCCTGGCAAAATCCTGGTCCATTGTGCTGCTTGGGGGCTGAAAGTATTCTCAATTCCTGCTGATTCTGTATTGCTGTATCTTTTTTGAGTTGGTAACTTGTGGTTGGTTACATCACTTGACTGAGAAGTTAGTCTTAACTTAAGATTTACAGGGGTAGACTGTTCGTCTGCTTTAAGGGATCCATCTGGGTATTGACAGGAGCCCTGCTTGTGGGGCTGCTTGTGGATCTGATTTGCACAGGATCTGTTTTCAGGCATGCTTGTGAAGGCTGTATGGGTGATGCTGTCATTTAATTGGGGCAAAATCCTGCTACAAAAGGTCTGGGAGCCAAATGAAACACTTAGGGCACACTTGAAACAGAGAGAACAGAATGCCAAGACAATTCTTGAAGGACCCTGCTTTGCCCTACCAGACATCTGTCTCTGGGTTGGTTGTGGGCACAGTGCTTGTTTCAAATTTGATTTTAGTGTTAGATGTGAGAATACACTATAATTACCATACTTATAATTTTCATAGTATAGTCCCTATACTGCCCCAGTCCTCAGAGGCAAGTTTAGTGACTTTTGCCACCTTGGATTTGCCCTGACGCATTGTCTTTTGGGCCTGTTTGAAGTACAGGAAAAAGGACCTACTGCAAAGGTAGGTAGGTCAACACCCGGGAATTTTTACCCGGTTTGGTTAGGGAGAGGATGGGAGTCACCCACAAAACTAGCTAGTGTGAGGCATAAATAAGGCATACCCGGGCACCCTCTACAGAATTCTTCCTGGACCTGCCGAAGTACAGAAGAGGACATGACCTTAAATCTGACCTGAGAGGAGCCCCAAAGGACTTGAACTGCTTCCTCTTGTACCCAGGACAAGAAAGAGGATTCCAAGGGTGTTAGAAATTGGAGTATCAGCTGACGGTAGTGAGAACGTCGCTCAAATAATAAACCCAATCCTTTTCAGGGTGAACCACAAAAGCCCCTAAATAAACCTGTGCTTAACCCCCTGATAGCTAGGCAAAAAACAGTGAGGCTTAACTTAGAGGCAATTTGTAAATGTATTCATGCAGCACTCAAACAGTAATAAAGTAAAAACACAATACAGGAAATATCCCAATTTGGAAAAATAGAGGCAATTTTAATGAATAAAATGACACAAAAACAACTAAATCCAAATAGTAGAACCTGAGTTATGAATTTTTAAAGTCTACCATTCAAAGTACCACCAAAATGTGTTTAAGTGCTAACCGCAGCCATCTGGTGGCATTTGAGTAGTACAACGGTAAGGTTTAAGGCCATCCACAATGGGGCATAAGTCAAATACAGGGACCAGGTGAAATTTTGAAACACACAAAAGATGATGAAAGACTGCTTGCAATAAGTCTAAGCACTGGCAATATCTCAAGGTAGAACTCCAACCTATCATTCTTTTGCTTACCATGCCACCTCAGTTTGGCACCAGCCAAATGCAAATCCGTCTTCCCCCTGCTCCTCATGCGAAAAGTCGAACCCGAGCTGCCAAGTCAGGTCCTCCCTGAACCATAACAGAAGAAACCCAGGACCAGTTTTTCCCTAGGTATGGGCTCAACAGCCGGGTACAACTCGAATTCAGTGACACAGTAAACATGGCACCCACGTCTGGGCATAACCATGCTACTTAGGGCAGTAAATAAAACACACACAGGGTGATGGGAGGCTCAGCACAGCCTAACAGGAGAAAAAGTGTGTTCCCCAGATGATGAGTAGTGGCACCCAGCAAGAGAGAAGAGAACGCAAAAACAAGAAAAAACTGAAAATAATTTTTACGGCCCACATGGCTGATTATAAAAAAGATTATCTTAGGGCAGGAAATTACACAATATGCCCTAGCAAGGCCTATGAAATTTGCATATTGTGCTTTATCAATCAATCAATCAATCAAATGGCATTTACTAGACTAGAGAGATTGAGGCTCGATCTGCTATTTCCCTTGCTTGAAGAGCCAGGTTTGTAAAGCCTTTCTGAACTCAAACTCTGAATTCAGCGTGCAAATGTGATAAGGCAGGGCATTCCAAAGTTTGGCGGTCCTGACAGTTAAAAATTTAGCAAAGCGAGAGACATTAAGGAGACACGGATGATTAGATCTTAATATCCACTCCTGGGGGTAAAGGCTAAGCCTCAACCTGAGGTAGCCGGGGACCTTGCCCTAGATGGCTCGACAGGTGAGGGTAAGGGCCTTAAATTTAGTCCTTCTGGCTACAGGGATCCAATGGAGCTATTTAAGGTTGGGGAGATGTGTTGGCACATAGGGACCTTGCGGATGAGCCTTGCCACCGCGTTCTGCACTGCCTGAAGCCTGCGGATCAGGTAACCAGGCAGTCCCACTTAGAGGCAGTTGGCATAATCAAGTTGGGAGTTCCCTAAAGCATGAGCCATGATCCTGTGGCTCTCTTTAGGCAGGAAGCTTAAACATTTCCTGATGGATCTCATTCTTCCAAAGCAAACTGCTGAAATTTACCCGACTTGTGAATTGAGGGCAAGGTCCTTCTCCATCTGACTCCAAGGATTTTAACCAAGTCTTTTGGGGAGGGTGGGGAGCCCATCTCCCAAGGCCATGAAAGGCTTAGTGGGGAGGCAATGCTTGGTTAAAAAATAAGATCTCTGTCTTATCTGTGTTAAGTTTCAAGCAATTTTTGTCCATCCAGCCAGCAACGTCCTTCAGCTGTCCTGACAATTGTCAAAGACTGCTGTAGAATGTTCTTTAATGAAGACAAACAGCTGAGTGTTGTCCGAGACTACTTTGACCTACCTTCATGGTGCCCAGAACACTCAGGGGCACGACCCACAGAATAAGATATGTTCATGGGGCTGTTAGGAGAACAGCAGCCCTCAAAGGAGCCAGATTTTTTTTTGGGGGGCGGAGGCACCCTAAGCCTGCTAGGTCATTGAAATCCTGACCTAGGGAGTCCTTTCAGTAGTACATTTAGTCCAAGGGCTCTAGTGTACAGAAACATTTGTTATTAGGTCCAGAGAATGCTTAGAAGCAAGTATCAAAGTAAAAAAGAATCACATTGCACATATTTTAATTCTTCATTCACAGTGTCGCTGTTAAAAGAGGTTCAGTATACCTATGATTGAGTGTCATTGAATGGAGAAAGCATCTTGAACTGTTTTAATATTACTGCAGTGGGTTTTTAATGAGATGATTCCACTTTTATTGTTGTGGTGGCAGTTGACAAAGTTAGTAGACCTGACTTTAAATAACTGCACTGCATTATATTGCTTTAAACATACGTTCAGGGGTAGTTTTAGGGTTCAAAACTTGCAGAGGTGCACATGGTTAAAGGGGCTCACCTAAGGTATTTCTTCCTTCCAGCATACAGACATTTACAAATTAAAGTGTAGTATTGAGAAGTGTGTACATTATAAGGTACTTTTCCTTTTCATAATGAAATAGGGCTGACTGGACAATGATTTATTAAGTTTTGTTGTTGCATGCATGACAAATGAATCACTAACCCACACCACCTCCATTGAGTAAGCCCTGGGGCTGCTGTTCCTCACTACCCTGAGGGAGTCAAGTGCTACCGTTCCAAGCAGAAGGAAGATTGGAAACGTAATACTTCCAAAGGACCCTCATTCTTCTCAACTAATAGCCCACTTTATACTGTTGGCCACCCACAGCAGGTTGGGTGCTTGACTGTCCGAAGGACAGGCACAGTGAGGCTTGGCTGTCTGTGCCTTACCCCTGATGAGCATGGGTGAAGGCCTTGCACAGCACGGATTTCCCACACGTGGTGGGTTGGTCAAGGGCTGATTGCGGGGCCTGACCTCTCTTATTTTTCCCAACTCTCTCACCCACTCATCAATTATCCCCTCGCTTTGTATCTCAAAAACTGTCACCCGCTCTCTCATGTATCCCCTCTCCCTCAAACCCTCCCTCATACTTTTCGTCACTTTCACTCAATGATTCTCATTCTATCTCTTTAAGTCACTTTCACCTTGACCAACTCAATCCCTGCTCACTTCCTTACATTAACACACTTTTCCTATTCACTCTTTCACTCACTATTGTATTAATCCACTCTACCCGCCCCCCACACTTTCACTATCTCTCTGACACGCATGCAAAAAACAACATATATTTGTGTCTTTGATGCCATTGTAGTTGGTTCTGAAAATAACTATTTTGTTGTTTTAATCACTTTTTGGACCTCATTACCAAAAAGGCATTTTGGAGTACATAAAGTATGCTTCACATACAACAAAAGACAATTCACAAACTGCAACTCACCTATCTTTTCTATACAGATGTATAAATGTGGAAAGGAGTGGTGGTAAAATGGGTATAAATTATGATAAAATGAGTGGGGATAATGGTAGTCTAAGGAGAGAGTTAGGAAGGGATTGCCTAATATAAAACACATCCATATACTAGTAAGACAATTGCTATTCACAAAAAACAGTTCTAAGACAGTCCTAACAGTAACAAAACAATCTGAAATACTCCAGCCACACCCACACAAGTTAAGCTCCACATATGGTCAACCACTGGTACTGCAAAACGCTGCCTTAGAAACAATGAAGGCAGGCTATATGACAATAACACCCTAGAATATAATGTAAAATAAATTTAATTATTCTTCATATTTAAATAATATATGTAAATTTATTTTTTAATTTAACAGTACACTTACATTTAAAATCACTTACATTTAACATAAATTAAATACATTTTTGACTTTGTTTATAAGTTGAATGTTTTTAATGAATTAAAACAAAACTTATAACCATGTGTGCTATAATGTAAATAAAATTAGAAATGTTAGTAAGGAGCAGGTAATTTCAATTTTCAAAAAATAATATTTAAGCATTAATTGTATGTATTACAGTAATTTATAATTTATTAGAACAGTGCTTACCAAACTTTTCAGACTCCCAACCCGCTTTTTAGAATGACTCATTTTCAATACACACCTAGATTTAATAGACGTGAGGTGGGCTCTTTTTTAATGTAAGTTAAGCATCATGTGGCAGCGCACTGTCATTTACAAACAGCACATTTTCCATTGAAATGGCCACTACATTTGCACAGACCTACAGTTTTACTGCTAAAGATAGTTGCACACAAATGATAACGTTTACAAATCGGGTTTCAGTGAATATTTATCATTTACGCATAACCAATTGCATTGATTTGCTTTGATCCTATTAAAATCTTTGCATCCATCACACTTCAGAACGACATAAAATGACATTCTACAGCCTTTCCTTTCTCATTCTCTGTATTCCAGCACGACTATCACATAATTTACTTTACTTTTCTTTCCCTGTGTGCAGATCTGGGTGTACTATATGATATGGCTGTGCGGCCTTATCGTGGAGTACACTCACAGATACCATTCTGAGTCCAGTCAGTATTGTTTACTAAACCTTAGCTCAACCTTGGGTAGCTGTGGCTGCGAGCATTAAAGCTTGGCAAAGGAACTTAGGACCATATTTTTGACACGCAGGGTGGTGCAAGTGCAATGCAAACCTAAAGTCATATTTTTTAAGCCACGCAAAACCACTTTGCATGGCCCTGAGTGACTTAAAAAATATAGAGTAATGCAACTCAGTGCAAATCGGAGTGTTGCATTACTCTGCAGAAGGGAGGCATTCCATGGGCATGGTGCATTACCAGATTTTGTCAAACCTGGTAGTGAGCCAAAAAGATTCGGCTCCTCAGGTGAGGATTAACAAGCAGAAATATCTCTATTTCACCAGTTTTTTCCTCTTTCTACGTGTGCCGCAGAGCAGCACACGTAGAAAGAGGGAAAAGCCTCTCAGGATTGCTTTTGTGCAGGAAAGTGCCCCTTCCTGCACAAAAAAAATCCTGCCTACAACACAGGCACCCTTGTGCCATGGTGCAAGGGGTGCCTGCACTGGTGCTAGGCTCCCACAGCTGCGCAAAAGGAAAGGGCAAAAATAGACCATATTGGACAAATACAGTGCATTCTTGCCCTTTCCCTTTGATGCAGGGCAGCACAGCAAGGTGACTCGCTGCACTACCCTGTGCCACAAGGTTCATAAACATACCCCCTGGTGTAAAGCAATTAACATGATCAAACAACAGAATAAGAAAATCACACACCAATAAAAAGACACAACAATAAGTCCTAAAATAGTGCAGATTTTTAGAGACCTTGATCATCAAAATCCACTTGAGGGTTCCAGAGATACAGGTTTTAGAAGCTTGTATCACTTTTAAATACAACCACAAACAAGCAATGGTCAACAAAAAATGTGTAACTCTTTTTCAAAAGTTTGAAAGAGTTACTGCGAGTATGAGTGTTCTGGCCTGGGTTGGTCAACCAAATATGGCAGGTAAAAGGTCTAGGGAGCCAGAAAGGATACTTTGGACAGTGACCTGGCCACCAGAGCGTTTTTTTATCAAGTTCCAAACTTTACAGGAAGACCACCGTAGACTTCAATGGAGTGGTCCTGATGCTGAGGAATGCAGGCAAATATGCCCAAAAGGATGTTCCAGTTGTGGTGGGTCAATGGGGGTGTGGTCTGTGGTATTTCCTTGGTCCATGTGGGGTGACTTTGGCCACAGAGATCGTGGTCCCTCGAAGTCCTCTATCTTGTGGTAGTCGAGCAGCTGATGCTGCACAACTGGTCTGACTGCACCGCGGTTGGATGCAAAACCTTTGGTGGGGCTAGTGTCTCCTAGATGTGATAAATCCAGACTCTGACAGCACTACTGGGTCCGGCAGACTTAGGTGCAAGTTTTCGCTATCTCGGATTTGTGTATTGTCATGCCTGGTGACTGGTAGTGGCAAAACGTCTGCAGTGGCTACCAACATTTCTTTGTGGGCTCTTTCAGCTCTTGTAACCCTGGAGCTGGACCCAGGGATCAGCTGACTATTCCTTGGAGTCACTGCTGTGGGTGACGGTGGGAAATCAAGTTTTCCCCATGTCAGGAGCCGCAGGCAAAGTCCCTATCTCACTAGCCCAAAGGTGCTGCAGCTGCAGTCCTCTCAATGGTGCAGCTTTTCTTTGTTCAGTTCAAGGGCAGCAGGGCTGTCCTTCTTTGGTCGTTTCTTCTTTGCCAGTGTGAACTGAGGGGCACGGGGCCAGGGGTTCCATAGTTATCCCAGAAAAGAGCCCAAGGGGACCAGGTGGGCACTAGCCAATGGGTCACTGGATCCTTTCCTATCTAGTGATGCTTTTCATGTGATGTGTGGCATTTGGCTATACCAGAGTGCCCCATTCTTACCTCTTACAAAAGTCACAACCCTTCCTTTGGTTGTCAGGAGCAGAGTAGCCCACCCTAGAGGTGTGGCTACCAGTGGGCTACACGCCCAAGGGATAACCGGTTTGGGCACAGGTTTCCCTTCTTTGGCTCCTTCTCCTAATTGTCTGCAGGAACAAAAGGCATTCTTCTCAAGGGTGTTGCCATGAGCGGTTCTTCAAAGAAGACTTCTCCTTTGAAGTTCGTTTTTGGGCTAATACCTTGAATGTCCATCCTGGGAGAGGACGTAACACTCCGTTCTGTGGCAACTGCCTTTGTTCCTACATCTGGGAGTCATTCACTCATCTTTTCAGGCAGTCAGAAATCTGTCTTTGTGTCAGCGCCTTTGCAAGGCCACTGGACTAGCTGAAGTACAGAAGGGCAACTTTCAAAAAGTTACGTAACTTTAATAGTGATTTAAATCTGGCCTGGGCTTCAGGTCGGATTTAATACCACAGTTAATTTGATACCCTACTTGACCTTGTTAGGCAGCCCCATTCAAAAGTTAGCCGGGCTAGGATGCCAGCGAGTAACCCTGTGTTAGTGACTGGGGACTCCAAACCTCCCCACAGCAAAACCATTTGGAAGTGTTGCTGCTCAGACACAGAGAAAATGAAGTTGTACTTAATAATATATAGCTCCCTGCCATGGGGCTCCATAGGCCTTCCTCAGGGGAGACTTAGATATATCCTTATGGGAAGTGGTGGCTTTCTCGTCAGGTGTAATGGCAAAGATAAACTAGCACTGTAAAACACTGCCCTGTCAGACTGCAGTGGCAGACTGGGGTCCATCTTGTCTCTGTCACCTGCAGGTTGTCTCAAACAGTGCTGCAGGCCTGGGTGGCCCCTCTGCCTTATATGCCCTGGGTTCCTAGTGTACCATCTACCAGGGACTTATAAGAAAGGCAGTACTTGCCAATTGGGTGTAACTTTGTATAGGGTCAGAGCAGTGGCACTGAGATCTGGTTAGCAGGCCTCAGTGCACTCTCAGACACGAAAAACCAACAGCATCAGTCAAAAAATGTGGGGTTGAACATGGGAAAGGGGCATTTCACTACGCCCTGACTGAAAACTGAGGGGAGTGTGTAAAGACCATTCTCCTTGTTAAAAAAATAAGCAGTAATTTGTAGGAAGACATAGCCTGACATTTGATCTTTGTCTTTGAATTATAGCAAATGTGAGAAGATCAATACAGAATTTAAAGGCATCTATATTTATTGATTGGACTTTTACAGCCCACCAAATATCAGTTTTCGTGACCCCCCAAAATTCAGCTCACGACCCGCCAGTGGATCGCAACCCACAGTTTGGGAAACACTGTATTAAAATATTCATTTTGGGAAGTAGTGTGCAATATGTTTTTCTTTAAGTAGTACTATGATAATAGTGTTTGTTGAAAATAACTTTTCATTTTTATTTTATAGTTACATGTATTTTATTTATTCATCCCTTAATTAGAAAAGTACTTTTTAAAATGTGCCTATTTGCTCCTAAACTAACAGTAACTTTCTACTGATAAATTCAGTTGTAGAAGTCTCAAATTCAGTTGTAGAAGTCTCCTTTCCCTCATTTGAACCTACATTGGGTTGTAAATCTCCACTAAGAAATTATGAATAGCAAATTAGTGGAGGTTTACACAAAGGGCCTGATTTTGATGTTGGTCGGAAAGCGTCCAACCAACAGTCGGATTCTCCTAGACCGTGTCGGCACCCACCCAACATTTCCAACCGACCAATTTCGATGCTCGCGGTCAGAAGGGGAACCGTTTTGTCATTATAAATCGGTTCTGACCGGCATTAGGAGAATCCAAGTCGGTCGGAGCCAATTCCAAAAGATATCGGATTTCAATAACCTTTCTGATTCGGTCTGTCCGACATGAAAAGGCAGTCGGAAACTGACTGTGGAGGCCCCTAGCAGGCCCCCTTCATCCTGAGTCTTCTGGTTTGGAGTTGAGCGGTACCCAAGGGACCCCCCTGTAAAACCTTGCACAATGTGGTAGGCACCATGGGGTGCCCTCGACAGGGTGCAAGGTTTTCCGCAGACACCCATTTCCCCATAGCGTTGTCTGTCGGAAAATAGGTTCCCATTGAAGTCAAAACAGACTTAATCGGTCTGGCCCAAACGTCGACCCCGAGTCGGTCAGAACTGAATCCGACAATGAGTCGGGCGGTTTAGTTTTTGACCAACATTGTAATCAGGCCCCTAGTTATAGAAGTAGATCTACATGTGCAAAGTTAACCCATGAGAGCCAGATGCACATTTTTTTGTTTTTACTTTTGTTTAGGAACATAATTCACATTCTATGACGAAATCAATGATGTAATTTAAGATGCCATCAGTGATGTCATCTATGATGTTATTTAACATGTGATGTGTGATGCAATATGTTGGCGATGTACAGATTTAGGATCACTAATAACCCACGCGCAATTTAGTGGCCCCTGGGATATCTACTACCCCGAGCCTGTTGTGAAGAATAGTACATACAGAACGGACACATAGAAGAAAAGAAATAGTTGGCGTTCCGTGGGCTTCCGGTGGCTTGCCGCCCTGGAACTGCGTCCCTGGAGTTCTTTTGTCACCCTGTCCTGAAGAGGCCTGACTTGTTGGAAGGCCGAAACGCAACCGCGTCGACACTTCCCATATGGAGGAGTCTATGTTTTGAATTAATTTGGGGAAATTAATGCCAGTGGACACATCTGAAGATTTAGGTTCTATGAGGTTCTTACTTGGAATCTTTGTGTCCGACTACCTCCTAGTGTACCCCCTAGAGTGAATAGGAGGGCACTCCTGTAATATTGTTTCTTAGGGTGAAGAAAAGACAAAAAGTACTTTCCATGATATATATCATTTCCGTCACTTGTTTTGTTTGTATAAAGTGTATATGTTGTTCACTGCGTAAAATTGTTGCATATAGGTATGTACATAGGTATGTAATTCTTTGTATAGTGCATAAAATTGCCTTGATTGGATTTTTTTCGGTTTTGTGATATATATATAAAAAATAAATGAGATAAGAACATCTCGGTTTGATTACAATAAATAAAATTTGTAATCTTATCCTCTTGTGTGCATGATGACATTGAGAATATGTGAATAATCGAACAGTGGACTTCTGCCACAAAACCAATAGGAGAAATTATTGTCACCTATTTGAAAATTAGTTGTATATATTTGTTCCTCCTTTTTCCATTTCTCCACTTTTTCTTGCAATATGTAAACAATGCATGGCATGGGGCCCAAGTTAAAGTTAGCTCAGTAAACCATAACTGGTGAATTTCATAGTTTCTTTTTGTTTTAAAACATAAGTTTGATGCCCTTTCCACCCCTCAACAATGTTGATGAATAGTTTATTGTACTCTGTGCATCTGCAGATATGTAGTGTATGCCACTTCATTGTGTTCATGTGTATTTGTTGTAATAGAAGGTGTTTAAACAAAACCTCGGATGCAGAGGTTTAAATATGTGCAGAAATATAAAAACACACTGAAGAGGCCTTATAACTATAAAGAGGCCTATACCCATGTGTAGAACAATTGTTGCAGGCACTCTGTGAGGCACAAAACAATGGTTTTATCATGTGAATGTCATGCTATTGAGGAAAGGAACTAGAATTTGCACTGTAGTAATAAATGTGTAGTTTTTGGGACACATTTATTTTTACTTCCACAGCGCATAGCTTGAGTGGACATTTCATAGGTGAGGCATTTTTTGTTTTATTTATAACCTTGAAAACACAAAGAGATGATGGACGGAGCGTTGACATTTTTCAGACGCTCACCCCCCCAGTCACAGATCTAGGTTGAATAAATCATAGCTCACTTTCCCTCTCCAGTTCAGAACCAGCCTAATGCAAATCAGTCTTGACCCTGTGTCTCATGGCAATATTCCAGCCGGAATGCCAAGCCAGGCCTTTCCTGGACCGGAAACAAGCATCCTGGGACCGGTTCAGGGTAACACCCCTCATCAGCCAAGCTAGCTTGAATCCAGTGGGAAAGTGAGAACTATTTATAACCTTGTCACCTTTTGACAAATCTGCATGACCCTTTCCAAAAAAAGAATTTGTCCACTGTAGCTCCTTCTTAGAAAGTGTTGTGCTGATTCGTCAAGAGGGGGCCAAGAAAAAGGGAACATTCCAAAAGTGTGACTTCCAATTTTAATTTCCAAAGGAATGTTTGCTCCCCCATACAGGAAAGATGGCTGAAAGGAATAACACAAAATTTGGCAAAAAGTCAGAACTTCACTCACAAAGTGTTCTTTTTCCTTTGGTGTAAATCCATCATTTTAGAGATAGTACTGCTTAAAAAGGTGCAGTGTTGGGCTTGAATGGGTTTTAAAGTTAACGACACTCAGGACCAAATAATCTGATTTGCTGGCCACCACTTCAGGTGAACACATTGCAGCCGCAATCCCTGGACTTTAGGATTTGGTCCCTGAGGGCTGAAAAAAAATAATGAAAAGGACACATATAGCACACAAGGTAATAGTTACCTCATGGCACGAGTTATAGTTACTTGAGATAACTATAACTGGTGATTTTCAGTGGTTTTGTATGTTTAAAATGGTACATTGTCACTGATATTCTCACCTAACTATAACTTTACTTTAACCTTTGTTTTTTAGTGAATTTTTAGTTTTTTTTAACTTAAAGTAATATTTTGTTACCATACGTAAAGCCAACCCCATGTCATGAATCCAACCCATTAGTGCGCCCCACTCCCAAAGCCACTTCAGGCCCCATCCCCCGAGGCACTTTCTTGGAAAGGGTAGGGAGAGCGCTGCCCCCTTCCTGAGCTGGTGTTGGTCCAGACCCCTAGGGCCAAAAGATGTTTGTAAAAGGAGGGGTGCACAAGTCCCCTACCTCAACCAAAAAGAACCATGGCAACCATGCCCCCATGGCCTTTAAGGGGACCTTCCTTAAGCCTTAATAGGCCACAGGGACCACATCCCCCGGGAATAAATTCCTTAGAAGAGGAAATGGGGCATGTGACCCCCTTCACCGAGCCCTAGCAGGCCCTGGGAACGACATCCCCTGGGATGAACCCTACTTAAAAGGGGAGGGGGCCTCGTGGCCTAACTACCTAAGCCTTAATAGGCCCTTTAGACCTCCTATCCTGGGGGCAATTACCATAACAAAGGGCGGACAGCCCTTAATCCTTTTAAGTGGGTATCCCGGTGCCCGCCGGGGGGGGCCACCAAACAGCAAACAGAGAGCAGATTTTCCTTCCCTGCCTATACTTCTGAAGACAGGGAAGGGGTGTTTGCTTCAACCAGGTGGCAGGTTTAAAAATGGGAGAAATTATTTGTATGCATCAGCGTGGGCAGGGAAACTACCATTCCCCGGGTGTAAGTTCCCTGGGACACAGTCGGTGAGCCAACCCCGGTAGATGGGGTTCCTGGGGCCTGAAGAGGCTCCGGGAGCTTTAAGTTCTATTCAGGTGTAGTACAATATACACAACATTTTTGAGCATTATTTGCTCAAAGGCACATGAACGAATTTACACCAAATCACAAAAAGCCCTCCTTCTAGACTAAGATTCAGCTTTCTACCAAATTTGGTGTACCATTAAGGTACCTGCCACTATGTAAACTATAGAGCAAACTAACACACTGATTGAGTGATGTCATCAGTGATGTCATCAATGGTGTCATTTGAAATACCATCAGTGATGTCCTACCTAAATGATGTAATAGAACATGTTATAAGTGGTGCAATTTGTGAGTCAAAATCAGTGCATGGGAGGAACAAGTTAAAGTTAGCTCTGCTAACTATAACTGGTGAATTTCTGTGTTTTTCTTAGTTCAAAACTTTAATGCTGTCACTGAGATAATTGTCTATTACGTCAATTTAACCTTTGTTTTTTTCAGTGAATTTCAAATTTTTTTTTGTTTTAAACAAAAAAAATCTTTTTTATCATACCTAAATGTAATGTTATTTTAACCTTTTTTACAGTAGATTTCTATGTTTTTTTCAAATGTAAAGTAATGTTTTATTTCCACGGTGCACATAGTAAGATGTTGAGAGGAAGTATACTGTCTACACTCATCCCTTCCAAGGGGAATGATTTTGTAAGGTAGTCTATGGGAAGGGACTGCATTGTTCGCTGAAACCTCTTTATTGACTGATATGTGAGCATAATAGGATGTTAAATGCCAGCATTTGTAAAGCGCACTGCTACCTCCGTCTGAGGTGTCCCGGTGCTGGGGGCCGTTGGGAAGATTAACTCCTTATCTACGGATTGCATTTTAAATGCTTTCGCAGACTCCTTCTTCCCATCAATTGCCATGCAATCGACTCCTTAGGGGGTTTAGAAAGTTTGGCTGATGTAGCTTCTCTCTGTTCATCACTTTCTAATGAAGCCATCTTCGCACCAAGTTCAATAGTATTGTATGAGAAGATCCTCACAGGGCTCAGGAGATCATTTCATATCAAACAGCTGATTGTACTGAGGTGAACGCTTCACTCAATAATGTATGGTATTAGTATTAATAAAATCCCTTTTTAGTGCTGCGTCTCTACTCTTGTGGGAGTCTTACAAGATCGTACACTCATACATTTTCTTTAATGCTCTTCTATACATGTCATTTACCTGTTATGTGCGTGGTTAATACTAATGCTCAGTAAGGGTGTCATGTAAGTATCTATAGTTCATTTATTATTATATGACCCCCCACAAGAGGCAGGCACATATTTCCCTGCGTGCAGTCCAAGGGGGCAGAACTTCCTGTTACGCTCTCGTAAATGGCTTGGGAGACCGTATATTGTGTTGATAATACTACTGTCTAGTAATTGTGAAGGACATCTAATCCTTCAGGTTATCTGAAAAAGACAAAAACTGGGTATGCATGACAGCATTACAAACCTACAATGATTTTTTTCAAAGTTTTTTCGATCACATGAGACACCCAACAACTACTGAGAAGTCTGAAAGAGTTATTACCTGTTAACATCAATTTCATTACTTGCAAAAGAGAGAATCCACCCTTGCCTTTGAGTGTGGGCAATCCTACCAAGATCATCTTCTTGAAAATCCTCTGATAAGCAGGCATCAGCAGCTTCACCACCTCATTATGCTTATTCTGCAAAACAGTCTCTTGTTTGACAGTTTTTCACATGAGAGCAAGAGGAAAAAAGTGATCTGCCTGAAGATTGTTACTTGAAAACTTTGTAAAAAGAGAATTTAGCAGAGGGACAAAGAAGCAGTACCCCTTGGACACTACTGGCATATGGCAGCATTTAAGGTGTATGCATCCACAGAGAGTTGCCTGTACTGAGATGGCTTACTCTACTGAAATGGACAGAACCTCAGGAGGTTCTACATATTGTGCAACTGGGAATACAGTACCACCTCAAGTACTGTCCAGGCAGGCTGATACTAATCCAACCTAATTAAACACAGCTATGTTTTGCTGCCCATGTTATCAAATAATCTTTTCTTCTGATGTGAGTAGAGCTACCCAGGATAAGCTTAAACAGGAAGAGTGCCCACCCAGCAATAGTTTTTTGGGTGGGTATTGGGTTCCTCCAAGTTATCCTTTCCGGCTTCTTAGAAAAGCAAAGTTCTTATATTTGTCCCATTTATTTGAAGAAGCATTATGCTTTAGTTTTCTTTTTTTAATATAATAAATACAACAAAAAAGTTGGAAAATTCCTCAAAAGATTTTCAGAGCTATCCTATAAAGTAATTCTCTACCGCATTTATATTAGAACATCCCCTTATTAAAAAACTGATGGCTCCCGCAGGAGCTTGAGGACCTAATCCACATGATTTTTCTACATTTTTACAAGTTCCACAACGTTATAAATTGAAAGTCTTTGTTGTATAAATGAACCATATACTAGAGTGCAGTGAGACACTAGTTTCACCTGTAAGACCTTTGTTTTTTATGATGGGTGTCCATATCACATTCTTAAGAAAGACAGATAACTCCTGTTAACGAAATTATGAACATGTATTTTAGGGTGGAAATATCAACTGCCATCTATGCTAAGATTAAAATAGAGGATAAGACTACTGCGTGATAAGGTATGGTTTCAAACTACAATCATCATTTAAATTTTTCTTGAGAGTATTTGTACTTCAGATTAGAGTGTTAAAAAAAGACTCAACTTTCTATTGAGACTTATACACAGGGTAACAAAAGCGGATAGTAGACTATGATGATGCACACTTCTCTCCTTCTCGATCTCTGTCTTCAAGGATGTATCTAAGGAATAAAATGTGAAAAAGAAGTCTCCTCTGAACTAAAACAAACTCTCTGGCTTGGAACGGACTGCTTCTGTGCTGATTCTATTTTCCAGACTGAAAAGGTTGTGTGGGGGACAATCTGATCTGTTTGTTTACACTTCTTTTCAGTGTGTTCACTGTGCACAGCACGGTATAGAGAGTAACTGACTTCTCTACTAAATGTTCTTCCCTGATTCCCTGAGTAACAACTCTATGTAGCAGGGCATGTAAAGACACTAACATATTTACAGATAAATGTCTATTGTGTCACAGCTGTTAGTATAGTATGAAGAGAAAATGGCCTTTTTGTTCAGAGGTGTCTCCTTAAGCACAGCTTTATATAGTAGATTATAACAAAACTGGGGCTTCTCTGCTCAGACCACTGTCTTCAGGACAGAATGTTTGTTTTTGGGTTGTAGAAAAGGTGTCATGACTCCACTGGCACTTTTCTTTTCAATAACTAGTCTGTATAGTCAATTGTAAACAGGAACGTGCCTGTCTACTAAGAATTTACTCTTGTCTCAGAAGTGTGTGTATATTCTGTACGAGTAATGATCTCTAACTTAAGACATCTTGTAACAGTTTTGGGTGTATGTAGTAGGGTATAACACCATTCTTAGTTTACTCTTTAGACTGCTTACAAAAGTAATATTAGTTGATATTAGGGTATAGGGAAAGACTAGCCTGTTAAGTAACAGTGATGCTCAGAAAAAACGCTGTTTGGTGGAGTGAGTAAGGAGAATATCCTGCTCAGTGAAAGATGTTACGAGAGTTATAGTTCAAAATCGTAGTATATACCAACACATCTGTCTCTTGTATGATGGTACTTATCAGGATGATAGAAGTGTATTATAGAATATACAGAAGAAGTGAGACTGTTGGACTTGGCCCTTTTTGCAGGGTCATCCCTGAACATTTTGCCTTTCTCCTCTATTTTTTCTGACCTGTTTTTGTTGGTTTTATGACTCTGGGAACTTTACCACTGCTGATCAGTGCTAAAGTGCATATGCACTCTCTATTATAAATTGATGTATGGATTAGCGACTCCATGATTGGCTGATTTAGTTTACTTGTCAGACCCTAGTACAGTGAACTGAGTGTGCCCAGGCCGTGTAAACCAAATACTGCTAGTGGGCTTGCAGCACTGATTGTGCCACCCACAGAAGCAACCTGTAAAAGTGTGTCTCAGGTTTGCCATTGCAGAGCCTGTGTGCAGTCTGGTACTGCCATGTTGACTGGGCAAGTTCACCCACTTGCCAGGCCCTAAATCTTCCCTTTTCTTCATGTCAGACACCCCTATGGTAGGCCCAAGGACAGGGTGCATTGTAAGTATAAGGTAGGACAAGCCCTGATGTGTGTGGCATGTCCTAATAGCGAATTACAGCTATTTTCATTGTTCACTGTTGCAAGGCTACCTATTCCCCAAAGGCCAGAATGGGCAGTTTGATTAAAACATTTTATAATCCTAACTGACTCAGGGACCTAGGTAGAAATTCGAGTTTAGTATGCCTGAACTCAGAATGATAAAATACTTCTTTTAGTGGTTGGTTTTAACATTGTGTGTTTGAAAATACCACTTTTAGAAAGTAGGTATTTTCTTGTCGAACTATCCAAGCCTGCCTCTGCTTGGTTGTGTATTCCTTGTCTGGAGTTTGCGTGACGGGCCGGGGGATTCCAGGAGACAGTGTGAGTCAGCCCAGTGGTAAATAGAGAGATCTGCATCTAGATAGGAGGGAGGAGTTGCACCTGGGACCTGAATAGGACTGTGCCTCCACCCACTGTGGTGTGTCTGATGTATCTGCCCTTCACTGTGAAAGGAAAGAAGAAGTTTTGTAAACAGAGTGTTCCAGGACTGACAAGAACTGGTTTGGACTAGGCAAATGCCTCTCTGCCTTCAGAGAACAAAGAGAAACTGTGTATACAAGAGGGGACCCAAACCCCAGCGAATTAGATCACTTTAGGAAACAAGAAGAAACCTTTGCTGAGGAGTGGAACCAGAGAGACTGAGGAGAGACTATCCCTAAGCTGAAGTGCTGCTTGGGGGATTGGTTCTGCAGTGGTTGCCTGACTGCCAAAGGGAGGCGAAAGGAACTTTGTGTGCTTTATTTAACTTGTGAAGGATCTCCATTGGCTTGAGAGAAGAGCTTGCCTCCTGCTGAAGTCTCAGGGACAACAGACTTCAATCCCCAGCTCCCCAAGAGTTCTTTGGAAGTGCCTGCAGCTGTTTTGGGCCTTCTGAGGGCCTGCGTGTCGCAAGGAAGCATGTCGCCATCGCAGCCGCTGCCGTCACATCACGGATATGTTGCCGCTGTAGCTGTAGCATTGCACCGCATCTCAAGAAACGTCTCGCAACATCAAAGAAGCGGGTCACAGCTGCTACCGTCGCATCACTGAGTAAGGGTGTCGCTGCTGTAGCTGTCGCATTGCACCACAGAAGCGCCTCGCATCCACGGAGAAGCATGGAGATGCCGCCGCTGTAGCTGTCGCATTGCACCGCATCACAAGAAATGTTTTGCAACATCAAAGAAGCGTATCGCAGCCGCTGCCTTCGCATCACTGAACAAGGGTGTCGCTGCTGCTGCTGTCGCATCGAGCGGAAATGTCTCGCATTGTCAGACAAGAGTGTCACTGGCAAATTCGCTGTTGTCGCATCACTGATTTAGGGTGTCGCCGCTGCAGCTGTCACATCGAGTCGAGACATCTTGCAACATCGGAGGAGCGTGCTGCATCAAGAAATAGACGCCATCTTTGTTTCTTTGCACTGGATCTTCAACGCCTCACTGTTTTTGCATGTAAGGAACTAACGCATCATCATCCCTGCAACACTTTTGTTGTAGAAGCGTTACGCACCTTAAGGTACATTGACTCAAAGTGTCGCATTTTAAGATCAAAAGAGAACTAAGCTAATTCTACCCTTTTTTGTTCGGTAATGTGGATTTTTGTCGTTGGTGGTCTTGTGTTAAATCTATATAAAGAATACTTATTTTTGTTGTAAAACTTGTGTGGTGTCCATCTGTAGTGTTGTCACTTGATTACTGTGATATTTTCACAAATGCTTTACACACTGCTTCTGAGTTAAGCCTGTCTGCTCGTGCCAAGCTACCAAAGGGATAAGCAGGGGTTATTTTAGGAGTGTACCCCCTTACCCTGACCAGAGGCAAGGGTCCCTATTTATCACAAGTACCTTCCTGTGCTAACTAGAGACGCCCAAATCTAACAAAGACCTTCAAACTGGCCTCAGTTTTAGATGGTTAGTGTTGTTAGTAGTATATAGAGACACACTAGTCTCATGTAGTAAAGTGTAGGGATAGACTACCCTGTTCAAGGATACTGTTCTCCTGTCTACTATACATATTTATTATAGTGTGTAAAGGTATACACCTATAATCGGTCATGTCTCCTCGAATGTTGGCTATTTGCACTAGAGAGTGTGCAGTAAGTGAAATGTATGGTAAAAGGTCTCAATAGAGTGCCAATATCGTACAGTAGAATCTATAAAGATTGACTCTGTACTTCAACACCATGTCTTTTTAGATATTCCAAACCATATAAAAAATAGAGAACATATTATGTTATTTATATTGTGTATGTGTTACTGCTTTATTATATTTATTAAAGTTACTGATTACTGAACTGAATGTTGTGTTATCTCAGCAATTACATTCATACTGAATATATCTTGCTCTCATATATGACATATGTTTTATTTGAATACAAAAAGTGCATTTACTGGGAATAAATCAAAGTATTGCAGACCCTCATCGCACTATGGGGAAAAATAAATCATATCTTAACACTATATCAAAGTACATTACTAAAAAGTACTTGCTGAACACCACTGTCAGTAAGTCATTATTGTAATGCTATCTTCTAAAATAACTCTATTAGAAAAGTAAGTTGCTCCACATTCTTAAATAATAAATACATTTTATAGAAACTTTGTTTATTACTATTAAAGAAAATGCCATTGATTACATGGCTGTTATCCTTGGTAGGCCACATACCAACAATTAACATGCATTGTCTCACATTTTCTTGCCATTTATAGGTACATAAATTCTAGTTACTGTTATTTTTTCAAGAACGTTGGTTCCAAAAATATAGGATGAGAGTGTGGGTGTTTCCAGTTTACCCTTTGCTTTACTGTAAGGTATGTGTCATTACATTCTGTTGAGCGAGGCGAATATATAAGGTATGCAGTGCAACACCAGACCTGATCAACGCCTACGGTGGAAAATAATGGTAACAGCAGTGTATATTTTCTTGTAAATTTATTTCTGACCAGTATTAAAGTTGGTGATATCAGTGTTTATTTTACTGAAATCTGCTCTACACCTCTGTTGCATGAGATGAAGGTACTTTTAACTGTGTCTCAAAACTAATGTAGACAACACTTCTGATCTGCAGTCTGGACAGGAGTTATTCTGTCCAGCTTTAACCAAATGTTGTTCAAAAGGTACTGACTTGTACTCTGGTAATGTAAGGTACACAAATCACTCTCAATCAGTGTGTGTTCTGCCTGAATAGGAATAATTACCACACTCATGATTCCATGAATAGCTTGTTCTAAGAAAGTTATTCATTGCATTTCCCTCCTTTACTGGTACATTTAGCACGATCATTCAAAATTCCTGTGCAGCCTGTGGCACTTTCGGAGTGAATTGTGAACCACCATTATAGCGATCAACAATATTGCGTATAAATGCGGTGAAGAACACAAGTTTTTCAATCTCTACTAAACTGAGCAGAGTTGAGAAAGCTTGGCTTAAAGTTTTGTCTTTGTTCTGCTGAAGGTTTGCAACCATTGGTAGTAGGTGGAATGGACCATTAACTACTACATTACAGTAACATGAAACTCCTGAAATGCTTGAAAATACAAAACATATTACATTCTTGACTTCATTAGTTCTAAACTTTTATGAAGTTTTTGTAGATACTTCAGGTAGCTAGCACTTTTTTGCTTCCTATAACTTCTTGTTTCTCAACAATGGGATATAAGCTCAGATGAGGAGAATATAGCCCTCTCAAATAATTGTATTCTATCACACATGATGAGTCAACATTGACTTTGCTCTCATCAAACTGAAAGAGGTACAACCCTGACAATGACCTAACGCTTGATACAGCAACATAATACATGTCTTCTTCTAAGATTGTGTGACCTATATTTATCATTGTTGCATCCAAATGTAATCCTTGAGATTTGTGACTGGTGACAGAATAGGTCAAACACAGAGGAAACAGTTGTCTTCCCCCATAAGGTGTTTTACTAACAGAAATATAGTAATGCATCTTCCAATGTTTTTACCCTGTTGAATGCGATCACATGTAATCAAAATATACTCATGCTCTGCTCTATTGGGATATGTAACAAAGTCTATCACATTCCCCACTGCACCATTCACTTATTCTTCCATGACGTTGATATTTTGCCGCACAAATATTCTGCAAGTTTTACCGAGATTAAGAGTCTTTTCTAAATGTGCAGCATGTGAAACTGTTTTCTCTAGTGATTCAAATTTGTTACCACTGATTGACATAATGCTACATTTAAACTTTGATGTTCAATTTTATCTTAACTGTTAAGATAAACAATATCTTGTTTTTCCAAATTAAGCATTTCAAAGTTATGTTGAGGGCTGTCATTCACTGTTGGCATAAGGCACACAATCTGTTTGTGACATTTCAACAGATGTCATATTACAGAAGCAGGTGAGTGATTGTGTGGGAACAGAAAGCTAGCCATGTGAGAAGCAAGAGCTTTGTTTCTTTACTAATAATTCCTATTATCATATCTTTTAAGTTATTATCATTCTTCACATCTGCAGTCTGTCTCATATGTTGAGTCAACTCAGCATACTGAAAATGTAACCATGTGTTAACATTTCCAATGCTTCCTAACAACTTTTTGGTTTCTTCATGAGGCAGTTTCTTAAAATCTGGTTGACCTTTCACAGCAGTCAACTGTAGAATGTCCCCAAAAACGTTGACATGCTTACCAATAAACAGCACATCATATTCAGCTCTGAGGACCTCTTGCTTCCCCAGATGAATGAAAGCTAGCACTAGGTTTGATGCCCTGCTAACCCCATCAATAATAAAGACCTTCAATTATTGTAGAACCCTGGAGGCCTCATGAAAAACATAAACAGATAATTTCAATTACTCAAGCTTTTTGTCATGTTCCACAGGCAACATAAGTAGTCGATCCAATGTGATTATTTTAATGTTATGAGCAGCTAGTCCAGTAGGAGTACTCAGAACATATGAAAGATCACAACTAGTCTTTGTGTAAACAAATGCAGTCACTACTCTAATCAGAAAACATTTCCCTGCACTGCCTGACCACTAACATAGAAGAGTGCAGGCTTTAATGCTGTACAGTAACATTCAGACTTATCATGTAAAAGTCATGCTCTACTGATTTACATATTTGTTCGAACATAACCAGCTGTTTTTGATTCAGTTGAGATTTCAAATTGTTTACATTAATGCTCTCAATCCTCACTTGGCACATAACATTTTCCACTTCATTCATAACCATGCCTCATTTTCAATTACAGGCTGGCCAAGGGATCCTTGATTATTAGGGCCTGAACTCTGACTGTCTTGTGATCTGTCCTTTGCAACCCCTATAGTAAATACTAAGACATCACTCTTGCATATCAAGTGAGCATAATAGGATATAGACAAAAACTGGCTTCTCATCTAGCAGATCTCTCTGAAATAGGAACTATGTGTAGTACCAAAAAGAAATAGACAGCCCTCAAGTGAGTCCCATGCAGTTCGAGAGGGAGGAACTGCCAGTTTCAGTCACCATTTTAATGCTGTATTTAAATCTAAAATTACTTGCAGGTAAAATAAATTCACTAATAACTTTAAACTAAGGGGCATATTTAACAAATAGTCATCCAGCGCAGCAAATCACCTTTCTGCACTGCATGATAGGGAAAGGGCAGGAATGCGCTGTACTTAACAATATATGGCACACTCCGGTCATTTCAGAGTGCTGGTGCACACTATGCTGCCTAGTGCCAATGCAGGCACCCTTGCCCCATGGGGCAAGGGTGCCTGTGTTGTAAGCAGGATTGTTTTTGTGTAGTAAGAGACACCTAAATACACAAAAGATTCTATGTGTGCTGCAGAATGCAGAACATATAGTAGCGCTAGGCCTCTGCCAGGGAGGCTTAGCATTTTGAAGCATTCTCAGGTCTACTACTGATGGTAAATCTGGTAATGTGCCAAAATCTATAAGTGGATGTGTGCAAACACCCATGCTACACATAAGGAATGCGTCCCTGGGGTAGAGTAATGCAAAGTAGCGATTACTGTCCATCAAGCTTGGTTTAGATTTGAGTAGGAATAGTTAATCTGGCCCTTTTAATGAACCAACATATATGCCAAAAAGGTTTAGATTGTAGTTAGAATAGTATTTGTGATTCCTTTATTGCCTAATGTATTTTCCAAAGTAGTGCAGACTGGATTGGGAATGGTAAATCTGATTACTTCAGTATCCAACACCTTACCCAAAATGGGCATACATTTGAGTGGGAACAGAATTTTGACTGTTTTAGTGCCCAGCGCATTCCCCAAAGTTGGGAACAGTAGATCTGATCCCTTTGGTGGCCAACATCTTCACCGATATATTTTTGAATAGTAAATATGACCGCTTTAATTTTCAATAGAGTATAGTTTAGTTTGGTGTGGGAATAGTAGATTTTATTCTTTTAATGCCTAATGTGTTTCCATGATATATTAGTGAATGTGCTATACTTTAACAATGTCATATACTTTTTAATATATTAAGTATTATACAGAGGAATAAGATAAACATATTTATATTGAATTATTGTGTGTTTCGTTGGGTATATTTAAATATTTTACATTTATTTACCACACATGCATGTATGTCAAACTATTTTTTACATATAATAGTAGGAAAAACATTGTTTGACATACTTTTGTTGTACAATGCATTTTACATACAGTTTATTTGGTGTTAATACATGTTATAATGTAATTTTTCATTTGATATATATATATATATATATATATATATATATATATATATATATATATGCACTTGCCATTGCAAAATGTTGTTTCACATGCTGTATATAACATTTACATTTGTATCGAAAAAATAAAAATTTTTATAACAACATATATTTTTAATATATATTTCTAGTACTATTAGTTAATTAAATGAATTCTATAGTACTTTTTAAAATATATTTACCAAATACCTTTTCATGTGCTTAAAATACTTTTACACATTGGAAACATCTTTACGGCAATTTTCCAGCACATTTTATATTCTTAATATTTTTTTTAAGTTTCCATTCATATCTTTTAAGCCCGGGTGGTATTTTCATTTTGCAAGCGGACTTGGAGAATTTAGGCAACTCTGAGTTACAAGAGTAACACGGAGTCACCAAAATATTTCAAGTTCGCTCTCAGAATAATTTTCTTGTTCGAGCAATGAGATGAGAACAGAAAGGCTTTAAAGTGCGAGCTGGCGATCGTATGGAAAATTTGGGATCCCCTTTGGTGAGGTTTCATGAACGTGGAAGGTCGCAAGTGGTTGCAGTCAGAGGACTGCTTCCTGAGTAGATTTTCAACTCTAGCAGCAGCAAAATCAACAACAAAATAGCATAGTGCCATTGGCACTGGCTTTTCAGTGTGGAATGCGCCTCCGGCGCTAAAATCGAACTACAAGCAGCACAAATGCATTTTCCACTCATTGGTGGTACTCCATGGAATGTCACTGAGTTTTTTGTAAATCTGCTTGATTCTGTGCAGTGTAATTCCACAAGGTCTGCGCATAAAGTAAGACAACTTTTAAGTTTTTATTTTAAGTTCTTGTGACTGGGGGCATGTGAGATGGGGAAGTTAGTGTAGAATAGTCTTGTGCTTAGTTGTGTAGTTTTGTATTAGTTAGGTAGTGTTGTGTTAGGTAGTGTTTTGTAGTTAGGTAGTAAAGAAAGGTAGGTCTTAGTATGCTATGTGAGGTGTACTTACTTTATTTAGCTATTTTTATGATGTGAGCATAGTTTGTGGATGCATTTTATATTGGTTTTTTATGTTTGTGGGGTGTATATTATATGTAGGAGGGTATGTTGTGTTTTATAAGTATTTTGGTTAGAATGGAAGCCTTTACTTATTTTTTGATGTGTTTTTAAAAGGAAAATATTGTGGGTATATTTTAATATAACATTACTTTTTAATTTCTTGTAATGTTCTGGTTTTCCAGGAGCATTTTTAAAATTAATTTATTTGGATTTGGGTTACTCTCATTTCATGGTTTGTTGTTGTGAGTTGATTTTAATGTTTATTTTGTCTCAGAAAAGTTTGTTATGCTTCTAGTTTTGTATTAGTCTGTAATTTTAAACAAAATAAAATCCTATGTACTGTATATCATTGTCATATTATTTCCTATTGTTTGCTGCTTTAGAATTGTTACATTGTCTATTATTGTGTTTTATTCTATGTGTTTATTTATTTGTTGATTTTATGTAAAATTATTTTTATTTATTAGTCTTATTGGATATGGTTTATAAGAAAATGTTAAGTTTGACTGATTAATAAATATAATATATATAAATATATTGTATTGTTTTTGTTGGTTTGTGTTAAATGAGAGTTGTTGGCTGGATTGTTATGTGGTTTATCGTATTGTTCTCGCTATGCTTTCTAGGTTGTGAAGGCCTTTAATATTTATAAAGAGTTTTGGGTCTGTTTGGATATTTTAGGGTTTTTTTTCGGGTTAAAGACTGCTCTCTCCTAAATTATTGGTAGCTTCGTGTTTTTTCTAAGACTTAATATAGGGTAAGATGAGTTTGGCCAAATTCCGCTTGGAAGGCATTGTGTCATCTTTCCCCTGAGTTGTTTGTTCTGGCTTGTTGGGACACAGTGCTTCACCTACTAGACATTCCGCCATTGTATTTGAAACTTGGGTTGGCGTCTGTGGCTAGAATGTTGCATTTGGCCATCCAGGTGTCTTCAAAATAGTCTGTTAGGTGGCTTAGAGGGCGATTACGACAGGAGCAGTCAGACCGCCAAAAGGCCATCGGTGGCTATGCGACCACCGACAACCCTTCAGTCCGACTGCCATTTTAGCATTCTGGTGGTCGGACCCAGAGCTTTTGGATGCAAGACCGCTGCCCCCGCCAGGTGCGTGGCACACAGTGCATGGATGTGCAAGAGTTGCTGCACGGCAGCTGAATGTGCTGCAGTCCTTTTCCTTGGCTTCATAATGTCCCCGCTGTGGTAAAGATCACTCTCTGATTACCAGCATGGCGGTCAAATTGAAATGTGGTGTTCTTACTGCCGCATGCTTGTTGGGCGGTCTCCATACCACAGTAATATCAGCCGGAGGTCCGACCGACCGCCATCGTAATCGTCCCCTTAGTTTTTGCATGTGGGTTTGGTAGTAGAGGGATTCTATGCAGAGGCTGAGGGGTTAGATGTTTCTGTGACTAGTACATATGAGTTGACTATTAATTGTTTTATTTTATAAAAGAAATGTCTGTTTGTAGCATATTCTACACTTATTGCAGATTTTTGGAGCTGGTTGAAATGGTAATAGCAGCCATGAATGGCTCTGCAGGAGTAGTTTTTTTTTTTTAATTATTTGCATCATTCCTTGTTCAAAGCCTATTATGATTTTGTAGGGGTTGTTAGTTATTTTAATTTTGCTGAGTAGTTTGCAGTAGGTAGCACTTTGCTTATTAGCAAGCAGAGCGTAAATTAGGGGTATGTTACTGATTTATACTTACATAGTAACTGTCCTTTTAAAGTGATGCTTTTTCTATTCTTCTGTTAAATTCAGTCAAGATATGGGTCAAGTGATGCTTTCTTGTCTATTGGATAGAAAAGGTTTGTTTTAATTTTACGTTTAAAACAAAATATGTTAGTTTTAGTGGTATTTGTTACTTTTTTAAAAATGTTTAGAGGTGTCAGTTTTTTTAGATTTAATTATGTATTTACTTTTTCAGTCCGTCAAGTTTTGCATTTGTTAAGTTGGTGTTTTTGGTGAGCAGTAAAGTGTTCTGTTTGTAGTTTGTAATAGCAGCTAAAGTTTGGACATATAAATAAAAACATTTATTTTAGTGGTTTAATTTAATTTAAGCATTAGTAGTGTCGTGTATTTCTATAGGTTCTGAATCGATCCCCCTATTCCTGACCCTATTCTGGTTAAACTAACTATCAAGTTAACTAACAGTCAGCCCATGAGGCAAGAAATCCCCCATGATGCAGATACCGTTATCTGACGCAGTCACACTACGGCACAGGAACGTGTTATCTGATTAGGTCATAACGCTTGAGATCTAATTAGACAAGCGACATTCCTCCAGCCCCTGATAAGGCATACGACGTTCTCATAACAAATCAAACCTATGACAACCTGGAAAATCCGTGCGGCCATTGTTTTGATTTCACAGAGAACTTTAGTAAAGAATGTGCTAACGAGCAAGTCGTATGACATCTTTATTGACGTACCTATGTCCATCCTTACGTCAATCTCGGCACCTTTAAGGTATAAATATTGCCGACCTTGCCCTATGCAAACACACGCGTGGTGACAAGACGGAGCAGCCATACTTGCCGAAGCCGAGAGCAGAAGCAGACCCCGCTGGCAGCAGCCCCGCCTTCCTGACGCGCTGAGAGACGCGCTGCTATCTCAAGCCGAGAGACCCAGCACCGGCGCTTCCGGGTAGCCCTCGCAGGCAGCCTGGAATATCGAGAGCAGAGAAAGAGATACCATTCCTCATTCATCCTAACTTCCAGGTACAGAACTGAATAACCCCTCACAGAGAATTCTTTAGTTATTCACTTGGCAAAAACAAACTTAACTTAAACTGTAACTTTCTATTCCCGCCCACGCATTAGACTTAGGTCAGGTACACGGGGTAGGCGTATTTAGAAACACCAGTTGAATACGTTTAGTCAAATGTATATGTGTATGTAAATATATTTTAATCATTTTAAACATCATATGGCTCAGAAACCATATCAATGTTTTTACAGTATTATTTTATACTATTGCTTTTAATGTATGCACTTTACTTAACTATAAGTATTGCAATAATATCGATCCATTTCTCATGTATGAGAAAAGAGACTGATCAATAAATAACACCTTTTAATTGAACACGCCCGTCTCTTCCTTTTCTCTACATTCTGATGAGACTAAGAATGCACGTACTGACTGAGTAAAATAATTGCCTTGTGCTCACACGACTCTTGAGATTGACTCTTGATTAGGGGAGAGCAAAGTTGTCATGTTCTATGGTTGTCAGAAACTAAATCCCTTCTTGTCTAATCAGGGAAGTTAATCCTTCCTTGAACATTCGAGAAAGTTTCTAGCGAACTCTGAGCTTAGCTGGCAAACCCAAAAATTAAGTCTAGTATCGACAGTAGTAGACCTAGTTAACGTCTGGTCTAGGCCTTTACTGCTGTAGGTACTATTCCAATGCGCAGAGCCTATTGGGAAAATAGGAGCTACACTACATGGCGCCCAACGCGTTTGGAAAGGGCGATAAAACTAACGTAAGACATTTAGAGTAACTCAGTCGTGCTTTCTCACTCAGACCCCTTTTCCCAAATACTCCAAAGACGTCTGGAGTGGGTGAAAGGTTATATCCTCCAAAACCTCGCAGGAGGGAACTCCTATGTATGGTTCTTGGTCAAGTCAACGTTGAAGGATAAACAGTTCCAAAATATTGTGCATCTAATCTTTGTTCCATAAAGAAACCTGATCTGCAAACAAACATAATACCATCCTGTCTGTAAAATGGGAGACAGTGATGAAGAAAGAGAGGCAGTTAGATTAGCAACTGAACTCGCAGATGCTGATGCTACCATGCAAGCAGCAGACGCGGATATAATACTCATTCCGGTCATCAAAAGAAGATCTATAACTCTAAAACTTATAGAAAATGGACTGACACCTAGAGGTGGCACAGTCATATTCGTAATTGAGGCACACGAATATCGGCAGACAGAGGTATACTATTCATGGATACATTTTCCAGCAGCGAATGCTGTAACAAAGTACTTCCACTATTACAAAGTAGAGGAACCTCCTGAAACGTACACTCCTTTCGAGGAGGTGGAAGTACCACTCAAATTCCAAGAGCATTTGCTCTTATTTGATGGCGTCCTAATACATAACAATCACATTACAAGGCTCGGTCCTTTAGGAAGACCAGGAGCAACGTGGCCGGTCTTAGCCGGATACACACCACATCCAGACATCGAAAGAATGCCTGCAGCAGAGCTGTTAATACAGCTAAAACAACTACTAAAAATTCATAGACAATTAGTTCAGTATGTAATGCGGACTTCAACAATTCAGCCAGCGATTAAACTTCCACAGCTGACCCCTCACCAGGGGAACACAAATAAAATTACACCACAGAACATCCAATCCTGCCTAGGTAAAGTTCCAGCTAAACGGGAACAAATACCATTCTGGTTGGCACAGAAAATCACCCAAATAGAGGCGGTGTTTCCTGACACCACCCCGCTGGAAAAACACAGGATTCTGACTATATGTCTCCCAATGGGAATCGCACCACACATTGAGGACTGTGACACTTGGGGTACAGTCTTTGCTTCCATCTACACAAAAACGCACGGTGTTCCATCCATTTCGGTAATACCAGATGTGCTAAAACAAATTCAAGATGAATACGGTCCAGAACCTGCTTTAACTCTTGGTATGAAATTACTAAAAGACTTCAAGCAGGTCTCGGCTATATTATTAGCCAACATAAAAGGTGAAGCAGCAAACGTGGCGATCCGCCAGAGGTTAAAAGAGACAGATAGCAGACCAACCAGCTGAAATTGCCAGAATCATAGAAAAATCCTATGAAGAACTAGGCAGAGATAGTCTAGGTGGAATACCAGTAAAACCGCAACTGACTACAAGTCCAGAAAAAATATTTTTTAATAATAATAATTCACCAAAAAAGAACTGGGATGGAAATAAACAATCCAATCCTAAAGAAAAGAAATTCCAGTCCAGAGGAAGGTCTCCTAGGCGAAGAGAGAAGTCTCCAAACCAAAGACAGAGGTCACCGCAGAGTGACCCCTCTGGGAACAGATATAACCTTAGAAATAGGGATAATATTAAAAAACCTGATAGATATCAAGACATTGATACACGTCCCTCTCAATCTTTTCAGAATTCCTCGCAGAAATCGGAAAGAAGAGGACGGTCAGAAGAGCACGCCAAGTCCAAAGACAAGGAACCTGCTCAGCTAAAAAAGAAATTACAATTTCCAAAAAAGAAGGTAGCCAGTATCAAGGTAGTTAACAATGCCGAGAATACTGAGGACACAACTGAAAAACGGAGAATGGGCTCAGACAATGCTAGACAGCGCAGCAGAGGTGAGCATAGCTCGCAAAGTCCTTATGAATCATCTGGAGACAGTGGACAGGAATGAATACCTTCAAGTGGAAACTGCAGACACCAGAGTTAGCAAGCCCCACAAGATTTACGAGATAACATTACGTATAGAGGGAGATAAGACTAGGAAAATAAGGGGACTATTTTGGGATAACCTCTCCAAAGGCTATGACATCCTTCTAGCTGAAAAAGACTGGCCACCAGAGTTTGTCAGGGAGTGCCCTCATGGCGAAGAAGTAATTATGCCTGCCTTCTCGAATCAAATACCGATTCATAAAAAATACACACTTGCTAGAAAGTGGGCAGTGGCCTTAGCACCTGCTTTATATAAAAATCATGTAGGATGGGATGAGGATTCTCCTCCTCACAAAATCCAGTTAAAATCACAACCTACTGCACAAAGGCAGTACCCAATTAAGCAAGAAGCTAAAAAACAAGTAAATGAAATACTAGATCAGCTAGAATACCAGGGGGTGATTGAAACTTGCACCTCACAAATGAACAATCCCTTGTTTCCGGTCTCCAAACCAGACAGTTCATATCGTCTAGTTTTGGATTACCGACACCTTAACACATGTTGCAAAACCTTTGCAGTGCAAAACTCACACAGTGCTGCACTAATGAATAACATAGTGCGCAAAAAATACAAAACAACCTTGGACATCTCCAATGGATTCTTTTGTCAAAATATAGCACCAGAAAGCAGATATTTAACTGCATTCTCAGTAAATGGCACTCAAAAACAATTCTGTCGGTTAGCCCAGGGGTACAAGAACAGCCCGGGGGTATTCTCAGCGAGAGTAACAGAATTACTACAACTATATGATGATGAAGCATTATCTTATGTTGATGACATTTACTTAACAGATGATGACTTGGAGACTCACTTGAAAAGAGTGAACACCATAATACTTGGGTTCGCTGCAGAGGGTTACAAATTCAACTTTAAAAAGTCAAGAATTGACCATCTGACGGTCCTATTCTTAGGATATGAGTTATCAAGTGAAGGTAAAAGCCTGGCAGACAATTTCCTAGAGAAATGTGCCGTAATCCAAGCTCCTAAAACACTAAAAAACCTACAGTCAATTCTAGGCTTCCTAAATTTCGGAAGAACATACATTGCAAATTACGCAGAAAGGGTCAAACCCCTTTATGATCTAATTAAACCAGACTTTAAAAGATCCAGTTGGACTCAAACACACACAGAAATTTGGAGATCCTTACAAACAGACATGCTAATTAAAACAAAATTAGAAACACGTGATAACACACGCAACCTTGTGATCCGAGTCATCCCAGGGAGATGCGGATTCACATACCTGACCTCTAATGAGGGAGAAAAGGTACCAATTGCATTCAAATCACACATGTACACAGAAGCTGAACAGAAATTCAGTAATACAGAAAAAATCATTCGTGCAGTTCAAACCGCAATAGCTAGAGAAAAAGACATAGCTGACGGTAGACATATCACAGTCAGAACAGCAGAATCAGCCTTTGAGGCACTAACAACACCGTGTAATTTACCGACAACAACATTGAATCCGGAATGGATACAATGGGTGAATTCAATCACAACGGACAAAGTATACTACTACTTTGTTCCAGAACTAGAAGAATTAAAAAATCTAAAATATGAAAAGACGTATCCTCTGCCAATCGACATTCTTGCTCTACGACATTACGCCTGTGTAATCTATACAGACGGACGTGCTCAACCCTCCGTTTGGGGAGAACATGCATACAACCCCACATGTGAGATTACAAAAGAAGTGTGGCGCGGAGGTAAACTAAGACCTCTTTTAACAAAATCACACTCAGTAGAAACTAATTCAGAACTACAAACTGAAATAATAGCTTTGAAAATGGCGCTAGATAATGCGGATCGCGAATTCCCGACGCTTATAGTGTCAGATTCATATTACTGCGTCAAAGCATATAACAAGGATTTGCAGACATGGATTCAGAACGGTTACAAAGATGACACAGATGCACCAATAAAGCAGAGACTGCTCTGGGAACAAGTAGCTCTTTTGAAAAAAGAACTACCAAAGACTCACGTGACTCACTCACTGAGTCATCAACGTGATGGCGTTCACGTTGTAGGGAATTCATTGGCTGAAGCAGCCGCAGCGGCAGCCACTAAACCGGCTCCCGTAGATCGAAAAAAGCGTACATTAAAATACATTGACGGTGAAACATGGCTGGCGGTGAAAACGTCATCAAAAGGCGACTGCTCAGCGTTACCGATCAACTATCCACTCAATTATACATACATAATCGATGCAAACTCCGTCCCTTTTGCTCGAATCCCTGGAGTGGGGGATAGAGTGATTCCAAACATGGACAGGAGAAACTTGTTAATCGCAGACGCACACATGGGCGAGGGTCTCAGACACCTTAAATTAAAAGATTCTCTGGAAGAATTACAATCACGGTACTGGTGGCCAGGCATGAGCCTGCACTACACCATGTTTGTAAAAAACTGCCCAAACTGCAACAGAGATCGCAGTGGGGAGAGAAGCAGTTTAATACCTCGTCGTATCAAGGCAGATAATATTACCAGCAAAAAGAATGGCTTGCGATTAACATATACAGGCTAGTTTCCACTTATAATGTAGATCACCAGCACTCGGCTGACGTCCGGACTATTATACAAGATTTGCGAGTCTAATTGGCATATACGCTAAGAGCATGTTACGTTTGACCATTGTTTTCACTCAGGCAAACCAGCCTGGGGGGAAACATGGCCAAATGAGCACAGTCCAGCGGGAATCTTCTCACTTCCTTCCTGAGGGTACGGGATGGTGTAAAGAAAAAACCAAGGCAGAAAGCAATCTATAATAGAAAGGATATTAGGTTCGGGAGCTGGGTGGGTCAAACATCTAATAAGTGTCCAACGTAGTCTAAATAACTTGCCAAGAAATTCTCTGAAGGGATTCAGTCGGTACGAATTATTATTCGGAACTAGGATGTTGATCTCTGACCTTGATAGTCAGACTTCAGTGGTAATAGAAAAAACCTTTGATGTCAAAGACCGTTTGGCTATTTTGCAGGACTTAAACAAAACAAGAAAAGACCTGAGCAACATACAGTTGAAACAACAGCCAACAACCACTGAAGAATCACCACCTGTCCCAGCAAGACCTGTCTGGATTCCAAAAGTCGGGGATCTAGTCAGGGAGAAGATCGCGGTAAAGAAGGAATTTGGGCCTTCTTACAGAAAAGCAGTTCCTGTCTTGTCTGTCAACGGGACAAGATCAGTTGTACTACCGCCACTTGCTGGTAAAAAGGAGAACCGAGTTGTATCCATCGACCTGGTAAAACCACAACATGTGGCCGATAACAAACAGTAGGCCAAGTGGACTCCCAATAAGTAGCAGAACACCAAGGTTTACTACCAGTACAGAGGTCCTATCAAAGAGGCTCATCACATTCGAAACGCCTACAGAAGAACAACAAGGACTATGCAACAATGCAATAGAACTCAGACCTCTGAAAACCCAAATAAAAACATTTAGCAGAGACACACCAATCTACAATGAAGTGCCGAGTGACAATGCAAAAAACAAAAATCCTGAACCAATTGGAACAATTGACAGAACTGCATCCGGGTACTTCATCAACTTCGATGATTCCTCTGACGGCTTCAGTGAATCAAAGACACAGCCATCATCAAAATCCTTTAAAGACAAAGCGAAGGGACTTTTGAAACAACTGAAAGAAACATATCTGGTTTCTCCATGGATTGAATTTTGGGTGGGTTTTGGTGCATTTATCCTCATACTTTGGCTCATCATGGTATTTACTTTGGGACGCTTCATTGAGGGAAAATATGCTAAAATGGACACAGCAAGTCAGAACATCAACTTGGTCCTCAAACCACACACATCTTCACACGTCGAGAAAAGAGAACTTTCTTCAGCCAACTTCACAGCCAATCCTATACCTGGTGGGGTAGCCTGGGACAACACTGACTATGAAATTTATGGTCCGGTCGAGATCCTGAAATATCCACACCAAATCAAGATCTCTTTGAGTGACTTTGCAAAACCAAACTCATTTGCTGATGATTGGGACTTCGAGAGTATTAACAACATGATGTCTGATTTAGTAATGTCTGCTAAATTTACAAAACATGATTATTTGCAAGGTTCTACAAATTATGATAGTATGTATTGCTATAACCATTATGGTAACCATTTTTTGCATAAATCGGCACAACCTAGAAATGTTTTAAATTATAATCAATGGGAACATTGTGCTACACCTCCAAAAGGGAGCTCTAGAACCGTATATGACAAATATTCATATTTTTCAGGTTTTAACACAAGTAATGCTGAAACATTTTATTTTAAATTGTCAAACAAGACAGGGATGAAAACCATGATAACCAACACAAAATTGATATATTCAGATTCATTCTTTGAAAAAATGAACACTTTTGGATTTGATTATTGGGACAAAAATGTTGATTTGAAAAGTGTTTGGGGTACAAAAGAATGGCAAGTACAGGGTTTAGAAGCTTTGTTTAGAGCCTGCATGATCCCAGAACAAATGATATTTTTAAATGACACTGTTCAACAAACCACCTGTCTTGGCTTAGCCAAAATCAAAGATTTAAATAACCCGTCTATTGCAAAGCCAACAATGTTTAGCAAAACTTCTAAAGATGAAGAAATAGACGTAAACCATATATTAAACCAAAACAGAACACATCCTGATTGGAAACAATGGTTGATCTGGCCCACAGATACAAATAACTGTCAAGATAGATTCCTGAATAAAACACAGGGTTTCAAAATGACCAGGCCAGACCCTAGATATCCCCAAAGACATCACCCAGGGATAATAACAACCTACAGTGTGGGCAAATTATGCCTTCAGTGGCTACAAACTTCCACACTGCCTGAAATTAAGCAACACCTAACTTTACTTACTGATGGTGCTGACTTGCGTGATTTCATACTAGGACCACGCAAACAGCGTCAAAAGCGTTTCATAGCAGCCTCTGTATATGCAGCATACAATGAGGCCTGGAAGGTTACTCAAATTGAGACAGCAGAAAGAATACGGGAAATTGACCGTATCAATTTGGAAAAATCACTTTCTGTAGTGGACAATGGGTTAATGACTCTGTCCTCCAGAATTTTTTCATTGGACAGCATTGTGTCGTCAGCAATCGATATATTATCGCAAGACTTACTGTTATTACAACATGGTCAGTCACAATTGCGTTCTATTGTACAACTTGGCTGGACGTTACAAAATCTGCGTTCAGGCTACGTGCCTTGGCGTTTAATCAACACAACGTCACTATTCCAAATCTTTACCTTACTGATAGACAAATCGGTATGGCGCAAAAGGGTGCTGATTATACAATCTTGAGCATTGAAAAACTAGAAAGATTACCAATGACAATGTCAGAACGACCTGTCAGTGAATGGATAATCCACGGAATCATAAATATTCCAATCTCAACCTTCAGGTTTCAATACTGCCAAAAATATATACAGGCTGGCATGTACGAGAAATTGGGAAAGGGGTACCTTAAAACAACTTGGAACCTGCCCTATTCACATGCATGTGTCAGTAATAAAGGACAGAAAGTGTTTCTTAGTGGCAACAATTGTGCTATGTCACTAAGCGGCACGCTTCTGTGTAACGGAATTAGTTTGCATGGAGCCTGTGAAGGGAATTCATACAACCTTTCATGTCACCAGCAAGGCGCACCTGCAACTGAAATAGAACCATTCTTTCAAAGACTCTATAATGGGAGTTACATTCTTATTGTAGACCGCAAATGTTGCAGTCTTATGCCCGGGACTCCTTATCTAGTCACTACAACGGCGAAGGTCAAGTGCTGTGGACGTTCTTTGTTCCCCAGCTCCTTTCCAGACAGGGAGGCAAGGGCATGGCCCAGTTTGAAAATTACTTCTATTCGAATAGTTACTTTAATCAGAATGAAAACAGTGCTTCTTCAGACTCCTACAAGGCTCACGTCATCAAAAGAAACGTATGATCTACAAGTCGCAAGGACGACTGCAGAGATACATACATTATTATCAACTAAATTCCCCCGTACATTTCGCGGAAATCCTGAGCGAAATCTTAAATATTTCTGATACCACTGGGGTCTCAAAGGTATTTAAGACAGTATTTTCGATGGCATTAACACCATTCAAAGCCATACTGGGTATTTTTCCAGATTTCGTCCATTCGATTTTTGGCGGACTTCCCCTGATCCTGGGACTAATTGCAGGAATCCTATTCCTAGTCCTTATTTTTCGTTATGGCAACCCATGTCACAGATCAAACTCTCGCGACAATGGAAGATACGATCCTAGCCATTGGATACCGGGACCGGATATCAAAAATCCTGGGAATCTCCCGGCTTAGAGACCTGAACATGACTTGGTTTCTATCATTTCGACCAATGTGGCAAAGGTGTGTTTTACCTGTACTAAGGTGTCTGCTATGCGGAGAAGAATGCGTGTTAGACACCTGTCTGACGCTACAATCGGATGCGCCAGTGGATGCAGATACACTGTTGGTTCCTACCAAGGTTCACGCTTTGTGCTGCCCTCAAAGGCTGCCAATCCTGATGACGGCAATCCTGGAATCTTCACCACTACGATTGAAGAGTAGTGAAGTTCAAGATGAAAGCAGCATCGATCAGGTACGACCTTCTGTCAGCAATGCGAATCAGAATGTCAATGCAGACAATCATGCGCACGAATGCATGGTTACCCCTATTTCCGACTTAGTGGAACTTTCCCATGAAGCTGTTGACAGTTTTTTCGAAAGCCTGAATGATATGATGTTCTCTCCAGAACAGAAATAGAGACTTTTGAGTAAACTCGCACACGGCGTTCCCTGAATTCGGCCTTCAACTTTAAAAATAAAGTCACATGAACAATTTCACTCCAGTTCACGGACAGCAATTTTTTCAGCAAGCCCCTTAAAACTATTTTTCTACATATTTTTCCCCGGGACACTGATCTTCTGCTTAAAGTAAGAAACTATTCCTAGAGAACTAAGATTTCTATTTTTAGATACTTTATAGACTTTAGCTGCCCGCTGGTATGTTCACAAATATTTTATTATGTGATGAAATGGTCTCGAACTTCCTTTCTGTATAGCGATATTAAGAGCCATTTCATGTGTATTTCTCATATACCAATAAGCAATAATGCATAACAATGCGTGTTTACTTTTGCATTTAATTCATAGCTTAAGTGCATACAATATATATGACTGCAATTTTTCGGTATATTTGAAAATTTCGAAATGCATTTATGTATTTTGGGGTGGTAAGGTATACACTATACTCTATAGTATGTTGTACTATGTTATACTATGCATAGATTAGTAGATATGACCATAGTTAGCGTGGAGTGGGTGTCGTGTATTTCTATAGGTTCTGAATCGATCCCCCTATTCCTGACCCTATTCTGGTTAAACTAACTATCAAGTTAACTAACAGTCAGCCCATGAGGCAAGAAATCCCCCATGATGCAGATACCGTTATCTGACGCAGTCACACTACGGCACAGGAACGTGTTATCTGATTAGGTCATAACGCTTGAGATCTAATTAGACAAGCGACATTCCTCCAGCCCCTGATAAGGCATACGACGTTCTCATAACAAATCAAACCTATGACAACCTGGAAAATCCGTGCGGCCATTGTTTTGATTTCACAGAGAACTTTAGTAAAGAATGTGCTAACGAGCAAGTCGTATGACATCTTTATTGACGTACCTATGTCCATCCTTACGTCAATCTCGGCACCTTTAAGGTATAAATATTGCCGACCTTGCCCTATGCAAACACACGCGTGGTGACAAGACGGAGCAGCCATACTTGCCGAAGCCGAGAGCAGAAGCAGACCCCGCTGGCAGCAGCCCCGCCTTCCTGACGCGCTGAGAGACGCGCTGCTATCTCAAGCCGAGAGACCCAGCACCGGCGCTTCCGGGTAGCCCTCGCAGGCAGCCTGGAATATCGAGAGCAGAGAAAGAGATACCATTCCTCATTCATCCTAACTTCCAGGTACAGAACTGAATAACCCCTCACAGAGAATTCTTTAGTTATTCACTTGGCAAAAACAAACTTAACTTAAACTGTAACTTTCTATTCCCGCCCACGCATTAGACTTAGGTCAGGTACACGGGGTAGGCGTATTTAGAAACACCAGTTGAGTACCTTTAGTCAAATGTATATGTGTATGTAAATATATTTTAATCATTTTAAACATCATATGGCTCAGAAACCATATCAATGTTTTTACAGTATTATTTTATACTATTGCTTTTAATGTATGCACTTTACTTAACTATAAGTATTGCAATAATATCGATCCATTTCTCATGTATGAGAAAAGAGACTGATCAATAAATAACACCTTTTTATTGAACACGCCCGTCTCTTCCTTTTCTCTACATTCTGATGAGACTAAGAATGCACGTACTGACTGAGTAAAATAATTGCCTTGTGCTCACACGACTCTTGAGATTGACTCTTGATTAGGGGAGAGCAAAGTTGTCATGTTCTATGGTTGTCAGAAACTAAATCCCTTCTTGTCTAATCAGGGAAGTTAATCCTTCCTTGAACATTCGAGAAAGTTTCTAGCGAACTCTGAGCTTAGCTGGCAAACCCAAAAATTAAGTCTAGTATCGACAGTAGTAGACCTAGTTCACGTCTGGTCTAGGCCTTTACTGCTGTAGGTACTATTCCAATGCGCAGAGCCTATTGGGAAAATAGGAGCTACACTACAGTAGTTTGGGTTAATCTATAGTTAATTGGTTTATTTGACTTACTTTTCAATGCAAATGGTCAGTGTTGTGCAGGGTAGCTCTTGGAATTTCAATGTAGTATATAGCAGAGTGTTTGTTTCATCTAAGTATAGCATGTTTGCTGCAAGGTTTAGGTGATTTGTATGCTCTTTTTATAGTGTGTTTTTAATTAGTTTAAGGGGTCCATTAGGATGGCGGGCGGATTGCCCCCGTCAGGCTGGCGGTAGCCACCGCCAGCCTGGCGGGGGCAATCCATCCGCCATCCTTCCCTGTATTCCCCCCCGCCATATTAGAATGGCGGGGGGACAACGGCGGAGCAAAACACCGCCCGCCACTTTTCCGCCCCGGTTGCCTTGAGGCCGGGGCGGAAAATGATTAATATGGTGGCGGTGTCTATGAGACACAGCCAGCCATATTACATTGGCAATAATGCAATGCCTTTCCGTGGCGGCAATGCCGTACGGAAAGGCATGCAGTGGTTACTCTGGGGGCCCCCTGAGGGGCCCCCAGAGTGAAGGCCCAAGGGGGTGCACACGGGGGGTACCTGTGGTACCGCCCTGCATTTGCATAATCAAAGCGGCAGGCACAGCGCGGTGCCTGCCGCTTTGTTTATGTAAATGATGCAAAGCATTTTTATTATTGTGGCGGGTGGAGCAGAGAGCTCCGCCCGCCACAATACTATAAATACAGGATTTGCTGGCAACTGTGGCGGGCACATCCTAATGGTGCATGCGGGACCCCCGCCCTTAGGGCGGGCGGTCCCGATTTCCGATAGGATGGCGGGCGGGCAAAGCCCGCCCGCCATCCTAATGAGCCCCTAAGAGTTCTATTGGTTACTCTGTTTTATGTTTAATTGTATTGAATACTTTTGGTCTGATTCAGAGTTCAGCAGATGAGCTACTCCATCACAAATGTGACAATAACCTGTTCACTATATTACAAGTGCATTATACCCAATGGCACTTGTAATACGGTGGAAGGGATATTTGTCACGTTTGTGACAGAGTAATCAACCCACTGAACTCTAAATCAGTACCTTTTTTTTCCAATATTTTGGGCACTTTGCTTCGGACTCCCTTAGTGACAGTCATGACATGTGTTCCGCCCGTTAAACAGGGCACGACGGAGTCAACAATAGATTTGATCCACAAAGTGATTCATAGGTTGGATAAATCACTAGTAAATAATCGTCACTTATCCTATGTTATCATGGTCAGAAGAGTGGGTTAGGTTGGAACTACTGCAGAAAAAGACAGGTAGGGTGATTGTACAGTAGTTAACCTAACACACCCAATACATACTAAAGCCATGATTCAAAGCCACTATAGTCATGATTCTAAAACTGGAATTAATATTCTCCCACTTCATTTTTGCTATTATTCAGGTGTACAACACTAAAGGCTTATGCCAGCAAGCCCACTTCAACACTCATTTGTGAAAACAACTATCTCGCTTGAAAATAGATTTGCCCCATTGAGGGACCTTGTTAGCATTGATAGACAAGCGGTTCATCTTGAGGGTGGGGAAATTGGAAGGCACCCTCTTCATGGTCGCAACTACGGATTTAATGCTTGTATCTATAAAATATGGTCCACCTAACCTTAGGTTAATGTCTTGGAACATTGTAGGTCTTAGGGCTAAGAAAGACGAGGAGGTGTGGCTAGATATAGTAAGGTACTGCCACATCATTACATTACAAGAAACCTGGAACACGTCAAACTATTTCGTTTTGGATGTTTTTACACACCTTTATGAAGCAGCTTTACCCTCCACTGGAGGCCGCGCAAAAGGAGGTATGCTTACTTTGATATTGCTTAAATTAGCCGGCACATTGAAGAGAATATTTTGTTCTTCTCCCCAATCTGTGGAATTAATTTTTGCCAAACATCCAACCTTGGTAATAATTAACTTTTACAATTCCTTCTGCAGGGAAAATAATAACGAGCACATTGCAGCATTAGAGGTTTTTTGGAGCAATATGGAGAGGAGAGTAGCTCCTACTTGAGGAAATTTTAATGGGAGACTTTAACATACATCTTTGTCCCTCTAATTATTCCCAAGGTGGGAGATCTGGGGATATCTTGGTCCTTTCAAATCATTTCGAACACTCTGCCCAAGGTTTTCAGTTAGAGAGCTTACTTGCAATAAATAATTTACACTGTCTTGTGCACACAGGGGAGACAGACTAAGTGCCATCTTTTAATGGCAGGGGTGTGATTCAATTATAGATTTTAATATTGTATCAGCCCCTCTGTTGATTGACATATTTAAAGAAACTCTATCTAGAGTTGTTATAGTGACCATAAGCCGTTAACTTTAGAAATGACAGGTAAGTCAGTCTTCCAAGGGGTGAGAGAAAGAGCCTGACAAATCAGAAATGTATACCAATAGACCAGGCTAGAAAAATAAGTTGGGGAAAGATAATTCCAAAAGCCTTTTTAGCCAAGCTTTATATGGAGGGAAAAGAGGATACTGAATTGTGTCTTAATGATTTTACAGACACCAGTGTGATTATAGAGGCCTTTGGTAACCTTGCAAAGCGAATTGCAGGCAATTTACCAGGGGGGGGCAAAGGACAGGAGTGCCTAAAATGGAACGATGGTTTGAAACAGACTGTTCTAAAACCCATAAAGCGTTAATGCTTAGCCTAAAACAAAAAGCCAAAGAACCCAGAAATGATTAAGGGTTGTAGGAAAGCTTATCAATTAGCTATACCTCAAAGGAAAGAGAAGATATGGGAACAGTCATGGCTGGATCGAAATTAGGTTTGTGCTCTGCGTAACAGTACAAAATTTCAGAAAAATTGTACATAGTCCCTTTTTTGCGGAACAGCATACGGTGAATATCAACTGTGCCAACCCTGCCGATAAATGAATTAGCCACTTTGAACAGATTTATAAAGGTGTGGACCAAGAGAAACATATTGCTCACTGGGAACCTAGCATAGAGAGGTGACTGTTAAGTTCTGGGATAGATGAGGTTCAGAAAGCAATTATGGCCACTGCTATTTGAAAAGCACCTGGACTGATGGGGTCCCTGTGGATCTTTATAAGGCTGATCCAGGGACATGGGCAAAGATTTTAACTAAGGTCTTAATGCAGTGACAGTAGGTGGTCTTCCGCCTTCATGGTCAACAGCAGTAATTTTCCCCTTTTTTAAAAGGTTTCCAGATTCCACTAAAATTATGGGGAAGGCGATTCTAGATCAATTAAAAATATGGGTAGATACCACGAATGTAATCTCATAACTGCAATATGGTTTTAGAAAAGGTATGGGCTGGGGATTAATGTATAAATCTGCTCATGCTGACCGGCAAATATACATTTGCTAAAATGGGCCATATGTATATGGCATTCATGGATTTAACATCTGCCTTTGATCCAGTGAATAGGTCATACCAATGGCCCTTATTAATAGATTATGGAATGGAAGCCAATTTGGTGGCATTTTTACATTGGTATCACTAAATGTGACTACCTCTGTCAGATTTAATGGAAATGGTTCCCTCACAAAGTCAGGGATGTGAATAGAGGGGTAAGACAGTGGTGCTTTTTTGGCCCCTGTCTTGTTTACTCTAAATATTGAAAATAATCTAGGGGCTGTTTTGGAAACTGCTAGTAACAACATCCCTAGAGCAGATTCTAAATCAATACCAGCTCTCCTATATGCAGATGATGCCATTTTGCTAGCTAGGACACTGATAGTTTTAGAAAGACTTGTAAACTCCTTCAGTAATTTTATGGTTTATTATATTGAAATGTTTCTAAATCCCACATAATTTCCATAGGTAATTCAAAACAGGAAAAGTGCATGCTTGTATTTAAAGGTGGGGAACTAACAAATGTTGCCACATTCCGGTAGCTGGGGATTTTGTTTGATGAAAAGGGTTCATGGGTGGCGGAACGATTACTTAATTAAAATACTCTGTCCAGAGCAGCAGGAGCTACTTTGGACTTTGCTAGGAGATTGAGGAGTAAACCGTTAAGCCCACGTTTGAAGATCCATAATGAGAAATGTTTACCAATGGCCACATATGGCAGTGAAGTATGGGGCTATAAAGAGACCGGTGATCTGCAAGTGGCTGAAAAGAAATATTTGCGGAAGCTGTTTCCCCCAGTAAATCGTCGTTTATGGTGCATGAAGAATTAGGGCAGGGCTACATTTCTGATCAGATAGCAGTGGCCACCCTAATATGGTGGTTAAAAGCATGGTCTAGTACCATAACTACCCTGAACCAATGTGTATTAAAAGACTGTATGAGACTGGATAGGGCTGCTGAGGTACCCCGGTTAGCTTACATTTCTAAGCAACTAGCTAATCTAGGGTGTCCTGATCTCTTTAGACATCCAAGAAAGATGTATCCTGGAGAGTTGAAAGCTATTAAAAATCAGTTTTTAGTCAGGAGGGCGCTGGAAAGGGAAAATATAGAACTTAAAAAACCGACAATTAGACAACACATAATATTGAAATCGGGACCCCTAGAACAACCTAATTGGTCTTATATCAAAAATGTACACCATAGCTTTCTTTTAATAAGATTTAGGTTTAACTGTATCCACTGGTGTCTTACATTTACAAAGGGCTTTTACAATCCAGGGTCTTTGAAGCCTTGCACCTGTGATGATTTTTCGGATCAAGATCTTTCACATTTTACATTTTTTTGTGGATTTTATAATGATCTCCGGAGCAGACATATTTTACCACTTTTAAAACATTGCAATTTTGCACAAGTTAGGCCTGCTCTGACATACCTGCAAATGCTGTCCTCAACTCTGATGTTTTGTGGTGGTGAGCTTTTTAGCTGGGGCCTTATGGCATAGGAAAATATTTCACCATGCAATAAATGTGTAGTAGAACAACTATTTTTTTAGTGGGTATATGATAAATATCGTATTGAAATGCACTTTAACAAGGCTTATGAAATTGCAGTAGTTTAACTCTTGATAGGTTAATCATGGAATTGAGGGAACTAAGACCTATGAAAGATGAGCTCATATGAATTTTTAAACCTATCTTTATGATGAACTGTATGGTTTTTGGGGCCCAATGTAGGTAAATTAGATTTACCGATTCATAAATACCGAATTTTACCGATTCAGTATTCATGAATCGGTAAATCTAATGTAGGTAATTATTCGGTAACAAATACCGAATCGGTAGGATTCGGTGTTTACCGATTCTGTAATTACAGAATCGGTATTTGTCATTGATTCCTATGGGCCTCGAAGCCCATAGGATTCAATGGCAAATACCGATTCGGTAATTACCGAATCGGTAAAAATACCGAATTGCCAAGGGGACAGGGTGTCACTTTGACACCCTGTTGCACCCCTGTTTCTGGCTTGTGTGCCATGTGACACACATACATGCCCTTAGGGCATGTCTGTGTGCCACATGGCACAGGTGTACATGCACAGATGTGCATGTACACAGGAATTCGTTATTTACCATGGAATAGTATTCCATGGTAAATAACGATTCGGTAAGGGTCTGTGGCACTGATTACAGTGCCACCTACATATTGATTTACAGAATCGGTAAATTTACCGATTCGCTATTTTACCGACTCTGTATATTTACCGAATCGGTAAATTTACCGATTCTGTAAATCAATGGCCCCCTACATTACAAATCCCAAATACCGGTTGGAAATCGGCCGTTACCGACCAGTATTTGGCGAGCTACATCTGGCCCTTAGTCTTTTAATTCATGTTTTGTGAATATGTGCTTTTTATTCCTTTTATTTATGGTGTTAGAAATGGGATATCTGGTTGGCTGGGGCATGTGCCTAAGCCAGGCAGAAACCACCGCTCTGGTCAGGGCAAGGGAGTTACATGCTAAAGATAACCCCTGTTCACCCCCTTGATAGCTTGGCAGAGCAGTCAGACTTATCGCAGAGGCAATGTGTAAAGCATTTGCTCAACACACTCACACAGCAGCGACACACTAGGCACACCACAAAAGAAACTCCACACAAGTTTATATAAAAAATAGCCTTTGTATTACTCATAAAACACATTAGAATGCAATCACATATATACACTGTACCACCTGGCACTAGGTATGACTTTACAGGGGATTATATACAATACTGGGCCAATTGGGCCACTGTCATCACCATTAGAACACACATGTAGTGAGGAATAAACACAACCAGTAACTACTGTTAAAGATGCTCCTAGCACCACACATTAGGCATAAGCATTTTAAGCATACATCCTAACATCACCGGGTACCACTAATTAGGTGAAACATAATTAGCAGTAGTGCAATGCATCGCTATCACTGCACACATTAGGCAAAATCATTACAGCAGGGTACCCGTATCACATACTATGCATACATCCGAGTCCCACCATCACTGTGCACCTATTGGGAACCTCCATCCATCAATAGGCATATTAACACTTAGGGGCCAATAGGATATCGGGCGGAAAACCACCCCGACCGCCATGGAGGCGGAAAACAACTGCCCGCATGCACCGCGGATACACCGGCGGCCACATTAGGATCAACCACCACCAAAGACCGAGCGTGGCATTAGCGGTCTAAGCAAAGCTGTCCGACGCGGGCGGTGATGGCCAAAAACCGACCGCGGCGGTTGGTAAAGCAGCGGACAAGCAACAACCCGCCGCAAGGACAGCAGACACACCGCACAGGACATCCCCGAGGGTGTCGCGGTCGGAACCGCTGTTACCGACCGCCGCGGTCGCACACAGGAGTGAATGGGAGAAATAGTGGAAGAGCTGCAGCATAGCCACCGCAGCGGATGGGACATCAAAAACATGGCGGACAATGCCAAAACACCGCAGTGATGCCAAACATTGCACAAAGAAAAGTTGCCATGACCCCCGAATACATAACACACATACAAATAAAACAAATAAATGCAAATAAAAATAAAACAGCACAGGACAACTCCCACAACACACCTGACACCCAAATTCTACTTGGACACACCCATACAGCTGAGTATAAAGCCACCCCCTTCACTAACCACAATCCTTTGCTACACTCCAGAAGAGAAGGCCATACACCATATCTAACAGGAGAGGCAAAAGAGCACAACACACACACACACATCCACCACTACCACCACCACCACCATTACACCAGCACAAACAATCCCCCAGCACGCAACACACCTCACACCTCAACACCACAACCCTGCACCCACACCCCTGCACCCACAAACACCTCAACCACCACACACCATGACATCACAAAAAATGCCCAAATTCACTGAGAGTGAGTTGACAGTCATGGTCAATGAGATTGTGAGAGTAGAGCCACAACTGTTTGGTAGCCTGGTCCAACAGACACCATTAGCCACCAGGACACAAATGTGGGAAAGGATAGTCCAAAGGGTGAATGCAGTAGGGACCACCCCAAGATCCAAGAAGGAGATCATGAAGCGGTGGCATGATCTCAAGAGGGTTGTCAAGGAGAGGAGGAGCAAGAACTGGACGCTGACGAACGTGACTGGCAGTGGCCCTCCCATCCCACTGAAAACATTCACACCATGGGAGGAGAAGGTGCTTGCCATACTACTGCCTTTGAGTCTCACAGGAGTAGCCGGGGGAGCGGAGGCTGGTAAGTACAAACAAATGCCAAACAACACACTGAGAAGTACGTCCTTGCAATACCCAAACACAATTACACTGTCCAACCTCACCCAACAGGTAGCTAGACATCTTGCTTAGGGGGCCTGTCTGTTGGAGGGAGGCCTGCACTACCACTCCCTCCATGCCCCCTGGCCCACAGCTGAGCAGGAAAGAGGCCACCCCAACCCAGGAGCATGTGTCAGCCATTGCACTCTTCACCAAACAGACTTACAGGGAGGTAGCTATCTTGTATTGGAGCACTGTTTGGGGGTGGGAGGCCTGTATCACCACTCCCACCATGCCCCCTGTCCCACAGCTGAGCAGGATAGAGGCCTCCCTCCCCTAGGAGCATGTGTCAGCCATTGTACTGTTCGCCAAACAGACTTACAGGTAGGTAGCCATCTTGTATTGGAGCACTGTTTGGGGGTGGGAGGCCTGTATCACTACTCCCAGCATGCCCCCTGTCCCACAGCTGAGCAGGATAGAGGCTTCCCCCACCCAGGAGCATGTGTCAGCCATTGCACTGTTCACCCTCACCTAACAGGTAGGTAGCCATCTTGCTTGTGATGTCTGTCTGTTGGAGAGAGGCCTGCACTACCACTCCCACCATGCCCCACACTCCAGCAGCATGGAGGCCTCCCCCACCCAGGATCAAGTGTCAGCCATTGCACTGTTCAACAAACAGACTAACGGGTAGGTAGCCATCTTGTATTGGAGCACTGTTTGGGGGTGGGAGGCCTGTATCATTACTCCCAGCATGCCCCCTGGCCCACACTCCAGCAGCATGGAGTCCTCCCCCACCCAGGTGAAAGTGTCAGCCATTGCACTGTTCAACAAACAAACTTACAGGTAGGTAGCCATCTTTACTGTGAGGGTGTTTGGGGGAGGGAGGCCTGTACTACCACTCCCAGCATGCCCCCTGGTCCACACTCCAGCAGCATGGAGGCCTCCCCCACCCAGGAGCAAGTGTCAGCCATTGCACTGTTTAACAAAAAGACTAACAGGTAGGTAGCCATCTTGTATTGGAGCACTGTTTGGGGTGGGAAGCCTGTATCACTACTCCCAGCATGCCCCCTGGTCCACAGCTGAGCAGGATAGAGACCTCCATCACCCAGGAGCATGTGTCAGCCATTGCACTGTTCAACAAACAAACTTACAGGTAGGTAGCCATCTTCACTGGGAGGGTGTTTGCGGGAGGGAGGCCTGCACTACCACACCCAGCATGCCCCCTGGGCCACACTCGAGCAGCATGGAGGCCTCCTCCACCCAGGAGCAAGTGTCAGCTATTGCACTGTTCAACAAACAAACTTACAGGTAGGTAGCCATCTTCACTGGGAGGGTCTTTGGGGGAGGGAGGCCTGCACTACCACTCCCAGCATGCCCCCTGGCCCACACTCCAGCAGCATGGAGGTCTACCCCACCCAGGAGCAAGTGTCAGCCATTGCACTGTTCAACAAACAGACTAACAGGTAGGTAGCCATCTTGTATTGGAGCTCTGTTTGGGGGTGGGAGGCCTGTATCACTACTCCCAGCATGCCCCCTGGCCCACAGCTGAGCAGGATAGAGGCCTCCCTCACCCAGGAGCATGTGTCAGCCATTGCACTGTTCACCAAACAGACTTACAGGTAGGTAGCCTTCTTGTATTGGAGCACTGTTTGGGGGTGGGAGGCCAGTATCACTACTCCCACCATGCCCCCTGGCCCACACTCCAGCAGCATGGAGGCCTCCCCACCCAGGAGCAAGTGCCAGCCATTGCACTGTTCAACAAACAAACTTACAGGTAGGTTGCCATCTTCACTGGGAGGGTGTTTGGGGGAGGGAGGCCTGCACTACCACTCCCAGCATGCCCCCTGGCCCACACTCCAGTAGCATGGAGGCATCCCCCGCCCAGGAGCAAGTGTCAGCCATTGCACTGTTCAACAAACAAACTTACAGGTAGGTAGCTATCTTCACTGGGAGGGTGTTTGGGGAGGGAGGCCTGCATTACCACTCCCAGCATGCCCCCTGGCCCACACGCCAGCAGCATGGAGGCCTCCCCCACCCAGGAGCAAGTGTCAGCCATTGCACTGTTCCACAAACAAACTTACAGGTAGGTAGCCATCTTGACTGGGAGGGTGTTTGGGGGAGGGAGGCCTGCACTACCACTCCCAGCATGCCCCCTGGCCCACACTCCAACAGCAAGGAGGCCTCCCCCACCCAGGAGCATGTGTCAGCCATTGCACTCTTAAGCTTCACCTAACAGGTAGGTAGCTATCTGAACTCTTCCTGGTGTATGTGTGTGTGTGGTAGACCTGCATCCCTAAACACAACAACAATTGCATGCAATGCATTGACATTCAACATGTATGAGTACAAGATGTTCCTCTGCACTATGATATTACACACAGTGTTGCCATGAATTGTACTACTGGTGATTTCATAATTGTGTAGTGTACATACAGACAGTCGATGATACGCAGCTGACACAATACTTGCACAGTGCACAACACTGACCATTCTACATCTACTCCACAGGTGATGAAGAACTCACTGCTGAGGACCACACCAACGACCAGCAGAGCCAGTCTCCACCCCCGGCACATGGACTCCAGATGTGGACTCCCAGGACAGTTTGGACGATGAACTCCAGGCCGGCCCATCTGGTGTGCCACAGACCCAGAGGTCCCAGGCCCCCATCATCCCCACCACCACGTCTGCTGCAACAACAGCGCAGCAGACCCCTGCTGTCACGGCCTCTGCCTACACCGCAGCCACCACCGCCACCTCCGCCACCGCCACTACCACTAGTACCACCAGTACCACCTGCAGCACCCTCCCTGTCCCAGGGGATGACCAGCCCACAGCAATAACTGTGGAGGGCAGGGAGAGAGTGCGTGGACCCACAGTGGCGAGGCAAGAGGTCTGTGGCAGCAGAGCAGGTAGGAGGGCCAGGGTCACCACCAGACCTCGGGAGAAGTGGACACCATCCCTGGACCACTTCACCGGAGTCATGCGGGCATACCAAGAGGTCCAGGGACAAAGTGGCCGGTTGGATGAGGGAGCTCATCCTGCTGATGAGGTCCATCGACAACCGCCTTGGACAGATGGTGGACCTCATGGGCCAGCAAGTGGCGTTGCAGAGGGACAGGCCTGTGTCCAAACACCACCTCCGTCCCCTCCTGTTGTGCCGCAGGATGACAGCGCACCTTCCTCCCCTGCGCCAACAGGGAGGGGCGAGTCCTCTGACACCGCTGGCCATTCAGCAGGCCCCCACCGCCAAAAAGATCCTGGGGGCATCCGAAGAAGAGCCTGGGAGTCTCTGGAGGCAAAGCACCTGCCACAACCCTCTGCATTTACTGTTTGGGCTGTCTTTTCCCACATTTCCTTGGCAATGGCACCTGTCTGTTGGACTGGGTCACCACATCCATGTGGTGTCTACTCTTGCATCTCATCGAACAGGACTGTCAACTCACTGCTCATTCCCCACCTTCATGTAAATATTCACGCACAATTCACATGTCCACTTTCAAAATAAAATACCTGACGCACCAGATTTTGTGTAGTATCGTTTTTAGTGCAATATTTACAGTGTTGTCAATGTCCATGATGCGTCCAAATGATGTACAGTATGTAGGGCAGGATTCTTCTGTAGCACCTAGGGAGACACAACAGCACAACAGTCACTGCTCTCATTGTGGCATCACAGGCAACAACACTACACAAAACATACACAAGACACAACAGGCATAATAGACAATGGGCTGCAGATGTGAACAAATAGGGTCCAGCATACGTCCCCATATGGAACGTCAATGTCCCATTTACCACACACAGGTGACTGAACGTGTGCCTGCCGGTTACATCCGCGCATAGCCCTTCACAACAACAGCAACCCCACCAGACAATGTACACGCTGTACCTCGTCACCCACCTTCAAGTGAAGTAGCGGTCGATGAGCTGCTGGCGCAGGTCTACTCCTTCCTCCTCTCCACTGTCCTCATCACTGGACTCAGGTCCTTGAGCAGGTGGTGGCATTGGTTCCTCACCATCGTCCAGGAGCAGGGGGACCCCCTTGTGGATGGCCATGTTGTGCAGCATACAGCATGCCACAACGATCTTGCACACCTTCCCAGGCGAGTATGCCAGTGCACCTCCGGTCCTGTCAAGGCAGCGGAATCTTGACTTCAGCAGACCAAAAGTCCATTCGATTACCCGTCGGGTCCTGCCATGGGCCTCATTGTAGCGGATGTCAGCCGGGGTCCTGGGATTCCTGAGGGGCTTAACAGCCATGGCCTACTGGGATATGCTGAGTCACCTGCGAATGACAAACACCCATTGCAATGTTGCACAGCCAGAGTGCAGCAGGTAACACACAGCACGCCATATCAGTATACTCACCTACAAGCCAAGCACGCTCGGGATGCAGATTCTCCATCATCCATGGCACCATGCTGTTCCTCATGATGAACGAATCATGCGCCGAGCCAGGATACTTCGCACACACATGAGTAATGGTCATGTCCGCAAGGCACACCACCTGCACATTGATGGAATGATAATGTTTGCGGTTCCCATAAATGTGCTCTGTCGCCTGTGGTGGCACCAGACCTACATGGGTGCAATCGATGGCACCAACAACATGTGGGAAGCCCCCAAGGGGATAGAAGTCACCCTTCACGGCAGCCAATTCTCCTCCTCTAGGGAAATGAGGGAAACATCCTTTACAACGCAACTTTTACCACGCCCAGCCTTTACGACGCAACTATTACAACGCATGTCATTACAACGCATTGCGCTGGGGGGCGCTCTAGGATAGGGAATAGATTTAATTTACTATCCAACACCTTCCCTACTATCCACGGGGACTGGAGTTGGAATAGTAAATTAAACTATTCACTATCCAGCACCCCTAAGCGCTATGCGTTGTAAAGGCATGCGTTGTAAGAACTGCATTGTAAATGCATGCGCGGTAAAAGCATGCTTTGTAATGTCATACATCCGGGAAATGGATGTAGTGATTCCGATACAGCATCATGGCTGCAAGAACATCCCTCAGCACCATGCTGAACATGGGCTGCGACATCCCTCCAGCGCTAGCCACGGTCTCCTGGAATGAACCTGTCACAAAAAAGTGGAGTGCTGCCAACACCTTGTATGTGGGTGTGAATGCCGTTGGATAGTGATGGCGAGGCTGCAGGTGGGGCTCCAATAGATCACACAGGATCTTCAGTGTTGGTCTATCCAGGTGGAATTTCCGGATTATTGCCTCATTCTCCATGTCCTCCAGCACTGTCAGGTGACGTAGGAGATTCGGCCTCCTCCCAGTTGAGATGTAAAATTGAAAATGTCAGTGACAACCATCATGAGATGGCCACAGCACATCCCATTAATGATGTCATGGAAAAACAAAGACTGCCTTAGAGATGCATGGCACACCAGGTTACATGGGTGGCCTTTTGATACACACAGAGGGCACACCTCTCCACTGACAATACACAAGTGCCACAAACACATAGGGGAATGTGAATGCACACATACTGGAGAACACAATTAACATGTGCAGGCAAGGTGCTGTAACATCCTCCAATGTTTTGGAAATTACCATGTCTGTATCATACCCATCTGCTGTACCTGTCACACCTCAATACATCATGTAAACTCTGCACACATCCATCAACACAATGATCACAGTATCAGGAAAACTTTCAGTTGTGTGCATGAGCTATTGTGAATGCACCACTCTGATACAATACAATGCAGTGCATCACCGCCATGGAGCATTTCCTACAGCCAATGGGAGCGATGATCACGGTGGCTTGATGCAGATTTGAAAGTCGCGGAAGGTGTGCTCCACCACCGCGGAGGCGGTCATTGGATACTTTTGAATGATGCAACATCGCGATAGCGCACCCCAGGCACCCACGGTGCATCACCGCCATGGAGCATTTCCTGCAGCCAATGGGTGCGATGATCGCCGTGGCATGATGCAGATTTGAAAGTCTCGGAAGGTGTGCTCCGCCACCTTGGAGGCGGTCATTGGATGCTTTTGAAAGAGGCAGACATGGACAACCAATTGTTGCTGCTTTGCAGCTTCCAAATGACCCCAGGGGGCTATAAATCTGTGGGAGTGAGACTCACATTTCCACTGCTCACAGAGCCAGCTGCCTGGGACCCTCTCCTGCTGCTGCCTGAAGAGCCTGCTGCCTGGGATCCTCTCCTGCTGCTGCCCGAAGAGCCTGCTGCCTGGGACCCTCTCCTGCTGCTGCCTGAAGAGACTGCTGCCTGGGACCCTCTCCTGCTGCTGCCTGAAGAGCCTGCTGCCTGGGACCCTCTCCTGCTGCTGCCTGAGGAGACTGCTGCCTGGGACCACTCACTTCGACCGCAGGTGTTCCATGTCCACAGGGATGGCAAGGACAGAGAAGATCCGTGCCAGTCCATTCACAAGTGAGGAGCTGGAGGTCCTTTTGGACGAGGTGCTGGCACAGTACCCAAGGCTGTTTGGTGGTCCCAATGTAGTGGTAAGTCACCATGAAGGTAGCTGCAGGGCACGGGGGTGTCAGATGTGTAGTTGCGCAGCTGCAGTATATGCCTGGTGGTGTGGTGTTGTGTGAAACACTGACAGACAAGCTGTCTCCTTGGCAAGGGAGTGTGTGTGTCACAATGTCACTCTTTTATATGCCTAGACTGGTATGTGTGTGTGGTGTGTGTTACATTGTCAGACATACAGAGGCAACGGTTGATAGCCATGTAGGTGCCAGGACAGTATTTGCATGTGTGAATATTTCTGTGTGCACCTGTAGTCTGAGTGAGTGTGACCCAGAGAGTAGATTCAGTGCCTGCCCACCCAAACGATTATACATCAACAAACTTACATGCTCCGTGCTCCAGTTCATTCACACTGAATAGTAGATATGCCCCATCTATTCCCTGGATTTCTGCAGACCTACACACTTCTGTCGATGCATATTGTGTTGAGGCATCATGCATTTGTAGGAAGATCATGGAGCCTATAAGCCCCAATGTGTGCATGCAATCACAAATGTTTGGGCCATGCATAGTGCCCTTGTGAGGGGTCCCCCAGTTTTGGAGGGAGGGAGGTTACAATTAGTCATGAGTCTGTGCCTTGCTACTGTTCAGATAGATGTTGGTATCTGTCATTGTTTAACTGGACATTTACCCTTCTTTTCTCTCATACCTGCAGCTCAAGGTGCACCAGCGTAAGGCCTTGTGGAGGGCCATTGCAGAAAAGGTGCGAGCCCTGGGGGTTTCCAACAGACGACGCACCCACTGTCACAAGAGGTGGGACGACATCAGCCGGCTGGCAAAGCAAGTGGTAGAGATGACCTTGGGGATGCTACCACGCACTGGGCGTTTGGCACGGTGCAGCATGACTCCACTGATGGGCCGCATCTTGGCAGTGACTCATTCAGACCTGGATGCACATCTGAGGGAGCACGGCAGCGAGGCAGGGGTGGTGAGTATCTGGGGAGGGTGACATTTGCTGGGAGTGGATGCATGTGTACAGGGCCTGTGGCAGTGGAGACCCATGTGATATGCGTGCGGTGCTGCGATGTGCAGTGTAATGTGAGTGGCTGTGGTGCTGTGTGGTTGTATCAAGCATTGGCCCACCCTGGCTTTACTGAGCTGTTAATCACTGATGTACTTTCGCATTGCCAGATGGGTTAGGCTCCACATGGTCATTCTTCATTGTGATAGTGTGGGGAATCTCTAATGGGGTGAACTGCAGTGTCAACTTTCTGACTGTGACTTCATGTATGCCTACTTTGCATGCACCATGATCGTTGATGCCCACACATCTGACAACAATGTGCCCCAGGTTACCACATGGTGCTTGCTGTGGTCTACTTGGCGTTGTGGACTGTAATGACCTAATAGTTGTGTGTGTTGTCCCATTCTGTTCCCTGAAGGTCTGACATTGGTAATAAGTGTTGTATCCACATCATGTCCCTAGGGCAGGGAGAGTTGGGGGGTGGGGGATTCCATCTACGGGCAGGGAGTAGTGCTGTGTTGCATCAACATAGCTAATTCATGGCATTATTTGTGCGTTACAGGCTCTGTTCTGGTCTATGTAGTGTGTTGCTGCACAGTGATTGCAGGGTGTGGCGGTTACCATGTAGATTTCGCCATTTCCTATACTGCATTGCTTGTAATTCGTGTGACCAGATGATGACACTTACACAACCCTGTATCTCTCTCTCATGCAGATTCGCAAGAGACCACGGAGAAGCATGAGCCAGAAACCAGTGGTGGCGAGAGTAGCACTACAGCTGCACCGGAGGCCAGCGACAGCGAGCCCACCAGTGCATCTGAGGGGGACAGAAGTATGCAGGAGGAATCTGTGGCAGAGACACAGAGTACCACATCATCAGATGCCAGCGGGGATGCATCCATTTTGGCAGGCACAGGGGATGGGGAGTCTGCATCATCATCTACCACCCAGTGGCCAGTGCCCAGCCTCCCATCCACTTCCTCTGGTGCTGCCCATATCCGTGTCACTAAGAGGGGACGAGTTACATTCACACCTGGTACCGCTGCCCCAGCACCTGTCCCCCCTGCTGCCCTCAGTGCAGAGTGTGTTGAGCTCCTGCGTGAGCTTTGTGTGGGCCAGACTGCCCTGCTCAATGCCTTCAGTGTCCATGTCAAGAAATTAGGCCAGGTGGTTGCATACATGGAGGGCATACACTCAGACAACCCAAACACTCCCGCCCACAGACACCATCCCCACTGAAAGCATTGGCCACCACAGAATGCACAGACAAGAGCCAGTCAGGGAAGGGCAAGGCCAGAAGAGCAATGAGGCAGACATCAGGCTCACATGCTGCAGAGGCATCACCAGCAAAAGACTCTCCTGTCCGTAGTACATCACACAAACCTACCCATGCAGTGTGTGTGCTCACTGAGGAGGTCTTGCATATCAGGGGTACACCTAGGAAGAGCACAGGGACACATCCACCAAAAACCTCTACCCCAATTCCACGTCCATTGATGCAGCTGGAGGTGGGCAGTGTAGAGACCACCCCTGGCAAGAAGGAAAAGGAGGGCACTATAGGGGGTACACCTGGCAAGAAGGCAAAGGAGGGCACTGTAGACACCACCCCTGGCAAGAAGGTGAAGGAGGGCAGGTAGGGGGTACAACTGGCAAGAAGGCAAAGGAGGGCACTGTAGACATCACCCCTGGCAAGAAGGCGAAGGAGGGCACGGTAGGGGGTACACCTGCCAAGAAGGTGAAGGAGGGCATGGTAAGAGGTACACCTAGCAAAGAGGGCAAGGTGGTCCAGAGACTTAGCCAGACTAAGCGTTCTGTGGGTTCCAGCACATCTCCAGAGGCAGTGCCAGTGTCTGACCTGATGTGGGACAGTTGGGGTGTGTGCCTGTTGTGTCATCACCACTTCCCATCAACCCTAAGACAGGGAAGCCATTTCATATTCCCAAAAAGTAGAAGGGCACCCCGCCAACCTCACCCACCCACACTGTGTCAGAGGTCTGCAAGACTCTACCTCCACGTGCCACTATGCCACCTGGTCCACACAACCCTCCAGCTTGCCAAGCCACTGTTAGCCCCACATCACCTGGGGCTCTGTCACCACAGTCAAGTGGGCCAGCTGTCCCCGACACACAGCCAGGTACAAGTCCGCATGACAGACAGGAGTGAGTTGACATCACCCTCATATGCCTGTGCATCATACATGTGTGCTAGTCCTGTACATTGTTTGGAACATTGGTGTGTTGTGGGCCCTGTTGCTCTACTGTGATGTACTCTCCCCTGCCATGGACACTGGCCCTTTCGCTCTACTGTGCTGTACTCTCCCCTGCCATGGACACTGGCCCTGTTGCTCTGCTGTGTTGTCCTCTCACCTGCCATGGATACTGGACCTGTCGCTCTGCTGTGCTGCACTCTCCTCTGCCATGGACACTGACCCTGTCGCTCGGCTGTGTTGGGCTCTCACCTGCCATGGACACTGGCCCTGTTGCTCTGCTGTGTTGGCCTCTCACCTGCCATGGACACTGGCCCTGTTTCTCTGCTGTGTTGGCCTCTCACCTGCCATGGACACTGGCCCTGTTGCTCTGCTGTGCTGTACTCTCCCCTGCCATGGACATTGGCCCTGTCACTCTGCTGTGCTGTACTCTCCCCTGCCATGGACACTGGCCTTCCTGTTTGTGTTTCACCTATGCATGGTATCTAGCCTTTGTACATCATTTTGAGCCTTGCTGCTGTCTACTATTGTTGTACCGCTACATCTGTGCAATATGTGAATAAATACCGTTACTTCTGTTGTGTGTTTTGTCAGTGTCCTTGCTGATTAAAGTTATTTTTCTGTTCGCATTTGCTTGCCTGTGCACCATGCTCCATGTATAACTTCGACATTGCAAGGCTCTTTGCAGGCATCATATTTTTGGTCAGGGGTGACAGGGTCTTCAGTATATTCTGACCCTGCTAATGTTGTAATGTGTGATGGCTATTTTACCTGCCATGCAGCCATCTTGTTAGTGATTTGCTCCTGTTGCCTACACTGTTCACATGTCTGGTTGGGGGACACTGACAGCACAGGGTGTGATGCTGTGCAAATGTTTAGTAGCTGGCTGAGATATGTCATGAAGTATGTGTGTGGTGTCCTTTGTGTCTGCCCAGCCTTGTATGTGTATGGTCATCTTGTGTTGGCCCTTGGCCGCGGTGGCGGGCGCACTTTGATGGCAGTGCGCGTCGCTCCGTGGCAGACGGGAAATGACCTATGTTTTGCTATACTAATATACCATGCGGCGCAGCTGAGAAAATGTAGGTAAAATCAACAGGGCTCCTCAAGCTCTTCTCCCGCAGCGTCGTTCTGGGCTGGCGGGCCTGCCCACAACCAGGCATTCTCCTGCCTGACTTCCGTTTCCCGTTGGAGGTTCTGCTCACCCCCAGGCTTGGCAGGCGTGCACTGCCAGGTGTCCAGCGGCTCTCCTTGCCCCCGCCGGAGTCAACCGCAAAAGCTCCCTGCAAGATAGGAGCAGGACCTGGAGCGTAGGCTCCGGCGACTTTGCTGTCTGGGTAGGGTCCCACCCTCAAACAGGCTTCACCTCTGCCTGGCTTCTCGGTGCTTTGCTGGCTTAAGGTTGGGCTACCTCTCTCTTTTCACGTAACTAGGGAAATCCCCAGCCGGGGATTCCCTGCCGCTTGTGCTCTCCTTGCAGCCCTCGGCCCGTAGCAGAGCCCCAGCTGCAGGACCAACCTTTTGGCCATGGAGAAGAGTGCAGCGCGGCCCCTGCCAATCCGCAGGGCCAAAAGCACTCCTCTCATGCTGCACCGAGTGAGTCCCCCTACTCAGGCAGCCAAAAATTAAAGTGCTCACCAGGCGCATCCTGACAATCATCTTACCGGAGCCTAGGCAGTGCTCTTCTCATGCTGAGCATGCGCCCAGAGGCCACGGTTCTTAGTTCTTCAAAGGAAGGTGGGAACTCCAGCGTGCACCCTGTGCTGAATCCCCAAACTCACACAGGACAGAGATGGGCCAAGGCAGACCAGCTCACAGGTCCCTCCAGCTGATGGGTAATCCCTTGTGGGGATTCCTCCTGGCGCCCGGCGGTCATTCAGCAACACTCTTTTAATGGGGTCACATAATACTTATACCACTTTCAGTATTTGTTCTGCCCTGGCACAGACCTAGTCAAAACCAGATCTGGGGGGCACTTAACAAGTGTACAACAGTCTCTATTGTCAGATTAGGCTCTGGCCCCAGACACACCACAGGGGGGAGGAGCCAGCATTGTGGAAGGCAGGCACAGTCCTATTCAGGGTCAGGTGCTACACCTCCCACTACTCCAAATGCAGATGGGCCTATTCAGCCTAGGGCTGACTCACCCAGCCCATCTGGAGTTACTGCACCTCCCCAACCCCCTTTCATTCCAGAGTCAGATATGCAATACACAAGAGGCAGGCACAGAGACACATAGCACACAGAAATGCCAACTTCTTAAAGTGGCATTTCTGAAATAGTGATAATAAATCTTCGAACACCATTACGCAGCATTTATTACCACTATTCCAAACATACCAAACTTGACCATTCCACTCCTCTCATGTCAAGAACTACAACTGAAGCACATATCAGAGAATCCCCTATGCATTCATATGAAAGGGTAGCCTCACACTAGTGAAAAACCAAAATGGTTGTTTGTCACAGTACATGCCACACATGTAAGGCACGTGTCCTACCTTTTGCCTACAGCATACCCTGCCCATGGGGCTAGTTAGGGCCTACCTTAGGGATGACTGATATGTAGTAAAAGGGGAGTCACAGACGTGGCACCCACTTTATTTGCCACGTCACAGCGGCAGTAAACAGCGTGTGCAGTCCCTGCAATGGCAGAGGCCTGAGACTGGTTTGAAAGGTTACTTTGGTGGGTGGCACATGCAGCGCTGCAAGCCCACCAGTAGCATTTAATTTACTAGCCCTGGGTATATGAGATACACCTTTACAAGGGCTGATAGGTAAATTAAATACGCCATACAGCCGTAGACCAATCGTACCACATTTACCATAGAGAGCACATGCACTTTACGCTGGACAACAGTGATAAAGTGCCCAGAGTCCTAAAACCACCAACACCAGGTGAGAAAAAATACCAGGAGGAAGGCAAAAAGTTCAGGTATGACCCTGCAAAAAGGGCCAAGTCAACACATGGTTTGTGCACATGTGCTTTTATGGTCAAAATATGGCAAAATAAAGTTTTTTGACTGACTGAGAGGTTTGGGTCTAGGTTAATTTGGTGTTTTTGTCTCTTTTTATGTACTCAGTTTTGTAGTCAACACGACCTTCTTACATTTCTTGCATTTCTGAACCACGGAGTTTAGTCCTTGGTTACTGATCAGAGTTGGCTATAGATCTTTCAGTTGTTCTAATTTTCTTACCTATTTCTTTGGGATCGCTTACTAAATCTGCACAAGAAAGTTTGTTTGACTGGTCAATTGGATAATAATATGTTTACTTTCTTGGCTGATTTTTTTAGGAGACCAATCAGAGCTAAAGTAAGTGGGTTTGTCCTCAAAGATGATTTTGTATACATCATTCAATCCTTATAAAGATTCAAAAGGTTGGAAGAGAAGAGATTTCGACACAATCAGTGCGTTCTGAATTATTTTGTAGTTTTCTTTCTTTCTGAACCCTAAAGAACATTTCTTGAGTTTTGGGCTTTTTTATTTGAATTGGAGCTACTTCATTGATGATATCAGTCATTGCTTCATTGTGATGTTCCACAAGAGATTGTACATGCTTGTCTCCTGCAGTGATTGTAGATATATCTAGAGTTGTCATGCTATCATGGAGAAGGCATGTTTGTATCCCTGACCCAGTGCTTTGGTCACTTAGTCCATTAATTAGTACTCCAAAGAGTACGATATAAAAAATGATTACGAAATAAAAAGAACAGCTAACCTAAGATAAGGCCTCAGGCCTAACAGATCCTCTTAAATAATTAGTAAATCAAGGATTTCATCTTTTCAGGAGTGGTTATTGAGCTTGATATAAAATGGCCATAGTTAAGGCAAAAGTAGGCCACTAGAGACAGCATAGCTCTCATTATCATCAATAGTAAGATGAAACCCTATAAAAAATATCTCATATGTCATGAATAGTGAAAAATAAAATAAATGGCTAAACACTTGTTAGAATACATATGAGTGTTGATGAATGAGGTATCCTTTAGTGTGGCGCCATTCATCTGTAATCAGGTCAGCAGATAGACTTGGGAAAGCCTAGAAGTGGTCATTTATTAGATTTTATAGCTGAAAAGAGGTTTAACTGGTGGCCAGTTCTCCAACTATGTGTACCAACATTCTGATTAGAATATTGAGTAATCCTATAGTATGAGAATGTCAACAATGCAATGAGAAAATTCATTTAGCTGTGTTTTTCTACACCAGAAACAATATGTCTAATGTTTTCCTTAGGATCACACCTGCAATATTCAGTTTGCATCTGGCTTCTATTCTTCCATGAAGAAGGCATTTCAGTGAGAACAGAGTTACATTTCTAGAAAGGATCAGTGAAATTGGAATTGTTATCATAGTGTTTACGTTAGGGCCTTTATTGATTTTACAAGGTTTAATGAAGCAATTAAGGGTCTTTTGGAAGCATGGCAAGGAACGTCTTAAGATTGCTGAGGTCATCAATTTCATTATGATAGAGATAGAAAGAAGTTCTGATTGTTGAAGAATCAGCGATGAAACATGGTTAATGTTTTTGAATGGCAAAAATCTTATTTAGGGAGAACTGACGTAGTAATGTGAGGGAAGGATTAGGCAAAGGAAAACATGTAGTTTAATATGAGACACTAGTTTAGAGTAAGGATTCCCATGTATATAGCAGCATTTTACAAATAGACAACCTCTTTCAAGAGTGGTAGTTCTTCACCCCTGTTTATGTTGTTCAGTGGAGGACCTGAACAATGCAGGGTAGCAGGAAGCCTCTCTAAAAATGTGACTAACCTTCAGTCACAGAGAAGAGGAGGAAACTATTGAGTAGAATTGTAATAAATGATGTACCTAATTATATTGTTTAGCCCTATTGTCCCCTTTCCTTGAGGGGGTGATGAATAAAATAGAGGAAAATATATTAATCTGCCTTTTACACATTTTTAGTATGCTTGAGGGGTCAAGAGCCTCACTGGGACCTTAATTAACATCTTTTCACTGTGTCTCCTTCATCTACATAGAAGAAAGAGAGAAGAGTTCTCCTACAGATGGCAGAATCTTCAACTAGTGTTGAGACTACTTTATTCTTAAGTGCTCACAGCATAGACATAGAACATCCTTTAGTATAACAGTGAGATAGATACAAATATTAGACATCTTTGTTGGCAAGGTGACCTTAGTGTGCTTTTCAGTGGAGCTAAAACTGATAGAAATCAATATCATGACTCTCGCAATCCTTACAAGATTGTGAGTTCTTGCAAAGTACAGCAGCTGATAATTAGCATGGACAACCTTTTATGCTTGAGAAATCTCACAGGAGACTGATGTGAGAAGCAAATGCTGTGAATCGGCAGTAATACTTCAGCCAATTGACGTTTTCTCCTCAAACCAATTATCTTCTGGTATTTGGCATAGTGCACAGCCTCAAACTCTCGTTGTTCACTATGGTCTCTCTCTCTCTAGCTTTCTGTGATTTTGGACAGAAGGGTGAAAAACAGTGGCCAATTTCTCTCAAGGGCCTCAGTGCTCAGCAGTTCCCAGCTTGAGACTCCAGTGGGCCTAACTGGACATCCTCTCTCCAGCGATCAGGAAGGACAGTCTCTTTCCAGATTTCAGTACTGTTAATGTAGGAGTGAATGCCAGCAGCCTGTCTTTGGAGTGTCCTTCAGCATCTGGAAGTGACCAGTCTCAAACATGGACAAACAAAAGACTGTATCCAGTTAATTGTCTCAGGATATCATCAAACCACATCCAATCAAATGTTCTTAAGTATGCATGCACATCATTTGCCTGCAGAATACTAGCCAATTATGTTGGCTGAGGTGTAACACAAGACAACCAAAGAATATCTATGCAATCCCTTTTCTACCCACCCCTATTGTGAAGTATTTTGTAATTCTATAGCTGGCATATAAGGGAGTATCCGCCTGCATTGAAATTGCAAGTTGTGCATTTAACCTAAATGCCCTTTTATTTTCCCATGTTCACATTTGGGCAGGTAAAACCTGTTGAAATGCATGAATGGGCAAAAGTATTGTATTGGGTGAAATCACTGCAAATACAGGTTCACACTGGCATTCCCCAATAAAAGGGTCAAAAGTTGTAAAAACGTAAGAATGTAATCTCCAGGATATACTGACCCATGTGTTATTGGGAAAAATTTCAAGTCAGCCTCCTCAATAAACTCATATTATACTGACCCATGTAATATTGGGAAAAATTTCAAGTCAGCCTCCTCAATAAACTCATATCGAAGTCTTAAGAGCCCGAAATATTTTTGATATAATACAGAAAACGAATCATTATTTCAACTCTTTCCACATCATAACACTACTATTTCCTGGAATCCTAATGTAGATTTCTTGTACTGGTTTTATAAAATCTAAAATGTAAGCAGTATAAAAGTCCTGTGTGCGTCAATGTAAAATGTGCATCTTTTATGTGAAAAGATGTCTACTGTTTAGATGCTTGCACATGTACAGTAGTTCATCATACAAAGATGAACGTCAACAAGATTATTAATAGCTTCTAATATTCATTGCAATGTGAGCATTTCATGGAGCCCTATTTTTTTTAACAATTGTTGTACCACTTTCTGTCAAACAGCATCAAAAAAGAATAGTCAGTCTTTAGGATTAAAATGATAACAATCCTGGCTCCAATCTTAATTTTAGCTTCAATAGGATCGTTGGTAGATTGTACACACCCCACGAATCATGCACTTTGGTCAAATCAACTAAATAACAGTTGCTAAAAATATACACATTCAAAATTAAGGTTATTTGAAACAGTTCAACTAGTAAATCAGCCTTTACAACAATGCATGTAACAAAAAATATTAACATGCATCTGAGTAAAAGCAGATTTTGGAATTTAGCTTACCTAAACTAAAACTAGGTAATGTCTAAGACTTTGACAAATTGTAAGCATCACAAAATCAAATCAGAATGTATTTATGATGCCAAAACCCAGAGACACTTAGGTGAATCAAGTTTGTCAAGTTTTGGTACACCCAGCACCAAACAAAATATTCTGTAATGCCTTATCTCATAATGAAGAAGCACATGACCACATCCCACCATCTGGTGCTAATATAATGGGTGTAGACACGGGTTTTATGTGAAGTTCTAGGACCCTTCCTTCATAGTAGGCAATGGAGAGTTGCATACAAACCACACAAAGGTCAACAATCAGACTGGCATAGTTGAAAAGGAAGCCCATGTCATGAATGACACCTTCAGGTAGTCCTGAATTTTGGCTACAGCACATCTACTGTCAATTTTAATTTGTTTTTACCTCCTAAACCATACCTAAGGGAATCAAGCTTAATCTGATTTCCCAATCCTTACCATCATTAGTACATCATTCGGAATAATTACGCTTGTCTTTAATTGTAAATATTTTTTTTTAAGATCAAGTTTTCTGTCAGAAAAAATTAATTGAGATAAATTGAACAGTTAGCCTTTGTGTCTGCCCAGCCTTGTATGTGTATGGTCATCTTGTGTTGGCCCTTGGCCGCGGTGGCGGGCGCACTTTGATGGCAGTGCGCGTCGCTCCGTGGCAGACAGGAAATTACCTATGTTTTGCTATACTAATATACCATGCGGCGCAGCTGAGAAAATGTAGGTAAAATCAACAGGGCTCCTCAAGCTCTTCTCCCGCAGCGTCGTTCTGGGCTGGCGGGCCTGCCCACAACCAGGCATTCTCCTGCCTGACATCCGTTTCCCGTTGGAGGTTCTGCCTACCCCCAGGCTTGGCAGGCGTGCACTGCCAGGTGTCCAGCGGCTCTCCTTGCCCCCACCGGAGTCAACCGCAAAAGCTCCCTGCAAGATAGGAGCAGGACCTGGAGCGTAGGCTCCGGCGACTTTGCTGTCTGGGTAGGGTCCCACCCTCAAACAGGCTTTACCTCTGCCTGGCTTCTCGGTGCTTCGCTGGCTTAAGGTTGGGCTACCTCTCTCTTTTCACGTAACTAGGGAAATCCCCAGCCGGGGATTCCCTGCCGCTTGTGCTCTCCTTGCAGCCCTCGGCCCGTAGCAGAGCCCCAGCTGCAGGACCAACCTTTTGGCCATGGAGAAGAGTGCAGCGCGGCCCCTGCCAATCCGCAGGGCCAAAAGCACTCCTCTCATGCTGCACCGAGTGAGTCCCCCTACTCAGGCAGCCAAAAATTAAAGTGCTCACCAGGCGCTTCCTGACAATCATCTTACCGGAGCCTAGGCAGTGCTCTTCTCATGCTGAGCATGCGCCCAGAGGCCACGGTTCTTAGTTCTTCAAAGGAAGGTGGGAACTCCAGCGTGCACCCTGTGCTGAATCCCCAAACTCACACAGGACAGAGATGGGCCAAGGCAGACCAGCTCACAGGTCCCTCCAGCTGATGGGTAATCCCTTGTGGGGATTCCTCCTGGCGCCCGGCGGTCATTCAGCAACACTCTTTTAATGGGGTCACATAATACTTATACCACTTTCAGTATTTGTTCTGCCCTGGCACAGACCTAGTCAAAACCAGATCTGGGGGGCACTTAACAAGTGTACAACAGTCTCTATTGTCAGATTAGGCTCTGGCCCCAGACACACCACAGGGGGGAGGAGCCAGCATTGTGGAAGGCAGGCACAGTCCTATTCAGGGTCAGGTGCTACACCTCCCACTACTCCAAATGCAGATGGGCCTATTCAGCCTAGGGCTGACTCACCCAGCCCATCTGGAGTTACTGCACCTCCCCAACCCCCTTTCATTCCAGAGTCAGATATGCAATACACAAGAGGCAAGCACAGAGACACATAGCACACAGAAATGCCAACTTCTTAAAGTGGCATTTCTGAAATAGTGATAATAAATCTTCAAACACCATTACGCAGCATTTATTACCACTATTCCAAACATACCAAACTTAACCATTCCACTCCTCTCATGTCAAGAACTACAGCTGAAGCACATATCAGAGAATCCCCTATGCATTCCTATGAAAGGGTAGCCTCACACTAGTGAAAAAACAAAATGGTTGTTTGTCACAGTACATGCCACACATGTAAGGCACGTGTCCTACCTTTTGCCTACAGCATACCCTGCCCATGGGGCTAGTTAGGGCCTACCTTAGGGATGACTGATATGTAGTAAAAGGGGAGTCACAGACGTGGCACCCACTTTATTTGCCACGTCACAGCGGCAGTAAACAGCGTGTGCAGTCCCTGCAATGGCAGAGGCCTGAGACTGGTTTGAAAGGTTACTTTGGTGGGTGGCACATGCAGCGCTGCAAGCCCACCAGTAGCATTTAATTTACTAGCCCTGGGTATATGAGATACACCTTTACAAGGGCTGATAGGTAAATTAAATACGCCATACAGCCGTAGACCAATCGTACCACATTTAACATAGAGAGCACATGCACTTTACGCTGGACAACAGTGATAGAGTGCCCAGAGTCCTAAAACCACCAACACCAGGTGAGAAAAAATACCAGGAGGAAGGCAAAAAGTTCAGGTATGACCCTGCAAAAAGGGCCAAGTCAACACATGGTTTGTGCACATGTGCTTTTATGGTCAAAATATGGCAAAATAAAGTTTTTTGACTGACTGAGAGGTTTGGGTCTAGGTTAATTTGGTGTTTTTGTCTCTTTTTATGTACTCAGTTTTGTAGTCAACACGACCTTCTTACATTTCTTGCATTTCTGAACCACGGAATTTAGTCCTTGGTTACTGATCAGAGTTGGCTATAGATCTTTCAGTTGTTCTAATTTTCTTACCTATTTCTTTGGGATCGCTTACTAAATCTGCACAAGAAAGTTTGTTTGACTGGTCAATTGGATAATAATATGTTTACTTTCTTGGCTGATTTTTTTAGGAGACCAATCAGAGCTAAAGTAAGTGGGTTTGTCCTCAAAGATGATTTTGTATACATCATTCAATCCTTATAAAGATTCAAAAGGTTGGAAGAGAAGAGATTTCGACACAATCAGTGCGTTCTGAATTATTTTGTAGTTTTCTTTCTTTCTGAACCCTAAAGAACATTTCTTGAGTTTTGGGCTTTTTTGTTTGAATTGGAGCTACTTCATTGATGATATCAGTCATTGCTTCATTGTGATGTTCCACAAGAGATTGTACATGCTTGTCTCCTGCAGTGATTGTAGATATATCTAGAGTTGTCATGCTATCATGGAGAAGGCATGTTTGTATCCCTGACCCAGTGCTTTGGTCACTTAGTCCATTAATTAGTACTCCAAAGAGTACGATATAAAAAATGATTACGAAATAAAAAGAACAGCTAACCTAAGATAAGGCCTCAGGCCTAACAGATCCTCTTAAATAATTAGTAAATCAAGGATTTCATCTTTTCAGGAGTGGTTATTGAGCTTGATATAAAATGGCCATAGTTAAGGCAAAAGTAGGCCACTAGAGACAGCATAGCTCTCATTATCATCAATAGTAAGATGAAACCCTATAAAAAATATCTCATATGTCATGAATAGTGAAAAATAAAATAAATTGCTAAACACTTGTTAGAATACATATGAGTGTTGATGAATGAGGTATCCTTTAGTGTGGCGCCATTCATCTGTAATCAGGTCAGCAGATAGACTTGGGAAAGCCTAGAAGTGGTCATTTATTAGATTTTATAGCTGAAAAGAGGTTTAACTGGTGGGCAGTTCTCCAACTATGTGTACCAACATTCTGATTAGAATATTGAGTAATCCTATAGTATGAGAATGTCAACAATGCAATGAGAATATTCATTTAGCTGTGTTTTTCTACACCAGAAACAATATGTCTAAAGTTTTCCTTAGGATCACACCTGCAATATTCAGTTTGCATCTGGCTTCTATTCTTCCATGAAGAAGGCATTTCAGTGAGAACAGAGTTACATTTCTAGAAAGGATCAGTGAAATTGGAATTTTTATCATAGTGTTTACGTTAGGGCCTTTATTGATTTTACAAGGTTTAATGAAGCAATTAAGGGTCTTTTGGAAGCATGGCAAGGAACGTCTTATGATTGCTGAGGTCATCAATTTCATTATGATAGAGATAGAAAGAAGTTCTGATTGTTGAAGGATCAGCGATGAAACATGGTTAATGTTTTTGAATGGCAAAAATCTTATTTAGGGAGAACTGACGTAGTAATGTGAGGGAAGGATTAGGCAAAGGAAAAAATGTAGTTTAATATGAGACACTAGTTTAGAGTAAGGATTCCCATGTATATAGCAGCATTTTACAAATAGACAACCTCTTTCAAGAGTGGTAGTTCTTCACCCCTGTTTATGTTGTTCAGTGGAGGACCTGAACAATGCAGGGTAGCAGGAAGCCTCTCTAAAAATGTGACTAACCTTCAGTCACAGAGAAGAGGAGGAAACTATTGAGTAGAATTGTAATAAATGATGTACCTAATTATATTGTTTAGCCCTTTGTCCCCTTTCCTTGAGGGGGTGATGAATAAAATAGAGGAAAATATATTAATCTGCCTTTTACACATTTTTAGTATGCTTGAGGGGTCAAGAGCCTCACTGGGACCTTAATTAACATCTTTTCACTGTGTCTCCTTCATCTACATAGAAGAAAGAGAGAAGAGTTCTCCTACAGATGGCAGAATCTTCAACTAGTGTTGAGACTACTTTATTCTTAAGTGCTCACAGCATAGACATAGAACATCCTTTAGTATAACAGTGAGATAGATAGAAATATTAGACATCTTTGTTGGCAAGGTGACCTTAGTGTGCTTTTCAGTGGAGCTAAAACTGATAGAAATCAATATCATGACTCTCGCAATCCTTACAAGATTGTGAGTTCTTGCAAAGTACAGCAGCTGATAATTAGCATGGACAACCTTTTATGCTTGAGAAATCTCACAGGAGACTGATGTGAGAAGCAAATGCTGTGAATCGGCAGTAATACTTCAGCCAATTGACGTTTTCTCCTCAAACCAATTATCTTCTGGTATTTGGCATAGTGCACAGCCTCAAACTCTCGTTGTTCACTATGGTCTCTCTCTCTCTAGCTTTCTGTGATTTTGGACAGAAGGGTGAAAAACAGTGGCCAATTTCTCTCAAGGGCCTCAGTGCTCAGCAGTTCCCAGCTTGAGACTCCAGTGGGCCTAACTGGACATCCTCTCTCCAGCGATCAGGAAGGACAGTCTCTTTCCAGATTTCAGTACTGTTAATGTAGGAGTGAATGCCAGCAGCCTGTCTTTGGAGTGTCCTTCAGCATCTGGAAGTGACCAGTCTCAAACATGGACAAACAAAAGACTGTATCCAGTTAATTGTCTCAGGATATCATCAAACCACATCCAATCAAATGTTCTTAAGTATGCATGCACATCATTTGCCTACAGAATACTAGCCAATTATGTTGGCTGAGGTGTAACACAAGACAACCAAAGAATATCTATGCAATCCCTTTTCTACCCACCCCTATTGTGAAGTATTTTGTAATTCTATAGCTGGCATATAAGGGAGTATCCGCCTGCATTGAAATTGCAAGTTGTGCATTTAACCTAAATGCCCTTTTATTTTCCCATGTTCACATTTGGGCAGGTAAAACCTGTTGAAATGCATGAATGGGCAAAAGTATTGTATTGGGTGAAATCACTGCAAATACAGGTTCACACTGGCATTCCCCAATAAAAGGGTCAAAAGTTGTAAAAACGTAAGAATGTAATCTCCAGGATATACTGACCCATGTGTTATTGGGAAAAATTTCAAGTCAGCCTCCTCAATAAACTCATATTATACTGACCCATGTAATATTGGGAAAAATTTCAAGTCAGCCTCCTCAATAAACTCATATCGAAGTCTTAAGAGCCCGAAATATTTTTGATATAATACAGAAAACGAATCATTATTTCAACTCTTTCCACATCATAACACTACTATTTCCTGGAATCCTAATGTAGATTTCTTGTACTGGTTTTATAAAATCTAAAATGTAAGCAGTATAAAAGTCCTGTGTGCGTCAATGTAAAATGTGCATCTTTTACGTGAAAAGATGTCTACTGTTTAGATGCTTGCACATGTACAGTAGTTCATCATACAAAGATGAACGTCAACAAGATTATTAATAGCTTCTAATATTCATTGCAATGTGAGCATTTCATGGAGCCCTATTTTTTTTAACAATTGTTGTACCACTTTCTGTCAAACAGCATCAAAAAAGAATAGTCAGTCTTTAGGATTAAAATGATAACAATCCTGGCTCCAATCTTAATTTTAGCTTCAATAGGATCGTTGGTAGATTGTACACACCCCACGAATCATGCACTTTGGTCAAATCAACTAAATAACAGTTGCTAAAAATATACACATTCAAAATTAAGGTTATTTGAAACAGTTAAACTAGTAATTCAGCCTTTACAACAATGCATGTAACAAAAAATATTAACATGCATCTGAGTAAAAGCAGATTTTGGAATATAGCTTACCTAAACTAAAACTAGGTAATGTCTAAGACTTTGACAAATTGTAAGCATCACAAAATCAAATCAGAATGTATTTATGATGCCAAAACCCAGAGACACTTAGGTGAATCAAGTTTGTCAAGTTTTGGTACACCCAGCACCAAACAAAATATTCTGTAATGCCTTATCTCATAATGAAGAAGCACATGACCACATCCCACCATCTGGTGCTAACATAATGGGTGTAGACACGGGTTTTATGTGAAGTTCTAGGACCCTTCCTTCATAGTAGGCAATGCAGAGTTGCATACAAACCACACAAAGGTCAACAATCAGACTGGCATAGTTGAAAAGGAAGCCCATGTCATGAATGACACCTTCAGGTAGTCCTGAATTTTGGCTACAGCACATCTACTGTCAATTTTAATTTGTTTTTACCTCCTAAACCATACCTAAGGGAATCAAGCTTAATCTGATTTCCCAATCCTTACCATCATTAGTACATCATTCGGAATAATTACGCTTGTCTTTAATTGTAAATATTTTTTTTTAAGATCAAGTTTTTTGTCAGAAAAAATTAATTGTGATAAATTGAACAGTTAGCCGCAAGCAGCAGCAAGCAAGCAAGAAAGCAGGTATTACTATTGTTATAATGTCAAACACCATTTAACTTCATTAACTGCACTGTAGCTATTTTTAAGAGTCAAATGCAGTCTAAATAGGATTCTTTATTAGATAGGAAAGGATGTAAGTTAGGGACCTAAAATGTAACTCCGCACAAATGCTTCTTAAAAAGGCCATAGACCAAAGCAATGTCTTGGCCATTCAATTTTGATCACACCTGCCCCAAATAAAAGAATGGGTTAGTGGTTTGATTAGATGATCTTACATGCACAGGACTATGACATTTCCCTGCACATATAACAGAGTCCTGGTGGTACTGCAATGTATATTTACCACCTAAGTTAGAAACACTTCAGCATAGAGTCTCTTTCTCACCAGACCCTATAAGGATGGGGCCGAAGGTGCAGTTGTGGTTTCAGGAAGGCCAAAGGAAGCCCTTAGAAGTCAGGTGCAAGGGTGTTCAGGGCCAGATATGTGACACTCTCCACACTGCCTGGTTTTGTATCTGAAACCATTTGCCATTCTCTTTTCAGGGCGCACAGTTTCCTCTCAGGGGTTACTGCAGAGGGTCTGTGGACTTTCATTGTTAAATCCAAAAGCCACTCATAGAGCGAGTGTAAAAGGTGCACCACCCACGGCTGGTCTAAATTCTTTGCCCTTTCAGAGGTGTCCATTTTTCTAGAGTAGGTACAAAAGGGGGTGGTGATGGACGGAGCATCTGAACCAATCAAACACTCACACCCAGTCAACAGATCTGGGTTTAATCCCTCACCGTTTTTTAGCCCACTCTGCCACCCCAGTTCAGACATGGCCATATGCAAATCAGTCTGACCCTGTTCCTCAGGGGAACAGTCCAGCCCGAACTGCCAAGCCATGCCTTCCCTGGACCGGAAACAAGCTTCCTAGGACTGGTTTCTGGCATTTCAGCCGTTTTCAGCCAGGCTTGCTTGAATCCAGTGGCAAAGTGAGCAAGGGACTCACATCTGAGCATACCCTGCCAACTTATGGCGAAAAAATCGGTACAAAAGGGAGTGGTGATGGACGGAGCATCTGAACCAATCAAACACTCACACCCAGTCAAGAGATCTGGGTTTAATCCATCGCCTTTCTTTAGCCCACTCTGCCAGCCCAGTTCAGACATGGCCATATGCAAATCAGTCTGACCCTGTGCCTCATGGGAACAGTCCAGCCCGAACTGCCTAGCCATGCCTTCCCTGGACCGGAAACAAGCTTCCTAGGACCGGTTTCTGGCATTTCAGCCGTCTTCAGCCAGGCTTGCTTGAATCTAGTGGCAAAGTGAGCAAGGGACTCACGTCAGGGCATACCCTGCCAACTTATGGCGCACAAAGCGGTACAAAAGGGGGTGGTGATGGACGGAGCACCTGAACCAATCAAACACTCACACCCAGTCAACAGATCTGGGTTTAATCCATCACCGTTCTTTAGCCCACGCTGCCACCCCATTTCAGACATGGCCATATGCAAATCAGTCTGACCCTGTGCCTCATGGGAACAGTTCAGCCCGAACTGCCAAGCCATGCCTTCGCTGGACCGGACACAAGCTTCCTAGGACCGGTTTCTGGCATTTCAGCCGTCCTCAGCCAGGCTTGCTTGAATCCAGTGGCAAAGTGAGCAAGGGACTCACGTCTGACATACCCTGCCAACTTATGGCGAACAAAGCAGTACAAAAGGGGGTGGTGATGACCGGAGCATCTGAACCAATCAAACACTCACACCCAGTCAAGAGATTTGGGTTTAATCCATCAACGTTCTTTAGCCCACTCTGCCACCCCAGTTCAGACATGGCCATATGTACGTTTGCATCATTATCTTTCATCTAATAAATTAGGCAATCTATCTTGTATGTAATCTACATGGAATATACAAATCCATATACTGAGGCAATTTCTGTGTTTTTTTACACTTAGAAGGTCATTTAAAGATGGAAGGGTGAACCAGCAAGCCCTCCGGTGTTGGGAGTCCCTCCTCTGCCCACCTAGGTAAGAGATACCCAAAGATTGGCGGGGTTCATCTTGATGAAAGAGCTTCAATAGAGGAGCAAGAACAGATCCTTCAAAGCTGTAATGCCGAAAAGACTTCAATTCGGACCCCATAATAGGAGAATCAAACATCATTTGGAACACAAACGAAAACATGATCTTACAGCATACCTCCCAAATTTGTTGGGGGAGGAATGCTGCAAGATCAGGATTTTGTTCGTTTTCTGAATGATGTTTGATTCCCTTAGCATGGAGTCCCCTATCCATTCTTGAGGATATCTATACTGCCTGATTTTAAACATGGCCATACTGTTATTTGAGGTTGCTGAATTCGCTTTTCAGCATTTATTGATTATTGAAGGGTACCATTGTTCGCAATCATTTGCCTTGCCCTGATGAGCAACTGCGTCGTGAAACACGTGTTGGCTGTGCTAGTAAATCTTAGGAAATTCCATCTTTGGATTCTGTGATTATATGCATCCATAGAGACAGAAGACTTTATTATTTGGGTAACAATTGGAATAAATCTCCTTACCTGATGACCTACGGATCACACATAAAAGTAAGCTAGCCACAAAATCAGCTAGCCTTTGAATATTCTTGGTTGCCTATTACACAAGCATTGAGGGCGTCTTTGTCTCTACAAAAGAGGGGAGGTGCCCTCACGAGGTCAAACTCATGGATGCTAAAGTTGCAAGACCTGACAGATATGTAAACACACCATGTATGTTTGTTCATATACAAAAAGAGCTCAAGCTATAGCGGCCTTTATTTGGATTAATATTAGCTCCTGTCTGAAAATACCCAGGGAGTTCAGCCAGAAATACACACACAGATAACATGACCTGAACTCCATCTGAAAACTATATAGTGAAAGAAAGGGAACATTGCCCATACACTTTTTACCTTTACATTTTAGTAACTCCAGATAAAATATGACTGGAGTTTGTGTACCTTACAGTAGAGGTTGGGTGATAGCTCACATTTAACATATTTTTGTGGGTCTTTTTTGTGGGTCTATAAACAAAGACATTGTTGTTTCTCTTTACTGAAAATATATTTGCTTGACTGCGATGGTGTGGTTCAGTGACTCAAAAAAAATACGATTATACCAGCGCGGGCTGCTATTATCTCTGTGGACCTTCAGGGCAGTAGTTCCTATCAGGCAAGGACAACTCATCCTTCCATAGTTTTGAGAGGGACACCTTGGGTCGTTTTCCTAAAACATTTTTGAGTACAGAAAGTACTACCACAGGACTACCTATTTACTTAATCTTACATTCATATGTGAATCAACTCTAAGATGCCCAACTACCTATTATTAAAAGTGCAAGAAGGGCTCAGTCCTTTCTATTTGCACCAAATGTATAGGAATATTTCCTGAATAGTCCTCCTTTATTTCCATTTAAGGGGGTATGTAAAGTACTACTCCTGTAGTATACTAGTACTTTTCGTACTCTGACATCGTATATTGCCGCTAAAACCTTTAAAATGGGAATATTCCAGAAATATATAGTACTACTTCCCATACCCTTAAATGCTTTTGTGAATTGGTCTCCTAGATGTTTTGGGGTTGATTGACAAAGGGGGCTAACCACAAAAGCATTTTGGTGTACGTAAAATTGTAGTCCTGTTGTACTCTTTTATGTATTCTTACTTGCCTTTGTGAATTGACCCTAAAATGAGATGGAATGGGAAAACCCAGGTACTACTCGTAAACAATAATATATATAGAGATATATATATATATATATATATATATATATATATATATATATATATATATATATATATGTGTGTGTGTGTGTGTGTGTGTATATATATATACATACATACATATATATTGCTTTTGTGAATAGGCTCCCTAAGCAAGTAAGGCTATGCAAAGCGTGCTACAGGAGAACTGCTTTGCTTACATCCTTAAAATGCCTTTGTGAATAGATCCCATTGGGTACCATCAAATAGGGTAATATTAACATCTGCTATTTACAGCTATAGAAGCTGCAAACAAAATGCGGGTTGGTGCTAGGTGGAAATTAGGTTATTATTCCTATCACATGATACAACATGGTTTCATGTAGCGTTACAAAACTATAAGGAAATAGAAAGTGGCACATTATAACATTTCTATAGGATGCTTGAAAAGCTATATCCTGGAAATGCAGTTTCAAACCTTTCCAACACAATACACCTTTCGAACACCAACAAATGGATGGTGCTAAAACATTAATGGCATCCTATTGAGTTCTGTGCAACTGTATACACCTGAGAAAAAAAACCTTTTGAATTATTACGTCACCCAACACTTTCAATGCTTTCATGAACCGATGCCATTGTGATCCGGACACTGGAGAAGACCCTCATACACATTTCCCCATTTTGATTATTTTGGAATTATATAGATTCACAAATTGTGCTTAAAGTATCCATTATTTATGGCTCCTACCTTAATTGTCAAACAGGTTTTTTCCCTCGTTCACCGAAGATCACTAGTCTAAGATTTGCTGAGTTAAAATCTGATCTGGGTGCCGTCAATCCATTTTCTGCTCATGAAAAACACTCTTCCTTGTGCTGGATGCACAACAATACTAAGATAAATACTTCCTTTAATGATAGACTGCATCTCCTTTAATCCATGGGCACGCTCTCATTATACAAAACAGAGACATTAATATGATTGTACACGGGTAAAGTGAGGACACAGACTTGTTCCCTGCTAATGCTTAATTTATGTTTTGATTTTTGACTCCGGTGTTCACTGTAAATATCTCAACAGTATTGGGTCAAGATCCTCTTCAGGCTATTTAAAATCACCTGAATGAGAAAAACAGCGTCTGCGAAACGATTGCTCAAGTATGTGGTAGGTCATTTGGTATAGCTAGACACCGTGAAAGACTGTTCTGTCCTACTAGTAAAATTACTTTGTGAATAGCAAGCAATGGTAAACTTACACAAAAGAGAAGGTTTGCCTTTGTGAATCAGGCCCGAAACGTGTATATTTTTGAGGCGAGAAAAACAATTTTGCCTTTACCCAGTTTTTTTTAGATTTAATGAGTGCCCCGCAGCTTCCAGAATTATTTTTTTTTGCAAAAAACATGACCAGATACAACAAGAATTGCAAAAAGGCTGGCGGCCAATGCCAGACCCATTGGTTTTGACAATACTTGTTCTCTAGCTTAGTACCTGTATATAAGTTGTTTACGTCATCATAATAGCAAACTGTAGGAGAGTAGGATCTGCCTCTTATGGTTACCCCACTTTTTGATGATGTATCACTGTTTTTGACTTAGACTGACTGGGTTCCTGCTATTCAGGACCCCAGTCTACCTGCTTTCTCCTGTAAATTGATTGCATGTACTTTAGGTACACTCCAGATTGGATTCTGGGGTACACTTATCAGTTCCTAGTATATGGTACACCATATACCCAGGGCATAGGTACCCCAGAGCATCCCCCTGGGCTGAAGCATGTATTGTGCCACCCCTGAGAGGCCATTCAAAATGACACCACAGGTCTGCTACTGCAGCCTGTGTAAGGAGGTGCATGCACCCCTTACTTAGATATAGGTTCCCTATATCTAGTCTAAATCACTACACATATAAACATATCAGTTACCCCTTTCGCAGGCCTTCAAAATCCTGAAGGCAGGGTGCTGAGTTTTGTGTGAGAGTGTGCCCCTGCATGGGTAGGGGCCCTCTGCAGCCTTCATAACCTATTCTGTGGGGTTGTCTGTGATGCAGCCAATTATATATACTTAGGTGCATTATAACCTCAATGGTAAATGCTAACTTTAAAACGACTTCTTAGAAACATGTCATGTTTGGTGTCAAACACCTTGGAATCATACCTCGAAGGTATGATTCCACCCTCCTAGAGGGTCTTATGTGGATCACCAGTCTACCCGGTACCAGCTTTCTCGACCTAGGCATCAGAAAATGGATGGTGCCCGCCACAGACACGAGTCTGCCCTCCTGCTGCTGAGCCAAGCTCAAGCAGAGTAAGACCTGGCATCTTTGGTGTGGTTTCCCCTGTCTTTTTGCCTCTGCCTCCTGTATTTTTTAATAGGTTGCACGGGGGGCACATTTGGTGTCCCCCTGCATAGTTTAGCTCAAACCAGTTCCAGGAGCCATTTGCTTCTGCTCTGGCACAAAATGGGACAAAGGACATGGGTGTAGCCACCCCTCTGTCCTGCCCTTCCCCTAGGTGGGTCCCCTGAGTCAGTCCAACCCATTCCCTGGGTATAAAGTGGGAAACCTGATTCCAGGACTTTGGATTTTACCTGGGCTAAACTCTGCAACTGAAACCAAGTATTTTGACAGTCTACACTTCGCTGGACGACAGAAGAATCTCCCTTGGAGTAAATAGGTTACTCCCCTGCAGCAGCAGGCACCTAAATGCATCTGCCCGGTTTGCATCTCCCCAGCTCCTGAGGACTCTGAAGATTTCTGCAACACAGGAGGTGGGTTCCTGAACGTTCCTGAGGTTGATCTGCCCTCTCAGCAACCCTGAGACCAGTATCCCTCATGGGGACAGTGCAACCCGAACCCCTGTGCACAGAGTACTTTTGTAGCAGCAAATGCTTTTTGACCTGAGGCTGTGCTTTGGACTACGTGTAGTCCCGACCTTGAGCAGCATTTCCACCAAAATCTCTGGCCTCCACTCCACGGGTGCTCTGTGGGCTGGTGCTTTGTGAATCCGCTCATTGTCCCCTCGCAATCCCTGGTCCATTGGCCTGTGAGTCCTGGTGAGGGTCACTTTGATTTTCCTTGTGCTTCCCTGGTTGCTCCAGATGTGCCCTGACTCCCCATAGCTTGGAGAGTCTTCTGGACCTTGCTGGTCCACACCGTGAGCTGTTTCCTCTGCCCATGTGGGTTGCCTTTGTCAAGGCTCCTTGGTGTTCAATCCAGACACTGACCCCTCGGCACTTGACATACTTTGTGGGACAGCTCACCTCCAGAATTTGGTCATCGTCAACGTCTCCTGGTACCGGTGGCTGCAGAGTCAAGCATCCTATCTTCACACCTTAAGCACCTGACATTGGTGGGCATTCTTCTATCGAGCCCCTGGGCACCCTGAAGTGACCCAGACTCTTCTATGTTCCAAAGGGTTTGCTTGAAGTCCTCTCCGAAGTGTCCTCAAACTATAATTTTCCAACTGTGACTTTCCCATAGAGTTGTATGGAGCATGCGTCTGTGTTCCCACACTACACCCGTCATCCGTGGGCTCTCTGTGTCACTCCTTTGAGTGGTTCCTTGGGATCCCTGCAATTCTACAGGCTCTAGGCCCTGTGTCTAGTGAAGTCGTTGTTGTTATACCATTTTTGTTAGTATATGGTTCCGTCTCCCCCTGGAGCCCACTGTGTATTCTGCTATTTACTGATGTTCTATGATTAAGTATTGTGTGCCTTATGTTCTAATCTCATATAGAGATTATCAGAGAGTGTTTAGTAATAAATACACATTTTTTATATAACACTTGTGTGGTCTACTTTCATTTGATCATTCAGGAGGTCCTGTTCTGGTAAAATAAGCTGCTTTACATTCCTTCAAGACTTAGCCTGAAGGCTGCTCTCCATAGCTACCACTGGGATAGCTTTCTATAAAGGTTATCATTGACCTAATCACCGTAAGGGTCGTTTGGACTGGTGCAAGGTGCCCACTTTAATTAGTGGACAGAATATACCAGGCCAACTTCTCACATTTGTGTGCAGCGGTGGGATTCAAGCTTGCTATTGTTTTACCAGATAAATCTCATTGAGTGTTTAACTAAAGAGCACTAAAAGTATTAGGTACATATAATACGTCAAGATTAGAATAAAGTAAGTTCTACTGAACTTGGAGTTGGGTAAGCCATGGGTCTAGCACACCCTTTCGCCAACTCAAGAGAGTTTAGTCTCCACTAAGTTAGGTAGGTGCCCACACCACATAACACTAGTATGTCTTTTAGAGAAGAGGGCAGTGGCCCTTTGACAACTAGGCATGATAGTCTCTCATTCCAAAAATTGAGAAACATGTGCAAATCTAAGAAGCTGAACACAGGGAGAAGTGCCTGCAATCAACGCCTCATAGAGATATTGCTCCTAGATGGCCTCAGAAAGACCCCAGGGTCTGATCAGGTAGGTAGAGTGGGTAGAACAGGGAATGAGGAAAGGCCAGGCAGTGGAAACTGTGGTGACCTGGACTCAAACCCTGACCAGGAGAATCAAAATGATTCTAACCTGGACAACTTAGATCTTCCTTTGGGTGAGGGAGAAGGCCCCATTGGCCATCTCTTTACCCCATCAGGAAGAGTACTGAGTATACCTAGGAGATCTAGCTCTCCCTCTGTGGAATCTAATCACTCAGGTTCTGTTTTGGTAAAATAAGCTGCTTTACATTCCTTCAAGTCTTAGCCTGAAGGCTGCTCTCCACTGGGATAGCTTTCTATAAATGTTATCTTTGACCTAATCACCATAAGGTTCGCTTGGACTGGTGCAAGGTGCTCACTTTAATTAGTGGACAGCATATACCAGGCCAACTTCTCACATTTGTGTGCAGCGGTGGGATTCAAGCTTGCTATTGTTTTATAATAATAATAATAATAATAATAATAAGAGAGATTTATAGAGCGCCTGGTTACACCCACTGGTGTGTCCCCACGCTATGGTGAGAGGCAGCCCCAAGTGCTAGAGAGCGAAAGCAGAGATTAAGAATGCCCTAAGTCCACACGAAAAAGGTGATAAATCAGATAAATCTCATTGAGCGTTTAAATAAAAAGCACTAAAAGTATTAGGTACATATAATACGTCAAGATTAGAATAAAGTAAGTTCTACTGAACTTGGAGTTGGGTAAGCCAAGGGTCTAGCACACCCTTTCTCCATCTCAAGAGAGTTAAGTCTCCACTAGGTTAGGTAGGTGCCTATATCACATAACACTAGTATGTCTTCTAGAGAAGCGGGCAGTGGCCCTTTGACAACTAGGTATGATAGTCTCTCATTTCAATAATTAAAAAACATGTGCACATCTAGGAAGCTGAAGACAGGGAGAAGTGCCAGCACACAGCACCTCATAGAGATATAGCTTATAGATGACCTCAGAAAGACCCCAGGGTCTGATCAAGTAGGTAGAGTGGGTGGAACAGGGAATGAGGAAAGGCCAGACAGTATAAACTGTGGTGACCTGGACTCAAATCCTGACCAGGAGAATCAAAATGATTCTAACCTGGAAAACTTAGAGATACCTATACCTAGGAGATCTAAATCTCCCTCTGTGGAATCTAACACTAAGGTACTTTTGTAGGGTCTTCCATACCTAATAAGAGGGAATCCTCTTATGACAAGTAGTGCCAATTTCTAGAGATTGAGAGAATCATGCTCAGGCTCAAGAAAGAGCAATTGGCCCTAGACAGGGAATCCCTGGAGCTCCGGAGAGAAACCAGAAGATTGGGACTAGAGTCCCATGGTGGCAGCAACAGTGTCCCTAGAACTAGAGAGTACTCTCATGATTTTAGGAACCTGAACAAGATAGTCCCTCCATATCAGAGTGCGGATGACATCCACAAATGGATAACTGCACTAGAAATGGCCTGTAAAGTACAGAAGGTCCCTCAGGAGCAATGGGCAGCTATCTGAGGGACCTGACAATTACTCAGTCTTGAAGAGTGCTCTCATAGATTGGATTGGCTTAACCACTGAACAGTACAGGATTGAGTTCGGAGACTCCCAGAAAGTACAGACTCAGGACTGGGTTGACTTTGTAGATTATGCTACTAAGGCTTTGGAAGACTGGTTAGTTCGCAGTAAGGTGTTTGATTTTAAAGGATTGTACAACTTAATTATGAGGGAGCAGATCCTTAATAAGTGCCAACATCAGTTGTTGCATCACTACCTGGTTGATTCTGATTTGACCTCTCCCCAAGAATTGGGAAAGAAGGCAGACAAATTGGTCAGAACCAGGGTGAATCAGAAAGCTCAGAAACATGGTGGTGACTCTAAGAAGCAAGATTTTAAAACCTCAGATAAGGGTGGGGAGAAGGGTAAAGACCAGAAGTCATCACAAGAGCCCAAAAAGTCTATATCTGCGGGGGTGTCAGACCTGGTACCTGGCGTGAGTCTCCCTTCCATTTTTCACTGATTGCCTCCTCTGTTTTTGATATGTTTTGCTGGTTTAGATGCTTTGGGCACTGTGCTGCTGCTATTCAGTGCCACAGTGCAAGTACTCCCTATGTTAAATTGATGTACTGGAATCGTGACTCCAGGATTGGCTTATTTGATTTACTTGTCAGACCTCAGTATAGTGCACCATGGGTGCCCAGGGCCTGTAAATCAAATTCCGCTGGTGGGCTAGCAGCACTGGTTTTGCCACCCACAGAAGCAGCCTGTAAAGTATGTCTCAGGACTGCCATTGCAGAGACTGTGTGCAGTCTAGTTACTGCCATGCTGACTTGGTAAGTGCACCAATTTGCCAGTCCCTAAACCTTCCCTTTTCTTCATATCGGACACCCCTAAGGTAGGCCCAAGGGCAGGGTGCATTGTAAGTATAAGGTAGGACATGCCCTGGCATGTCCTAATAGTGAATTACAGCCATTTTCATTTTTCACTATTGCAAGGCAACCAGTACCCATAGGCCAGAATGGGCAGGTTGATTAGAACACATTATAACCCTAACTGACCCAGGGAACACGGTAGAAATTCGAATTTAGTATGCCTGAACTCAGAATGATAAAACACATCTTTTAGTGAAGTTGGTTTTAACATTCTGCGTTTGAAAATACCACTTTTAGAAAGTAGGTATTTTCTTACCTAACCATCCAGCCTGCCTTGCTAGCTTGTGTATTGTGTGTCGAGTTCTGTGAGTGACAGGTGGCTGCACAGAGGTATGTGGCAGAGGATTGTGTGTGGAGAATTCTGTTGTGAGATCTCTGTTGTGCTGCGTGACAGTGCGTAGCTGCGTAACTGCCGTACCGTGACCCGGGAGCCCCCACGTGACCGAAGAACCGCGAGAGCCGCGAGTGCAGCGGAACAGAATCAAGAAGCTTGGTCACGGCCCGTCATAGTGCGGCGTAGCGGCATTGCGGTCGCTCGGCCCCCCTGATCCCCCCCCAGCGGAACAGAATAAAGAAGCTTGGACACGGCCTGTCATAGTGCGGCGTAGCGGCATTGCGGCCGCTCGGCCCCCCGACCCCCCGAACCCCCCCCATTGCAATAGCGCTGGTGTGAGAAGAAGCGGTGCCCAGTGAGTAGACGTCGGAATTCTCCCGTCGCACGCCGCTTCCTAGCCCCACAGCGCGAGCCTGCAATGAGTGGAAAAGTAAGGGAGGGGCCGGTTTAAATCGGAGGACAACGCTGGAAAAAGGCGCAAGAGGCCCCAGGTCCCTGATGAGCGAAGGAGAGGAAAAGGCCTCACAAGGGCAAGCAGTAAACGGGCTCGGGCACGGTACAGGCTATTTACAAAAGCACTACAAAAAAGGGGGTGGTGATGGACAGAGTATCTGAGTTAATCAGAACACTCCTAACCAGTCAACAGATCAGGGCTTGATCCATCACCGTTTTTTAGCTCACTGCACCATCCCAGTTCAGAACCTGGCTATATGCAAATTAGTCTGTCCCTGGCCCAGTGCATCATGGGAACAGGGCAGACCAAACTACCAAGCCAATTCTTCACTGGAAAGGAAACAAGCTTCCGGGGACCGGTTTCTGGCATTACAGCCGTCTTCGGCCCAGCTTGCTTGAATCCTGATGGTGTAATGAGCAAGGGACTCATGTCCGAGCATACCCTTCCACACTCATGGTGGCCAAAATAATTACAAAAAAGGGGGTGGTGATGGACAGAGTATCTGAGATAATCAGAACACTCCTACCCAGTCAACAGATCAGGGCTTGATCCATCACCGTTTTTTAGCTCACTGCACCATCCCAGTTCAGAACCTGGCTATATGCAAATTAGTCTGTCCCTGGCCCAGTGCATCATGGGAACAGGGCAGACCAAACTACCAAGCCAATTCTTCACTGGAAAGGAAACAAGCTTCCGGGGACCGGTTTCTGGCATTACAGCCGTCTTCGGCCCGGCTTGCTTGAATCCTGATGGTGCAATGAGCAAGGGACTCATGTCTGAGCATATCCTTCCACACTCATGGTGGCCAAAATAATTACAAAAAAGGGGGTGGTGATGGACAGAGTATCTGAGTTAATCAGAACACTCCTACCCAGTCAACAGATCAGGGCTTGATCCATCACCGTTTTTTAGCTCACTGCACCATCCCAGTTCAGAACCTGGCTATATGCAAATTAGTCTGTCCCTGGCCCAGTGCATCATGGGAACAGGGCAGACCAAACTACCAAGCCAATTCTTCACTGGAAAGGAAACAAGCTTCCGGGGACCGGTTTCTGGCATTACAGCCGTCTTCGGCCCAGCTTGCTTGAATCCTGATGGTGCAATGAGCAAGGGACTCATGTCTGAGCATACCCTTCCACACTCATGGTGGCCAAAATAATTACAAAAAAGGGGGTGGTGATGGACAGAGTATCTGAGTTAATCAGAACACTCCTACCCAGTCAACAGATCAGGGCTTGATCCATCACCGTTTTTTAGCTCACTGCACCATCAGGATTCAAGCAAGCCGGGCCGAAGACGGCTGAAATGCCAGAAACCGGTCCCCGGAAGCTTGTTTCCTTCCCAGTGTAAGAATTGGCTTTTGTAGTCTGGTCTGCCCTGTTCCCATGATGCACTGGGCCAGGGACGGACTAATTTGCATACAGCCAGGTTCTGAAACTGGGATGGTGCAATGAGCTAAAAAACGGTGTTGGATCTAGCCCTGATCTCTTGACTGGGTGAGAGTATTCTGCTTAATTCAGAGACTCTGTCCATCACCACCCCTTGTTGTAAATATTTTTGTCCACCCTAAGCGTGGAAGGGTATACTCAGATGTGAGTCCCTTGCTCATTGCACCATCAGGATTCAAGCAAGCCGGGCCGAAGACGGCTGAAATGCCAGAAACCGGTCCCCGGAAGCTTGTTTCCTTCCCAGTGTAAGAATTGGCTTTTGTAGTCTGGTCTGCCCTGTTCCCATGATGCACTGGGCCAGGGACAGACTAATTTGCATACAGCCAGGTTCTGAAACTGGGATGGTGCAATGAGCTAAAAAACGGTGTTGGATCTAGCCCTGATCTCTTGACTGGGTGAGAGTATTCTGCTTAATTCAGAGACTCTGTCCATCACCACCCCTTGTTGTAAATATTTTTGTCCACCCTAAGCGTGGAAGGGTATACTCAGATGTGAGTCCCTTGCTCATTGCACCATCAGGATTCAAGCAAGCCGGGCCGAAGACGGCTGAAATGCCAGAAACCGGTCCCCGGAAGCTTGTTTCCTTCCCAGTGTAAGAATTGGCTTTTGTAGTCTGGTCTGCCCTGTTCCCATGATGCACTGGGCCAGGGACAGACTAATTTGCATACAGCCAGGTTCTGAAACTGGGATGGTGCAATGAGCTAAAAAACGGTGTTGGATCTAGCTCTGATCTCTTGACTGGGTGAGAGTATTCTGCTTAATTTAGAGACTCTGTCCATCACCACCCCTTGTTGTAAATATTTTTGTCCACCCTAAGCGTGGAAGGGTATACTCAGATGTGAGTCCCTTGCTCATTGCACCATCAGGATTCAAGCAAGCCGGGCCGAAGACGGCTGAAATGCCAGAAACCAGTCCCCGGAAGCTTGTTTCCTTCCCAGTGTAATAATTGGCTTTTGTAGTCTAGTCTGCCCTGTTCCCATGATGCACTGGGCCAGGGACAGACTAATTTGCATACAGCCAGGTTCTGAAACTGGGATGGAGCAATGAGCTAAAAAACGGTGTTGGATCTAGCCCTGATCTCTTGACTGGGTGAGAGTATTCTGCTTAATTCAGAGACTCTGTCCATCACCACCCCTTGTTGTAAATATTTTTGTCCACCCTAAGCGTGGAAGGGTATACTCAGATGTGAGTCCCTTGCTCATTGCACCATCAGGATTCAAGCAAGCCGGGCCGAAGACTGCTGAAATGCCAGAAACCGGTCCCCGGAAGCTTGTTTCCTTCCCAGTGTAAGAATTGGCTTTTATAGTCTGGTCTGCCCTGTTCCCATGATGCACTGGGCCAGGGACAGACTAATTTGCATACAACCAGGTTCTGAAACTGGGATGGTGCAATGAGCTAAAAAACGGTGTTGGATCTAGCCCTGATCTCTTGACTGGGTGAGAGTTTTCTGCATAATTCAGAGACTCTGTCCATCACCACCCCTTGTTGTAAATATTTTTGTCCACCCTAAGCGTGGAAGGGTATACTCAGATGTGAGTCCCTTGCTCATTGCACCATCAGGATTCAAGCAAGCCGGGCCGAAGACGGCTGAAATGCCAGAAACCGGTCCCCGGAAGCTTGTTTCCTTCCCAGTGTAAGAATTGGCTTTTGTAGTCTGGTCTGCCCTGTTCCCATGATGCACTGGGCCAGGGACAGACTAATTTGCATACAGCCAGGTTCTGAAACTGGGATGGTGCAATGAGCTAAAAAACGGTGTTGGATCTAGCCCTGATCTCTTGACTGGGTGAGAGTATTCTGCTTAATTCAGAGACTCTGTCCATCACCACCCCTTGTTGTAAATATTTTTGTCCACCCTAAGCGTGGAAGGGTATACTCAGATGTGAGTCCCTTGCTCATTGCACCATCAGGATTCAAGCAAGCCGGGCCGAAGACGGCTGAAATGCCAGAAACCGGTCCCCGGAAGCTTGTTTCCTTCCCAGTGTAAGAATTGGCTTTTGTAGTCTGGTCTGCCCTGTTCCCATGATGCACTGGGCCAGGGACAGACTAATTTGCATACAGCCATGTTCTGAAACTGGGATGGTGCAATGAGCTAAAAAACGGTGTTGGATCTAGCCCTGATCTCTTGACTGGGTGAGAGTATTCTGCTTAATTCAGAGACTCTGTCCATCACCACCCCTTGTTGTAAATATTTTTGTCCACCCTAAGCGTGGAAGGGTATACTCAGATGTGAGTCCCTTGCTCATTGCACCATCAGGATTCAAGCAAGCCGGGCCGAAGACGGCTGAAATGCCAGAAACCGGTCCCCGGAAGCTTGTTTCCTTCCCAGTGTAAGAATTGGCTTTTGTAGTCTGGTCTGCCCTGTTCCCATGATGCACTGGGCCAGGGACAGACTAATTTGCATACAGCCAGGTTCTGAAACTGGGATGGTGCAATGAGCTAAAAAACGGTGTTGGATCTAGCCCTGATCTCTTCACTGGGTGAGAGTATTCTGCTTAATTCAGAGACTCTGTCCATCACCACCCCTTGTTGTAAATATTTTTGTCCACCCTAAGCGTGGAAGGGTATACTCAGATGTGAGTCCCTTGCTCATTGCACCATCAGGATTCAAGCAAGCCGGGCCGAAGACGGCTGAAATGCCAGAAACCGGTCCCCGGAAGCTTGTTTCCTTCCCAGTGTAAGAATTGGATTTTGTAGTCTGGTCTGCCCTGTTCCCATGATGCACTGGGCCAGGGACAGACTAATTTGCATACAGCCAGGTTCTGAAACTGGGATGGTGCAATGAGCTAAAAAACGGTGTTGGATCTAGCCCTGATCTCTTGACTGGGTGAGAGTATTCTGATTAATTCAGAGACTCTGTCCATCACCACCCCATGTTGTAAATATTTTTGTCCACCCTAAGCGTGGAAGGGTATACTCAGATGTGAGTCCCTTGCTCATTGCACCATCAGGATTCAAGCAAGCCGGGCCGAAGACGGCTGAAATGCCAGAAACCAGTCCCCGGAAGCTTGTTTCCTTCCCAGTGTAAGAATTGGCTTTTGTAGTCTGGTCTGCCCTGTTCCCATGATGCACTGGGCCAGGGACAGACTAATTTGCATACAGCCAGGTTCTGAAACTGGGATGGTGCAATGAGCTAAAAAACGGTGTTGGATCTAGCCCTGATCTCTTGACTGGGTGAGAGTATTCTGCTTAATTCAGAGACTCTGTCCATCACCACCCCTTGTTGTAAATATTTTTGTCCACCCTAAGCGTGGAAGGGTATACTCAGATGTGAGTCCCTTGCTCATTGCACCATCAGGATTCAAGCAAGCCGGGCCGAAGACGGATGAAATGCCAGAAACCGGTCCCCGGAAGCTTGTTTCCTTCCCAGTGTAAGAATTGGCTTTTGTAGTCTGGTCTGCCCTGTTCCCATGATGCACTGGGCCAGGGACAGACTAATTTGCATACAGCGAGGTTCTGAAACTGGGATGGTGCAATGAGCTAAAAAACGGTGTTGGATCTAGCCCTGATCTCTTGACTGGGTGAGAGTATTCTGCTTAATTCAGAGACTCTGTCCATCACCACCCCTTGTTGTAAATATTTTTGTCCACCCTAAGCGTGGAAGGGTATACTCAGATGTGAGTCCCTTGCTCATTGCACCATCAGGATTCAAGCAAGCCGGGCCGAAGACGGCTGAAATGCCAGAAACCGGTCCCCGGAAGCTTGTTTCCTTCCCAGTGTAAGAATTGGCTTTTGTAGTCTGGTCTGCCCTGTTCCCATGATGCACTGAGCCAGGGACAGACTAATTTGCATACAGCCATGTTCTGAAACTGGGATGGTGCAATGAGCTAAAAAACGGTGTTGGATCTAGCCCTGATCTCTTGACTGGGTGAGAGTATTCTGCTTAATTCAGAGACTCTGTCCATCACCACCCCTTGTTGTAAATATTTTTGTCCACCCTAAGCGTGGAAGGGTATACTCAGATGTGAGTCCCTTGCTCATTGCACCATCAGGATTCAAGCAAGCCGGGCCGAAGACGGCTGAAATGCCAGAAACCGGTCCCCGGAAGCTTGTTTCCTTCCCAGTGTAAGAATTGGCTTTTGTAGTCTGGTCTGCCCTGTTCCCATGATGCACTGGGCCAGGGACAGACTAATTTGCATACAGCCAGGTTCTGAAACTGGGATGGTGCAATGAGCTAAAAAACGGTGTTGGATCTAGCCCTGATCTCTTGACTGGGTGAGAGTATTCTGCTTAATTCAGAGACTCTGTCCATCGCCACCCCTTGTTGTAAATATTTTTGTCCACCCTAAGCGTGGAAGGGTATACTCAGATGTGAGTCCCTTGCTCATTGCACCATCAGGATTCAAGCAAGCCGGGCCGAAGACGGCTGAAATGCCAGAAACCGGTCCCCGGAAGCTTGTTTCCTTCCCAGTGTAAGAATTGGCTTTTGTAGTCTGGTCTGCCCTGTTCCCATGATGCACTGGACCAGGGACAGACTAATTTGCATACAGCCAGGTTCTGAAACTGGGATGGTGCAATGAGCTAAAAAATGGTGTTGGATCTAGCCCTGATCTCTTGACTGGGTGAGAGTATTCTGCTTAATTCAGAGACTCTGTCCATCACCACCCCTTGTTGTAAATATTTTTGTCCACCCTAAGCGTGGAAGGGTATACTCAGATGTGAGTCCCTTGCTCATTGCACCATCAGGATTCAAGCAAGCCGGGCCGAAGACGGCTGAAATGCCAGAAACCGGTCCCCGGAAGCTTGTTTCCTTCCCAGTGTAAGAATTGGCTTTTGTAGTCTGGTCTGCCCTGTTCCCATGATGCACTGGGCCAGGGACAGACTAATTTGCATACAGCCAGGTTCTGAAACTGGGATGGTGCAATGAGCTAAAAAACGGTGTTGGATCTAGCCCTGATCTCTTGACTGGGTGAGAGTATTCTGCTTAATTCAGAGACTCTGTCCATCACCACCCCTTGTTGTAAATATTTTTGTCCACCCTAAGCGTGGAAGGGTATACTCAGATGTGAGTCCCTTGCTCATTGCACCATCAGGATTCAAGCAAGCCGGGCCGAAGACGGCTGAAATGCCAGAAACCGGTCCCCGGAAGCTTGTTTCCTTCCCAGTGTAAGAATTGGCTTTTGTAGTCTGGTCTGCCCTGTTCCCATGATGCACTGGGCCAGGGACAGACTAATTTGCATACAGCCAGGTTCTGAAACTGGGATGGTGCAATGAGCTAAAAAACGGTGTTGGATCTAGCCCTGATCTCTTGACTGGGTGAGAGTATTCTGCTAAATTCAGAGACTCTGTCCATCACCACCCCTTGTTGTAAATATTTTTGTCCACCCTAAGCGTGGAAGGGTATACTTAGATGTGAGTCCCTTGCTCATTGCACCATCAGGATTCAAGCAAGCCGGGCCGAAGACGGCTGAAATGCCAGAAACCGGTCCCCGGAAGCTTGTTTCCTTCCCAGTGTAAGAATTGGCTTTTGTAGTCTGGTCTGCCCTGTTCCCATGATGCACTGGGCCAGGGACAGACTAATTTGCATACAGCCAGGTTCTGAAACTGGGATGGTGCAATGAGCTAAAAAACGGTGTTGGATCTAGCCCTGATCTCTTGACTGGGTGAGAGTATTCTGCTTAATTCAGAGACTCTGTCGATCACCACCCCTTGTTGTAAATATTTACAAAAGCACAACAGAGGTTAGTGGGGTAAAGGGTGTCTCTTTGCTCCCTCCCCCTTTTTATTTATTCTATCTTTTTATTGTTGCAAATAGTTCACCCCAGTCCTGAGTGCAGCGTCAAGGGCTGAGGGGTTCGAATCAGCTGGAACTAAGCGTTGATGTACCTTTGAGCCAAAAGGGCAAATCTGATGGCGCCAAGAAAGAACAAAAGTGTTTTGGGACAGACAAAGTCAAAGTCAAAGTCTTCTAAAAAAACCCCAATGGATCTAAACTCGTCAGGAGGAAGCTCGGTGGACCCCGGGTCAAAACCTAAAGCTAAACGTACCCAAAAGGAAAAAGAGAAAATACCCAAAGAGCAATCGCAAGTGGGACATAAGGGTGGCAAAGCTTCAAACCCTCTGAAAGACTTTGTGGGAAAACATTTCAAAAGGGTCTTCTCCCCAGTTAAGCACCTCGCACCTGATCTGGAATCAGCCGGGGGGGAATCTTGGAAGGGAGGCTCCTCTGTCATTTTTGATGACCAAATGGTGGACCCTGATAATTTAATTAACGAATCACTACAGTTTCTAACAACTCACATTGGTACTACAATGTCACCCCGGCTATCCTTGTCCCCAAAGTTGTCTTTGCTCCACGACTCTAAGGAAGTAAATAGTGAAATCCAAGGACAAGAGGGGGAAGATGACATGAACCTGAACGATTTGGTTCTGAATGGAAACTCGAAAGGACATGACGAGCACGAAGAGCATACTTTAGGGTCCAAGGGCACTAAAGACTGTAATCAATCTTAACAGATGATTCCGGAGTCCTCTACAAATCCGGCCTCTTCAATGCTGGATCTGATATTAATATTGCAAAAAACTCTCCAGGGAATCCTTGAAGTGACAATGTTAAATCATGATACATTAAAAACACAGAACTTGCACCTCTTAAAAATCCAGGGCGAACTACAAGGAATCAAGAGTCAAATGCCCTTAATGCTTAGACCAGTCCCTGACCCTGAACATATAACTCCAATTGGGAGGGAGGTTGGGAAAAAAGAACCCCCAGCTGCAACCCCAATTGTGATGAAGGTTGGGAACATAGAACCCCCAGATGTAAATCATGAAGTGTACATCTCAAAATGGCCTATGCTGATAAAAAGAAGGGGTGTACATAAGAGTCACATCTCAATAAGACAGGGGAGACCTATCAGTAGAGACATGCAAAGAAAGATTAAAGGCAGAGTAGTGAGAAAAAGGACCGTGAGGGAGGAATTATTAGATTTAACGGAACAAGTGTTAAAACGTAATCCCCCAAAAAATAAGAGAGAGAGAGCGAGCAATGCAAGAATGGGAAGCACAGAGAAGCCAGCAATGAATCGAGTAATACATGATAATGGTAGTAGGAAACAAAATAACAAGGGGATGCAACTTAACGAGAAAGCCTATGAGGTTAAAACTAAAATACAACAATCACCTAGAGGGTCAAAGGTAAATGGAATGGAGACTAAAGGAAATCAATGGCTGTATTTTGAGCAAGTAAAAATGGGAAGGGGAGGGAAAAAAACGAAGAAGAGTTTGTACTTAAATAGAGCACTTCTTCTTAATTCTTTCGCCCATTGCCCTAACCTGAAAGGAATCGGCACAAAAGGTCTTAAACAGGTGGGCTTTCAAACAACCTTTGATGGAAAAGAGCTTACTAAGGTACAAGTTTACTCTGAGTTGGTAAAAATAGCCATTGAACGAGCGGGTAGTGAGATATTAAAAGCAGGGATCCAGCTAGTACCTATTGAAGAAGTAGGGGCTGAAGAAAGTGTCCAGCAAGGAAAATATTTCTTAAAGTACCATGCAGGTCTTGGTAAAAGACAAGTAAGATTTGTAGAAAGAGGTTCAGGGCAAGGCTCGGGAAACCTTAATATTATAATAAATAACTCTGCTCCGGAGGACTCTTGGAAGAACTGGAGCCTTAATACTAGCTTCCCAGGACCTTCCCAGCGGTACCTAGAGGAATCTAATAGGTTTGGGCCACTTAGTGATGTAGAATAGGTAAAGGGGCAGCCACATGGCTTAAAAATGGTCTCCTGGAATATAAACGGACTAGGAAATCAAATAAAATTTGAACGGCTAAAAGATCTGGCAAAAAATAATGCGATTATCTGTATCCAGGAGACCTGGCTATGTGGCAAGCCCCCTGTAGTGGAGGGGTTCTGTCAAGTCTATCGACCGGCAGTAAAATCTAGATCAGACGCCCGGCAGGGGGTTTATTGTCTTTACTATCTACAGATTTGGTGAAAAATTTCTCCCGGCTCACTGTAACTTGTAAATGGCTGCTCTGCTGTAGAATAACTTTAATTGCAGTCGGTAATAAGAAAGAAAACATGCTGATTCTAAATGTATATATGCAATGGGGGGCCAAGGAGGAATATGGAGTTGAAATGAGTCTTTTTAAAAATGATTTAGATTTACTGTGTGAAAAGTACGATTCAGATTTGATTTTGTTGGTAGGAGATATTAATCATAAACTTAACCCTAAGCGGCAGGATCTCATGTATCAGGATATTTTAGAATCTTATGACATAATACAAGCAAAGTTTCCCAAATGTCTGTGTTCGACGAATGATGTAAGCTTGGGGAACTACTTAGCGAATAAAAGTTTTTTTTGTCTGAACGGTAGGTTTCCACAAGATCGCCCGGCAAAGAAAACTTTTAAACAAGGTACACAAAATTGTCCCATAGATTATGTTTTTATTCAAGCATGGAACTTTAACATAATAATGGGCTTTACGGTTAACCACATAGAAAATAGTGGCCATAATATCCTAGAATTGGAACTGGTACATTCCCATCAGATAGTTGCTGAAAAAGTCATTATTTCACAGATGGACTATCCCAGGCGCATCACAACACGGTTAACCGAAGAATATATAGAGAAATTAACCAGGCTCCAACATAACATTGTCTTAGGATGTGCAGCTGGTCTGGATCTGGCCTGGTACATTGAAAAGATAAACCAAGTGGTACAAAGTATCAAGGTCGAATTTAGAACAGACGTAAAGATTACCGAGAGTATACAAACCACACAGGTTAGGAAGGGAAGTTGGTGCAATGTAGCCTGTTTAAATAAGAAAAGAGAACTAAGGCGAGAACAGCGCAGTTTGCGTAAAAAAAATTATAAATCTAGAGCTGAATATCTTGTAAAATTAAAGAAAGAATATACTATGCTTCTTTATAGTACAAGAAGAGCCCATAAGAACAACTGCTGGGGGAAACTGCGGGAGGCAATAGAATCCAAGAATATACGATTATTCTGGAATCTCGTCCGTTCAGTAACTGAAGCCTCAGCTGCTTCAATGATCTGCGTGGTAGCTGAGGGTGCCTGGGAGGATTATTTGAAAGAACTATACCCTCCGGGGAGAGAAACCGAAGAGGAAGTACAAGGGGACTGGAGAGGTCTAGTAGATGACCTAAAACCAGACTTCTCAGAAGAAAATGTACTTAACACGATAAAAACCCTAAATTTAATAAGAGCCTCAGGCCCAGATAACCTGCCTGCCCTGATAATTAAGTCACGGACATCTTGGTGGGCTAAATTCTTCTCCCAAATGTTCTTAGTAATCCTAGAATCAGGGATAGTTCCAAGCAATTGGAAGGGTGCGATAATTCGACTAATCCACAAAAAAGGGGACATCAACGCAGCAAGGAATTATAGACTTATCAACTTACTTGATATTGGAGAAAAAATATTTGCTAAAATAATATTAGGTAGGTTAAAGACTTGGGCAGAAGAGAGAGCAATTATTCCAGTGGAACAAGGCGGATTCAAAGAAGGCCATTCTACAATAGACCACTGCTTTGCCCTATGGGCTTTGGCCCGGAAATCAATAGAACAAAATGGGAAGTTGCACTGCTGCTTCGTTGATTTTCGGGCCGCGTTTGACTCTGTGGACCGTAATAAACTCTGGGAGGATCTGTCAGGATATGGAATTCAGGATGGCTTATTGATGATCTTGAGAGATCTTCACAGAGGGAATTGGGCCCAGGTTATTAGAGATTCGCATGGGTCACTAACTCACAAGATATTGGTAGGGAATGGCCTTAGACAGGGGTGCGTCTTGGCACCCCTCTTATTTTCAATCTTTCTGGCAGATCTCCCTGCGACACTTGAAGTAGAAAGAAGCGCAAGCCCTAGAATGAGCGGGCATAAAGTGCCTTGTCTTCTATTTGCTGATGACCTAGTCATCCTGGACCAAACAGAAATAGGACATCAAAGGAAACTACATGTTTTTAAAAGCTATTTTGATAGGTAAATTCTGACTGTAAATATGGAAAAAACTAAGGTTTTATGTTTTGGAAAGAGTAAGAAGAACTTTAACTGGTTTTTGGGTAATGACAAACAAGAGGCAGTCAGGGAATATAGATATCTAGGCCTCTGGTTTGATAGTGCGCTAAAATGGTGCACTCATTTAGAGGCTCAAAGAGCCAAAGCTTTTTCATCCACATGTGGGTTGAAAAGGTTTAACAAAGAATATGGTGACATGACTCATAAACCAATGTTAAAGGCATTTGGAGCAATGATCCCTCCCCCAAGTATTGTATGGGGCTGAGGTGTTATACTTGAGCGGTAAACATGAGTGGGACCAGGAAGAGGGAAAAATCTTAAAAATGCTATTGTCCTTACCGAACTGTACTATGGTTCAAGCAATAAGAATGGAGCTAGGGCTAACCTCATGTACTGTACAATCCCAAATGGCCCTGGTAAGATTCTAGAAGCGCCAAGACCCAGGAGTGACACTAAAGGTCTCACAATGGTGTAGAGATGAGATCCAAATAAGTAATCTTGTCTGGGCAAAGGATGTGAGTAAAACTCTCCAGAAAGTAACAGGGCGTCTTAATGGGAAATTCTCCCAGGACGCCTTGATAGCCGATTTTACTAAGAAAACTCTTAGGGAACAAGGCCAGTCACTCTCGAAGGCGCAGGACCCAGTTTATATGTCAGAGAAAAAATCAGTCCAGTGGTTAAAAAAGTCATGGGTTAACGATGGCTGGTTCCCGTATTTGGACATACTGCCCAACCAAGTTCTGAGACATGAAATTCTTAGAACCCGGGTTGGGGTTAACCCTTGGAAGATAGATGGAAAATTAAAGTCTGCTCTGATTGTTCCAGAAGGTAACTGTAACTGTGGGCGTGGCCTAAGACATGATATGCTGCATATTTTACTTGATTGCTTATTTGTACACGATATGAGGAAATTGTTTTTACGTCCTATATTCCTATCACATAAGATAACCTCACATGCCCAGGCGATCTGCCTACTTACCGATATGCCCACGTTAGAAATTGCAATTGGATTGGGTACATTTTTGAAGGGTTTAAAAGAATTTGGAAGGGAGATTTTGAAGGAGGGGCACTGATTTTTTAAGTCATTTTAAAGTTTTATAAAATGCAAATTTTCAATTTTATTCTTTTAGCGATTATGAGATTTCTGTAAAAATAGGGAGCATTGTATGTTGCATTTCTGAGGGCACCACCCTCTTTTAACTTTCCAATAACAAGCATTGAATTTTATCTATTTAAGATATTGTAGAATTTTGTCTGTTCATACTCTTTTTGATCCTGATTGTGTATGTTCTGTACTGTGTAAAAGACCAAGGTCTAAATAAACACGTTTTTCTCTCTCTCTCTCAGAGTGACAGGGCCTGGGGGATTCCAGGAGACAGGGTGAGTCAGCACAGGGCTGAATAGGCCTATCTGCACGTAGAGAGGTGGGAGGAGTAGCACCTGAGTCTGAATAGGGCTGCGCCTGCCTTCCACAATGCTGGCTCCACCTCCTGTGGTACGTCTGATGTCCCTGGCCCACCCTGCCAAAACAAAGAAGAAGTCCTGTAAACAAAGTGCTCCAGTATTGCACAGAACTGGTTTGGACTAGGTACAGGCCCCTCTGCCTTTAGAGGACAAAATATTTAGTAGTATAAATATGGGGACCCAGACCCCAAGACTTTAGATCACTTCTGGAACAACAAGAAAACCTCTGCCAAGGAGAAGAACCAAGGAAGCTGTAGGAGTTGGACTGCCCCCCTGCCAGTGTCCTGTGTTGCTGGGTTTGCCTAAAGTGGTGTCTTCAGTGCCAAGGAGAGGAGAAGGAACTTTCAAATAACTTTCATCATCTTGCAGAATATTGCTCCGAGGGCTTGAACTTTTGCTTGCCTCCTGCTGAAGTCTCAGGGACAAAAGACTTCATCACCAGCTAGCCTCTGAATTTCCTTGCTGGGAATTCTGTCTGCAGAAGCCTGTGTGTTGCTGGGAGCTGGAAGCATGACTCAACGAGAGGAAGCGGGTCGCAGCCGCAGATGTTGCCGTCGCATCACCAGAGAAGCGTGCCTTCGTCAAAGCTGTTACCCGAGGCATCACCGGAGAAGAGTGTCGCCGGCGCAGTGGTCGCCGTTGCACCACCGGAGAAGCGTGATGCAGGACCTGTTGCGGCTCCAACGTTACTGTGTTTGCCACACGGACGCCAGGCGTGCACACATCATCTTCACGTCGTCGCATCAAGGGGGCCATCTTATCGCATCACACCGGATTGACGCATCGCATCGAGGCGCTATCTTGTCGCATCATAACCAGAATGCAGTACAAGAATCAACGCATCAACTCCTGTCCGGTAAGGACCAAGACGGAACCCCTACTCTGTGCAAACATTGAGGCCCGACGCATCTCCCTCCCTGCGAACCTTTTGTTTGGTACTTTTATGAGAAACGTGTCGCATTTATCATCAACTTGAACTAAGTTACTTCTACCATCTTTAAGTCTATTGTGAGTAAAGTATTGTGGATTTTTGTCATTTGTGGTCTTGTGTAAAGTCTATATAAAGAATACTTATTTTTATAAAACCTGTGTGGTGTCCATCTGTAGTGTTTTCACTGTATTACTGTATGTGTTAAAAAATGCTTAACACACTGCCTCTTAGATAAGCCTGTCTGCTCGTGCCAAGCTACCAAGGGGTGAGCAGGGGTTATCCAGTAGTGTAATCTCCTTTCCCTGACTTAGAAGCAAGGGTCCCCATTTGGTCAAAGGTACCTACCTCTGCCAACTAGAGGCCCCCAGTTCTAACATTGATGGTCAGCGGTGAGGATTCTGGACTTGCATTTGTGACTCATTGGTGTACACTACTAGTGAGTGCAGACCAAACGCGACCACATACTTTTTTTTGTAGAATTAAATTTTCCTTGGACTGTATTTTCCCTGAGAACTGCCAATTCTTACTGCCATGAGCAGACCAGCATCTGTTGCATCTATGGATCTAGATTTTGAGGAAGAGAGGTTGGAAACCTACAATTGGGAACAGCTCATGCATCTCTGCAGAAAATTGAAAGTTGCTACCACAGGCATTTACAAAAAGGATGAGTACCAAAAGGGTAGAAGCAAGAAATGCCCCTGAGCTGGTGGTGGAGCCAGCTGGGGATGCAGATGGGCAGCTGGATAGGCCAGTGTTTCCAACTAGGGAAGGGGTACCGTCCCTGCCTGGCAGTAGCGTCTCTTACAAGGACCTGTCCCCCAGAGAGCTGGAAGACAGGGAAAGAAATATAATGCACAAGCTGGAGGTGGCTAAGCTTAAGCTAGAGAGTCAGTGGAAAATAGAGAATAACAGGTTGTCCTTGGAGAGAGAGAGAATGAGAATGGCGCATGAGAGGATGTTGAGGGAGCTAGAGATCAAGGCAAAGGGCTTAGAGAACAATCCCTCTGGTGGCAGCGCACCATCTGTGCCTTCAGAAGGCAGGGTATATATCCCCAAGAATGTCATCAAAGATTTCCATAGGCATATTGGGCAGTGGCTTGCAGCCTATGAGATAGCAATGTTGGCCCACTGGGTCCCTGAGAAGGATTGGGGAGCTGGGTTGTGGGGCTGCTTTGTGAGTGAAGGGAGGGATACTTTGCAAGACCTATCCAGTGAGAATAGGATGTCTTATGCCCACATGAAGGAAGCACTGATGACACGGTATGGTTTGACCACAGAACTCTATAGACAGAGATTCAGGAATTGTAAGAAGCTGGAGGCAACAACTTGGGTAGAATATGTATCTTTCTTTGGCAGAGCTATGGATGGTTGGGGGAAGGGTAGCAATGTGGATACTTTTGAGTCTCTCTATGATTTGTTTGCATGGGAGCACTTGTCTGCTAATTGTTTTCCATAGCTACGCCAGCACCTTACTGATAGCAAGTTTTTTTTTTAACAGATATCTCAACAACTGAGAAAATTCTTTATTGTGTAATTAATAAAAACCATTACAATATAAAATGCAACAATGATTTAGGATAGATCAAAGAGAGCACATTCTTATCAAATAATAAAACAGACATTGGTTTAAAAGGTAAACATAACTGTGGTACTGATATAAAAAATTAAAAGTGCAAGTTCAGATTCTGTAAAACAGGTTAAAAAAGTTCAGGGAGGTCACATTTGTAGTTGGTCTTGACACAATTCCTGTTTTTTTCATAATTGATAACATATTTGATTATTGATAGCAAGTTAACTAACCCTAGGAAGCTTGCTGAGGAGGCGGACCACTGGGTCAGTACCAGGGTCCACAAGGGTAATGTGGGAGACTCCGCTAAAGGTGGGCAGGGTCCCCAGCAGAAGAGTGGGGGGGACACGTGTAAACAGAGGGAGTTCCAGAAAGGGCCCCAAAGTAATTCCCAAGGGAACCAAGGGAAGGATTCCCAGCCTCCCCCTGAGAAGAAGCAAGAGGCCCGACAGGTAAACCTACAAGTGCTTTACGTGTGGTCAAGTGGGCCATCGTTGGTATGGTGCACAGTGTCCCATGAAGGATTCCAGAGCACCACCACGTGCACCACCCCATCAGATGGCGAGTTTAGTCCTGGGAGGGGAGGAGATGGGTGCCCAAGGTGGGTGGGGTCCCGCAGAAATGTCCCTTGTCTCTTTAGGAGACTTTGAGATGGTCCCTAAGACCCAGCTACCTGATAACACTAAGAAATACAGGTAGTGGGTGACCATCAATGGCCATAGGGTGGAGGCTCTGAGGGACCCCGGGGCTAGTGTGACAGCTGTCAATTGCCGGTGGGTGTCCAAGGAGCAGGTTATCCCTCATGCACATCAAATCAAATCAAAACAGCTTTATTCGGTGACAAGGCAAACACCATAAAAGCATACTAACACACATGTTTCTAAAAGAAAATACATTCTGACTATATTTCAGGAGGGAAGATTATTTTTGATAAAATATGTGCAAATTTAGACTTCATGGGGAATATAACACAATAAAATAACAAATCCATTTTTCAAAAATCCATAAAATACAATCTACCACTAGTACATACAATAAAGTGCAAGTGTGATCAGTGCAAAAGAATGCGATTAAGGAATGGCATTACTCATCATCTTTTTCATACAGAAGAGCGTCCAAAATTGCATAATCTTTTCTTTTTCTAATTGATTGTTGTATGAAGCAGATTACAGAGTTTATAATTTTCATAGTCTCCAGGCTGCATATAAATTTAAACGCATCCTTATAGTTAAAAAGCATATATTTTTTAAATAGTGGTTTCAATACAGTTTTTCGAATATCCATATAAAAAGGGCAAAGGAGAATAAAGTGCAGAGTGGACTGTGAGGTTTTACCATCACATGGGCAAGGGGGCAGAGTTCTGTGCTGTTTCTCAGTTCTCGGGAAGGCAATTAAATAATGTAAAGTGCTCATCCTTAGCCTGGTCAGATAAAATCTATGCTGGACGATATAAGATATAACTGAGTACCCCTCATATATGGATGTTCACAGTAAGCTGCCACTGTCTGTTTTTGCCTAATCGTCCTATCCCTATCATGTTCTCTGACAGTAATATATCTCAATTTCAGGTCACTTTTACTATATTCTCGTATGCTAATGGGGTCGTCTGTGCTTATTTCACAATTTGTCAAAAGTTTAGAAATGTGACACAGCCATGGTATTTTCATACTATGATCTAACGCTAGACAATCTGTAATTAGATCCTTAGAGAATTTTGTTTCTTCCTTTGTCCATAAGCCATACCAGAGTGTAAAGGCAGCTATATTGAGGGTATCACTTAAATATGGGACAAACAATTCTTTGTGTACAATCATGCACTAGGGACTGCCAATAGTCTTTTAGGACCTTATTTTCATTAATTTGAAGGATTGTCATGTTTGCTCTCCCTCATATGGCGGCTCCATAATTAACTGATGGAACTCACTAGCTCCTGTACAGGTTTAAAATTTCTCATAGGGGTTTATTCCCATGTTTTGCCGCAAACCTAAAGATTCCCTCAGTCGTTTTTAAAAATGTAATTTTACATAATACAATATGCGAATTCCATGTGCCGTTATTACAAAATAGCAACCCCAAATATGAAAAAGTCAGGGCTCTACCTATAAAAACACCACACACATGATGCCGTCTACACTTTTGTCTCTGGCCTCCACATGACATTACAATTTTTTTTATTAAGTTCAGCTGTAAGTCTATGTTAATCATGTATTGGGAAAAATGTAAGCCGTTTGCAGTTCTGGACATTAGGACAGCATCATCTGCATATAATAACACGGGGTGGGGCGTATTCCAACTTTTGGGGCATCTACAGCCAATTCTTGTAAAAACGGATCCACATTATTTATGTACAAGGAAAATAAAAGGGGGGCCAATACGCATCCCTGTCTGATACCACACGTTACTACAAAATCAGGCGTGCATTCCCCAGATTTTCCGTACCGAACCCTTAAGGTTAAATAGGTGTAAATTTGCGATAAAAAAAGTAATACTTCTATGGGAGCACCAAGCCCTCTTAAAGTTTGCCATAGTTTTTGATGTTTGACTAAATCAAAGGCACTAGTCAAATCTACGAAACATAAGTGAAGGGTACCTTCCTTAGCTAACGTGTACTTCACAATTAACAGGTCTAAATTTAAACATTGCTCCTCCGTCCCAATACCCCTTCTGAAACCATACTGTGCCTCTGTTAAGATGTCATTTTCACTGGCCCAGTCTTCAAGACTTTCCAGCATAATTCGGCCCATGATCTTAGAAGAGGAATCAAGAAGGGATATTGGGCAGTAGCAATTTGCCTTTTCCCTGTCCCCTTTTATAAATATGGGTACAATGATACTTTCAACCAATGTGATTGGCAAAGCTCCTCCCAAAGCAGCATTAAAAACTGTCACTAATATTGGTGTTCAGAAATCCAGGTCGTACTTAAAAACATCTATCGGCACACCATCTGGGCCTGGTGCTTTCCCACTTGCACTTTTCTGAAGTTCAAGTTTCACTTCCTCTGGTGTGACTGGCGATGTTTTAACTGAATTTACCCTAATGAATCTTTGGTTTTTCCAGTCTATAATGTTTATATCTTCTGGGTTAAAAATACTCCTAAAATGTGACACCCAATCTTCTGGTGGTACTACGGTATCAATCCTTACTGCATTATTATCTTTAAAGTATGGATGGTTAACTATCTTCCAGAAGAGAGCTGGGTTTTTCAGCTCTGCTGCCCGGTTTAGGCTTTCCCAAGCCTCATCATGGATCTCCTTTTTTCTTATTTCCAGTGTCTTTTTATAATCTCTCCTGGCGGCACTTATTTTTTGGGGATCGCTAGGTTTTTGTTTAAGCGCGAATTTCAGTTCCACGTTTAACATTGTGCATTCATGGTTAAACCATCTTTGTGGTAGACTACGTGTTTTTTTCCTTCTTTTAGACTTTAAATCACCTGCGATTACTTTAGTGATGTTAAAGAAGGCATTAATAACCGCTGTATGTGTAGATGTACTATCCAAACAAATTTCTAGATCTTTTGGTATTTTCCTTTAGGGGTTTCCATAAATAGGGAAGGATTAACACCTGTCCATTTTATAGAAACACCATTATTACCTTGCGTGTCAATATCAGCGTCTGCGTCCTTGCCCCTTTGTTTTGTTAACAAGTTTACCTCCAAAATCAAACTTAGGGAATGTCGGTCACTAAACATACTGATGTTTATCAGGACTTTCTTGGCCAAATCATTGCCATTAGATGATATTATGACATGATCTATATTTGAGGATGACCTTGTTCCCATAAAGGTATTCGGATTTTCTTCCCCATCTGAGGTAATTGGTTCTAAAATTATTAAATCATATTTGTGTATTACATTATTAATGGCTTCCCCATATCTATCATGTTTAAAATGTGCGATCTTTTCGCCAGAATGGTCACAATACTTGCATGGCTCGCCAGCTTCGATATTACATGTAACACAAATAAAATCCCCAGCCCAAATTAAAACATAAAACCCTACAATTCCCTTCATAAAACAATCTAAATCCCTTTCTAGTGAATCAATTACAGTGCACCTTGAATTGTCAAAGACGTTATTATAAAAGTTTATGATAACAAAGATGTCATTTTCATTAGAAATACATTTTAAACAGATAGCATTGTGATTCAGTAAAAGTTTTCCCTACGATCAGGGGGGAGGCAACTGGAATTAAAGTTGCCAAACCTCCCTTCGCCCTTCCCTTTCTGGATGGTATTGCACTTGTGCAAATGCTTTGGTACCCATTTAGGCAGACAGTTTCAGGGCACCAAGTTTCTTGTAATTAAACGACCCCCAGTCCCTCCAGTGTATTTTGTCAGTTGGCATCATTGATCTTGTTTTTGATGCCAACTATATTCCATGTCGTAATTATTAGGGTGTTACTCAATCGTGGTTCAGCATCTGCTATCATGCGGTTAACAGGTCTGACACTATAATCATGCTCAGTTGCGTCCTCTATCTCTCTTTCACAAGTATCTATTAAAATGACCACATTTGTTTTGGGTTTGCCATTTCTTATATTAGTGCTCGGACCCCACCGACCTCAAGAATTACCGCCCCATCTCGCTTCTACCGTTTCCAGCCAAAGTCATCGAGAAGACCGTCAACAAGCAGATGGCCGCCTTCCTCGAGACGAACGGATCCCTCGACCCCTCACAGTCCGGCTTCCGAGCCAAACACAGCACCGAGACCGCCCTCATCGCCGCCACCGATGACATCCGAGCCCTGATGGACAAGGGAGAAACAGCGGCCCTCATCCTCCTAGACCTCTCCGCGGCATTCGACACGGTCTGCCACCGCACCCTAACACGGCGCCTCAGCAACATCGGTATCCAGGACAAGGCGCTGGAATGGATCATCTCCTTCCTCGACGGAAGAACACAGCGAGTCCGCCTACCACCGTACAAGTCAGAGGCCTCCGAAGTCATCTGCGGCGTCCCCCAAGGATCATCACTGAGCCCCACCCTCTTCAACGTCTACATGAGCCCCCTCGCGGCCATCGTACGCAAACACCACCTCAGCATCATCTCCTACGCCGACGACACCCAGCTGATCCTCTCCCTGACCAACAACCCCGCCGCCGCCAGAGCCAACCTGCACGAAGGGATGAAAGAGGTAGCCGAGTGGATGACGACCAGCCGCCTGAAACTGAACTCGGACAAGACGGAGGTCCTCATCCTGGGCTCTTCACCCTCCGCCTGGGACGACTCCTGGTGGCCTCCCGCCCTGGGCACCGCACCCAAACCGACAGACCATGCACGAAACCTGGGCTTCATCCTGGACTCCTCCCTCTCCATGACCAGGCAAGTCAACAGCGTCTCCTCGGCGTGCTTCAACATCCTACGCATGCTACGAAAGATCTTTTGGTGGATCCCCTCAGAGACCAGGAAGACCGTCACCCAGGCCCTCGTCACCAGCCGACTGGACTACGGCAACGCCCTCTACGCCGGGACCACCGCCAAGCTCCAGAAGAGACTCCAGCGGATCCAAAACGCCTCAGCCAGACTCATCCTCGACATCCCACGATCCAGCCACATCTCCGGTCATCTGAGAGACCTTCACTGGCTCCCCATCAACAAGAGAATCACCTTCCGCCTCCTCACCCACGCACACAAAGCCCTACACGACCAAGGCCCGAGCTACCTCAACAGCCGAGTCAACTTCTACGCTCCCAAACGCCACCTCCGATCAGCCAACCACGCCCTCGCCGCCGTCCCCCGCATCCGAAGAGCGACTACAGGAGGAAGGTCCTTCTCCTACCTGGCCGCCAAGACCTGGAACTCCCTCCCGTCCGACCTGCGCCTGACCCAAGACCACCTCTCCTTCAGGAAGAAGCTGAAGACCTGGCTGTTCGAGCAGTAGCGGCACCCCCCCCTCCCCAGCGCCTTGAGACCCTACGGGTATGTAGCGCGCTTTATAAGTGTCACTGATTGATTGATAGTACAAAAATAATCAATTCACTCCACAATATGGGGGTTACCCAAGTTCATCCCAATCACTTCGGCCTCCCCTGATGGTAACGGATAGGAAAAAGGAGTTGGACAGTCCTGATTTTGCTGTATATTTGGCTGATATTTATCATGCTGTGTTAGGTCATTTGCCAATTTACTCCTAAAATTTGCTTTATATCTCACAATTTGAGACCCTTGTGATTTATCAGATGGCTGTGAACAATCCCTTACACTAAAGGCTGAAGGGTATATGGTCCCTCTACTCTCATTTGGTTTTAACTATACTACCTGTACACTGTCTCTGATTACATTTGACAATTCTACCTGTACACTGTCTCCGATAGAAGGGACTATTGAGGGATGACTATTACTTTTATCAAAGTAATCCAATTGTGCTAGGAGTAGTCAATCACATGCTTCTAGATCGGTTAGGGGGGCAAATCTATTTTCACAGCTTAGACTGTAAACCATGGGTGGACCTCTAGTGGCCGCCCAGGTTTGTCTCCCCGGCATCAAGCATGGTCAAATGGTCCCTGATAGTTTAGTGGGGCGTGGCCTATAGAAAAAGCCCAGTGGTAGTACTATGATCTTGTTGGGGTTGATATCATGGTCAGTAACCAGAATATTCAATAAAAAATTTACAATTGAACATTGTTAAAATTTAGCACCACACAGTCTCCCCCCTTTTCCTACCTTGTGGGCCCTACCCAAGTAACTCTCCTAGCCATAATCAAGTGGCCCTGTATAGCCCCGTCGCACACTCCCGCCCCCCTCAGCTTTTGGTCCACCAAGTGCATACCTTTAGTCATTAATTGGGATGTGGTTTCTGCCTGGCCCTCCCTCAGTAATGGCACATTTCCCAGTACCACCACCAAGGGTGTGGCTGCCAATGGAAGATGCAGAGTCGGGGTCTGAATGCCAGTCCTTTTTATGCCTTGGTCAGAACTTTCGATCGTCATGTTAACACCTGCGCTTCCTTGATTTAGCGATATTGTGCCCTGCCCCATAAGAGCATTAACATCATTAGTCATTGATGGATTATTTACATCATCCATATGGTTTAGGTTGTTACCACCAATTGGGCTCGTTATGCATTGGGCAAATTCTCCAGTTGTATCCACTAAAGCAGTGATTCCAAACTTTAGACTCCTGAGGACCCCCCTGGAGTCACCACTGGAAGCCGGGGACCCCCAAGCAATTTGTACGAGTTAAATTTCAAATATTAAAACAGTAATTAAAAAAAAACACGTGTGCACTCAAATCAATTTCTCAAAATACTAAGGATTTTGGGGCCAGATGTACGGCCATTTTATTTAGCGCCTCACAATTGGCGATCCATTGCGAGTGACAAATTGTGAGTCGCTAAATGAAATGTACAACAGTGTGTTTAACATTGTTTGGGAATGCCAGCCCTCCCAGGGATGGTGGCTTGCTGGGCTCAGCAGACCACTATGTCTGGGACTGCTTTTAAATAAAGCAGTTTAAAAAAAAATGCAGCCAGTTTTCCATGCATTTAAAAAAAAATTAAAACTGAAACGTTTTCGTTTCATTTTTTAAGGGCAGGCAGTGGACCCTGGGACCATTGCCTGCCCTTAAAAAATAATTTTGCATGCATTTGCAAAGGGGAAGGGAACGCCTGGGCTCCCCTTCCCATTTGCGAATGCATTACTATCTACTTGAAGTAGGTGATAATTGCGAATGTTTTGCGACCGCAATTGCAGTCGCAAAACATTTGTACATGGTTTTGAGTCTCGCTATTTGGAAGGGAATGCCCCTTCCAAATAGCAAGTTGCAAAACCTATTTAGCAAGTCGCAAAAAAATTGAGACTCGCGAAATAGGCTTTGTACATGGCCCAATAGGTTTTTGCATGCGCAAACGGGTTCACGAACCCGTTTGCACATATAAAAACGGGTCGCACATCTGGCCCTCAGTATTTTATATTACATGTATTTCTTTTGTTTTATAGCATCTCTCATACCATTGTAGGATGTCAGAGCACTTTAAATCACACACATATAGAGACAATGAATCATACATGTAAATCAGTGTATAAAAAACATTACATAAGGTAAAGGGGGCTACAAGGTGTAGTATTCACATGTCATTCGTACTGGGAGGCATTTTTAAAGAGAGCTTGGTCTGGAAAAGCACAAACTCCGGATTCAGAACAGACACAGTAGCTAGCACTGACTTTAACATTAAAAATGTATTTCGACCCAAATAAATCTTTTTAGCAGCATCAGGATAATGAATAACTGGGAAAAAACGTAAGTTAATAACTGGTTACAATGCACTTTGCAAGCAGCTCTTTGATGACAGCTTATAGGTCCCTCTGCTAGATTACGATTGTCACTTATGAAGTGCACGGTAACAAAAGAATCTCTGTGGCAAAAGCAGTAACCACGGACCTATGCACATAAAATCTGCTTTTTAAAATGCATGGTACACGTTCTTTGCAGTAGGTACATTAACCATTTGTGCTACATTAGTTAAGTCAAAGCTGCCACTGAACAAAACTCTCCTCTCTCTCCAGCAGGTACATTAAACACTGGCATTAAATTGACACTTTTATTGTTGCTCGAACTCTGCTAATTATACGAGAAACTTTGCTGTGCTTTTAAAACGGCTGCCTACAGACCCCTGGGAATGTGTCACGCACCCCTGTGGCTCCGCGGACCCCAGTTTGGGAAACTCTGCACTAAAGTGTTAGATATGTCCGTGTTCTTGGCTAAGTTGATATCGAATGAGAGTGCCGAGCTTGGGGGTACAGGCTTCTTCTTTTTAGGTGATGTTGAATTTACGGGAAACATCTGTTTACCCATCTCTTGGCCGGTACTTTCAGGAATCTGTACGTTTTCGGTTAACAAGGGTAAAGACCTGTTTTCAATTATTAAAGATTCTGTGGTACGAAAATTTGATTTGGATTGTGAATGAAGGCCATTTAACTTGTCTTCAATATGGGCCAGTCTCAAGATGATTGGATTCAGCATGGTAAACATCAGAGTTTCCAGTCTCTGCCATGAGGCTTCGTCTTGGAATAGGCAAGCTGTTTGTGGGGTATCGATATTTGATATATTTAATATATCCGCTGGATTTAATGCCCTTTTGTTGTAACACCTCCCCCTTTTTTTGACAGCTTAGCAAGTTTTGCAGGTTTGAGTCTCTGCGGGCCCTCCCCCCTCTTCCTCTTCACGACTGGGTCAGGAATTGTTACTGAGCTCGCAGTATTCGTTTTCTTCTTTCTTGATGACCTGGTGGATGATCTTTGGGAAGTGCCAATTGACTCTAGCTCTCATGCAGCATCGTCACAGGGTATTGGGCATTTAGCTATATCAGGGACTTTTTCAACCACTACATCGGGGGCTGTTGCGCTCACTAGGTCAATACTAAATCCACAGTCCTGAGGTGTTGTTGCGGCTATACCCCCTAATGAGGATTTTTTATTAACTAAAGGCTCCAGTGATAGTCGCCGTTCCACCCTCACAATCTCGTGTTCAAGAGCAGAGGTGGCTCTAATCAGAAATTGATCAAGAGTCCCAGTGATAGTCCCGGGTAGCTGCGCACTTTTCCCCTTCCCCTCTCGTTAACTCATCTTTATATTTTATCTCTGAACAGATGTATACGGTGCTCTCCACTATTGGCAAAGTTAATTGAAAGATAATGTATAATAAGGGGCCATCCACAGTACCTTCCCTTGATGTAGATTTCGGGGGGGCCCAGCCCGGTCTCCTCCGATCTTTAGCTGGCGCAGCGGAAGCCCTGTAGCCCTTTGGACGCCTCCTGGCGCTTGGAGTCAACGTGCGCACAGCTAAGACTGCTGGGGCCTGCGTTCCCCCAGCTGGCCTCCTACTCGTGGCTGGTACCGGGGCCGGGGTCGGAACCGGATTTAGCCCAAAGTGACTCCGTTGGCCGTTGGTGGTGGTGGCAGTTCTCAAGCACCTGTAAAGATCAGCAATTGCATGTAAGTTGAGCTCCCTTACTCAATCAACACCTGCAGCTGCGCAGGTACCTGGCTCACAATGTCCACCCACAATAGTTGGTTAAGGGATTTGGGCCCCCTGATGGCTCGGCGTCTCCCAGATCAGCAGCCTCTGCTGCTTCACCGTCGTTCTCACTCTGGTGCTACGGCATGGCACTCACAAACCGGGACAATGTGGCATAAAGCGGAGTTAAATGCAACTTTCACCATCTCTTCTGTGTTGACCAAATTGCTCTCTACTCTGGGCTCCAAACTCTCACTCCATTTGGATGACCATAAAGCCCCCCGTGTGCTGAAGACCGGCGGGGGAAGCAGCGGGGGAGCGAGGAAGCGGAAGCCATGGCCGGAGAAGTGAATCAGTTTCCGCGTTCTCCCACTCAGCAACCTCCTCCTTCTGCTACCGCCCGAACAAAGACGTGGCATCTGGATTCCACACCTCTTTCCCTCATGCATTCTTCCCCGTAGATGCTGCAGAAAATTCACAGAGCCAGTGTGAGGTGGCTCAAATTCCCTTTGAGTGGGGGGGTATCAGTTACTCTCCAGGTAGCTGTGAGGCCAGCCATGCCTGTGGATTGTCTGTTGGAAATTGATTTGGAGAGCTCCTCTTGGGCTAAGGTGGAGAAGAAGGCACATTTGGAGATGTGGAGTCTGCCTGAGTGGGCGTGTGTGACCACTCGGTCTATAGCAGCCAGTAGGGGTGTTCAAGAGATCCTGGAGCCTGAAAGTATGGCCCAGGTACCTGCCTTAAAGAGACAAGATAGGGGCATGGAAAGCCAGCCCCCATTGTTCCCACAGTCCAGGAGGAGGCAGACCTTGAGGGGGATGCCCTGGAACCTACAGGGGAGCAGGTTGCTGAACTGGGGGACCTGTCTGAGCTGACCGATTGGCAGGAAGAAGGAGGACCCTCCAGGGAGGAATTTTGCGCAGAACAGAGGAAGTGCCTTTCTCTTGAAGGTTTGCGGCAGCAGGCTACAAACCAGGCAGCAGGTGATCAGTCTGGATCACATTGGATCTACTAAGAGAACGACCTCCTGTATAGAGAGCCTAAGGTTGCTGATCCTGGGTCAGCACGTGTGCTGATGGTACCCCAGCGCTTCAGAGCCTTCCTACTGGGGTTGGCTCATGATGTGCCTTTAGCTGGACATCTGGGGCCGGACAAGACCTTTGAAAGGCTTGTCACCCGCTTTCATTGGCCCCAGATGCGGAAGAGTTCAGACACTCATTGTAGGTCATGTCAAACTTGCCAGGCAAGTGGAGAAAGTGGAAGGAGGCACAAGGCCCCTCTCCAACCTTTTCCTGTAGTCAGTACCACCTTTGAATGGGTGGGCATTGACATTGTGGGGCCAAAGGACCCCAAGACAGCCATGGGCAACAGGTTTATCCTGGTCTTGGTGGAACATGCTACCCGGTACCCGGAAGCCATCCGCTCAGGACAGTGACAGCCCCCGTGGTGGGACGTGCACTGAAGGGGGTTTTCTCCTATGTGGGGTTCCCCAGGGATGTGGTGTCAGACCGTGATACAAACTTCATATCTAATTATATGAAGTTCCTGTGGCAGGAGTGTGGTGTTAGATACAAGTTCACCACTCCCTACCACCCCCAAGGTAATGGGCTGGTTGAGAGATTCAACCAGACCCTTACAGGCATGATTAAGGGTCTTTAGGAACCAATAAGGTGTAAGTGGGACGTCCTCTTGCCATGCCTTCTTTTTGCTTACCGTGAGGTGCCACAAAAGTCCTTAGGGTCTAGTCCCTTTGAACTGCTGCATGGACACCCGGTCAGAGGATCTTTGAGTCTGGTGAAGGAAGGCTGGGAGCAATCTCCAGGAAACCTCCCCAGGAAGTATACAGTTACATGCTGGCCTTCAGGAACCAGCCTAGGCGATTCAGACAGCTCGCTCAGGTGAATTTGGCTGATATTTATCATACTCCTAAAATTTGCTTTATATCTCACAATTTGAGACCCCTGTGATTTATCAGATGGCTGTGAACAATCCCTTACAGTAAAGGCTGAAGGGAATATGGTCCCTCTACTCTCATTTGGTTTTAACTATACTACCTGTACACTGTCTCCGATTACATTTGACGATTCTACCTGTACACTGTCTCCGATGGAAGGGACTATTGAGGGATGACTCCCACTTTTATCAAAGTAATCCAATTGTGCTAGGTGTAGTCAATCACATGCTTCTAGATCGGTTAGGAGGGCAAATCTATTTTCACAGCTTAGACTGTAAACCATGGGTGGACCTCTAGGGGCCGCCCAGGTTTGTTTCCCCGGCATCAAGCATGGTCAAATGGTCCCTGGTAGTTTTGTGGAGCGTGGCCTATAGAAAAAGCCCAGTGGTAGTACTATGATCTTGTTGGGGTTTCTATCATGGTCAGTAACCAGAATATCCAATAAAATGCTTACAATTGAACCATTGTTAACATTTAGCACCACACAGTCTCCCCCCTTTTCCTACCTTGTGGGCCCTACCCAAGTAACTCTCCTAGCCATAATCAAGTGGCCCTGTAAAGCCCCGTCCCACACTCCGGCCCCCCTCAGCTTTTGGTCCACCAAGTGCATACCTTTAGTCATTAATTGGGCTGTGGTTTCTGCCTGGCCCTCCCTCAGTAATGGCACATTTCCCAGTACCACCACCAAGGGTGTGGCTGCCGGTGGAAGATGCAGAGTCGGGGTCTGAATGCCAGTCCTTTTTATGCCTTGGTCAGAACTTTCGATCGTCATGTTAACACCTGCGCCTCCTTGATTTAGCGATATTGTGCCCTGCACCATAAGAGCATTAACATCATTAGTCATTGATGGATTATTTACATTATCCATATGGTTTAGGTTGTTACCATCAATTGGGCTCGGTATGCATTGGGCAAATTCTCCAGTTGTATCCACTAAAGCAGGGGTCCCCAAACTTTTGACTCCTGAGGACCCCCATAGAGTCACCACTGGAAGCCGGGGACCCCCAAGCAATTTGTACGAGTTAAATTTCAAATATTAAAACAGTGGCGACCCATTGCGAGTGACAAATTGTGGGTCGCTAAATGAAATGTACAACAGTGTGTTTAACACTGTTTGGGAATGCCAGTCCTCCCAGGGATGGTGGCTTGCTGGGCTCAGCAGGTCACCATGTCTGGGACTGCTTTTAAATAAAGCAGTTTAAAAAAAAATGCAGCCAGTTTTCCATGCATTTAAAAAAAATTAAAAATTAAACGTTTTCGTTTCATTCATTCATTTTAATCTTTATTTCGGCATGAATACCATAAAAGAACGATTACATAGATACAATAAAACATTCCTTTTAAAATACACAACTTGCTGTATAAATTCATTAAATTTTCATGTCGATTCTAAAATAAAGACCAAAAAGTTGAAACATTCATAATAACTATTCAATCTAGTGGAAACAGTTATGGACGACAGGAATAAAATTTCATCAATTATCCCTCTGTTATTAGTAGGCAGTAATTTTGACATATCGGCTTTTTACAATTTATAGCCCATTTTTCTTCTTTGGAAAAAAATACTATGCAAGAATCTGCTGACACTAAATACAATAGGTTGGCTAGTGTTAGACAAAAGAATCCTTAAAGCCTGGGAACATGATCTTACACCTAATGTTAAGCATATAGGTTTAATCCATCTTTTTCTAGCCTGAGCATATGCTGGGCAGAAGAAGAGGCTATGTGACTCATTTTCTTTTTGATTACATCCACACATGGTACATGATTCATCTTCTACATGGTTTGTCGAGTTTACACCGCCAGACCAACGAGCCAATGATGAACCGATTTGGAGATTACCATATCTGAATTTCAAGAATAAGGTCTTTGCTAAAGGTGGTTCTATTTCATCCAAAAAGGTCTCGAAGAATGGATCATCTTTGAAGGTAAGAAACCTTGTTACAAGTGACCCACTAGATGAAGCGTTTTTGGTCATATCCGTAATGTACGACCAAAAGCACTCTTTTACCATAGTTTTTGAATGAGGTGGAAGTAAATCTGGATGTTCCCAGTAATGCGTCAGACCTAGTAAGGTAAGCCAGAATTTAACATGTTTAAACCAGGATATCACCTTGAAGCTATCAAGCTCCATAATTTCTATGAGCCCATCTCTATATGCTTGCAGCTCGGGTACACGCCACAGCCTGATCCATAACAGTAAAGGACGTAGAATAATATGATGGTCCGTTCTACGAAAATTTAAATCAAGCTGAAGTGGGACCAGAGGAGTACTTCTAGGGACTCTGACCAAACTTCTCAAAAAGTTATTATCCAAGACCCTGAAAGTATCTTTAGACCCTGGGCCCCAGATTTCTGAACCGTATAGCACTGCAGGTTGAACCCTAAATTTGAAAAGTTCAACTGCAGGGGACACGGCCTTACTGGTACTTTGGCCTTGCTCTCTAAGAATGGGTTTTGTGTTCTGACTAAACATCATCTTACATTTTTCCAATTGGGCTTTCCATGTAAAATTGGAGTCCAATGTTACCCCCAGATAACCAAAATACGGAACTGATTCCAGTCTTAATCCATTTAAAGTTAGACAGCCCTTGTCAATTTTGGTTGGATTTAGGACCATACACTTTGTCTTTTTCCCATTTATCTCCAATCCTTTCTTGTTGCAGTAATCGTTAAAAGAATTTAAGAGAGCTTGGAGACCTTTTTTTGTCTGGGAAATCAAAATGGTATCGTCCGCAAACAATAGGGAAGTAACTTTTTCGCCATTCAACTTGGGAGAGTCGTTTTTGCATCCCTCCAAATATAGAGGAATGTCATTCACAAATAGCGAAAACAATGTGGGGGCCAGTACACACCCCTGGCGCACACCACGTTCGATAGGGATTTCGGGGGTTAGTTCACCTTTTGGGCCCCATCGTACTCTCGCAAAGTTACCTCTATGGAGCTCTTTTATTTGCGCTATCAGGGTGGGTGGCATCCCTACTAAACTCAATGTTTCCCACAGTAAATTACGTGGGACTAAATCGAACGCCGCCCTTAAGTCGACAAACGCGACATGTAGTTGGCCCTTTTTAATCTTAATGTATTTCCAATAGAGGCAACAAAAGCGAAAGATTTGATCAATTGTGCTAACTTTGGGTCTAAATCCCGCTTGGTATCTAGACAAAATTGCCTTTTCATCCAGCCAATCATTAACACGAAATAGGATATGTTTTGTGTAGATTTTTTGTAATATATCCATTAGGCTTATTGGACGATAATTTGAGGGGTCCATCCTATCACCTTTCTTATAAATTAAAACAATTTCAGCCCCCTTCCAGCTCTCTGGGAAGTCTAGATTCCGGGATAACTCGTTACACAGATGGTTGATATAGGGAGCCCATATTTTTAATTCGTGTTTATACAAGTCTCCCGGAATCTTGTCTAGCCCAGGGGCTTTGCCAGACTGCGTTATTGCCAATTCTGTTTCTCCTAGAGTAAAATCCAAGGTATCCCTCAAGATGGCATAGCTTGGAGTTCTATCTGTAATGGGTTCCTCATATTCCTTATAAAGGTTAGAAAAATGGTTTACCCAGGTCTGTTCGTCTAAATAGACGTCCTTGACCACTCTACCTTGGTGGTTCCCATTCGCTATCAACCTCCAGAAGGCTATGTTATCACGTGTTTTTGCTGCGTGCAGCAGATCTGCCCATTTTGCTTCCTCCCATGCCATTTTACTTGTCTTTTGGATCAGTTTATAATTATTCCTGGCTGACATAATATCTGGTTGTGCCTTTGATTTAATCGCAGTTAAAAGTGCCCTCTTGGACTCCCTGCAGTCTTTATTGTACCAGGGTTTGCTATGGGGCAGATTATGTGTCTTCTGCTGCCCTTTCCTCGGCATCTTGGTGACTAAGAGCTTTAAGGCATCAAAAATTTTTTGATGTAACTTCATAAAATGACTGTCATTGTCCTCCTTTGGGGTGTCATTTAGGTATGCTCCAAAGATGCTAGCAAAGAGCTTATAAATTTCTGATATAATTTCACCGTTGCCCAGTATTAGTGGCCATTTAAGAGAACGTCTATTATTACTAATATGAATCTCATTTTGGTCACCGTTAGTTGCTTCTCCAATCGAAAAGGAAACTATGTCTCCAAATAGGGAATCCTCAATCTGAAGGACTAGGGGGAAATGGTCACTTTCTAATCTTTCTGTTACCTCCATGTCAAGAAGGAATTCCCATGATGACACCGAGGCAATAATGTAATCTATGTTACTTTTGTATTTCCCTCTATAAAAGGTAGGCTTCTTCACAGTATCTGATGGTAGCCGTCCATTGCATGCCCTAGTGCAGTATTCTGCACATAGTTTCGTCATTTGGAGGGCCAGGGGCGAACATTTAACTGGTTTGATATTATCTAAAGCAGGGATCCCATTTGCCTCGTCTTCTTCTAAGAAGATGTCACTAAACCCCACAATGGGCTCAAAATTGCAATTAAAATCACCTGCCATGATAACATAATTCTCTCTAGTATCCAAGTTACCCAATAGAAGATCTAAATGGGTTAGTAAAGGAGATTCTCTTGTGATGGGTGTTGGTCTGTTGTAAACGTTCACTAAGTAGAGTTTTTTCCCTTTACAAACAGTGATTTTCAAAATCAGTATGTCAGGGGAGTTGGTGTCCATTACTTCTATGTCCACTCTTAGGTTAACTTTTACCCAGATCAACAACCCTCCCGAGGGTCTTCCACTCCTAGAGGGAATCGCACTAATGCCATAAGATTTGTATCCTAGCCTATGTATAATTTCAACTGACCAGGTCTCTTGCAACATACAAAAATCAAAGGTGTCAATGAAGCTTGCCCATTCCGGATCCCTTAAATTTTTTGATACCCCAGCTATATTCCAGGAAACCAGTTTTATGGGCTGACATGCTTCCGAAACTTTTTGCATAAGTACACTTCCCACCTCCACAGGCACTATAGTATGGCATTCTGGGCTAGTTGCATCGGATTCTAGAGACATCGAATCATTTTGGAGTACAGCGCTTTCCCTCAGTATTGGACTATCCCCAGTTATTGGTACCAACACAGGCAATAGACTTACATTCCCCAAAAGTTTAGTTTCATTAATATTAGCACCAGCTCTTTGTAAACAAAGTTCACTTCCTACTTCCCCCCCCCCAACAAATTGCCATTCTCCAACTCATTTCCATCAAGCCCCTTAGACATTTGGCATCAATCACAGTCATCTAGGCCGCTGAAGATGTCAAATCTATTAAAAGTTTCTAAAGGGGTAAAGGGCTTTAGGTGGTCCATTCTTCTATTGTTGGGGTTGGTTTGCCTATATGGGACACAATTCCAACCAAAAACATCAGGTGCAGGTACGGGGTTTAGGGGGTAAAAGGGCTCCATAGGATTGGGTCTAATAAGTGGTTGCATCATTTGATGTGTATTACCAGCCCTCTGCATAACTGATGGATAGGAACAGGGTATAGTTTGGGATGTTATATGCGCGGCTGGTTGTTGCTGGAAGGGAAAAACCACGGACCTAGGGTAAAAATATGTCAACGGTCTGGGTATTATGCAGCTACTTGTAATGCCTAGGGGCCAATTTAATACAAATTGAACTGCATTAGGATCCCTAAAGTTTACAACCACCACATCGCCCTCAATATTTTTTGGTCTGCTTCCCAACCATTGGAGGCGTCGGACATGGACAATTTCATCATTTATATGGGGTGCTATTGGCCTGTATAGACATAGCCAATGCATGATCTTGTTTTTTAATTGTACGAAACCCTCCCGCTTACTAGTTTGTAACACCGGGACCCCTGTTAAGACTACCACAAAGGGCACTGCCTCTGGTGGTAATTCTGGGTTTGGGACCGGTTTGGGCCTTCCCCATCTTGGCTTTTGTCCCCTCACCTCCGTCGATTGGCTTTCGTTTGGAATGTTAACTATATCGTTGGATGGTTTAGTTATAACAGCAAGTGGCGTAGAAGCGGTTTTGTTTTGTGGATTTTTTGGGGGTGGAATTGGTTGAACAGTTGTTATAGTGTTCCCTTTAGGCGCCGAAATAGAAGGATTCATCAACAGAGTAGAATTAGCTGGTGGAGCTAGAGCGGCTGGGCTAGGCTTGGTCACGCTAGATGTTTTATGCGTTACTGGGTTCAATATTTTTGGATTCGCTTCGCCCTTATTTCCCAGAGCACGCTCAAGTGAGCTTAGTCTTAATTCTACTTCAATCAACCTCTCCAGGATCGATGCAGAATAGGTGTTAATTAAGCTTTCTATGGAGTCTAAAGTGACAGAATCGCGAACTATAGGGGGCGCTTTAGACATCACAGAAACTTCCGCAATATCCTCCATGTCTATGGACATAACAGGCGGTGGCGGGGATGCAATGGTAATAGGCCCTTCGGTAGCAACTGAAATAATGTCAGTGCTAGCTACAAGAGTCTTCATCTTTTTTCCAAAGTCTGAGTGACTTATTTTTGATTGTGGTGGAACCCCCCCTTTTCGCCTTTTTTTACATGGAGATGGCCCAAGTACCCTTAGGGCTAACATAGGTTTCTTTACTCTACTGCACACTATTTTTGATGGTATAGGAGTGGGAGATTTTAAAACAATGGGAGTGCTCGTATGTATAATAACATCAGAACCAATCGTGTCCAGTTGAGGGGAGTTAGTTATACAGGGAGTAATAACAGCTGGTTCCACAGGTTGGCTATCAGTTGTGTGAAGGATGACATCAGCTAGCTGGGAACTTACACTAGTGTTCAGGGGAGGTAAGGATAATGGCGACAAGCGCCGATTTTTTAAACTTTCCACAGAGCGGCGGCGATCAGCATGACGCTCTGCCAAAACAGTTTCCAGTGGAATGTCTGGAGAAGCTTTGGTAAAATAATCATCAAGGGTTTTGTTTAACAACGCTCCCTGCTTCTCAGACATGATAGGTAAATGTAAACAACCACAAACGATGGGTTACAAGGGCGCGAAAGCACAAAGGTGTAATAACAAAGAATCACGGTAATAAATACCAGGGAATAATGTCCAGCCGGTCTCAGTGGTTCTCGGAGGGTCTCAGAGGGTCCGCCCTTAGTCCGGGCTTTGTCCCGGGATATGTCCCGCACACGCGTCCCGCTAATGCGTAGTTACACCAGGTCTTATACGTTCTGTGAAAAGAGGGGGCGGAGTCACGGGAAGAGGCGGCAGGTGTGCTCGATGGGTCACGCACAGCCTGGTGGGCCTCGCAGTCCCGTCCTCCTGCAGCAGCAACTCTCCCCCACGCAGCTTCCAATGCCCAACGGGGCTCCAGGCAGGCAGGCAAACAGCACGGGATTACAATCTCCTTGGCGAGTGGCTCCCGCGAAGCGGGGGCCGCGAGGAGTTATCAGCAGCACAGGGCAGGGGGCGGAGACACGGGAAGAGGCGGCAGGTGTGCTCGATGGGTCACGCACAGCCTGGTGGGCCTCACAGTCCCGTCCTCCTGCAGCAGCAACTCTCCCCCACGCAGCTTCCAATGCCCAACGGGGCTCCAGGCAGGCAGGCAAACAGCACGGGATTACAATCTCCTTGGCGAGCGTTTTCGTTTCATTTTTTAAGGGCAGGCAGTGGACCCTGGAATTTTGCATGCATTTGCAAAGGGGAAGGGGTCGCCTGGGCTCCCCTTCCCATTTGCGAATGCATTACTATCTACTTGAAGTAGGTGATAATTGCGAGTGTTTTGCGACCGCAGTTGCAGTCGCAAAACATTTGTACATGGTTTTGAGTCTCGCTATTTGGAAGGGAATGCCCCTTCCAAATAGCAAGTTGCAAAACCTATTTAGCAATTCGCAAAAAAATTGCGACTCGCGAAATAGGATATGTACATGGCCCAATAGGTTTTTGCATGTGCAAACGGGTTCACGAACCCGTTTGCACATATAAAAATGGGTCGCACATCTGGCCCTTAGTATTTTATATTAAAGTAATACCCCCTCTGTTACATGTATTTCCTTTGTTTTATAGCATCTCTCATAGCATTGTAGGATGTCAGAGCACTTTACATCACACACATATAGAGACAATGAATCATACATGTAAATCAGTGTATAAAAAACATTACATAAGGTAAAGGGGACTACAAGGTGTAGTATGCACATGTCATTCATACTGGTAGGCATTTTTAAAGAGTGCTTGGTCTGGAAAAGCACAAACTCTGGATTCAGAACAGACACAGTGGCTAGCACTGACTTTAACATTAAAAATGTATTTCGACCCAAATAAATCTTTTTAGCAGCATCAGGATAATGAATAACTGGGAAAAAACATAAGTTACTAACTGGTACCATGGAGTTTGCAAGCAGCTCTTTGATGACAGCTTATAGGTTCCTCTGTTAGATTACGATTGTCACTTATGAAGTGCAACAAAAGAATCTCTGTGGCAAAAGCAGTAACCACGGACCTATGCACATAAAATCTGCTTTTTAATATGCATGTTACACGTTCTTTGCAGTAGGCACACTAACCATTTGTGCTACATTAGTTAAGTCAAAGCTGCCACTGAACAAAACTCTCCTCTCTCTCCAGCAGGTACATTAAACACTGGCATTATCTTGACACTTTTATTGTTGCTCGAACTCTGCTAATTATACAAGAACCTTTGCTGTGCTTTTAAAACTGCTGCCTACAGACCCCTGGGAATGTGTCACGCACCCCTGTGGCTCCGCGGACCCCAGTTTGAGAAACTCTGCACTAAAGTGTTAGATATGTCTGTGTTCTTGGCTAAGTTGATATCGAATGAGAGTGCCGAGCTTGGGGGTACAGGCTTTTTCCTTTTAGGTGATGTTAAATTTACAGGAAACATCTGTTTACCCATCTCTTGGCCGGTACTTTCAGGAATCTGTACGTTTTCGGTTAACAAGGGTAAAGACCTGTTTTTAATGATTAAAGACTCTGTGGTACGAAAATTTGATTTGGATTGTGAATCAAGGCCATTTAACTTGTCTTCAATATGGGCCAGTCTCAAGATGATTGGATTCAGCATGGTAAACATCAGAGTTTCCAGTCTTCCAGTGAGGCTTCGTCTTGGAATAGGCAAAATGTTTGTGGGGTATCGATATTTGATATATTTAATATATCCGCTGGATTTAATGCCCTTTTTGTTGTAACACCTCCCCCTTTTTTTGACAGCTTAGCAAATTTTGCAGGTTTGAGTCTCTGCGGGCCCTCCCCCTTCTTCCTCTTCATGACTGGGTCAGCAATTGTTACTGAGCTCGCAGTATTAGTTTTCTTCTTTCTTGATGCCCTGGTGGATGATCTTTGGGAAGTGCCAATTGACTGTAGCTCTGATGCAGCATCGTCACAGGGTATTGGGCCTTTAGCTATATCAGGGACTTTTTCAACGACTACATCGGGGGCTGTTGCTCTCACTAGGTCAATACTGGATCCACAGTCCTGAGGTGTTGTTGCGGCTATACCCCCTAATGAGGATTTTTTATTAACTAAAGGCTCCAGTGATAGTCGCCGTTTCACCCTCACAATCTCGTGTTCAAGAGCAGAGGTGGCTCTAATCAGAAATTGATCAAGGGTCCCAGTGATAGTCCCGGTTAGCTGCACACTTTTCCCCTTCCCCTCTCGTTTATTCATCATTGTATTTTATCTCTGAACAGATGTATATTTAACCGGTGCTCTCCACTATTGGCAAAGTTAATTGAAAGATACTGTATAATAAGGGGCCATCCACAGTACCTTCCTTTGATGTAGATATTGGGGGGGCCCAGCCCGGTCTCCTCCGATCTTTAGCTGGCGCAGCGGAAGCCCTGCAGCCCTTTGGACGCCTCCTGGCGCTTGGAGTCAAAGTGCGCACAGGTAAAACTGCTGGGGCCTGCGGTCCCCCTGCTGGCCTCCTACTGGTGGCTGGGTCCGGGGCCGGGGCCGGAACTGGAATTAGCCCAAGGTGACTCCGTTGGCCGTTGGCGGGGGTGGCAGTTCTTAAGCACCTGTAAAGATCAGCAATTGCAGGTAAGTTGAGCTCCCCTACTCAATCAACACCTGCAGCTGCGCTGGTACCTGGCTCACAATGTCCACCCACAATAGTTGGTTATGGGATGTGGGCTATCCACCTCTTGCTTCCCCCTGGCAGCTCCCTCGCCGCGGAGGTATTGGCAGAGGTATTGGCAGTATTGGTGGTAATGGCAGTAGCAGCCAGGCTGCTTGACTGCCAGACTCACCACAAGCCGCCCGCTACTCTCCCTCCGCATCTCCCCCAAGCCATATGTCTCAAGCCGCTCCATTCTCACACGGCCCCCTGATGGCTCGGCGTCTCCCAGATCAGCAGCCTCTGCTGCCTCACCGTCGTTCTCACTCTGGTGTTACGGCATGGCACTCACAAACCGGGACAATGTGGCATAAAGCGGAGTTAAATGCAACTTTCACCGTCTCTTCTGTGTTGACCAAATTGCTCTCTACTCTGGGCTGCAAACTTTCACTCTGTTTGGATGACCATAAAGCCCCCCGTGTGCTGAAGACGTGGCAGCTGGATTCCACACCTCTTTCCCTCATGCATTCTTCCCCGTAGTTGCCGCAGACAATTCACAGAGCCAGTGTGAGGAGGCTCAAGTTCCCTTTGAGTGGGGGGGTCTCAGTTACTCTCCTGTTAGCTGTGAGGCCAACCATGCCTCTGGATTGTCTGTTGGACACTGATTTAGAAAGCTCCTCTTGGGCTAAGGTGGAGAAGAAGGCACATTTGGAGATGTGGGGTCTGCCTGAGTGGGCGTGTGTGACCACTCTGTCTATAGCAGCCAGTAGGGGTGTTCAAGAGATCCTGGAGCCTGAAAGTATGGCCCAGGTACCTGCCTTAAAGAGAAGAGGTAGGGGGCATGGAAAGTCAGCCCCCATTGTTCCCACAGTCCAGGAGGAGACAGACCTTGAGGGGGATTCCCTGGAACCTACAGGGGAGCAGGTTGCTGAACTGGGGGACCTGTCTGAGCTGACCCATTGGCAGTAAGAAGGAGGACCCTCCAGGGCGGAATTTTGTGCAGAACAGAGGAAGTGCCCTTCTCTTGAGGGTTTGCGGCAGCAGGCCACAAACCAGGCAGCAGGTGATCAGTCTGGATCACATTGGATCTACTAAGAGAACGACCTCCTGTATAGCGAGCCTAAGGTTGCTGATACCGGGTCAGCACGTGTGCTGATGGTACCCCAGCGCTTCAGAGCCTTCCTACTGTGGTTGACTCATGATGTGCCTTTAGCTGGACATCGGGGGCCGGACAAGACCTTTGAAAGGCTTGTCACCCGCTTTCATTGGCCCAGATGCGGAAGAGTTCAGACACTCATTGTAGGTCATGTCAAGGCAAGTGGGGAAAGTGGAAGGAGGCACAAGGCCCCTCTCCAACCTTTTCCTGTAGTCAGTACCCACTTTGAATGGGTGGTCATGTCAAGGCAAGTGGGGAAAGTGGAAGGAGGCACAAGGCCCCTCTCCAACCTTTTCCTGTAGTCAGTACCCACTTTGAATGGGTGGTCATTGACATTGTGGGGCCAAAGGACCCCAAGACAGCCATGGGCAACAGGTTTATCCTGGTCTTGGTGGAACATGCTACCCGGTACCCTGAAGCCATCCGCTCAGGACAGTGACAGCTCCCGTGGTGGGACGTGCACTGATGGGGATTTTCTCCCATGCGGGGTTCCCCAGGGATGTGGTGTCAGACCATGATACAAACTTCATATTTAATTATATGAAGTCCCTGTGGCAGGAGTGTGGTGTTACATACAAGTTCACCACTCCCTACCACCCCCAAGGTAATGGGCTGGTTGAGAGATTCAACCAGACCCTTACAGGCATGATTAAGGGTCTTTAGGAACCAATAAGGTGTAAGTGGGACGTCCTCTTACCATGCCTTCTTTTTGCTTACCGTGAGGTGCCACAGAAGTCCTTAGGGTCCAGTCCCTTTGAACTACTGCATGAACACCCGGTAAGAGGATCTTTGAGTCTGGTGAAGGAAGGCTGGGAGCAATCTCCCAGGAAACCTCCCCAGGAAGTATTCAGTTACATGCTGGCCTTCAGGAACCAGACTAGGCGATTCAGACAGCTCGCTCAGGTGAATCTGGTAGCCAGACAGGAGAAAATGAAGCAGTGGTACAATCAGAATGCCACTCTGATTGAGCTTCAACCTGGACAGAAAGATTAGTCATGGCTCCTGTAGAGCCTTTTGCGCTCCAGGACAGGTGGACTGGACCATTTGAGGTGGTGGAGTGCAAAAGTGATGTCACCTACCTGGTGAACTTGCGGTCTCCAAGGAACCCCTTGTGGGTCCTGCATGCTAACCGCCTGAAGCCCCACTTAGAAAGGTCCGAAGTGGGCATGCTCCTAGCAACAGATGATGGAATGAAGGAGGAGACTGAGCCTCTTCCTGACCTCCTGTCTGCAACAGACCAAGATGGGTCAGTGGATGGGAACAGCCTTTCTGCCACACTGACCCCTGATCCGCAGCAAGATTGTCGACAACTGTTGGGACAATTCTCTGATTTGTTATACCTGGTTCCTGGTGTCACTGAGTGATGCGTCCATTTTGTGGACACGGGGGACAGTCCTCCTGTGAAGCACAAAGCTTACAGAGTGACTGACAGGGTCAGAGCTTACATCAAGGATGAAGTCTCCAAGATGTTTGCCTTAGGGGTGATTGAGTCCTTTAACAGTCCTTGGGCAAGCCCAGTGGTTTTGGTCCCAAAGGCTGCTGTGCCTGGTGCCACACTTGAACTCCGGTTCTGTGTGGACTATAGAGGACTCAATTCAGTCACCAGGACTAATGCGCACCCCATCCCCAGAGCTAATGAGCTCATTGATCGGTTAGGGGCTGCAGAGTACCTCAGCACGTTTGATTTGACGTCTGGGTACTGGCAGATCGCCTTAACTGAGGGGGCCAAAGAGAGGCCAGCATTTTCCATCCCAGATGGGCGCTACCAATTGCAGGTTATGCCCTTTGGGATGAAGAATGCCCCTGCCGCCTTTCAGAGGTTGGTCAACCAGGTGTTTGCCGGATCGGAGGATTTCAGTGCCGCCTACCTGGATGATATTGCAGTGTTCAGTGCTAGTTGGGAAGAACATCTGCGCCACCTGAGGGAAGTGTTGATGGCACTGTGAAAGGCAGGCCTCACAATTTATTTATTTATTTGAGTTTTATATATCGCTGGCTAGACCTGGAGGTATCAGAGCGCTTTACATAAGGTTCCACAAAATTACATCAGCTACAAGTTACATCAGTTACTAGAAAAACATTTCAAGAGTGTAGAAGATAAAATAAATGGAGCTTAGAAGGGTAAGATGATGGGGTAAAGGGGTAGGAGGGAGATAGGATGGAGAGACGAAGGAGAGTATGCCCAAAGTCTGGCTGGGTAGGTGGCGGTCGAGGGGGAAGTCCACAGCCCATCTCCTCTTTGGCTTTAAGGTAGCTCCACCGTGCATCAGCCAAACAGCTAGGTCTCAATGGGAAAATAATTAAAGAGCAAAGAGGAGGGATAAATGGAGCGTATAGGAGAAAGGGGGTGGAGTAAAGGTGTAGGAGGGAGAATACAACTGAGAGACAAAGTAAGTTCTGCCCAAAGACCGGCTGGGTAGATGACGGCCGAAGGGGTAGTCCACAGCCCATCTCCTCTTTTGCTATCAAGTAGCTCCACCGGGCATCGGTCAAAAAGCTAGATCTCCACGATCAAGGCAAGTAAGTGCCAGATCGGGCAGCGTTCCGTGGTGTACTTGGGGCACCAGGTGGGTAGCGGCCAGGTGGAGCCCCTACAACCCAAGATTGATACCATCCTGGCATGGGAGCCCCCAAAGACTAAGACACAGGTGAAAGCCTTTTTAGGACTCACGGGGTAATACAGGAGGTTTGTCAAGGGGTATGGTGACATTGTGGCACCCTAGACTGAGCTGACTTCCAGGGAGCAGCCAAGGAAAGTGAAGTGGACTGACACCTGTCAGAAGGCTTTTGATGCCCTGAAGACTGCCATGTGCACAGCACCCGTGCTTCAGGCCAACTTCTCAAAGGAATTCATTGTTGAAACAGACTCTTCAGAACATGGTTTGGGGGCTGTTCTTTCACAGATTAATGAGAAGGGCCTAGATCAACCTTTACACTTCATCAGTAGGAGGTTACTTCCTTGAGAACAGAGTTGGAGTACAATTGAGCGTGAGGAATTTGCTGTGGTCTGGGCAGTGAAGAAGTTGAGACCATACCTGTTTGGGACTCACTTCCGGGTTCAGACAGACCACAGGCCCCTCAGATGGTTGATGCTGATGAGGGGTGAAGACCCAAAGTTGTTGAGGTGGTCCATTTCCCTACAGGGGATGGACTTTACGGTGAGACACCGCCCTGGCACAGAACACGCCAATGCTGATGGTCTGCCCATATTTTTTCGCCTTAGTGAAGAGAACTCCCAAGGGGAAGGGTAGCTCTCCCCACATTTCAGCTGGAGGGGACATGTGTTAGACCTAGTACCATTGGTGTGAGTCTCCCTTCGATTTTTCACTGATTGCCTCCTCTGTTTTTGATGTCTTTTGCTGGTTTAGATGCTTCGGGCACTGTGCCACTGCTATTCAGTGCCACAGTGCAAGTGCTCCCTATGTTAAATTGATGTAATGGATTTGTGACTCCATGATTGGCTTATTTGATTTACTTGTCAGACCTTAGTATAGTGCACCATGGGTGCCCAGGGCCTATAAATCAAATGCTGCTGGTGGGCTTGCAGCATTGGTTTTGCCACCCACAGAAGCAGCCTGTAAAGTATGTCTCAGGCCTGCCATTTCAGAGCCTGTGTGCAGTCTAGCACTGCCATGCTGACTTGGTAAGTGCACCCACTTGCCAGTCCCTAAATCTTCCCTTTTCTTCATATCAGACTCCCCTAAGATAAGCCCAAGGGCAGGGGGCATTGTAAGTATAAGGTAGGAAAAGCCCTGGTGTGTATGGCAAGTCCTAATAGTGAATTACAGCCATTTTCATTTTTCACTATTGCAAGGCTACCAGTCACCATAGGCTGGAATGGGCAGTTTGGTTATAACACCTTATAATCATAACTGACCCAGGGAACATGGTAAAAATTTGAGTTTAGTATGCCTGACTCAGAATGATAAAATGCATCTTTTAGTGAAGTTAGTTTTAACATTCTGCGTTTGAAAATACCACTTTTAGAAAGTAGGTATTTTCTTACCTAACCATCCAGCCTGCCTTTGCTAGCTTGTGTATTGTGTGTCTGGTTTTGTGACTGACAGGGGCTGGAGGATTCCGGGAGACAGGGTGAGTTAGCACTGCGCTGAATAGGCCTATCTGCACGTAGAGTGATGTGATAAGTAGCACTTGGGTCTGAATAGGACTGTGCCTGCCTTCCACAATGCTGGCTCCTACTGTGGTGCGTCTGATGTTCCTGGCCCACTCTGCCAAAGGATAGAAGGAATCCTGTAAACAAAGTGCTCCAGGCAGCACAGAACTGTTTTGGACTAGGTACAGGCCCCTCTGCCTTCAGAGGACAAAGGATTTAGTAGTATAAATATGGGGACCCAGACCACAAGACTTGAGATCACTTCTGGAACAACAAGACAAACTTCTGCCAAGAAGAAGAACCAATGAAGCTGTAGGAGTTGGACTGCCCCCTGCCAGGGTGCTGTATTGCTGGGTTGGCCTACAGTGGTGTCTTCAGTGCCAAGGAGAGGAGAAGGAACTTTCAAAGAACTTTCATCATCTTGCAGAATATTACTCCAAGGGCTTGAACTTGTGCTTGCCTCCTGCTGAAGTCTCAGGGACAAAAGACTTCACCACCATCTCCCCTCGGAATTTCCTTGCTGGGAATTCTGTCTGCAGAGGCCTGAGCGCCGGTTGGGAGCTGGAAGCACGACTCAATGAGAGGAAGCATGTTGCAGTCACAGGTGTTGCCGTCGCATCACTGGAAAAGCATGTCACCGATGCAGAGGTCACCGCCGCATCTCCAGAGAAGCATGCCTTCGTCAAAGCTGTTACCCAACGCAACACCGGAGAAGCGTGTCGCCGGCGCAGAGGTTGCCATTGCATCACCAGTGAAGCTTGTTGCAGGGCCTGTCATGGCTCCAAAGTTACAGAGTTATCCGCGGGCCGCTTGGCGTGCATGCATCAACTTCACGTTGTCGCATCAAAGGCACCATCTTATCGCATCACACCGGAATGTCGCATTGCATCGAGGCGTCATCTTGTCGCATCGTAAAAGGAACTCAGTACGAGAATCAACGCATCACTTCCTCTCCGGTGAGGACCAAGACGCATCCCCTACTCTGCGCAAGCATTGAGGCACGACACATTGTGTCCCCTGAGCAAGGAACCAATGCATCTCTCTCCCTGCAAACCTTTTGTTTGTTTTGCTTTACGCATCCAAGTACTTTTGTGAGAAACATGTTGCATTTATCATCAACTTGAACTAAGTTAGTTCTACCATCTTTAAGTCTATATTGAGTACATTATTGTAAATTGTTTGTCATTTGTGGTCTTCTATTAAGTCTATATAAATAATGCTTATTGTTATAAAACCTGTGTGGTGTCCATCTGTAGTGTTTTCACTGTATTACTGTTTGTGTCCACAAATGCTTAACACACTGCCTCTGAAATAAGCCTGTCTGCTCGTGCCAAGCTACCAAGGGGGTGAGCAAGGGTTAACCAGTAGTGTAATCCCCTTTCCCTAACTTAGAAGCAAGGGTCCCTATTTGGTCAAAGGTACCTACCTCTGCCAACTAGAGACCCCCAGTTCTAACAGGGGGAGTCACAATCAAACAAGGGAAAAGGCAAAAAGAAACCTTGGTGTCATATCTGTAAAGAGAAGACCCATTGGACAGAATATGTCAGTTGTCTAAGGGCCAAGGAATCTACTCCAGCCACCACCTTCCCTAAGGTAACTGTTCCCCCTAGCTCAGTTCAAAGTGGTGCTACACAGAATAAGGGTGTGGTAGAGTTGACCCTGGGATCTGAGATGGATTTTGGCCTAATCAGATTTCCAACTCAGGCTGTTTTAGTCTGTGATGGAGGCATGGACATTGCCTCCTTATTTGCCAGTCCCAGTAATCTGGGCAAGTACAGACAACAGCCTGTGATAAATGGTACGGAGGACATGGCATACAGGGACACAGGTGCAAGTGTCACAATGGTGACAAAAGATCTTGGTGACCCTGAACAGATCATACTTGTGAGATGTACCAAGTTACCAATGGAAGCAATGTCAGGACAGACCATTCCTTGGCAGTTGTGAATTTCACCTGGGAAGGGGTACCTGGCCCTAATAAAGCTGTGGGTAGCTCTGACCTCCATGTTGAATGCTTATTGGGCAATGATTTGGAAACTTCAGCTTGGGCTAAAGTGGAACTCAGGACACATGCAGAAATACTTGGCATCCCTGCAAATGTGTTTGCCATGACTAGGTCACAGGCAAAAATGTCTTCCACTGAAAAGGTCCTGGATCCTGGAAAAATGGACCAGGTGCCTTCCAAGAGAAGGAGCAGTAGGGGTAAGGCAGTGTCTCCCCCCTGCTGAGTATCAGTCTCTTGAAGGAGATGATCTTAGTCCTGAAGAAGGAACTGTCTCAGAGGAACTTGGACTTGATCAGGTTGAGTTCTTGGGGACGGGGGGGCCTTCCAGGGCAGATCTGAGCCAGGAGAAGCTGAGCTGCCCTTCTATTGAACCCCTCAGACAGCAATTTGCTGCTGAGGCTGCTGGGAGTACCAGTGGGTCCCACAGGATCTACTGGGATGATGAACTCTTATACTGAGAGGGTAGAGACCCCAAACCTGGTGCAACGAGGAGGTTGGATATACCTCTGAGGTTTAGGGGCTTCCTTTTGACACTAGCACATGATATCCCATTAGCAGGATACTTAGCTGAAACAAGACCTGGGACAGACTTGTTCCTCACTTTCAACGGCCTCACTTGTCAGAGGACACAAATAAGTTTTGCTGCTCCTGTATCACTTCCCAAGCCAGTGGTAAGGCAGATGGTACTACAAAGGCCCCCTGATACCACTACCAGTGGTGGGGGTCCCTTTGAGAGGGTTGGATTGACATTGTTGGTCCCATGGATCCTCAGACTGCATCTGGGTACAGATTCATACTAGTGGTGGAGGAACATGCCACTAGGTATCCAGAAGCAGTGCCACTGAGGACTACCACAGCTCCTGTTGTGGCTAGAGCCCTCCTGGGAATCTTTTCCAGGGTTGGTTTTCCTAAGGAGGTAGTATCAGATAGAGATGCAAATTTTATGGCTGGTTACTTGACTGCTATGTGGAAGGAATGTGCAGTAAATTTACCACCCCTTATCACCCACAATGCAATGGGTTAGTTGAGAGATTCAACAACATCCTCAAGGGCATGATTAAACGTCTCCCTGAAAAGCTCAGGCATAGATGGAACATCCTTTTGCCCTGCCTTCTCTTTGCCTACAGAGAGGTTCCCCAGAAGGGGGTTGGTTACAGCACTTTTGAACTCTGGTTGGACATCCAGTTAGGGGTCCTTTATGTCTAGTGAAGGAGAGATGGGAGTAACCTCTCGAACCCCCTAAACAGGATATTGTGGACTATGTACTTGGTCTCTGCTTCAGGATGGTTGAGTACATGAAGAAGGCATCCAAAAACCTTGAGGCTAGCCAGGAATTGCAAAAGGCCTGGCATGACCAAAAGGCGGTTGGCGCTGTTCATCAGCCAGGACAGAAAGTATGGGAGTTGAAACCTGTGGCCCCAGCAGCCCTATAAGACAAGTGGAGTGGACCGCATACTATCATTAAGCAAAAGGGAGAGGTTACCTACCTGGTGGACCTTGGAACTCCCAGAAGCCCCCATAGGGTACTCCATGTGAGCAGGCTCAAGCAATATGTGGACAGGGCAGACATGGGCTTGCTCATGGCTACTGATGAGGGACAGGAGGAAGAGAGTGATCCACTCCGTGACCTGCTCTCACACAACCCTGATGATGGTTCAGTTGATGGTGTAGCCTGGCAGGCAGCCTCACTGACTAGCAGCAAACTGTAGTATTGGTACCAAAACCTCACACCCAGGGTGGTAAGAGAGAGATGAGGTTCTGTGTTGACTACAGAGGTCTCAATGCAGTCACTAGGACTGATGCCCATCCGATACCCAGGGCAGATGAACTTATAGATACTTTGGCCTCAGCCAAGTTTCTGAGTACATTTGATCTGACAGCCGGTTACTGCAAATCAGATTAGCTGAGGATGCAAAACCAAAAACAGCATTTTCAACACCTAGTGGGCACTACAAATTTGTGGTGATGCCCTTTGGCTTGAAGGATGCACCTGCCACTTTTCAAAGGTTGGTGAACAAAGTCCTTACAGGCAAGGAAGCCTATAGTGCAGCTTATCTAGATGATATTGCTGTCTTTAGCTCCACCTGGGAGGATCCCCTGGTCCACCTGAGAAATGTTTTAGGGGTTCTGCAAAAAGCAGGCCTCACTATCAAGGCCACTAAGTCCCAGATAGGGCAGACTACCGTTGTATATCTAGGCTACCTTGTGGGTGGAGGTCAGGTTCATCCATTAAATAGCAAAATCCAGACCATCGTGGACTGGGTTGCTCTAACTACCCAAACTCAGGTAAGAGCTTTCTTGGGCCTGACTCAGTATTACAGGAGGTTTGTCAAGGGATTTGGATCCATAATGACCCCTTCAAATGATCTAACTTCCAAAAGAATGCCTAAGAAAGTTCAGTGAAGAGTTAGTTGTCACCAAGCATTTGATGACCTGAAGCAGGCCATGTGCACTGCTCCCATTCTGCAAAGTCCTGACTATTCCAAACAATTCATTGTTCAAACTGATGCATCTGTGTTGGGGGTAGGGGCTGTGTTATCACAACTGAATGAAGAGGGTCAGGATCAGCTAGTAGCTTTTATTAGCAGAAGGCTGACCCCCAGCGAGAAATGTTGGTCAGCTTTTGAGAGAGAGGTCTTTGCTGTGGTTTGGGCCTTGAAGAAGCTGAGGCCATACTTGTTTGGCACTCAATTCATTGTTCACACAGACCACAAGCCCCTCTTATGGCTAAAACAGATGAAGGGTGAAAACCCCAAACTTTTAAGGTTGTCCATTTCCCTACAGGAGATGGACTATACAGTGGAACATAGACATGGTAGTAACCATGCCAATGCAGGGGGACTTTCAAGATATTTCCACTTAGAACATGAAGACTCAACTGGTCAAGGTTAGTTGAATGTCCCTGCATAGGGGGGGGGGGGGTTGTGTATGAGAGTCGGATCTGCCTCTTATGGTTACCCCCACTTATTTCTGATATATCACTGCTTTTGACTTAGACTGACTGGGATCCTGCTGTTCAGGACCCCAGTCTATCTGCTTTTTCCGGTATAGTAATTACATGTACTTTAGGAACACTCCAGATTGGATTCTGGGGTACCCTTATCACTCCCTAGTATATGGTCCACCATATACCCAGGGGATAGGTACCCCAGAGGCCCCCCGGGGCTGAAGCATGTATTGTGCCACCCCTGAGAGGCCAATAAAAATAACACCACAGGTCCGCTACTGCAGCCTGTGTAAGGAGGTGCATGCACCCCTTACTTAGATATAGGTTCCCCATATCTAGTCTAAATCACTACACATAGAAACCTATCAGTCACCCCAATGGCAGGCCTTAAAAATCCTGAAGGCAGGGTGCTGGGTTTTGTGTGAGAGGATGCCCCTGCATGGGTAGGGCCCCTCTGCAGCCTTCGGAAACTATTCTCCGGGGTTGTCTGTGATGCAACCAACCATATATACTTAAGTGCATTATAACCTCGCGGTAATTGCTAACTTTAAAACGGCTGCTTAGAAACATGTCATGTTTGGTGTCAAACACGTTTGAATCATACCTCCCTACCAGTAACTGGCGGGGTAGGTATGATTCCACCCTCCTAGAGGAACTTATGTGGATCACCGGTCTACCCGGTACCAGCTTTCTCGACCTGGGCATCACAAAATGGATGCTGCCAGCCACAGACACGAGTCTGCCCTCCTGCTGCTGAGCCAAGCTTCAGCAGAGGATGGACTGACAATAGGTTTCCTGTCACAGGGAGGTGTGACCACCTCCCAGACAGGCTTTAGTGTATTGGGGCTGGGTGGATGCACTCTGAGAGTGCCAGAAAGTCTGCACTGGGGTCACATTTGGTGTACCCATGTATAGTCCAGCTCAAACCAGCTCTAGGGTCTATTTGCTCCTGCTCTGCCACAAAACTGGACAAAGGACATGGGTCCCCTCTGTCCTGCCCCTCCCCTAGGAGGGTTCCCAGAGTCAGTCCAACCCCTTACTTGGGCATAGAGTGGGAAACCTGATTCAAAGACTTTGGATTTTACCTGGACTAATCTCTGCAACAGAAACCAAGAACTTCAACAGTCTACACTACGCTGGATGACAGAAGAATCTCCTTTGGAGTAAAGGAGGTACTCCCCCGCAGCAGCAGGCACCTAGATGCATCTGACTGGTTTGCATCTCCCAAGCTCCTGAGGACTCTGAAGATTTCTGCTACACAGGAGGTGTGTTTCAGAATGTCCCTGAGCTTGATCTGCCCTCTTAGCAATCCTGAGACCAGTATCCCTCATGGAGACCGTGCAACCTGAACCCCTGGGCGCTGTGTACTTTTGCTGCAGCATATGCTTTTTGGAAATCCCTGAGGCTGTGCTTTTTTTTCTACATGTATTCCCGACCCGAGCAGCATCTCCACTGAAGATTTCCAGCCTCCACTCCAACGAGTGCTATGTGGGCTGGCGCTTTGTGAATTCGCTCAAGGTCTCCTCATGATCCCTAGTCAGTTGGCCTGTGGGTCCTGGCGAGGGTCACTTTGATTTTCCTTGGGCTTCCCTGGTTGCTCCAGATATGCCCTGACTCCACATAGCTTGGAGAGTCTCCTGGACCTTGCTGGTCCACACCATGACCTGTTTCCTCTGCCCATGTGGGTTGCCTTTGCCAAGTGTTGTCGGTGTTCAATCCGGACACTGGCCCCTCAGCACTCGACATCCTTCATGGGACCGCTCACCTCCTGATTTTGGTCATCATCGAAATTTTCTGGTCCCCGCTGCTGCAGAGCCAAGCATCCTATCTTCACACCTGAACCACCCGACATCAGTGGGAATTCGTCTATCGAGCCCCTGAAGTGACCCGGACTCTGTCCCCTCCTCTTTCAGGTTCTTCTCACCTCAGATCCAGGCTTGGATTCCACCTGACTTTTTTCATCTTCTCAGCAGCAGCAATTATTCGCATCAAGCCATTGAAAACAATGAGGGTTTCCGACACCACTTGACCCCTATTCACCCAGCTACTTTGGGATAGGTAACACGGGTACCTCAGTACTCACTAGGATGCTTGCCTTAGAACCTGCTATGTTCCAAAGGTTTTGTTTGAAGTTCTCTCCAAGGTGTCTTTCAAATGTAATTTTCCAACCGTAACTTTCCCATAGAGTTGTACGGAGCACGCGTCTGTGTTCCCACACTGAACCCGTCCTCCGTGGGCTTCTTATGTCACTCCTTTGGGTGGTTCCTTGGGGTCCCAGCGATTCTACAGGCTCTAGGCCCTGTGTCTAGTGAAGTCGTTGTTGTTATACCATTTTTTGGTTTGGTCTCCTCCTGGAGCCAGCTATGTATTGTGCTGCTTACTCATGTTCCATTGATTAGGTATTGTGTGCCTTATGTTCTTTATGTTCTAATCTCATATGAAGATAAGCAGAGAGTGTTTAGTAATAAATACTTATTTTTATATAACACTTGTGTGGTTCTCCTTGCATTTGATCACTAAGGAGGTTCTCTTCTGGTAAAATAAGCTGCTTTACATTCCTTCAAGACTTAGCCTGAAGGCTGCTCTCCTTAGCTACCACTGGGATAGCTTTCTATAAAGGTTATCTATGACCTAATCACCGTGAGGCTCAATTGGACTGGTGCAAGGTGCCCACTTGAATTAGTGGACAGCATATACCAGGCCAACTTCTCACACAAACCTGTTGAAATATGTGGATGTTCTGATGCCTTAAGTATTCATGTTCCCAATCAACTAATGTTAGTGAACTTTTCCCTTAGGGTTGATAATTGCTGTGCTGGCTTGCAATGCAGTAACTATAACGCACTCACCCGGCATGCACAGTGTTGTCTTTGATGGAGCAAATATTTGCACGTAATGCGACTTGCTTGTAATCAGTCCTCTCGACTTAACGTTAATGTACTAATCAACATGTTTGTTTATTAAATATTGCATTTCACAAAATCATTGGGTATCTAGAAGAAGCTTGCATATGTGTTTTTTTACTAACGATAATCTGCTTGCACTAAAAGTGGCCGCTGCTACGCGGGATTTCTCACTGCGCATACGTCTGTCACACTCAGGTGACATGACGTATCTTTCGCTTGGAGGGAAAATTTTGCTTCTGCGCACTAGAGCTAAAATGGCTGCTCTGTATTACAACATGCATGAAGCTTGCACTGCTGCTTTTGCTAAGCTGTTTGTTCTGCTTAACCTTAACACAATAGTTATATATAAAGTAATGGGTATAGAGTAGAGATAAGTGGTATACAGTTCATTCATTTATTCTGTGTTCTCAAACTGTTTCTTTTCTATTCTTACATGTAAAACAATTTGGGCCTGACGCCTACCGCTTAACTCCATCTAGGAGAAAATTGCGACTGCGCACGAATCACAAAGTCCATGAAGCAGAATGACCTTTTAAACTTTGCCATAGAGCCAACTTGCTACAAGATGCTTGTGGGAACCTTACCTCTTGACCCTACAGAGGTAGTTAAAGTTCTTAAATGGACTAAAATGTAACAAATATTGGAACATTCATTGTCGGGTGTAATAAAATATACATGGGAAAATAAAAATTGATGGGTGGGAACGTTAACAGAATATTCAAAAGAAAAGTGTCATTTTGGTATGGTGTGATGACCGCTCCTCATCCCTTGTCCAATGAAAATTGGGGATCCTTACACTTGCAACATTGGAGGGAGGTACACTGACCTGGAAAATAGTATAACTAGGGTAGGCTTAGCTAGTTAATTTGTCCGACTTGTCCGAATAGCTGACCTGTCACTGACCCAACGCTCTCAATAGGTAATCGGGAGCTGAAGTGCTGGCGGAGCACTCTGTCAGAAGGTTCGAAACCCATTATCGGGGTTTGCAAGCTAAAGTGCTGGCGAAGCACTTTGTTGGAGAAACCGATAACTCTTACCGGGTTCTGGCTGTTAGCTGCAGAGAGGGAGTAACGCAGGCGTTGCAAATTTAACTGCGGGTGCCGGTCTTAGCCTGTGGTGGTCCTGTCCTGATCCAATTTAACTTTACCTGACCTGAATTCTGATCTGCACCTGCCTGCCTTTATGGTGCCTGCATTTTCAGGGTTATGTCCTTCAAACTGACCCATGGCCAGGGTTAGTTCTTCACACCATTTTAGGTAAATATACATATTTTCGTATATCATTGATCTGTTTCCTTTTCTCTTCCCACCCTAATGTTATATGATAAAAGTTTTACATATTGTCGTATATCATTGTTCTGATTCCTTCTCCCTCCCCACCCTGTTGTCAAATGCGTAAAGAATGCTTTATAAGAACTCTGCATATTTTCATTCTAATCATTATTTTCCTGATTGAGAATTTTCTATTATTTAATGCTTGGATTATGACAATATAAAAAGATTTTAGATAAAGAGTTTAAACCTTTCCCGAGTTTGTGTTGGTATATGAGTGCAAATATTATTTTCCTATTATTCTATCACCCTTGATCCCTTAGGACTTTAGGTACCGACTACAAGGATTGGTAAGTCAATGGTATAGGTCCTAAATGAAATTCATAAATCACTGATCAGAGGAAAGTGCACAGGTTACCTGATTAAAACTCACAATAAGTTGTTTTATGGGCCCAGGTGAGTATGGTAAACTGAGTCGGGTGACCTGTGCGCTCTATCAGTATTTCTTTTGGTAGCAGTAGTATGGTTAGGGTTTAGTTAAGATAGGTAGTTAGTTTAGTTAGCTGGTTAATGAAAAATATTCTTGCATATTTGAAATTGTATTATTGATTGTATTGATTTATGTATTAAACAAAATTGTTCGTACCTGTTATATGTTTTGTCTGGAACCCCCGGGGGCAGAATAGCGGGTGGTAAATGGAAGCCACACTGCAGTGAGGTCACTTACCTTGAGGAAATAAGTGCATAGTTAGGTAAAACCGGAAGCATTATTTAGGGAGTTTCTGTATAAATGTGTGAATAAATGATACCAAAGAGTTCGCTAGCAAACCTTTTGGCGTGATATCACCTAGAAAGGGTCACACGGAAGGAGTAGCAGGTTCTTCTGAGCTTGATTGATAGCAAAGGGGTTCGCTGGTGAAACTTTGGCCTTAGTACTTCCCAGAAGGGATAAGTCTGAAGGAGTAGTAGGTTCTCTAATGCTTGTATGAAGGGTAGACGGAAGGGATCTACTCGTAGTATATGAAGAGTAAGCGGAAGGGATTTACTCGTAGTGAGTGAAATATATCTTTCCTTTGAATTAGTCACTCAGGTACAGTGACAAATGTTTTTACATTGTTGTATAATAAAATCTGCATTAAAAGTGAAAGAAATTACGTTTTCGTATTACCTTGCAAAGGAGGGAGTCAGTCGTGGAGCTGCGCTGACGTCACTCAGAGCCGCGCAGGTATTGGTTGAGACAGCGGATGTGTAGCTGAGGTAATAATTGTAAAGGAGGGGTGAGTACAGGAGCGTGAGATGTAGTCTCACGAGAGAAGTCACGCATCTATTGCTTGGATTATTTTGAATTCTAAATTTTGATTGGTCACAGAAAAATAAAAGATGTGCTGGTATTGGAAGTAATTTGTAAACAAATTGAGAATATCCAGAAGATTTGTGTTTGAAATATATGTGGCATATAGGTCCGCTTATAGAAAATAGACCTGATAGGAGATAATTAGGGTTTGCACAAGAACAGAATATAAGGGGAAGACCTTTTAATATGTACGGAGGAAAAAGAAAAATGTCATTCATTAAAAGAATTAGGAATTATTTCAAGAAAGATAAAGCAATTAAAACAAGAGAAGGGATTATTATTCCACCACCAAATATGCCCGCCTCATACATGATGGTTGAAAGGGGCTATCACACTTGTGTGTGGTTAGAAAATTGGATGGAGTACACAAAAGATGATGGTGTTCTAGCATTTCCAGAAAATGGTACATTTAATGGCAGAGTTGTGCACAATTTAAGAACTTTCATGAGTGAATTAGATTCCAGACCTAGATTAACGCAGTATGAGGCATTGGAGGAATGGGAAACTGAGGCTTTTGGGCGAGATAGACCCAGAAGTAATGGTAATTGGAGTAGGTTTTATCCCAGATTTTCAAAAGATACAAGAGATAAATTAATGAAGCAATGGAGACAGTCTATGTTAGTGGAAGGATTGTATCCTGTATTAACTTTAGAAGAGCCCACTGGAAGTAAAAAGAATGAGAAAACGAAACATTTAATGACTAGTGGTGAGTCAGATGATGATTATTTGGAGGATTTAATATTGAAAAATCCACCACCTTATAATGAGGAACCAAGCACAGCTAATCCAAATGCACCGTTTCTGAAACCACCTTTGATTCCGCAAGTGGTACATGAGACATCGTTAGAAAAAGTATTACAGGATAGGGAAAGAGAAGCATTAAATAAACAGAGAAGTGAATTGATTCAGAAAATGTCCTAATTAAATACAAGTCCTGAAGCCCTGACAATTCCAGTAACTATTGGCCCAGTTGTTCCTTTGTACGGAGATAAGAAAGCTAGTCCTAAAACTCCTGTTCTGACTACACCTGTAGTTCAACCTCGAAAGAACCTTTAATAGTTGATGATCAAGCGAGCGAATGTGAGTCAGTGATTTCCCTGATGGATTTGCCCATAAGAGAACCAGTGGGTGACTAGGTCAGAAAAAACACTCCTTTAAATTCGAGAGAAGTACAAATAGAGACATCCTCAGGTATAACAAATGCCACAGTAGTAACACCAGAAAAAATAGAGAGATGGTCACGAGAAATAGAAAAGCCAAAGTCACAGCCAAAGGTATTGGATATATTTAAATTAAGAGTCGAATTAGAAGAAATAATAGCTGGAAATGTGGGATTAGACAGATTAAATACATTCAGTGAAGATGAGTTACTGTTCATATGTAAAAGCATTACTAGAAATACAAGAGTGTTTCATGAAAAGTTATTGGACATGGCAGCTAACATGGGAATTGACATTGCAAATCTAAAGTATCACAGAAACCATATTGAGTGAATTTTCGGACAAAGACTTGGAAAATATGAATGTGTCAGGTAGAAAAGTACAAATCAAGGAGTTGATGTCATTATTGCCGAAATGGGGTGACCTAGAAAAATGGAAAACTAGATGGGCAAAGAAAAAGGAAGAGGCTCGATCAAAACAAACTGCTTCAGAATATGTATTAAAAGAGACAGAAAAGGTGAAAAGGTTATGTCCCATGAGAGAGGTACCAGGTGGAGGTTATGTACATGTCCCATGGTCCTGACAGGATTTTGTCCTTTACAAATGATTTCCCAAAACTTCGAGAAAAAACTGTAGAATGGTACAGACAAGTCGAGAGATTTGTGAAGGTTTCAAAATGCTTTTGAAAGATTTAGATGGATTATTTGACACTGTTGTTCCTGTAGATCTGTGGACAGAATGTAAAATTGCTATTGATTGGCCTAGTGATGAGTACCCTAAAGACCCAAAGAAAGGGGCACCTTCTGATGAGGTTATGAAGAAGTACAACCTGGTAATACTCTACCTCAAAGGGAAGGTGCCTGCAAAGGAGACTGATTGGACTAGAATAGACAGAACCACTCAGAATAAAGATGAATCTGTGCATGCATATTATGAACGACTATTACAAGTATTCAAACAGTATAGTGGTCTGGATAATATCGATATGAAAGACATGACGCATTTCATCTATCGGTTTGTGTCTGGATTAAGGCCAGAAATTTCGCAATGGATTAAGGACCATAAAATTTGCAGGCAGGCCAAGCCAATTGATGAAGTCCTTAAATAAGCAACATATTGTGAAGATGAACTAGACAATAAACAAAAAGAATTAAAGGAAAAAGAAATGTGGGCACCAGTGAAATTAACAGATCAACAAGAGCTTCAATTGAGTCAAGTAAACAATAATCAGAATCAAAGTGATGGTAATGGGGGTAAGCCAAGAAGAAAATTCAATAGAGAGGAAGCCAAGAAGAAATTTCCTTGTCATGGGTGCGGCAATTTAGGAACGGGAAGAACAAGTGTAAGACTGTGCAAAATAACACTGTCCAAACTAATGATTTGAATCCACAGACGCAGAATGAGGTGCCACGGAAGCCACAGCAGAAGGTAATACAAAACCAATTACCTCTTGCACCCATGCCAAATTTTAGGAGCAAAGCACACCAGAGTGTTGATACCACAAATTGGGAGGGAAGTGAAAGGAGAGATACAGCAACCTCACAATTTCTTTTGAGTGATACGTTTTTCAGTGAGGACACCTACTGACGGTGCCTGAGAGGGGAGGACGAGGAGTGCGTACTTGGCGCCTCCTTGCCGGTAGATCAGTCAGGTCCATACATTGCAGGAAAGGTTGAAGGAAATGATGTTACCTTTCTATTGGACACTGGTGCTACCCGTTCTACTGTGAGAACAGCAGACGTTCCAAACCTACCCCTTTCGGGGGAAGCGATCCAAGTAGTGGGCGTTTCTAATAAACAAATTAGTTCCCCAGTTACAGAACCAATGGAAATTAGAATAGGCAATTTTAAAGAAAATGCCCAGATTTGTTGTATGTGATTCAAGTCCAGTAAACATGTTAGGCCGAATTGAATTGCACTATCTTTTGCACCCCAAGTGGTGTTAAAATTCAAACCCCAGACAAGGACGGAGTTTATAAATTAATGTTAGCAAACCAGGAAACTGAAAATAAAAAGTTAACTATAGAAGACTCACCAGAAGAATTACGACAGACTGTAAATCCTAATGTATGGGATTTTACTGGAAAAGATATAGGATTGATGGCAAATGTCGATCTAATAAAAGTGTCAGTAAAAGAAGGTGCAGTTTACCCAAATACTTGACAGTACAAAATGAGCCCAGAAATAAAAGCAGGTGTTGCAGCAGAAATAAAACGTTTGGTTGAAGCAGGCATTTTACAAAAAATAATGAGCAGTCCATGTAATTCGCCCATAATTGGAATAAAGAAACCGAGTGGCAAGTATAGGGTCTTACAAGACCTCCGCAAGATTAATAAGATTGTTGTCCCATGCTGTCCAGTTGTGCCAAACCCTGCAGTGATTCTGTATCAGATACCGTGGGAGCTGGATGGTTTACCGTAATCGATTTGTGTCACACATTTTTCTCGATTCCATTGCACCCAGACAGTAAATTTCTTTTTTTCTTTTGAACTCAACAGTCATGTGTACGTCTGGAACCGCGTTCCTCAGGGGTATACAGAGAGTCCATCGATTTTTTTATCAGATTTTGAAAAGTGCCTTGAGTCTTTGGTGCTGCCCGGACAGTCAGTCCTGGTCCAGTATATATACCACCTATTGGTGGCGTCTAAAACTCGAAATGACTGTGTTGTTGATACCATTGCTTTACAGAATCATTTAGGTGAAGGAGGACATAAAGTGTCACCTGAGAAATTACAGTTTTGCAACACATCAGTGAAATATCTGGAGCACCAGATAGAAAGAGGTGTCAGGAGGGTTACCTCAGAAAGAATCAGAATAATCAGAAACATGAATTTGCCTCAAACTCAGAAAGAGATCAGAATGTTTCTTGGAATAGTAGTTTACTGCAGGCAATGGATTGTGGGATTTGCAGTCATAGCAAAGCCATTGGTACAAATGACAAAGAAAAGAGCAAAAGACCCAGTGGAATGGAATGATGAAAGCATGACTGCTTTCTTGAAAATACGAGAATGCCTGTGTACAGCTCCAGCATTAGGGATGCCTGACTATTCAAAAGATTTTGCACTATTCTGTGACATACGAGATAATTGTGCACTTTCAGTCTTGACCCAAACTCAAGGTCGGATGAGACGTCCTGTGGCATATTTTTCTTCCACACTAGTCCCAGTGGCATCTGCATTGCCAGGATGCCTGAAAGCAGTAGCCACAACTTGCATGAGTCAAGAACAAAGTGAGTCCATTGTTATGGGACATCCAGTAACAGTGTATGTTCCACATACAGTTGTGATTCTGTTAACCAGGACCAAGAACCAGTATCTCACACCTAGTCGGCTGATTAAGTATTAGAGAATCCTTGTAGGTGCAGGAAATGTAACCATCGCTAGGTATAATATCCTGAACCGAGCAACACTGCTACGTAATTCACACTTTGCAGAAGTGAAGGGAGAAGTCGAACATGATTGTATCGACTTGAGTGAATACAGTACAAAACCACGTCCTGACATAAGAGAAGAGCCACTAATTGATTCTGAATATGAGATTTTTGTAGATGGCTCATGTATGAGACATGAGGAAGGAGGTTTAGGTGCTGCCTATGCAGTGTGCCCGTCGGGGGTCCAATTGAAGCATCCTATTTACCTGGAGTCAAGTCTGCACAAGTAGCCAAATTTAATTGCATTAACAAAAGCCTGCAAATTTGGGAAAAATTGGAAAGTAACCATTTACACTGATAGCCAGTATGGTTACGGGGTTGTGCATGACTATGGCCAGCTCTGGATGCAGAGGGAGTCTCTGACTTCTTCAGGTACTCCAATCAAAATTGGTCATTATGTAAAAGATTTGATTGAAGTGATTCAATTGCCAAAAGAAGTGGCTGTGGTCAAGTGCGCTGCTCACAAATCTGGAAATGACAAAGTGACAGCTGGTAACCGATATGCTGACCAGTTAGCCCAACATAGTGCCAAATTTAGAATGGCTGTAAACAAGAAAATTGAAGTAAGCGGAAACAGCTGCCAACTTATGTTGCTTGAAGGTGTGAGAACGTGGGAAGAAGTGAGAGACTTGCAAAATGAAGCAGAACTAAAAGAAAAGGAAGAGTGGAGAAAGATAGGTTGTCAGAGAAGGGTTGAAGGTGGTGTCATTGTTTACCTTGATGGTAGGCCTGTGTTACCAGACTGTTTGTTTGCTCCTATGGCTAGGATGTTCCACGGAGATTCCAATTTAGGGACAGATGCCATGATTAGGGTGTTCAGACAGAGTTGGTTCAATGTGAAGTTCAGGTATGTAGCAGAGAGTCTATGCCAGAGGTGTTTAGTTTGCCAACAGATGAATCCTGGAAAGAAAACTGTAGTGCTACCAGGAAAGATTGGGAAGGCAGAAGGTCCCTTCATACAATTGCAAATTGATTTCATTCAGTTACCCCCTTGTCGAGGACTAAAATACATTCTTGTCATTGTCTGCCTATTCTCAAAATTGGTGGAAGCTTATCCCACACGTGTGGAAAATTAGTACGGTCTGGTAAACATTATCTGCGCCATCTTGCCTTTTTCCCCTGATGCCACACTTTTTGTCGTGCGCACCCGCCATTTTAGGTGCCTCGATCAGAACAAACCCTTTTGCATGCCACTGGCCCCCAGCATAGCCCTCCTCCCTCACAAAGCCCGCACTCTGACAACCCCCTCTCGCACATGCCTTGGGTCATAAACCCCTCTTCAGCGCAGCTCTGCCTCAGAACCCCATCCTGTCCCCGGCGCGACACCTCCCTTCCTTCCTTTCATGGTCCCAGGCCTTTTTGATACAAATCCCCTTTTCCTGTGTGCCCGTTTGTCTTCCTCGTTCCCAGGCCGACACCTAGCTCTGCCGATACTGTTTGTTGCCCCTCCCCGTACAGTAGAAAGCTTCCCTCATCAAAGGACCCCCGAGTTGATCAAAGCCCCCACCCTATGAGATCCGATCAAATCCCCACATTCCATGAATCGGCGGAATGTCCAGCTGCGCGGTAATCATCACCTGTTGTGATCGGGGTGGGGACTTCAACTGTAAATATGTGTGGGAACGGGCCTGAAGGGGAGAGTCGGAGGATATCCCTCCGTACATCAAAGCATTACCAAGAATGTGTTGTATGTAATAAAGCAATAAACCTGTGTATAAGAGGCCAGGCCTCAGAGATGCGGGTAGAGCACCTCATGACGATACCTGCTGTCTGAACTGATGTGTTCTCCTCCGGAGAGAATAAACCTTGTTTCCTGCCTTCCCGTCTCCAGCGCCTGCCTCTTCATTGATTAATAATTTGTGGGTTAAAGAGGCGATACCGCCGGGCAAATATCGATTGTACCTTGACCTTAGATTTAACAATTGGCGTCCCAAGCGTGGGGCCCATCAGCGACTCGTGGATCCAGTGGGAGAGGTCCTGACGACAGAGTGAACGACTGCAACGATCGGGAGAGCTCTTGCCCAATAGACCCTCGTCTGGCAGCCGATCATCCGAACTTCACTGGTTCCGAACAGACCTCTCCCGAGTGATCTACGGTCCTGACTGGGAACCATCAGGAGTGCTGCGAGGAATACAAAGAAAAGAGGACGATCGGGCGCTGGATTCGGAAGACAAGAAACTGTCCATACGGTCCAGGTAAGGTCGTGTAGACACGACGAATCACGAAATAATTGTTTAATTGTTCAGAAAATACTAGTATTACTCTTTGTTGACCTATTTGGAGATTCACTGTCTGCACACGAAGAAACAGTAGGCTCTTTCTCTTTGCAAACAGTGAAGGATAAGTAACGCAGCCAGCGTGCCAATCTTTCTCCCCCACTGATCGTTCATTTGTTCACGAATTATTTTCGGGAGATTTCCCCCTCCCACACTGATTAACGGTTTTTGACCTCGAACTACTGTTCGCGGATTGTTTTCTGGAGATTCTCTGTCTACAAACAGGAAAGAACAGGTTCCCCTTTGCAGATAGTGAAAGGGTAGAGGACGCAGACCTTTGCGGATCTACTTATTCTCCCCACTGGTCGTTTATTTATTGTTTTGATATTGGTTCATGAGGTATTCACTGCCTGCAAACAACGTAGAATAGAAATATTCTGTCTAGTCTTTGCACACAGTGATAAGATAGGCAGTGCTGACTTTTTGTCCCTCATTGTGAGCTGTCATGTCTGTCTTCTCCCCACTGGTCGATAGCTGGTTCAGCCCGGACCGTTTATTAGAGGTGGATCATCTAGCTCCGCTGGAAGGCACCCCTAATAAAGACATGTTCATAAACTATGGATTAGTTACCATAGCCTATAGTAAACTGTGGCACAGGTATACCAAAGAAAGTCAAGAGAAACAGTGGCCACTGATAGGATCCTTCGATCTTGATAAAATAGAAACGTTAGAAATAGCCCTTCGTGATAATAAGACAACGCCTATTATGCTCGACTGCCTCGGTATGTGGCGCAAAGAAGCAATGCAACGAAAGAAAAGAGACGAGGACAGAGCAGGTAAAGGAACATATCGACAGGACAACCCCAGGACACAACGTCCCGAAAGTAATCCCCCGACACTACGCACAGGACGGCCAGACTTAGGGCAAAACCAATGTGCTTTTTGTAGATATGCCGGGCACTGGAAAGCCCAATGCCCGACTCTACTGAACGTGAGTAGGAGCAGAGGACCGACAGGAATAACAGGCCGGCAGAAAGGGAAAAGGCGCGAGACAAAGATGAATCAGACTGATATGGACAGGCCAGATAGAACCACCACGTTCGATTATGCCCGATGGCACAGATTTCGCCAAGCCGATTTCAGCGACATGTTCGAGTCCTCATAGACCAAACAACGCTAAGACGGGAAACCCAGTCTAGCTCTAAATTAACAGACGACAAACCCCGAATAAAGCAGAAAGAATAATGTACACACATGATCAAGCATCCTTACGTTTAGCCAAGTAGGGAAAAGTTTAGGGTATTTCGAGGTAAGGGTTACACAAGTATCCTTCGCCGAGAGGACTAGGGATATTGCCAATGTCTGAAAACCTACTACCTCCTTTCTTTCGCATCCTTATAGGCATATAACTAAAGCCTGCCCCATTGCTCTAACGATAAGTGTGCGCAGCATACAGAAAAAGATAATTATGGCCAATAACTGTTTTATGTTTGTCTTGGGTCTTTTTTATATAATATTTGTACTGTCTCCCCGTCTGAGTTTGTGTGTACGTGATGCATGAATCTGCGTCATCCCTCTGCCTGTGTTACTGTGTTACTTAAACTTCTGTTAACAGAAGCTTTAGCATGGAACAACCTGGAAAGAAAGGAATGGGAAAACGAAATCCGTAGGCCACTGATGAACTTGAACTTTTATTTAACATAACGAACAAGAAACAAATAACAGTACGTAATAATAACACCTATCAATGCCCTAACAACAGAAAATGTTTGAAACAAGAATGGTAAACTAGAAAATGAAAGTCAGCAGAACATTCGCCCCCCCCCATTCTGGAACCTTCCAAAGTAGGGCAGGGTTACGGCTACGCCCAGCCGGCAGCAACCCATATAAGGCGGGTCCTGCTGCCAACAGTCGGCCAGGAAATCGTAACATAGGGTTGAGCCGGAGGAGAGACAAGGGCCAGCGGGACCCAGCCAGGGGATCACCTTGACCACACCGGAGAGTTGTAGGGGGGGGAATGTCTATGTCCTCGACCCTCTCTCCCCCAGTCCGGCCACGGTGGCCCGTGAGAGTTGCAGATAGTCCCGCCACATGCTCCCCCGGTCCGGCCACCAATGGCCGGGGACTGGGGCCAACTGGATCCGGCTGCAGCCGATGAGCCAAGGAACCCGTTCATGGGGCCAGAGCAAGGGGCGTCCGGCCGACATCCACCGGAAGCCCGGCCCAGAGAAGGACGGGACACTTCTTTCTTTTCCCCTCCGTAATGGCCGCAGCAGCACGCCCGGCGCCACTTGAATAATGGCTGCGACAACTCTGGGGGGAGGGATGTCTTGTACATACCTCCGCGAAAATTAGTCCAGGTCGGGCTGGGAGGGAGAGGCGACGCGGACGAGCCTCTCCCACCTCCACGGATAGGAGGTTTCCCAGCCCCCGGCCCAGCGCCGAACTCCTCCAGCCAGGCGGTGGTGCCAATACCTGCGTAGCACCGAACATACCATGGTGGCGCCCCAGTACTTGCGCAGCACCGAACATGCAACGGTGCCGATACTTGCGCAGCACCGAACATGCAACGGTGCCGATACTTGCGCAGCACCGAACATGCAACGGCTGCGCCAATACCCGCACAGCACCGAACATGCACCGCAGGTGGCCATACTTCCGCAGCACTGGACATGGGTTCACTCCAAAAGGTCTCCTCCGCTCTTGCAGACTCGACGAAGGGCGGCTGCTGCAGGCCTCAAAATGGCGTCTGGGCCCCCTGGAAGGCGGGTCTCAGCCGCTAGAGTAACTTTGAACAGCAACGTAACTCGGGCGCTTGCCCACCGGGGCACGAGCCCCCACCTCCGACAGCACCCCCACAGCCTTGAAGATTCTACAAAAGTCCCAGGAGCCCTCGGCCCCTGCAGGCTTCCGGTGAGGAACAACTGCCTTGATCGCTAACGAAATAAGCATGACATAGCCACTCCTTCTGTTAGCATGAATTCTCGAACTGCCGAAAAGGACTCTGGTCCAACTGCCGGTTGTAGGAAACATTTTTTCCCTGATGCTACTTCCGGACTAACCCGGCCCCGCCCAAAATGGCACCGGTATCAATAGGAACTCACGAACACCTCGTGGTGTTTTTTTTAGCTAAAAAGACTCGATGTTCTGAAAAATATATATGATCCTTTGTACACTTGACGAAAAAGAGGGAGGGTTCACTCGATGAACATGTAGAAGGGCCCCGTGAAAACTGTTTTTTCAATGCCGATTCATTATGATATTATCATGTAACCTCGCTTATAACACACACCCATGGTATACCTATAGGAATTTGATTACAACTAGTCCAACTGTGTTTCCAATTATGAAATGAATGCCCCTTGGTCCCTCAACTATTCGATAGACGTTTTTAGTTCACTGCGAATGAATGAATGAACCTTTTTTAAAACATGTTTTTAATCCTACAAGATAGCCCCCCCTCCCCTCTACTGTACGCACTTTAGCCATTGCCGTATCCGGCCAACCCCGATCACACTGTCCTATCAACATGCTGAACGATTGTGCAAATAAAGGTTTTCGAAACTATGAACGGGTATTGCATGCTTTATTTAAATGTGGGATCGGCGGGAGAGTTTTTTTCTGTGCACCCTACTCTGCTCTCTCTTTAAGGTTAATAGAAGATGGTTGCCCAGCCCCGGATGGAGGATCGAATCTAAGACACGACACTCTGCCGTCAAATATGCGACTGACTCAGGGACTCGCGCATGGAGAAAGACCTCGATTTCTGGGGTTGGGTAAGGCGAAACGGTGTAAAAGATGGAATATAAAGGATGGGTAAAGTGAAACGATGTAAATGATAGAATATTATAAAGATACGACACTCAAAGGTACTAGGGAACAGAGTTGACCGAAGAGCTGATAAACCTTAGAACATCACAGCGTTGGAAGAGATTTAAGGACCCCGATAGCTAAATACACCTACCAACTAGAAACCTCGCGCTAAGTGCTTCTGATTCTCTAACGTTTTCCTACTCACAGCCTATAAGGACACACTGCCCCCCCCCTTTTTGCTCCAGAAACCACAACCCCAGGGATTCTATCCCGAGGAGATAAGACGAGTATGAGGTAAGTAAAAGACCTTCGTACCCGTGCTTTTGATATGCTCGGATGTTGTCCCCCTCCCCTCCCCTCTTTTTCCCCCCCCCCTGCAGGCCACATCGGAATCACGACCAAGGTATGGTGAAGATCTGAAGCCTCGCCATGTCTGATACACGAAGCGGACTAACACTGCCTGGTGGCACCTAAACACACCCACAAACTGCTCTTGTACCAAAAGAGCCAATAAATTGTATGACATGATGAAAGCGATCACCCTTAATCCGTGTTGCGTGAATGGACACCTGTCACGTATGTCTGAAACTATGAGATGATGTTTGTGTATGACTGACGCGTTGACTTAACTGGTTAAAGGACCGAGAATGCAAGAAATGCGACACAATGGTGCCCTTTTTACTCGATGCATGTCCCCTGTACCCGGCCTAATGCTCGTCCATCCCAAACTGCATGCTTTCAACATTCTAACACAGACCCGTAATGTCTTATGTTGTATAATGCGCTGAATAGCCTATCTTAATGCACGGCCACTCCCCATGTCGCACGTGTACTATTTAGCCTGTTGTTGCACATCTCTCTCTCTCTCTCCCTCTCTCTCTCTCTCTCTCTCTCTCTCTCTCTCTCTCTCTCTCGCTCTTCCGAACGACTAGCACCTAAATTGGCAAACCGCCACCCCTAGTGCACCACCAATTGGCTCCAAATACCACAAGTATTTGCTCAAAATTTATCCTAAATAAAAATCACCCTGACGCCGTGCCACTACCTCTCCTTTCTGCTAAAAATTGATGAAACCGAGATTTGGCCATTAGGGAAAGGACAGGTAAGACGACTGAGGTTCCCTAATCTGACCCGAAATAAGGGAACTACATGTCAGCGGCTCCTGTGTTATAAAAAGATGCCTCAGATAACGCGACCTTCCCCGTCCCGAATTGTCGCAATACCCAAACAGTAAAGGTGATCGAAACATCCTCATGTTCCCGGAACGCCCCCTGTTTCGTATCAGCTGCCCCAGACGAGGGTTATAAAACTGTCCCTCACCCCCGGTTGTAAGAGATGGGTCTATTTACGCCCTTACCACAGTTTTCTATGTCCCTAGTTGTTTCCCATAAGACCCCTGTCTTTTCTAATTAAGTAGTCAGGCCGTAAGAGGCTACGTAGGAACCAGAATGATGTTTTACAAAGTTAAAGATTAGACCGAAGCGAAGAAATCATTGCAATGAACCCTGTTGAAAGCAAAAATGTTTAGTTGAAAGGCAGGATGCATTGATAGAATGAAAAATGTTTAGCCTATGTTCGTCCCTCAGCAAGATACCTGTCAGACCATGGTGATAGCACACAGCACCCTTTTTAAATATAAAGCCCTGGAGAACGGTATAGCTTCGTAAGGCTCGTATTAAGAAGGTGGGTCTCCGTCAGAAGAACTGACGTAACTGTAATGCAATAAAAGGTGCCAGATCTCGTCCCACGACCAACAAACACCAAAGAAATAGCTGTGAAGGAAAGTTATAGTAAATCCAGCAGGCCCATCATCAATCATTTATATGTTAGTTGCGAACCCTAATATAACGGACGTTTCCATTTTTGCCTGGAGCTGGGAGAGAAATAGACTTATGTGATTACCTTCCTCTGCCAATTCTCTAAAGACTGTCTTTTCAAACTCATTTAAGGGTACGACTGTCGGAGTAAAGAAGGACCGGATGTGGGAGCACGTGGCCTGACTACAGATCGTGGAACATCTGCGACATTGGCCAAGGCGAGACCGCGACAGAAAGGAGTTGCAGGACGAGGCACTGTTTCCGTCAAAGTGAGAGGAAAGGGCTGACCTGATGCCCCTGCTCAATGTTCAACGTGTGCCGAAAAGTCCCCGCTCTCTGAATTCGGTCATGAGCCCGCCTACCTGAAATTTCCGCCCCCCTGATCTGTTCCCGATTTGGCCCAGCTCCATCCCCCCTTTTTCTCCGACCTACCCTATGGACTACACACTCTTCTTCCATCTGAACCTTTTTGACAATCAACTCAAAGGACACAGGGCGAAAAGGACCTTTTTGACCAGAAACGCGAGGAAAAGGTCGTGCCCTGCAACGCGGGACCTAGAATAGAGCTGGACCCGTAGCTCCACCGCCGGTGCTCCACAGCGCCAACAAAAGACGACAAAGAATGCTGAGAACTCATTAACTTCGAACAGTGACACCCTCAATTATCGTTTCTACTACGTCTCATTTCTCTCCCAGCCACCATTGTATTAATTATGCTCCAACCAAACATGAACAGAACTCACATATGTAATGACCTATCAATTTACATTCCGAACGACTATAAGTAGCTATGAAATGTACCCAATGCTCTCACTACAGAATCATCTTTGTCTGTTATTGCATTACTATGGCTTTCCTGCAAACGAGTTTTTTATCGATAGACCCGCCTCCTAAGATGAAAGATTTTAAAATGTAATGTTTATAACTCCTTCACCTGGGTACCTACTTCTTTTCCTATGACCACCACAGTCGACATGAATTGGAAATAGGCCAGCAAGATGTCTTGGATATGTTAAAGGGAGGACTGTGGAAAATTAGTACGGTCTGGTAAACATTATCTGCGCCATCTTGCCTTTTTCCCCTGATGCCACACTTTTTGTCGTGCGCACCCGCCATTTTAGGTGCCTCGATCAGAACAAACCCTTTTGCATGCCACTGGCCCCCAGCATAGCCCTCCTCCCTCATAAAGCCCGCACTCTGACAACCCCCGCTCGCACATGCCTTGGGTCATAAACCCCTCTTCAGCGCAGCTCTGCCTCAGAACCCCATCCTGTCCCCGGCGCGACACCTCCCTTCCTTCCTTTCATGGTCCCAGGCCTTTTTGATACAAATCCCCTTTTCCTGTGTGCCCGTTTGTCTTCCTCGTTCCCAGGCCGACACCTAGCTCTGCCGATACTGTTTGTTGCCCCTCCCCGTACAGTAGAAAGCTTCCCTCATCAAAGGACCCCCGAGTTGATCAAAGCCCCCACCCTATGAGATCCGATCAAATCCCCACATTCCATGAATCGGCGGAATGTCCAGCTGCGCGGTAATCATCACCTGTTGTGATCGGGGTGGGGACTTCAACTGTAAATATGTGTGGGAACGGGCCTGAAGGGGAGAGTCGGAGGATATCCCTCCGTACATCAAAGCATTACCAAGAATGTGTTGTATGTAATAAAGCAATAAACCTGTGTATAAGAGGCCAGGCCTCAGAGATGCGGGTAGAGCACCTCATGACGATACCTGCTGTCTGAACTGATGTGTTCTCCTCCGGAGAGAATAAACCTTGTTTCCTGCCTTCCCGTCTCCAGCGCCTGCCTCTTCATTGATTAATAATTCGTGGGTTAAAGAGGCGATACCGCCGGGCAAATATCGATTGTCCCTTGACCTTAGATTTAACACACGTAGGAATGATAGCATCACTGTAGCCAAACTCCTACTCAGAGAACTCATACCTAGGTTCGGTTTTCCAGTAACGATTGAATCAGACTGAGGAAAACACTTTAATAGTGAAATAATGGGCCTAATCTGTGAAGCATTCAATGTTAAACAAAAGCTGCACTGTGCATACCGCCCAGAGGCTTCTAGAGTGGTAGAACAACTGAATGGCACAATCAAGTCAAGATTGGCAAAGATGTATGAGTCTACCCAATTAGAGTGGCCAGATGCTTCACCTCTTGTTCTGATGGGACTCAGAAGTATTCCAGACCGGAACACAGGCTTGAGTCCTCATGAAATACTAATGCGAAGAGCAATGAGGCAAGCATGGGTGCCAGGACACAAGCTGATAAATATATCTGATGATTTAGTACTGAGTACTGCAAAGAACTGGCTGACCTAGTGCGTTCTATCTCTCACCAGGTTGGGGAAGACGCTGTTGCCAAAAAAGCAACTCCAGCACATGACCTGAACCCAGGTAACTGGGTAGTGTTCAAGAAACACACTCGAAAATCTTGCCTTGCACCGAGGTGGGGAAAACCACGACAAGTAATTCTGGTTACCACCACAGCTGTAAAATGTGAAGGAGTTCCACACAGGATCCATGCCAGTCACACAAAATGAGTGACTGAACCTGATGAAACTGAAGTTGAAGGTTGTACAGCTGAGGGGTCTCAAGATATCGATCCTGAAGTAGCTGAAGAGGAACAACCGAGCACTAGTCAAGATGATTGAATTCCAGTAGTTGAGATACCTGCAGAATATGTGAGAACCAGAAGTCAAACCTATCTAGACAGTTAGAGTGATAGTGAGGATGAGATAGGTCTAGAAGAACGTACTCAGATTACAGAAATTCAAGCCAATGGTAATCTTGAGGAGGATCAGATAAGGAAAAATCAGTATACTCAGACATTCCAAATACATGTCACAGCTCCAGAGTCTGAGGAGGGACGGATAGGTAATAGGGCGGAAACTCAAGCAGAAGAAAATTAAGGGTTCAAAGAGCTTGAGCAGGATCAGATCGGAGTAGAAAAATGTGTTCAGGAAGAAGAAGGTGAATCAAATCAAAGATTAGTAAGCAGACAGAAGAGACGGAAATAAGACCTGGACCTAGTCAGATAGAGAGGGATACAGAAGACAGCATTGAAATAGATGTGCCACAACTGAATGAAAATAAAAGAGCATTGGAAGAAGGCCAGAGCACAGTGCCAGCTAAAAGACTCAGAAAAGGAGACAAGTTGCCTAGGTTTGTCAAAAGACTGAGATTTCATCTAAAAACAATAAATGAAGAACCAGAACAAGTAAATGAAGTAACTAGTCAAGCTGAACAGTCTGCGATACAACCAAGAAGGAGAAGTCCACGAATGAAAAGGCTGAATAATAAATTCAGAGGCCCTGAATGGACTGACATTGTTCTTGAAGATTTCGAAAACCTAGAAATAAGTGATGAAAGTGATGACGAATTGATTGCTGATCAGATTGATAGAGAAGTGAGACCCACTTGAAAATTTCACAGGGTAAAAGACTGTGTAAAAGCTACAAAGAGGGGTTAAATCTCCTTTGTCAGAAATGGCTGATCGTACTGTTAATGGAAGACCGAAAATAAACTGTTTAAAAACATGTTGTAGAATATGCACATGTAGTATAGCGATAGTAGTCATAGTATGGTTAGGACTGACAATAGCTATTCCTTACATAATGAGTAGAGACATGAAGAATGATTCTAATGAGCTACAAACAATAGATCCACCTAAAAGAATGGATACACAAGAGAAAGCACTTAGCATTAAGCAACAGAAGGTAGATTTAGAAGCATCAGATGAGGAAGGACTACATTATACTGGAATTAGAAATAGAACTTACTTAAATGTATTTGCAAACCTATTAGTACACTATGTTGAAGCTATGGAAATAGAAGATTGCAATATTTGTATGAAGTTTTTTTTTTTTGCAGAGTTTTATATAGCGTGAACTAGACCCGAACCGAATCAGGTATCAGTGCGCTTTACATAGCACCAGTTACGTTACATGAGGACACACTTTCATTTTTTTAGGCACGGGGAGATTAAGTGATTTGCCCAGAATCACAGGAGGTTTTTTTGGCGTCGTTACCGAGACTCGAACCCAGATCCCCAGGTCCGAGGTCGAGCGCCTTAGCCGTTAGGCCAACCCCTCTCCCAAGTTACCTACTTCGGTAGCCGAAGGTGTTACTTACCACCATTTATCACTAACATATGGTATTTCATGTAGTATTTTAGCTAGTTCATTCTATAAGAAAGGACCTTTGCAGTATTACTATTCTAATTCAGATGTGATATTTTCTGAACTCCCTATAGGTAGTAACATGAATCCTGTACATACTAAGAGTGATGTAACACGTTATATGGGTGAATATTTTCTAACAATAGATACAATAGATATAGCTGAAGCAGACAAGACTAATTTAACATGCTTATTACATGAAAAAGAGAAAATATTTTTGAATATGGTTGAGAAAAGGAGAGAGAATTTCCAAAGAAAGGCAAATGATAAGAATCATAAAATTCATAAATGGGCCGAAAATATAGGGTTCACCCACAAATGGTAAGACTCGTGCTGCTATGTTGCTTGATTTCGAAAAGAAAGGGAAACTCTGTTTCCACAGGGAAAGAACTAGTTATTATAACAATATCTTCATTGGTTCCAGTGAATGTGAACACAATTATAAGGTAATTGGGGGTTGGGGTTTCAAAGAGGGAACTGAATCTGTGTTTCCTGGGATTTATTTTATATGCAGAAACATGGCTTATTACAAATTGGCAGATCATTGGTATGGGAGCTGCTATTTTGGAATAGTCTTCCCAAAGATATATCATGTAAACAAAATCACTGAAAACAATGAAGAAACTAATGGATTAATACATAGCAAAAGAGCTAGTTTTGGAGAAATAGTAGGTGATATATTTAGTGCATTGATACCTACAGTGGGAGTGGCTCTGAATGCGCAAAGAATTTGCAAATTGTCAGCAGTAGTGGATCGGTTATCAACTGATACTGCTGGAGGGTTCTTGATGGTCAATACCGAATTGGTTGCTATCAGATCAATGGTTTTACAAAATCGACTTGCTCTTGATACATTATGAGCAAAAGAGGGCGGATTCTGTAGAATGTTGAAAGCGCAACATTGTTGCACTTACATACTTGACAAAAGTGTTGAAATTAAAGGGTATATAAGAAGTATTACGCATTTGGAAAAATAGCTCAAACTGGAGGTTGATAGTGCGTGGAAGAGACTTACTGATGGTCTCTCTTCTATAGGTAGTTGGCTTTCTAATGTAGGAAAACGTTTTGTAGGTAGAATACTGATGCCAATGGTGGGAATAGGCTTACTGATTTTAGGGATAATAATTTGTTGCAAATGTCGAAAGCACAAAAAGACATATACAGTAAATAAGCGCGGGAAAAAGAGAAATATTGATGATCTTGAATTAGAAGAGTTGAATGGAAATATATACAAGAAAGTGAAAAACTTTCACACAAACAATGAAAAGAAACAAAATAGAAAGTTTGAAGAGATTGAGTAGGGTGAGATGTGAAAAATTTGGCACCTCTTTCATTAATTGGTGATGATATAAAATATCATCAAAAAGGGGAGTGATGGAGCAAGGATTCGCACGTAATGCGACTTGCTTGTAATCAGTACTCTCGACATAACGTTAATGTACTAATCAACATGTTTGTTTATTAAATATTGCATTTCACAAAATCATTGGGTGTCTAGAAGAAGCTTGCATATGTGTTTCTACTAACGATAATCGGCTTGCACTAAAAATGGCCGCTGCTACGCGGGATTTCTCACTGCGCATGCGTCTGTCACACTCACGTGACATGACATATCTTTCGCTTGGAGGGAAACTTTTGCTTCTGCGCACTAGAACTAAAATGGCTGCTCTGTGTTACAGCATGCATGAAGCTTGCACTGCTGCTTTTGCTAAGCTGTTCGTTCTGCTTAACCTTAACGCAATAGTTACATATAAAGTAATGGGAATAGAGTAGCGATAAGTGGTATACAGTGCATTAGTGTATTGGGGCTGGGTGGATGCACTCTGAGAGTGCCAGAAAGTCTGCACTGGGGTCACATTTGGTGTACCCATGTATAGACCAGCTCAAACCAGTTCTAGGGTCTATTTTCTCCTGCTCTGTCACAAAAGTGGACAAAGGACATGGGTGTAGCCACCCCTCTGTCCTGCCCCTCCCCTAGGAGGGTTCCCAGAGTCAGTCCAACCCCTTACTTGGGAATAGAGTGGGAAACCTGGTTCAAAGACTTTGGATTTTACCTGGACTAATCTCTGCAACAGAAACCAAAAACTTCAACAGTCTACACTTCGCTGGATGACAGAAGAATCTCCTTTGGAGTAAAGGAGCTACTCCCCCGCAGCAGCAGGCACCTAGATGCATCTGACTGATTTGCATCTCCCAAGCTCCTGAGGACTCTGAAGATTTCTGCAACACAGGAGGTGTGTTTCAGAATGTCCCTGAGCTTGATCTGCCCTCTTAGCAATCCTGAGACCAGTATCCCTCATGGGGACCATGCAACCTGAACCCCTGTGCACTCTGTACTTTTGCTGCAGCATATGCTTTTTGGAAATCCCTGAGGCTGTGCTTTTTTTACTACATGTAGTCCCGACCCGAGCAGCATCTCCACTGAAGATTTCCAGCCTCCACTCCAACGAGTGCTATGTGGGCTGGCGCTTTGTGAATTCGCTCAAGGTCTCCTCATGATCCCTGGTCCGTTGGCCTGTAATTTAATTGTAATTTTGTATAGTGCACTACTCACCCGCAAGGGTCTCAAGGCGCTTCTACGAATACCGCTGTGGAACCCATCCTGGCTTTCTCTGTGAGGTGTCCACTCCTGGGCACCCCCAAGGTGGAGGCCAGGCATCCTTAGCGTTGTGGGGGCCATTGTGGAGATTAAGCAAGCTATTGCCCAGAGTTGCAGAGTGGGACTCCATGATTGGAATAGGCACTGAGGCGAGAATTATCAGGTCCGTGGAATTGTTTAGCCCAAGACCCGCCGAGGCGGGGAATTGAACCCTTGTCCCGGGCTAGACCTCTGCATCAGGGTCTGCCGCTCTAACCATTGAGCCACACTTCTCCACCTGTGGGTCCTGGCGAGGGTCTCTTTGATTTTCCTTGGGCTTCCCTGGTTGCTTCAGATGTGCCCTGACTCAACATAGCTTGAAGAGTCTCCTGGACCTTGCTGGTCCACACCATGACCTGTTTCCTCTGCCCATGTGGGTTGCCTTTGCCAAGTGTTGTCGGTGTTCAATCCGGACACTGGCCCCTCAGCACTTGACATCCTTCATGGGACAGCTTACCTCCTGATTTTGGTCATCATCGACATTTTCTGGTCCCCGCTGCTGCAGAGCCAAGCATCCTATCTTCACACCTGAAGCACCCGACATCAGTGGGAATTCGTCTATCGAGCCCCTGGTCACCCTGAAGTGACCCGGACTCTGTTCCCTCCTCTTTCAGGTTCTTCTCACCTCAGATCCAGGCTTGGATTCCACCGGACTTTTTTCATCTTCTCGGCAGCAGCACTTATTCGCATCAAGACATTGAAAACAACGAGGGTTTCCGACACCACTTGACCCCTATTCACCCAGCTACTTTGGGATAGGTAACACGGGTACCTCAGTACTCACAAGGATGCTGGCTTTAGAACCTGCTATGTTCCAAAGGGTTTGTTTGAAGTTCTCTCCAAAGTGTCTTTCAAATGTAATTTCCCAACCGTGACTTTCCCATAAGTTGTACGGAGCGCACGTCTGTGTTCCCACACTGCACCCGTCCTCCGTGGGCTTCCTATGTCACTCCTTTGGGTGGTTCCTTGGGGTCCCAGCGATTCTACAGGCTCTAGGCCCTGTGTCTAGTGAAGTCATTGTTGTTATACCATTTTTTTAGTATATGGTTTGGTCTCCTCCTGGAGCCCGCTGTGTATTGTGCTGCTTACTCATGTTCCATGGATTAGGTATTGTGTGCTTTATGTTCTTTATGTTCTAATCTCATATAAAGATAAGCAGAGAGTGTTTAGTAATAAATACATATTTTTATATAACACTTGTGTGGCTCTCCTTGCATTTGATCACTAGGTTCTCTTCTGGTAAAATAAGCTGCTTTACATTCCTTCAAGACTTAGCCTGAAGGCTGCTCTCCATAGCTACCACTGGGATAGCTTTCTATAAAGGTTATCTATGACCTAATCACCATGAGGGTCAATTGGACGGGTGCAAGGTGCCCACTTGAATTAGTGGACAGCATATACCAGGCCAACTTCTCACACAAACCTGTTGAAATATGTGGATGTTCTGATGCCTTAAGTATTCATGTTCCCAATCAACTAATGTTAGTGAACTTTCCGCTTAGGGTTGATAATTACTGTGCTGGCTTGCAATGCAGTAACTATAACGCACTCACCTGGCATGCACAGTGTTGTCATTTATGGAGCAAAGATTTGCACGTAATGCGACTTGCTTGTAATCAGTCCTCTCGACATAACGTTAATGTACTAATCAACATGTTTGTTTATTAAATATTGCATTTCACAAAATCATTGGGTATCTAGAAGAAGCTTGCATATGTGTTTCTACTGACGATAATCTGCTTGCACTAAAAATGGCCGCTGCTACGCGGGATTTCTCACTGCGCATACATCTGTCACACTCATGTGACATGATGTATCTTTCGCTTGGAGGGAAAATTTTGCTTCTGCGCACTAGAACTAAAATGGCTGCTCTGTATTACAACATGCATGAAGCTTGCTCTGCTGCTTTTGCTAAGCTGTTTGTTCTGCTTTACCTTAACACAATGGTTAAATATAAAGTAATGGGTATGGAGTAGAGATAAGTGGTATACAGTGCATTCATTTATTCTGTGTTCTCAAACTGTTTCTTTTCTATTCTTACATGTAAAACAATTTGGGCCTGACGCCTACTGCTGAACTCCATCTTGGAGAAAATTGCGACTGCGCACGAATCACAAAGTCCATGAAGCAGAGAGACCTTTGAAAAGCTGCCAAAGAGCCAACTTGCTAGAAGATGCTTGTGGGAACCTTACCTCTTGACCCTACGGAGGAAGGTAAAGTTGTCAAATGGACTAAAATGTGACAAATATTGGAAGATTCAATGTCGGGTGGAATGAAGTATACATGGGAAAATAAAAATTGTTGGGCGGGAACGTTAATGGAATATTCAAAAGAAAAGTGTCATTTTGGTATGGTGTGATGACCTCTCCTCATCTCTTGTCCAATCAAAATTGGGGATCCTTACACTTGCAACATTGGAGTGTGGTACACTGACCTGGAAAATAGTGTAACTAGGGAAGGCTTATCGAGTTAATATGTCCCGACTTGTCCGAATAGCTGACCTGTCACTGACCCAACGCACTCAAAAGGGAGCAGAAGTGCTGGCGGAGCACTTTGTCAGAAGGTTCGAAACCCATTATCGGGGTTTGCAAGCTGAAGTGCTGGCGAAGCACTTTGTCGGAGAAATCGATAACTCTTACCAGGTTCTGACTGTTAGCTGCAGAGAGGGAGTAACGCAGCCGTTGCAACTTTAACTGCGGGTGCCGGTCTTAGCCTGTGGTGGTCCTGTCCTGATCCAATTTGGCTTTACCGGACCTCAATTCTGATCTGCACCTGCCTGCCTTTATAGTGCCTGCATTTTCGGGGTTCTGTCCTTGGCCAGGGTAAATATACATATTATCGTATATCATTGATCTGTTTCATGTTCTCTTCCCACCCTAATGTTAAATTCTAAAAGTTTTACATATTGTCATATATCATTTTTCTGATCCCTTCTCTCTCCCCACCCTGTTGTCAAATGCGTAAATACTGCTTTATAAGAACTCTGCATATTTTCATTCTAATCATTATTTTCCTAATTGAGAATTTTCTGTTATTCAATGCTTGGATTATGACAATATAAAAAGATTTTAGAGAAAGAGTTTAAACCTTTCCCGAGTTTGTGGTTATTATATGAGTGCAAATGTTATTTTCCTATTATTCTAACACCCTTGATCCCTTAGGACTTTAGGTACCGACTACAAGCATTGGTAAGTCAATGGTATAGGTCCTAAATGAAATTCATAAATCACTGATCAGAGGAAAATGCACAGGTTACCTGATTAAAACTCACAATAAGTTGATTTATGGGCCCAGGTGAGTACGGTAAACTGAGTCGGGTGACCTGCGCACTCTATCAGTATTATGAATGATGTCATTTCAGATGTTGCTGTGATGTTACTAGTGATGTCATAAAACATGTCATGAGTGATGGGATATGGGAGGTAATTAGCAGTGCATGGCGAGGGTGTGAGTTATAGTTACTTTAGGGTACGAGTTACAGTTACTTTAGATTACTATAACTGGTGAATTTCAGTGTTTCTCTTAGTTTAAAAACAGTATGTTTTAATTGACATTTTGACCCAACTATAACATCCCTTTAACCTTTAGTTATTCAGCAAATTCCTTAGGCTTTTTCATTAGGTCACGTAAGATATAATTACAATTCCTAACTATAATGTCACTTTAAAATTGCTTTTTCAATGACTTTCTAGGTTTATTAGTAATATTTTATTACCATACATAAACCCAATCTCATGGCTCACGACCAAAGGCCATGCACAGGGTAAGGTTGGGTGCAGTGCCTGGCCTGTGGCGATACCCTGCATCCAATGCCCTGTAGTCAGTCAACCTGCACCACGCATTGCTTTCAGCCATCCGTGGTGCTGTATTGGGCATCGGGCCTGGCCTGTGGCTAGGTCCAGCATCCAGTCAATGGCCCCATGGACCAAATCTCCATGACTCAACTTCATTAAAAGGTGATGGGGCATGTAGCGCCCTTCGGCATGCCTTGGAAGACCTCAGGACCCCATCCCCCAGAACAAATATGAATTAAAAGGGGAGGGAGCATGTGGCCCCCTCCCTGAGCAGTCCCCCTTTACTCGATCTGATGGGGACATATTCTTTTTTAAGGAGTGGGGGTACACAAACTCCTCCCCAAACCTTTACAGGCCCTCTGGATCCCATCCCCCTTAGCCCTATTGCCCACCTGTAGGTAGCCAAACACACGCTGTGCATGGCCTTTGGCCATGCGAGGCATGGGATTTCCCACAGGGCCTGTCCTGCAGCCAGGCCCTACACCCAACCCCCGGCAGGCAGCTAACCCTACACTGTTCACGACCTTCAGCCATGTGTGGCATGGGGTTGGCCGCACGGTCTGGCCGCATAACTCATATCCCTAAGGCACTTCAGACTGCAGGGATCCCACCCCCTGGGGCCCTTTTTTTTTGTAAAGGGACAGGGGCACATGTCTCCTCTAAGCCACTTCAGGCCCCGGGAACTAATCCCCTGGGTCTTTGTTTGTTTTAACGGTGGAGTGCAAGGCCTCCCTCCCCAAGCCACTAAGGGCCCCACCGACCCCCTCCCCTGGTCGCTTATTAGGGAGGGACTCACTGCACCCCTTCCTGAGCCAAGATTGGCCTGAGTATCCCATCATCTGGGGCCATAGCATATATTTTAAGAGGAGTGGGATCACAGTCCCCCAACCCTGAGCCATAGTAGGCCCCAGGGACCCCATGCCCCAGTGCCAAACTTAAATGAAGGAGAAGGGGGCATGAGCACCCCCTTTCTGGCGCCTGTAGTGGCCCAGGGAAGTCATCCCTTGGCACTGTGGTGCTCGTGGGTGGGTGCCCTAGGTGTTCACTTGGGGCACCCTCCAGACAGTAAGCTGGGGGCAGCTGCGTGTGCCCCAGAGCCTCGCTGCCCGAGCCAGCTCCTTGCATGCACCCGTCCTGGGTGCTGAGGGAGCTGGCATTGCTCTCGCCCTGTTGGGAGCAGCAGTTTTTGTTCCCACCGGGCAAGAGCAATGTGTGTTACCCTGCCTACAGGAGCACATTCCTGTGGGCAGGGAATACATGTCTGCTCCCACCCAGTGGGACATTTAAAAATGCTTACGCTAGGTAAGAGCAGACATAAGTTTCCCTGCACATGCTATTGCCTGCAGGGAAACTAGGGTGTATCAGGGAAGGGCTCCCCGAGTCATAGTTATTTAGCCAGCCACGTGGGATGGGCTCCCCTGGGCCTCTACAGGCTCAGGAAGGAGGGGCTGAATGCCCCCTCCCCTTGAAGATTCGTTCAGCCCCGTGGGATGGGGTTCCCAGGACTATTAAGGCACAGGAGGGGAGCCCCACGCCCCCACCTCTTTTACTGGATTTGGGACCATGGGGATGGGGTCCCTGGGGCTATTGTGGCTTGGGAAGTGCGGCTGCACATCCCCTTCCCTTACTTTACATGTCAGCTCTAGGGGATGGGATCCACATGCCCCTCTCTCCAAAAGAATGTCTTATGCCACTCCCTGGGCACTGGTCCACCCCACAGGGTTGTTTTATAGTACCATGGGCTCCTTTTTTTATTTTTCTGCAGATTTTGGGGTTCTTCAGTGAATTTGCAGCAAATTAAAAAAATAACACATTTTAGGCCTCAGGCAGGTCCCACTGGGACCCCTTTCCCCAGTCAGGCCTTGGGGTTCAGGGTAGCCCTACCCTGAACCCAGATCTATTTTTTATCTTTTTTTAGGATTCTGGATTGAGTGCCAAGTCCTACGAAGGCTGCCACCACATCCTCATTGATGTGGTGGCAGCCAATCAAATTTCAGCATGAGATCTGTTGGGTCCACAGAGCCTCCGCAGGGTGCACAGACATAATATCGACTCCAAAATATCGTTTGGACAGAATATCGAGGAAAAAATATCGTTTGGACAAAATATCGACTGGACAGAATATCGACAGCCAAAATATCGTTTTTAAGGTAAGTGCAGTAATATCGACTGTAAATAATATAGAAAGTGAAAATATGTAAGTATATACTATAGATAGTAAAATAAATTGTTTTTATTTTTAGGGTTCAGGGTCAGTTTTGGGTTTTTGGGTAAAGGGGTATTTTTAGGGTTCAGAGTCAGTTTTGGGTTTTTGGGTAAAGGGGTATTTTTAGGGTTCAGGGTCAGTTTTCAGTTTTTGGGTAAAGGGGTATTTTTAGGGTTCAGGGTCAGTTTTCAGTTTTTGGGTAAAGGGGTATTTTTAGGGTTCAGGGTCAGTTTTCAGTTTTTGGGTAAAGGGGTATTTTTAGGGTTCAGGGTCAGTTTTCAGTTTTTGGGTAAAGGGGTATTTTTAGGGTTCAGGGTCAGTTTTCAGTTTTTGGGTAAAGGGGTATTTTTAGGGTTCAGGGTCAGTTTTCAGTTTTTGGGTAAAGGGGTATTTTTAGGGTTCAGAGTCAGTTTTCAGTTTTTGGGTAAAGGGGTATTTTTAGGGTTCAGGGTCAGTTTTCAGTTTTTGGGTATTATTTTATTATATTTTATTACTATATATATATGTTTAATAAATATGAAATAAAAAAATATTTATTTAACTTTCATTAATTATTTAATTATTATAAGTTAATTTAAGTAATTTTAAGTATATTTTAGTAATTAATTATTAATATTAATTTAATTTAACACTGTTTTTAGTAAATACGATATTTTTTACAACTATATTTTTGTAAACGATATTTTGTACTCGATATTTTTGTACTTACCTGTTTGTACATACAAACTCGATATTTTTGCTGTAGATATTTTTTCATCGATATTTTGGGTAGTCGATATTTTGGTAGTCGATATTCTTTCAGTGATCCCCTCCGCAGTATGATATATACAACTGGTTTGGTCTTTAATTACTTGAAAAGGATCTATACTAAATCACAAATAGCACTCTTTCTGACCAAGGTAAAGCTTTCTTCAAAATATGATGTAAATCTGTTCAGCCGTTCCTATGGAAAAATGCATGGGGAAAATGTGTTTTGGGGCCACCCTTTTTTCCTAGCCCCCACTTGATGGATCACCCCGAAACTTTTCAGGAAGGAGCTATGGTGGAAAAAAATGTTTGGTGGAAAGTTATCTGAAGAATCGTCAAAATCACCAAAATTATTAGTAAACCAAAAAACACTTCTATGGAATTACGATCCTACCTATAACTACCCAAGAGGGTTTTGGGGTTAATAGCTTTCCTTCTGTGGAGAATTTTGACAAAGACAATGCTAAAAAATAGGAAGATAAGAAGACAAGTTAAATCAAACTTCGAGAGAATTTATTGCCACGTTAAATCATTTCACTAAGAAACAGAAAGAAAACACTATTAAAGAAATAGAACACATTAAAAGAGAAATGTACATGCTGATCTGTGAATTGTCCAGAACACACTAAGGGCCAGATGTAGGTAGCCCAATACCGGTCGGTAACGGCCGAAATTACAAAATTTGGGCCGTTACCGACCGGAATTAGGCATCTGAGATGTAGGGGCCATATTTAAGAATTCGGTAATTTACAGAATCAGTAATTTAAGGAATCGGTAAATTACCGAATTCTTAAAATACCGATTCGGTAAATTACCGAATCCTTAACGTAGGGAGCACTCAAGTTAGTGCATTGGTCATTTAAGGACTTGTTATTTACCACCAACTCCAAGTTGGTGGTAAATACCGAATACCTTTAAAAAAGCAATTATTTGCTTTTTTTTAAAGTGCCATGTGGCAGACATACTTGCCCTTAGGGCATGTATGTGTGCCACATGTGCACCCATGCACTATTCAGGGGTGCAACAGGGTGTCAATGTCACACCCTGCCACCCTTGTAAATGGTCCACCTATTACTGATTCGGTATTACTGATTCGGTATTTACGGAATCTGTAATTCCCATTCATTCCTATGGGCCTCCAGGCTCATAGGAAAGAATGGGAATTACCGATTCGGTAAATACCCAATCGGTAAATACAGATTCAGTATTTACAGAATCGGTAATACCGAATGTTACCGATTCGGTAAAATGTACCGAATCTTTATCTACATCCCATTTACCGATTCTGAAATACCGAATTGGTAAAATTCTGTATTTTAGAATCAGTAAATGGGAATTACCTACATCTAGCCCTAAGAGCTTAGCAACCTAGATATAGATCAAAAAAATGTCTGTGATGAATGGGAATATAAACAAGGTTGCGTGTATACTTCTGCTAAGAAATTTGACTTCAAAAACCTTTATTGTTTTTTGTAACATAGACAGTAAGGGCAAAGCAAAATAAATACATATATGTGATAGTGCATCATTCCATTTGTACTGGGAATAGATGTAGGATACAATTGGACAATCAATCATTGTGATGTGGCGTCATAAACGAGTGCTACAGGGGAATTTTTGATGGTCTCTAGCATATAGAGTTCAATGAATTGCTAGTAAAATCCTAATATTGCCTTGATCAGGACACAGTACAACTACTGTTATGATATGCAAATGAAATCAAATAATTATGATGAAGAGAAAAATAAAAATTAGCGGCTACTAATATGACATGTTAATTGACATCAGCATACGTAAAAATTTTGCATAACTGTTGGAAATGGCCCTTTTTGCAGGGTTATCCCCAAACTTTTTGCTTCTTCTTACTATTTTTTCCTGACTTGTTTGAGTTGGTTTTAGGACTCTGGCCACGTTACCGCTGCTAATCAGTGTTAAAGTGCATATGCTCTCTGTGTAAATTGAGTTATGGATTGGTGGTTCCATGATTGGCATTTGATTTACTTGTTAGTCCCTAGTAAAGTGAACTGAGTTTGCCAGGGCCTGTAAATCAAATGCTACTAGTGGGCCTGCAGCCCTGATTGTGCCACCCATGTGAGTTGCCCTAAAAAGGTACCTCAGACTTGCCATTGCAGAGTCTGCGCGCAGTTTGTAACTGTCATGTCGACTTGGCCCATGCACACACTGGCCAGTCCCTAACCTTCCCTTTTCGTGCATGTCAGGCACCCCTAAGGTAGGCCCAAAGTACCCCTGTAGGCAGGGTGCAGTTTATGTGAAAGGTAGGACATGCCCTGGTGTGTGTGGCATGTCCTGATAGTGAATTACAGCCCATTTTGTTTTTCACTATTGCAAAGCTACCTGTTCCCCATAGGACAGATTGGGAAGTATGTTTATTTATTTTATTTATTCATTTATTTCAGTAGTTTTGTTTAGCGCTAGCTAGACCAAGGGGTATCAGAGCACTTCCCAACATTTACATCATATAATAGTGAGCAGACTGATTATCAATCATACAGAGTCGGTCATCAAAATGTTTGTACCCAGAGGATATCTTGAGCTGCGACCGTGTTGTCAGACTCGAGATTTTAGTAAAGCTGGAGTGGCAGTTGCGGGCAGTCCAGGGACTGTCAGATCCCTCGAGTACGGTTGAGGAAGAGGTCTTTGAGTAGCCTCTTGAATTTTGAAAACGGGGGGGTTGTTCTAATGTGGGGAGGAATAGAGTTCCAGATTTGAGGAGCGTTACCAGCAAAAGATTTGACTGTGGTTCTGTGCTTGCGAGATTTGGGAGGGATGAGCAGTAGAGAGCTGGAGCTCCTGAGGTTCCTGGACTGGCATGCCCTTTTGAGTTTGGGGGCCAGGTATTCTGGTTTACCTGTATGCAGGGTTTTGTGTGTGATGCAGGCTGTTCTGAAACTGGCTCGCAACTCCACTGGGAGCCATCTGAGTTCTCTGAGGGCTGGAGAGATGTGCTCGAATTTCTTAATTCATCTTTGTTGGAAATTAGTAGTATTTCTGTTTTATCTTGGTTCTGTGTCGAGTGATTGGTTGTGAGCCAGTCTTGTACCTCCTTGAGCGTGTTGTTTAGTCTCTGGATATCCTTGATTGAGGTCGTTTCCAGATAGAGCTGCATGTTGTCCGCATATAGATGAAAGGGGATGTTTGATTTTCTGAGTAGAGAGGTGAGGGGTTCGATATAGATGTTGAAGAGCTGTGGGGAGAGTACAGACCCTTGTGGAACACCTCACATGACTGGGTGGATGTCGGATTCGAAGTTTTTGATTTTTATTCTCTGTGATCGGTTGTGAAGAAAGGAGGAGAACCATTGAAGGACTGTCTCTTGTAGACCAGCTCTTTCTTGCAGAACCCTTAGGAGCAGATTGTGGTTGACTGTATCGAATGCAGTCGATAGGTCTAGGAGAATGAGAAGGCAGCATTGATCCGAGTCGAGTGACTTGAGTAGGTCGTCTATGACGTTGAGGATTGCAGATTCAGTGCTGCATCCCTTTCTGAATCCCGATTGGTGGGGATCTATAATTTTGATGTTTTCAAGGTGAAGGGTTAGCTGAGGGAGTACACATCTTTCCATGATTTTAGCCAGAAATGGAAGGTTTGAGACCTGTTCTAGAGGGGATGTTTCTAGCTTTCTTTAGTTTCATGGGAGCAATTTGGTCTAGGGTAAGCATCAAATTAGTGTTGTAGAGAGAGGTGATATTGTTGGTTTAGAGGTGGTAAGTGGCGAAGGGGAGTAGCAAGCTGATTCTTTCTATGACATCTTATAAACATAACTGGCCCCGGGAACTAGGTGGGAAAATAAAATGTAGTATGCCTGAACTCAGAATCTAACAATGCATCTTTTACTAAAGGTGATTTTTACATTTTGTGTTTGAAAATACCACTTTTAGGAAGTAGGTATTTTCTTGCTCAGTCATCCTGTGTGCCCCTGCTGGAATGAGGATTGGATGACTGGGTTTTGAACGACAGATGGCCAGGAAGCAAAGGTGGCTCCCGATAGTCTAGGTAGGTCAGGAAAGGGCTGAATAGACCTGGGCTGCAATGGGGTAAGAGGGAGGAGATTACCTTGCACCTCAAAGGGCCTGGTCTGCCTCTGACAATGCCTTCTCCACCCCCTGCCAGGAAATCACACCAGAGAATGCAGAACTGGTTCTGGCTGGGCACAGACACCCTCTGCCTAGAGGATCAAAGGATTTTTAGATACAAATACTGGGACTCAGACCACTTTAAAACTCTTTTGGATCAAGAAGACTGCCAAGAAGAAGAGCTGGAGAATCTGTGAGGAGGAACTGCCATTTTGCTGTGTGCTTTGCTTTGTTGGCCTGCAGTGGCTGCTTCTGCCTTGGGCAGATAAAGGACTGGACTGAACTTTCTGCAATCTACTTTTGTGAGTTTCTCCAAGGGCTTGAGGTAGAGCTTGCCCCCTGTTCAAGAAGTCTCAGGAACAGCCAAGACATTAAGCTCTTCTGCCCTCAGCACGGGGGACTGTGTGTTTTGTGCTGCAACAGAAGAAAAACAACCCGACAACGTCTATGACGCTGCAGCAGGCTTCGTGTCCTGAAGGCAATGCAGAGGGCACTGCCACAATGCCACACCGCGACCCTGGTCTCACCTACGACACCTGCTGACACTGCCATCGAGCCACAGCCTGCACAGCGACCTACGGGCACCGCACTCTGCACCGCCTCACTTCACAACGACGCCTTGGCACTGTAGAGGGCCCTGCCACAACGCCGCACCGCGACCCTGGTCTCACCGACGATGCCTGCTGACACCGCCACAGAGGCGATGCTCACACCGTGACCTGTGGGCACTGCACTCCACACCGCCTCGCTTCATAATGACGCGTTGACACCGCAGAGGGCACCGCCGCAATGTCGCACAAAAACCATGGTCTCACCGACGATGCCTGCTGACGCCGCCACCAAGCCGCTGCTTGCACCGTGACCTGTGTGCACCGCACACCTCGCTTCACAACGGCACCTTGGCCTTCTCGACGAAGACGCTCCACACCAAAATCAATGCCACTACTTGCACCGTGGCTCGAGGGCACAGCTCATAAAGTTACATGACGCACCGCCCTCATCCCGCACCGCAGCCTTGGCCTACCGGCGACGGTGCCATCGACTCCAGTGCGTCAGCCAACGATGGCGCTTTAGCAACGATGACGCAGCTGCATGCACCATGACCTGCCAGCACCGTGACTAGCACCGCCTTTATCTTGCACCGCGACCCTGGTCTCACCGACGACGCCATCTGATGCCACCACCAGCTGCTGCTCGCACCATGACCTGAGGGCACTGCACACCGCACCGCTGCACTTCGCACCGCAGCACATGACGCCTGCCGACGCCAGCGCTCCTGACTCCAACAGAGAGGAGATCGACCTGCAACACGTGTGACATCGAGGACCCAAACGACTCCTGCACCGACCTCTGGAACTGACTCCTGCAGACGCTGTGTTTTCGGAAGCTCAACAAGAGGTTGCCAATGCCCTGCATTTCCAAAAGGTACTTTTTGCGGGTCTTTCCGACACCGAAGCTGAGAGCCAGCCAGAACTCTTTGGATTTGTTTGCTCACGACTTCGTGATAGCCCTGGAAGGAGCTATCGACATCAAGACATTTTTTTTAGAGCGTGTTTTGATAACTGTGGATTTTTAAGTACTGTATTGTACATTTTTATCATTTTTGGTCTTGTCTTAAGTATATGAAAATATTGGACATTTTTCTAAACTGGTGTGGTGTCCTTTTGTAGTGCTTACACTGCATTACTGTTGGTTATGTGCAAACGCTTTACTCACCGCCTCTAAGATAAGCCTGACTGTTCGTGCCACGCTACCAAGGGGGTGAGCAGGGGTTATTTAAGGAGTGTAACTTCCTTATCCTGACTAGAGTGGTGGTTTCTGCCTGGCTTTGGCACATGCCCTAGCCTGCCAAAAATCCCATTTCTAACAATAACTGAATAAACAAATTAAGGAATCTAATTTAAGTGACCACTTGAAGGCATGAAGCGTTAAGATAAATCTTGCTAAGTGTACCGTGATGGATTATGGTAGTACCTTTTAGTAAACAGACGCTATCATGAGCGCTTCAATGCCTGGAGTAAGCTCGGATTGAGACCTGTCAACAGAGGATTAATGTTGTCCATAAAGTTGTCTAGTGTGGACCAAATTGCTCTTGTTCTTGCTTTCCAGGGAGTAGTCTGCAGTGAAGTTTTATCAGTGCCCCTGATGAAGGAGACCCAGTTTCTCCAGGCTTTGGGTGTAATCACAGCTGTGTTTTTTCCAATTATTAAGGATGAGTTTAAAGGCTAGGAGATCCAATAAGTGCCTGTCTCCCTCGTTGTTTAGGTTTGGGTCTAAGGGGCTTAGGAGGGTGAAATCCCTACAAGGATGACAATGATATTGATCGCTAATGAATTCAAAAATATTGTCCCAGTTTTTTTTTTTGTGATGGGCAGTAGAAGAACATGTGTCCTAGATATCAGTCCCTTTATTGCAATTCCAGCATATGGGTGTATCTCTGAGTCTTAGTTTACGTAAATGGGAATGGGTCCAGAAGATTCTATGTATCAACATAAATTTAGTTTGAGCCAGAACTGGGGTGATGTTATACAAGAAGGGAAATTTAATATTTTTGACAATTGCGTATTATTCTTGAATGCCAGGCTGTCTTCCCTCTATTTGTAATGCAAAGTTTCCATAGGCTTAAGGGATGTTTGGGATAGATATATATATAGATTCCGGAGACCTTGTGCCCCCCTTTGAACTAGTTTATTAGCAAACTGGGGTAATGATGATATATCGGTGTAAGTTAGTGGTTAGCTTAGAGGTTTAAAAATGTATACAAATCCAGGTTGGATAGGGAATATGTATGTTGAAAGTTTGCAAATGATGACGGGAATTTGTTTGATCCTAATTAGTTGATGGTGACGAGATGTCACATGGAGTGTTGGTCTCCAAAGTTCTTAACATGGAAATAGAGCTCAATCTTGATTAAGTTTGCATTTTTGTAAGAAGTTGGTCTGGTATATGCTGTCCACTAATAGAAGTGCTTCTACTGTGGCGATGCTGCAACGTCTCGCCCGGCAGGGTGGAGCCCGTCCGCTTATTTGACCCCGCGATCGCCAGTAGCTACCGAACTCTCAAAATGGCGGTCGACCTGGCAAGAGCGGGCCCAGCATAAAGAAATGGTCCGGTCACTGGTTGACTCCACCACCGTAGTCCTCCACGACCTTGAAGATTCTAGAGGAGCCGCGGGAGTCCCCGACCCCCGCAGACACCCCCGATGGGGAATGACTGCCATGATCGCCCTTGGAGTGACGAAACTGTAGCCGCGGGACATCGGCGCTCCCATGCTGGCGCCAGCCTCAGTTTGAATGACTAGAATCCTGCAGACCTCAGTTCCGGTGAAAGCACAGTGTGACCCGGTAGGAAAAATTGTTGCACCCCCTCCCCTTTTTGACTGATGGTTCAAACCACCGATCCTTTCCTTTGCCCTTTTAACGGAACTTTGGACTGCCTCCCCCCCCCCCCCGCGGCGCCCCACGCCGTTATTTGCTGGGCGGCAACTTACTAGACATCACCTTCGTGCCATCTAGATTTCAGCGCGTTCTGCTGCCTTGGAACTATTCGCACAACAGACTGCTACTGACGACCCACCCCCAGGCAACATCTTCTGAATTTTCATAATTTGAAAGAACTAGTAACATGTCCTCATCAGGAATCTCCTCATGAAAAGTCTGCAATGATGATTCTTGTAACTCTATGGTCTCCAAACATTCGATAAATTCGCCATCAAGAGATTGATCAAAAAAATCATTCAAGTCATCTCCTCCTTGTGAGAATATTTCATTATTGGTGCTGTCAATTTCATTAAATGTAGTGGATAATTCAAAAGAAATTGCCACGGTCTCTTCATTGTTTAAATGTTTTTACTGTTTTTGTTTTGTTGTATATATTTATAAGTTATGAAAGTTTTATATTCCTACTACTTTGTTGGAGTGCTATATATTTTTAATGTGACACATAATTGTAAAAACTTTGATGTACAAAGAGTCATCCCTGGAATCTTCCGCTTCAGGCTCGGTCCCCTCCCCAATCACAATACAGGATGGTTTTCAGATAGTATGAACACGTGTGGTGTGACGGATCTCATCGGGTGTGGGCCTTGATCTACTATAACTCCTTTGAAGAGGGGTGATTCTTTACAGCTGGGGCCATAAACTACATCTGCAGGGCTAGCTGATAGCCTAGGACCGGCCTGGACAATCGGACACAGAAGAAGAGGAGTGTCAGAGGGTGCGGTAGTGAATAGGGCGAAAGGGAGGTGTCGGGCGGGCACAGAGTGTGATTCTCAGGGAAGAGCAGCGCAGATGGGGGAAGGTTTATTGCCCATGCATAAGACAGAGAGCGGGGGTGAGCAGTGCCTGGGGAAGATGCTTGCGAGGGTGGGGAGCCATGCTACGAATCGACAGCGTGCAGAGAGTGGGTCTGGTCAAGGCATCTAAAATGGCTGCCGTGCACAACAAAAGTGTGGCATTTCAAAAAAGGCAAGATGGCGCAGACAATGTTTTTCAACACTTCCTCATTTCCTTCGAATCGAACGTTAACAGACGTTGATGCATATTGCCAAATTTAAGCGATATTTATCGCTAACGATGCTTAGCAACGAATTTTTTTACCGCTAAGCATCGCCAGAAATTATCGAAGATAAACCTTGCTATTATCAAGGTTTATCGCAAATGCGATAAAAAACGGCCGCAATGCATAAATATCGCTAAAAAGTCAGCGATATTCATGCATTACCGAGCTAATGCTCTTAGCCATGTTATCCACCTCCCATTGGATAACATGGCTAAGAACTGCTCAGGGCAGGTGTTAGTTTTTGGAGATATTCGCGCTTAGCGCGAATATCTCCAAAAGTTGGTAATAGGAGATAGATATCTTGCATGTTGTAATGCAAGTTATTGTGGTATATGGAACTCATACCATAATCTCTCAGGAAAGCAGAAACTGATCCTTTTGGGACCGCCTGAGAAGGCCTAGGGGGTGAGGGATACTCTACTTTGCCCCCTTTTCACGTTCCGAACTATTTTATTTTACTCTCTTCTGTAATTACACAAAATGGCAGCGATAAGATGCATCAGAGACAGACAGTGAGAGAAAGGAGGCCGGAGATGAAGAAGAGATGTCAAATACACATTGGAGATAATATAGTGGAAGAAGGGAAGTAAATATGAGTAAACTTACCATGTAACATAAAAATGTTCCACTCTATACTATAAGTCTCATTTTATACTACAATCACTTCACTACAACCTCATAAATTAAAAATAAAAATGAATAATGTCTCAAACAATTTTTGTATTTCTAAATATAAATTTATTCTTCTGAATTTTCAAAATTTGAAAGAACTAGTAACATGTCCTCATCAGGAATTTCCTCTTCAATCATCTCATCTGGAATCTCCTCATGAAAAGTCTGCAATGATGATTCTTGTAACTCTATGGTCTCCAAACATTCGATAAATTCGCCATCAAGAGATCAAAAAAATCATTCAATTAATCTCCTCCTTGTGAGAATATTTCATTATTGGTGCTGTCAATTTCAATAAATGTAGTGGATAATTCAAAAGAAATTGCCACGGTCTCTTCATTGTGACCATTTTATTTTGAAATTGCTTGCTGTAAATTGCAGAAAAAAATAATCACTTTCATTTATCGTTTTTAGTAATACATAATATAAAACTAACTTTATCAATTATTTAGTATAACAGAAGGACTGTAAATAAATAACAGAAAACATTTTTCAAATTATCTTAAAGTGTACAACATAGTTCCCCTTACAAATTAACAACTCACCTTTTTAAAAGTAGAAGTGTTAGTACTGTGTAAACCAAACACCAGAAATTGAGCACCAAAAATTCCTCACAAATGTACCTCAGACAGTAGTATCACAAAATGGCTGTGGTTTCCTCTCATTTTAGATATATACATAACCAATTAACTTTCATCACACACAAATACAAAACCAAAGTAACATTTTAATTGGTTCTAAATTTCAACACTTTCAAATGTGTTTTCCCCATGCAATTTTCCATAGGACATTTAGATACGTCTACAGCCTGAATGGCTGAACGGAATTACACCAAACTTGGCAAAATGGTACATCAAACCTAAGAGGTCAGGGAGGATCTACTATGCCCCCTTATGGTCATTTACCCCTTCGCTTTGGCCTCCTCTTGTCTCTCGATCCTACCGAGAGACAAGATGGCGGCCGCTACGGACTGTTTGCAATGTTTACAGACGTCGGAGAACCAATCAGCTTCGCAAAGCTCCGTTACGCGAAAAGTACGCGAAGCGGAGCGCTGTTACAGATATATATCTTTTTTTGAACGTTAATTTCTCAAAATCCACTGGAGCACATATATTGAGACCTAGCAAAGGCACATCGGGCTACCAGTCCCTACAATTTTGCCAAGTTTCGTGCAAATCCATTCAGCCGTTCAATTATTATTATTTTTTATTTTTTTTGCCCCGCGGGGCCCTTTTAAAACCTCCACATCAAACCTAGAGGGTCAGGGAGGATCTACTATGCCCCCTTATGGTCATTTGCCCCTTCGCTTTGGCCTCCTCTTGTCTCTCGATCCTACCGAGAGACAAGATGGCGGCCGCTACGGACTGTTTGGAATGTTTACAGATGCCGGAGAACCAATCAGCTTCGCTTCACAAAGCTCCGTAACGCGAAAAGTACGCGAACTGGAGCGCTGCCTGGTCCGCTGTTACAGATATATATCTTTTTTTGAACGTTAATTTCTCAAAATCCACTGGAGCACATATATTGAGAACTAGCAAAGGCACATCGGGCTACCAGTCCCTACAATTTTGCCAAGTTTCGTGCAAATCCATTCAGCCGTTCGGGCTAAAAGTGAGGCCAACCGCCCTATGGAAAACTCAATGTTAAAAACACGTTTTGGGACCCCCTTTTTTCTCGGCCCCCCCTTGACGAAACCCCCCCAAATTTTCAGGGGCTGCTCAGGAACAAAATGTTCCATTTTCCTGAAAATTTCAGCCAATTCCGTCCACAAACGCCAAAGTTATTAGACATAGAATTTTCAAAAATCCCATAGAGAAAAAATCCTAACTATATATACCTACTGGCGACCGCCAGTAGGTAATATATATATATATATATATATATATATATATATATAGATATATATATCTATATCTATATCTATATCTATATCTATATATATATATATATATATATATATATATGTGATCAAGGCTGCTTCCCTGCAGCCGAAACACGTCATGCTGGCGAACAACATAATGAAATAAAGATTCATGCACTTAATTGCTGACTTGGAGCACGTTTTTGTGGTCTGTACCTGTTTCTGGCATCTGAGGATTCCAAGGATATATATATATATATATATATATATATATATATATATATATTCACTGAAAAAACCATAGGTTATAGACCATATATAGTTAGGAATTAGCATTTAAAAAACCTTATTTTACTCACACAAAACCATTGAAATTCCATATATAGTTAGTTGTACTAACTATATATCGCGCACCCGCAATCCACTGCTGATCATGTCACATATCACATCATTCATGACATGGTCAGTGACATCACTGATGACATCACTGATGACATCTCAAATGACATCACTGATGACATCACTGATGACATCTCAAATGACATCACTGATGACATCACTGATGACATCATCCAGTGACTGTGTGTTTCTGTAAAGTTTAAATATGTTTTACATATTGAAGAATGAGTAGATGTAGAAGTGTCTGGATGAAGGATTTAGTAGGTGCGTGACTGACTGTATGAGTGAGTGATTAAATGTGTCTAACTGAATGCATGGGTTAGTGACTAAACTGTCTTAATTTGTGCATCATTATGTCTGTTGTTCTGTAAACTGCTGCATGTGTTGATCAGTAGCTATATGAGTAACTATATGGGTTATTGATTGGTTGCCCAAGCATTTGTATGGGAGACTGAGTGTGTGTGTGGGTGGCTGGGAGGTGTATGACTCTGTGCATATATGTGTGAGCAGTTGATTCACTAGATGTATGGGTTCAAAAGTGCATGTGGAAACAGCTGTATGGGCGGTTGACTGTGTGCATGAGTGTATTGGTGAGTGAATGGATATCTCAGTGCTACATGTCAAAGTAAGTACATATGTAAAATACAGTACATGTGAGAGTTGACATATATAAATAACTGTGCATAGGAGCCAGTGAATGTGTGAGTGGCTGTATGCATCATTGTGAACTTGTATCCAGGATTGTATAAGAGAGTAAATATGTTTTAGTATATGTTTGAATAAGTAAGGTGTGTATAACTGTATAGTTGAGAAAATGGAGGTGTGATTGATTCTTTGCATGACTGACTAGGTGTCTGAGTAACTCCATGGATGAGTGACAGTCTGTGAGTGTCTGTTTACACTGAGTGTATCTAAGGTTATATTAGAGTCTGAAGAGGTTCATTGTATTATCACATGAATGATGTCATCAGTGATGTGATCAGTAATGTCAAATGAGATGTCATCAGTGATGTCATCAGTGATGTCATTTGAGATGTCATCAGTGATGTCATCAGTGATGTCATTTGAGATGTCATCAGTGATGTCATCAGTGATGTCATTTGAGATGTCATCAGTGATGTCACTGACCATGTCATGAATGATGTAATATGTGACATGATCAGCAGTGGATTGCGGGTGCGCGATATATAGTTAGTACAACTAACTATATATGGAATTTCAATGGTTTTGTGTGAGTAAAATAAGGTTTTTTAAATGCTAATTCCTAACTATATATGGTCTATAACCTATGGTTTTTTCAGTGAATTTTCAAGGTTTTGTAAATGCTAATTCCTAACTATATATGGTCTATAACCTATGTTTTTTTCAGTGAATTTCATTGGTTTTTTAAAAGCTAATATCTATAGCTGTAAAATGTATTCTTCTTTAAATCCAAAAATATATTTTATATGTTTATTAATAATTTTTTTTTTTTATATTTTTTTTGTTTCGCTCCCGGTTCGCGAACCGGGAAGCTTTCCGTTAGCTCAATTTGATGCCGCGACCCGGTCCGCGAACCGGTAAACGTTAGAAATCAACATCGTGACGCGTCGCGGAAGCGCGACGTATCACGTTGTCGCGTAATGCGTCTTATGATGCGCCGCGTTAGCACACCCGGAAGTGCTCCGGTACGCGAACTGAGACGCGAAGCGCAGCTCCCCGGAAGCGATCCGCGGCGCGTCGCGAAAGCGCGACGTATCGCGTTGCCGCGTAATGCATCTTATGATGCGCCGCGTTAGCGCACCCGGAAGTGCTCCGGAGCGCGAACCGAGGCGCGAAGCGCAGCGACCCGGAAGCGATCCGGGGCGCGTTCCGCAGCGCGTAACATAAGCGTGAGAGGTCATGTGACTTGTTAATAAAACTTTTCATTGGTTCATTTAACTTTTGGTTTCATAATCATGTAAGGCTAGGTCAGGTGACCTAAAAATAACACTTTTCATTGGTTTAGAACTATTGTTTTTCCCAAATGATGAAAACCCCTCCTTCTTTCCTCACTCTGACTTTCATCATTAAGAGAGGAAGACCTTTATTCATAGTAGAGCAATGGCTTCAGTAGTTGCTTCAGCTGGTGCACCCCCACCACCACCTCCACCTCCTCATGGGAGGAGAGAGAAGGACCACAGTTCTTGGAAGAGGTGCCCCGGGTTTCCCATAGGAAAGCCAGTTTCATTTGGCAGTTTTTTTCAATCCCTCCAGGGCAGAAGAAATTAAATGCGAGGTATGTCACCTGCCTCATTTGCAAAGAGAAATTATCAAGAGGGACTGATAAAAAGTATAGCTACGGGAACTATACCATGCATCGGCACATGAACAGGTGGCATCCATTGAATTACAGCCGGGCGGAGATACGTGACATGGAAGAAAACCCAACAGCAACTCCTGTGGCCAGGTCAACATCGTTAATATCGTTGACAGCAGCAGAGGCACGGGAAACTGTGCTAAACATCCAGGAGAATTTTGTGCATATGAAATATACTTGTCTGCACTGCGGTGCATTGATATCATGTGGTAACATGAGCATTAATTCAATCAACCTAGCTTATAACAATCACAATTGTCCTAACCGCCCCAGACAGTAATTTTTTTTTTGCTCCTGTTGAGCCCTTTTCAATGCCTGTTTTTTGTTGTTTCCCCCCCAAAAAAAACAAAAAATATATAAAATTGTTCAAAAAATACAAAAAAAACAAAAAATGTTCAAAAAATAAAAAAAAATATAAAACAACAAAAACATTAAATAAAAAGTTCTTTTCAGAACTACCTCCCCTTTCAAAAAAAATTGCTAGAATGTTTAGCACTCTGGCAAGCTCTATTTCTTTCAGTTCGCTTCCCAGTTCGCTTCCCGGTTCGCGAACCGGGAGCTAACCAAAAAATTAAAAAAAAAAGAGGAGTAAGTATAAGGAAAGTAAACAGAGAGTGATGTTAAAAGAAAGACAGCTATAGGGAGTAAACCAGAGATACTGTTTAATAGATCTATTTACCGAAGAAAAGACGGAAGAGGGTATAATTGTGAAAAACAAAATAGATAAGGAAGTGAAAGAAAAAAAAGAGAGTAGAACAATAACAAAGAAGACTTTCTTGGAGAATGTGAGTGAATGTTCAAAATAAGATTAAAACATGGGGAATAACAGAGAGAAAAAATAGAAAACAGAAAAGAAGAAGTAACAGAAAAAGATTAATTGAAACAGCAAAGAAATGTAAATAACATAGAGCCATATCATCAACATAGGCAATAAAAGTTTTGCAGCTTTTATCGGCAGAAATATGTCACCAAAGCCGCTTTTGCAGCAGAAAACTGCCGCTAAAACCACTTTTGCACCAGTTTTCTGCCAATAAAAACAGCAATAATTTTATTGGCTGTGTTCATAATATGCCCCTTAGTGTGCTTCAACTACACAGAGAAAGCATTATGAACAAGTAGTGAAAGAGTGATCAGTCAAAGACACTAAGAGTAATAGAGACGGAGTGAGTGAACAAGAGTGAGGAACTATGAGAAGAGAGGGACTGAGAAAAAGAGTGGAAGGAGTTGAGTAAGTAGGTAATAGAGAAAGGAATGAGGAAAGTAGCAAAGGCAGGAAACTGAGGGTTAAAGAAATGAAGCTGTGGAACTAATAGTAGGTGAATGTGATAGAAATGTAACGAAAAGAATACAAAACATTTACCTTATAATTGTCGTTAAATTACTCACTTTTTGTTTTTATACTTTCAATCTGTGAAAGAGAGAACAAACATTTGAAAAATATTAAAACATGTATTTAAAAATTACAAAAGACAAGGGAAAAGATTGAAGGACAAACAGTTTTTCAACAACTTTGACACTGACAGAAGCTTCTGCTTCTCCAGGACCCCTACACAGTCCTAAAGATATACATTTTAAACTAACAGTATCTTGATGCAGATGAAGTGAGGCCTATCTTAAAACATGGTGCATCTTTTGCACTGCTGTTGTCTCAGAAAAGTGTCGCAAGACACTAACATTTTAAATGATTGATTCAGGATGCCAATAAGATGTGTCCTATCCAGAGGTTTGTTTGAGGTGAGACCTACTCAGGGTTCCAAATGAAATTTCGAGTTGTTTGAAGAGAACAGAGGACATAATACATGTGAAGGCCTACCAATGAAGTAAGTCATGTCCACTTCACTCTTGAACAAAGGCCAGACCTCTTCTGTGTCCGTGGACAGACCTAAACTTCATCTGCACAATGTCATTCATAAACTTAGGAAACACAGGTGATGTAATTGAAAAATGTGGAGTTTCTTTTCCTCATTTCACAATCACATCACCTGTGTTGCCTTTGCTTAGGTATCTCATAGTGCAGATGTAGTCCAGCATATTAAACAGTACCTAGAAGTGCAGCACTGCATGCAACAACTTTGACACTTATAAAAGCTTTTGCTTCTGCATGCCCCCTACACAATGCTAATTATATACATTTTAAACTGATGGTATCTTGCTGGAGATGAACTGAAACCTATCTTGCAACATGGTGCATCTTTTACACAAAAGTGACCCACAATGGAGCAAAAGAGGCGCACGGCCACCATAAATCTGACCCTAACATTTTAAATGATTGTTTCAAGATGCCAATAAGGTGTAACCTATCCACAGATTTGTTTCAGGTAAGTCCTACTCAGGGTTGCAGATGGAATTTAGGTTTGTTGAAGAATACAGAGAAGATAATACATGTGGAGGCCTACCAACGAAGTGAGTAATGTCCACTGCACTCTTGAACAAATGTCAGACCTCCTCTGTCTCCAGGAACAGGCCTAAACCTCATCTACACAATGTGGTGTGTAATGTTAGGAAACACAGGTAATATAATTGAAAAACATGCAAATTTTTTTGCTCATTCCACAATCATATGACCTGTGTTTCCTTTGCTTAGGTATCTCATTGTGGAAATGTAGTCTATCATATGAAAGACTACGTAGAATATGAGCACTGTATGCAAGAACTTTGACACTTACAGAAGCCTCTCCTTCTCCATGCCTCCTACACAGTTCTAAATGTACATCATAAATGGAAACAGTACAGAATTAATTATACATGTTAAATGGTTTATTTTTGCTGTTCTCAGAATGTATCAAATTTCACTAAAAACAGTGACTTGAAGGTATTCATCATATAACAGCGGGGAAAAAAAAACACAATCAAAATGATTGTGTTTAAAAAACCCATACAACATAACAAATCAGAATTCAGAACTCCTTAAAGTTAACTTACTTTCCATGACGGCGAAGGATGTCCTATGAACAGCTTACACTCTGTTGTGCTGTTATTACTTTCAGCCCGCCACTTTCTGAAAGAAAACCTCCATCGTTTTGAAAAACATGTTACATACAATAAATGACTTCTTGCTCTCTACCACAAGTTTCCACAAGGCCAAATCTTGTCAGAGCCATTTATAACTCTTGGATTTCTTGTAAGCCAATCCCGTCATTTGGCATTTCCGCAACTTTCAGAATTAAAATGTTGAAGATCATTTTCACAATCCTGGACTAGTAATATCTTCCCCTTCTTCCTCAGTCATGTTCTACATTTCCTATGACACTGATACTGCTTACTATGAAGCAGACTTACACTACCTCTATGACTACTACAATTATTTAATTCTCTACATCACTTTTAATCACAAAGCAATGTAAAACAGTAGACAGCATTGCAGACTTACATTCCCTCTACTCTATGTTTTGATTGGCTGCTTCAATTAGCTTATAAAAAGAAATAGTTTTTCTGAACTCATTCAAAGTGCACTTATTTCTCCATGACGTCCAGTCTTATGGTTAGAAGTTATGTCTCTGAACTACACTTATCCTCAAGGCCAAATCGTGTAGGAGCCATTAGAACTTCTTGAAATTCCTCAGAGCACATCCCGAGATTCTTTCCCTAAAATTTTGGTTTTAAAAACACCAGGTAAGAGTTTTTAAGGTCATACGGCAATTTTTTTTTTAAAATTAAAACAGAATCATTGCAGAATGACCAGCCATTTCTAGACTTTAAATAAGCTGTGTAATGTCCTGATGTTATTGAAGGACCGTCATGATATATAATTGCTGCAGTTACAAAAGTCCTTCCTGATATTGACAACTGCGAAGCCACAAAATTTTTAATTAAAGTTGTCAATTTTGTTCCATCAGGCCTACATCGTTGGAACATTAAAATGACATACTGGCCATATGTTCGTATAAATAATGTGGACATCATTTCAGATTTACATTGGCTACACTCCATGTTGTGATCAGCTGCTTTTACTAGCTTATTAAAGGAGACTGATTTACTGTCTGGCAAAGTTAAATATATAAATCTTTCTGAGTCTACACTAGTAGTACTTGATACCCTACAGTTCTCGCAGTCATGCTGCCATTGATAAGAAAGCCCAAACAGCTGATCTACATCTACACCTTCAGCATGCAATACATCAAGCATATACATTAAAAACTCCTGACAATCTTGCTGAATATTTTGAGAGAATTGTGTTTGGCCTGAACATCTGTCTAACAGATTTCGAATTTCAGACACACTTTCTATGTTTGTTCTATCAGTGCTACATTTTTCTAAGACAGAATTTAACAAACTGCAAAATCTTTGATCAGAATTGACCACAATCTCTTCTTTTACATTTTCTAGAGAAAACAAAACATTAACCACTACATTAGCATAGCAGTTGACACCAGAACTGTTTTCAAATTGAAAACCAACAACATCTTCAACAGAATCCTTTTTGTTTCTGCTTATAATTTCAGGTTCATCGACTTTTCGTCTTTTTGCTACAACCTCCCCAGTATTGGTCACATTTCTTCGTTTCCGGCCTACCACACGTTTCTCAAACAAAGGATATTGAGGCAAATGTGGCGCATACTCTCTTCTTAACCTATTGTATTCCTTAACACAATCTAGATCCGCACAAATGCTTGTGACATCACACTCAATCAAGTACAATCCCGATAAAGTTCTAACTCGTGACAATGCCACATATGCCATACCCTCCTTGAACACAGAACTGCCAATATTCACCAATGCACTGTCTACACTTAAACCTTGCGATTTATGGATTGTCACCGCATATGCCAAGCAAACAGGAAACTGCTTACGGCGAACATATAAGTCTTTTACAAGCAAAAATCTAGCAGAACAACGACCAATTAGCTGTACTTCCTCAATGCCATCAAATTTAATTTTTAAAAATTCAATTCCATCTCTATTTCTGTATTTTACAAAATCAACAACATTACCCATTGATCCATTTACCAGACCTCTTTCAACATGTAAATTCCTTCTTAAAATTATACGGCAGTTCAAGCACACATTCAGAGTCTTTTCAAAACCTGCAGTTTTAGATATACTCTTCTCTAATGAATCCAATTTTGTTTTCAGATTCTCAGACAAAATAATTGTTGATCCCATATGCTCTACTCTGTCAATAGCTTCCAGTTTCACAATCTCTTGCTTTTATAAATGCAACATTTTGTTGTTGAATTTGGCACATTCTGCAAGAGTTGGCATCAAACATATTCCAGATTTCTTCTCAGTAATTTTCTGAAAAATATTCTCAGGCACAACATCTTGTTCTGCATATAAATTTGACAGTAATCATGCATGTAAAGCTTCTTTCCCATGCTCGGTCACTTTTCCAATTCTAACATCTTGTAGAATAGTCTTGTAAACTTCATCCTTTGCCTGACGCATATTTTCATGCAGTTCAGCATAATTGAAGTTTAACCATATATTGACGTTGCCAATGCTGCCTAGGCACTTCCTGGTATCTTCATGCGTGAGCATTTTGAACACAGGTTGCCCTTTCACTGGTGTCAGCTGCAGAAGATCTCCGAAAACAATGATGTGTTTGCCACCAAATAACACATCATACTCTGTTTTGAGAACTTCTTGCATTCTCAAATGCACAAAGGCAAGCATGACATTGGAAACCATGCTTACTTCGTCAATGATAAGAAGTTTCATTTTCCTCAAGATTCTTGAAACTTCAAAACAAGCATCTCCAGATAGCTTGTGATATTGTAATTTGTTGTCATGCTCCACTGGCAGCATCAGTAAACGATGTAAAGTAATCCCTTTAATGTTATGTGCTGCCAGTCCAGTTGGAGCGGTGACAACACAAGACAGCGATGACTCTGTCCTTTCCTGCAAATAACATGAAATTGCTTTAATAAGGAAACTTTTTCCAGTTCCCGCTTCTCCACTCACGTACAGTCGGACAGGCTTCAACGACGTACATGAGCACTCTTTCTTGTCATGACTTAATCCATGATCAATTTGCATGGTAACTTCGTCATATATTTTCCTCTGCTCAACTTTGAGTTGTCTTTCCAACTCTTCTAAGTTAACCGCATCCTCCTGAGCATGTGCCATGGCTCTTTCCACTTCATTCATAGCAGTGGCAGCTTCATTTTCGATAACAGGTCCTCCTAGTGGATCCTGACTCAATGAAGCAGAACTCTGACTGTCCTGAGAACTGTCTCTGGCAATCTCGGCTGCAATCATTGCTTCCTGCTCAATTTCCGCATTCAACATTTCTACATATTTGGGAAAAGCAGGACATTCTATGGTCTCCTTGGCGGCATTGAAAGAGTCTTCGTAACAGAGAAAATCTCCAAGCAGTTCCTCTTCTGCACGCCAAGGCTTGAAAAGTTGCAAAAGTGCTAAATAGAAAAACTCCTTTTTTTCAGGAGATTCGCCACTCAATTTTCGATGGTTTACCAAGTGGCATTTTCTTTGCTTGACCAGACATCCCTCACTTCCTATTACAGCATACACTCCTTTCTCAGTATCTTCTTTGATGTTCCTCTTGAATATGTAATTTTGAAGAACCTCATACAGACAAACATTCTCGAGGTGAATGCTTCGATTTGGATAATATGTATCCAACATGTTGGTCTTCAAAATGTCGGTACTGTTTGGCTCCTTTTCCGCCAAATACTCAATTTCCCGCACAGGTTTGAGAACTCGATTACGCGTTACAGCAAGACCAAGACTCGGCCAAACAATACTCCTGGACTTGGCATAGAGACTTGCTGAAGACAACCGGTCAGAACATTCGTACGCTCCGATTTCTCGATGCGACAACATCTTCAGACTGAAACTGTACAACTTCTTGCTGAGGCTCTTTTCATGGGAAATGTCCTCCCACATATCCTTCAATTCTGTCTTCTCTTTTTTGGTGATGTAAGATGTCACATACCGAGCCACAGCCATACAGTTATCAGCCACAAACTGTATATCCATGTTAGCATTCCACATGGACAAAATCACCGGGTTGTAGTCGTTGATGTACTTGGACTCTTCGTTCCTCTTCAAATTGTATGTGTTTTTAGGTGATTTCTTCATCACATTATGTCGCAGCGAAGACATCAAACTGTTTACTCTTCCTTTAGAAATCACCGGTCGTGGAAAGCCGAAACGACATTTGGTGTAGAACTTGTCCTTGTTTCGGAATTTACGACGACAGTACTTTCCACATCGATGGCTTTGGAAACGCAGAACTTTTTCTCTTAGGCTTTTCTTCTCCTTTGCGTTTGGAACAGCACACGTAGAATACTGTTGTATAAAACTCATCACTGAGTCTTCTGGATCCGTTCCAAATTTAGGTGCATCCTTGATCCACAGCAACATATGTATATGAGGAGCACCTCTTGCTTGGTACTCCTTTCTCCAGAAGAAATCCAACACCTCTCCAAGAGGTGGATTCTTCTTATTCATGATGAAAGACATCATAGCTTCAAATCTATGATTGAAGTACCTACATACATTGACTGGATCCAAAGAGCACAGTTCTCCGGGTGTCTTGAATTCGATGTTTTCTACGTTAGCATTTGCCTCTCGTAGAAATTCAAGTAAGTCTTCCCAGCCATACTCGGCACAGCTCAGAGTGAGGAACCATGTGGGAGTTCCTAAGTTCCTCAGCATACAGTTTAAATCACCATGACGACGGTACCAGTACTCATTAGTACCACGCTGACACACCATGAGATTAATCAGGTGAGAATCCAAAATACTGTCTTGGACATTGACTTTATCCATAAAGTCACTTGCCGAGATGTTTTTCATGTGTATACCACTTTTCAAGATGTGGTTCACTGCATATGACAGTCCAGACAGATCGCTTTCAAACAGGAGATGAAACAAATAAGGAATGCATTGTCGAAACCTAGCATCTCCTGCATACAATCGCAAAGTCCGGTATTCAGAAGCAGGAATTTGATGAGGTCGCTCATCATATCTTCCTCCCTGACCTGTTGGAAAAAGCTGTGGGAAACACCGAGCTTCCAAACTTTCCTCCCAAACACTAATGGGACTCCCTTTGGCTTGTTTCATTTGAAACAACTCAATAGCATTCCCCATGACTTCCTTGGAATGCAAAGGATGAACACTATAATGTTCATATATTTCTTCACTAGTAGAGGGTTCTACTTTCTCAATTTGACCAGCACACAAATCGCTATCCTCTTCCTCACTTACTTCCTCTTCTGCAACATATACATTCTTATAGTATTTATTATTTTTTTTCAAATACAATGTTGCCTTTTTAACTTTCCTAACATCCACTAAATCTTGCCATATTTTCTTATTCTTTGTCGGAACCCCATTAACTAAGATAACCAGAGGTTCCTCTTCCACTTTTTCTACTCCAATTGTGTTAATGTTTTTCTTCAAATCTAGAGGCAAATAAACAACTCTTCCCTTTAATCCTCTCTGTAAATCTGATGGAGGCAATTTCCCTGTCTTTGGCTCCATTCTTACAATAGCCTGAAAGGGATGGATACTTTGAATCAAAATAGATTCATAAGTATTTAAATCCTTCAATTCAGAAGGAATCTCAACCAATTCCAGATTATTATGAACTGCTCTAGCAGGCATCTGGTTTTGATTTAATTTGCAACAACAATAAGTACACACACGTTGATCCAATTCCAAATCAAAACAATTTTCTGCCATCAAGTATGTTGTGAAATCCTTCCATTCACTATTATTTTCCCTTTCACTTTTTGCATATAAATCCACTAACTTAGTCTGATTCTTATAATAAGTGCGTCGACAACACACACAAGTGAAATTTGGCCTCTCACTTGATTTGACCTGAAACGTCGCAATTTCCCTCTGGAAATTATCTGTACTGGAAACCTGTACACTATCTTCCACATTACCCGCTTCTTCTTGGTCAATTTCAACATTCTCCTCTTTACTTCCAAAGTAACAAAACTCAATTTCTTCACATATATTCTTCACATCTATTTCAGAACCATGCAAAAGAGCAGCGCATAATTGTTTAAGCATAATTGCTGGACTCTTAGCATAATACAACATTCTAACTAATTTCCTCACTTTATTATGATGCACTGCTAGCATCCTGAAATGATGAAAAACACTCTGGCATACTCTCCTGGAAAGACAAGCCAGTGAATGACCATGCAAACCTGTCACTTCTCTAACTCTGCAAGGATCTAATTCTTGCAACAACCTCATTTTCTGCTTCAAACTTTTCTTATTAAATGACCGTACAAAATCACAAAGCAAATTGATGGAATCCTGTCGCACACTGCAAATACTACTACACTTCCAGGTGTACACAGGACCCTTAGCACGTCTTCCTAAAACCTCATTACCTAACACCTCTTCTGCCTCTGTTGTCACAAGTTTTTCTTTTTCAACTGGACAACCATCTTTCACTTCATAAGCACGACCACTGGTGTCAACTGCATGCACCAAATCATTATCCTGGAAATAACTCTCCTCATTAAAAAATGCCTCACAGCTTGAACTATGCATCCATTCTCCAGAAAAAACTTCACAAAAATTACTACGATTAACTATTCTCTTCCATCTACTATTTCTTTTGAAATCATAAATTGCCTTGTTTAGCTTCCTAATTCTATTGATTATCAAAATAAATAACTTACGTTTAATTTCAAATGCCTGATCAATAACTTTCTCAACTTTTTTTTTCTCTTATAAAAAACCACTTTCTGTTGACCTTTCTTAATATTTTTTAACAAATTGCCAATTATCCTGTTGCGGAACATTCGTTTACGAATGTCCCTAAACTGTTGTTTCCTTCTAATATCATGCACAGAGTTATCTCTTGCTCTAGCAGTAACATTTTTCATTGGCCTTTCCTTTCCGTTTGAATTGCTTCTCTTTTTCTGGACTGAAACATTTTCTGTAGTAATATTTTTTTTACTACAAATATTTCTTATGAATGTTTTTGTACTCTTACCCGGTGCTTTCTTGGTGACTTGACAAATCTTTTTATTATAGGACTGCTGCTTTTTTTCATTCACCTGCTGTCTTTGACGTTTTGCAGCCTTTCTCAGTCTTTCTTTCGTTGGCATGGTGAAATCTTGAAATGATCTGCAGTTGAATCTGTGGTAAAATATATTAAAAAATGTTATTAACCACTATTACCCAACAGTAAATCAATAACAGTAATCAAAAACTTAAAACACTACTTGACATTTTTACATAGAAGATTTTTTAGTGCTTGGCAAAATTAAAATACAGAAATAGCAGAAAAGAAATGGAATTTATATTCATGTTACCTGTGCTATTTTATATGTGAATCTGATCTAATTTTATGAGCATATTTTAATATTTTATTGAAGATACTACACATAACCTGTTTTTGAAGGTGTCTTTATTTTTAAATTAAACGGTTTACATTTTTACTTTTTATTTATTATACATTTTTAAAATAAATGTTTATAGTTCCATAGGCTCAAGCACGTCAGCTTCCCATCCTATGTCATATAATTCGGACAAATCTGCATCCTCATCACGTTCTTCTTCATCCTCAGGATTTAAATCATCCAAGGGATCAACATCCACTGATGTTTCAATTACGAGTTCAATGATGAGGTCAAAATCAACTGATTGCTGATTGTCGCTCATGTTGATGTTGTCTTTATCTTTAAAGAAAGATAACAACTATGAGATGTTGCAGAGTAAGAGACAAATCTCAGAGATTATAATAGTAAAATTGTTTAACAAGAGTAACATTTTGCAGCTATTATATAGCCATGTCCAGCGATGCTGAGCAGGTGAAGCCTATGTCTAATTTTTCAGTGAACAGGACTCATCTCTTCTTAACCTTGGATAAGCCTCACCGACTCTGTGTCCCCTGCACATACTTAAATGTAAAGGGGCAGATTTATGTTAAATGGCACATCCCCAGGCATGCACCAGTTAACGTGCACCGCTGCTCTGCCACCCATGGTGTGCCGCATTTACAATCAGATAGGAGAAAGCTACGTCAAAACCCTGCGCCTGCTTGAAGCAGGCATAGGTCTTGACGCAACATTGTGGAGATGGGGCACCCCTGAGCCTTGCTGGAGCTGCATCACACTTGCGATACAACTCCAGCAATGCGCCACCTTTACAGCACAGATGCGTCACGCATCTGTGCCATTTTTGCCCCATGCTGCGCCTCATTGTAAATGCAGCACACCATGGGTGGCGGATCAGCAGCGCAGGATGACTGGCACATCCCTGGTGATGCGCCAGTCATCATAAATCTATCCCTAAGCTTCTTATCTTGTTAGAGATGAACCGCCATATGTATCATCAAACTATTTTGCATTTCCTAAATAGCGAATTTTAAGGGATAAATAGCGATTCTTTACCATTCCTAATTTGCGATGAGCAAATTGCTAATTGCAAATTACCCATTCATTTCCATGGGCCAGGAGGCCCATAGGAATGAAGGTGCAATTTGCTCGCTAAATTTTTAAAAAAATGTTTTTTTTTCGCACATATGGGCCTCCTCAGCCACCCTCAGAAAACCTAGGGGGTCAAGATAAGTCTACCGTGCCCCCTTCTACCCATTCTGAACATTATTTGCCTTCCATCTTGTATCTTAATTCGACCGAAACACAAAATGGTGGACTCCCGTAACGCTTAAGGTTCGCGAACCGGGGCGCTCGCCAGTTCGCGTACCGGGTCGCTCCCTGGGAAGCGCACCATCAAAAAAGGTGGGAAAGTAGTTTACAGAAAAGCGACTGGAGACAATTTCACCAAATATAGATTAGCTCATACTACATACCAATGCCTACCATTTTCACAAATTTGATTGAAATTCCATTTAACCATTTAGCCTGTAGACCTCTCTAAATACCCTGAGGTAAATTACTTCACAAAACACATCTGAAGTGTTGGAATTGACAACCAATTAAAATGTTACTTTCATTTTCTACTTTTTTTACCTGACATTTGATTGGCTATGTACCTGAATATATATAAAGGAAGAGAGAGAAACACAGCCATTTTGACTACTACTTCCTGAACTACATTGCAAGATCATTTTCACTCACAACTTAAACTTGTTTTTAGAAGGTGAGATATTATTTTATAAATTTGAAAACATTTTCAGATAGTTATATACTATCCCTCTGTAAGAGTTAGACATTGAGAAAGGCTTCTTTATTATAATTATGGATTGATTTAGGTTTCTGTGGTATAATTATGAATTTACTTAGGCTTCTTCACAGGCACTTTTTAATAGTACTACTTCACGCCTGAAACCATACAGTGCCCATAGATTACTTCTCTGTTATAAACTCACAAGTACCTGTCTGAACTTAAACCCACCAGTGCCCTATCTCTACTGATATATTTATTTTTTATGCAAATTACAGCAATAAAATGGAAGGTGAGCAGAATGTTTCCTTCGAAATTGTTCTGGAGAACAACACAGAAAAAGATATTGAGGACAATGATGACTCAGATTTCATGGATGAATCACGGGACCATGAATTAGTTCAATGTGTAGAATCTGTGGATCATTTACTTCATTATGATGACGGTCAAATGTGGGAACTTATGTTCACTCAACAAGAGGACATATCGGACAGTCAAATGCTAGACGTTCTATTAAATTTTGAAAAACAATCCGAAAAATAAAATTGTATGTAATATTAAAAAATTGTTTGAGTCTTTAATCATTTTTATATGTAATTCATAAACTAGTTAAATGTTAGAAATGTTATTAAATTTTCAAACACAATCACAATAATAAATAATTGCTTAAAAAAAAAAAAAAATTAAAAAATAATCAACAAAACCAACAATCAATTTGCCTTGGTTGTGAAAAAAAAACCAACAATCAATTAACATACAGTATTTGAAAAGTCTATCATTCTTTTTTCCTGCCCCGCGAGGCCCTTTTAAAGCCTCCACATTAAACCTAGGGGGTCAGGGAGGATCTACTATGCCCCCTTATGGTCATTTCCCCCTTTGTTTTGGCCTCCTCTTGTCTCTCAATCCTACCGAGAGACAAGATGGCGGCCGCTCCGGACTGTTTAGAATGTTGACAGACACCGGAGAGCCAATCAGCTTCGCTACGCGAAGTTCCGTTACGCGTAAAGTCCGCGAACCGGAGCGCTGCCCGGTCCGCTGTTACAGATATATATCTTTTTTTGAACGTTAATTTCTCAAAATCCACTGAAGCACATATATTGAGACCTAGCAAAGGCACATCGGGCTACCAGTCCCTACAATTTTGCCAAGTTTCGTGGAAATCCATTCAGCCGTTCGGGCTAAAAGTGAGGCCAACCGCCCTATGGAAAACTCAATGTTAAAAACACGTTTTGGGAACCCCCTTTTTTCTCGGCCCCCCCTTGAAGAAACCCCCCCCAAATTTCCAGGGGTTGCTCAGAAACAAAATGTTCCATTTTCCAGAAAATTTCAGCCAATTCCGTCCACAAACGCCAAAGTTATTAGACATAGAATTTTCAAAAATCCCATAGGGAAAAAATCCTAACTATATATACCTACTGGCGACCGCCAGTAGGTAATATATATATATATATATATATTGCTACATGAAATTGGGTAGCTTTGGGAAAGAGAAACTCTACTGAGACAGCTCTTGAAGGATTTCAATTTGTGGATTCCTTATCTTATCTGTGGTTTTTATATGCCTTTAGATGAAAGACTTCGTTCAGTTCAAATGCGCAGGAATATATTCACACAGTCCTAATGGGCAGCAAGCCTCACTGCTACAGTAATGCGCGGAATTTAGTCACCAGCTTAGCGTCACTAAAAGCCTCTCTCACTTGACTGCAAGCACGACTAGCTTCGTACAAGAGTCCAGAAAATGAAGTTGTGCTGCCCGGGGGACTTTTGACTGTTGCTGCTGCACTGAAGAGCACAGTGAAAACTAAGAATGGAATGCTGGACTTACTTGTATCTTCCTCAAAGAGATAAGCCCTTTCAAACTGCCAAAAGATGAGGCACTTACTAGAACCCAACCTTATTTCAGAAATTCTCACTGGAAAAAGAGCTCAACACCGCACTGGAATACACCTTCCAAGCTGTGGGGATTGTCAGTTGGAAATGCTCAACGAAACGCAATTCCTCTGACGAGATTTTAGTCATGAAGAGACCAGAGCACAGGAACGCTACCTTCTCTTCAGGAATGACGTTTGAAGTGCGCGGTGCGCAAGGCGCACACGCGCGATACCCTGAACACTCACAAATACTATTAAACACTAGCACTCAGCACTACAAAGGGAGAACAACTGGCGGCTGCCATCTTGGGAGGGAAAACCAACGCAGCCTAAACCTTTTTATTAGGTCTTGCCTAGGCAGCGCGGATGCGCTTCTCTAGGAGGACCTTTAGCCATCGGTCCTCACTTTTCAAGCATTGCACTCGTGCTTGGGGCAGCATCCACCTTGTGGGAGCGAGCAGCGGCATGCCACAAGCATGAGTGCAGTGCTTGAAAAGTGAGGACTGCTCTCCCAAGCGCGCGCGCATGCACCACTTGCCGCTCACCTCCTGCTCCCCCTCTCTCTCACAACCTTTCTGCTTCACGGTACCGCGCTTCATGTTTCATGAAGTGCAGACCAGGCGGAAACGGGCAATTTGGTTCTTTTTACCGAGCTGCCCTAGGCTGTCCCTGCCTCTAAACTTAAGTGGTGTTGGCAGGATGTTTTTTCCCCTACATTGCAATTACCAAAGTGCTGACTGCGCCCCACCCCCAAACATAATTTTGGCCCAGAGCAGCCGGTCTGACTAAGAGAGCAGATAGTTGTCCTCTGAGGCCAGTCGCCTCTACAGCAAAACCAGCAGAGCGTCAATGGGTAGAATCTCTGATATTTATATGTGCCTCTTATCTTCATTGCTTGATTTTTGCCCGCAAGATAGTGTCACTCATATGCGTTGAAATGTCACTCATAATTACACTGGAATTATGAAAATGTCACACATTGCAATCTGAAACCTTGGCAGCTATGAAACAGAGGCAAATGGGAAGGCCTGTTTAATTACTTTCTCTTTGGGGTCATCCTCCTGTGTAGCAGCACCGCTATCCTCTAGGACATTAACACCTCGTTGTCACGCCATGACGCACTGGACTTCACAATACCAGACTGTTCATGGGTACTTGACTACCTCCGAGGTCCTGCGGCGTCTGCACCGCTGACACCAGGAAATACGGACACCTCCGATGCTTCGACTCCGGACATTGTAAAGGGACAAGGAGGTGCTTCGCGCATCTTATTTGCACAACACTCCCTGAAATAACACTCCGTGAAATTACCCCCCTCTGCCTCCTTTTCATATGTAAAATAACCCTGAATTGAGACAACGGCCACATGCATATATTTCTGGAATCACGGTGCAAAGCGCCTTGCTATCAGGGGTGATAACATCAGAGAGCTGCAGGGAAACCGGAAGGCATAGGTTTACGAAATCCCTGTTATTTTGCTCAACCTTATTCTGAGATCGATATTAAAAAAAAAAGGGTTCAGTTGGGTAATACATTCCTATTAGTATAGTCAACCCCAACCGCCGTCTTTCGTTTTAGATCCTGAGTTTTTCCAGACCAAGCACTTTGGATTACTTCCTCTATTCCACTGGAGTTCGTGTGTCCTTTCTAAATGCCCCCTCCCATTGTCTATGTTCACTTTCGTACCGCCCCTCCCACCTTAGTTTGCATTGCCTTTCTCCCCCCTTGAGCAATGAGAAACTTTAAAAAGATGCTGCAACTACGCAAAACACCTTAAATCTAGGACAATAACCTATTGATCTGTCACATACTATATTTTTACTTGCACTCCAGTGCACCAACTTGCTGTACCACAGACAGGCCACACTGCTGTCTCGGGTGTAACATTTCCAGACCATGTTTGGCTACATGCACCTTACCAGAAGTAGACTTATCATTAAATTCAAATCCCTACGTGAAACCTTTCTTGCGCATACCACATTAAACCACTTCAAACAGGCTTCACTCTCTGGCAGTGTTTTTTGCAATTTTATATAGCATGAAGCTGACTTAAAGGTATTGGAGTGCTTGATATGAGCACCAGGGAGATTAAGTGATTTTCTCAGTGTCACAGGATGATGAGCATCGACGCAGAGATTTGAGCCTGGTTCACTAGTTCTGAAGTTCGTAGCTATGACTGATAGGCATGTCCTCTTATCATGGAACATAAACGGCTTAAGGAATGAAATAAAACAAGAGAAGATAAAGAAATTAGTAAAAAACGTAGAAATTGCCTGCTTGCAAGACACTTGGTTATGCGACGAAACCCCTATCTTTGAAGGCTTCCTACAACTATATCAACCTGCAATTAAAAAAAGATTCGGACGCCCGGCTGGGGGAATCATGACCCTTTTATCGACAAAAATAACAAGAAATGCAAGTTTGCTAAAAGTGAAATGTAAATGGCTATTGGCATGTAGATTAGCCCTGTTGATCCAGGACAATAAATATGAAAATGTAACTGTTATAATTGTATATATGCAGTGGGAGAATGGTGCAGAGTATGGAATTGAGATGGGGAAGTTCAAAGAGGACATAGATTTTCTATGCAAACAGTACGCTTCAGATGTGTTTTTTATTATGGGGGATTTTAATCACAAATTGATCCCAAAGAAGGTCGACCTCTGGCATAAGGAAGTTTTGGACGTGTATGGAATAGACCAAGCCAGGTTCCCTATGTGTGAAACCCAGAGATAGGATTTAGATTTGATAAATTATCTAGGGACGACGGGCCTCTTTTGTCTGAATGACAGATTTAAAGGAGACTGCCCAGCTAAGTAATCTAAAATAGGCTCACAAAATTGCCCAATTGACTACGAATTTTTGTTTGCCTGGAATTTCACTCTAGTACAGGGATTTAAGATACCCCAAAGTGAAGGCAGCGATCACAACTCACTGCAACTGAATATATATGGGGGTACGAGAGTACATAGAGAGAAAGTGATCCCACAACAAGTTGATTATCCCAAGCGTGCATCAACAAGATTGACGGAAGAATATCTGGATAAACTAAAAAACTTTCAGCATAAGGTAGAACTGGGGGATGTAGGGAGTAGTAAAAATTTGGAATGGTATGAGGGGAAGATAGACCAAGTAGTACAATGTCTCCGGATAGAACTAAAAAATGATAAAAGAAAACGTGCAACTGTCCAAGTTAGCCACCTGAAATGGTTCTCTGTTGACTGCCAAAATAAAAAAAGGGAGATAAGGAATGTAACAATAAGATTAAAGAAAAAGTTTAACCAAGTGAGACAAAGCTATCTTAAAAAATTGAAAAGTGAGTATAGCAAGGTGGTTGCAGAATCAAAAAGATGGTATAAAGAAAAATGCTGGCCGAATCTGCTAGATTCGATTGAATCAAAAAATGTAAGACAGTTCTGGACGCTGGTAAAAGCAGCTTCCGGTTCCTCTGCAGGTGCTATAAACTGTGTCATTAGTGAGGCAGCCTGGGAGGAGTATTTGAAGGAACTGTATGGATATCGAGGCATCCCCGTAGTTGCAGAGCCCCACACTTGGCAAGCGCTAATGGAAGACTTTAAATCAGATTTCTCAGAACAGAATGTAGAATGTACAATAATGAAACTGAAATTAACCTGAGCAGCAGGACCTGATAATCTCTCAGCAATAATACTTAAGTCCCAGACAAAGTGGTGGGCGAGATTCCTTTCCCAACTGTTCCAAATAATACTAGCAGAATACTAGCAGAAGGTAAAATGCCAATGAATTGAAGGGTGCTGTAATTAGGCCAATCCATAAAAAAGGCAGCATGGATGCGCCTCAAAATTATAGGCTGATCAATCTGCTAGACATAGGAGAAAAAGTATTTTCAAAAATAGTCCGGAATAAGCTAAATGATTGGGTCAATGAGTCCTCAAGTGTACCCACGGAACAGGGGGGCTTCAGAGAAGGGCACTCCATGGTAGATCATTGCTTTGCACTCTGGGCTATAGCACGAAAGTTGACGGAACAAAATGGCAAGCTTTGCTGCTGTTTCGTTGACTTCCGTGCAGCGTTCGAGTCTGTGGATTGGAACTGTCTTTGGGAAACTCTTGTAAACAAAAACATACCGAAAGACCTACTGGCTTTAATAAGAGAACTATATCGAGATAACTGGGCACAAGTAATTAAGGATACTGAGGGGTCACTGACGCCAAAAATACCCATTGAAAATGGCCTGAGTCAGGGCTGCGTATTGGCCCCCCAGCTATTCTCCATTTTTTTTACCAGCCTGCCTATAAGTGGAAAGAAGCGCAAGTCCAAGAATGGAAGGTAAAAAAGTGCCCTGCTTATTGTACGCTGATGACCTGGTGATATTAGACCAGACTGAAATGGGTCTCCAAAGAAAGCTGAATTATTTTAGTTAATACTGCGCAAGGAATTTTTTAACAGTAAACATGGAAAAGCCGAAAATCTTATGCTTTGGGAAAAAAGAAATTAATTTTAATTGGTTTTAGGGGATTTGAAATTGGAATCTGTCAATGAATATCGCTATCTAGGGATGTGGTTTGATAAGTCCCTAAATTGGCACACGCACCTTGAGGCTCAGAAAGCGAAAGCCCTAACATCGATTTCTGGTCTGAAAATCTTTAACCGTGATTACGGTGATTAGTCTCACCGACCGCTGTTAAAGGCATTCAGCGCTATGATACCTCCACAAATACTCTATGGTGCAGAAGTCCTTTATTTGAGCAGTAAAGGCTTCTGAGACCTAGAGGAAGGTAAATGCCTGAAAACCTTGTTGTCCTTGCCACGTTCATCAATAATCCAAGCAATAAGATCTGAACTAGGAACAACAGCCTGGGGGATCCAATCCCAAATAGCTCTAATCAGATTTTTTAAACGTCTGGATAATGAGAAAGGCCAAAAAGTATTGCAGTGGTGCAAAAAAGATATACAATCTAGTAACCTAAAGTGGGCAAAAGAAAATAGGAAGAAAATTGGGCAGGCATGTGAGGCCATAAAGGTAGATATCTGCCAAGAATCTTTACGAGTAGAATTCACTAAAAGTGAGTTGAAGTATCATGGGCAAGAATTGTCTAGAAGAACAGACATGGAATACCTGGCGAAGGAAAAATCTGTACAGTTTATGATGGGAGTCCTGGTCTAATGAAAACTGGTTTCCTTATCTGGATATTTTACTGAACCATTGGATTAGACAAGAGATACTAAGATTACGAATTGGTATAAACCCGTGGTTGGTAAACGAAGAACTAAAAATAAAATTGCTGGACCCCAATGGTTATTGTAAGTGCAGGACAGGTACAAAAGGTGATATGGTGCACATACTGTTAGACTGTACAAGAATTCTAGAGCAGCGTAAATCATGTCTTCGTCCAATATTCTTAAAATGTGATATATGGTCGCGGGCACAGGTGGTCAACCTACTAACAGAAATCCCCACTTTGGAAATAGCAATTGCACTAGGGAACTATATAAAAATAATACAAAGATTTCTAAAAACATATGAGCGATAACTTTTAGAAATTTTATAAACTAGATGAATTATATAGTTTTTATGAGCGAAAATGTTTATTTTAAGTGTATATATTGTTTTAAAAGGCAGGGCTGCCCAAAGAAGTGTTGTTTTCATTGTAACCCCATTTTCCGTTTTAACCAATGTATTTATTGTCGCATACTTTATATAAATGGTGCTGTAGAATGTTTTAAATGGTAACTATCTTTTATTTTGTTTAAAGACCACGGTCTAAATAAATGTAATTTTGATTGATTGATTGATAGGCATGTCCTCACTTACCAACTGGGAAATGCTGCAGGTCCATTGTAGTGGTCCCAGGCAGTGCCTTGTTAAATTGCTTGTTAAGTGCTGATGCACTGAAATTGGTGTCACTCTGTTGGCAGGTGCTGATCCTCTTTTTTTTACAGATTCATGGGGTTCAGTGTAGTTTGTAGTCTGAACTGAGTGTCGCAGCCGCAGCCGCCAATCAAGGACAGACACAAGCTGGTCCGAACCTTTAAAGACAGTGATGCAGTGCTCACCTACACATCTGTTCATCTATAACCCCCAACACACATGGCAGGAGGGCAGGTAAAATGTTGCTCACTTCCCAAGCCATATGGCACCTGCGATGTATTGCCCGGGGGGGAAGGAGGCAGGCTGCTACAGTATTGGGGCATTAGATAGGCAGAACTTTCAAAACACTGTGGGTTGCATGTTGACCGGATAAGGTACCTGTATCATTTCAGCAGGAACAGCAAGGAACACGCTTTGGCATAGCCAATAGGTCTCACCTTTTGGACCTTCTAAGTATTTATTCATGCAGCACAGTATCCTTGGTGCAACATCAACTGTTGCATGACTAAACACTTATAATGTCCCAAAGGCGAGACCTATTGGCTATGCCAAAGCTTGTCTGTACAGTCTTCAATGGGGTAAATCGGTGAAGCCGATTCCAAGGAAAATTCTGTGTTTTCTTTCTTCTGCAACCTGAATGAAGGTAATTTAAGGGACGGTATTGTCCAGCCCTGACAAGCATTTAGTTAACTATCCTCATAGTACTTTTAGTCCATTTGGCCATACAATCGCTTTAGCCATTTGATCATCCATTGTCTTCCTGCAGCTCTGTAAACGTGTTTCCCGGCCAGTGTTCCATGTTGCTGCACCATGCAGACGCCTTACTCAGTTACCTTAATGTTACGAATTACACATTCTTCTTGTCTGATGCAGCATATTAATGTATTTCTGGGGTGTAATTGCCTTCCTGTCTTAATCAGGGATTCATTATGTGCAGGATGTCTCAAAGGCTGACTGGTAGCAGCTGGATGTAGACGGGGCATCTGGCTCACAAGAAGCTTTATGCGCCTGTCCCAGTAACACTCCTGCTCATGGATGAATTGGGACATGTCCTGTGCAGCATGCTTTGGTAAAGCACTTGGAAGCGCTCCCTTTATTACCTCCTTATTGTGAGGAGGATGCAGAAATTCTTGACTACTCCTTTAGCTGAGCAGCACCATTTTGTGGTATCTGGAGGAATAGCGGTCGGTTAGTGGTCTAACATAGATGTTTCAGTTAAACACACTAGTTTCCCCAGTATTTTGGCGTTGGATGCTCCTCGCATCTTCCAATTGCAGAAAGGGGGTTTTATTGTCTTTTGTTAGCTGCCATTCTTCCTTTTCTTTGCTGTTTTCGATCCTCTCAGAGTGGAGCCAAAGAGCCATGCCCCCATCTTCCCCGGAGTCCAAGTTAAGAGATTTGATCCTACACTGGAAAGGTCTGGTGATATTAAGAATTTTGAACCTACATATGAGACAGAATTACCAAGTAATAATAGTTTGTCCAGTATTGCATCCAGTAATAGTTTTAAAAAAAAATATCTCTATTATTGACTGAAGATGTAATCATAACAGTAAACAGATATATACAATCATAACAGTCTGTTTTGATTTTTTTTCCCTTTCATTGCATAAGTTGGATATCTACATCCCATACTTATTACAAGTAAACTTATTAAAGGGTAAGTTCCTCGTCCTAAACATATGTTGGCTTATCATTGAGTATGTGATTCAGCGCAATTCAAATAAAAGAGACCAATTACCGTCGTGGAACTTGATAAACTCCCACCCCAACAAACCCCTCCTCCCATCCCCACCCACTCCTGGTCGATCTGCTGTCAGTGATTTAGCTGCCCCTGGGTAGGCACTAGAGGCTGTCAGTCTGTAGAGCATGGGAGCAAATTTCTCTCAGCACTTCGTGCTGGCGGGGGCCCACCTCAAGATAGGACCCTCCAGGTCGTCGATGTTATTGAGACCCAGCCACCTGGGATGGGACCAAGTCGAGCCCTTCCAATTCCAGCAACATGGCTTCCCACTCTAACGCTATGGGTTGTTTTTGGTGACCTCTCTCTTCCTCCCTCCTGAGGGCCGCTCCCTCCGCTCGTCCCCACTGCGCTAGATCTGTCTGCCATGTAGTCACAATAGGAGGCCTAGGGGACTTCCACCTCATCGTTATGACCCTGATTGCCAAAATGAGAGCAAGGTCCAGAAATTTTAACTTAACTTTCTGTTTCCCTGACCTTTTACGTAATCCCACCAGGCAAGGTAAGGCTTCGACCGGAACCGGCAACTGTGTCACAGTATTGAGCACTTGACATACTTCGGCCCAGTAGCCCCGCAGCCGTGGGCAAGACCACATCATGAGTATAAAGTCTGCTTCATCCCCTTTACAGCGAGGGCAGCAATGGGGGGAGTGCGGAAACATACAATGTATCTTCTTCGGAGTGAGATATGATCTATGGAGCACCATTGCCTGGATGAATTTAAACTTGGCATTATGTGATACTCTTTTAGGATGCTCTAGTATAAGCTGCCATGCTTTATCTGTCAGTTCAGTATCAGAGTCTTCTGCCCAACGTGTTATGAGGGTAATGAGTGAGATTGCTGCGTGTTCCCTAACTCCGGTATATAGCCAGAGCACAAGATGCCCACCTGCTCCCATATAGTACAGTAAATGTACAAGTTCGTGTTGTGTAGGTTTGAGCCTTTGTGGTGGCCATTTAGTCCTAATATAATGTGTTACTGTGGCATGCAATAGGTACAGTCATGGGGGAGAACCTGTGATCTGCATGAAGGATTTGTGATCGAGTAAGGTCTCATCCCTGAAAAAGGCTCCTACCTCCTCTATCCCGCTATCCCTCCAATGGCGAAGTTTATACCGCGTGAGTCTACCCTGAGGTGTAGGGATGTCTAATAAAGTAATATTCGCCGCGTAGGGTGGCACTGCTGATGTATAAGAGAGGGCTTTCCACCTGCCTAACAAGGCAGTACGTAGTAGAGGGGGGCAGACCAGGGGTATCCGGGCCTTGGGCAGTAGCAAGGAGTGGAGCTCTCCTCGGTTAAGCCGTTCTCCTGTGAAGCCGATCTCGTGGAGGTTCCTGCCCTCGGTCCAGTAGGAAAGCCACTGGAGTTGGCTAGCATAGTAGTAGCCCCGGAAATCAGGGTCCTGAAGCCACCCGACCCAGTCCCCAATTGGAGTTTACGAAGGCTAATCCGTCTCCGACCGGTACCCCAGATAATGTTGATCAAAATAGTATTCAGTGTATTAAAAATATTTTGGGGAAGAATCTGTAAGGGTTTGTTCCAATCAAAGAGCCTGTCCTCTATCTGTGCATTAGTAAACGTTAAGATGTTGTCAAGTTAATATGCTGCCTTAAAACAGTAAGACTACAGGGGCGTGGCCAAGGCGGCAAGCATGGCGGACGCAGCTTGAGTGAGCTCCGTCCCGCCTGTGCATTATCCGCGCCATTTATCCTGCATATCCCCGACCTGCGGACTCCCAGACCAGACGCTTAGCTGCCGGTGGCGGAGGGGCGGCTCCGGTTGCGATTTGGGCACATACCGAGCACGCGAACCGACGCTGAGAGCCTGACAAGGTGGGGCCTGCGCGACGTGCTGAAGCCGGGACCTCGAGTTTCGAGAGGTCCGGCCGGAAGTGAGACGGCGACGGGGTCGGCCGCGAGGTCTGAGCCGGCTCCCCGGACCTACTGACCCCTACTTGGGACCGGAGGACTCGAGGGCTCCGAGGACACTGCGGAGGCAGCCTGGAACTGGACCACAGACGGTTGTGCGGTGAGCTGGCGAGGGGAGACGAGCGCCACTGAGGAGGGGGGAGACACTCATCGCCACAGGCCGAACCCACACGGCGGCCGAGTCGGACCGCGGGGGCCAGGGGTCCCCGGAGTGCTGGGGGGCTCTTGCCTTCGCCCCTTCTCCCGGGGGCACCCCCTTTCTTGCAGACTCCCCCCCCTCTCTCCCCTCCCCCCCTGGTGGTGAACTACGCGACAGCAACTGTGGTGGACGGACCGTGGGTCTGCCCGGACTAGAGTGGGCTGCTGCCAGGGGCTGAAGGCGAGCTGCAACCGGATCCCGGTCGCCCTCTAACGGCCGGACTTCCCCCCCTATTGGCCAGGGCTCTCGACGATCCTGTGGTGCAGGGCCTCCTTGGGGGTCTCCTATCCCTGGACTTGCGATCTGAGGGCATACTCCTGTGGCTGCTACAAGGGGGCTGTGGTGCACTGCAGGAGGACGATTCCACAAGCAGCCACGCAGACATCCTTGGACACGTGCCTAATTTCCCTCTGAGGTCGGGACGCGGCGGGGATCAACTCACGGGGGTCCCTGGCCGGAGGGGAGGCTACCAGTGGACGGAGGGTTCTTGGACGCCGGGCCCGCTCCTCATCATGACGCGGGGCGGCAACAGTGGAGGTACTACGAAGCAGGGCCCCATTGATACATTTACGGGACCGAGCGGTGGAGCAGGAGCGTCCGGGGGCCAGCCTGGCCCAGGACCTGGCCCGGATAATGCGGCCCTGATGGCGGCGATCACGCAATCGAGGGACATGCTGGACGCAAAAATTGGGGCTGTTGGGGCCGATGTTACGCTGCTCCGCCAGGACCTACGAAATGCTGTGGCCAGAATCACGGAAACTGAAACCAGAATCACGGAGGAGGAGGACGACGTGGTCATTCTTAAGAAGAAGGTGGCCACTCTGGAGGGGCTACAGAAGGGCCTAGCGCTCAGGGCTGAGGACGCGGAAGGACGGGCCAGACGAAATAACCTGCGATTCGTGGGTCTGCCGGAAGACTGCGAGAAAGGCAACATGGAGGCATTCCTGACACAATGGCTGGAGGGGTGGCTCCCCCCGGACTCCCTTTCACGATGCTTCATTATTGAACGGGCGCACCGTGCGCTTCTCCCGAAACCACCGCTGGGAGCTCGCCCCCGTCCGGTCATCGCCAAACTGCTTAACTACCATGACCGTGACACTATCCTCCGTCAGGCGCGAGCTAAGGAGCCCCTGATGTATGAGAACCACAGAGTCCTGATCTTTCCGGACTACACAAAACTGGTACAGCAACAGCGACAATCCTTCACTGCAGCGAAGGCTCGGCTACGAGAACTTAAAATCCAATACGCCCTGCTCTATCCGGCCCGCCTGCGTGTAGTGTTTCAGTCCAAGACACAGTTCTTCAACACTCCGGAGGAGGTCTTTGAATGGACAGATGAGACGGTCAGAGTTAAGGTGCATACCCCCCCGAGACGCAACTCCGATTCCTCCTCTGCGACGAGAACCTCGAGGACTCCCAGGAGATCGCGTAGCAGAAGTAACTGGAGGGCACGCTCTCAGAAGAACCGACCTCCCACAGATGGCGTGTCGGGAGGCGACGACGCAGCGGAGGCCCCGGCTCCGGAGCCATGATGATACTTAACGCCTTGAAGCTCTCTAATGGACGCCACCACGTGATTTGCTGCATGACAGCGGTGTGGGACGAGCTGTTGGTCGGGGGATGCCCATAAGTGGGCGGACATCACCCCGAGAACCAAAGTAGTTAGTCGGGTTACGGGTTAGTTGGGGTTGGGTGGGCAGTTGGTGGGGATCCATTGGCATAGAAGGTTGGGGGTCTCCCGTTGGGGGCTGAAGACTGTCTATACCGCGACAGATACTTCAATGTTACTGAGGTATAGGGAGGGGGGGAGGGGGGAAAGACAAAGTTGGGGACATGGAGGGGGTTGGAGAGTTGGTGGGGGTACATGGGATCGGGGGGCGGGGTGGGGGTTTGTGGGAGGTGGGATTGTTGTTTTCGGCACAGTACACGTTCAAGTCTGGTTGCTATCACTGGAGTTTGTGTGGCCTCGAGAGCTCAGGACTTCGATCTATTCACCTATAGATGGCGGGTGATACACATGAGACTAGTCCCCCACGGGCGTTGTTTCGAGTGGTGAGCTGGAACGTCCGTGGAATGCTTGACAAAATAAAGAGGGGTGCGGTATTGCGGTTGGGGAAGAGAGAAAGAGCGGATGTGCTCTTCTTGCAAGAAACTCACCTTCTGGGCAATAAAACACTTAGCTTACAACGCTATGGCTACCAACAAGTGTTCCACGCAGGCTTTGTGAGGGGGTCACGGGGAGTGGCGATTCTGATACATCACCGACTGGCCTACACACATGAGACGCAATGGGTGGATGCTCAAGGTAGATTTATATTTATTAAAGGAATGGTGGGAGATGAGCCGATGGTCTTTGGCAGTGTGTATGCCCCACCCCCACTGCAAGAAGCACTCATTGAGAAGTTGTTTGATGTCTGGGCTGCCATACCTAGTGTGATGTCTATAGTGGGCGGAGATTGGAATGATGTCATGGATGGACGCATGGATAGGTATAGATCAGATGGGGGGCCTATGACACACGTTCCCACTAAATTGAATGGTATGGTACGGGGGATGGGTTGGATCGATGCATGGCGATACCATCACCCACATAGCCGAGAATATACATACGTCTCAGCGGTGCACAAATCCTTCTCCAGACTTGATTGCTTGTTTGTTCCTAATAACTGGATGGGGAGAGTAGCCTCTTCGTCTATACTCCCGCGTGGCCTGTCGGATCACTCTCCAGTTGCAGTGGATGTGCATCTTGGTAAGACACGACAGCCATTTCGGTGGCGTTTGTCTACATGGCAGCTACAACAAGATGACTACAGGTCACACATGCGCTAAGCCATCTCTCGGTACTGGGACTGCAATGATCAGCCCGAAATGGACGCTATAACCCTTTGGGAAGCTCTGAAACCCGTGCTCCGGGGGGTAGACGTCGCCTGGTGCGCGGCGGCGCGTAAGGCCCGCAGGGGAGAGATAGAGGAGACTGCACGGCGGGTTCGGGACCTTGAGGGAGAGAGCACTGCCGAGGGGCCTGTGGATACCGTTGAGCGGTTGTTACTGATGCAGCAGACGTATAACTCTCTCCTAATGGATGAGGCACGCCAACTGTGGCTGGCTACACAGAGTAGAATTTATCAGTGGGGGGACAAATCCAGTGCTATGCTGTACAGGCTCTGTCAGGGAACTTTCCATGCGCAGACCCTACCGGGACTTCGCGATGAGGCGGGGGAGCCTATGACGGCCCCAGTGGAACTGGCGGCCAGCTTCGCCCGATACTATGAAGCCCAGTACGCCCCGCGAGAGACCATTCCTGAGGCAGACGTGGATAAATTCCTAGCTGATCTCCCGCCACGGGCTCTCTCAGATGAGGACCGTGACCTACTGGACCACCCACTGTCCTTGGAAGAATTGATTGCGGCACTCGGGGAACTGAACACTGGTAAGGCCCCTGGGCCTAATGGGTTCCCGTGTGAATTTCTGAAGACATTCCATGTTCAACTGGGGGCGCGATATAGACAGGCGCTGGAGGAGGCCAGAGACCGTGGTCGCCTGCCGGCTGACTGGCGGCACGCCGAGATTGTAGTCTTCTGTAAACCGGGAAGGCCCCCGGAGCAGCACGCGTCGTACAGACCGATTTCGCTCCTGAATGTTGAAGCGAAAATACTGGCGAAGGCCCTGGCCAATCGCCTTCTCCCGTATATTACAGACCTGGTTCACCCGGATCAGGCCGGCTTTATGCCCCATAGGGCAACAAGGCACAATATCCGGCGCGCGCAGATGGTGATAGAGGCGGCCAGAGCTGCCGAGATCCCGACAGCGCTTCTCCTGGCTGACATTGATAGAGCCTTTGATTCAGTCAGCTGGGTCTATCTTCGTGCGCTTCTAGCCCGCTTAAATTTTGGACCTCGATTCCTTTCGTATCTGCACTTACTATACACGGACCTGACGGCTTCGGTGAGGATAGCGGGAACGATCTCGGACCCCTTCCCCATAGGCCGGGGCACCCGACAGGGTTGCCCCCTATCGCCATATTTATTCGCCCTAGCCATGGAGCCGCTGGCGGCATGGGTGAGAATAGACGCGCAGATGCGGGGACTTGAGTGGGTGCGGGGACCGTCTGATCGTATTGCACTGTACGCGGACGATGTCCTTTTCTTCCTCACAGACATAAATAAATCTGGACCCAGAGTTCTAGAAATAATGCGGGTATTTGGGGAGGTATCTGGCCTGCACTTGAATACACGGAAATCCACGCTGTGGGTGCTGGGAGAGCGCGGAAGACATGGGCCCTGGGCATCAACGCTGCAGGAAGCGGCGGGAGGCATCAAATATCTTGGTGTATTCCTTACGGACATTCCGGGGATAGCCTGGACCCGCAATGTGGTGCCGGTTTGGGACCGAGTACGATCCGATATGAAGATCTGGTCCAGGATGCCCCAAAACATATATGGCCGCTCTGCCATTTTTAAGATGGTGGCTCTCCCGCGCCTTTTATACCAGTTGCAAAACCATCCATACCCGATTGCGCCACACTGGTTTAGGCAAGTGAACTCTGCACTGAGCCAGTTTCTCTGGGCTGGCGGGGCGGCCAGAGTGGCGCTCCGCACCTGTTTCCTTTCCACGTATTGTGGGGGCCTGGTGACTTCGGACATCCTATCGTATTACCAGGCATCCCATCTTCTTATACTAAACGACTGGTGGTATGGGGACCGGGGTGACCCGGCTTATGCCCTTGAAAGATACCTGATGGACCCGGACACGCTCCATACCATCCTTTACTCGGCAGGCAAACTGAAAAAACTCCCAATGGTTACTCAAGTGGTTTTCCGAGTGTGGCGTGGAACCCTACGCCGTATGGGTTGGTGGAACGTATTAACAAAAGAAACGCCCTTGTGGCACAATGGACGTTTACCGGAGCTCGTGGCTCTCCGGGGGTTCCGGGGCTGGGACGACATTGGCATCTCGACGCTGGGCCACGTTATGCAAGGCACGACCCTTAAATCGTTCCAGGTTCTGCGAGATGAATACGATATGCCACAGACCCAATTTTATAAGTATTTACAGTTCCGCCATGCTCTGTCCCCCTCGTTAATAGGTCTAGACACGCTACCCGAATTTAGCCCCGTTGAAGCCAAGGTGTTTATGGGGGAATTGGGGGACAAGAAAATCTCCAATATATATCAAACTCTGGTCACGCACTGCTCAGCTTCACTGGATAAGTTACGTAAGGTGTGGGAGGAAGATATTGGTGCCTTGGAGGAGGATGACTGGAGGGAGGCCTTAGAGGCTCCACGAGGGGCGGCTGTTGCGGTGCGCTTGAGATTCATTCAGTTTAAATATTTGCATCGTGCATACTACACCAGAGAACGGTTGTGGCGAGCTGGTCTGATTGCCTCCCCTGAGTGCCTGAGATGTGGTAGCACGGTAGGCACGTTCTTACATACAGTATGGTCGTGTGTGCGGCTGACACGGTTCTGGACAGGTGTGTGGGACTGCCTGTCCGAGGTGCTGGGCTGGGACCTCCCCCGCTCCCCGAAACTGGGCCTCCTTCATGTAATGGAACAGGTGGGAGGGAATATTTATAAACGCCATCTACTGCTCCTGGGCCTTACGGTGGCCAAGAGAGATGTAGCTCGTGCCTGGAAAGACCCCAGGGCTCCTGTACTAGAGGTGTGGAAGAGAGGGTTGGACTTTACCATGGGACTGGAACGTCCGGTCTTTGAAGCCAGAGGTTGCCCCCGAAAACACTTTAAAATATGGAAGCGTTGGGCAGAATATAGAGGGCTCTGGCTGGAACTGCCAGTGCAACGGGCCTCCGATGTAGAACATTTGCAGATTGACTCTGGGTGAAGAGGGCTATGCACTGCTTGTGACTCCAAGAACTAATACTTTGAATCGTATGAACACTGTGCCGGGGGGGGGGGCTCCGGGAGGGAAGGGCCAGGGAGGGTGTGGGGGGAGGGGAGTTGGTGGGGATCCTTTCATCCCAAAATGTTGATTGCAATGCTATTATTTGTTGATTGTCTTCTTTGCTCACTGAACCCCTGATACATAGGGGACGGTGTCCTAATTGTATGCTATTTCAACGAAATAAAATTTGTTCTGAAAAAAAACCCAGTAAGACTACATGATCCCTTTGGTTGTATATCTATATGTTCCTATTGTTTGATCCTAAGGTGCATTGTTATTTGCATGTTAAACTTGTTTAGCTGGGTATGGCATTGGTTTTTATCAAGGCTTATTTGACATCCGAAGTGCTTACAGACTCTGGCTTGCATACTTGATGAAGAGCTAACAGATTCCTTGGTTTGCATACTAATCAGCGCTGCACGTTTTCTAACTGAAACTCTTCCAACGTGCAGCGCGTGAGAGCCCCGCCCACCCCTGTCTATAAAAGACTCCTCGGAGGATCTGCGGTTGCTTGTGCTCGTCGGATGCCTCGCTTACCTGAATATCCCACGTCGTCCTTCCGACTTCTCCGTCTCTGCTGCACAGGTTCTTCTTCCGTCGGCTCTTGGTCCAGCCTCGGAAGCCGTCCTCTGCATTTCCGGTGATCCAGGCTTCCGGTCCCCACGGAAAGCAGAACATCCTACAAAGACACAAAAGAAAGACAAAGAGAGTAAGGTTAGTGCGCACAAACCACAGAAGCAATACAAGTAAGTGCTAAAGTCAATCTTCGTAAAGGAGAATAATCGGACAATGTAAAGACTCAAAACTCCAGATAAGCGTTGGGTGTTTTTTGGGTACAAAAAGACTGTGTTTTGAACAACTTCCTTTTGGCTTTTGCCCCGATATAGACGCCGCTTTATTGGAGACATTCCTCTTTAAAGAGACAGTGAAAGAGACACTGCTACACTTACGTTCAAGTTATGTATGGTTATTTAAAAGATATGATCATGGTATACAGAAATGTTCCTAGTGTGTGAGAATAACACAGAAGCAAACTGTGCAGGAGCATTGGACAGTTGTATACAGATTTGTTAAACAGTGAGTTGTGTTACTGACTTCTTTTACCAATATATATATATTCAAATGTGGAATGAGATAGGTTGTGCGCAAATAAGAAATTAACAGTTATCTTTTGTTTTAAGGTAGAAGATCATTCTTAGTCAAAGTCATAAGTCATTCTTAGTCAAGCCATACCAATCTGGTGATTCTATCTGGTGAACAGAAAGGCCAGAAACTGAGAGGTACATATTTCCAATATGTTGAGTTTGACTCCGCTAGTAGACTATAGAAAAAACAAATGCTTTCATTAAAGAAGGTAATAGTAATATATTTTTTGTATTTGTGTCTTTGATAGGTTCGACAGCCTGATTGCGCTCATCTTTGGCAGGCGCTACTAGAGGAGCTGTGTTTATCTGTCTTTTATTATTTTATCCACTTCCCCCTTCCTTTGAGCTTCTTGTTTTTGCGCACTGTTCATCTTCAGTGCAGTAAGGATCAGTGGCTTAAGGGTGGGTGCGAACTGTCTACAGCTTCCCAACAGAACACACTGGAAGTTCAGGTGAGCAGGACCTTGACAGAAGCACAAGCCTAACAACCTCTAGTTCTGTTGGAAAGATGAATACAGAGAAGAAATGGAAGCTATAGACACTGCTGATTTGGCGCAGGCTTTGAATGAGGATTTGGTTCACAACGAATCAGTGACAGTACTTTGATAGCAAATGCAAGGAGAATTAGAGAAATTAAAGTTAGAAAATGCAGCGTTAAAACAGGATTTGGTACGGTATAAACGCAGGGAAACCCTTTGGGGAACAAGTTTCTCTCCTTTGTTCAAAGACTCTTCTGAAACAGGTACCAGACCAAAAACAACTGCATCGCATTCCTCTACGGTGGAGGTTACTTTTAAATGTTCCTAATGTAGTAACCTTAGCAGCTCCAGAACGATTTCATGGAGACAGTAATACATTTCATGTTTTCCTCAATCAATGTCAGTTACACTTTGTTTGTAAGCCCCAACAATTCCCCACAGATGCTACCAAGATAGCTTTTGTCCTCTCTTATTTGGGAGAAACAGCGGCAAATTGGTCCATTCTGTAATGCCCTTTGGGTTATGTAACGCCCCTGCGGCGTTCCAATTTTTCATTAATGAGGTTTTGCACGAATTTTTGGACGTCTGTGTTATAGTGTACATTGACGACATTCTTATTTATTCCAAGGGGCCAGGGTAACATACACAACATGTTAGAGCAGTGTTGTCTAAACTGAAAGAACTGATAAACAAATGAGAGAGTAAGGGATTCTATTCACAATGGAACTCCTAGTCCCAATGGAACTCCTAGTCCACTGGACTAAATATCAAAAAAACATGAGAGGAGTACCACCATGAAGAACTAAACAGGAGTTCTGGGTGGGATATCTATTGCAAAAAGAAAAGAATTTTTCTTTTATATAAAAAACCCTCACTCACCAACCTGGTTGGTGACATGCTTCATCATTGGGGTCCCCCCTAACAGTCGAGTGCCATCAGGGTGTGCTTCGACACCTGGACTACAGTGGAGCTGGTATTTGTGCAAGTGGTGCGAAAAAGTGGTGTTAAAAATTGTCCTGGTATAACTTATGTGAAAATGAATTTATTCAAAAGCTGCTGGACAATATTAAAAAAGGTGTGTAGATACATATAAGGTTATTATGACCGTGTGTATCTATGTGTGATTGGTCTACATGTTTCAACCTGTGGATGGTAATTTCCAGGTTTTCGTCAGGACCAGAGGAAAGTGGGTGGTCAGCGCTCACTAACGCGCAGCCAGTCCTAAATTCCTAGAACCTACTAACAAAAATCTGTAGTAGGCAACAACCTCGAACCTAAATTTGGCGAGGAAAAAGAGCAAAAAGACCTGTGGGAGGAAGAGAAGAAGGCAGTCACAAAGAAACCAGTTACGTGCCTGTAACGTAGTGTAGTGCTGGCTCTCACATGTCAGATCGCTCCGTGTGCATCCCATTCAGAACTTGTGCGTACTAGCAATGTGCTAGAAAACCATGCAAATTTTGTCAGATTTTAAAGTGCTGGTATTAGGTGGGCTAACATATACTAAGACAAAGCCCTTTATGGCGCACACGGGCACACAGATCTATCGTGGTGTGCTTGGTGAAGAACAATGGTCTTTATATCGATCTCACACACTCCGTTAATATAGGAGCGTGACTCAATTCAACTCACAGACATTAGCGTGAGTTAAAACGATGTGCAGAGTATTTTAAACATTTTTAACACACAGGACAAACACACATAAAAATACCACAAAATACAGGGCTTACTCCTAGTCTGGGTCTTAAGGCTTCACAGGGGCAGAAGGAAGGCTAGCCTCAATGGTGGACATATTCTAATGGAGAAAAGGAAAGGTGATTCAGACTCGCAGTGTACCGAGCGAGGAAGTGCTCTGATATGATTGGTGGCCATTTAGGAGGGGGCCGCGTGTCTCTCGAAGAGCTCGAGTACTGGCTTAAGCTGATTACTTACAGTTAGGCTGAGTCATTGTGGCCATTCACCTACACGCCTCTCGATGCCGTCCCCGCTAAGAGGCAGTGGTTGCTGGTTAAAAGATAAACTGTGGCCCGCTTCCGGGGTGGGCGGGGCCACATGCACGAGTGATGACGCGGTGCCGGGTTCCGCCCAAAACATCAGTACGGCATACCAATGCGTACAAAAACGGTTCCGTATTCGCGTAAGAACGCGTTGCTAGGCAACATACTGGGACACCGAAGGTGTTCAAGTGTGGGCGGAGACTCGGTCTGAGTGGGATGAAAAACAGCCAAAGTGGCTGCTAATCGCATTAGATACTGGGAAAATGAGGGGAAGAGACTGAAAAAGTTAAAAAGCTAGGCAGAATGGTGTTCTGCTCTAGCCCGGAGCCATTAATGGTAATAAGCATACAAAGGTGCCGGAAGGGATCAGCAGCTAAAATGCGGTGTTACATGATAGAAAAAAGTGACAATATTGGCAATACTAGCTAGGAAAGAGAGGCCAAGTGCATAGTTCGAATAGTGCTATGCTCTGCAAAAAGGTGTTCTACTCTACATGGGACAGGGTCATCACTATCACGAGCGTAATCAGGTGTGGCACAGGGTTAGAAGGTCAGCCATTGTGCTAAAGGACGCTCGCCCAAGGTATATTGTCATTAAGTCTTGTTAAATGAGTGGACAATCTGTAGATCCATCTCTGTTCCTTCTCATACAAGCTCTTTTGTAGATTTGGTCCTGTGGTGATCTGTTCAATTATTGTCTACATCATATCATTCGGGGTGTGATGTTCTTCAAGAAAATGGTCAGTCAGTCTTGTCGCACTTTTTTTGCAGCGAATGGAGCTGCGGTGTTCGCAAATGCGTTGCTTTACCTTTCTGGTTGTCATCCCTACGTATAGTTTTTTACAGGTGAACTCAATCAGGTAGACCACATTGCAACTATTGCAATTTGTATGGGACTGTTGTCTCCAAACCTTGCCTGCCTCAAGGTCAGGTGTTTTTGTGTTCCTTGTTCAATGGCAGATGCTGCAATTGCCACAGCGGTAGTGTCCTGTGATTTCTGGTAGGCCCCATGCTTTAGTGATTGATTGACCATCACTTTGGCTTTTCGTTTTTGGCCTGGTGTTAACCAGTGTGTCCTTCAGGCTGTGAGACTTTTTAAAAGAGAATAGAGGTTTTTCCCAATGGAGGTTACCAGTATTCAGGATTTTTCCAATGCTTATTCACACTTCTGGTTACTTGGTTAGAAATGGCATTAAAAGTAGTTACACATGTAAGTGGTATGGTACTTTCAGTGGGCGTTTTGTTTTCAAGAAGGACTTCCCTTGGCTGATTTCTGGCTCTCTTTTGGCACTTGTTGACAATTTTTGTTGGATAGCCTCTTGCCACCAATTTCTCTGTTAGGTCAGAAGCTTGTTTCCTGTATTCCGTGACCTTACTACAGTTAAGCCGTAGTCTCAAAAATTGCCCATATGGGAGGTTTTCCCAGAGGGGGCGCGGGTGGAAGCTTTCAAATCTAAGCAAATTGGTTTTTGCAGTTGGCTTATAGTGTGTTTTGGTTTCCAGGTGGTTATTCTCTTTGGTGATGATAATGTCAAGGAACACTATCTTTTCTTTGTCAAAGCAATTGGTAAATTTTAAGTTCTGGTTGCACGTATTGATCCAGGTAATAAAATCGGTTAGCAGGTTGACGGGTCCTTGCCAGATGGCAAGAACGTCATCAATATAAAGCTTCCAGAATTTTATGTTCTCCAGGAATGGGATTTGATTGCTCAAGATGAATTTCTGTTAGAAATCATACACATACAATCCAGCCACGCTTGGAGGAAAAATGCTCCCCATTGATGTACCTCCTGTTTGCAGGTAGAGGGAGCCCTCAAACTCGAAATAGTTTTGTTTGAGTGCCAGTTTTGCGCACTCCAGTACGAAAGTTCTGGGTGTATTGAAGGTCCAGTTAGTATTGTTCAATGTATGTTCAAGGACTGATATTGTGTCATCTTGAGGTATACTGGTGTACAGGCTTTCTATGTCGAAACTGAGTAAAATGGTGTTTTCATCCACCACAATGTCCTGTAAGAGATTCAGCAGACTTTTGGTGTCCTGTAGGTAGGTTGAGGTGGATTGGACAATAGTCTTTAGAAAGAAATCGCAAAATCTGGAAAGGGGTTCCAGAAGAGAGCCAATGCCCGAGACAATTGGTCGCCCTGGGGGTGGTAGCGTCCCTTTGTGCATTTTTGGTAAAATGAAAAAGTAAGGGATTTTACCTTCTGTATTGCAAAGGTAATCCGCTTCCTGTTTTGATATTCTGCCGGACATTTCTGCGGTTTCTACCAGCTGTTTTATTTCTGATTGTAGTTCCAGGGTAGGGTCTGATTCCAGGCTTTGGTAGTTCTTGGTGTCATTTAGTAGTCGTAGACACACTTCACGATAAGCGCTTTTGTCCATTACTACTAACCCGGCACCTTTATCAGCGGGTTTGATTATAATGGTGTCGCAGGCACGCAGTTCTGACAGTGCCTCATTCTCTGCACTGCTCATATTTTGGAATTGCGATGTAACGTTCATTTTCTCTACATCGTTGTATATAGCTTGTTCAAAAGCTATCAGCTCCCCAGGGATTGTGTGAGGGGGTGGGACGAACATAGATTTCACTCTTAGTCCGGTCTCATTCTGATTCTCGGTTCCGGTGGTAGTCCCTTGTTTTTCGAAAAAAGCTTTGAGTCTCAATTTTTTAAAGAAACCAGCCAGTTCACAGTGTAGTTGGAATTTATCCAAACGTGTGGTGGGGATGAAACCCAGGCCTTTATTCAGGACAAGTTCCTCCGTTTTTGAAAGGGGTCTAGTGGATAGGTTTGTCACTAGGTTCTCGTGTTGCTTGTTCCAGCCTTGCTCCTGGTGTGGCTGCCCACTGGGTCGTCTTCCTCCCAGTGCACTTGGTTCATCGGTTTTCGTCTTCCTTTTCCCCGCCTGCCCCTGCCTAAAAAAGGAGGGCAAAATTGATTTTGTTGGAAGGGCGGCGGTTGGAAGTGCGGTTTTTTTTTTTAGGCAGGGGCGGGACTCAAAGCTTTTTTCGAAAAACAAGGGACTACCACCGGAACCGAGAATCAGAATGAGACCGGACTAAGAGTGAAATCTACCTTCGTCCCACCCCCTCACACAATCCCAGTGGAGCTGATAGCTTTTGAACAAGCTATATACAACGATGTAGAGAAAATGAACGTTACATCGCAATTCCAAAATATGAGCAGATCAGAGAATTAGGCACTGTCAGAACTGCGTGCCTGCGACACCATTATAATCAAACCCGCCGATAAAGGCGGCGGGTTAGTAGTAATGGGCAACACGCTTATCGTGAAGAGTGTCTACGACTACTAAATGACACCAAGAACTACCAAAGCCTGGAATCAGACCCTACCCTGGAACTACAATTAGAAATAAAACAGCTGGTAGAAACCGCAGAAATGTCCGGCAGAATATCAAAACAGGAAGCGGATTACCTTTGCAATACAGAAGGTAAAATGCCTTACTTTTACATTTTGCCAAACAGATTGTCCACTCATTTAACAGGACTTAATGACAATATACCTTGGGCGAGCGTCCTTTAGCACAATGGCTGACCTTCTAACCCTGTGCCACACCTGATTACGCTCGTGAGAGTGATGACCCTGTCCCATGTAGATTAGAACACCTTTTTGCAGAGCATAGCACTATTCGAACTATGCAATTGGCCTCTCATTCCTAGCTAGTATTGCCAATATTGTCACTTTTTTCTATCATGTAACACAGCATTTTAGCTGCTGATCCCTACCGGCACCTTTGTATGCTTATTACCATTAATGGCTCCGGGCTAGAGCAGAACAAAATTCTGCCTAGCTTTTTAACTTTTTCAGTCTCTTCCCCTCATTTTCCCAGTATCTAATGCGATTAACAGCCACTTTGGCTGTTTTTCATCCCACTCAGACCGAGTCCCTGCCCGCACCTGAACACCTTCGGTGTCCCAGTATGTTGCCTAGCAACGCGTTCTTACGCGAATACGGACCTGTTTTTGTCCGCCTTGGTATAACGTACTGATGTTTTGGGTGGAACCCGGCACCGCGTCATCACGCGTGCACGTGGCCCCGCCCACCCCGGAAGCCGGCCACAGTTCATCTTTTCACCGGCAACCACTGCCTCTTGGCGGGGAATTACCATCCACAGGTTGAAACATGTAGACCAATCAAACATAGATACACACGGTCATAATAACCTTATAGGTATCTACACACCTTTTTTAATATTGTCCAGTAGCTTTTGAATAAATTCATTTTCACATAAGTTATACCAGGACAATTTTTAACACCACTTTTTCGCACCACTTGCACAAATACCAGCTCCACTGTAGTCTAGGTGTCGAAGCACACCCTGATGGCACTCGGCTGTCAGGGTGGACCCCAATGATGAAGCATGTCACCAACCAGGTTGATGAGTGAGGGTTTTTTATATATAAGAAAAATTATTTTCTTTTTGCAATAGATATCCCACCCAGAACTCCTGTTTAGTTCTTCATGGTGGTACTCCTCTCATGTTTTTTTGATTTTTTTTTTAAACTAAAAGACCACCTTTTTGCTAAGTTGGAAAAATTTATTTTTAATGCAACTACTGTCGACTTTCTCGGTTACTGTTTATCCCCACAAGGTATCACTATGGATACAAAGAAAATAAGTGCAATCATTGATTGGCCAGAACCTACTTCCCTAAAAGAAGTACAGAAGTTTTTAGGTTTTGCCAATTTTTATAGGAGATTCATTTCTCATTTTGCAGACATCATGGCTCCTATTACGAAACTGTTACAGAAAGGACAACGCTTTGTTTGGGATGCTCAGGCCTCACAAGCCTTTCAGCTTCTAAAGCAGAAATTCACCTCGGCACCAGTCCTTAAACATCCAGATCTTGACTTTCCGTTTTATGTAGAGGCTGATGCTTCACAGGTGGTGCTTGGAGGAGTCCTTTCTCAGCGGGATCCTGTGGATGGTCAATTACACCCAATTGCTTTTTATTCCAAAAAATTGCTACCTGCAGAACAGAATTACACTGTGGCTGAGAGAGAATTATTGGCCATAAAGGTAGCCTTTTCTGAGTGGAGACACCATTTAATGGGGGCAAAGTTTCCTGTCACCATTTTCAGTGACCACAAAAACCTACAGTTCTTTAGTTCCATTAAAGCATTAACACCATGTCAGATGCTTTGGCTAATTTTTTTAGTACCTTTGATTTTGTTATTACATACAGACCAGGTACACAACAAATCCAATTAGATGTGTTATCCAGGTATGATCATACTGTAGAAACAAATCAAGAAAACAAAGGGCAACCTATCATAGCACCACAGAACATATTAGCACCCATACAACAACAGGATTTTATGAAAGGCATGTATGAGGCACACTTGCCGGTCCTTCCACAAGACTGCCTGAGAGACCCATTGAACACAATAAGGCATGGTTTGTTATATCATGATTCTTTGCTCTATGTACCAACCACAGACTTGCAAACACAGATCATAACTTGGCATCATGCTTCTGTTTTGGCAGGACATCCTGGCTGGGTAAAAACATTAGAGAATGTACGAAAACAGTTTTGGTGGTCCACCATGAGCAACGACATTAAACAATATGTTAATACTTGTCCCATATGTGCTCGTCAGAAAACATCACACAGAGCGCCAGCTGGTCTACTGGTCCCAATGCCAACCCCAATGAGTCCATGGCACACATTAAGGGTAGACTTTATTGTGAATTTACCTCCTGTTAAAAAATATACCACTGTGCTTGTAATAGTAGACTACCTGTCCAAAATGGCACATTTTGTACCTTTAACTAAACTGCCTATGGCGGTAGAATTCGCAGACATCTTCCTAAAAGAGGTTATACGTCTACATGGAGTGCCAAGTAAAATAATTTCAGACAAAGCCAGTCAATTCAATTCTAAATTTTGGAAAAAACTCTGAAAAATTAAAGGTAGAGGTAGCCTTTTCCACTGCTTTCCATCCGGAAACAGATGGACAACCTGAACGCTTAAATCAAACACTGCTTCAAACTCTACGATGTTTATTAGCAGACTACACAAGCGAATGGGTTGAAGCTTTACCAATCGCAGAATTTGTGTACAATAATTCAGTACATACCCCGTTCTATTTTATGCAGGGATATCACCCAAGGGTTTTGCCTGTTATTGTGAATGACTCCCTTATCCCAACAGTAACTGAAAGACTAACAAGCTTGTTGGAGATACAAGAAAAAGCTAAAAACCACCTGGGTGACTACTAGGACCGTATGAGAAAACAAGGTGACAAACATAGAACTGAGGCACCAATATATAAAGTAGGAGATAAAGTTTGTCTCTCTACAAAGAATTTGAACAGAGAAGGGTCTCGAAAATTACAACCACGGTTCATAGGACCCTTTTGTGTTACTGCATTAATAAATCCAGTCACTGTGCAATTAGATCTCCCTGATGATTATCCAGTACATCCCACATTTCATGTGTCTTTGCTCAAATCGTATAACCCTCATACTCGATCTGAAACCCCACCTCCACCCATCCCAATTGCAGGACATCTTGAATAGGAAGTGCGCAGCATTTTAGGTGCTAAAAGAATTCATGGACGTCTATTTTATTTGGTAGCCTGGAAAGGGTTTGATAACACAGAAAATTCATGGGAGCCAGCTTCCTTTGTGGATGCCCCACATTTACTCCGGTTGTTTTATATGAGAAACCCTGGCAAACCTCGTCCAATAGGAGGGCCTTTGAGGGGGGCGACTGTAAGAGTTTGTTCCAATCAAAGAGCCTGTCCTCTATCTGTGCATTAGTAAAAGTTAAGATGTTGTCAAGTTAATATGTTGCCTTAAAACAGTAAGACTACATGATCCCTTTAGTAGTATATTTATCTGTTCCTATTGTTTGATCCTAAGGTGCATTATTTGCATGTTAAATTTGTTTAGCTGGGTATGGCATTGGTTTTATCAAGGCTTATTTGACATCCGAAGTGCTTACAGACTCTGGCTTGCATACGTGATTAAGCGCTAACAGATTCCTTGGTGTGCATACTAATCAGCGCTGCACGTTTTCTAACTGAAACTCTTCCAACGTGCAGTGCGTGAGAGCCCCACCCGCCCTCGTCTATAAAAGACTCCTCGGAGGATCTGCGGTTGCTTGTGCTCGTCAGATGCCCCGCTTACTTGAAGATCCCACGTCGTCCTTCCTGCTTCCCCGCCTCTGCCGCACAGGTCCTTCTTCTGTCGGCTCTTGGTCCAGCCTCGGAGGCGTCCTCTGCATTTCCGGTGATCCAGGTTTCCGGTCCCCACAGAAAGCAGAACGTCCTACAAAGACACAAAAGAAAGACAAAGAGAGTATGGTTGGCACGCACAAACACAGAAGCAATACAAGTAAGTGCAAAAGTCAATCTTCGTAAAGGAGAATAATCGGACAATGTAAATACTCAAAACTCCAGATAAGCCTTGGGTGTTTTTTGGGTACAAAAAGACTGTGTTTTGAACAACTTCCTTTTGGCTTTTGCCCGGATATAGACACCGCTTTATTGGAGACATTCCTCTTTAGAGAGACAGTGAAAGAGACACAGCTACACTTACGTTCATGTTATGTATGGTTATTTAACAGATATGATCATGGTATACAGAAATGTTCATAGTGTGTGAGAATAACACAGAAGCAAACTGTGCAGGAGCATTGGACAGTTGTTTACAGATTTGTTAAACAGTGAGTTGTGTTACTGACTTCTTTTACCAATATATATATATTCAAATGTGGAATGAGATAGGTTGTGCGCAAATAAGAAATTAACAGTTATCTTTTGTTTTAAGGTAGAAGATCATTCTTAGTCAAAGTCATAAGTCATTCTCAGTCAAGCCATACCAATCTGGTGATTCTATCTGGTGAACAGAAAGGCCAGAAACTGAGAGGTACATATTTCCAATATGTTGAGTTTGACTCCACTAGTAGGCTATAGAAAAAACAAATGCTTTCATTAAAGAAGATAATAGTAATATATTTTTTGTATTTGTGTCTTTGATAGGTTCGACAGCCTGATTGCGTAATCTTTGGCAGAAGCTACTAGAGGAGCTGTGTTTATCTCTCTTTTATTATTTTATCCACTTCCCCCTTCACTTGAGCTTCTTGTTTTTGCGCACTGTTCATCTTCAGTGCAGTAAGGATCAGAGGCTTAAGGGTGGGTGCGAACTGTCTTCAGCTTCCCAACAGAACACACTGGATGTTCAGGCGAGCAGGATCTTGACAGAATTACTGGTAAATTCACAAAATAATCTAAAAGGCGAGAAAGCATAATCATTTTGGAGATAGCAATTCTGCCCATAACCACCAGTGGTAGGGAGGTCCAGAACCCTATGCTACTGCGAAGCCGTGTTATAGCGCGTTGGATATTACCATCTATTTGGTCGTCCGGTGACCTATACATCTGTATACGCAGATATTTAAAAGTGGTCTGGGCCACTGGGATCGGATATGTACCAAATCGTATATGGGAAGAATGCGGGCCCTCCTGGAAGAAGAAACCAACCGACTTTGCCGGGTTAATCGCTAGGCCTGACAAAAGCTCAAAACTCTCAAAAATGGCGAAAATCGAAGTGTGATCAGCCATCAAGTCACACAGGTAAAATAAAAAGTGTTGCGTCCCATCTATAGGGATGCCCTCGTGGTCTGCTCTGCTTTGGAGGCCCAGGGCCAGGGGTTCAAGAGCCAGGACGAATAAAATCGGTGACAGGGGACAGCCCTCTCGCGTACCTCTATGTACTTTGTAACATTCCAAGATGTGTCGGCCCGTGCGCGCCCTAGCTGTGGGATTAGTATATAATAAACAAACCCAATTTAAGAAGGTGTCTGGGAAGCCGAAGCGTTTCAGGGATTCGAACATAAATGCCCAGGATAAAGAATCAAATGCTTGTTTCAGATCAAGTGCTATACACCCCACCCGGGGAAACTCCCGTGGATTGGCCGTCATTAGAGCATGCAGTCTACGCGTATTCAGCGATGTGCTATGCCCGGGAAGGAAACCACATTAATCTTGATGTATGAGTGTGGGAAGGTAGGATTGTATACGATTGGCCAGAGCTTTACAGAGGATTTTATATTCGGTGGAGAGCAAGGAGAGAGGTCTATAATTAGCCATGTTAATTGTCACGGCCAGGCTTAGGTATAGATGTAACCAATGCCTGCATAGTGGATTCCGGAAAGTGACCCTCCTCAAATGCTACTCTATATACCTTCTCCAGTACTGGCACTAGGAAATACGAATAAGTTAGGTAAAACTCCACAGGGAGTCCGTCCATGCCAGGCATTTTATTACGATTGAGGCTCTTAATCACTGCACGTATCTCGTGCTGGGTAATAGGGCCATTGATGGCCTTCTGTGTATCGGCCGTCAGAACCAGGAAGGGAAGATCTTGCAAGAATTCTGCAATCTGTACATAGTCATCTGGGCCAGAGGGTGCATAGAGTGCTTGAAGATGATCATGGAACGCCACGTTAATCTCCACTTGTGTATGTACCAGGGTGCCTGTCAGGGTGTAAATCTGAGTTATGGTTGGTGGGTCTGGTTGGTCTCATACTAGTCGAGCAAGTAGTGTACCTGATTTATCAGCTTCGGTGTGTTGTCAGCGTAGGTATTCCCTATAATTTATTGTCAATAACGTTTCTAACAACTCCGCGTGATCAATATAAGCTATTTGCAGCTCTCCGCTCTTCGCAGGATCAAGAGCTGCCTCCTGTTCAAGTACTTTCAATCGGTTCTCTGCCTCACAAAGCTTCCGATGTGCCTCTTGTCAGGCCCCCACTAATTGCCCTATTGCCGCCCCTCTGACTACTACCTTCATGGCGTCCCATTTAATCAGGTTCGAGGAGGCGGAGTTCCAGTTTTCCATCAAATAGTCAGTGACAGTATTAGACAGTGATGTGTGAAAGAGGGTGTCCTCTAGAAGAAGCGGGTTGAGTCTCCAGGTAGGTACCGGGGCTGGCACTCTACCCCAGAGGAGCATGAGCATCAGGGGCCTATGGTCGGAAAAGGCCTTTGCTAAGTATTCCGATCTCCCTACTCTAGTCACTATAGATCTGGAACACAGGAACCGATCAATCCTAGTGTGAAGGTTGCGCAAGGGGGAATACAAGGAATATTCCTTATGAGTAGGATATAGACCTCACCATGTATCCGACAGTGTCCAGCCATCCACCCAGGAAGCAAAAATGTCAGTCAACTTGGTCGCCCCGGAGGCCTGAAGAGGAGGGTGTGATCTGTCCAGGCCTAAATCTAAAACTGCATTCCAATCCCCCCCCAGCACCCAGGGGATCCCAACCTACTCCGTCAGTGCCATACCTAATTTGTGTAAAAACCTGTCTTGTTCGTGATTTGGAGCTTATATGCTTCATAGAACTATCAAGGTCCCATCCAGAGTGCCCGTCACCGAAATGTATCTTCCCTGATTGTCCACCCAGCGCTCAAGCTCTACAAATGGTGTCCCGTGACGGACCCAAATAGTGGCTCCGCTGGAAAAGGCTGAATAAGTTGTAGAGTAAATGTGACCTCTCCATTTCTTCCGCATCGTCTGCGATTCTGAATCTGTGAGGTGGGACTCTTGAAGGAATGTGACATGTCTGTGGTGTCTAAGGAGGAACGAATGAATTCGGTGGCGTTTTTGAATCGCACCCAGCCCTCTTACGTTCCAAGTAAGAAAATTGAAGGACCCTTCAGTCACAGCCATATTCGCCATCTACCCAGGTAGTAGGTGTCGCCTCTCCCCCTGTAATACACCCTGTGGAAATCGACCAGGAGACCCTGTACCCTAAAACAAAAACGAAACTTGGCACAGCATAAGAACCGAGCTGGGCCCAACAATGGAGTGTCAAACATACAAGACCAAATAACGGTGCGTACGCCAAAAGGCAGGTGGCCAGGCACTAGCGGTGTCATAGTGGTGTCAAACGCCAAATACCGATGGCTCAACGGTACTCCATCCCAGGGAAAAATAACAGGAGATATTAATGTTAAGGGAGTGATGTGGCAGACCCAGAGCGGTGGGTAGTCCTGGGAGGACCCGGTATCACCGAGGATCTCTGCAAGTGCTGATAACTGAGGGGTATGACCCTAAAGTCTAACTCCCGATATTCCACCTAGGAAACCTAACCCCCAACATCCCGGCCGTATATTCATCAGAACAAATAGTTATAACATTATCAATACATCACATCATGAAGGATACCAGAAGCTACAACTCAATGTTCTTGTTCAGAGCTGTCCAGCGACTATAGTCAGTTATCCAGCATATCATCAGCTGGTGGGGAACAAGATTGCGCTATGATCAGAGTCTGAATGTAACGTGCTATTGTCTGAGTACGTCGCAATTTTATTTGTATCTTCGCGGAAGGCACCAGCCATCGCAATCGCTCCTTTCTGGTCCCTCCTCTGTTGCTCCGGTGATGGGCCAGAACACCCACTGCCCCTGCTGGACATCGGGGATTGACGGTCTTCACGTCCTGAGCCTTCTCCTGAGCCCTGTCTGGACCGTCCTTGAGTAGTAACTTGACTCCCCCCTATGCACATCACCTCCAGCCACTCTTCAACATCGGCGGGACTTTCGAAGAAGTGCGTTTTTTTCTCGTGGATAACCTTCAGTCGAGCGGGAAAGAGGAGCGCATACTTGAGCTGGGCCTTCTGTAGTTTTGTCTTTATCGCTTGAAACGAAGAACGCTGCATCTGGACCATCGTTGTATTATCTGGGTATAAGGACACCTGGTGGATCTCATATTGTATGAGGGATTTCTCGCGAGCCTTCTGCAACAGAGTGTCTCTATCCCGATAATTGAGGATCTTTACTATCAACGGACGGGGTGGTAGACCAGGTCTGGGCTGGCCGGTTGGAGTACTGTGTGCCCGCTCCACACAGAAGTCCGATGAGAGCCCTTCAGGCGCTACATGTTCCCGGAACCATTGTTCCATGAAATCTGCTGCACGAGGTCCCTCGCAGCGTTCCGGCAGGCCTATGACTCGTATATTATTGCGCCGATTTCTCCCCTCCGTGTCCTCCACCTGATCCAGCAATGTGGTGACTTGTTATTGAAGTTGCTGCAATGAGGAGGAGTGTTCCGCCACCGTCGGTGTGAGATCCGCGAGGGTGAAGCTCTGATCTTTCACTTTGTCTGCTAGCTTGCTGTGATCCGCTTTCAGGAGGGTCAGGCTAGTAGTGAGAGCACCCAGCTGTAGCTCAATCACTGACCTAGAGTCCCTTATTTCTTTGAGGAATCAGGTCCAGTTTGTCTGGGGGCTGCTCCCCCGTGAGGGCAGTTGCTGCGGTCCCTGGTGGAGTGCGCTTATCTGCAGCGCTTGGCGTGGTGCAGGGAGTGTCAGAGTTGCCCTGGCTCTCTGGTCCCCTTGCCCCCTTGCGGCCCATAATGCCAAAATTCCTCACCGCTCAACAGAGGATGTCCGGTACCGTCCAACACGGGGCCCGCTCCACAATCGGCTCCATGCTGGTGTGTGGGCGATCAGGCACCCCCGGAAGCATCCCGCAGGGGGAGAGGAGGGAGACAGGCGGAAGCAGTCCAGGCAGGATGTAAGAATGGAGGTGGATCAGAGGGGAGGGGGAAAAAGAGGTCCCCCTTTCAGGAGCCTCGCCTGACAGCAAGGCGGAGCCACAAGGATGTCCCGCACGACTCCAAGCACCGCAGTTGTAGTCTCCCCCCAATTTTCCAGCTTCCAGATAGTGAAAAGCAAGGTGCCGGCAATCATGAAGAAGGGGGGAAGGGGGGATTAACTCAGTCCCGCAGGTAGCACATGTAACCAGGTCCCACAGCATGCGGCTGGCAATCATATGTTGGGGTAATCAGCCTCTCGAGTCCCGGGCCGTTTCTCTCTGGCCTCCCAGTCTGATAAGGTATTAATTCAGCCCTGTTCTTGCCAGGTTCCGGCCGAGGTCAGAGGCTATGAAGCCTCTGCAGCACCGCCCCGGGCCCCCCCAGCCAACAACGTAGTCGTCTTGGTTCCAAGCAGTCTCTCTGCCTTCCAAGGCAACCGCCTGCAAGCTCCCGGGTCCAAACCATATACAGTTATTTAGTGCGGGCGCCGGCCACTCACCAGCACTCGACCCGTCGTGTATCCACGGGGGGTCCCGACCCGGTAATGCCCCATCGCAAGTCCCAAATGCAGGGACAGGTGCCGCACTCACAGCGCCAGTGGCAGAGCGCTGGGGCCCGTTCCCACGCCGACTCCAGAAGGATCCCGCAAGGCCTGTTGTGCTCAGGCCGGCACAGGACGGCAGCCACCAGCGCAGTCCAGGCCCGGATCTACGTTCAGGTCGGGTGCCGCGTGGGTCCTCTCTCCGACCCGCGACTCTCCCCTCCAGGCTCCAATCCGACCAGCGCAGCGGGCAGGCACAGTACCTCTTGTGCCCGCCTCAGGGCAGGATATGGGGGCAGTTCCGCTTCAGAGGTGCCACTCGTCGTTCTCCGGGGGGCGGTCTCACGAGCCCCAGCCTCCACACGCAATCTAGCTCCCGGACTCAGCCCATAGGGCTCTGCAGTAGGCCCCACGCCGCCACAGCCACACAGGACCCGTCGTGGGATCCGCCAGGTTGCCCCAGGCAGGCACAGTGGCGCCAGCACCACGTCCTACTCTCTCGATCAGGGTCAGGCACGCGTAGGCTCCTGTCAGCAGGATATCTTCCCCAGGAGGCTCCGGAGCTCTATTGGCAGTCGACTGCCATCATGGCCAGCTAGCCACGCCCTCTCTTGCATCCAGTAATAGTTATTCTGATTTGGAAAAGCCTTCTAGGGCTATTCCTAAGAGATGTTGAATGTCAAGCACGTTTTAAGATGAATTGAAAAGAATTAAGATTTTGGACTTGAGAGTTTCACCAAAAAGAAAGAAACAAGGTACAGATAAACAACAAGGCTCGAAGGAACCAGAGGATGGAACACAAGGACGGGAAGAAGGAGGCAGAGAAAAAGAGAGAATAAAAACAAGATCACAACTGAGGAAAGAAACATCGATATAAAGTCCATTGTTAATAATCTTTTTGACAAATCACTTACAGCTGATAAATTGGCAGTACTAAACAAGGGTTTGAGCTTTGCACCCATGAATAATTGGAATGACATAGAGAGGAAGAGGGGAGTTGGCCTAACGGCTAGGGCGCTTGACCTCAGACCTGGGGATCTGGGTTCGAGTCTCGGTAACGACGCCAAAACCTCCTGTGATTCTGGGCAAATCACTTAATCCCCCCGTGCCTAAATAAAATGAAAGTGTGTCCTCATGTAACGTAACTGGAAAAATATGTAAAGCACTCTGATACCTGATTCGGTTCGGGTCTAGTTCGTGCTATATAAAACTCTGCAAAAAAAAAAAGAGGCCAAGGTGGATTCTTATGATGTATTGTCAAACTACCGCCCTAATTCCCTCCTGCCTTTTGCTGGAAAGCACGTCAAACAACTTGTCAACGTTTTTTTATCTGACTGGTTGCTTAAAAACAACCTACCTGAGACATCTCAGTCCAAGTTTTACCCCGTTTTACAGCACAGAGATGGTCCTTGTAACAGTGGTAGTTGACCTGTGAATGCTGGCAGACCTGGTACAATGCACAGCTTTTGTCCTATCAGATCTGTCCACGGCATTTGATAAGTTGTCTCATGACATCTCACTCATTAGGTTGAAGGAGATTGGCATAGCTGGAAAGGCATTTGAATGGTGTAGGTCTTATTTACAGGGAAGATCACAAGCAGTCTTCCTACCACCCTATACCTTTCAGTTTAATTTGAGTCACGGAGTGCAGCAGGGATCAGCTTCGAGTTTGAAATCTGTCCACTGGTGAAATTAACGAAATCTTTTGGTCTTAGTGTGTTGAGTTATGCAGATGACACCCAGCTAATCATCACACTGGATCAAATAGCTGAAAAACCACTTCGCCGGTGTATGGCTGCGATATCAGAGTGGCTGCATTCAAACTCACTCAAATTCAACTCAACTTCTTGACCTCATCTCGATCACCTGCAAAAATGTTAATAAGCCTAGGGATGCATATGTACCCAGAGCTCTCTTTAGAGGGTCAGATTAATCACGTTGCTTTGAAGTGTTTCTTCCTTTTAAAACAGCTGAGGAAAAGCCTGCACTTCCTGTCCCAGCCGTTTCATTGGGTGGTGATCCAGGTGAAGGTCTTGAGTCGCCTGGAGTACTGCAACTCCCTTTTCTTAGGCCTTGATGTGGGGCCTTTGAAGAAACTACAAAGAATTCAGAACGGTCTGCCAAGTTAACCCTTTATTGGCCACATTCTTCTTCGACCGGCGCACTCATAGCTCTTTATTGGCAGCCAGTAAGCTTAAGCGGTGATGTTTAAATTGATCCGTCTAGTCTAAAAGTGGTCTTAGTGGCGCTGATTATTTGGTGGAGAAGATCCATCAATACATTCTGGCATGCAATTTATGATCAGCAGCAGCTAATCTGTTAGTGATTCCTTGCTACAAAGGTAAATCCTTTGCAGAGACTTAATTGAAGCCTTAAAATAAGTACTCAGCGGCCTTACGGCTCATACCTCCCCTTATTAAATTCAGAAAGGCCTTAAAAAACGGCTTTTCAAAAATTAGTTGGTTCTTTAATATTGCTTTGGACTCCCTAATATAACCCAAGTACTGATTAGATCTGCCATTTTCTTTACTCCTTGTTATTCTCTATGCTGTACTAGAGTTCTGCTAGCTATACCTGGTAATGAGCTCTAACTAGGGTGAAACCGATCGTGGGTTGCTTGAGTTCCACTTTGTTGAGGACCTGGCAGCTCGAGCTGGACTGTTCCTGCAGGGTCACGGCTGATTTGCATATGGCTGGGTTCAAACTGAAGTGGCATGGTAGTCCTGGCCCCTTGATAAGTCCATGTAAAAAAATTGTTGTCCAGAGATTTTCATTTATCATTTGTGTTTTTGCATCATTAAATAAGTAATTTAGCTAGGGTAGACATTGCTAATCCTGGGTGAATATTTCTGGATGACATTTTAAAAAATGTGGATGTATTGCAGTGATGGTGAGATATTTCAGGAACCATTGAACTTATATACTTCATTTTGATGTAAAAATAGTTTTTTGGGGGTCAAGTAGTCTCATAGAGACTGGAAATAACTCCTCAGAGTCATCCTTCTGCCAATTTCCAAAATGGCGGCTCTATAATGATGTGTTTTAGTCATCAAATTGGTAATTTATTTTAATATTGTTTTCGTTTCAGGTTTTCTGTTGATTTAAATTCGTAAACATGAGCAAAGCAGGGGGTAGCAGAGGATCTTTACCTCCTGACAAAGTGTTGCTAACTACAAAATCTGAGGACTCCAACAAAGAAAAATGTGTCATATACCCAACTAATCCGAAAGAAAAGCTAACATTACCTGCAGCTGGACAGATGAGACTTCGATATGCTGCAGAAATATGTCAAGATGAAATTCACAAAATAGTGAAACTGGTGGGTGAAGAGGATCAACTATTTGATCATTGTAACAACAAGTGCTACTAGCTGTATACAATTGAAAAAAGCCTGGAATTTGTTTTTTAAAAAATAGCAGAAATCAGTGAATCACAACAAGAATCCGAGTATCCTGAGAAAGTGACGACAACCAAACCCGATGCCTATCCACTTAGAAGATTGGTGGCTACCCCTTGTCCACCTCCAGCAACTGATCAGAAAGCAGAGGATCTTCAATGTGTTATCTGTGGTTTAGCTAGAACAAGGAGCAAAAGGATTGATGAAAGAACAAAGTACAGAGTACGTGAGTCTCAAACGGCAAACATGTTTTTATCTGCAGCTAGTTTCTTCCAAGTTGAAGTTTTCAGCCTTGTAACTGATCTAAAAAGCGAGGTGAGTGTATTTGCAGTGGATTTGTATGTCCAAACAATCTGCATGCATGCATACATTCAAAAATATGAATGTACAATGAGCTCCCAGCAGCAAAGTAGCCACCAGCCTTCACTAAAGTTTGCAATCTTTGAAAAAGCAAATGAAGTTTGAAAGCCACTCCCGGCAACGGGTTCACACTCAATGAGATCAGAGAAATAATGATCAACATTGATGGAACTGTATTGATCCAAAATATTTAAATGAATGTTTTTCTGGTGGGAATGTACAATAACAGAATTTGTTTTTGTCAGTCTAACAAAAAGAATGAGCCACTTATGGTGCTGTCAACTGATTTTACTCCTTAAGTTCTTGCTGCCAAAATAAGATCACAGGATTCAGTAGAATAAGCAGGAACCATTTTTTGAAAGATTTAAATTGTGGACTAAATAACTAATTTTGTTATGCCCCAGAGCTCTACAAATCATGGGAGTCAACAAGAATGCCTGATGCTGTCTTAACATTCTTTACATCATTGTTTAATATCAGCAAAGCAAAACCGTTACAAACTAAAGTTATTGAATTCGGAACAGAAGCCAACAACATTAATGATGTCTTTGAAGATATAAGCGAAGAAGTGGAAGACAATCCCATGATTCAACAGGCTTATTCTGTGCAAATGTACTGTCTTTTCCAAATTATGTTTTATGAATTATATCACGGCAAAAAGAAAACTCCGCTGCACATTTTGACTGCCCACACAATCTATGACAGGTGCCAAAGTAGAGAGCTCATCTCTTCATTGACTAGGATTGCTGTATCAACAAGTTATAACGATATATTATGGCACAGGAACTTGTTAGGAACTCATGCTGTAAAGTCTTGTGAAAGCACCCCACTTTCAAGTCACTTTACCAGGAAAGGATTTACAATTGCGGCTCTTTATAATTTCGGTTTTGAAGACAGCTCTTCTTTGTCTGGAAAATCAATGACACTGCCATGGTGCTTTTTCAAGACTGTACCAGTGAACTAGCTGCTGGAAAACAAGCTGTGTTAGCTATAGGCAGAAACAAACGAAGCTGCAAACTTACAACCAAACTGCCTGGCCAAGGTGTGCAAAATCCCTACAAGCCATCAACATGTCCCAGTCTACCAGAGGGACTGAGGACCTGGATCTTCTTCTATCTGATGCTGTGGTGTGCAAAGCTGAGTTAACTGAATTTATCATATCTCTTACTTGGTGCAGACTGAAGGATGAAGAAAAGCCAGTTCCTCCATGGGCTGGAATTCATGCGCTGATCTCTCAGAATACCATCCCACTGAAGATGGTTGGGTTTTTACCAGTAGCACCATAACCAGTCACAAACTATACAACAGTATACACAGCTCTAAAAAAAATTCAAAATATGCATGCTCAGCTTGAAGACCAGTCTATCCTGTCACTCTTTTTGCGACTAAGGTGTTTTCTGTTTTGTAGTTGACATTTGTATGAGCAAAACAGTAGAATTTGATGATCTTTATCGAATGATGGGTGTTTTCCATATGACAAAAGCTACGTTACAGTGTACAGGAAGTTATCTCAGTGGACGTAGCATAGACAATGCAGTTATTGAGGCTGAAACCTTTGGAAGTAAAACTGTCCAGCCAGTATTGCGCAGAACTCATTATGTTCATTCGTTACAAGGTATTCCCATTGTATCTGGGGCTACATAAACATTGTGTTGGAATGGTTTCTAGAACAAGAATGACAAATTAGGTTTTGCATATCTCATCTCAGACGTGAGCAAGGCAAAGTGTGCACTTCATTCAAAAGACATAAGGCAAAGCCAGGGAATGTTCAATACACTCAGTTCAAAAACAGAAAACCTGAAAACCAAGGTTACAGAGTTTGTCAAGGATCTACAGCTTTAGACAGTCAGAGTGTAATCAGGGTAGATATGTACTGTTGCATTCTCCACCTGCCAGGGGCCCTTACACCCAATCACTTGGAGGATATGGACTCTGTCTCGATAATTGAACAACCTTGCCACCACTGGTTGTGGCAGATTTGTCTGATCGAGTCTTTCCCATTGTGTCAATAGGCACTGGTTGGTCCCTCTAGCAACGGAGGCATAGGCCTTTTCCCACGTGGCGGGCCTTCATGAGCCGTTGAGTATTTGTCTACCCCCACCACGCAGGGCATTGTGCTGTGCCACCCCCACTCCGTTAATCGTATTACACCAAGTGATACAATCCCTATATTCTGGTGACCCCAGCGGGTCGGGGGAGAAAGCCTGCGTGGCGTCTCAGAATATATGGGAGGCAATTGTGATCCACGCCCGGCACAGCGGTCCACTCTGCATTTCCAGATTTTTTAGGCACTCACATTGTGGGGTGTGCCTGGCCACCCGGGATATGTCCTCAGCAGGTGTGGCTGGGAAGCTTCTCAGCGTATCACAGGTCTCAAGCTTCTTACTCACTCACAAAGGCGCCACTTCCAGCCTCTTCGAGCACCCCAGTGGTGGCACCTGTATCGTCTATAGAATCAGCGACAGCCCAGGGAGCCTCGCAGGATTCCTTTTGCATATTACAAGTGTTTGCGATTGACTCTTCTGCTTCTGCCTCGCTTATGGCCCCCAGGGCGCTGCGCGACTCGCTGGGCCTCTGCTATGGATGGTGCTTCAGGCATGGGGGGAAAACACAGCTTTGTTATCAGCAAGGTCTCACTGTGGGAGCGGTCAAGCCCTCCAGTAATACGCCTTATTTACTTTCTCGCTGCACCCTTCTTAGAGGCGGATGCACTAAGGGTCACTGGCCGTCCGCTCTTAGAAGCAGGAGAGGGAGGGGGAGGAAAAGGTGCCGTACAGGCCCAAGCCCAGCCACACACAGGTCTGGTGGGGTGTCGGCCACAGAGATTGCAGCAACGGCAGGTCCGGGCACACTAAGTGCTCACCACCGATAATCGTGTTCGGCTCCGGGCTCACCCTCGACAGTTGTTTTCAGCTCCGGGGGACGAAAAAATGCTGCTTCTCTCGCTGTCTTTGCCGATGTTCCTCTCTATTCCCCCCTCCCTCCGATGACGCCAGGCAGCACAGTCTCAGCCGAGTTCCGCGGTCGCCGTCTGGCACTGCGTCACACCTCAGACATCACTCTTGGTCTGCCTCTGCTCCCCAATTAGGGGTGAGTATACATGCTTCTGCTGCACATTAAACCCCAGATAAGTGGCTCATATCGATGAAATACAGGATAATTTGGCTTGCCACACACAAGCTCAACAAAGCGCGTCTACACTCGCCGCCATCTTGGCCACGGCCATATCAGTCTTTTTCTTAAGTTTTTGTTTTGCTAAAGTGTGTGAGATGCAGTCAGTAAATCCACCACCACCATTTCTGGAATCACTGAGGAATCCGGCAGTTATATAGAAACAATGGTTGTGAGTGGTACGTACTGTGACCTGAGAGGAACTTGGCAGCATTTTCAGCAACCCCAGATGATTTTTCTTTGCTCTCTAAAACTGCTGCTCTCTACTGATGAAGGGCTCAACCCAGAAACACGTGTCTAGAGATATACAGCAATGTCTGCACCAACTTTGGTGAAAAACACCAGCTAATTTTGAAGTAAGTTTGAACTGTGTACTGCATTTACCAGGATGCAAAGGGCGAACTGTGCTGGGACTGTGAGGCAGTGTGCTCCCAACCCCCATTCTACAGAAGGAATTGGTCAGCTTGTAGCTTAAAGGTGTCATTTAACTCATTGAGTCTAATTTATGTAAAGAGTCGGTGCGGGAGCACACTGCTTCACCTCCCAGCAGAGTCGCCCCTGAGCATCATGGTAGATGCAGTTCAGATCGACAAGTGAGTACACTTGGAAAGTCTTGAGTGTTTCACCAGGTGGGTGCAGATTAGTGCTGGCCATCTCTGGACACGTGTTTCTGAATTATTATTCGTCATCAGCAGAGATTAGGCAAAATTAATCGGGGGTCTAATTTATGGTTGTCGCCTTTGGTGATGGTGCGTATATGCATTGGTGACATGCCGCTCTGTGTAATGTTAGAATCCTGAACAGAGGGATCTGTGTGGATTCCTATCCCTTACCTAAAATCAGTTATTTGTTGGAAGAGCTAGGGGGAGCAGACTTGCTTTTGAAGATTGATCTAGCATCTGCCTGTCATCAGGTGATGCTCGAGAAGTCTTCCAGTCATTATACTGGTTTTAATTCACATTTTGGCATGTATCAGTTCTGCCAGATTGCTTTTGGCTTCGCCTCCCTTCCCTCTGTCTGTCAGCGCATCATGCATCAGCTGCTGGGTAACAAACATAGAGGTCTTGTGTTTCCGGATGACGTGTTGATTTATGCAGAGCATTTGAAGGAGCATGATCAAGTGCTTAGGTCATTTCTCTAGTTCTTTGATGCAAAATGAATAATGGGAAAAAAGGAGAAATGCGAATTTTGGAAGAAGAGCATTGAATTCCTGGGTCATAGGGTCTCAGGGAATCAGGTTTTCCATACGTCCGGTCGATTAAGGTGGTGGTTGAATGTCTAAACCCTAAAAACAAGATTGAGCTGCGCTTATTCATTGGCTCTGCAAGTTTTATTCCAGGTTCATTCCAGGGTCTGCAACAAAAATGAAGATTCTAACAGCTTGTTTTTCTTCAACATGTTAGTTTGTGTGGTATGTAAGGAAATGTTTTATGTGGTAAAATTAGAAATGGATAATGCTAGGGCATTAAAGTTATATGATCCCTCTCTCTCATGCACTATAATGGTGGATGCAAGTAAATATGGATTAGGGGCCTTGCTTATCCAAGACCCAACAATGGGGAAGTCACATTGAGCTACGCATTCAGAGTTCTCAGTGAACCAGAACTGAATTAGTAAGTGATAGAAAAATAGCTATATGCTTGTTATTGGGTGTTGTACTTGGCCCTTTTTGCAGGGTCATCCCTGAACTTTTGGCCTTCCTCCTAGTCTCTTTTCTGACATGGTGTTGGTGGTTTTAGGACTCTGGGCACTTTATCACTGCTGTCCAGTGTAATGTGCATGTGTTCTCCATGGTAAAACATGGTAAAATTGGTCTACACCTGTTTGGTGTATTTAATTTACCTATCAGCCCCCAGTAATGTGGTATCTCATATACCTAGTGTCAAAACCTGTCTCAGGCCTCTGCCATTGCAGGCCTGTGTGCACAGTTTACTGCTGCTTGGACATGGCACATAAAGTGGGTGTCACATCTGTGACCCTCCCGTTTACTACATATCAGTCGCCCATAAGGTTGGCCCTAGCTAGCCCTCTGGGCAGGGTGTGCTGTAGGTAAAAGGTAGGACACGTACCTTTACTGTGTGACATGTCCTGGTAGTGACAAACAGCCATTTTGGTTTCTCACTACTGTGATGCTGCCCTCTCATAGGAATGCATTGGAGATTCCCTGATAAGTGTTTCAGTGGTAATTCCTGATATGAGAGGAGCAGCTTGGGCAAGTTTGGTATGTTTGGAATAATTACAATAAATGCTGTGTAACGGTGTGCGCAGATTTATTATCACTATTTTACAAATGCCACTTTTAGAAGTGGGCATGTCTGTGTGCTATGTGTCTTTGTGCCTGCCTGATGTGTATTGCATGACTGGCTCTGGAGAGACAGGGGCTGGTAAGGTGCAGTGACTACAGAGGGGCTGGATGGGTCAGCGCTAGGCAGAATGGGCCTGATCTGCATTTGGAGTAATGTGGGGAGTAGTCCCTGACCCGGAATATGTCTGTGCCTGCCTTGTACAGTGCTGCGTCTGCCCCTTCCCTGTGGTGTGTCTGGGGGCAGGACCTACTCTGTCAATGGGGACTGTTGTGCACTGTAAACAAATGTTGGAGTGCCCCCCAGAACTGGTTTGGACTGAGTACTAAGCACTGTGCCAGGGAGAGAACAAAGGACACATGTAGTGAAAGTATTGGGGCTGCAGCCCAATGTTTTTTGCACTTATGTGGAGCTGTGAAGCCGAAGGGCCCAGCTGCTGCTTCCTGTGGGTCCCTACGTGCTGGCCTTTCTGTGCCCAGCTCTGCCCCTGGTGACATTGGACTTAGCGTGGGGCAAGCACTGGATTTTTCGCCTGCTTGCTGGGGAGCTGATTGCCATTGCACTAAAGAGCACGCTCAGCCCAAGAAGGACTCTGCCCAGACTTTAGGGGGTGATCTGCAGAAAGCATGTGGTGAGCACTTTTTCTACCTTGCCCTTTGAGCCCTAGAAGTGGGCTCTGGCTTTCTGGCACAGGGTGAGCACCTCTGATTTTTTTTTCCTGGCCCGGAGGAGAGGGGGCGGCAGGAGCAATGGAGGCTTCGCTCCAAGAGTCATTAGCAGCCGGAAGTCAGGCAGTGAAAGCCTGACTGTGGGCGGCGCTGGCAGGAGTAGGGAAACACTGCCTTCGAGGACCCCTGAGGAGAGAGAGTCCTGCCCACGGGAAGCATGTTGAGAGTGCTTCAATTTTGCCCCTCCTCAGACCAAGGATTGGGGCCCTGATTCCCCAGCGTGTTACCAAGGCCGCCGGAAGCCAGGCGGCAGGCACCTGGATTTCGGCAGGGCTCCAGGGAAGAGAAGAGACCCTCGCGTGATTTCTAAGTGGAGATGGCCGGAAAGGGAAAGTCAGGCAACGCTGTGCCTGAACCAAGGCGGGGCTCTCATAGCACTGAGGACAGTTCCGCGTGTGGTGCTAAGAAAACCCGGCCAACGGCAACTTCGCTCCATGCTGAAGTCCCACGTGTAGTGCTAGAGGAAAGGACAGCCCTGGCAAGTGGGGCTGGAAAGGCACACTGTTGGTGCCAGTCTTGGTTCACATCTACACCGCCAGATCGTGGGTAGCTGCAACGCCCGAGAGAGAAGCCCTGGAGAGTGGAGCTGACGCAGCACACTGTTGGTGTTGATTTGTGTGCACAGCTCTGCCGTCAGATTTCGGGTAGCTGCAACGACGGGAACATTTCTTTTTGGGCATGAGAGAAACAAGGGTGAGTTGCACCCTCGCCCCCATGAAAGTACGGCCCGGTGGAAGCCACATGCTGATACCTGACTCTGGAGACATAGAGCATTGCGTGGAAATTTAAGACGGGTCCCGAGAGGATGGCCAGTTGGCCTAGAGATCGTCTTGCGTTCTGGTGGGACGCAAGGCCCAAAGGTGATGTGTGCACCTTACCAGTATTACTAGGGTGCACTGCTGATTTAGAATAAAAGCCTAATGTAGTTTATACCTAATGTGGTTTATGCCTAAAGGTCATTGATGAATAATGTGGTGTTATACGGCCCCTAGGGAGATTGTCGACATTGCTAAGTTAGCATGAGTTTTGCTGCCATGATGCTGCATTTGCACACGTTACTAAATTACTTTATTTTTGCAAGCCTCTGTTTATTCCTTTCACATGAGAACTGACTGCTTTTCACGTTTTCTGGTGAGGTCCTGGAGTATTGTCTGAACACAACGTGCAAGGTCAAAAACACAATGCCCCTTGTTATTCTGTTCTAGTCAGTCCCTAGCACCTAGACACAACATGCTAAACACAGCTGCAATGCTTGAGACTCATGCTTTGATATTACGTGAATGCATTTTGTTTTAACACACACTTGGAGAGAGCTTTTTCCATGGAGGAGAGCTACACTGCTCCTACGATGTAAACCTTGCATCTAGGCTTTAAGGTATGGGGTCCGCTGGCAAAGCCCAGAGATCTTCCTTTATATAAATAAACTTCTTCCAACCAAGGGGAGGGTGGTTAGGCCTTAATGACCTTTTTCCACTGTCTTTATAAAAATGACTTCCTCCTTTGTGTTCTATGGAATTGTAATAATGCTAAATGTTTTGAGGTAATGTATTTTGCTGCTGGTATTGGCTCGTATACTGTATTGTAAAGCACAATAGTTAAAATAAACATTTTGAACTATTACAGTGACTCTGTCAAATTCTTATTGTGGACAAGTACGAGTGAGCGAGTGACAGGGTATGTCTTGCTACAGCAATTCCTGAGAGTCGGGAGTGTTGTGTTCTTGGTTGTCTAATCATTTGTAGCTCTGTGTTTTTTAGGGGAGAACGAATGAGACACTATATAGCTAGTCAGTTTTGGGATTTTGGGCACTAAGGTGGTAGGTTGGTACACCCCTACACGCCGTGGTCTCGGTTTCCTGCGCATAGTTCTGTGTAGGTGCAGAATCCCTGCAACAGTGGTTTATGCCAAATGTCGTTTATGCACAATGTGTTCATTCTAGGAGCCTTTATCAGTAGGTACTGGTTGTTTTATTACTTACCTTCCAAATGGTGATAACAGTGGCCGGATTGGCCCTGTAATGTATATAATCCTCCTGTGAAGAAATATCTAGTGCCAGATGGCACAGTGTACATTTGTGATTATGCTCTGATGTGTTTTATAGATAATACAAAGGCTATTTCATTAATATATCCTTGTGTGAAGTTTCTTTTGTGGTGTGCCTAGTGTGTCTATGCTGTGGGTGGGTGTGGCACAAACGCTTTACACATTGCCTCTGGGATAAGCCTGACTGGTCTACCAAGCCACCAAGGGGGTGAGCAGGGGTTATCTTTGGTTTGTAACTCGCTTGCCCTGACTAAAGTGGTGGTTTCTGCCTGGCTTAGGCGCATGCCCTAGCCATCCAGAAATCCCAATTCTAACATTGGGCTATTAAGACATTTTAAAAGTATCTTTGCGGTAGAAGATTTCATCTTCAGACTGACCACAAACTTCTAATTTACATTTTAAAGGGTAAGAAGATTAATTATGCTGTCACAGTATGGCTTTTATGTTATTTACATCCTGGATAAAGAGAATGTAATAGCCGATTGGTTATCTAGGTTACCTGTGCAGGAAAGTAAAGAAGTAGATTCTGAAGAGGACAAATAAAGTTTTTTGTTGTTTGAGTCGATGTATCAGAAATCAAAGCATGTTTGGAAGCTGAATGGAGAAATACATGTCAAGAAAATTCTAAAACGAATCAAAGAATTTATAGTGAACATTTGGCCCAGGGAAAGAAATTGTGTTCTGTAGTTGAGCTTTTCTCTAAGATAGTGGAAGAACCCTTGATTGAAGATGGAGCTCTAGTAAGGGGTGACAAGTGTGTTCCGCCTGTAGCCATTCGGTCCCAACTTATAAAGGCTGCCCATGAAGGGCATTTAGGATCCACTTTGACAAAAAGATTAACCAGAGCTTCGTGCCATTCAATGGACAAAGATGTTGGTGCAGTGGTGTAGGAGTGTGTGATATGCAATAGCGCAGAAAAAGGGCTTGAAATATTGACTCCTCCTTTACAACCTATCCAGCTTTCTCAAAAGCCTTGGGCCAACTAAGGAATGGATATGGTAGGACCATTCAATTTTCTACCCCATGAACAGAACAACATTGGTGGGTATTCTGTTTGAGTATCAAATGCTTTGGGTGATTGTCATCCCTAGATTTATAGTCGAAAATGTGTGTTGTGTTTTGTTTCCTATTTTTATTATTATTGTAGTGATCTTTTTATTATCATTTTATTTTATTTTGTGTCTTATTACAATGCAAAAAAGGAGATGTTATGTGGTTATCTTGTATTGATACACTGTGAAACTCTGTGTAATGTTTTCACACAGAGTTTCACAGTGCTAGTCGTTTTAGGAGTATTCCATGAGTGACAGTTGGTGTGCTCCTGAGGCGCTAGTTGTCAAAACTTATTACAGAAAAGTTGCTACTTCACAGCTTACTTTCCTGGATTGATTAAAACAATCTGTCAAATATAACTACCCTTCTCGACAGATTTATAAAAAAAACTTTCCACTCTGCAATAGTATGCTGTTTTTGTGAAGGAGGTGTAGATTATTAAGAGTGACTAGAAAGCGCTGTTTGCCTTTCATTCCTTTTTGGGACTCGACTGGAATTGTCTGTCCAGAATGCAGTGAAGGAAACCATCATCAAATTTGCCATCATTTCAGATCGTCTTTTGATGAATGTGCTTTTTCTAAAACCATGACATTTTGTGTAACGATTTTCAGAACACTTGGGCTACATCAGATATGGCTATCTGAATGCCGTATATTGGAAGCCTAAAAGGGCAGCAGTACTTAAATAACTTAAAAAAAGCAGTGGTACACCATAAAAAAGTCTTTAACTAGGCTGAAACTATTCAGGTAAATATATGCTGAGAAAAGAAGCCTCAAGACATAAAAGCTACAGATGAAGCTTTAGGTACTCCTACAGTACACAACAGACACCCAACCTAAGCAGCCATCATCTGTACCCATCATTCGGAAGAAGATTTCGATTTTGTAGTGGCCTTGATTGTGAATTTCAGAACTCTTCTTTTTTGTTAACATTACTGTCTGTTATGTAAGTTTACTGTCTGCAGTGTAAATGCCTTCAGTTGGTTGATGGAAATGGCAAAATATCAGGTGCTTCATTACATATGTTTCTAATTTTTAACCTAAGCTACTGTAGATGTTAATAAAACATGCCTAAGGTAAAACATAATGCCATAGATGCTCAAAGATGAGAACAATTCACTCCTATGAGATGGGACACGTAGGAGAGGAAGGCGTACATGCAAACAGTACAATTTCAAAATTGCAAACATTCAGCATTATCAGGGCAAATCTCACAACTGTATTATATTGGACAACCATGTCGTTGAAATGACAACAGAAAACGAAACAAAATGGTGTTTAAGGCATAGCATATTTCAGATGCGAAGGGTGCTGCACTGCCTGCAGAGGATTGTAGAGGGGATGCATAAAAAACCATTGCAGACTTGTGGGTGAGTGCTCAAAAGCTTCAGGGGACTACCAGACCTAGGAACTATCCCACTGGAGTGGACTACTTTTGTGCCCCCCTGTGCTATTTGCATTGGGAAAGAAGGTCGGTAGGGAAATAGTAGTTGGCTTTGAGGCGCTGATGCCCTGCACAGCGATGGACTAGTGTGCGTATTTTTTTAACCATGTTTTAACGTTTTACTGCTTTTATGTACTTGTAACCGTTGTAACTTTTATGGTTTTCTGACGTGAAACCGAATAAAGTTTATTTGAATTGAATTGCGTATTGGGTGTACCTGCATGACCCCTGAGTCTTGGGGATATGAGGACTCTCCATTAGCAATGTCCCTATGGGAGCATGCTAGCAGATATATATATGGTTCGCTGGGCACCTATTACTGGGCAAGAATTTCCTTAAAGTTATGTGTTTTAGTACATTTTTCTCCCTTCTCATGACTTTGAAATGTCTAATGACATAGTATTGTTAGTAGGTGCCCATATTGGCACTCCGAATGCCAAATGCGCATTAGCAAGGGTGATGACAGAGTCAGTTAGTGCTATGGAATACACATCGATACAAAAGGGGATGATGGACGGAGCGTTTGAACAAATCAAACACTCACCCCAGTCAACTGATCTGGGTTTAATCCATCACCATTCTTTAGTTCACTCAGCCACCCCAGTTCAGACATGGCTATATGCAAATCAGTCTGACCCTGTGCCTCATGGGAACAGTCCAGCCCGAACTGCCAAGCCATGTCTTCCATGGACCGGAAACAAGCATCCTGGGACCGGTATCCCTTGCTCACTTTGCCACTGGATTCAAGCAAGCCGGGCTGAAGACGGCTGGAATGCCAGAAACCAGTCCTCGGAAGCTTGTCTCCGGTCCAGGGAAGACATGGCTTGGCAGTTCGGGCTGCACTGTTCCCATGAGGCACAGGGTCAGACTGATTTGCATATAGCCATGTCTGAACTGGGGTGGCAGAGTGGGCTTAAGAACGGTGATGGATTATACCCAGATCTTTTGACTGGGTGTGAGTGTTTGTTTGGTTCAGATGCTCCGTCCATCACCACCCCCTTTTGTACCGCTTTTGGCTGCCATAAGTGTGGCAGGGTATGCTCAGACGTGAGTCCCTTGCTCACTTTGCCACTGGATTCAAGCAAGCCGGGCTGAAGACGGCTGGAATGCCAGAAACCGGTCCTTGGAAGATTGTCTCCGGTCCAGGGAAGACATGGCTTGGAAGTTCGGGCTGCACTGTTCCCATGAGGCACAGGGTCAGACTGATTTGAATATAGCCATGTCTGAACTGGGGTGGCAGAGTGGGCTGAAGAACGGTGATGGATTAAACCCAGATCTTTTGACTGGGTGTGAGTGTTTGATTGGTTCAGATGCTCCGTCCATCACCACCCCCTTTTGTACCGCTTTTGGCTGCCATAAGTGTGGCAGGGTATGCTCAGACGTGAGTCCCTTGCTCCCTTTGCCACTGGATTCAAGCAAGCCGGGCTGAAGACGGCTGGAATGCCAGAAACCGGTCCTCGGAAGCTTGTCTCCGGTCCAGGGAAGACATGGCTTGGCAGTTCGGGCTGCACTGTTCCCATGAGGCACAGGGTCAGACTGATTTGCATATAGCCATGTCTGAACTGGGGTGGCAGAGTGGGCTGAAGAACGGTGATGGATTAAACCCAAATCTTTTGACTGGGTGTGAGTGTTTGATTGGTTCAGATGCTCCGTCCATCACCACCCCCTTTTGTACCGCTTATGGAATACACATGGCAATGGCATTACGGTGACTGTTCTCGCATGAAGCGCCCACTGATAATGAGACAAGTGATTGTAAACAATTATGCATGCTGTTTCTTTTTCTATTATTTTGGACTTCTGAAATGCCAATAAGGATATTTTAAAAAACAAGTCATAGCATATCTCAAATAGAAAGGTAAGTTAATACTATGGCTCGATTCAGCAAAGGACATACATTTATCAGCGAAAAACAAAGTCAAGCTCCTGCGATTCAGTATGTGTTTTGAAGGGTTCAAAAGACAAAACTGATACTTAAATCTAAGCAAGTAACATTGCCACTTTCAAAAACTGCCTACGGATTGACCTGTTGAGAACCTTTTGAGCCTTTATTGCATAGGGTGTGATTATTTTATTTCTCACGCTAAACCCAATCTACTGTTTTTAGTAAATTGGGTTTAGCATGAGAAACCTTGGGTGGTTGCATGGAAACGCCCATGCTCCACCCTTGGTACGCCCCCATGGAGCAAAGTGACGCGAAGCAGCGCAATGTGCTGCTTCGCATTACGTTTACGTTATTTCCAGCGCTAAACAGGAAATTACAAAAAAAAACTGATTTTGCGTCTTTATGTGTCGCACACACGGCACAAAAGCTTCGTAAATCTCCCCCAGAATTTTCATATTTGGGTATTGTAGTGAAATCTCATACTTTGCATGAAAGCCCTGGGTATAATAAATGTGACATCTTACAGTAGTCTCATATTTACATTGTTTTAATTCTCTCATGATACAAGTGAGTTATGGAGATATCAAACTTACTTTTCATTTACTTATTAAAAGTTCTTACTTCAAAATGTGCTGACCAATTTAGCACAATCTGTGCCTATTTTAAAAATCAATGATACATTATTATTTAAAAAACAAACATTGGTTGAACGCTGGTGCCAGTTTAGGGTACATGCACCATGATAGTCCTGCTAAATTAGATGTGGTCCATGTGAAGAAATAGTCTTTAAGGCTATCATTTCAAGCGCTGGGCACAACTTGAAATAATTAATTTTACTTTTACCAATAATATTGCAAAGAAGAAGGATGATTCCTATAGGTGAACTGAATAAAGAATCACAATATTATAAAAGACAAGGAGCCTAGCTTTATACACAAACCTTGTATTCACTCCTTCTGCGCACCAACTTTAAAAGCTTCCAAAACAGAACTTCAAAAACATCACAATGTAATTTAGAACTTTCAGTCGCATCAATACTCCATGTGCTCCATCTTCTTCCTCTTTTGTTTGTCTCTTCCCTCAAACTTTTACCATATTTCCTCCTCAATACAATCGCTTAATCACTCCTAAATATCTGCAAAATAAATCAAACACATATTTCCATTTCTAAAATATCACAGTTAACTCTACTGCAATTATAGTTCTTAAAATGTCCATCAGATTGAAAGGCAGTAACGTCTCTGAAGATTTCCCTACCCACTTTACTTCCTTACAAGGGAAGTGTGGGTGGGCTAATGTAAGACTCCTTGTCTATAATAAAATTGCAATTCTTTATTCAATAAACCTATAAATATCGTCATTTTATGGCAAGACAGGAAGCTAGCATTATACATGTTCAAAACCTTTAAAAACACAGTTTGAAACATTTTATACTGCTTTGAAATAAAACCTCCTGAATGTTTCTGCAGAAATATGCCACCTTTATGATGTCCTCCAATGGTCCTCCCATCATACAAACTTTACTTGCAATAGAAACCCCTGCCAGAATGAGTTGTACGTTTTCACATATCTACACCTGTTTTTCTTCATCACAGCCTTCGCCCTTTTAGCTAGAGTTGCATTTGTAAAAGCTTTAAACGGTTTTACATAACATATTAACAACCGCTCTATCCAGGCACATCCCTTATCTAACATTTGTGTTTCAAACTCCTTTAAACAATGCACAAATTTGTCGAATTGTCAAATCTAGGGTGAAAAATAGACCCTGACGTAGTTTTTGTCTGCTTACTAATCTCAAAAATTACCCTGTCTGGCTGAATAAATCTATAAGACACCTTCAATGCTCGAACATTTGAAACTCTCCTGTATAAAATGCGACATAATAATGTCACTAACCTCCTAGTTAACTCCCTTACCTCAAAATCTTCATTACTTGGCCAATACACAAATAACTGTAACACTAGATTTACATCCCACAAAGTCTGATACTTTGCATTAGGTAGTCTCTTCAACCGAATCCCTTTCATCACTCTACAGACCAGAGGACTCCTACCCACAACAAACCTTGCTGTAATGAATGACCGGCTGCCAAAGCCGATCTATAGCAATGTACCATCCTGTATGACATCCCTTTCTCAAATAACTCTGATAAGAAGTATGCCACCTCTGCGTCATCTGCCTCCATGGGATCCAAATCCTTTTTCACGCAACAACGTAACCATACCTTCCATGCTCCTCTATATCTCTTCATTGTACCTGGAGCCCATGACTCATTGAGTAAACCTGTGAACCTTCCTGAACAGCTGATAACCTCCCAACTAGAAGGTTGAGAGAACCCAACTCCACCAAAGGGTGCTCCTTGTTCTATATGCCTAATAACAGACGTTCCTTTGCATGATATTATCAAGTACAGTTCTTTTATCACCAAATTCCATCACTTTTAGAAATCGTGGCTGAGTTTTCCAAAAAGGAGAAACTAGTGCCCTCTGACATCGTTGTCTCCTCACCTGTACCACTACTCTCTGAATCCTACAGAATGGGGGACATCCATAACCTCTCATTCCCGTCCAATCCTTCAAAAGCATCTAAAGCCACTGCTCCCAGAACCGGTCTCCAACAGGCATGACTTGGCAAAAAAAAAGTCAGCCTGGAAGCAAACAGATCTACCTCCAAAGATCCCCTCAACCTCAGAATCCTTTGAAAAATATCCTCTCTTAATTCCCATTTGCTAACATTTCGTGAATTCCAATCCCCTATCACATTTTGGTTTTCAGGCAAATATTCTGCTTTAAAATATATTTTGTGCTCTAAGCAAAATTCCCACATTTACTTTGCTAATTCTGACAGTCTCTTTTACCAGCTTCCTCCCAATTCGTTTATATATGATACTGCAGTCAGATTGTCCATCTTTAGTAGCTCCAAAATGTCCCTAAAATTTCTCTTGAAACTCTGAAGTGCAAACAAAGCTGCTTGCATTTGCAAAAAAATATATGCTCTTTCTTCTCTACCAGTGCCCAAACTTAACCTATTTCCTGACCTAAGCAAGAAGCTCCCCAACCTAAATTGCTTGCATCGGTTTCTAAAACAAAATCTGGCTTTGTCCCTGATGGAGCGAGGTTCAGAATAATATTTTGTTCTGACTCGCAATGTTAAACTTCCATAAAATCATAATCGTATTAATCAGTGTATGTTGAAATACTAATCAACTTAGTTTTAAAATGCATTACACAACATAAGGGACTAATCTATGTGCTCTATGTTGCAATTGCAAGTACGTTGAAAATAATAATCTAACTTTGTCTATTGTCTTTGTCGGTATTAAATGCGGCTGTTTAATTAATGGCATGTGCTTATTTTTATGTGCTTATGTTATGTCTTTATGTGGCATTAGCTCATGGAGGATTCTGTGGCCTAAATGAAGAATGGTATATATAAATAGGCAGCTCTATGTGCTTCAGCTTCAGCTAGGTAACTTTGATTAATGGGTTAATAATTAGCAAAGGAGGTGGGTAACAGAACGAGTTTCATTACTTTAATTAATTAATGTCTTGTGTTTGTTTAAATACTAGTTGTCAAGAGAGAGGCCTAAGGCCTGAGGCCTGCGATAGTGGGTGTTTGGAATCCTGTCGTGAAGAGCTGAGCACAGAGAAATGCTTCAGAATAATAAAAAAATAGACTCTGTAAGACGTGCTCTGAAAGTGACAAATCTAAGGACAGGATGAGGCAAATCAGCCAAGCTAAGGAAGCAATGAACTGTTACACAATAAAATGTTGCGCTTCCGAGGAAGTTGAAGTCGCATGATTGAGAGGACAATGGTGTTTTAGAAAGCTCAACTTTGGATTGAAAAAGAGGTGATGATCTCACATGGACTGACATCTGTCAGCCAATTGGAACTTTGGATGGCAGGAAAAAGAATACTTTTAGCGCAGATTAGCTAGTCAGAGAAGGTATAAAACTTGACCCCTTTGACAGGAGGGCGCTTCTCGCTTTCCGATTCCAGAAGGGCATGACGTGCTGACGGACTTTTGGCGCATGTAAGGATAATAGGCCTCAATGATTTTTCCCTTACAGGTGGAGCTAAGATTAGTTAGGGAAATAGTTTGAGGGATTGGAAACTGTTATATTGCCTTAATACATGTTTACTGAAATGCTTAAAAATGACAGCCTAATTGATCATTCCTCATGAAATGCTGCTTATTTGCTAATAAATTAATGACTTATTAAAGAAGATGCTTTTTCTTTGAAGAATAAAATTAATAAATTTGATTTTGAAACGACAAGCTGGTCTTGTTTATTCATGGTCTAGTTACCATCAGCTGATCCTTAGTGACTTAATTAAAATGTTATTTGCATAAAAACCATGGTAAGAGATGATAATCTGCAGATGTATATAAATGTGTAAATAGTTTGTGAATAGGTTCCGATTAATTAGGTCACATGATTCAGTTGCCCAGAATTTGTCTCGTTAGTTTATGGGCCTTGTGAGTGATTTATGATTAATGGTGAGTATCATGGTGTTGGGTAGCGTTGTTGAGACACTTTTTTTTATAGGGGCGCTGGATCAATTCCTTGGTAGCAGAGTTACGGTTGCTATGGTAACTGTCATGCTACATGGTAATTACATAGGATCAATGTTTAACATATGTTGAGTTTGTTCAGTTGTTATATGTAGTCGAAAGGTTTTTTCCAGCAGTGTGAAAATTCCTGGTTTTGTACCGGTACAAGAGTAGTGTAACAGGTGAAGTTGCACAGTGCATTTGTTCTGTTTTAAAACAGTGGTATTGTCATATATCACTAGTGTTGTGGACGTACAGCACAAGTTTAGGGATTCTAGGTGTGTAAGGTAAAATGTATAGTGAGGATTGTCTATGAAATTGTAGCCTTTGAGTATAAGGACTTGGTGCCTGTTTTAAAACTCACTGTGAAAAGAGTAGTAGATTTTATCCAAGCTTGAGTGAAGGGTAAAAAAACGTTGTCTATCTTACTGGCGAAACAGGTTTTCTTAGGTTGGTTAAAGTCCTGCCAAGATATATGTATACATGGTTAGGGATTTTTTCCGTTTGAATGTGTGTAAATGATTTGTAATACGATCGAGTCAAACTTTGAATTTACACTTTATGTGCATTCAGAGGGAAATGAGTTCGTAATTACCTGTTAGGAGGGTAGAGTAAGGCAATTTACTTTATCAACGTATTTAAATATTCTGTGAGAATAGCGTCGCATATTCCACGCAAAAGAATATCTGAGTGACTGTAAAAGCTATCACTTTATTTTAGTGAAACAGACAAATGGTTTGTATTTCATGGAGTTACTAATTGAATTTCATTAAAAAGTTTTGTTTAAAATGGCGCTGTGAAAATATTTTGTGAAGGAGGGGTGAGCTCCAGGAGCGAGAGACGAGAAGCTGCAGCGGCAGTATACGTCACAGGGTTCGCGCTGTGATTGGCTAACATACGTCACAGCAAGTGCACTGATTGGTTCACCTGACTAAGACGAGCTAACAGCTGATTGGCTTATCCTGAAAGCTGTGTTTCTATTGGTTGAGCAAGGTGGTGACGTAGCTTAACTTGATTGGTTTGTTAGTGAGTTTCGCGCACGGATTGGCTGGTGCAGCGGAATACTAACTTCCTTGTTACGATTTTTACTGAAGTAAAGGAAACAGATCTAAAACATGGATTATTATTATATTAAGCAGAAAAAGAAGCTTTCTTGGTTTCAGAAATCGAAAAATATATTGAAATCTGACAAGAAAATTGAAACGCGAGGTGGAAAGTTACTTCATAAGTAGAAGACACCTGCAGCTTATATGGAAGGTGAATATGGTTATCATACTTGCCTATGGTTTGAAAATTGGATGGATTATACCAAGCATGATGGTGTTTTAGCATGGCTGGAAGATGGTTCTTTTAACATTAAGGTTATGAAAAATTTAAGAGACAAGACGATGACTCTTGAACCAAAGCCTAGACCTACACAATTTGAGGCTTTAGCTGAATGGGAAGATGAGATGTTTGAATTGGAACGAGAGAAAAAAGGCATAACAAGAGGTACCAGATTAGACATAAATAGAGAAACTCATAAGGATAGAATGTGTCGATGGAGACGTAGTGCATGTGATGGTTTGTACCCAGTAAGAGTGATGGTTACTGAAGTACCAGGTCAACAACATACGCGAAAGAGAAATAATAATGTTGAAGAAAATGAATTAGAAGATCCAGTTTTAGAAGAAATTTATATTACAAATCAGAAAAAGACCCCTTATCAACCAGCCTGTACATGGTCTTCCCCGATGGTTCCTTCAGGAACTACTCCAAGTGCACCTCCAAGAGAAATTATTAATAAAGTATCACCCAGATTATACCCTAAGAATGCAAAAACCCCTGAAAGAGTAGAAACCAGAACTAATTCCATTATATCTGGTGAAAACTGAAATTTTGTTGAAACCCCAGTTCACAGAAAAGAAACCTCAAGAAATGTAATAAGAACAGAAGGTTCTGGGGAAATGCCAAATACTTCAGAATATTTACGAACAAAAGAAGAATTAATACAGCAGTTAACTAAAAGCATGGAAGCAGTAACGGTTCCAGTAACGATTGGTCCTGTTCAACCAGTATTTGATCAAAGAGAAGTTAGACACTCAGCTTTAACTATTCCACTAAATGCAGAAATCCAGAAAGTGGCTGAAAAATGTTATTCAGATTTGTCCGAAATTCACCGAGAAAAAACAAGGATGCCCGATTTAACTTTTAATCAAAGTCCGGTATGTAGAACACCAACAGGTGCAGAATCTGATGCTGAATCGCCAGAAAAGAGCATAAATAAAATAGATTTAACGCATACCCCAAAGACTCCAGAAACTAAATTACTTGATGTTGCAAAATTGAAAGCAGATTTGGAGGAATTAATTATTAGCACAATTGGACCTGATAATTTAAAGCATTATCAAGATGAGGAATTGTTGTTTATTTGTAAAAGCATACAATGGACAACCAAAAATAAGTATGAACAGTTGGAAGAATTAGCTACTGAACTAAAAGTTGACTTGAACAGACAGAAGAATTTGGGAAAGCATTACAGAATAGATTTTACTGAGAAGGATATTGAAAACATGAATTCTAATGGAAGAATAGTACATATAAAGGATTTAATTGTGTATTTAAAGAGATTAGGGGCCAGATGTAGGTCGGTCGGTAACGGCCAAAAATCGGTATTTTCGGCCGTTACCGACCGGTATTTCAGAAATGGTATGTAGGGGCATTATTTTACAGAATCGGTAAATTTACAGATTCGGTAAATTTACCGATTCTGTAAAATACCGAATCGGTATTTTTACCGATTCGGTAAATCTGAGATGTAGGTGGGACTCTTCTGAGTCCCACAAGCCTAACCGAATCGGTATTTTACCATCAAATCCAATTTGATGGTAAAATACCGATTCCGGTGTGCATGCACATGTGTGCATGCACACCTATGCCATATGACAGGCAGACCTGCCCTTAGGGCATGTATGCCTGCCACATGGCACCCAAGCCTGTTTTAGGGGGGCCAGAGGGTGTCAAAGTGACACCCCCTGCACCCTTGTGAAAGTCGGTATTTACCGATTCGGTAAATACCGAATCGGTAATGCCCATTCATTCCTATGGGCTTCAATGCCCATAGGAATGAATGGGCATTACCGATTCGGTATTTACAGAATCGGTAAATACCGAATTGTTCCGATTCGGTATTCCAGCACATCTGGAATACCTACATCTCCACCCCTCTGATTTACCGATTCTTAATTACCGAATGGGTAAAATTCGGTAATTAAGAATCGGTAAATCATTTCTACCTACATCTGGCCCTTAGAGATTTAAGTAAATGGAGAGTAAAATGGACAAAGAAAAGAGAGGAAGAAAGAGAGAAGAGAAAGAGGAGAAGTAGCAAATCAGTTTCCAATGAGAGAAATAGCAGGATGTGCATGTTCCTTGGACAAGGCAGGGCATTTTATTGTTCACCAATGATTTCCCTCGGCTGGTATCGACAGGTGGATAGATTTATCAAAGTTTCAAAAGTTCTGTGGATTGATCTTGATGGATTCTTTGACATTGTTGTCCCATCGGATCTTTGGACAGAATGTAAAATTTCTGCAAGTTGGCCCAAAGAAGAACCTCTTTGAGATAGAGTAACGGGTGCTCCATCAGCACTTGTTATGGATCTGTATGACAAGGTAATTGTGTGGTTGAAAAACAAGATTGCCCCAAAAGAAGTTGATTGGGTTAAAATTGACAGAACAAATCAGGAGCCAAAAGAATCAGTACATACATTTTATGAAAGGTTACTGTTGGTTTTTAAACAGTACAGTGGCTATGAAAAATTAAGTGAAAAGGACATGAGCCACTTCATATACAGGTTTGTTTATGGCTTAAGACCTGAAATTGGTGATATGATTAGAAACGGAATAGTTGGTTGGCAATCACTCTCAGTTGATGACATTTTGAGAAAAGCAAAATATTGTAGTGACGAGATAGATGCTAAGCAGAAGAAGCTAAAAGAAAAAGCAATGTGGGCACAGGTGAAGGTAGCTGAACAGCAAATAGCAACCCTGGAAAATAAAAATGTCAATCAGAATCAAGGAAAATTTAAGGGTAATAAGCCTAGATTGATGGGTAATATTGAGGAGTTAAAACAAAAACTCCAATGTTTTAATTGCGGCGAAATTGGACACTGGAAGCGCGAATGTAAAAATCCACCCAGAAATTTTAAAAATGCATCATTAAATCCACAGATGCAGAATGAGATAACTCTGCAGCAACAGCTACAGCAACAGCGACAGGTAGTAAATCAGCAGAGTCAGATTCCACAACAGCCACTTCCAAATTGTGTGAATGTGCAGAGATATAATACAGAGACGGGATTCTGTGGAGGTGAACAGGTAAACAGATCGCAAAGAGTGAATGTGCAAAATGTTTCTCAACAATATTTGTTGAATGAAAATGGAGGGAGTGATTCTGAGGATTACTTATGACGGTGCCTGAGGAGAGGAGGAAGAGTGTGTGCTTGGAGCCACTCTTGAGGTAGACCAATCAGGTCCATTTGTAAATGGTAAAGTGAATGATGTAGAAATCACTTTTCTTGTGGACACAGGTGCTACCCGTTCTACTGTTAGATCAGTGGGAATAGAAAACCTGCCTCTCTCTGGGGACACCATCCAAGTAGTTGGCATAGCTAATCAACAAATTAAAACAGATTTAACAGAACCTGTCAAAGTTGAAATTGGTCAGTTTAAGGACAAACATAGATTTGTAGTTTGTAACAGCAGTCCTGTAAATTTGTTAGGTAGGGACATCCTTTGCAAAATGAATTGCAAAATATATTGCTCACCGGATGGTATAGAGCTCCAAACTTTAGAAGAAGATGGGCTTTACAAATTAACAATGTTAATGGTTGAAGCAGAAGAAAGTAAATTATTCCCTGCATTTGATAAAGATAATCTTCCAGAAGAATTAAAAGAGACAGTTAATGCTAAAATTTGGGATTTGACAGGAAGTGAAATGGGTTTGATGAAAAATGTTGACCCAGTTAAAATTACAGTGAAACAAGTAGTAGATTTTCCAAACATTCCTCAGTATAAAATGAAGGCAGAAACTATTGAAGGTGTCATACCTGTAATTGAAAAATTCATAAAACAAGGTGTTCTAAAAGAAATTGAGAGTAGCCCATGTAATTCACCGATTATGGGTATCAAAAAGCCAAATGGAACTTACAGGATTGTTCAAGACCTGAGAAAGGTTAATCAGATAGTTGTTCCATGTTGTCCAGTTGTTCCAAACCCAGCGGTAATTCTTTATCAGATTCCGCATGATGCAGAATGGTACACAGTCATAGACCTCTGCAATGCATTCTTTACTGTTCCATTGCATCCAGAGAGCCAGCAAACTTTTGCGTTTAGGTTCCAGGAACGCATCCTAGCATGGTGTCATATCCCTCAAGGGTCTACAGAGAGTCCATCAATCTTTAATCAGTTGCTAAAGAAATCCTTGGAGAACTTAAATTTGCCTGGAAAATCAACATTAGTCCAATACATAGATGACCTCCTTGTGGCTGGAAAAACGCGAGATAATTGTGTAACAGATACCATTACTCTTTTGAATCATCTGGCAGATGAGGGACATAAAGTGTCTCCTGCAAAATTACAGTTTTGCAAACAAGAAGTTAAATATCTTGGTCACAGGATTGCAAAAGGAATCAGGCAAGTGACAATTGAGAGAATTAAAATGATTCAGGGAATGCAATCTCCAAAAACACAGAGACAGGTCAGAATGTTTTTGGGAATGGTTGGTTATTGTCGCCAATGGATTAGTGGAATTTCAGTGATTGCAAAACCACTTCAGAGACTGACAAAAGCAGACATAAAAGATCCGATTATTCTAACAAAAATTGAGTTGGAAGCTTTTGAGCAGTTAAAAAGAAGTCTGTGTGAAGCACCTCCTTTGGGTATGCCAGATTACGAGAAAGAATTTGAGCTGTATTGCAGTGAAAGGGAAGGTTGTGCATTATCAGTTCTAATACAGAGACATGGAAAACTGAGAAAGCCAATTGCCTATTTCTCAGCAGTTCTTGATCCTGTTGCAAAAGCATTACCTGGCTGCTTAAAAGCAGTGGCTGCAACAAGTGTAAGCATCAAACAGAGTGAGGGAATCATAATGGGATTTCCTGTAAAAGTATATGTACCCCATTCTGTTGAAATTCTTCTTACCAGAAGCAAAACACAGCATTTGACAAGTAACAGATTAACAAAATATGAGAAAGTAATTTTGGGATCAGATAATGTCTCAATAGCAAGGTGTGTGAATTTAAATCCTTCCACATTATTGCCTGATGGTACAGTAAAAGAAAATCAAAAATGAGAATGACATTGACCACGAATGTGTGGATGTTTTAGAATATTGCACCAAACCCAGGCAGGACATTAAAGATGTCCCGCTAACTGAATCTGATTGTGTTTACTTTGTTGATGGTTCATGCTTAAGAACAGATGAAGGTGTTCTGAGAGCAGCATATTCTGTCTGCACAGTTGCAGATGTAGTTGAGGCTTCCTGTCTCGAAGGAATTCGTTCAGCTCAAGTAGCAGAATTGATTGCTTTGATTCGAGCACGTGAAAGAGCAAAAGAGTTAAGAATTACCATAGTGACTGATAGTCAGTATGGATATGGCGTAGTTCATGACTATGGCCAGCTCTGGTCTCAAAGAGGTTATTTAACTTCTGCGGGAACTCCGATCAGGAATGCAAAATTTATCAAAAGATTGATCGATGGCATTCAGTTACCAGAAAAAATTGCTGTCGGGAAATGCACAGCGCATAAAAAGGGCAATGATTATATAACTAAAGGAAATGCCTATGCAGATGAAATTGCTAGGTACTGTGCAATGAACAATTTTTCAATCAATTGGAGAAAAAGACAATGAACATGTTTTGAATTCACTTATGCTAACATCTGTAGTTGAGACATGGCAAGGAGTTAAAGATTTACAAGATGAGGCAGATGATGAGGAAAAAGACTCATGGTTAAAAGCAGGTTGCAGACAGCGAGAAGAAGATGCGATTTGGGTTTACAAAGATGACAGACCAGTTATGCCAAATAGCATGATTGCTGACATGGCTAGAATGTATCATGGTCCAGGACATATTGGAAGGGATTCAATGATCAGGTTGCTTAGACAGACATGGTTCAACCCAAAATTCAGACTAATTTCAGAATCTTTTTGTCAAAGATGTTTGATCTGCCAGCAGATTAACCCAAACAGAAAAACAGTTGTGAGCATGGGAACCATAGGCCGGGAGGGTGGTCCTTTTACCAGGTTGCAAATGGATTTCATTGACATGCCACCCCATAACAGGTTAAGGTACGTTCTTGTGATAGTCTGTTTGTTTTCAAGATGGGTAGAAGCGTTCCCAACACGTCACAATGATTCAGTTACTGTTGCAAAATTGCTTTTAAGGGAGATCATACCTAGGTACGGTCTTCCAGTGACTGTTGAAACTGATCGTGGAACACATTTTGAAAACAGACTATTACAAATGATTTGTGAAGCACTGAACATAAAACAAAAGCTGCATTGTGCCTACAGACCAGAAGCATCATGTGTTGTTGAGCAAATAAATGGTACAATTATGAATAGAATAGCCAAAATGTGTCTAGCTACAGGAGTAAAGTGGACAGATGCACTTCCACTTGTTTTGATGTCTTTGAGAAGTACTCCTGATAAAAAGACAGGTCTGAGTCCTCATGATATTGTCATGGTTAGAGTCATGAGAAAAGCATTTGTACCAGTTGGAAAATTAATGAGTATAAATGATAGCGTCATTTTGGAATACTGTAGGAACCTTTCTGACGTCGTGACTTCTGTGTTCCATCAGGTGGGAACTGATGTAATTACAAGAGACAAGGACAAAGCTCATGATCTGTTACCAGGAGACTGGGTGAGGACAAAAATACACCGTAGAAGAAATTGTCTAGTACCCAGGTGGCAAAAAGCAAGACAGGTGATTCTTGTCACAACAAATGCAATAAAGTGCAAAGGATTGAAGAGGTGGATTCACGCTTGTCACACCATTCGTGTGCCTACACCTGAGAATCCTGACGAAAGTGACACCACAACTGATTCAGATTCTGAAGAAGAACCTGAAAGAAATTCAAATCCTGAAGATCGACGAGAAGGTCGACATCTGGAGAATTCAACTGCGAATGAGGCATTGAATGAAGATACTGAATACATTGTGATACTAGACTCAGAAGATGATGAAAATCTGCTAGAAAAAGAAGCAGAAGAAGAGTCTGATCAAGTGAAAATTCAAAATCAGGAGAGTATTGAAAAGCAGATTGGAAGCTCTGAAGGCAGGAACGGATGTCCTGAAATTGGGAAGTTATTGCAGAAGAAGAAGAAGATGAAGTTCCGAGTACCAGCTATAAGCATGATGTTCCTAACAGAGTAAAACTGCTGAGTAAAGAAGAGCCTAGATTTAGAATTGAAATCTCTGAAACAGATGATAGTGATGAGGATTCTGAAATAAGAAATTTTAGAAAAAGAGCTTGGAGAGCAGAATGTAACAAATCTGAACCAAAGAAGAAACTACCAAGAAAAGGTGATAATTGGCCTAATGAAAATGAGGGCCTAAAATTTAAATTGGTGAACAGATCAAAAGAGCAAATTAACGAAATATCAAGTCAAAAAGGAGAAACAGATAAGAAAATTCAAACAGGGAAAAAGATTGAAGTAATTAGCGGTAGGGCAAAAAGAGTTGTAAAACCTAACCAGAAGTACAAGTCCCCTGAGTGGACCTACATTATTATCCCACCAGTAGTGGAGGTAAATAGCAGTAGTCAGGAAGATATAAATGACACAAGTGATAATGAGTGATTAAAATCTGTTTTGGCATAAGGCTGAAGAAATTGTGTTAGGTAACACAAGGTCGAAGAAATTTTGTTAGCTGAAAAATACATTGATGTAAGACGCAAGGTCGAAGAAAAGCTGTTAGAAAGCCGGGTTTTTCTTTTTAAAAAAGTATAAAAGGGGGGTAGTTTAGTAATTTTTAAATTTTTGATTTTTTTTATAAGGCTCTTGTTACAGAGTAAAGGTGCCTACTACTAACAGAAACTCGAGATGTTCAATCTTTAGGAGATGTTGTAAAATGTCTTTAATTTGTGTGGTTTTAATAATCTTGGTCTGGTTAATTTTAGCTGTCATTTTCCCTTTTGGAATTGACAAGGAAGTGTACAAAGCTAACATGACAAGCAAAGCTATGGCTAAACAAGATAATAATGGTACAGCAGGCAAAACTAACAGAGTTATTGATCATAAGCCAAAGATCCACCAAGATAGATCTGTTGGTGACTTTTCTAGTAATACTTTTTCAAGACTTCTTTCTGAATATGTTAGAGTCATGGATGTTAAAGACTGTTATATTTGTGTAAAATTACCAGCCTCTGTTTCTGAGGGGGTGACATATAACATGCTTCCCCTTACTTATGGCATTACATGCAGCGTAATAGCTAGTTTGTTTTATCAAACAGGTCGTTTAGAGTACTATTATTCTAACTACGACGAGATTTTTGCAAATTTAAAAGTTGACAAAAGCTTGAATAAGCATAAACAAGCTAAACTGATGAGGGAATTTTTCATTGCAACAAATGAACTAACATATGAATATGCTTTTAGAAACAATTTAACTTGCAAATTGAGAACTGAAGAGAAGTCTTTCTTAAACTTAGTTGAAGAGAGAAGAGCAATTTATAAATGAAATGAAATGCTGAAACAAACCAAATCTAAGTTTTGGCAAATTGAGGATGAAAAGCTTAATGGTAGATCATTAGAAAATGTTGCTATTCACATAGATAAACCAGTTAGGGGAAAATGTTGCATTAGAAGAGACAACATGCTTTTTGATAATTACTTTGTGGGTGCAAGTCAGTGCGAGGATACTTATCAAATCTTGGGTGGATGGGGTTTCAAAGGTGGCAAAGATCCAATTTTTCCTGGAATTTATTTTGTATGTGGGGACAAAGCTTACTACAATCCCCCAGAGCACTGGTATGGGACTTGCTATGTTGGATTCGTTTTTCCAAAGATTTTTCATGTAGACGGAAATGAAAAAGGTTCATTTGAAATTAGCAATCATCTGAGTAGAATCAGAAGAGAAAGTTTTTCAGAAATTTTGGGAGATATTTTTGGTGCAGTAATACCTTTTGTGGGTATAACCCTGAATGCAGTTAAAATCAGAAAATTGTCCACAATTGTTGGCAGATTGTCCACTGATACTGCTGGTGGTTTCCAGCTAGTGGATAATGACATTATTGCTATGAGAACCATGGTTATGCAGAACCGTCTTGCCTTAGACATTCTGCTAGCAAAAGAGGGAGGAGTTTGTGGAATATTACATGTCCAGCATTGCTGCACATATATTCCTGACAAGAGCAAGAATATTGAGATGTATATTAAAAACATTACAGAGCTTCATTCAGAAATTGTTCCTTTAGAAGATGAAGATTTTTCAGAACGCTTGAGCAAAAGATTTGCAGCAATCAAAACCTGGTTCCAAGAGATTGGCAGTTCAATTTTAGGCAAAATACTGACTCCTTTACTGGTTATAGTCTTTGTGATACTTTTGTTGAAAATTAGTTGCATGTTACACAAGAGAAAGAAATACCTAAAGGAAAAGAAGAGGATTTATAAGCTCAGAAAGGAACAAGATAAGGAAATAGAATTGGAAGAGTTTCGCAGATCACAGAATGAGAGTTACAAGCAGACAGCAGAATCAAAACTTTAGAAACACTAATACAGTGTAAATCAAAACATGTTCATAGGGTTAAAATTTTGCTAAAATTTTGGGTGTAGTTTGGTGATTTTGAAATCACCAGATGAGGGAGTTGATGGAGCGAGGTTCAGAATAATATTTTGTTCTGACTCGCAAAGTTAAACTTCCATAAAATCATAACCGTATTAATCAGTGTATGTTGAAATACTAATCAACTTAGTTTTAAAATGCATTACACGACATAAGGGACTAATCTATGTGCTCTATGTTGCAATTGCAAGTACGTTGAAAATAATAATCTAACCTTGTCTATTGTCTTTGTCAGTATTAAATGTGGCTGTTTAATTAATGGCATGTGCTTATTTTTATGTGCTTATGTTATGTCTTTTTGTCTTTATGTGGCATTAGCTCATGGAGGATTCTGTGGCCTAAATGAAGAATGGTAGATATAAATAGGCAGCTCTATGTGCTTCAGCTTCAGCTAGGTAACTTTGATTAATGGGTTACTAATTAGCAAAGGGGGTGGGCAACAGAACGAGTTTCATTACTTTAATTAATTAATGTCTTGTGTTTGTTTAAATACTAGTTGTCAAGAGAGAGGCCTAAGGCCTGAGGCCTGCGATAGTGGGTGTTTGGAATCCTGTGTGAAGAGCTGAGCACAGAGAAATGCTTCAGAAAAATATAAAAAATAGACTCTGTAAGACGTGCTCTGAAAGTGACAAATCCAAGGACAGGATGAGGCAAATCAGCCAAGCTAAGGAAGCAATGAACTGTTACACAATAAAATGTTGCGCTTCCGAGGAACTTGAAGTCGCATTATTGAGAGGACAACGGTGTTTTAGAAAGCTCAACTTTGGATTGAAAAAGAGGTGATGATCTCACATGGACTGACATCTGTCAGCCAATTGGAACTTTGGATGGCAGGAAAAAGAATACTTTTAGCGCAGATTAGCTAGTCAGAGAAGGTATAAAACTTGACCCCTTTGACAGGAGGGCGCTTCTCGCTTTCCGATTCCAGAAGGGCGTGACGTGCTGATGGACTTTGGGCCTAAATGATTTTTCCCTTACTGGTGGAGCTAAGATTAGTTAGGGAAATAGTTTGAGGGATTGGAAACTGTTATATTGCCTTAATACATGTTTACTGAAATGCTTAAAAATGACAGCCTAATTGATCATTCCTCATGAAATGCTGCTTATTTGCTAATAAAATAATGACTTATTAAAGAAGATGCTTTTTGTTTGAAGAATAAAATTAATAAATTAGATTTTGAAACGACAAGCTGGTCTTGTTTATTCATGGTCTAGTTACCATCAGCTGATCCATTTACCTTAGTGACTTAATTAAAATGTTATTTGCATAAAAAACTTGGTAAGAGATGATAATCTGCAGATGTATATAAATGTGTAAATAGTTTGTGAATAGGTTCCGATTAATTAGGTCACATGATTCAGTTGCCCAAAATGTGTCTCGTTAGTTTATGGGCCTTGTGAGTGATTTATGATTAATGGTGAGTATCATGGTGTTGGGTAGCGTTGTTGAGACACTTTTTCTATAGGGGCGCTGGATCATCCCAAATATAGCCAGACAATTCCGTGCTTCCAAATTTTCCTTCCAACATACTAATTCCTCTCTCGCATCTTTGCTCAGAGACACCATCTCTCTATACCACAAACTCCCCGCCAGACCATGAGTCTTTAAACGCTCAAGGGCCCTGTAATGTAATGGCCCTCGGAATTACTGCTTGAATTGACGATGACAAAAGGCCAATCACCCTAGCCAACTCTCTCAATTTCACTTCTTCCTTCCTTGACAATAAGTTCCCCTCTTTCCTTATCTTTCTCATTTTCTTTCTGATAACCATAATTGATTTACCACTGTGTTCACCACAAAAGCCACAAACTCTATTGTCTGTGTTGGGATCATAACAGATTTGTCTAAAATTATCACAAGACCTAAATACTGAAGCAAACTTATTAGCATATCCAGCTCCTTTTTTAACTTGTCTGCATTTTGATTCTTTATCAATATATCATTCAAGTAAATAATCATTCATATTCCCTTTTCTTTTAGAAAACCTACAGCTAGCCTTAGCAAGTTTGAGAAATACCAAGGAGCTGCCGCCAGCCCAAACGGGAGACTTTAGAACTACTACAACTGTCCCTTCCATCTGAACTGCAAATAACCTTGACTCTCCCTCGCTATTATAATCGTGAAATATTCATCTTTGAGATCCAATTTCACCATCCAATCCAAATCCTGAAATAAATCCCTCAGCAAATGAATTGCTTCCATTTTGAAATGTCGATAAGTCACGTAGTGATTCAAATTTCTTAAATGTATCACTGGCCTCCATCCCTTGTCCTTCTTTTCCACGAGGAATATATAGTGCTTATAAATTTATTTTCCTCCTTTCCTACCTTTACTACAGCATTCTTCTCTTAACATTTACAATACCTCCTCTTGAACAATATTCTCCAGATCTTTCTGGAACACCAACTCACTTAGCTCTCTTAACTGGTATGGTTCCGAATTGAACTCTATTTGATAACCTTTTATTGTTTGTAACAACCATGTATCCTTTGTTATTGACTCCTATCGCTCCTTGAAATATCTCAACCTTCCTCTCACACTTTTTGGGATGAAACCAGAAACAGTCTTCATACTCACCTTGTCCTTGACCATTACTGGGATTTTGCCCCCTTTCTTTGTCTCATCCTTTGCCCCTCTGGGAGTAAAATTAGGATCCTCCATGATTTCTCTTGTAAGATCCATACTCTTGGTATTTTGGATTTTGATAATGAGCTCTAAAATTTGTCTGGCCGGAAGAGTGCCTTCTCCTACCAGTCCTGCCATAAAAAAGCTGCCTGCGAATACCCTGCACATCAAGTATTGTGCATTATCCAGACTCGTGAATGTTTTTACGTATTTGGTCAGGGACTCCACCATCCCATCCGGAATAATAAACCTTTTGCATCTTCACTCAACTCTTTTCTAGCCAACTCACTCATTTTTAGATGAATACACATAAGCAGTGTCTTATGCCTCTCTGCCAAAAGGCCTGCAATTAGGCTGCCTAAAAGGCAAACCAAACGCTGACACCACCCTCTTACCACAGTGAGGTCCAAATGAGTACTCTTTAAAAAGCTTCCTTCACAGCATCAAACGTTTTTGCTAAGGGGCCCAGGATGTCCATCACCTTGTCTTGGCATAATTGTAGTGTTTTTTTTTTTCCTCTTTCTGGGATTTTTTCTCATTTTGAACATATAATTAATTAACTCGGGGTCCACATGTAGTATCACAGTCACCTTTTCATCTATTATGGGTCTGGACCACTCTGCCCACATAATATTTTTGTCTCCCTTTTCCAAGGATTTACTTAATCTGGCCTCAATGTATTCTGAAACATGATCCAAAGGCAACCAGTTCTTGAGCCTGGGATGTCTAATATCCCTTGAGTCAAACAATTTTTCCCCATATGGACCAACCACCGTTGTCATATCTTTAATCCTATTCTTACTGTTTATCCCACTCTCCTCATCCAATCCATCATTATATTTAGGCTTTCCCGTTTTCAGTTTCTATTTTTGGAAAATTCTGCTGGTTGTTTTTCAGTGTTTTCAATACCTTAAAAAAACAGTGTTTATCAGTGGTTACACATTTTCTAATCTAAAATATACTCATCTAGATCTTAATTTGATTTTTCTCCCAGCATCTCCAACTCCTCTTTGGGATTTATTCCTCTCTCAGTGTAAAATTGACCCTTCTGGGTGCTACTTCGGACACCTGTTCTCTGTGAGCCGCTTTGGGGCCCTTTTGTCACTGGGTGAACCATCCATATGTCTCTTTTTTCCTAAGGCACTTTCCACCAGGGCCTCTATTTAGGTCCTCCTCTTCCGATAACGGAGAAATGTTCCTCCTCATCCACATTACGCCTATCTCTTTGACCAAAACCTGTCTAACTGTCTCCTGTATGGCTGCCTGTACCTCCTTACTCACAATTATCCTTATTGCCTCCTCTTAATTGGAGCCCTCATTCAGATTTTCAGTCATAATGACATTTGTCTTAAACTTACAGTTATGAAATGTCTTTTTCTTTCTTTGGACTATATATTACAATTTCCTCTGTGTATTTTCAATGAATTTCACATTTGTCACACATTTTTAAACAAATAAACTCTCTCATCAAACCAATGCACTCTCCAATTGTTCCTGGCAACCAATGCTCCGACCAGGCAGTATGTTGCCAGAGAAACAGCTTTGCATGTCAATTTCCTTTAGAAATAGGCCGTGATGTCAACAAATGCCCTACTTCCTTCAGAAAATGTACTACCCGCCAACAACATAGCCGAGTGTCAATAATTAAAGTCGTCCTACGCTCTGACACATTGTTTGATCACTGAGCTTGTGCCTGCAATCACAGCCTCATGCACCTGGAGAACACCATGCACACTGAGAACAGCCAAACTCCCTCACGCTTCTGAAGGACGATCAACTGATCTCTGCACTTGAGCAGACTCACATCTCAGCACAAGGCAAAAACTCATACAAAATGTATGAGTACATGAAAAAACACTTATTACCACACTCACACGCTAGGAAACCAATGTGAAAATTAATACATCGTTTAGTACTTCAAATAACATCAGCTTACATAGCAATTAATCTTGTTTAACACAAAAATAAAGATATTTCTTCAAATAAAAATTCTCCAATAAAGACAATCTTTTTCCCAAAACATACCCATAAATTGGGTAAAGTTAACCTCATACAGACATCAAACCTATATGATATAATCAACCACTGAAAGACACTAAGGGCCTGATTTACAGAACTAGCTTAAGACAAAATCCTAAACTTACTACCATTTTGGTATTCACAGAAGGCACTTACTCATTTTGGTATTCACAGAAGGCACTTACTCATTTCGGTATTCACAGAAGCTAGGAGTCCTAACTTTACTACTCCTAAACTGAAAACATTCCTAACTTTAAGACTTTCGGTATTCACAGAAGGCATTTAGGAGTCCTAAAGTTAGGAGTCCTAACTTCTGTGACTACCGAAATGAGTAAGTGCCTTTTGTGAATACCAAAATGAGTAAGGCCCAGATGTAGGTAATAGCAAATTACCGAATGGTAAATAGCGAATTTTACCGATTCAGTATTTACTATTCGGTAATTGCTATGTAGGTAAAAAATTCGGTAAAAATACCGAATCGGTAAGATTCGGTAATTACCGATTCGGTAATTACCGATTCGGTATCTGCTATGGAATCCTATGGGCCTTGAAGCCCATAGGGTTCCATAGCAAATACCGAATCGGTAATTACCTAATCGGTAAATGTACCGATTTTACAAGGGGGACAGCGTGTCACTTTGACACCCTGTTGCACCCCTGTTTCAGGCCTGTGTGCCATGTGGCACACAGACATGCCCTAAGGGCATGTCTGTGTGTCACATGGCACAGGTGTACATGCACAGATGTGCATGTACACAGGAATTCGTTATTTACCATGTAATAGTATTACATGGTAAATACCGAATCCTGAATGGCCTGTAGCACTGTTAACAGTGCTACCTACATAGCAAATTACAGATTCAGTATTTTTACCGATCGGTAATTTTACCGAATCGGTAAAATTTACAGAATCGGTAAATTTACCGATTCCGTAATTTTACCGATTCAGTAAAATTACCGAATCTGTAAAATTACCGAATCTGTAGGTTTTTCATACCCCTACATACCAATGTCCACATACCGGTCGGAAACGGCTGAAAATCGGTAAAATCTGTATTTTCGGCCATTTCCGACCGGTATTTGGACACCTACATCTGGCCCTAAGTGCCTTCTGTGAATACCAAAATGAGTAAGTGCCTTCTGTGAATACTAAAATGGTAGTAAGTTTAGGATTTTGTCTTAAATTAGTTCTGTGAATTGGGCCCTAAGCAAAGTTCTATATACTTATTTGCTAAGAAGCATGAAACAAAAGAGGAAGAAGAGGGATGATATGGAGTATTTATGTGACAGAAAGTTCTAAATTACATTGTGATGTGTTTGAAGGTCTGTTTTGGAGGCTTTTAGGCATGCTGGTCAGAAGGCAAGACAACAAGATGTATGCATAATGCTAGCTTCCTGTCTTCCTGAACAGCTTTTTTTGTATTTTTGTTGTCCATTTATTCATCCCTGCTTGTATAGGTATTGGTATGTTGGGATGCTTGTATTTTTGATAACCAGGAGACTTTATTTTTCTTGCATCTCTGTAGGTGTTACAGGTCGCTTCCAGCGTTCGATGTATTCAACAATTCCATAGAGAGGCATTCCAAGCACCAGAAATGACAGCACTATGTAAAGCTTCACATAGACGCACAGGGCTGCGCTGTATCCAAAGGAAATGGCGAATCCTAATGAATCCCAGAGACGATAGTTAGAAAAGGCGGCCTCCTTGTGCTCATCAAATAAAACTCCATACAGAGCTGTGGAAATATGACAACAAAAGTACAATGTTAAAAGGATTACTCTATAAAAGGCATCACAACAAATAGGTGAATAAATCTGATATGTGAAATAGGGAATTTTTACTACATCCTCAGAGCTAATAATAACTGATATCATTGTAGCACACATAAATCTAAAGCTCCAAAGATGTTGTATACTGACTCTTCACTGATGCCTCTAATATCCTGTTGTGTGTTGATATACATAAAGGCTTGCTAATATATTGTATGTTGTAAATAGTGATTTCTTTCAATAATTAATAAAAAGTACACATTATAATTTTTATAATCAGTTTGCCTTGCTTTGTGATGATATATGGGTAGTTTGTGGCACGTTACAGTATATATTGACATATTTATATTTTTAATATGTAATCTTCACTAGGCTTGTGGATTCGTTATGGTTTGCTACTGCTTTAGAAATAGTTTAGAATAGAATGTTTAGATAAGAGTACTAGGGCACATTTCTTTTTAGAAGAGTTATAAGTGATGTCAGGAACATAAACTCAAAGGACGTTGTCATGGAAACTCATTGGATCTCTCTGAGAGAGAAATGGAGTGATGTGATTTTGACAGACGCACTGCTCCATTCAGTAGATACATTTAATCGGCAGCCTTGTGTAAATTAGTGAAACAATTTATGGTGATTACTGAGCACTATCATGGCACTGGACAGCTGCATGCCTGAACCGGAAGGCGTTTCAGTGACTGGCTAAAATCTTTAACAAGCTGAAAGCCTGAACCAAGACAACCTTCCAAAATTGCTTGAAGGAATGAAATGTATCTTATGCCCAGAGCAGACTGCAGAATGTTATGTTATGCTATGTTATGAATGAATGAATATTTTATTGTATGATTACTTGAAACCTTTAAACATGTAAAAACAGCATAAAATAAGACCATAGCCAATATAAAGACATATTTGAGATACATTAATTAAATACATAAATGATTACAAAAATGAAACTTCTCAAAGCAGCAAACGGGGTATTATTATTATATTTTTTCTTTAAGAGCAGTTAGTTCATGACCTGGTGGAAAAAAGAATAAAAGCTTTTCAGTGCAGCAACACAAGGTATTTCAAAGCACAAACCTTCTCAAGTGCAGGGATCAAAGTGTTCCAGTGCAAAGTCCAGTGCCCTAGGGCTGATGTAGCGGTGGCAGAGTCAATTTTGCACTTGACTGCTCTGTGCTCCTCGGTAGGGCAAAAAGTGTCCATTGGGCAGGGGCCTCTGACGGCTTCCCCTTCAACAGCGGATGGGCTTGGTATATAAATTTTCCAAGTTTGGAATGTTTCCAGGGAAGATACAAATTTTTGAGCCTCCACTGAGCCTCTATTACCCAGTGTGTGCCCTGCTGTAGAAGAATAAGCCTCAGGAGTGTGCGACGGGCAATTTGCAGTCCACAGCAACCAAGTATTATGTGAGCCAGCAATTCCCTTCTGTAGTTGCACAGTCTGCAACGTGTGATATTTTCAAGTGATTTCCAGGCAAGGCTCAGTTCCCTGATTGGAAGTGGCACCAGTCTTGCCCAAAAAATGTTTTTTAAACCACATTTTCCCAATGCCTGGTAAAGATATGGTTTGCTTGACTGGTTTATTTGGGGTATTGAAACGTCCTCAATGATCACAGCTCAAATGAGATAGCTTGAATCAGAGGTTTAATGGAAACACCTCATCCATCAGCCACCAGGGAGCAGCTGACAGTGAGGCACAAGATGTATTCTACATTCTAAGGGCCCCATTAGGATGGCGGGCGGATCCCCGGAAGTCACCGACGGCCCGGCGGGGGGGTTGGGGTTGCGGGGGGAGGGGCGATCCGCCCGCCATCCTTGCAGCAAAGACCCCCTCCATATTACAATGCCTGAGGGGTCCGCGGCGGACGGAAAGACCGTCCGACGCTTTTCTGCCCGGTCGACAAGTCAACCGGGTAGAAAAGGGTTCAATATGGTGGCGGTGTCTGTAAAACACCGCCAGTCATATTACAATTTGGGTGGGAACATGCCTTTCCGCAAAGGCATGCATAGTCTGCTTTTGGGGGCCGTTGCGTGACCCCAAGGGAATGTGGTGGGCGGGGGGTTCACATGGTACCCCCATGTATTTCAATGAACCACATGGCAGGCACCACGCAGTGCCTGTCACGTTGTGCCTAGAAAGGCACAACCTGCCTTTGTGGCATTGGGGCGGTCGGTGCTTTCAGCACTGCCCACTGCAATGTTGCAGATGCGCCATGTGCCCGCCGGTGTGGCGGGGCACATCCTAATTAGGAGTGCGGGACCGCCGCACCCTCAGCGGGCGGTCCCGTTTCCCGGGGGCATGGCGGGCAGACAAAGTGCGCCCGCCATACTAATGACCCCCTAAGTTCCAGGGAACTTACATACGACAGAGAGGTGAAGGAAGACACCACACATCTCCCTTCCAATAATAAAAAGAACTTACACTTCAAAGTGAATAAATAAATTACAAGTGATGCATCAACTTATACCCACATAATATTGGAATGATCTTAAAGATATAGGGTCATATGTGGGTAATCTCAATTTACCTATTCTTAAATACCGAATTTTACCGATTCGGTATTTAAGAATAGGTAAATGGGATGTAGATAATTATTCGGTAAATTTTACAGAATCGGTAGGATTCGGTAATTAAAAATCGGTATTTACCGATTCAGTAACTCCCATACATTCCTATGGGCCTGGAGGCCCATAGGAATGAATGGGAAGCCATTCAATATTACCGATTCGGTAAATACCGAATCGGTAATAGGGGGAACATTTTCAAGGGTGGCAGGGTGTCACATTGACACCCTGTTGCACCCCTGAATAGTGCATGGGTGCACATGTGGCACACATACATGCCCTAAGGGCATGTATGTCTGCCACATGTCTGTATGTCTGCCACATCGCACTGTTGTAAAAGCAAAATAATTGCTTTTTCAATGGTTTTCGATATTTACCACCAACTTGTAGTTGGTGGTAAAAACCGAATCCTTAACCCAGGAATGCACTAACTTGAGTACTCCCTACATTACGGATTCGTGAATTTACCGAATCGGTATGTTAAGAATTCGGTAATTTACGGATTCCTTAAATTACAGATTCAGTAAAATACCGAATCCAGGAATCATGCCACCTACATCTCAAAAGACAAATACCGGTCGGTGACGGCCGAAATTCGGTAATTTCGGCCGTTACCGACCGGTATTCAGCTACCTACATCTGGCCCATAATTACAATAATAACCAAACACTTCACGACTGTTAAACAACATAGTCTTTCAAGTAATTGGGCAAAGAACACTATGCCTCGGGTAAAGATTGGTGGAGACACTTGTACCGGCAGACATATTGTTATCAGACTTATTCATAGGAGAATTGTTCTTGAGAATGACAACTCGGTTGAAATACCAAATCTTGCCATTTTCCAATTTGACAGCATTGTTGAAACATTTAATGACACGCATGAGAGCAGCGTATTTAGACCAAGATAAAGCACCTACAGGAGCTTTTACCCGTACAACATCACCTACCTTTACAACAACTTCCTTAACTTTTTTCCGTTCATCATATTTTAACTTGTTTTTGAGTTGAAGTTTTTCTTCCCTTAGTCTCCAAGCACCAATATTGTTGCCTTTAACAACTTTTCCCCAATTCATCCAACTAGGACATAAGCTAGTAATGGGAGCTCTGCCTTTGAACAATTCAAATGGGGATTTGCGGGTAGAGTTGTGAGTAGAGAAGTGATGAGCTAAGATACATTTTTGCAATTCTTCCTTCCAATTCAAAGAATTTATTCGAGAGAGTTGAATGTTCTCTTATATAACCCTGTTGAGCCTTTCAACTGCGGAATTAGTTTCAAGATGATAAACTGCACATTTTTTGTGCACAATACCACAGGATTGCAGGAAATCAGACATTAGACCAGAACAGAACTGGGGACCATTGTCAGATAAGAGTGTTTTTGGAAATTCTTCTTTCTTAAATACATCCTGTAAAAAAGAAATCACACAAGAGGATGTAAAATCCGAAATGGATGAAAGCTCAACCCATCTAGAATAGAGATCAATTAGGACAATAAGATAGGGAGTGCGATGTTCTCCATTGAGTGGACCAACAATGTCAATGGTAATATCTTCCCACGGACCATTGGGTTAACTACGACATACCATGGAAACAGTACGGGGAGTGAGAATGTTATCTTGCATTACAAACACTCTCTCACCTCACGTTCAATTTCAAGATCCATTCCGGGACACCAGACGAAGCCATTCTTGCAAACTTCTAGCCCTGCTGAGTTCAGGATCTCGGATCACCCCATTTATATGTGTAACTCTCAAAGCGAGACATAGAAATCTCTATTACAGCACACAATAAATTACTTTCTGAGGGCAAAACAATTTGAGGGGATTCAGTTGAGACACTGGGAGAAAGTGGAACGCACAAAGTGACACATACATTAAGTAGACCAATAGACTAACAAGGATCGGTATGTAAGACCAATCGATCTCATGAACATTTCTTACCATTCAGCAGTGTCTGGCAGATGGCATCAGCCATGCTCCAGAGAGCAGAGAAGACAAAAAAGACTGCAAACTGAGCAGGGTGAGGTCTCCACAGTAGTAGGGCAATTATACAGGAAGCGCTTGTAACTGCGGCTGTGTGGGAGAAAGTAATCATAACACAAGTAGGATTAGTGTTCAGTGATCTGTTTTATGGTCTCAGAAACTTTTAATTTCATATCTACTTAGTGAAAAAAATAAAATATATCAATTATTTGCATAGCTTACGGCATTCAGATTCTAGTGAATAAAGATAACACAAATTTGAAAAGAGGAAGAGGAAATCCCTTTGTACGACGTGGATCAAAAATATTGTTTAATCAGCAAGAGATGTGCATGAGCAGCTTGAGCAAACTTTCAGAGCGAAGGCTGGCGCACATCAGTCACCTTTTTAAGAAAAAGGGGTTACCCTGTGTCCCTCAGAACCTGGGTGATTATGATTAAATACAACAGTGGTTCTGTTGGGTCAGACAAATTGCTTTGTAAAAGCTAATCAAATGCGAGACATACGTATGGAAGCTCTCTGAAACGCATTTGAAGTGAAATAATGAATCTTCACGCAAACGTAATAACTGATTTCTTATAATCAAAGAATGATTTGCAATATATTTACATTCACTTCAAACACATTACATTGGAATTCATTAATTCAACAATACTATGAGGTATTTTGTAAAAAGACTGTCGGACACAAGTGAATATCATGTGACAACTGGTTAGTGCTTGAAACAATATACAGTGAAATACAAAGTTCATATATACAATTATGTACAGGAGTAAAGTTGGCCAGAATATATTTCACAACCGAGGACACCTAGCAATTATTTCAAGGATCCTGGAGTTTTCTGAACCATTGGTTGGGTTCAGAAAACTCCAGGATCCTTGAAATAATTGCTAGGTGTCCTCGGTTGTGAAATATATTCTGGCCAACTTTACTCCTGTACATAATTGTATATATGAACTTTGTATTTCACTGTATATTGTTTCAAGCACTAACCACTTGTCACCAGTTGTCACATGATATTCACTTGTGTCCGACAGTCTTTTTACAAAATACCTCATAGCATTGTTGAATTAATTAATTCCAATGTAATGTGTTTGAAGTCAAATGTAAATATAATGCAAATCATTCTTTGATTATAAGAAATCAGTTATTACGTTTGCGTGAAGATTCATTATTTCACTTCAAATGTGTTTCAGAGAGCTTCCATACGTATGTCTCGCATTTGATTAGCTTTTACAAAGCAATTTGTCTGACCCAACAGAACCACTCTTGTATTTAAGCACATCAGTCACCAACACAAGAAACTTTTTGCTCCTTTTTTACGTTAACCAGCAAAAGAAATTCAACAACTGTGCTCCAACACCCAGGGGCATATTTATGAGAGGCTTGCAACACGTTTACACCACGCAAAGAGGTACACACATGACACAAGTGTCTGAGGCAACTTTATGATCCACTCAAAGCCATCTTGTTTGGCTTTAAGTGGCCTCATAAATCTCGAGTAAGACAATGCAGCGCAAACCGATACGTCACCTTACTCTGGACAAGGGAGGCTTTCCATGGGCATTGCTGTGGGTGTTCCCACGCAACTCCCATGGATTTTGATGCATTCCCAGATTTACAAGGACTTGTAAACCTGGGAATGCGTCACAATCTTACACCTCCTCAGGGCAGCAGTAAAAAGGAGAAATATCTTAATTTCTCCTCGTTTTTTCCATAGATGAAGGAAAACACCTCCATGGATTGTTTTCATGCAGGAAGGTTTACATTCCTGCACAAAACAATCTTGCCTACAACACAGGCACCATGTACCATGGTGAAAGGGTGCCTGCGTTGGTACTAGGCTGAAGAAACAGCACCAGTGATTGGGGAAACAACAGGAATGCAATGTATTGGATAATTACGGTGAATTCCTACCCTTTCACTTTGACGTAACTTGCTGCACTGCCTTGTGTCAAAACCCCATAAATGAGGCCCCTAAGGAGCAGAAGCATACTTGCATAGAAAAAAAGAAACAGTGGTGCTGATTTGTCAACATTTTGCAAAGTCACAAGAAGTAATGCAAGCTGCTGCAATATCTTGGCACAAAACGCTATTTGATCTGGGAAGTAGCCAGAAAATAGTAAAACCAAAGGTTTTGTACTACTTTGCATTAATTTGTACCAAATGGCATCCCCTGGGTGGTATGCTACTATAACAAGGGGAAAAATGTACATGGGAGTAAATCTACATGTGTAAATATACTCTTTGGAGTCAATTTACTATTGTTGATTATTCACATTTTATGAGTGTAAACTTACCACAAAGTGTATACATGCACGTTTCCAGCCCTGATTTCGGGGTGGGGCCCAATTTCCAAGTGTAATGTTGCTACTAATTGGTTGGACAGATCTGAGCTGTTATCCATTTATGAATGATTTGAGTCCTTTTAGGGTGCATTCATTTTAGAAATACAGATTGTGAATAGAAATGGGCATACTGTTTTGTGAGTAGGAGGATGTCTCTCCCTAAACTCCTCCTAGCACTCTCTTAACCCCACCCTACTCCTCCCTAAATCCTTCCCATTTAGTCATAAATATTTGAGTTATAATTACTTTAGGGCATAAGTTACTTGAGATAACTATAACTGGTGAATTCCAGGGGTTTTGCTTATTTAAAATGGCATGTTTTAACTGACAATTTCACCTAACTATGACTACCCCTCTAAACTTTGTTTTTTCAGTGAATTTCTAAGGATTTTTTAATGTAAAGTAAGATATTTTTACCATAACTAACCATACCTATCACTTTAACCTAAGTTTTCAAGTGGGTTTTAGTGTATTTTTAAAGTAAAGTAATAAAAAAAATAAAGTTTTACTTAAAAAGAAAACCAACATGCATTTAAGTTTCTGTCCACTGGACGTACATGCTGGAGCTCTCTGAATACTGAGTGCGGATGGTCGGCATACGTACCTTTTGCTCAAAGCCCAGGACAGATGCGGTAAATTACCTGACAGTTGCAGGTTCCATCGACGAATCAGGACAACCGGTGTAGTATCCCATCCCGGTGTCCATTGTTTTTAATCACTTTGTTGTTCCACATTTTCACTTTTTTGCAGTAGCTTTTGACTGATCCTGAACAAGGCTGCAACACTTTCAGAGGTCTATAGGCCGAAACATGTTAATCGCTTTCAGATACAGCTGTCTCTAATGTCTGCAGCTACATCACAAGCTATTTGTTTTTAATCGTGTCACAGGGTAGTAGAATAAGTTCGCCTTAGCTAACCCTGTAGGCAGTTTTAATCACCACTCACCACAGCACTTCACTTCATTTCAAACACATCACGGTCACGTAGGGTTTTAGGACCATCCTCTCTTACAAAAATATCCCTGCGCTCCTCCCTTGTAGCGAGGGGGTTGTAGCCCACATCACGACTAGGTTCTTGACGTGAGGAGGCACCACTATTATTATTATTATTTATTTCTTATAAAGCGCTTGAATCGACCCCTGAAGGGGTATCCCTGCGCTTAGGATGGGCCATGAGGGTGTGTTGCAGTTACAGCAAAATCAGTCACAGAAAAGAGTGGTCTTGAGCATCTTCCTAAATTGTAGGTGCTCAATACATTGTCTCAAGATCATGGGAAGCTCATTCCAGTATCGGGGGCCAAGATGGGAGAGAGCTCTTCCTCCTAATCTAGCCTTTTTCACTTGAGGCACCACAAGAAGATGTTTGGCACTCGAGCGAAGAGATCTATAAGGTACATATGGTGTGAATTTCTCCGAAAGGTAGGAAGGTCCCAAGTGTTATGTTGCTACTAATTGGTTGGCCAGATCTGAGCTGTGATCCATTTACAAATGATTTGACTCCTTTTTGGGTGCAGTAACTTTAGAAATATAGTTTGTGAATAAAAATGGGCATACTGATTCATGAGTGGGTGCCTGTCCTCCTTAAACTCCTCCTAGCACTCTCTTAACCCCACCTTACGCCTCTCTAAATCCTTCCCATTTAGTCAAAAATATTCGAGTTAAAATTACTTTACGCATTAAGTTATAGTTACTTGAGATAACTATAACTGGTGAATTTCAGGGGTTTTGCTTATTTAAAATGGAAGGTTTATCTGACAATTTCACCAGATAACTGTGAATTCCTAATAACATTTTTATGGAAAGTAAGATATTTTTACCAAAACTAACTATATCTGTCACTTTAACCTAAGTTTTTAAGTGGATTTTAGTGTCTTTTCAAAGTAAAGTAATTTAAAAAAAAGTTTTACTTAAAAAGAAAACCAACATGTATTTACGTTTCTTTTAAAATATTTTTTTAGCTACAACATGCAGCTGTAAAACCCACTACTAGGAGGCCTTGCTCTCTAGCTGAAGAGCATAGAGCTCTAGTTAAGAGGGTTTTGAAAAACTACAGTAAGCTCCCTGGGATCATGGATTTAATGACCCAGGAGACAATCGCTTTTTGCTAACCATATTCAGATTGAATCTTATCAATTGGTTACTAGCCTTTGCAAAAGGCTTTCTGAAGACTGGGGATTCAAGTCCATGTCCATGCGACAACTTCTCTGACCAGGAAACTTTGCACTTTACTTTTTTTTATGTTTCCCTGCGGAAAAAAACATTCTTCTGCTATTGAGCTCATGTCATTTTACCCAGGCAAGGCCAGCTTTATTATACTTGCAGATGCTTTCCTCGCCTATGGTTTGCCTTGAAGTTGCTAGCTTCTTCTCAGTTGCTCTAAGGATTAGGAGAAAGACCCTTTTTGTTTAGCTGAATTTTCACCCTATTTGATGAAATGTATATGCACCTTACCTAAAAAAAATTCTATGTTGAATAGTCATAGTATTTTATTTTTAATGACTCATATCTTTATTTTATCTTCTGTAAATATGGTTTTAGGAAAATGTATTTGTGCAAATGGTACCTGTCACACATTTATGGCTTTTACATGACTTGTTATAACAACTTCTCTTGGTACATTTACTTTTATCCTTGTGCTTTTATGGCCTTTATTAGCAGTAAGTATGGGCAAAATTTGAGAATTTGCGGTCTGCAAATTCGCGCAAAATCGAATTCGCGATCCGCAAAATTCGCGAATTCAGGTGAATTTGCGGATTTTTTTGCGTGTTCGCGGGGTTTTTTGCGTATTCGCGGGCCGCTTGCAGCGCACCAACCGCGAAGTTACCCATGCGGTCGTACATGGGCGCGGCCATCTTGTGCATGTTGCGTATTTCCGTTAATTTTATTTTTATTTATTTATTTATGGGATTTTTAATGCGCAACTAATACCCTAGGGTGTCTAGGCGCAGTAAGATACTCTGGGATACACAAAATTCAGGGCACAAACTTATTGATTGAATAGCCAGGTCTTCAAGGCCTTACGAAAGGTAATGAGTGTTGGTGCTGTTTTAATATGCAAGGGGAGTGTGTTTCACAGTATGGGGGTTGCTACCAGGAAACGTCTGTCTCCCCATGTAGCCGTTCTTGTACGGGGAACATGCAATAGACAGCTTGCTGCTGATCTTAGATTCTTTCCAGGTATGTACACCTGAAAAGCTTCCTTTAAGAACTTTGGTCCAGTCTGATGGATGGCCTTATAGGCGATGCAGAGAGCCTTAAATTTGATTCTGCTCTCCACCCTTAGCCAGTGTAGATGGCGTATGGCTACTGAAGTGGAGTGTCGCCAAAGAATATTAAGCAGGATCCGTGCTGCCATATTTTGCACAGACTGTAGTTTGTTTAGGATGTATTTGTGTGTGCCAAGGAAGAGGGCGTTTCCATAATCTGCGCTATTGGCGCTATTGGCAATCTTGCGTTGTGTGCGTCGCGCTATTACAAGTTTGCGTGTGTTTTTGCGTACTCGCGGGGGAAATATCACGCAAACTTACCCACGTGGTCCTCAATGGGCGCGGCCCTCTTGTTTTTCATTCATTGCTATGGTTCTGGGCATGCTTTTTCTATCCAACTTCAATATTTGCCATCCTTTGTGTGTTTGAAGTTTTTTTTAATCTTTTTTACTTATTATCTATCCCTCTATTTTTCTAGATCTATATTTTGTGTTTTCTTCTACTTTTGGTTACTTTAAAACTACTTTTTTTACCTCTTCTTTTATTTAATTTTTCCCTATTTCCTATTTATTATTTCCATTCCTGTCCAGGACCATGGCAAAGGGAGCCGGGAAGGACAATGGGAAGGGTCCCGCACCCCGTACCCAGCTCCCATGCGGGCGATTGAAGGGGGAGCAAGTCATAGCCCGGGAGATCTTTAGTGCGGAGGAGGTGGCCGCACTGATTTTTTATGTCCAGCGCCGCCTCCCCAAGAAAATCGCGGCAGGCGGCAGGATGGCTGGCGGGTACGGGCTCCGGGAGCGTCGGTAGCTGTGGGGGAAGGTGTGCCGGGCCATGTATCCGCAGTCTCGGGTCCGGCGCAACTACAGCCAGGCCACGCATCGGTGGTCCGATATCCTGGACCGTGAACACGACCTGCTCGACCTGCCAGGCGTCGAGATCCCTGGGCTTGGTGAGTAGTAGTAGCTATTTAAACACTACTCTGTTTTCTCCTGCTCTATGTTATCATATTGCAAATGTTTGTTTTTTCCGAAGAGCAATAATGCTGCCGATTACATTGTAGGTAAATTATGTTTCAAAATCTTCTGTGATTGCATTGCAAGTGCACTGCTCGCCTGCTCAGTGGCGGTGCTACTATGCTTACTTGTTTTCGATTTTGTGCTTATTTCATTGGCCTGAGTGATTATGTATGAGTGTACTTTACAGAACTGCTTAATGCTAGACACTAAGGGGCAGATTTACAATTACTGGCGCATCCCTGCAAATTAGCAGGGATGCGCCAGTAATTGAGCGCCACGCCTTCACCACCCATGGTGCGCCGCATTTACAATGCGGCGCACCATGGGGCAAAAACGACACAGATGTGTCACGCATCTGTGCCATAAAGGCGGCGCATTGCTGGAGTTGCGTCACAAATGCACGACGCAGCTCCAGCAATGCTCTGGGGTGCCCTATCTCCCCAATGCTGCGTCAAGCCGTACGTCTGCTTCAAGCAGGCGCAGGGTTTTGACGCAGCATTGGCCTAAAAGTGACTGAGTGAAATCTTGGAGATTTCACTCAGCCACTTTTAGGAGGCGTAACTGCGCAGGAACGCTCTCCTTTGCACCGGAACGCCCCCTGATGGCGCAGGGCTTTACAACGTGATGCATCTCCCAGATGCGTCACGTTGTTAATATACCCCGCACCATGGCGCCTCTTTTGCGCTGCCGCTGCGACACAAAAGTCACGCAACGACGGAGCAAAAGAGCCACAAGGGGCTTGTAAATCTGCCCCTAGAGACTCAAGTCCTGTCCTTCCTTTGTACTCCTGCCACTAAGAACAGATAGTGGTGGTTGATTGATAGTTTGAGTATATTATGACTGGTTATTTAGTAGGAAACTTTTTAGTGTTCAACTTCTCACTGGTCTGCAATCACGATGGACTGTGTCTGTCACTTCGCGTGCTGCGGAGTGTTGCCTGCCAGTCCTAGTCGAACCTTTTTGTAGTTGGTTTAGTGAGTTACATAACTTTCCAAGTAGACGGTCCGCAAATCCAGCAATACTAATATCCTAGTAGACCACATCAGATAGGTCAATACATTTAGTGCACTTGTTGTCTATTTCCTCGAAATAATTTGTTATTGTTTTTTTTAAATGTTTGATTTGGTTGACAACGATCATCCATGTTTGTGTCTTTCTTTCATGTTGTACATCAGCATCCCCCAGGGGCAAGGGGACACAGGATGAGGTAGCGGCGCCGGCGGAGAAGGGACAAGATCAGGAAGGCCAGGATGGGTCCGGCGAGGGCTCCTCTGCTGGCCCGAGTAAGTTTTCCTGTTAATATTAATAATTATACTTCCCTATCTTTTACAGCACCTATTTTTTCCTAACGTTCCTCATTCGATTTTTGCTAAATCGTCTTTGATCTGCTTGTAGACTGTTTCTAAATTCTTATCCTGCCTCTACTATGACTCCCTGTGGTACTACTAGATTATTATTAGTCTGTCTGTGTAGCTAATTAACCTTGCACAGTTGGCAAAAGGTGTTAAACAAAACTCCCATTCTATTCAGCAATAGCTCTATGCACTGAGTGCAGTCCTCTGGGTTGTCCATAATGTCTTTTGAAGTCTTCTAAATGTTTATGCTTTGACAATTCCCAACAATAAAATGTAAATGGCCACCAAGAAAGAATAAGATACTAGTTTACTTTTTGATTGGATAGGAGGACAATCCATACTACTACTGTTGCAGGGACTATTCTGTACAAACAGAACTATGGACACAAAATAGTGCATTGTTTATCAATTATAATAGGCGCAGTTAGACTTTCCACATACCTCAGTCATAACAGAATTTGAACCCCCAATCTCCTTACTGACTAGCTAGTGTGTCAGAGTCATTTGGCTCCTGAATTCATTGATGATTGATCCCTAATGATTATACAACCCAGGACATAAGACTACGGAGTCAGAGTCCCGACCTCTCAGAGCCACGGACTCATGCTTGCAAATTGCAAACCCTTTCGCTCACTCACTCATGACCAAAAACCACCGAGTCTATGTACGTTTTAAAGCTTTATTAAAAGTAAAAACATTTATCAAAATCAAGTTCATCATACAACATAAACGGTCGATTGAAAATTGAAAGTGCTCACCTGGTTGGAACATCAAGTCTTCTTTGTGGTGCTGAATCGTTGCTGACTCCGTCCAAGTGATGATGATCTGATCTTGCTCTTGTTCTTAGAAGGGAAGCTTCTGTCTGTTATGAGAAAAATGGTGCGTGTTAAAAAGCAAGCATTCATCAGTTGTGCCAAAAAGTGTAGCAAGACATGTTACGGCTAAGCATAACTAAAAAACACCCTTCCCTGAAAAAAGTGGAATTTGTAGTTTAGACAGGAGAGTCACAAATTTTTAATTTTTTTGTGTAGTCGTAGTAAAAATGTTTAATTCCTAGACAAAACACTAGGGAGTGTTGTATATGGCATCTAAGAATCTGAAATAAATTTTCTAGGCGGACCATCGGCACAGCCATCCACCTGTGCCGGGGCCAGCGCGGAGGTGGGCACTCATGGGGCGGAGGCGGTGCAACAGCCAGCGGGAACTGCTGTGGGGGATGCCACGGGAGTGGCGGGCGGTGGTAAGCTATTATATTCCTTACTTATTGAGATTGAAGACTGCAGAGTGTGCTCTCTGCACGGGTGTATATGTTGTACAGTACAAGTATACTTTACTGTTAAGAAGACTTACAAATTTAGAACTAAGTTTTTATCAACCTGGTAGTAGTCTCGTCTAAGTTGACTTCAACTCAGCTGTGAAAGTTTTATCAAGAAGCCAAGTCAATCAGAGATGAACTTGATGGATGGGATGAACGAAAAGGGAAAGAAGGGTGTAAGTAAGTGTGGAAGGACGAGCGAGTTAAAAGTAATGATGACTGTCAAAGAATGATACGTGTTTTTGAATGCTGCCCGAGGTGGCTGGGAATATGATGCATGGCTGGTTGAAGGGTGAAGCAAGGATGGGTGGAAGGAGAAAGGGAAGAGGACTGCCTGGATGGGTGAAACAGAAACTGTATGTGTGCGCAATATATCCTTTGGTTCAAATTCAAATGCAAGTCAAGCAAGGATGCATGGCTTGCGGTTTCCAAAATAAAATGAAAATGTTGATTTTCCGTGAGAAAAACTAAGGTTTGTCCAGTTGAGACATTAAGAAGATTGATAAACATTTACTTTGGATGGATGGATGCCTGGATCATGTTACTATCTGACTCATAGATAGCATATGTGTATGTAGACAGAGTAGATGGTCACTAGATGAAGTAAGTGTTACTTTGAAGAGCATGTAACACCGCACCCGCATGTCCGTTCCAGTGTAGCAAAGGCAAGGAAAAGAAGTTGTAATTTTTCCGATTACTACCATGAACAGTAGTAGTAGTTTGTATTGCAAGCACAGCATATATCCAGCGATTATGGGGGCCACTCACCACCTCTGTTAATCATTTTAGTACAAATCTGTCATTCATGTGTGGCCTATCAGTGTTCACTCAATAAAAAACAAAGCACCTGAAGTCATCCCATATGTAAGCAAATATCCTGTGAAGGAATAGATAATCATATTATTTATCTTCTTCATTTTCCTTTTCTCGCAGTCATTGGCACTGTAGGGTGAAAGTTAAATTAATTAAGCAATAGCCCTTGCAACAGAGTATTCTCAGTGCCACCCGTAATAGAAAATTAAGAGCTTCACCACCTGCATGTACTGGACTGGTACAGTAACGCAAGTCTGTGTCATCATGGCTTTCGTCAGTTTTTCTTGTATGCAAGTTGACTGCGCTGGCATTATGCCGGCTTCCAGAAGTTTACGTACCAATTTCGCTAAACAATTGAGAAGAAGAAGAATAAGACTGGTGTACTGTCATAGTCGACTCTAATGTAGTGAGTCCATATAGTGCTCGTAGAATTGATTCCTGAAACTCCCAATAATGTTAGAGCAGAGGCTGACGAAGTGGGAGGCTAGATAGATACAGGCCACAAATGTTATGTACTGTGCTTGCAAGTTGCTAGTTCTACTGTGACACAACTTTCTGCTGAATTATTTTGTGTTAATCTTAAAGAGCATTGGTTACAGCATGTCTTTCTTTCTTCATATAGATGATCCTTCCAGACTGACATGGAAGGAGCTGGCTAGACGGGCCCGGCAATGGAAGCTGGAGGCGATTGTCGCAGAATATTGGCAGCTGGTGGCCAAGGATGAGGAGGACACGCAGTCGCAGTCCACCACAACATCCACCGCGACAGCTGCATCCTCCTCCTCGCTCCCTGGGTCAGCCAGTCAGCGCAAGCCTCCAGCGGTACGGAGCCGTGGTACCGCAGCCACCCGCCACCGCCAAGCAGCCAAAAAATCAGCTGCCCCCCACAGCAGGTGCAAGGCCCGCATCCACTGCCTAACCCTCAGGGTGTCCAACCTTGAGCAGGAGATGGAGAGGATGAAGAGCCTGCTCAAGAAGAACCTCGGCGGGGAGAAACGGGCCCACCTGGCCAAAGGACACGGCCGGCGGCAGTAGAGGAGGAGAGACTGTCCCTTGCCTCTTTTTTAAAGACTTTTGGGGGGGGGGAATTGGGAGTTGGGTTTTTTTCTTGGACTTTCTCCCGGACATTCTTTGGGGTTAGGGAGCGGGGTGGGTCGGGTCTTGCGGGATAGTTTATTTTTGTTATGGATTTAAATATTTATTTACTTTCAACTTAAACATTGCATACACGTTTTCACTGTTGTGCGGGGGAGGCGGGGGGGGGTTAACTGTTTGTTTGTTTTCCTGAAACTTAACTGGCTGCTTGATTCAAATTGTCTAAGTAATCGCCCAAATGTTTACAAAAGTAAGTGCCACTCACAGAGTTAGTGAATTCGATTGTCCTTCTACTTTACTAGTACTACCGTCAGTCTCTCCTCTCTCCTCCTACTCCATTATTCTTCCCCCCCCCCAAACGCTTATCTTACCTGTGATTCGTGTTTGAGAATAGGCCTAGGGCTAGGCACAGGGCTGGCTGCATGGCAACTGGCGATGAAGGTTGGCAATCCTGGGCGGATGAAATGGTATGGTTGTGGTGGTAGTGGTGGTACACAGTGGCAGTAGCAGCATATGAAAAAAAAGAAAATGAAACCTTGAGTGGCCTGAGCGGATCATTACAACAGTACCATAGATAGCATAGTACACAAGAACAGTGCCATAATTAGCCTAACAAATGCTGAAGTTTCCAAAGTATACTAGTTGCGTGGAGTTTGGCTTTGGCTACTACAAGAAATAGTACTGAAGGCGAAGGGCACAGCAGCGTAATCATTTGCCACGTGTAGGAGAAGGATGTTGCTTTGACCTTATGCTCCCCAGCAAGTGTGTGGAATTATTGTTGTAATTTACTCACACCTCAATGAAAACCACACAGCCCGGGGGAAGAGGGTTAGGGTTTGAAACTTGGATGGAAATGGGGTTTGTGGGGAAAGTTTTGTGGAGAGAGGAAAAAAAACACAGCATGGACAAACAACTAATGAAGACAAATCTTTGGATACGAAGCTATCCATAAATCTTTTAAGGGACATAAAGGAAGTGCATGCACTACTGCATGCATGAAGTTGTTTGCTAAATGGATAGGTTACTGTAAAGTAAGTAGTACTTTCTACAATGTACTAACTATGAAGAAACAATGTGACAGTACCGGGCTGCAGTAAATACGCAATTTCACTTGCCCATCTGTCCTCAGAGAGAAGAACCACTTAGTACATTAAATTAGTTTAAAAAATAGCAAAGAAAAAAGTATACAATGGCTGGAGGGATGAATTGAAGCAGAGAGCAAACAAATGCACAGAGTCCCACTCACAGAAGTTCACAGCAATAACATTAATTAAAAGATAAGTAGAAATGAAGATGGATACTGTAACTGTATGTTGTTGTAGTTGTCCTGTTGAATTTGGGAAGTTGCATGCATCCAGCCATTTCTCTTTTTCGCGGTACTCCTCCATTCCATCTGACGCTCCGCCGATCAATGTTGGGGACCAGAAGACACCTTGTCCACTGCCTGCTGGTGGATGCTGAATTGCAGGTCGCTTTGCCTGAGGTCATCCTTTTTGCCATTGCACAGGGTAAAAGCCGGCCTGTAATTGTTGATGGAAAAACAGGAAGTGAAAATAAAACACCACGGAGATATAAGGTACGCTGTGTAGTGCAAAAATAACACTTTCAGTTTCAGAGTCGACAGTATTACAAAACATACAAGCATAATTTCGAAAGTGCGTACTCAGAGCCTCCTTTTCAAGGATAAATTAGTGTGGGCGAAATTTGCAGGTCTTTCCCCTCAAGCTAGGTGTAAAGTGTAAACTGCGATTTTAGAACCCTTACATTAACCCTAACCCTAGGCTCTAACCCCCCTTTTTCACCATGGATTTTCTCCAAAGCACTTGCGCCCGATATTAGAGCTTCCCAGCAATGCCCCCAGAGCCGTCAACCCACCCGCAAAAAAGTAGAACACCCCCAAACAGGCAATAAGCAAAAATGGAAAATGTGACAGAAAATTTTCGGCCTACCAGTCGACATCACTCCAAACGCACTCTGCAGCTAGGCCCTAACTCCCCTTTCCCACCATGGATTTTCTTCAAACCACTTGCAATCAAAATTAGACAGTGTTAGCAGTGCTCCCAGACCACACAACCCACCCCCAAAAACCTAGAAGCCCCCCAAACAGCCCACAAAACAACAGGCAAGTGAGCAAAAACGCAAAATCTTTTTCACCATGAATTTTATCCAAAACACTTGCGCCCGATATTAGAGCTTCCCAGCAATGCCCCTAGAGCCGTCAACCCAACCGCAAAAAAGTAGAACACCCCCAAACAGGCCAAAAGCAAAAATGGAAAATGTGACACTTAGAAAATTTTCGGCCTACCTTCAATTCAGTTCAAACGCGCTCTGCAGCTAGGCCCTAACTCCCCTTTCCCACCATGGATTTTCTTCAAACCACTTGCAATCAAAATTAGACTGTGCCAGCAGTGCTCCCAGACCACAAAACCCACCCCCACAAATCTAGAACACCCCCAAACAGCCCCCCAAAAACATGCAATACTGCAAGGCCTCAGTTTAAATTGTGCCAAAACGCTGTCTGCAACTAGGCCCAAACCCCCCTTTTCCACCATGGATTTTCTCCAAACCACTTGCAATCAAAATTAGACCTTCCCTCGAGTGCCCCCAGACCCCTCAACCCAGTCACAAAACTCTAGAAGACCCCCAAACAGACCCCCAAAAACATGCTATATTGCTACCTCGCAGAGGCCTGCCCTTCCACCTCTAGGAGGCTGTGATTGTTTTCTGTTTTTTTTCACCCTTGCAGCATATCTAATTGTATGCAGCAACTGCAACATAGCCCCAATTTTACATGAACTGCTGTCTGGACTCTGCCTGGCATAACAACACTACACTGGCTCGACCACTCCACCACGACTAGACAAACATGTAGTTCTGCTGTAGTAGTTGTTGTTGACTGGTTTACCTGTTTGCCACTCACGAATGGGACATACTTCTTCCGTAAACCGACGATGATGAGCCATCCATCCCAGCGAGTGACTGTAAAGAAAAAATATATATTAGTCAACTTTGATCATCAACACTCATTATCAATCATCATGGTATATTGCCAAACAGTGAGTCCAAGGACATTTAACATATTGGAAAATGCAACGTAGTGGGCCCTGCAGTTGAAGTACAATTTGAATTAAACAAGGTAAAAAAAAACATAGTAGACTTGAGTTTCTTTAAGTGTGTAAAAGATTAAATAATAACAGAAGAGATTCATTTCATGCACAACAAACAAACAGCAATTGCTTCCATCAGAGCCGGATAGCCTTTGCTGTCCACTGCATGCCATCTTCTCATTATTCATTCATTACCTGTTCCACTTTTTGTCCGCATCTTCTTCTGGAAGTGAAGTCCCACAGGGCAGCCTCTCCTGTCAATTTCAGAAGTAACTGTGTCAGCCATCATTAATGTGGACTCAGTAATTCCAGTCCCACTTGAGGGGACTCGTCTACGAAGACAAAGTTCTTTCGTTATTGTGCAGAATCCAGCCATCTGCTTTGAGGGAAATGGATAGGGGGAGTCGGGAGGAGGAGGATAGAGGAGCATGACTGAGTTCTTGTGAACTTGTGAACCGGAGGAATGCAGACTGCGGCACCTTCAAATCAATAAGGAAATAAGTGAAGACAGTTCTGCTGATGGGGTTGTTGTTGTGATTAGGTGATTAAAGTTTTGTCGTGGTAAAAGCTGCAAAACAAAGAAAGACACACAGGAATAAAAGTGAATAAGGACGAAAAAGAAAGTAAGTCATTTTCAGGGCTCGGTGTCAGGGAAGTAGAGCTTGTCCTCAAACTCTGCGAATTGAGACGGGAGTAGGTCAGGTAACAGAGAAGAACTTCCGTCATCTAAGTCGGTGTCCTCTTCTTCCGCAGTGCATTCACATATTTTGTGATCTGGTGGTATGAAGTGCTGATTCATCTTGATCATTGTTAACCTCTCCACATTTTTGGCCGAGAGGCGGGTCCTTTTTGAGGTTACGATGCCACCAGCAGCACTGAAAACACGTTCAGAAAAAACGCTTGCGAGTGGGCAGGACAAGTAATTTATAGCCAGGTTGGTGATCTATCGCCATAGAAGCCTTTTCTCATACCAATACACCAATGGGTTCTGATTAACAAAGTCCCCCCCTGCACGATAGGCCCCTCAGCATCATCATCAGATGCAATATCAACTGATACATTTGGATTTGTTGTACTTTTGGCTCCCTCATTCTTCATTAGGTGCGCATCCCAAATGATAGGGTGGTGTTTTTTTAGATGACCTCTCTGGCCTCCGGTGCCATAGTTGGTACAAAGCTTACCACGACTAACATACGTATTACAAATGGAACAAACAACCATGTTTCCCTGCTTTTTGCTAACACTAAAGAAGTCCCAAACTGGGGACTGGAAATGTCTGCTGGTGGTTGAGGTGCTACTTTCACTTTCAATTCCAGATGAAGTGGAGGATGGGCGTTGATGAAATTTACTGTCTTGTGCACTTAGTACAGCACCACTACTTGAGGTAATGGAGGTCGTGCTGGATGGAGGTCCCTGCCGGACCTTCTGACGAGAAAATATGGAAGCTGCAGGTGGTGTTGGTGTACTAGTTAACTGCGTTGGTGGTGGTACCAGTTCCACACCACCCACATCCCGTTCAGCAGCATTTCGGGATAGGGTAAAAATGTCTGTTTGCTGCATGCCCGCTGGGGCTGTAGTCAGTTTCATCAACTTTTATTCGAATATCGAATTGAAAATCATAAAAAGTACATTTGATACAAAGAAAACACAATAGGATCACAGAAAGGTTAAATCACTATAAAATAGAACTTTTTGAAACGATGGAATAGTTTTTACAGGTTAGAGAAATATTGACTTAGCTAAAGAGATTACGGCGTGTTGATATTACTGTTTTAAGAAAAGTTGCTATAAGTTTGGCTTCATAAGGGGATTTCGGGGATTGTAAGTAGGAGAGTGCTGGATAAGAATGTCTGAGTCCACTAGATCGGAGAATAGGGATAATCCATGTTTTCCTTGCTAGTTTGTAATATTTGCAAAAAAGAATGACATGAATCGTAGATTGTAAGGCGACTCCATCACAGGGGCATCTCGTCAGATTGCGGGACCAGTTCTTCATTTCTGGGAATGAAACCAGACGGTAAAAAAGATCGAAACGTAATCTAGTGAGTAAAAACTTTTCATGGTTCGATAAGAAATATGTCAAATAGGGCTGGATAACTTTTCCTGGCTGCACTGAACAGATTTTTCCGTTTTGTGTTTTGATAATCTCTGCCTGATTTCGGAGTTCTCTCAAATGGCCCATACACATTTGCTTTAGTTGTTTCCTTGAAATGTCTTCGACTGAGGGTGGTTCGTGAAAGTAGTGCTCACAGTCCAGATCTTTAAAGAAATTATGTATGTAGTTAAGCCACGGGATTTTCCGCCAGTTTGTTAGACCGAGACAGTCAGTAATAAGGGAGCGGGTTAGATGACTTTCGGTATTACACCATATTCGATGCCACAGTAAGATGGGCTGGCATCGGATGGTGTCGGTGATGTATTCCATACCGAGCTCCCGATGCGAGGCTAATATCGGGGAACTTTGGGGGAGGGCTAGGATGTATTTGATAAAGGCGTTTTCGGTAACCTGAAGCTGATCAATACAGCCATGTCCCCAGATTCCAGCTCCATAGGTAGCCACACTATGACATTTTGCATAGTATATGGCTAACAGTTCGGGTGGGGCTGGTTTGCCCAGTTTCCTCGAGAAAGAAATTAGTGCTGAGGTTGCACGGCGGAAATGAAGGTTTCTGGCTTCCACTGCCTTATGCCAGTTCATTGCGTCATCCACTAAGATGCCCAGATATGGATACACCGGGGTTCTTTCAAGACTGTTATTATTAATCAGTATGGATTTGGAAGCTTTTGTCCTGGGGCCAATATTCATTGTAAACGTTTTTTTAATGTTAACTTTAAGGCCGAGTGAGTCCATAAATGTTACGTATTTGTTGAGCGGCCGCTGAAGTTGGTTTGGGGTCCGTGCTAGGATTACAGAATCATCGGCATACAGGAGGGTAGGAATCGGGCGGTGATTTATCTGGGGCAGGTCCTGGCTCCCTTCCAGCATCGCCTGTTCAAGCCCGTTTGTGTAGAGGTTGAACAGGAAGGGAGCCAGTACACAACCCTGCCTTACTCCTTTCGTTATTTGGAAGGGTCGTGACAGTTCACCTCTGGTGTCAAATCGTACTCGACCTTCTGCGTTAGTGTAAAGTTCTCTTAGAAAGGTTAATATCGGGGGATCCACTCCAAGGGCGGCTAGTATTTGCCAAAGCTTTGCATGCTGGACACAGTCGAATGCCGCGCTTAGATCTACGTAAACAAGGAAGATGTTGCCTCTTTTAGCGCGAGCATATTTTCCAGCCAGGAGGACGAGATTGAGGGCCTGTTCCACGGTCCCGAGCCCCTTCTGGAAACCGTATTGCAGGTCGGTTATGATGTTGTTCTCCCGGGCCCAGGATTGTAGTCGGTCCAGGAGTAATCGACCTGCAATCTTGCCCGTGGAGTCCAGAAGGGAGATCGGTCTATAGCAAGCAGGGTCGTTGCGGTCACCTTTTTTGAAAATGGGTAATAATGTTGAGGTTGACCATGAATGAAAGAGACCAGATGAAACTACTGCTGACATGACCCGTGTGATTATTTTTGACCAGTAGTCGACGTCATGTAGAAACAGATCCATTGGGACCCCATCGGGGCCAGGGGCTTTACCAGTTTTTGAGGCCTTGATTGCCTTTATAATTTCATTAAGGGTGAAACGTAAATTAATCGGGTAGATGTTATTCTTCACCAGTTCAAGTTCTTGTGTTTGGTTGTTTGGTACAGCGTCTATTGGTGTTCCAAAAATTTTTGAAAAATGGGAGACCCAGTCCTCCTCGGTTATTGCCACATCAAGATGGTCAGGGTCACTGCTGTTGGCCAAGAAGGGTGATCTTACGGTCTGCCAAAATGCAGTGCTATCTTTCCTTTGAGCACTGTCATGTAGACGCAGCCAGAGGTCTTGTTTGATCTGCTTTTTACGGTTTTTCCGAGCAGTGTTATAGGTTTTCCTTAATTGCGAGATTTTTTGGGGGTCTCTCGGTTGCTTGCATAGAGCTTCTTTGAGGGATGTAAGTGCCTTCCGGCAGGCGGTGTCAAACCATCTCGTGGTAGGGAGCCTGGACTTGTTTTTTAAGTTGACAAATAGCTCATCCTTTATTACTTCCTGGATGCTTTGGAAGGAGGTGACAATTGTTTCTGGTGGTGTCTCCAGAGTCATGCATTTGGCTAGCCAGTGGTGTGTTTTTCCGAGGATCCTCTGTGACATCTCTTCCGGATCAATCTTTGACCATTTAATTGAGTACCCATTCAGTTTGTTCATGGACATCGAATGTTGATCAAGGGAACTAAGTTTTGCGGGGAATGCGCCTGCTTGTTTCATGTGGGTTTCCATGCTGAGTGAATAGTGGTCGCTTATTGGGTTTGACCCAATTTCGTAGTTAGTTAGTTGCCCTTTATAAGAATTTGAGGCTATGATGTAGTCAATAGTTGTGGAACAACCTCGCCCATGAAAGGTGGGTAGATAATCCTGCTGCGGATCGACTAGTTCATTGACAAAGTCGAGGTCTAAAGTAAAAAGGATTTCATTTAGTTTATTGCCACATGGCGTATGCGCGAAGTGAGGGATGGGATTCCCAAGTTCATTTTGGAGCCCGCAGTTCCCGTTTTTATGCTTTGGGCACAGTGTGAGGTTGAAATCGCCACCCCAGATAAAATAAATTGGGGATTTATTATTGTCTTTTTGAAAAGAATTTTGAAATATGGCTATTTCGTCTAGATATGAGCAGCACTCCAGAGTGCCTGAGTTATTGTAATAATTTATGAGTATATGATGATTTCCTTTAGATACTGTTGACTGCGTGATTAGTATGATTTGAAAGATGGGTGACTCCTTTAGTAGTTTCACTCTAAGAGGGAGGGTGTTGGCTATATAGGTCGTGAGACCCCCCTTTGGTCTGCCCATATTTCCAGGTACTGCTTGGGTGAAAAGAGTTTTGTAACCCGCTAGATGCAGTGGGGTTGTGCACCAGGTTTCTTGCAGACACAGAATTTGATGACGCTTTGCTGTGTCAAGCCACGTAGAAGATGTTATTTTTGTGGTTAGGCCTGCGATATTCCAGTATACGATGGAAAAACTCAGGTTTGGAGGTTCCATCGAGGTGTGTGGTGGATTTGTCGGGTTGTTAGCAGCCTCTACTACTGATAGTTGTCGTGGTTTAACCCAGGGGGGATCAACTGGAACTTTAGGGGCTACGACTAGCTGGTGGCACATTCCTGAGATAGTGTCAACTTCTGCTGAGGGAATGATAGGGGTAGCTTTTTTTGAAATGTTGAGAAACGCGTTGAATGATTCCTGGGTCGTGTGGGTAGCTTTTTTGGGAATGATAAAATGAGTATTGAGAGGTTCTTGGGATGGATTTTCGTGTTTATCGGGAGGGGACTCTGGGGGTGCTGAATGCTGCATAGAGTTAACTAGTTGCGGTGTGGTAACAAGTTTTGAATGTCTTGGTTCATCCCTGAGTGGTCAGTCGACCATCTCTAGACAGTCGAAACGGTTTTGCGTAGAGAGGCTCTGCCAGCCTTCATAGATTTGATAGGGTCTTTCTTGCCAATAGTGCCTCGGCCGTTCTCTTGGCCTTTCTCTCGGTCCATTCCTACCTGCATGGTCATATGTGTATTCCAGCTGGTTCCATGGCTCTTGGTTCCATGGCTCCTGGTTCCATGGTTCTTTAGGGAACTGGTGCCATGACCAGGGTGCGATATTACGATGATGTTTTACTGGGGGATAGAAAAAGGAAAGATGGCAAGCATCGATCCCCCCTTTTTTTTCGAGCAAGGGCCAGGCACAGATGTAGTCCACTGCGGAGGGGTCTCTGCATGTTACTATGATACAGTCTCCGCGGATTGATTTTGTTGTTTTGCCTATCCAGGCTACCCTGCGGGCTGTGGTGATCCCTCCAGATAGATGGGTTTCAAGAGGTCTATTAATGCTTAACCACTGCATTACCTTGTTTTTAAGTGACCATGCAGTTTCAGGTGTATCGTCGGTTAATTCTGGTACACCTGTAAGGACTATCGTGTAGGGAGTGGCTTCTGGGGGCAAGTGAGCAGGGCGTCTAGCTGCTAGTGGTTTTTTAGTAATGTTTTTAGGAGACGACTGAGAGGCCGCTAGTTTCGATGGGAGGGGTGCGGGCTTTTTTTCCGGAGGGGCTCTACTGGTGTCTATATTTATCGCTGGACCTAGAGTATCCGCAGTAACTGGAACCGGGTTTTCCATTTGTTGATTAGATACAGCAGGGATTTTATTCCGCTGTATTTGGGGCGTTGTGGATGGTGACTTGTGCTGTGTGGTGTTATGTTTATGGCTTTTCTGGACTGGGATAGTTGGATTTGGATATTGAGCTACTTTCTGTAATTGTGCTTGGGGTTGTTTTTTGGTTGGCTGCAAAGAATTCCGCTGACCCTTTATTTCTATACGAGTGTTGGTATCGAGAAGGGTAGCAGAGATTATAGTTAGCTGGGCTTCTAAGTTCCTGATACTAAGTTGAATGGGCTTCAAATGTTGAAATAGCAGATCTTTTATTGTGGTGAGAACTTGGGAGGTGACTTTACATGTTCTGCATAGGTTATCTGAGGACTCATTTGATATTGCCATGTGAGATAGATTGGTTGCAGAAGGGAGTATTATACTTTGCGGCGTTGTGGAATTTGGATGAGTTATCGCATGATCTGAACACGGAGCCATGGTTACTGCTTTTTCGGCAGTTATTGGGTTTCGTTTTGGAATTGCTCCTTCCCTTTCGCCTTGTTGGAGGAGGTTGACGTGTGTCTGGGCGTCCTCCTGGGTTTGACAAATCGCCAGGTCAGGGGTGACTTCCAGGTCGTCAGACGTTAATGAAAGGTCAGACTCGGTCTGTGTTACAGAAAGGTTTACTATCGATGGTACTGTGTTTATGTCTGGTGCTGACAGGGTCACGGGGAGGGAACAGTTTTGTGAGTTAAGATGGATGGGAGAGGTGGCGTTTGCTATGGCGCCTGGAGAGGAACGCTTTGCATTCGCGTTCATAAGGTCTAGCGACACTCTCTTTTCCATCAGGGCGATACTCTGATTTATTGCCTCGTGGGTCCGTGAGATGAATAGGTCAATAGGACCCGTTATTTGAGCTACCTCCTGTGCATTTTTGGATTTAGTCTTTGTGGTACTCCTGGTTTTTGGTGGCATGGTGTTAACTGGCTGCGAGTTCTATGATGAAAGGGGGGTGGCCCGATTCGGTCTCTATCGGGCACTAACGGGCAACAACGGGCCCGCCTTTGGCCCGGGCTTCGCCCAGACTTCGCCCCGCGCACGTCCCGCGATGCGCGGTCCAGGTAGTGCTTTTGAAGAGTGAGAAGTTTATGGAGGCGGGGCACTGGAAGGGGGCGCGGCTCTCACGGGAAGAGGACCAGCTGGAGATGGTGTATGCTGGTCCTCGCAGTCCCGGGGCCGGCGCCTCGTCCTCCTCTGCGGCCTCGCGATGGTCTCAAGCTCTCAGCAGCACTTGGGGGATATGCAGCTACTCCTGTAGCGGGAGCGGCAGGTACAGGGCTTCACAAGGTCCGTTAACAGGAAGTTTGCTCCACGAGGGGCACCCGCGAAGCGGGTGCCGCGAGAAGTTGTAGCGCTTCACTGAGGGCGGGGCACTGGAAGGGGGCGCGGCTCTCACGGGAAGAGGACCAGCTGGAGATGGTGTATGCTGGTCCTCGCAGTCCCGGGGCCGGCGCCTCGTCCTCCTCTGCGGCCTCGCGATGGTCTCAAGCTCTCAGCAGCACTTGGGGGATATGCAGCTACTCCTGTAGCGGGAGCGGCAGGTACAGGGCTTCACAAGGTCCGTTAACAGGAAGTTTGCTCCACGAGTGGCTGGAGTCACGTCTGTGAAGACTGGGTCGTCGTCAGATTGTTCAGCAAAATACACCACTTCTTGTTCGTCGTCCTCACCCATAATTAAAAGCTTTGCGGGAACGTTCCTTTTAGAATTAGCTACCTTTGTAGGCTCATGGTGTGCGTCACTCTCAGACTCAGAATGCATTGTTGTATTTGGTGGTGGGTTCCAGTCGACATCAAGGTCATCAGAAAGAAGGGGGCTTGAAGAAGAACTTGTAGTATCTCTCCTTGATCTTTTTCTTGCTGGGGATCTGGAAGACAATGAATCATCAGGAGGAGTGGCTTACTCAGATGATACCTTGGCTTGAATGTCGATTTCCTGATGTGCCCCGACTTCTGGAGGAACAAGCATTGTGGGAACTTGTGCCGCTCCATGCGCCTCTAGTTGCGCCTCTCCATACACCTCTCCTTGCGCCTCTCTTTGCGCCTCTCCTTGCGCATGTACTTGGGCTTCTACTTGCTGCACCTGTGGTTGTTGTTGCGGCTGTGGTTGTTGAACACTCGTCAGATGAGTTACAACCTGTGTTGATTGGATGCTACTTTCTTGCGATGAGCCAACATCACTCGTCGATGGTGATTGAACAAGTAAAGTGGTTGCCTCTGCAGCACTCATGGACCTGGACCTAACTTGGCGTGGTGGTGGCACTAAGCTCAATGAAGCGGAGGTGCTGCTCCCAGCTTAGTCCCCGGCAGACCTCGCTGCTGCAGGCGTAGTTTTTTTTCCCCCAAAAATGTGCCGGTCGGCACACCAGTCTCCTTGGTAAGTGGCGCCACTTGCTTCTTCTGCTCCACCTTACTGGCAACTTTCTTGCTAGAGGAGCTACGGGCACCTTTTTTTGGGGCCATCTTCTTCAGATGTCAGAACAGCAGGCCGCAGTTGCACGAGTTGCTAAGTTGTCTGTGGCCACACGTGACCTTGTGCTGCACACACCGCAGCAGGACTTCTTCCTGGCACTGATGATGAACGATGAGGCTGATTCGTCTTTGTGCACCTAAAAGCAAACGAAGCCAGAGGAACATCAGTTAAATAAATGTTGCATATGTCGTGCTTCAATTAATAGTTTGCAACTAGGCACTTATTATTACAACACACCCCAAAATGGAAAGACCAAAAATAAAAATTGCTAATTAATTTCTAATAAAAAATGGATGTTTACATTAATAGAAGAGAGACCACACAGAGAGGGTTGTTTCATGCACCACTGAGTACCCCTGGGCATAATGGATGAAAGCAAGGCCTACTGGGTGCAGGCCTATGGCACAAAGCACACTGCCTGGCTTCAAAATTGACCCTTGAACCCCAGCAACATGGCCAGGCCCTGCCTGGACCAGGCCTCAAAATGGCCCACAGCCACATGGCCAGGCCACAACAACACCCCAAAAAGTTGAAAAACACACAGAAATCACCACAATCCAATGCCATCCATGCCCTCAATGGTGTTTAAATTCATGACACCGCACAGAAAGACTTGCTCCATGCACCACTGACTACCCCTGGGCATAATGGGTGAAAGCAAGGCAAACTGGGTGTAGGCCTGAGCACACTGCCTGGCTTCAAAATGGACCCTTGACCCCCAGCAACATGGCGAGGCCCTGCCTGGACCAGGCCTCAAAATGGCCCCCACCCACATGGCCAGGCCACAACAACACCCCCAAAAAGTCGACAAACGCACAGGATTCACCACAATCCAATGCCATCCATGCCCTCAATGATGTTTAAATTCAAGACACCCCACAGAAAGACTTGGTGCATGCACCACTCACTACCCCTGGGCATAATGGGTGAAAGCAAGGCAAACTGGGTGCAGGCCTCTGCACACTGCCTGGCTTCAAAATGGCCCCTAGACCCCCACCCACATGGCCAGGCCCTGGACCACGCCTCAAAATGGCTCCCACCCACATGGCCAGGCCCCAACAACACCCCCAAAAGTCGAAAAACATACACAAATCATCACAATCCAATGCCATTCATGCCCTCAATGATGTTTAAATTCAAGACACCCCACAGAAAGACTTGGTCCATGCACCACTGACTACCCCTGGGCATAATGGGTGCCTGGCTTCAAAATGGACCCTTGACCCCCAGCAGCATGGCCAGGCCTCAAAATGGCCCACATCCACTTGGCCAGGCCCCAACACAACCCCACAAAGTTGAAAAACACACAGAAATCACCACAATTCAATGCCATCCATGCCCTCAATGATTTTTAAATTCAAGACACCCCACAGAAAGACTTGGTCCATGCACCACTCACTACCCCTGGGCCTAATGGGTGAAAGCAAGGCAAACCAGGTGCAGGCCTGAGCGCACTGCCTGGCTACATAATGGACCCTTAACCCCCAGCAGCATGGCCAGGCCCTGCCTGGACCAGGCCTCAAAATGGCCCCACCCACATGGCCAGGCCCGAACACCACCCCAAAAAGTTAAAAAACACACAGAAATCACCACAATCCAATGCCATCCATGCCCTCAATGATGTTTAAATTCAAGACACCCCACAGAAAGACTTGGTCAATGCATCACTGACTACCCCTGGGCATAATGGGTCAAAGCAAGGCAAACTGGGTGCAGGCCTGAGCACTTTGCCTGGCTTCAAAATGGACCCTTGACCCTCAGCAACATGGCCAGGCCCTGCCTGGACCAGGCCTCAAAATGGACACCACCCACATGGCCAGGCCACAACAACACCCCCAAAAAGTCAAAAAACACACAGATATCACCACAATCCAATGCCATCCATGCCCTCAATGATGTTTAAATTCAAGACACCCCACAGAAAGACTTGGTGCAGGCACCACTCACTACCCCTCGGCATAATGGGTGAAAGCAAGGCAAACTGGGTGCAGGCCTGAGCACACTGCCTGGCTTCAAAATGGCCCCTAGACCCGCACCCACATGGCCAGGCCCTGGACCAGGCCTCAAAATGGCCCCCACCCACATGGCCATGCCCCAACACCAACCCAAAAAGTCGAAAAACACACAAAAATCACCACAATCCAATGCCATCCATGGCCTCAATGATGTTTAAATTCAAGACACCCCACAGAAAGACTTGGTCCATGCACCACTGACTACCCCTGGGCATAATGGGTGAAAGCAAGGCAAACTGGGTGCAGGCCTGAGCACACTGCCTGGCTTCAAAATGGACCCTTGACCCCCAGCAGCATGGCCAGGCCCTGCCTGGACCAGGCCTCAAGATGGCCCCCATCCACATGGCCGGGCCCCAACACCACCCCAAAAAGTAAAAAAACACACAAAAATAACCACAATCCAATGCAATCCATGCCCTTAATGATGTTCAAATTCAAGACACCCCACAGAAAGACTTGGTCCATGCACCACTCACTACCCCTGGGTCTAATGGGTGAAAGCAAGGCAAACTGGGTGCAGGCCTGAGCACACTGCCTGGCTTCAAAATGGACCCTTAACCCCCAGCAGCATGGCCAGGCCTTGCCTGGACCAGGCCTCAAAATGGCCCCCATCCACTTGGCCAGGCCCCAACACAATCACACAAAGTTGAAAAACACACAAAAATCACCACAATCCAATGCCATCCATGCCCTCAATGATGTTTAAATTCAAGACACCCCACAGAAAGACTTGTTCCATGCACCACTGACTACTCCTGGGCATAATGGGTGAAAGCAAGGCACACTGGGTGCAGGCCTTAGCACACTGCCTGGCTTAAAAATGGACCCTTGACCCCCAGCAATATGGCCAAGCCCTGCCTGGACCAGGCCTCAAAACAGCCCCACCCACATGGCCAGGCCACAACAACACCCCCAAAAAGTTGAAAAACACACACAAATCACCACAATCCAATGCCATCCATGCCCTCAATGATGCTTAAATTCAAGACACCCCACAGAAAGACTTGGTGCATGCACCACTCACTACCCCTGGACATAATGGGTGAAAGCAAGGCAAACTGGGTGCAGGCCTGAGCACACTGCCTGGCTTTGAAATGGCCCCTAGACCCCCACCCACATGGCCAGGCCCTGGACCAGGTCTCAAAATGGCCTCCACCCACATGGCCAGGCCCCAACAACACCCCCAAAAGTCGAAAAACACACATAAATCACCACAATCCAATGCCATATATGCCCTCAATGATGTTCAAATTCAAGACACCCCACAGAAAGACTTGGTCCATGCACCACTCACTTCCCCTGGGCCTAATGGGTTAAAGCAAGGCAAACTGGGTGCAGGCCTGAGCACACTGCCTGGCTTCAAAATGGACCCTTAACCCCCAGCAGCATGGCCAGGCCCTGCCTGGACCAGGCCTCAAAATGGCCCCACCCACATGGCCAGGCCCGAACACCACCCCAAAAAGTTCAAAAACACACAGAAATCACCACAATCCAATGCCATCCATGCCCACAATGATGTTTAAATTCAAGACACCCCACAGAAAGACTTGGTCAATGCATCACTGACTACCCCTGGGCATAATGGGTCAAAGCAAGGCAAACTGGGTGCAGGCCTGAGCACTTTGCCTAGTTCCAAAATGGACCCTTGACCCCCAGCAGCATGGCCAGGCCCTGCCTGGATCAGGCCTCAAAATGGCCCCCATCCTCATGGCCGGGCCCCAACAACACCCCAAATAGTCACAAAACACACAAAAATAACCACAATCAAATGCCATCCATGCCCTCAATGATGTTCAAATTCAAGACACCCCACAGAAAGACTTGGTCCATGCACCACTCACTACCCCTGAGCCTAATGGGTGAAAGCAAGGCAAACTGGGTGCAGGCCTGAGCACACTGCCTGGCTTCAAAATGGACCCTTAACCCCCTGCAGCATGGCCAGGCCCTGCCTGGACCAGGCCTCAAAATCGCCCCACCCACATGGCCAGGCCCGAACACCACCACAAAAAATTAAAAAACACACAGAAATCACCACAATCCAATGCCATCCATGCCCTCAATGATGTTTAAATTCAAGACACCCCACAGAAAGACTTGGTGCAGGCACCACTCACTACCCCTGGGCATAATGGGTGAAAGCAAAGCAAACTGGGTGCAGGCCTGAGCACACTGCCTGGCTTCAAAATGGCCCCTAGACCCCCACCCACATGGCCAGGCCCTGGACCAGGCCTCAAGATGGCCCCGACCCACATGGCCATGACCCAACACCACCCCAAAAAGTCGAAAAACCGACAGAAATCACCACAATCCAATGCCATCCATGGCCTCAATGATGTTTAAATTCAAGACACCCCACAGAAAGACTTGGTCCATGCACCACTGACTACCCCTGGGCATAATAGGTGAAAGCAAGGCAAACTGGGTGCAGGCCTGAGCACACTGCCTGGCTTCAAAAAGGACCCTTGACCCCCCAGCAGCATGGCCAGGCCCTGCCTGGACCAGGCCTCAAAATGGCCCCCATCCACTTGGCCAGGCCCCAACACCACCCCAAAAAGTTGAAAAACACACAGAAATCACCATAATCCAATGCCATCCATGCCCTCAATTATGTTTAAATTCAAGACACTGAAAAGTAGTGTAGGCATCGTAATGCAGCTACATCCCCAATGGAGGCACTACGTTTAGAGTTCAACACTGTGATTCAAAGAAAGTTCAATTTCTGTTGTTGCTTGATTTTAATAGTTGATAGTTTCAGTACAATTTTCTCCATAGATATTCACATCATATCTTTTTCGAGTTCAGTACATGGCGATAAGGTGAAATGAACATCTCCAATGCATTTCGGGGCGGTGGCCCTTTGTCAAGGAGCGCTGTGGGGAAGACGAGAGAGCTGTGAGTACGGGGTATGGAGTGAGTTGTGCGTTAAGTTTAGGGAAGTGCCGATCAATAGTGCAGATGGTAAAACCTCTGGGAGAGTGAGGGATGTGTGGCGGGTTACGTCAGCGCGTGACGAGTTCGAGGAAAGGTGAAGGGAAGGTGCGCTTGGTCCCTACATCGCGGGGTAAAAGGATGTAACTTACTTCGTATCGCGGGTGGAAAACCTCGAGCGTTGCTGTTAAGCTTACGGGCTGGTTGCATAGGATGAGTGTCGCGCGTAGGGGAGTTTAAGAAAGGGCGCGTGCAAGCGTTAAAGGAAGGACTAAAGGGAACATGGGTTGGGAAGTGAAAGCTAATGTGGGGGCCATATTGGAAGGGTGAATGCGCAGCAAAGTGCAATGCATGACAGATTCAAATCGAATCAAACAATACAATAAATCAAAAATCTATGCAATAGAAGGTATGTACAATTAAAGATAACAACTCAGTTCGGTCCGGTCGTTAAGACCGTTCGGTTTGAGCGACTGTAGACGGTAAATCCATTGTAATACTCTTTGGAGCAAAAGTTTTCGTGTGTCAGTTCCTTCTTTTTTAGAGATGGTTTCAAGGATGATGAATCGAAGTTGTGCAATGGAATGTTTGGCTTCAGCAAAATGGGATGCCACGTTGGATTTCTCATGTTTGAGCCTGATGTTTGATTTGTGCTCATTTAATCGTATTTTCATTTTACGTTCGGTTTTACCGACGTATAACTTACCGCACGGACATTTTAATGCGTATATGAGGTGTGAGGTGTCACATGTGGCATTGACATGTAGTCTGATCGGATTGCCCTTCATGGGATGTCTGATGATGTTTCCTTTTATGATGGAATTGCAGTGACTGCAGTTCAGACACGGTAAGGTACCTTTGTATGTCTTAGGCTTCGAAGTGGGATTGGATAGGATTTCCTGTATGTTTTTGTTTCTTGAATAAGCAAACAAAGGAGGTTGCTTGAACATATCACGAAAATCTGGATCCACTTGTAAAATGGACCAGTGCTTGAGAATGATTTTTTTGTAGGTGGTGCTGGATGTTGAAAATTTGGACACCAACACAATGCGTTGATCGTTTTTTTTGGACTGTTTGGTAAGAGCAGTATCTCTGGCGATTTTGTTCACTCTGGATTGTGCCTCGGTCAAGATGGTTGCTGGGTACCCTCGCTCCGAGAAGCGATCGTATGTTTCTTGTATCCGTAGTTCCGCTGTGTTTTCATTGGATACTATGCGTTTGACGCGTAACATTTGTGAGTAGGGCATGTGTTTTTTCAGCGCTCCTTGATGGAAGCTGAAAAAACACATGCCCTACCGAGGCACAATCCAGAGTGAACAAAATCCATCCAGCACCACCTACAAAAAAATCATTCTCAAGCACTGGTCCATTTTACAAGTGGATCCAGATTTTCGTGATATGTTCAAGCAACCTCCTTTGTTTGCTTATTCAAGAAACAAAAACATACAGGAAATCCTATCCAATACAAAGGTACCTTACCGTGTCTGAACTGCAGTCACTGCAATTCCATCATAAAAGGAAACATCATCAGACATCCCATGAAGGGCAATCCGATCAGACTACATGTCAATGCCACATGTGACACCTCACACCTCATATACGCATTAAAATGTCCGTGCGGTAAGTTATACGTCGGTAAAACCGAACGTAAAATGAAAATACGATTAAATGAGCACAAATCAAACATCAGGCTCAAACATGAGAAATCCAACGTGGCATCCCATTTTGCTGAAGCCAAACATTCCATTGCACAACTTCGATTCATCATCCTTGAAACCATCTCTAAAAAAGAAGGAACTGACACACGAAAACTTTTGCTCCAAAGAGAATTACAATGGATTTACCGTCTACAGTCGCTCAAACCGAACGGTCTTAACGACCGGACCGAACTGAGTTGTTATCTTTAATTGTACATACCTTCTATTGCATAGATTTTTGATTTATTGTATTGTTTGATTCGATTTGAATCTGTCATGCATTGCACTTTGCTGCGCATTCACCCTTCCAATATGGCCCCCACATTAGCTTTCACTTCCCAACCCATGTTCCCTTTAGTCCTTCCTTTAACGCTTGCACGCGCCCTTTCTTAAACTCCCCTACGCGCGACACTCATCCTATGCAACCAGCCCGTAAGCTTAACAGCAACGCTCGAGGTTTTCCACCCGCGATACGAAGTAAGTTACATCCTTTTACCCCGCGATGTAGGGACCAAGCGCACCTTCCCTTCACCTTTCCTCGAACTCGTCACGCGCTGACGTAACCCGCCACACATCCCTCACTCTCCCAGAGGTTTTACCATCTGCACTATTGATCGGCACTTCCCTAAACTTAACGCACAACTCACTCCATACCCCGTACTCACAGCTCTCTCGTCTTCCCCACAGCGCTCCTTGACAAAGGGCCACCGCCCCGAAATGCATTGGAGATGTTCATTTCACCTTATCGCCATGTACTGAACTCGAAAAAGATATGATGTGAATATCTATGGAGAAAATTGTACTGAAACTATCAACTATTAAAATCAAGCAACAACAGAAATTGAACTTTCTTTGAATCACAGTGTTGAACTCTAAACGTAGTGCCTCCATTGGGGATGTAGCTGCATTACGATGCCTACACTACTTTTCAGTATCTAGCACGCGTTTAGACGGAAACGCGACCCTAGAGCGCACACGAAACTGAAACAATCTTATAACAGACTCAGTAAAATCAATCTACACCCGCTGTGCCCCTCCTAACTTCTACTTCTAAATTCAAGACACCCCACAGAAAGACTTGGTCCATGCACCACTCACTACCCCTGGGCATAATGGGTGAAAGCAAGGCAAACTGGGTGCAGGCCTGAGCACACTGCCTGGCTTCAAAGTGGACCCTTGACCCCCAGCAGCATGGCCAGGCCCTGCCTGGACCAGGCCTCAAAATGCCCCCCACCCACATGGCCAGGCCCCAACACCACCCCGAAAAGTCAAAAAACACACAAAAATCACCACAATCCAATGCCATCCATGGCCTCAATGATGTTTAAATTCAAGACACCCCACAGAAAGACGTGGCCCATGCACCACTGACTACCCCTGGGCATAATAGGTGAAAGCAAGGCAAACTGGGTGCAGGCCTGAGCACACTGCCTGGCTTCAAAAAGGACCCTTGACCCCCCAGCAGCATGGCCAGGCCCTGCCTGGACCAGGCCTCAAAATGGCCCCCATCCACTTGGCCAGGCCCCAACACCACCCCAAAAAGTTGAAAAACACACAGAAATCACCATAATCCAATGCCATCCATGCCCTCAATTATGTTTAAATTCAAGACACCCCACAGAAAGACTTGGTCCATGCACCACTCACTACCCCTGGGCATAATGGGTGAAAGCAAGGCAAACTGGGTGCAGGCCTGAGCACACTGCCTGGCTTCAAAGTGGACCCTTGACCCCCAGCAGCATGGCCAGGCCCTGCCTGGACCAGGCCTCAAAATGCCCCCCACCCACATGGCCAGGCCCCAACACCACCCCGAAAAGTCAAAAAACACACAGAAATCACCACAATCCAATGCCATCCATGCCCTCAATGATGTTTAAATTCAAGACACTCCACAGAAAGACTTGGTCCATGCACCACTGACTACCCCTGGGCATAATGGGTGAAAGCAAGGCAAAATGGGTGCAGGCCATGAGCACACTGCCTGGCTTCAAAATGGACCCTTGACCCCCAGCAGCATGGCCAGGCCCTGCCTGGACCAGGCCTAAACATGGCCCCCATCCACATGGCCGGGCCCCAACACCACCCCAAAAAGTTAAAAAACACACAAAAATAACCACAATCCAATGCAATCGATGCCCTCAAAGATGTTCAAATTCAACACACCCCACAGAAAGACTTGGTCCATGCACCACTCACTACCCCTGAGTCTAATGGGTGAAAGCAAGGCAAACTGGGTGCAGGCCTGAGCACACTGCCTGGCTTCAAAATGGACCCTTAACCCCCAGCAGCATGGCCAGGCCCTGCCAGGACCAGGCCTCAAAATGGCCCCCACCCACATGGCCAGGCCCCAACACCACCTCAAAAAGTTGAAAAACACACATAAATCACCACAATCCAATGCCATCCATGCCCTCAATGATGTTTAAATTCAAGACACCCCACAGAAAGACTTGGTCCATGCACCACTGACTACCCCTGGGCATAATGGGTGAAAGCAAGGCAAACTGGTGCAGGCCTGAGCACACTGCCTGGCTTCAAAATGGACCTTTGACCCCAGCAACATGGCCAGGCCACAACAACACCCCCAAAAAGTCGAAAAACACACAGAAATTACCACAATCCAATGCCATCCATGCCCTCAATGATGTTTAAATTCAAGATACCCCACAGAAAGACTCACTACCCCTGGGCATAATGTGTTTAAGCAGGGCAAACTGGGTGCAGGCCTGAGCACACTGCCTGGCCTCAAAATGGCCCCTAGACCCCCACCCACATGGCCAGGCCCTGGACCAGGCCTCAAAATGGCCCCCACCCACATGGCCAGGCCCCAACAACACCCCCAAAAGTCGAAAAACACACATAAATCACCACAATCCAATGCCATATATGCCCTCAATGATGTTTAAATTCAAGACACCCCACAGAAAGACTTGGTCCATGCCCCACTCACTACCCCTGGGCATTATGGGTGAAAGCAAGACAAACTGGGTTCAGGCCTGAGCACACTGCCTGACTTCAAAATGGACCCTTGACCCCCAGCAGCATGGCCAGGCCCTGCCTGGACCAGGCATCAAAATGGCCCCCAACCACATGGCCAAGCCCCAACACCACCCCAAAAAGTCGAAAAACACACAAAAAACACCACAATCCAATGCCATCCATGCCCTCACCGATGTTTAAATTCAAGACACCCCACAGAAAGACTTGGTCCATGCACCACTGACTAGCCCTGTGCATAATGGGTGAAAGCAAGGCAAACTGGGTGCAGGCCTGAGCACACTGCCTGGCTTCAAAATGGACCCTTGCACCCCCAGCAACATGGCCAGGCGTCAAAATGGCCCCCACCCACATGGCCAGGCCACAACAACACCCCCAAAAAGTGCCATCCATGCCCTCAATGATGTTTAAATTCAAGACACCCCACAGAAAGAATTGGTCCATGCACCACTCACTACCCCTGGGCCTACTGGCTAGTGAGGCTTTACAGGCAACCCCAAAATAAAAAATAAAAAAACACATATAACAGTGAGCTACAATTCTATGACATAAATGAGATTTAAGTTCAACAAAACTCACAGAAACAGTTGTATCATGCGCCCATGACTAACCCTGGGCCTACTGGATACTGTGGCTACCCAACAATATATAAAATTGTAGTTGCAGCAACTGCAATGCGCCAAACAAACAACACCAACTTACTTGTAAAATCTCAAATCCAAAAGTGATCCAAACTCCAAAGTCCAAAAAGTCCTCAGATACAAACATCCAGCAGCAGCCACAAAAAGTAATCCTTCCAGCTCCAGATCCAAATGAAAAGTGACCAGGACATGGACAAAGCACTGGGAGGAGCCTGCTGGACAGGAACAGGAAGTTGGAGACTCTGGGGCACTTCCTTCCTCCCACCCACCCAAAAATGGACTCCTTGCACAAAAAAGTGCAGCCAAATGTCAATCTGAGGAGTTATTCTGATCAAATTCATCATTATCAGAAGTTTTATGCCGCCTGCGGTGGATTTCTTGTGCAGAATTGCAATTTTTGCAAGTTCGGGAAAGCGACCTGTTCAAATCTCCCGCCGTAAGTTAACTGCGCGCCGCAGCTACGTGTTCGCAATTGTTTACTCCCGCGATGCGTGATCGCGGGCCCTTATGACGTACTCGCGTTGTCAAACTCTCGCTGTGCAAGATGGCGGGCCGCGATGACGTACTCGCGGTCGAAAAACTCTTGCGCGATCACGCAGCAAGATCCAAAATGGCGAAACACACGCAAACAGGGAGGAAAACAACTCTTCCTACGCAGAATCATGGTAAGTCAACGCCGCGCGCGCTAGATTGTATTTTTCAAGCGCGACCAAGCAAAAAATCCGCCAGCTTGCGAATTTGCGGATTTTTGGGCAAATTCGCGGAATTCGCGGACCGCCAAATTGCCAAAAATCGGCAAATTTCGCGAACAAAACGGATTTTACGCCCACGCTTAATTAGCTGCATAAAGAATCTTTTGACTGACTGACCCAGGAGACTTAATTTAAAAAAAAGTTTGGTGGTGCTCTTTTCTCTTCCTGGGTCACCACTAAAATTATGTTATCTGAAAATGCCTTGGGCATTATGGGGTTCTCATTGGGAGGACCAATGCATAATAAATAGGCTGCTCTGGTCACTCATTTATTAACATTGTTTCCATTTTTTATGTTTCTCTGTGTCCCGGTTCCACGCAGGGCACCCTCTGTTGTTATTTTTTTTGTGGGCTGAAGGGAGAGTCCAAGGGCCACTGTGGCAATTTGTTCAAATGTATCTGGGGCACCCCAGACCATTACGTTTGTTGGGAGTAGCGGGGGGAGCCCGAGGGCCTCTCCGTCCCCACCATTTTCCTGCAGGAGCTAGCATCATCAACTTAAAAAAAATATTTTAAGTGGGCTGCCCTACCAGGTCATCCCACATCAGGGCCCTCGTTGGGGGGGGGGGGGGAGGGGGGGAGGAGGCCCAGGGGCACCACAACCTTGCCGACTCCCCAGCTTGCATTCATACCGGTTGCAACAGGAGGCGTCTCTTCACTGCCAGTAGCCCTGCTGCTGTTTGCGTTTAGTTCTTCTTCCCTTTTCCCACCCCAGGCTGAAACATCCTTTAATATGTTAACAAAGGCCCGTGATTTGATTTATACATCAGACTCACTGTCTCAGTTTGGGTCACAGCTTCTTAACTCTGTGCACCCAGCACCAACCAGGACAGCATGGCCAATTACTCTAAATAACGTGCTGTCCTCAACACGTGTGAACTCTGTGGCAGTTTGTGCCTGCACTGAGGAGAGCGCATTAGTGACAGACAGAGCTACAGTTTGAAAATGCACCTCCATCTTTAACTTGAGGCAGATTAGCCACAGGCTGAAAGTGAGGCAGGGATCCCCTCTCCAGACGAGTTCAATTACTGCAACTGCCTGCAGGGGCATGCCTGTGGGTCCCTGGGACCCCTGTGAATCCCTCCCAAAAAGTGCCTACAGAAAGGCACACTGGCTGTGGACCACATTCTATATGGCGCACAATCAATGCATCTCCTGACAGTTTCTTTATCCTTGGACCCATGTCTGTAATACATAGTAATACATTGTGGGTGCAATAGCATAGGGTTTCATCATTTGCTAGGGGTCACACCACATGCAGATGAGGGAATGCTCCTGCGTGATACATTTTACACAAAGGATCACACATATCTGCAGCACCTTCTGTAATACCAAAGTGCTATGTGGTTGAAAACAACAGGTGCACAGGCCTGTTGCACCATAGACCACATTGTTTAATATGGCTCCAGGGGTGCTATATGTTTAGTTCATCGCTATATTTGTTAGGGCCCTCAGCTATCTCCTCTCAAATTAAATCAAAAGCATTCCTGTTCTCATCAGCACACCATTTATTCTACCCCCTTCAGGCTGCTGATGTGCTCCTATGACAGCTGTGTCCATGATCTGTCAGATCACATAAGAAAATAGGAGAACCCCAATTTTTATATGAACAAACGGAAGCTGTTCTCTTCCAGCTGTTATTATTCTAGAGAACAAACTACAGTATCCTTTTATTAAAAGGTAAGACATCTTACCGAAGGACATGTTGTTTGGAGAATGATGGTCCCAAAGTAGTCAATGCGAAATGTAATTAAAATCATTCGTGTTCAAGTTCAAAGGCATACACAGATGTGAGTGTAAAGTAGATGGTCTCTTCTGTTGTGTGCAGTAAATTCCTCGAAATAGGAAATTTCATGACTGTTTCAGTATGGTTGCATGACCTAGAAGTAAGAGGCAGGCAGAGGAGCTGGTTAGATCCACATACTAAATAAGCTATATTTTTGAGTCCTAAAAATTGGAGCTTCTTGGGTGAGTAGAGGCTTATGTACATAAATATTAGATACTGTGAAACCATAATGTGAAAACTGGGAATTTAAGAATGCCAGGATGATCTGCAAGCCCTACGGGCAGTAAGTGGCACATTAATTCCTCATTATTATTTTAATGAAGCCTAGATGTGGAATCACTGCAATAAGTTTGAGCTGTGATATGAAGACATGTGTAAAATATGTCAGAATTACGATAATTCTCATGTAAAGCTAGGTGCTGAACTTTACTAGATGTGAGCAGCCAACTATTTTACAATGGTATATATTTAAATTACCAATGCCTTAAAAAGGTTTATCTTTAATTGAATGCAAATGTAAACAGTAAGATCTGGCTGTAGAGAAACTTTACATAGGCCATAATAGTCTTGGTCATCCCGGCTAGTATCATTAAGTATGTAAATCTGCCCCCCAGTCACACATTAAAACACACTGACAGAATGCATATTGATTCACACCATCATTTAAGATGGGGTGCTCAATGAAGGTCGGTGGATGTTGTTTCAATGCCAAATTGTCAAATTATAACCATTAGGTACATTTACATAAAGAAGAATGTAAATTAAATGTATGTAATACCCAGTAGCTATGATGAAAATTTGGTACGTATATCTCACCCTTCTGGATCTATGTTGGAAACCACTGACTTAGGTCACTGTTGTAACAGGTTACACTAAATGTATAGTCGAAAAGTAACAGGACAAGTAGTGGTATTTACAAGAGTTCGGTAAAATCCACGTTTTGTGTCTTCGTATTAATTTCGGACAGTCAAAAAAAGAGGTTAGTAACTCTTGACTTCTCAGAGTTTATTTAGGGTCATAGATGATAACGACAAGAAAATCTTTTATGAGGCTCAGCCAACACGTGTTTCGCCCCCTGTGGCCCATAAGCCTGGGCTTTCTTAATGCGTCTTGTCTACGAATTAAGGAGCTCCTTGATAACAAAGTTTCTATAGAATTCCTAAAGGTAATCCTGTCTCCATCTTCCTCACTTCAGTGTCTGGATCTCCACCTTCCAGATACAGGAATGTAGACAATAAGCGTCTACTGTGTAGGGAAGCTGATTTCAACATATACAAAATGTCAGTGCAAGATTCTTGGTTCTCACATAACAGTGAAACTTTATACAAGAGAGCTAGTAGCCTACACTCTCCCAGACACATAAAAGGGTCTTGTCAATTATATGAGATCACAAATCATGGTATATTATCACCACTGCATTATGTACTAAACCCAAGTGAGGAACAGTAATTTTCAGTTCACTGTAATCATGCACTTGTTGCACCTCTCCTGGTAACAGGACAGGTCCTGAACCTCACATTATCGGGAACAACAGGCATTGGCCTCTGCACATTCACTAGATTAGTGTGCCATCAGAACTAAAACTAACAGCTAGGATACCAGATACACACATAGTTAGCCACTATGTACCAACAAATACATTTCCTCCACAGATAAATGTGTCTTGTCTCATATTTACGTGCCACACAGAAAGCTGACAGACCATTTCCTGCATTTTTAGCTATAATTGTGTTTTAAGACTATGATTAATTATAAGGCCTAGTGACAAGTATGAACCGGAGGAAGATCCTTCACCTACCTCGCTGCAAAGACCTAGAACATCCTGCCCCTCCACCTCAGGCCTTCCCCGTCGCTGACCCAATTCAGAAAGGATTTCAAGACCTCCACGCCCAGATGGACCACGAACCCCCCAGAACCTCATAGCGCCTTGTGACCCATATGGACGAGTAGCCACGCTTTACAAACCCCTGATTGATTGGTTGATTGATTGACTATGAGTTTTGGGCCAAAACCCCAGAATTCCAAATCAGATTTCAAATATGTTAATTTGTCAAACCAGTTTAACAAGTTCATTATATTAATTTTAATGCAGCAAATGACACTTAGGGATAAATCATTTCCCCTCTATGGTGGATTGTCATTTCAATAGAAAATCAACGTAGATGAGATGTTGTGCGCCTTGCCTGGAACTCTCAGGTAGATTCTAAATGAAGCTTACAATCTTCACTTTGAATGCTGCCCTGTGCCCAGACTCTGGGCTGCTGTACTCTGAGGCTGGCATCTCTCTTTCCTGTTAGGAAGGAGATGAGGAATCTATTTGTGCCTGATTTAGATCTTGGTGGGCAGATTGCTCTGTCACAACAGTGACGTATATCCTGCCCACGGAATATAAATCCAATTCTATCCTATGGGATTTATATTTCAGAGGACAGAATATCCATCGCCATTGTGACAGAGCAACCCGTCTGCCGAGATCTAAATCAGGCCCCTTGTTATGCAAAGAGTTTGAATTAGCAACTGGGTTCAAGGTCCAGAAGACCTCTAGTCTTGCAGGAGAGGGCTTCACCATCTTGGATTCATTAGAAAGTGGGATATGCGATTTTCACAACCATAAGACAAGTGTCATAGGTAAGGGTAGGCATCAAACTGCAGGTACATAAGGCATGGAATACAATTGGAATTTGTTAGTGCACTACTATGGTATGATAGAATCTGCGATGAAAGCGTGTCATCAGGAGAAACTAAGAAAATGGCCATCCCAGGAGTTCACCTGAATACTTGAAAGGCAAGAATAGGAAAAGAAGAGGTGTCTATCCCTCCTAAGCATAACATGGAAGATTCCCCTCCAGGAAGGAGCTAGCCTCGAAACCAGTAGCCAGGTCAAGTTTAATAGGAATAAATGGGTCCATACTAAGAACACTTGGCCCTGAAGATGACCTTCCACCAAAACACCGCTGAGGTCCACACAAAGAAGGTCGAAACGCGTCGGTGTATATATTACTCTAAGGTCAAGAGACCAGTTGAACCATTAGCCTGTGCACATCAGGCATAGAGTAGTAAGCCCAAGGAAGGGCACTACTTTAAACTATCTATTAAAATCTCTGACCTTACCAGGACCACTAAATAACACCAATACTCGAAAGCATTAGACGTCATAATGCTATTAGGTCTCAGTATACAATAAAAATGGCACACGATAATGTTTTTAAAAGCAATGTTTGTACTTTGTGCTATCATGAAGCAATAATGATACAAGTCACAGATGTGTCATACATTATGTTTTTGCACTACAAGATGCCAGTCACTAGCGAATATGTAATTTAAGTTTATGTACTTTGTCACAACAAACTGTGGTTTACTTGTCCCACTTTTTTTGTGAGTTTGTTACTTGTTCACATGTTTAGATTAAATGTCAACATAATGACTTGTTTGTGTATATATAAATGTTTGTCGGTGCTTATTCACAATTTAACAATTTTTTTTTAATACAAAAAAATGAAAGGAGTCCTAGTGTAGCAATGTTTATTAATTGCACAAGTCTGTAAATCAATAATCTGGAAGCGGGGATTTTTGAAAGATATCTTCACTGATAAAAAATACTTTTTCTGAAAGTATATCAAGGTTAATGAAAGAAACCTACTAAGGATAATGTTTCAGATCCTTTTGTATTAAATAATGCTAAACGATGGTCTGGGAGGCAACCTACTATAGGGACGTTAGAATCTGTTATGAAGAACTGCTTGCCATGTGTAGCCTGGAAAGGAGAGAAGAAGGAATACTCTGCACCTTGCTTCCGGGAGCAAAACATTAGGCATGTCGACCTAACTTCTACCTCAATATAGACATTCTTGGACCTCTTCCAATACTGTGGAATTATGTCCCATAAACAGTGTGACTGGAAACTTGGTTACTGTGGGAAGATAGTATCCTGTAGCAGTGCCTGCTCCTGGAGCATGATGGTGCCTAGATCTGAGAGGTCTTGGAAGTATTGTAGTGTACTCAATGCTATAAGGAGTCCTAGGCAAGCATTATAAGGAATGTTGCTTGTGGGGCTCACATACAGCTTATTTAAAGAGGACTGGAATCACTATCACCAGTCCTGAAGTGATCAATAGGAAATGTTACATCAGAAACTGAATTAAAGTAAAAACTTCAATTTTGTGAATTTACAAAGTTCTACATTATTTTTCCAGAAAACACACATGTTCTGCTATTAAAAAACGTGTTACATTATGATCTTATGCATCTCTTCATATGGCTTTGCATTAGCCTGATAAATACTACCTCCATGTGTACCTTCTTGTATAAATTAGCTTCCAAAAACATTAGTGTGCATCCACCATTTTCACACTGCCACTCAAGCAGTTAATAGTTAAGCTCAAACATCTCCTCTGGCCATCTTCTCAGCTACCGTGGATGGAGGCTTACTTGAACCATTACCCTCCTTTGTTATGAAGTATGCATGTTAATAAAGAACATACAGCTTTACCTGTATAAAGGGATATGTATAAACAGCCCTTGCAGGGCAAACATATCTATCGATCGATCTAATTTGATTTGTGAAGTCTGCCTTGCCTAAGCCAAGAGAAAAGGAAACAAGGACCTAGGCAGGCCAGCTAAGCAATAAATCACGGCAGTTGCCACTTGTCTCTTCTACTATTAGGCCCTTATTGGCCCTAGCAAAATGGTGTTCATTCCTGACATATAGAATGACATAATTGTGGTTATTGCTGGCAGATTCCAAGCTTCGACGCCACTCATGCCCCTTCTCAGGAGTTGCAACCTTAAATCACAATTCTCTATCAGCCAACCTCAAGACACAACCGATCCTTTTGTCATTCCAACAATATCTAAAATAGTATCATTTCAGACATCATCTGACTCACAAGCCCTAACTGATATCTTCGACCTCCTGTGATTGTCTGCATTTCTTGTGTTCTTCCACCTGAGATCGTCCATCTATTCTCCTCCCCCCGCTTGTATTATTTAGTGATACCAAGATTTTCCTTAATTCCACTCAGGATGTGCAAGCTGCTCAAGTGCACCTACACTACATCCATCAACCTCCACGTCTTGATCCTTACCCCTCTCCCTTAGTCCTCCTATGTCATTCTATAAAAATTCATAAGCTCTTATTCCTAGGAACACTCCCACACCCTCTTCTCTTCTCCCAACCCCCTGGTTTTAGACGATGGGCAACATTTTCAACCTTATTTATTTCTTATTGCTACAACTTTGCTTATGTTTCCAGTTGTTTATTAAATGTTTGATTGTGTCACACATGAACCTTATGTGCATTTCTCTGGAGATTTGCCTGGTTTTTCAAGCAAAGCTACCAAAGGTGAGACAAGGATGTCATTATGGACAAGAGGTTTTATTCTTGTGGGTCCCACTGTTCGGGCAGAATAGGAACTTAGTCAAAGCTCCTATCAAGACCATGCCTCCTGTCTCTCTCAGCTTGCTTGTCATCTTAACCATATTTCCTAGAAAAAGCAAGTGCACATGTACATGGATTCTTATATTGAGTAAATTTGGAGTGAAAGTTGCTGAAAGTAATGTGTCACTAACACATGCAGTAATTAAAGTCCTCATTTTATTTCCAACAAAGTTGACAACCCCGATCATCATCCAGTCATTCAGCTGCACTCATGGAGATTGTTACCTAAAATAAACAAGGCAATCCGGCCGGTGTACTGGGAAAGCTTTCCAGCCAGCATTGAGAGAATGGCATTGCCGGCTCCAAAACAGATCATGACATATCCCACAAACTGTATCCCAAGGGCACAGGTTACATAGTACTAAAGAAGGAAAGAAATTCATACATTTTAACACGTGAGTAACTCATTCTAATTCTTAAACAATATTCATTTTAAGAAGCTATCTCAAAACCTATTTTATTATTAGGAGCATGTACACTAAAGACAAAATAGAATGGTGGAAATACATCCAAGTACTATTTTTAGCAAAGGGACGCCATGTTATTTTTTCCCCACAGTTGAGGAAGGGAGGAACAATGTCTCAAAATCTCCTGAACAAGGTTGTAGACAGTTCAACAATATCAGCATTGATGTTCATTAATCGGACAAGTGATCAGCTGAGCACTGAAATAGAAGGGTTGCAAGTCAGAATATTTTTGCTAAATATACCATGTGAAATAAATAATGTGTCCTAAATATTGTTTAAGCAGTATCATTAGTAGAGATTGTCTATTATTAAATCCAGTAGGGTGATATTTTTGTAAATTATATTTAGGGCACAATATTTATTCCATAATATTACAGCACCATACAACTGAGATTGTAAACCCATTGAGAACGTAATGGCCCAGGACAGACTGCATAAGTGTATATCTGGTATTCATCTTTGTTCTTTTGAAGAAAAATAAACTTGTGGATGATGAAATGCAACACTATACTCACGAAGTACCTGGGATGCGTAACGCAAAAGAAACAAAAGGGTTGCAGAGAAGGCGATCCGTCGATCCTTCCTGCGCTCCAGTTCCGATGCGACAAGATGGCACCTAGATGCGTTGCAACGATCCGGTGCGATGCGAGAAAATGGCGTCTTTACTGTGATGCGACAACGTAGAGGTGATGCATGCATCCTCGATGACCGTGTGGCAAACTCTGTGGTTTTCTCAGCCGCGAAAGGCCCTGCAACAAGCTTCTCCGGTGATGCGACGACACCCTCGGTGATGGCGACATGCTTCTCTGGTGTTGCGGCGGCAATCAGTAGCAGCACGCTTTCTCAGCAATGCTTTGGCCCTGCGACACGCTTCTTTGTGTTGAAATGGCATCCTCTGTGTGGCGGCACACTTCTCCGGTGATGCAACGGCGAGCAGTGGTGACATGCTTCCTCGATGATGTGACAGCGGCTGCTGCAGTGGCGTCATGTTTCTCTCGTTGCGTTGCTCTTCCAGCGCCCTTCAGCAAAAAGGCCTCACACACAGTTACAGGCCCTCCTGGCAGACTGGAACTCTCAGCAAGGAATTTCAGGGAAGCTGGGGGTGAAGTCCTTTTGTGCCTGAGACTTCAGAAACAGGAGGCCAGTTCTTCTCAGGCCCTTGGAGACGTTTCTTCAGATGGACATAGCACACAGCAAAGTCCTTCTTCAAGCAGGGGACACAGCACACAGCAAAGTCCTTTAGTCTTCTCCTCAGTAGAAACAGCAAACTGTCGGCCAACCCCAGACACTTTGGCAGGGATTGCTCTTGATCACAAAGTAGTCTAACTTTCAGGGGTTTCAGCCCTCATATTTATACCTCTATGTGTGAGGGGTCATGGACCCAGTCCAAACCAGTTCTGGGTGCACTCTGCCAGTGCACAACTTCTTCCTTTGTTAGTGTGGGCCAGGGTCATCAGACACACCACAGGAGGTGGAGCCAGAATTTGTGGAAGGCAGGCATAGCCCTATTCAGGCCCAGGTGCTACTCTTCCCACCACTCCAAATGCAGATAAATCTATTCAGCCTAGTGCTGATTCACCCAGACTCCTGGAGCCACCCCAGCCCCTGTCACACTCAAACCAGACAATCAATCCACAAACAGGCAGAGGCACACAGAAAGGTTGAACAAGAAAATAGCCACTTTCTAAAAAAAACTATTTTCAAACACAAAATTTAAAAACCATCCTTCCTAAAAGATGTGTTACTAAATTGTGAGTTCAGCGGTACCAGATTTCAAATTTCTATCTTGCTCCTATGGGAAGATATGCAGATAAACATGGTATACAGCATTCCCCATTCCGACCTATGGGCAAGATAGCCTTTCAATAGTGAAAAACTAAATTGGAAGTATTTCACTATCAGGACATGTTACACACACTAGTACATGTCCTACCTTCTACATACACTGCACCCTGCCCAGGGGGGTACCTTGGGCCTACCATAGGGGTGTCCTAGGTGTAAGAAAAGGGAAGGGTAAGGCCTGACAAGTGGGTGCACTGGCCAGGTCGACATGGCAGTTAACAAACTGCACACAGGCACTGCAGTGGCAGGCCTGAGACCTCTTTTCAGCGCTACTCATGTGGGTGGCACAATCAGTACTGCAAGCCCACTAGTAGCATTTGAATTACCAGCCCTGGCACACTCAGTTCACTTTACTAGGGACCTACTGGTAAACCAAATAAGCCAATCATGGATAACCAATCACAATAACAATTTACACAGAGAGCATATGCACATTAGCACTGATCTGCAGTGGTAAAGTACCCAGAGTCCTATAGCCAACATCAATAGGTCAGGAAAAGCAAAGAAGGAAGAAGAAAAAGGTTTGGGGATAACCCTGCAAAAAGGGCCATTTCCAACACAAACCATGAAGAACTGAGCCAGAGACTCAGTTTACCCAACACTATCATCATCAATTTCGCTTAACTTTAGCATCAAGAATATTCTGTGCCTCACACAGTGGAGAACAATTTCTTGGCATCTGTAGATTTCAATATCTATTCGTTGAAAGTACAGTAACTTTTCCACTTGCCAAACCAGGCTATGATATTGTGAGTGCAACCTTTTCTATTAGACCCACATGCGTAATGTTGAGTCAAAAGCTATCTCCATCCTGTTAAGCAGGAGTGGGCTTCCTTTTTCTTTCACCATCCACTTTAAGTATCTAATTGGCTTAGTTAAACCACATCTTCTTGTTAGACCTGTTTCACCACATCTCTAGCACCACACACAGGACTGTCAATAGGAACATATATTTTCGTGAACCCTCTCAGAGCTTTCAATATAATGTAATGTGGTGGTAGCAGAAAATGCACTTGTTTGGTAAGGAAATGCTAAATCAGGGGCTTGGGGTAAGAGACTAGAGGAATGACAGGATGGGGGTTCATGGATGAGGTTAATGTATTTATTTTGCAATTTTAAATACCATGAAACAGACCTGTATATGCCAGTGTTGTATACAGTACACAGAAGGTTGGGGTTATTATGAGACCAAGCAGGAAGAAGGAATAGGATAGAGAAATGAAGAGGTTTTACAATTTCATCTTTGAACGTTTAAACATCTTACAGCCAGGGGAAGGTAGATCTGCAAAGTATAGAGGATTGAACACTCTGAATTGAGCCAGACACATTCTGCAGGACTAAGGACCCAGAAGTAAAGTACATCAGAAGGCTATGTAGTAATTCCTCAAGATGGGGCTGAACCATGTGAGAGTTGAGACTATCAAGTCCATTATGGCAATAGTGTCTGAAAAGTAGCATTTTCAATTAAGTATGGAATTGGTTCTATTAATATTTCATCCTGGATGCAGGTGATGTCTGAAATGAATTATTTTATTTCCTTTTTGAATCCATTATAAGATTGGAATATCCTGGTAGTTATTGGGATAGACATCCAAAGTCTTGGGACTCTTCCGCAAGAAATTGCTTCAGTGTTCTCGATTTTTTCACAGTTGGCATCTCATCTGTGCTTCTAAGTTGTTGTTGTCCACCTGATATATGAAGTTTGGGGGAAAGATTATTTGGTGCTTTCAACAGAATTGGCTTATATGAACCCCATAGTAGCCTGCTTAATTTCCCCCTTCTCCCCTCTCAGCAGCTGGACCTGCTTTTGGACAAAATCAAATCCGGATCCCCTCTGGACCCCTGTCCCCTTAAGATCCTTAAGGACTGTAGGGAAGTCTTGTTGCCTCACCTTTTAGAGGTGATGGACTGTGCAATCACTGAAGGCGTTTTTCCATCCTCTTGGAAAATGGCTGTGGTTAAGCCCCTGCTGAAAAAGTCCACTTTAGATCCTGAGACACTAAAGAATTTTCGCCCAATATCTTTGTTGCCGGCCCCAGCAAAGATGCTTGAGGTACATCTTAACGAACATCTGACTGCTTTTCTAGATACCTCCGGCATGTTGGATCCTTCCCAACATGGTTTTTGAAGGTTCCATAGCACCGAGTCTGCGCTTACGGTGGTCGTAAATAACATCCGCTCGAAGGGCGATAGGGGCCAGACTACTCTTCTGGTCCTGCTCGATCTGACAGCAGCTTTCGACACCCTGTCTCCCTCAATTCTGGTAACTCACCTTAGGGAGATGGAGTGGGCGGCCCAGCGCTGAGCCTCCTGACCTCCTTTCTTAATCAGAGGGAACAGAAGGTTAAGTTGGGAGAGTACCTGTCCCCCGCCAAACCTGTGCAGTGTGGGGTCCCGCAGGGGTCGGCCTTGAGCCCCACACCTTTTAACATCTATGTGGCCCCACTTGCCAGGCTGGTAATATCTTTCGGGTTGGAGGTGTTGTCTTATGCTGACGACACTCAAATCATGGTTTCCCTCTCCCACTCGGTGAGTACCTCCGCCCTTAACTTCAGGAACTGCATGGAGGCAGTCTCACAGTGGATGATCTTGAATTCACTGAAGTTAAACGGAGAGAAAAGCGAGGTCCTGATCTTCGGAGGAGATCAGAATATTTGGTCAAGTGACTGGCGGCCTCCATCCCTGGGAGTTTGCCCGCTGCCCTCGAAATTCTCCCGGAATCTGGGCGTGCTGATTGACACCTCGCTTTCTATGGACCGGCAGGTAAACAGAACCGTTTCCACCTGCTGTGGTGTTATCAGGATCTTGAGAAAGATAACTCACTACCTTTCCCCAGAAGCTCGAAAGCAGATCGTGGTGGCCCTGGTCTCATCGAGACTTGACTACTGCAATACGCTCTATTTAGGCATTAATAAGGGCCTGATTCAGCGCTTGCAGATTGTCCAAAATGCGGCTGCTAGATTTGTCCTTGATGTCCCCAGTCTCTCCTCTGCCACATTAGCTAGGAAGAGCTTGCACTGGCTTCCGATTCAGGCTAGGATCTCCTTTAAGATCCTGTGCCTTGTCCATGGGGCCTTGTTTGGAGCAAGCTCAGAAGGCATAAGAATGCTGCTGGTCCCTTACGCTCCCAGCAGAATTCTTTGCTCCTCCAACAAGAATCTTATGTCTGTCCCCCGGGTATGTAGAGCCAGGTGGGGAGGGAGGGCTTTTTCTTCTCTTGCCCCGAAGTTGTGGAACACCCTCCCCCTGGAACTAATAGTACAACCATCTGTTATGCTCTTCCGGAAAGCATTAAAAACATGGTTTTTCACAGAGGCCTATCTGTAATCTGGTATTCGGCTTATATTACATTTTACATCATTTGTTAGGCGCCTTGATGCCTTTTGGGCTAAGTTGCGCAATATAAGATTGCCTTCATTCATTCATTCATTCATATGTGATGAATGCAAGTTTGAAAAACATCCTTGCTTTGTTGGGGAGCAAATTTAAAGAAGTAAGGGCTGTAGGAATATGTTTGAATTTTCTTGTGCAAGAGATAAGTCTGGCAGCTCTATGGGGGATTGCTTTAAGGGGGCCAAGCAGAGAACCAGAATTTCTATTAGAAGGCAGATGCCATAAACTTTTCTTGTCAGGGAAAATGCCAGGTACAACTGTCTAAAGTCCAGTTCGGGGATAAACCAGTTGACACTTCACAGTATCAGAAGTGAGGCAAGGGAGGATGGGGATGGAAACAGTGGAATGAGTGGCAGCAATGATAGCAGGGACACTCAAAGGCAGCAACGGTTGCTTTGCACTCTCTATGCCTGCCAGATATTCCCCATCATGCCACTGACTGATCCTATTAGAGTAATCCAATAATAAGAGGAAGTCGGGACTTGCAGGTTAGGCTCATTTATTTGTTTATTTATTTATTTTTGAGATTTATACAGCGCGTACAATTGCCCGTAGGCGTCTCGGCGCATTTCTGACCTAAGCAGATTGTTCACCCTGAGCACGCAAAGAAACGGATATTTATAGTAGCACTAGATTGCCCTCATCACAGCCTCTCAGAACCACACTGGGCCCCGGCGATTGAAGTTTTCCATCACCGGATCCCCAATTTGCACCTCTTCACTGCCCTCTACTCTTTAACTGCTAATATTGGCAATAAGAGAACAGCAGACCAATCTGCGAGAAAGGGCTTCATGCGCTCGCAACGTGTATACAGTCCACGTATTGTGGTGGTATCGCGGCGGCAGACATCCACGCGTAGTACTGGGCTTCGCACCTCCTGGTGGTCAATGAGTAGTGGTATGGTTCCCAGACAGTTCCGGCCTACGCCGTGGAGCGGTTAGCCATGGCGGGTACCCCACTGCTCCATCTCTTATACAGTAGCTCTTCCCTGGAGGCGTTTCCCCCGGCCTGCCGGATAATTATTCAGACATGGAGGTGGGTGGTTAGGTCCATGGGTTGGTGGAGTACGTTGACCGGCGCCACTCCGCTCTGGCATGGAACGTATCTTTAGCCTGTCTCGTCACTAGTGGGGTTTCATACATGGGACGATATCGGTATATCCACGCTCGGAGACATCATGCAGGGGACCACTCTTAAATCCTTTAAAAAGCTGCAGGCAGATTTTGGCCTTCATAAATCGCAGTTCCATTGCCATTTGCAGCTCCGTCACGCACTGACCCCCCTGATTCGGCAACTAGAGTCGTTACCTGAGTTCCACCCGCTGGAAGGTCGCTTCCTGATGGGAGATCTGGGGGCTCACAAGATCCGGCACACTTACCAAACTCTCACTACACACTCCAAGACCACTGTTCACCGAACACAGGGGGCTTGGGAGGCAGACCTGCCAGCCCTGATGAACGACGATTGGGCCGAGGCACTGACCAGCCCTCGGTACGCCGCTGTCTCTACCAGATACAGGCTAATCCAATTTAAATACCTCCATAGGGTATATTACACGCGTCTCCGTCTTTGGAAAATGGGGGCAATTCAGTCCCTTATCTGTCTCCGCTATGGTGCAGCAGACGAGGGGTCATTCCTACATACGGTGTGGAGTTGGGGGTGCATTGCAGCTCTTCTGGTCTGGCGTGTTGTCTTGCATGGGGTGTGTTTTGGCATGGGATATCCTGACAGACCCTAGATTGGCGCTCTTACACAGCACAGAAGACATCGGGGGAACAGGTATAAAAGACACCTTCTGTTTTTGGGTCTCACAGTGGCTAAGCGGGACATAGCACAGCACTGGAAGGATACATCCCCGCCCTGTTTAACTAACTGGTAAAAGCCCCTGAATAGGTGAATGTCAGCGGAGATTGCTGTTTTCCAGGGGAGGGGGTGTCCACAGAAGGATGGGAAGATCTGGTCTCGTGGGTCGAGTACAGGGGTATGGATCTGTCCTTAATGTTGCAGACAGCCATCCGGGACCCTATTGAACAACTGGTGGTGAATGATTTACCTGTTTAAAGTATCAGTGCTAAAAAGACGTAGATGGGAATTCCTTTGGCTTGTACATATAATGTTATCAAAGTATGTATGGTGCGCACTTGGGAGGTGGGGGGATGGGTGTTTTTCTTGGTCTGATGTTCTGCAGACTTTGGGGGTGGGCGTTATACAGTACCAAGAGATGTTCCATTATGAATTCCAATTGTACTTTGCCTGCTGGGCTCCACCCTTCTGGTACGATGTGCCCCAGCCTCCTTTTAATGGGGTGTGGTCCACCTGAAAACCTTTGACCATATCAGAAGCCAAGAGGAACCTGACCCCACCAAATAATACTTGTGTTCACACCCCAGGACCTCTGACTTGTATTCCATTGTCCTCTTTTGCAGGGGCCTGTCTGGCCTAACAGAGGCTGCTCCTGTGAATTGAAGATCTCCTCCCAGATGCGGGAGCGACTGATGGAGTGAATTTGGATTTAACAAATTATGTGTGTCTAGGTAACAATAATCGATGTGAATTTAATATATCAAAGCTTTTTAAGTAAGCCTACTCATCTTGTAAATTCACTTGAATTTGTACATTTTAAAACAAACATGATCTCTTGTTCCTCTGTCTGTCCAGCTCAAGTCAAAATGTATCCCTCAGCATTTTGTAAAATACTTTTATTTCAATCAGTTTTATGATCCTGCACTGTAATATTTTTAAAAATGACTCCTATTCGTGTTACTGGTGTTCTTGGAGAAAAAAGTGGAGCTCAACTGTATCTCTACAAGGCCATTAACTCTGGCTAGCAGAGGCTGTGTAATATGACACCTACGGGTATTTGTGTGCTATATAAATTTCAATAAGATAACATTTAATTTGAATGTGCCTTAATTTTCACTTCCATACATAATAGAGGATTAGTCATTAGTAATGGAGCAAATGTCTTTTTCCATGTCATGTGTATACTGTTTTATGTTATGTTATGTTATGTTAATAACTTTTATTCGGCGCACAGCTGCCCCAGCGAAGGGGCGTCCTGGCGCCTGATCAGATACCACAACACAACAGGTCAAAGCTGAAAAGAAGAGAAATCAAGAAACAGAAGCGAAAAGGTGCGTCTTAATGGCGCGTCTGAAAAGAGTTAGGCTATCCAAGGCACGGATGTGCACAGGGAGAGAGTTCCATAGATCCGCCGCCAAGACACGAAAAGAGCGTCCACCCATCCTACTCAGTCTGAACCTAGGTTTAATCGCCAGATGGTGAGATTCAGACCTGAGAGACCGGGTGGGAACATACGGCGAGATAAGGCCAGCAAGAGCAGGGGGAGAGGAAAGCTTCAGAATCTTAAATGTCAGACAGAGGGCCTTAAATTTAATTCTCTGTCTGACCGGAAGCCAATGAAGGGAGGTCAGGACAGGGGAGACAGAACAACGTCTCGGAAGGCCTACAATGGCCCGTGCAGCAGCATTCTGCACAATCTGAAGCCTAGTGGCCTCAGCCTGATTCACTCCAAGCAGCAGAGCACTCCCGTAGTCCAGCCGAGAAAGGATAGAGGCCTGAACCACCAGTTGCCGCGTGGGGGGGTCGAAGAATTTAAGGACAGGTCTCAGTCCTCGCAGAATACCAAAACAGGTGGCTGCTGTCTTCTTCGTATGGCTGGTAAAAGAGAGATGGGAATCCAGCCAGACCCCCAGATTTTTTACTTCGGCCGCTGGGATAGGGGAGACCCCCAATTCGGGAGGCCACCATTGATCTCCCCACAGTTCCGCCTGCTTCCCTAATATCAGGACCTCGTTTTTTTTAGCATTAAGCTGTAGGCAATTGCTACGCATCCAATTAGCCACAGCTATAAGTCCAGCCCGGAATCTGGGCGCATTCACCTCAGGGTCCCCGCTGAGTGTCACCGCCAGCTGCGTGTCGTCGGCGTACGATGTCATGGTAAGGCCACATTGCCTGACGACAGCAGCCAGCGACTTCACATACAGGTTAAACAGCGTAGGGCTCAAGGCAGAGCCCTGAGGGACACCCAGACCCAGAGAATGGAACGATGACTGGCCAGGTGGAATGGCTACTTTAAAAAACCGGTCCGAGAGGAAAGAGCGGAACCACTGAAGAGCCTTCCCACCGATACCCACTTCCTCCAACCGCCGCATCAAAATGTCGTGAGACACCGTGTCGAATGCGGCGCTCAGATCTAACAATAGGAGCGCCGCAGTCTGCCCCGCATCCAGCACTGACCGCAAATGCTCGGTCATAAAGAGCAAGGCAGTTTCAGTGCTGTGTTGAGAACGAAACCCATTTTGACTCTCGTCAAGAATGTTGTTACGAGAGAGATGGGCAGACAAGATGGAATTCACGTGTGCCTCAGTGACCTTAGCGATCCAAGGCAGGAGGGAGATGGGCCGGTAATTTTCCGGGAGCAAGGGGTCTAGATTGGATTTCTTCAAAATAGGGCTGACCACTGCTTGCTTCCAGGAGGGAGGAACCACGCCCTCAGTGAGGGAGAGATTGATCAACTCCAGGATGGGCTCACGACACAGGGGCGGGAGAAGAATGACAAACTCCGGCTTCAGCGGGTCTAAGGGAGAGCCAGATTTAATTTTGAGGCTCAGAGTGTCAAATACCTCATTAGACATAGCCGGCAAGGAGGACAGGATTTCAGAGACCGAGACCTTCACAGCACAAGGAGCATCCCCGGGGGCGGATGGTGAAAATCCTCGGTAGATTGCCTGCACCTTCTCCACGAAAAAGGATGCCAAGCTCTCGCAGTGTGAGTCCGTGCATATCTCTGGCGAGGTAGCCCGTTTCCCCATCAGGTCCTTAAGAACCTTAAAGATTAATTTTGAAGGGTTGGGACTGTTGGAGAACTCCGTAGCATAATAAGCAGCCCGGGTTTGACAGATGGCTCTGTGGTAGTTCTTAAGCTGGGCAAAATACAGCGATTTTAGCGTGGGGTCAAAGGATTTCCTCCAGGCTCTCTCAGCTTGCCGGCAAGTTCTCTTAAGCTCGGCAAGAGTCTCGTCATACCAAGGGCTGCGGGTTTTAGCGTGACATTTAGACCAACGCAGGGGTATAAGAGAGTCGAGGGCAGTGAGAATCCAGTTACAAAACTGTTCATATCCCTGTTCCACATTCTGCAGTTTGCCCAGGGGCTGTGTCTCCAATATCCTGACAAACTCCTCCAACTTGAGCTTACGCCAATTGCGCTTAAGGATCTGTTTATCCACAGATTTCAATTGTGGGTTATCTAATGGACATAACACTTTAACCAACATATGGTCCGTCCAACCCACCACCATCGGGTCCGATGTTCTAGCCCGGACTAGAGTGGTAAAAAAGGGGTCAAGTATATGACCTCCTGTATGGGTGGGGGAGGTGACTAGTTGGTTAAATTGCATTGCTTCGAGGTCCGCTAGCAAGGAACTGATAGGTAGAGATGATGTCAGGTCAAGATGTATATTTAAATCTCCGACTATGTTAAAGTTAGCACAACTAGAGACCAGCGAGCTAACCACATCTACAAGGGCGGCCTTAAAGGCAGTGTCGTTCCCAGGCGGACGATAAATAAGCATGCCGCTAAAGGTAAATTGATGACTTACCTTTACCTTAAAAGAGGTTACTACTAAATATTGTGATATAACATTTGTTTCACACTATATTTACAATGTATTCACTCTGTTCGAAATGTGAAATAACACGCTGCATTTAGGAAGCGATCTAGAAGCTTTTCCCTTTTCCGAAAGAGAAGTGCCATATTAGTCTGTTATGTGAATGAGACATATTTTTCAAAGAAATTTGCCTGGTCTCCCTAGAGTGAACTTCACCTCAAGTCACTTGTTCCTCTTATACTTAAAATATTTTGAGAGTTGTTTTACTATTCTTTAGAGACAGTCTTCATGTCAGTCTATTTACTGATGAATAAAATATTTAGAGAGCTCATCCCTTATTTTTATTCACCAGTCTTCTTTATGAAAGATTGTCATTTGACTGTATACTTAGAATATTTTTCTATTGAATGATGCTGAATTAAATTGACTAACCATTTGCCTTTTTGCCTTCTGTAATGAATCTTTAATGTTAAATAAACCTTCATGGTTTGTACTTTGAATCTTGCCTGGTGTAGATTATCCTTTGTTGATTTTTCTGTGTGGGGTTTCCTGTAACTCAGTGTTTAGGGCATTCTTCCTTTAGGACTCACATGGCCTGATCCAGCCAATTAGCCCTATTAATGGTAGATATGCATTGACATAAGTGAAGGCGTGTATGCTAGTTCCTTGCTAGCTGAAATTTGAACATGGAGACCTGCAGTTGGTGAAACTTCAAAGAGGACTGTACTGAACTCGGTACTGCTTCTGCTGCACAGGGGTTATCTGCAGCTGCCCTTTGAATTTGATGTGCTGCATAGATGCTCTAACCTTAGGGGGATCCTGCTTAGCCTACAAGAGGGGGGACACCCAGGAAAGGGGAAGTGGTGAGTGGTCTCCTAAGGCACAGCAGCCCTAGAGCCAGTTCTTTCACTTGTTGGTGTTACTGTTTTCTGTGGCCTACTCCATTTTAAATGTGTAATGAAGTATTTATTTCATTTCTAAAGTAAAGCATGGTGGAATTGGTAATTGCTCTGATGGTTAATTTCTGAATTATGAGTATACGCACCCCCACAGTACCTCCCTGAAGAGTCTGCGACTGCTTGCTGTCACTACTGCTGAGAAGCAAGTGATGAAGGGGTTGTACTTGCCCATTCTTCAATGCCATAGTACTATGGGCCCACAGAAACTAAAAGCAATCTACCTCAGCCCCAATGGCTGAGTCCCAGTAGCTCCTGCTGGCCTTATGAACATACAAAGGGGATCTGACAGTGAATCCTGGTTCATGCACTAGATTCAATAAAATAACAAACCATAACAGAATACAGATAACAAAAATTGAACATATGTGTGAAAGGCAAAACAGAAGGAGCACATTTCCAAACCGCCGCATACCAGTGTATAATCACCAAAAAGGAATCCCTGTTGAAAACCACTGAGCATGGTTAAAGGGATCAGGAGAAGCTGACGTTTATCTTTCATATGCAGGAAGGTAGCTAGAAAATATGTAGACAAGGTCACATCTTCCTCTTCGTTTTCCTGGCCTTCTTTGAGATCAATTTGATCCAGAAATGTTGCAACAATCAGCACTGCCAGCACACCACAACCTGCAAAAAATTCAATCAGGAGGTAGGCCCATTATTGGTATTGAGTACTGCTTGCAGCACAGTACATATTACACAGTGACAGACTGAGCACTCATCAGTGATGGCATGCAGTTAGAGTTTGTGACTGCATTGAGTACAGCACATTTTTAGTATGATCAGAACTGTCACTGTCTGCGACGGGTGCTCTTAGTTACGGGTGTACTGGAGCACCAACAGGGTTCGTGCCCCGGGGGGGGGGGGGGGGGGGGGGGATCCAGGCCTAAGTATAATTTGTCAAGGAATCAAATTATCCTTCATGGCTTGTCTGACATTAAGGGCAAGACTTACTAAATTTTCACGCAACACAGTGCAGCAACCATATTTGCTGCACTACATTACGTGAGGGGAAAAACAGCAGAGAGCCATATCTATTAAGATTGACCAGCTGTTGCTGGCATCCCCTGCACTGGTATACAGAGGTGATTGTGAGCTGTGTAGCATAACCATTGTTCTGGAAGCTACAATTCCTATGCCTAGATAAACTCTGAAGAATCCCATTCTTTGGCTATGTGTTGTGCTCTGCACCACACATGCAGCATGTGGATAAATATGAGAAGTTAAAACACATCTCCTTGTTTGTGCCTGCTTCAAGGAGGAGCATTGATGCAAAGCCAAGTCTGGCTTTATTAGAAGGTCAGGATTTGCATCAAAACATAGGAGTGTTTGCTGACATGCTCAAGTAACAACCCAGTACTGCATCCCTGACGCAAGCTACATAAAGCGGTATAAGGTGCCATTTGCGGTGAAAAAAGAGCACCTTTCCAGCACAAAATAACTTTTGAACTGGAAAGTAAATACCCTTGCAAGACTTTTCTTGGGATTGCATGGCTTTGTGTGACTGTAATCTAGGGCAAAGCCTTAGTACATCTGCTTCTAAATGCTTACTTACACTAAAAGAGAAGCAATGTTTGAAGAAAAGGTTCTCACACCAGTAGACAAACATTGATTGGCTACTGATGTTCCTGAACTGCCAGCTCCCCAAATGAACAGATGACAACATTCTTAATCATAGAAACAACTTTTATGAGTCACCATTTTTTTCCATGAAGAATCATATCTTACAAATGAAAAAATCATGAGTAAGTGACACCTATACCTGCAGTAAAAGGTAATTACTCACAAACAGTGTTTTGTGAAAGACTCCTGATTATTTATTACTGATTTACATTCAAGATGTAATTAATTCATGGGAAATATCCTTTACCAGGCATGCATTACTCTGCATGTCATCACCCCACATGTTTAACACTGCAAAATCTTTCACAACGCAGGGATTTACACGTGCAAACTATTACAATGCATTCCCCAAAGGAAAGCCCCCGTGGAGTTAGAATAGTAAATTGCGTTGTAATGGGAAATGCGCTGTACTGGATTGCGTTGTAAAGCCCTGTGTTGTAAAATATTTTGCGGTGTAAAAACTGCAGGGTAATTGCACGTAGAGTAAAAGTGTGCGCGGTAAAGTGTCCTATTCGTAATTCACACCTACCCTTACAATATACTTTGTGAATCAGGCTCTATATTTTTATGAGGCAAATGTATTAGCGAATACTTTAGCATGGCTTACCAGAGTGCCCTTCACATTATCTACACAAGCAATAAAAGGAAAATTGAACTATACTAATGAAGTTTCCTTTATTACAAATATATTACTAGGATATTTAATGTAAATAGATTACTCCAGATCTCAACACCTATGAAACATAACATTGTTTGGCACTACATTACATATGACTTTTAGATAATTAATGGACAAATCTGTTTGTGAGTACACATAGCTGACAAGTTTACAGATTGCTTATGCGTGACAATTCCAAATTTCAGTTCACTTATGAGTGACATTCAAATACCAAATGTGTGACACTTATAGAGACACTTTATTTTGAGTAACACTAAGAGGAGTTGGCCGAACCGCTAGGGAGGTCGACCTTGAATCTGGGGAACCGGGTTTGAATCTCGGCAATAATGCTGAACATCCTGTGATTCTCGGCAAATCACTTAATCTCCCCGTGCCTAACAAAAATGAAAGTGTCCTCAGGTAACGTAACTGGTGCTATGTAAAGTGCTCTGATACCTTCGGGTCAAGGTCGTGCTATAGAAAACTCAGTAAAAAATAGAAAAGTGCATGGAAATATATAAATATCAGAAATCACATCCTTTTGAGCAATGAAAGGCTCAAAAACTCCTTCAAACTAGTGCAAAAACCCTGAAATTGAAGGTTAACACATGCTTTAAAATGACCACTAAGGGACCTATTTACGAGCCAGTTTGCGTTGTGTTTGCACCACACAATGTGGTACATGCACAACGCAAACCTTAGGTGAGATTTATGAAGCCACGCAAGGCAACTTTGCGTGGCTCTGAGTGGCTCCATAAATCTGGAGTTAAGCAATGCAACACAAATTGCTGCATTACCTTATTTGCGCAAGGGAGGTGTTCCATAGGTGTTGCATGGGTGTTACCTTGGTATTTGACACATTCCCAGATTTACTAGAATTGGTACAATTGGTATTGTGCCAAAAGTATACGTCTTCCCAGGAGAGACATAAAGAGGAGAAATATCTTTATTTCTCCTCGTTACTTCCTCTTGTGTGCATTGTGCAGCACACATAGAACAAGTAAAATGCGTCTCAGGATTCTGGCCAACCAACACTCACTCATTTTCAGGTGAATGTCCACATGTCATCAGAAAATGTAGCCATTCACAGGGCAAGAGAAGCAATGACTGATGTGGATTGAACCATTACCTCGAATGGAGCATATCAGTACAATGTTGGTAATCAGTGTGGAAATGGGTTCAACATTGTAACACATAATAGATATGACACACTCTCAGGTTTAGAGTCCTGTGATTGACTTGAGGAATCGGTGGGTCAGGGAATTGATAGCCTGGAGGAGGTAGTGGGATGTACATAGATATCATGTGCAAAAAGGGGGGAAAACAATGCAATTTCATGGAATATTGCGGGCCTAGGTTCCAAGATTGTAATTGGATCAAGTATATCAAGCAGTATCAAATTATATGCCTGCAGGAGACCTGGTCTATTGAATGCAATCACTTTCTGGAAGGGTACAAGGCTTTTTACATCCCGGCAATGGCAACTACTAGAGGTAGACCAAAGGGGGGTGGTCACGTTTATCTCTGTTGCATTATCTAGCAAAGTTCTCAGAGTTCCAACTTGTAATACTGGTATCATTGGTCTAGTCCTAATGGGGGATAACTGTACGGCCGGTGTGATAAACTTTTATAATGCTATTAATTCTAGCTCTGTTCCTAGTCAGATAGTAGCATTGAATGTTTTTATTAGCAGCTCTATGAAGAATTGTTTGCACAATCTATTAATTATGGGGGACTTTAATGTTCACCCTTGCGGAGATCCCCTTTCTAAATGTATCAGGGACCTTCACTGTGTACAGTTTGAGGGTTTTCACCTTGAACACACTACCGAGGGGGAACATTTAAATGATATGCTTAACGATCTGGATCTAACAGCGACAATGGCCCTGGTGGACCCCACTATGTTATTTGAGATACCGACCTTTAAGGGTCATGGGAGGGGAACCTTCATCGATTATGTTTTCTTAACATCACCAATGCAGTCCTTTTTGGACTCCTTCATTATTGATGACAGCGAATTTAGTGACCACAACCCACTGACTGTGCATATGAGGGGCCCACTGATAGCTAAAGATGGGCAGAATTACACTTCAGGGAGGGTGACCACGACAGATGGGAGAAGGCGATTGAGATGGTCTATGATCACTCCAGATCTGCTGTACAAAGAGATTAAAGTTGCATGTGCAGATGAGATCATGGTCTGCATGCAAGAAGGCGCACAGTCAAATAATATTCTTAGCGCTTTCCAAAACCTAACGGTCAAGGTCTCAAAGCTGTTATCAGCTCCTGCTAAAAAGATGATGATCGAGGGACCTAAATGGTTTAACCATGAATGTTCAAAAGCAGCCAGAAATTTAAAACTAGCACTGGCTGCTAAACCAGGAATAAAGGCGAATGTACAGCTATGCCGGAAGAATTATAAAATTATTACCGCCAGACATAAGGACTCACTCAGGAAAGAGGCCTGGAGCGAGATTCTTGATCCCACAACCCTGCAGTGTAGTACTAAATTCTGGGCTCTGATGAGGAAACCTTTCCTGTCCCAGGTGCAAGGTGATGGTCTAGAATGTTACATAACGAAGGATGACTGGGAAGAACATTTTAAGAAATTGTATTGTTGCTCGCTAGATGGGTCTTATAATACCCCCCTCTAGTTAGTGGTGGTGAAATGACTAGTTTTAATAGAGGAGAGGTTATTAAGGGTATTGTTGGATTAACAGCCGGGAAAGCCCTTGGACCTCATGGGATCCCACCGGACTTATTCAAGTCCAAGCCAAATTTTTGGGCACCAATATTAGAGTCTGTTTTTAATGCTGCTGTGAAAGATGGCTGTCCACAATCATGGGGAGTTTCTACAATCGTCCCGGTCTTCAAAAAAGGGGACAAGGGAAGCCCACATTGTTACAGACCCATCTCGTTAATAGACTCCATGGTAAAAATTGTGGGGAGAATGGTACTGCAGAGATTATCGGATTGGGCAGAGGAACAAAACATCATGTCCATTGCTCAATACGGATTTTGTAAAGGCCGTTCCACAATAACCCAGTGCCTGAATCTTTTTTAATACTTAACAAGTACACTGTAGTGAAAAGGGTCACCATCCATCTCGCCTTCATGGATCTGTCCTCAGCATTCGACTGTGTCAACAGGGGAAGGCTGTGGCAGTCCATGAGGGAGAAGGGGGTGGATGATGGTCTGGTAGGTTTCTTGGCTGATTTGCACAACAATACCAGAGCTAATGTGAGATATTCTCAAGACCTGCGGGTAACGAATAATTTTAATATTGGAAAAGGGTGTTCGCCAAGGATGCATCTTGGCGCCCTTCCTTTTTAATTTCTACATTAATGAACTAGATAAAGTGCTTCAGAAACTTCAGGCACATTGCCCGAGAGTTGGAAGGCGGGGAATTCCGATTCTTCTGTATGCAGATGATGCAGTTTTAATTTCGCGAACTGAAAAAGGCCTGCAATCCTTGTTAAACGCTTTTAACCTGTTTATGACAGATAGAGATCTCTTGGTGAACAACTCAAAATCATTTGTTATGCAAGTAGGCCAGCCATTAAAAAGATCTTTTATTTTCAGAATTGGTGAAGCTGTAATCCCATCAACAAAGACGTTTTCTTATCCTGGGGTTCTTTTTGACACTAAACTCAATTGGACCCCTCATCTTGCATAAAAAAGGGGAGATCTTGTGCGGGTTATTGCCTCTATTTTTAACTTTGCTACAAAATTGGGGCAAAAACCTATTTGTGCCATGCTGAAATTGTACAATGCTAAGTCAGTGGCAACTGTCATGTATGGGAGTGAAATCTGGGGGTATCTTGGTGGTGAGCAGCTGCAGATCGCTGAAAATTGTTTCCTGAAGCGTCTTTTGTGTGTCCCGGTAGGCACTGCCAATTTCTCTGTACATGAAGAGTAAGGGATTCAATAGTTCTCCCTACGGCCTTTGATCTGCTGGCTAAAAATGTGGTTGAATCAGGATATCCCACTAACGCATCTGATTGCGAGGGATTTTCTCTGTCAAGATAATGTAATGTGCACCCCCTGGTTGAAATATCTGAAGTCTAATTTTGCTAGGTTGGGTCGCCCGGACCTGTTTGAACAGCCAAATAAAATCACAAGAGGGGATCTGGAGCTCATCAAACGGGCCTTCCTCCTGGATAGGAGGATGCAGAGAGAGGAAGTGGAGCTCCAGAAACAAAGTGTGAGGAAATGTGCCATGCTAAAAACTTGTGAAACTATAGAACCATATCTGGCTGGCTCATTGACCTCCCATGAAAAATATCTCCTAACAAGGTTCAGGCTAAATATATTTCATCATCTGCTGATCAGACCAAAATCAGACACTTTTAATAAATTGGCAGCTCCCTGTGGCTGCGACTAAAAGTCTCCACAGGATATGCTGCATTTTACATTTGTATGTAAGTTTTATGAATTCCCACGTAAGCGTTATCTAGTATCACTTTTAAAAATACTGAATTTTTTACAAATCAGACCGGCGTTAATGTACTTACAACTTTTGTATAGCGACTGTATCCTCCAAATTAAGGAATTTTTTTAATTGACTGTCAAAATGAGAAATTGTTTGGACCAGTAATGACTCACTGTGAACTTTGTATTTCTTATAACCCCATTTTTGTCTTGATCCTACTCTATGGAAGAAAGTAGACTTTATTTCACTATTGGCACTTTATATGACATGTACATTTACTTGTGACATGATTTTATACTGTATGTGTACTTTTTATGGTTTGCAATATAACCGAAATAAAGTTTTATTGAATAGAATAGAACCATTACCTCCTGCAGTTTGCTGTCATGGATGGAAGCAGATTGTAAATGACCCTCAGACAGACCAATGGTACAACAGAATTAACCTAAAGTCTTTCTAAGCACCTATATGTATATTGTTGAAAATGTGTGGTATTTCCCCCTATTTTTGCTTTCACTACCCTATTTTTGGTGAACCTGTTCTTGTTGACATTAGAACTCTGCACACATTACTCCTGCTAACTAGTGGTATAGTGCTTGTGCTCTCCTTTCTAAACATGGTAAAATTGGCATGCACCTAATTGGCACATTAAATTGACATACAAGTCTATTGAAAATAGACTAAGTTTATCCAGAATATGTAAATCAAATGAATAAAAAACTGTGCATATATAAATTAAATGCTAACAGTGGGCTGCAATATTAATTGTCACACTCACTAAACTAGCACTGTTACACATATCTCAGGCCAGCCAGTTCAACCTATAGTGCAGTTTCAAAACTGCAATTTCAACCTGCCAAAATAAACTTTTTGCTAGGCCTGAACCTTCCTTTTTAATAAGTATAAGTAACCACTAAGTTAACCTCAAAGGCTTACAGGGCAGAGGGCATGGTATGTAAAGTGTAGGACATGTATATTTCATGTTTTAAAATGACGTGGCAGTGAAAAAACTCTGTTGTCGCTATTCACTTCAGCAAGAATAGATCTCCCATAACACTGTTTTACTTTATTAAATTTAATAAGTGATAGATTCAGTATGGCAGCAGTAGAAAAATACTTCTTCCACTCCATTTACTGGTAATCTAAAATCCACTTTATTGGTAAATTCGGATTTTAAATTACTATTTTGAAAATTAGAAAGTTTACATTGTTGTGCATAAATCAGATTGTTAAAGGCTCTCTTGTGAAGTAATATGTATTCCTTTTGGACAGGGGACAAAAAGGCCTTTGGTGTGAGGAAGAGTGTTCCTCTCCTGAGCAGGACAGCGGGGGCAGTACCCATCCCCTTCTGTGCTTTAAAGAGTAGCCTGAGGACTGTAAACTGCCCCTTTCTGACTCCTGAAGATGCCTGTCCCATCACTGTGAAATTCAGCTTACACCTGGACTTGCCTGCCCTTTGTTTCACTAACCAGGCTGTAGCTAGAACCAGGGGAAAGGAAAGAACTGATCAGAACCAGTTTAGGATTAAACAAAAGGAATGTACCTCACACACTGGCTGGAACAGGGTTTAGCAGTGGCAACCCCAGAATCTCTCATCAGAACACCCCTGGTCCCGTGGAAAATCATAGGAAGGGCTGCACTGTTGTCTGATGCCTGGAAAAAAACAGGGCCTGCTTGCCCTGAATGATTTTCTTTGTTACAGGATCCTGACATGCAACTAAGAAGAGATTCTGGCAATAATTAGTGCAGTGCAAACACCTTGCAGGCAAAGGTAATCTATGAAATTTCATTTAACCAAATACCTATCTGTAAGTTTCATTATAGAGTAATAACAATCCACCCTTAAATGCCTATTGACTTTAGCACAATCAAGATTTCAGGACTACTACATTTATCATAAATTTTCGGACTAAACAGATCAAAAGTCAAAGTCAAAATTTTTATTGATTTAGATCCCATTGGAGATCCACAATATAATAAGATTTAAATATAAACAAGCATGACACATATCTACGACAGTTAAAACAATTCAAGAAATGTAAAAATATTGAAACAGATTGATTCATTTGGTGGAGCTTTTACCATATTAATCAATTCATCAGCTTTTGTTATTTTGCATTTCAAATGCAATGGCATTATAAAATAATTTCTAGCTTCAAAAACTACTGTGTTCGGACAGAAAAAGAGTGCATGGCGGTGGTGTTGTACCCCCATCACAAAGATCACATGTTCTGTCCATACTGACACTGCCAGATCAGTGCCTATTGCACACATTCAAATGCAAAATGACCCGTCTTAGCACAAGTATTGTTCCCCAGACAATATGGTCCAACAAAGAGGTAGATATTTTTGAATCTGCTTAAAAGTTACTATATCTGATCTGGATGTATGCATTTCTAAAACAATCAGTGATAGATGTCACTAGAATAATTTATTCTATGGGCTACAATTTTTTTAAATAACTGAAGTAGAGCAGTAGTCCACTAATATAAATGGACTATTGTACATTGCAGTTTGGTGATGGCAGTCTTGATATTGACAATTAAAGTATAGTCTTCTGTGTCATCAAAAAAAGTTTCCCGCTTTAGCAAAGCTCTCAGGGTGCCATCAGAAGGATATAGTAATTGATATGCTCATCTCAGTACCTTTGCCATTGCTAAAAAATAAACGAAGCAAGGCTTGTGCTGGGACCAAAGAGCAAAAAATAGAATAGAGGGATTTTTGCTCTGTAAATTTCCAATAAAACTTAAAGTGGTGCTTTCCGGAAGAGTTTATTTTCAAAAAGTTTTCTTCCGCAAAAAAGGTTAAAGTATTTATGTTTCGCTGGAGACCAATTAGAGTGAGATCAAAAATAACAACATTGTCCGCATACATAACAACATGCGAGTCTTGTGAAGCAATTCTGGGAGAGAAATTCTTATCATTAATGAATTTAGCAGGTTAATGTAAATATAGTTGAGGAATAAAAGAGGAGCTAAAATAGACGTTTCCTTTCAAGCTATTTTCTGTGTGTATCTTCGAAGTGAAGCCCGTATTCCCACCCATCAGGACTTTAAAACAGGTGGGCAAATGCAATGGAATAATCATTTGTAATTCATGTATAGGTATCCCTAGCCTGACCAGTTTCCTTCAGTAGGTAGGTCTATCCACCCTGTCAACTGCTATTGATAAATCAACAAAAGCAGATTATGAAATGTGTTATTTTGGAAACACCTATCTATCAACCAAGGTTTGGACTATATCAATAAACAGATCAGATATAGGGAAATTGGAAAATATTGGATGTATATTTTTCCTAGTGAACCAAATAGGTCTCTAGCTTTTATCAATGGCTTGCCACCATAGCCAACTTAGACCTACTAAATTTGTTATAAGCCTTCCCACAAGGCAGCTATCAAGTACACCATAGAAACATGAAACATTTTACAAAGTGCAGATGTAAAGACGGGAGAAACGCACAAGGAGACTACCAGTCAACTCAAAGTAAACTCTACAAGTACCCAAGAAGAAAAGAGCATCACGCAATCACGAATTGAGTGGCACCTGGCTCGGAAAGAAATCCCATCAGCCCACCACACTGGCGGAGCATCATCATCTGGGAGATGGTGGTAGAGAATCTGTGCAACCAAACTAGATGTTGGATAACTGTGCAGCACTAGATTTCAAGCCAATTGTTGGCCCAGCCAAAAGTGATCTCAAAAAGTGGTGCTGATAGTGTGCAGTGCAAAGTGAATGTGAAAATTAAAAATGACTACAAGGACAAAAATTATGTTTAATTAGGATTGTACTAGTGTCAAGATTAAAAACAACCTGATAGTGTGAAAATATGACTACCTTCCGGCAATAGGTGAAAGGTCAACATGGTTCAGCCGTGTAGGTAACAATGACCGGCTTTCGTCAGGACCTAAATAAGTAATAAGCTACTGCAATGGTTTACACAATATATGTATAAAAAATCTAATTCATTACTTAGAAAATGTATGCACCAGTGGTTATGAACCACCCTACCAGAACCTGGTATGGACCGAAGATCCAGGTTGGTTTGAATGCAATCTTCTTTCCTGTAATGATAGAATCAATTAATTTGTGTTGCTCATTGGTGAACCTAAATCTTCTGAGCCAATGCACAGTTCACTAGTTATGTACGTCGGTACCTCCAGCCGTAGACCAAGCTGATGGGGAGGTATGGAACGGCAGGATAGCTTGCTTTAAATAGTGCTTCTAATTGGTTAATTATCATATGTTAACTAGATGCTGATTCGCGCGTGAAATTCGCGCAGGCGCAAAGTAACGTGTTGAGCCACTAAACTGTACGCGAGCACTCTACGAGCATGCTCATATCAGTCCTCAACGTGTGCCCCTACGTGCAGATCGAGACATTAGGAACCCAAGTTGACGCTTTTATAAAGTTGTAATCCTTAGCACCAGAGAAGAGAAAGAGAAAGTTGATTACACTGAATCAAGGTGGATGCTGTTGATATGATAATATCGCGTTAGTGGACCTGGCAAGTTTATTTACACACATCCTGCTGCAAATAATGGCATCTCAAAGTAACATATGTGGATTCTCCAAAATATGTTCCAACCGGCATCATTGCACAGAGAATGTGTTAATACTGGCCACAAAACAGGAGCATCCAGGGGTTCTCAAAGATGCTCAAACCGCTAATAAAGATGCTCAAACCACCATAGGACTGGAGAGTTTTTTTTAGGAAGATCCGCCTCCATTTCTTCTTTAAAAACAAAGAGGGTGACGCTGTCGCTCAGGACAGTAGTCTGACCAACACAGGGCTACGTCCGAAGTCTGTTTTTACACCTTTAATGCATCAAGTTCCTTCCCAAGTGGCGACATTTGAGAAGGCGGTTACTCATGATGTGATGGCACTGTGTGATTCTCACCAACAAAGTTACCAAAATCTCTCAACAAGAGACAGAACCGCTCTAGACAGTCTGTCTAAGGATAGTTCCATTACAATAAAACCTGCGGACAAAGGGGGTGCAACGGTGTTAATGGACACCGACACCTACCGAGCTGAGTGTCATAGACAATTACACAACACTAAGTCATACCACCCGCTCTCTTCTGATCCAACACCTAGACTGACTTTAGAGATCAAACGATTGATTGACGAGGCTAGTGTGGAGGGATGGATTACTCCCCTTGAAGCTAGGTTTTTGGTCACGAGCCATCCTGACATGCCCCACTTCTACTGTTTGCCCAAAATCCACAAGAGTCAGAGACCACCGCCTGGACGTCCCATTATCTCTGCCATTGGTTCTCTTTTAGAACCCTTATCCACAAAAAGGGTTCTAAAAGAGAACCAATGCCGCCATATTTTTTTGAGGCCTTTGGTCAAGGAAATGCTGACCCACCTCCAAGACACTGCTGATGTACTTAGACTTCTTCCAGATATTGACTTCGACGTCACTACTGATCTGTTGGTCAGTTTTGACGTTGAGTCATTATACACCTGCATTCCTCAAGAGGAGACTCTGGAATCAATTAGAGGTCTTTTGGATGCACGGGGTCTGGAAAGTATAACTCCGGTCAATTTCATCACGGAGTGTGCCAGATTGGCCATGATGGAAAATTTCTTTAAATTTGAGGAACACATTTTTCTGCAGATCTCAGGGACATTGATGGGCAGCATCTTAGCGCCTAGCCTCGCCAACCTATATGTTCATCTGTTCGAGCAAGATCATGTTCTCAACCACAGCAATCCCTATTTCCATTAAGTGGTGCTGTGGAAGAGAAACATAGAAGACATGTTCTTGGTGTGGCGAGGCTCCACTACTGAGATCCAAGCCTTCCATGTGTGGCTCAACAATCAGAACAGATTTCTCAAATTCACTGTAGAGTTTAGTAAGATCCAACTCCCCTTCCTGGATATCCTCATTTTTCCAGAGAATGGCTAATTGGAGTGTGAACTATTTAAAAAAAACAATGGCCAGAAACTCACTGTTAGCTTTCGGCAGTCACCATCCTAAAGCCCTACGTGAGAACTTGCCCGTAGGCCAGTTCCTACGTATCCGTAGGAACTGCTCAATAAAGCCACTTTTTGAAAAACATGCCAAAGTACTTTCCTCACAATTACAAGATCGTGACTATCCCTATCTGCCAACGAGGAACAACTAAGCCGTTTGCAGGTGGTCCAGAATACTGCGGCCAGATTAATTCTTGACGCTCCCCCCCGGTCCTCTTCACGCCCCCTTCTGCATAAACTCCATTGGCTGCCCATCTGGTAGCGAACTGAGTTTAAAGTGTGTTGTGTAATCCACCGATGTCTTCATGGATCTGGCCCTAAATATCTGGATGAATTATTTCAGCTGTATATTCCGACCCGTTCATTGCGCTCCAGCAACCATTTATTGCTGCAGGTCCCTCGTATTAAGAAGGCAAGACAAGCGGGTCGTGCCCTGTCTTATAAGGGCCCTACTCTGTGGAACACTTTGCCCCTTATTCTAAGACAAACTACTAACTTTTATGCCTTCAAGAAATCCCTGAAGACTCATCTGTTTCCGGCTGTGTAAGATCTAGGGCACTCTATGACTATGATTCCGATCTGGCATCTTGGAAGATCATAAGCGCGGAGATACCCTCCGGGGTTGATTCCTGCACTATAGAAGAACATAGAATAAATAAATAAATAAATCCCAAACATCTTGTCCGGCGGGCATGGAAACGGGCCTCCAACAATAATCGTGAGGCCCTTCTAGATGTCCGTCCTGAGAAGGTACTGCTGGAGAGACTTACTTTTGTAAACACCTTTAGCACACTCTCTAACAGGGTACAGAAAGCGGTACATAGGCATTGGAGCATCTTAAATGTGGCCACAGAGAACATTCCTCTTCCCTTGTTCTCTTTCAAAAAGGGCCCTAGCCTATGAGACAGTCTGGTGCACATGAGGCCAAAGACACAGCCCCATGACAACACTAACACATTATGGGATCTTCCTTCGGTCCGGGGTCAACATCCCTGTGGATCGTGAAGTGTGTGCCCACAAACACGAAAGACAGATTCTGTAGACATTGGCAAAGGTAAGCCTTGGATTCTGAAGACTCATACCAACTGTAACTCGGACAGAGTCATTTACATGATTACTTGCCCATGCTCGCTCAGATATATTGGCTACACTACACGGAAAATCAAATTATGAATCAGTGAGCATGAAAGCACAATTCGCTGTAACAAACAATCCACATGTCTCACAAATCACTTTCTTGCCCTAAGACATAAGGCAGAAGACATGCGGTGGCTTGTGTTTCAACGCCCATTCATTCCACCACACATAAGTGACATTTCAAGATTCCTTTTCATCAAAGAACAAAAATGGATTTTCAAATTGAAATGTGATAGCAAGGATCTTAATGATGAGATCCCCTGGGTCTCGCTGTAAGCAGGCGCTGAGCCTTGTCATATACACGTAGGATTTTTGTCGGTTTAGAGTAGCCTTGTGACTATCTCAGTAATTCACGACACACCTATGAGAGGTATATAGTACATGATATAGGCATTTTTATCAATGTCCTGATAAGGTGAGTCGATTTAATGAGCAGCTACAGTTGTGGCTCACTGTGACTTTTTCTACCCGACTGACGCCAACATCTTTGCAGGGGTATCCCTCTTGTTTCAGTTCTTGAACTAGTCATATGGTGGTTTGAGCATCTTTATTAGCGGTATGAGCATCTATGAGAACCCCTGGATGTTCCTGTTTTGTGGCCAGTATTAACACATTCTCTGTGCAATGATGCAGGTTGGAACATATTTTGTAGAATCCACGTACGTTACTTTGAGATGCCATTATTTGCAGCAGGATGTGTGTAAATAAACTTGCCACGTCCACATATAATGCGATATTATCATATCAACAGCATCCACCTTGATTCAGTGTAATCAACTTTCTCTTTCTCTTCTCTGGTGCTAAGGATTACAACTTTATAACAGCGTCAACTTGGGTTCCTAATGTCTCGATCTGCACGTAGGGGAACACGTTGAGGACTGATTGAAGGGAGTATATTGGTAAGGCATAAAAGAGCATAAAAGATTTAAAGTATGATTATGATTGTCTTGGTATGGAAGGCCGGTGGCTGGCTCTTCACAATTATGTCGAGTCACGAGATCGATGTTCCCTTTAATAGATCTCTGCAACTCGTTTTCTTGACATAATTGAGCACTTGTGAATATATAACGCGCATGCGCCTTCAGTAGCGCTAGTGTTTTGGTTTATGAGCATGCGCCATCGACTGTATCAGCGTCTTGAGTCGCACACATGCTTGATGTGTTAATGCTTATGAGCATGCTCGTAGAGTGCTCGCGTACAGTTTAGTGGCCTCAACACGTTACTTTGCGCCTGCGCGGATTTCACGCGTGAATCAGCATCTAGTTAACATACGATAATTACCCAATTAGAAGCACTATTTAAAGCGAGCTATCCTGCCCTTCGATACCTCCCCCTCGGCTTGGTCTATGGCTGGAGGTACCGACGGACAGGTAGGTCATCTTGCTATTGTTGCTCTCTGTGGTCTTTACATAAGGGATTTACATTTCAACTTGGGTTATATATTCAGTACTTAGAGATGTATAACTCTATATTTGATCCAGTCTGTTTTGCAACAAAGTGGGAACCTAGTTTTTCATATATGTTCTCCATGCCAGTTCATGCTGTCTTCAGGGTCTGGGCTCCATTTGAACTTTATGAACACATTATGCAATTTCATTGCTGGTCATGCTTCTTTTAGCCCTCTAGTCTATTGTCAGAATCGCATTAACAATCAAGGTTCCAAATTTGTTGTATTATAAAGGACACATTGGGATTCATTTTTCATTTGTGTTCCTTTGTTTACCCACAATTAGAGCGGGGCCTCATTCACCGAGCAGTTGCCGGGTAAGGTGAGGCATACTCCCACATAAAGCTGGGTGAGTAAATTTTTATTGTATTAAACTAGGTTATTAAGCAAATCATATGCTTTGTCACTTATTGGGCATTTTTTGTCTAATCAAGATAATTACTCTTGAAGATAACTAGTGAACTGTGTATTGGCTCAGAAGATTTAGGGTCACCAATGAGCAACACAAATTAATTGATTCTATCATTACAGGAAAGAAGATTGCATTCAAACCAACCAGGAACTTCGGTCCATACCAGGTTCTGGTAGGGTGGTTCATAACCACTGTTGCATACATTTTCTAAGTAATGATTTAGATTTTTTATACATATATTGTGTAAACCATTGCAGTAGCGTATTACTTTTTTAGGACCTGAAGAAAGCCGGTCATTGTTAACTACACGGCTGAAACATGTTGAACTTTCACCTATTGCCAGAAGATAGTCATATTTTCACACTATCAGGCTGCTTTTAATCTTGACACTAGGACAATCCTAATTAAACATAATTTTTGTCCTTGTAGTCATTTTTAATTTTCATATTCACTTTGCACTGCACACTATCAGCATCAATTTTTGAGATCACTTTTGGCTGGGCCAACCGTTGGCTTGAAATCTAGTGCTGCTACAGATATCCAACATCTGGTTTGGCTGCACAGATTCTCTACCACCATCTCCCAGATGATGATGCTCCGACAGAGTGGTGGGCTGATGGGATTTCTTTCTGAGCCAGGTGCCACTCAATTCGTGATTGTTTGATGCTCTTCTCTTCTTGGGTACTTGTACAGTTTACGTTGAGTTGACCGGTAGTCTCCTTGTGCGTTTCTCATGTATTGAATTTTGGGTGTGGAGATTACAGGGTCGGTAAAAATTGTCCCCTAGACCCCCTTTTGTAAAATTGTGTTTTTGTGTTGCAGATGTAAACAAAAGGAATCCTCCTAAAGGTGTCGGGGAAGTGTTCACCACAGTGGTATGGGAGCACTTAGTGTTTTGTAAAATACCCCTCACACACCAAAAGGCCCCTTGGTGTCATGCTTCATCATAGGGGTCTTCGCACCGCTCTAGCGGGATGCGGCGTGCTACGACCTACGACTACGCGGGAGCACTTTTAGTTATTGACTATGTGTGGTGCATGTGATTGGGGATATTTTATGTGAGTGGTGGGATTCAGTGAGATAGTTAAAAAGTACTTGGCTCGTTGGTGTACTAGAATTTTTTTTTATTCATGACCCCGGGCTGGTACTAATAAAAGAAGTGAAGTGCTAGGTGTATCTGTCGTGACTATGGACTGTACCTCATGTGTGCGTCGACATGTTTCGGAGGCAGAGCTCCTTCTTCAGGACGGGGGGCACAACTTCCCCACCTTACACACGTTTCACTAATTGTTATAAAAATTGTTTTCTTGTTATTAACAAAAGTGAAAAATAAAAATTATATATGTGTGTGTAACTACAGGCTACTATGTGCCTACAGCGGTTTGGCTCAAGTTGATGCAAATTGCATGACCTGAGAAAAAGGAGAGAAAACAATGGTCACCCTTGTAATGGGTAGTTCTGACAGGTGCAGTCACCTGGAACAAACCAAACAGTTCATTAGCCCTGTGCCAAAAAACACTTACATGACATACAACATAGAAATATAAAACACCCTCTAATTAAGTTGCAGAGGTTAGGGTCATACTTGTCTAGTAGTACTTGCTTGCTTCACGAGCATTCAGAAAAGTCTGGGGGTTGATTGCTATTGTGCAATCTAAATAAAAAACATATGGATATCAGTGTGATCCGTTACTTACTTGGGTCGCCTGAATATGTATTAGGTGACATTCCATACTCACGAGCTCAGGAGTAGTTCCCCTCCGTCTTACCCCACACGCTGCTCCTCTGGACTAATGTCAAAGCCCAGGGCGTGTGGTTTTTATACCCCGATTTGCCGATTAATTGCTTGTTGCGGTGACACCTAGGCGGATGTAGAGGGTTGCCCATATATGGGTAATCCGTTGTTAATCAAGCATTTTTTTTGTGCAAATTAGGTAGTTGGAGGACCTTCTAAGGGAGATCCGGCGAGGAAAAAGGCCCCGTATGTAAGCGTGCTTCCTTCGCGCATGCGCAGATGCTGCCAAATGTACGGTGCATGCGCGAGGGCCAGATGGTATGACCTGCGCATGTGCGGTAGAAGTAACTGGTATTGTTATGTTCACAGCAGCTTTACTCTCGACAAAATTGTTAAAATAGTTCAAAACATACTCCCTTGTTGGAAATAAAAGCTACAGGGGTGGGCATATCGCTGGAATGCGATTTAGACTGGGAAAGAAGTGTGCACATCGCTGCAATTGCTCTTTTTATAGTTTTATAAATGAGTGTCAAGATTGTGAGAAATAAACGCCTTATGACATGGATGTACATTATGCAGGGGGATTATTTTTAAACCTGTTGTGGGGCCACTTGGGGAGAGTAACTATTCAGGTGGACAGTTGCCCCCAGGGAACTTCATCATTAAGTCCATTGTTTTGGGTACCCAGACGGAACACCCATCTTTGTTCCTTCTGGAAGAGGCCTGCTTCTGATGGCAATTGTTCGATCACTGTCCATCTGAGGTCGTTAACACAGTGTTGGGCATTTAAGTAGTGTGTGGCCATATTTGTTGTGCTCTTTTTACAACGGACATTACTTTTATGATCATTCATACATGTCTTAATGGCCCTTGTGGTCATGCCCACATATTCCAGGCCGCACGGGCACGTGATCAGGTAGACCATGTTTTTGCTATTGCAGTTCGTCATTTTGCGCTGCTCCCAGGTGGTGCCGTTTCTGAATTTTAGTTTTGTACTCTTTTGTGTCAGATGACAGCTGCTGCAGTTTCCACAAGGGAAATGACCTTGAATACCTAAGACACGTTGCCTCGGCTCCTGGGTTGGTTTGGGACGTGTGTGCACCATTATGTCCTTCAAATTTCTACCCCGGCGGTGTGCAAACATTGGTTTCTCAAGTTCTAAAGCACCACATGTTAGGATTCCCCAGTGCTTGTTGACTATTTTCGTAACCTCATTAGACAAGGTATTATAAGTCGTGACACAAATTGGTCGTCTGACCTCAGAGCTTGTTTGTTGTCTGTCTTCAAGTAGGGCCTCCCTATTGTTGTTCTTTGCCCTCTTCATGGCTTTGTTAATTATCTTCACAGGGTATTGTCTCAATTTCAATTTTTCTTTAAGATCATATGCCTGTGTTCTGAATTCTGATACTTCCGTACAGTTACGTCTTAGGCATAAAAATTGGCCATAAGGTAAGTTCTCTCTGAGGTGTCTCGGGTGGAAGTTGTCAAACCTTAACAGACAGTTCCTGGCTGTCGCTTTGAAATGGGTGGTCGTTTTTAGCCTACCCTCCTCAGCATAGATGTTCAAGTCCAGAAATACTAGTGATTGGTTGGAGACTGAGCTTGTGAATTTCAAAAATGCGTTTTGGTTATTTAACCAAGTCATGAAATCATTCACGGACTGTAGATTGCCCTGCCAGATGACTAGAACGTCATCTATGTACCTCTTCCAGATTTTGATGTTTTGTCTGTAAGGGTTCTGAGTGTGAAGAATTTTGTTTGTTTCTAAATGGTGTACATACAATCCAGCCAGACTTGGAGCGAAAGTGCTGCCCATGCTGGTACCGTGGCTTTGCAGATAAATAGTTGATTTGTACTGGAAGAAATTCTTCTGAAGAGCCAGAGAGATGCACTCCAAAACTAAGCCTCGAGGTGTTTGGTATTGCCATGGTGTTGTGAAGAGGACCTCTTCAATAATTAAGAGTGTCTCATCATGTGGCAAGCTTGTGTACAAACTTTCTACGTCCAAACTTAACAAGAGTTGTGTGGTGGGATCAAAAGTTAGATCCTGGAGGAGCTGAAGAACTGATTTCGTGTCCTTCAGATAGGTGTCCGTAGATTGTACAAGGGGGCGTAGGAATGCAAAGCCATGAAGAGGGCAAAGAACAACAATAGGGAGGCCCTACTTGAGGGCAGACAACAAACAAGCTCTGAGGTCAGACGACCAATTTGTGTCACGACTTATAATACCTTGTCAAATGAGGTTACGAAAATAGTCAACAAGCACTGGGGAATCCTAACATGTGGTGCTTTAGAACTTGAGAAACCAATGTTTGCACACCGCCGGGGTGGAAATTTGAAGGACATACTGGTGCACACACGTCCCAAACCAACCCAGGAACCGAGGCAACCTGCCTTAGGTATTCAAGGTCATTTCCCTTGTGGAAACTGCAGCAGCTGTCATCTGACACAAATGAGTACAAAACTAAAATTCAGAAACGGCACCACCTGGGAGCAGCGCAAAATGACGAACTACAATAGCAAAAACGTGGTCTACCTGATCACGTGCCCGTGCGGCCTGGAATATGTGGGCATGACCACAAGGGCCATTAAGACACGTATGAATGAGCATAAAAGTAATGTCCATTGTAAAAAGAGCACAACAAAGATGGCCACACACTACTTAAATGCCCAACACTGTGTTAACGACCTCAGATGGACAGTGATCGAACAATTGCCATCAGAAGCAGATCTCTTCCAGAAGGAACAAAGATGGGTGTTCCGTCTGGGTACCAAAAACAATGAACTTAATGATGAAGTTCCCTGGGGGCAACTGTCCACCTGAATAGTTACTCTCCCCAAGTGGCCCCACAACAGATTTAAAAATAATCCCCCTGCATAATGTACATTCATGTCATAAGGGGTTTATTTCTCACAATCTTGACACTCATTTATAAAACTATAAAAAGAGCAATTGCAGCGATATGCACACTTCTTTCCCAGTCTAAATCGCATTCCAGCGATATGCCCACCCCTGTAGCTTTTATTTCCAACAAGGGAGTATGTTTTCAACTATTTTAACAATTTTGTCGAGAGTGGAGCTGCTGTGAACATCACAATAACAGTTACTTCTACCGCACATGCGCAGGTCATACCACCTGGCCCTCGCGCATGCACCGTACATTTGGCAGCATCTGTGCAAGCGAGAAGGAAGCACGCTTACACACAGGGCCTTTTCCTCGCCGGATCTCCCTTAGAAGGTCCTCCACCTACTAAATTTGCACAAAAAAATCGCCTGATTAACAACGGATTACCCATATATGGGCAACCCACTACATCCGCCTAGGCGTCACTGCAACAAGCAATTAATCGGCAAATCGGGGTATAAAAACCACACGCCCAGGGCTTTGACATTAGTCCAGCGGAGCAGCGTGTGGGGTAAGACGGAGGAGAACTACTCCCGAGCTCGTGAGTATGGAATGTCACCTAATACATATTCAGGCGACCCAAGTAAGTAACGGACCACACTGATATCCATATGTTTTTTATTTAGATTGCACAATAGCAATCAACCCCCAGACGTTTCTGAATGCTCATGAAGCAAGCAAGTACTACTAGACAAGTATGACCCTAACCTCTGCAACTTAATTAGAGTGTGTTTTATGTTTCTATGTTGTATGTCATGTAAGTGTTTTTTTGGCACAAAGCTAATAAGCTGTTTGGTTTGTTCCAGGTGACTGCACCTGTCAGAACTACCCATTACAAGGGTGACCATTGTTTTCTCTCCTTTTTCTCAGGTCATGCAATTTGCATCAACTTGAGCCAAACCGCTGTAGGCACATAGTAGCCTGTAGTTACACACACATATATAATTTTTATTTTTCACTTTTATTAATAACAAGAAAACAATTTTTGTAACAATTAGTGAAACGTGAGTAAGGTGGGGAAGTTGTGCCCCCGTCCTGAAGAAGGAGCTCTGCCTCCGAAACATGTCGACGCACACATGAGGTACTGTCCATAATCACGACAGATACACCTCGCACTTCACTTCTTTTAATAGTACCACCCCGGGGTCATGAATAAAAAAACATTCTAGTACACCAACGAGCCAGGTACTTTTTAACTATCTCACTGAATCCCAGCACTCACATAAAATATCCCCAATCACATGCACCACACATAGTCAATAACTAAAAGTTCTCCCGCGCAGTCGTAGGTCGTAGCAACCCGCATCCCGCTAGAGGGGTGCGAAGACCCCTATGATGAAGCATGACACCAAGGGGCCTTTTGGTGTGTGAGGGGTATTTTACAAAACACTAAGTGCTCCCATACCACTGTGGTGAACACTTCCCAGACACCTTTAGGAGGATTCCTTTTGTTTATATCAACTATTTTGTGGAGTAAGAATCCTTCTTTATTACTATACCTCCCTTCTCCTGTTAATTTATATATTGCAGATGTAAAGACTACATAAAACCCCTATATATAAAGCCTATAAGGATCAATCTAGTGTGTCATGTATCCTCATGGTTTGATTGACTCAGTCACCAACACCAAAACCCTTGCTTACTAAGGTCTGCAGGGTTCCACATAACAAATTACCTGCTTTTAGGCTTTAGCACAGTGTAATAACAATTCACCCCTTTAACAGCATATTGCCTTTAACACATGCTCTTCACAATAAGTATGTAACGCCTTCTTACTCAGTCATATCAATAGAACACATGTAAGGAATATGACATAACTTTTTCCCAGTGAACCTTTAAGCCTTCTAGCCTTTACCAATGTCTTCACACTAAGCCCAACACAAGGTCTACTGAAATATGCATGAACTGACAACTACCACGTATAAATTGTAAAATTACAAATATTTATAAAATTACAGTTGACAAAACAATATACAGCCCCAACAAGAATACTCTCAGTGAAACTCTGCTTCCTGGGTTTGTCAGAGTGGGTGACCAACAACAAAACCCTTTCTTATGATAGTAATCTTTGTGATTACATGTAAATAAATACCTTTCTACAGGATGTAACAATGTGACAACAATATACATTTAGAGGCCTATTGGCTTTCCCTTGTGCTTTCCACTAAATGTTAGCGAGGTGTACTGCGTTTGTAATACCTTTTCATAATACACAGGCCAAATGTATGGCATCTGGGTTAACCTTTCCCTTTACACCATTTAAGCCTTTTGCTGTTATAATTAGCTTGGCACCATAACCTACTCAGATCTACTGTGTTTAGCATGAGCTATCTCACAAGGCAACCATCAGTCATACAGTCATAAAATTGCAAATGTATACAAAATAACTGTTGGCAAAGAAAATACTATCCTAACAGGGCTACGCAAGGATTCTCACAGTGCACATTTTCTGTACCCATTATTTGTCATAGGGGGTAACCAACACCAACCCCGTTGTCTTCTAAGGTCATCTGTGAGGTTACATCTGACAAAAATGAATCTGTAGGCTTTAATGCAGAGTAATAATAAACCACCCTTAAATACCTATTGACTATAACATATGTTTTTACAATCAATATATCAGGTCTACCTCCTTTATTGTAACATTTGATTAAAAGCTATCAGGCTTATAACCTTTGACATTGGCATGTCATCAAAACCAACTAAAGCCTGCTATACTGAGCGTAAACCTTCTACAAGGCTACAATCCTGCATACACTAATAAAAGTACATACAATACAAAATTACAGATGGCAAAACAAAACTCTGTCCCTCCAAAAAGAGCCTAACAACAGTTATTTTAATGCATATCTTCTATCCCCACAGTTTAAGGTAAATTACCAACATCAAATATTTGTTTAGTACTGTAATCTGTGAAATTACAAATAAAAGAAATACCTGACTACAGGTTTTTAGCATAGTAAAATAACAATTTGTCCTCTAATGATATATTTAACACATGCTTTTCACAATAAGTTGGCTAGGCCTCCAGCTTTGTTATAGCATTTCATAATAAGCAGATCAGTCCTATGAAATATGGCATGACTTTTCTCAATGATATGAGGAAGCCTATACCAATGGATTTACACCTTAGCCAACACTGGCAACCTTCATGTATACGGTTATAAAATTACAATTATGTTAAAAAAAACAGCCTGCAAAACAATATACAACCCTTTACAATAGAGCTTAACAAGAAACAACACCATGAAAATCCCCAGGGTTTGTCAGTCGCAAAAGGCAAGCCAGCAGTCACAGCTTTGACCCCTGGCGACCCCTAAATGCTGTCCATGGGGCTGCAATGTCTCCGTTAAATGGTAGGTGCAGAGTGAGTGCACTGGTGAATGTTGAATTATATAAAAGCACTAAAGGTCATGGATATAGAGTACAACTATTGGCCTTTAGACAGGCAGAGAAATGTATAGATCCTGAACCATGTAGCACATGAGCCACGGCCCACCAGAGATAATTCACCTGGAGCCATGGGAAGACATATTCACTTGAGACCCTATAGCTGGCAATAGGTAAGTCTGCCAGGTCCCTCCAAGTTTGACAAAATCCTGTCTTGGCAATACAGAAGACCCACTCATTTCTGATGGCCCATTTTGCCCTTTAACAGTGGGGTCAATTGAAGCCTTGAAATATTTCTCTGAAATTTGAAAAATTCCAGCCAAAAAAACTCTGCAGGTAGTCATCATCTCTCACCTTGACTATGAGAATGTTCTCTATCTGGGTACTTCCCATTCCTCAATTAAGCATGTGCAGGCTATTCAAAATGTTGTAGCATGACTGCTTTACATATGCCTAAGTGGCAATCTGTGTTCTCTCAGCTGTTTGCTCTATTTTATTTTCCAGTGGAAAACCAGATTCAATTCAAGACACCACACTTTACAATTTGATTTTTTTTTGAGCGGGCAATATTGCTTAACTCTTTTGTACAGCGCTATGTTCCTGCTAGGGCACTTAAATCTGCTAGTTCCAACCTAGCCATCCATCCTAGATTTAGAAGAGCCAGGGTGGGTGGCAGGTTCATTAAATTGCTGGCTTCCAATTGCTGGAATTGCCCCCTTCTCACCTTCGTCATAGACCTAATTAAGGGTGGGCGGAACTCACGGAGTTTCACTCCATGGAATTCCACTGAGTTACATAAAAACTCTGTGATATTCTGTGGAGTTCTGCGAGCTTGCAGAATTCGGCACATCACGCTGCTTGAACTGATGTTTAACCCCGGGAGCTTGCTCCATGCTGTAAAATTAGCCCAAAAGGCACCACACAGACCACCAGAGCGCGCTGCTTCTTTCTGCTGCTCGAGTAGATTTTATACTAGACGAGTAGCTTTCTCAATGGGAGCATTTGATACCTGCCATGACCAACAGCATTGAGAAATCTTACTGGGAGGCGTTCTAGCACCTGAAAATCCCGCAATGGGATGCAAATTCTTGCTCACGTTGCCGTGTACAAGAAAAACTCCGCCACATGGCTGTTGGCGAAGTTTTGTCGCAAGTCAGCATTCCAAGTGTAATGCGGAGTGGGCAAATTCCACGTACTCTGCCGGTGGTGGAGCGGAATTATTAGGAAACAGCTAAAAACCTATTTTGTTAGGCAGCTTTGACTTGCTAATGATCATTCATTACTGTCGGGGAGTCCTGGTTGGCACCAATGCGCTATATAAATTAACATACATACATTTAAGATACCAGTAAATCAGAATAAGTGAACATTTTAAAAAATGGCGCAACTATCTTTAAACAATCTTCTACTATGATGTTTTACAGATTTTGTACTGATTGTGACACAGTGCTCTGCTGGCAAAAGGTTGATGTTTGTTCAAATTTAAACATTTTTTTTATTGTTTTTATTAGTTTGTTCAAACTTTAAATTACAAAAATATATAAATATATGTTGACCTGAAAATTTTTCTAATATTCTGCTTGAATATTTGCCTCACAGAATGCCAAATGTTATTACCATAAAAGCCGGGGCTCATCAGTAGTAAGCACTGAGGTACGGAGAGGGTGAGTCTGAGATTAGCTGAGAAAAAATAGAGGTGTACTAAACAAAAACAGACTGCAAAATAAGTGAGGGGAGGGAGGTTTGAGGGCTGTAGGATATTCAGGAGGATAACGTTTTATAGTTGTTTGAGAGGTGCAAGTTGGAAGGTGGCCCCTAATCAAAAAAGTAGACAACACCTCTGAAGCCCTTCAAATCTATTCATGGTTTGGGGTTTCTGTGTGTTAGACAGACATCTAGGGACAGCAACCAGACCAAGGGTGCTCTGGGTGGCATTTGGGTCCATACTACTGTGGATATTATTAATAATAATAGATTGTTTATACCACTGCTACTTCAAGACTCTAAATAACAAGTATTACTCTTAACCAATTTATGGTACTCAATTTACCGAACTTGAAAGGGTGACAACCTAAGTCTGCCCTGTCAGTATTTGAACTCATGACCATCAAAATGGCCCAGTTATCACTAGCAAGTGTTCAGTCCACTTCACCATACTGTCCAGGCTTACTCCACTCTGTTTATCTCTAAGTCTGACTCTGACTTGAATATTAGAAGTGATTCATTAGCCTTGCAAACAATGGTTAATGCCATCAGTTCCTCGAGAATGGTGTGTGTTGTGCTGTATAGAAAGACAGATACATAACATGCTTCACATCAGTAATGCTGGTGTCAAGGTGTACTGCCTTTTACCTTAAGTGGAGGTATTGCAGGATGTAGTTTACACAAGACTGACTTCGCATCATGCTTTCACAACAAAGGTTCTGCATTACAGTCTGTTTGTAAAAGGTTGATGTTCTTTTCCATTGAATTCTCACAAGCAACTCGTGGGCATTGCGAACTGGATTAAATCAATAGCTTGTCTTCCTTTGCAATGTATTTTCACAAAAGAATGGACTGGAGAGAATACAATAATCAGACTGATTTGGGGTTCCATTTAATACTCAGTATACACTTTGATGTGTTTTTTAATGTTTGGGTCCACAAGAGAAGTCCTGGCAGTCCGTAACAGTAAAAATGTAGAAATAACCCCCACGCCAAGGTAGGTCTTTCCCTAGAGTATCAGGGTTATTAATTTTTGTTTTTCAAAAACGAACTCCTGCTTTGAGAGGTTTTTTTGGTAAAAAAAATCTATGAAACATGAAACATGGCAGCCAAGCAGCAAACTTTCAGTGTCTTCAGGGGAGCCACCATGGCAGTGGTACCTGTGAATGCATGGAGCTCTCTGCAAGGCAGAAGGAGAGCTCGAAACATGGTGGGCAGTAGTCAGCCAAAGCAGCAGAGGTTATTACCTTAAACCCCTTTGTGGATGGCAAGCCACCCACCAAGCTCTAGATGAGTTACTCAAACTCCTGTGTGAAGGGCCGCAGTTCACCGAAGTTGATGTTAACCCCTAATCACCTTAGTCACCAGTGGCTGTGGCATTACTGCTTTGCCCAAAGAAAAAACAAAGGAAAACCTCCATTAAGCCAGAAGGGCTGCTGAAGAGTGTAGCGCCCCATGGAGCAAGAAGGTAACGCACACCAGTAATTCGCCCTGCATCCCATACGGGTCATGAGCAGCACAGGGGTTTATTTCTACATTCAGTTCAGCTTGGTTAATGAACAGTATTGCCCCTGTTCATAAAACAACAATCAGCACAGACTTTAGAAAAAGAAGGGTATGAGAAATTAACATAATTTGCTTCCACCTAGTTATGTTATTTTTCAGCAAACTTATACAAAACTACACAGAATTGCGTGAAATGCAAATCTGTCACCAATCACCAAATGCATCATTTCTTTAAGTTTTGCCCGAGAAACACATTTCACTCGAAAAAATAAAAACAAGTACCATGAGCAACAGCTGCTTGCGTTCTGCTATTCCTGTGCATTTGTAAAAGCGCCAGTTTGTGCTTAATTATGTGGATTGGCGTAATGGCATAATTTTGGCATTTTACATTACAAGGGTAACTCAAAATTCCTAACTTTATGCAAATTATGCCAGAGTTATTTAAATTTGACCACCATTGCTCTAAAAGAACAAAACATGTATAGCTTTGTAACAAAACAAACAATTACAAGTGGCAAGGGAAATGATGAGCATGGAGGGATCAGAGTGAAATGAGTGTCTGGACCATACCACAGAATGGAAACACAATTGAAGGAGAAGAGACGGGTATGACACTGTACGTCCCTTCACATTACACCTAACACAAAATATTAGTATGGTGGCACTTATAAAAGAATGATAAGCCAAGATTATTGGCGCTCACATGTTTGCAGACTAAAAAGAGCTTCAACCTTAAATTATTGTCTGTGCAAAGTCATCCTTAGTGGAAGAGGAAACCTCACACACTTTTCAGTGTGATGCTTCATCATAGGTGTCCTCTCCCCACCCCGGTAGGACAGTGCCACCAAGGCGGACTCAACCTCCTCGAAGACTGACTAGAAGGAGGGAGTTCTTACATAAATCTTACTGGACAACACCAACAGAAATGGGGATCCAGACTTAAACTTAAAAATACTTTAGTGTACCTTGAAAAATGCCTTTATTCAATGGAACACCAGATATAATTAAAAATTAAAGTTGAGTGGGTATCTAGAGTACAATGGCTCACACCCATCCCCTACCTGCCAACATGTTTCTACCTATTGGTAAATAGCCTTAACGGTCTAGGACATTCGTCAGGGCATGTGGATCCCTAATGGTGATTTGCTCCTATACAATCTAACCTTTAGACTGGTTTAGTTGGTCAGGAAGACTGCCTAATTAGGCACTACACATTGTCCAATGTACACTAACGGTAGTTTTTAAGTTTACGTCTGGATCCCTATTTCTGTCAGTGTTTTCCAATAAGATTTATGTAAGAACTCCCTCCTATCTGGTCAGTGTTCAAGGAGGTTGAGACTGCCTTGGTGGCACTGTCCTACTGGGGTGGTCGAGAGGACTCATATGATGAAGCATGACACTAAAAAAGTGTGTGAGGTTTCCTCTTCCACTAAGGCTGACTTTCCACAGACAGTAATCTGAGGTTGAAGCTCATTTTAGTCTCTATAAGTGTAATAGCCAATAGTCTTGGTGCATCGATTACACAGCTTATCATTCTTAGATAAGTGCCACCGTTCTAATATTTTGTGTTAGCCCCATAACACAGAATGGGCCTACATATAGGTGCCATGTAGCATGCCTGTGGGACAATCTGGAGTCCAAAGGTGGGAGAAGGAGAGAAAAAAAAAAGCTGCCCTGCTCACTCAGTATTGGAGGGTGGCATAGAAATACTAAGAAATCATGCTTGATGTTGGCAGGTGAGGCAGAGGGAGAGAGAGTGGTGGGTGGGGGTAAGAGAGAGACGATTGCTGCTGACTGAGAGAGATGTGAAGTGATGGGAGGGGAGTATTGAGAGAGACAGAGTCAGCATGAGCGAGGACAGACAGACACACATGAGGGGGAAAAGAAGGCCATGCACTCCATTTGAGAGATAAAAATCTAATCATGTTCCAGCAAAAGGAGAGATATATGCCTAATATTTGCATTGGACACATACAACAAATCCAATCAAAAGCATAGTAAAACTTGAATGCTCATAGGTGGGACAAACACAAGCCACCTGAAGCAGACAACAAAGTAATCCCAATCATGAGCATCGGTTTGATACAATACTCTCTCTAAATATATAAGTAATTTGTATTGAAGCAAGAGGTGTTTTCAACAGACAGTTACAGCTATCTGTAGCCCAGACCAAAATATTGGGTAACCATTAAACAGCAAGTGAAACAGATAAAAGATAAATACAAATGTTCTCAATATTTGTACAAAAAGAATCCAATAGAAGATTCTTCCATATGTACCACATTGATCAGCCAAGGTTCTATTGAGTAGGGTGGATTTCTTAAGTCTTGGTGAAGTTACATTTCTTTTGGCAAGAAATCTCAAAGTTCTTTGGGAATATTACTGTAAATAAAGTTTTTCATGTTTGACAGGCAAGACGGTTGGGCATGGGTCAACATTGTGCCTTTTCATAAACAATTTACCTCAACACTGAAAACTCTATTTCAGGCATCATTTTCATAATATTTTACCCATGACTCAAGAAGTGTAGAAGTCAAGTTAATGTAAGGTATTGTAACTGTGCTAACTAAAAAACCTTGTTTCTTTAATTTTTGTCTTGCCAGTCATTTAAAAAATTCACACCAGTTCAAATTGATCAGTTTTTTCTACCATGAAACACGATGAAGGAAGGACTTGTGATTTCCCTGCTAAGGAAAAACGAGCCTCGGTTACAATTTCCAGAAGCTGTTATTCTCTCTCTATGGGTAATAACATTTATTTAAGCAACGTTACAGACTTCTCTTAAGCACCTGCAGAAGCACGTACCTGTATACACTCCCATCAAAGTGTAAATTAAATGAATTGATGGTCGATCAGTTTCTGTAGAATTAATAGCATTAATGCTCTGTTCTGGGCAATTGACAGCTCCACAGTTTGTGTAGTTCAGTCCTGTCCCTGGAGAATGCAAATGATGCCATTAGAAATGTATAGGTCACTTTAAACCATTGTTAAACACAAGACTTTGTCTTCATATAACCTTTGGGTTACCAGATTTGCTAACGCAGTATATAATCTTTAAGACATCTTAAAACATTGTGTAAGACAAAGTGAATAACCTTCAACCCACCAGCTTCATAATGGAAACTCATTCATCACTTTCCGAAAGTAAGATAACCTTATAATGTTACCACCCATGGTTGGATGTATGTATAAAATGAAAGAAACAAAATAATCTTGGACTGGTTGGATAAATGCAGTGCCCAATTGATCATGATCACTAGTCAAGTCAAGTCAAGTCAAAAGATTTATATAGCGCGCTACATACCCAGAGGGTCTCAAGGCGCTTGTAGAAGGGTGGGGAGTTACTTGTCGAATATCCACGTTTTGAGTTGCTTTCTGAATGCTAGGTGGTTCTGAGTAAGGCGAAGGTGAGTGGGAAGTGAGTTCCAAGTTTTAGCTGCTAGGTAAGAGAAGGATCTACCTCCCATGGTGGTTTTGTTGATGCGAGGTACAGTGGCAAGGGCTTGGTTGGAGGATCGTAGCTGGCGGGAGGGGGTGTAGAAGGATAGACGTGTGTTGAGGCATTCGGGTCCGATTTCGTAGAGTGCTTTGTGTGCGTGGGTTAGGAGCCGGAAAGTGATCCTCTTATTGACGGGGAGCCAGTGGAGGTTTTTCAGGTGATCAGAGATGTGTTCTTTACGCGGGATGTCTAATATGAGCCTGGCTGAGGCGTTCTGGATGCGTTGTAGTTTTTTCTGGAGTTTTGCGGTGGTGCCGGCGTAGAGGGTGTTTCCGTAGTCCAGTCGGCTCGTGACCAGGGCGTGGGCCGACTGTTTTTCTAGTTTCGGTAGGGATCCAGCGAAATGTTTTTTTGAGCATGCGAAGAATGTTGAAGCAAGATGAAGAAACGGCGTTGACTTGTCTGTTCATCGAGAGTGAGGAATCCAGGATGACGCCCAGGTTCCGTGCGTGGTCCGTCGGGATGGGTGCTTTTCCAAGGGCCTCTGGCCACCAAGAGTCGTCCCAGGCGGAGGGGGAGGTACCTAAGATGAGGACTTCTGTTTTGTCTGAGTTCAGTTTCAGACGGCTGTGCTTCATCCATTCGGCTACTTCTTTCATTCCTTCGTGTAGGTTGGTTTTGGCCGTGTTAGGGTCTTTGGTGAGTGATAGGATCAGTTGAGTGTCGTCGGCGTAGGAGATGATGTTGAGGTTATGTTGGCGTGCGATGGCCGCGAGGGGGCTCATGTAAACGTTGAAGAGGGTGGGACTGAGTGAGGACCCTTGAGGTACACCGCAGATGACTTCAGTGGCCTCTGACTTGAATGGTGGAAGGCGGACTCTCTGGGTTCTTCCGGAAAGGAACAAGGTGATCCATTCCAGTGCTTTTCCTTGGATTCCGATGTTTTTGATGCGCTGTAGAAGGGTGCTATGGCAGACTGTGTCGAAGGCAGCGGAGAGGTCGAGGAGGATGAGGGCGACTGTGTCTCCATTGTCCAGTAGAGTTCGAATGTCGTCTGTTGCTGCGATGAGGGCGGTTTCGGTGCTGTGCTTGGCTCGGAAGCCGGACTGTGAGGAGTCGAGGGATTTGTTGGTTTCGAGGAATGTGGCGAGCTGGTTAATGACAGCTTTCTCTATGACTTTGGCCGGGAATGGAAGGAGTGAGATAGGGCGATAGTTTTTGAGTTCGGTGGGGTCAGCTGTGGGTTTCTTCAGGAGGGCGCTGAGTTCGGCATGTTTCCAGCTTTCCGGGAAGGTTGCGGAGTTGAGGGAGCAGTTGATGACGTCTCGGAGGTGCGGTGCAATAATGGAGTCTGCTTTGTTAAAGATGTGGTGAGGGCAAGGGTCTGTGGGGGATCCTGAGTGGATAGAGTTCATCAGACGGATGGTGTCCTCAGTGGAGATTGGCTTCCAGTCATTGAGGATGTTCAGGGGGGGCGGGGGTCCTGCGGGGGATTGGGTGGGTTGGTCTTCAGGTTGGTTGTCGAAGCTGTTGTGGATGTCTGCAATTTTGTTGTGGAAGAATGAGGCTAGGGAGTCGCAGAGGGCTTGGGCGGGGGTGATGTCGTTGGAGTTGGCTGAGGGGTTGGTAAATTCCTTAACGATGTTGAATAATTCCTTGCTGTTGTGGGCGTTGTTATCTAGACGGTCCTTGAAGGCTGCTTTCTTGGCATTTCGGATTAGTTGGTGGTGTATGCGGGTGGCGTTTTTGAAGGTGTCCTTGGTGCTGGTGGTTGGGTCTTTTTTCCAGGCCTTCTCGAGGGAGCGACAGAGTTTCTTGGATTTCTTGAGATCATCGTTGAACCAGGAGGCCTTCTTGCTGCCTAGTTTGATTTGTCGTTTTTTCAGTGGTGCTAGGGTGTCGGCGCTTTTGGATAACCATTGGGTGAGGTTGGTGGCTGCTTGGTCTGGGTTTGAGGAGTGGGCGGGGGGCTTTTGAAGAAGCGATGAGGAGATCTGGTCGATGGTGATTTTGTTCCAGTTTCTTTGCAGAGTGGGTTGGGGGTGGTTGTTGGGTGTGGGCTTGTTGTAGGTGAAGTGAACGCTGCTGTGGTCAGTCCAAAGGAGAGCTGTGGTGTGGCTGAAGGAAACATGCTTGCTGGAGGTGAAGATAGGGTCGAGTGTGTGACCTGCGAAGTGGGTGGGGGTAGTGACAAGTTGTTTAAGTCCGAGGTTTGCGAGGTTGTCCAAAAGGGTGGTGGTGTTGCGGTTGTTGTTCTTTTCGAGGTGGAAGTTGAGGTCTCCCAAAAGGATGTAGTCCTCAGAGGGGAGCGCGTGTGGAGTGATGAAGTCCGTGATGTCTTCACTAAATTGTGCGCGGGGTCCTGGTGGCCTGTAAAGGAGGGTGCCTCTGAGTGTGGTCTTGGGGTCGATGTGGATCTGGAAGTGAAGGTGTTCAGAGTTGGCGAGATTGACGTCTGAGCTGGTTGAGATGCGGATGGATTTCTTATGGACGATAGCGATGCCTCCTCCTGTGTGGCCGGTACGGTCCTTGCGAATGATCTTATAGTCTTCCGGGATGGCAATGGTGATGTCTGGGGCTGAAGAGGCATTCATCCATGTTTCTGTTAGGAAGGCGACGTCCGGAGAGATGGTGTCGAGTAGATTGCAGAGGTCAATGGCGTGTCTGTGGACCGAGCGGGTGTTGAGCAGGATGCATTGAAGGTGGTTGGGATTGGATATCTGTTGTGTGTTTGTAGATGAGGAGTTGTTCTTGGTGCCGTCGAACTTGCAGGAGTAGCAGGAAAAGGGTCCGTGGGTGTGTCCAGGAGCGGCTTGGACGCAGATGGGGGAGCGGCCAGGGTTAAGGGCTAGGAGGGTGGTGGCATCGTAAGTAATGCGGGAGGGGTGGGCATTACGAGGACCAGGGGATCTGGCGCTGGGCGCGGTCCCGGCGCGGACGGGCGTAGACGGGCTTTCCTTTGGCGCACCTTCGGCGCGACTGGGGCGCGAACGCTGCGCGTGGACGCTGCGCGTGAAAGCTTCTGTCATATATAGATAGTGGAGGGGGGCGGAGCGTGGGAGGGGCTGCTGGGAGGCGGGGAGCGGGGAGGAGACACGGTCCACGAGTGACCAAACCCAAAATGGACGGGCGGAAACGAAACAGGGACTCCAATCAGAGCGTCAATAAAGTAAATAAATACACATTCAATGCAGCGCAATATACAATGAGATGCTTCACATAGAAAAACTATACCAGGCGCTATGTTCCCCTCTAGGCACTCAGGGAATGCAGGCTACGTCGGAGCGCGATCACCCAGGCAGGCAAAGGGTGTTAGGAGCAGCAGCTGGGGCAGGCAGTTGTCAGAACCAGCAAATGGAGCAGGAGGAGTGGAGCTAGAAGTAGCTGATGCCTGCACTGTCCTCAGTACAGTGATACAACGCACACCCCTGTTGCACAACTGTTTTTCTATCCCAATGCAGAAGTACAAATGTGAGACTCAGGATTGAGGTGGACCAAGTAGAAAGCCATTGTACCTAGAATCTCTTCAGAATGATTTTGCTGTTAATTAAAAAAATACTTTTAAGAAAAAAATATATATAATATATATATATATATACACATATAAATATATGTATATATATATGTATATTCACTAAATGGAATTCCCCCGTTATAGTTAGTTCAGCTAACTATAACTCGTGTCCCTGCAATGCACTGCTGATGACGTCACATATTACATCACTTATGACATGGTCAGTGAAATCACTGATGACATCACTGATGACAGCCAATGAAGTTAGCGTCCCTATTGGCAGTCGTTACAGTGACAGTGCATGGGGTGATGGTCTGCGAAATGACTGTGTAGTGGCAGGCTCAGGTGTCAGATAACAGCCCATAATGTCATAGTGTTCATCTACAGTGGCCGTGCATGCAGCGACAGGCGGAACAGAGACAGCCCGACGTGATATTCTGTGCAGTGACAGTTTACAAAATGACAGCCTGTAACATACCAATCATAGCGTTTATAGGCAGTCTCTACAGTGAAAGTGTAAGTAGGGGAGGTTGGTAGGGTGACGTCCTGTGTAGTCACATTCTATTACAATTTAACATCCGGTGTAGTGAGCTGACAACATGACTGTCAGAACAAGAACAGTGTCTACAGGCACTCTCCGACATCACAGCCTGTATAGTGCAGCCTGTGATATGACAGTCAGTGCAGTTGCAGTGTTTATAGGCAGTCTCTGAGGTCAGTGTGTGCTGTGGCAGTCCATAGCGTGACACTGTTTAGTGACATTCTGTGAGGTGACTATAAAATGATAGTTTATATAGTGCAGCCTGAGACATGACAGTCAGTACAATTACAATATTTACAGGCAGTCTCTGATGTCAGAGAGTGCGCCGTGGCAGTCAGGAGAGTGACCCTCTTCGCAGGGGCATTGTGTGCAGTAATTATCACATGTTAGCCTGTGACATGACAATCAGTTCAGGTACAGTGTTTACAGTCAGTCTCTAATTTCAGTGTGTGCCGTGAGAGTCAGTAAAGTGACATTCTCTACAGGTGCATTTTGTGCTGTGCTGTGACTGTGACTATAAAAGCCAATAACAACAAAAATGCCAATACTGATCCACTAGTTAAATTATTTCAACCAAAAGTGTAATAATCATAAAACAATACACCTGTAAGCTCATTAGTAGCTTTTATTGCAATAGCACATCTTTTCAATTTTTTTCCAAAAAGGGAACACATGACTAAATGTGATGAACAGAAATAAATTATGAATAAAATGCAACACCAGAGCTAATAATAAATCCTCCTTTCAAAATTGACCTGGTGGCTTTTACAGAATAGTGGTTTCTGGTCCTGAAGAGAATACCAGGATTAAAGGGATTCGAAATGTGTAGACCACGTTTTTTTGCCAAACAGTGGTTTTTGTTCATTAGGCTTGTTTGTGTTGTGCCCGATTAATGTAAATATTCCATTTGTTGTACATTAGTGTAAATATTGTACAGGGTACATGTGTAAATGAAAAATTTCCTTGCAAGTTAACCACATGTTTGTTTGCCATTTTAGGTGCTTTCTAGGTTGGGCATTCGTCACACTTCTTTTGCACCAAGTAGGATGAATGTGTATGGTATGGTTTAGAGTGAAAGGGTCTGTAAGTATGTGAATGTAAGTGGATTTGTTATTAGCTCTGGTGTTGCATTTTATTCACAATTTATTTCTGTTCATCACATTTAGTCGTCTGTTCCCTTCTTGGAAAAAAAAATGAAAAGATGTTGTGCTATTGAAATAAAAACTACTAATGAACTTACAGGTGTATTGTTTTATGGTTCTTACACTTTTGGTTGAAATAATTTAACTAGTGGATCAGTATTGGATTTTTCTTGTTATTGGTTGTGAAGTGCTCAGCCTTACTGATTAGAGCTATACCCTTTATTGTTAAACAATGACTATAAAAGGGCAGCCGGTATAGTGCAAACTGTGACATGACAGCCAGTACAAATGTAGCAATTAAAGGAAGCCTCTGATGTCACAGTCTGTGCCGAGGCAGTCCATAGCATGACAGTGTGACACTGTGTTTAGGGACATTCTGTGGGATGACTATAAAATGACAGCCTGTATAGTGCAGCCTGTGACACGACAGTCAGTGCAGGTACAGTGTTTACAAGCAGTCTCTGATGTCAGAGTGTCTGCCGTGGCAGTAAGTAGAGTGATAGTGTCCGCAGGATCATTCATCGCGTGCACTGATCATCACATGTCCGCCTGTGACATGACAGCCGGTGGCAGCAGAGCAACGATGGACTGCGCCAGCTGCCTCGGTGTGTGCAGGGGCGGCGCGTGCAATGGCAATCTAGGAAGTGATTCTCAGTGGGTTAAGGTACCTGCAGAGCTCCTCGAACAAATGGAAGTTCAGCTTTCGTTTCTTCTTCTCATTCACTCAGTATCCGATCCGCCGTCTCCGCCTGTAGGTTGGCATCGTGATTGGTCCTCCTGGGGTCCCAAAGTCGAGATGCCGGACCCCTGGACATGCAATGAGACCCTGTGAGAGGCAGAACCCCGAGGCAGAGAGTATAGGGTGGAACAGACAGACCCTGGCACAAAAACTACCAGAGCCCCAAGAACTCAAGGCGTTTGTGATTGTGTGTGTGGGCGGGTGTTCTGCCCTCTCCACACTCACTCTTGTCTTTGTGCTAACACATTTCCTGAACTGTGCCCGGTCTCTCAGTCTCCACAATTGGTTTCTGACAGACAACTTGATCTCTGCCCCACGCCTCCTGTCTCTTCTCGATCCCTCTGGTGTCTCTTCGCTTTTTCCCTCCTCAGGATTTCTTTAACCGCACTCACTCTCGGCCACCTCTCCTTCATAGGTTCTCACCCATCCCTCCTGGAGTCTCATCTCCCCTCTCCTGGTTTATCTCCCCCACCCCAGCTTTGGTTTTACGTCACCCGCCAGGGGTTACCCGCCTCCCCGGGGTCTCTGGCACCAGGGCTCGCCCTGTGGGCTCTGCTTGTGGAGCTCTCTCCTCTCCGGCACAAGGAAGGGGAGGCGCACAGAGCACTGCATCAGCCCTGCTCAGCTGATAGCCATAAATATTCATCCTTGATTTTGCACCTCTTCTGTGTGCAAAGAACTCCCACACGTCAGACACGTGCATGTGTTTATTTCAGGGGATTTAACCACACGGCTTTCACAGATCCCCCATCAGGGCTCGATGAGGATGTCGTACCGGACCCTTGTCTGGCCTTCAAAATAGTCCGGAGTGCATATGGCAGGGACTCCCCTCATGCCCCTTCTCATCCAGGTCTACAGCCACACCTCTGCTGGTACAAAACCAGAGACATTCCGACGTTATAGTTAGTTCAGTTAACTATGACACATGCCTCCGCAATGCACTGCTGATGACGTCACATATTACATTTTTCATGACATGGTCAGTGACATCACTGACAACATCACTAATGACATCTCAAATGACATCACTGATGACATCATCCAGTGACTGTGTGCTTCTATAAAGTTTAAATATGTTATATATATGCCAAATTGTATTGAAGAATGAGTGGGTGTATAAATGTCTGGATGGAGGATTAAGTAGGTGTGTGACTGAATGTATAAGTGAGTAATTAAATGTGTCTTACTGAATGCATGGGTTAGTGACTAAACTCTTTGGATGTCTGTATCGGTCTGTCAGTTGGTGTGTAAGCGGCTGTATGGGTTGGGGAGTAGCTACATGAGTGTCTATATGGCTTATTGATTGGTTGCCTGAGTATTTGTATGGGTGCCTGAGTGTATGTGTGGGTGGGTGGGAGGTGTGCGACTCTGTGCATAGATGTGTGAGTGGTCGATTCACTGGGTGTATGGGTTCAAGAGGGCATGTGGAAACAGCTGTATGGGTGGGTGAGTGTGTGTATGGGTGTGTTGGTGAGTGAATGGATGTCTCAGTGGTACATGTGCGAGTAGCTACATATGTAAAAGGCAGTATTTGTTAGCGATGGTGTATATAAATAACTATATGTAAGAGTGAGTGATTGTGAGAGTGGCTGTATGAGTAAGTATGTGTTAGTATCTGTATGAATAAGTGAGGTGGTGTGTGTATAACTGTATAGGTGAGTAAATGGAAGTGTGACTGATTCTTTGCATGACTGACTAGGTGTGTGAGTAACTCTGGATGAGTGGTTGTGTGTCAGTGTCTGTATAGGTGTATGAGTGCATATGATAGTGTTGTATTGATGAGTGACTGCATGTATGAGTGACTGTATGGGTGAATGAATGGATGTGTGTATAGACCGAGGAATCAGTGAGTGAGTATGTTGTAACTGGTATTCGTCTGGTATGGTTTAAAAAATGTTACTCTGTATTTTAGAGTGGGTGTATCAAAGGTTATATATTGGGTGTGAGGAGGTGCATCTGATTTTGACGTAGATGATATCATCAGTGATGTCATTTGAGATGTAATCAGTGATGTCACTGACCATGTCATGAATGATGTAATATGTGACATCATCAGCAGTGCATTGGGGGGGCGCAAGTTATAGTTAGCTGAACTAACTATAACGGCGCAATTTCTCTGGATTGTTCTAGTGAAATGTCCAACTAACAATAACGTCCCTGAAACCTATGGTTTTTTCAGTGAATTTCAAAGGTTTTTCAAATGCTAATTTCTAACTATAACGTCCCTGAAACATATGTTTTTTCAGTGAATTTCAAAGATGTTTCTAAATGCTAATTTTTAACTATAACATACCAGTCGTGTTTCCGGATTAGTGTAGAAAGGTGAGCGTGGCCTCCAAAACACCTCTTAGCAATCCCACTGTGTGGGATTTACTGGAGGTAACAGGAGTAGTTAGCCCCCAACATCAACCTTGGGGGCCAACTACCCCTTTTATTACCATCATTAATTCCCACACAGCAGAATTGCTAACTTGTTATATCAGGGCGCGCCCCCTCCCTGCAGCACTGTGCATGTTGGAAATTGGGAGATTAAGTCCCCTTGAATCCTGAGGGTCTCTGGGGTCCAACTAGCCCATCAGGTACCTCCAGTAACCGCCACAGAGCTGCTTTGCACAGAGGTGGTCCGAGGCCACACCCCTTTTTACCTCTAGTGTAGGTACTCAGTCCCCGGGGCTGTGGGGGCCCCTGCGGGTTCCCGCTAATAAATTGGCAGTGCTCCCAGGATCTGGCCCACCCAGGGGGCTTTTTTTTTAAAAAACAGGGGAGCCTGTGCTTCGTTGTTTAAAAAATAATTTCAGGCGGATTCACGACCCCAACGCGATTTCCGTCGAAATTGTGGGAACCCCTGAGCCGGCATAGGGAGTCAAGGTGTTTCTACAGTGCTCCCTTTTCTAGTTTTTCAATGTTTTTTCTACTTTTCACAAGATGGCTGCCAACATTTCCTGGTTTGGAGTGTTGGCAGCCAATCAGAGTGAAGCACGTGCTCGGGAGGGTTCGCGAACCCACTGCTGCCCCAGATATCGAACATTTTTCTTTTTCTAATTTCTCAGGAACTACTGAACGGATTTACATCATTTAACAAAAAGGACTCTTTTTGAAACAAGGGCTACCATTTTGCCAAATATGGTGTAATTCCGTTCAGCAGTTCGGGCTGCAGCTTTGTCTAAAGTTTCCTATGGAAAATATCATGGGAAAAATGCATTTTGGGACCCCCTTTTTTCTCAGCTCCCGCTTGACGAATCACCCCGAAACTTCAAAGAAATGTGCTGACCGGAGCGGGTCACTAGTTTTGAGAATTTCATGAAGATTCGTCAACCGGCGCTAAAGTTATTGGGAAAACAAAAACCACTATTGCTGCAAATGACAGCATTTTCTGTTTGCTTGTGCACAGAGGATGTGAAAGTGCAAATGATATGAAAGGAATTACTGAAAATCAATAAAACTGAATTGATGAATGATATGAATGAGCAGATAAATGGATGACTGAACAGACTTGTATGGTCTAACTCTACAAACTAAATTGCTTAAGAGGACTTCTTCATTAATGGAATTTAAAAAATGGTGATTTCTTATTTTGCTTGTGCGTGGTCTTCATGGATAGTGTTACTCGATGGAGGGCGTGTAGATTAGGCAGTGAGTACTAATGCATGTGGCAGGACCCACACACCATGACCTATCTTTTCTGTGGTGCCTAATCCGGAAGCGTTTAAGAGGAAAGCTACAGTGGTCATAGTGGGTTGACTGTGAGAATGTTTACCTACAGAAACATACTCTGCCATAAATAAGGTATAATAAATATTGGTTACAAAATTACCATCAAAATGAAGTTAATAATATAAAATACACACCCAACAGGATGATATTTTTTAGGCACATTTATAGGACACACATTTTATATGAGAAGATATTCTTACAGGGCGTTGTAGTGCAGCACCTTCATGGTGGTTGTTACAGAGGCAGAAATGCTTGGATTAAAATGTTTGTTCATTAAATATTCAAATTTTTCATCAAGGAAACAAGTTAATTACTCATGGCACATGATGCGCAAAGAAGCTGCTTGCAGAGCTTTGATTTTGTGTTGAGCTACATGCAGCCTCACCATTTTTGCTGTGAGGGATTCCTGCTTTCATCCCAGGCATTGTTCGCAGTGTCATGCAAACTGCTTGACTCGTTATTATTAATAGATCGGCACTTTCTTGCGCCTCTCTATGAACATTAGTGAATGATTGGACCGAGGTCTGAATGGGACAGCAGACCTCTCCCAGCATTCAGGTTTGTAATGTGGCACCATTTTGATTGCCCCCTTTAATGGCACTTTGTGAATTAGACATTGGGGAAAGCATGCAGGAGTATCTGTGGAAGCGGTATAGTCTTCCCAGTGTTGGTAGACTGCAAACACAGAATGTCAATTGTTAGCCATGACTTACAGTTTGCGAATGGTTGCTGCCTGCTCTCTGCATTTGGTACAATATCTTGACTTTCGACTGCATTAGAGGTTGCAAGGCATTTGTGCATTCTAATGTGAGTCCTAAGCGGGAGGAAACCCTTGAAAGGATGTGTCATAACAGCCAGAGCTGCCAGCATTGTGACTGGGGAACTGGGGGCATATTTACAAGCCCCTAATTCCACAGAAGCTTCACTTTTCGGACGCTCCGATGGCGTTGCTCAATACCCCATGTTTACAAGGTGGCGTTAAGTCACTAAATATGGCTTAGCGCCACATTTTAAATATGCCCCTTTCCGCAGCAATCCCTGCAGCAAAGGGGCAGGCACTTGGTGTTGCAGTGGGCTTTTCCCCACACCACCCATTGCTTTTTGACACTGCCCCATTCTTGCAAGGCTGGGGCATCACCAAAAACTAAGGTCAGGTAAAACCTGGTCTTAGGCTGGCGATACGTTAAGAATTATTAATTTCTCCTTGTATTTTGCTCTTTCTATGTATGCTGAATTCGGTGTCCCTTTCTGCACACAAACAATCATCCCTGCAGGGCAGGCACCCTTGCAACATGGCGCAAGGGCGCTTGTGCTAGAGCTAGGCAGCTTTCTTAGTGCCAGCACCAGGGGAAATACAGGGGTGCACCGTATTTTTGAATATTCGTCTGATCCATGCATTTTGAAAATTTTGGAGCTCAGTGTTACAAAATTTGACGTTACATTGTGCTCTGACATTTTCTTGTACATATCCCCCTGGGTTCAAGTCTCTGCGTCAGCTCAACATGCTGTGATTCTGGGCAAATCACTTAATCTCCCCATGCCCCCCAAAAATTTATGTTTCCTTGTGCAATGTAGCTGGTGCTCATGTAAAGCGCTCTGGCACCTTAAAGTCGAGTGTGCACTATATAAAATATGCAAAAAAAACAACTCCATTGCCTCTCCTTTTTATTTGAAATTTTCAAGATTTTACAGAGTGCTTATTGTGATTATCAAGTTTGGTTATGAATTGTAAGGCCCTTTTGTGCATTACAAATTGAGACTTTCCATTTGGGCAGCCATTTGAGCTGGTTTTGTTAATTCGAGGACTTGTGTACATCATGCCCTGATACAATACATCAGGGGTCTCCAACCTTTTTTTTTGTCTTTTTTTTATACCTTATATTTATCAATTTTCATCGATTATGACAACATTACAACATCTGATAATCATCAGATGACTTGCGTTTGTCTGACATTATGTTCTCTCTCATCTCTGCACAATATCAAAACAGTGAGTGGAGTAGTCCTGAATAGCATACAACTAAAGCAATAATACAAGTTTGAGAATAACACTGTATTAGTACATTTGGAACATCAGCAGTATAGTTCAGTAGACATGATTTAGGTATCTGTGCTGTGTATCCCAAAAGTGCCATAAAGGGATCCCTCTCCAGTGTGCTATTCATCATTTTCTCAAGGGCTACATAGACTTGTTCCCAGAACTCCTGTATTTTGCAGCATTCCCACGCCAGGTGTATGAATCCGGCCCCTGGTCTACCACATCTCTCACACCGATCATTATCAATTAGTCAAATCTATATTTTTTGGCAGGTGCATAGTACAGGTGGTGTAAGAATTTGTAGTGTATCACCCGTAATCTACAACTAACAGAGATTTGTGAGGTTTGGAGGCAACAGTATGTCCACTGTTCGTCAGTCACTTCTCTTCCCAGGTCATCATTCCAGTGTGCGCGGGCTGGGCTAGCGACTCCCATTTGTTGCGCGCATATGCAGCTATAGAGTCCCGCTGCTTAATGTTTCCCATCCGTGGTTCCCAACATGTGATGTAATTTGAGGAGGTTTGCGGGTTCCCGTGGCAAGTCTGGGATCACCGAGCGGATGCCCTGTCGCAATCGCACATAGAGGAAAAGATCCAGAGGTGAAGGTCGTATCCCCTGGAATAACTGGTCTGAGGAGCGGAACATTCCATTGTGGAAGAGGTCGCCCCATGTAACGGCGCTAATCCATACACATAGCTTGTGAAAGCCTTTTTCCTGCAGTAGCGCGATGGAGGGATGATAGGACAGTGGCAGCTGCGCGGAATATAATAACGGGGTGTCCAGCAGGATTGTAATATGGTTCCATGTGTCAAACGTGCTTGTGACTGTGGTGGGTGCCATTCATGCATCCGAGATTGCCGTGTATAATACCATTCAAGGGAATGGAGTCGGCGAGCCAATCCTCTGTAGCCACCTGTGGCATATATCGAGGGGGGGTTGACCCAATAATAAGCATAATGTGCTTGCGCACTTAAAAATAAACTTCAAAGTCAGGAATATCAAAGCCGCCTTGGTCATATGGTTCGTAAGCATAGACCATTTAAGCCTTGGCTGTTTCCCTCCCCAAAGCAATCTGAGAAAATCGGTGTGTAGAGTTTTAAAAAAAGGTGCCCGGGTGGTATGGTGTGTTTGAAAAAAGATATAGGAACTGCGGGAGAACAACTATTTTTATCAGGGATGCGCGGCCTGCGAATGAAAGGGGTAGGGAGATCCAACATGTCACATTGCTGGTAAGCTATGTGACCGCTGTACCATATTTGAGTCGTATAACGTTTTATCTATCTCTAGTCTATTGTATGCCCAAGTACTGAAGGTCCGTAACGCACCATTCCAACAGAAAGTCGAGAGTGAATCTAGTGACCGCAGGTGTCAGAGGGAAAACCTGAGCCTTCCCACAGAGGTCTCCAACCTTTTTAGTAAAAAGAGCTACTTAAGTTCAATGAAAACCATCCAGAGCTACTGGTACTATTAGTGTTGTAATAATGACCATGCTAGACAAGATTACATTAGTGGCCACATATGTAAGGCTTCTAGCAGTGATCAGCTTGGTGCACCAACATTAATATATAAAAAAAAGTCTTTGTCAGTGTGATTATATTAGTAATAAGTTCTCCCTGTGCCGGATTATTTTATTATTCAAATATGAACCTTGAATATATTTTAAAAATTCAGCAATTTTTTTGCAAACACCAACCAAATAGTTTTGAAAATAGATACAATTTTGTCTCGAATACATATTCTCAATTTTGATGTACATTTATCAATGTAACCAAGCAAAAGCTTGTAAGTTAGTAGGCTGGGCTACACAAAGGAGAACTACTCACAGGTAGCTGGAGAGCTGCCAGTAGCTCACAAGCTACTCATTGGAGAAGGTTGTTCTAAGTGATGTAATTGTGTGGTAAAAATGAAACAAATATACACACATCATCTTTACCATTAGGGGCTCTCTGACTAAATATCAACGAAGAGATGAGATTTCCCCATACGCCTGCTGACTGGTATAACAGGAAGAATATTCCAAAGTAGAGGTTCACAACGTGTGTCTTGTCTTTTCCTTTTTTCTTTGCATATCTGATGCCACTTGTTGTCAGATATGTGGATTTTGAAGTCCAAAGAGGGCCTCCTGCGAATCCCAGGATTACAGAAGTCGGCATCAAAGTGTACCTGTAAAGAAACACAGTAATTTAAGGATACATTTTTATAGTCAAAAAATTAGAATTAGAAAAACCACCCACAAACCATATTCTTTTTCAGTGACATGTATTATTTTTATGTCATCGGTTTGTGTATTAACTTGTTTACCTCTGGCTCTCCAAAGACACTTCACATATGGTATATGGCAAACTGATGCAGTTTACACCTAATATACAGTACTCTCTTCCTTATCGCACACACTGCCATGCTAGAAGGTAGGAAATGTAAGCAAGGGTCGGTTACTTTGCAGGGGCTTAAGTACACAGCTTGGGTTTGCATCAGTGTTCTACCACACTGAGACCGCCAGACGCAGACTGGGGCCAGCCTTTCCAGGTACAAAAAAGCACAGCCTCTGGGATTTGTTATAGCCTGGGGTGTTGAGTAGAAGAAAGCATAGACCAAAAACAGAGAATAAGTGTTTACCTGATATTTCAAGTTTCAGGTGTCACCAATACCCCCAGTGGGTCAGGAGGTAACAATGCCAATGCAACAGGTATTCCGTCAGTTTTTGCGCAGACAGCCTCATCCCATTAGGTGTGATAGCCCCTACTCTTTGCCTTGTACGGATGTCTTCATGGAGAGCTCACTCCCTCCAGGCACGCAGAATGCAGCACACACAAAAAGAGGAAGTAACAAGGAGAAGTTAAGGTCTTTCTCCTTGTTACACCTCTGTCAATTAGGCCCACTAGTTTACCACAAAAAAGGTTTATTTTTTTATTTTTATTTTTTATTTATAAAAAAATGTTATTAGTATTTTTCCCAAGAAATCCAATAAATGTTACAGCACACTTATACAAATTATATCGTTTTCTAGTCATGACACAGATATTTACATATTAATTCATTGCACAACAAAAATAGGATTTACAATTTAGCAAGTCCGTAGGTCAAATGTATTGTCCGTATCACCAGTGGTCCCCTGCCTGTTAGTCAACCCATTTTTCCAGTTTGCTATAGGTTGCCGTAACTTTCTGCCCAGAATTCTAGCTCTTCTTCCCTTTCTGTCATATAGTGCTTTTTCTAAATTATAGGTAGACAGTAGCCTAGCAACCCAAGTTTGGAAGGTTGGTGGTACCCTGTCAAGCCATGATGTTGCTATACAAATACGCAAAACTGCGGTAACCATGAACATAAGCTCCGTAGGGATATTGACTGTCCCTACCAGTACCCCCAGAAGTACTAACTCGTCTGAAAGCTTAATTTTTAGGCCCAGTGATCCATCAATAAAATGCTCAATATCCCTTTTTAAGGAATACAATTGTGGGCATTGTGCAAACATGTGAACGATATCTGCATTAGTTTAGTCGCAGCGCGGGCAAGTTATTCCCGTGTTGCCTCCCCATTGTGCAATCCTAGCCGGGGTGTGATAAAGTGAATATAGGGTCTTGTAATGCTGCGACTGTAGGGTTGCTGAACATAAGACTGTACAGCCCATATTTAAGGACATCTGAAACCCCTCTGGCTGTAGCCCCACTTTTTCAGCCCACTTCGTGGCAAATTTACCCCTATCGTCACTTCTATAGGCATACAGTTCTGCGTATAGCTGCCGAATTGTACAGTGAGTACAGCGCTCTACGTAATCCATTACACGACATGTGCCAAAGCCCAGCGTACCCCCCTGCTTCTTTAAGAGATAGCTTCTTATTTGAAGGTATTTCAAGAAGCTATTTCTTGCTACCTTGAACTTTATTTGGAGCTCCTGGAACTGCAGGATACCACCCTGTTGATTCATAAGATTCCCAATCTTCCTGATCCCTTTATTGTGCCAATCCCTCCTAACCATGTCCCTAAAAATATCCCCAGGTAGAGAATGGTTCGTGTACAGCCGTGTATAGCTATTGACCCTGCCTAAACCCATTTTTTTTTGTAATCACCTTCTAGATTTTATACGCAGCTTGTAACGTCTTGAATCTTGTGTGTTTAAAGTAACTAAAGTCAATTGTGTTCAGAAACCCGTTTTTAGCCCCGTCACCCAACAGTGCAGTATATACATTAGTGTATCCAGATATGCCATCCCCTTGCTCCATTCCCTCTCTCCCAATTAGCCCCTGGAAATACTGCATAGCTACAGCCCAATAGTAGAGCCTAAAAGCAGGTGCTCCCCAGCCCCCTTCTTCCCTTGGAAGTGTGAGGTGTCGGTAGGCTCTCCTGGTCTTACCCTGTGCCCAGATAAATTTGTTTACTATTAATTCTATTTTATTAAACCATAAGTGATCAAAAAATAATGGAATGGCTCTAAATAAATACAAAAACTTTGGGAATGTGATCATTTTAACCACATTTATGCGTCCCATTAGGGTCAGGTGAAAGTTATGTATCCTTTCAGTGTTTTCCTTTACTTTATTCAATAGGGGTCTCATGTTAAGTTCTACTAGACTGTCTAAATCTGCAGTGACTTTTATCCCCAAATATGTTGCTTCCTCTACCACTCTAGTATCTTGATATATCATGACGCTGTTCTGAACTATTACCACAAAAAAGGTTTAAAGTGTTTGTAAATCTGGGTTTGCATCAAAATACATGGGTGGATGCACGAGAATGCCCATGCTCCACCTATGTAACACCTACCAGATGCAAAGTAGCGCAAGGCAGCATTATGCCCTGGGCTGATTTACTTTGTATTTACTACACAACACAAAGCCACGCAAATCGACTTTGCATAGCATAGTAAATGCCAGTAAGGATTTTGCATCTAGACTTCCCCATGAAAGTGACACAACCCTGACATAAAATCATAGTAAATATGGCTCAAAGCTCTTTCAGGTTGCTACGGCATTATTTTATATTGTACTGATAGTGTACACAACTGTTTACAGAGTACCTACTCATTTTACACATTCAAGCTTAAGGAGGTGGCCAATCCTCTTCTACACACAGTATTAACCTTGTACACTATTCTTTTCATTTTCAAAGAAAGGGCATAGTTGTACTCTTTAAATGTACTTTATGTACACGTGTGCCATGACAGACACCTTTGTGCTGTGGTGCAATATTTTCTGTGTTTTATTTAAGATAGTTTTTGTACAAGAAGGACTCCCTTTGTGCAATAGAACACTCAGTTAAGGCTAATTCCTTTGTGTATATGTTCTGCAGAATATAGCAAACGTGCAGAGGGAAAAAAAGAGAAATACATTTTTTTTGTTACGCTACCCTCAGAGGGTGCAGTAGTTTGCCACAAATCTATGTTTACAAGTTATTGTAAATATGGATTGGCATCAAACTCCATGGATAACTCTATTTGTGTGGCCATAAAGACCCATGGTACACCATCTTTATGCAAAACAAATACAAGAAAGTGCATTGTATTGCATTGTATAACTGTTGATTATAAGTACTTTCTGTTAAATTATAAATAGAAATATCTTTTATATCCCTTATGCGTTTCATTAGTAACACAAGCCTGAAACAAAATGTTTACAATTGTGAAATAAATCTATTATCATATGTGCATGGGTTTAATTTCAGCACATAACAATCAAGTTTTATTATTAAGAACAGACTTCTGTAGCAGACTATAATCATACAGAAACATAAAAATACATATATTTTTAAACCAAAATAGATGGCTCTTAAAATAAAAAATTCAAAAAAAACGTTTTTCTTTTGGTAAATTTGTTGTAATTTTTTTTAAACAATGAGTTGTTCTCAAACTGGAAAAAAGAGCATCAAAACTTGGAAGTTGTTAAAAAAAAATGTGTGTGTGGTATTTGTGCTCCCTCATTGTGGTAATTGGGAAGCAGTTGACCTCTGCATGGAATACAGAGGTCAACTGCTTCCCAACTACCACAATGGTTTTACATGTCCTACAATAGATCACCATCTTTATATGTTCGGGATGATCACTTGTCCCTGCTCCAGAATGGATGTTGGAGCAGCGTCCCTAGGAGCATCACTTTGTGCTGATTATGTTGATGAGTGTTTACCATCTTACTCCCACTGTGCTCGAACCAGGTGCTGTGGTGAATGGTTCACATGTGTTTCCACATGCCTGTGGACCCAAGAGGGTATCGTTTCCCAGTTGTTTTTCTCCTAATGAACTGTTGAAGCATTTTCATATCAGGCACTCTTTTTAGGGGTGTGGAATCTCCCCCTCCTCCTACACCTGGACATGTCTCTCCTCCACAGCTGCGGCTCCACTAGAGGTCGCCAGGGCACCTACCACCTCAATTTACAAGTTATCTGGATAGTAATTGCCTTGAGCAATTACCATCCACATACATTCTTTAATAAAGTTTTATTTAGGGGCTTCAAGCCTGTACCGGGTGCTGCCTCAGTGTCTGGCTGTATCTCACACTTGCTGTGATGAGCGCCAGGCAGCCAGTCACTTATGAGAGGGACTCATGCTCTAGTGAGCATATGTCCCACAACATTATTCTTTAAAAAAAATCCTTAAGCCAGGCTAAGGGCTGATCTAGCACCAGCCCTGGCATCCAATTTTCAGGGGTCTGAAGAGACCTCTCATTCGTGACATGCAGCAGTTTCATATTTACAAGCAGTCCCGTGCATCTATAGCATAAACTCTGTTTACCAGTACAGCTTGTCAATCATTTTCACAGGCTGCAAGCAACTCTCTTTCCCAACTCGCCACCTGTGACATAATGGGAAAGGGTGTTGCTTGTAGCTTGTGAAGGATTGTCGGCATGTGATTCGAGGTCACAGAGTCATGAGGCTCTGTGACCTCGCGTCACATGTGTGGGGACTGCTGACTGCTGGGGGCCTAGGGCTGATACATGTGCTTACTATAGGCATGCAAGTAAACCACTCTCACACACAGAGCGCTGGTCTGGACAGGAAGTGCCGTGCCACTCCAGTCCGTTTATTTATCTCTTTCTGGCCACGCCTGGCCAGAAAGTGTTACAAAGTGTGCTAGTGCTTCCGGGGCTCAGGGGAGACCCTCGGAGCACTAGAGCGCTACATCCCTTCCCAACTTGGATTTTGAAAACAACTTGTGAATAACAGTTCAGTATATGAAGCATAATAGTTCAGCATATGAAGTCAGACAGCTTCTGGCTCGGCTTCGGATTCGGCCTGAGGTCGTATCTCCATCTGCCTCTGGTTGGTGCCTGCTCAGGCCCCGGGCCTGGCGATGGAGGAATCGCTTCGTCCTGCCCTGTGGTGTTCGAGAGCATGCTAGCCTCGCTGGATCTTCCTTCTCCTCTCTCGTACTCCTCTCCTGCAGGTTCATCTTGGTCAGGTGCGTGTTGTCGCGTCGATGGTATTTGTTTGAACCAGGAGACATTCCTGGTTACCTCCTCTCCGTTCCTGCTAGCTGTAATAGCTGTGCCTCGTGCTTCTTTGACGACCCACGGTTCTGGTTCAAACACTGTGTTAAATTTCCCTCCAGGTCTTCTAGTCCGGATTAGCACAGTCTCGCCCGGTTGTATATTCCTGGATTGGGCTCGTCTCTTGTGACTTGCTTTCTCATTTGTTCTCCTTCGCCTCTCCTGTGTGCGCCCGGGAGAGTATGGTGTTGGTGCCCAGTTGTCGGCCATGGGAAGCAGGTCTCTCCTCTGCCCAGCGAGCATCAGCGCCCACGGTGATTGTTGTGTGGTGCTGTGAGGTGTGCTCCTGTACTCTCGCAAGAAGACTTGCAGGGCTTCTTCCGGATCTTTACCTTCGGCTGTGGCGATTCGTAAGATCTTGTTGGTTGTCCTCATAAACCGTTCCACCTCTCCGTTTGCTTGTGGCCACTGAGGCGTAATCCGGTGATGTCGGATGCCCAGATTATGTAGGAACTCCTTGAACTCACTCCCCTGGAATGGGGGTCCATTGTCCGTTTTGATGACTAGAGGGACTCCAAACATGGCAAATGATTTGTTCAGAAGAGGGCGGATGTTTGCGAAACTGGTGGAGGTGGCAAGGTCTACGATCGGGTACTTCGTGTAACTGTCAATTAGCACGACGGTGACTCTCCCATCTGGGAAACTCTTAAAGTCCAGACTGAGCCATGACCATGGCGATGGGGCATGTTCTTCTGTGATTATGGGTGCCGGAGCGTCAGACGAGCTAGTTATCTGGCATGCTCGGCATTGGCGCACGATGGTGTCAACGGTTTCTTCTAAGTTGGGGAACCAAACTTTCTCTCACATCCTTGCCTTCATCCGGCGGGTGCCTTGGTGTCCTTCGTGTGCTAAGATAGTCGCCCTTTCTTGGAGAGTTTTGGGGATAATCACACGGTGGCCTCTGAGGATGAGATTGTTGCTTGCTCGGCTCAGGTCATGTCGCACCCTCCAGAATTGCGTTAGGCGTGTCCGGTCTTCTTCGCTCCAGCCGCTGACATTCCGTAGGAAGTTCTCCCAGGAGCCTGATTGTATAGAGTCTGCCACTCGTTGAATGACCGCGTCGTTCATATATTCAGATATGATGGTGTCTGCCGTGAGAGCTCGGGGGCATGATGCCGACGACAGCATGTTTACAAAGTCCTCGGTTTGATTCTCGAGTTCTGTTGATCGACACTCCTCCGGGCCAGGGTGTCTGGATAGAAAATCTGCGGGGTTTTTGGCTCCTGGGCGATACGTGAGGTCCATTTGGTACTGTTGCACTTGTATCGCCCACCGCTCTATTCTTGGAGGTGGGTGAGGAGCGGTCCCTCTGAACAAGGGTATTAGAGGCTGGTGGTCTGTCACCATGCGAAAAGGGTGTCCGGAGATATATAAGTGGAAGTGTGCACACGCCCACTTCACGGCCAGGGCTTCTCTCTCTATTTGCGAGTATCTTGACTCAGTCATGGTTAGTGCTTTGCTCGCAAATGCCAATAGCGACCATACTCCAGGTTCCGTTTCTTGCGATAGCAGGGCTCCTAGTCCTACTGGGCTGGCGTCTACTACTATTTCGGTAGGTTTGGTGGTGTTAAAGTATGCCATCGTGGTGCTGTCTAGCAGGGCTGCTTTGATTTGATCAAATGCTTTTGCTTCGGTTTCCGTCCATTTCCATGAGTTCTCCTTCTTCGTTAGGTTTCTCAGTGGTTCCGCAATCGTGGCTAAGTTGGGGATGAACCTCGCACAGTATTGCGCCATTCCCAGGAAGCTTCGCACTTCTGATGCCGTGGTTGGCGCGGGAGCATTCTTGATTGCCAATGACTTGCGGGGGTCTACGGTGACTCCTTCTGATCCAAACACATATCCAAAGAATTCGATGGATTTCTTGAAAAACTGACATTTGTCTTTATGTAGTGTCACACCGTATTGTGCAAGTCTTTGCAGCGTCGCCTTCAGCCTGTTGTGATGTTCTTCACTCGTTTTGGCGTGGATTAAAATGTCGTCGCTGACATTCAGCACTCCTTGGAGTCCAGAGAGGATTTCTTTGATTGTGTTTTGGAAGATCTCGGCTGCAGATGAGATCCCAAAGTTTAGTCTCTTGTATCGCCTCAGACCCAGGTGCGTCGAGAAAGTTGTTATGTACCGGCTTTCCTCTGCTAGCCTCAGTTGGTGATATCCTGCATTGAGATCTAGTTTAGAAAACCATTGTGCGCCGTTGAGGTCGGTCAGAATGTCGTCGACTGTAGGTGTGAGATGCCGCTCACGCCGGATGGCTTTCTCATGTCAATACAAATTCTGATTTTTCCCGGTTGTTTCGGCTTCTCGGCTATCACCATGGGGGATACCCATGGTGTTGGTCCGGATACTTTTTCAATCACCCCTTGTGCTTCCAGCTGGTTCAGTTCTTGCTCGACGGCAGCACGTAGGTGAAATGGCACTCGTCGGTGACGTAGCGCAATTGGTTGTATTGCAGGGTCTATGTGCAGCTTAATGAGAGGGTGCTTGATGGTCCCAAGGCCTGTAAATAGCTTGGGGAACATGAGTAGAATGTCCTCGACCTGCAGCGCACGTACTGCGTTTGCGAAGGCAATGAGGCCTAGGTCTTCTGCGGTGTTGCTTCCTACCAACAGGTCCGCCTCCTTGTCGATTACATGGAATGTGGTCAGTACTTCTTGGTCTTCTGCTCGGACCTGCACCAACATCTTCCCTCGCAACGGGAGGGGTTCCTGGCTGCCATAGGTGAAGATCCTGGCCTTGGAGGGAACAAGTTTGGGTTTCGGGTTCAGCGCTTTGTAATGCTGAATGCCCATGACATTCACCGTGGCTCCGGTGTCGATGACTCCGATTGCTGGTGATCCGTGGATCTGTATCTGGCACTTGGGTTGTGGTCGCCGACTTTTTTTCAGTTCGCTGACAAACGACACGAAGTAGCATTCGTCTTCATCATCTGTGGACGAGTCGTCATAGTGTGGTTGTGGTGGTCTCTGTGACTTGTTTGAGCGTGATGGCGTGGACTCATCCAGCGATAGCTGCTTGACCGCTCCAGTGGCTGTCTTCCTTCCCGAGGCGTTCCGTCCCCTAGAGCCTCCTCTGCATACGCTGGCGAAGTGGTTGGGGATACCGCACTTTGAACATGTCTTCCCTCGTGCTGGGCAGCCATCTTGGTTGTGCTCTTCCCTGCCGCAGTAGCCACATGGCGTCCGGCGTTGTGTCCTTGTCGGACCTCGCCCTCTGCTTCCTCGGCTTGACATGCGCACTGCGTCCACTCGTTCTGTCTTGATCGCCACTCCTGCGTCATGTTGTGGGTTGAGGGCCGCCTCCATTGCCGTGGCGCGGGCGTCAGATAATTCGTGTGACCGTGCAAGGATCAAGATTTCGTCGAGGGAAATCCGCGGCTGCCTCAGGATCAGCGTTCTCAAGTGTTTATTGCGACAGCCCTGGATGAGTTGTGCTGTGACTTCCTTCTTTTCGTCGTCTTCAGTGCACGTGCTTATGAGATCTCTTAGTCGCGCGTGGAACGCGTCCATCGTTTCCCCTTCTCGTTGCTTGGCTTGACGGAACTTGAATCTCTCGTAGTGAGGGTTCAGTTGGGGGTCAAAATGGGCGTTGAGGGCGTTGACGGCAGCATCAAAGTCAGTGGCGGCCCCTGTGTTGGGGAGGTGTCTGAATAGCTTGTAGAGTTCCGTACCTCCAAAGTGAAGCAGTAGAGATCGCTTTACTTCATTGTCTTTTTCTCTAGTGGCTGTGAAATAATTATTGAGTTGCCCTAGCCACACTGCCCACCGCGGCGCCGCAGTTCCGGGGTCGATCAGTTCACTGAACGGCGGCAATGCCTGTAGTTGGGCGTGCGCTGAGGGGGTTGGAACTTGAGCCGCAGGGGCTGCTGCTGCCGCTGTGCCACTGGTGGCACCTCCTTGGTTTTGGGACATGCTTGTGCGTGATGGGCCCTCTCAGTTGTGTGCTTTGCTGGCCCCAGGGCGTGGCTTGACTTGGCTTGCCTTTAATCCTCCTTTGCTTTATTATTCATTCATTTATTTTGTTTATTTTTTTGCTTGGATTGTCTGGTGCTTGTTTTTCTCTCTTCCTGCCTTGCGCACGTGTGAATTCTGGTGTTCCAGTGTCTGGATTCGCGCCGCTGTGTTGGCGCGCTGTCTCTCCCTCCTCGCGTGCTCACGCGGTGTTAGGCCTGGGGAAAGCGTCGGCCCGTCTCTTCTGCGCATGTGCGCACTGCTCGGCCTGCCGGCTGGGCCTTTCCACTGTCGCTGCTTGCTCCGCCTCAGACGGTCGCCGGTACCGGTCCCTCACGCAGCTCCCTGCATACGCTGCTTACCGGTAGGCGATTTCTTTCTTCTTTGTCGTCCCTGGGTCGGTTGGGCTGGTCTCCGGTGCTGGGCCCGTGGAGATTGGGCTGTCTTCGGAGTTCGGCGGTTTAGGCCTCCTTGTCAGCTGGTCCGTCGGAGGATCTAGGCAGATCCCATCCTCGTCGCCAGTGTGGGGACTGCTGACCGCTGGGGGCCTAGGGCTGATACATGTGCTTACTATAGGCATGCAAGTAAACCACTCTCACACACAGAGCGCTGGTCTGGACAGGAAGTGCCATGCCACTCCAGTCCGTTTATTTATCTCTTTCTGGCCACGCCTGGCCAGAAAGTGTTTCAAAGTGTGCTAGTGCTTCCGGGGCTCAGGGGAGACCCTCGGAGCACTAGAGCGCTACAACATGCATGCTGTAAAACAGAAACACTGCACGTGCTGTATCATGTACAGAGTATCTGTTTATAGCACGTAATTGTATTCAGAGGCTGAGAGGGCACGCTTGGCACTCTCAAACCTCCTCTCCCGGACTAGACAGTAGCAGCACATCCTGTTGCGGGCCACCTTGCGTGTTTAAGAGCAGGATTTGCAAGGTAAGTAGGATGGAGGGAGGAGGATGGAGGCCTTTAATCATGCCTGTCAGCCTGCTTGTTTTTACTGTTTTTGAAAGAATAAAAACAAACTGCAGGTTAGCACAGCACCTGAACTAGTATTTAAAAGTGCTCCCTTTGTGTACTTTTATCATGCAGGGGAAATTCACTTTAGTACATCAGTATAGATAACTTTATTGAGAGGCATTTATTGAAACTGGTAATATTATAGTGATATAAAATGATGTACTAAAGTGAAATGCTCCCACATGTTAGAAAAATACAAGAGACTACTTAAAAAAATTCATTCCTTGATGCACACATCTTGATCTCACAGTTTTAAAAGTGCTCTAGTTTCTTGTAAGCTTATAATGTGGGAGCTCTAAACTTTAGTACCTCAGTTTTAATCACTATTTCGAGAAGCCTTTATGAACAGTTTTAATAAATGCCTCTCAAAACAGTGATATAAATTGATTGTTTGAACTGGCCTTCTTGGCGTGGTCTCCACCTAACTTTTTGCCTTCTGACCTCCTGTTATTGCTGACTTCATTTATGTTAATGTTAATGAAACTTTTAAAGTGCGCGTATACCCTGGGGTGTCTTGGCGCTGAACTAGAGTATGCTGGCCTTAGTACTCTGGACACTTTACCATTGCTAACCAGTGCTAACGTGCATGTGCCCTCTGTTTAAAACATGGTAATATTCGCTTATACCCAATTGGCACATTTAATTTACTTGTCAATCCCCAGTTAAGGGGCACTACAAGTGCCCAGGGCCTGAAAATAAAATGCTATTAGTGGGCCTGCAGCACTGATTGTGCTACCCACCTAAGTAGCCCTTTAAACATGTCTCAGGCCTGACATTGCAGAGACCGTGTGTGCATTTTTAACCTTCCATGTCGACCTGGCAAAATTAACCTTTGCCTAGCTCAAACCTTCCTTTTTAATACATATGTCACCCTTAAGGGAGGCTCTGGACAGCCTCAAGGGCAGGGTGCAGTCTAATTAAAAAGTTGGACATGTTTTTTTTTTAACTTTGTTTATTGAGTAAAATCACAGTAGTACATTACATGATTGAGCGACACGTTTCATACTTTCATCAGGATAGTACAGCTAAAACATTAATCAAAAGTTGTTCATTACATATCTCCTGCCAGTCTCTCTTGCCTTCGCATTTCCAGTTCAGTTGTGGGTGACACACATATATCTCCCCTGTGTTCGTTCCACCGTGACCACTTCTTATCCCATTTCTTGGGGCATCCCCGAGCCTTATAGACCTCAGTCTCCGCCAGCATACATCTATCCATTTTTTTGGCCCACAGGCTGACACGAAGCGGGCACATGGCTCCCCAGCCCCTAGCCACTTCTCTTTTGACCATAGTGTAACCCAGCGTTCTAAATTGCCTCAACACTTCTGCTAGGTCAGTAGCCTCCCAGATGTTCAATAGCCCGAGCTGTGGTGCAAGTGTTAGAGCTTTCCCCAGGGCTTTGTGCATATGAGTCGTGGCTCCCTCCCACAGGGGGCGTATCTTGGGGCAGGACCATAGTGTATGGTAAAATGTGGCCTGCTGCCCACATCCCCTCACACATCTGTCATCAGGTTTGGATCCTATCCTAGCCAGGATTGTCCCTGTCATATATGATAGATGGAGTATTCTAAGTTGAATAAGGCGAAATCTCTGGGTGATAGCTGCTTCACATGGGGACATCAGAGCCGACTGCCAGTCGTCATCTTCTATAGGGCCTATGTCACGCTGCCACCGCTCCCTGAGCTTCGGGAAGGTGTCTGGGAGGTTGTTACCTTTTGAGGGCCTTTTGAGTATATTCTATATCTCATCATTTATTTGTTCTTGCATTTTATTGGCAACATTTTTGCTTTTTCTATTTGTATATACATTTTAAATTGTATTTTTGTACAATTTTTTATGGCTTTGATAGCCAAAATATTGTTATACTGACTGACTGACAGTAGGAGGCGCTTCCAAAAAGTGGCAGAGGATCGTATACCCGTCAAGGTCCTCCCCAAATGACATTCCCAAATCTGCGTCCAGATCATGATACACCCGGAAACCTAAATATTTTAAGTTGTGAAGGGCTGCCGGCAGTGTGGTCAGCCTACCTTCCTCCAGCAGAGCGGCATATGGGTCTAATAAACAAAAGATACAGGACTTCTGCACATTAGCATGGAATCCAGAAAAAGAACCAACGTTGTGTAGGAGTTGCATAACTGGATCCAAAACAAAGGTAATGTCCTTAAGATATATAAGGATGTCGACCACATTAAGGGAGATGGAATGAAAAAGCTGCCTAATATTAGCTGACTATGCCCAAGTATGAATCTCAACTGATTTTGATGGAACAAGAGGGACAGCTGTGGAATAATAGGAATGGGTATTATTCTCCCAAGGATTCTACAATCTAAGTTACAAGTGAACAATGGGTGATAGAAACTCCTGTCCAGTGGGCCACCTCCATCTTTATTCATGATTTATTTTATTTGAAAAGTTTTATAAGGCGTGGACATGGCCCTTACTGGCATCAGAGCGCTGTACAAAGTGGCAAAAGCAAGAATAATACAACACAATGGAACAAATGAGGTAGTTAAATATTCACACTGTCAAACAAAGGGGGGAACAATCCCGGTCAAGGGGCAGGTGAGTCACCCAGACTGTAGGGACCATTACAGTTTCAGAAGGTTCATAGAACGAGATAACAAGTAAACAGAAAGCATACCATTCAAACAAATGGTATAAAAGAAGTTTCAAATCCATATAGAAAGGAGTCTAGGGAAGGTAAGCCAGGTTAATGCTGTGTATGTTCACTCAAGATTAGCCATTTGACATGTTTCTTCAAAGATGCTGTGGGTGGGTTGGATCTGATCTCGGGAGGAAGAGCGGTCCAAATTCTTGCAGCAATACAAGTAAAAGCACGATTGTAAGTTCTTTTCTTTTTGAATTTGGGAGGTTTCAAAAGAAGGGTGGTCGAACTTCTTAGGTTCCGAAATCGAGCCAGGTAGTTCAAGCTTTTTAGCCAAGTAAACCGGGGTGTTGTAATGAATAGCTTTATGCGCCAAGCAAGCTATCTTAAAGCGTATCCTAGCTTCTATAGACAGCCCATTTAGTTGAATTAGGTCTGACGTGATGTGGTCATGCTTTCTGGAGCCTGTGATGAGCCTGACCGATGCGTTTAGGGTGGCTCTGAGCGGAGACAAACTAGCTTTAGGAAGCCCAGCAAGGGTCACCAAACCAAATTCCAGTCGAGAGATAATCAGCAATTGTACTACAGGCCGGATGTCCTCAGGCGGAAGGAAAGGCTTTATTTTCTTAAGGGTGTTGAGTTGAAGACTGGCTCCCCTAATAGTTGCACTCATGTGAGCTTGCATAATTAGGTATTTGTTCAAGGTGATACCTAACGATTTAGAAGAGTCAACAACATGAGGGGTGCAGTTAAGAGCAGTGAGTTGTTTAAGCCAGTCCAGGGTAGATGCAAAGAGGTTGCAGGGGGCAATCAGAAGTAATTCTGTTTTGCGAGTATTTAACAAAAGATGGTTCTGGGCTAGCCATTGTTGAGTTTGTAGGAGTGCATCATTTATGGCTTTAATGTCCTCTGGAGAGGTGATCTTAAAGTACAGTTGTGTGTCATCAGCATACATGTGGTAATGAATATTAGAACAGTTCAGAATACCAGAGAGAGGTTCCATTGAGAGGTTGAAAAGAGTGGGCAAAAGAGCAGAGTCTTGAGGAACAATAGAGACTGGGGTACTGGTTGCAAGGGAATTGTTAACTTTGATTCTTTGTGTGCGGTTCGGTAAAAATGAGGCAAACCAATTTAAGACATGGCCCCGAAAGACCCATCCTATGCTGAAGAAGAGCAATCATGTTTTCATGTTTGATGGTGTCAAATGCTGAGGACAGGTCAAGAAGGATCAGAAGACAAGGGACATTATGATCAAGGGAATTCAGCGTGTCATCAACAATGTGAGTTAGTGTTGTCTCAGTACTGTGCCCTGCTCTGCAACCTGACTGGTAGAGGTCAAGGAGTTGAAACTTCTCTATGTGGTTGCAGAGCTGCATATGGAAGCATTTCTCAAGTAATTTAGCTAGAGTCATGATGTTGGTGATAGGCCGGAAGTTGTTAGGATCAGCTAGATCGGTGTCAGGCTTCCTAGGGATGGGAGTGACTTGACCCATCATGAGGTAGTCAGGGAGCCTCCCCTGCAAGAGGGATTCACGAATGATCCGGGACCAAAGAGGGAGAATGGCCGAATTGAGATCTTTAAAAAACGTAACAGGTAGTGGATTTCTGAAACTATTGGAAGGTTTTAAGGATGCCATAGAGTGAAGCAGCTCCGTGTCATCTGGAAGAAGAAAATAATTCCAAGAGGCATTGTTTTTAGGAGCACAACCTATGTGGAAGGACGGTGAAGGCCCTACCGGTGGTTCCATAGGTTCATATGATGATGCAGTGTAGTTCAGAGGCCACAAAATTGGACAGGCAGGTCGCAGCTCCAGTTCAATTTTTCTTGCCTTTTCAGAGAAATTAGCTGAGAATATGTTGAGATATGGTTGGAAGAGTAGATTGTTGCTTAATGATTTCAAAGAGCTTCTTGGGTCTATTTTTTGAGCAGTCAAGCTGAGCTCTGAAATGATCAGTTTTAGCATCGCAAATGTGTTTGTTGTAGATGCTTCTCATCTTCCTTACCTGTATGAGGCTTGAAGTGGAGGGAGAGTTTCTCCAAAGCCTCTCTGAAAGCCTAAGTTTGCAACGATCATCATTTAGGGGGGCATTAAACCAAGGTTTGGATTGTTTGACTGGAATCCTTTTCAGTTGCTTTGGCGCAATAGTGTTGAAAATATTGGCCAAAGTGCTAATGCAGTAATCAGAGAGATCATCCAGGTTGGTCATGTTATGCGGTGGTTAAAGCCTGTTCTTGGTGATGGAGGTTAGAGCATTAAAGTTGATGTCTCTCAGTTTACGAGTTGGTTGTTTAGCTTTAAGAGGTTGGTCATGTCTGCGCGTGATCTTTTCCAGGATGTGGAAGGCAATTTGATGATGATCCGACCAGTTACAGGGTAGAATATCAGCCAATTGTATGATATTGTCTTTAGCTATGATAAGGTACAGGGTGGCGCCCTTGTTGTGGGTAGGTCCCTTACAGACCCGTGTGAAAATGAGATCGGAGAGGAATGCCTTAAAGGAGCATACTAAAGGGTCATTTGTATCATTGCAATGAAGGTTAAAGTCCCCGAGAAATAAGTGTGGGCTGAAAATCCGTTCTGCTTGCGGAATTTGCGAATTTTTGGCAATTTCGCGGTCTGCGAATCACGCAAAATTGTCAAAAAGGTCACAATTCGCAAGCTGGCGGATTTTTTTGCTTGGTTGCGCTTCAAAAATACAATCTTGCGCGTGCGGCGTTGACTTACCGTGATTCTGAGTTCGCCGAGTTGTTTTTCCTCCCGGTTTGCGTGCGCTGTGCCATTTTGGAAATGGCTGCGTGGGAATTGAAGTGCCCCAGTGTCTCCAACTTCCTGTTCCTGTCCAGCAGGCTCCTCCCAGTGCTTTGTCCATGTCCTGCTCACTTTTTATTTGGATCTGGAGCTGGAAGGATTACTTTTTGTGGCTGCTACTGGAGATTTGTATTTGAGGACTTTTTGTTTAGATCACTTTTGGATTGCTTTTGGATTTGAGATTTTACAAGTAAGTTGGTGTTGTTTGTTTGGGGCATTGCAGTTGCTGCAACTACAATTTTTAAACTTTTTCACAACTTTAAAAAAAATATATTGTGGGTAGGCACAGTATCCAGTAGGCCCAGGGTTAGTCATGGGTGCATGACACAACTGTTTCTGTGAGTTCTGTTGAACTTAAATATGATTTATGTCATGGAATTGTATAGCTCACTGTTATATGTGGATTTTTATTTTTATTTTGAGGTGCGTGTAAAGCCACATTAGCCAGTAGGTCCAGGGATACTCAGTGGTGCATGGACCAAGGCTTTCTGTGGGTCTCTTGAATTTTTTAAATATCATTTAGGGCATGTATGGCATTGGATTGTGGTGATTTTTGTATGTTTTTAGGTTTATTGGGGTGGTGTTGGGGCCTGGCCATGTGGGTGGGGGCCATTTGTGGCCTGATCTAGGCAGGGCCTGGCCATGTGGGTGGGGGTCAAGGGGCCATTTTGAAGCCAGGCAGTGTGCTTTGTGCCATTGGCCTGCGCCCAGTCTGCCCTGCTTTCATCCATTATGCCCAGGGGTACTCAGTGGTGCATGGACCAAGGCTTTCTGTATGGTCTCTTGAATTTTTTAAACATCATTTAGGGCATGGATGGCATTGGATTGTGGTGATTTTTGTGTGTTTTTCGATTTTTTGGGGTGGTGTTGGGGACTGGCCATGTGGGTGGGGGTCAAGGGGCCATTTTGAAGCCAGGCAGTGTGCTTTGTGCCTATAGGCCTGCACCCAGTGTGCCTTGCTTTCATCCATTATGCCCAGGGGTACTCAGTGGTGCATGGACCAAGGCTTTCTGTGGGGTCTGTTGAATTTTTTAAACATCATTTAGGGCATGGATGGCATTGGATTGTGGTGATTTTTGTGTGTTTTTTTATTTTTTTGGGTTGGTGTTGGGGCCTGGCCATGTGGGTGGGGGCCATTTTGAGGCCTGGTGCAGGCAGGGCCTGGCCATGTGGGTGGGGGTCAAGGGGCCATTTTGAAGCCAGGCAGTGTGCTTTGTGCCATAGGCCTGCACCCAGTCTGTCCTGCTTTCATCCATTATGACGTCACGTGTGGCCACAGATAACTCATGCAACTGCGGCCTGCTGTTCTGTCATCTTAAGAAGATGGGCCCAAAGAAAGGTGGCCGTAGCTCCTCTACCAAGAAAGTTGCCAGTGCCACTGCCAGTAAGAAGGAGCAGAAGAAGCAAGTGGCTCCACTTACCAAGGAGACTGGTGTGCCCACAGACACTTTTTTGGGGGGACAAAAACTACGCCTGCAGCAGTGGTGTCCGCCGGGGACCAAGCTGGGAGCAGCACCTCAGCTTCATTGGTCTCAGTACCACCACGCCAAGTTAGGCCCAAGGCCATGAGTGCCACAGAGACAGACTCTTTAATTGCTCAATCACCATCGACCAGTGATGTTGGCGTTGACTCATCGCAAGAAAGTACCATCCAATCAACGCAGGGTGTAACTCATCTGACGAGTGTTCAACCACAGCCGCAACGACAACCACAGGTGCAATAAGGAGAGGAGCAAGGAGAGGCGCAAAGAAAGGCACAAGGAGTGGCACAAGGAGTGGCGCAAGGAGTGGCGCAAGTAGAGGTGCAAGGAGTGGCGCACGTAGAGGCACAAGTAGAGGTGCAAGTAGAGGTGCATGGAGAGGCGCATGGAGAGGCACAACTGCCCACAATGCTTGTTCCTCCAGAAGTAGGGGCACATCAGAAAATCGAGATTCAAGCGGAGGTTTCATCCGAGCAAGCCTCTCCTCCTGATGATCCATTGTCTTCCAGATCACCAGCAAGAAAAAGGTCGAGGAGGGCTAGTACAAGTTCTTCTTTTAGCCCCCTTCCTTCTGATGATCTAGATCTTGATTGGAACCCACCAATGCAGTCTGGGAGGTAGGCACGCCATGAGCCGACAAAGGTAGCTAAGCCTAAAAGGAAGGTTCCTGCAAGGCTTTCACTTATGGGTGATGACGACGAACAAGAAGTAGAAGTGGTGGATTCTGTTGCTGATGAATAGTCTGACGATGACGCCCCAGTCATCAGAGTCGTCACTCCAGCCCCAGCGGGCATGCAGCAGACAGACATTTTTACCCTATCCCGAATTGCTGCTGAGCGGGATGTGGACGGCGTGGCACTGGTACCACCACCAACACAGGTAACTACTACACCAACACGACCTACAGCTTCCATATTTTCTCGTCAGAAGGGCCGGCAGGGACCTCCATCTAGCTAGACCTCCATTACCTCAATAGTCAATCAATCAATCAATCAATCAAGGCATTTATATAGCGCACTACTCACCCGGAGTGTCTCAAGGAGCTGGGGGGAGGGCGTCCGCTACTGCTCGAACAGCCAGGTCTTGAGCTGCTTCCTGAAGGCAAGGTGGTCCTGGGTCAGGCGGAGGTGGGTCGGGAGGGAGTTCCAAGTCTTGGCGGCCAGGTAGGAGAAGGACCTTCCTCCTGTGGTGGCTCTTCGGATGCGGGGGACGGTGGCGAGGGCGTGGCTGGTCGATCGAAGCTGGTGTTTGGGAGCGTAGAAGTTGAGGCAGCTGTTGAGGTATCCTGGGCCTTGGTTGTGTAGGGCTTTGTGTGCGTGGGTGAGGAGCCGGAAGGTGATTCTCTTGTTGACCGGGAGCCAGTGCAGGTCTCTCAGGTGTCCGGAGATGTGGCTGCGGCGGGGGATGTCCAGGATGAGTCGTGCTGAGGTGTTCTGGATCCGCTGGAGTCTCTTCTGGAGTTTGGCTGTGGTTCCGACGTAGAGGGAGTTGCCGTAGTCCAGACGGCTGGTGACGAGGGCCTGGGTGACCGTCTTCCTGGTCTCGTTGGGGATCCATCGGAAGATCTTACGTAGCATGCGCAGGATGTTGAAGCACGACGAGGAGACGGCGTTGACTTGTCTGGTCATGGAGAGGGAGGCGTCCAGGATGAAGCCCAGGTTGCGTGCGTGGTCTGTTGGTTTGGGTGCGCTGCCCATGGCGGGGGGCCACAAGGAGTCGTCCCAGGCGGAGGGTGAGGATCCCAGGATGAGGACTTCCGTCTTGTCCGAGTTCAGTCTCAGGCGGCTGTTCGACATCCATTTGGCTACATCTGTCATCCCTTCGTGCAGGTTGGCTCTGGCGGTGGCGAGGTCGTTGGTGAGGGAGAGGATCAGCTGGGTGTCGTCGGCGTAGGAGATGATGTTGAGGTTGTGCTGGCGTGCGATGGCTGCGAGGGGGCTCATGTAGATGTTGAAGAGTGTTGGGCTGAGCGAGGAGCCTTGAGGAACGCCGCAGATGACTTTGGTGGCCTCCGATCTGAACGGGGGGGAGGCGGACTCTCTGTGTCCTTCCGGCGAGGAAGGAGATGATCCACTCCAGTGCCTTCTCCTGGATTCCGACGTTGCTGAGGCGCTGTACAAGGGTACGGTGGCAGACAGTGTCGAAGGCCACGGAGAGGTCCAGGAGGATGAGGGCCGCTGTTTCTCCGTTGTCGAGCAGGGCTCGGATGTCATCGGTAGCTGCGATCAGGGCGATTGTGCTGTAACTGCACAACAGAGTCAAATTCTGCCGCGCCCATTCTCCACTTCATCTGGCATTGAAAATAGCACCTCCACCACCACCAGAAATCTCCAGTCCCCAGTTTGGGACTTCTTTAGTATTAGCAAAAAGGCGGAAAACCTAGTCATTTGTTCAATTTGTAAACAAGTAGTTAGTTGGGGTAAGGTTGATACCAACTATGGTACCGGAGGCCAGAGAGGTCATCTCAAAAAACACCACATTATCCAGTGGGAGGTGCACCTAAGTAACATCTGGAAAGCCAAAAGTACAAATCCAAAGGTAGACATTGATATTGCATCTGATGACAAAGATGAGCTGATCGTGCAAGGGGGAGGTGAAAAACCGAGAGAGACATTTTTTCTGGTACACACAGTACCCCTGGCAGCAGCACTGCAGTGGTAGCGCCCACACCCTCCTCTACCCCAACAACATCAAGGAGGCACAGTAATCTGGTAGAGACACCAATGCGAAAAAGTACATCAATGAGCCTAACTGGGTTGAAGAGGTCTGCATCCTCATCACATATGAAAACGGTCCAGACCACCATTAAAAGCATGTTTTGGTCGGAGGCGCCATTGGAACGCAACCACCCAACGGCATGTCTTTATAATGCAATGCTGGCTAAAATGTTAGCGCTGGACCTTCTCCCTTTTTATTTTGTGGAAGGGGTGGGTTTTCAAGAATTTGTGGCAACAGTCTGCCCTAAATGGAAGGTTCCTAGCCGGTCCTATTTTGCCAGAGTTGCGGTTCCAGCACTAAATCAAGATGTGCTGGAGGTGATTGGGGCAGCTTTGCAGAAGAGTGCTGTTCACACTATCCACCTGACAACAGACATGTGGACCAGTTGCCAAGCCCTTGATTACATGTGCATCACTGCACACTGGGTCTCTTTTGCAGGGGTTAGAGACAAGATGTATGCAGGTGTTGACACTGCCACAATTTTCCAAGCTAGTTGGAAACATGCAACAGTAGCCATGTTTGCCATGGAGAAATCACATACTGCAATAAACATTTTGGAGGAGTTTAACAGTAAGGTCTTTGAATGTCTGCATCCAAGAAAGCGCATGATTGTTTTTTTTCCACGATAATGGCAGTAATATAGTTAGGGCCATGAATGATGGTGGCTATTTCAGAGTGCGGGGCTTTGGCGCACAGTATTAACATTGTTGTTCAAGATTTCTTGAAAAAAGAAAACAATGTCAGCAAGTTACTGACCACCTGCTGAACAATCTGCACACATTTCAGCCATTCTTTTAAGGCCCGGAAGCAGCTGAGGATCATTCAAAGTGACCGTAGAGTGCCAGTCAGAGGACTCATCCAGGAGGTGGTAACAAGTTGGAACTCAACCTTCTACATGCTTGAGCGTCTGTCTGAGCAGTGCTTGGTAATCAATGAGTATGTCTTTGCACTGGGTTCTTCTATGAAAGACATGAGGCTAGAGTTGGAGGAATGGGACCTAGTTAAAAGCCTGACAGACATGCTTCGTCCTTTTGAGGTCTTCACGCGTGAAGTCAGCAGGGAGGACTGTACTTTGGGCAAAGCTATCCCATTGTTGCGCATGCTAGAGCAGCAACTGAAGGCGGTGTCTTCAACGTTCAAAGATGATACTGAGAAGCAAGACGCATATCAGTTAGAGGAGAGCTTATTAACCCGCCTAGTTGACAATGAAAGGCTTAAAAAAATCCATACAGAACAATATTACATTTGTGCCACTATTCTGGATCCACAGTACAAAAAGGCACTGGCCAGCAAAGCATTCATTCCTTTTAATGAAGCAGATGTTTCAAAGTGCAAACATTGGCTAGCTCTGTCAGCCACTCGGTTCGAAAAAGAGTGGCAGGAAATTGAAGGAACCGGCAGAAGTACTACTAAATCAGCAGGCCATCTGGCATCAAGGTCCACTTCAGTGGCCGAATGCAGTCACTTTCCCTCACAGCCTTTACCGACACCAGCAACCGTATCATCATCCTCACCTGCACCAGGCCCAGCCATAATATTGTCGGAAGCGGATTGGATAACGCATCAAGGGTTTGCTCGTTCCAGTGTTGATGCAAAGGCCTCAGATGGTACGCAAAGTTCAGCACCCCTGGATGACCTTGAGTGGATGGTGCATGCCTATCTGGATGACCCAAGAGAGGTCTACATTGATCACAACCTATTGCTGTATTGGTATGGGAAAAAGAGTCAATGGCTACTGATCACCAAGCTGGCTCTAAATTATTTGTCTTGCCCACTCGCAAGCCTGTCTTCTGAACGTGTTTTCAGTGCTGCTGGTGCCATTGTAACTTCAAAAAGGACCCGCCTCTCGCCCAAAAATGTGGAGAGGTTAACAATGATCAAGATGAATCAGCACTTTATACCACCAGATTACAAAATACGTGAATCTATGCAGGAAGAAGAGGACACCGACTTAGGTGACGGATGTTCTTCTCTGTTAGCTGACCTACCCCGTCTCAATTCACAGAGTTTGAGTACGAGCTCAACTTCCCTGACACCTAGGCCTGAATCTGACATCCTTTTTTTTCGTCCTGACTCCTTATTCACTTTTACTCCTGCGTGTCTTTCTTTGTTTTGCAACTTTTACCACAACAAAACTCTAATCACAACAAATCCATCAGCAGCACTGTCTTGGTCTTATTTCCTTATTGAATGTGCCGCTGTCTGCAATCCTGCAGTTCACAAGTTCACTACTCAGTCATGCGCCTCTATCCTCCTCCTCCAGACACTCCCTATCCATTTCCCTCAAGGCAGATGGCTGGATTACGCAGAATGAAGAAACTATTGCTTCGTAGACGAGTCCCCTCAAAAGAAGTGGGACTGGAATTACTGACTATATGCTGATTGCTGACAGTTACTTCTGAAATTGACACGAGAGGGTGCCCTGTGGGCCTTCATTTTAAGAACAAAATGCGGCCAAACAGTGGAACAGGTAATGAATAATGAGATGGCATGCAGTGGACAGCACTGGCTCTCTGGCTCTGATAAAAGCAATTGCTGTTTGTTTGTTGTGCATGAAATGAATCATATGTCTTCTGTTATTATTTAATCTTTTACACACTAAATGTAACTCAAGTCTACTCTGTTTTTTTTACCATGTTTAAATCAAATTGTACTTCTACTGCAGGGGCCACTACGTTGCATTTTTTAATATGCAAAATGTCCTTGGACTCACTGTGTGTGTAGACTGCGACTGCATGAACAACATTGAGTTTGCCAATATACCATAATGATGATGAGTCTTGATGATCAAACTTACATAATATCTTTTTTTTTACAGTCACTCACTGGGATGGATGGATCATCATTGTCGGTTTACGGAAGAACTATGGCTACTTCGTGAGTTGCAAACAGGTAAATCAGTCAGCAACAACCACAGCAGAACTACATGTCTGTCTAGTCGTGGTATGGAGTGGTCGAGCCAGTGTAGTGTTGTTATGCCCGAGTCCAGACAGCAGTTCATGTAAAATTGCGGCTATGTGGATTGCTGCATACAATTAGATATGCATTGTCTGTCTGTATCAAAGAGGTATGCTACATCAGGTTGCTTCACTCAGTGGTGCCTGCTTTGACCGTCTGCATGGCCCTGGCCTGCTGTGTGCTAATTACTATCTTTGAAAAGGAGACTCAGAGTACGCACTTTATAAATGATGCTTGTAGGTAATACTGTCGCCTCTGAAACTGAAAGTGTTATTTTTGCACTACACACTGTACCTTATATTTTTTTCTCCGTGGTGTTTTTTAATATCACTTCCTGTTTTTCCATCAACAATTACAGGCCGGCTTTTACCCTGTGCGATGGGAAAAACTATTAACTCAGGCTTACCATTAGCGATCCGCAATTCCGCATCCGCCGGGCAGGCAGTGGACAGTGTGTCTGGTCACCAAGATTGATCGAACGAGCGTCAGATGGAATGGAGGAGTACTGAGAACAAGAGGAATGGCTGGATGCATGCAACTTCCCAAATTGAACAGGACAACTACAACATACAGTTACAGTATCCTCTTCACTTCTCCTTATCTTTTAAATAATGTTATTGTTGTGAACTTCTATGAGTGTGACTGCGTTTGTTTGCTCTCTGCTTCAAATTCATCCCTCCAGCTATTTGACAAGTTTCTTTGCTATTTTTAAAAGCTAATTTAATGTACTAATAAGGGTTTATTCTCTCTGAGGGCAGATAGGCAAGTGAAATTGTGTAAGTACAGCAGCCCTGTACTGTCACATTGTTTATTCATAGTTAGTAAGTTGTAGTAGGTACTACTTTTCAGTAACCTAACCCTCCATTTAGCAAACAACTTCATGCATGCAGTAGTGCACTTCCTTTATGTCCCTTTAAAGATTTATGGATATCTTCGTATTCAAAGATTTGTTTTTCTTCATTTTTTGTTTGTCCATGCTGTGTTTTTTTTCCTCTCTCCACAAAACTTTCACCAAAACCCCCATTTCCATCCAATTTTCAAACCCTAACCCTCTTACCCCGGGCAGTGTGCTTTTCATTGAGGTGTGACAAAATGACAACAATAATTCAACACTTGCTGGGGAGGATAAGGTCAAAGCAACAGAAAATCAATTTCAAGGCTGGTGAAGGAATCCAAGGATATATTCTTATTCTGCTTGACACCTACCCACCATGAGTATTTGCAAATAAAATCAGAATTTGATGTGCGCCATCAAGTGGATTGATCATCAACAACATCCTCCTCCTACACGTGACGAATCGAATGCTGACGCTGCTGTGTCCTTTAACTTCAGTACTATTTCTTGTAGTAGCCATACTCCACGCAACTAGTACTTATATTTTGAATACTTTAGCATTGCTTAGGCTACAATTTATGGCACTGTTCTTTTGTACTGTACTATCTATCATACTGTTCTAATGCTACACTCAGGCCACTCAATGTTTCATTTCCTTTTATTTCATATTCTGCTACTGCCAGTGTGTACCACTACTACTACCACCACAACAATAACATTTCATCTGCCCAGGATTCCAGAGCCAACCTTAATCGCCATTTGCCATGCACCCAGCCCTGTGCCTAGCCCTATTCTCAAACACGAATCACAGGTAAGATAAGCATTTTGGGGGAGGAAGAATAATGGAGTAGGAGGAGAGGAGAGACTGACGGTAGTACCAGTAAAGTAGTAGGACAATTGAATTCACTAACTCTGTCAGTGGCACTTTTGTACAAATTTGGGCGATTAGACAATTTGAATGAACCCGCCAGTTAAGTTTCAGGAAAACAAATGTACAGTTAACCCCCCCACCTGCCTCCCCCTCAAAACAGTAAAAAAATCGTGTATGCTATGTTTAAGTAGATAAATATATAATTATTGGAGCCCTAACAAAAATAAACTATCCCACCAGAAGAACCGCTCACCCCCCTCCCTAACCCCAACCAATGTCCATGAATCAAATCAGTCCCCAAAAGTACAAAAACCCCAACGCCCAATTCCCACCCCCCAAAAGTCTTTATGAAAGGGGCAAGGGACAGTCTCTCTACTTCCGCCGGCGGTGTCCTTTGGCCAGGTGGTCACGCCTCTCTCCGGAGGTCCTTGAGCAGGGCTTTCTGCCTCGCCACCTCCTGCTAAATGTGGGACACTCTCAGGGTCAAGCTGTGCACACGACCCTTGCACTTGCAGGTACTGTGGGGGGCAGCTGTTGTTTTTGCTGCTCGGCGGTGGCGGGTGGCTGCCGGACCGCGGCTCCGTACCGCTGGAGGTTTGCGCTGACCGTATGACCCAGGGGCAGCGGAGGAGGATGCAGCTGTCGTGGATGTTGTTGTAGACTGAGACTGCGTGTCCTCCTCGTCCTGGGCCACCAGCCGCCGATATTCGGCGACAATTGCATCCAGCTTCCGTTGCCGGGCCCATCTAGCCAACTCCTTCCTAGTTAGTTTAGAAGAAGTATCTATATGAAGACAGAAAAACATACATGCTCTTTAAGATTAAAACAAAATAATTCAGCAGAAAGTTGTGTCACAGTAGCACTAGCAACTTGCAAGCACAGTACATAACATTTGTGGCATGTATCTATCTAACCTCCCACTTCATCGGCCTCTGCTATAACATTAGTGGGAGTTTCAGGAATTCTACTAGCACTATATGGACTCACTACATTAGACTCAGACAGTACACCACACCAGTCTTCTTCTTCTCTCTTGTTTAGCGAAATTGGTACGTAAACTTGTGGAAGCCGGCATAATGCCAGAGCAGTCCAATTGTACCCGAGAAAACCAGATGCAAGACATGATGACACAGACTTGCGTTACTGTTACCAGTCCAGACCAGCACATGCAGGTGGTGAAGCTCTTACTGTTCTATTACGGGTGGCACTGGCCATACTCTGTTCCAAGGGCTACTGCTCAATTAATTTAACTTTCACCCTGGCCTGCCCCTGACTCCTACAAAAGGAAAATGAAGATGATAATATGATCATCTATCCCTTCACAGGATATTTGCTTACATATGGGATGACTTTACGTGCTTTGTTTTTGATTGACTGAACACCGATAGGCCACACATCAATGTCATTCAATGACAGAGTTGTAAAAAAAAAGTTAACAGAGGTAGTGAGTGGTCCCCGTAATCGCCTGATATATGCTGTTGCTGTGCTTGAAAACTACTGTTACTAGTCATGGTAGTATTCTGAAAAATTACAACTTCTTTCCTCTGCTTTGCTACTCTGGCACGGAGGTGCGGTGTTACATGCTCTTCAAAGTAACACTCTTCATCCAGTGACCGTCTACTCTGTCTACATACACCTATGCTAGTATCTATGAGGAAGATACCATCCCGGCATCCATCCATTCAAAAGTAAATGTCAAGCACTCTTCATAATGTCTCAACTGGACAAACCTTACTTTTTCTCACCGAAAAACAACCTTTTTATTTTATTTTGTAAACCGCCAGCCATGCATCTGTGCTTGACTTGCATTTGAATTTGAACCAAAGGATATATTGCGCACACATACAGTTTCTGTTTCACCCACCCAGGAAGTCATCTTTTCTTTCTCCTTCCACCCATCCTTGCTTCAGCCTTCAACAGGCCATGCATCAGATTCCCAGCCACCTCGGGCAGCATTCAAAAACACGTATCATTCTTTGCCAATCATTAATTTTAACTCGCTCGTCCTTCCTCACACCCTTCTTTCCCTTTTCGTTCATCCCATCCATCAAGTTCATCTCTGATCTGACTTGGCTTCTCGATAAAACTTTCACAGCTGAGTTGAAGTCAAATTTAGAGGAGGCCATTGGTTACTGGTCAACTCCCGCTGCTAATGCTATTGATAATGAGAAGTCAAGGGTGATGTCTTCTACCTGGTTGACAAAAATTTAGTTCTAAATTTGTAAGTCTTCTTAACAGTAAAATGTACTTGTACTGTACAACATATACACCCCTGCAGAGAGCCCAGTCTGCAATCTCAATAAGTAAGAAATATAATAGCTTACCACTGCCCGCCACTACCATGGCATCCCCCACAGCTGTTCCTGCTGCCTGTGGCACCGCATCCGCTCCTGGAGTGAACCCATCCGCGCTGGCCCCGGCACTGGTGGATGGCTGTTCCAGTGGTGTTACGCCTAGAAAATACATTTAATATTTTTAGATGCCATATACACCACTCCCTATTTTGTCTAGGAATAAAAAAATGTTACTAGTACTACATAAACTAATTTAATAACTTGTGACTCTCTAGTCTAAACTAAAAATGTCCCTTTCTTCAGGGAAGGGTGTTTTTTATTTATGCTTAGTCATAACATGTGATGCTACACTTTTTGGCACAACTGATGAATGCTGGCTTTTTAACATGCACCATTTTTCTCCTAACCCCCGCCAAGACTTTAAGTTCCAAACAGGTGAGGGCTCTCCGACAATTAATGTGTGAAATCGTTCACCATTTATCTTATTTTAAAAAATGTTTTTATGTAATGCGCGATTTACATTTTTACAGAGTACAAACAGAGCTAGTTGTTTTACTTTTAATAAAGCTTTAAAACTTACATAGACTCTGTGGTTTTTGGTCATGAGTGAGTGAGCGAAAGGGTTTGCAATTTGCAAGCATGAGTCCGTGACTCTGATAGGTCGGGACTCTGACTCCGTAGTCTTATGTTCTGGGTTGTATAATCATCGGGGATCATCGCTGCATTTTGGAGCTAAATAAGGACTCTGACACACTAGCTAGTCAGTAAGGAGATTGGGGGTTCAACTTCTGTTATGACTGAGGTATGTGGAAAGTCTAACTGCGCCTATTATCACCAATGCCCTATTTCTTGTCTATAGTTCCGTATGTGCAAAATAGTACCTGCAACAGTAGTAGTATGTCCTCTTATCCAATCAAAAAGTAAACCAGTATCTTATTCTTGGTGGGCATTGACATTTTATTGTTGGGAATTGTCAAAGCATAAATATTTAGAAGACTTCAATAGACATTATGGACAACCCAGAGGACTGCACTCAGTGCCTAGAGCTATTGCTGAATATAAGTTTTGTTTAACACCTTTTGCCAACTGTGCAATCTTAGCTAGCTACACAGACAGACTAATAATAATCTAGTAGTAGCACAGACAGTCATAGTAGAGGCAGGATAAGAATTTAGAAACAGTCTACAAGAAGATCAAAGACGATTTCGGAAAAAATAGAATTATGAGGTACGTTTGGAATAAATAGGTGCTGTAAAAGATAGGGAAGTATAATTAATAATATTAACAGGAAAACTTACTGGGGCCAGCAGAGCAGCCCTCGGCGGACCTATCCTGGCCTTCCTGTTGTTCCTGCTCCGCCGGTGCTGCTACCTCCTCCTCTGTCCTCTTGCCCCTGGGGGGACCTGATGTACAACATGAAAGAAAGACACACACATGGATGATTGCTGTCAACCAAATCAAACATTTCAAAAAAACAATAACAAATTATTTCGGGGAAATAGACAACAATTGCACTAAATTTATTGACCTATCTGATGTGGTCTTCTAGGATATTAGTATTGCTGGATTCGCGGACCGTCTAGTTGGAAAGTTATGTAACTCACTAAACCAACTACAAAAAAGGTTCTACTAGGACTGGCAGGCAGAACTCCGCAGCACGCGAAGTGACAGACACAGTCCGTCATGATTGCGGTTTGCGGACCACTAAAAAGTTTCCTACTAAATAGTAAATAACCAGTCATAATATACTCAACCTATATATCCACCACCACTATCTCTTCTTAGTGGCAGGAGTACAAAGGAAGGACTGGACTTGAGTCTCTAGTGTCTAGCATTACGCAGTTCTGTAAAGTACACTCATACATAATCACTCAGGCCAAATGAGCACAAAATTGAAAACAAGTAAGCATAGTAGCACCGCCAGTGAGCAGGCGAGCACCTTCAATCACAGAAGCTTTTGAAACATAATTTACCTGCAATGTAATCGGCAGCATTCTTGCCCTTCGGAAAAAACTAAAATGTGCACTATCATAATAACACAGAGCAGGAGAAAACAAAGTAGTGATTAAATAGCTACTACTACTCACCAAGCCCAGGGATCTCCTCGCCAAGCAGGTCGAGCAGGTCTTGTTCCCGGTCTAGGATGTCGGACCACCGGTGCGTCGCCTGGTTGTAGGTGCGCCGGACCCCGGACTCCCGATACATGGCCTTGGCACACCTTCCCCCATAGCTGGCGACGCTCCCGGAGCCCGTACCCGGTACCGGTCCTGCCGCCTGCTGCAACGGTCTTGGGGAGACGGCGCTGGACAAAGAAAACCAGTGCGGCCACCTCCACCGTGCTATCCCGGGCAGTTACATCGTCCTCACTTAAGCGCCCGCAGGGGAGTCGACTACGGGGTTCGGGACCCTTCCCCTTAGACTTGCCGGCTCCCTTTGCAATGATCCTGGGTGAAAGAAGAAAAGCATAGGGAAAAAAAGTAAGTAAAAGAAAAGAGAGAGCTAAACAAAAAAAGTAGTTATTAAAGTAACAAAAAGTTGTAAAAACACAAAATATAGATGTGGAAAAAGAGAGGGATAGATAATGAGTAAAAAAGATCCAAAAAAAGTTCAAAGAAACAAAGGATTGCAAAGAATAAAGCAGGATAGAAAAAGCATGCCCAGAACCATAGCAATGAATGAAAAACAAGATGACCGCGCCCATTGCGACCACGTGGGTAAGTTCGCGCGATATTTTCCCCGCGAGCACGCAAAAACGGACGCTATCACGTAATTGCGCCCCGCACGTAGGAAATGCCCAACACGAGCATGCAACTAGCGCCCGGAAACGGAAATACGCAACGCGAACACTGAAAACAAGATGGCCACGCCCATGTACGACTGCATGGGTAAGTTCGCGGTAGCTGCGCTGAAAAAAAACCCAGCGAACACGCAAAGATAAAAAGTCCACAAATTCGCACAGATTCGCAATTTTTGCAGACCGCGAGAACGTATTCGCATGAATTCGCATATCGTGAATTCGCAATTTTCGCCCATACTTACAGAGAAAGATATGGCTGGGTTGGTCTGAACAAGAGCTAATGTCCTCCATGAATTGCTTGATGAAGAACAGATTATCATCAAGTAATGATAGATCGTGTGGAGCACACAGACAATCTTGCCAGTATTCAAGATTTCAGTGACTAGTTGCTCACACGAGTAGTAACAAAGCATTTTCAAATTGTTTTATAATGAGGCTGGAACGATGAATGCAAGCAATTCCCGCACCCCCCCTAGTTTTAACAAGTCGATTGCATCTGATAATGGCATAATCCGGAGGAATTAAGATATCGAGAATTGGGGAGAAGGTATTATTAAACAAGGTTTCAGTGAGAAACAAGGGGTCCAAATTTTGCGCAATGATGAGTTCAGAAATATCAGCTGCATGTTTCACTGTGGATCTGCAGTTGAGAAGCATCAATTTGATGGAATAGGACTCGGAGACAGGGGGAAGATCCTTAAGCAGGGGGAAGATCCTTAAGTGGGATTGGTTATGGGCAAGGTGGATTTAACAAATACGATGGGGGATGTGCAGGGAGAGGAGTAAGGGAGGTGTGGGTAAAGAGGAGACGTACAGGGAACAGCAGTTAGGTGCAAGGCGCTCGAGTTGGTAATACTGGAGTCCAAGGGTAGATTATTAGGGTTGTCAGGGTTAGTTGTGTGGGTGTTATACTCATCCTCCGTACTGTTGGAAATAACTGAACGGGAACTAAATAAAGAGGTGGACGCGGAATCGGGGGAATAAGAGGCATAGGAGACAGAGGCAGGGCCGGACTGGCCGAAGCGGGCACTGGCGTTTCCCCCATAGGCCGTCCAGGTGGGGGCCGGTTTTGGCCCTCGGGGTGCAGTTTTTGTTACCGGGGGCTGGCACTATCGCCCCCTTGTAACAAAATCGGCCTAAACAGGCCCTTGCAAACAGCTTGGTCGCACTCTCCTCTCCACCAGGAGGGCTGGTCGAGCAGCAGTTTGCCAGGGCCAGTTTCCGTGCCCAGTCTGGCCCTGGCTAGAGGGTGCAGTAAATGTGGGTAGACTGATATAATGGTTTGTGGCTAGATTCGAGATATTGGGTGTATTTTAATCCTCATAAATATTCTGTCAAAGTGATGAGATTCAGGTCCGAGGCTTGAATGAGGATGTTACTATTATTGTACTTTAGGAAGTAATACGATAAGGGCTTCTCTGGAGGAGTGTGGTCAAAGTTTTTCCTCACATGCAGCCTGATATATCACCACAAGGAGTTTAGTGAGGTCCTCTTGAAAGCATTTTTAAAATGTTAGTGCCAGACCATCAGTGCTCTGTGTTTTACCAGCTAACTGCTGAATACCAACATTAATTTTGTGATCCGTAATAGTACCCTCTATCTCCAAATGGTTGTCAGGCTTCAACACCACCATAGGGGTATCATGCAAGAAGCAATTCAGAACATCCACATCCAAGCCCTCTTGTTGGTCATACAACGTTGGGTAGTACGTGGGAAATACTGTATTAATGTCCGCTTGTCTGTGTACTCTATGCCATCAGGGTGACGGATTGTGGCAATAGGATGGTGTTGAGTCATTACCCTAGGGAGCCCTGCAAGAAGTCTGCAGGCTCTATCCCCTTCTGCATGCTTGGTAGCCATATATATGCCATAATCAGGGTGCAATATTTGTGGAATGTTGCCAGTGGTTTTGTACAAGAAGGTGGCGCAGGTCCACATCCGATACAGCTCAGATCTCCAAAAACACAAATCACACTCTGGTTGATGTCTTAAGACAAATTCCCACTGATATACACTTTAAATCCATCTTATCTGATGAGGGGGCTGGATGCAGAGCTGGCATTTTCTGTAAAGAAATTCTGGACCTCCTCCTCAATTGTGTTGTAGTATACAAAAGGGTGCAATGATCTGATTGTAGGCTGGCCTGCAGCTCAGTGTTAGGTATTGACCCCAGGAGGTGTGGTGAGACCATACACATATCTGTACATGTGTGTAAGGCATGAATGTGAGAGAAATGGGAGTATTCTCACATCTGGATCAACACACCAAGCGTTTGTCAAGTTCCAGGCTTGAGTACAGGCGTGCAGGGCCGAAAACATGGCATGGGCAAGCGAACCTAGTAAAGGGGGGTGTGACTTATCTAAGGAAGTATCCAGGACACAATCGAAGTCCCCTCTTAACACTAGAGGCCCTGAAAAGGAGGACTCAACAAAGCGACTCGTGGAATGCAGGTGGGTAACCTACCTGGTGTTGGGTGCATAAAGTCCCAGATGGTGACTAGGAGACCTATCCAGGAGAGATTCAAACATACATCCCTTCTGAATCCACTCACTGGGTGTCAAGGTGAAAGAGGACCTATGCCCTAATCCAAGTAAGCACCACTCTAGAGAATGTAGAAAAGGTGGTATAATACAGTTGACTCCTCAACACACTTGCAAACGTTGACCTTTCACCTGAGTGAGATAGGTTTCCTGCAATATGGCAATATGGATACTGCACCTGCTGAAATATAAATGTATACTTTGCCTTTTAGCAGGATACCCCATTTCCTGAACATGCCACGTCAAAAAAGAAAATGTAAGCAAACTAGACATGCTGCTACATGGTAGTCGGGAGAGGGGGTAGGGGGAGCAAGGATACCTCATCCTCTGTCGTACATCAGCACAGCCACAAGAATTACGGATTAACCCACAAACAATCCAATGCCAAGGTGAAATATTAAGCCATGTCTCGCAATACAATGGTATCAGTTGCTTATGTACGTACAAAATAGCTTGTAAAAGCATAACAACTCAACAATAATAAATCAGTCTCAACATAAACTCCCCACCAGGGCTGGCAGGAAAAAAAACACACCCTGCCCAATTGAAGCAACAAATATAAGCAAGGGCAATACAGTAACAGCGGGGAAAGAAAGGGAGGGGAAGATAAGGGAGGACATCAGGGGTGAAGAAGGAAAATAGAGGAAAGGAAAAACAATGTAGCAAACAAAGGAACAAATGTTGTCAAGGGGGTGGAGTAAGGATGGCGCTCATAAGAACGGATCACGGTACCCAGGCAACATCAGTCATAACAAAGAAGAGATAGGCCCCCAGGGGAATTATATGAACATCTAGCATGCCTATAATTAATCAAGCAAGAGGAATTAAAAATAATTGATGTAATAACCTTCAGAAGTTCAGGCATAGCACATTAAATTCGTGAGGTCCCACAAGAGCCCAAATTCAGCCAATGGCATCTGGATATACAGTTAAATGTGGGATGCAGCTTTCTCCAGCTAAGAAACATGGGCCCTTGCCCTTGTCTTCAGTTAAATGATATCATCAACAGATTGCAGCAGGATTTTAACCACCTCTTCCTCTGAGCTACTAAGGAGTTCAGGAGAGACTCTATCGCTACTTGAGTCTGAAGCAAAAATGTCTGTCCCTTTTTTGGATAGCCATGACGGCCCACAGTACTAATTCCTAAACAGCAGCTTTCTGAGAGTTGGTGGGCACTAAGGCTGATTGACTGTTGGAAGCTGCTCTTCCACACTTTCTCTCGTGGCATGATCTGTGAGAGCCTCTGGACTGCTGCAACCATTTCTGTGATACCCGAGGAGGGTCCCTGTGTCTCCATCAGCTCCAGGCATTCTACGGATCGGTGAAGAAAAAAGATTTATTGTCCAAAATTTGGCTTAATTTTGGCTGGGAAGAACAAAGCATAGCGGAGTCCCATCTTGCGTAGCTTATGTTGAACTGCAAAGAAAAATGCACAGCCACAGTGTAGTCCAGTAAGGTAAGCACTCTGCTGTCACCAACAATGAAATGACCAGCTAGTCCTGCTGCTTGCAGGATAACATACTGATCCTGGAAGTGGAGGAGTTTGCAATCACAGTCCCGGGTAGGGCGCTGGGGGGTGGCAGCTGCCCCAGCACCTGTGTGCATTGTCCAGGGAGAAGAAAGTGGATAGCTGCTTGGGTGTCCCACACACAATCTGCCCCCATATGGATGCCTGCACTCTAGCGGGTAATCAGGGGTCTACCTCCTCATCACCCCTCCTTACCCGGGGTGGCAGGGCCAGGTCCTGGTTAGTGGAGTGGTGGAGAAAGAAAGAGGATTCCGGAGCTGCACAACGGATGGTTAAAAAAACTACAAGTCCCATGAGGCAAAGCGAAAGTATCTGCAACTGCCTGGGACTGCACATGACTCAGAAGAGGAGGAATGGTTAAAAGGAGCCACCGGGAAGAATGAAGCTGCTGATAATTCCTTCGCCAAGAAGCATGCATACCCTGAATTTCTCCTGCTAGATTCTGTGTACATTAAGGGGGCACTTGCACCGTCCATGATCGAGGCCTTCCTCGATACTGTGAAGATCAGCTGCAAACAACTTCGGCAGAATATTTGATTCACATGAAGTTTTATTAGTGCCTTTATTAATAACAATGCAATTGCTGGTAGCATAGAAACTCTGCTCATGATCAAGTTTATGTTTTGGATATACAACGACTTAAAGGATTAAAGCATTATCACTGAGATAATCGGATGCACATATATGTATTTTTGACATGTGATAGTTGCATACAAAGTAAAGAAACCAAACAAAGAATTTTGGTGAATATTGTTTGTTTAACTCTAACAAGGGGTTCAAGAGGCGACCTTCTGATCTTCCCCTGTGACATGGAACCTGTTCTGTGTGCTGCGCAATTCCTATCCTTGCTGATCTAGTTACAGGAACTTGGACTCTATTCTCACATAACTGGATGGACAAGTGCTGTTTGTTTTACAGGTATGGGCAGCTCAAATAGTAGCTGTAGGAGGGACATTGTACCCACCAATACTTACCCTCATTGTTTTGCCTTTCAGATCTCCCTCCCTGCTGACCCCTTCCCTTTCCTTCCCCTGCTTGATCATCCCATTCACCTGTGCTGTTATAGCAATCAGGGTTGGGACTGTTGAGAGGTGGACCACTTTTTGGCATCAACCGTTCCTGAGGAATCATCGAGTTGACACTGGGAACCACTGTGTCAGCTAGCCAGGATTCCATAAAGATCACCATATCTTGACCTTGTGTGCCTTCGGGCAGACCAACTACTCTGATATTACTTCGCCGAGCACGGCCTTCCACATCCTCAGCCCTGTCCTCAAGTGTATGGAGACGATCCATAAGCTCCTCAAGAATATGGAGACAATTCATAAGCTCCCAGACCCTACCTACATTGGGGATCTGCCACCTGGGTTGATGCTGCTCTATGGCCGACTCTATGTTTGCAACTCTGTACTGCAGCTTACGTTGATATACTCTGAGAAGAGTCACGTCAATGGCCACAGTATTAATTTTGACCTCTACAGATAATCTGGAGGCATTGATCACCTCTAGGATTTGTGCAATGCCTCCTGGACCAGGAGCAGCAGGCATCACGGCCAGGTCCAGGGCACTCCCCGGAGCTAGATCCAGCAGCCAAAGGAGACACCATGTTGTCATCCAGATGCAGCAAGGGGGCTGTCGGCAGATTAGTGGGAAAAGGCATATCCTTGGCGCTGACCCACCCAGGGAGTCACCACAACAGCCCTGGAATGCTGAGGCTAGCAGGCAGTTACCCACTGTGCAATCCACCGGCTCAATAGAGAGAGTCCTCCACAATGCGCTGCCTCAACTGGTAGTCTGGCCACCTCGTACTCAGCAAAGTGCAGTGCCAGTAACAATCTTCTCATCTGCCACACCTGGGGCTTAACACTGAGGAAGCACCCCCCACTCCAATTACCAGGGCAACAGGCCAAGCTGTTGTATTCCGGTGGCAACCAGAGCATCAAGAGGTAGTGAGGGAGTCAAAAGAGTCCTCAGAAATAATCATGGAGCCTAGAGATGAAGGCAAATGGCCAGAGCGCACTAGTTAACGGTTCCACGCATGCATGAAGCTCCCTCCCAGTTGCCCATCTAAAGAGGTATAAGGAGGAGAGAAAAGTGATCAGCAGGCAGGAAAGCACAAAAGGGAGGTCACCCCAGGTACGTCTCATCATCTGTAGCTGGGCCACCCCTAGAAGCCCCCAGCCTCTATGTGTCCTCATGGAGAACCAGATCCAACAGGAGAGCCCCATCCCAATGCCCTCCTGCACCTCCCTTCAGGCAAGGTCCCTGACTCCAACTTCCCCAAGAGCAGGCAGAACCATACGCCAAGGTCCACAGTGCCACCCAGCATGGAGTCACAGCAAGGGATTTCAACCATTCACCCACCTCCGGCCACAGCTGTCAGGCCTCTCTGGGGTTGTCCAGGAGCCCAGGTCACTCCCTCTCTGACAGCGTGCCCAAACACAGGTTTCTCAGGCTGGTGGCTCCAACTCCAGTCTCATCCAGCAGGCCAGGAAGAGGAGCGGAGAACAACAGCTCACTTGGACAGAAAGTGTGCCCCACTCCAGAGGTAATCCTCCTCCTCTATCAGAACGGGGTGGCCCACACCAGCCCGCCAAAAGGCCATAGCCGGGCAAGCCCAAACATGGCATAGCCCAGGACAGAGCCGCATCATCAACAGGCGGTCTGCACCACGTCAGAAGGTGCCTGCAATGTGGGAATGACAGCAGCCATAGGTTAGGAGTGGCAGATGGCAGCTGCCTCCACAGCAGGCACCTTCTCTTCAGGCTGTAGCCTACCCCCTCTGCAAGTTTCAATGGCCGACGAGAGAGGAGGTCACTAGTTGAGCTCAGCTAGCTTGGGGATCACTTTAGCTTATATCCATGCTTTTAGCTCCATCTGACGCCCCACCGACCTTCAGGAAAGAGGATTTAATACAAGAGAAACAGGATCATTTTCTTGACTTGCTGTTGATACAACAGGGCAATCTTCTGGGTCCAGAGATCAGAGTGTGTCCCCATCTGACTCGGCGACAGAGCTCGATGCCCAGGGACAACGCTGTTGTTGATGCCGTTGATGGTACCCCACCTGAATGCCTTGCAGAGCGCTGGTCGTAGAGGGTGAGCCTCGCTCGGTTGTGGGCACTTCCGACATGCAGGACTCGTCTGCAGGCTCTGGAGCATTTATGTATCTGGGACACCTCCCCCACACCGATGCATGGGGAGCACGACAAACGGAGCTGACACTGCTGCTGGCAACGGAGCACTCTGGAGGTCCGTTCACCCTCCCGGCTGGTGCGGAGGAGCGTGGCCGTCGAGAGAGCTCGTCGCGGAGCACAGAACCGCTCTCTGTTTACATGCACCGATGCGGAGCTTGCGGAGGCTCAGGAAGCCTCCCGACAGGAGTTTGCAAAGCCCACGAAAGCAGCCCTAAGGTACCAGTGACCAGTGACCCCCTCCCACCACTCCCCCTCCCCTTTATTTCTTCAGCACATACTTCTTCTAACGGCCCCCCGGACCTCCTCTCGACTACAGAAGGAGGTATGCCAGTTCTGTGTAGAGGCCATAAGACAATGAGCCTCCTTGACCACGGTGCAGTCTAAAGAGCTCAGCAGGCATAGTCTGAGCTCTGCAGATATTTACAGAACGAGTCAGCCACATATCGAGACACAACGGTCTCACGCTAAAGCTTACCTTAATATCGTGTAACTGGCAACTTGTCTAATACTCAGCCTGAGGGAGTTTTGAGGGGCCCTGGCGAGACCACCAGCCCTTATCTCCTCGGCTGGGGTCTAGATAGCTTCCCGAGCTTTACCATCTGGCTCCACTCCCCTATCACATGCTTGCTACATTGCCAAGCTCCTACTAGGGGCCACTTGCTCTACTCCTGATTGAAGGCATGCAGATCCACCTCAACTTGATAAACCCGAATTCCTGGATAGGGGAAGAACTCAGCTGCCTCCACAGATCACACAAAATGGCCGCAATAGAGCAATAGGTTACCAAAGAAAAAGGACTGCTTCCCATGAGGTCCTTTAACTGAAATAGACAGAGGACTTCCTTGCTAGCACTGTTCTAGCACTGTTCTAGAGCAGCCATCTTGGACCGTCTCCACCCATAACCTTGTTTCTCTTTCCCCCTAAAGGGCAGCACTTTGCAAAGACAGCTTCCCATTTGTATACACCCCGTGAATCAAGTTTTACCCTCATTATGGAGCGCACCAGGAACTTCACTTATTTCATCACTCTATCACTTTCCCCCCAAACCTCTCAAAAAAGCACCTTAAGGCTTCAAACATAACTTAGTAAAGTCTCATCCTGAAACCCCAATCTCTGACCCAAACTTCTCTATGAACAAAGGGCTCATCAAGAATGACATCATCTTCTTTACTAAAAGAAGAGCTCAATGGAGAAAAGCCTTTCTCGCCCTCTTTAAGGTCTCTCTCATGAAGAAAATAACGCACGGATTCACACTATCTATCCTATCCTCCATATTCCTTAATGCTGCAGCCACCATTAATAACTATCATAATGGAATCATCCTCATACAATCTACCGACCGCAACCTTAATATGATAAATCACATATTTCCGCTCATCGAGGAGAGAGTCTCTCTAACTCACCCCTCCTCTCCATCCAGTCGTTCCGAAACTTTCAACTCCCATCCTAATCCATTTATAATTCAGGATTCCCAGCTGCCCCATCTGCTCTGACACAAACTCTAGACCTCAACGACTCCCCACCTAAGAACTCGATCCACCTTATATCTGCCTCACTCCTTAACCCTACCAATACACTCACTTTCCCTCCTCAACCTGCACTACCTCTCCCACCCTCACCATTATTCCCAGCACCTCCCTTCAACCCATCAGCCCCACCTATACCCCCACTGATTATGGCTTAGCCCTCTCTCTGTCCCCTCACACTTCACTTCCGCCCCACCCTCCCCCCACCATTACTTCCAGCACCTCCTCTCAGCCCCACCTACTCCCCCACAGATCCTGGCATCCTCCTCTTTGCCCCTTCACCCTACACTTCCTTCCCCACCCTCCCACCTCACCATTTCTCCCAGTACCTCCCATCAGCCCGTCAACGCTACCTTTACCCACACTGATCCCGACATAGCCGTCTCTCTGCCCCTCACCCTACACTTCCTCCCCCACCCTTCCCCCTCACCATTACCCCCAGCTCCTCCCATCAGCCCGTCAACCCCACCTTTACCCCCACTGATCCCGACTTAGCCTTCTCTCAGTTCCCTCCCCCTCCATCGACATACACATAGAAAGAGCATTTTGCTTTGTCCCCGACCACGACTTGCCCTCAAACGACACCAAAGATGCTACTACTCCGACTACTCCCTCAGTCCATCCTTCCAATAAGGACACTCTCACGCCTGACCCCAGACTTGACCAGATATTATCAGCCCTTCAGCAAGTCAAAACTGTCATCCGAACCCTACACAACCTTATCATACAACAACCCAAGTTCACTCGCACTAAACAGGAATACAGATCTTTCCCATGCTCCAAGAACTGCACTCGCACCCAACATCTACCTGCAAGCTCCTAGGCGTCTCCACGTTGGAGCACAGTTCCCCACCCCAATACCTTATCCCGACCCAGCAGGATGATAAACCCTCTATCTGCTATAGAAGTAGGGGCCCTCCTTCACTCTTATGAGCTTCCTCCCCCTCCACATAACGCTGGGCTTCCAGTTATCTCACATACAGACTCCCATATACAATCTATCCCTATCAATACTTACAGAGCCACCAGACACAACTCCAGAGGCATAGTTGAAAATAACCTCACTAGAATCCCCCTCACAATAGAACCCACCACAGTATCCAACGAGACACTGCTAAATTGTATTCTCCTAAACTGCAGATCTGCATTCAGACATGCAGCTGATATAGCTGACCTACTACTCACTAACGAACCTGACATTCTGATCCTGACGGAAACTTGGTTAAATGAAGCATCTACATCCATCATGGACATCTTGCTACCCCCCAACTACGACATCACCAGACTAGACAGAGCGGACAGACCAGGAGGTGGTATAGCCTGCATACATCAGAGCAGCCTAACAGTGTCCAACTCCAATGCCCCCGCTTTATCTTCATGTGAATACCTCTGCTTAAACATCGCCAGTAATAACAAACACATTTGTTCTTTTCACACTTTCTACCACCCTCCTGGAGATAACCTCACATTCAAAGAACAATTCATGGATATTCTAGTGTCAAATGACAGCCAACAAAATAAGCAAATATTCCTGGGGGACTTCAACCCTCACTGGGATGACCGGACGACCCTGGGGTAAACAGCCTCAAAGCCTTCCTCACCGACCTTAATCTCAACTAAATATGTAACAGCCCTACACACGACAAAGGCGCAATACTCAACCTAGTAATCTCTAAAGTAGACTCCACACAGCTTGACTCAATCCTCTCCTGCAACTGGTCTGACCATCACATTATTACATTCCAAGTCTTGGAAGCGGTTAAACGACTCCCAACACAACCCCTGAGAACTACGATCTGGAAGAGAAACCTGAAAAACGTCAGCTCTAACCCTATAGCAACAGCTAACTCAAGCCTTCTATATCCCCCGGAAAACCTAGCCGATGTCCAGAGGCTGACCAATCACTACTTTCACTCCATGAACAACCTACTAGATAAAATAGCCCCGCTTCAACCGAAATGAACTTCCACAAAAGACTCAAAACCTTGGTATGATGGGAGGCTAAATGAAGGCAGACGCTCTCTCAGATTAACTGAACGAGGTTGGAGAGCCGCACCCTCAGCTGACCACCTCAAGCTTCTAAGAATAGCTAGAAACTCCTATTTTAGAAAGATCAGAAAATCTAAAACCAACTTTTTCAGGACTCAATTACACCCTGCCAAGAACCACACCAAAAATATTCGATCTTATCAAAACCCAAACCAAGAGCATACCCAGTCTCCCGAACGCCATCCCTCTTAATTTACCCAATTGTGATGAATGTGCCTCCTTCTTCGCTTCTAAAACAGAATCCATGAAATCATATCTACTTAAGGACCTCTTATCTATCTCAGACATGGAATAGAACTCATCTGTGCCCCTGGCTGGTGCACAAACTAACATCCTCCCAAAATTCAAACTCAAAAACAACGCTACTTGGTCCCTCTTCAAAACTTATAGTGAAGATACCATATTAAAGACGCTAACCGCTCTGAAACCCTCCAATCATTTCACCGACCCGCTCCCGGCGAATTACTTAAAATACTTCATTCCCCTGTTATTACCTCTCTGATCATAAATATGTCCCTCCTCCGAGGATACATTCCAGACATCCTGAAAACAGGTCAGGTGTCACCTATCCTAAAGAACACAACAGCTGACCACTCGGACCTAAATAACTGTTGTCCAATTTCTAACATACCTATGCTATCTAAACTCCTGGAAAAATGTTTTAACATGAAGCTGAACAGTCACATTGTTCAGTTCAACCTGCTTAACCATGTTTCAATCAGGCTTCCGAGCAGGTCACAGTACCGAATCAGCCATGACACATGTAATTGACTCTAAAAATCCTGGACCAAAAAAAAGCTTGTTTACTTATCCTACTCGACCTGTCGTCAGCATTTGACACCGTCAAACACGACAACCTGCTTGAACTCCTGAAACACAGAATGGGAATGTCTGGAACTGTATTTAACTGGTTTGCCTCCTTCCTCCAAAATAGATCCCAAAGATTCAAGGTCAACCAATCCCTGTCCAACCCCATGCCAGTATCATTAGGAGTTCCACAAGGCTCCTCCCTCTCACCGACCCTTTTCAACCTTTTTATGGAACCTCTCAGCGATCTTCTCAGCCTCGCCAAGATTCACTTCCATATGTAAGCAGACGACACCCAAATCTACATCAAGATCCACTCACTTGATGACATCAAGTCACTCAACTTCACACTACAAAAAACCCAAACATGACTGGCCGAAAACCATTTGAAACTAAACTCCCTCATTTCCATTTTTTCCATTTTATTTCATTTGTATAGTGCATAAATCACCCGAAGGTCTCAGAGCGCTGGCAACTGACAAGAATCCTCAACTCGAAACAGATTCAGGGGATCGGGGCTCGGAGCACTAGAGGATTAGATTAGAAGAGCCAGGTTTTTAATTGTTTTCGAAATTTGGAATGAACTGGCTCTGTTCTCAGTGAGATGGGGAGGGAGTTCCATGCTTCTGGAGCGGTTTTGCTGAAAGCTCTGTCTCCGTTTCTCACTGTACGGACTTTAGGAACGGAGAGAAAGGCTTTACCGGAGGAGCGTAGAGTCCTGCCTGGGGCATAAGTTTTGAGTTTCTGTTCAAGGTAAGCAGGACCAAGTCCATTTACTGCCTTATGGACTAGGCAGCAGAGCTTAAACTGTATGCGTTTTTGCACAGGAAGCCAATGGAGTGATCTTAGGCAGTCTGCTGAGGGGGTGCGAGGGGGCAAGCCTAATACCATCCTAGCCTCAAAAAGGAATTCCTCCTAATCGCTCCCCCAAACAAAACTCCCACTATCCTGGATTGACTGAAGCACTTAACAGCTCTCAAAGGACAACCTCTCATCGTTGACTCAGTGAAATCGGTAGGGATAATGCTTGACAACAACCTAAAGATGCAGAAGCATATCAGCGCCTCCACTAAAGGAGCTAACTTCCACTTGAAGACCCTGCGAAAACTGAAACCCTTCTGCCAGCCTATGATTTCAAACAAGCAGTTCAAGCCCTAGTAATACCTAGCGTGGAATATGGGGAGGTAACTATATGCGGCCTCCCAAGGTCTTCGACAGCCCCACTAAGAGCCACTTTCAACTCAGCTGCTTGACTCATCACAGGTTCAAAGAGAAACTCTCACATATCCCCTGACCTGAGAGCCCTCAACTGGCTACCGTTTGAAGCTAGAATTCCTCTTAAAATCGCTTGTATGACGCACAAGGCATTACACCATAATTCCCTGCACTACCTCTAGGAGTGCCAAGACACTTCTTCTAAAACCACAACAATTTGCCTAGAAAAAAACCTATATCCGATCATTCTCTGGTATGGCTCCTAGGATCTGGAACGCTTTGCCCACTGAAACAAGAATGAACCCGTCCACTGCCTCTTTCAAAATAGAAGTGAAAACTTTAGTGTGAAAGTGCTCCTCATGGCTAAATTCACGTGAACTCTCTGTCCATGACTGTATATTATAACTAACTATGTCTTTTTGCTCCATAGTTGTCCTTTTGTTTTTTGAGCTAGCTTATGTGTACATGCATAAGCTATGTATAGCTGTTTCACCTATATCTTTGTTTGCTACATCTTGTTTTCTATATTTGACTTGTAAAGCACTCTGATCCTCGCAAGGGTCTTGTTCGCGCTATATAAAACTCTCAAAATAAAACACCTCCGTCCATCCGGGGGAGTGCCATGAGGCTTCAGCAGGTCAGGTGCTCGAGGGTTGCAGTGCGGCCGCAGTTCTCACCATGCGGTCTTCACCGTCCCTGCAGATAAGCACCTGAGACACATTGCGGCGGCTCCTGAGGGCTCAAAGGACCCCAGTGGGATCACTGAGATGTAGCGGAGGTCCAGCTGTAACATCACACCTGGCACGGCAGGATAGCAGCAGATAAAATCACTGTATTAAAAAGCTACAGTGTTTTGGATGGACCATCACTGGCTGGATGGGAAAGAATAGCTAGGTTCAGCTTTGCATACACTTTTATAGGCTGCGTCCTGCCTCCACACAAAGGGGTGAATACCACCTGTAGTTAGTCTGCAGCAAGGACTGAGGAGGTGTAATGTCTGGAGACTTCAAAGGGAAACCTGTAAACTCTTCTCCCCCACTTCAAACGCAAAACTGGGAATAAATACTGGACCTCAAAACCAACTCTTCAGTACACTTCTGGGCCTGTAGATACTCTACCAGGAAAGAGGACTGCTGTGTTGCTGATAGGACTGCCACTATGCTGGACTGCTGCTCTGAAGGACTGCTGCCCTGCTGTGTAGACCTGTTGCCTTCTGCCCTCTTGCCTGGATGAGACGGATTGAACCTCCATCTCTTGAACCCAGAGCCCCACAGTGACTAGGTATCTAGCTGGCTGCCCCCCTACCTAAAGCCTCAGGGACACAACAGGTTTCCAACAAACTCGCCTCTGCACCTGGACTCTACCATCTGTAAATCTACCCTGGTAAGTGGTAAGTGGCGCCGCCGCAGTCAGGGACCCTTGGAAGTTGGCCTAAGGGGCTTGCCAGTCTCTGTGGATCCAGTGGAACCGACACATCATCTTTGTTGTGCAGCACAACCCATAGCAGAACCAACATATCACCACTGCGGCATGGTTAGATCCCTCGCAAAGACCCGCTTTGCAGCCTGTCACTTCATCGGAACCGCTGCTGTGCTGCACGACGCTTCCTCGGTGCTGGGCCTTGCATCTCCCAGTGATGGCAGCCAGACTCTGTTTTGCAGCCTTGCAACTCCTCGGACCCAAGGCATTCTTGATGCTGGACTATGCATCACAACCAATTGTCGAAAGGATCTCCGTCAATGACGCAGGACCTCGCACCGCAGCCTCGCAGCATACTGGAACTGACACATCACGCAGCTGCATGATGCATGTGTGATGCGGATCCTCGCAATACTCCATAAACTAGGATTTAATGTACTCTATATAGCTGGCCTAACTGGAATCCCTGCAGCTGGCAGCACTCCATCGTCGTCGGCCTGAACTTGTGACTTTGTCCCAATCCAGGGTGGCCAGATATCCACAGTTGGATCTTTGTGCTTTTAGGGACTTAGGGCCATATGTATCAAGCCAAATTGACTTCGCAAACGTCGAAATTCGCAGAATTTCGGCGTTTGCGAATGCAATTTGGACTAATGGTATGCATCAAGGAAATCTGCTTTCAAAATAAGGAATCGCAAAATTTGCGATTCCTTATCTTGTGATTGCATTTAAGGAATCGCAAATTTTGCGATTCCTTAAATGCAATGTAAGAAGCCCAAAAAAATATCAGTATCAGGAGGTATAGGCAGTGGAGAGGAGGTGAGCAGTTATTTTTCAAATAGAAGGTGATCAAAGTCTCGTCCTTATCTAAAGCACCCATGGACTTGAAAACTGAAACCAAAGAGGAACCTTAAAGATATTTTGCCAGAGGGATCGGAAAAATCAGCAAGCTACTGCACAGAATTCTTACAAACTTGTATCCCTGTGTCTTTGTTCTCTCCTTTACAAAATACTTTGAAATAGATAGAGGACATACATTTCCGCCAGGCAAGCTCTCTGGCAACTCCGTTAAGGCTATGAAACACCTTAGAGCTATGATCTTCAAACCCTGGAAATATAGACATGTTTAAGAAATTCTTAATTATATGAAAAGGATAAAAACCTTTCTTAGAAAGGGCGAGAATCAACATTGTTCAAGACTATACCACAGACACAGTCCTAACAAGGAAAGGGTTCTTAGCACTCAGAAAAAAAACTTTCTGATCTAACTCTCTGTTTCTTCTTTGTAGGACCATCCCACTAAAAAATCACCTTTAATTGTAAGTCCATATCTTTGAGGAACTGGATTATCTTCAGGGTTTCCTAGTGAGCACTAACCATAAATAAATGGAACAGTAACCTAGCAACTTTTACAAAATGTACTTTTGGTAGTATTATCTGCCGCAATTCAGACCCCAACTTGCCCAGCTCATAATTAGTCATTATCAAATGCTAAAAGTTATGTTAAGAAGATTTGTTGATCACACTATCACCAGGGAGGGTATGCGGGTGCTGAGCAGGTGTGAGTCTAGGCACGCCTCCAGCCTAGTGGAACTACTCAAAAAGCCAGATCTTCAGCTTCTTATAGAATTCGAGAAGTGAGAAGGAGGCTCTTATGTGTAGCAACAGGCTCTTCCATGCATTAGGAGTGATGTAGGAGAAGACTCTACTGCTGGATCTGGTTTTCCATATGTGTGGAATTTTGCAATTAGGAGTCTGGATGAGAGGCGGTATCTGGAAGGGTTGTGAAAGCAGATGCAATTGTTGAAGTATTCAGGGCCAGTGCTACATAGTGCCTTGAATGTGTGGGTGAGGAGTTTGAATTGTGTTCATTTGTAGATGGGGAGCGAATGGAGCTCCTTCAGGTGTGATGTGATTTGATTGCGGTGTGGTAGATTGAGAGTGGTTCTGGCCTCCTATTTCTAAATGATTGGCATCTTTCTGTTGAGTCTTTTGTTGATCCCGGCATAGAATATGTTCCCATAGTACAGCTTGCATGTGACCAGGACATGCATGATTATTTTCTCGATGATGATTGGAAGCCATTTGAAAACCTTCCTCAGCATCATCAGGATATGGAAGCATGAGGTGGTGACGGCATTCACTTGAGTGGTCATGTCGAATTTGCGGTTGATGATGATCCCAAGGTTCCTGGTGTGGGTGGTGTCAGTCCTAAGTCTAATGACCACCAGTAGAGTCTCATAGTGATGTGCTGTTCCTGAAGACCCTGATTTTGAACTTGTTGTTGTTTAGCTTCAGACAGTTGGTCTTCATCCAGTGGGTGATTTTGGTCATGCAGGCATTGAACATGATCTGGCTACTGTGGTTCTTGTTCATTTAGAAGGGAGTGAGTTGAGTGTTATTGGCATAGGAGAGAGTGTTGATGCATTGAAGTGGGTTGAACTCATTGAGGATCCTTGCGGAACGCCACAGATGAGGTCCCGGGCACCTGAGGAGTATGGTGCCAGGTTGACTGACTGTGCCCTTCCAGTCAGGAAGGAGTGGATACATAGGAGTGCGTGTCCTTGGATTTAGATGTTGTGTATGTGTTTTAATGAGAGTGGGGTGGGTGACTGTGTGAAATGCTAAAGAGAAGTCCAGGTGGATGAGAGCCACCATGTCTCCTCTGTCCAGAGTCATAGGGATGTCATCCATGGCAGAGGTACGGACAATTTCCATGCTGTGGTTCGGTCTAAAACCAGTCTGAGTGGTGTCAAGTAGTTGGTGGTCATTGAGGTGTTCAGTGAGATGTCTGTTGATGATTTTCTCTAAGACCTTGGCTGAGAAAGGTAGCAGGGAGATCGGTGTGTAGTTGGCAAGTGTTGAAGGGTCCATAGAGGGTTTCTTCAGCAATACGAGGACAGCTGTGTATTTTCAAGCATCGGGGAGGGTCACAGAAGGGGTGGAGGCTTTCAGAATGGATTTAAGCATGCAGCTGATGGGCTGCAGTCCTCTGGAGTAGGCGTGGTAGAGGGATGGGTCCAAAGGTGCCCCTGAGTGGATGGACTTCATGGTGGTGGTGTTTTTTCTTGGGTATGATGACAGCCCATGTGGTTAGCATTGGTAATTTGATAAGACCAGGAGGCACTCGTGAGTTTTGTCGAGCCCAGGTGGTGGCTGCAGTTGCTGTAAATGGTGGGGATTTTGATGCTGTAGAATTGAGGGAGATTGTTGCAAAGGTGCGGCTATGGGATGATCGAATTGAAAGCGGCCAGTCGTGAATTTTTTCACAATGGCGAAGGTATTTTTGCTTCTGGTGTTGGCAACAATGCGGTACGCCAGAGCTGTGCATTTAGTGATGCAAAACATTTAGTATTAGCGTTTTTAAGGATATATTCTAACCTTCTCCTGTCTGCATTGTCCTGGCTGATTCTCAATTAGAACTCTGGATAGTAAACTTAGCAAAGTAAAAGATGGGTCATCTATAAGAGTCTTTGCTACTCTGTTCTAAGGTATGTTTAAGTGCTCTCCTATTTTTCTCACTGGTCTCTACCTGTGCTAGAATTTTAACCTGTGAACCAATATTTGTTGATTATAAGTTATGCCACATCCAAGCCATATGAGTAATCTTCTCACTGTTATTATCATTTAGTCAGACTTCTGCATTAAAAGAAAAGCTCTCTACAGTTTTTTTAGCAAGGTGTAGACAATTAAGGTTTTCTTATTATTCTCTAAGTTTAGTAATGTCAATACCTCAACAAGCTAACTGTTATATTAGCTTTTGGAGGCATGCTCAGGGTGCTCCTTCACCCCAACTTTGTCTAAAGAGAGGTGGGTACGCGAGACTTGTCAATTCCTTTGGGCGTGCTGGGTGGGTTTAAAGTTCTTGTTTATTTTTGCATTTACTTCTCTCCTACTCTTTCTCTCTCCTATCCATTATTCCACTCTTATAAAACTTGTTGGCACAGTTTTTTGGAAGGCCTTGCCTCCGAGCATTTCATTCATTTGTAGACATGAGAAGATGAGCTGAGACACACAATACATTACAGACTTCCTTATGGGCAACACAATCCTCTAGTAGTCAGAAAATAAAACACTATGGGCCTTATTACTATGTCGGTTGGAGTTGCCTCAGACCGACATCGTTGCGGATGGGGAACTGTCCGACCTCAGGTCGGCAGTTCCGACACCGGATCTAGGATGCGACTGCACATTGTGCGGTCGCAAACTTATATTTTTCAATGGAGCTTGTGTTGCGGGCCAAAACCGCCCACAGCAGAAGCTCCCATTGAAAAATGGAATTTGTTTTAACATCCCTGCACCGTGATAAACCGACATCATAATCCCAATGGCAGAAAAGCCGTCCTTAAGGGATTATGAGGAGATTCCATACGACCAAGGGCAACTCATCTTCCTCTCTTCCCCTTGGTCTAATCCTAAAAAACTTAATCCAAAACGTTTGTTTGGTACAGTTATACATTGTATACATTTTGACCATTGAACAGTTAATAGTATAAGTTTCAAGAGTACTAACATTTACATATATAATACTTTCATTCGCTCACGATTTCTACTGCTTTGTTTGATGCCTATAATGCACTCTTGTGCCTTTGTTACAATTGCAATGTATTAATAAAATCTTTAAAATGGAAGAAAAAAACTTATTTCTAAAGAGTCTACCTCAAATTTGAGAATAAGGCCTTCTTTACAAGTGATACAGTATTATCGCACTTAGGCCCAGATGTACTGAAAAATAAGGCAACTGCCTCCCTGCGCTGGCACAATGTGTGCTGCCTAGCACCCATGCAGGAACTCTTGTACCATGGTGCAGGGATTCCTGTGTTGCATGCAGGAAGAAACACCTTCCAGCTCAAAAACAATCCTTAAAGGCATTTTACTTTTTTCTATGTGTGTTTCAGAATCCAAGGATGTGTGTTGCTTTGCGAATACTTGCGTCACACAAGGGGAAAGCAAGCCCTTAATAAATCTGGACCTCACCATCTCAGGTCATGCCGAAAGGGCTTTGTCCCTGCTGAAAAGCCCGCAATTATGGTCTTACATGCAAGAATCAGGATGATCTCCTGGTAAAACCAAGTTGCAGTATTACAGATTTATAAATCCAGGACACTGGTAGGGAGTGGCCAACTTGATAGGAATTATCCATATTGCAATATTCCTCAAAAAGTAGAACTCACAGCTATTAAGTGGCCAAATGGCATCCATGACACCTTGAGCCAATACTGTCCTTTATTTATTTTTTTAGCAAGCATCACTTTGCGTTCTTGGACTTGTAGTTCACTCTTCCTATAACACAAAAGAGCCTAAAGGTCACATAATGTAAAGGTCTGCTTAATGCTTGTCAGAACAATAAAGAGTGCTTAAAACATGACATAGATTCATTTCAATAGCTGTCTACAGATGTTACTATTTTCAATTACAAGAAAGATGTGCTACGTGTTCATTACCATTGTGGGTAGAAGTTTGCCACTGTGTATGTGACGTAGCAGCACATGGAGATAACCAGTGTCCACTTGCAACCAATTTTCTTGATGATTACAGTAGGCAGGAACATTGAGGAGATGATGAGGGACACATAAATGACACTTAGTGAGGCAACACCCATCCCTTTAGCAGGATTCAGGCTGCTCTGTAAAAAACAAACAACAAACATAATTAGACAGGAGCACTCAGAATAGAAGTTAAACTGCATCATCGAAAGAATATGTTGGTGTAATGACTAGTACACTGCTAAATATCCTCCCTCATAGTCTATATATACTTTACAATAAGACGTAGTTCTTATCAATCGTTAATATATAAAGTCTCACAAGAGTGAAATTAACAAAGAAATTATTTTTCCCATTATCTTTATTTTTTCATATCACTTCATTATTTCATTTCTTTTCACTTCATTTCCTACTTTTTTCAGCGTTTTCCTCATTCGCCTTTTTAGGATCCATGGGAGCTGTGCATAGTGTGTTGATATCTGACAAGGTTCTGATGAAGGTGGTTTAATCCCCTTTTATTCCACCGAAACGCGCGTCGACCCTTTGCTGAGCCCCGTTCTCTAAACTTTTACAAACTATGTTATGCAGAGGTTCCGCTTGTCATCTGGTTGCATCTACCAAAGTACAGATTTAAGGTGTATGAAGTTTTGTGAGTATGTGAATGTGTATGATTGGGTATAAGATGTATGTATTTATTGTACACAGTCCAGGGACAGTGTTAATTGTGTTTTTTTGTATACGCATGTTTAAATAATACTGATTGGAAATGAATATGTTTATTTTTTGTATTTGTTAAATCTTTGACTTTGAAAAAATAGAAAAGAGATAAAAATAAAAAAGTAAGAAATTAAGTGAAAAGAAATGAAATAATGAAGTGATATGAAAAAATAAAGATAATGGGAAAAATAATTTATTTGTTGATTTCACTGTTGTGAGACTTTATATATTAACGATGAATAAGAACTACGTCTTATTGTAAAGTATATATAGACTATGAGGGAGGATATTTAGCAGTGTGTTGGTTCTTTCCCCTCTTCTCCCTAGTCTTCAAGTATTTCCAATAGAGGGGGTCCCCTATTTTGCGCAGATGTAATGACTAGTTACACAAATGTTTTTTTCAATACATATATGCCTATAGAAGAGCATTAAACACGGGTCTTTCATGGTTGTGATGTACGTGGCCATTTAGAAGTTGGGGTAATTCAGTGTCTCAGAAAATGTTGCATTACAAACTCCCCCTCAATTTTGGTTTAATGAGTTTTTAACCTTTCTTAATGTAAGATTGGGTTTGGAGTGAGTACTGTAGACACCACAACCAAAACAGATCACAATTTTGTTTTGTTTTTTGCTGATGTAATATATGGGATAGAGTGATCCAGTGGAAAACAAGCATTAAAAAAGCCAATAGGACATGCCAGGGCACGCTGCTGCGACGGTTACATTCTTAATTTTTTTATTGCAAGTATACACAACAAAAACAAGTAAAAAATACAAGTCACTGCCAAAACGTGGCAGCCATATGCTTCCAATAAATGTAATTAAACAATAAGATTCTTCGCATATATTATTATTATCAGTGATGTCATCAAAGATGTCAACTGAGATGACATCAGTGGTCAGAAATTATGTCATAGATCATATCATGAGTGTTGTAATATTTGAGGTCATAAGCAGTGCATGGCGAGGATGCACGTTATAGTTACTTTAGGGCATTAATTATAGTTACTTGAGATTACTATAACTGGTGAATTTCAGTGGTTTTTGGAGTTTAAAATGTTATGCTGTGACTGAAATTTTCAACTATAACGTTACCTTTGTATTTTTCAGAGAATTATTCAGTTTAAAAAAATATATAGTATGATATAATTACAATTGCTTACTACAAAGTCACTTTAATCTTAGTTTTTTTCAGTGATTTCTGTGAGAGCCCTACCCCTGCAGCACACAGCCTTCTGGCATGCGCAATGTGTGGTTGGTCTCGTAGGTCCTAGCCCCACTGAGGTTGACTTACTGACTTTGTCAAAGAGTTACAACACCAAATTATTAAAAGTAGGCCAGTTGGCTCTATCAAGGGGTGAATATATCAATATCAATATATATATATATATATATATATATATATATATATATATATATATATATATATATATATATATATATATATATATAACAGATCTACGATCTTTGTCCAAAATTCAACAATATTTTCAATTAAATGTATATTTTAGTAATTCACATAATGCAAAGTCCCAGAACGCAAAGTGCTGCTTGCTAAAAAAACAAATAAAGGACAAAATTGGCTCAAGGTGTCATGGATGCCATTTGACCACTTAAAAACTGTGAGTACTACTTTTTGAAGGATCTCGCAATATGGGTAATTCGTATCAAGTTGGCCACTCCCTACCAGTGTCCTGAATTTAAAAGTCTGTAATACTGCAACCGATATCAGGGATATCTGTAACATTTGGTCCTGGTTTTACCAGGAGATCATCCTGATTCTTGCATGTAAGACCATAATTGCGGGCTTTTTAGCAGGGACAAAGCCCTTTTGGTATGACCTGAGATAGTTAGGACCAGATGCAGTGGCTGCATCTTAATTTGGAGGGTGGAACCACTGACAATATGTTGGTTGGTTTCCACCCCGCTGCGATGTCCGACCGCTATCATAATTTGGCGCGAAGTTTATGTGAGGGCCTACAAATAGTAATTTGTGCCATTAACGTGCAAGTGTTATATCATTAAAAGGCTTGGACAAACAATGCAATGCCATGCTCACAAAGTGGTACAAAAGGGAGTGGTAATGGACGGAGCATCTGAACCAATCAAACACTCACACCCAGTCAAAAGATCTGGGTTTAATCCATCACCGTTCTTTAGCCCACTCTGCCACCCCAGTTCAGACATGGCTATATGCAAATCAGTCTGACCCTGTGCCTCATGGGAACAGTCCAGTCTGAACTGCCAAGCCATGCCTTCCCTGGACCGGAAACAAGCTTCCGAGGACCGGTTTCTGGCATTACAGCCGTCTTCAGCCCGGCTTGCTTGAATCCAGTGGCAAAGTGGGCAAGGGACTCACGTCTGAGCATACCCTGCCACACTTATGGCGGCCAAAAGCGGTACAAAAGGGGGTGGTAATTGACGGAGCATCTGAACCAATCAAACACTCACACCCAGTCAAAAGATCTGGGTTTAATCCATCACCGTTCTTTAGCCCACTCTGCCACCCCAGTTCAGACATGGCTATATGCAAATCAGTCTGACCCTGTGCCTCATGGGAACAGTCCAGCCCGAACTGCCAAGCCATGCCTTCCCTGGACCGGAAACAAGCTTTGGAGGACCGGTTTCTGGCATTACAGCCGTCTTCAGCCCGGCTTGCTTGAATCCAGTGGCAAAGTGAGCAAGGGACTCACGTCTGAGCATACAATGCCACACTTATGGCGGCCAAAAGGGGGTGGTAATGGACGGAGCATCTGAACCAATCAAACACTCACACCCAGTCAAAAGATCTGGGTTTAATCCATCACCGTTCGTTAGCCCACTCTGCCACCCCAGTTCAGACATGGCTATATGCAAATCAGTCTGACCCTGTGCCTCATGGGAACAGTCCAGCCCGAACTGCCAAGCCATGCCTTCCCTGGACCGGAAACAAGCTTCCAAGGACCGGTTTCTGGCATTACAGCCGTCTTCAGCCCGGCTTGCTTGAATCCAGTGGCAAAGTGAGCAAGGGACTCACGTCTGAGCATACCCTGCCACACTTATGGCGGCCAAAAGCGGTACAAAAGGGGGTGGTAATGGACGGAGCATCTGAACCAATCAAACACTCACACCCAGTCAAAAGATCTGGGTTTAATCCATCACAGGGTCAGACTGATTTGCATATAGCCATGTCTGAACTAAGGTGGTGGAGTGGGCTAAAGAACGGTGATGGATTAAACCCAGATCTTTTGACTGGGTGTGAGTGTTTGATTGGTTCAGATGCTCCGTCCATTACCCCCCCCCCCTTTTGTAATGCTCACAAAGTAGCAGCAGATCTTGCCCTGAGAGCCAATCATTGTGCATCACTGAATTTATTTCTGTACTTTGGCATAGCTGTAATATTTTGTTATGAAATGTGGGAACCTGCAAACCCCGTATAAACCCCCCTCTAATTACCTTATTACAGGCGACTTGTGATGTCTCTAGTTCCCTGTAATAAAGAAAATATTTAGTCGCTCAGCCAAGATGGAGGGCTGGAAAGACCATTGGTAGTGGGCTGGCGAACCAATCTCCAAACTTAGAATTTGAGCCATGGCTGGCTTTTGGTCATCAACCTGCGCTGACTTTTACTAGGTAACCCTCGACAGAAACGAAGTAACTTTAACAACTACACCCTAGGTCCCATGAGTGAGGTCAAAACAAGCGCATGCAAACTAAGAAGAGAACTCTGAGCAAACAACAGATTAGGAACCACCACAACCTGGCAGGATCTAGCTACGGCCACAAAAAAACATAAACAGCTAGTATGAGCCCAAAAGAGGAAACAGCAGGAGGCCAAATGGATAAACATTTTTAACCTTATCATCCGGAATAAACAACAGCAATTTTGGAGCCATATAAACACTCTATATTACACCAACAGTAAAAGGTGCAATTCAGAACAAGTAGATAGATGGGTAGCACATGTCAGAACTCTATACACAGAAAAAACACATAATCAAATGGGATCATCTTGGACACTGGCCATGGTAACGGAGAAAAAAGACAACCCCTCTATCAACCAACTTAGAGCATGTACTTGTGGAAGAAAGGGCAATAATCACTATGCTAAAGAGAATTCGAAAGAATGGTGCACTAGGCCCGAATGGCCTTCCCGGGTCTCTATTTAGAGAAGACCCTTTCCTTTGGAGCAGCTCGACAATATATGGAGTGCAAAACAAAGGAGGATGTCCTAGACTCCTGGCAGGCTTCCCTATTTCATCCAATCCAACGGAAGGGGACAAGAAGGACCCAAAAATGACAGATTAATTGCACTATTGGATATTGAAGGAAAGGCATGCACTATTATTCTACTAAAAGAACAAGTCGAATGAGCCACATAGGCGGGTCTGCTTCAATTCTATCAAACCGGCTTTCGCGAGGGAGGATCAACAGTAGATGACATCATAGCCTTGTCATATATAGACCAACAAGCAGCCAATTCTAAAAGACTGCACGTTTTTGCTTGATTCATCTACTACTCCACTGCTTTCGATGGAGTGGCCCGTAACAAACATTGGTAGAAGGTACAAAATTGGATATCCCAAATAAACTGCTGAAAGCGATCATGTGCCTTTTTTGCCAGACATGAGAATGTTTAAAACTTTCTGAAGAGATGAGAGAAATCAGACAGTTCAAAAAGCCATTAGCTTCTCAAATTCGAGACTTAAAATATATGGTTCAGTGCATGGGAAACATAATCTTAAAATGCATTTTTCTAAATACATTTACAACTATTGTCTTTTTTGTAAGATTTTCCTACTTCTTCATCAAATCCTCCACTCTTATACCTCCCCTTCATGCGCATATAAGCATAGATTTTGTACTGGAAAGGGAGCCTTGCAGCACACATGCAAATTTTAAAAATATGGAGAAATTGAAACATTTTCCCACTGTTACACCTGCCTTAAGGAGGTGTAAGGCAGTGGTTTTCAAACTTTTTAATGCCACACAACTCCCACCCCAGTGAAAAAACAAATCACAGGGGCACCTTCTCAACATTTTTCACAATTATTCTATTAAACTACCAATGTTTAAATATGTCTAGACTTATTTAAACATTGAAGTTAAGTTTTGTTACTGTTTTAAAAATGCAATCAAAAATAATTGCCAAACATACTGTTCTGGTCAAGCAGACCTTACAATAGCCTTATAGCCTGCTGTAGCGGGTTATATTGGCTATTAAAGTCGCGCTCCAGCGTTAAAGGCCCGAGCCGAAGGCGAGGGCCTTTAACAAGGGAGAAGGACTTTAATAGCCGGTATAGCCCAGCTATGAAGGGCTATAAGGCTGTTAGAACTCTCTGCTACTAGAGGGCAGAATGTTCAAAAAAATAAAACAAAGGCCACTCGGAGCCCAAGGGGATTGAAATCCCCACGGGCTCTGAGAGGCATTTGTTCAAAACAACATTGGAATGTTGCTCTGCGGGCTTCACCGGCCCGTAGAAGCAAGGAGAACTCCATTGTATTCAATGGAGTGCTCCACATTCCAATCTTCTAATAATGTGTATAAGTATCCACAGTGTGATTATTAGAAATAGCGGTGGGGGTTTTGAAGGATATTTGCAGTCCCTTCCCTTTTGACACCACTCTCAACCAGGGTATAAATGGCAAAAAATGTTAGTGATGACCCATTGCAGAGCAGCTTACTGTCGCTCATTTTGTTCTGCTGAAAACAAAGCACTGTCATCAACGTAATGCTTCTTTTGACCGGCGAAGCACAGACTCCCATAGAGGTATGGGAGATTCTGTTAATCCCTGCACCACGTGGCAGGCAACTCAAGGTGCCTACCATGCAGTGCAGGGGTTACCAGGGGATCACCATTAGTGCACCGCCAGCCCCCAACCATAGACCGCAGGGAGAAGGGTGCCCTGCTATGGGACCCCAAACTCGCTTTCTGACCAGCTATCCATGTCGGAAAGTACAGCATTGAAAGCCTGTTGGAAACCGAGCATCATAATCCCAATGGCAGAAAAGCCGTCCACTGGGGTTACATGCTGGTATCCGACTGGCCGATGGGCTTCTTGAGCCCATCGGAATCCAGCCTGAATGACCGGCCGGTTTTACTTTTGACTGCCTAGATTGTAATTAGGTGGTCGAGAGTGAAATTGCGATAAGACTCTGAAAGCCTCTGACCTGTGGTCAGAGGCTTTCCGAGCCTCATCGTAATAAGGCCCTGAGTGTGTAAAACCACTCTCTTGGCAAATGCACTAAAGTCCCACTTTGAGTTCTTTCTGTACCTGCTAGTGTGGACTATTGGAATCTATGCTGACTTGGCATATAGTTCATATCTCGCTACCAGCTTTTGAAGAAGTCAACAAATAAAGCATAGCTGTGTGAGCTGGTGATGGAATCACTGCATCGCATATGACTGGCACCACAGAGCTCGGCAGTTGCCAGATAAACATTTAGCCAGCTGGGCCAGGTAGATGGAGGGACTTGCAATGTCTGGAAACACACTTCTGAGCAACCATCCCTACCTCTCCTGAATGATGATGTCAGAGGATCTTACACAGTCTCAATGGTGTAATGGTTAGGCCATAAAACAAAAAAGGAGATTTGTGCAAAGCCACAAAGATAGGGCCACATGTTACAAGAATAGGCCAGTTCCCTAAAATACTCCATAGCCGAAATCAAGCAAGATAACATTGAACATTATGAGCCCTGAGGATGCACCATCAAAAAGTCAAATAGTGAAGAAAGATTCAAACAGTTGAAATTGGATCAAGAATCAGTATTCTGATCCTAAAGGGCAGATAACTAAATCACTGCCAAGTAGTTTTGATCATTTGGGTCGGCCCATCCCAGCAGGTTTATCATCTTCGAGTAGGAAATGTTTGTACGCTCTGGGTAGTATCTGGAGCAACTGGTAATGAAAACACAGTTTAGATAGGAAGGCGGGTAATTGTAAAATGAATGACGTCCCACAAGAGTATAAGAAGAACCTCCACCCCTCAGACATTGTCTATTTGTGACAGTAAGCATAGAGAGCCTATGCCTGCAGAGGAAAGATACTCTCTCTTGAGAAGTCCCATAGTAAAGCACAACTTCCCCTGAGCACCAACAAGAGGGCTTCTAACATTTCATTCAGTCCTCAGAGTGACTGGCAGGCCTGTCTGCCAATCTCAATGAACGCTCTGTCCATTCCTGGAGTATGATGTCATTCATTTTCCTGTCAAAAGTAATACAACTTATATAGCAAGGTATTCTATGCCTAGCGCCCCTTGTCCCCAGCTACAGCTAAGCTTAAGCCAGGGACACAATACTTAGGCAGTGCTTCCAGTGCTCTTATGCAGGTTTGGTAGCCACTCCCGAGAGAAATAGCCAGAGCTCTTCTGAACACCTATAATACTCTCCACATCTACGCATGGTGCTTGGTGCTGGGAATCATGGACTATTATGGGCTTTCCTGTACATAAGCCCCTCTGGCAAGGCCGAGGAAGAGTTGAGGATGTGACGCTAGCCTCCTCATTGTGCACAGTGGCCTGTGAGCCAAATCATATAAAGTAAACTTTGCTGGCTTAGCCCGGACAAGAGGATCAAAATCAGGAGCCCCCTCAATTGGGAAGTGTCACTACCCCGAGTAGGAGACCCCTTCCTCACCAACAGTACCACATAGACCTCTGCAGGGTAACTGTGTGGCAGGTACAAGCCTCAGTCTTCATTGGACTAAGTCCCTTCCCCTGCAGTGGTGGCTGGACGGCTGTGGGGGCATGTCTGTGCTGCCAGGCAGTGGAGTCTGGAAACTGCAGGTGCCAGAAGGCTCTGTTCTTCAGACCGACACACAGCTCTTAAGTTGTCTAGAAATCAGTGCAAGGGGAAACCAATCCGCTTGAGACATTACTTACGACCAGTGGACACACAAGCAGACATGCAAATGTGATTGTTTTAATTGACAGCCAGCGTAAGAACATGTGCAGCCCTCAGTCCTGTTGTGGCGAGATCACTGGAATTGCACATACTGGCTCTGTCCATCACTGTTGTTATTTCAAGCTCACACTGATGCAGTGAGATCTGCCAACGGGTTACCTACAAATGCGAAATTATACGAAGACAAATATCCTACCAGAAAAGTATGCATTTTTTTGTTGAAGCTAAAATTCACCTTTCTTTTATCTTCACAGACAAGTATGAGCTGGTGCTTTGTGTAAGCCCAGTTACTCCCCTCCAACATTTTGAATAGCAAGAAATACTCTAAAGTGTAAAGACGTTGTAATAAGGATAGAATAACTGTACATTTCAGAGTACAAATGGCAGAGAATGTAAAAAATAACATAATGTATTAATTATGAGCCCATATCGCTTACCTGCAAATTTTGAAGTCCTCCGTAGGCAGTAAATAAAAGCAGAAACCCAACACCAAGGATGAGGATGTTCTTCAAGTGAAGTATTTCCATTTTCACTTTCAGTTAAACACGTAGACCCAAATACTCAGAGGTTTCCAGGTTTTTAAGCAAGATCCGGAAGTGAGGCAGATGCTGCAGAGTGAAGAGGCACAGATATCTCATTATGGCGTCGCATATTCATTATGACATTGTGTAGTGCACAGTGTAGGCGTCTGTTTAGAAAAGGGTAAAAGTCAGGATTTAGGTAAAGAGAGATAATGATCCCAGAAAACCCATTTTACTTTCTTTTAGGAGCTCTTGTGGTTCAGCCGCAAATAAATAGTGGGTTTAACCAAATATGTCTGCAATACCTGAGGGAGTACATTTATTTAATCATTTCGTAGTCCTGTTGGATTAGTTCTGAACATGTTTTTCTCAAGTAAATCTCCTTCTGGCAAGAGATTCTTGGACTTCTTTGTACTGCCTTTTAATCATAATTCTGTTCCATACAGAGGCCATCACACCTGCAACGTGCATGTTATGGAGCAAAAAGGCATGACTTCCCTGTGTAAAAGATGAAAGGTGATCAGACATTTAATTCAGAAGGTAATGCATGAAGTATGACTTGTGTTATGGTTTATGGAGCTATAGTGTAGTCATGATATGTGGCAAATAAAAACCATGGGCATATTGACAAACTGCATTTTGTATTGTATATAGTAGTACTAAAATAGTGCTATTCACAGACTTCAAAAATACAGTTTACAAGCCTACGTGTAAAGGTCTCTGTTCTGATGCAGAGATGGCTGTCTTGTCTACACACATAAGCCTATTTTTTAATAGGAAATGTGGGAGCGATGAGGGGATTAACTGGAAAATCATACTTATTACAAAATGGGAGGGATTTAATGAGGGGTTAAGTGGGGGTAAAGGAGGGTTAATGAGGAGTTGGAGAGGGACAAATACTCACTCAGAAAAGAGTAGGCCCATTGTTATTCACAAACGGCACTTTTATACCTACTACAGCCAAAATGGACCCAAACAGTCACAAATGTACACCAATTCAGACCTGGTGTAAATCCAACACCACACATGGGCAACCACTGGTGCTGCAACACACTCTCATAGGCAGTAATAGAGGAAGGGACTTAAAATAAATTCCCTGAGGAAATAAAGTTAAAATAATTATGTTTATTTTAGTTGTTTAAATATATATCTGCTTTTATTGTAATGTTAAAAATAAACATAAATAAAACATTTATCATTTTTTAATATGAAATATTTGAATAACCTTTTACATTTAAACCCTTCCCTGCTCATGACGAGCTCAGCTCGTCATGAGTCGTGCCGCTCGCACGCTCATGACGAGCTGAGCTCGTGATGTAACGCGCGTTTTTAAAAAACGCCGCACAGCGCGAAAAAGCAGCCGCACGCATGCGGTTAAAAATAAATTTGCCTTATTCTAAAATTACCTAAATTAATTTAATTAATTGCATAGATATTTTTTAGCAATGTTTAATGAGTGATAAATAAACAGAAATACTTTACTTTTTGTGGGATTTCTTTTTTTCAAAAAATCTTTTAAAAAATGTTTTAAGTTAATTTAATATATTTAAATTAATTACATTTTTAATTCCAAATTTAGTTGATAGTGCTGTAGCATGTTTTTAGCATGTTTTTATTGCGTTCTTTATTTAAAATAAATATATAAAATTAATATTAATTGAACATATTTTTACTATTTCTTTAAAGTTTAATAGACTTTTTAAAATGTCCCTATATTTTCTATAGAGAGAACTCCGCTCTGGTGTTGGAGACCTTTGCCTAAATGTGAAAAGTTACTGGTAGCAACTGTCCAGTCGTAAATTTGGTTCTATCCCATTTCAGAGGGTTTGGAATTGTAGATGTACACTTTGAAGTACATTTTCCCTTGGACATGGTGCATAGCCAAAAGTATTAAATTTACTACAAACTGTAAATTTGCACGTTTAGATTTAAGGACACATTTGATTTGTATACTTAAATTAAAGGATACATTTCAAAGGTAAGTAAAAACTGTTTAATTCAATATTGCATCAAACAACTAAACCTGTCGAGAACAGCCCATCATTATGCACAATTTCTTTTACCTGTCCTCCATGATAAAAATTAGATGAAGGTGGTTGCAAGGATAAAAAAATATATTTTATTTCTCATCAATCCAATATGATAAGTTTCATATAAAATCATCATTCATCACGGCAGAAATCTCAAACATTCAATGCTGATTTGAGTCTGTATAAAATTGCAAATAGGATAACTCACTTTCCTTTACTAGATACCTCTAGAAAGAGAGATGCCACATCTGGCCACATATTATTAGCAGGGACAGAGAGTGATGGATCTTTTGATTGGCTTGTGTAGCTGGATCTTCACTCTGGTTGTTGGTCTTTGCTGGGAGATTCTTGTTTTCTCTTTTACAAGCAATCATTTCTTAACACGGGCACTTCTGTATGGCAGCCAGACACATGGTGGCGCTGTTTGCCTACTGTTAAACATCAGCAAAGGATTTAACAATGCAACTGCAACCAGGCCATTCTAACAGAAGTGCATGGGCAGCAATAATCTAAATGATCCCATTCGTAGGAATGGGACGGGGAATTTGTGAAGGGTTGTGAATGGCATTTGGCAGCTCTAGCAGGAACAGTGGGCGATGAAAGCTTCAGATGCTCCCTGAGAAAGATCTTGCGCACGGGCACATTTTTTTTTACAATTTAAGTGCTGGTTTAGATACATGAAAGTCGTTATTTTTGGCAGAACATGTTACATTAAAATGTGCTCCTACAAATGCACTGTGTGAAAGTCAAAATCAACATATGCCGTAAAGTGATTTAACATAAAATATATTTGCAATGTTGCAAAAGTTCATATTTATTTGATACATTTTTTTATTGTGATTTTAAATGACAGTTTTAAAATTGAAAAATGTTTTTGTGCATAATACATCATGGACGATGCCTCCAGGCCACAGATGAAAATTACCAGAGATGAAAATTACCCCTGCCTCCAGATAGTGCGGGACCTCTTAGCTGACTTCGAAACAGTCATCCATCACACCCTCATACGCACCCTGGAGTCTCAAAGGTATTCACCAGCAATGTCCTTCACTTGGTCTACCTTACCAACAAACACCAGTTTTTTTTTCACACAGGCACCTCCAGGTCCCAAAATATCCCTATCACCTGCAGAGTTCCCCACTGATGCCATACTGTATACTGTCATCTTCAACCTCTTCAAGGAGATGTTTGGTGCTCTAATCACAGATAGCAGAATCAAGATTTATCAATATACCAATGATGCACAATCTATTTCAAAGTTTCCCCTGCTTCAGACATCCAACACCTCAAACACTGTCTGCACATCATCAAGATCTGGCATCCAGGGCCTACCTAAAGCTCAAACCATCCAACATAAAATTCCTGATGACAACAAACAAGAAACATTATAAACCTGGCTTAATGACATGACCTTGAAATGTTTGGATCCCAACTCTTGTCAAATGCTGTTGTGTAGTTCCTATACAACTATATAGGATCTGCACGTTTGGACAACATAGACTATGAGATTGGTGTCCAGACTGATTCCAGACACCCCCATCAAATATGTTCGCTTCCATACCAGCTAGCTCACAGTGCCCTTATGAACTCCTCTTACAAAGGAGTAAAATAGTTTCTGGCAACTATCGAACATGACAACCCTGACAGTACAGTACTTTTCGCTCAGTTACTCGTGCTCACTTTGTCTCAGAGAGATATACAGGGGGACGTTTTCAATAAGCATTTTTTGAACCAGCGTCATTCTAGTATAAAATATGTGTGCTGCAAAAACCATAAGACAGAAACAGATCTATACATTTATAAGCACCAGTATAGTAAACAGATGGCAGAATTCTACCATAGTGCTAAAACATTGGATATATGCAGGTATATAGATACATGACAGTAATATGTACACCTACGATGCACACCCTAACTGAATGTACCTAAGTGTACCTGGCATGTATGTAAGTGTGTAGCCAAGAATCCCCCTAGGAAAGAGCCAACCCCATTACCTGATGTGAGAGAATGAAGGACTCAATCTTGGTCACGAGTTGGACACCCCTCGAGGGATGTCAGGCCACTGCGTGCTGGAGTATCTGCATGCAGGGACCTCAGCGTCTTGTGTCAGTGTGTCAACATGGAAGTCTTTCTCTTCTGCCTTGTCCAGCAAAGATGTGGTGCTTATATAGCAAAAAGGTACCCTCAGGGGTCCTTCCCAGATGTGTCATGCCAGCGTGGATGACGATAGTGATGACCCTTATACAGAGTTATTATGCAGAAGATGGTAATCCTGCTGTGATTCTGAGAAATCTCATGCATAATAAATGAGTCTTGTTTTCAGAGAAAACCACACAATATTTATACAGCACCTAACTAGATAAAAGGCCACCACCAGAACCCTTATGTAGTACAATGGCAGGGTAAATGTAGGTGAAAGGGTAGGTGACTACCAAGGCCTATATTGGGGTACATTGGGAATCATAACAATGCCATGTCACTTGGATTCACCCTGGAAACCAACCTCACCCTCATGGAATACATTGCCAAAAAACACAAAGAAGACCTAATACCAGCTCTCTCTTCTAAAGAAAGTGAAACCATTTCTTCCAGTAAGTGATTTCAGAAATGCTGTTGAAACCCTCATACTCATGCAACTGGGACGTGAAAAACCTCTACTCCAATTCCTCCCAGATTCCAGACTGACACCCCATAATGGCAGCTACATGCTGTGGCATGCCTCATTAAGGACTTGAAGAAATATGATCAAATCACCCCCATCCTGGTTAAACTCCATTGTCTACCTTGCTGCCAAGCATAATTTTTTTAAACCAGCTGAATCATTTACAAAGCCATCACAACCAGTAGCCCTGCTTAACTTGCAGAAAATATTACCTTCTTTGATGGTTCTTGGCACACCCGCAGCCAGAACACACCAGACTGCATACAAAGGAATGTAAGAAATAAAAAACAATGCAGCAGGCCTTTGTCATCTATGTACCCAGGATCTGAAACAATATATTTGCATCCATCAGGACCATCCCAACCTTGCTCCAGTTTTGGAAACAGTTGAAGATGCATCTACTAAATAACACCACATCACAATGAATTATCCTTCAAGCACCTCGCTACCTTTCCTATAACTCTTTGACTTTATTCTTGTCTCTGGCCGTGCCCAGCACTCTGCTGCCTTAGGGCCAGGTTTACACTATAAACATTCAGATATAACAAAAGGACTCAGAGATACAAAAATGGGGAGATATTTAAATTAGAACAACTCAGAGCTTTTTTCAGGAAGCAATGTTTTGTCAATCTTATAAGAGACATTTAACTAACTTTGGGGAGGTTTTTGCTTATTTTTTAGTTATGAAAATTAGCTCTTTTAAATAGATGAATCTCAACACAAATGGAAATTGGTTTGAAAGACATTTCAGTGCACAGAATTGCAGAATAACAGCTTTGCTAAGTGTTCATTGCTTTTTAAATGAGGTTTGAGTTTATTGGACATGGCTTCTGCATATATCCAGGATGCACAGCTTAGCTCCCATATGTATTAAAGGTATAAAGACTATAGGGCCGATTACGATGCGGCCCGTAAATGCTAGAGATCAGAAAGTAAACCCGCTGGTCCTTTTGACTGGCTTCTGACAGGCTTAAGGAACCCATTGGACAGTCGGAACTGGCTCGTAATCCCATAGGGCGGGCCTTTCTGCCCTTGTGATTACCATGCACGGTTAACTGCATGGTATTTCTTTCCGGCATTCTGACATGAAAACCATATTGGAAAGCATGTTTGGGGGCCCACAGCAGGGCCACCCTGGGTGCGCGGCCTCTGGTGGAGGGCACCTATGGTGCTCCCCTGTTGATCCCTGCACCCCGTGGCAGGCACCTTGAGGTGCTTGTCACAGGGTGCAGAAATGAACAGCACCTCCCATTTCCCTATGGGAGCGTGTATTACAGGAGGTTTATGGCCGTAATGCATGCTCCCATATAGAAATGCAGGAATGTGACCGAACATTGTTCAGTCGCATCCTAATGAGGCGGTTGGGACCACCGATCAGAGGTCGGTCGGGAACACTGACTAGAGGTCAGTCGGTCCCAGGATAGAGTTGCTTCTGCCCAACATCGAAATCGGCCCCTTTATATTAAATAACATCTGTTGAACAGATTTTAAAATGAAAACTCTTAAATAAATATTTTTCATTTTGTTTTTTTTCTGCTAAAACTTTCATTTGAATTCAAGTGGAGGGATCTAGAAAAGGAGAGACAAAAGAACGACACATTTCTTCCATTTTATTGTTTCATTCTCTCTCTTTTCCACCTGTCTTTCACATGTGATTTGTCAGCTGTGTTCAAATATCTACATATTTTTGGTGTCACACTTGAGACTTCTCCCCTTTACATTAAATAACATCTGTTGAACAGATTTTAAAATGAAAACTCTTAAATAATATTTTTGATTGTGGCTTTTTTCTGCTAAAACTTTCATTTGAATTCAAGTGGAGGGATCTAGAAAAGGAGAGACAACAGAACGACACATTTCTTCCATTTTATTGTTTCATGCTCTCTCTTTTCCACCTGTCTTTCACATGTGATTTATCAGCTGTGTTCAAATATCTACATATTTTTGGTGTCACACTTGAGATCCCTCACAAGTTGTGAAACAAAGTTTGGAGACACAGGTGGTGTTGTTTAATGAGTGTTCCTAATGTCAAGATCCACAAATACAGTTTTATTGGTGGTGAGTAAAAAAGTTAACATAGATTCTCCCTGGATATGTCTCTAAAGCAGGACTAATCTGCCCCCAAACCTACATAACTGTACTCCAGCACCATCAGTTGCGGCTCTGCATAATAATAAGGCTCACCAGAAATGTTAGGCATGCAGGCATAATCCTCAGGCAGCCCAATGGTGTACTCAAAGACCTTATTATACTATAATACATGGGATTATGTAATCCCTGTATAAAGACCTGTCTCTTATTTCTTTCCAATAGTGACTTGTGACGCACACAATCACAGATTATAAAGAGAAATGTCAGAGCTCAACTTTAATAAGTTATTACAGTTGAGTTCTGACATTACAATGCCTGCTGCCAGAGCCAGCAGTCAAGGCAAAAGACAGGTCAGGACAGAGAGGAGCTGTTTAAAGCAGTGGAAATAAAGCATTGCTTTTCTTTCTTCTGCTCTATTTTTTTTAGCTTACAGTGACAAGTTGAACGAACATGTTTATTTGATGCATTCTTTAGATAATTATAGAACAGTTAGTATTTCTGCATGTTTATACACATTAAAAGTTACTGCAGCTTTTTTATTTTTTTGAAAAAACCTGATTTGTAATGTGTCTAATATCATTTGACAACAAATACCTAACAGGTTTTTGATGTGTCTTACTTTGCACTAGTGGTACTATTTTTAATCTGAATGTTTACAAACATGCTCTCTCTTTCATATGAAAGAAATATGCACCAAGGATTTAAGTGGGTTGTGGAAAAGGTAATGGTATAAAGTACCCCCTGCCGTACATCATAAGGATATTGTGCATCACCTTGAAGTTACCATACTTCAATAAAGGAACTCGGCCTTTGGCCTGTTCCTCTATATGGTTATGGAACTCCTCAGTGACTTGCAATATCCTTTTCATGTACTGTAGGGGGTACTTTCTCCCTTATATATTGGGCAACATATAGATGAACTACAAAAAGCAAACCTGATTAAGAGATGTATTCTGTTAAACTTAGTTGTAGAAACAGTAGTATCTGGTGTAGTACATTCTAATAACTTGTGTTATAAACAGAAGATGTTGAGGTTCATGCTTGCAGAGTAAACTGTGTATCCCAGTAATTCATCTAGCATGGTGGATATTAAAGAAAACTACGTTTTGGAGGAGAGGTGAGGAAGGGAGCACATTTCACATTATTATTATTATTATTATTATTTTATTTTGTAGAGCGCGTAGTCACCCGGAGGTATCCCAGCGCTAGAAAATCCTATCTCCTGAGTGCAGTGGACCAAGGGAGGGGGGAAAAAAAGGAAGGACAGGGAAGAGGACAGGGAGGGCGGAACAAAGGAACAAGATAAGGGCCAGGAATAATTCACTGTGGGAAGAGGTGGGCTTTGAGCAGTTTCCTAAACCGGAGGTATTGAGGTTCGAGACGCAGGGCTCGGGGGAGGGTGTTCCAAAGTCGTGCAGTCTGGACTGAGAAACGCCTTCCTCCTGATCGGGCTCTCTTGAATTTGGGGGCAACAATGAGGTTTTCAGTATCGGAACGGAGAGGTCTTGAGGATTTGTAGGGGGCGATGAATTTCTTGAGAGCAGGGGGGCCTTGATTTCGTCGAAGTTTGTGGGCCAGACACAGGGCCTTAAATTTGACCCGCTCTCTTATAGGGAGCCAATGGAGGAGTTTTAAGGCCGGTTTGGCCGACACTCTGCATCTTTCAAGATTTTTCAGTCTGTGGGAATGAGCATAACACAGTTTCAAAAATGCGGTAAGAGTATTTTTTGTATGGCAGGTTAAGGTATCACCACAGATTTCATGGCGGTATATCAAACTGGTTCCCCACAGTTTATTCATTTTACTTGGCAAGATCCAACGCAGAAAACAATAGTGAATGCACTATTTGCCATTTGCATTCAAGCAGATTACCGGTCATACAGAAAAAGCAATGGAGTACACATGGAGGAACGGGAGAACACAGAAATCTGTAATTTGCATAGAATTCTATGGAGATTTCAGAAATATTTTGAGAATATTTTAAAAGTCAGAAATCTACACAAGTCATAAATGAAATCCCAGACCTTTCACTAACATTTATTGCATCAGGCCAGTTTGACCCATAACAAATGAAGAGATATATAATTACTTTTTTATTTTGCTGTATACCAACATGTGTTGCTTTGTTTTTGTGCTTAAACTAATCAAAAGTATGCAGTGCTACAATGTGAAACCATTTGTAATTTTATAACAAATTGACTCAAATTCGATTATGTTATTAAAGTCTTCTTCTGACACACCTCATCCATAACCTAACTCTATGGAGAGCAGGCAGCTAGGCACAGCTGTTAGAGATTGCTCGAACTACATGACACCGTCTGAAGTCCTCAACAACATGCATATTTATTTGAACAATATGGCCTCTGAGTGCACTGCATTTTCATTGTGATAAAGTGCTTAATTAAGCTTTCATAGTAGCTTAAAGTGCTTAATTAAGCTTTCTTAGTAGCATGATTGCTTGAAATCTCTATGAGCCACATTCGCCTTGTTGGGCGGCTGTTACAGCATTTCAGGGTAATTTTCTAGCAGTGAGATTCATCTTGGCTGGCTCTGGTGCACAAATCCAGAACAAAAAGTTGGCTTGTTGATTACCATTTCCTGAGACTAATTTAGGGGCTGATTTAAATATTGACAGTTACAGAGTAGTCTGTCGAGATTGTGACATTCCTCCTGCCATCTTGAGAGACCTCAGCCAAATCGCTGTCACAGCAGTTCCGGTCAATGTTGTAAACGTTTGAAGAATGGCTCCATCAAACATGATGGCCCTCCATCAAGCCATTAAAAAATTGGATTTTGTTTTTAAAAAATGTAAAACTAATTCCCCCATCATCATGGTGTGAAGGTCATTATTTTTTTTACCTCCCTTTACCATAAGGTAAAACCTGGTGGTCACTGACAGCAAAAAATGCCATCCGACCACTCACTCTAAATAGGGTGGGCAGTGGTGGCTAATGTCCGATGAACTGCACTCCATCTGTCCATTGAAGGAGAATGTCAGTGACTGAGCTTCAGTAAGCTCCATCGTCGATACACTTTTAATCCGCCTTCTTCTAAATGAGAGGAACAAACTGAAAATTTGGTGGTGAGTATACTCTCGCACCATTGCAATGAAGTGCCCTCTTCAGCAAACAGTAAATCAGGGCCTAAGTTAGGTTTTGTATTTTTATCAACATCATAGTATTTTTCTGCCATTTTGCTAATGGTGTCCAACAGTAGAATTTTCAGACACTATAAAGGACTCACTGTTAACTCTTTTGCCTTAGGCGGGCCTTTGCACCCTGAAAATAGTCTTTTTTCCCACACGTTTCCCTCTTTCACTATTCTCTGCATTTCTCTCATTTCCAGAAAGATGTACAGTGATCCAAAAGAAGCAACCAATTTACTCCCTTCATTCCTCCATTCTAACCACCTGCCTGTCGCCCAAACATCAACATTCTCACCCATATTCCAAAGAGGACACCAGACCTTATGTACACAAGCACCCTCTCTGAACATTCCACAGATGCACATTCTTCCCTACCACACAACTGACTCCCTAAGAAATAATAAATACTAAAAAGTAAATACAGCATCAAAGAAATAATCATTTTTTGCATAAGGAAACGTGGAACTACTTTAATACCGCTTATATCCACATCGCGTTCTGGACTAACTCTTCCTTCATTTTAAAAAAACTTTGAAGTACCCTTTTCAAGTTTTTCTTTTTATGTCACCCTGATGGGTAAACTTAACCTTTTCCAGGCGCATGTGCTTGGTAGATTCTAATTCACAACAGTATCTAGAAAATCCATCTTCTTATAATCAAAACCTGTTTTAACAGCCATACTAGTAAACCCCACTTCACATTTCCACTCATTCATAGAGTCACTCTCTTCAGACACCTGAATAGGCAGTTTAGGCATGAAATCCACTTTGAGTTTCCCTACTCTGTGTTGATTTAAAATGCTTGCATTTTGGATGACAATTTGAGCAAGCTTGCAGTTAATGTGTTTCCTCCACTGGGCGAAAGAGCACTTACCAAAGATTTATGATGAGTCCGGATGTGAAATCTTTTCTCTCACAATTGGGAAAATGTTCTTTCTCACAACAACGCACTAGCAACTCTTCTTTCACAGAGTAATTCCTTTCACTCCCTCTCAGAGTATTCAAAGCAAATGCTACTATTTATTCTATGTACTCATCTTTTTGTGAGAATACAGAAGCTAAACCATATTGACTCACATCCACTGATAAGATATATTTCTTATCCATAACAAAATATTTTAGAGATGGTGCTTTAGCAATATCCTGCTTAAGACAATCAACGGCAATGTGTTGCTCCTCCCACTAAACACATTTAGCATTCTTCTAAAGGAAAGGACAGAGAGCCTCAGTCATACTTGCAAAGTCTATGAATATTTTAGAATAAAAGTGTGCTGGTCCTTAAAATAAATGAGTGTTTTTAGGATGGTTCAGGTGCTCAATTCCTTTGCCTTAAATTGTAAGGCCAAAATACTCTACACACTTTTGTTCAAATGTACATTTACCCACATTTAGAGTAAGCCAGTTGCCCTTTAATATTCTAAATAATGATTCTAAATTAGCATCATGTTTGCTCTGATCTTTTCCAAACACCAAGATGTCAAGTTGGAATGCCAATGCACCACAATGATTGTTCAGCAGTTTGTCCATGGTTCTTTGGAATACTGAGACTTTGCTCGCAGGGCCAAACAGCATTTGTTATAGCTGTAAAGAGCCTTCAAATGTTGCAAATGCTAGAAGTGTCTTCTAACTCTACATGGTGCTAGGCATTAGCTAGGTCAAGCATACAGTTGCACCAGCCAATGAAGATGACAATTCATGAATATTAAGTAGAGGATGGCAGTCCACCCATGTGCATTCACTTAAGTTCCTTAAATCAATTTATAATCTGAAATCGCCCGAAGACTTAAGATGAATTGCAACTAGAGGCACCCTAACAGTACATAACCCTTTCTTCACAAAATAAACCTTACCTCCTGTTTTCCCCCTTTAAAGGAACTATCAGCTCAAACGTATCCTGTCAAATCTAATTAATGTTAAGTTTAACTATCTGGACGTATATACCAAACATTTGTAGATCCCCTGATTCTCATACTTGCCTTAGCAAACTTTCTTGTTTAATGGTGTACCTTCCCCAGGATGTATCTTAACCTCAATTTCAATTTCACACCCATCTATTTCTATGAAACAGTGTGGTTATCTCTCTCCATTCTTCTTGTTCCTAGCTATATTCAACACAATATTGCAATTTGAGCAATCTTCCTCAGGAATGTCTCCATCCTTTACTCAATTCATATCTGATTTCCTTGTATTTATACAAACTCTGCAAAAATTATCACTATGGCCACACTGATTGATTTTTTCAAAACAGCTTAGCAAAATGTAAGTGGAAAAGTATGACTGAATCACAGCGTTTGAATGAATAATTTTTCTTGTTCTTGAGACCTTCATCAGTCCTTCTGCCAACGTGATCCATATTTTTCTAGGATGCTTTTGTATACACTATATAAACATCTATTTTACTTTTTGCTTGTATCTTCTCCACATAATATTCTGACTGCTCAATATCTCTCACTATGTTTATGTCATAACCTATGGCTCTCTTTGTGCTTGACTATTCAGGAAGCATAATTTTCCAAATGCGTGATGATGCACGTAATCAGAAGCAGGAAAGGCTGGCAATTTTGAGCATTTAGTGTTGGTACAACTTGTAGAGAGGCTTAGCATCTTTTCTAGGGAAGCTAAATGAGATGTCTGAGTTCAGTGAAGCAAACCGCATGTCCTGTGAAGCCACAGGACTCTCACAAGGACTGAAAGCAGCAGTAGCCCTTTTGAAGTCAGAGTATAAGCTCTTTGCGTACCAGAGTGTCCTTGCTTGGCAATTGAGACACATTGTTGCTGCAGCCAGGATCTTGCTGCCAGAATTAAGAGAAACCTTGAAGACTGTTTCAATACGTTTGGATTCGACATACGACTGAACTGGATACAGAAAAGCAGTATATCAAACCATTTGTGTTAGAGGAGTTAGACTACATTTTAAAGTTCTGTTTCAGGAGCATACTTTTAAGGAATATTACTCCATATTTTTCAGAGCCTCTGCTTCATGTGAAAAATGGAAAGGATTGTCACCACTTCACAGACTTTGTTAACATTTCTTCTCGATGCTCATCTTATATTATGATGTCAATATAGGTTGGAAAAGTGATTTCTTATTTTCAGGGTAGCTTTAAATTCCTAATTTGTGTTTAATATATTGCTGTTTAAGAACCTGTCTCTATGAGAATAATTGAAATCATACAGTGTTTTCTTATAATACAGAAAGTCATTGCCTGTATTGAGAAAAGCAGAATAAATAGCTCTCAATACCTTTAACATTTAATTCACAGATAATTTGGTATACTGGTTCTAGAAGGACTCAGAGTTTAACCAAGTTTGGAGATTAAAAAATTCAGAAATGTTTAGAAGGTATATCAGACAGTCAGTCAGTCAGTCAGTCAGAATATCTTTATTCGACTTTTTCCAAGTCATACAAAGAAACAAACACAATAAAAAACATGACATAAAATACATATTCCTAAATTGTCTTAAAAGCAGCAGTCATGCTGCGCATTTAGAAAAACTATATACATAATTAAAAATAGATTTACATTTAATATCGAAAGGAACATTGTAAGACCATTGGTTTTAAGGCGAAATTTGGCCGGCAGCTTTCGCCCTTGCGGCGGCCACCGAAAAGTTAGCAGTGCAGAAGGTAATGCGAGGGTTTGACAGAAGTTGTAGAAAGAGCAACGCCGGGCGCACCTGTGTGAAGCCGGCTTCTTTCAAAATTGGGAGCAAATGTTTTTTCCTCTGCTCATGGTACAAACTGCAAAACATGACAAAATGCATTGTATCCTGCACGGAGAAATGGTCGCAGCTACAAGGAGGGGCTAAGTCTGGTTTCTGCCAGCTCTTAAAAGAACCTAAACAAAGATGTAACAGGTTAAACCTAAACTTAGTTAATAAAAACCTGTGGTAAGGTAAAGTGACGAGGCTAAGGTAAGGTGCAAGCGAGGATGCGCTAACCAGAAGGCTATGTGCCCTTACTGCTGGTTTCAGCAATTCGTGTGCCTCGCGGCGCACTTCCTTCCTTTCCCTAAATGACTTTTTTATATAGTCTATGTCCTGGACCCTCATTTTCTCTGGGGATGAAAATAGTTCAGGACGACCCAGTTCTGTAAATGATTTGGCTAAATACGCCAGCCATGGGATGCTGCTGTATTTGTCAAGCGCTAGGACGTCATGTAGAATTTTATGGTTTAAAGGTAGGTCTTCATTCAACCACGTTTTCAACCACAGGGTCAGGGGGGCTAGGCTCAATGTGTCTGACAGATAGGGTAAGCCCACCTCTTTATGAATAGAATAAGTTGGGGTTGACTGCGGTACAGAGAGCAGGGATCTAATAAATCTATTTTCTGCTCTCTGAATAGGGTCAAGATTTACATACCCCCACAAAGGGGACCCATATAGTGCAATAGCCACAGGCTTACTCTTATAGATTTTTAAAAGAGCTTCCATGGGCCTAGCTCCTAGCTTGTCAGCGAAACCCAAGAGCGCTGAGGAAGATCTAATTACAGCCAGCCTCTTTGCTCTTATCTGTGGGCCCCATGAACCTTTCTGGTCGAACAATACGCCCAAATAGGGGAATGTGGTAACCTTAGAGACGGGAACCCCTCTGCAAAAGAATGTTTTGTGTCTTTTTTTAGTGCACTCACGCCCCATTACCATTGTGTGTGACTTAGAGACGTTAACCTTGAGGTCCAAATTATCCATATAAGAACCAAAGGTGTCCAGAAGGAGCTGAAGGCCAACGCCAGTTCGAGCAATCAACACGGCGTCGTCCGCATACAGGAGTGCCGGAATTTGGGCACCTCCTGCACGCGGAACGTCCGCTTCCTGGCTCCGCAGATGTTCCCCCAGGCCATTGATGTAGATGGTAAAGAGCAAGGGGGCTAAGATACAGCCTTGCCGTACACCCTTAAGAGATTTAAACAATGGGGTACATCTACCATGATTTGACACTCTAACAGCTGCAAAAAGCTCCTGGTGCAAAGTGGCCATGAACACGACCAAGGCTTCATCAATACCCATCTCCAACAAGATCAACCATAGTTTTGTCCTATTGACCAGGTCGAAGGCCGAGGAGAGGTCCATGAAAGCAAGGAACACGGAACCCTCCTTAGCCACAGTGTATTTAGAGATAAGTAAGTGCAGATTGATACATTGTTCAATGGTCCCTTTTCTCTCTCTAAAGCCATATTGTAATTCGGAAAGCCCACCACAGCCCTCAACACTCTCCCTCAGTCTGGATAAAAGAACTCTGCCCAAGATTTTTATGGTTGAGTCCAAAAGGGATATGGGCCTGTAACACGCAGGATCATCCCGCTGGCCTTTGTTTTTGAAAATAGGGACAATGGTAGATATGGCCCACGAGGCAGGGGCTTGATTACCACTGACTGTGTTGAACACATTTGACATGACCTCCGCCCACAGGTTTGGTGAGTACATAAAAAAGTCGGCGGGGACTCCGTCAGGGCCAGGTGCCTTATGTTTTGTGGTTGCCAAAAGAGCTTTTTTCACTTCTTCGGGATTAAAGATGATAGGATGTACCGCCACAATGGGCAGTGGGGCCTCTTTATTTCCTTCTTCTACGCCCCCATAGACGTTTTTAAAGTGAGACAGCCATTTTTCATCGGTAATCACGCAGTCCATGGGTGCATTTTTGTCTTCAGAGAAAAGGGGCTGTTTAATAATCTCCCAAAATCTCCTACTGTCCTTCAACACTGCCGCTGAAAGGAGATTATCCCATGCCTCGCGTTTGATGGTATCCTTATGATTCTTTATGGCTACCTTGTAATTTTTTCTTAATCTAGAAATATCATCTTTAACCCTGGGAAAATTTTTTAGAGCTACCAGCAGTTCTCTATGGGCATTCGAACATGCGGAGTCAAACCAACGCTTATTTCCTGGGGTTCCCTTTATAGGTTTGGCTAGAAGATCCTTTGACACCTGGTCACATATTGCCTCGTATGCTGCTACTATTTTTTCCCCTTGAGCGCCAGGTTTTTTACAGAACTCTACCTTGTCTTTAATTTTTGGAAAGTTTGTTGCATAGAAGTTTTCCGGGATCACTTTGGCCCATTTCACTCGTCTATCATTATCAGTGGTCCTCAGGGGTTGTATAGGTTTTGCTGTAATTGGGGATACCCCCATATGAGCTCCCCAGGCCACTTCGAGTAATACGGGGTTGTGGTCGCTATGATGTGATAAAACTGTGCGATAATCCGTGGTCCGGCTTAAGATGCCTTGTGAGACAAAGATGTAGTCTATCACTGTTCCATGTTGGGTACCAGAAAAGGTTGGCATTCTCAGGCCCCAGTCAGGTTCGTACAGATCATAATTAGCGAGTAGTTCTTCAAGCTCCTGCCCCTCTACGGAATGTTCAAAGTGAGGTCCCTGTAAGGCCGCATCGTCATCCTCATTAACGCTACTTCCCTTACATGCTAGGTTACATAAATGAATATTAAAATCGCCTAATAAAATAAACTCAAAAGCAAACTGGATATTCTGAGATACTAAATTTAAAATACTATCTAGGCTAGCAATATTGCGACCTCTATAATCGCTATTCCCAGAATTATAAAAATTGACATATAGGGTCCTGCTGATATTATTGATCACCCTTTCGACCATTAAGATATTGTCAGAGTCTGTGCTGATCTGCCTATAGCTACCTTTTAGGTCTAAGGAGAACAAGATAACCAAGCCGCCTTTAGCTCTACCCGCTCTGCTGGAAACTGCAGGTTTGGTGAAACTTGTAAACCCATCCCACCAAAGATTGGCGGATGTGTCCCAAGTTTCCTGCAGGGCAATGATGTGATGGTTTGAGATAAAACTCAACCAGGCGTTATCCTGACGTTTTGCATTTAAACCTGCTACGTTCCAGCTTATGATCTTGCAGGAGTCAGTGAGTAACCTAGGTTCTTTTACCCCCTCCAAATCCCCCTCTACTATACGTTGCGTTAATAATACCTCATTGAGTTCCCCCTGAGGGAGGCTCTGTATATTCTCACTGATTGGGGTCGGCACGGCGCAAACCTCCATCCGATATAAGATCGGGGACTGGTCGGAATTTGACAGCTCTTGGGACCCGATGCTTCCTTGTGACTAGGTTTGCTGGGGTATTCGACAATGTTATGTCGACCACTTTTTAATAAAGGCATGTTCAGTGCCTCACTTTCTAGATCGACTCCTACATTAAGTCAATCACAGGTATTTAGGTCGGATAGAGGGCCATACCTATTTCCCGTACCAAATCCCCACCCAAAGGGGGTAGCTACATGGCCCTGACCAAAAGCTGGTGTGTTCCACATAGGTTGTGGTGTATTTGGACGTGTCCGAAACTGGTAATTTCTCATCGGATGTATAAACCTATTGCCACTTCCATGATGATCGTAACCCGAGAGGCCAGTGCCCCAACCATTTATACTAGGCTCGTGTAGCATGGCAGGCCTGATGTATAGCTCATTCGAGTAGTTAGATCTACCTGTATATGGGTTAGTTGTGGGCTGGAAGTGGTCGTTAGAATTTCGAGGTCTGGTGTCCCCTCCCCAGCTAATGATGTTGGTAGATCTCTTATAGCTGGGGATATTGTGGATGGTAGCAGACAGAGATTTACTATAGAAAAATGTAAGGGTGAGGGGGATTATGGAACCACTGCGGCGTTGGGGTGGAAAGATATTGGTCAGAATGTCTGGGAGGACCTCCGCGTTGGAGAAATTTAAGATTACACAATCCCCCTTAAACTTTTTTGGGTTGCTCCCAATCCAAGATACCCTCCTGGTCATAATGATATCCCCTGCCAGTTTATCAAACCCTTGATGTGCCATGTGCATGTTGTTAGTGAGCCAATGCAGCGCTTTGTCTTTCAGACCCTGATTGGACTCTATTTTGTCTTGTGATAGAACAGGGACGTTTGCCAGTACGAGTACTACTGGTGAAGCTTCCAAGATGAATTGGGCTGAAACATCCTCTGGTTGCAGATCCGCTTTAGCAGCAGTTGTGCTGATGGGGAGATCTACAGCTTCTGCTTCCTGTCTAAGTACAGGTAATGATGGAGATGATGGCAACGGCTCTTGTAAGATGGGCTGTGGATTGCTTTCAGTTGGAGTAACCACCACATCCGTAGCCACCATGTTTGGAACGAGGGAGGATAGATTCTCCACCTCTTCAGCCAACTTGCTGTGTACGCCTCCCAACTTTTTAACCTCAGATGTTAGTTTGTCCAGTTTCCCGATCAGGGGCTTGATTATAGTCCTGATTTTAATGTCTATCATGTCTTGAATCCTATTAAATAGGTCATCATCAACAATGCGTCTAGACTCTGCATCAATGTCGAGCTCGACATTTTTCCCTTCACGTCGTGGTGGGGGGGTGGCGGGCTTTTTCCTACCTTGTTGTTTCCCCCCCCCCCGCTTTGCTGGCTATTTTCTACAGGCTCTGACCGCCCGTGTTGCGGGCTGCAGGGGTGATAATACTTCATCCGCTGTGGCTGCCTGGTGAATTGAATCAGCAACAATATTATCTGATATATCTATTAGATCTATTAGTGGGTCAGAGTCATCAACCTCGTTGCCATTAGCTTGAGGAATAGGGTCTGCTAGATTTGTAGGGGAATTTTCGGGCAGTATATCCAGTGTCGCTGTGCTTAGAACGCTTGTGGAAGGGCTTTCTGGGGACAAAATAGGCGACTGGCTCAAACCTAGGGATTGCCTTCTCTCGGTGTTGATCTTGCTGACCACTTGTACCAAATATGAGTCTAGGGTGTTAAGTGGCTCAGTGGGGGCGGGTACCAGTTTCTTCCCCATATTTGCTGCAGACTATTGAAGGCTATCTAGGGCTGAGCGGACTTGCAGGATTTAACTCAGATGAATTCAGATAATAATAGCGGAACAATGGGGTATGGCAATCAATCAGCGGCAACAATTTGACAAACTAATCTCATCAGCGCGATATTATATGCTAGAATGTCAATCTGGAAACAGTACCTTATCGACGCCAAACGGTGGCTGACAGGGGGGTGGCCTAGCCTGGCCTTTTCGTGCCTCTGAGGGCCACAGAGGGCCCGCCCTTTGCCCGGGCTTAGCCCCGGGCGTCCCGCGACGCTGGGGGCTTGCTCTTTTGTGCGCCCCTCCTGACGCCTTGGTCCTGCGTCAGGGAACGCGCCGCCGCCGCTAGGGCTGCCGGGATTTGGAGTCCCGGGGCGGCTATGGCGTGTCTGGTGGTGGCGGTCTGCGAAGACGCTGTCCGGCTGGGCGTGGGTCCGCTGTAATACTCCTGCCCCTGAGTCTCCTAAGCAGGTAAGGTTTTATCACCTGTTGAGTCTCTCTCGCGTTACTGCTGCTCCCCCCGCTCCACCGAGGGCTTGCTCTTTTGTGCGCCCCTCCTGACGCCTTGGTCCTGCGTCAGGGAACGCGCCGCCGCCGCCGCTAGGGCTGCCGGGATTTGGAGTCCCGGGGCGGCTATGGCGTGTCTGGTGGTGGCGGTCTGCGAAGACGCTGTCCGGCTGGGCGTGGGTCCGCTGTAATACTCCTGCCCCTGAGTCTCCTAAGCAGGTAAGGTTTTATCACCTGTTGAGTCTCTCTCGCGTTACTGCTGCTCCCCCCGCTCCACCGAGGGCTTGCTCTTTTGTGCGCCCCTCCTGACGCCTTGGTCCTGCGTCAGGGAACCCGCCGCCGCCGCCGCTAGGGCTGCCGGGATTTGGAGTCCCGGGGCGGCTATGGCGTGTCTGGTGGTGGCGGTCTGCGAAGACGCTGTCCGGCTGGGCGTGGGTCCGCTGTAATACTCCTTCCCCTGAGTCTCCTAAGCAGGTAAGGTTTTATCACCTGTTGAGTCTCTCTCGCGTTACTGCTGCTCCCCCCGCTCCACCGAGGGCTTGCTCTTTTGTGCGCCCCTCCTGACGCCTTAGTCCTGCGTCAGGGAACGCGCCGCCGCCGCCGCTAGGGCTGCCGGGATTTGGAGTCCCGGGGCGGCTATGGCGTGTCTGGTGGTGGCGGTCTGCGAAGACGCTGTCCGGCTGGGCGTGGGTCCGCTGTAATACTCCTGCCCCTGAGTCTCCTAAGCAGGTAAGGTTTTATCACCTGTTGAGTCTCTCTCGCGTTACTGCTGCTCCCCCCGCTCCACCGAGGGCTTGCTCTTTTGTGCGCCCCTCCTGACGCCTTGGTCCTGCGTCAGGGAACGCGCCGCCGCTAGGGCTGCCGGGATTTGGAGTCCCGGGGCGGCTATGGCGTGTCTGGTGGTGGCGGTCTGCGAAGACGCTGTCCGGCTGGGCGTGGGTCCACTGTAATACTCCTGCCCCTGAGTCTCCTAAGCAGGTAAGGTTTTATCACCTGTTGAGTCTCTCTCGCGTTACTGCTGCTCCCCCCGCTCCACCGAGGGCTTGCTCTTTTGTGCGCCCCTCCTGACGCCTTGGTCCTGCGTCAGGGAACGCGCCGCTGCCGCTGCTAGGGCTGCCGGGATTTGGAGTCCCGGGGCGGCTATGGCGTGTCTGGTGGTGGCGGTCTGCGAAGACGCTGTCCGGCTGGGCGTGGGTCCGCTGTAATACTCCTGTCCCTGAGTCTCCTAAGCAGGTAAGGTTTTATCACCTGTTGAGTCTCTCTCGCGTTACTGCTGCTCCCCCCGCTCCACCGAGGGCTTGCTCTTTTGTGCGCCCCTCCTGACGCCTTGGTCCTGCGTCAGGGAACGCGCCGCCGCCGCCGCTAGGGCTGCCGGGATTTGGAGTCCCGGGGCGGCTATGGCGTGTCTGGTGGTGGCGGTCTGCGAAGACGCTGTCCGGCTGGGCGTGGGTCCGCTGTAATACTCCTGCCCCTGAGTCTCCTAAGCAGGTAAGGTTTTATCACCTGTTGAGTCTCTCTCGCGTTACTGCTGCTCCCCCCGCTCCACCGAGGGCTTGCTCTTTTGTGCGCCCCTCCTGACGCCTTGGTCCTGCGTCAGGGAACGCGCCGCCGCTAGGGCTGCCGGGATTTGGAGTCCCGGGACGGCTATGGCGTGTCTGGTGGTGGCGGTCTGCGAAGACGCTGTCCGGCTGGGCGTGGGTCCGCTGTAATACTCCTGCCCCTGAGTCTCCTAAGCAGGTAAGGTTTTATCACCTGTTGAGTCTCTCTCGCGTTACTGCTGCTCCCCCCGCTCCACCGAGGGCTTGCTCTTTTGTGCGCCCCTCCTGACGCCTTGGTCCTGCGTCAGGGAACGCGCCGCCGCCACCGCTAGGGCTGTCAGAGTTTAACCAAGTTTGGAGATTAAAAAATTCAGAAATGTTTAGAAGGTATATCATAAGCAGTATTAGAAACTAAATGCTGTATCATGATTGATAAGATGCTAGAAGCCTCTTCTTATCTCCTTATTGATGCTCCTCCATCTGAAGAATATGTACAGCTGAATGACAAATCATAGTGGTGATATCCAGAGTCTCTGTTTTCTCTTATCCCATTTCAATTTTCCCAAGCTTACTTGTAACCAAAATATTATTTGGTGCATGATTGGTAGTGGATTCAGTCCACACAACAAGATTGGCCCTTTCTGACAGTTTAAGGTTGCATCTAATGTAACATCCATTCCCCAAATGCAAATTCCTCACTTACCATTTTCTCTTATTTGTTCCTGGTTTATGTTGCATGAAATAGTAAGCAGTCCAAGTTGAGTGTTTGCCTTATTCATAAATGAATTACAGTCACTGGGATTGATTATGTGTTCAGTGTGGAAGAATTTCCCTTACAAGTCAAGAATCTTTTAGTTGCCCTTTTGCAAAGCTGTATACCTATGTGTTTGGTCTTATGCTTGGTAATTGGAACAAAGGCATTTCCTACTGAACCTAATTAGTCTGTGCTATTCTTCCAGAATGGCAGATTAATCTCCTAGAAGGGCATCCTACCTAGAAAAATGTAACTTGGGTGGGAATGTTGTTGCGCTCACACCTAGAGAAGTGGGAACAATTGATTAGCATGGTGAGGTTCTTTAAGTCACTGGGACAGTAAGGGGGTCATTAGGATGACGGGCGGACTTAGTCTGCCCGCCATCCTATCGGGACTAGGGACCGCCCGGCATAGGGCGGGGGTCCCGTGGGTAGTATTAGGATGCGGCAGCCACAGTGGCGGCCGCATCCTGCATTTATAACATTGTGGCGGGTGAAGCTCTCTGCACCGCCCACCAAAATGCCATAAATGCATGTATGCATTTGCATACACAATGCGGCAGGCACCGTGCGGTGCTTACCGCATTGTATATGCAAATGCAGGGGGGTACCACAGGTATAACGTGTGCACCCCCCACCCCTCCTTCACTTTGGGGGCCCGCAGGGGGCCCCCAAAGTGAAGACCGCATGCCTTTCCGTGGCGGCATCGCCGCCACGGAAAGGCACCTGCCTAGGCCCATCGTAATATGGCTGGCGGTGTCTAATAGACACCGCCACCATATTATTCCTTTTCCGCCCCGGCCGCAAGGCGACCGTGGCGGAAAAGCGGCAGACGGTCTTTCCGTCCGCCGAGGTCCTCCCCGCCATACTAATATGGCGGGGGGTAACGAGTGTGGATGTGGGGCGTATTGCCCCTGCCAGGCTGGCCGTGGCTAACTCCAGCCTGGCGGGGGCATTCCGCCCGACATCATAATGGGCCCCTAAGTTTGGCAGAATGGGGCTTCTGACAATTTACAGTAGATGCCCCAATCCTCTAAACTCCAAAAGACCTCATAGGGGTATGTTCACGTGAGAAATTGAGTGGTTGGTTCACAGGGGTGTGAGCGCTGAACAAGCAACAGCCACAATCCTTGACAGGGTGAACCACAAAAATTCACTAAATTAACCTGTGCTTAACCTTGGGCAGCTTGCTACAAAAAGTAGTCGGGCTTAACTTAGAGGCAATGTGTAACATTTTATGCAGCACACAAACAGTTATAAAGTGAAGAACAACAAAAGAGAAATCTCACACCAATTTAGAAAAATAGAGAAAATTTCAATAAATAATTTTGCAGCTAAACAACAAGAATTCAATCAGTAGATCCAGTGTTACATTTTTTGTAAAAATAAGTGCCTAAAATATCAAAGCACCAACCGCTGACATCTAGTCTCGCAAGACTGGGTCAAAGTAAAAAAATATAGCCAACGCAGATGGAGCGCGGGTCGGACACAAGGAGTAGATTGGACCCAGTCAGCCCTTACCCTTGGACTTACAAGGAATTTAGAAGAAAAGTTCTGAGAAGGTAAAAGTTCACCAGGACAAGGCTGCATGTGGTGTCTGAAGAGGATGCATCATAGGTGGGGAACTTCTGGACGAAGCTGAAGTGAAAATTTCAAAGTTCGCACTTAGTCACTTTTTTTAAAGTAAAAAATCTCCAGTGGGGTGAGGCAGCAGGCTTTTGCTGAAGACCGTTCCACAAGGCTGGATACCCCTATGGTGAAGGACCGTTGAACAGGATTTACTGCAGCAGACAAGAGCGTAGCAGGAGCAGCCGCAAGGTCAGGTCGACCGGCGATGCACCTTGGGCAGATTGATGTGCAGGTTCGTTCTGGTCTCCTCTCGGTTCTCGGAGAAGTTTTTAGCCAAAAATCGTAGGTTTGGGATTTTGACTATCTGGGCACCCTTAGCATTCCAACCAAGCATCCAGGACTGGTATGACATAACTTGGGAGGCTCAGGACTCAAGTCAGGATGATTCCAGGTGCATGTCTATGATGGTGGGAGCCTGTTATGTCCCTGTGGCTCAGACAGGAGGCCAGTAAACTAGCCCTTGGAGTTAGGTTGGTATTTCTGGGTCCAAAAGGCAGGAAAATGTCAACTTTCTAAAAGTAGCATTCTAAAAATAGAATTTTAAAACCTGAATTTATCAATAAAGTGGAATTTTTCATTACCATTTTATTGATAACAAACAGGAAGTACTTTCCTGCTCCCAATTAAAATGTAGCACGTATGTTATCCTATGAGACAAGTAGGCTTCACAGGAATGAAAAATGAAGGAAGGATTTTTCACTACCAGGACTTTAAACTTAAATGTGCATGGACAACCTTTTAATTACATTGCAGCCCACCCTACGGGCTACATAGGGCCTACATTAGGGGTGACTTACATGCAATAAAAGTGGACTTTAAGGCTTGATAAGGATGTTATATTGCCACATCAAATTGGTATTTAAGACTGTATTCAGGCTGCCATGGCAGGCCTGGGACAGGTTTTAAGGGGCTACTTAAGTGGGCGTCACAATGAGTGCTTCCGGCCCGCTAGTAGCATTTAATTTACAAGCCCTGGGTAAATGGTATACCACTCTACAAGCAACTTATAAGTAAATTAAATATGCCAATGACATGTTAAGTAATGTTACCATGTGTAGGGGAGTGAGCACAAGTACTTTAGCACTGGTTAGCACTGGTAAAGTGCACTGAGTCCTAAGTCCAACAAAAACAAATGTCAGCAGAAAAATAAAAGTAAGTAGGAAAAACGTTTCGGGAAAGACCACCCTAAGGCTGACACATCCAACAATTCACTTTCCTTTCATCAAATGTCACCTAAAGTCTAATTGACTGTATAGAAGTAGTGATATAGAAAGGGATGCTGGGTTGTGTTTATTCTCTTCTTAAACTATCATGGTCTTTCAGGCTCTTTGATATGACTACTTTAATTCTCCTTAAGATATTATTCATGATCTGTCACTGTTGCAGCGTGTCGCAATTATATTTATATTTGGCATCTCCATCAGATGTGTTGTATAAAACAAAGAAAATATAAGAGTGGATGGTAATGTCAACATATAACTTAAAGGAAGGGCGGCTGCAGGGAACCTGTCTTTTCTGCAAGATCAACCCAAATGCCTTCTGCCTTTTTTTCTGGACCCTATTTTTGTTGGCTTCAGACCTCTGTGCACTTTTTCCCTTCTCAAATGTAATAATGTGTGTTTAGTCCCCCTTTAACTCAGGCTAAATTGACATACTCCTGGTTGGCAGCTTTATCTTGCCTATAAGTCCCTAGTACCTGGTGTGAAAAGTACATATAGTGCCTGGAAGTTAAATGCCACTTCTTGACTTGACTTCTTGACTGCAGCACTTAGGGGCTCATTATGATCGTGGACGGACTTGAATCCGTCCGCGACCATCGAGGAGGAGGGAACCTCTGCATGGCCTGCGGAGTTGCCTCCTCTCCAATTAGGATGTGACCGCCACCCTGGCGGTCTCATCCTCTATTTTTAACATTGCGGCGGGTGCAGCTTCAAGCTGCACCCGCCGCAATGTTAAAAATGCATACTTTGCATTTGTATGCAGAAAGCGGCAGGCACCGCGCGGTGCCTGTCGATTACTGCATACAAATGCAGGGGGGTAGCATAGGTACCCCCCATGTGCACCCCCCACCCCCCCTTCACCCAGGGGGCCCGCAACGGGCCCCCGCAGTGAAGCTCCGTATGCTTTTCCACGGCGGAAAACCCGCCGTGGAAAAGCATTTCTTTTTGGGCATCCTAATATGGCTGGCGGTGTCTGAGAGACACCGCCACCATATTAGGGCTTTTCCGCCGCGGTTGTAAGCCAACCGCGGCGGAAAAGCTGCGGACGTAAACCTGGACCCACCAGCCATCCTAATGTGGCGGTGGGTCTTTGGTGGGTCCGCTGCGGTTTTTCCGTATCCTCCGGGCCGGCGGTGGCTTCCGCCGGCCCGGAGGATACGGAAAAACCGGTATCCTAATCTGCCCCTTAGTGTGCCATCCACTACAGTGAGAGTGCAAATATGGCTACAGCCCTACCGTGTGTAGACTGACTGGTACAGTTTATTACCTGCTTTGCGATCAGTTAAATTAACCCACTTGGACTGGAGAAAACCTCCTTTTTAAATATTAGTAAGTGGTCCATGTAAGCCTTGTAGCCCACAAGGTAGAGGGCATGGTATCTGAAACTGGGACATGTAAAAAATTAATATAACAATGTTCCTACGATGAAAAGACCCAGAAAGCTACATTAGGTGTGGTAGGCCTAGCTGCGCTGTGTAGATTAAATACTAATACTGCTAACATTAAAAAGGGACCAAATACAAAAATAATAACCATTTTAATAATTATTACAAATCCAATTCAATAGTGAATTCAGATTTGTAATAAATATTAAAGAAAGTAACTTTAATAATGCTACCCTTTCCCTGCCTGAAACTCCTGGAGGTGAATATGCATCAGCTTTTCAGCAGTAGCCCAGCCGGTGAGTAGCGTTCTGTAGGTTTTACAGAGGTGTGAGAGGCCTCCCAGGAGCAAACAATAGGATGAAATGAATGGGCACATATGAGTCAGAGCATAGGAGAATATGCACGATGTGGCTGTGGGCTTCCTTCTGAGAGCACAGTCGAAAATAGGTGGTGGAAAATAGTATGCTTTTTTGTGTGATTGATAAATATCATTACAATAGTAAACATACAAATAATAAAATATAATAAAAAGAAATCATTAATTTCTAATTCCATACTGCATGTTTTCTTAACATTTGGTGGGAATCCTAAGTACAGCCCTTGATCTATTATTAACGTCACATTTAAATAGAAAGTGATAAGAGATTGAAATATTTGGCAATTGATAATTACATAAAAAACAAATCAGTGGCCATTAAAAGGTCATAGTTTTTCGAATGTTATGCTATTTTGGATTAAAACTGTATACCGAGAAAGTCACAGGATTAATTCTAGACGAGAGCCCTTTCAATTAGCTCGTAGTTGAGGAGCATTGGTAAATTTCGGTTTTTACTTCATACTAAACAAAGGGGACAGGGCTCTAATCAATAAAAATCTACCAGAAAATCCACTGGCTTTCTGAGTTTACTTATAAAAGAATGAATCCTTACAGAAGGGTGGCAAAAACTCTAATATCACAAAAAACATAGAGCCTCAAAAGGGAGTGCCAGTGATACAAAAATATGCCTATCGATGACTTGTTGGATTTAAGGCAGCCCAATGCAGGATAATAGTTATTAACTTACTGGCTCTTCCACTAAGTAAACCTTTTTGCAGCTCTTATGACAAACTTAGTGAACCACATGTTGAGCATCGAATTCTCTGGGTTCATGATGCAAGGATAGGTTGTCGGCAAGAGCGAACACCAAGTTTGTTCCATTTGCCCCATAACAGCATCCTTCGATCATTGAGTAGTACAGGGAAAACACTTACATGTGCTCAATCGATTCCTTGCTGCACCCCCACCCCCTACACATAGTATTGTCATTTGTGCAGCACCAGGCTGGTAGGTGAGGCAAAAAGGGCCATTCCCCATCATGAGGATCAGAAATCTTTTTTCCAAACAACTTCATAGGTACATGAGTGAAAAGACACAGAACAAACACGCATTTTGATATACATTTTGAGGACCTACTGAGATGGATTAGTACCCCAGATTTCTTTCAGTTCCAAGAATTGCAAGGAGTCTTCTAGGTGACAGCGATGTTTTCATCCCAGCAGACTGGTTGATATTTCCTGCCACAGCATAGCCTCCAAGCTTCGTTTTCTCGAAATGCGTAGCTTATTGCACAGCTTGATCAATGCTCCATTCCCAACCGCTCAGTGATCTACAAGGCCAAACTCAAGTCTTATCTGAGCTTGTGATGAGGTTTTTTGTAGACTCAGCACTTGCTTAAAGATTCTTGTTGTTATTTTGTTCATCAGGCTGTTGTCTTTCCCCAACATGATCTCCGGACCACAGGATAGATAGAGATTTTAGTCTTCATAACGGTTATTAAAGGGGTCAAACGTGGTCCGGATAGCCGCCTTGCAAGGTTTGTAAGTGCTACCTGGATAGTCATCCCCTTGGCTCCGACCTCATCCCTATGTTTTGAAAAAGTGCATCTTGTGCCCATGTGAACCCCTAGGTATTTGTAGGAGCTGGCCCTTTCAATGCTTTTTCCGTTGAACTGCCACTTGCCGCCTTTACCTTTTCTTGCCGCGTAGGTGATTTCCCATGTTTTTGTTCCAACTCATTATGGGTTGTGTAGGAAAGCAACTTATCGAGCTGCCTCTGTATGACTGAGCAGGACGAGGTCATCTGCATACAGTAAGTTACTGACACAGATTCCACCTGGTTTTGGAGGATGTGAATTGACGTCTTCAAGTGACTGCAATAGATCTGAGATGCAAAGGTTAAAAAGGGGGGTCGCCAAAACACACCCTTGTTTTACTCCACGTAATGTTTGTGTTTTCTTGAGATGTGCGATCCATCTCTCAATTTTATACAGCTCCATGTGTTTGTATGGAGCTGAATTATAGCCTTTAAGAGGATGGGTGGAATCCCTCATTTCTGGACTATAATAGTCCCCTAGATGCATGAACTAAGGATGCCATAAAATCAACAAAGCAGAAATGAATTAGCATTCTTGAGGCAGCCGCTTTATCCATCAGTACTCAAATCGCCAGCAGGTTAGGTATAGGTCCTGATTTTGCCATGGATCCTGTCTGATTGAAGGGTAGAAGATGATGTTCTATAGCCCACAATGACAGGTGTTCAAGCAGTAGACTGGCGTAGTATTTAGATTCGACATCTAAGAGAGCTTTCATCCTATAATTTTTGGGGTCAGATCGCGTCCCACCTTTGTAAATTGGATGTATGATGGTTCCACACCAGCACTCTGGAATAAACTGGCTAGACCAACAATAGCCAAATAAGGATGACAGATGTTCGGCCCAAACTGAGCATCCTGCTAGTCCAAGGCCTGGGCCAGACCATTTGGCCCAAGGGCCCTGCCTTAACAGCCTTTGGTTAGGATTCATGCCATTCGGGTCATCAGTACCTCCGATGCCTTTAATGCCTGTTGAAAAAGGCTCCTCTTGCTGGAGCGGGAATTTATAGTCAGTTATTGATGGTATCCGGATAGTAATATGTACTAGTTGCTCAGATATACCAGATTGCATTGTATCTGGGGGGACTGCAGATGACTTAGATTGGTCTGGAGGACCAATGTTATAGGTCTGACAGATGGACCCACTTCCTTTTCAGGTACTTTAAGTGAGCCGTTAAGAAGAATACCCATTCGTCCACACAAATGTTTGCACTGCTTTGTCCTCTTTGGCCATATATTGTCCCATTTACGAAGGACCGAAATTCCTTTTCAGGGTTTTTGCTTGCATGGACTAATTTTGTCCGGAACTGGTCGGAACATTTTTGCTTCTCCAGGAATATTGTTTGCCTAAATGCTCTTTGAGCTTGCTTGTAGGTGTTATGTAGCTGTTTGAACCCCGGGCACCTCCACGCTTGTCTTAATGCTGAGTTGCATAGATTTTTTTGTTTCTTGATCTCTCCAGATGCGATTTTTAAGTTGCCGCTTTTGATTTTTCATGGGGTGGACAAAAAAAGCTTTAAGCAGTTGGATGGAAAAAATCTCCCATGTTGTAGTGAGCGAAATGTCGTCAAGACTTTTTGCACCCAACAGAGCTCAACATGTCGTCATTATTGTTGGTGTAGAGAAGTCTGTCCTTTTTAAAATTGTACGGTTCTCAGTGAAAATTCTGATTGCTGTCAGGCTTGTTGTAGCATGCTGTGATAGATACATGGGGGAACATGTAATTACTTGGCGTTGATGGTCACTGTCTCCCCATGCCACAATAGCGTAATTTTCCATCAGTGAGAACATTTCCTTATTGCATATAGTGTAGTCTATAAAGGAATGAGTATGACCATTTGTTTTTGTCCATGGGAAAACGACTGTTCAGGGTGGTGTAGCTCAGAATGCTGAGCTGTAATACCATGTGTTCATTAAATTTGCTGTATTTGTTACGCTAGCTTTATTTGTTCTATGGTATATTGGTATCTCCCAGGGCAATCCCCTGATATTAGACAGGCTATACTGTGTGTAGGTTGCACATGATCCGGATCAAATGCTCAAACTTAATCCTTTTCTCTCTGGAGCTTGGTGAAATATATACATTGATAAGAAGCATGTGTTCAATGGATTTGGGGCTTCTGATCCTTATACAGGTAACCCAGCCTTCATCAAATGATAGATGGTCAATGTTTGTGTTTATCTTGCCATTAATCCGTTAAGTGCTGCGCACGTTCAGTTGACGTCGCGTGCATTACCTCGGTAGTGCTGCGCAAGTGTGCTGAACGTCGCGGAGGGGTTAATATAGATCAAGAGTCTACCCCTAGGTCTGCTGAACTTGTTAAATCTTAGAGCGGGGGACCTATTTTCCAGGTATCCTTCTATTGGGAGTCTTACCTAGGACCATGTTTCCAGAAAAAGTATGACGTGGTTTTTTAGGAACTTTATCACATCTGGTGACTGGAGTTTTGTGATGAGCCCACTGATGTTCCAGGAACACACGGGAAGTCCAAGTTGGGCACTATTTCAATCATGATTTTCCCCAAAGAGAGCCACTGACAATCAGACCCAGTCGTCGTTCATAGAGTCTAACTTCTTGTAGCTAATTGGCTAATTCTTGCAGGAGCACGACTTTGAGCAGATTTTAATATTGAAGGGTGGGTTGCTGGAATTGTCAGGAGGAACCGAAGTTTTTGCTTGTACCGACGGGTACCGCGGTTCTATTTGAGGAGTTATTTTGATACCCCTGCTGTTAAATTGGTCCAACCTTGAAATTACCAACTCCTTATTTGCTGCTGATGCCAGTGTAATTAAAGTTGGTTCAGTGGTTTGTTTACCTTTAGTAGGTATGGATTAAATGGATATTGCAAAGTTGAATCAGCTACTGTCCAGCAATGCACCATCCTATAACTCCATATCATTGGCCTCATTGAATAGTATTTATAGTTGGATTACCTACGCCTCTAATGCTTGCCTGCCAGCCATGGCAAAAAAACGTAATATTTACCGGCCTCCTGCTCCTTGGTTGGCAGAGCAGTTAAGAGCAGAAAAGACGAAATGCAAAGCTTTGGAAAGAAGCTGGAGAAGGAAATATACCTCAGAGTCCAAAAACATCTATAAAGCCACATTGAAAAAATATCATGCTCTATGTAAGAAGGCACAAGCTGACTATGTATATATGAAAATGAACAAGGACCCCCTGATTTGGATCAATTTCCTGGGTCAGGGCAAAACAGTATATGTGAGTAAAATACCCAGGCAAATCCTCAATCGAACACTAGGACATAAACAGTGACATTAGCTCAAAAAGATTTTTGAGAAAATAATCAGAAAAACGTTTTTGCACATTAAGTGTATTTTAATTTCTATTATAAAACATGATTCAATGATAAAAAAAGTTTTAAGTACATTTGTATCGATACATGATAAAATATTCCAGCATTATACCATATGCGTGAATTTAGACATGAGTAGGTACATATATGTTACAATAAAAAGATGGTTTCCTGTCTACGCGTTTCGACACAACTGTGTCTTCCTCAGGACTGTACCATCATATTTCTATAGATACCAACACATGGTACCGGAATTAAAGCCAATATGAGGCAGATTACACAGCAATGGATCCCCGGGTAAAGTAAACGTTGATAGGTTCTGTTTTGGTGACAGTTATTGTGAGCCGGCTGCGTATGGTTCCCGGCGTCCTTATTTGTATATCGTAATCAGTACCCTCTCACTCGGTCGGCTAGCTTGGCTCGGCTTCAGAGGTTAATCTACGTAGCCTTGCTGCATGTGGTTCCCAGCGTCTTTGGTGCGTGAATTACAGGGCTGAGCACGGACCGGTGGCAAATGGATCCCGTCGGTTTCTAGAAATTCGGCATGAGAATTTCTAGAAACCGCCGGGATCCATTTGCCACCGGTCCGTGCTCAGCCCTGTAATTCACGCACCAAAGACGCTGGGAACCACATGCAGCAAGGCTACGTAGATTAACCTCTGAAGCCGAGCCAAGCTAGCCGACCGAGTGAGAGGGTGCTGATTACGATATACAAATAAGGACGCCGGGAACCATACGCAGCCGGCTCACAATAACTGTCACCAAAACAGAACCTATCAACGTTTACTTTACCCGGGGATCCATTGCTGTGTAATCTGCCTCATATTGGCTTTAATTCCGGTACCATGTGTTGGTATCTATAGAAATATGATGGTACAGTCCTGAGGAAGACACAGTTGTGTCGAAACGCGTAGACAGGAAACCATCTTTTTATTGTAACATATATGTACCTACTCATGTCTAAATTCACGCATATGGTATAATGCTGGAATATTTTATCATGTATCGATACAAATGTACTTAAAACTTTTTTTATCATTGAATCATGTTTTATAATAGAAATTAAAATACACTTAATGTGCAAAAACGTTTTTCTGATTATTTTCTCAAAAATCTTTTTGAGCTAATGTCACTGTTTATGTCCTAGTGTTCGATTGAGGATTTGCCTGGGTATTTTACTCACATATACAAGCTGACTATGTGTCCTCTACTATTCTGGGGGCAAAAAACTGTCCCCGTACTTTATTTTCTATGGTGAAGAAGTTAGCAGGTTCAGAGACTCATCCCAGGCCACCTGTTCTTGATGAACCACAGTGTGACTCTCTTGCTAACTTCTTTATAAATAAAGTTAAACAAATTCATCAGACATTAGGTGGAGCTTGTGGGTCAAACCCGCTCAGCTTGATAGTGAGCGGGTTTATACTATGGTAGAAGACTCTCGGTTCAAATTGGAGCAGTGGTCTTTATTGGACACTGATGCCTTTAAAACATTTTTAGTGAGCATTAAATCAGGCTCGCCATGTGACTTGATTCCTTCCACAGTACTTCTACAGATGGAAGAACCCGCTTTAAGAGTGGTCATGGGGCTCTTAAATGCTTCGCTTAGGGAGGCAGTAATGCCATTGGCTTGGAAACACGCTATGGTCCTGCCATTGTTAAAAAAGCCAAATGCAGATCCGGCCATGCCAGCTAATTTTAGGCCTATCTCCCTGCTCCCAACTTTCTCTAAAGTCTTGGAGAAGCATGTGAATGGCCAATTAGCTACGTTCGTAGAATCTTCCGAATTTTTGCATACATCACAATCAGGTTTTAGACCAGGTTTTTCTACCGAGACCACACTGCTGGGCGTCACTGAGGTGCTACATCAGCGCCTGGATGATGGTAATACAGTGGCTCTTATATTATTAGATTTAAGTGCCGCATTTGATACGGTTTCACATACCGTTTTAATAAAATCTTTTCAGGCACTGGGCATTGCTAGTTCGGCGCTTGGCTGGTTGTCCTCTTTTCTATCGGAGCGTACCTTCCAGGTGTTCTCCTCTAGGGACACTTCAAAGTCCTTTACATCCCAGTATGGAGTACCTCAGGGCTCTATTTTGAGCCCTCTCTTTTTTAACATTTATGTGCAGCCCTTAGCAGTGATCGCTGAAGCGGCAGGGCTTACACTGTTTTCATATGCCGATGATACTTAAATCATCTTTCATTGTCGGCGGATAGGAAACAGGACCCGTCTACTCTGCAATTGGGCTTGCGTAACATCGCAGCATGGATGCAACTCAATTTGCTCAAGTTAAACGGGGATAAGACGGAAGTGCTTATCTTCAGAAAAAATTCTGAACATTGGGACCCTCAACATTGGCCTGACGAAATAGGCACCCTTACCCAAGCACTCCTCTCAGGTACGCAATCTAGGCGTTATTATTGACAACAAATTGTCAATGAAACAACAGGCAGTACAAATTGCAGTCACCTGCTTTACCATCTTAAAATGGCTAAGAAAAATAATCTGGATGCTCCCTGTGGACACCAAAAAGACGGTGGTCCAGGCACTTGTAACATCTCGCCTGGATTACGGCAACGTCCTTTTTTTGGGGTCTAACAAAGATGTACTTCACAAGCTTCACGTGGTGCAAAATTCTGCAGCCCGTTTTATCTGTGGACTTCCCAGAATGTCCAACACGGGTAACACTCTGAGAGAACTACATTGGCTTAAAGTAGAACATCGTATAAAATTTAAGGCCCTGTGTTACATTTTCAGAATTAAGATTGGTTCTGCTCCTAAATACTTACAAGATCAGGTGTGCCCTTACCATCCCTCTCGACTTCTTCGCTCTTCTGCGGATGAGCTTTTTGTGATTCCTAGGATTAAGCTGTCGAGAATGGGTGGTCGTTCCTTCTCCCTAATGGGTCTCCCCATGTGGAATTCCTTGGCTGCTGTAATTTGGAGGGAGAAGCTGCTTCCCAACTTTCGCAAAAAATTTAAAACTTGGTTTTTTAATCAATATTGCTAATGCTAGATCACTGTTGTGCTTCTGTTGGCTTGCGCTGGGAAACCCTTGTTGGGTAGCTGTGTGCATTATAAAAATAAATTAACATAACATAACAACAATGGAAATTATGTCGCTGGATTCAAGGATGCACAGTTCGGGAAACAATTTGAACAATTTAAGGATGTTCCTCTGTTCAGGATACCGTGAAGCCCTTGGGTGGGGTATTCTGGGACAAATAGCAGTTTAGATTTTGGGTTTATTATGATCGGCTCCTGCCATAGGGACGTATAGTTGCTCTTATCCTTTAGCTGAGATAAATCATTCCCCCTTTGTTTGATAATTACTCATTCCGTGTGTCCCTCTTGTTCGCCCCGAGGGGCAAGAAAACCTTATTAGGAACTTTTTGCCCATGTTTGTAATATGAGGGTTTTTGACAAGTGTTACCCAAAGGCTCTCCTTACCGCCTAGCTTTACTTCATCGTTGTGCTGCTCTGTGACTTTTTTTTGTTGCTTCAACTTACACATGTTTGCTGTGTTCATTGGGGTTATGAAGACATAAATTCCAGTCACTGAAAGATTTATTAAAAACACTAGCTGGGGGTCCTTTCTTTGACTCAATTGGGGTTGGGGACTGTAATTCCTTCGGTGGAGCTTTCACCGATGCCTAGGAGTTTGTCTAAGTTCACTGTAGTGGTGTAATGCAGATGTCACGTTGTGTGTCAGCCCAGCTGGAGGTTTTAGGGATGATTGTTGCGACAGAAAGGTGCTTGCAGTGCTTATCGAGCTAGATGGTGTATTGCTTTTATGGGTTGGAAAGGAGTCGCTGGTATATTTTGTGCCTATGCACTGCGCTTATTGCGCTTTTTTCGCAGTCTTATTTTTTCCTTTTGCTGAGCTGTAGATTTTGTGGTGAGTTATTTGTTATTCTGGTTCCTGGACCAGCATCCCCGGTATCCCCAATGTAGACGTTGCATTTAGTGTGGTCTGTGGTTCTATCTTCAATACTGTTTTATCCCTGTTATCTGGTTTAACTTGTTGGTAAGTTCTGCACTTGGTGCTTACAGCTTGGTTGTCGGAGGACGGGCAGCTGCTGGAACGTCTTTCAACGTAGTGTAGGCACTTGCTCCTTGGTCCTTGTTTCCTGTATTTATTTCTCGCTTTGCGCTATGCTCATTAGAGACAGCCTGGGTGATTAAATCAGTTGAGTATGAAAACGGGTACTGAGGCTGGTCTTGCAGGACTACACGTAATTTCCTGATTTCTGTCAGCACTGTAGCAAGGAACTGAGGGATGGAGGACAGACTGTCAATTATTGAATAACAGCAACATACTGATTGTACCATATAGTGTAATGTCGCTGGTTAATAACAGGCAGACCACTTCTTTGTGTTCCAGTAAGTGATTTATTTATTTATTAAATTACACGCTAAATGGAGGAGCGCCGGCCGGCGCTGCCGTTCTCTCGTTGTCCCCGGCGCGCAATCGGGGATGCGCGCGCAGCGCGCCAACATGGCCGCCGCACGTCACGTCAGACGTGACGTGCCTAAACTAGAATGCACACTCTACATATCTCCCCTGTTTTTTATCAAACTTTAACTGAGTCACTTACAGTCCAGTGTCCAACTCGAAATCTCGAAATCTGGAGGGCCTCACCACCGGCCTCCCACTTCTTGTAACCCTTACCGGGTTCTCCACAGTCTCTTGGCTCCTCTCCTCTTGGCTCTCTGCTCCTTCTCTCACAGCTCCCTCTTCACTCATGCTTCTCTCAAACCTGTCCATTTCCATACCTCTACTTCCATTCTCTTCTTCCTCTTCTCTATCCATTTCTCCTCTTACTCCGTCTTGCTGCTCGCTGGTTTCTTGTCTCTTCTCCACGTTCGCACCTTCCATGTCTTCCCATTCATTTCCATGTTGCTCCCAGCCCAAAACCTTATTGCACCTAGCCATCCGGTCCTGGGACCACACATTTCCATCGCTCAACAAGGCAGCTCGATCGTACACCTCCACAACTTGCATAGGCTTGCTGTACTTGCTGTCTCCCTTCTTCTGTAGAGTGGCCAACTTTACTCTCACCCACTCTCCTTTCTCCAATCCTGTACTTTTGACATTCCTCCGTTTATTGTAGTGGTCACTGTAAATTGTCTGTGCTCTTTCCAGGTTGGCCCGCACCACTGCAGGGGACCATTCACTGGTGACGACCTTTTCCTTCCAGATCCTGTTGTCATGGGTGAAGGGTTCACGTCCCCTCAATATTTGGAATGGGCTGTACCCCGTGCCAGTGGGGGTTATTCTGTACGCCCACACCATGTTCTCTAACGCCTTTTCCCAACTCTGTCCACTGGATATGGCGGCTTGGATGGCTCCCATCACTACCCGGTTAAACCTCTCCACTAGGCCGTTACCGGCCGGATGGTAGATCGCCGTGTGCTTGACAGTGATGCCATTCCTTTGCATGAACTTGCTCCACCTTTCCGACGTGAACTGGGGCCCATTGTCACTTAAGATCGATTTGGGTATTCCTTCCCGGGTGAAAGTCTCTGACAGGAACTTTATGATGTTTTCTGTGTCCATGGACTCATCTATTTTCACCTCCGGCCACTTTGAATATCGATCCATGAGTACGCACACATACTTCTGCGTGCCTTGGTCGTCTAGGACGGGACCCAAAATGTCTATCGATAGTTCTTCCCAAGGATTAGCGGGAGGGTCAAACCTCCCTATTGCTGGTCTCAAGGGCTTTAAGGTCTTATCTGCTCTTTGACATTGTGGACATTCCCTGACATGCCTCTCAGCCTTTATGTCCATGCCTGGCCACCAGTAGTTTTGCTTTGCCCTTGCTTTGAGTTTTCCTATGCCTAGGTGACCTTCATGTAGCAGATCCAGCAGTTTCGGGGTGAGGTTCCTGGGGGGAATCACCTTGTCTCCTCTGTAGATGAACACCCCCTTGTCCCCTACTGACAGTTCCTCTCTGACTTCAAAATACGGTTTGAGGCTCGCCTTCACATTCCTTTTCTCAGGCCATCCTTGAACAATGTTCTCTTTTACTTCTTGCATGTCCGTGTCTTCCTCATAGGACTCTGACCATTCTTGTGAGCTTATCAACCTTTCTTGGTCCTCTATAAGGGCTACCAACTCTCCTTTGCTTGTCGGGTCTTCCTTTCCTGGTTCCATGGCGGCCGCCCTGCTCAGGAAATCCGCCACTCGGTTCCGGTTTCCGGGAAGGTACTCCACGTCGTACCTAAACTCGAGTAACTTTAGTGACATCTTGGCTATTCGGGGAGTGGCGCTGGCGTGTCCACTCGATGTCAGCACCTTCACCAATGGCTTGTGATCTGTTTTGAGTAAAAATTGTGTCCCCCACAGAAATTGCCTGAACCTCGCCATGGCCCACACGACCGCCAGCATCTCCTTCTCAATCACGCTGTATTTTCTCTCTGTATCCGTCAGTGCCCTGGACGCAAAACTGATGGTCTCCATTTCTCCTCTTCCTCTGTCTTGCATGAGCACGGCGCCCAGGCCCTTGTCGCTGGCATCCGTCGTCAGTACAGTGGTGCCTTGTGGATCGTAGCCCTGGAGGGGAACAGCTCCTACTACATCCCTTTTGATCGTTTCAAACTCAGCTTGTGCTTCCGGTGTCCATTGGAACACGGAGCTTTCCCTGGTCAGTAACCTCAAGTTGTGGGTCTTTGAGGCGAAGTGGACCACAAACTTGCTGTAATACTCCGCCATCCCCAGGAATGACCTGACCTCTTCCTTGCTTTTGGGTGGTGGAGCATCGGCGATGGCCTTTACATTTTCCATCTTGGGTGTAACGCCCTGTTGACCAATCTCATGTCCTAGGTACGTTACCGACTGTAGTCCCAACCGACACTTCGCCCACTCCGCTGTGAGGCCTTTTGTTTCCAGCGTCTGTAGCACGTGTTCCAGCTTTCGATCATGATCCTGCTTGTCTCGGCCCATCACCAGGATGTCGTCCTGGAAATACTGGACATCTTTGCAGTCTCTGAATAGTTGGTGCATCATCTTCTGGAAAACCGCAGCCGCCGAGGCCAGCCCGAACGGCATGCGACAGAACTGGTAGCAACCAAACGGGGTGATGAAAGAGGTGAGACTTTTGCTGTCCGGGTGGAGTGCTATTTGGTGATAGGCCGATGTCAAGTCGATAGTGGAGTACCACCTCACTCCTCTGGTCTTGGCCAACATTTCTTCAATTCTGGGGAGAGGGAACTTCTCCACCACGATATTTTTATTCAGTTCTCTCAGGTCCACGCAGAGCCGGACCTTCCCATTGGGCTTCATCATGACCACCAGGGGCGCCAACCATTCCGCACAGGTTATCGGTTCTATTATCCCCTTCTTTTCCAACTCCTGAAGCTCCTTCTGGACCGCCTCTCGTACCGCAATCGGCACATTTCTCACCTTGTGAGCTACCGGTATGGCCCCTTCCTTGAGCACGATCTTGTGTTGGAACTTTTCCATCCGTCCCACCGTGCCTCCAAACACCTTTGGGTAGCTCTCCTTCCACTTGTTCAAGTCCGGCCATTCCTCTTGGTCCGCGAGTAGTATTTGTTCTTTTCCACCTGGGTCCAGCTTTATCCCCAAGTCACCCTGGTCCAGCCATCCAAGGACGGAAGGTCCTTTCTCCGCTATATACAGCTTGCACCACGCTGATCGGCCTCTGAATTCAAACAACAAGCGCCGGAACCCCATCATTGGAATGCGGTCGCCGTTGTAAGTGGCCGGCCGAATGTCTAGTTTGTCCAGCTCTGGGCCCAACTTGGGTCTGAACATTTCTTCCCACACTGCTCGCTGGACAATGGTGAAAGGAGATCCGGTGTCTGCCACTACCGTGATGGTGATTCCTCCCATAGACATGTCCAGAATGGGTTTTGTGGATTTCTTCCCTTCTACGCTTAGTACTTGGTCGTATATACATAAGACTGTGATCACCTCTTCCTCTGCGATCTCCTCTAGGTCTTCTTCGCCTTGGTCTATGCTTTTCACCATTCCCTTGGGATTTTTCTTCCTACACACCTTCTCGTAGTGGCCCAAGATGCCGCAGTGTAGGCACTTAGCTCTGAACGCAGGACATCTCCGATCACGTGCGTCGTGGGACCAACTGCCGCACCTGTAGCACAATTTCTTGCCTTCCTTGCTTGCTTGTTTCCCTTGCCATCTGTTGGTTCCTCTTGCCATCGGCTCTTTGTCTCTCTGGTCTTTCCGGTGGTCTCCCTCTTGAATCCTGTTCACCATCGTTGGGGGGGCTATGTCTTTCTTTGTCGCATCGGCACATCTCCGTGCGAGTTCCGCCCTTTTTACAATGACCATTACGTCTTTGAGTGTGGTGTCGCCGCTTGCCCATAACTTGTCCTGGACATTTGTGCTAGTGGTATGCATCACGATTTGGTCCTTTATGAATACGTCTTCCCACAATGCGTATTTGCACGGGGCCGCTAGCTTCCTCAAGGCCGCTACATATTCCTCGATGTTCTCTCCCGGGCGTTGTCTTCTCTGCTGGAAGTTAAACCTGTCCACTGATACACATGTGGTGGGGCGGTAACGTTCGTCCAGATCTTCCAATGCGTGTGCATATACATCCTTGTCTGCATCGTCCCTCTTTTTGGGCACCAGGCTCTTGTAAATCCTGAGACCCTCCGGGCCCAGGTTCAGTAATAGGATCCGTTTCTTCCTTTGGGGGGTGAACGATTCTTCATTTTCGTCCTTCAAGACCCCTATGAAATTGTCGATATATTCTTTCCAGTCCTCCCACTTCATCAGGGGGTCCCCTGGTTTCGGCAGGAATTGTACCGGTGCAATTGCATAGCCTTCTGGCGTGCTCATCCTCACCTCCCTGGTCGCTGTCGATTTGACGTCCTTGCTGGTGGGACTCCCTGGGGTGCTGTCCTTCACCTCTGTGGTGGTGTCTTCCAGGGGACTTTCAGTGCTAGTCCCCGCCTCCTCTTGTTTGGTAGCCAGCGCAGCACCTCCAGGGCCCGGCGTGGTGGTAAGGGATGCACCGTGGGCTGTCTCCTGTGGGGCGTGCTGCAGCCTATCCGGCCTCTTCGCCGCCTCTCAGTTGTCTGTGGCACTGCCACGCTCCTCCACTCGTGTGGCGGCTCAGCTGTGCCTTCCCATGACCCTTCTGCAGTGTGGGCTGTGTGGGGCAGCTCAGCTTCCTGTTGTATGATGTGTGGGGTTCCTACCCTGCTGCTGTCCACGTGGGTGTCCTTGTGTTTTTTTTTCTTTTTTTTTTTTCTCTTCCCTTTCCACGTGGGTGGTCAGCTGGAGCCTCCCGACCTCGTCGCCACTGTAATGTCGCTGGTTAATAACAGGCAGACCACTTCTTTGTGTTCCAGTAAGTGATTTATTTATTTATTAAATTACACGCTAAATGGAGGAGCGCCGGCCGGCGCTGCCGTTCTCTCGTTGTCCCCGGCGCGCAATCGGGGATGCGCGCGCAGCGCGCCAACATGGCCGCCGCACGTCACGTCAGACGTGACGTGCCTAAACTAGAATGCACACTCTACATATAGGTGTTGGATTGCGCTTTTATAATCAGTTTATTAAGTCCTTCAAGTTTGTGGTCTAACCCTGCCGTGTATACTGCAAGTGTATTTAAAAGATTGACTTGTAGGTCAAGTTTATCCAAGTGCAAATTCAATGCATTTACTGTGGATTGTAAGGTTTTCAGAAGTTGAGGCCAAAGTGCATTAGACTCAATCACAGTCACATCCCGAACTTCGTGTGTGTTAGTAATCCTGTTTAAATCTGCCTGGAAGAAAGATAGAGCCAATAAAGAATGTTTGTTGTGCTCTCCCTGCTTTATTTGGGGGTGGTCGTAAGCCGCAAGGGCTGGTAGCATTGTTGGAGTTAACAATTTGATACTGATTGGCAAAATCCTAGTCCATTGAGCTGCTTGGGGGCTTAAAGTATTCTCGATTCCCGCTGATTCTGTATTGTTTGTGTGTGGGTTGAATTCCTGTTGCAGAGATGGCCTCAGATTAGTGGGAGAATCATCACTCGAGATGATAATTAGCGAAGAACTTTGTATGTTGTGACTTTTTGAGTTGCTAACTTGTGGTTGGTTTCATCAACTGACTGAGAAGTTAGTCTTAACTTAAGATTTACGGGGGTAGAGTGTTCGTCTGCTTTAAGGGCACCATCTGGGTATTGACAGGAGCCCTGCTTGTGGGGCTGCTTGTGGATCTTAGCCTGAACTTTGATTTGCACAGGATCTGCTTTCAGGCATGTTCGTGGAGGCTGTATGGGCGATGATGTCATTAAATTGGGGCCAAATACTGCTTCAAAAGGTCTAGGAGCTAAATGAAACACTTGGGGCACACTTGAAACAGAGAGAACAGTATGCCAAGACAATTCGTGTGGATCCCCTGTCTGATTGCTGAAGGACCCTGCTTTGCCCAGAGACATCCGTCTCTGGGTTGGTTGTATGCACAGTGCTTGTTTAAAATTTGATTTTAGTGTTAGATGTGAGAATACACTATAATTGGCATACTTATAAGTATCATGGTATAGTCCCTATACTGCCCCGGTCCTCAGAGCCAGGTTTAGTGACTTTTGCTACCTTGGATTTGCCCTGACGCATTGTCTTTTGAGCCTGTTTGCAGTACAGCAAAATTGACCTACTGCAAAGGTAGGTAGGTCAAAATCCGGGAATTTTTACCCAATTTGGTTAGGGAGAGGATGGGATAGTTAGTGTGAGGCATAAATCCGGCATACTCAGGCACCCTCTTCAGAATTCTTCCTGGACCTGCCGAAGCACAGAAGAGGACTGGACCTTACATATGACCTGGGAGGAGCCCCAAAGGAGTTGAGGGTAGTGAGAACCTACCTCAAATAATAGACTGGGGGGCAGATGTATCAACATCCTGATTTGCGAATCTAAAATAGCAATTTTTTTAGAAATCACTATTTGAGATTTGCAAATAGGGATGTGTGTAGAAAATCGCAATTTTTCTGCGATTTCTTAAAATTTCTTAATTGCAATTCGCAAATTGCGAATCGCAATTAAGGAATTATTTCCCATTCATTTCTATGGGCCAGGAGGCCCATAGGAATGATTGGGAAGGTATTCCCAATTTCCGATTAGCAATTTGAGAATCGCAAATTGAGAATCATTCCAAGAGTGCAAGGGTGAAATAAGGACACCCTGATGCACCCCTGAAATTCACATGTGTGAGCATATGGCGCACATACATGCCCTAAGGGCATGTATGTGCACCACATCGCACCTTCATGGCACCTTTAATGATAAATCGCACAACTTGGGTGCTTCATACATAGCACAATTTGCGATTCCTTAAATGCTGACGCAAAATTAAGGAATCGCAAATTTTGCGATGCGATTATCCTCATACATACCGTTTTGCAAATTTTGACACGCAGACGCTGCTTTTTTGCGATTCGCAGCGTTCGCGAATCAAAATTCGTTTGATACATATGCCCCACAATCCTTTTCAGGGTGAACCACAAAAGTCTCTAAATAAACCTGTGCTTAACCCCCTGATAGCTAGGCAAAAAACAGTCAGGCTTAACTTAGATGCAATGTGTAAATATATTTATGCAGCACTCAAACAGTAATAAAGTGAAAACACAATACAGGAAATATCCCAATTTAGAAAAATAGAGGTCATTTTAATGATTAAAATGACACCAAAACAACTAAATCCAGATAGTAGAACCCGAGTTATGAGTTTTTAAAGTGTAACATTCAAAGTACTGCCAAAATAAATGTGTTAAGTGCTAACCTCAGCCATCTGGTGGCATTTGACTAGGACAACGGTAAGCTTTAAGGCCATCCACAATGGGGCACATGTCGAATACAGGGACCAGGTGACATTTTGAAACACACAAAAGATGATGGAAGACTGCTTGCAATAAGTCTAACCACTGACAATAGCTCAGGGTAGCACTCCAACCTATCATTCTTTTGCTCACCATGTCACCTCAGTTTGGCGCCAGCCAAATGCAAATCGGTCTTTCCCCGGCTCCTCATGGGAAAAGTCCAACCCGAACTGCCAAGTCAGGTCCTCCCTGAACCATAACAAAAAAAACCAGGACCAGTTTTGCCTTAGTTATGGGCTCATCAGCTGGGTACAACTCGATTCCAGTGACACAGTAAACATGGGACCCACATCTGGGCATACCCATGCTACTCAGGGCAGTACATGAAACACACAAAAGGTGATGTGAGGCTCAGCACAGCCCAACAAAAGAAAAGGGGGGTTCCCCAAATGATGAGTAGTGGCACCCAGTAAGAGGTAAAGCATGTAAAAACAAGAAAAAAATGAAAATATTTTATACGGCCCACTTTGCTGAGTATAAATAAATATGCTCTTAGGGCAGGAAATTACACAATATGCCCTAGCAAGGCCTATGAAATTTGCATATTGTGCTTCATCAATCAATCAATCAATCAATCAATCAATCAATCAATCAAATGCCATTTATAGAGCACGGCTACCTTAGCAGAGGTGTCTTGGCGGATCACTCACATAATATCGATTACACTAATATAGAATTACACAAATATCGAGGATAAAATATCGAATACAAAAATATTGAATTCCTATCTACAAACAGGTAAGTACAAAAATATCGAATCACAAATATAGTTTAAAAAATATAGTTAGTCAAAATATCGGATTTTTTTAAATGTCTTCAAAATATTTTACAATTAATGAAATATAAAAAATAATTAACTAAATTATACTTAAAAATACTTAAATAACCTTAAAATTATTCAATAATTAATTTAAGTTATACAAAAAACATAAAATTTTATTTTTCAAAACATATATATATATATATATTAACATAATATTGATACAAAAATATACAATATTTTTACCGTAGGATAGCGGGAGAGTAAAATGTATTATTACCACTCCAGAGAGTGCAACAGTAGGGAAAGCGTTGGATAGCGTAGGGGTAAAAATTACTATTCCCACTCCAGAGAGTGCAACAGTAGGGAAAGTGTTGGATAGCGTAGGGGTAAAAATTACTATTCCCACTCCAGAGAGTGCAACAGTAGGGAAAGCATTGGATAGCGTAGGGGTAAAAATTACTATTCCCATCCAGTGAGAGCAACAGTAGGGATAGCGTTGGATAGCGTAGGGGTAAAAATTACTATTCCCACTCCAGAGAGTGCAACAGTAGGGAAAGCGTTGGATAGCGTAGGGGTAAAAATTACTATTCCCACTCCAGTGAGTGCAACAGTAGGGAAAGCAAATACTTCATATATTAATAAAAATAAATTAAATATTAATACCAATAAAAAATTAATTAAAAGTAATTACAAATTTAATATAATATAATAATTAATCAATTAAAAATGCAAATACAATTAATTATTAAAATTCATTACCTATTAATGCAAATTAATTACCAATGAACAATTAATTAATTAGCAATTAAAAATTAATTAACAATTAATTCAAAATAAATACCAATAATTAAATAAAAAGATTTAATTAATTACAATTAAATTACTTTACACCCTATTCCCCTATAAACTCACAACCCGCTACGGGAAATAATTTAATAAAATTAACATAATTACCAATTAATCAATTAAGTAAAATTAATTGCCAATTACAATTTAATTAATAAGCAATTAAAAATTCATTAACAATTAATAAAAAAACAATAAATAAATTAAAATGTTTAATTAATTACAATAAAATTACTTCCCACCCAATTCCCCTATAAACCCACAACCCGCTACGGAATTAAACTACGCAAAAACTAAATAGCATAAAATTCATTACTTAAAATAAATTATAAAATAAATATACAATTTTCACACATATACTAACATACACAACACTTAAAAAAAATTGATATTATTAAAAATTCGATATATTTAATACCTATATTATATACTTCGATATTTTGACTTTCTATATTTATGAAAATCGATATTAAATTACTTACCTTAAATTCGATATTTTTGTTGACTATATTCTGTCCATTCGATATTTTGTCCATTCTATATTTTCACTTCGATATTAGTGATATTCTATATTTTTGATTCAATATTTTGTCTGTATACCGTCTTGGAGCTAGTAAAGCAGACTAGAGAGATCGAGGCTCGATCTGCTATTTCCCTTGCTTGAAGAGCCAGGTTTTTAAAGCCTTTCTAAACTCAAACTCTGAATTCAGCATGCGAATGTGATAAGGCAGGGCATTCCAAAGTTTGGCGGTCCTGACAATGAACATTTTAGCAAAGCGAGGGACAGCTGATGATTAGATCTTAATGTCCACTCCTGGCGGTAAAGGCTAAGCCGAAGCCTGAGGTAGCCGGGGACCTTGCCCTAGATGTCTTGACAGGTGAGGGTAAGGGCCTTGAATTAAATCCTTCTGGCTACGGGGAGCCAATGGAGCTGTTTAAGGAGCGGGGAGATGTGTTGGCGCCTAGGGACCTTGAGGAAGAGCCTTGCCGCCGTGTTTTGCACTGTCTTGAGCCTGTGGATCAGGTAACCAGGCAGTCCCAGGTAGAGGCAGTTGGCATAATCAAGTTGGGAGGTACCTAAAGCATGAACTGTGATCCTGCGGCTCTCTTCAGGCAGGAAGCTTAAACATTTCCTGATGGATCTCATTTTTCCAAAGCAAGTCGCTGAAATTTGCCTGACTTGTGCATTGAGGGCAAGGTCCTTCTCCCATCTGATTCCAAGGATTTTAACCAAGTCTTTTGGGGAGGGTGGGAAGCCCATATCCTAATGCCACCAAAGGCTTGGCGGGGGAGGCAATTCTTGGTTAAAAAATAAGACCTTTGTCTTATCGGCGTTATGTTTCAAGCAATTTTCATTCATCCAGCCGGCAACGTTCTTCAGGTAGTCCTGAAAATTGTCAAAGACTGGCGTAGAATGTTCTTTAATGGAGAAAAAAAGTTCGGTATCATCCACATAAGAGACTACCTTGACCTACCTTCATGGTGCCCAGAACCCTCAGGGGCACGACAAACAGAATAAGATATGTTCATGGGGCTGTTAGGAGAATAGCAGCCCTCAAAAGAGCCCCATCTTAGTTTTTGTTTGGGGGGGGGGGCAAAGACACCCTAATCCTGGTAGGTCCTTGGAGTCCTGAGCTAGGGAGTCCTTTCAGTAGGACATTTAGTCCAAGGGCTCTGGGGTACAGAGACATTTGTTATTAGGTCCAGAGAATGCTTAGAAGCAAGTATCAAAGTAAAAAAAGATTCACATTGCACATATTTTAATTCTTCATTCACTGTGTCAATGTTAAAAGAGGTTCATTATACCTATGATTGAGTGTCATTGAATGGAGGAAGCATCTTGAACTGTTTTAATATTACTACCCTCGGTTTTTAATTAGATGATTCCACTTCTATTGACAGTTGACACAGTCAGTAGACCTGACTTTAAATAACTGCACTGCATTACATTGCTTTAAACATACGTTCAGGGGTATTGTGGTTTTAGGGTTCAAACCTTGCTGAGGTGCACATGGTTAAAGGGGCTCACCTTAGGTATTTCTTCCTTCCAGCATACAGACATTTACAAATTAAAGTGTAGTATTGAGAAGTGTGTACATAATATGGTACTTTTTCCTTTTCATAATGAGAGAGGGCTGACTGGACAATGATTTATTACGTTTTGTTGTGGCGTGCTTGACAAATGCATCACTAACCCACACCACCTCCATTGAGTAAGCCCTTGGGCTGCTGTTCCTCGCTACCCTGATAGAGTCAAGTGCTACCATTCCAAGTAGATGGAAGATTGCAGCCTTATTACTTCCAAAGGACCCTCATCCTTCTCAACTAATAGCGTATTCGTACTGTTTGCCACCCACAGAAGGTTGGGTGCTTGACTACCCAAAGGACAGGCACATTGGTGCTTGGCTGTCTGTGGCTTACCCCTGCTGAGCATGGGTGAAGGCCATGCACAGCAGGGATTTCCCATACTTGGTGGGTTGGTTAAGGGCTGATAACGAGGCCTGACCTCTCTTATTTTTCCTAACTCTCTCCTCACTCATTAATTATCCCCTCTATCTGTATCTCAAACACTGTCACCCACTCTCTCATGTATCCCCTCTCCTTCAAACCCTCCCGCATGCTTTTCTTCAATTTCAGTTACTGTTTCTCATTATATCTCTTTCAGTCATTTTCACCTTGACTAACTCATTTCCTATTCGCTTCCTTCCATTAACACACTTTTCCTATTCACTCTCTCGCTCACTATTGTATTAATTCACTCTACCCACCACCCACATTTTCACTATCTCTCTGACACGCATGCAAAAATCCAACATATATTTGTATGTATTTTATGCCATTAAAGTTGGTTCTGAAAAATAGTTTTGTTGTTTTAATCACTTTTTGGACCTCATTAACAAAAAGGCATTTTGCAGTACTTAGAAAAGTACACTAGAAGTACTACTTCACATACTACAAAAGACAGTTCACAAACTGCAACTCTTCTATCTTTTTTATACACATGTATGTTTAGGATATAATAATAAATGTGGAAGGGAGTGGTGGTAAAATGGGTATAAATTATAATAAAATAAGTGGGGATGAGGGTAATCTAAGGAGAAAGTTAGGAAGGGATCGGCTAATATAAAACACATCCATATACTAGTGAGACAATTGCTATTCACAAAATACAGTTCTAAGACAGTCCTAACAGTAACAAAACAATTTGAAATACTCTAGCCATACTCACACAAGTCAAGCTCCACATATGCTCAACTACTTGTACTTCAAAACACTGCCTTAGAAACAATGGAGGCAGGTTATATAACAATAACACCTCTTGAAAATAATGTAAAATAAATAAAAATGATTTTCATATTTAAATAATATGTACATTTGTTTTTTTAATTTAACAGTACATTTAAAATAAATTAAATAAATTTTTAACTTAGTTTAAAAGGTGCATTTTTTTCATGAGTTAAAACAAAACTTATAACCATGTGTGCTAAAATGCAAATAAAAATAGAAATGTTAGTAAGGAGCAGGTAATTTCAATATTCAAAAAATAGTATTTAAGCATTAATTTCATGGATTACAGTACTTTATAATTTATTAGAAAAGTGCTTACCAAACTTTATAGACTCCCGACCCCTTTTTAGAATGACTCATTTTCACTACACACCTAGATTTAATAGACATGAGGTGGGCTATTTTTTTATGTAAGTAAAGCATCATGTGGCTGCGTACTGTCATTTACAAACAGCACATTTTCCATTGAAATGGCCAAAAAATTTGCACATACCTCCAGTTTTACTGCTAAACATAGTTGCACACAAATGATAATATTTACAATTCGGGTTTCAGTGAATATTTATAATTTACCCATAACCAATTGCATTGATTTGCTTTGATCCTATTAAAATCTTTGCGTCCATCACACTTCAGAACGACATGAAATGACATCCTACAGCCTTTCCTTTTACATTCTCTGTTTTCCAGCAAGACTACCACATAATTTACTTTACTTTTCTTTCTCTGTGTGCAGATCTGGGTGTACTATATGATATATGTAGTGTTCTTCATATTACGTGACCCTGGAATGCTCTCTGCATTCTGGTAACTCTGTTCCACTTAAGACGGTTGAGAGAGCTCTTTGAGACATACAACCGGAGTGATTGTCAGGCTGTCTTCGTCTTACAATAAACTTACCTGCAACCCTTGACATCCTCTGTAATTGATTACGTCACGTTTGGCGACGAGTGGGAGTTAAGACAGGAAGACATCGTTCACTCGTTCAAAAAGGACTTTTAAGGAAAGATATTTTAACAAATATCTATAAATATATACACGGGCAAATACATATAACATGTGATTTGGGAAACCAAATTAATACATATAAATGTGTTTCATGGCTGTAAAAATGTGAATATTGCCACGAATGCCCCATTTGACAAAATGAAAGGTCATAGGTAACACATTGCACAAACACTGAATGTGCACCAGTCAATTAGTTAATACAACTAAGATGAACTCTTAAGAAATGCAGGTTTATGTAAAAACAACATACAAGTAAGTGGAAAAAAATTTGTATTTTTCTGTCTTTGGGTTACAAAAGTGAAAGTACTATGTCTCCCAGAATTCAATGGGAGTGTTTTAACAGGAAGTTCTACAAAACAGATTGCAAAGGTAGTGTCTCCCGACCATGACAAAGGCCATGCTGGCCGAAACGCGTCGGTTGGACAGACTAGCTCTGTTTGCAAAATAAATTCATCAGAAATAAGGATTTTTGCGTGCGGCTAATAATTGTGAGAACATTTATTTTTGGCCACTTGTCCGGCCAGTAGCCTGCACTTGCTGCTGAGTGCCCTGGCCTCCGACTACATTGTTTGCACATTGAATGAAATTGAAGTAAATTGGGAGTGATATGAATTTAAGAAATTTTAGTGCCTTTAATTTACTTTTTAAGCGATTTTTTTTTAATTCAACAAAGTGTTTGATCATTGTGACAACTTTGTGTTTTGAAACTCGCTGTTAGTATGATTTGATATATTGTACATAGGTACTTCTTTTAGTAAATCTAACTCCCTACATATAGTCTGTCTTTTACTTCTATGTTGTCCAAAAAACGGAGGGAAAACATTGTAATATCAGTATTTAAATCACGCGGGAAATGAACCATGTCATGTGATCAAGACGGGAAGACCCGGTCGAAACGTGTCATGTTGTGATTGAAGAATAAACGCACCTAGAAAAACAGCATCCTGTGTGACGGTCCGTTCCTGTATACATTTGCTGGAGCAATTTCTTGTGGACAGGATTTGGTGTCTATATATTACCTACTGGCGGTCGCCAGTAGGTATATATAGTTAGGATTTTTTCTCTATGGGATTTTTGAAAATTCTATGTCTAATAACTTTGGCGTTTGTGGACGGAATTGGCTGAAATTTTCAGGAAAATGGAACATTTTGTTTCTGAGCAGCCCCTGAAAATTTGGGGGGGTTTCGTCAAGGGGGGCCGAGAAAAAAGGGGGGTCCCAAAACGTGTTTTTAACATTGAGTTTTCCATAGGGTGGTTGGCCTCACTTTTAGCCCGAACGGCTGAATGGATTTGCACGAAACTTGGCAAAATTGTAGGGACTGGTAGCCCGATGTGCCTTTGCTAGGTCTCAATATATGTGCTCCAGTGGATTTTGAGAAATTAATGTTCAAAAAAAGATATATATCTGTAACAGCGGACCGGGCAGCGCTCCAGTTCGCGTACTTTTCGCATTACGGAGCTTTGTGAAGCGAAGCTGATTGGTTCTCCGGCGTCTGTAAACATTCCAAACAGTCCGTAGCGGCCGCCATCTTGTCTCTCGGAAGGATCGAGAGACAAGAGGAGGCCAAAGCGAAGGGGCAAATGACCATAAGGGGGCATAGTAGATCCTCGCTGACCCCCTAGGTTTGATGTGGAGGTTTTAAAAGGGCCCCGCGGGGCAAAAAAAATAAATAATAATAATCGAACGGCTGAATGGATTTGCACGAAACTTGGCAAAATTGTAGGGACTGGTAGCCCGATGTGCCTTTGCTAGGTCTCAATATATGTGCTCCAGTGCATTTTGAGAAATTAACGTTCAAAAAAAGATATATATCTGTAACAGCGCTCCGCTTCGCGTACTTCGCGTACTTTTCGCGTTACGGAGCTTTGCGAAGCTGATTGGTTCTCCGGCGTCTGTAAACATTCTAAACAGTCCGTAGCGGCCGCCATCTTGTCTCTCGGTAGGATCGTTTTTTTGGTGGGGTGCGCCCGGTTCGCGTAACGGGAACAAGGAAAGAAGAATGATTGACTTTTAACTTATTGTACGTTTATAGACTTTTTTTTCTGCTCAGTCCCTACCATCTTGGCGTTTAAGCCCAGGGGGACCGGTAGTGTGGGAGAGATAACGGGGCATATTATCAAGGGGGTTTATCTTCGCTTTTTTGGCTTTAAAAGCCAAGAAAGCGGAGATAAAATTATATCCGTATTACCTAGCTGTCGCTAACACCAGTTAGCGACCGCTAGTAGGAGATAGCGACCATCTTGGGCTCCACTTTGCATGTCAGTGATATTTATCACTAATGACATGCAAAGTGGGCATGCCAAGATGTTAGCGACTGGAAACAGTCGCTAACATCGCTATCTCCTATTACCAACTTTTGGAGATATTCGCGCTAAGCGCGAATATCTCCAAAAAGTAACACCTGCTCTGAGCAGTTCTTAGCCATGTTATCCAATGGGAGGTGGATAACATGGCTAAGAGCATTAGCTCGGTAATGCATGAATATCGCTGACTTTTCAGCGATATTAATGCATTGCGGCCGTTTTTTATCGCATTTGCGATAAACCTTGATAATAGCAAGGTTTATCTGCGATAATTTCTGACGATGCTTAGCGGTAAAAAATTAGTTGCTAAGCATCGTTAGGGATAAATATCGCTTAACTTTGGTAATATGCCCCAACGTCTGTTAACGTTCGATTCGAAGGAAATCAGGAAGTGTTGAAAAACATTGTCTGCGCCATCTTGCCTTTTTTCAAATGCCACACTTTTGTCGTGCACGGCAGCCATTTTAGATGCCTTGACCAGACCCACTCTCTGCACGCTGTCGATCCTTAGCATGGCTCCCCACCCTCGCAAGCATCTCCCCCAGGCACTGGTCACCCCCGCTCTCTGTCTTATGCATGGGCAATAAACCTCCCCCCATCTGCGCTGCTCTTCCCTGAGAATCACACCCTGTGCCCGCCCGACACCTCCCTTTCGCCCTATTCACTACCGCACCCTCTGACACTCCTCTTCCTCTGTGTCCGATTGTCCAGGCCGGTCTCAGGCTATCAGGTAGCCCTGCAGATGTAGTTTATGGCCCCAGCTGTAAAGAATCACCCCTCTTCAAAGGAGTTATAGTAGATCAAGGCCCACACTCGATGAGATCCGTCACACCACACGCGTTCCTACTATCTGAAAACTATTCTGTATTGTGATTGGGGAGGGGACCGAGACTGAAGCGGAAGATGCCAGGGATGCCTCTTTGTACATCAAAGTTTTTACAATTATGTGTCACATTAAAAATATATAGCACTCCAACAAAGTAGTAGGATTATAAAACTTTAATAACTTATAAATATATACAACAAAACAAACAAAAACAGTAAAAACATTTAAACATTTTTAGTGAAAAAGAAGGAACAATGGTCAGTAGCGGTCGGTTGTGCGAATAGTCCCAAGGCAGCACAACGTCCTGATTTCTGGACGGCACCCAGGTGATGTTGCCTGGGTGCCGCACTAATTTGGGCGTCCCGGGGGGTGGGTCGTCAGTAGCGGCCTGTTGTGCGAATAGTTCCAAGGCAGCAGAACGATGGCACCAAGGTGATGTCCAGTAAGTTGCCGCCCTCCGAATAACGGCGTGGGGCGCCCCGGGGGGGGTGAGGCGGCGTGAACGGGCCTCCCCAGGTGGAGGCTCGTCTGCTGTAGTGGGGCGCCCCTTTACCGTTTCAGTTGCCATTCCGTCCGCTTTTGGTCCACTGTGTCAAAATCCGCCATTCAGCTGAGTTGCGCCCACTCTTGCGGTGCAGCGATAGGCGGCTGCCACAGGACTCTCAAAATGGCGGCAGGCTCTTCAGATTTGGGCGTGGTCCACTGAAATGGCCCTGGAACACCTTGGAAATCGGACGCTAGTCTGCTAGGTCTTGGACCCCATTCTCGAAAGCGTTCCCTCAGCCTTGAGGATTGTACAAAAGTCTTGGGGGCCCCCGATTCCTGCAGGCTTCCGGTGGGGAGCGGCTGCCATGATTGCTCGCGGAATGACCACGACGGAGCCACGAGATGGTGGTGCTTTCATGCTGACGCCAGCTTCAGTCTGAAACATCCAGAAACAAGGTGGGGCTTTCATCGTTTGGGAAAGAAAAAAAAGTTTGCATCCAATGAAAAGTGTTATTTTTAGGTCATATGATCAAGCCTTCCATCATTAGGAAACCAAAAGTAAAATGAACCAATGAAAAGTTTTATAAACAAGTCACATGACCTGTTATGCGGCATAGGGTATAACATGCGTAGAAAATCCGTTGGCACGTGAGGCGGCGTCAGTAGCGGACCGATGTGCGAATAGGCCGAAGGCAGCACAACGCGCCAAGATCCGGATGGCACCGAGGTGGTGTCCAGCAAGTTGCCGCACTGGTGTGGTCATCCTACAATGCTGAAAGTCGGCGTGGGGCGCCCCGTTGGCCTGTGAGATGGCGTCAGTAGCGGACCGATGTGCGAATGGGGCCAAAGGCAGCGCAACAATATTTTCTGATTTGAAGACACCACAAGGCGCTGAGATGCCAAGATCCGGATGGCACAGAGGTGGTGTCTAGCAAGTTGCCGCACTGGTGTGGCCATCCTACAATGCTGAAAGTCGGCGTGGGGCACCCCGTTGGCCTGTGAGATGGCGTCAGTAGCGGACCGATGTGCGAATTGGGCCAAAGGCAGCGCAACAATATTTTCTGAATAGAAGACACCACAAGGCGCTGAGATGCCAAGATCCGGATGGCACCGAGGTGGTGTCTAGTAAGTTGCCGCACTGGTGTGGCCATCCTACAATGCTGAAAGTCAGCGTGGGGCGCCCCGTTGGCCTGTGAGATGGCGTCAGTAGCGGACCGATGTGCGAATGGGGCCAAAGGCAGCGCAACAATATTTCCTGAATAGAAGACACCACAAGGCGCTGAGATGCCAAGATCCGGATGGCACCGAGGTGGTGTCTAGTAAGTTGCCGCACTGGTGTGGCCATCCTACAATGCTGAAAGTCGGCGTGGGGCGCCCCGTTGGCCTGTGAGATGGCGTCAGTAGCGGACCGATGTGCGAATGGGGCCAAAGGCAGCGCAACAATATTTTCTGAATAGAAGACACCACAAGGCGCTGAGATGCCAAGATCCGGATGGCACCGAGGTGGTGTCTAGTAAGTTGCCGCACTGGTGTGGCCATCCTACAATGCTGAAAGTCGGCGTGGGGCGCCCCGTTGGCCTGTGAGATGGCGTCAGTAGCGGACCGATGTGCGAATGGGGCCAAAGGCAGCGCAACAATATTTCCTGAATAGAAGACACCACAAGGCGCTGAGATGCCAAGATCCGGATGGCACCGAGGTGGTGTCTAGTAAGTTGCCGCACTGGTGTGGCCATCCTACAATGCTGAAAGTCGGCGTGGGGCACCCCGTTGGCCTGTGAGATGGCGTCAGTAGCGGACCGATGTGCGAATGGGGCCAAAGGCAGCGCAACAATATTTCCTGAATAGAAGACACCACAAGGCGCTGAGATGCCAAGATCCGGATGGCACCGAGGTGGTGTCTAGCAAGTTGCCGCACTGGTGTGGCCATCCTACAATGCTGAAAGTCGGCGTGGGGCGCCCCGTTGGCCTGTGAGATGGCGTCAGTAGCGGACCGATGTGCGAATAGGGCCAAAGGCAGCGCAACAATATTTTCTGAATAGAAGACACCACAAGGCGCTGAGATTCGGTGAGCACCGAGGTGGTGTCTAGCAAGTTGCTGCACTGGTGTGGCCATCCTACAATCCTGCTCCGAATAACGGCGTGGGGTGCCCGAAGGGGGGGGGGGAGGCGGCGTGAACGGGCCTTCCTAGGTGGAGGCTTGTCTGCTGTAGTGGGGCGCCCCTTTACCGTTTCAGTTGCCATTTAGCTGAGTTTCGGCCGCTGTTGATGCTACAGCGACAGGCGGCTGCAACAGGACTCTCAAAATGGCGGCCTGTTCTTTGGATTTGGGCCTGGTCCACTAAAATGGCCCTGGGACACCTTAGAACTCGGACGCTCGAATTTTTTTTCCTTTCCTCTACATGCAAAAAAAGGTAAATGCCCGGTACGTTACACGCTTCATCTGCCACGATGTACTCTCCAGAGGAACCGAAAAAAAATATAGTTATGGTCACTATACCATGCATCGTCATATGGAGAGGTGGCACCGATTAATTATAGTGCTGTATAAAAGAGAGATTTGGAGGAGAACCCCGACCTGCCAGTACATTCATCAAACAAGTGGCACTAACAGCATCAGAGGCAAGGGAAACGGTCCCAAATATTTAGAAGAACTTTGGAAAGATTAAAATGACATGTTTAGATTGTGGCAAATTAATTTCATGTGGACAGATGAGTGTTACTCTAATAAATACAGCATATGAACATCATCATAGTCGATGGTTGGTAGAGACATTTTGACTATATCCTGGACCTGCCCGTCCTCGCCCAAAATGGCGCCGGAATAAATGGGACTCGTAACTCCTTGTTGTGTACTGGTTGCACAACCTTGATATCACGAGATACGTATGCAGTTTTGAAGCACATGGCGGGCGGGGACGAGAATAGATTGAATATTTCGACATCCCTATTGATATTAAGTTGTGATGTGTTATTGATTACTGTACTATTGAAAGTTCGAATTAACGTCACCCATGGTACTTGCCCGCAAATGTATATCTAGATAATTTTATTGTAACTGGCCCTGTCGTATTTTAATTATAAAATGTACGTCCACCGATTCCGCAACTGTTAGACACCTTAGTTCTTGCAACCTAATGGCCCGCCCGTTACGTTTCTCTACAGTGTAAATGTCTACTCATCATATACGATTACAGTTTGCTCCGTGGCCGGCCCACGTGGTTATAGGCTCGTATTTGTGTAATGAAATTTTCACAATAAAGGTTTTTAAAAGAAAACATGGTAGTAGTATATACATTGGTAAAGTTTTTAATAATGGTCACTGTTTTAGAATCAGTAAAAGGCAAGTGAAATAAAGCAGACCAATTACATGAAGGGTAAAAGGTATAATACGCAGGAACGCAGTAAAGATAAATGGTCAAGGGCTGTTGTGTTTTCTACTCCTGCAACATAAAGTGATCGATAAGAATCTCATATTCAGGCGTATCGGCGACTAAGACAGCAGGTCGACCCTCTTTTGCTCAACGGCTCCGTAATGGGACGAAGAAACGCTCTTTTTCTCGAAAAAAGAATATATTTTACTTGCAGGACAGTTGTAAATTTTCCGGGAAAGTACATTAGCCTGGAACATTATAACATATATTTAAGAAAAAATAATGTTCGGAATTAATAAAAAGCGTAATTTTTAGGTCATATGACCAAGCCTTTCATCATTAGAATAAGAAAAGTAAAATGAACCAATGAAAAGTTTTATTAACAAGTCACATGACCTGTTATGCTTACGTTACGCGCTGCGCGTCGCGCCCCGGATCACTTCCGGATGCGCTAACGCGGCGCGTCATATGACGCATTACGCGACAACGCAGGTCCAGAATATAGTCAAAATGTCTCCACCAACCAGCGGTCGGAACACAACCCCTTTCAGCAGGCTAAATAGTTCTGTTAAATGACAACAGAAGGGACAGGCAACAAGAACCATAAGTCAAAGAGGGGAGGGCTAGTTCTTCTCTACCGGGTTACGTTGGGGCGCTACCGGAACTGATCGAATTGGTAGTCTACAGTGTTTCTGGATGTTTCAGACTGAAGCTGGGGTTAGCATGAGAGCACCACCATTTCGTAGCTCCGTCGTGGCCATTCCGCGAGCAATCATGGCAGCCGCTCTTTATCGTTATATTGGGCGGGGTGGGTGGCGGAGCCGAGCTGTCTTGCAGCCATCATGGTGTGGAGTTCAGTTCATCTCACTAGTTTCGTATTTGTCATGAGGGGTTGTTCCTAATGTTTCTATTTTAGCGAGGTCAAAAAGAGATCCCATTAGTGGCCTACTGATTTTGCTCGATTCCTTTTGTTTTTTTACACGATTTTTCGCTATCTGCAAAGACTAAACAGAGTATTGCGACTCTGTGCTTGTTTGTAAATACAGAATGAATCAAAGAGAACCAATTCTAAAACAGTAAATGCTTGGATAACAATCAATGAAATGGAGAGAGAAGCAGGCACGACGGATTACAACGGGGGCAAAGGCCTGCGTTAACTACCCTTCACTATCTGCAAAGAGAGAGTACTCCTAATAGAAATGAGGGGGGGGGCAGCATTCAAAGCAGATCAGTGTGCATAAACAAGAAAATGTTTTTTCTTACCGTGTACTTGACATTCGACAGCTTATGATATCTGCTATTAAAAAACCATTGAAATTCACTGAAAAAACCATAGGTTATAGACCATATATAGTTAGGAATTAGCATTTACAAAACCTTGAAAATTCACTGAAAAAACCATAGGTTATAGACCATATATAGTTAGGAATTTGCATTTAAAAAACCTTATTTTACTCACACAAAACCATTGAAATTCCATATATAGTTAGTTGCACTAACTATATATCGCGCACCCGCAATCCACTGCTGATGATGTCACATATTACATCATTCATGACATGGTCAGTGACATCACTGATGACATCACTGATGACATCTCAAATGACATCACTGATGACATCACTGATAACATCCAGTGATTTTTTGTTTCTGTAAAGTTTAAATATGTCTTACATATTGAAGAATGAGTGGATGTATAAGTGTCTGGACGAAGGATTTAGTAGGTGCATGACTGACTGTATGAGTGAGTGATTAAATGTGTCTCACTGAGTGCATGGGTTAGTGACTAAACTGTCTTAATTTGTGCATCATTATGTTTGTTGTTCTGTAAACTGCTGCATGTGTTGATCAGTAGCTATATGAGTAAGTATATGGGTTATTGATTGGTTGCTCAAGTATTTGTATGGGAGACTGAGTGTGTGTGTGGGTGGCTGGGAGGTGTATGACTCTGTGCATAGATGTGTGAGCAGTTGATTCACTAGATGTATGGGTTCAAAAGTGCATGTGGAAACAGCTGTATGGGTGGTTGACTGTGTGCATGAGTGCATTGGTGAGTGAATGGATATCTCAGTGCTACATGTCAAAGTAAGTACATATGTAAAACACAGTACATGTGAGAGTTGGCATATATAAATAACTGTGCATGAGAGCCACTGAATGTGTGAGTGGCTGTATGGATCATTGTGAACTTGTATCAGGGATTGTATAAGAGAGTAAATATGTGTTAGTATATGCTTGAATAAGTAAGGTGTGTATAACTGTATAGTTGAGGAAATGGAGGTGAGATTGTTTCTTTGCATGACTGACTAGGTGTGTGAGTAACTCCATGGATGAGTGACAGTGTGTGAGTTTCTGTATACACTGAGTGTATCTAAGGTTATATTAGAGTCTGAAGAGGTTTATCGTATTAGCACAAGAATGATGTCAAATGAGATGTCATCAGTGATGTCATCAGTGATGTCATTTGAGATGTCATCAGTGATGTCATCAGTGATGTCACTGACCATGTCATGAATGATGTAATATGTGACATCATCAGCAGTGGATTGCGGGTGCGCGATATATAGTTCGTGCAACGAACTATATATGGAATTTCAATGGTTTTGTGTGAGTAAAATAAGGTTTTTTAAATGCTAATTCCTAACTATATACGGTCTATAACCTATGGTTTTTTCAGTGAATTTTCAAGGTTTTGTAAATGCTAATTCCTAACTATATATGGTCTATAACCTATGGTTTTTTCAGTGAATATATATATATATATAAGATATATATATATATTTATTCACTAAAAAAAACATGGGTTTCAGGGACGTTATAGTTAGTTGAACATTTGACTCATTTAAAACCAGAGAAATTTGTCTGTTGTAGTTAGTTGAGCTTACTATAACTCGTGCGCCCACAATGCACTGGTGATGACATCACATATTACATCACTCATGACATGGTCAGTGACGTCACTGATGTCATCACTGATGACATCTCAAATGACATCACTGATGACACCTATGGTTTTTTAAGAGAATTTCCAAGGGTTTTTAAATGCTAATTCCTAACTATTACGTCTGTAAAACCTATGGTATTTTCAGTGAATTTCAAAGGTTTTTTAAATGTTAATTTCATATTTTAATGTTTATAAAACCTATATTTTTTATATTACATTTTGAAATATTTTGGAACTCTATTATACTTCTTTTTTTTTTACTTTAAAATCATGTAATATTTTACATCTTCCCCAAAAAAAGTATCTCTTTTTTTTTGTTGAGAAAACTGCACTCCCATACCGGTAGCGTACCAAGCGCCATCACCACGCGAATCCGATCCACCATATTGCTAAACTCATAAATGATGCGCATTTCGTATCCAACGGGTTCGTGGCACCGCGTCCCGCGTAACATCATATACGCATGAAGTCGCCCCAGCTGCTACTTTGGTATACGACTGGTACGCAGTACCAAGCCACGTGTTACTTCATGTACATATGGGGACGCGCCCACTGCGCGTTGCGTATGCGATGACTGCACGCCGCCAGACGCTGTGTTACATCACAGACGTATGGTGTCGCACCGGATACGCCATTCCCTGTTTTTTTGTCTCAAAAGTATATCTAAATAACTTTAAACAGTATATGAGAGTAAGCGATAATCTAAAACATTTTAAACATTTATATATTTCTAACTGTAATTAACTTATATTAGGATACATATATTTTCTCAAAATCGCATCGTGTGCGGCCTCCTTGCACGCTCGGTGCGCGATTGCCATGTGACCTTAAAAAAAGCATTTGATTTCTTCATAACATTTCCCAATGTAACAGTTGGACGACCCCACCCATTTTAGTCATTCTCTCTACAGCATTTGATGAGAGACACCTCTTCTGCATAAAGAGCTTTTTTGAAAAGTTTTTTGCTGTATACACATATCTTAAACTACGCGCAACGATCATCTTGATCAATATTCATGGTCTCTACATTAGCCTTCCGCATGTGATGGTCATGCTTCTCAGACGTTACATCAAAAAACAAACGTGTGTTACACAATGCCCCTGGTGTGTGTGTGTGCACATTATTGTGCTGCCTTTCGGCCTTGGTATTGGTGGCTCTAAGAAGTATCACATGTGACAAACAGTAAACAGTAATGCGTAGATTTGTATTGCTGTACGCTCTGCCTTTCAGATTCACGTTTGACATGCATTGCTTGACTGTAATGAGCGTTATCACTGTGTATGACGTAGCCTCACTGCTGATCCTCCCTCCATCTGAACACATTCACATGTGTACACGTCACGATAGCAACACTTTCAATAACAACCTTGACAACCACATGTGATGTTCGCCATTCAATCTTTTGGAACAGCATCTCATTAGCGATAGTTGCCGCCCTCCCAATACATGCTACATTAATGTAAATTGCGCATTCCGTTACGTCAAAACTGAAAAAGAAACACACATAAGAACACTTCCTGGCCTGCCAGGAACTGAACAACCCAGATCCTGAACGCCCAGATCCCGGAACAATTATCCACACCCCTACGCTAGCTGGGCGTACACAAGCCCAGCCCACTTTGCGTATGTATAAATAGGATAATGGCAACGCCACATGTCCCAGTTCTTCCACACTGCCTCAGGTGATACGGACGCATCCACCTCCCATATCACAATGCGCAATAAAAAAAGGGATCCATGAGGTGTACACCATCATGGCAAGCAACACTGGCCCTAAATTGTGAACCCTACTGCCCATCGTGTTTCAAAAGGAGTCCATGAGGTGTACACCATCCTGCAATCAACACTGCAACTGAATTGTGAACACTGCTGCTCATAGTGTTTGTACACACAACAATGACAGCAGGTGAGCAGTGGGTCCTGGGTGCACAAGGGATCCAATTGAGCGTGGTGCTGCGGGAGGGGTGGGTTGCATCAGCCTGAGTGAGCAGGTGCGAACAAGCGATGTTGCTGTGCGGAATGATGTCATCTCTGACCTCATTCAGTCACATGTCTGTCTCATATTAAGGACCTGCTGGACCGTACTGTAGGCCTCAACCAGCGGGCAGCGCTGCCCTACAGACACGTGGCGTAGGCTTTTAGGGCACTGTAGTAAACTCATTACTAAGTGTACATGCACACAGGCTTCCGCCACTGCATTATAATCGCACATTATGCTTCTAGCATGCGCTCTGTTCATTTGTATGTAAACGTTGGCGTAACATATTATTATTTAACCTTGTGTATTCTCACATACTCCGACTCCTCTTTGAACCACAATTACAACTAACAGTTGGTAGATCACACTTCAAAAATGAAGGCTGCACTCAAAACTGGTGTTTTTCTATTAAGCTTGAGGTAAACCTTCATTTACCTCCAGACGTTTCCATCATTAAATTATTTCTCCCTTTTCAGACACTAAATTGATTGAGCCAAAATGGGCAGAGCGGGTGCTCACCCCGTCATGATGCCCTCAACATTCTGACGCCTTTTATTGTGGTATCAAAACACCATCCTGACCGGAGACCTGCTCTCCCACCCTACAAAGGTACCCCGGACTCAGAGCTTGCACCAACACATCGTTGGACACACCGATGGTGGCAGGTGAGCAGTGAAGCCTCGGTGCGCAGGGCCTACAATTGAGCACAGAGCGGGGGAAGGTGCTGGGGTGCAGCACACTGGGTGCACAGGTGCAGGCAAGTGATGTTCCAGTAGCTAATAATGTAATCTCTGGCCTCATTCATATGTTTCATTTTAAGGACTTGCTGGACCACACTCTTTCTCGCGGACGCCAGCGTCCTAGACAATAGGTTGATGGGAGGTAAACACTGAGGGCTGGGTGCAGTAGGTCGACGCTCTGTCTCCTCCTCCCTCTGTTCTTTTGACTCTTCCTCCCCTTCTCCCTTCCACTCACTCCCTCTCCCTCCCATTCTCACTATCTTCCTTTCATTCGGGCTACCTTTCTTTTCCCCATCCACATGGTGCACATACTTATGTTTCATTTTTGTCTTGCAGGCTTTGTACGCTGCTAGCGGAGGAGTCCCACCCACGTATTTCATGTTAGACTGTTGTTTGTTCTAATAAACTTACGTTTCCATTTATTTGGGTTGTTTTAATAAAGTTTTTTTTTCCAATAAATAAGTGAGTGTATATGTCTATTTTTGACAACACTTGTCTGTAGTTTATATCAAAAATCGTATGTTTATAGGAGGTTAGGAGGGAAACATTTGTAATTTTGCAGCGCACCGACCAAATATAAACTAACAGACTATTACATAAATGAAGCCTGCGTAATTCTACAACTGCAAGGGTTCTATGCGTGTATCACTTTATAAAACCATGAGTAATGCCCATGTGTTTACAGAACCAATAAGGACCACCGAGGCTTCAGTGACTGCCGAGGCCCACTCTGCATATTTAAGTAAAGCTCCAGAGAGTGAGGATCCCCGGACTTCAGTTTGTTTGGAAGCTTCCCGAACAATTAGTAAACAATACCCGGGAAGGTGGCAATCCCCTAGGCTGCGAAACGTCTCTCTGCCCTCACGCGCCTAATTTACATGTGGCATTAAGATCCCCAGTCCTAGAGAGACCCCGCAATATAATAATGGGATTGGCCACGGAACATTACCCACCAGGAGCCTCATTTAAATGAACGGGTGGATACCCGCTTCTTTTTTTTTTCTTCTTTTTTTTCTCCATTTTCTACCATCCGGATCCGCTCAATTAAAGCAATACAAGGTTTTCCTCCTCTCGCTTCAACTAGTCAAACAAGGATTTGCTACCACAGGGTGCAAGCCATGCACCCACCCTCTAATAGCAAACATAAATGTCCCGCGGATGTACACCCCGGAACAATGTATGAGCTGCGCCTGGGTGGTCATGTTGCCTAGGATCATGATGCATTGGTTAGTATAAATGCATACTAACACTACTTACACATGTGTAGTACAGCGACCAGAGTGTAGTGAAGAGGCAGAGGATGCACAAAATCTAAATCCTACCAGAGGTCGGATTACATAGTACAATGAGCCGACGACCCTGGGATTAGTAGAAACAGCTACACGAAGAAAACGGGTCTTCAGCACAACGCAGGCAACTTTGAAATATTGGTGAGTGCTGCCTTCTTTTTACCTTCTCCCACTCGTCGCCAAATTTATGTAGTGAAGAGGCAGACAGCAGTGGATCCGGTAAGTAGATTTATTGCAGGAAAACAAAACACCTTAAACACCCACAACCAGGAGCAGACAGCAAGGCAACCGTCTTCTCCAGCACCGTGTACAAACTCCCCAAGGTTCCCCTCATGACAGCCCTACATTCTAACATTACATACTTACATTCCAGTAGAATTATGTTTATGTTTACAGATTTCTAAAGCGCATGGCTGCCCATGAGCGTCCCAGCGCTAATGATAGAATAAACGAGAACAATAGAGGAAGGGTTTAAGGGAATAGCCAGGACTTTAAGAGTCTGCGAAAGGAGAGGATATTCTACATTCTACTATGACTTACATTGGAATACTACACAGAGCACATGACTTTACAGCAATAAGCTCACGGTTTCATCCAGGAGTCTTGAGACCGGTAGGGGTGAGTAGTTCGCTTCCCACTCCCTTTATTATATAAACACAAACTAACACTACTTCTACAGGTATACTACAGTGCCCAGAGCACATCACTTTACAGCAATGAGCTCACGATTTAGGCTCACGGTTTAATCCCCGAGTCTTCAGACCAGTAGGAGATAGTAGTTCGCTACCCACTCCCTATGTACTATAAACGCATATTAACACTACTTACACAGTTATACTACAGCGGCTAGTATCCTACAGCGCCCACAGCCAATCACTTTACAGCAATCAGCTCAGTTTGATCCCTGAGTCTTCACACTGGTGAGTACTTCGCTTCCCGCTTCCGGTATAGTATAAACGCACGGTAGGGGTCAGTAGTTCGCTTCCCACTTCCTGTGTGGTATAAACGCCTACTAACACTACTTGCACACGTATACTATAGCGCCCAGAGCCCATCCCTTTACAGCAATCACCTTCGTTTGATCCCCAAGTCTTCACACCGGTAGGCGTGAGTACTTTGCTTCCCGTTTCCGGTATGGTATAAACACACAATAGCGGTCAGTGCTTCGCTTCCCACTCCCTGTTTGGTATAAACGCCCACTAACACTACTTGCACACGTATGCTACAAAGATCAGAGCACATCACTTGAGCTCATGGTTTAGGCTCTCGGTTTCATACCCGAGTGTAGCATCATATCATCTCAGCACTATGTCACTCTGAGCAACACCGCACTTTCAGACCGGTAGGAGTGACTACTTCACTTCGCACTCCCCAGAGGTTACAGTACTCCTACCCTCCTTTCCTACTTTTTTGCCCTTTTTTCCCCTTACTCGCTTCAACGGAATCACAAAATGGCGGCCAGCACTTCCTAGTTGCAACCGCTCGCAGCGCTCACAGCCAATAAGCAGCAAGCTTGTGCTCGTAACGCCTCAGCCAATCAAATGGCAGAATTCCCAAATATCGATATCTGTAAAATGGCGGCCAGCACTTCCTAGTTGCAACCGCTCGCAGCGCTCACAGCCAATAAGCAGCAAGCTTGTGCTCGTAACGCCTCAGCCAATCAAATGGCAGAATTCCCAAATATCGATATCTGTAAATTTCAATATTTCTCCCAAACTACTGAACGGATGTACATCAAATAAACGAAAGCGTGCTTTCTAGATCAAGACCATTCTCCCTGCCAAATTTGGGGTAATTCCATTCACCAGAAATAGTTTTGAAAATTTCATGAAGATTCATCAAACAATGCCAAAGTTAAAAGCAAAACAAAAAATGCCCTTCCTATGGAAACTTGGTGCTAATTATAACTACCTACTTGCGACCGCCGGTAGGTAATATATATATATATATATATATATTCACTGAAAAAACCATAGGTTTCACCCATGTTATAGTTAAAAATTAGCATTTAAAAAACCTTTGAAATTCACTGAAAAAACCATAGGTTTCACACACGTTATAGTTAGCTGGACATTTTACTCATACAAAACCATTGAAATTCCCCCGTTATAGTTAACTATAACTTGCGCGACCGCAATGCACTGCTGATGACGTCATATATTACAGCACTCATGAAATGGTCAGTGACATCACTCAAGACATCACTGATGACATCTCAAATTACATTACTGATGACATCACTGATGACATCATCCAGTGAATTTGTGTCTTTCTGAAAAATAAATTATTTTTTATATATGTATATCTAAAGGTCGTCGGTAGAATAAATGGGTAAATAAGTGTCGAAATTGATGTTTTTTTAATAAAAATGATTGCATAACTAACTTATTAAGTGTATCTTACTGAATACATGTATTAGCGAGTAATGTTTAAATATGTAAATATCTGTATCAGTGTCTCACTTTGTGTATAAGTGGCTGCATGGGTTGGTGACTAGCTACATGAGTGTCGATATGGGTTATTAGTTGGTTTTTAGAGTATCAGTATGAGTGTCTGTATGGTTTGGTGGGGGGTATTATTTACCACATAGATGCATGAATGGGTGACTCACTGTTTGTATGTGTTTTGAAGACAGCATGTGTGCAGGACTGTATGGGTGGATGAGTGTGTGTATGGGTGTGTTAGTGAGTGAATCACTGTCTCAATAGTTTCTTTATGAGTCACCACATATGTGTTAAACTAGTATATGTGAGTATTGATGTACATAAGTGAGTATATGTGAGAGCGAGAGATTGTAAGAGTTCCTGTATAAATAAGTATGTGTTTCTATAAGTGATTGTTTAAGAGAGTAAGTATGTGTACGATTCTGTAGAAGTAAGTGCAGTGGTGGGTGTATAGCTGTATATGGATGTGTGATAGTTTATTTGCATGTGTGAGTTTGTGTGTGAGTAACTCTATAGATGAGTGTCCGTGTGTAATAAGATGTAGAGGTGTACATATGATGAGTGAGTACATGTATGAGTGCCTATATAGAACTGTTTGTGAATGAGTGGATGGACAGCGAACCTCGTCAGACCCCCGCTTTATCAGCCATCGAGCTGCTGCTCTATAAATTCTTGCATTTGCAAGCCGTGAATATCCTGCCTCGTCTATTTACACGTGGTAAATGCCGCTCATTAATGATAATTGTGCAAATGTTTGAAAGTATGATTAGACAAACATCGCTAAGGAGCTTGTGATCCTGTGCTGTTTGCTGCCCGTTTGGAGCCCCGCTGGACATTGGACTCTGCGAGGGGGAGAGTTGTTGCTGAAGGAGAACGGGACTGCGAGGCCCGGCAGGCTGTGCGTGACCCATCGAGCACACCTGCCGCCTCTTCCCGTGTCTCCGCCCTCTGCCCTGTGTGTCCTATAACTCCTCGCGGCCCCCGCTTTGCGGGAGCCGCTCGCTAAGGAGCATGTGATCCTGTGCTGTTTGCTGCCCGTTTGGAGCCCCGCTGGACATTGGACTCTGCGAGGGGGAGAGTTGTTGCTGAAGGAGAACGGGACTGCGAGGCCCGGCAGGCTGTGCGTGACCCATCGAGCACACCTGCCGCCTCTTCCCGTGACTCCGCCCCCCTTTTTCATAGAACGTATAAGACCTGGTGCACCCACGCGTTAGCGGGACGCGTGTGCGGGACATATGCCGGGACAAAGCCCGGACTAAGGGCGGACCCTCTGAGACCCTCCGAGAACCATCGAGACCGGACTGGACATTACTCCTTGGTATTTATTATTGTGCTTCTTTGCTATTATATCCTTGTGCTTTTGTGCCCTTAGAACTCATTGTTCGTGGATGGTTACATATTTTTCACCATGTCAGAGAAACAGGGAGCGTCGCTAAACAAAACCCTTGATGATTATTTTACTAAAGCTTCTCCAGACATTCCATTGGAAATTGTCCTGGCAGAGCGACGTGCGGATCGCCGCCGCTCTGTGGAAAGTTTAAAAAACCGGCGCATGTCACCATTATCCTTACCTTCCCCGAATGTTAGTGTAAGTTCCCAGTTAACAGATGTCATTCTCCATACAACTGATAGCCAACCTGTGGAACCAGTTGCTATTACTCCCTGTATAACCAACTCTTTTCAACTGGACACTATTGGTTCTGATGTTAGTACACACACGAGTACTCCCATTGTTTTAAAATCTCCCACTCTTATACCATCTAAAATAGTGTGCAGTAAAGCAAAGAAATCCATGTTAGTTTCAAAGGTACATGGGCCACCCCCATGTAAAAGAAGGCGAAAAGGGGAGATCCCATTACAACCAAAAATAAGCCATTCAGATTTTGGGAAAAAGAAGAAGACTCCTGTAGCTAGTATTGAAACTATTTCATCCGCTACTGAAGGGCCTATTATTATTGCATCCCCGCCACCGTCTGCTATGCCTACAGACATGGAGGATATTGCTGAAGTCTCTGTGATGTCTATAGTGCCCCCTATAGTTAGCGATTCTGCTACTTTAGACTCCATAGAAGGCCTAATTAACACCTATTCTGCATCGATTTTGGAGAGGTTGATTGAAGTAGAATTAAGATTAAGCTCACTTGAGCGTGCTTTGGGCAAGAAGGGCGATGCGAACTCAAAAAAACTGAATCCAGAAACGCATAAAACATCTAGCGTGACCAAGCCTAGCCCAGCCGCTCTAGCTCCACCAGCTAATTCTACTCTGTTGACGAATTCTTCTATTTTGGTGCCCAAAGGGAACATTATAACAACTGTTCAACCAATCCCGCCTCCAAAAAATCTAGAAAATAAAACGGCTTCTATACCACTTGCTGCTGTAAACAAACCATCTAATAATACAGTTAATATTCCAAATGAAAGCCAATCGGCGGAGGTGGGGGGACCAAAGCCAAGATGGGGAAGGCCCAAACCGGTACCAAACCCAGAATTACCACCAGAGGCAGTGCCCTTTGTGGTAGTCTTAACAGGGGTCCCGGTGTTACAAACTAGCAAGAGGGAGGGTTTTGTACAGTTAAAAAACAAGATAATGCATTGGCTACGTCTATACAGGCCAATAGCACCCCATATAAATGGCGAAATTGTCCATGTCCGACGCCTTCAATGGTTGGGAAGTAGACCAAAAAATATCGAGGGCGACGTGGTGGTTATAAATTTTAGGGATCTTAATGCAGTTCAATTTGTACTAAATTGGCCCATGGGCATTACAAGTAGCTGCATAATACCCAGACCGTTGACATATTTTTATCCCAGGTCTGTGGTTTTTCCCTTCCAGCAACAACCAGCCTCACACATAACATCTCAAACTATACCATGTCTTTATCCACCAGCTATGCAGAGGGCTGGTAACCCACATCAAATGATACAACCACTTACTAGACCCAATCCTGTGGAGACCTTCTACCCCCCAAACCCTGTACCAGCGCTTGATGTTTTTGGTTGGAATTGTGTCCCACACAGGCAAACTAACTCCAATAATAGAAGAATGGACCATCTAAAGCCCTTTACACCTCTAGAAACTTATAATAGATTTGACATTTTCAGCGGCTTAGACGACTGCGACTGATGCCAAATGTCTAAGGGGCATGATGGAAATGAGTTGGAGAATGGTAGCCTGTCGGGGGGGGTGAAGTAGGATGTGAACCTTGTTTACATAGAGCTGGTGTTAACATTAGTGAAACTAAACTTTTGGGGAATGTAAGTTTGTTGCCTGTGTTAGTACCAATAACTGGGGATAGCCCAACAGTGAGGGAAAGTGTTGTACTCCAAAATGATTTGATGCCTTTAGAATCTGATACAACTAGTCCAGAACGCTCTATTATAGTACCTGGGGAGGTGGGAAACGTATTGATGAAAAAAACTTTGGAAGCATGTCAGCCCATAAAACTGGTTTCCTGGAATATAGCTGGGGTATTAAAAAATCTAAGGGACCCGGAATGGGCAAGCTTCATTGACACCTTTGATTTTTGCATGCTGCAAGAGACCTGGTCAGTTGAAATTATACATAGGCTAGGATACAAATCTTATGGTATTAGTGCAATGCCCTCTAGGAGTGGAAGACCCTCGGGAGGGTTGTTGATCTGGGTAAAAGTCAACCTAAGAGTGGACATAGAAGTAATGGACACCAACTCCCCTGACATACTGATTTTGAAAATCAACGTTTGTAAAGGGAAAAAACTCTATCTGGTGAATGTCTACAACAGACCAACACCCATCTCAAGAGAATCTCCCCTACTGATCCATCTAGATCTCCTATTGGGTAATTTGGACACTAGAGAGAATTATGTTATCATGGCAGGTGATTTCAACTGCAACTTTGAGCCCATTGTGGGGTTTAGTGACATCTTCTCAGAAGAAGATGAGGCAAATGGGATCCCTGCTTTAGATAACTTCAAACCAGTCAAATGTTCGCCCATGGCCCTCCAAATGACGAGATTATGTGCAGAACACTGCACTAGGGCATGCAATGGACGGCTACTATCAGATATTTTGAAGAAGCATGCCTTCTACAGAGGGAGATACACAAGTAACATTGATTTTATTATTGCCTCGGTGTCATCATGGGAATTTCTTCTTGACATGGAGGTAATAGAGAGATTAGAAAGTGATCATTTCCCCCTAGTCCTCCAGATTGAGGACTCCCTATTTGGAGACATATTTTCCGTTCCGATTGGAGTAGCAACCAATGGTGACCAAAATGAGATCCATATTAGCAACAATAGACGTTCTCTTAAATGGCCACTAATACTGGACAATGGCGAAATTATATCAGAAATTTACAAACTCTTTGCTAGCATTTTTGGGGCATATCCAAATGACATGCCAAAGGAGGAGAATGACAGCCATTTTATGAAGTTACATCAAAAAACTTTTGATGGTTTAAAGCCTTTAGTTACTAAAATGCAGAGGAAAGGGCAGCAGAAGACACATAATTTGCCACACAGTAAACCCTGGTATACTAAGGAGTGCAGGGAGTCTAAGAGGGCACTTTTAATCGCGATTAAATCAAAGACAGAACCAGACATTATGACAGCAAGAAATAACTATAGAATGATCCAAAAGACATGTAAAATTGCATGGGAAGAAGCAAAATGGGCAGATCTGCTGTCTGCAGCTAAAAAACGTGATAACACAGCGTTTTGGAGGTTGATAGCGAATGGGAACCACCAAGGTAGAGTGGTCAAGGACGTCTATTTAGACGAACAGACCTGGGTAACCCATTTTTCTAACCTTTATAAGAAATACGAGGAACCCATTATAGACAGGATTCCAAGCGATGCCACCCCGATGGATACCTTGGATTTTACTCTAGGAGAAACAGAATTGGCAATAACCCAGATTAAGGGGCTCATTAGGATGGCGGACGGAAGAGCCACCGCGGCCCTGGAGTAGGCGGAAAAAGCCTTTTCCGTGTCCGCCTGCCGCGGATACTCCGTCCGCCATATCAGGATAGGAAAACGTGTCAAATTTCCGTCCGCGACGGAAAAGCACGCACCGCCGCCGAACTACACACGAGACCGTGGCGGACGGAACACATCCGGAGGCCCCGCCGTACGTACTGACGTCGAAGACCGTCCCCCAAATCAAGATGGCGGAAAATACACATAAAACCGCAGCGGAAAAACAACCTGTCTGAACACGGCGGAATCCCCACAGCGAAGATAGGTGACATAGCAGAGATACCCACCGCAAGCTGACCACCACCATGGACCCAGCGCTACACGCTTTCCCGATGCTCTTCGCGATCCACCACGTCCTAGTCATGGCTCACCATGGACGACGACGCAGGTAAGGCACAAACCATTGGCTGTCTGCAGGGGAATACCAGTAAGGGACGTGACGTAGGGAGGGGGTGTGTCATGTTACCGAAACCACTGATGAGAAGCAAATACGAATACACATTAGTAGTACGCAAGCAGGAATGACAACGACAGACCACGAGACTTGATAGACTACCTTTATTGTACAAAATAGGGGTATAATCACAGTGTATGCGTGAGCATGGGCAAAGTGGGCACCAGAGCAGCTACATCATTGGCAGTCAACGAGAGGGCAGAATGCAGTATCAGAGCATCAACAGGGCATTGTGGAGTACAGAGCAGGTACATCATAGGCAGTAAACGAGAGGGCAGAATGCAGTATCAGAGCATCAACAGGGCATTGTGGAGTACAGAGCAGGTACATCATAGGCAGTAAACGAGAGGGCAGAATGCAGTATCAGAGCATCAACAGGGCATTGTGGAGTACAGAGCAGGTACATCATAGGCAGTAAACGAGAGGGCAGAATGCAGTATCAGAGCATCAACAGGGCATTGTGGAGTACAGAGCAGGTACATCAGAGGCAGTAAACGAGAGGGCAGAATGCAGTATCAGAGCATCAACAGGGCATTGTGGAGTACAGAGCAGGTACATCAGAGGCAGTAAACGAGAGGGCAGAATGCAGTATCAGAGCATCAACAGGGCATTGTGGAGTACAGAGCAGGTACATCAGAGGCAGCACGTGAGAGGGGCTAAGTGCATCAACAGTCCATTGCACAGAACAGGTCCATCAGAGGCAGCACGTGAGAGGGGCTAAGTGCATCAACAGTCCATTGCACAGAACATGTCCATCAGAGGCAGCACGTGAGAGGGGCTAAGTGCATCAACAGTCCATTGCACAGAACAGGTCCATCAGAGGCAGCACGTGAGAGGGGCTAAGTGCATCAACAGTCCATTGCACAGAACAGGTCCATCAGAGGCAGCACGTGAGAGGGGCTAAGTGCATCAACAGTCCATTGCACAGAACAGGTCCATCAGAGGCAGCACGTGAGAGGGGCTACGTGCATCAACAGTCCATTGCACAGAACAGGTCCATCAGAGGCAGCACGTGAGAGGGGCTAAGTGCATCAACAGTCCATTGCACAGAACAGGTCCATCAGAGGCAGCACGTGAGAGGGGCTAAGTGCATCAACAGTCCATTGCACAGAACAGGTCCATCAGAGGCAGCACGTGAGAGGGGCTAAGTGCATCAACAGTCCATTGCACAGAACAGGTCCATCAGAGGCAGCACATGAGAGGGCATACAGCAGCATGTGAACAACAACAGGGCAGTGTGTACACCAGAGCAGGTACATCAGAGGCAGTACATCACAGGGCATACAGCAGCAAGAGAACAGCAACAGGGCAGTGTGGACACCAGAGCAGGTACATCAGAGGCAGTACATCACAGGGCATACAGCAGCAAGAGAACAGCAACAGGGCAGTGTGGACACCAGAGCAGGTACATCAGAGGCAGTACATCACAGGGCATACAGCAGCAAGAGAACAGCAACAGGGCAGTGTGGACACCAGAGCAGGTACATCAGAGGCAGTACATCACAGGGCATACAGCATCAAGAGAACAGCAACAGGGCAGTGTGGACACCAGAGCAGGTACATCAGAGGCAGTACATCACAGGGCATACAGCATCAAGAGAACAGCAACAGGGCAGTGTGGACACCAGAGCAGGTACATCAGAGGCAGTACATCACAGGGCATACAGCATCAAGAGAACAGCAACAGGGCAGTGTGGACACCAGAGCAGGTACATCAGAGGCAGTACATCACAGGGCATACAGCATCAAGAGAACAGCAACAGGGCAGTGTGGACACCAGAGCAGGTACATCAGAGGCAGTACATCACAGGGCATACAGCAGCAAGAGAACAGCAACAGGGCAGTGTGGACACCAGAGCAGGTACATCAGAGGCAGTACATCACAGGACATACAGCAGTATCTGAGGCACCACAAGTACGAATCACCAACAACCCGTAACAAGGTCCACAGCAGTGGAAGACTGTGTACAATGGACAAATCACACACCATGTCCAATTACATGTGAGTGAAGACAACAGCACCTTACATCAGACCATCAGGTGGATTGCGTGAAGTTCCCGCATCGTATAGACTGGCAGCACCTGAAACAGGAGTGTGAGACACAGCCACAGCCCGAGTGACCGACACATGGGCCACAGACCCAGACAGACTGGCAGCACCTGAAACAGGAGTGTGAGACACAGCCACAGCCCGAGTGACCGACACATGGGCCACAGACCCAGACAGACTGCCAGCACCTGAAACAGGAGTGTGAGACACAGCCACAGCCCGAGTGACCGACACATGGGCCACAGACCCAGACAGACTGCCAGCACCTGAAACAGGAGTGTGAGACACAACCACAGCCCGAGTGACCGACACATGGGCCACAGACCCAGACAGACTGCCAGCACCTGAAACAGGAGTGTGAGACACAGCCACAGCCCGAGTGACCGACACATGGGCCACAGACCCAGACAGACTGCCAGCACCTGAAACAGGAGTGTGAGACACAGCCACAGCCCGAGTGACCAACACATGGGCCACAGACCCAGACAGACTGCCAGCACCTGAAACAGGATGAGGCACAACTGATACAGTGGCACTACATGATGCATGACAGCAAACAACAGACACAGTGCCACTACCTGACACATGCGAGTCAACTGCAGCGGCGCCACTGGGACCACTGAAATGATGAGCCACAGGGCTGAATGGGCCAGGAGGCAGGGTGGCTCTGGGAGCAGGGGATAGTTGCAATTGGCCGACCTCGGGTTGGGCATGTGTCAATGGTGTGTGTTTCCGTTTCTTGGTGACATGTGACTGCACCCTGGACAGGACAGGACTGGCAAGTGGGCCTGACTGGGCAGAAATATCACCCACCATGGGAGGTGTATCTGCTGGCGGGGGAATGCTCTCTGGGGACGTGCTTGAGCCAGCTTGTCGTTTGCTGTGTGGCTGCCTTCTGGCCTCAGCAACATGTGGCATGGGGGATGCTACTACAGGGTCAACCTCCATCCGCTCCTGACGGGCCCTGATGGGAGTGGAGGTAAGGGGTGACTCCACTGCGGAGACATCTGTATTCCGTTTCCCAGAAAACAGCAACCGCAGTGCATCAAGGGGTGATGTATGCCTGTCCTTGACAGCACCACTGTCCATGGGAGATGCCTTTGCCCTTGGATGTCCAATTTCCGTAGGAGGAATGATGTCTGTGGATCCTCCCTCTTCCCTGGATGGTGCCCTGTCCCAGGCAGCAGACTTGTCTTTGGTGTACACATCCCCAGGACACACCTTCTCCCTGTGTGTGTCCCTGCCCCTGGGAGTGTCCGTGCTCTGCTTAGGTGCGTATGTCTTGTGACTGTCCTTGTCCATGCCCTTGGGAGTGTCTCCTTCCTTCCTAGTCTCCCTGCCCTTGGGAGTGGCTCCTTCCTTCCTAGTCTCCCTGCCCTTGGGAGTGTCTCCTTCCTTCCTAGTCTCCCTGCCCTTGGGAGTGGCTCCTTCCTTCCTAGTCTCCCTGCCCTTGGTGGTTGCCATGGCCGGCACGGCGGTCCTGGGCAGGGCCTGGCACGGCGGTAGTGGAAGGGCCGTGCAATGGCGGTGGTTGCCATGGCCGGCACGGCGGTCCTGGGCAGGGCCTGGCACGGCGGTAGTGGAAGGGCCGTGCAATGGCGGTGGTTGCCATGGCCGGCACGGCGGTCCTGGGCAGGGCAGGGCTGGCCGGCCGGCCGGCCGGTGAAGGCTGGATGATGCAATGGCACTGTAAGGGGGGGCATGACCTGCCATGTGCATTGACATCAGCTAATGGATGTGTTGGCCTGCACGTCCCCCGCCGATCACGTGCCCCGCCATGTTGGCGCCAGTGATACAACATTGTTGCAAATCGACCATCCGTCCCGGAACCTTGCACATGCACTTGCCGGTGTGTGAGCGTGACGGTCTGTGCACGTGCAGACAATGTGAATGTCGAAGGCGGCCCGCGTATGCCCAGACGTAAACAGCGGATGCAGTGCACCGCCATGGCGTGGTCAATGTTTGCATCTTAGCCGATGATGCACCTTGTACCATTGTCTGCAGCTGCCTGCTCACAGTTGTGTGCGTGATTGCGTGGCTACACATGTCATGCTCCATCCCATGTGTGTCCATACCATGGCCATCGGTGAGCCACAAGTGTCCATCACGTGTGCATGTCCACATCGGGTAGTACCCTACACAAGTTTGTCGTACCTCACATGTACACAGTAGATCCCGTATGTATGGGCACCTGTGAATCAGTTGTCAGTGAGTGGTATGTGTCAGATGATGACTATGGTGGGGGTTCTGTTGTGTACTGTACATGTGTGTTGCCTATTGTGTCCCCATGCATGTGATGTCCGTATGCCCACCATTACTGGTGTTGCCATTGGTGCATCATGAAATGGGGGGGTGGGGGGGGTGTTTAATTTAGTATGTGTGCATGTACTTGCATGTGTGCATGTGATGTTGGGCCTACACATGTGGGTCATGTCACATGTCTGGTTGGCAGTGATGTTGAGGTGAGACACTGTGCATTGCACATGTTGCTAAACATCATGTTGCTAGTGGATGCACATTGTTGCCACGTCAATCCATGTTGTCCTGACAATCAGAGGAGTCACACATATGACAAGCATACACTGGATACTACATGTTGGTAGAGGGCGTTGACATGTGATTGAGTTGCACACACATGCGTTGTATGTGAATTGACTTCCATTCCATCTACTCCCACACAGGAGGGCTCCAAATGTCCTTCGCCCATACACTGTGCGGGAGGATATGGTGGACGAGGAGGTGATCCGGAAATTCAGGCTGGATCGCCGTTGATTGTTGGAACTTGTGACCCTATTGTCTCCTCACCTGCAGCCGCGAAGAACCTATCCAGGTTCCATGACACCCACGCAAAAGGTGATGGCGGCACTCCATTTCTTTGCAACAGGCACATTCCAGTACACAGTTGGAGATGCCGGGGGAATGTCACAGGCCATGTTCAGCACGGTACTCCGGGATGTACTGACAGCCATGATGCTGTACAAGCATGACTATGTACATTTCCCTCAGGCGGCGGAGTTGGCAGCGGTCAAAGCTGACTTCTATGCCCTGGGTCGTATACCACACGTTGTGGGTTCCATTGATGGCACGCATATCGCTATCATTGCACCACGGGCACGTGAGCAGGTGTATAGGAATCGGAAACACTTCCATTCCCTGAACGTGCAGGTGGTGTGCCAGGCCGACAACATCATCTCACATGTGTGTGCAAGATTCCCTGGCTCTGCACATGACGCCCACATCATGCGGAGCAGCATGGTCCCCCAACTGATGGCTAATCTGCGTCCGGCACAAGCGTGGCTTGTTGGTGAGTATGCTGTGGTGACAGGAGTGATATCTGTGTGGCATGGTGTGCCCCACAATGCAGGTTGTGATGTTTCTCTCTCTCTCTCTTCCACCAACACAGGCGACTCGGCTTACCCAAACAGGCCTTGGCTGCTCAGTCCCATACGCAATCCCACTACAGCTGGAGAAATGAGATACAATGATGCCCATGGTAGGACACGTCGAGTGGTAGAACGGACATTTGGCCTGCTCAAGTCTAGGTTTCGGTGCCTGGATAAGACTGGAGGGGCCCTGCCTTACTCACCAGGCAAAGTATGCAAGATCGTGATAGCGTGCTGCATGCTCCACAACCTGGCTGTGCGCTATAACATTGAACTGCTCTTGGACCCTGATGAACTGCAAGTTCCTCGCCCTCCCGACCCACCCATGTCAACTGATGAGGATAGTGGTGAGGAGGAAGGTGTGGACCAGAGGCGCCAGATCATTGATCGCTACTTCCCTTGATTGTGAGTGTGCTCCTCTTGTGCTGCTTGGGTATGCCCTGTGAATGTGTGCTGGTGTTGTGGCATAGTGGTGTGCTTCATCTCTGTGTTCTGCTATGTGATGCATGCATGTGTGTGTGTGTGCTAAATTGTGGCCAATGCACGTCTCCATGATGTGTGTCGTCTCATCCATTACTGTTGTGATGCGTGTGGGTTGTTCAATGTTGCACTGCAGTGTGTTCTGATGAGTGTGATCATGTTTCCTGACGTGTCTTTGCGGTTTCTATTTTCCCTAGGTCACTCCCTCTGCGCCATGATTCTGTACCAGTTGGATACCTGTACCTAGTAACATCTGTTTCTGATGCATTCATGTGAATAAACATGGAGGCAACACATGATTGAGTGAGTAAGTGGCTTTTATTTACAAATTGTGCATGGGTGTAGGTGCATATTTACAAATGAGTGAAGGGGTGGGGGAGTGAGAGTAGAAGGTTATGGCAGATGAAATGTCCGTGCTGACACCACATAGGGTGGTGTCTGCCTAGTACAGCAGGCCTGTGGCAGGTGGGACCGGATAGTTGGCAGGGTGAATGGCATGCTCAGGTACTGGTATAGTCATTTTCGGTTCCTCTTGGAGCGTGTGCCAGCTGCTTCCACACTGCTCTCGCCCACTTCCAGCCTCGGACGGCCCCTCCGTCTTTGTGCCGGTACGGAGTCAGCTGGTTGCGCTGGGGCATCAGGTACCACATCCGCCGCAGGTGGCGGTGGCGGTGGCGGTGGCGTTGTTTGTGGGGTGGTGTTAGCGGATGTACATGGCATCCGCATGTTGGTTGTCCTGGTAAAGATGTCCACTAGTTGGCCAAGCCGCCTCTCAATGGCCCCCAACATTGCAGTGTTGTCAACAAAGTCCTGGTGGGCCCGGTCTGCCTGTGCCTGACCACGTTGATAGCTCACCTCCACCCTGCCCAGTGCTTCCAATGACTGTTGCACAGGATTGGGTGTGTTGGTATCCTCATGTCGTCTTTGGCGTCTGCTCCTGCCTGCCGGATCTGGCCTTGCATCTCTGCCTTGCCTCACACTCTCCCTGCGTGGCTGGGATGGCGCTGGCACGGCGTTGGCCGTTGGGTTGGGCAGGGTGGCAGGGGCAGGAGTGGTGGTAGTAGTGGTGGTGGTGGAGGTGGTGCTGGTGGTGGCTGTGCAGGTCACAGTGGCCGGTGTTGTGACAATGGCAGAGGCCGTAGTCGTTGGTGCAGGTGTGACCTGGGAGCCAGATGGCCCTGGCTGCCTGCTTGTGCCGGGATCATCCTCTGCCCCGGAGGTGGCTGCCCAATCGTCCCCTGAGACTTCTGTGAGTGGCGGGTCTGGAGGGCGGGTGTTGCTTCCAGCTGTCAGATTAGGATGACCTGCAAAACCAAAATGTGAGGATGAGTAATGTGGACTTGACAGGTTGTTTTCATTTTGTTGCCGATTCTGTCTGCACTGGTACTCACCCCACCCACCACCACCACCGCCATCCCTATGGACATGGGGGCCTGTTGGGAGTTGTAGTTCCATCCCCTCACACCCACCACCACCCACCACCACCACCACCACCGCCATCCCTATGGACATGGGGGCCTGTTGGGAGTTGTAGTTCCATCCCCTCACACCCACCACCACCCACCACCACCACCGCCATCCCTATGGACATGGGGGCCTGTTGGGAGTTGTAGTTCCATCCCCTCACACCCACCACCACCCACCACCACCACCACCACCGCCATCCCTATGGACATGGGGGCCTGTTGGGAGTTGTAGTTCCATCCCCTCACACCCACCACCACCCACCACCACCACCGCCATCCCTATGGACATGGGGGCCTGTTGGGAGTTGTAGTTCCATCCCCTCACACCCACCACCACCCACCACCACCACCGCCATCCCTATGGACATGGGGGCCTGTTGGGAGTTGTAGTTCCATCCCCTCACACCCACCACCACCCACCACCACCACCGCCATCCCTATGGACATGGGGGCCTGTTGGGAGTTGTAGTTCCATCCCCTCACACCCACCACCACCCACCACCACCACCGCCATCCCTATGGACATGGGGGCCTGTTGGGAGTTGTAGTTCCATCCCCTCACACCCACCACCACCCACCACCACCACCGCCATCCCTATGGACATGGGGGCCTGTTGGGAGTTGTAGTTCCATCCCCTCACACCCACCACCACCCACCACCACCACCGCCATCCCTATGGACATGGGGGCCTGTTGGGAGTTGTAGTTCCATCCCCTCACACCCACCACCACCCACCACCACCACCGCCATCCCTATGGACATGGGGGCCTGTTGGGAGTTGTAGTTCCATCCCCTCACACCCACCACCACCCACCACCACCACCGCCATCCCTATGGACATGGGGGCCTGTTGGGAGTTGTAGTTCCATCCCCTCACACCCACCACCACCCACCACCACCACCGCCAGTCCTATGGACATGGGGGCCTGTTGGAGTCATTTCGACGTTGGTGAGTATGTGGACTGCATGCATGGGTTGGGGTCTGGGAGATGTGTCTTCACAGTTGTGTGAGGCACACCATGTAGTTGTGCTCGTGGTGCTTGGTTTGTACTTACCAGCCTCTTCTCCCTCAGGAAGTCCATCAAGGCTCTCAGGGTGGATGATGGTCATCACCTTGTCCTCCCACTCGGTGTAGGGTAAGGGCTCCGGGGGGGTTCCACCGCCTGTGTGATTTGCCCGGAGATAGTTCTTGGCTCGAATGGATTTCACTCTGGTCTTTAGATCATGCCACCGCCTCTGTATATCCTGCTTCGTCCTCGGGACGCTCCCGGAGGCATTCACCCTGGTGACTATCCGGTCCCACATGCTGTTTCTCCTGGCTATGCTGGTCTGCTGCACTAGGGCCCGAATAAGTGGGGTTCCACACGGATTATCTCATCTACCATAACCTTTAACTCGGTGTCAGTGAATTTTGATTTTTTTTTTGGTGCCATGGTGTGTGGTGCTCGGGGTGTGGGTTTGCGTGGATGGGGAGGTGCAGGTGTGTGGTGTGTAGGAATGGTGTGGTGGGTCTTTGTGTGGTGGGTGTGTTTGGGTGTGGGTTGTGTGAATGATATATGTCTTTGGTGTCAGTTCAGTAGTGTATCCTGCTAGCAGCTATGCAGTGATGCAGAGGAGTTGTGGAGTGGGTGGGAGTTATTTTATGGTGTGTGTCTTGGCCGTGTCTGAATGGTTATTGGCAGTCAGGTGCTAGGTGGGAGTGTTGCCAGGTGTGGATTGTGTGGTGCTTGGCGGTGGATCATTGTGTGTTGTGATTGGTTTGGATGTTTTCGGTGGGTGGCCGTTTTTTTTCGTGTGTTTGGTGATAACTTCCGTGGCAATGTATGGCATTGGTTTGACAGTAGGGATGTTGTTTGTGTTGTCGTTCCGCTGTGGAGCACGGATTCTCGGTGCATTGGTACCGCTGCAGACGTGGATGGCGGTGACTACCGGGGTACTTGCGGAGTTATCCTAATTGCGGACACGGACATTGCGCAGGTATCGCGGGGGTAGTGGATGTATTCGCGGTCATGTGCGTACGCGGCGGTCGGTGTTCTTTCTGTTCCGTCCGCCTGCCGCGGACTCAGGTGTACTCCGACCGCCGCGGACGGGGATTGGTGTGCTCCGTACGCCGTGGTCGGCGTTTTTTGCATGTTTTATCCTAATTGCTGTTGCGGATTTTCCGCCGACAGGTCCGGAGTATCTTGCCACCTTCCGCGGCGGACGGTACACGTTTCCGTCCGCCATCCTAATCGACCCCTAAGTCTGGCAAAGCCCCTGGGTTAGACAAAATTCCGGGAGACTTGTATAAACACGAATTAAAAATATGGGCTCCCTATATTAACTATCTGTGTAACGTGTTATCCCGTAATCTAGACTTCCCAGAGAGCTGGAAGGGGGCTGAAATTGTTTTAATCTACAAGAAAGGTGATAGGATGGACCCGTCAAACTATCGTCCAATAAGCCTAATGGATATATTACAAAAAATCTATACAAAACATATCCTATTTCGTGTTAATGATTGGTTGGAGGAAAAAGCAATTTTGTCAAGATACCAAGCGGGATTTAGACCCAAAGTTAGTACAATCGATCAAATCTTCCGCTTTTGTTGTCTTTATTGGAAATACATTAAGATTAAAAAGGGCCAATTATATGTCGCGTTTGTCGACTTAAGGGCGGCATTCGATTTAGTCCCACGTAATTTACTGTGGGAAACATTGAACTTAGTAGGGATGCCACCCACCCTGATAGCGCAAATACAAGAGCTCCATAGAGGCAACTTCGCGAGAGTACGCTGGGGCCCAAAAGGTGAACTAACACCCAAAATCCCTATCGAACGTGGTGTGCGCCAGGGGTGCGTACTGGCCCCCACATTGTTTTCGCTATTTGTGAATGACATTCCTCTATACTTGGAGGGATGCAAGAACGATTCTCCAAAGTTGAATGGCGAAAAAGTTACTTCCCTATTGTTTGCGGACGATACTATTTTGATTTCGCAGACAAAAAAAGGTCTCCAAGCTCTCTTAAATTCTTTTAACGATTACTGCATTAAGAAAGGATTGGAGATAAATGGTAAAAAGACAAAGTGTATGGTTCTAAATCCAACCAAAATTGACAAGGGCTGTTTAACCTTAAATGGATTGAGACTGGAATCAGTTCCGCATTTTGGTTATCTGGGGGTAACATTGGATTTCAATTTTACATGGAAAGCCCAAATGGAAAAATGTAAGATGATGTTTAGTCAGAACACAAAACCCATTCTTAGAGAGCAAGGCCAAAGCACCAGTAAGGCCGTGTCCCCTGCTGTTGAACTTTTTAAATTCAAGGTTCAACCTGCAGTGTTATACGGTTCTGAAATCTGGGGCCCGGGGTCTAAAGATACCTTTAGGGTCTTGGACAATAATTTTTTGAGAAGTTTGGTCAGAGTCCCTAGAAGTACTCCTCTGGTTCCGCTCCAGCTTGATTTAAATTTTCGTAGAACGGACCATCACATTATTCTACGTCCTTTATTGCTATGGATCAGGCTGTGGCGTGTACCCGAGTTGCAAGTATATAGAGATGGGCTCATAGAAGTCATGGAGCTTGATAGCTTCAAGGTGATACCCTGGATTAAACATGTTAAATTCTGGCTTACCCTACTAGGTCTAACGCATTACTGGGAACATCCAGATTTACTTCCACCTCATTCAAAAACTATGGTAAAAAAGTGCTTTTGGTCGTACATTACGGACATGACCAAAAACGCTTTATCTAGTGGGTCACTTGTAACAAGTTTTCTTACCTTTAAAAATGATCCATTCTTCGAGACCTTTTTGGATGAAATAGAACCACCTCTAGCAAAGACCTTATTTCTGAAATTCAGATATGGTAATCTCCAAATCGGTTCAACATTGGCACGTTGGTCTGGCGGTGTAAACTCGGCAAACCATGTAGAAGATGAATTATGTACTATGTGTGGATGTAATCAAAAAGAAAATGAGCTACATATCCTCTTCTTCTGCCCAGCATATGCACAGGCTAGAAGGAGATGGATTAAACCAATATGCTTAACATTAGGTGTAAGATCATGTTCCCAGGCTCTAAGGATTCTTTGGACTAACACTAGTCAACCTATTGTATTTAGTGTTAGCAGATTCTTGCATAGTATTTTTTTCCAACGAAGAAGATTGGGTTATAAACTGTAAAAAGCAGATATGTTAAAATTATTGCCAATTAATAACAGAGGGATAATTGATGAAATATTATTTTTGCTGTCCCTAACTGTTTCTACTAGACTGAATAGTCTTTATGATGTGTTCAACTTTTTAGTCTTTATCTTAAAATTGATACGAAAATTGAATGAATTTATACGGCAAGTTGTGTATTTTAAAAGAAATGTTTTAGTGTATTTATGTATTGTTCTTTTATGGTATTCATGCCGAAATAAAGATTTTTCAGATCAGATCAGAATGAGTGGATGTGTATGTAGATGTTGGAATTACTGATGAGGTTGTTCTAAGTGGTATTGGTATCTCCTTTTTTTTGAAAATGTTAGTTTCTATTTTTGAATGTGTGTGTCAAAGGTTATATTAGGGTGAGAGGAGGACTGCCACTCTGTCACAAGGATGATGTCATCAGTGATGTCATCAGTAATGTCATTTGAGATGTCATCAGTGATGTCATGAGTGATGTCACTGACCATGTCATGAGTGATGTAATATGTGAAGTCATCAGCAGTGCATTGCGGGCGCGCGAGTTATAGTTAACTATAACGGGGGAATTTCAATGGTTTTGTATGAGTGAAATGTCCAGCTAACTATAACGTGTGTGAAACCTATGGTTTTTTCAGTGAATTTCAAAGGGTTTTTAAATGCTAATTTTGAACTATAACATGGGTGAAACCTATGGTTTTTTCAGTGAATTTCGAAGGTTTTTTAAATGCTCATTTTTAACTATAACATGTGTGAAACCTATGTTTTTTTCAGTGAATTTCAAAGGTTTTTTTAAATGCTAACTTTTAACTGTAATGTTTGTAAATGATCATTTTTAAATGTATTAATTATTATTATTTTTTCTTTTTTTTACAAATTTTCCTCATTTATATAATAAATATTTTCATCTTATTTTGTTTTATTTATATTTCATATTTAATTGTAAAATAATACTAAAATTAAATACAACAATATTTTTTTGTATATTTTTTATTTTTTTACAAACATAAAAATAAAATTTGATATTTTTCCCCTTTTTGGGGGGGGGGGATAATCGCACGGTACGCGTCCGGTGATTGCACCGTTGTTTGTACTGTAAATTTTTCTCTGCGCGTACCCACGCACACGTTACACATACGTTTTGTCGTTACGCGGCGCATCGGCGCTTCCGTGTGACATCATATACGTTTGGACGACCCCCCGTACGCGTACCCCCAAAAGTTTTATAATGTTAAAAACAATATATTTATGCATTTTTTTAATTTTAAAGGTAGACATTATCTGGGATAATGAAGAAAATGTTTTTTTATCTTTTAAGAACCGCATATTACTTTTTAAAGTAATTACAAATCTCGGGATGGTGCGTCGAATGTTCGTCGTACTGTAAGCACGCCGTAAGAGTCTGTACAGTCATGTGACATGAAAAGAAGAGATTTCATTGGTTCATATTACTTCCTACTGCAATTGTTGAAGGACCCCTGCCATTTTGTTCATTCTACTTTGACTTTTGGAGGAGTAGGACCCTTTCTTTGAAACTCAACTAATCTAAAACTTTATTGGAGTATTATGGCTGCACAATCTCCACATTCTTCTGAAGATTCTTCAGATGACAACACCTTTCTGCAGAACCTCCTCCCAAGAAAAGGAAGGAGGCATTTACTTGGAAATTTTTCAGTTTTCCTGAACATCAAAAAAAAGTGAATGCACCAGTTGTGACCTGCAAAATTTGCAGTACAACTCTGTCTCGTGGGGACCCAAATAACAAATATTCTTTTGGGACTGCCAGTATGGACCGACATGTCAAAAATGTACATACTCGCAACTACGCAAGAGAGAAGACTCGCAGTCTGCAAGATTTTCCACATCCTGCAGTTTCGAGCACCTCAACTGCGCCGCCTCCACCATCAGGAAGCACTCCTACTCATGTTACTGTTCCTCAATTTGCAAACATTAAGTTCCTCTGCAAGTTTTGCAATAAACTTTTATGTTATGGGGAGCAATCAGTAGACCTTATTGTTAGGAGGGAGGAGCAGGACAAATGCCCCAAAAAAATATTATTTATTTTTAATTTTGTGTTCCAGGTCTACTGTTTTTTTCTCAAAAGTTCTATTTTTTTTTAGTTTTTGTTCCTACAAAAAATAATTGTTGAAAAAACTATAAAAATATTACAAAACAAAAAAGAAAAAAAAAACAGTTATTTTCAGAACTACCTCTACTGGTTAAAAAAAGAATTATATTTCTATGTTTGTTTGTAAAAGTTTGTAAGAGTGAATGTCTAGTTCATAAATGAATGAATGAATGAATATGAAAATGCAAAACTATAAGGATCTGGTACAGCATAAATCTATAGGGTGTTTACCTATAGTATACTGTACTACCTCCGAAGCACTTAAATGTAACATATGTATATAAATATATAAATATATTACAAGTCTATGCTTCAATTTGCACTATCAGTGAAACTGCGTGAATGTATTTGTATGTATTAAGGGCGATTTTCCAACCCCCTTGTGTCTTTTTTACACAACTGTTGCATCACATTTGTGATGCAGCAGTGGTGCAAAAGATGCACCATGATGTATGCTATTTACAATCTGACGTACTTGGAAAGTGTGTCATATTGTAAAGCTGTGCGCCAAAAGGAGGCTTTCTTGCATACATGGGGAATGTTCTGGTGCCGGAACGTCTCCTAAAAGTGACTAAGTGAAATTTATAATATTTCATTCAGTTACTTTTCAGCTTATACTGCATCAAAATCCTGCACCTGTTCAAAACAGGTGTAAGGATTGACATAGCATTATAAGCATAGGGCCCAAATTTGTCTGTACTCTAAATGTAGAACAGCGTAAAAAGGCCATGGTTATTGCTAGAAACACCCCCACCAACAACCATTGCACACCCCTTTAACGCATAACACTGTATAAAAGGGTCTCATATTTATCAGGCAACAGTACACCAAAAAAATTGCCATAGAGCTACCTTAAAAATATTATGCTGACAGCTGTGCCACACAACATCACAAAAAGTGACGTTCTAATGGCGCAAGAAATCTCATAATTGTAGGCCGTGAATGATTACAATTCTGCAAGGAGACTGCCTAAAAGGATTTGAAACAGTCCATGCCCTAAGCCCACTTTACCTCATAAGTACTTCGGTACTGCCTCAATGATTAGAAACCTGCAAAGAAACTATCTGGTTGAATGTATAGCAGCTTCACTTTTAGAATATAACCTTATAGTCCACCATAGAGGACTACAGCAGCTATTAAAGGCTCTCTCCACTGTTGTAGGCCACAATCCAAAGGTGAGGGCCTTTAACAAGGGAGAGAGACTTTAATAGTGGTATACCCATCTACGAAGGGCTTACAAGGCTATTAGAACATTGTGTCACTAAAGGAAAGAATGTTCTAACAAAAAAAACAAAGCCTTTTGGGAGCGAGAAAGGAATTGAGATTGGAGGCTGACTGGAGAATTGAAGGTGTGACATACAAGTGTTGAAAATGTGAAAGACAGCTGTGTAGGTGTTTAGAGGACGGCATGTGTAGTGGATAGGGATTTAAAGCAGTCCATGTGCAAAGGCCTGAGTCATTGCATGAGTACTTGGGTACTGACTGATTGATTAGAGTACTGCAAAGAGAGTACCTGGGTGAATTTATAAGTGGTTGGGTTTTGGCGCAGTGAATGGATTAGTACATGGTGCTGAATGGGTCTCTAGAGGAGTGCAAGAGGAGTGACAGGTTGTTTTCTGGAGTGTTTGGATACTGACTGGGGAATTGAAAGTGTGAAAGACAAGTGTGTAGGTGGTTAGAAGACTGCATGCATATTGTAGAGGGGTTTATACCAGTCTATGTGTTAAGGCCTAGGTCACTATATGACTACTTGGGTACCGACTGAATGATTAAAGTACTGCAAGGAGAGTGCCTATTGAATTTTACCACAGTGCATACAAAAAGACATTCTGTTGAATAGCTCTATACAATACGAAATGAGCAATCACAGAGACTTTGCCAGAAGTCAAAGGATATACACCTGGAAATAAAAACTATAAAACACAAGTTTGAAGCACTCCATGCTGTAAGACTCAGTTTATTCCGTAATAACTTTGCTAGTAGCTCAGAGATTACAATTGTTCAAGAACTCTCTCAAACCATTTTTAATTTTTAATCATAGATTTCTTCTTGTAACATTTCATAATGTAATAGAACATCTAGCATGATTTCATCAGAAATTTCATTTGCTTCTTCATCAATTTCAAAACTTGTGACATTCAAGTGCATCCTGCTCAACACCCGCTCCGTCCACAGACACGCCGTCGAACTCTGGAACCACCTCGACACAACATCACCAGACATCGCCTTCCTCACGGAAACCTGGATGAACGCCTCCTCAGCGCCCGACATCGCCATAGCCATCCCAGACGGATACAAGATCACCCGGAGGGACCGTTTCAACCAGACTGGAGGAGGCATCGCCATCGTCCACAGAAGCACCATCCGCATCACGACCAACTCCGATGACACCTTCACCGCCGCCGAGCACCTCCACTTCCAGATACACATCGACCCCAAGGCCACCCTCAGAGGCACCCTCATCTACAGACCCCTGGGACCACGCACACAATTCAGCGAAGCCATCGCAGACTTCATCAGCCCGCTCGCCCTCGCCTCCTCCGACTACATCCTCCTAGGAGACCTCAACTTCCACCTGGAGAACGACAAGGACAGCAACACCACCTCCCTACTAGACAACCTCGCCAACCTCGGACTCAAGCAACTGGTGAACACCCCCACCCACTATGCCGGCCACACGCTCGACCCCATCTTCTCCTCCAGCAAGCACATCTCCTTCAGCCACTCCACCGGACTTCATTGGACTGATCACAGCTGCGTACACTTTAGCTTCAGGAGAACCACGACCCATCACCACCCGCAACAAGCTCCCCGCAGGAGCTGGAGCAAGATCACTGCCGACCAGCTCACCACCTCCCTCAGCCAGAACCCTCCCGCCAGCACAACGGACCCCAACGAAGCAGCCCGTATCTTCACTCAGTGGCTCACCAACTGCGCCGACGACCTCGCACCACTGAAGAACCCTCCCAGCAGACCTGGCAGCAAGAAAGCCTCATGGTTCACCGACGAACTCAAAACATCCAAGAAAAACTGCCGCACCCTTGAAAAAGCCTGGCGCCACGACCAGACTACAGAAACCATGACTGCCCTCAAGAACGCCATCTGCGCACACCACCAGCTGATCCGCACCACCAAAAGGACAACATTCAAAGAACGACTGGACAACAACACCCACAACAGCAAGGAACTCTGCTGCATCGTCAAAGAGCTCTCCAACCCCAGCGCCGGAAACAATGACATCACGCCCTCACAAGACCTCTGCGACTCACTCGCCTCCTTCTTTCACCGCAAGATCGCCGACATACACAACAGCTTCGACGCACCAACCACGCACCCCACCACCGAACCAACGCCCCCCACCACCACCCCCTGCACCTGGACCCTGGTCAGCACCGAAGACACCACCCGCACGATGAACACCATCCACTCCGGATCCCCAACTGACCCCTGCCCCCACCATGTCTTCAACAAGGCCGACTCCATCATCGCACCCCAACTCCGGGACATCATCAACATCTCCTTCAACACCGCCACCTTCCAGGAGATCTGAAAGCATGCCGAGCTCAGCGCCCTCCTGAAGAAACCAACAGCGGACCACACCAACCTCAAGAACTTCCGCCCCATCTCGCTCCTCCCTTTTCCTGCCAAAGTCATCGAGAAGACCGTCAACAAACAGCTCACCGCCTTCCTCGAGACTAACGGATCCCTCGACCCCTCACAGTCCGGTTTCCGAGCCAACCACAGCACTGAGACCGCCCTCATCGCAGCCACCGACGACATCAGATCCCTGAGCGACAACGGGGAAACAGCTGCCCTCATCCTCCTGGACCTCTCTGCAGCATTCGACACTGTCTGCCACCGCACCCTAATACAGTGCCTCAGCAACATCGGAATCCAAGAGAAGGCACTGGAGTGGATCATCTCATTCCTCGCCGGAAGAAACCAGAGAGTCTGCCTCCCCCCGTTCAGATCCAAGGCCACCGAAGTCATCTGCGGCGTACCACAAGGATCCTCACTCAGCCCCACCCTCTTCAACGTCTACATGAGCCCCCTCGCAGCCATCGCACGCCAACACAACCTTAACATCATCTCCTACGCCGACGACACCCAGCTGATCCTCTCCCTCACCAACGACCCCGACACCGCCAGAGCCAGCCTACACGAAGGAATGAAAGACGTCACCGAGTGGATGAAGAACAGCGTCCTTAAACTGAACTCAGACAAGACGGAAGTCCTCATCCTGGGATCATCCCCCTCCGCCTGAGACGACTCCTGGTGGCCCCCTGCCCTGGGCACCACCCCAAACCAACGGACCACGCATGAAACTTCATCCTGGACTCCTCCCTCTCGATGACCAGACAAGTCAACGCCATCTCGTCATCCTGCTTCAACACCTTGCGCATGCTCCGTAAGATCTTCCAATGGATCCCCACCGAAACCAGGAAGACGGTCACCCAGGCACTGGTCACCAGCCGACTGGACTACGGGAACACCCTCTACGCGGGAACCACTGCCAAACTACAGAAAAGACTCCAGCGCATACAGAACACCTCCGCACGACTGATCCTGGACATCCGCTGTCGCAACCACATCTCCATCCACCTAATAGACCTGCACTGGCTCCCCGTCAGCAAGAGGATCACGTTCAGACTCCTCACCCATGCACACAAGGCTCTCCACGACCTGGGCCCCAAGTACCTCAACAACCGCCTCACTTTCTACACGCCCACCTGCCAGCTGCAATCGACCAGCCTCGCCCTCGCCACAGTACCACACATTCGCAGAGCCACCGCCGGAGGAAGATCCTTCTCCTACCTGGCCGCCAAGACATGGAACTCCCTCCCCATCCACCTACGGCTGACCCACGACCATCTCTCCTTCAGGAAGCAACTCAAGACCTGGCTTTTTGAGCAGTAGCGGACCCCTCCCTCCCAGCGCTTTGAGACCCTTCCGGGTGAGTAGCGCACTATATAAATTGTTTGATTGATTGATTGATTAAAGTCAATATTATCTAATGCTTCAATGAAGTCATTGTCCAAACTTTCATCCAAAAAATCGTAGGTTATATCTTCTGCACCAATAGGTTGTTCTTCATTGCTACTGTCCACAAAAGGTACATTTAAGTCCTTTATCAGACTGTTAGAAATTTCAAAAGTGTCTTCAATGTTCTTCTCAAGTTGATCCATAATAAATTTTATTATGTTGCTGTACCTTGCAGGAAAATATAAAAACTTCATTTTAACATTTTCTCTAATAGATAATACAAAACTAGCTTTATCAACTATTTTGCCCTTTAAAAACTAATATGCACAAACCTTTCTCAACTACTTCATATGATTATATCAATTAAATTTGTTTATAAGAATTTGTACTTATAAAATTTCCTTACATTTTTAAACCAACCATTGTTTATCATTTTGGAAATAAACTAAAGCTATTATAATAAAATGCAGTACTAAAAAAAATAAAAAATGTCTATTCAGCTTACCAATTCCAAAGCAGTTGATGTGCTGTAGTTAAATACAAAGAAGACAAGTACACTCTCTATATATGTTTTTTTAATTTCTTCAAACGTGTTTCAAAGATACAAACCATCTTTACAAACTTTTGTACACAATAGACGTCATGTTACTTCACTTTTGTAGAAGTACATCCCATCGATCATTTTTCATAGTTAGTTATACTTACCTTCAAAATAATAAAAAAAAAAAAATTAAGGAAAATTTACCATCTGTAGAAGACAAAAAAAATACAGTTACAATTTATCTTATACAACACAAAATCATTTCTAAAGCATTTAATTTGCCTTTTTTGCTGTTCTCAGAATATATTGAATTTCACTACAAACAGTGAGTTCAATAGTACTCATCACGTAACAGTGGGCAAAAAAACAGACAATCAAGAAGATTATTTTTTTATAAAAACAAACAACAATCTCAATAAATTTTTCCAAAATATAAATAAAATATATCATAAATGTTTTTTTCTAAGACCAATTTCCTATGTAACTATGAGGTATGTCAAACAATCTAGAAATAACAAAACACCATCATTACTTTTATTCCATGATAAAAAATTTAAAAAGTTGTTAAAGGTTTCACAATCTTTTCCTCATGGCCAAATAGAATGTCTGTCATTCTTACTTTGAAAGATGATCGAAAGTAACACTGAACATTTGCCTTCCAGTATTCTGATCCAAAACCATTGATATCATTTGCACCATCCACCACTGCTGATCCGTCAACCCAACGCTATTCATCATCTTCATAGCTACCCTTACACAAGTGGCTCACCATCTCAACCACAACATTTTCTCTTACATCGACGATACCCAGCTCATCCTGTTCCTCACCAAGGAACCACATACCATAACAAATAACCTCCGCAACATAATTAAAGATGTCACCAAGTGGATAAGGAGCAGCTCTGTAAATCTGAACTTGCACAACATGAAGATACTCATCCTGAAACCCACCTATTCACCTTCAGATAACTTCTGCTGGCCAACTAGTTCAAGTTCAAGTTCAGAAATTTGTATAGCGCACTACTCACCCAGAGGGTCTCAAGGCGCTTGGGGGAGGGGGGGTAATTTACTTATCGAATATCCAAGTTTTTAGTTGCTTTCTGAAGGAGAGGTGGTTCTGTACAAGGCGGAGGTGGGTGGGGAGAGAATTCCAGGTTTTGGCCGCTAAGTAGGAGAAGGTTCTTCCCCCCATGATGGATCTATGGATGCGCGGAATTGCGGCGAGGGCTTGATTGGTTGATCGTAGTTGGCGGGTGGGGGTGTAGAAGGACAGTCGCGTGTTGAGGCATTCGGGTCCTAGGTCGAAGAGGGCTTTGTGTGGGTGGGTGAGGAGACGGAACGTTATTCTCTTGTTGACGGGGAGCCAGTGGAGGTCTTTCAGGTGACCGGAAATGTGAGCTTGACGGGGGATGTCCAGAATGAGTCTAGCTGAGGCGTTTTGGATAAGTTGGAGTTTTTTCTGTAGTTTGGTTGTGGTTCCGGCGTAAAGGGTGTTTCCGTAATCCAGTCGGCTTGTGACCAGTGCGTGGGTGACCGTCTTTCTTGTTTCGGTGGGGATCCAGCGGAAGATTTTTTTGAGCATGCGTAGGATGTTGAAGCATGAGGATGAGACGGCGTTGACTTGTTTGGTCATCGAGAGGGAGGAGTCCAGGATGAAGCCCAGGTTACGTGCGTGGTCCGTAGGTATGGGTGCGGTTCCCAGGGCCGGTGGCCACCATGAGTCGTCCCAGGCGGAGGGGGATGATCCTAAGATGAGGACTTCCGTTTTGTCCGAGTTCAGTTTTAGACGGCTGTTCTTCATCCATTCGGCTACTTCTTTCATTCCTTCATGTAAGTTGGTTTTGGCGGTGTTTGGGTCTTTGGTGAGGGAGAGGATCAGCTGGGTGTCGTCTGCATAGGAGATGATGTTGAGATTGTGTTGGCGTGCGATGGATGCGAGGGGACTCATGTATACGTTGAAGAGGGTGGGACTGAGTGATGATCCTTGTGGTACGCCGCAGATGACTTCGGTGGCCTCTGATCTGAAAGGGGGGAGGCGGACTCTCTGGGTTCTTCCGGCGAGGAACGAGATGATCCAGTCCAATGCTTTTCCTTGTATTCCGACGTTGCTGAGGCGTTGTATGAGGGTGCTATGACAGACTGTGTCGAAGGCAGCGGAGAGGTCTAGTAGGATGAGGGCAGCTGTTTCTCCGTTGTCCAGTAGAGTTCGTATGTCGTCTGTTGCTGCGATGAGGGCAGTTTCGGTGCTGTGTTTGGTTTGGAAGTCGGACTGTGAGGGGTCGAGGGATTTGTTGGATTCGAGGAAGGCGGCGAGCTGACTGTTAACGGCTTTCTCAATAACTTTGGCAGGGAATGGGAGGAGCGATATGGGGCGGTAGTTCTTAAGTTCAGTGGGGTCTGCTGTGGGTTTCTTCAGAAGGGCGCTGAGTTCGGCATGTTTCCAGCTTTCCGGGAAGGTAGCGGAGTTGAGGGAGCAGTTGATGACGTTTCGGAGATGGGGTGCGATAATGGAGTCTGCTTTGTTGAAGATGTGGTGGGGACATGGGTCGGTTGGCGATCCTGAGTGGATGGAGTTCATCAGGCGGATGGTGTCTTCAGTGGTGATTGGGTTCCAGGCGCAAAGGTTGATAGAGGGGGGTTTTGGTTCGGAGGTGGGTGGAGTGGACTGATCTCCGGATTGGTGTTCAAAGCTGTTATGTATGTCGGCGATTTTGTTGTAGAAGAAAGAGGCTAGGGAGTTGCAGAGGTCTTGGGAGGGAGTGATGTCGTTGGTGCCGGCGGTGGGGTTGGTATATTCTTTGACGATGTTGAATAGTTCCTTGCTGTTGTGGGCGTTGTTGTCAAGTCGATCCTTGAATGCTGATTTCTTATCGGATCAGTTGGTGCTGTTTGCGGGTGGCGTTCTTGAAGGTGGTCAGGTTGTCAGTGGTTAGGTTTTTTCTCCAGGCTTTCTCGAGGGTGCGACATAACGTCTTGGATTTCTTAAGGTTATCGTTGAACCAGGGGGCTTTTTTGTTAACTTGCTTGATTTGATGGTTTTTCAGGGGTGCTAGTTCGTCGGCGCTGTGGGTGATCCATTGTGTGAGGTTGGTGGCTGCTTGGCTTGGGTCCGATGATTTGGCAGGAGGGTTTTGGTGAAGCGATGTGAAGAGCTGGTCGGTAGAAATTTTGTTCCAGTTTCTTCGGGGAATAGTTTGTGGGGGGTTGTGGGTCGTGGTCTTTTTGTAGTTGAAGTGAACGCAGCTGTGGTCCGTCCAGTGGAGAGCTGTGGTGTGATTGAAGGAGATGTGCTTGCTGGAGGTGAAGATTGGGTCGAGCGTGTGTCCGGCATAGTGGGTGGGGGTGTTGACAAGTTGTTTGAGTCCGAGGTTGGCCAGGTTGTCCAAAAGGGTGGTGGTGTTGCAGTTGTTTTTCTTTTCCAGGTGGTAGTTGAGGTCTCCCAGTAGAATGTAGTCCTCGGAGGGAAGGGCATGTGGGCTGATGAAGTCAGTGATGTCATCGCTGAATTGTGTGCGGGGTCCTGGTGGTCTGTAGATGAGGGTGCCTCTGAGTGTGTGTTGTGGCTACTGCTACTGTCCCTTTATTAGAACTTCACCTGCCTTTCCTCATTGACATCACTAGAAGAATGTTATGTTTTCTCTTCATAAGTCAGTTGCTGTAATCTGCTGTTGGTGGTTGCATCAATAAAGCTCTTTCAACAACTCTTCCTGCTTCAGAGCTTTTATCACTGGCGACGAGGGTCAAGGCTTGATTGGGGACAAGCGCCTGCAACCACCAATTCCCATACCCTTGGAATTTTGTTCTGGATTGGTCCTGGGAGTTTTGTTCTGAAAATCTCGTTTTTTCTACATTGGACTACATTGGACAGACTGAACGCTGTGTGCTTATTTGGATTTGGTGATGGATCACAACCTGAATTTACCTACAGACTTCGTATCTCTTTGAAACTGGATTTATCTGTATCACTTGCAGAGACTGTGTACTCTGAGTTGACCACTGTCTTCCTTTAGTTTTTGGACTACACCTATACCTCCCTACTGCGTTACACTTGGACTGGCTGTGCTGTGGAAATGGTGAAAATACGACAAAAAATGAAGAAAATCACCATACAGGTATAGACAACAGCAGCGCCTTGAAACGACCGTTGCCTATTATTGTTTGAACTCGGCGAGGGCCATCACCTCGCTCACCATTGCGCGAGTACCTCATTCTTTTCCTCGCTCTCCAGCGACTCCAGATGAGCGTGCGCCTCGTTCCCTCCTCGCCGACTGTCAAGAAGAACGGATGCCATTCTGCAAGCGTCATCTTCCTCAACGCGCCGACGGCTCCGTCTACACACCAACTTCCGACGTCTGACGACTGACGTCCAACACGTGACATCATCACGCAGCGGCCATCTTGAAATCTCCACAGCAACCACGCCGATGCGCACGGCAGCGCATTTCCTTACCTTAGACTGTTGTGACAACGACGCCTAACAACCACGCCGATGCGCACGGCAGCGCACAACATTTTTGGGATTATCAGTACGATTGAACACAAGCGTCATTAATGGTATTCAGCGTCACATTGACGCTCAGCAGCGTTTACTGGCAACCGATCATCAAAATTACAGCGCAGTTACACAGAAATACTTTCTAGTAAATATTATTTCAATTTTATTCTTCAATATTCATTGTTAATGTTGATTGGTGATGTGCATAACCTTCTGAAAGACACTAAACTACATACTGAATGTTCTCTACTTTAAACTTTACATTATACACCTTGTCACACTTAATTTCACACATTTATTGTAGTTCCTTATCACTTCCTTATCTAAATTACTTCATTTAGCACTGTTTATCTGTATAGTTAATTGAAATGGCTACTACTTCTAGTATGTCACAGCCACCCCCATTTCTTTCAGAGGAGGGTGAGCCCATTCTTCCTTGGAAGAGATGGAGAAATTTGTTTGACTCGTATTTAGTTGCCATAGGGGGAGAGAAATTCTCAGCTTTTAGAAAACAAGCTATATTATTACACAATTTAGGAGTTGAAGGCAGGCACACGTACGATAGTATGGATACTATACCCATAGGTGGAACTGATGGTGAACCTGCTGATATTTTTGGAATGTCTATGACTATGCTAGAACAGTACTTTGGCCCAAGAATCAATGTCGTCTTGGAGCGACATAGATTTTTTACTCGAGTTCAAGGCGCTCGTGAACGTGTGGTAACCTATGTTGCTGCTCTAAAAACTCTCTCACGCACATGTGATTTTGGTGATCTATCGGAATCTCTTGTCAGAGATCAACTTGTTCGATGCACAAACAGTTCTAGAGTGCAAGAAAAACAATTGTCAAGAAATCCCACACTAAAAGATGCACTAGATATTGTAGAGGGTATGGAAAACACCTCTACATGGGTCAAAGAAATAAGAAAAAATAAAGAAGACGAAAGTCAAACTGTTAATGATCATAAGAAGAAAGCTCCTGACTCAGTACATATGTTAGCAGAAGAAGAGTTCTCTGAATGTCAGGATATTGCCAAAGTTAGTGCTGGACCAAAAAGTAGATCTTTTCAAAAGAATCCATCCTCACAGAAAAGTTTTTCTGAAACACGTCCTTCTTCTTCCAGAGAAACCAATAACTCCAGAGATCAGGATTCTCGTCAGCAACGTTCCTTCCTTAACCAAAAAATACGTTGTTTTAGATGTGGAAGTTCCTTTCACACCTCCAGCTATCCTCAGTGTTTTGCTAAAGACAGCATTTGCAACAATTGTGGCATCAAAGGACACTATGCACGTGTGTGCAAGTCTGAAAAAAAGAGAGAAAACAACAAACCAAATTCTGATATTGTACGAACAGTCGTTGTTTCTAGCGTTAGTGAAGGTATGGTTGATGTTGAACATATATATATGCCATTCTGTGACATTGCCATTGACAAATTCGTATTCAAGCTTATGGCTGACTCAGGTTCCCCTTTTACCTTAATTGGGAACAAAATTTGGGATAAGGAAGTGGGCTTAGGGAATGTTAAGCTCTTACCGTCTGATATCTCTCCGTTGAGTTACAATAAGTCAAGGATAGAAGTTTTGGGTTACACTGTAGCTAACATTTCTTTCAGAGGAAGATGCATTTCTGGTAAATTTTATGTTGCTGTCAGGGGTGATAATCTTCTGGGTTGGAGACATCAGCATGATTTGGGAATCATTCTTGATCCAGGAGCAAAAGTTCCAAAGAATCAAGTCATGCTGAAGGAAGAATTTCTTGCTGCACACTTACATTATGCCACTCCTCCTCAGATAGATTATATCTCTAGTTCTGAAATGTATTTTGCTGATTATCCAAGAGTTTTTACAGATACCTTGGGATGTTTAAAAGGTTTTGAGCATAAAATTATCCTCAAGAAATCTGCCAGGCCATGTGTACACAAAGTGAGGAAGGTACCCAACATGATGCTTGAACCACTTAAGGGTGAGATTGAGAAATTGTTGAATTTAGGAGTGATTGAGGAAATAGAATCTTCGGAATGGTTGAGTCCTGTGGTTTTAGCACCAAAGGATGGGGGAAAGTCAATTAGGATGTGTGTGGATTTACGTGGATTGAATGAGTGGATCTGGGTGGATAGACAACCATTACCCAACATAACTGAGAGCATTAGTACCTTAAAGGGTGCAAAATTTTTTAGCGTGCTTGATCTCTCTTCGGCTTACCATCAAGTTGTATTACACAAAGATAGTAGACATCTTACGTCCTTTGTCACGCCATTAGGAGCTTACCGATTTTTGCGAATGCCCTTCGGTTTAGCTTCAGCTGCTGCATGTTTCCAGAGAGTGATGAAGATGGTTCTGGGGCACCTTTCAAATGTCATGTTCTTTCAGGACGATATCTTGTTGTATGGTGTTAATGAAAGTGAACATGACAGAGTGCTAAGATCTGTCTTGGGCAAGTTGGGAGAGAGTGGACTAACTGTTAAAAAGGAAAAGTGTCGCATTGGTTTAAAGTCAGTTACATATTTGGGACATGTCATTTCTGGAACAGGGATTCAGCCTAAACTGGAGTTAGCTGAGAGCATAGTTGGAGCACCAACTCCCGTGGACAAAGATCAAGTCAAGTCGTTTTTAGGAATGGCAGAATTTTATTCGAAGTTTGTTAAAGGTTTTGCCACTCTTGTTGAACCTATCAGATCTCTTTTAAAGAAGGGTGTACATTTCTCCTGGTCTGCTGAATGTGAGAGAGCATTTGAGTTGGTGAAGGGAGAAATTGGCAAGATGCCTACTTTGGGTCATTTTGACTCGAAACTCAAGACCATCCTCACGACTGACGCCAGTCTTAAAGGATTGGGTGCTGTGCTTTCGCAAGTAGTGAATGGTGAAGAGGTTGTTGTTGCTTTCGCTTCAAGGGCCTTGAGAGAAGCGGAATTTAATTACTCTTGTATTGAGAGAGAAGCGTTAGCAGTGTATTGGGCTGTTCTCCACTTTAAATTTTATTTGTGGGGAATTCCGTTTCTCGTAAAGTCTGATCATCGTCCTTTAGTACAAATCTTTTCGTGTCATCAAAGTGATCATATGACGCCTAGGTTGAAAAGATGGAGTGAAGGATTGCAAGAATTCAACTTTAAAGTACAGTACATTCCTGGATCAAATAATAAGCCTGCTGATTGTCTCTCTCGTCTTCCTATAGTGAGGGATTGTGTCTCTGAAGGTATTTGTGTGAATTGGGTTTTGGAGTCTAGTATCTCCAAAGAGGAGTGGTCACAGAGCATGGCTAATGACACTACTTTTCAACTACTTAAGGATGTAATTAGAAATGGTTGGCCTAACCATGATGCTATTGAAGAGGTTTTGAAGCCTTTGTGGCCAGTGAAGGATGATCTAACTTTCATTCAAGATAATTTGATGAGAGGTGACAGAGTAGTGCCTCCAACTGAATTGAGAGAGAAGATCATAAACATAGCTCATGAAGGACATTTGGGTAGGAATCTTACGAAAGCTCGTATTAGAGAAAGATACTGGTGGCCCAGTATGGATAGCATGGTGGAAGCTGTTGTCAAAAATTGTCATTTGTGTGCTGTCAATGACAAATCACGCACCACTAATCAATCTCCTTTGTCACCAATTGAAGTGCCTGTTGCTGTGTGGACCAAATTGGGCCTGGACATTGCGGGTCCGTTTGAACTCATGCCTGCACATGAAAGGTTTGTTGTGTTGCTAGTTGATTTTACTTCTAAATGGGTCGTTTCCAAATGCATGGGTGTGGTCAATTCTAGAGCTGTGATTGAGTTTTTGAAGGAGGTATTTGGTTCAGAGGGTATTCCTAAGATACTACTCACTGACAATGGAGTACAGTTCACCTCCAGAGAGATGGATGATTTCTTGAAAGACCTAGGCATCATCCATCAGAAGACAGCTCTCTATTCTCCACAAGCTAATGGTCTCACAGAAAGAATGAATAGAGTAGTGAAGAGTTGTGCACAGAGGGCTTTGGAATCCAAAGTCTCTTTTAGCAGTGTATTGAGGGAGACGTGGTGGGCACACCGCACAACTCCCAATGCTGTCATGCAAAGATCACCTTTCGAGGCCTTGAGAGGTAGATTAGCATGTTCCAAACTCAATCCTACCTGGCTTCCTGAAAAGGGTCGTGATGACAGTATTGAAAGAGAGGTCAGAAGGAGAGGAGCGTTGAGAAGTTATCAGGAGAAATATAAACAACGCTACGACGCTAAAATGCATGTAAAATTTAGGAAGTGGAATATTGGTGATTGTGTTCTAGTGAAAAAATCCAAGTGTAGTCTTAAAGGTACTTCAAACTTCACTGGTCCTTTCACCATCATTTCCATCAAGAAAAATGTGGTCACATTAGACAATGGTTGTACTTGGAATATGTCTAAATTGGCCAAGTATGATGCTGCTAAGTTCCATCCCACTAGCAGTCCCAATTCTTCTTGCACTCCTAGTATTACTCCCTCTCCCTGTTTCCAAAGAACTGTTTCTGGGAGAACTTCACATCTTCCTCAGAAATTTGATGTTTTATAATGTATTGAAATTTAATGATTCTGTAATGTTTTAAGTATAGTTTTCTATTTATTCTTTCTTTTTATATTATTGGTGGGGGGATGTGTTGTGGCTACTGCTACTGTCCCTTTAATAGAACTTCACCTGCCTTTCCTCATTGACATCACTAGAAGAATGTTATGTTTCCTCTTCATAAGTCAGTTGCTGTAATCTGCTGTTGGTGGTTGCATCAATAAAGCTCTTTCAACAACTCTTCCTGCTTCAGAGCTTTTATCAGTGTGGTCTTGGGGTCGGTGTGGATCTGGAAGTGAAGGTGTTCGGCGGTAGCGAGGTAGTCGTCGGAGCTGGACGTGATGCGGATGGTGTTCTTATGGATGATGGCGATGCCTCCTCCTGTTTGGTTGGTGCGGTCCTTGCGGATGATCTTGTAGCCGTCCGGGATGGCTGTGGCGATGTCGGGTGCTGATGAGGCGTTCATCCAGGTTTCTGTAAGGAAGGCGACATCTGGCGATGTAGTGTCGAGTAGGTTCCAGAGTTCAATGGCGTGTCTGTGGACCGAGCGGGTGTTGAGCAGGATGCACTTTAGGTGGTTAGTGACGGAGCTCTGTTTGGAGTCTTTGGATTTGGTGTGGGTCCTGATGCAGTCGAGCTTGCAGGAGTGGCAGGTGAAGGGTCCATGGGTGTGTCCTGGGGCGGCTTGGTAGCAGTTTGGTGGGCGGCCGGGGTGAAGGGCTGAGAGGGTTGCGGCGTCGTATGTTATGCGGGCGGGGTGGATTTTGCGGGGGCCATGGGGTCTGGCACTGGGCGCGGTCCAGGCGCGGACGGGCGTAGACGGGCTTACCTTTGGTGTGCATGGGGCGCGACCGCTGCGCGTGAACGCTGCGCGCAAAAGCATCTGTCATAAGTGGTCAGTGGAGGGGGGGCGAGGGAGGAGCAGCTGGGAGGCGGGAGCGGGGTGGAGAGCCGCGGTGGGAGTCACAACAACAAACAACAAAATGGCAGCAAGCCAAAAGCGAAACAGGACGAGATTGGGGCACGACCTTAGTTAATTAAGCGCTATGGACTGGGCAGCACAGTCAGGCAACAATTATCAGAGCAGGCAAAGCGAGGGGCACAGTAAATAACAATGGCACAGTAAATAGCAAAGCACGGTCTAATGGTGAAGCGATACGATCACTTAATATTCAGCAGTGCGAGCAAGTCTGGCAATAAGCGCTACGATGACAAACAAATTCTAGCAGTGCGAGCAATGCGTCCAATGCGTGGCAATCAGAGCGCTACGATACCAGGTGGAAGCAGGGAGCAGCGAGGGGAGCGACCGCTTCTGAGAAGCTCAGGACGGTCACAGCGCTGTTGCAGGACGGGTAGAGCTTACACTCTCTGTGGGAGGGAGGAGCAGCTGGGAGGCGGGAGCGGGGTGGAGAGCCGGGCTGGGAGTCACAACAACAAACAACAAAATGGCAGCAAGCCAAAAGCGAAACAGGACAAGATTGGGGCACGACCTTAGTTAATTAAGCGCTATGAACTGGGCAGCACAGTCAGGCAACAATTATCAGAGCAGGCAAAGCGAGTGGCACAGTAAATAACAATGGCACAGTAAATAGCAAAGCACGGTCTAATGGTGAAGCGCTACGATCACTTAATATTCAACAGTGGGAGCAAATCTGGCAATAAGCGCTACGATGACAAACAAATTCTAGCAGTGCGAGCAATTTGTCCAATGCGTGGCAATCAGAGCGCTACGATACCAGGTGGAAGCAGGGAGCAGCGAGGGGAGCGACCGCTTCTGAGAAGCTCAGGACGGTCACAGCGCTATTGCAGGACGGGTAGAGCTTACACTCTCTGTGGGAGGGAGGAGCAGCTGGGAGGCGGGAGCGGGGTGGAGAGCCGGGCTGGGAGTCACAACAACAAACAACAAAATGGCAGCAAGCCAAAAGCGAAACAGGACGAGATTGGGGCATGACCGTAGTTAATTAAGCGCTATGAACTGGGCAGCACAGTCAGGCAACAATTATCAGAGCAGGCAAAGCGAGTGGCACAGTAAATAACAATGGCACAGTAAATAGCAAAGCACGGTCTAATGGTGACGCGCTACGATCACTTAATATTCAGCAGTGCGAGCAAGTCTGGCAATAAGCGCTACGATGACAAACAAATTCTAGCAGTGCGAGCAATTTGTCCAATGCGTGGCAATCAGAGCGCTACGATACCAGGTGGAAGCAGGGAGCAGCGAGGGGAGCGACCGCTTCTGAGAAGCTCAGGACGGTCACAGCGCTATTGCAGGACGGGTAGAGCTTACACTCTCTGTTGGAGGGAGGAGCAGCTGGGAGGCGGGAGCGGGGTGGAGAGCCGGGCTGGGAGTCACAACAACAAACAACAAAATGGCAGCAAGCCAAAAGCGAAACAGGACGAGATTGGGGCATGACCGTAGTTAATTAAGCGCTATGAACTGGGCAGCACAGTCAGGCAACAATTATCAGAGCAGGCAAAGCGAGTGGCACACTAAATAACAATGGCACAGTAAATAGCAAAGCACGGTCTAATGGTGAAGCGCTATGATCACTTAATATTCAGCAGTGCGAGCAAGTCTGGCAATAAGCGCTACGATGACAAACAAATTCTAGCAGTGCGAGCAATGCGTCCAATGCGTGGCAATCAGAGCGCTATGATACCAGGTGGAAGCAGGGAGCAGCGAGGGGAGCGACCGCTTCTGAGAAGCTCAGGACGGTCACAGCGCTATTGCAGGATGGGTAGAGCTTACACTCTCTGTGGGAGGGAGGAGCAGCTGGGAGGCGGGAGCGGGGTGGAGAGCCGGGCTGGGAGTCACAACAACAAACAACAAAATGGCAGCAAGCCAAAAGCGAAACAGGACGAGATTGGGGCACGACCTTAGTTAATTAAGTGCTATGAACTGGGCAGCACAGTCAGGCAACAATTATCAGAGCAGGCAAAGCGAGTGGCACAGTAAATAACAATGGCACAGTAAATAGCAAAGCACGGTCTAATGGTGAAGCGCTACGATCACTTAATATTTAGCAGTGCGAGCAAGTCTGGCAATAAGCGCTACGATGACAAACAAATTCTAGCAGTGCGAGCAATTTGTCCAATGCGTGGCAATCAGAGCGCTACGATACCAGGTGGAAGCAGGGAGCAGCGAGGGGAGCGACCGCTTCTGAGAAGCTCAGGAAGGTCACCGTCTACACTGTAAACAGTACCAACACCTACTAACCATGTACACAACTTATGATTCTTCCCTACCTCCTCGCTCTGCATGTGAATGCAAGTCTACAGCATCTCCTCATATTGCTATAACACCCTAAACATGCTCTGCAACATTTACAAATGGAGGCTAACCAAGAGAAGAAGAAGAGTGACACAGACCCTCAATAACAACAGACTATACACTTGAAGCACTCTACACAGGAATTTCAAGCAAACACCTACTATTACAAATCCAAAACACCTCCAACTGACTAATCTTCAATGTCCCCTGCTGCAGCCACATCACCCTTGACCTCATACACCTACAGAGCTTCAACATGAACATGAGGAATATCCTTCAAATTCCTCACCCTCCCTTAGAAAATACTCTACAACACCAAATTAACATACCTTAACAACAGTAATCATGAAAGGCCAACATTTAGCTCTTAAAATGTAGGCTTTAAAAATATTAGGTAAGAATTTGGTAACTCTTTAGGCAAACGTTGCTAAATAACTAATTGAGTATCATTACAATGTATCCAACCTTTCAGACATCTTAAAAAAACAGTGTAGTGTCCCGATGTTGTAGAAGGTCCATCATGAAAAATAATTGTAACAGCTACAAAAGTTCTTCCTGATATTGATACTTGAGTAGCTACAAAATTTTTAATTAAGGTTTCCAATTTTCTTCCATCAGCTCTACAACGTTGCAGCATTAAAATTACATACTGTCCATAGCTTTGTATAAATAATGTTGATAACATTTCTGACTTACATTTCCTAAACTCCATGTTTTGAATAACTCCTCCAACTAAATTATTAAAGGACACTGATTCACAGTCTCGTAAAGTCAAATATATAAATCTTTCAGTGTCTATGTTATTGGTACATGTAAACAAACAATTTTGACACTCATGTTCCCATTGATAAGAAAGGCCATAAAGGGTTTCTATATCTATCCCTTCATCTTCCAATACACCAAGCATAAACATTAAAAATTCCTGACAATCTTGCTGTATATTTTGTGTAAATTGAGGAGAACCAGAACATATGTCCCAAAATTTCGAATATCATAAACACTTTGTATTTTAGTTCTATCACTACTACATTTCTCATAAACAGAATACAACAATGAAGAGAATCGTTTCTCCCGATTTTCAGCAATTTGCTGTTGCAAACTTTGAAGAAGAAAAACAACATTAACAACTACATTAGCATAGCAATTGACACCACAACTATTTTCAAACCGATATCCAACATTTTCTTCAACACTATCCTTTTTCTTTTTGCTTGCAGGTGCAACTTCATCTTTTTTTTTTCCTTTCTCTACAGTTTCATTACAGATATTCTCAAATCTTCTTTTTCTACCTACTACACGGTTTTCAAACACTGGATATTGATCTAAATTAGGTGTATATTCTCTTCTTAATCTATTATACTCTTTCACACAATTTACATCTGCACTAACCTTTGTCTCATCAAAATCAATCAAATACAATCCAGATAAAGTTCTCACTCGGGACAAAGCAACATATGCCATACCCTCTTTAAACACGGTACTTCCAATATTAACTAAAGCACTATCTACACTTAAACCTTTTGATTTATGAATGGTCACCGCTTATGCCAAACAAATTGGAAACTGTTATCTACGTACATACAAATCTTTTACAAGCAAAAAACGGGCTACACAACGACTAAGTTATTGTACTCCTGCTATTTCATCAAATTTGATTTTCAAAAATTCGATTCCATCACTATTCACATAATTAACAAGATCTACAATTTTAGCCTTTGCTCCATTTACTAAACCTTTTTCCACATTCAAATTACGTTGCAAAATTACCCTACAGTTTTTACATGCATATAGATTATTTTCTAACATAGCAGTTTTACTTATCGATTTCTCTAAAGAATCCAATTTCCTCTTCAACTTTTCAGTCAAAATAATAGTGATCCTTTCATGTTCTATTTTATCAATAGCTTCCATTTTTAAAATGTCTTCATTTTCCAATTTTAACATTTCTTCATTGAATATAGAACATTCACGTAGTGTTGGCATTAAACAGATTACAGAGTTATTTTCTGAAATTTCCATATACATTTTCTCTGGAAAAATATTTTCATTTGGAAACAAATTGGGAAATATTCGTCTCTGTAAAGCTTGTTTGCCATGTTCTGTCAGTTTTCCAATCCTTATATCTTGAAGAATCGTTCCATAATCTGAATCATTTGCCTGACGCATATTTGTAATAAGTTCCTTATATTGAAAATATGACCAAATGTTAACGTTTCCAATACTCCCCAAAGACTGAATGGTATCTTCATGTGCCAGTGTTTTAAACACTGGTTGTCCTTTCACAGGAGTAAGTTGTAGTAGATCTCCAAAAACTATGATGTGTTTTCCTCCAAATAATACGTCATACTCTGTTTTAAGAACTTGCTGCACAAAGGCAAGCATTAAGTTTGATACCATGCTTACCTCATCAATAATGAGAAGTTTCATTTTCTTCACGACTCTTGAAACTTCAAAACAAGCTTCTCCAGATAGCTTGTGGTATTCCAATTTGTTTTCATGCTCTGGTAGCATTAATAAATGATGTAAAGTAATTCCTATAATATTGTGTGCCGCCAACCTAGTTGGAGCAGTGACAACACAAGACAAATACGAGTCAGTTCTTTTGTGTAGATAAGTTGAAATTACTTTTATAAAAAAACGTTTTCCTGTTCCAGCTTGTCCACTCACGTACAATTGGATAGGTTGAAAGGATGAGCAAGAGCACTGTTTGTTTTCATGAAGTAATCCATGATTAATCTGTTCTTTCACTTGCTCATATATTTCTTTCTGCTCAACATTTAGCTGTTCTGCCAAAGTTCCTGAGTTTCTTACATCTTCTAGAGCTTGATACATTGCTGTTTCCACCTCTTCCATAGCAGTTGCTGCTTCATTTTGAATAATTGGTTCTCCTAATGGATCCTGACTTAATGAAGCAAAACTTTGACTATCCTGAGAACTGTCTCTAGCAATCTCAGCTGTAATTGCAGCTTCTTGCTCAATTTCATCATTCAACATCTTCACGTAATTAGCAAAAACAGGATATTCTATAGTGTCTTTAGTAGCTTTGAAGGAATCTTCATAACTCTCAAAATCTCGAAGTAATTCTTATTCTGAACGCCATGGCTTGAAAAGTTGCAAAAGAGCTAAATAGTAAAATTCCCTTTTGTCAGGTGTTTCACAACTCAATTTACGATGATTAATCAAATGTCCTTTTCTTTGTTTCACCAGACATCCTTCATAACCAATCACAGCATATATACTATTATTGATGTTTTCTGTAATATTCAGTTTAAAAATATAGTTTTGCAACACTTCATTGAGACAAATGTTCTCAAGATGAGACTTCTATTTGGATAATATGTATCCAACATATTTGTTTTCACAATATCTATACTTTCTGGCTTCTTTCCAGCTAAATATTCAATTTCTTGTACAGATTTAAGTACTCGGTTTCGTATTGTAGAAAGACCAAGACTCACCCAAATGATTCTTCTAGATTTGGAATAAAGACTTGCAGATGATAAGCGATCCGAGCATTCATATGCTCCAATTTCTCGATGAGATAACATCTTCAAACTGTAAGTATATCATTTCTTACTTAGACTCTTCTCGTGAGAAATCTCTTCCCACATTTCCTTCAATTCAGTCTTTTCTGATTTGGTTATGTAAGATGTCACATATCGAGCAACAGCTATGGAATTGTCCGCAACATATTGAATATCCATGTTAGCATTCCACATAGACAAAATTACTGGGTTGTAATCATTTATATATTTTGACTCTTCATTTCTTCTTAAATAGTAGGTATTTTTAGGAGACTTTCTTCTGATACTATGTCATAGAGATGACATAAAATTGTTCACTCTTTCTTTCGATATTACAGGACGTGGGAATCCAAAACAACATTTAGTATAGAATTTATCCTTTGATTTGTACTTTCGTCGACAGTATTTGCCGCAACGATGGCTTTGAAATCGTAAGACTTTTTCTCTTAAGTCCTTATCTTTTGTACTTTTCAGTATATCACATGTTGCATATTTTTCAATGAAAGACAAAACTGTGTCATCTAAGTCTGTTCCAAATTTGGGAGCATCTTTAATCCATGTTAACATATGTATGTGAGGAGCACCTCTTGCTTGATACTCCTTTCTCCAAAAGAAATCCAAAACCTCTCCAAGAGGTGGATTTGTTTTGTTGGTGATAAAAGACATCATAGCTCCAAATCTATGATTGAAATACCTGCATACATTAACTGGATCCAAAGAACACAATTTTCCAGGGGTCTTGTATTCAATATTTTCTATATTTGCATTTGCCTCTCGAAGAAATTAAAGTAAATCATCCCAAGCATATTCAGCACAGCTTAGAGTAAGGAACCATGTAGGAGTTCCTAAGTTCCTTAGCATACATTTAAGTTCTCCATGACAACTGTACCTGTACTCATTAGTACCACGCTGACATGCCATGAGATTAATCAGATGAGATTCCAAAACATTATCTTTCAAGTGTACTTTATCCATAAATTCCTTTGCTGAAACATTTTGCAGATGTACACCTGTTTTCAATATATGGTTTACTGCATAAGAAAGACCAGACAAATCACTCTCAAACAACAGGTGAAACAAATATGGAATACATTGTCGAAATCTTGGATCTTCAGCATACAATGTAGATGTCAGGTATTCAGATGCAGGAATCTGCACAGGTCGGTCATTATATCGTCCACATTTTCCTGTGGGAAACAACTGAGGGAAACAGCGAGCTTCCAAGCTTTTTTCCCATACACTAATAGGACTTCCCTTTGCTTCTTTCATTTGGAACAATTCTATAGTATCCCCCATCACTTCTTTAGAATGAAGTGGATGAACACTATAATGTTCATAAATTTCTTCTGTTCTGGACACATCCACTTTTTCAATTTGTCCAGAATGCAAGACAGTGTCTTCTTCTACAGTTATTTCTTCTTCTCTCAGAAACACATTTTCATAACATTGATTGTTTCTTATCAGATACAATGTTGCCTTTTTAACTTTCCTAACATCCACTAATTCCTGCCAAATTTTCTTACTCTTAGTAGGAACACCATTAACTAATATAACTAAAGGTTCATCTTCAACATTTTCTACACCAATTGTTTCAATATTCTTCTTTAAATATAGAGGCAAATATACAACTCTTTCCTTTAACCCTCTCTGTAAATCTGAAGGAGGCAATTTCCCCATCTTAGGCTCCATACGAACAATAGCTTGAAATGAATGAACACATTGAACAAGAATCGACTCATAGGTATTGAAATCCATCAATTCAGAAGCAATATTTACCAACTCAAGATTATTATGCACAGCTCTAGCAGGCATTTTATTCACATCTAATTTATTATAATAATATTTACAAATACGCTGATCAAAACCCAAATCAAAAGAATTCTCTACCAACAAATAAGTTTCAAAATCCTTCCACTCATTATTATTTTCCTTTTCACTTTTTAAAAACAGAACAACAGTCCTGGTCTGATTTTTATAATGAGTACGTCGACAACAGATACAATAATATTTTGGCCTTTCACCAGAAATCACCTCAAACTTTGTAATTTCTTGCTCAAAATTTTCTGTACTACAATCTTGTACATTCTCTTCTACATTTCCTTCTATTGATGTAGCAAATTCTACACTGTCTTCCTCAGGATCAAAGTAACTAACCTGAATTTCATCACAAACCTTTATTACATCTGATACAGATCCATGCAAAAGAGCACTGTTCAACTTTTTTTTTTTTTTATCGAAGGTTCATTGCAATATACATCTTAAACAATTGAGTAAACACAAATAGAGCATTAAAACCATATATGTACATAAGACGACATAAATAGATAAATAGATAAATTATTCCAAATAGATAAAAGTTCAATTCCTAATGATAAGTGGCTGGAATACAATTAGGGCAATTAAATACAGATACAATGTTAAAATTTAGTCAAGCTCTGTTCATACACTGGTTCTGTCTTCCCTCCAATTCAGAATAGGTGCCCATATACGTCTTCCCATCTCGCGTTTTTTAGCTCCTTTAAATTCATACAGACAGGACTCAATATTATGATTATTATTTTCAAGACCAAATTTTGAGTCTGTGCCTAATAATACCAATGTCGGGGATAGATCAATCTTATGACCTAGCAGCCCCTCGCAAAATTTGGATATCTCCTCCTTGAGAGGGCCCAATCTAACACATGTGACAAACATATGAATTATGTCCGCTTGATGTGAGCCACATCTAGGGCAGCAATCGTCCTGTCTAACACCCCACTCAAATAATTTTGTCGGGGTATGATACAGCTTAAATATTGTCTTAAAGTGCTGAGCCCGTAAATTTGAAGTCCGAAAGAGCTGTTTATTCAGTTCTATAGAGAGATCAAGATCGACATCGGGGTTGTTCAATTTCCTGGCCCAACCGCTCTCCGTTTTCTCAATGTCATCTTGAATCTTATCTATTAGTAAATTATATATTGTTTTAATCTTTCTACAGCCTCTGTCCAATACCTCCAGTACAGTAATATCTATTTTGGGCTTTAATTTAGGTCTTAGGCCTCGTAAAGTGCGGGCTATTTGTTCATATAGAAGCCAATGAGTGCGTGGAATGTTATATAACTTTTGCAGGTCCTCAAACCCTCTGATCTTATCTCCCTCCATTACATCTTCGATACTCTTAACCCCCATTCGCTTCCATTCCTGGAGACTCCTATCTGACCTCAATTGTGGAAAAAGACATGAATTTACCAGGAGGAGATATGAGTTTACTTTAGGGGCTTTGAAATGTTTCAGGATGGTTTTCCACACTGACCAGGCCCCTGATAAGGTCTTAAAGCGAGCAAAAGTCCTGTGGCGTTTTTTCCTAACAACATTTCATAAAATGGGGGTGGACCTTGAGTCCCAAGATTGAGGTTCCCCCTCGACAGGGTTGGTATTAATTTGGAGTAATATAGGCATTTGAATTAAAAGGCAAGACCAAGGGTATAGTATAAGATTTGGAAGTGTCATACCACCCCTTTAACTTGGCAATGACATAAGATTAGTAGAGCGTCCGATCTTGCCATAATGCCATATGAATTTTATAAAAACCGATTCCAATTTGTTAAATTTTTTATCCTCTATCAGAAGGGGAATCGCCCTAAATAGGTACAGGACTTTTGGAAACATTGCAATCTTTATAGCGTTTACCCTACCGACCAGAGAGAGATGCAATACATCAATTCTTCTCAGTTCTGTCTCTATGTTTTTAATTAATGGGAGATAATTTTCTTCTACTATTTTTTCCACCAATGCATTAATTTTTACCCCCAGATAGACCGCAGAATCCACAAAACGGGTATCAGACTTAACAATATTTTTTGAACAGATTATTTGAGTCTTGGATTCGTTTAGAAGGTACCCAGAGCTCAGTCCAAAGGTCTTTGCCATTTCTACCAAAATGGGTAAAGTCTGTTGGGGGTCCGTTGTAATTACGGCTAGGTCATCGGCATATGCTAATAATTTATTTGTAAATCCGTTAAATATCACCGGGGGAATATTTGGGTTCTCTAGTATTTTCTGGATAAGGGGATCGATATATATAAAGAGAACAAAATAGGGGAGCAGGGACAGCCCTGACGTGTCCCTCTCTTTATAGAAAATATATTTGACTTTTCCCCCATAGCCACGACTCTCGCGATCGGGTCCATACACATGGCTCTAAGTGCCCTGATGATTTCTCTCCAAATCCTCTACCTGCCAATATCCCCCAGAGAAAGCCCCAATCAACACGATCAAAAGCTTTCTCTGCATCCAGCAGGATCATGGCAATCTTCCCTCCCGTGGCAGTCTGGGCGTCAAACAGACTTATAGCTCTACAGGTATGGTCGGTTGTCCCCCGGCCAGGGATAAACCCATGCTGCCACGGGGAGACAAGGTCGCCAATGATCCTGCCCAGCCGTTTAGCCCAGATCTTTCAGTAGAGCTTAGTGTCGGCATTGATCAGGGATATCGGCCGATATGAGCCCGGCTTCTCTGCCGGCTTGCCTTTCTTATGAAAAATGATAATGTTTGTTTCCCTCCATGAATCGGGCACAACACCGGAGTACAGGATACCATTAAAGAGATCAACTAACATTGGTACAATCTCACGCTCTAAGGCCTTGTACATTTCCAGGGGTATCCCGTCTGGGCCAGCAGCTTTGCCTGGAGCTAATTCCCGCAGGGCAGACAACACTTCTGCATAGGATATATCTTTATCGAGGTCCGTTCTAGTTAACTCATTCAAACAAGGGCCCTTATCTGGGTAATTTTGCCCTTGCTTGTTCCCATTATTTCCCACATCATATAGTTCTTTATAAAAATTATGAAATACTTCTAAAACATCCTTAGTTTCTGTGTATGTGTTACCATTTTCGTCAATACGTGCAATGTGGTTTTTTGACTTTTCTTGTCTTAACCGAAGTGCAAGGGCTCTACCCGCTTGCTCTCCTGTTTCATACCTCTTTACTCTAGATGTTTGAAAGTCCCTTACTGCCCTTTGTGTTACTTCCCTCTGTATTTTCGCTTTAATGGTCAGCAAGACATTATGGCTTTCGTCACCATCTCCTCCAGTGGCAATAACTGCGATATGTTGTGCTTCCGCAATGGAGAGTTTACCCATAAGTTTCTCTACCTCCATCCTATCCTCCCTTCTGAGTCTTGAAGAGCAGCTAATCGTCTCACCTCTCAGCGTAGCTTTAAAAGCCTCCCAGATCCCATTCCGTGATGCACTGTACCTGTTTGCTGCAAAGTATTCTTCCGCCCACTTATTCATATGATCGACAAACCTATCATCTGCTAACAATCGTCTTTCAAAAGACCAAGAGGTTTTAGTTCTCTCCCCTCTTCCCAAGTCATAATTAAGCAACAGGGGGTTGTGGTCAGAAAGCACTCTTGGGAGTTTGATGATCTCAACCTTCTCTATTTCTGTGTTAGATATCAGGATATAGTCTAACTTTGAATATTTCTGAGCCGGATTTGAGAAATATGTATATCCTGGGTTCTGGGGTTCTTTTGTTTGCCATACATCTACCAACCCGTGTGATCTAATGAGAGCCTTAACAGATCTAAAAACTTTTTTTAACATTAGTGTTGGACTTTTTGCATAATACAACCTTCTCACTAATTTCCTCATTTGAGTATGATGAACTGCTAACATCCTGAAATGGTGAAAAATACTTCTACATACTTTTTTAGAAAGAAAAGCTAAAGAATGTCCTTGCAATCCAGTAATTTGTCTCACTCTGCAAGGGTCTAATCCTTACAACATCTTAATCTTTTGTTTAACACTTTTCTTACTATAGTTACGTAAGAAATTGCGTAAAAAATCAATAGATTCCTGCCGTACATTACAAATACTACTACAAATCCAAGTGTACACTGGAGCTTTAGGACGTCTCCCTAAAACTTCATCAGCTAACAACTGTTCCTCATTTCTAGGATCAATTTTCTCTTTCTCAATAGGACAACCATTTTTAACCTCATAAGCACGACCTGTTGTGTCAACTGCATGCAACAACTCATTACTCTGAAAATAACTCTCCTCATTAAAAAAGGCTCAGAACTTGAACTATGTTTCCATTCACCCAAAAAAACCTCTGAAAAATTACTTTTGTTAATTACTCTTTTCCACTTACTTTTGGCCTTCATTAAATGGATTATCTTATCTAATGATCGAATTCTATTGATTACTAAAACAAAAAAAATGTTTTCATTCAAAAGCTTTATCAACAAAATGTTCAATATATTTTTTGGGGGAAAATGCTCTTTTTCTTTTACAATTCTTTACAATCTTAGTCAAAATTAAAACAACTTGATTATAGTACATCTTCTTCCGTATCTCCTTGTATTGTTTTTTTCTCCTTGTACTATACTAATTTTTTTCAGAAGATAATACTACACAGTTCTCTTTTCTCTTGCTTGCAGAAACACTGATATTTTTTTTTCTTTCTGCACACTCTTTATCAATCTTCGTAGAAAACTTTTAGTTTTCTTACCAGGACATTTTTGCGTCTTCCTAACACATTTTTCTTGTGGTAAATCTTGTTGATGACTTCTCTTTAAATAACCTGCTTTCTTTCGTAGTTTCGTTTTCTTAGCCTTACTGGGCATATTGTCTTTTTTTCAGTATTGATCAAAAAAATCTATTAAGAAAATATATCACTTTTGAAAAATAAATATATAAAACACACTATCATATTACTCTTAAAAAGAGAGCAGAGATTACACTAAAAAGACAGGAGGCAGTTTGAAAAGAAGCAGAATACAGCCCATGAATATGAGCACTACATTACAGTGCAAATATAATTCAATCATTTACACAGACAGTCAGTGTGATTCTGGACAGAAATTTGAAAACCATACATTTTACCAAAACACATTTACCTCAGTTAAAGGTTCAAGTGACAGAACACAGCCCATGTATATGAGCACTACATTACAATGCAGAAACCTGACTCCTTTTCAAAATACATTTCCAATTTGCAGCATTACTTTTTGGACAGCATTACATCCAAACATGAGACAAGATACAACAAGAAAGGAGCCCAACCTGCTTGTAAATCTGCCCAACAGTGTATGCAGCACTCCATCTATATTAACTGGGGCATTGTTAAGAGGAGGTATGATAAAACAGAGAGGATTAAGAGGGAAGAAGAGGGAGTATAAGAAGAAGGGGGAACATTAGGGGACAGGAAACACAATGACGATAGAGGGAGACTAAGAAAACAGGAGGCAGTTTGAAATGAAGCAGCACTATCAAGAAAGAAAAGTAAAAATATGAAAAGAGTGGAAATATCAGAAGAGAGAGGACAGTGAGATATCCCATCATCACTGATGTTAATATTTGAGATGATAAGTTCTGCAATGTTCATAGGTAACATAAAAACTCCATCCTGTCATTCAAACCAGTGGGCTGCATCGTGCACCGATAACGATAGCAGATTTAGCGATCGAGGATATCCAGAACACGTACTAGTGAAAGCTAAAACCAAGTGTGCAAGCTTTAAAAGAGAAGAATTGGTAAATTTCGGTTTTTACTTCATACTAAACAAAGGAGACAGGGCTCTAATCAGTAAAAATCTACTAGAAAATCCACTGGCTTTATGAGTTTATTTATAAAAGAATGAATCCTTACAGAAGGGTGGCAAAAACTCTAATATCACAAAAAACAGAAAGCCTTAAAAGGGAGCGCCAGTGATACAAAAATATGCCTATCGATGACTTGTTGGATTTAAGGCAGCCCAATGCCTAATTGGAGAGGAGGGAACTCCGCAGGCCATGCGGAGGTTCCCTCCTCCTCGATGGTCGCGGACGGACTCAAGTCCGTCCGCGATCATAATGAGCCCCTAAGTGCTGCAGTCAAGAAGTCAAGTCAAGACTGAATTTTATAAAGAGAAAATTGACAACAAAAGAATGACAGTGGTCTCTAAATATTCTACACTGAGTAACAAGTACAGGAACATCATTTTAAAGCATTGGCTATTATTGAGTAGAGAACCGGATTTTAAGGGTTTGTTTGAACAACCGCCAATCTTTGCATACACCAGAGGTCCTAACCTTAAGGAACTGTTAAAAAAATAACAGAATATCAGAACCACAACGGTGAAATATCATGGTACACAACCATGATATAATTGCAGTAACTGTAATAAAGTCATGAAAGGGAATATTCTACATCATCCCATGAAAGGAACTACTATCAAGTTAAAAGTGAATGCTACATGCAATACTCCAAATGTAATCTACTTACTTAAGTGCCCATGTGGCTCATGCTATGTGGGTCATACAGAACAAAAAATAAAAACAAGAGTCCTTGAACATAAGAGCAACATTAGGACATCAAACATGAAATCCACAGTGGCAGCGCACTTTGTTGAAAGGAGACACAACATAGCTCAGCTGCAATTTATGGTGAAATGTGGTGAACACTGAAGGAGTGAGCATGAAGAACAAACTGTTACAAAGAGAAGAATTTTGGATTCGTTATCTGTGCACGATGCAGCCCACTGGTTTGAATAACAGGATGGAGCTTTTATGTTACCTATGAACATTGCAGAACTTATCATCTTAAATATTAACATCAGTGATGATGGGATATCACACACATGAATTCCTACAAATATCTTCACGCTAGATTATTAAAGCACCAACAGCAGATATAGACGTACAGTTTTTTAGTTCTTAGATAGTTTCTTGCACACCACACACATGATCACCAGGAATTTGTTCATAGCACACAACTTTCATTATTTACGCTTTTCATATTTAGCCACTACAAGATGGTCCCCTTTTTAATTAGAAGTGAGTCCTTCATCTATGTTTAACACTCCGCTGTTGAACGCGGATTTCTAACTTTATCAACAGAGTAACACACAACCTCGCGGTAACCGCATCGAGTGATGTTGCAGGTTGACTGATACAACCTCGAGTAAGTACACTTCCTTAATTTTGACCCTTGTGGCGCTTATGAGAGAATTTATAGATAGCTGAACCGGGATTTTACATCACGAACTCCGTGACTGTTTATTTACGCACACTGATAGGATATTCACACCGCCCAGTAGTTGTTTAACGTCTTTTAACATTGTGTGACTGACATGCTAGCTTAAATTTAATTACATATGTTTTCAAGTGTAAACTGTGAACGGAAACCACACATATTAAGATGACCCGAATGCGCAACAAGATTACAACACAATATGCACACTTAATGGTGGGGTGGATGCTTACACACCAATGAACATGTATAATCAATTGCTTTCGCACAATAGAACACTGTTAATTGAGTACGTTTTGAAAGTACCGTCGCCCCAATAATGCCAATCTCGCTGTAAAATGAAATATTGCTCATTATCTTTACCCATTATCGCTGTTAATGATTTGTTTAAATGATGAAACACTTATGTATGTTGATTGAAATAGACTACAGAGGACTGACCATTATAATCAGACCAATTAATTTTTGTTACAGAGATTTCCCCTGATGAAGTGCTTATGAAAGGCACGAAATGCATAGTGATCTATGTTGAAATGCTTTGGGACACTCAGACTAATGAGATGAAAAATTGAATTGGATTGTACAAATGATTGATAATTTGGACATCAAAAACTAAATGAAGTAAAGAACATAATGAATTGAAATTTGAACTGGTGTACTTTCTAAATACCCTATTTGGGGTACGTTTACGCTGTGCAATGGGGGACAAACCCTAATAGGATTTGCTCTTTAGATAATTCCCAAACGCTTGATTGAACAGAAAGCGAAGCCCCACTGCACGCGACAAAGTGACAACTTAAGAGTACAACGCGGTGCGTGTCTTACCCATTTTTTAACAATTTGAAGAGACCAAGTACGGAGAGAGGTAACTCATCAGAGCCAAGGCAGTTACATCTCCCCCCGCAGGCTACTCCCTAATCCATTATTTTAACTAATGTACCTGTACTTCGGCAAGGAGAACAGAGCACTGGTCCACTTTCAAAAATAAAGTGTTACACTCCCTGACAGCGAAGACAGGGTATACAAACACCTTGTTCTCTGAATTTAAGATGGCGTGCCCCATCCCATGGGTTGGAGGTTCCCCCAAATCGTTGCTGGGGGATTGTGTTGTGATTACTTTTAGGTCCCCAGAGATGGTTAGGAACATATTAGACATGACTGGCTATCATCCGGTCAAAAACTGGGGGATAAGTGTGGTCCCCTAGGTTTCTTCTATCAATCTACAATGGCTCCCCAGCGTGCTCCAACAACAGAAAAAAACAGAGATGCTCCACAACAGAGATATGGGGTCCCAATATCCAACATTTTTTTATCCCCTCTGTAGTTTGGACGGGGTTGATTGACACACGCTACCTGCTGATATAGTATAGTAGAACGTAGGGGAGAGTTTTGAGCTACTACCTCACTGGGTATGTCACCTCAGGTGGAGTTACATGTACGAGAGGACCCAGTGGGAGTTTCACCATCTGAGTGTTTAGAGGAATATAGAGGTTGTCAGGTGAGTTCAGTCCCCTTATCAGAACAACAGGGCAATATTAATGGTTTCTTAATGTCACCCAGAGCGGACCCAATTACCAAAGAAGGGCTGACTCTTATTAGCCCTCGGCCTGACCCAACCTCAAATATTAGCTCTGTTGTCTCCTGGAACATAGCAGGCTTGCGTTAAAAATTACAGAACCCAGCATGGGAAGCATTCAAAGAGAACTTGGATATTCCATGTTTGCAGGAGACCTTGGCAATAGAACCCATCCATGTAAATGGTTTTTAAACTTTTCACACTCAGGCAGTAAAAGACCCTGGGAGGGAGACCAAAAGGAGGCATCTCCACTTACATCTCCAAAACCATGCCCCTAAGCAATATATATTTTCATGAGGGAGACCATTATTACTACCTTCTAGAACTAATATTAAATGCAACACATATATTGATCAACTTATATAATAACGCCCCTCAAGATAGTCTATGATTGGTGGTAAAGAACATCATGGAGGTTTCAAAGGGCTTGTGTACTGGGAAAGCCAGAGATACTATGTTTCTGTTGATGGGAGATTTTAACTGTGTTTTATGTAATTACACTGACGACAGAATGTGTAGTTTGTCTAATGAAGTGGATAACAGTACCCATTTTAACCATTCTAAAGCGGGGGACTTATTTAATGGGCTTGTTTTTTATATGGGTCTTGGCTATGTTAACGATTTATTGGCCACCCCATGTTTTTTGCCCCCCACTTACAATGGGAGAGGGTCTGCAACCACAATTGACTTTATACTGATCTCACGTTCCCATGCACACTCGGTCTTCCCCTTTGAGGTGGGTGACATTGCTATAAGCGATAATTTCCCCCTTTCTTTAAAGCTCAAGCTACCTAACTACAGAGCCAAAAAGTTCGCACAACCAGCTTGTGTGTTGGGGAATGTGGAACTGAGCAAAACTAATGGTTATTCACTAAAATGGGCTAACGTGGATGTGGATGTGGCTTTGTTGATTAAAAATGTGACAGTGAACTGTAAGACTGCTTTAGATACTTGCCTGAGTGACTTTGCATCTAAGGTTGCTATTGTGCATGCTTTCAATGATATTACCAAGGAGGTTAAAAACTTGTTAACAGTACAGCAAAGAAAGAAACTGAAATCTCCTGGTTAGTTTAATCGAAGATGTACCAATGCCTCTGAAAACTTAAAAAAGGAATTGCATAAACAGCCTAGATCACCGTCTAAAATTAGGCAAGCTAGATCAGAATATAGAGTGGCAATAAAAGAAAAAAAAGCAAACCTTGTGAAACGAAGCCTGGGATTCCCTACATAGTGCGGCCCAGCTGAAAGATAGCGTTGAGTTTTAGAAGGTTTTGAGGACACCCTTACTATCCCCTAGCAATGGCCCTTCTGTGGAAGTAGCAATCGCAGAAGATGCATGGATTAGTTACTCCTCTGGGGTCTATAATGAGCAGGAAAATATTGGGGGGCAACATGATGATTGTATCATAAATAGTAGTAACCAGGTTGATCTGGCAATTAATCTAGAAGAGGTTAATAGGGCCTGGCAAATAGTCTGGGAGGTAAAGCTCCCGGACCTGATGGGGTCCCTGTGGACATGTATACATTTAACGTTCTCTTGTGGGGCCCAATTTTAACCCAGGTAATCAATGCTAGCATAAAGACTGTCCTCCCTCAGACTTGGGTGCAATCTATAATAATTCCAATTTTTAAAAAAGGTGACCAACAAGAACCAGGGTGCTATAGATCAATCTTCCTCCTGTATTCCATGGTTAAAGTAGTAGGGAGGGTCATCCTGGAGCACCTTAAAGACTGGGCAGAGGACAGCCCGATCATATTGGATCTGCAGTATGGATTTCGGGCTGGCCTTGGCACTACTGAACAGAGTCTAAACTTGTCAATCTTGGTTGGGCAAGTATACTAGGGCAAAATAGGGAAGGTATTTTTGGGCCTTTGTGGACCTCACTGCGGTCTTTGATTCAGTAAGACACAATAGGCAGTGGGAAGTCCTTGATGCGGTAGGAGTAGGGTAGGAGTAGATTCACAAATTATTATGTTTTTAAGGCGGTTGTATAGTGGAGCCACGGCAATTGTGCGGTATGGCATATAAAGGGCAGACACACTCAAGCTTTTTCCATCAGGAGAGGGGTCAGACAAGGTTGTGTTCTGGCCCCTTTCCTTTTCTAATCTCTACATCAATGGACTAGAAGAAGCATTACTTTTGCAGGGCAAAGACTTTCCTCAATTAGCTGGTCGGTACATTCCTGCATTACTCTATGCGGATGATGCCTTGCTGATGGCCTGTACCCAAAATGTCCTCCAGAGAGTTCTGGATAGTTTTAGCATATTTATGAAGGACCTAGGTCTTAAAACTAATATTGCTGAAACATATATCATGAGATGTAGGCAAGGGACCCAGAAGACCCGGGAAATGTACATAGATGGGAAGAAACTATTACCAGTAAAACAAAAATCCTACCTAGGCATACTTTTTAATCTGCACGATTCTTGGGCTGCCGCCCTATCTGCTAAAAAACTGGCATTTTCCAGATCTACCTCAGTTCTCGTGACTTTTGCCCAAAAATTGGGAAGGAAACCACCTACAGAATTAATACAAATATATAAAGCAAAATGCATAACAATGGCAACTTATGGGGCAGGGGTGTGGGGTTTTGCCGATGCCACCCCCTTACAATTAGTTGAAAATACTTTTTTAAGATATATCCTTTCTGCACCCCCTCATTTATCTGCCACAAAGAGCTGGGTCTTCATCATATAGCAGATCTTGTAAAATTAGAACCAATACTCTTGTGGCATAGAGTCTGGAGTAAAGATCAGACAAAGCTAAATAGGGAGATCCTAAATGATGCCTTGAAGTTAGAGTGGACTCTGTCGATTCCCTGGATTAAATTCGTCCAAGACTTTATGAATGACCTGGGCCACACTGAATATTTATGATGGCGTTACCGCGGAAGATTTTAAAAAAAGAGAGTCTCCAGCTACTGGAAACAACTAGAATGACAGGGGAAATCTCAAATAAAAATACTGTGAGGCGGCACCAGTTAATACGCACGAATTTTGGGATGGAGCCTTATCTATTATTTGTACCGGGAACCTATGATATATTTATTTTAACAAGGTTCAGACTGGGAAACATACATCTACTTATGTCTTTGCCGAAAATGAATGACTGGTCGCGAAACTTGATATTGTGCTCTTGTGACAAGATTTCCGACCAGTCGACTATGCACCTAGTTTTGTTTTGTACATTTTATTTAGAGCCAAGGAAACTCTGGATAATTCAATTTTTAAAATCTCTAGGGCTTAGACAGTGTCGTCAGGCCATATTTTTTCTCCAGCTATTGGAAAATGACCATATAGCTTGGAGATTCGCAAAGTTTTTAAAAAAGGTGCTCCAAATCAGGAAGAGATAACAATGGAATTGTAATTGATGCACCATGTTTTAGCTGAAACTGAACCGGGTCTTTTATTAATATATTTCTGTAAATACTAATGAATTTGGATTTAAAATATGTATTGAGCGCAGCATTCACCAGCGGTTTCTTGGCGCTATGGAGGGCAGGGTACCAATGGGGGAGAGTGACCACCACACCTAAAAACTGATAGGCCTAAGGAGAAGTGAGAGCATATCACAAGGGAAAGGCCTGTTTAAAAAGAAAGGTTTTAAGGTCCTTCCGAAAGGGAAGGTAGTGTGTTGCCAGTCTTAGGTGATCCGGTAGAGAGTTCCAAAAAGTGGGTGCCAGAGTAGAAAAGTTCGACCCACCCCACTTCTTGCGCTTAAAGCGGGGGACCACCAACAAGGACTGGGAAGAAGAGCGAAGCTCTCGAGTGGGGATATACTCCCTAATCATGGAAAAAATAAAGGCGGGAGCAGAGCCCCGCCGTGAATGAAAAACCATGCAACCCAACTTAAACAAGGCCCTCTCTTTAACCGGCAACCAATGAAGTGCCTTCAGAAGAGGAGTGCAATGATGCGAGCGAGAAAGGCCATGAATAAGTCGGGCTGCCTGGTTTTGAACCAACTGGAGTTTCCGTAGGCTGTACGCTGGAATGCCATTGTACAGGGCATTTGCGTAGTCCAGCCGGGAGACAACAAGAGCTGACATAATCAGCTTGAGTGCCAGAGGAGAGAAAGAGCGAGAAACAGTGCGAATAGTGCGGAGAGTGAGAAAACAAGAGGAAACAACATGGCTAACTTGTGAGTGAAGAGTGAGTTGATTATTGAGTTTGACACCTAATGTCTTAATGAAATCTTTTTATAATGTGTTTGTGTACTTTTGTCTGTTTAAAAAAGCCGTCGAATAAAGTTTGCTTGACTGACTGACATGCGTGTATTCTTTATGTTACAACTGTCCTAATCCAAGAGGAGCCGTGGAGTGGAGGAAAGATAACATATTCATGAAAGAAATGCAGAATGTTCACACTTGTTGGTGCTATGGTTACTTTTCCATATTGATGTAAAGAGTCAGGCGCAAAAAAACATCTTTTTAAGAAAAAGTCATTTATGTTTTGTTTGTTTCTGGTTTTTTTATCTGGAAGTCATATATTTTTACTGGAGTCCGAAAATAGCAGTCAGTTTCCAGAATTTTCCAAAGCTCAAATACACATACGGTTTTGTCCAGTTCAGTTCAGTGCTCTTTAATACAGCCTAGTTCCCCAAAAAACGGAAATACGTGGGGTTTCGCTTTACAAGTTTCACAACATTTTAGCCAAGTGAATCACCCACCACTCTTCATTTAGCGCTATAAAGAGTCTGTCTGAGCATTAGCCGAAACGTACAGTAAGTAAGTACAAAAAATGCAACGAGAGATCTGGGTTGAAAGCCTCAGCGTGAAGCTGGCTACGAAAAGCAAAACAGAGAAGGATGTGGGATTTGAATGTATGTGCGTGTGTGAGCGCGCGCGTGTGCCGCACGCTAAGGAGGAAAGGTAGGTGCAGTGGAGACAGAGGAGAGCTTTGTGTGTCTCCCTTCCGCTGCCCCACAGAGCTCACTATCTCCCAGTGACACGTTGGGCTCCACAGGAACATGCAGTGTCTCTTCGCCTCTGCTCTCCTCATCACTTGCATGCAACAGGTAAGGTCTGCTGGGCCAGCCAGCGTCCATTTTATTCTTTATTTCGCTGCCACCTTTAGGTGCTGAGGTATGAAACATAGCGTGCATGTTGCAGTATTTTCTTAACTGTGGAAAAACGCCTTTTTTGTTCGTATAAAGCTCTTTGCATTTAACTGAAAGAAGCAGGCAAGAAGGTTTTTTTTTGTTTTTTTTTTTACCTTTTAGTTCTCGCGGTCTTCTTGAATTTTAAAGACCCTGTTTTAAATTAATTTCGACAGTTTGGTTTCTTGTGGAGAAGGGAGCTGAGAGAGATAATGTTCGCATTCCTGAGGACAGTATTTCACAAACATCTCCTGTCTCCTTCCCAGATTCCACACTTAACTGGTCTAGACCTCGACAGGCTGGACTTTCAAAAGCGCAATTACAGTGCCTGGTATGTTAACTCTGCTAAGTCGGTAAAAGGAACGGCACGCCCGGCACGTCAACTCATACTTTCCTTCATAAACATGTTTACTTTGGGACGGTTTATATAGAAACATCAATGTTCACAGTAACAGTATATAGACTGCTGTATGATGAATCTATGTGTGTTCCGATGAACCGAGTGGAAACTTAAAGTGACATTGCTCAGTAAAGCGTTTTATGTGCTCTTTGTATTTATAGTAGAATATTTTGTCCATCACATCTCAAGGCCAAGGCCATATTTAAGCAAGTGTAAATGTTGAATTCAGACGTAGTGAATTAATTCGTAAGGATCATGTGCATTTTTAATGATTTCTGTTTCCTAAAAAAAAAAACGTTGTTGCGCAATTATACGCTGTCATGTCCATAGATGAAAAATCACACATTGATCTACTATCTGCACATTAACACAGCTGACTCATAACTGGGTAAACACAGTAGAACTGAGGGGCCTTTGCATAGACCTTGTGGCTACAGTGATTAAACAGCCTTAAGAGGAAGGGCCGTGAAAAAATATACGGGACCTTTAGGCAGACAAGCCCAAGATTTGTTTCCTCGGTTTGAAGGGCGCTGGATGCACACTTACTGCATACAGTGACTGCATCAGCTAACCGTGGCTCACGCTGTGGCGGTTGGTTAACACTTTCAAACAGGTGGGTGTAAACACTCGGCCTGAACTCGACAGAACAAGCGAGAGTGGCAAAATGTCTCACCTCCTTAAGGGAGGCGTGGGGGGAGATTCTTTGCCTGATAATATTTAGAAAATGGTTCCACAAGGTGCACTTTGTACCTAATTCCCCCCCCCAGTAAATGGTATAAAAATACATGGGTTTTACATGCAATACAAATGATTTGAATACACATTTTCATATGGCCTTCGATAATTTTTGGGTCTTACCCGAGTCAATACATACCCTGTCGCTTGCAAGACGTTTTGTTATCTTACAGTGGGCTTAGACCCACCCTTTGCCTACCAGTGGTTGGCTGCACCGTCACTTTCATATCCTTGCTTTTCTTTGATCAGTGTGTGCTGGCTTTACTTCCTATACGTGTGTTTTGTCCCATCCAGGATGGGGTGACTTGACTGCTGGTCACCAGGTCTGATACCCTGAATCCTTTGCAAACCTAAAAAATTGTCCAAAAAAAACACATTTTCCTCACTTTTCTGTGGTGGAAAGTTCTGGAATCTACATAGATCCACAACTTTCCCCTCACCTCGCATTCCCCAAAGTCTTCCAAGAAAAATGGTACCTCACTTGTGTGGGTAGGCCTAGTGCTCGCAACAGGAAATGGTGCAAAACGCAACTTGGACACACCACAATTTCACAGTGAAAAATGTCCCTTTTTTGGTCACCTGGGTTTTAGGCCCTGTGCTCGGCGGCCATCTAAGGATACCTATCAAACCCACACATTTCTCAAAACTAGACACCCGGGGGTTTCCAGGGAGGTATGGCTTACATGGATCCTGCAATGCTTCCTCATTCCTCACCCAGAATCCCCTGCAAATTTCAAATTTAGCTGAAAAAAATCACTTTTTTCGCACATTTTGTGTGTGATAAAGTTGTGGCATCACCGGGCTGACACAAATTTCCTACCACCTAGCGTTCCCCGGGTCTCCCGATGAAAAGGGTGCCTCACTCGTGTGGGAGGCCCAAGTACCCGCGACAGGCAAGGGACCAAATCGTATTGAGGCAACATCAATATTGCCTATCTCAAAACGACCCGGTTTTGCAAGGGGGTCACCTTGGTTTTTGGCCCCGTGCTCGGCGGCCATCTAAGGAAACCTACCAAACCCACACGTTTCTGAAAACTAGACACCCAGGGGATTCTAGGGAGGTATCGCTTGCATGGATCCCCCAAAGTTTCCTTACCCAGAATCCCCTACAAACCTCAAATTTAGCTGGAAAAAATCACTGATTCTGCACATTTCTGTGTGGGAAAGTTGTGGCATCACCGGGATGACACAAATTTCCTACCACCCAGCGTTCTCCCAGGTCTCCCGATAAATATGGTGCCTCACTCGTGTGGATGACCCAAGTACCCGCGACAGGCAAGGACCCAAAATATATTGAGGTGACATCAACATTGTCTATCTCAAAACTACCTGGTTTTGCAAGGGGGGTCACCTAGGTTTTTGGCATCATGCTGGGCGGCCATCTAGGGAACCTACCAAACCCAAACATTTCTAAAAACTAGACAACCGGGATATTCCAGGGAGGAATGGCTTGCATGGGTCCCCCAATGTTTCCTTACCCAGAATCCCCTGCAAACTTCATATTTAGCTGACAAAATCACTTTTTTCACATTTTTGTGTAGGAAATTTGTGTAATCACTGAGCTGACACAAATTTCCTACCACCCAGCATTCCCCAGGTCTCCCGATAAAAATCGTGCCTCACTCCTGTGGGAGGCCCAAGTACCCGCGACAGGCAAGGGTTCAAAACTTAGTGAGGCGACATCAAAATTGCCTATCTGAAAACGAGCTGGGATTGCATGGGAGGTCACCTGGGTTTTTGGCCCCGTGATCGGCGGCCATCTAGGGAAACCTACCAAACCCACATATTTCTGAAAACTAGACATCCGGGGGATTCCAGGGAGGTATGGCTTGTGCGTGGATCCCCCAATTCTTCCTTACCCAGAATCCCCTGCAAACCTCAAATTTAGCTGACAAAATCACTTTTTTTCACACATTTTTGTGTGGGCAAGAGTTGGCATCACCGGGCTGACACAAATTTCCTACCATCCAGCGTTCCCCCGGGTCTTCCGATAAAAATGGTGCCTCACTCGTGTGGGAGGCCCAAGTACCCACAACAGGCAAGGGACCAAAACGTATTGAAGCAACATCAAAATTGCCTATCTCAAACGACCTGGTTTTGCAAGGGGGGTCACCTTGGTTTTTGGCCCCGTGCTCTGCAACCATCTAGGGAAACCTGCCAAACTCACACATTTCTGAAAATTTGACACCCAGGAGATTCTAGAGAGGTATGGCCTGCATGGATCCCCTAACGTTTCCTTACCCAGAATCCCCTGCAAACCTCAAATTTAGCTGAAAAAAAATCACTTTTCCCACACATTTTTGTGTGGGAATGTTGTGGCATCACCGGGCTGACACAAATTTCCTATGACCCAGCGTTCCCCCAGGTCTCCCAATAAATATGGTGCCTCACTCGAGTGGGAGGCCCATGTACCTGGGACAGGCAAGGGCCCAAAATATATTGAGGCGGCATCAAAATCATCTATCTCAAAACCACCTGGTTTTGCAAGGGGGGTCACCTAGGTTTTTGGCCCCGTGCTGGGCGGCCATGTAGGGAAATCTACCAAACCCACACATTTCTGAAAACTAGAAACCTGGGGAATTCCAGAGAGGTATAGCTTGCATGGGTCCCCCAATGTTTCCTTACCCAGAATCTCCTGCAAACCTCATATTTAGCTGGAAAAAAAAATCACTTTTTTCACCCATTTTTGTGTGGGAAAGTTGTGGCATCACCGGGCTGACACAAATTTCCTACCACCCAGCATTTCCCCCAGGTCTCCCGATAAAAATGGTGCCTCACTTGTGTGGGAGGCCCAAGTACCCGCAACAGGCAAAGGCCCAAAACATAGTGAGGCGACATCAAAATTGCCTATCTCAAAAAGACCTGGTTTTGCAAGGGGGGTCACCTGGGTTTTTGGCCCCGTGGGCGGTGGACATCTAGGGAAACCTTACAAACCCACATATTTCTGAAAACTAGATATCCGGGGGATTCCAGGGAGGTATGGCTTGCATGGGTCCCCCAATGTTTCCTTACGCAGAATCCCCTGCAAACCTCAAATTTAGCTGAAAAAATCACTTTTTTCACACATTATTGTGTGGGAAAGTTATGGCATCACTGGGCTGACACAAATTTCCTACTAACCAGCAATAAAAACGGTGCCTCACTCGTGTGGAAGGCCCAAGTACTCGTGAGAGGCAAGGGCCCAAAATGTATTGAGGGAACATCAAAATTGCCTATCTCAAAACGACCTGGTTTTGCAAGGGGGGTCACCTGGGATCTTGGCCCCATGCTCAGCGGCCATCTAGGGAAACCTACCAAACCCACACATTTCTAAAAACGAAACACCCGGGGGATTCCAGGGAGGTATGGCTTGCGTAGATCCCCCAAGGTTTCCCTACCCAGAATCCCATGCAAACCTCAAATTTAGCTGAAAGCATAAATCACTTTTCCCACACATTTTTGTGTGGGAAAGTTGTGGCATCACCGGGCGGAGAGAAACTTCCTTCCACCCAGTGTTCCCCGGGTCTCCCAATAAAAATGGTGTCTCAATCGTGTGGGAGACCCAAGTACCCGTGACAGGCAGGTGATGAAGGAGTTAGCCAGGCAGTCCTAAGTACAGTATGTTGGCATAGTATAGAAGTCACCAGGGCCTGGACCACTGTATGTATGTGTATGTATGTATGTATAAACCATTTTTTAATGCGCTCTGTTACTTGGGAGTATCCTGGCGCGATGGAGAAAGACAAAACACAACGGGGGAACCAGCTTATACCACACCGATAAACAGATGAGTTCCTGGTATCAGCTAGGAAAAGTGTGAGGAACTTCTTTAACATGTGAAGCATATCAAAACAGGTACCCACTAAAGACTGGACTTGGGACCTCGTAGAAACGGTACTATCAATGAGAATGGCAAGGTTTTTCACAGTGGTTTGGCCTAAAACGGGGGAGACAGCTCTTCAGGGCACCAACGGCTCCAATTGTTCACATTAGGTAAGCCAAAGAAGACAATCTCTGATTTGTCACATTTGCATTTAAGCTGGTTTGTTTTGAGCCAATTAAACAACTTTGTAAGACTGACTTTGATTTCAACCCCATCAAAATCTGCCCCATTGTTGCAGGTAAAAATCAGCTCTGTATCATCAGCATATGAGATTATCTTAGCGCCATTTGCCTCTGCCAGGGGTGCAAGAGTCGGGCTTAGGATAGAGCCCCACAGGACACCTAGTTTCATACTCGGTATGGGGTACGCAAAAGGAGGCATTCAGATTTCCTGGTATGTATCTTTTAGCATAGATGTTCCATGTAAGTGCTGCAACTACCAATGCCTAGGTCCCTGAGTCTATGGAGCAGTCTTTCATGGAGGACCGTATCGAACGCCGCCAACAGGTCAAATAGTATATGGACTGCTCTGCCTTCCTGGTCAATCTTCTCCTTTAAGTGCTCCGTCACTTCCAACAGAGCAGTCTCATTGCTGTAATTGGCTCTAAAGCCAGATGTGCCTACAAAATGCTGGGGTCACGTCATCGTACTATTGCCAATGCTTTATAGCATGGTTAAAAGGCATTAGAAATACAAATAGGTCTCAAAGGCCTATTACATTTTGTTAGCTTACCATAGGCTTGGCGCATGCCCATTGCTTACCATTGGTTGGTGTTAGAAGTGAGATTTCTGGTTGGCTAAGGCTTGCACCAAAGTCAGGCAGAAACCACCAATCTAGCATGGCACGAGCAGTCAGGCTTATCCCGGAGGCAATGTGTAAAGCGTTGGCACAACACACACATACAGCAGCAACACACTAGGCACACCAGAAAAGAAACTCCACGCAAGGTTATATCAAAAGTAGCCTTTGTATTCTCATAACAAATTAGAATAGTAATCACGTAAGATACATTGTGCCCACCGGCACCAGGTAATATCTACAAGGGATTATTTACATCTGGCAGGGCCACTTGGACCACTGTCAGCACCATCACTTAGAACACAGCAAATGTAGAACCTATACTACGTAAAACACAACCAGTACTCACTGACCATTACTTACTCAGCATCATCCTGTAATATAAACCATATTACACACAGTCCCACATTAGGCGCAAAATACATTATACGCCAACCTCATCAGTCTAACATTTTAGACCCTAAGCTCTTAATCATAAATCACATTAGGCATAAATCACCTTTAGGCATGAATAACATTAGGCCCAAACCTCATTAGCATAGACACCCTCCTAAACATAAACACATGACGCATTAGGCCTCATAAACTCATTATGTAAGAACCTCATGAACATAATCATCGTTAGAGGCATAAACCAGGGTGCACACGTCACATTTCCCAATATTACATAAATCGCTGATCCCCCTGGCCAACTGGCCTTCTCGAAAGTTACTCAAATGCCCTGCATCCAGAATGTCAGAGCTGCTGCCAACGCAGCATAGTTCTCAAGCGCGCAATTGCGCTGGGGCAGAGGAGGGCATCTCACTCCTCTCTCTCAAAACATGCTCCCAAAAAACTGTGGTCTAAACGTGGCAGCTGGCACTAAGTGGTGCACAGCTGTAATATACACAAGGCCCAGCACCACTATGCCCTCTCCTGTCCCTCTCAGGGACGCTCTTTCAAATGTGCGCCAAATGTTGCAGCTTTATGCGCTCTCGCAGGACAGCTGGTATCATCCAGCAAACCACGGGCATCACTGTGCCTCTGGACCCCCACTGGGGCCCCACGCAAAGATCATGGCCATCGTTGCAGCGGCCTGCTCTCTGCGGGACCGCCCTGGAACCGACAATGTGCCTCGAAATGCAGGGGAACCCGGGCCCCTCTGGGCCCTTCAACAATCAAGTTCCCCCTCGATGCAGCTGCCCGCAATTGCAGCGCAGCTGTGAAGCACAGCAGAGGATAGGGAGGAGCACTACGAGTGCTTCCAACTCAGCCCCCACTCACCGGGACTACTCCGTAGCAGAACTCGTCCAGTCTCCGGGTTGGTGCAGCATAGGCGGGGCTCTCCCTTCACCACGGGAGTCCAGCAAGGCTCAGCTGCTGTCCTTCTCCACTCTTCCCTGAGGTGCCCTAGGAGGCGGGATAGGCTCCCGTCCTCCACCTTCCATGCAGCCTGGCTTCTACCCCTGGGATGCAGGGTAGGCTCCCATTTTCCACCTTACACGCTGCCTGGCTTCTCCTCTGGTCCGGCGAGACACGGGGTGCCTCCTCCTCGCTTTTCTCCTGGGCAGCATGCGGGGCACCCTCCTACTCACAGGAGCCCCTGACTTGTCTCCCTCGGCCACCGGCGTGGCGTCTTCCGGCCCAGACACGCTGCGATTGGCAGCCGCGGCCATTCCTTTCGTGACCCTGCCCAGGGTCAGGCAAGGCCGCCTGCCTTTCTGGTCGGGTCGGCGGCGGCTTCTTCTCGGGCTGGGCCACGACAGTGATCCCTCATCAGCTCTCGGTGGCGATGCGGGGTGCGGGCACCTGCCCAGGGTCGGGCAAGGCCACCACCCTTCCTGGTCAGGTCGGTGGCGGCTTCTTCTCGGGCTGGGCCACGGCAGTGATCCCTCATCAGCTCTCGGTGGCGATGCGGGGTGCGGGCACCCGCAATTAAAATAAACTCATAAGCGGGGTAGCACCCGCTCAGAAACACGCAGTTACGGCATCAATGCGGGGTGGGCTCCCGTACTGCAGGCAACACGGGGGAATCCCCATGCTGGGATTCTCTCCTCCAGACTGCTCAATGGCGCGCTACGAAGCACGCACACGTCTCCTGCCAGAGGGTTACAAATATAGTGCTCATCGACGTGCAGAAAGTCCTTAAGGTTTCAGGGGCATAGCTGGGCCCCAGGGAGACCAGCACACAGGGCCCTCCAGCAGGGAGGCAAGCCCCGCTGGCGGTTCCTCCTGGGCCCCAGCAGCAGCAAGCCCTTCCTTCAGGAACAGCACACTAGAAGAACGGAACAATATTATGGGGTCAGCCCATCTTTTATACACCATTTCTCTTTGTATAAAGTGCAGGGCATGGGGGAACTAGTTGTAACTGGTTTAGGGGGGATTTGGAGCACTTTGTTTTGCAAGCTCCTCTTGCCCTTTGTCAGGTGGGGGCTTGTCATCAGACACACCACAGGGGGGCGGAGACAGCATTCACTAGGGAAGACACCAGCCTATTCAGAGTCAGGGGATGAACCCTCCCACTACTCTTAGCCCAGGTGGCCCATTCAGCCTAGCGCTTACTCACCCTGCCTTGCGCTTACTCACCCTGCCTCTCCTGAAACCACCCACACCTCTCAGCCCCATGTCACCAAGCCAGACATGCAATTCACATCAGGCAGGCAGACACATAGCACACAGAAATGCCAACTTTTAAAACCACACACACTTTACACTAGACCATAGTGCTAAAGTGCTCAGAGGCCTAAGATCACCAACACCAGGTTACAGAAAAAGGCTAGGAGAATGCAAACAGTTTCGGAGGGGGAACCTGCCAAAAGGACCAAGTCCAACAGTTGGCTTCATTGTCACTCTAATTTCCTTGCTTCTCTTTGGGCTGCAAGTCCTAGCTTTGCTTCCTCTTCATGTTTTTGTCCCTACAATTGAGCATCACCTAAGTACTTATGTCCTTCCACTTCTCGCATTTCTAGAGCTACTTTTTTTTAGATGCATCACTACATAAGAGTGCATGTGTTTGCAGAGTGTCTCCCTCGTGTGCTTCTTCCTACACCCTTGCTGTTCTCTCTTACCCATGGGCTTTTGTCCCCCTTTGGGTTGTTGCTTGCCCACACCAGCTGTGTATATTATTACTTCCTCCTCCTGCCCTCTGTATAGTGTCCTGCCCCCACCCACTCACCACTGTGTTCCATGCTGTTGCTTGTCTCCACAACCTCGCTTGTGCTCCGTGTTGTTGTTTTCCCCAGTCCGGCCTTTGTTGCTTGCCCCTGTTGCACATGCTTTTATTCGTCGCCCCTTGGCATGCATTGATTGCTGCTTGCCTCGTTCTCTTTTGTTAGTTGCTTGCCGCATCCGGAATTGTTTTTTGTTTGCTCCCATCCCATACTATTTGTTGCTTGCTTTCATCCAACATTGTTTGTTGCTTGTACCAGTCCTGCATTCATTGTTGCTTGCCCCCTTCTGTGTTGTTTGTTGCTTGCCCAAACCTTTGTTGCAGTCCCCCGTCCCACATTGTTGCTTACCCCACCCATTTTCCCTTCAATCTGGCTGGCAGAAAGAAGTGCTGGCTGTGTTATAACGTTCTGTCTTTATAACTGTTAGACCTGGTACCATTGGCATGAGTCTCCCTTCCATTTTTTACTTATTGCCTCCTCTGTTTTTGATATGTTTTTGCTGGTTAGATGCTTTGGGCATTGTGCCACTGCTATTCAGCTCCACAGTGCAAGTGTTCCCTATGTTAAATTGATGTAATGGATTAGTGACTCCATGATTGGCCTTTTTGATTTACTTGTCAGACCCTAGTACAGTGCACCATGTGTGCCGAGGGCCTGTAAAGCAAATGCTGCTGGTGGGATTGCAGCACTGGTTGTGCCACCCATACAAGCAGCTTGTAAAGTGTATCTCAGGTCTGCCATTGCAGAGCCTGTGTGCAGTCTAGTACTGCCATGTCGACTTGGCAAGTCCACCCACTTACCAGTCCCTAAAACTTCCCTTTTCTACATATCAGACACTCCTAAGGTAGGCCCTAGGGCAAGGTGCATTGTATGTGAAAGGTAGGTCATGCCCTGATGGGTGTGGCATGACCTGGTAGTGAATTACAGCCTATTTAGTTTTTCACCATTGCAAGGCTACCTGTCCCCAAAGGCCATAATGGGCAGTAGATTGTAACACTTTATCATCCTAACTGACCCAGGGAACATGGTAGAAAAACACATTTAGTATGCCTGAACTCAGAATGATGAAACATATATTTTAGTGAAGTTGGTTTTAACATTCTGCGTTTAAAAATACCACTTTTAGAATGTAGGTTTTCTCTTGCCTAACCATCCAGCCTGCCTCTGCTAGCTTGTCTATTGTATGTCTGGTTTTGTGAGTGACAGGGGCTGGAGGGCTCCAGGAGACAGGGTGAGTCAGCACATGGCTGAATTGACCTAGCTGCATGTAGGGTGGTGGGAGGAGTAGCGCCTGGGTCTGAATAGGACTGTGCCTGCCTTCCACAATGCTGGCTCCACCTCCTGTGAGCTGTCTGATGACCCTGACCCACACTGACAAAAGAAGAAGGTGTGCACTGGCAGAATGCACCCAGAACTGGTTTGGATTAGGTACAGGACCCTCTCCCTTCAGAGAACAAAGAGAATAGTAGTATAGATATGGGGACCCAGACCCCAAGACTTTAGATTACTTCTGGGACAACAAGACAAACCTTTGCCAAGGAGAAGAACCAAGGAAGCTTCAGGAGTTTGGACTGCCCCTCTGCCAGTGTGCTGTTTGCTGGGTTGGCCTGCAGTGGTGTCTTCATTGCCAAGGAAAGGAGAAGGAACTTTTAAGGAACTTTCATTATCTAGCAGAATATTTCTCGAAGGGCTTGAACTTGTGCTTGCCTCCTGCTGAAGTCTCAGGGCTACAAGACTTGACCACCAGCTCCCCCATGAATTTCCTTGCTGGGAATCCTGTCTGCAGAAGCCTGTGTGTCGCTGGGAGCGTGACTAAACGAGAAGAAGCCGTTGCAGCTGTTGCCGTCGCATCGCCAGAGAAGCGTGTCGCAGGGCCTGTTGCGGCTCCAAGGTTACAGAGTTTGCCGCACGGCCGTTGGGTGTGCACGCATTGTCGCATTGCATCAAGAGCGCCATCTTATCGCATGGGATTGCCGCATAGCATCAAGGCGCCATCTTGACACATAGTAACCGGAACGCAGTACGAGAATCAACACATCACCTCCTCTCCGGTAAGGAACAAGACGCGTCCCCTACTCTGCACAAGCATTGAGGAGCGATGCATCACCTCCTCCGAAGCAAGGAAGCAATGCATTATCCTCCCTGCAAACCTTTTGTTTGTTTTGCGTTAGGCATCCAGGTACTTTTGTGAGAAACGTGTCACATTTATCATCAACTTGAACTAAGTTACTTCTACCATCTTTAAGTCTATTTTGAGTACAGTATTGTGGATTTTTGTCCTTTATGGGCTTGTGTTAAGTCTATATAAAGAATACTTATTTTTCTACAACCTGTGCGGTGTCCCTTTTTAGTGTTTTCACTGTGTTACTTTATGTGTCCACAAATGCTTAACACAGTGCCTCTGAGATAAGCCTGTCTGCTCATGTCAGGCTACCAAGGGGGTGAGCAGGAGTTATCCAGGAGTGTAATCCACTTTCCCTGACTAGAAGCAAGGGTCCCTATTTGGACAAAGGTGTATACCTTTGCCAACTAGAGACCCCCAGTTCTAACACTGGTGGTCAGCGGTGAGGATTCTGGACTTGCGTTTGTGACTCATATACAGTGTTTGTGTACACTACTGGTGAGTGCAGACCAAACTCAACATGTTTCATGCCCAGAGGGCAATTCATCAGGACCTAAGTGGGACGTACTACACAGTGAAAAGATATATAAATAATCATACAACCTAAGGTTGTATGATTATTTATATATCTTTTCACTGGGTGAAACTAAGGTTGTATGATTATTTATATATCTTTTCACTGTGTAGTACGTCCCACTTAGGTCCTGATGAATTGCCCTCTGGGCATGAAACATGTTGACCACACCAGGGGGTTGTAGGTATCTTGCACAACACTACCTGTAGCAACTATCTCCCCTCCCACCATTTTAACCAAGGGCGCCAGCCACGCCAATAAAGTTCTTTGTGGACTGACCCACCTTTTTTGAAAGTTTCACCACATTTCTCGCGACTACACCCTTTTCTTCCCCGCACACCCGCATGCACCATATGGCAGGGATTAAAGATCTCCGTTAAAGAGCCCCTTTATGGGTGCCCGCTGAACATTGCAGCGCCAGTTCAGCGAGGAGCAAACCCATATGATGAAGCATGACATCTAGCTTGCTAGGTGTGTGAGGGTTTTAGTCCCAACTAGGGTATTCCCCTCTTTGGCTTTCCTCTATCTTTCTCTGTACACGCTTCATTTTGACATACTCTACCTTCTCTCCACCCCACCTGGGGAACTTTGTACATTACTTTGTGGCTAGTCTCTTGGACACGTACACTGGACCCCATAAAACATTGTCCTTCTTGGTTCCCTTTGTTGTTATATAGAGAAATAGGTTACACAAGCTGGAGATGGCTAATCTCAAGATGGAGTGTCAAAGGGACCTAGAGAATAGCAATATGTCCTTGGAAAGAGAGAGAATGAGATTGGAACATGAGAGGATATTGAGGGAGATAGAGCTCAAAGTAAAAGGGTCTATATTCCCATGGATGTCGTCAGAGAGCTCCATAAACAGGAATATATCGGGCAGTGGTTTGCAGCCTATGAGATAGCAATGATGGCCCACAAGGTCCCTGAGACAGATTGGGGAGCCGGGTTGTGGGGCTGCTTTGTGAGTGATGGGAGGGATACATTATTGGACCTACTCAGTGACAATAGGATGTCTTATGCCCACATGAAAGAAGCCCCGATGACAAGGTATGGTTTGACGCCAGAACTCTATAGACAGAGGTTAAGGAATTGCAAGAAACTGGAGGCAACTACCTGGGTGGAGTATGTGTCTTTCTTTTGTAGAGCTGTGGATGGTTGGGTAAAGGGTAGTAAAGTGCATACTTTTGAAGCGCTCTATGATTTGTTTGCATTGGAGCACTTGTCTGCTAATTTCTTCCCAGAGCTACGCCAGCACCTTACTGATAGCAAGTTAACTAGCCCTAGGAAGCTTGCTAAGGACACGGAGCACTGGGTCAGCACCCGGGTCCACAAGAGTCTCGTGGGAGACTTTGCCAAAGGCGGGCAGGGTCTCCAGCACAGGAGTGGGGGAGGACAAGGGTAAACAGAGGGAGTTCCAGAAAGGGTCCCGAAGGAATTCCCAAGGGAACCAAAGGAAGGGTTCCCAGCCTCCCCCTGAGAAAAAACAAGAGGCCCGACAGGTAAACCTGTTCACAGGGGCCCCTCTAAGTGCTTTATTAGTGGTCAAGTGGGCCACAGTTGGTATGATGCACAGTGTCCCATGAGAGATTTCAAAGCACCACCTCGTGCACCACCCCGTCAGATGGCGAGTGTAGTCCTGGGGAGGGGAGATGGGTGCCCAAGGTGTGTTGGGTTTCGCAGAGATGTCCCTTGTCTCTTTAGGAGACTGAGATGGTCCCTAAGACCCAGCTGCCTGATAACACTAAGAAGTACAGGCAGAGGGTGACCATCAATGGCCATAGGGTGGAAGCTCTAAGAGACATCAGGGCTAGTGTGACAGCTGTTAGTTGCCGGCTGATGTCCAAAGAGCAGGTTATCCCCCATGCATTCTTCCCTGTAGTAGCCGCGGACAACTCAGAGAGCCAGTGTGAAGTGGCTCAGGTTCCTCTTTTGAGTGGGGGGGGGGTCTCAGGTACTCTTCAAGTAGCTGTGAGGCCAGCCATGCCTGTTGATTGTCTGTTGGGAAATGATTTAGAGAGCTCTCCTTCGGCTAAGGTGGAGAGAAAGTCTTATCTGGAGATGTTGGGTCTGCCTGAGTGTGCGTGTGTGACCACTCGGTCAATGGCAGCCAGTAGGGGTGTTCAAGAGGTTCTGGAGCCTGAAAATGTGGCCCAGGCCCCTGTCTTAAAGAGAAGAGGTGGAGGGTGTGGGAAACCAGCTCCCATAGTTTTCACGGCCCAGGAGGAGGCAGACCTTGAGGGGGATGCCCTGGAACCAATAGGGGAACAAGTCACCAAACTGGGGGACCTGCCTGAGCTGATCCATTGGTAGCAGAAAGGCGGCCCCTCCAAGTAGGAATTTTGTTCAGAACAGAAGACGTGCCCTTCTCTTGTGGGTTTGCGGCAACAGGCCACAAACCAGGCAGCAGGTGATCAGTCTGGATCACATTGGATCTACTGGGAGAACGACCTCCTGAATAGCGAGCCTAAGGTTGCTGAGCCTGAGTCAGCCCGTGTGCTGGTCGTACCCCAGCGCTTCCGAGCCTTCCTACTGAGTTTGGCTCATGATGTACCTTTAGCTGGACATCTGGGGCAGGACAAGACCTTTGAAAGGCTTGTCACCCACTTTTATTGGCCCTAGATGTGGAAGAGTTCAGATACTCATTGTAGGACTTGTCAAACTTGCCAGGCAAGTGGGAAAAGTGGAAGGAAGCACAAGGCTCCTCTCCAACCTTTCCCTGTAGTCAGTACCCCCTCTTAACGGGTGGGCATTGATATTGTGGGGCCACTGGACCCCAAGACAGCCATGGGCAACAGGTTTATCCTGGTCTTGTTGGACCATGCTACCCGGTACCCCAAAGCCATCCCTCTCAGGACACTGATGGCCCCCGTGATGGGACGTGCACTGATGGTAATTTTCTCCCGTGTGGGGTTCCCTATAAAGGTGGTGTCAGACCACGGTACAAACTTCATATCGAATTATATGAAGTCCCTGTGGCAGGAGTGCAGTTTTACATATAAGTTCACCACTCCTTACTACCCCCAAGGTAATGGACTGGTTGAGAGATTCAACCGGACCCTTAAAGGCATGATTATGGGTCTTGAGGATACTATGAGGCATAAGTGGGATGTCCTCTTGCCAAGCCTTCTGGTTTCTTATAGTGAGGTTCCCACAGTCCCTAGGTTTCAGTCCCTTTGAACTGCTGTAAGGCCACCCGGTAAGAGGACCTTTGAGTCTGGTCAAGGAAGGCTGGAAGCAATCTCCCTGGAAACCTCCCCAGGATGTGTACAGTTACATGCTGGCCTTCAGAAACCAGACTCGGCGATTCAGATAGCTCGCTCGGGCGAATCTGGAAGCCAGCCAGGAAGAGATGAAGCGGTGGTACGATCAGAATGCCACTCTGATTGAGCTTCAGCCTGGTCAGAAAGTTTTGGTCATGGCCCCTGTGGAGCTCTGTTTGCTCCAGGACAGGTGGACCGGACCATTTGAGGTGGTGGAGTGCAAGGGTGATGTCACCTACCTGGTGAACTTGCGGTATCCTATGAACCATTTGCGGGTCCTGCATGTTAACCGCCTGAAGCCCCACTTAGAAATGTATGAAATGGGCATGCTCCTAGCAACAGATGATAGAATGGAGGAGTAGACCGAGACTCTTCCTGACCTCCTGTCTGCAACAGAGCAAGATGGGTCAGTGGATGGTGTCAGCCTCTCTGCCACACAGACCCTTGAACAGCAGCAAGATTGTTGCCAACTGTTAGGACAATTCTCTGATTTGTTCTCCCTGGTTCCTGGTGTGACCGAGTGGTGCTTCCATGATGTGGACAATAGGGACAGTCCTCCTGTTAAGCACAAGTCTTACAGAGTGACTAACAGGGTCAGAGCTTACATCAAGGAGGAGGTCTCCAAGATGTTTGCCTTAGGGGTGATTGAGTCCTCTAACAGCCCTTGGGCCAGCCCAGTGGTCTTGGTCCCAAAGGCTGCTGTGCCTGGTGCCACACAAGAACTCCGGTTCTGTGTGGACTACTGAGGACTCAATTTAGTCACCAGGACTGACGCACACCCCATCCCCAGAGCTGATGAGCTCATTTATCGGTTAGGGGCTTCACGGTGCCTCAGCACGTTTGATTTGACATCTGGGTACTGGCAGATCTCCTTGACGGATGGGGCCAAAAAGAGGTCAGCATTCTCCACACCAGATGGACACTACCAATTCCGGGTTATGCCTTTTGGGATAAAGAATGCCCCTGCCATCTTTCAGAGGTTGGTCAACCAGGTGTTGGTTGGACTGGAGGATTTCAGTGGCGCCTACCTGGATTGAAGAAAAGCAGCCCCCTTTGAGACCCCCGAAGCTGCTTGGCTTATCACCTTTAATTCACTTTCGATTCTATTAAAATAACAAGGCAGGCGCTGGTAACCGGAAGGCAAGAACGAGGTTCATTACTCTAGAGGAGAGCACGTCTACCGCAGACACCGGGATGTCTCTCAGGGAGGTGTTCTAACTTCAACTCTTCAACAGGCTACTTTTATACAGTGTTTCGACAATACATAACAGTGTCATGTAAGCATGGTACCCCGCCCCGGACAGGATGCCATACATTTCGGACAAGTTGGTTCGTACCCTCCCAATCACAAACAGTCGGACATATGATGTTTATCGGGCAGCTGGCCTTTGCCTCAGGGTCGGGAACATGTGAGACTGGTCAGGGTTAACGTCCTTTACTGTTGATAGGAAAACAAGTTCCATTGTCCATCGGGAGGCGCATTCTTTGGGGTGCAATAAACCAGGTTAGTGCGGGACCTTTTGGTATCTACAATTTTTGGTTACGTGCACAGGGATGGGGAGGAACAAGGAATGCAAAGGTTTGCGGCGGCAATAGAATGTCGTTCTTAAGCTAACATCAAACATGGGCACGTCCGCTAGATTATGGCCCTTAGCACACATACCAAGTCAGTCAGAAGGTTATTCAGATACTTGTAGAAGTACAAGTGAAACAGGGGTGAACAACAGAACACAAAATAGTTGTGATCGATCAAAATGGCTGCGGCCTATGTGTGCGTAGAAAAGGACCATCGGGCAAGATGGCGCAGGTAATGTTCACGATTATCGGCCAAGGTTTCACAGTCCACCCTTTGAACATGACTATCCAGCTTGTCACTTTATTTCGATCCCCATAATGTCCTGTATCTCTTGTTCATAAAGTACTCTCATTTTGGTCAGCTGAGTGCCCATAGTTTTAGGGTGCAAGGTGCTTATAAAAAGGGAACACAGAGGCGGCATACAGTGTACACATAAACAACAACCACATATTGCCAATACTGGGACCAAGAGGATCATTAATAACTTCCAACCCCATTCCCTTAAGATGCCCCAAACCCAATTTCCTAGTGTCCAAGTCTCTGTTCCTTGATGGATTTCCGGAGACAGTCTGTGGAGATGTTCAATAGCTTCATAAACAGAAGGTGAAGTGTCAGGGACATATGTGCAACAGCATGATACGACATGCTCCTCCACGGTCCGCTAATACCACGTCCAGGATCATACGATTCTGTAGGGCCACCAGACAGACTGCCTGAAGCTCGGCAGTGTTGTTGGTGAGGATGCCAGCTGTGATGTTCACGGCAGTTTCACATTCATCTCAGACAGGGCCACAGTCAGCATTGCAGTGGTTCTTTTCTTGAGGTAGGAAAAGGTGGTTCTGACAGGATTGTTGAAAACTTGAATTTCCACTTGCTCTTTGGAAGGGACATTTATTGGGAATGTCACACTGGTGGAGTGAGGACAGAAAGGAGCTTCTGTTCTTCCTGTTCTGTTCAGCCAGAACTCAGTGTAGAAATGAGCAATTGTTTCCCCGGAAGTGGCATTGTCTCTGTAACTTTCTTGGAGGAGCATCATCCAGGCAAGGCAAGATCCAAGAACGGAAAAGGGTGAAGGGATGAATGGGATAGATAGTTCAGTGGCATGTGGTAGCAGTTCACAGACCCAACAGTTGGTGGCATTAGTGGCTAGACTGTGCTTGTGCAACAGTTGTACAAATGAGTTGTTCCAAAATTATTTGCGCTGCTTCCGGAGCTGAGGCGACATTGATATCAGATAATGTTCTTTCTGGGTGGTGGGTTGCAAGGTGGGAAACATTGTTCTGTGTGCGGGAGCATTCTCTTCAATGATCCAGACTGTGATCATTAGCAGGAGACAGGTGAGAAAGGCTGCCGCAAGTGCAATTGTCTGTGTGCCGTGCAAGTTGGCGATTGTTCTTCAGGTGTTCGATATCTTCCATCATCTTCAAGAGGCTCAGTGACTGGCAGGACCACAGACTTTGTCTAGCGTTTTGCCCTGGTAGCGGTGGCTGTGCTACCGATCTGAGGTTTTCGACTCAGTAAGTGGCCTGGTTGTTGGAGCACCCTCCTTTCGTTGATCTCAGGTTGTACCCTTTCTTGGACGGCACCATGGGGTCAGGAACTTCTGTGAGTTGCAGTGTGTCTTCTTGTGGATAGCAACTCAGCGCTGGCCGGTCTTTTGTTAGGACTTCATCGAGCACTTCCACCTCTTCGCAAGTTGCCAGCGTCTGAGGGATTTTCTTGCAGTGGTGGGCATGCAGCCAATTTCGCTTCCCTTCCACTCGAAGGGCAGTTCGGGTGGTGATCAAGACTTACCAGGGGCCCGTCCACCTCGGCTCCAGACTCTTGGTCCTCTGGAAGTTCTTCATGAGGACATGGTCTCCGGGCTTTATCTCATGTCCTGGGCCCCTGGATTCATCTGGCAAGGCTTGCTGCACCTGTTGGTGGATAAGTGTTAGCTTGTTTGTCAGTTTATATAAATAGTCGGACATTAGTATGTCCGGGACATCGTTAATGGAGGTTGGTTTTGGAGCTGCCCAAATGCTCATAGGCCTGCCGAAGACTACCTCATAAGGAGTTAGTCTGTGCTTGGTTGGGGTGGAGCGCATTGATAGTAACGCCAATGGGAAGGCGTCGGGCCATTTTAACCCGGTTGTGGCAATTACTTTGGCCAGTTTTAGCTTCATGGTTACATTGTGCCTTTCTACCAGGCCCGCTGATCGGGGATGGAAGACGGCATGAAACTTCTGTTTTACCCCCAACCCTCTCAGGATGTTCTGTATCACCTCGGCTATGAAGTGGGGGCCGTTATCACTCCATAAAATTCTACAAAGGCCATAGCGAGGGAAGAATTCTTTGAGCAATACCTTTGCAGTGGCTAAGGCAGTATTGTCGCGGGCAGGGTATGCCTCCACCCATTTGCTAAAAGCGCACACAACCACTAGGACATATTTCAGACCATGGCACCTCTCTAGTTGGATGTAATCCATTTGTAGGACTTCAAAGGGTGGTCAGGGACTCCAAACCCTCCCTGTGGTTCTACGGTCCCTTTTCCTGGGTTGTGTTGTAGGCAGACTATACATTGTTGCACTAGGCGTTTGGCAGATTTGGCTATCTTGGCATTATGCCACACTCTGGTGATCAGTTCAATCATGGGGGAGGAGCCTATGTGTGCGGGTAAATGTGCCATGGTCAATATAGGGATTAAGTAGGCATTGGGCAACAGCCATCTATTCCCATCTTTAGTTCTCCAGCAATCTTCCTCGTCCTTCAGTCCCACCCTTTCCCACTCAGTCAGTTGGTCCCGTTTGCCTGTCGTCTGTATGTCTCTTACAGTGGTCCTAGTGCTCATCCACTGTTCGGTTTGTGACCTGGTCACATACATTTGTGTCTTAGTCCTGTCTTCTGCCGTGGCTCGGGCATGAATGTCAGCTGGTGCGTTTCCCTGTCCAATAAGATCAGTCACTTTCTTATGTGCTTGGCATTTTATCACCGCTAGCTTCTTTGGGAGGAGGACTGCTTCTGTCAATGCGGAGACTAAGTCTCCATGTAGGATGGGTGTACCATGTGAAGTCAGGAACCCTCTCTCTTTTCATAAGATCCCGAAATGGTGAACTACTCCAAAGTCATACTGACTGTCAGTGTATATGTTGACTGTTGTACCTGCTGCTAAAATACAAGCTCGTGTGAGGGCAATGAGTTCCGCTGCCTGGGAAGAGCATTGAGTAATACGGGCTATCTCTAGAATGGTTCGGGCTGTAGTGACAGCGTATGTGGCTGAGGTGGTGCGGTCAGGGAGTTTGATGCAGGAACCGTCCACCCACAGTACTCCGTATGGTTCTAAGAAGGCAGTGTCTCTAAGGTCTACTCTACTCTTTGTCTCTTCGTCTGTCAGTGTCACACAGTCGTGTAGGGGAGTCACACCAGGATCGTTTTCAGGTAGTGGTAACAAAGTGGCCGGATTGAGGGTGGTGCACCGTTTCAGGGTAATGTGTGGCGCTAGCAAGGTCAGTTCATATCCGGTCAGTCGGGCGCTAGTCAAATGTTGGGTCTTGGTCTGGTTCAGGAGTGTGTCGACCACATGGGGTACTGACACAGTGATTGGATTGGAGAGCACTATTCCTTCCTTTTGTCGTATTGATACTGCTGCGGCTGCTACAGCACGCAAACACGCTGGCAGAGCTCTGGCTACTGGGTCAAGGGTGGCAGAGAAATATGTGCAAGGGCGCTGCGTGTTACCAATTGATTGTGTTAGGACAGACAATGCACATCCCTCCTTCTAGTGTGTGTAGAGGGAGAATGGTTTGACGTAATCTGGGGGTCCTAGGACAGGGGCCCGAACAGAGTGCATCACCTAGCTCTTTAAAGGCAGTTTGATATTCAGGGGTCCAGGGGAGAGGTGAGGGGATGTCTTTAGCTAGGAGGGAAAGATGGGGTTTTGACGGTGAGGCTAAAGTTCGGCAGCCACTGTCGGCAAAAGGAGGTTAGGCCTATCAAGGAACGGACCTGCTTCTGACTTCTGGGGACAGGAGTGTCCAGGATTGTCTGTATTCTGTCGGGTATGAGTTTCCTCCCTTCTTTGGATAAGAGGTGGCCTAGATAGGTTACTTGTGACTGACAAAATTGTAATTTCCTTCGGGAGACCTTGTGACCATTCTTTGCAAGAAAATGGAGCAGTTTGATGGTGGCTGTGACAGCTAATGGTGTGGTGTCTGCTGCTAGAAGGATGTCATCTATATATTGTATTAGTGTCACACCATCTGGTAATTGTATAGGATCCAACTGTCTTTTAAGTGCTTGGCTATAGATGCTCGGGCTCCCTGTGTACCCCTGGGGCACTCTACAAAACCTATATGAGCGAGAATTTAGGGTAAATCCGAATAGATAGCGGCTGTCTTTGTGAATAGGTATGGAGAAGAATGCATTTTTGAGGTCGGAGCGATTGAGGGAATTAAGGTCAGAATGGTAGTGATGTCGGAAACTACTGGGTACTGTGGTACCACTATTTTGTTTATTTCCCGCAGGTCAATGATGAAGCGGTAGGCTTTTCCATCTCCCTCTCCCTGTCTCTTTATTATCGGTAGTATGGGGCTGTTACAAACGTTACTCACTACTTCTTCTACCACCCCCGCCTCCATCAAAGAGTGTGTGATGTCCGTCAGTGCCTTCTCACCCTCTGGTGAGATTCTGTATTGTGGTGCCTTCGGTAGGATTGCGTCTTGTCGTATTGTCACGTGTACTGTGTCAATCATCATTTGTCCTACGTCTGAATCAGCTCTAGCCCATAAGTGTGATGGCAGAGTATCCAGTAGGGATGTGTCAGTCTCAGAGATGAGATACATTTGCTGGGAAGGGCTATCTCTATGGTGCTTTCGGTTGTCATATAAGATGACACGCACACCGTCCGGTGAGCACCTGATTGTCACTTCAAAAGGTCGAGACCCATAATGGCGTCTGGGGTGTTAGAAGAGAGGAGAAATGTTGTTTCAACGATATTGCTGTCAAGGTTGAAAGGAATCGGTTTGGACAAAGGGTTGGTGGAGTGCGTACCATCAAATCCTATTGAGGTCACATGTGAGCCAGACAAGGGTGCCCTTGGAATCAGTCGTTTGGATAGTGAACTACGTGTTGCTCCTGTGTCTACCAAAAATGCCGACTCTGTGCCCAGGACCTTTGCGGTAAGATAAGGGCCTTGCTGGTCAACATAGAGCTCGACTGGATCCCTCCCTTGCCCCTGGCTGTCCTATGCAAAGTCATACGTGTTGTCGTAATCTGTCTGTTGATACTGGTTCTGTCTAGGACGGTCAAATGCGTTCACTCTTCCTGGCCTTTCTTCCCTTGCTTCACTTGCGTACCCTCTCCCACGCCCTCTTCCTCTATGTTCACTTGCTATTTCCCTTGCCCCTCTGCCCCTACCAGCTCCTGATAAGGCCGGGCATTGGGATTTCCAATGTCCATATTCCTTACAAAATGGGCATTGATCCTGTCCTAAGTCCTGGCGCCGTACATATGGTGTCAAAGAGTCATTTCCAGGTGGCTGTATTCTAGGGACATTCTGTTGGTATCCTCCCTTATATGGTTCCCTCCCTGTATTCCCCCCTTGGAGTTGGGCTATCATTACTCTTTCCTTCAAGTCTTTCTTTTTCTTTTCTGTAGCCTTGTCATTCTCGTTTTTCTGATGTTCATAGTACTGGGCCATTTGGAGAATGGCCGCCGGTTTAGATGCTGCCCAACTACTTTCGCTAGTCTGTAATTTCTGGGATACCTCCGGCAGCAGTCCTTTGACGTAATTTTGCACGAATAAGTGGTGTCCGGTTGCAGTGGACATGTCCTGTCCACTGTAATCAGAGAACACTGTTTCGAATCTCGAGAAATACTTGGAGACATCCTCTTGTGGTTACTGGCGGCACGCGGTTACTATGGAACAGTGTATCTTTTCTCCGGTATCAGTGTTTTTACCTTCTGCACTATTTTGTCAGGGAGGTCCAATATAGCTTTAACCGGTTTTTGACCAGGGTTCCGCTGTTTGTCTAATGTGCTGAGTTGTTCCCAGGTATGACCGAGCAATTCTGTGTGGTCTATCTTCCTAATCTGCTTCAACACATCGGCTGGTAAACATAACCCGAAGAACAAGTCGATGTCAGCGAACGTCATTATTGTGGACCCCAACGCGGTACCTAGTTCTGTGTAAAAAGCGGTGGGATTCTTTCGTAAATCCAGCAGGGATTTACAGAACGTCAGGATGTCCTGTCTGTCCCATGGCTGATACACCCAATTGTAGACCACCCTCCTTTTAGCGTCTTGATGGTTTATGTCGTCATTAGTCCCTTGTCCCCTAGGGGGAACCCAATACTGGGCGGCTTCTTTTATCGGCATCATGTTATCTAGCTTCTCTACTGGGGTTTTTACTTGCTTTGATGTTCTGTCTGTATCTATCCGCCCTTGTTCTATGAGGTGGCGGAATACTTCAAACGTGGAGGAAAAGTGTTCTGCCACATCGTTGTCGTTTTTGTCCCCGATGTTAACCTTTCTGTAAAGAGCCATTAGTCTCCCGGGCCCCACATCCTGATATTTCTCTTCATAGGCAGTAAGCGTGTAGTAACAGAAGCGCACAATGAAGAATCGTTTGGGGTTCTCGACATATGAATTGCATATATCAGTCACATACTCTTCCGTTTCTCTTCTCTCCACGAGGGTTTTGACTATCTTGTCAATGTTTGCCCGCTCGTCCGTACTTAATCGTGGGACCCTGGGCAACTCTTTTTCTATTGATCCTATCTCTACTAATGCGTTTGTTAATGAGGCACTTGGTGCAAGTGGCTCGACTGGAGCGGATACGGTTGTGGCATCTTGTTATAAATGAAGTAAGGAGGCTGGTAAAAGGATATATGGCATTTATTATGCACTACAGAGAATAAGCTGGTGATCCCATCAGAAAGCAGGGAGCTAACTGACAAAAGAGAACACATTAACAGATGACATCAAGAGAATAGAATGCTAGACTTAAAGGGATATAACAAAGCATAAGTGCAGAGAATACAACATATCCTCTTCCCTTCGTATAGAGAAACAAAAGTAAAAGAAGGTAAAATTAAAAATAAACAAGCACATGCTCTTCATTATGGAGAGAGAGAGCTTACTTGCAAACAAAATCACTTAAGTAACCCGGAGGTCTTCTCACTCTTTGGGCTCTATCGACTTTAACTTCACTGGGAGGCACATTATCCTCACACTCAGCCCTCTTGTACAGTGCCACACGCCTCAAATTCCAACTTTCACCGTTAAATAGGGTCACAAACCTTTTATGAACAGACTTGCTCTTAAATGGCCCTCTAAACTTCGTTAACCCAACGCCCACCCGACCAGGTTTGAATTTCACCCAATCATTCACTGCTAATTTACACTCTCCATCCGGTTTATTTACATCGTCAGGATTGGCAGGGTTAACAGATATGTCAGCGTTTAGATACTCCTTCATCCATGCTGCGACAAGCTTGGTACCAGCTGAACGCCCCCTCATGACACTAAAAGGAATCATACCAGTCACACTAGTTTCAGTAGTCCTGTAGGCCCAAACTAGATCATTAACCAAACCTCTCACATCCGTCCTAGAAGAGATCGCCATCTGAATTGCACCCTTAACCATCCGGTTCGCCCTCTCAACTATTCCGTTCCCCTGGGGATTGTAAAGTGAGGTCCTGGAATGTGCAATGCCACACTTTCCTAAGAAATTAGTCATCTCCATGGAAGTCAATTGCGTCCCATTATCAGTGATAATCCTTGAAGGAAAACCTTCCTCTCTAAAAATATCGCTTAACACAGCAATAGTACTGTTGGTAGTGATCTCTCTCAGGAACTTAACTACCAACCACTTTGATGAGACATCAACTACCACCAACCCAAACCTCATATCTTGACCCAACTGATAGAACGGGCCAATGAAATCAAGGCATATGGTGTGCCACGGACTCCCTGGATCTACTATTGAGCCACAACTAGTATGACTGCCGACTTTAAGTCTTTTCTCGCTCTCCAAACAGTCGGTACATTTTTCTACCCACTGCGAAATTTCCAAGTCCATCCCGGGCCACCAAAAATTCTCTCTAACTCTCCTCTTAGTGAGGGACTGTCCTAGGTGACCTTCGTGGGCTAACTTAAATAGAGTAAACCTCACTTCCTGTGGAGGAACAAACTTGTCTTCCTTCAAAATCATGAAACCATCTTTGTCTAAAACAGATAATTGTTCTAAGACTTTCAAATATGGGCGAAGTGCAGGGGACAAGCAGCTCTCTCTCCTTGCACCCTTCACAATCAAATCTTTCACTTCGCTCAACACCACATCATTAGTCATGGAAGAGTTCCACCGACTTCTGCTAATTGCTCCAGCACACATATCCACTAACTCATCTACAGCAGCCACCGATCCTTCAGAATTGAGTGATTCTACTCCTAACTTGTCCACAATTTCCCAAGGTAGTGGAAGTCTAGAGAGCCCATCAGCTTGGCAGTTTTTCCAACCTGGAATATACTCAACAGTATACAAATATTCTTGAATTCTAGCAGCAAGTCTAGCTAACCTCGCCGAGCCTTTGCCAGCCCCACCAGGTGAAAGAATTTTAACTAGGGGTTTGTGGTCTCTTAATAGGGTAAACCTGAACCCCCACAAGTACATTCTGTAATACTCACAACCCCATGCTGCAGCTAGAGCCTCACGCTCGATTATAGAGTAATTCCTCTCTGCCGTTGTGAGTGTCCTTGAAGCAAAAGCTACTGTCTTAAGACCAGATTCATGTATTTGAGCTAGAACCGCACCAACCCCCACAGCACTCGCATCCACTGTCAAAACAGATTTGCGGTTTGTGTCAAACGGTGTTAAGATGCCTGCCTCACAAATTTCAATTTTGATTTTTTTTAAAACATTCATCTTGCTCCGCACCCCACACAAACTTGCATCCTTTTCTCAACAACACCTTGATCTTTTCGGGTTTCTCTGCAAAGTCTCTCACAAACTTGGCATAATACTCGATGAGGCCGAGGAAGGACCTCAACTGATCTTTGTCACTCGGAGCTGGTGCATTCCTGATAGAGTCTAACAAGTCTCTCTTGGGTTTGACCCCGTCAAAAGACAAGGTATAACCAAGGTATTCAACTTCTTCTACCGCAAATTTACACTTCTCTTTCTTTAGAGTCAATCCAGCTTGTTCCATCCTTTCCAACACAGTTTTTAAGATTAAATTGTGTTCTTCAACAGTCTCTCCAAATATCAAAACATCATCCTGGAAATACACCACGTTGTCTACACCCTTCAGAACTGCCCCCATCATCCTTTGAAATACTCCAGCTGCAGAAGCCAGACCAAAAGGCATACGTGTGAATTGATATATACCCTCCGCTGTTATGAAGGCTGTCAATGATTTGGAGTCTTGATGTAGTTTAATTTGGTGATAAGCGCTGCGGAGATCCAACTTAGAAAAGTACTTTCCCCCTTTTAGTGACAAAACCAACTCGTTGATGTTTGGTAATGGGAAATTGTCTACTACAATGTTCTGGTTTAAGGTGCGAAGGTCTACACAAAAACAAAACTTTCCGTCCGATTTGGTCGTGATAACTACAGGGGAAATCCAGGGTGATGTCTCAATCTGTTCTATTACTCCCTGATCTAGCATCTCCTTCAGCATTTTCTTCACTTCTTCTCGTGCAATGAATAGAACTTTCCTCACTCTATGTTGCATAGGTACAGCATCACTACGCAATATAATTTTATGCACATAACCTTTCAACTCTCCAATGTGCTCATCAAACAAATCATTCATTCCATCAACAATCGAACCCGTGGTTATACTATCAACAACCATTACTTGCTGTGTTGCTCTGGGATTAATAATTATACCAAGGTCATACCGTTGCCCCCACCCCAAAATTGCAGGACCCGATTTAGCTACATATACTTTCCCTTTGGTAGAACGATCTTTAAATGATAATATACATACCATAAATCCAATCACATCTATACTCTCACCCTGATATCCACAGGGACTAATATCACTAGCTGATAAGTGTACGTCCTTCCAATTTTCCAAGTACATATCCTTAGGAATAATAGTCCATAATGACCCTGGATCAACCATCAATTGGACTTCCACTTCATCAATAAGGAATTTGGCCTTGGGTCTATTTCTTCTACCCGGCTCATCCTCGTTCACGCTATCTCCACCCAAACACAATATTTTGTTGGCACCTTCAACACTACTAATACTTCTCACTACTTCCTTGTTTTCTACAACGCTACTTTAACAGCATTCGCACTCCTACACATTTTTGCGAACTGTCCTTTCCTCCCACACTTTCTACACACTTGGTCAATGGCAAAGCATCTCTTGTAATCAGAATTATGGAAAGTACTCCCGCACCTACTGCACATCCTCCCTTGGAATCTATTCCTGTCATTGCTCGAAAACCCATTGTTAAATTTCCTCGGACCTCTGTCGCCTAGATCTAGACTTTTCTTGTTCACAGCAGCAACTTCATCATGCTCAACACAAGAAATTCCATTCCCTTGTACATTCTCTTTCGTATTATCCTTTCTTTCCATCTCTCTCATGCATGCATTAGATTCTTCAATAACCTTCGCTATATCGATAGCCATTTGTAAGGTAGGATTTTTCGCCGCCCACAGTTTTTCTTGCATTTTCTTGTTGCGACATTGTACTATTAACTGATCACGTATCATTTCGTCTCTTATTTCTCCGAAATTACATTTAATGGACAGTTCACGTAACCTAGCCACAAATTGGTCTACTGATTCCTCATTCCTTTGGGGCTGAGTGTAAAATTTATGTCTCGCCATGACGATATTCACTTCCTTTGCATATTGCTTCTTCATACGGGCTTTTGCTTCTGTGTACACATTGGTAATTGCTCTTCCATCCTGGTTTAGTCCAACTGGAAGATATTTAAAAGAACGTTGGCCTTCCTTCCCTAACGCACTTAGCAAGAGTGCTTTTTTTCTTGTTGCACTAAAATCTTTCCCGTCAAGCGCTTCTATATAATTCTCAAAAATGTCTATCCACTCATCCCACTCAATAGGTGGATCTCCAGTTGTTTGTAGAAACATAGGGGGTACAATCACATTGAGATTTTCCATCTTACTACAAAGTATGCACAAGTAGTCAATATTCTTAGGTGTGTAGATTTGTCTAAATGGTTAATACGGTTTCAGAATCCTCACTATATCGCAGCTTTCCTTTTTTTTTTTTTTTTTTTATACCTCAATCACACATCGCGCTGCATCACTTCAACATATTATAAATATATAAAGATATAAATTAGTTGTTGTTTGTGTCGAATATTGTTAGCTGGTGAAGTCTTTTTATCTACCTTATCAAATGCAGCGTTTTCATTCAATTGCGCTCAGTAAAGTTTACCGTTTTAAGAGATACAACTAAACTCTCCAAGTATGCTGCTCCTCTCTCATGTCATACGCAAGAGCTGAATTCTCTGAGTATACCGCTCCTCTTCTATGTTATCCGCGACTTGCTGTTTACCTGACAAGCAGTCGCGGCGTGTCAACAACGCGTTACTGGGGTTGCCTAGTAACCGGAGTTCATAGAAGATGGCGTCTGCGTAGCGTCATTACTTCATCTCTGCCTGACGCTGCTTGACGCTGGTGCGTGGCACATTCTCTCTTCCTGTGTGACGTCGGTGTGTTGTACACTCTGCTTCCTCGTATGATGGAGTGCAGCTGGCACGCTGGTAGGAATTCGAGAGTAAGTGTTCTTTTTCTATTATATTCGGCATGCGCAGCTTTTCAAAAAATGCATGTCGATTTAAAATATGTGATGAGTCGATAAAATCCTTTTTTCAGCTCAAAGTGCACATAAACTCAACGCAAGTTATTGTTTGACAAGACTATTGTAATCGACTTGTTTACTTTAAATTGTCGAGGCGGTTGGCTAAACAAGCTTTCCTCATTATTTCTACGTAGTAGGAACAACAAAAAATTAGTCTCTGAAACTCACTGCAATTTCGAGTGAGATGTCGATTTCCAGACAATTGTTATTTGCCTTGCCGCAGTTCTTTGATGGGTAGAATAAGTGCACTTGCAGTTTAAGCTGTTACGCTGTTTCTTGAGGTATTTTTAAGTTAATTTCTTCGGATTTGTTTCTTGGTTAAAGCTTTTTGTTTAGAAACGTTTCTTGATAATAATCTTCACCTGTGCGTAGCTGTCAGCATGACATTTTCCTCAAGATGCAGATTTCTTTAGTAGTTATTCGCGTGGTTCTTTTCTTCACCAGTGGAGTTTTTTCTTTCTCCCTCTGTAGTTGTTTAGCTCTTCCTGCTCAACGTCGCCATGTGTTATAAATGAAGTAAGGAGGCTGGTAAAAGGATATATGGCATTTATTATGCACTACAGAGAATAAGCTGGTGATCCCATCAGAAAGCAGGGAGCTAACTGACAAAAGAGAACACATTAACAGATGACATCAAGAGAATAGAATGCTAGACTTAAAGGGATATAACAAAGCATAAGTGCAGAGAATACAACACATCTCCGCTGGTACTTTGCTGTTCTTGGCGTTGTACTACGGGATGAGTAGGGGCATAAGGAGGTGGCATGATGATGATCGGGGGGCCTAACAAGAGATCATCATTTATTCTCTGTTTAGCCGGTAACTCTGGGTAAAGAGTTGAAAGCATTCTAACAGGGTACTAGTGATCCAGCGGGCTATAGAAAATATATCAAAAACTATGCTACCCAACTTCATAACCTATAAACAAAATTTTATACTAAATATGGACCCATTTATGAACCTGATATATTTGGGGCCTACTGAATCAGGTGGTCAGAATAAATCTATATACACATTATCTACAAACTATATACATATTTATACATTTGCAGAAAGAATATTGTCATTAGAATAAAACCCAACTATTTAAACGACCACCATAGGCGACGTGATCTAGCTAATGGTAACCTATACTTCTGAATAATCAAGACCAGCTTGTTTGTCAAAAGTAAGATTTTATTTTCTAAATTATAGTATATAAGTTGAAAGTTTTATAAATGAAATTTATTTGCAATATAGCAAGCATGATGGTAAGAAATATGAGAAAAATACAATTTAAGCAATTGAATCAATTTTAAGGAAATTATATAAAGTTTAGCATTTCTAAAACCTATTTCCCTAACTGAGCTAAATAGACAGAAATTAAAGTAAAGATCTTTGAGGATTCTTACGTGCTCCACGCAAAGTCCAGCAGCACATCACCCTCATCGGAAAGTCAGAAAGCAGCAGCCAGCCCAACCCTAAGGGCATGACTTTTTATACCTTTCTACGCTAACTAAACTAGCAAAGGAAAGTTTTCAGAAATCCTCGACGTCCCATTGGCTGAGAGTGACAAGTGACATGTCACCCGATTCTTAAAAAGTTCCACAAATTCATGTCTTACAAAGACCATTGTCTCTTCCACGTGAAGCCAGAAGCTTCCTGCGATTGCAACTTTGTATTAAGTCATCCTCGCAGCTTCCATAGTCTTTCAGTACAACTTCCGCGGATGCCAAGTTAAGGACTGACAAAAAGTTCACTTTCGACCTTGGCCATGTCCGACAGAATGATGTCAGCTCATCAGTTTTTGCTTTGTGAATGCAGCTTCAATAAACGTTTTAATTCAGAATGGGCGTCTCGTGACTTTCTGCAGAATTATAGATCAGCTCTTTTTCTGCGGCTCAAATAACTAGGCCCAAAAGCAGGCAACTTATGTTTTCTAGTATAAAACAAAAACAAGAAAAGTATTAATGTAAGAAATAAAGTATATTCTGTATCCACCCCATGGTTTACTAATTAATTAACCCACCCGATTAATCAAAATGTTACCTAGCTAATGCAAACAAATAAAGCAGCGTTTATATTTACCAGTCTCCGTTTTTCTATGAGACCCATATGCACCTAGAATAGTAGAAATGACATCACACAGACAAGAAAAAGCAAAACAAGCACATGCTTCTTTTAAGTTTGCAGCAGTTAGTAATGACAAAAACGAAAACAATAAATTATTTTATTATTTTGCACGAACAAAAAGATGCAACAAATATGCACGTTTATGAGCACACATGTTAGTCCTCCCACGTGTAAAGTTTAATCTAAGTTGTATTAGTACGACATATCACAAATCATTAATAATTTTATTCATGTTATGGAAATGTGACTTTGCGAGTTTAAACAAAATTTTGTTTTCTATCTCGCTCCATCAACTCCCTCATCTGGTGATTAACAAATCACCACACCAGCACTCAAAATTTTGGTAAATTAAAAATTTAAGAAATCGATTCAAATTCAATTGTATTAGTAAACCTAAAAGTCTGTTTCAGCATAATCTTTGCAATTAACATGACGCTCTCTATGTAACTCCTGTAACTCGATCTCCCTTTCCTCTTCTTTTCTGAGTTTATAGATTCTCTTCTTTTCCTTCAACTGTTTCTTTCTTTTATGTAACAAACAACCTACTTTAGTCAAAATAAAAATGAATACTATTATAATCAAAGGTGCCAGAATCTTGCCAAGAATTGAACTTCCGATATTATGAAACCAGTTTTTAATTGCTTGAAACCTTTTTGAAAGTTTCCCTGTAAAATCTTCTTCTTCTAAAGGAATTATCTCTGAATGCATTTGTGTAATATTCTTAATATACATTTCAATATTCTTACTTTCATCAGGTATATATGTACAGCAATGTTGGACATGTAAAATGCCACAGACTCCTCCCTCTTTTGCTAGGAGTATGTCTAAAGCAAGACGATCTTGAATTACCATGGATCTAATAGCAATAACTTCAACATTCACTAATTGAAACCCATCAGCAGTGTCAGTTGATAATCTATCAACTATAGTGGACAATTTTCTGATTCTCCCTGCATTTAGGGTTATACCAACAAAAGGTATTACAGCTTGAAAAATATCTCCCAGAACTTCAGTAAAAGTTTCCCTTTTAGCTCTATTTACATAATTATGTATTTTAAACAATCCTTCTGAATCTCTGTCAACATGAAACACTTTAGGAAAAACAATTCCCACATAACAAGTTCCATACCAATGGTCAGGAAGGTTATAGTAAGCTTTGTCACCACAAACAAAATAAATTCCAGGGAAGATAGGATCTTTTCCACCTTTAAATCCCCAACCTCCCATAATCTGATAAGTATCTTCACAGTTGCTTGCACCTACAAAATAATTATCAAAAAGTGTATTATCTCTTCTAATGCAAAGCTTTCCACTAACAGGTTTGTCTATGTGAATTGCAATATTTTCAAGCATTTTGCCATTTAATTTCTCATCCTCTTTTTGCCAGAAGGATGACTTAGTCTGCTTGACTAATTCATTTCTCTTATAAATTGCTCTTCTCTCCTCAACCATATTCAAAAATTTCTTTCCTTCAGCACTTAATTTACATGTTAGATTATTCTTGTAAGCATACTCGTAAGTGAGTTCGTTAGTAACAAGGAAATATTCTCTCATTTGTTTTGCTTTCTTATGCTTATTTAAAGCATTATCAATCTTAACATTAGCAAAAATCTCATCATAATTTGAATAGTAATATTCTAAACGTCCAGTTTGATAAAATAAACTAGTTAATACACTACATGTTACAGCATAAGTGAGAGGAAGCATATTATAAGTTACTCCCTCAGAAACAGAAGCAGGTAACTTAACACAGACATAACAGTCTTTTGCATCCATTACCTTTACATATTCACTCAAAAGCTTTGTGAATGTATTGCTTGAAAAATCACCTATTGATTTATCTTGATGAATGTTAGGCTGATGATCAATTACTTTTGCAGATGCACTATGTTTAGTTTGGCTAACCAGAGCTTTGCTTGTTATGTTAACTTTGTGTAATTCTCTATTCATTTCTAAAGGTATAATCACAGCTAGTACCAACCAGAGCAGAACTAAAATGAGCAGACATACCAGAGTCATCTTACAGCATCTTTTAAAAACAGAACATTTTGAAGTGCTCTCCTTAACGTAAGGCATTTTTAGGTTAGTTTTAGCCTTAAAAATAAAAATAAATTTTAAAACTTATATACACCCCCCTTTTAAAATATATTTTTCTTTTATAACCCTAAACAAGATTTCTTCGACCTTATGTCATACATAAGTTTTCTTCGACTAAACAGTTTTTCTTCGACCTTGTGTCAACTAACAGATTTTCTTCAGCCTTTTGCCAATTTAATAATTCTGTACTTTAATCATTGTCACTAATTTCTTGGATTTCGTTTTCTTCTTCACTACTATCATATATGTCAATAACAGGTGGAATTACTAAGTAAGTCCACTCAGGAGACTTGTATTTCTGGTTTGGTCTAATTATTCTCTTTCCTTTTCTCGATATCACTTCAATTTTTCTTCCGACTCCAACTTCTTTTCCTGGACTCTTTTGACTACTTATTTCTTCAACTTGTTCTATTGGCTTTTTGATCAATCTGACTCTCAATCTTCCACCAGGCCAGTAGTCTGCTTTTCTCACGTATTTCTTCTTTGGTTCAGAATTATTTGATTCTGACTTCCAAGTCCTTTTCTTTCCGTTTTCACTTCCACCTTCCACGTCACTTTCTTCAGTTTCGTAGTCTGAAATTTCAATTGACTCAGGAACTTCTCTATTCGGCAATTTCACTCCTTCAGGAACTTCACTTTGTCTTCCATCACTGGTACTCGGTAATTCATTCTCCTCTTCTTCTTCAATTACCTCTAGCTTCCCAGATTTCGGATTTCTGTTCCTTACTTCAGAGCTTGTTCTCTGCCTTTCGATACTCTCCTGGTCTGAAACTTCTTTTGGTTCAGCTTCTTTGTTTTCAATAGAGACAACCGAATCCTCAGTTATCTTTCCTTTTAACAGATTCTCTTCACCTTCAGAATCTATTTCAATTATTTCTAAGTCTTTTCTTGTCAGATTTCCATTCACTGGCACAGTTTCCAGATGTCGACTTTCTTGTCGATCTTCAGAATCTGGAATTACTTCACCTTCTGTTCTGTCTTCTGCTTCAGAATCAGAATCATCTGTGGTATCACTTTCAACATCAGAACTCTCAGGAGTTGGTACTGGAATAGTATGACTTGGATGAATCCAGCGCTTCAATCCTCTGCACTTTACAGCATTAGTAGTGATCAAGATTACCTGCCTAGGTTTCTGCCATCTAGGAGATAGACAATTCCTCCTCCGATGTACTTTCGTTCTGACCCAATCGCCAGGTCTCAGATCATGAGTCAAAACTTTTTCATTTGATTGAGCTTCAGTTCCCACCTGATTAGACACAGAAGTTACCATATCAGATAACCTTTTACAGTAATCCAAAATTGCACTGTCATTTATGCTCAACAGTTTACCTACAGGTACAAAAGCTTGCCTCATAACTCTTCCCATTAAAATTTCATGAGGACTCAGACCTGTCTTTTTATCTGGTGTACTTCTTAATGACATCAAAACAAGTGGAAGAGCATCAGTCCACTTAACTCCTGTCTCTAGACACATTTTTCCAATTCTGTTTTTGATAGTTCCATTTATTTGTTCGACTACACCTGATGCCTCTGGTCTGTATGCACAGTGTATTTTCTGCTCAATGCTCAAAGCTTCACAAATTAACTTCAACAGTTTGTTATCAAAATGGCTTCCTCCATCACTCTCAATAGTGACTGGAAAACCGTACCTTGGGATGATTTCTCTGAGCATTAGTTTTGCTACTGTAATTGAATCACAATGTCGTGTAGGGAAAGCCTCTACCCATCTTGAGAATAAGCATACAATTACAAGTACATATTTCAAACAGTTGTGTAAGGGCATTTCAATGAAATCTATTTGTAACCTGGTAAAGGGACCACCTTCTCGACCAATTATTCCTGTCCCCACCACTGATTTTCTGTTTGGATTCATTTGTTGGCATGACAAACACCTTTGACAAAAAGATTCTGCAATGGTTCTAAATTTTGTATTGAACCATGTTTCTCTAAAAAGTCTGACCATAGAATCTCTTCCTAAATGTGCAGGACCATGATATAATCTGGCCATGTCAGCAATCAAGCAATTTGGTAAGACTATTCTGCCATCTTTATAAACCCACACTCCATTTTCTTCACGTGGTCTACAATCTGATCTTAACCATAGGTCTTTTTCTTCATCATCTGCTTCGTTTTGTAAATCTCTAATCTCATGCCATGTTTCTACAACAGTTGTTAGCATTAATGAATTTGAATCAGTTTCTTTACTCCTCTCCCGATTGTATGAATAATTTTTTCTTGCGCAGTACTTTGCTGTTTCGTCTGCGAAGGCATTTCCCTTGGAAATATAATCAGTTCCTCTAGTGTGCGCTGCACACTTGACTATGGCAATTTCTTTTGGCAATTGTATTGCTTCAATTAATCTTCTAATGAAAACTGCATTTTTAATTGGTGATCCTGTTGATGTCATGTATCCTCTCTGTGACCAGAGTTGTCCATAATCATGCACAACTCCGTACCCATACTGACTATCAGTAATGATGGTAACTCTTATATCTTTTGATATTTCACATGCACGAATTAAAGCAATCAATTCAGCCACTTGTGCTGAACGAACTCCTTCAAGACATGATGCTTCTTCAACATCTACAACTGTACAAACTGAGTATGAAGCTTTCAAGACACCTCCTTCGGATCTTAAGCATGAGCCATCTACAAAGTAGACAAAATCCGATTCAGACAAAGGTCTGTCTTTGATGTCTTTTCTTGGTTTTGTGCAGAATTCCATGACATCTAAACATTCATGTTCAGTTTCAATATCATCAACAATTTCAGAATCAGGCAGCAATGTAGAAGGATTCAGATTCAAACATCTTGAAATCGAAACATTATCTGCTCCCAATATGATTTTCTCATACTTTGTCAATCTGCTACTTGTTAAATGTTGAGTCTTACCTCTTGTCAGTAATATTTCAACTGAATGAGGCACAAAAACTTTCACAGGAAATCCCATAATGATTCCTTCACTTTGTTCAAGGCTGATACTAGTAGCTGCAACTGCTTTCAAACAACCTGGTAATGCTTTTGCAATTGGATCAAGAACTGCGGAGAAGTATGCAATAGGTTTCTTTAGATTTCCATGTCTCTGAATTAACACAGATAATGCACATCCTTCTCTCTCACTGCAATACAGTTCAAAATCTTTCTCATAATTTGGCATACCCAAAGCAGGAGCTTGGCATAAGCTCTTTTTCAGGTTCTCAAAAGATTCCATCTCAGCATCATTGAGAATAATTGGATCTTTTACATCTGATTTGGTCAGTCTTTGTAGTGGTTTTGCAATTACTGAAAATCCACTTATCCATTGTCGACAGTAACCTACCATTCCCAGGAACATTCTGACCTGTCTTTGTGTTCTTGGCGGTAACATTGCTTGAATCATTTTTATTCTCTCTATTGTTACTTGTCTTTTTCCTTTTGCAATTCTGTGACCAAGATATTTTACTTCTTGTTTGCAAAACTGTAGTTTTGCTGGGGACACTTTATGTCCTTCTTCTGCAAGTCGATTTAACAGAATTATTGTGTCTGTTACACAATTTTCTCTTGTCTTTGCAGCTATTAACAAATCATCAATATACTGCACCAATGTAGACCTACCTGGTAAGTCTAAATCTTCTAATGATCTTTTTAACAATTCATTAAAGATTGAAGGACTTTCTGTATAGCCCTGAGGGATTCTTGTCCATCCAAGGGTTTTACCTTGGAATCTGAAAGCAAAAATTTCATAACTGTCTGGGTGTAAGGGAACAGTAAAGAATGCATTGCAAAGGTCAATAACTGTGTACCATTCAGCATCATGTGGAATCTGAAATAGAATTACTGCTGGATTTGGAACCACAGGACAACATGGAATGACAATTTGATTAACCTTTCTCAAATCTTGTACGATCCTAAATGTTCCGTTAGACTTTTTAACTCCCATAATTGGTGAATTACAAGAGCTACTCTTCATTTCCTTTAATACACCTTGCTTGATTAACTTTTCAATTATAGGTGTAATACCTTCAATTGTCTCTGTTTTCATTTTATACTGTGGAGTGTTTGGAAATTCTATTCCCTGTTTCAATGCAACTTTAACAGGATCTACGTTTTTCATCAGACCCATCTCATTCCCAGTAAAATCCCATATTTCAGATTTCACTGTTTCCTTTAGCTCTTCAGGTAAATCCTTTTCTTCAAATGCAGGAAACAATTTTGTTTCTTCTGCTTCCATCATCATCATTGTCATTCTGTACAAACCATCTTCCTCCATTGTTTGTAACTCAACTCCTTCAGGAGAACAATATATTCTGCAATTCATTTTACATAGGATGTCTCTACCTAATAGATTTACTGGACTACTATTACAAACCACAAATCTGTGTTTGTCTCTGTAATTTCCAATTTCAACTGGTACTGGATCAGTTAAGTCTGTTTTAATTTGCTGATTACTTACTCCCACAACTTGGATGGTATCCCCAGAGAGAGGTAGGTTTTCAATTTCCACTGATCTAACAGTAGAACGGGTAGCACCAGTGTCCACTAGAAAAGTGATGTCTACATCATTAACTTTCCCGTTTACATAAGGACCAGACTGGTCAACCTCAAGAGTGGCTCCAACAACACACTCTTCCTCCTCTCTCGGGCACCGTCAGCAATAATCATCAGAATCACTGTCTTGACTTTCTGTTAATAAAAATTGTTGTGAAGCATTTTGCATTTGAACCTTTTGCTGCTTTTGCTGTTTTTGTGGTTTTATTACCTGTTCACATCCCTGAAATCCCACGTTTGGATTATATTTTTGAACTCCCCCACAATTCGGAAAAGGTGGTTGTGGTAACTGGTCATGACGATTATTCACCTGTTGTTGTTGCTGTTGTTGTAACTGTCGCTGAATATTAAATTCATTTAACCCCTGTTGCATCTGTAGCTGTTGCTGTAGGTTAACACCATTCTGCATCTGTGGATTCAATAAGGGATTCTTTGAGTTTCTAGGAGGATGAGGACACTCGTCCCTCCAATGTCCAATTTCGCCACAATTAAAACAAGGTAATCTTTGTTTCAGCTCTTCTATCTTTGGGCTAAATTTCTTTGGGAAATTATTACCTTTAAACTTTCCTTGTATCTGGTTTGTATTTCCAGTTTGAACAAAATTAGTGTTCTTATTTCCCATGCTGGCAATCTGTTGCTCAGCCACCTTTACCTGAGCCCACATGGCTTTCTCCTTCAGCTTCTTTTGTTTTACTTCTAATTCATCGCTACAATATTTTGCTTTTCTTAGAATATCATCTACAGATAGTGCTTGCCATCCGACAATACTAGTTCTGATCATTTCTCCAATTTCAGGTTTTAGTCCATAAACAAATCTATAGATAAAATGACTCATGTCTTTTTCATCTAATTTTTCATAACCACTGTATTGTTTAAAGATTAACAATAGTCTTTCATAAAAAGAATGAACTGATTCTTTTGTTTCCTGTTCTGTTCTTTCTATTTTAACCCAATCAACTTCTTTGGGTGGAATTTTGTTTTTCATCCAAACAATTACTTTCTCATAGAAATCCATTACAAGTGGATTTGGGGCACCTGTTTCTTTAATTCGCTCAGGTTCTGCTTTTGGCCAACTAATAGATATTTTACATTCTGTCCAAAGATCAGATGGAACTACAATGTCAAAAAATCCATCTAAATCAATCCACAGAACTTTTGACACTTTGATAAATCTATCGACTTGCCTGTACCACTCAACTGGTTTCTCCCTCAATTTTGGAAAGTCATTTGTGAATAACAGAATGTCTTGTCTTGACCATGGGACATGAACATATCCTCCACCTGCAACTTCCCTCATTGGAAATTGTTTTGACAATTTTTCCAATCTTTCATCTTCCTTCCTTTTGGTCCATTTCACTCTCCATTTGTTCAGTTCTCCTAGCTTTTTGATATAGACAATCAAATCTTTAATGTGAACTATTCTTCCCATTGAGTTCAAACTCTCAATGTCACTTTCTGAAAAGTCTAATCTGTAATGCTTTGCAAAATTCTTTTGTTTACTTACATCGATTTCAAGTTCTGCAGCTAGATCCTCTAATTGATCATATTTATTTTTCGTTTTCCACTGAATACTTTTGCAAATGAATAGTAGCTCATCATCCCGATAGTAATTTAAACTATCTGGGCCAATTGTTCCAATTATTAATTCTTCTATATTCGCTTTTAATTTGGCCACATCAAGTTTTGGTGTGGTTACCCTAACTTCAGGACTTCCTACATCTGACATAGCACCCATTGGTGTTTTTGGAGATAAATCCTCATTAAAGGTTAAATCAGGCATTCTCGATCTAGAAGTGTTTAATTCAGTCAAGTCTGAATAAAATTTTTCAGTAGCCTTTTGAGTTTCAGTATTTAAAGGAATAGTTAATCCGTTTTTGTTTGTATCTCTTTGATCAAATACTGGCTGAACAGGACCTATTGTTACTGGAACTGTGACAGCTTCCATGCCTTTTGTCATTCTTTTAATTAATTCTTCTTTAGACCTTAAATATTCATTATAATCAACATCCTCAACATTTCTTGTCTCTCTTGCATAATCTTTTGGAGGTTCCCTTGCTCTTGGAGTCATTGAAAAATGTCTACCTTCATTTCGAGCATTCTCGAATTCTGATCTTCTAGGAGTTTCAGTGATTTCACTATTATTTGGATAAAGTTTAGGAGCTTCACTAATTGGAGGTGCACTCGGTGAAGTTTCAGTAGAAACCACCGGAGTAGACCATGATCTAGGAGGTCTCAAAGGCTGATTAGGCTGTTTCTTTCTAGCAGTTGTATATATTTCTTCCATAACTGCATCCTCAGATTCACTTTCCATAGATTTCCCTGTAGGAGAACCCATTACCATTTCATGAATTAAATATAATCCTTCACTCATGTTTCCCTGTCTCCACATTCGCAATCTATCTTCATGAGTTTCTCTTTTCCATGATGGATTTTTAGAAGGTCTTTTAATTCCACTAGCTTCTCTTTGTAATTGATACATCTCGTCTTCCCACTCAACTAAAGCTTCAAATTGAGTTGGTCTCGGTTTTGGAACAAGAGCATTCATTTTCTCTCGTAAATTTCTTAAAACTCTTACATTAAATGAACCATCATCAGACCAAGCTAAAACACCGTCGTTTTTAGTATAGCGTTTCCAACTGTCGAACCATAAGACAGTATGATATCCGTATTCACCTTCCATGTACGCTGCAGGTGTTTTATACTTATGAAGTAGTTTACCACCTCGCGTTTCGATTTTCTTGTCAGGTGAAAATAAATTCTTAAATTTCTGAAATAATGTTGTCTTTTTCTCAACATGTTTAAAATGATAACTCATTTTTTAAAAGTTAAAATTTAATTCACAAAATCGTTCGTAAAATATTTCCGGGATGTTCCGCAAAACAACCAATCCGTGCGCGAAACACACTAACAAGCCAATGGCAGTTGAGCTGCGTCACTTTTCAGCTCGACCAATAAATTTGGAGATTTTCCGAAGGACCAATCAGCTCACAGGCCGTCAGAGACTCAGGAGCCAATCAAAATACAGCTTGTGACGTAGGTCACCCAATCCCAGCGCGGCTCTGTGACGTATACAGCAGCTGCGGTTTCTCGCTTCTCACTCCTGGCGCTTACCCCTCCTTCACAAAATCTTTTCACAGCGCTATTTTAAGAACACTTTTCAGTGTAAATTAATTCTTAACAATGACTATAAAGACAACATCTGTTCGTTTCACTAATTAGAATAGTTTACATACATTCAAGTATCCACACTTCGGAATAGACGGCGCTATTCACACTAAGGATAATATTCAATTGTCAGTAGAGTAACCTTACCCCACCCTTCTATCACGTATAATTATGAACTTGCTTTGCTCTGAACCCACCGCGAAGTGAAAGTTCTAAGAGTTCCACTTGAACATAAAATACAATTCAAACTCGCACTTTTACACGGAAAATTCCCTAATTTCAAACACACATGAAATCCGTACAGGACTCTCACCTGTTTATAGAATTCATGCACCGTTAGCAAAATAACGACGTTATCCGTACAGGGCTCTCACCTGTTTATAGATATGAAACATGTACCCGTACAGGACTCTAACCTGTTTATAGATAATCATGCACCGACGTTAATTTTACCCTTCACTCAAGCTCGGATATAACTAATACTCTCATCACAGTGAGTTTTATGGAAGGCGCTTTGTCCCTATTCTCATGCTGCTTTGATTTCTTAGAAAATCCTCACTATACAAGATTCAGACCTAGCCCTAAAACTGTGCTGCTCGGCGACAACACTATGGTACACGGCGATACCTCTTGTGATACTCGGCGATATCACTACAAACTGAACAGATGGCTTGCGTGACTAATTTCTCGCCACACAATCTATACCGGTATAACTTACAGATAGGCACGAAAAACGAACTAAACATGTGTTAAAACATCGATCCTATTTCATACCATGACGTAACCCTTAGCAACCAACATATTACCTTGGTTACCTCTTAGCAACCATCCTCTGCTACCAGAGAATTGATCCAGCGGGCTATAGAAAATATATCAAAAACTATGCTACCCAACTTCATAACCTATAAACAAAATGTTATACTAAATATGGACCCATTTATGAACCTGATATATTTGGGGCCTACTGAATCAGGTGGTCAGAATAAATCTATATACACATTATCTACAAACTATATACATATTTATACATTTGCAGAAAGAATATTGTCATTAGAATAAAACCCAACTATTTAAACGACCACCATAGGCGACGTGATCTAGCTAATGGTAACCTATACTTCTGAATAATCAAGACCAGCTTGTTTGTCAAAAGTAAGATTTTATTTTCTAAATTATAGTATATAAGTTGAAAGTTTTATAAATGAAATTTATTTGCAATATAGCAAGCATGATGGTAAGAAATATGAGAAAAATACAATTTAAGCAATTGAATCAATTTTAAGGAAATTATATAAAGTTTAGCATTTCTAAAACCTATTTCCCTAACTGAGCTAAATAGACAGAAATTAAAGTAAAGATCTTTGAGGATTCTTACGTGCTCCACGCAAAGTCCAGCAGCACATCACCCTCATCGGAAAGTCAGAAAGCAGCAGCCAGCCCAACCCTAAGGGCATGACTTTTTATACCTTTCTACGCTAACTAAACTAGCAAAGGAAAGTTTTCAGAAATCCTCGACGTCCCATTGGCTGAGAGTGACAAGTGACATGTCACCCGATTCTTAAAAAGTTCCACAAATTCATGTCTTACAAAGACCATTGTCTCTTCCACGTGAAGCCAGAAGCTTCCTGCGATTGCAACTTTGTATTAAGTCATCCTCGCAGCTTCCATAGTCTTTCAGTACAACTTCCGCGGATGCCAAGTTAAGGACTGACAAAAAGTTCACTTTCGACCTTGGCCATGTCCGACAGAATGATGTCAGCTCATCAGTTTTTGCTTTGTGAATGCAGCTTCAATAAACGTTTTAATTCAGAATGGGCGTCTCGTGACTTTCTGCAGAATTATAGATCAGCTCTTTTTCTGCGGCTCAAATAACTAGGCCCAAAAGCAGGCAACTTATGTTTTCTAGTATAAAACAAAAACAAGAAAAGTATTAATGTAAGAAATAAAGTATATTCTGTATCCACCCCATGGTTTACTAATTAATTAACCCACCCGATTAATCAAAATGTTACCTAGCTAATGCAAACAAATAAAGCAGCGTTTATATTTACCAGTCTCCGTTTTTCTATGAGACCCATATGCACCTAGAATAGTAGAAATGACATCACACAGACAAGAAAAAGCAAAACAAGCACATGCTTCTTTTAAGTTTGCAGCAGTTAGTAATGACAAAAACGAAAACAATAAATTATTTTATTATTTTGCACGAACAAAAAGATGCAACAAATATGCACGTTTATGAGCACACATGTTAGTCCTCCCACGTGTAAAGTTTAATCTAAGTTGTATTAGTACGACATATCACAAATCATTAATAATTTTATTCATGTTATGGAAATGTGACTTTGCGAGTTTAAACAAAATTTTGTTTTCTATCTCGCTCCATCACTAGCCTGATATTTTTGATTCTTGTTCATTTTTATTGTTTTCCCTTTCTTTTATTTCACCTTCTAACTTTTTACAGGTCTGGTAAGCAGACTTTCGCATCTCTTTATCCTGCCTAGCTTCGTCTCTTTTCTTTCGTTGCGTTGTTTCTTTTCGCCAGAGGCCAAAGCTGTCAAGCATGGCTGGCGTAGCTTTCTTTCTGTGGAGCACTAGTTCTAATATTTCTATTTTAGCGAGATCAAAAGATCCCATCAGTGGCCACTGATTTACCCGGTCCTTCCTAGTGTATTTGTGCCACAGTTTGCTATAAGCAATGATGGCTACTCCATATTTAACATACATGTCCTTGTTAGGGGTGCCCTCCGGCGGTGCTGGATGACTGACCTCGAACAAACGGTCCGGTCTAAACCAATCAAACAACTTTGAGAAGACAGGCATGACGTACAAGCGGTCAATATAAATATCTCGATAGGTCGTGGACAAAGGTCTGCACTACCTGTCCTTCGCTGCCTGCAAAGAGGGAAATATTCTATGTTGTTTGCAAGCAGGGAATGTCTCATTTACTACCAATAACTTCAAGAACGGAATACTAGTATTCGACCAAACAATTTCAATACAATCAGACAGTCAATTTTGTCGTATTTCATGACCTTACCCGGACCGTATGGACAGTTCTTCGTCTTCCCCTTCCAGCGCCTGGTTGTCCTCTCACTCTGATATCGATACGGCACTCCTTTAGGGTCCTAGTCAGGACCGCAGGTCACTCGAGATGTAGGTCCGCTCGGAACCGGTGAAGTTCAGGATGATCGGCAGCCAGACGAGGGTCCTCTCAAGGCAGGTTAACCCCAATCGGTTAGTTATTCACTCCCTCGTTGAGACCTCTCTTACTTGGACTGGCGAGTCGTTGATGGGCCCCACGCTTGGGACGCCAATTGGTGAAAAGCAGCCCCCTTTGAGACCCCCGAAGCTGCTTGGCTTATCACCTGTAATTCACTTTCGATTCTATTAAAATACCAAGGCAGGCACTGGAAGGCAAGAACGAGGTTTATTACTCTAGAGAAGAGCACGTCTACTGCAGACACCGGGATGTCTCTCAGGGAGGTGTTCTAACTTCAACTCTTCATGTAAGCTTGGTACCCCACCCCGGACAGGATGCCATACATTTCAGACAAGATGGTTCGTACCCTCCCAATCATAAACAGTCGGACATATGATGTTTATCAGGCAGCTGGCCTTTGCCTCAGGGTCGGGAACATGTGAGACTGGTCAGGGTTAACGTCCTTTACTGTTGATAGGCAAACAAGTTCCATTGTCCATCGGGAGGTGCATTCTTTGGGGTGAAATAAACCAGGTTAGTGTGAGACCTTTTGGTATGTACAATCTTTGGTTATGTGCACAGGGATGGGGAGGAACAAGGAATGCAAAGGTTTGCGGCGGCAATAGAATGACGTTCTTAAGCTAACATCAAACATGGGCATGTCCGCTAGATTATGGCCCTTAGCACACATACCAAGTCAGTCAGAAGGTTATACAGATACTTGTAGAAGTACAGGTGAAACAGGGGTGAACAACAGAACACAAATGGTTGCGATCGATCAAAATGGCTGCGGCCTATGTGTGCGTAGAAAAGGACCATCAGGCAAGATGGCGCAGGTAATGTTCACGATTATCGGCCCAGGTTTCACAGTATGACATTGCAGTGTTCAGCACCAGTTGGGAAGAACATTTGTGCCACCTCTGGGAAGTATTGATGGCACTGCAAGAGGCAGGCCTCATGATCAAAGCGAGTAAGTGCCAGATCGGGCAGGGTTCTGTGGTGTACTTGGGGCATGGGAACCCCCCAAGACTCAGACACAGGTGAGAGCCTTTTTAGGACTCACAGGGTACTACAGGAGGTTTGTCAAGGGGTATGGCAACATTGTTGCACCCTTGACTGAGCTGACTTCCAGGAAGCAGCCCAAGAAAGTGAACTGTACTGACACCTGTCGGAAGGCTTTTGATGCCCTGAAGACAGCCATGTGCACATCACCCGTGCTTCAGGCGCCCAACTTCTCAAAGGAATTTATTGTCCAAACTGAGCATGGTGTGGGGGCTGTTCTTTCACAGATTAATGAGGAGGGTCTAGACCAACCTGTAAGCCTTCTTCAGTAGGAGGTTACTTCCACAGGAACAGAGGTGGAGTGCAATTGAGCGTGAGGCATTTGCTGTGGTTTGAGCCCTGAAGAAGTTGAGACCATACCTGTTTGGGACTCACTTCCAGGTTCAGAAAGACTACAGGCACCTCAGGTGGTTGATGCAGATGAGGGGTGAGAACCCAAAGTTGTTGAGGTGGTCCATTTCCCTAAAGCGGATGGACTTTACGGTGAAACTCCGCCATGGTACAGAATACGCCAATGCTGATGGTCTGTCCATATTTTACCGCCTTAGTGAAGAGAACTCCCAAGGGGAAGGGTAATTCTCCCCACATTTCAGCTGGAGGGGACACGTGTTAGACCTGGTACCATTGGCGTGAGTCTCCTTTCCATTTTTTACTGATTGCCTCCTCTGATTTTGATATGTTTTTGCTGGTTAGATGTTTTGGGCATTGTGCCACTGCTATTCAGTGCCACAGTGCAAGTGCTCCTTATGTAAATAAAATTGATGTAATCGATTAGTGACTCCATGATTGGCTTATTTGATTTACTCCCCATGCACCAGATTACCTCTGTAACATCCCAATGACGAACTAGTATGACTGCCTGTCCGACTTAGGTTGGGTGGATTGACAACAGGTGAGCTCAGTATCGGGATATGATAACGGATGCAGGATTATACCCGTTTCACCTGCAAAAGTGGCCCCGGAGATAGGGGTCCCGAGTGTGGAGACTAGGGTATTAGCTCCGCTTGCCCAGGAGCTTGGTAAAGGCAGGGATTTAGTAATGAGCGCAAATAGTCAATTAGTAGATAGGGAAGCCCCCAGAGGCAATAGAGACATAAAAGTGGTAACCTGGAATATTGCTGGGCTTAGGAACAAAGTTGATGATCCTATTTGGAGGGAATTTATAGGCACTGCAGACATCATTGGCCTACAGGAGACCTGGGACACAAAGAACATATTTACCTTGGATGGCTATACCACCTATTCTCTCCCAGCAGTTACTACCACTAGGGGAAGAGCTAGGGGCGGGTTGGTAACCCTTGTGGCGGCTAACATTCTTGGAACACACACGAGGATTGCCTCAGGTTCCCCCTACTGTTTGGCAGTTCAAATCGCCTGTAAAGGGGCATATAATGTTCTAATTGTAAATTTTTATAACTCCTTTGATAGAGCCACCTCAACCAGCAACTTGACATCGTTAAATTCCTTCTTAGCAGAATATAAGGAGCTGACGGAGTCTCAATGCTTTATAATATTACTGGGGGACTTCAATATTCATGGATGTCCAGATAACTGTCTGTCCAATGTTCTATTTGCCCCCATTGAACAAGGTGATATTCATTTTGAGCATACTGATCAGGGGATCCTATTAGAAAATACCCTGGCTGAAAAAAGTTTGATGTTACCCACGGGGGATGAGGTGGATATACCCACTTTTAAGGGAAATGGCAGTGGGTCAACTATAGATTTTATTTTTATAAGCTTAACCCTGGGGAATAACATAGTAGGCTATTTTCCTGTTTGCTCTCACTTTAGCGATCACAACCCTGTCTTTCTATGTGTTAGAGGCGTCCTTAGCACATCTGAGAGCTCACTGAACAGGGTTGATAAACAAGATATTCGGGCAACAGACCAGGCACGAAGGATTAAATGGTGTAAAATTTTACCTGAGGATTTTTTAAGTAACCTCTCCAATATAAGAGGGGAGGAGTTGCGGATATGTATGGATGAGGAAGCTGGGGACACAGAGGTAGTGGAGGCATATCAAAAGGTCTGTCACCAAGTTATGTGCGATTTAATGTGTTCTGGCAAAGTTAAAGACTCAGGGACAGTCGGCTGGTTTGATCATAACTGTCCAGTAGCCAATCGTAAACTGAAGGAGGCTTTAAAAAGCAAGCCAGTCGACAGACAACGTGTGGCCCTCTCAAGGAAAGCATATAAAGTAGCAGTAGAACAGAGGAGATGGGAGGTCAGGGAAGATGCCTGGGCGGAATTAACCTCCATAGACGTGATAAAAAACAGTGCCAATTCTGGGCAGTGGTCAACCAACCGTATTTTGTTGACTCAAGTAACAATGTTTTAGACTGTGGCATCCAGGAAGACAAGTGGCTCATCCATTTTAAGTCAGTTTATGAACAGGTGACTATAGGGGTTGATGGTCCAACACCGTTGACTAGTCATCCATATACCTTAGTGGTGAATGAGGGTGAGGTGGCTGAAGCCATCAGCAAAACGACAAGCAATAAGGCCCCTGGCCCAGATGGCGTACTAGCCGATCTTTTTAAATCTAACATAGCAATATGGTCTAAAGTTTTATCTAATGTATTCAATAGAATTTGTAAATTCGGTATCCCAACGTCCTGGTCGCAATCGGTCATTGTACCTATTTTTAAAAAAGGTAATAGAGGAGACCCGGGTAATTACCGCCCAATTTCCCTTATAGATTCTGCAGTGAAGGTTTTAGGCAGAGTGGTTTTGTGTAAATTAACTGATTGGCTTGAGGAAACGAATTCTTTGTCAGCATTACAGTATGGGTTCAGAAAGGGGCGCAGTACGATAGATCAGAGCCTCAACCTCCAATTGCTGATTGGAAAGTATACCATAGCGAAGCAAGGTTGCTTATATATAGAATTTATGGACCTGTCCTCGGCCTTCGACCAAGTGAACAGGTCCAAGCTATGGGGTCTGCTCTTAAAGATGGGCATCGATGAAAACATGGTATACTTTCTATTCGATCTCCACAGGGACCTCACAGCCACAGTGAGATATGATCGTAAGGGGAACTGTACGGGTAAGATAGGTATAACCAACGGGGTCAGGCAAGGCTGTATTTTAGCCCCCCTATTATTTACTTTATACATCAATGGGCTGGCCAGTGTGCTAGGAGCAGCTTGTAAGGATATTCCGAGGGCAGGCAAGTTTCCTCTTGCCACTTTATTATATGCGGATGATGCCGCTCTTTTAGCACGCACATCAGTAGGGCTACAAAGTCTTTTAAACTCCTTTCATGAGTTCATGTCCTCCTTGGACCTTAGCGTCAATTACACCAAATCTCATGTCATGGCTGTGGGTACAAAGGGCAGGCGCAGGAAGCCGATGACACTCCACTGTAATGGGAATAAGTTATCGAGGGTAAATAGATTCCCATATCTGGGGGTGGTTTTTGATGAAAGTTCCACCTGGCTTCCACAACTGTCTGAGAAAAGAAATGCTTTTGTTTGGTCCATTTTTGCAGTTATGGGCTTTTCCCGTAAACTAGGGGTAAAACCGCTACATTCAGTGTTAAAGGTCTATGCCGCCAAATGTGTTTCCATAGCCATGTATGGCGCAGATCTATGGGGATTTAAGAACGTCAAGCTGTTACAGGTGGCAGAGGATACGTTTTTGAAGTCCATTTTATCGGTACCGCAATCAACCTCAGGTTTTATAGTGCATCAAGAATGTGGGGTGGAATACTTAGAAGACCGGATTGCCATCGCACCCCTACTAAAGTGGATGGCGGTCTGGATGAATCCGGAACTGGAGGTAAACCATGAGATCCTGAGGGACTGTCTCACTTTAGAACATTGGGAATCCATCCCATGGCTAAAATATGTCAAAAAACTTGCAGTCTCATTAGGTCGCCCAGAACTATTTGATGAGCCGTCTAAACTGATTAAGGGAGACATGAAATGGGTTAAGATCACACATAGGCTACATAAAGAGATGGATAGAGAAGGCCATGAGTTGACTAAACCAACTGTGAGAGCTCATCAGCTAGTTGTAACAACAGACCATGATTTGGAACCATATCTGAAGGTTGTTAACAATGCTAATCACAGATATCTACTAACTAAGTTTAGGTTGAATAAATTTCATTTCCTTCTCTCTGGGCGCCCATGTTGGACTAAGATATCAGAATTAGAATTGTGTACCTGTGATGGATTTTCGATAATGGACACTGCTCACTTTATGTTCTTTTGTGGTTATTTTCCGGATATCCGGCAAAAAATTATTGTACCTCTACTAAAGGACAAAGGGTTTAGACAAGTCAAACCGGCTCTATTATATCTTCAACTACTGTCTAATACGTGGGAAATCGTTAACGTTGCTACATTTTTAACCATAGCCATGAGACTAAGGAAAAAACTAGTTAGTCTGAGATAACAGCTTTGCATGGTCTATTTTTAGAAGTTTGTTAATAATGAATTTATAACAGGATGATCTGTGTATGTTGTTATAAAATTTGGTATTTGGTATCTATCTTGTACAGTTTTTATCCTTTTTACATATGTTTTTTTCTGTTAACCATATTGCAATTTGGTACCTCTGTCCCTCTTCTCTTGGTACTTTTGTATACTTTTGTGGTTTTTGTTATGAACCGAATAAAATATTTTTGACTGACTTGATTTACTTATCAGACCCTAGTACAGTGCACCATGTGTGTCCAGGGCTTGTAAATCAAATGCTGCTGGTGGGCTTGCAGCACTGGTTGTGCCACCCACAGAAGCAGCTTGTAAAGTGTGTCTCTTTCCTGCCATTGCAGAGCCTGTGTGCAGTCTAGTACTGCCATGTCAACTTGGCAAGTGCACCCACTTGCCAGTCCCTAAACCTTCCCTTTTCTACATATCAGACACCCATAAGGTAGGCCCTAGGGCAGGGTGCATTGTATGTAAAAGGTAGGTCATACCCTGATGTGTGGGCATGACCTGATAGTGAATTACAGTCTATTTCGTTTTTCACTATTGCAAGGCTACCTGTCCCCATAGGCCAGAATGGGCAGTTAGATTATAACATGTTATAATCCTAACTGACCCAGGGAATATGGTGGAAAAACGAATTTAGTATGCTTGAACTCAGAATGATGAAACACATCTTTTAGTGAAGTTGGTTTTAAAATTTTTGTTTGAAAATACCACTTTTAGAATGTAGATATTTTCTTGTCTGACCATCTAGCCTGCCTCTGCTAGCTTGTCTATTGTATGTCTGGTTTTGTGAGTGACAGGGGCCGGGGGGCTCCAAGAGACAGGGTGAGTCAGCACATGGCTAAATAGACCTATCTGCATGTAGAGTGGTGGGAGGAATAGCATCTGGTTCTGAATAGGACTGTGCCTACTTTCCACAATTCTGGATCTACCTCCTGCGGTGTGTCTGAGGACTCTGGCCCACACTGACAGAGGAAGAAGGTGTGCACTGGCAGAATGCACCCAGAACTGATTTGGACTAGGTACAGGACCCTCTGCCTTCAGAGAACAAAGAGAATAGTAGTATAAATGTGGGGACCTAGACCCCAAGACTTTAGATCACTTCTGGAACAAGAAGACAAACCTTTGCCAAGGAGAAGAACCAAGGAAGCTGCAGGAGTTTGGACTGCCCCTCTGCAAATGTGCTGTTTGCTGTGTTGGTCTGCAGTGGTGTCTTGATTGCCAAGGAAAGGAGAAGGAACTTTCAATACCTAGCAGAATATTTATGCTGTGTCCCTTTTGCAAATATGTGGCGGTTTCTTTACTATCAGAGCCATGATTTGGGAATAATGCGAGGAACTTGACCTGGGCTTTCGTTTACATACACAAACATTGCGAGAGTTACTGAATGTCGATAATATCTTTATATCAATAAGGTATAGGTCGTGCACTACTATTGTTTAATCTCTGCTTTCTAGTGGGCTGTACTCCAGGGTACCACTCCCCACTCAGGAGTGTAAGTAATAAACACTGAAGTAGCAGTCCTAAGTACCCTTAGGCTGTCTCCCTGGGCACGGGTAAAAGGTGCTGTGTATCCAGCCAAATTCAACGAAAAATAATGCTGTGTTTACTCTTCTGGCTTCTTTCATTCAATGTGTTTTTCATCACATAATTTTCACTTTCAAAACTCCTTATATCGATGGAAACTTCATTTACGATAATACAATATTTTCACATTTGCGCTCTTGCTTGTTTTCCTCCCTCCCAATGCATTTCGGCTTCACAAGCCTTCATCAGGGGTATATCTGAGAAGTAAAATCAAATATGGCATATTCGTTATGTCATGCCTTAGAATCGCAGATTTTATATCCACCACCGTGCGGTTAAATTAAATAAAATAAAACAAGTGAATATTAATCGAATGTGTTCCTAGCTCACTCTCCACAAGCCATGTGTATTTATCTAAGTTCGCTCTGTGCTCCCCGAGTGGTTATCTATTGGTTAGAGTGCGGCCATCTCTGTTGTTCTTGGTGTAGCTGTTAACAATTACTTATTCTCCCTACCGCGCTATGGAGGCAATATTAGATAGACGTTTGCTACGCGTGCCATTTTGCTCAGATTCGGGATGAAATAACGGGTTAGTAAGTGCTTACTGGAGTCTGTAACGCGGTGAAGATCTTGCCTGGTTAATCCTATGTAACGGCTATCGCACAGATAGTTGTTTAAAGACGTACTCTTGCGTATTTACGTTATGCACGGCTGGTACACACGTGTTTGTTAAAGTGACACCAACGTAATAAGAAATAATGCCGTATCCAAAAAACATCACGATCATCGTAGTGTTCTGTTAGTAGCTGTTCTAAAACAATAAACATGCCTGCTATAAAAGAAACATTCAACATAGGGATCACTCGATGTTATAAAGAACTGATAATTACTCTGTCCATGTTATTTGTGTCATAACTTTGGTTAGGTATCATAAAGGGCAGAGAATTCCGAGGGGCCTGAGAATATCCTTAAGACCTTCCCTATGTAAGAAAACACTAAAATTCACAGAAAAATGGTATGCCATACTTAATAAGTGCTCTCTCGATCTGATACACTTGATAATAGAAGAATTATCAAACATCCTGGATGAATTGAGGAAAGAAATCGACGCAGTTAAAATGGAATTAGATAAGCCAGTTACGGCGGAGGAAATGGCTAAAATTTTGGAAGACATCAACAACCAACTGCAGAAACACTCCCAAGAAGTCAATGAAAGGAAATTAAGAAAGTATCGAAGGGACACCATCGATTACAAATTAGGGGAAGTGTATACATGCGCGGAGATCTACGCAAAGAAACGGCAAAACAAACCCTACACTACCAATATAGGCACTTCCTCAACAGATAGTGACGTTTCGTCAAGAACCAGACCACGTGAAAACACCACCTATGGTCCACAAAGTGAGCCAAGCACATCATCTACGGTTCCTTTTTTAGGAACAGACCGCGAAGACTGGTACGACACCGGCGGGCAAAAAAAAAGGAGAAAGAAAAAGGTCCTCCTCAGACAAGGAACGTCACAGCAAAGAAGAACAAGACCAAGAAATGAACCCAGAGAATAACCTTGTTATCAATATTTCAGATCACTATTTTAAAGAAAATCAACTACGAGTACTACAGAAAGGAACATCATTTGTACCCACAGCCCATACTAATGCATTCGAACTAAACGTTAGTTTTTTTAAACTAATGAGGAAATTGAGATTTTTCGATAATGTCATAACTGAACAGTGAACAGAGGAAGAAGACCAGCTTAAAGGATTGAGACCAACCAGCACTTATATGGCTCCCATTAGTCATAAAACTTTGGATTTGTTTGGACAGGTAGTCAAGCAAGATATATCCAAATTAAATGTCAACAAGAAAAACAAACTGCAGAATTTTACGGCCAAGGAATTTGGAATAGTGCGATCTATAGCCAACAACAATGAAATAACTTGTCAAAAAGCAGACAATGGGGGTGCCCTAGTCTTATTAAATAGTTCATACTATGTGGAACAAGTGAAGAGTCACCTAGAGGATGAGAACATCTATATGAAACTGGATTTTAACCCATCCATGGAAATCAAACACACACTAGAAAAGATCGTACAGAAAGCAGTTGAAGATGGAGTGATTAATGAAAAGGTGAAGAAATACTTAATTCAGGAAAATCCTGCAAGTCTCAGCTTTTATATGATACCAAAAGTACATCAGGATCTTCTCAGACCACCATGTCGTCCAATAGTATCCACCAGAAGAAGCGTGCATGAGCCAGTGGGGAAGTTTCTAGATAGATATCTACAACCATGTGTGATAAAAATGAGATCATTCTTAAAGGATACCACAGACCTTCTCAATAAATTCAAAATCATAGTCATCACAGAGGAACAACCTATAGTACTATGCACAATAGATGTCAAATCTTTATATACATCAATCCCCCACCAGCAAGGCATCGAAGCAGTAGAAAAAGCATTACTGAACATTGAATACCAGGACAACATGAAAGTTTTCCTGATGGAATTATATGAATTTACACTCATGCATAGCTACTTCAAATGGGACAACACCTGGTACCGACAGAAGAGCGGAACAACTATGGGCAATTCCGCAGCACCAACATACGCAAATATCTTTATGAGTGATTTTGAAGAAAAATACATTTTGGAAAACAATACATGGAAAGCTTAGACGCTACTATACTTGGGCTTCATAGATGATATCTTCATCTTATGGAGAGGCACAAAGGACACATTAACCGCTCAAATTACCCAACTGAACACCATAGATGAAAGAATCCAGTTTACTTTTGAGATTCAGGAGAACATCATCCACTTCTTGGATGTAGAGATCACCAAGAAAGAAGCAGGATTCAAAACATACCTTTACAGAAAACCGACCGATAGAAACAACATTATAACTATAAGATACGAAAGTTTTTATCCTCAACCACTCAAACAGCACCTACCATACTCCCAACTATTAAGGGTCAAGAGGGTAGTTTCGGAACCGAGTAAACAAACAGAACAAATTGAACAGATGATAACCCGCTTTAAACAACGAGGATATCCAGAAACCGAATTGAAACAAGCCATGGATCGAACAGATAAAAAAACGAGAGAAAACTTGTACATATCTCAGCCTACCACCAAGGATGATGATGATAGAAACACCATTGTGAGCAAGTATTCCAACATGAGCGGTCAATTAAAAAAAAAAAATTAAAAAGCATTGGAACCTCTTGAAGATGGAATCAGACTTCAAGAACATCTTTGCACAAGAACCATGTTCGCCTACACTAGGTCTAAAAACCTAGGAGAGGAGGGGCGTGGCCAAGATGGCGACCTGAGCGGCAGCAAGACCTCAAGGCTCCCCGCTCCAGGTCCCCCTTCCCGGCCTAAATACGCTTTTTGTACCTCAACTCGGCGAGCACATTGCCTGTGAGCGTGCAGGACAAGTGGGATCCGACTTGTGTGCCACTTGGAATTCTGAGGCTCACCAACAGGCCGAGGCGGCGATCGGCGGCTGGGGGATGTGAAATGGCGGCCGCCTGACGTTGGTCTACGGAGACGAGTACACGATCCTCCACCGACACAGGAGCCAGGGAGTGCTGCACCGCTGCTTCGGATCCCCGTCCCGGAGGTGGGGGCACCGCAGACCAGATACTTAAAAGCTTCGGAGGCGTCCGGTGATTGCAGCAGACCTCCCCGGACTGACGTGGAGATTGGGGCCCCGGCGCCTGGGACTGCTGAGTGGAGACGGGCCGGGTGCTTCCTGTCCGGCGCCAGGCACTCAAGCTTCTTCTGAGACCACCGCATCTCCTGGTGAGTGACGCAGTGGCCCTCCTGCAGCGTACGCGCACGAGATTGCCGGCAGTCGGCGTTGGAGGGAGCAGCACTTGGGGCTGCAGTGGCCATGAAAAGTTAGGCCGTGGTTTGGAGGCCTACGCATCTCCGTAGCAGTGACCTCGCGGGGAGAGGGGCCTGGCCAGCAGCCTTCTCCCCTCTGTGCTGGCGGACGCCTTGAGGGGCCCCAGAACACCTGAGGCGCTGTGAACTGGAGGACAAGGCTGTGCAGGACGCCCGGCCCGACTGTGAAGGCCCCACCACTTGCCGCAGTGCCTGGGCCTAGTGTGGCTGGAGGGCGCGATTTTCGATGGGGCTTTGAGGCCTGGTGGCAACGGACCCCCCTGGACGGACAGCTTTCTGCGATGACCCTGAAGAGCACGGCGTGGACAGGGCAGAGAGGAGGACACACCGTGAAGTCGGTTCGCTGTGGAGCACGGCTGGAGGGAGAGCCAGGTGTTGGCTTGACGGATCGGGCCACCGCGGGACACTGAAACAGACGGCCCCTCAAGAGTACCCTCCAGTTTCTGCCGCCCTCCCCGAAACTGCAACAACAGGTGGGCATCAGTGTAGCAGTGCTCTCTGTGGGCCGTGGGTGGCTGCCCCCCCCTAATCGAGCGGAGATGAGGAAGCCCAGAGCTGAGACGAGGGCTGCAGTAGTTGCGTCTCCTCATCTTCATCAGGCAGGCTGTGGACATCGGGCCCCACTCACCCCATTTACGAGCGACGCGGAACTACCAGACCGCTTCAGGCCGCGGGCATCTCACGGATAATGGACAACACAGGGAGGAGAGGTGGGCGGACACTTACGGACATGCTAGGGCCCCCCCAAGGGCGACAACAACCCGCCCAACAGAGATTATTTGTCTTCGTGACCCACAGGTGGAACTGCAGGCGCACGGAGAGGACCTTGAAAATAGGTCCAGGCGGAATAACATCAGAGTTTGTGGCGTACCGTCCAAAGCAGAGGGGGTGAGTGTTGCGGGCTTCCTGCAAGACATGTTCTGGGAGATCTTGGGTGAGGACAGAGACTTTGACATCCACATTGACAGGGCGACAGCTTCCCCCTCCCGACATACTGGCCTTCCTCCCGGACTTCCCCTTTAAAGAAAGAATCCTGCGGGAGGCACGTCACAAGCAACCTCTCAAATACCAGGGGCATTCGGTGGCGCTCTATCAAGACCTCTCAGCGATTACTCTACACAAGTGGAAAGCCTTCAAGGTAATCACTACCTTCTTGTGTGATAAGGAAGTTCCCTATTCCTGGGGTCACCCCTTCAGGCTGATTTTCAAATGGAATGGGACTTTGCACCAGATGAGATCTCTGCAAGAAACCTGCGCCCTGCTGGGCATTGACCTCCCAGACAACGCTTCCTCCATGGACGCTTCACGACCAGTCTCCAGATCACCGCCAACGCCCATCCCAGAGTGAGTGGCAAAAGGTGACCCGTTAACTCTCACCTAAAGCATCCCTGAAACCGGATCCCGTCACCATGGCCTGTGAGCAAGCCTCGGCTGTCCAAGAGGTGTCCAGGGACACAGGTTGGGCCGACTGATCGGGCGGAGTGAGGGACTTATGTCGCATCACGGATATGCAGGTTTGGGGGGAGGGAGTGGGGGGCCGGAAAGGTCGCCAATACCACACGTTCCCTCACATAATTTTACCACAGGCCAGAACTGTGAGTTAATTGGCCTGGGACTATGATGCTCCGATGGAGATTCTACTTTAGGGTTAGGGAGGAGGGTGGTGGGAAATGGGGTGTTGGGGTGAGGGAGGGGGTTGGTGGGCAGTTCCATGCCAGGGGGTGGGGTTGGAGGGGCGGTTAGGGAGGGGGGGAACGGGGTGGGCACCAGTGTGCCGACAGGGGCAGGGACCCATGAGCATGGTGCAATGAGACAACAGGGGGCGAATCTTGCACACACCACTCACCGACGCCTCGATGGCTGATGATACCTTAAAAATCTTAACATTGAATGTGAAAGGCCTCAATAACCCCATTAAAAGGGGAGCAGTACTATCATATCTAGAGAATTCTGGGGCGGCGATATAACTACTTCAAGAAACACATTTACCTTCTAAAGATTGGCACAGGTTGAGGTCCCGAGCATTCCCTCATCAATTCTTCTCCTCCACCCCCGATAAAAAGGCGGGAGTCGCGATTTTAGTTGCCAGGCACTTCCATGGTCAAGTCGGAGACAAAGTGGGGGAAATCAAAGGCAGACACCTGGCCCATAGTATCACAGTGGGTAGTATGCAGCTGACGGTGGGGTCCCTATATGCCCTGAACACGGGACAATAGCCTTTCTTACAAAGCGCCCTATCGGAGTCTCTGCGCTCCTCTGATCCCTTACTACTCTTGGGTGGACCTAAACTTAGTAATGGACAAGGACAGGGATAGGTCGGGCCACCGCTATGGCAGCACAGGAGCTATTTCGGAAACAGGTAAAGAATGGATAAAGCAAAGGGGGTTGGAGGACCTGTGGAGGGCTAAATACCCAGGGGTATCACAGTACACCTTCTACGCACATGTACATCACACCTATGCCAGATTGGACCACTTCCTAGGCTCCTCAGAGCTGGAGACCCGGATGGTGGATGTAGACATCGCCCCGGCAGCCATCTCCGACCATGACGCCTAGGAGCTCACGATTAGAGTCCCTGTCACCAAGAGACCCCCTGGTAGGTGAAGGCTGAGAGAACCCCTCTTGCAACACGCAGAAGTTGTCCAGCAGCTCCGTAAGTGCTTCACTGATTACCTAGCGGTTAATGATCGCCCTGAAATGCCTTTAACGGCAGTGTGGGGGTGTTAAAAGTGGTAGTGCGTGGCGAGCTAATTGCCGTGGCGGCGGCAGAGGCCAAAGATCGAAAAGCTAAGCGAGAAGTCCTCACAGCTAAGGTCGCGGAACTGGAACGAGTGCACAGTCGTACAGGTGCCCCGAGAGTCTGTAAACAACTAAAAGTGGCCAGGGCTCAACTAGCGAGTCTGGACACGGATCGGGCCGAGTATGAGGCTCTCCGCCTGCGTCACACCTATTATGTAGAGGGGAACAAAACGGGCCGCCTACTTGCGAGCGCGTTGCGAGCCAAGGTTCACCGTTCAAAAATGTTGGTTTTGCGTAACGAGAAAGGGGACGAAATTCGAGATGAGGCACAGATAGCGGGTGCGTTCAGGGACTATTACGCTTCACTATACACTGCAGACCCTATATCAGAGACTGACACTGAGGGTTTCCTACAGAGTGCGGCTACCACTGCGCTAAACTCAGCAAACGCGTGCGCCTTGGATGCTCCCATTCGAATCGAAGTGGTGATCAGTGCCATCTCCCGCCTCAAGCCCCTAAAATCGCCAGGCCCCGATGGCTTCTCCGCCGGTTTTTATAAAACTTTTTACCCGTCACTTGCTCCTCTGATTACAAAGCTTTTTAATTCATTTCAGGGCCCCGGCTCCATCCTGCCCGAAATGCTAGAGGCAGACATAATAGTATTACCTAAGCCGGGCAAGGACGCCACTCAGTGCTCCGCATTCTGGCCAATTTCTTTGCTTAACCTTGACCTTAAGCTCTTTATGGGTGAGCTGGCCTTGCGGCTTGGACCTTGTCTCCCCGTAATCATAGAGCCAGATCAGTCAGGCTTCATCCCAGGCAGTAAATGCAGTGATAACACCAAGCGTTTCCTTCACTTGATCGATAAAGCCCACTTCCAGCAATCGGATTCGGTGCTCCTGGCCATTGACGCTGAAAAGGTGTTTGACCGTGTCGACTGGGGCTTCTTAAGGAGGGTTCTGACACACTTTGGGGTGAGAGAGCGCTTTCAAGCCTGGGTGGCAAGCTGCTACCATAGCCCTCAGGCGCGCGTCCGTCTTAATGGTTTATGCTCCCGGCCCTTCCAAATTCAGCGCAGTACTCGGCAGGGGTGTCCCCTTTCCCCTCTCCTGTTCGCGCTCTATGTCAAGCCATTGGCACAGAGAGTGCATGACCACCCAAACATACGTGACATAACATTTGGCGGAGAGCCACACTCCATAGGCCTGTAGGCGGATGACATTTTGGCGGTCCTTGACAACCCTAACCGTTCAGTGCCAGCCTTCCTGGAAGAGATCGAGTTGTTTGGCAAAGTCTCGGGCTTTCGGATGAATAGAGGGAAGTCACTGATCTTGACGTTGGGCAGAAATACCCACACTAACCATGAACCGCCTGTCTACGGAGGGAGACTGTTAACCCAGTTGCAACTCCCTTACTTGGGAATCACCCTCACATCATATACAGACCGGACCGTAGCATTGAACTACGCTGACATAACAATGCAGATCCGAAAAGATCTGGAGTGCTGGACGAAACAGCCGTTATCCCTGCTGGGAAGGATTGCGGCGGTGAAAATGTTGGCACTCCCCAAGATAATATACATCTTTCAAACTATCCCCGTGTCCCCGCCGGCCGGGACTATCACACATTTGCAAACGGCGATCCAGCACTTTATCTGGGGGGAAAATAGACTGCACATGCACAAACAATTGGCATATCGAGGGATGAACGAGGGGGGTCTGGGGATTCCCAATTTACAACAATATTTTCAGGCAGCGCAGCTGCAATTTTTAGTGGAATGGTATAGGCCTGAATCAGAGAAGAGATGGCTCTTCCAAGACAAAGCCATGGCTCAAACATCCCTGTGGAAAATACCTTTCCTCCGCCGCCCGCACAGACCATGATACCTTCAGAATTCGCCCATTACGCGCACCATACTGAGAGTGTGGGACTCGGATGCTGCTAAGCGTAAGCTCACAACCTTCCCTTCGTCGCTCTCTCCTCTATTGGACAATCCCGAGTTCCCCCCGGGCACCGATCCCCGAGCATTCCCGCAATGGCGTAGCTCCAGCTGTAGATCAGCAGGACATCTCTTTGACTTAGAAGGCTTTATCCCATTCACCGAGCTGTCCCGGGGGTACGACATCACCTCGCCACAGCTCTTTCAATACTTTCAGCTTAGGCATTGGCTTATGCAGTCCGCGATTGGCCCACTTGTCGGTAGGCATGTGACCGCGTTTGAGGAATGGTTGGTTACGAAGGACTCGGATCGAGGCCTTATCACGGATCTATACAGGATGCTTACTCCTCTCCCCGAGACACACCACACTGCAGGGCATAGACGCTGGGAACCGGAACTAGGGAGAACATTCACGCTCCGAGAGTGGCAATCGATTTATTACAGAGCCAACCACACAGCGAGGAATGCAGCAGGCAGAGAATCAGCTGTGAAACTGGCCACGTATTGGTACCTCACACCTGCGAGGCTCCACAGGGGCAACCCATCCCAGAGTGCATCCTGCTGGAGGGGATGCGGGGAAACAGGCACGCTAACACATCTCTTATGAGAATGCACTGAAGTCAAGGCATACTGAACCACAGTCCTCAATGATATAGATAGCTCCCTTGACACTGAAATCCCACAGTTTCCGGCCTACACCATTCTAGGTCTCCCGAATGCACTCACTTTCCCTCTAAAATCCAATAGGGGGCGCCAAATGGGCCTTGCGATACAGGCCGCTTGCCAGCACATACTATCCCTCTGGGGGACTAACACACGGCTCACCCACACGGGCTGGCTGCACAGACTTTGGTTTACACTAGGGATGGAACGCATTCAAGCTACACTTACGCAACCCACATCAGCATTCCGCACGGTTTGGAAGACACTGCTTACACTTGTCTCTCAAGAGTTTAATGAAATCACGTGCCCCAGATACCTCTGACTACTGTGCCTGACAGACACAAACGATGACACCATGGAGCCTGAGAAGGACGCACCGTGAATGCGCCATGCTTGAAATATCCTACACTCACAGGGTTCGGCACACTGGTTGGGGAGGGGGGAGTTTTGGGGGCTGGGAGGGGGGTCTGTTATTTCGGTTTTTGCTAGCTAGACTTCACAGACGATTATTGCTTGATGCCACAACTCATTGGAGTGACACAACGAGAGAACGACTATGGGACCCTAAGAACTGTGTGAGCTATTTGTTGTGTCATACGAAGTGGACCCTCCAGCATGTTTGCTACTTTATCTTGTGGCCGCAATATTGCATTGTACTATCTGTGTTTTTTCCTGAAACCATTAAAACAAATTTAAACATAAAAACCTAGGAGAAATGTTGAAATATCCTAACAGAAACACGGACACAAAACAATATAGTGGTACCACACCCTGTTGGAACTGCAACAACAGTCACAATATTGTTAGAGGAGGTTTCATCACCCACCCCATGAAAGGATATAAGATTCAACTACAAGTGAACGCCACAGTTGACACAACTAACATCATCTACATGCTCAAATGTCCCTGCGGGAAAGCACATGTTGGCCAAACTGAACGCAAACTGAAAGTTAGACTCAATGAGCATAAAAGTAACATACGAACAAAAGTGATTAAGTCTACTGTAGCTACCCACTTCATTGAGGCACAACATCATATAAGCCAACTCAAAGTGTGCGTTTTGGAAATTGTAGAAAGGGTGGAAGGAGTTGACCACAGAAATAACCTATTGAAAAGAGAGAATTACTGGATTTACATTTGAACACTTTGAAGCCCCATGGTTTGACCCAAGCTGGGCAAACATACGGCAGACACAAAGTGACAAATGACACCAAGCCAGTCTCCCATAAAATCTGACATTCCAAATATAAAAATATGCTAAACTACCTAAAATCATTCGACCTGATTTTGCTCCAAGAAACCTGGGAGGAGAAAGAGTTCTTTCTTCAAGGATATTCAACTAAAATCCATCCAGCCATAAGAAACTCGTCTTACGGTCGCAGCTCAGGAGGCCTGGCATCGCTTGCTTCAATACTCACCATAGGAAAAATTGAAGTAATAGAGGCAAAAATTACACCTCCAAGTGCCAAACAGGCAATAGTAATAACGATCGAAAAAACCCAGGATCCCTAACAACTGCACATATTAAACATATACTTACATCCGAAGCATAGATTAAAAGGCATGAGAGAACTACTCACCGGGGTGGCAAGACTAATGGAAGAAAGGGAAATAGAGAACTTACTCCTGGCAGGTGATTTTAACCTTCAACTCTATTCGGAGATAAACTAGAAGACAAAATAGTACAGGACCTTAACATTGCTTGGGGAACTCCTAATCAAGCCTCACTCACTCTTAACAAGCAAACAAGATGCTCAAGTCAGCTATTAAGAGATCTAGAGCAGTTAAACCTGAGGGTATTAAATGGTCGATTTGTAGAGGACATACCCCCAACACTTACGTACTTCTCCTCAACCACCTCTTCACACCTCGACTTCACCCTCGCAACACTCCCTCTGTTCGACACTATCTGCTCATTCAAGATCGGTGTACACGGTCAAAGCAACCACCTACCACAGGAAGTGGAACTATATGTCACCAGAGGGAATGACCTGGAAGAAAGAAAAACTGCTGGCACGGAGCACACCACCAACTTTAGACTGATAAGGTGCAAGACTAACAAAGTAGAAGAGCTTACAATCAACGCAAGAATGATTCTGCACCAGATCACAAGCTCGTCAAGGAACTCACTAGAGGCTTGGGTAGCCTTTGTAACGGAACTTGAAACGAAATTCGCCACAGAGCAAAAAATCAACACCAAGAGCTCATCAACCTACACAACAGCGAAAGTAACCTCACAGGAGATAAAAAAAACTAAAACGGGAAATTAATCAGATACTTAGGAAGCTCCGCAAACAATCGAATAACGACGCCTTGCATGAGGAGCTGCGATCCCTAGACTCGGCTCAACAAGTTGATCTGGGAAAAGAAAAGGCAAATCAATGCTGACCTCTGGGCGAAAATCGTATATGATTCAAAACAGAAGAACAGCGCCAGGTTCTGGAAAACAATACAAAGCCATCAACGTCCAAGCTATAAAGGAATAAATTCCCACATATCCGAACCTGAATGGGCTCACTATTTTGCGAAGTTCCTTTCACTATTTATTGACACACTTCAATGACAAAAATCCAGAGGGGGGCTTACTTAGAGGAAAAAACCTAACTACGAGGATCATAAAGAGTAATATGAAAATGACAATCGATCATCGAACACATGCAAATGTAAACAAAGACACTATTCTGGTGGAGACATCGTGCAACCCTACAACGCTGAAGAAAGACGAAACAGCAAGCTTTAGACCACCTTCAGGCAGTGAAGATAAAAACATACAATAACAGCAGCCAGGATTAAGCAACAAATATCCAAAGGGAAACTGGAAGGAGCTCCTGGGCCCAAAGGAGTCCCGCCAATAATGTACAAGTACGAAGCAAACTTCTGGAGCGAGACACTGGTGCCACTCTTCCAGGAAGTCAGGGAAACGGCGACATGCCCTTCAACCTAGAGAGGATCAATACTTAGTCCGATCCATAAACAGGGCGATAGGAGCAATCCAAGTAATTACCGCCTCATCGCCCTAATTGACACAGAGGCAAAGCACTACGCAGGCCTCATCTTGGAGGAACTAACATCTTGGGCAAACCTAAAACACATTATCCCCGTCAACCAAACCGGATTCTGCAGAGGACAGGGCACAATCATAAACATCATGGCGTTAACCTTACTGACAGACGCTGCCAACACATCCAAGTGCTCACTATTTCTATGCTTTCTAGATTATAGTGCAGCGTTTGATCATGTTGACCGAAACAAACTTTGGCTGAAACTGGACAAGTGGGGGATAACGAGGTCACTCCTGAAGCAGCTGATACTACTCCATACCAACACCTGGGTCAAGATCAAACTTGTTAGCAAGACGCACCTTTCCAGGCAAATTAACACCACCAAAGATCTAAAACAAGGACGCGTACTTGCCCACATGTTGTTTAACCTTTTCCTCGCAGACTTGCCCGGAGAATTGGACAAAACCAATTCACACGCACCACGGCTGAGAGACATCTCGCTATCAAACCTCCTTTACGCTGATGACTTGGTCTTAGTAAGTCGCTCCCCAATTGGACTGCAACATCTCTTGGACACTACTAATCAATTTTCAATAAATAACGCTTTGAAGTTTAACTTAAACAAAACTAAAGTTATGTTAGTGAATTACAATAAATTAAAGAAACTGGCATGGTCCCTGGATGGACAGAGGTTGGACCAAGTCACCAACTATAAATACCTTAGCGTATTATTAAACAGCAGAGGCTCGTTCAAACTCCAGCTAGAGGCTATAGCACGGAAGGGTACTACTTTCCATTTCTCAATCAAGTAGTTAAAGAAAGTTCTCCCTGATCGATCATTTGACCCCCTCCTACAGGGGATTAGAGCACGCCTACAGCCTATGCTTACATACGGAAGTGAACCCATGCAAGGGAAAGACGCTAATGCTCTAGACAAAATAATCAGCAGAGCATATAGGGCAATCTTCCGTCTGCCAAACTATGTGTCTCCTGCCCAAATTCGCCTCAAATTTGGTATCCAAAAACAAACGGTGGAGAGAAGAGGCGCCTACATAAAATGCTAAAACAACAGTTGATGGACAGAATGCAGAACAATGTCATGGATTAAACCCAGATCAGTTGACTGGGGGTGAGTGTTTGATTTGCTCAACTTGCTCTGTCCATCATGCCCTTTTGTATCGCTACATAAAATGCTGGCGCAAAATCAAAGGCGCGGAACAAGGAACCCTAAACGCTCATCTATAGACATAAATGTCAATACGATCAAACTCACCCGCTAAGAAATACCTTTTAAACTCATTGGAACATCTGGACTTAACTAGCCTTTGGGAGTCCTCAACTGACAATAATAGTTTCAAAAAGGTGGTAACAAAAGTCACTAAACTGATATCATCTATTGAAGATAAAGAAACCCTGGCCAAGGGGGCACATGGATGGGCCGTGCTGAAAGATTACAACGCCCTGAAACCGCATGAATATCGGAAAATGGGTCTCACGCGGAAGACAAAAGATACATTTCTAAACCTGCGTTTCGGAACTCTACCAATTCTACATCACTTGGCACCATGGAAAAGGAGGCCAGACAATCATCTTTGCCGTCTTTGCAAATCTGGGAATGAGGATTTAATCCATATAATATGCATCTGCCCTAACCTGATAGACATAAGGCGCGTCCTATTTCGATCACTTTGGAATCAAAAAGGTGTAACAAGCTGCAGGCAAGCTGTGATGATATGCTTCAAACCTGATGAAGTCCAGCTAAACTGTAGACTGACGAACTTTTTTGACATGGTGTCCACAAGACTTTCGAACCAACCACATGGCGCAGTGACTAACAGCATGTAACAACTTGCTAACCAAGAAATAGTCTGCCAAGGTCCCGCCTAGTTAAAGCACGCACAGTACATTGACTCACACTTTTAACTCTATATGTTGATTACAGACATTGCAACGAGAATGATCATTTAATATGGTTTTAAATACCTTTTTCCTTAATCAATATACGTGTATTTAAGTTTCTAACGATTTTAACAACGTATGTTTTATATTGTGAGTTTTAATTAACTGTACAATAAAGTAATTCCCCCATGGTTTGAATGAACGGATTGAACTCTTATGCTATTTATAAAAGCATAATTGTTTTTTTCAGGAATTTTTTAACTACAAACATATACCTATCGGACTACTGGCATGTAGCAATGAGGCTTGCACTCATACTCATGCAATAGAGAAACTTGTTATTATTTAATATAATGTACAACCAAAGTTATGACACAAATAACATGGACAGAGCAATTATCAGTTCTTTATAACATCGAGTGATCCCTATGTTGAATGTTTCTTTTATAGCAGGCATGTTTATTGTTTTAGAACAGCTACTAACATAACAGTACGATGCTCGTGATGCTTTTTGGATACGTCATTATTTCTTTATTGATAAATTACGTTGGTATCACTTTAACAAACAGGTGTGTACCAGCCGTGCATAATGTAAGCACGCAAGAGTACGTCTTTAAACAACTATCCGTGCGATAGCCGTTACATAGGATTAACCAGGTGAGATATTCACTGTGTTATAGACTCCGGTGCACTTACTAACCCGTTATTTCATCCCGAATCGGAGCAAAATGGCGCGCGTAGCAAACGTCTATCTAATATTGCCTCCATAGCGCGCTAGGGAGAACCAGTAACTGTTAACAGCGACACCAAGCACAACTGAGACGGCCGCACTCTAACCAATAGATTACCACTCGGGAGCACAGAGCGAACATAGATAAATACACATGGCTTGTGGAGAATGAGCTAGGAACACATTCGAATAATATTCACTTGTTTTATTTTATTTACTTTAACCGCACGTGGTGGATATAAAATTGGCGATTCTAAGGCATGACATAACGAATATGCCATATTTGATTTTACTGCTCAGATATTCCCCTGATGAAGGCTTGTGAACCCGAAATGCATTCAGAGGGAGGAAAACAAGCAAGAGCGCAAATGTGAAAAGATTGCATTATGGGAAATGAAGTTTCCATCGATATGAGGAGTTTTGAAAGTAAAAATGATGTGAATAAAACACATTGAATGAAAGAAACCAGAAGAGTGAACACAGCATTATTTTTCATTGAATTTGGCTGGATACACAGCACCTTTTACCTGTGCCCAGGGAGACAGCCTAAGGGTACTTGGGACTGCTACTTCAGTGATAATATCTTTATGCCATGTCCTATTTGTAAATATGTGTCGGGCTCATTGCTATTAGAGTTACGATATGGGAATAATGCGAGGAACTTGACCTGGGCTCCAGTCTATACATATAATCATTGTGGGAGGCACTGTATGTGTGCCTACACGTATTAATGATAGACTGGTTAATGTAGGCACAACTATGACAAGAGCTTATATATACTCCTGAATGAACGGGTATCTTGTGAACAGCAGCGGCCATGAGGCAAGTTCAAGATTCCGCTTGACTATTAATTTTAACAATGCCTAGGAGTCATTGACTATGAGAGAGCAGGGAGTGAGTTTCCTTACAAGATCTTTAGGAACTTGTTTTTACCTTTTTTTTAGCAAGGAAGTTGCCCTGCATAAGGAAGTAATTTCTGAGATATATACACTTTTAGAAAAAGTTTTTTTTTTATGAAAAAGAAGGAATAAATAAAACTTTATAAAGTCTATAAAGAACTAAAAATCAGATTTCTATTGTTAAGTGTCACTGATGTGATTTAATGTATTTCTGAGCCCAATAGCGATTGAGTCCTTAGTGGAATGAATAGATAGGCCACGAGGGAGTGCTCCTAGTACCTGTTTCTTTCCCCCTTCTCCTTGGCCTAGAAGTATTATTTTTCGGAGGGTGTCCCCAAATATGCAGTTGCATTCATGGTTTTTGAACTGTGGGATTGTGTGAAAAATTAACATTAGTTGTTCATACGGTAAATTAAAAATTGATTGGACCTATTGTATCTATATCAGTGTTTTAGTCTTGTTTGTTATTCTTGGCGATAGTTTCTATGGTGTATCTTTCTTTCATGTTTTTTTCTGCTTCTAGCTTTCTTTGGAATTGGGAGATTGCGAGGGCAATATTTGTAGAGACCTGATTAAGTTAGGGTATTTTTATAGTTGTTCCATAGAAGAAACTTCTGTTTCATTGATATGGAGGGGCTGAAAACCTTTGGGTTTTCCGAGGAGGATTTTTCCTCAATAATAGGACAAATGATGACCAGCAATAGCTCCACTTCGATACCTCAAGGAGATAATGGTGAGTGGCAAAATGTACTGAATCTGAAGAAGAAATTTAAGCGCATGGAATCACATGCGCACTTTATGCTTGAGTATTTAAAAGTAGGAGTGAGTCCATCTGGCCTAAGGGTGCTGAAAGTACCAACATTATTTATTGAAATCTGCAAATTCCTGGAGCGGTGGTCACTTATAGCGAACCGCTATTCCAGGCATTGGATGATTTTAATAATCATAATTGCGAAAGAAGTTATGGCAGTTTTGAGCCAAGAAATACTCCCATTGGAAGACAAATTGAATTCATCCACAGCCTTGGAAGAAGCCAAAGTGAGATTAGACAAGATTCATACCGATATGAAATACTTTGAGACATATCTGATTAATAAAAAAATCAGAGAAATTGAGGAAGGATATCAGGTGGTATACCCAAGAGAAGGCATACCCCTATTTGAACTCATCCTACTATCAGGAATGGAATCAAGGCAATTATTATACCGGTCCTATCAACAACTATAGTAAAATGGCGCTCATCCTGCTGGACTTGTGCGCAGCCTTCGACACCGTGTCGCATTCCATCCTTATTGACTCTCTAAAATCCCTAGGTGTGGCAGGCCAGGCCCTGGCCTGGGTAGTGTCGTTCCTTAGCGACCGAACTTTTCAAGTGTTTTCCCCCAAAGCAGCCTCCACCATTTGTCCATCTACCCGAGGCGTTCCCCAAGGTTCAATCCTTAGCCCTTTATTATTTAATATTTATGTTAAACCCTTGGCGACCATAGTTGAACAGGCTGGGCTAACCCTGTTCTCCTATGCAGATGACACCCAGATTATCTTCTCCCTATCAGGGAGAGACGAGAACAACACCTCCGCACTCAAGGCTGGCCTCATTCTTGTGGCCGACTGGATGCAGAGAAATTGTCTCAAGCTGAATGGGGAGAAGACCGAGGTGGTCATTCTGGGTCGGAACAAACATCTTTGGGGCCCCCATCATTGGCCCATTGAACTGGGCAATGCGTCTACGCCATCCACTGCAGTCCGTAACCTGGGGGTCATCATTGACGACAGGCTAACTATGAAGCAACAAGCTACTAAGGTTGCAGCCATTTGCTTCTCAACGCTGCGGTGGCTTCATAAGATTTTGTGGATGCTCCCCCTCTCCTCTCGCAGAACCGTAGTCCAGGCACTTGTAACATCACGCCTGGACTATGGCAATATTCTCTACCTGGGCGCAGATAAAGCCACCATACATCTGCTTCAGGTTGTACAAAATGCGGCTGCGCGCCTGCTAAAGAACGTCCCTAGACGCACTTCAGCTGCTGCCGCGTTGCGTGACCTTCATTGGCTGAGCGTTCCTGAACGCGTTAAATTCAAGGCACTCTGTTACATGTTCAAGGCCAAGCAGGGCAGCGCTCCAGCTTATATCCAAGGGTTGGTAACACCTTACACACTCGTGCGCTCATTAAGGTCATCGGACACTGGCAATTTCACAGTGCCAAGATGTAAGTTGGCAAGAATGGGAGGCCGCTACTTTTCTATTCTGGGTCCGAAATATTGGAACTCCCTCCCACTAATACTAAAGTCAGAGACCAACTTACTCCGCTTCCGTAGGACTTTGAAGACTCTTCTGTTCACCAAGCGCAGTTAATAGTTGGTTGTGGCCTTAAGTCAGGTGTTGCATTGTCCTTTCTTCTATAGTCTGTCCCTGGCGCCGGGAAACCCACTGTGGGTAGCTGTGCGCGGTAAAAGCTTAAATAAATAAAAAAATTAAAAAAATAAAAAGACTATACATTTTTCTGATACTTACTCATCTGATTCGGACAATGACAACCCCCCAAGAAATGGGTGGGGCTCAATATAACCCCAGACCTTATAGGGGAAGACAAACTTAGCACTCTTTTCATGGCCAGGGTAATTTTTTATCGAGAGGCCAGTACAGGGGGAGAAACAAGCATTGGCCACAGGGAAGAGGGGAACAATAACAGATGAGACCTTAACAACTGTACCTGAAGGCACGAAATCAGCAGTACTGGTGGAAGATAGGGCCAATACTAGTTGTAAATCTAATACTAAAGACATTTTGCCCATTTATAATCTTTCTACAGTGGACCTTGGTACTGAAGAAACCTCAGTTTTTAGCCATGGTCTGTCATTTGTTCGGAGTACTCGCCATGATACCTTCAAACTATATGAAGATCTATATGCTTTCTTCAGAAAAGTTAGGCTGAAGAAATTCTTCTCGGATAGATCAGCAGATTCTCTAGAAGTGAACCAGTCTCAGTGCAAACCTCCTTCTGTCTTTACTCCAACTTTGGATATGGTAGGTCGGGAGGTAAATATCTTTGGGCAAAATGTATTAAAAGACATTGCAAGCATTGTAAAACATCCACTTAGATAACAACATAATTTGTCACAAAAAGACAATACAGCCTTGACAAAATCAAACTTAATAATGACCTTATTGTGAAACCCTGTGACAAAGGGGGTGGAATTACCATAATTAATAAGTCTGATTATAATAATAAGATTCTGGAGATGCTGGCAGTCCCTGAGCACTATAAAAGATCACATTTGAGAGAACTTACGAGATTGAGTGCAAACATTCAAAAAGTTACTCATGTGTCACTGGCAGATGGACTTATTGGTGAAGAATATAGCTTTCTGAATAAATTGTGTCCTATAACTCCAGCCTTGTATGGTTTACCGAAAACACATACAAATGTGGGAGACCCTCCATTGGCTCAGGTACGGAGCCATTATCAAAATATGTGGATTCTTACCTTTGTCCACTTACACAGAGTTATACCTCTTTTGTTCGTGACACAGGTGATGTCATTAATAAAATAGAGGGGCTACCACACAATCCAAACACTGATGTCCTGGTGACGCTTGACATTGAGGCATTATATACGAATAATCCTCAATGTCAAGCGTTACATGCGGTAGCAATCCCCAGGTGAGAGACCGGATGTTTTTTTCTTACAGTGTTTAGAAATAGTTCTGTTGAACAATTTCTTTGACTTCAATGGATCCCTTTATCAGCAGATTAAGGGCACCAGTATGGGTGCTTCCTGCGCGCCGAGCGTAGCGAACACCTATATGGGTGAGTGGGAGCTAAAGAATGTTTTCAATGAAGCAGCACCGTTTTTTGAGAATGGTTTTGTTTGGAAGCGCTTTTATTGATGATATTTTTTCATTTGGAGAGCAGATGTTGAGACCCTTCAGGACTATCAGCCTGATTCATGAAGCGAAATAGCGCCCGCAATGGCTGCAAAAACGCAATTGCGGGTGCAAAACACGGAATCGGCATTCAAGTACGAAATAGCGAAATCGCTAAAAAATAATAGCGAGCGGAATAGCGATTACGCTGTAATAGTCGCAGACTCCGGGAAGTCGAGCATTAGCGATACTGAAATAGCGACCAACCACGGAATCTGCGAATTGAATAGCGAAACGCAATATTGTCTCAATCGGCATTCATGAAAGAAATACATTAGCGAAAAAGCGCTAAATCGCACATTTGCGCGGCGCAATTTAAGGACAACTCAAAGCAGGTGGTAACCATAAAAGCCATGATTAACCAAAATTTGAAAAACTGTTAGCCAATCACCAACAGGTCCAGGCCTGACCAATCACACATAAGGACATTCAGCAGCAGCAATAGGCGTTCCACAATGCCTGGGATGTACATGGTGGTGAGGCGGCGAAGGCTACAGCGAGCAGCATGGAGGAGACGCATGAGGCAGGCAAGGATTTACCGTCAGCGGGTCACCTTGCTGGGGCAAACCAGAGAACAGATTTATGCTAAATACAGGCTGAATGGGGAAATGATCACCTGGCTGATACAAGAACTCGACCCCATCATGCAGCACCCAACAAGGCGAAACAATTCTGTGCCCACACATGTGCAGGTATTGTGCAGCCTGCACCTCCTGGCATCCGGCAGTTTCCAGGGCATAGTAGCCGCTGCTGGGGGGATATCCCAGCCCACCATGTCACGCTGCCTCCACACTTTTGTTGACGCCATGCTCAGCCAGCTCCACCGGCACATCACATTTCCCACGAGCCAACAGGATTTGGACCTCACAAAACTACAATTTTATAATGTTGCCCATTTTCCCCATGTCCTTGGCTGCATAGACTGTACCCACGTCGCCATCTGCCCACCAGCTGGCACGGAGTATATGTACCGCAACAGGAAGTCGTACCACTCCCTCAACATACAGATGGTCTGCAATGCCAAGACCATCATCACTGACATTGTGGCCCAGTACCCAGGGAGTACCCATGACTCCTTTATCTTCAGGCACAGCGGACTCCACACACGACTGATCAGGGGAGAGTTTGGGGAAGGACACCTACTTGGTAAGTACACTTTGTCGACAATGTCACATTGCTATGAAGTAACTGCGCTGCACAGGCAATCAACATCTGCTCCTCTCATTCAGGTGACAGTGGCTATGCCCTACGGGAATACCTCCTGACCCCTTACCTCAACCCTGCCACACCTCAGCAACGCCGCTACAATGTTGCGCACATCCGGACAAGGAACTGTATTGAAAGGACATTTGGCCTGCTCAAGAGCAGGTTCCGTATACTGCACAAGACAGGTGGGGCCATGTATTACAGTCCTGCAGCGTGCTGCCGCATTGTGGCTGTCTGTGCAATGCTTCATAACATTGCAACCAAGCGCCGGATACCAGTTGACATCTCAGGCAGTGAATCTGAGGGGGACGACCGGCCACCAGCACATGCGCACCATGCACGCGGGGAGAACCCAGCTGAAGGCCACAGACGTCGCAACCACATCACAGCTAACAATTTCTAGCCCACCCCCTTCCCCCACCCCACATATCACAATTGCATGCAAACTGTAATGATTACACAAGGCGTATGTGTGCAGCAAAATAAATGTATTTGTTTGAATCACAAAAAAAAAGGGTCATGGTAACAACTATTTACAAAATGCAGTATTCATGCATACTGCATGAGACGGTTCATGGCAGGCTTAGCTTCAGCCTGCGCCTGTGTCCCTGACACAATGTCATTGGCGCCTCCGGCGCACAATTCCCAGGCGCCTGTGAGGCTCTTCCTCATCCTGGGCAGCTGTACCAGGCGTAGCCCTGGTGCTGCGCCTAGGTGGGGGGGCCTGCGTGGCAGAGTGGCTGCTGACACTGGAGGCACCCTCACTCGCATCATCTCCCCCCACAATGGCCGGTAGCACAGGTGCATGCAGTGCCGTGACGGCGGTGGTCAAGTGCTCCAGCACCCGGGTAATGTCCTCGCAGCACTGGACCAGTTGGTGCTGCTGGGTCAACGAGCGCCGCGCAAGCTGGGTGGTGGCATTTGCCGAGACATAATTGGAGCGACTATAGGTGGACAGCCGGCTCAGCAGTTGGTGGTGGCGCCTGCTTGCAACACTGCGGTGCTTCACCAGCGCTGCAGTGTTGTCCTCCATAGCCGACGTCATGCGGTCCATGGCCGCCGTCATGCGGTCCATCCTCTCGCCGACTCCCGCCACATTGCGGCCTATCTTATGCAGCTGGAGCTGGATGGCTCCTTGCTGCTGGGACTGGCGCTGGTGTATGCGGAGCATGCGCCGCTCCACGCTCATGCAGGCATGGAGATGCCCATTGCCCCGCCTGCTGTTGGGCCGCTGTGTAGCGGATGTGGCTGGCCCAGATCTTATTGGACGTGCTGCAGGTGTTGTAGCAGCTGGTGTTGCAGGTGCGGCAGGCACTGGAGGCACATTGGTGGGGTGCCTGGCTCTGGCAGCCGGTGGGCCTGCAGGTGTTGCAGCAGCAGAGGCGGGGGGCCTGGCCTTGGCAGCCGGTGGGCCTGCAGATGTTGCAGCAGCAAAGGCGGGGGGCCTGGCCTTGGCAGCCGGTGGGCCTGCAGATGTTGCTGCAGCAGAGGCGGGGGGCCTGGCCTTGGCAGCCGGTGGGCCTGCAGATGTTGCTGCAGCAGAGGCGGGGGGCCTGGCCTTGGCAGCCGGTGGGCCTGCAGATGTTGCAGCAGCAGAGGCGGGGGGCCTGGCCTTGGCAGCCGGTGGGCCTGCAGGTGTTGCAGCAGGTAAGGTGGGGGGCCTGGCTGCTGGTGTTGGCGCTGCCGCAGGGGCTGGTGGCTGGGTATCAGGTAGGGATTCCTCCTCCTGGGCCTCCTCATCGATCAGCAGCCTCTCGCTGTCACTGCTATCACCCGCACCTGTGAGGGTAAGTGGATACTCATTAGGTGCATGTGACAGTCAGACGTGCAGATGTTACATGCATGCTGGGTGTCATTCCCTGGGTGGCTGTGTCTTTGCGCACTTTGGAACCTTTCTGGCCGCATTGTGGTACTACTACATTGTGGACATACTACGTCTCCCACAATGCTTCAGGGCATTTCCTGATGCACAACATAGGCATGACTAAGGGCCAATGAGTGAGCCTATTTGGTCAGGGGCGGTCATAGGGGACAGGGTCGCAGTCGCATGCCACTTACCTTGGGTGTCTTGGGTGGGGCGGGAGGAGTCCAGAGGGGTCATGCCAACACACGCCTCCCTCTCCAAGGTGTCCTCTACCTGGTCCTCCAGGGGGGTGTTGGGTGGGACAGTCGGTCCACCACCTCCGGTGCCTGATGCCTCACCAAGGCGCTCCGCCACCCTCTCCTTGGTACGACCTCGGAGGTCGTACCACCGCTTTTTAAGCTCCTCCAGGGACCTGTCCGCAACGCCCACAGAGTTGACGCTGGAGGCAATCCCCACCCAGATCCTCCTCTTCTCCTGCTCTGGGACCCTCCGGGAGTTGGCACCAAACAGCTGGTCGTGGTTGGCCACCACCCCTTCTATAAGGTTCTCCAGTTCCTGTTCGGAGAATTTCAGTTTGCGCTTGCGGCCAGCGCTGTTGCTGGGGCCTGGCTGGGGTTCGTCGGACATGGCGGTCGCTATTTCGGCGGGGTTGGGAGTCGCTAACGGCGGTTTAGCGGCAGCTTTCGGTCGTGAACACTCGACTGATAGCGTCACTGTGTTGTTTGGGGGTGGGATTTGGCTGCTTCCTGGTTGTGATGTCATCACGGTGCTCGTAATGCGTCTTCCCGTTTTCCAGATCCCGCGAGATTGCGACTCGCATTCCCGATCGCACGGGATTGCGAGTCGCTATCCCGTGCGATCAGGATTGCGAGTCGCTATCCCGTGCGATCAGGATTGCGAGTCGCTATCCCGATCGCAGGTAGCCGGAAATAGCGATTTTTCTGCGTTTTTTGTAGGTCGCTAACGGCTTTAGCGCCCGCGTGCGAGTCGCTATTTTTTCCCCGAAAAGTACATGAATGCCGTTTTGCGTTTCCTCAATAGCGAGTCGCTATTAATCGCTATTAGGGACACGCAAAACGGCCCGTACATGAATCAGGCTGTTAATTCTCTGACTTAATGCTAGTGACAAGAATTTGAAATTTACAGCAAACTTTGACTCCAAGCAGGGCTTTCATCCAACCTGCCAAAAGGATTCAATCCCCTTTGGGGAGTTCCTCCGTGTTCGACGTAACTGTACGAACATGGTTGATTTCCATAAACATGGAGATGCCCTGAAAAAATGATTACTAGATCGTGGCTATCACATCGTCTTGTAAGACATGCCTATAAAAGAGCGAAATAATATAACCGTGATGCTCTCTTACAAGGCGCTAATCGTGTACCACGGGATCAGATTACATGTGTCATCAACCATTCTTTATTAAACTACAAAATAAAGAATGTGATTATTAAGAATTGGAGGATTTTGAACACAGATGAAAATGGGACCCAACTTAAGCAGCCATTGGTGGCATATAGGAGGAATCGCAATCTAAAATACCTCCTAGTCCATACAAGACAGAAAGCCCCTAACATTCAGCCTCAGACTACCATCACTGGATTACCTTTGATTTTAGGGAATCATAAATGTGGGGCATGCCATGCCTGTGATGCAGCAATAGTCACTGAATCCTTTAGTTACAAGGAGAAGACTGTCAAACTCAGGCATCTCACAAACTGCAGGAGCAGCTATATTATTTATATTTTGTTCTGCCCATGCGGTTTGGCCTACATTGGTGAGACTGGACGTGACTTCCGCCTAAGATTCAGCAAGCATAAATCAGCAATTAAGACAGGTAAGTGTACGGAACCATTAGTACAGCAATTCTTGGATAAACAGCATTCAGAGAGAGTTGTGAGGTGTATTATAGAAAAAGTCCTGAGTAAGGCAGGCCAATCAGCAAAAATTACACGCAAGAAACGAGAACATTTTGGATTTTTCATTTAAATAGTGTGAGGGATGGTTTAAATGAAGATATAGTATGGCATATTACTTAGTCTTGATTATGCCTTTATTGGTATCTGCCCCACACAATACGTTTTCTTGTGGTGTCCGAAACTATCTGTTTCCGTAAAAGCTGAGGAGCACAGAAAATAAAGTCATCTTTCTGGTGATCTAAATGACAGCGTTATTTCTGATGTGCCAGTTACCAGGCGCCTTTCACAGATCCTCTGTTGGGACCGTCCTGAATGGTCTTATGGGTATAATAATGGAGCGTATTATGAGAGTTTAAATAGATTCGTACACGAGCGTCATATATACAGCTCCTTATAGGACATAGATAAAGGTTGTTCTGTGCAGGCTTGTTGTTTTTTTTGTTGTTTTTTCCAACACAGAATCTATTCCCTTTGTTGATATCAGGGAAAGGTACATAGGAGACAAGTGTTTGAATGGCTTGGTTGACTTGAAACTTTAAAAACCTGACTTATGAAGAAATCAGATTGTTATTTGGTTTGCGAATAGGCTTCACTGTCTAAATGAAACATGAATCTACTTGTTTAACATCATCTTTCGATGTTTGCACCAATATTGCTGTTTGTTGTTTATGGGGCACTAAACACAGGGATCATTGTGTACTTTACAATATGGCGCCCCTGTCTTTGACATGCATTAGTCCTATTTCTCTAGTGATGAATGCGACGCGTTGTTTTCAACTTTTGCGCCGTTTTTCAATCAGGGGAAGATTATTTATAGGATGCGGTCTTTTTGCTGATCGTGGTACTGCCAGAGAGATGTGGGCGTCCTGAGATTTTAGAACTACCTTCCTGCTAAAGGTGAGCATACTGGAAGTCGGCGATATAGGAGCTATGCCATATATTGTTTCCCCTGTATAGTTATATATGCTTTTTTTAGTGTAACCAGATTGAGCGTAATATACGTGTGGTTCCATATGTACTCACAACCACCGTATGTCGATAAAATCTTTACGCCGTGTCCCTTTTGTAAATATGTGGCCGCTTTCATTACTATCAGCCATGATTTGGGAATAATGCAAGGAACTTGACCTGGGCTCTAGTTTATATACACAAGCATTGCACGAGTTACCAGATGTCGATAATATCGTCATGCTATGTCCTTTTTGTAAATATGTGGCGGGCTCATTGTTATTAGAGTTACGATGTGGGAATAACGCGAGGAACTTGACCTGGGCTCCCGTCTATACATCTAATCATTGCGGGAGGCACTGTATGTGTGCCTACACGTATTAATGATAGACTGGTTAATGTAGGCACAACTATGACAAGAGCTAATACATACTCCTGAATGAACGGGTATCTTGTGAACAGCAGCGGCTATGAGGCAAGTTCAAGATTCCGCTTGGCCATTAATTTTAACAATGCCTAGGAGTCATTGACTATGAGAGTGCAGGGAGTGAGTTTCCTTACGAGATCTTTAGGAACTCATGTTTACCTTTATTTTAGCGAGGAAGTTGCCCTGCATAAAGAAGTAATTGCACCCTTTGAAGAATCAAAATCTGGATGCCTGACTGATGGAGAAGAGCAAAAATTAAGGTCTCTATGTAGACCCCTACTGATTCATCTTTCTCCGGTTCGTACCTTTTTAATGATGTAGTTTGCAATTTTCTGTCATTTTTGGCTTTTAGTTTACCGTTTGGATACTTACTAGAGTGTTATTAAAATGTCTCTCTCTGCCTAGAATATACTGTCCCTGCTGGGCATGGTTCTTTGGTGAGAAGGAAGGAAAAGAAAAAAATATGAATATATGATGAGTTGAGCAGTATGAGAATAATCACATTAGGTAAGGTCAGCTCTGGCGGAAACTGTCTAATATTCATCTGGAGTTCCCTTTGACTCTAGCGCTTATGCTTATTAAATTGTCTGTCTACACAGATTGAATGTCGTCTATCTAGAAAACAGACAAGTGTTCTTATGTCCAAGTGCAACGATTGGCTGATGGCTATTGGCCTTGTAATTTTTCTCTCTTTTTTTGTAAGGATTTATACATATATAATCATTAATTATTAATTTGTGGAGAAGTGTGGCTCACTGGTTAGAAGCGGCAGACCCTGAAGTAGAGGTCAGCCCGGGACCAGGGTTCAATCCCCGTCGTGGCAGGGTCTTGGGTCAATGTCCGCGGACTCGATAATTCTCGCCTAGGTGCCTAAGCTAACCATGAGTCCCACTCTGCAACTCTGGGCAATAGCTTGCTTAATCTCCACAACGGCCCCATTCAGCGCCGGGGATGCCTGGTTTCACCTTGGGGGTGCCCAGGAGGGACCATCTCACAGGGAAAAGCCAGGATGGGTTCCCCAGCGGTATACAGCGCCAGGACCCTCCGAGATGGAGTAACAGTGCGCTTTACAAGTATACATTTACAAGTATACATTTACATTAACTTTATAGGTTATATTTGAATAATATAGGGGATAGGGTCTACTACACTTTTCTTTGTAGTTTAGTAATCTATTACATCTCGCTGAAGGGTCTCTAAGGTATTATTAGATTATACACTGGTGGATAGAGTGGGTGTTCCTTTTCCCACTTTTCTTCTTTTTTCCTCCTTTTGTACATAATCTATTCATTGTTGGATACTATGATCTCGACACCCTCATTGGTGAGTATTGGGGCTGAGAGAACATGGTGGTTTGGGTTCTTTTGTCTGCGAGTTCTATAATGTGCTCCTTGAGAAAAAGTGGTTTTCTTTTGGATATCTTGGTCCAATCAATATTAGAAAAGACTTGTTATGGGCTCTTAACAGTGACACTTTTAATATTGTTTCAGTTTCCCTGGGTGCTGTGAGAATTACGTGGTTATCTGGATAGGTCCTGATGAAGGTGGTTGAACTCCTCTTCATACACCGCCAAAACACGCGTTGACCATTGGTTCAGATCTAATTTGGTCGAGGAGATCCTCGTTTTTTTCATCTATAATCTCCCCCTTATTCAGATGCACTTTGTATGTAGGCTGTGTGAGTTTGAATGTGTTTGAATGAATTGTGTGAAATTGGTGTATTTATATGATGTCTCCAGGGTCCTAGTTTTGTTAAGTAATTCTATATATGTAAAAATGTGTTATGCATACCTGATGTGATAACAGGATTAATGTTGTTTTCTGTGATATATACACTTTTAGAAAAAGGTTTTTTTTTTAATTGAAAAAGAGGAATAAATGAAACTTTATACAGTATATAAAGAAATTAAATAATAAAAGAAATGAAAAGCAGATTTCAGTTGTTAAGTGTCACTGATGTGATGTAATGTATTTCTGAGCCCAGTAGTGAGTGAGTCCTTACTGGAATGAATAGATAGACCACAAGGGAGTGCTCCTAGTACCTACCTGTCCCCATGGGCCAGAATGGGCAGTTTGATCATAACATCCTATAATCCTAACTGAAGGAACATGGTAGAAAAACTAATTTAGTAGGCCTGAACTCAGAATGATAAAATACATATTTTAGTGAAGTTGGTTTTAACATTCTGTGTTTGAAAATACCACTTTTAGAAAGTAGGTATTTTTTGCCTAACCATCCAGCCTGCCTCTGCTAGATTGTGTGTTGTATGTCTGGTTTTGTGAGTGACAGGGGCAGGGGGGCTCCAGGAGACAGGGTGAGTCAGCACAGGGCTGAATAGTTCTGCATTTAGATTGGTGGGAGGAGTAGCACCTGGGTCTGAATAGGACTGAGCCAGCATTGTGGAAGGCTGGTCCAATAGGACTGTGCCTGCCTTCCACAATGCTGGCTCGACCTCCTGTGGTGTGTCTGAGGACCCTGGCCCACACTGACAAAGGAAGAAGGTGTGCACTGGCAGAATACACCCAGAACTGGTTTGAATAAGTACAGGACCCTCTGCCTTCAGAGAATAAAGAGAATAGTAGTATTAATATGGGGACCCAGGCCCCAAGACTTTTGATCACTTCTGAAACAACAAGACAAACCTTTGCCAAGAAGAAGAACCAAGGAAGCTGCAGGAGTTTGGACTGCCCCTCTGCCAGTGTGCTGTTTGCTGGCTTGGCTTGCAGTGGTGTCTGCATTGCCAAGGAAAGGAGAAGGCACTTTTAAGGACCTTTCATCATCTTGCAGAATATTTCTCCAAGGGCTTGAACTCGTGCTTGCTTCCTGCTGAAGTCTCAGGGCTAAAAGACTTCACCACCAGCTCCCCCCTGAATTTCCTTGCTGGGAATTTGGTCTGCAGAAACCTGCATGTCGCTGGGAGCTGGAAGCTCGACTCAACGAGAAGAAGCGTGTGGCTGTCGCAGCTGTTTGCCATCGCATCACCGGAGAAGCGCGTCGCCACCGCAAGGGTCACCGTCACATCACCGGAGAAGCGTGTTGCAGGGCTTGTCGCTGCTCCAAAGTTACAGAGTTCGTCGCACGGCAGTCAGGCATGCACGCATCATCATCACGTTGTCGCATTGCATCAAGGGCGCCATCTCATCGCATTGTACCGGATTGTCGCATGGCATCGAGGCACCATCTTGCCGCATGGTAACCAGAACGCAGTACGAGAATCAACACATCACCTCCTGATCGGTAAGGAACAAGATGCATCCACTACTCTGCGCAAGCTCTGAGGAGCGACGCATTGCCCCCCCCCCGAAGAAGGAACTGACGCATCACCCTCCCTGCAAACCTTTTGTTTGTTTTGTGTTATGCATCTAGGTACTTTTGTGAGAAATGTGTTGCATTTATCATCAACTTGAACTAAGTTACTTCTACCATCTTAAGTCTATTTTGAACACAGTATTGTGGATTTTTTGTTGTTTATGGTCTTGTGTTAAGTCTATATAAAGAATACTTATTTTTCTACAACCTGTGTGGTGTCCATTTGTAGTGTTTTCACTGTGTTACTGTATGTGTCCACAAATGCTTAACACACTGCTTCTGAAATAAGCCTGTCTGCTCGTGCCAAGCTACCAAGGGGGTGAGCAGGGGTTATTCAGGAGTGTAATCCCCTTTCCCTGACTAGAATCAAGGGTCCCTTTTTGGACAAAGGTGTATACCATTGCCAACTAGAGACACCCAGTTCTAACAATAACTATCAATCATGCTGCACAGCAGCTGAGTGACTGTACAGTATAGCTGAAAACTTGCACAGCATATATCTCTCGTGGGCGAGACGTGTTTGGCTTTGCCAGAGCTTGTTTAGAAAGTGCAAAGCTTAGTCCTTCATGTTTACCTTCCATTTACTTTTAGATTCCCATTTGGACTCCCACATTTAAACTGTTAGTCACATAATAGCTGATAGCTTTTACTTGGTGCCAGAAGACACTTGCTGCTAGAGCTAAAGCTGTTATTGCATGTGCTTTTTGTGATTTATGCTGATAGATTTTTTAGACATTACTAAAACATTAAAGTAGTCTGCTGTCTGAGGCCTGAGCCTGTAAACTTAGTATAATAAAAAAATATATGTTTACTGATAGAAGTAAAAAGTTCTCTTTAACATGAATGAGTGTTAACCCAGCTGCCTAAGCCTGTATGACAAGAGAAGAGTTGCTTTCCGAAAGGAAAGTCTCCATAATCACATAAAAGGTGTTCTGCTCTGACTAATTGATAATGTAATTTAAAACCTTTTAGGGCCGATGTAACTGAAGGTGCCTTAATGATCACTTACTCTTCCATAAGGAAAAAAATTGATAAATGACATGGAAAAACAGTTACATAAGACGCTAAGGAAGGAAAATGGACTCTCGAAGGGTGGTAATTTTAAACAAATTAATACTGCTAGTCACTAAAAAAGGGTATACACTTCATTGTTTCCGAGAAAATGTAATTTCCATTTAAACTGAATAACAGATGGAGTCAAACATACACATGCCTTCAGTAATTAATGTAACTCCTTCATATTTTACACATTTGGTTGCATAGCTTACACCCTGCCATTAGTCCATGGTCACTGGGTGTGATGGATACCCTGGTGACTAAATACATTTCAGGACATCATCAGAACAAAGACAGATTTTTGATGAGACTTTGGAAGGTACTAATTAAGTTATGATGCAGTTATAAATAATTGTATAATTAAGTGATTTAATAAATATTGTGAATACAATGGGGAGAGAGGATTTTCAGACATCCTACAGCTGAAAGTGTATTTGCTGTGAGCAAAATGGCTGGAAGGAATTTGTTCTTAAGGACTCTGCTATAAGCCACTGAATATATCGGGCCAGTAAACCTGCAAATAACCCTAGCAAACCTAATTTTGTTGATCAAATAGCGGGTGGGGGTGTGGACAGATGTACAAAGATAAAGATCGCAAAATGTTTTGCAAATTTGCAAATTGTGCCTTCTTTTTGTGACCTGTATAATTTTTTGCAAATCGATCAATATAACTATAAGTTGGTTTGCAAAATACTGAATCATAGTGGGTTGCAGACAGACATGGCTAATGAATATGAATTAATCAGATTGCAATTTACGACCCACTATGACTGGCTACAGCCACAGGGATAGTGGCCTGCAAGGGTCACCAGACCACAATTTCTGTGATTGCTTTTGTAGTGTAGTTCCTATACTCCCAATAGGCTCTGCGCATTGGAATAATATATTTTAAAGATTAGACATAGGACCGAGGTCAACTAGGTCTCTATCGAATATACTAAACTTAATTGTGTGTGTGTAAGCTAACTCAGAGGTCACTAGAAACGTTCTCGAATACACAAGAAGGGATTAGTTTCTGACAACCACATAAACATGACAACTTTGTTTCCCAAGAATAAGAATATATCTCTCAGAGTCGCGAAACAATAGATAAGTATTTCACTTAGTCGATCGTGCATGCTTCGTTTCTACAGAGTTACAGAGAAATAGTGAGGCGGGCGTTTTCAATAAAAGGTTTATTGAATAGTCTTCTTTCTCATGCAAGAGAGGTGAACTGCTACAATCGTTATGCAGACTTCAAAGTATAATGCGTACAGCGTAAACAGTAATATGAAATAATACTGTAAGAGCATTGTATGGTTTCTAAGCCATATAAAAATACATACATAAATACCATAGACTAAAATACTCAACCGGTGCTTCTAAAACACGCCTACCCCAATGTACCTAACCGAAGTCTAGTACGAGGGAAGAAGTAAGTATTGTGTAGCATAAGTTTTAGTTCTTTTGCCAAGAATCTACCAATGGTTTCTCTAGGTTCTAATCAGCTCCATACCTTGGTTTAGAATGAAGGAGGTCTGGTATCTCTGTCTCGGGGCTCGATTTCCCAACACACTGCAAGGGGAGACGGTAACACTGGAGCTGGATTTTAGGCAGGAGAAATCAGCTTCCTGATCAGTGCGTCACCTGGAGATTCGGCTTCCTTCTGCACTTGCTGTAGCGAGCTGCGTCGGGCAAGTAGGTCTTCGAACTGCTCCGAACCACCGTATCTTTCTATAGCAAGTGAAGGTATATATATCCTGAAAGTGTTTAGGAATGCCATAGTTTGACGTAAACTCTGGCATATGAACGTTAAGAAAGAACCCCTAGGGCAGAGCTTTCCAAACTGTGTGTCCCGACACAGTACTGGGTCGCCTGCAAAAGGTGGGTGTGTCGGGGGATGACACTGGTATTAATGGGCACTTAGCACATAACTGCTGGTAATTAATAGGCATTCCTTCGAAAGAGTGTCAGCAAACACCACTGCAGCAGCGCGGACTCCCTGACACTCTACTCTATTGGGGCCGGCAGATTCACAACAAAGCATTAAATGGTCTTTTAAAGACCTGCGAAATACTGGGGTGCAGCTGTGTGTGTCTGTCCAGGAAGCTGTCTCTGCCCAGGCTGAAACTCGCGGGGTGAGGGGACTGTGGGAGACAGACAGAGGGAGATAGAGGGAGGAATACAGAGGGAGGAAGATAGAGGGAGACAGAGGGAGGGAGATAGAGAGAGGGAGACAGAGAGGGAGAGAGAGGGAGACAGAGAGAGAGAGTGGGCGACAGACAGAGAGAGAGAGGGAGACAGAGAGAGAGGGAGACAGAAGGAGGAAGACAGAGAGGGAGGAAGACAGAGAGAGAGGGAGACAGAGAGAGAGAGAGAGGGAGACAGAGGGAGACAGGCAGAGGGAGACAGATGAAGAGATAGAGAGGAGACAGACAGAGGTGGAGAGAGAGAGGGAGACAGACAGGGGAGACAGAGGGAGAGAGAAAGAGGTGGACAGACAGAGGGAGAGAGAGAGACAGACAGAGGGAGAGAGAGAGAGAGGGAGACAGACAGAGGGAGACAGAGGGAGAGAGAGAGAGAGAGAGAGGTAGACAGACAGAGGGAGAGAAAGGGAGACAGACAGAGGGAGACGGAGGGAGATAGAGAGAGAGGGAGACAGAGGGACGGAGACAGAGGGTGACAGACAGAGGGAGACAGCCAGACAGACAGACAGAGGGAGGAGGGCAACAGAGGGAGGAGGGTGGTAGAGGGATGGAGGCAGATAGAGGGAAACAGGAGGGAGACAGAGAGAGAGGGAGGAAGACAGAGAGAGGGAGGGAGAGAGAGAGAGAGAGAGAGAGAGACAGAGTGAGTGAGACAAAGGGAGACAGAGAGGGAGAGGGAGAGAGATAGAGAGAGGGAAGGAGACAGAGAGAGAGAGAGAGAGGAAGGGAGACAGAGAGCGAGACAGAAAGACGTAGGAAGACAGAGACAGACAGAGACAGGAACAGACAGACAGATAGAGGCAGAGACGGAGACAGAGAGAGAGAGAAGGAGACAGAGGGAGAGAGAGAGAAGACAGAGGGTGACTGAGGGAGGGAGACAGAGAGAGAGGGAGACAGAGGGAGACAGAGAGAGAGGGGAACAGAGAGAGAGGGAGACAGAAGGAGACAGTCAGGGGGAAGGCAGAGGGAAGGAGAGAGAGACAGAGAGAGAGAGAGAGAGAGGGGGAGAGGCAGAGAGAGGGAGGGAGATAGAAGGAGGGAGACAGAGGGAGACAGACAGAGGGAGAGGGAGACAGAGGGAGAGGGAGACAGAGGGAGAGAGAAGGAGAAAGAGAGAGAGGGGAACAGAGAGAGACGGAGACAGAAGAAAGACAGTCAGGGGGAAGACAGAGGAAAGGAGAGGGAGACAGACAGAGAGAGAGAGAGAGAGGGGCAGAGGGAGAGAGGGAGGGAGATAGAGGGAGGGAGACAGAGGGAGACAGACAGCGACACAGAGAGAGGTAGGAAGACAGAGACAGACAGAGACAGGAACAGACAGATAGAGGCAGAGACTGACAGTCAGAGAGAGAGACAGGGACAGACAGGGTCAGACAGGGACAGACAGACAGATAGAGGCAGGGACTGAGACAGAGAGAAAGAAAGGGAGACGGAGACAGAGAGAGAGAGAGAAAGGGAGACAGAGGGTGACTGAGAGAGGGAGATAGAGAGAGAGGGAAACAGAGAGAGAGGGGAACAGAGAGAGAGGGAGACAGAAGGAGACAGTCAGGGGGAAGACAGAGGGAAGGAGAGGGAGACAGACAGAGAGAGAGAGAGAGGGGGGAGAGGGGGAGAGGGAGAGAGAGAAAGGGAGATAGAGGGAGGGAGACAGAGGGAGACAGGCAGAGGGAGAGGGAGACAGAGGGAGAGAGAGAGCGAGAGGGAGGGAGGCAGAGGGAGGGAGACAGAGGGAGGGAGACAGAGGGAAGGAGACAGAGGAACATAAACAGAAGGAGACAGAGCGGGAGACAGAGGGCGTCAGACAGAGGGAGGGAGACAGAGGGAGGAGGGCAACAGAGGGAGGGAGATAGAGGGAGCAAGACAGAGAGAGAGACAGAGGGAGGTAGACAGACAGAGGGAGGGAGGCAGTGGGAGACAGGGGGAGACAGGGAAGGAAAGGGAGGGTGAAAGAGGGAGGGAGACAGAGGAAGACAGAGAGGGAGACAGAGGGAGACATAGGGAGAGGGAGACAGAGGGAGAGGGAGAAAGAGAGGGTGACAGAGGGAGGGAGAAAGAGGAACAGAGACAGAGGGACGGAAACAGAGGGAGACATAGAGAGGGAGACAGAGAGCGGGAGACAGAGGGAGACAGACAGAGGGAGGAGGGCGACAGGGAGCGAGACATACAGAGAGCCAGAGGGAGGTAGACAGACAGAGGGAGAGGGAGGGAGACAGAGGGAGAGGAAGGGAGACAGAGAGAGGGAGACAGAGAGGGAGACAGACAGAGTGAGTAGGAACCCCCCGAACCCACTTAGGTGGTTCGGGCTCGCTCACTACGATCGCTCGCTACACTGCCTTACTGTGTCCCAAAATAATGCATCTCCAAAAAGTGTGTCACCAACATGAAAAGTTTGGAAAGCTGTGCCCTAGGGAATGGTTGTTCTTTGTAAAGTAACTGAGTTCTTGGACAAATCAATATTCCAGCAAAGGGAAGTCCCTGACTGCTTAAGCTGGTTTTCCAAGAAGTCGTTGTGACGTTTGGTACGGGTGGAAGTAGCCATGCCTGTATTTGGGTAGCATGGGCTATGCCCAAATAAGGGCTTGATTTCTATATAACGGCAATGTGAATTGCACCTATATAAGGGCATGAATCGGGAAAATTCACTCGGAGCGTAAAACGCCACACAACACTTTTCACATTTATTTTTCTTAAGCAGCCCATTTTTCTTACAGGAAATTAGGCTGCTTTTAAAAATAAAGTTTTGATTTTTGTAACATTTCAGTGAGAGTTGGCAGTAGTCCCCTGAAACACTGGATCCTCCACATGAAGTTGCCACCGCAGCAGGGACCTATTCTTTTTTCTGAATGAGCAGCCATCCCAACTAGAGAGCCGTAAGTTCACAATGGTATGCACATGGAATTCTTGTTGCAACCAATTGATACATATGGATCCAAATTGAAATTTGGAAACGATGCCCTCAACACGTCCCTTTGAAAATGAGATTTGGTATCCATTTGTGTATTCTTTTACGGAGACAGTAAAACTTCACTGACTCACAAAATGGGTTTAGTATATTCAAAATATATTCTTAGCAGTTGCAAACAATTTCATTTTGTGAATTGGAGTGTTTGCAACCTCCTAAAAGTTTAGCAGATGTGGCTCATAGTTTCTCTTATAGGGTCTTTAACTTGGCTTTGAGTTCTAGTGTTCCATTCAGTTTCTCAGGAGCTGGGATGAATCAGATCTACTGTTTAAGACCTGGTTTATACATGCACAATGCATATGAGTAATTAATTCACACAATCAATTAAGTTACTTTCAGAGGTGGCTAAGATTTATTGACGGGCTTCCACTTAAAGAGCACTATTGAGCCAGCTGCCATTTGGCCCTTAAAAAATCAAAGTAAGATTATATTTTGCTGTCATGTAGCTAAATTAGTAGATTTCTCCACTATATGTTTAATGCAGGGAAAGACATTAAAACGTAGAATATAGTTATTTGTATCTATGAAACGAACTAGGTCCTTTATATTTTGGCAGGACTGGAGAGCTGCCATAATAAGTGACTCTACCAGCCCACAAAATATGTGGTTTCCTCAACCCATTTAAATGGGAGGAATTGCTGACTAACAACCAGAGGAGCAACTGCTGGTGGAGCAGCAGGTCAATAAACGACAGTGATGTCTGTCAGAGGGTTGCTGCCTTTAATGCATTGGGTAATTTGCTCTTTTTAGGATGGTCCTCCAGTTGTATAGTTTCCTTGCAGAACTTGTTGGGATTGTGGGTAAAATAAAGAGCAGCCCTAAATCATACATAGATATGGCTTTGCATGTCAGGCCCATTAATTTTTGTTTTTTACAAGCAAACTCCTGCCTTAAGAGTTTTTAAAAAACAACAGATTGTTGAGGGGGATAAAAAGAAATGGCACCTGGTCAGCATTCAGCTCTGCCGACAGTGAATCTGCTTCATCATTGGATGCGCTTTCAGCTAGACCTGGGCGGAATTCAAATTAGTGGCCCTTTACCACGCCTACATGGGTGGTGCAAAACGTGTCATGCCAACGTCAATGGTGATTTGTTTTGTTAAAATACCTGAATACATCACATCATTCCCTTTACGTGGCTCAGTGTTCAGATTCCCAAGCTGCCCTAGAAGTCTGCACGAGGGCTCATTTTAAGCTTGGATCCCAGTCAGGGCTCCCGGAGGCTGATACGTTATCTTGAATGTCCTCCTCTGGGACTCACTGTGCATGGAGTACAAGAATGTGTAGTGCTGAAGCAGGCCCATGGTGATGCTTGCCTGAGATAGGATGCACAGATTGGGCCCTAGGTCAGAGCCCTAGCTGGCCTGGAGTGGAAGCCACTAGCCATGGGCTCCCTTTTCTGGCCCACCATGTCAAAAAGTGCCCAATACAGTTTGTTATCAGTGATAATATTGAGCAATAGAATTCATCCTTATGATCAATGGGGCCATAGCTGGAGAAAAGCGTGACTACGTAGGAACCCACTTGGACCTTCGAGCCCACCCCCTGCCCTCTCTCTACGCCCATGTTATGATCAATGGTTAAGGGCAAACCTCACCTAAACAAAAGAGTCACTCCCTTGGTCTGCGTGTGACTAGTCGCATAGAATTGAAGTGGGTACCAATATGGTTGGAGCCGTAATGGGCCTGTTTTTGGTACTTGTATAGTACAGAGGGGGCCTCAGCCACTTTTACAGCCACTTCTGTACTAAAGATCACTCTGGCCTTAAATGTGCAACAACATGATCACAAAGGTGAGCTTTATCATTTGCAAGGTAGCATGGTCCCATGAAAATGAGAAAATTCTTTGCCCCTTCACCTGCCCTATATTGCAAACTTAGGAACAAATTAATTAGGCCGACAAAAGGTGCCTTGATTGTGCTATATAGACATGGTGTACAGTAAGTGCGACCAAAAAGGGTGCCCTCTAAAATGGAAAAGAGGGTCCCAGGGACCACCTCCTTATGCCCCCGTACAGACAGGTGCAGTCACTCACTGGATCTGATTGTACGGGGATATTTGTCTGCCCTTAAAACACGGGGCAGGTTGCCACCAGCACAGTGAAATGTGGGGTGGCTGCTTCAAACAACAGATCCACCTTATCACTAATCTACTATTAACAGCGGGTTTGCAAGGACACTGGTAACAGGACACTTGTTGTGATACTAGGCATTGTCCTGTTCTGCACCTCGTGCACTCACTTAAGTGCACACCACAGATCAGAGTGGGACAGCGCACAGTAACTCTAATGAACCCTCAGGTGTCCATCAATGCCTGTCATTTTTACATCTCTGAGGGGAATAATCCCTGGTGAAGGCAGGGGACTTTTGAGTTGTGGTCGTGTTAGACCTCGATGAAGACAGTGCTTCTGCTTGGGTCTAATGAGGGCCATAAAGTACAATGCAGGTGAGTGTGTTTTACATTTTTTAATTAGGTTTCATTAGGTTATCTTGTGATAAGATCAAGATTATGTTTACTGTGGTCACAGGGCATTATTTTTGGTTTTGCCCAACAATGCAGATCCTCCATATTTGATATTTATACTATATATTGAATAGTTATGAAAGTGCCAATATAGAAACTACTACTTTTTGAATGGAAGAATTCCTCCTCAGCCAGTAACACCATAACTCCAGAAATCAAGCTGCGCATTATTCTTTCCTGTTTGAATTTTTTTTTTTCATTCGTTTTGCTGTAACATGAAGTCAACGTTTGTTTAATGGTATAACATACTGTTTGTGATAATTAATTGAGATTGTGCTTTTTCAGAATCGAAATATATAGTTTACAACTTTTACTATAAAGATCCATATTGTCATAGCAGAAATAAGAGCAGGCATGCAGGCCAAATATTTGCACTTTGTATTATGCCAACCATCGAATTGGAATGCATTTTCATAGTAAATACAGAGGGCCTGAAATAAAGTTTGTGTAGAGTTACTCCATCACAGACATGATGGATATCCCATTTACATTATAACAAGTGTTATAGGATATAATGCACGTGTGGTAGGAAGGACAGGATATCTGTCTTCTTTGCCATGGAGTAATCTGTCCACCAAACTCTAAACCACACCTTGACTTTGGAAGCATTTTTCTGTACAAATGTGGAGCTATTGAGCAACTTTCTCAGTTTTTACTACACTTTTTCAGAAGATGTTGCTGAGCAATACACTGCCAACTACAAAAAATACTGCATTGTCTGGTAACTCATACCTCTAGTTGCTAAAATGGATCTGCAGACTACACAATGTTTAAGGGAAACGTACATGATAGGTTTATTACTACAGGCTTTTAAGTCAGTGATGATGGCCATGTGTTCACTTCCTAGAATGCATTCTGTTTAGCATGGTAGCACTAGCATTCAGATTCCTTCCAATGGGTTGTCTCCTATCTCAACTCTATGTTTATGGTCCCATCTAGGCTATTACATGCATAGAACCTTGGGTATTTGGGTTCTGAGGTGACATTGGAAGCCCAGGGGTGATGTGGATGATGGAGAAGGAAATTTTGGGTGTGATTCACAAGCTGCACTTTCAAGTATATTGTTGTACTACAAAAGTTGCTACAAAGTGCTATTCACAAACTGATCTTTTGTAGTAACTTCCACTTTGAAATAAGTTGACTATTTTTCATTATTCACAAAATACACTTTTGTAGTGAGTTAGCACTACACATGGTCAACCACTCGTATTGCAACACCCTCAAATTAAAATGAAGGAGGTAGAAACTTACTACAAAAGTGTGAGTTGGTACAAAAGTGCATTTTGTGAATACTGAAAAGTAGTACACTTATACAAAACTGTAAACTTACTCAAAAGTGCAAATTACCTGTGTGAACAGGGTCCTAACTTTGTAACTTCATTGTCTATATAAAATAATATGATGGCAGGCAATATAAATAATTTAAAGAAAATTATGCCTTTTAACTACTCATGTACATGATTTCATCATATCTTCTTACAATGTGTATAGTGGAAATGTTATTTTTTAGGAAGAGTTTTTTTGTTTTCATTTGTACAAGAGCGATTTACAAATGCTAAGTTATGCTTTTTGCATACTGATAAAGGTTTCTTGGCTATGCACATTCTCAAAGAGTCAAACTCTGTGTAAGTTCTTCTACAGGGCACAGGGAAGTGAGAATGCAGCATTAAAACCTAGAGGACAGTCTTCGGAAGCAGCTGCGGAACACCAGCGCAGAGAGTACTGTCACTGGCCCTGCAAATGTCCGCGTAAACCCACGTGCCCGCCTGGGGTGAGCCTGGTCAAGGATGGCTGTGGATGCTGTAAAACGTGTGCCAAACAGACAGGAGACGCCTGCAATGAAGCAGATGTCTGTGATTCCCACAAAGGACTCTACTGCGACTACTCAGCTGACAAGCCTAGGTATGAAGTTGGAGTGTGCAAATGTAAGTTTCTCCTCAAAATGTATATCCTCACTCAATATTTTTGTACAGTTATAGAAATCTGTGTTTATTTATACTCAAATTAATAATAGGTCCATCTGCAATGTATTAGAGAGCTGGATACTCTAATAGCCAAATTAGTGATCCTACTGGAGAAGCAGGTTTTTCTAGATGTTTGTTAACAGGAGTAAAGTTTATGTCACACTGTTAATACCATATGAGGCACTGTTCTCTAGGTGTAATGTCCACTGGCTTGCATAAGTTTCAAAGTCATCCATCTCATTGGATCTGAATATCTATGCGACAGCAATAAAACTTTTGGGTGCCATCAAGAATTTAAGATGTGATTCTCCATTAAGACTGGAATGGAGAAACTGCTCAATCCTTCTCAGAAGTAGCTTCTTCAGTTTGAGTCGCCCTTCTTGAACTAAAGCGATGGCAGAAACATCTCCATGAATCTGATAACAATATTAGGTAATGGTAACACCTGCTTGAGTAGATGGATACCTATAGACTTGCGCTTTTATGGGTATTCACAAACTATTGGCATGAGTGTTTTATAATAATACTAGCAGCCCGTCCCGACGTTGTCCGGGAGCAATCAGGCTTTTGGGCCCCCGCCCGCCCAGACGTTGTCTCAGGCTTCAGGGCCCCCGCCCGCCCCGACGTTGTCCGTGGGTCCCCCGGAGCACACCCGCCACTTTCAAGGCCCCCAATGAGCCGCGCACGGGCCGCTTCACCTACCTCAGCCGCCGCTCCTCCCCGCCTGTCTGCCGCTCCTCACCGCCTGTCCGCCGCTCCTCACCGCTCCTCCCCGCCTGTCCGCCGCTCCTCCCCGCTCTCATGTACGCCGCTCCTCCTCGCGCTCCTGTACGCCGCTCCTTCCCGTGCTCCTGATGTCAGCACGCACGTCTCGGCCGGCGCTACTTCCAAGGGACTACTTTTTTTTAATGGTAAATATTTTAAAGAACGTATATTTTATTTTTTTATATAGCCTATGTCCATCTGCAGACCCTGACAATTACAACAATGTATCGGGTGTTTGGATTGGTGCTGTGGTTCCTGAGTTTACTCGCCTCAAAGGTTCAAAGTTCTCTCTTTATAATAGTAGTATATATATATATATATATATATATATATATATATATATATATATATATATATATATATATATATATATATATATATATGTATAAAGTCTAAACAGGAAGCCCCAAATTAAAGCAAAGCCACACGAAGTTCAGATCAGCACGTTTATTTACATCCATTTCACTGCTCGCTCCTTGACAGCTTTCAGAGCAATCTTTGAACATGTAAAGCCTGACGCGTTTCAGGAAATAATCCTTTCTTCAGAGGCATTGTTCACGAAGGGCTGGAAGAGCAGTTTTTGGCCGTGTCTGCTCATATAATCACTGGCACCTGCCACAGTGGGCGTGGCTAAATCGCAAAGCCTTCTGTGCCTTGTAATACGCTGGCCCGCTTCCCACAGTGGGGCCACTCAACAGTCCTTGCAATTTGAACCAAGTATTCACCAAGTGGAGTAAAGTAAAGCGCTGTAAGCCCTCAGATTGCGCTGTGCAGCAGTGAATTCGTGCTCAAGGCAGCACCACCTGCATTGGAGCTGCTCTTGTCTTCGTTCCGTCTTTGCAAGCCCCTTCTCAGAGCCTGCACGAACCCTTCGTAAGGTGGGCCTCGCTTCTCGACTGGGCAAACAGCCGATATCCATATAGTCTAAACAGGAAGCCCCAAACTAAAGCAAAGCCACACGAAGTTCAGATCAGCACGTTTATTTGAATCCATTTTACTGCTCGCTCCTTGACAGCTTTCAGAGCAATCTGTGGCCGGCGCTACTTCCAAGGGACTACTTTTTTTTTAATCGTAAATATTTTAAAGAACGTATATTTTATTTTTTTATATAGCCCATGTCCATCTGCAGACCCTGACAATTACAACGATGTATCGGGTTTGGATTGGTGCTGTGGTTCCTGAGTTTACCCGCCTCAAAGGTTCAAAGTTCTCTCTTTATAATAGTAGTATAGATAGTATATTATTATATTATAATGGAACAGATACAGCCTAATCACCAAAGCTTTGGCACTGATGGATCAGGTTGGAATCCCAGCATTGGTTCTACATCCTGTTATTCTGGACAAATTATTTGATGTCCCCGTACATAAAAAAGATAAAACAATTAATCAGACATTGTGTTACCTTGCGTTATGTAATCCGATGCTCATGTAAAGAACTGTTATGCCAACCGCCCAAGTTTATGCTAAATAAAACTGCGAGAGAATATGTATATTCCCACGCTGGATATCAGATTTATTCCTGGCACGAGGAGAAGTAAGTAAAATTCATCTGATGTAAGTGCCAGTGTTTTCGAATGGAGAAAATATTTTCCCCAACGATAAACAAAGGAATTCTTAACAGGTGCATGTTGTGGTGTTTTTGAAGGAGGTGTTCTGCTGCAAGGCACAACCCTCAATTTATTTAAGCTCCAAAATCATCAGAAAAGCAAACAGGATATGTTAGGTACGTACAAGGCCTGAGTCGCTACACGGAAATTATTAGTCTTAGGGCGATTGAACTTTTATACTCCGATTATGAATAATCCAAATTTACCTGAACTTGTTAACGATGGCTATATGCAAGCTTGGTACTCGGCAGGTATAGACAAATTAGGCACTTTTTTTTACTCCTGCAGGTCTTGTCTCTTTTGACGAGTTAAAATCAAGATTCAGTATTAACAACAAAGCCGTTTTTTAAGTACCTATAAGTCAGGGATTATCTCCAGCGGAAAGTGGGCGGTCCCACCAGCTTAGAAAAAATTTTGCTGGTTGACAATTTGATAACGCAGAATTAAATCCGCATTGAGATGATTTATCTGATACTGATTACTGAACAATGAAATGAAAGACGATCTACATAAACAGTGTGTTGAGTGGCAGAACAAGCCCTTAGCCTATCCTGAACCAGTTTAATGTCGGAAAACTTACAAGTCCAGTTTTTTAAAACCTGTTTTATGCTGTATTAACACCGACGCACAAGTTACTACTTGTGTAACGATATATCTGTAAGAGACATTAGTTAGTATTATATTCCTTACCTTAGAATATCCCCAGGCGTCAGACTGGATCCGGAAAATTTTGCGTAGCAGTACCCTTGCGCGTCGGTAGGCGTCGTCTGCGGCTCCGCGTCCGTCGTCGGCGTCGTGGGCGCCGTGATGACGTCGTCGGAGTACTTAGACGCCGCCTCCGCGTGCTGACGTCAGTTCTTAGACACAGCTTTTCCGCGCCAGAAACGCAGAGCCATGTCAAAAACCAACACTGGTGCCATGAAAACTAGGGCCCTGAAGGGGACAACCCTAACCCTAGATATTGGTTCGCAGAATGGGGAGGATGGGTGGGTCGGTAAGGAATCTAATACTAACTAATGTCTCTTACAGATATATCGTTACACAAGTAGTAACTTGTGCATCTGAAAGAGACACGTTGGTATTAGATTCCTTACCTTAGAATAGATACCCCAGCAATACCAACCCCGGTGGTGGGTCTGCGAACCAATAATCACACCAGAAAGTCCTGGAGGACGGAACGGCCAAAGAAGCCATCCCTCCGGACTTGGCTGTCCAGGCAGTAGTGTCTAGCAAATGTGTGCAGCGATGCCCACGTGGCTGCCTGACAGATGTCTTGTAAGGGCACACCCCTGCCCAGGGCAGTGGTAGTAGCCGTGGCTCGGGTGGAATGAGCTCGCAATCCAGCAGGGGGCTCCTTCCTAGCCAAAGAGCAGCATGCCTGGATGCATAAGACGATCCACCGGGAGATGGTCCTCTTGTGCACCGCTTTCCCCTTCTTAGCGCCCACGTAACCAACAAAGAGTTGGTCATCCACCCGGAACTGGCGTGTGCGATCCAGATAAAATGAGAGCGCACGTTTTGGGTCCAGGCGGTGGAGCTGCTCTTCCTCTTTAGAGGGATGCGGTGGCGGGAAGAAGGTTGGCAAAGTGATAGACTGCCCGATGTGAAAGGCCGTGACAACCTTGGGCAGGAAAGAAGGACGAGTCCTCAGAACAACCTTGTCCGGATGGACAGAGAGGAAAGGGGGTTTAGAAGATAGAGCCTGGAGCTCACTCACTCTCCTGGCAGAGGTGATGGCAACCAGGAAAGCAGTCTTCAAAGTCAGAAGGCGAAGAGGACAGTTGTGAAGTGGCTCAAACGGAGCGCACATCAGGAACGTCAAGACCAGGTTCAAGTCCCACTGAGGCATCACAAACGGAACAGGAGGAAACGTGTGAGTGATGCCTTTAAGAAATCTGTTAACAATAGGGGACTTGAACAAAGAAGGCTGATCAGGTAGCCTGAGAAAGGCTGAAAGGGCAGAAAGGTAGCCCTTGATAGTGCCCAGAGCAGAGCCCTGCTGGGCAAGAGAAAGAAGAAAGAGAAGAACCTCAGAAAGAGGGGCAGAAAGAGGATCCACAGCCTTTGCTGTGCACCATGCCACAAATCCGTTCCACCTGCAGGCGTATACCGACTTTGTGGAGGGACGCCTGGCTGCCAGAATAATGTTACAGACTTCAGGAGGCAAGTCAAATGGCCTCAACTGTCGCCGCTCAATCTCCAAGCATGGAGGTGGAGACTGGACAGGTTCGGGTGGAGGACCGTCCCCTGCTGCTGCGACAGAAGGTCCTCCTGAAGAGGCAGACGAACCGGGGGATCGACTGACAGACTGAGTAGCTCTGGATACCAGTACCTTCTCGCCCAGTCCGGAGCCACAAGGATGACTTGGGCCCGGTCGTGCTTGATCTTCTTCAGCACTCCAGGGTAGAAGTGGTATAGGCGGAAAGGCGAATGTGTAAAACTTCCTAGGCAATCATAAAAAAGGGGAAACTAATGCAAGGAGGGACGGACAACTAGATAAATGCACATACATACATGTATTATTTATTTCTCAAAAACCATATTTTATACACAAAATTTAAAAATAACAATTCATAAATCACAATAGCAAAAAAGATTTTTAAAAACAATAATAAAACATCAACATAGAAATAAATAAACAATTAATATTTAAGACCAAAGGTGGCAAGTTTATGTATTTCGACGCGGGTTTCGGCGTTCAAGACAACGCCTTCTTCAGGAGCCACACAATTTTCTGCAACATAACAGAAAAACATACTATAACAAACCTATTTATTATTTATTATCATTATAACCATCAGTTAGTGCATTTCTATTTTAATCAAAAGAGTTTGTCCTCCACTACCTAGCTATTAGACCCTATTGGTACAACAAAGGATTATATACAAAACGGCACAATCATTAACAGCATGAATAGGACCGTCCCCTGCTGCTGCGACAGAAGGTCCTCCTGAAGAGGCAGACGAACCGGGGGATCGACTGACATACTGAGTAGCTCTGGATACCAGTACATTCGTGCCCAGTCCGGAGCCACAAGGACGACTTGGGCCCGGTCGCGCTTGATCTTCTTCAGCACTCTGGGCAGAAGTGGTATAGGCGGAAAGGCGTACAACAGACAGCAACTCCACTCGCGACGAAAAGCGTCTCCGAGCGAGTGCCGCCTTGAAAATTCCAACGCGCAGAACCGATGACATTGCGCGTTCTCTTCCGTGGCGAATAGATCTAACCAAGGCTCTCCCCATCGCTGAAAGAGGCCTTGCGCCACGTCCGAGTTCAGACGCCATTCGTGATCCATCATGCACCGACGGCTGAGCTCGTCCGCCCTGGCGTTCAGAGAACCCGCCAGGTGTTGAGCCACCAGGGTCACGCCCTGGCGTTCCAGCCATTGCCAAAGACGAAGAGCCTCTTGACAAAGGATCCACGACCCCACACCGCCTTGTTTGTTGCAGTACCACATGGCGGTGGTGTTGTCTGTGAAAACCTGCACTACATACCCCCGGACAGATGGGAGGAATGCCTTCAGTGCTAGACGAATCGCCCTGAGCTCCAACAGGCTGATATGGAGCCGGGTCTCCGCCGGAGACCAGAGGCCTCTGATCTCCGCCTCTCCCAAGTGGCCTCCCCAGCCCTGGAGGGACGCGTCCGTCAGAACTACGTGCTCCGGTTGGGGAAGGGAGAGGGATCTGCCGCTGACCCAATCGCGGTCCGTAAGCCACCACTGCAGCTGTCTCGCAGTGCCCTCCGAGATCAGGACGTGGTCGAAAAGGTTGCCCTGATGCTGGGCCCACTGAAACTTCAGGTCCCACTGCAGAGCCCGCATCCGCCGCCTGGCGTGATGCACCAGTAGGATGCAGGAGGCCATCAGCCCCAGAAGCCGTAGCGTCAACCTGACCGAAACCCGGGACAACGGCTGAAAGATGGGAATCAGAGCCTGAATATCCCGGACCCGCTGTTCGGGTGGATAAACCCGGAACCGCGCCAAGTCCAGAACCGCTCCGATGAAGAGGAGCTTCTGAGAGGGGCACAGGTGTGACTTCGGCACATTGATGGAGAACCCCAGCTGGTGCAGGAGGTCTGCCGTCGTCTGAAGGTGGCCGACGACTGTCTGGGGCGAGCCCGCCTTCAACAACCAGTCGTCGAGGTAGGGGAAGACTGAAACCCCTAAACGACGCAGATGAGCTGCGACCACCGCCATCACTTTCGTGAACACCCGTGGGGCGCTGGTAAGGCCGAATGGGAGCATGGTAAACTGAAAGTGCTCGTGGCCTACCGTGAACCGCAAGTAGCGCCGGTGGGCAGGCCGGACGGGGACATGAAAATAAGCGTCCTGCAAGTCCAACGCCACCATCCAGTCTCCTGGGTCCAGGGCAGCAAGGACCTGAGCCAGTGTCAGCATCTTGAACTTCTCCTCCCGGAGGAAGCCGTTGACGTTCCGTAGGTCCAAGATAGGGCGTAGGCCCCCTTTGCCCTTCTTGGGTACCAGAAAGTAGTGGGAGTAGCAACCACACCCTACTTCTGGCCCAGGAACGCGCTCGATGGCCCCTTTGGCAAAGAGGGACGTAACTTCCTCCTGCAGAAGTCGCAAGTGATCCCCCGATACACGGTGGTTCTGTGGTGGCATGGCTGGAGGAGTCGCCTCGAAGGGGAGGGAGTAGCCCCTTCGGACGATTTGCAGCACCCACCTGTCCGACGTGACAGTGCGCCAGTGGAGGTGGTGATGGCGAACCCTGCCTCCAACTGGCGTCACATGGGCCTGAAAACACGGACTAGGAAGGTTTTGAGGCGGATGCTGCGGGGGAAGGTGTGGACTGACCTCGCCGCTGCCCCCGACCGCCCGGACGGCGGTTCCCACGGCCGCCACCGCGTTGGATATTACCCTGCGGCGCGTGGCTGGCGGCGCGTGTGGGCGCACCCCTTCCGTGGCCACGAAAGGAGTGATAGTCAGCCGTTTGCTGGCGCTGGCCCGAAAGGCCTAAGGACTTGGCCGTAGCCCTGGAGTCCTTACAACGCTCAAGCGCATGGTCTGCCTTGTCGCCAAAGAGGCGACGGCCATCGAACGGCATGTCCATAAGCGTGTTCTGGACATCTGCCGAGAAGTTGGCGGACCTCAGCCAGGCGTGGCGTCTGACCGCCACCGTCGTAGCCATCGCTCTGCCCAGCGAGTCGGTGATATCCAGCCCACACCTGATGGAGTACTTTGCTGCGTCCCGGCCCTCCACAAGGGCTTGGCCGAGTTTGGCCCGTACCTCCAACGGACACTCTGGCAGCACTTCCGCGACCTTATCCCACACTGAGTGGGTGTAACGTCCCAAGAGACAGGTGGTGTTGGAAGACCGCAAGCCGAGGCTCAGGGATGAGAAGATCTTCTTCCCATACTGGTCATATCTCTTGGATTCCCGATCCGGCGGAGCCGACAGGAATGCGGTTTGGGAATTGGAGGCCTGGATGACCAGGCTCTCGGGGGTGGGGTGGGTGGACAGGAAACATGGGTCGCCCGGGGCTGGGCGGTGGCGTCTGGTCACGTTCCTATCTACGGGCGAACCCGTAGCGGGCCTGGACCAAGTGCCCAAAAGAACGTCCGTCAAGGCCTCATTAAAGGGCAGCAGAGGCTCGGCCGAGCTTGACTGCGGTTTAAGGACCTCAGTGAGGAGGTTAGTCCTCACGGCCGCGACGGGGAGCTCAAGGCCCAAGGCCTTGGCAGCCCTCATCAGCACCACACTATAAGTTGCCCCCTCCTCCGAAGCCACGGAAGGAGGGGAGACAAAACCAGAGTCTGGAGAGGTGTCCAGGCCACTGGCATCCCCAAGGTCTCCTGCCCAGTCCTCATGAGACTGACACTCCCTGGTCAGAGGGTCCTCAGACCCCTCCCAGTCCTCCCCTTCACCCATCTCCTGAGAATCAAGGTCGTCAACCAATGGGACCTGTTCATAAAAGTGAAAGTCACCAAACGCTGTCTGGAGCGGCGCCCATCGGGGCCGTCCCGACGGCTGAACAGGAATGGGGACAGAACCGGGGTCGGCAGCGTCGGAGCCGAAGCACCCAACGGTGTCGGGGCCGGAGCCGCCGACCCGCTAGGGCTCCCAGACGGGTCCGCTGGGCCCGGAGGCGTCGCGGAACCCGCCGGAGGAGAGAGTTTCCTCATGGCCATGAGGAAGCGCTCGATCTCCTCCTGCGTCGCGTGCGGCCCAGGGACCGGAGGGTATGGAGCCGGACGCGGCGCCCGCGGCCCAGACGGAGCCGCATGGGTGGTGTCACCCGAACCCCCGGCCGCATCGTGCGAGCGTCGGGGGGAGTCCGAGGAGCGATGACGCCGCTTGGACTTCTTGTGCCTCTTACCTGACGACGACTTCGACCCGGAAGAGTGAGGCCTACTCTCGGAGCTGTGGTGGCTCCGGGCCCGCGACCTGTCCCTCGACCTCCCATGGGACTGTCGGAGTTCGAGGCGCCTACGGGACCGCTCCCGCCTGGCTTTCGAAGAGAGGGCCCGACAGTCGGAGCAGGCCTTGTCGTCGTGGTCGACGCCCAAACACGACAAACAGACGCGGTGAGGATCCGTGACCGACATCAGCCGGTCGCAATCGTCACAATGCTTGAAGCCGGGCATCCCTAAGGCACCGAGTCGGAGTCGAGAGATTTCGAAAACAGGTATCAAGAAGGATCAAAAAGTTAGTCAAAAATTGACTAGGGTTACTGCTTTTTCCAGATCTGCGCTTGCTGGCGCGCAAAAAAGAAGAACTGACATCAGCACGCGGAGGCGGCGTCTAAGTACTCCGACGACGTCATCACGGCGCCCACGACGCCGACGACGGACACGGAGCCGCAGACGACGCCTACCGACGCGCAAGGGTACTGCTATGCAAAAATTTCCGGATCCAGTTTGACGCCTGGGGATATTCTAAGGTAAGGAATCTAATAGTAACGTGTCTCTTTCAGATAAGAATCGCAAAGTGGGGAATGGGACAGGAACCAACTGTCCGCTTTGTTCCACTTACTTCGCTGATATCATTCATATGTTTGCATCTTGTCATTCTTTATAATCAGTCAAAAATTAAATACAACATTTTCTCATTATCAAATTGAATATAAATGTAACACTGACACCTAAATTAATTCTGTTAGGGGTATATGAAGAGAAACAGACCCCGTGTATGGATTTTTTCCTTGCTCTATCTATGACAATTTTTAGACTGTTAATTGCCTCAGCCTGGCTGGAACCACAGCCCCCTTTGTTTCAACACTGGTTTGCGCGCCTATTAGCCATCTATAGAATGAAGAAAGCGATCTACTGTATGAAAGGCTCTCAGGCAAAAAAGAAAGGGCAGCTACTATGGGCACTTTTACTCAGACTCGAAAACTGATGCTGTATGTGAAACCAGGAAGGACTGCTAACATTTATTTATTTTTTAGCCCTGCCTCTTTGTGTTTATCTTGGCACACCGCACTTTAACTATAATGGCTGGAGATTTATATCTGTTTTTATATACCTGAAGTATTAACTGATGAACTGTTACCAAGCTGTCTTTCATCTGTGGACTTGCACACTGCACTTTAATATATATACCTGAATGTTTTATTGATGAAATGTCATTAGGTAGCCTACCACTGGTGGATTGAGCCAAATATTGTACTTGTAAGCATTATGATCAGTTGTACCCATGTTATTTATTCCCTCATCACGGGTGGGGGGCCGCGGGGTGTTGTTTGATTAGAAATGCTCAATAAAGATTTAATTTAAAAAAGAAAAGACATCAGGGCGTGGCCGAGGTGGGGACCCAAGGGGACGGGCGTTGCCTGAGTTTCCAGGTCAAGCCACCCTGTACCACTGCATAATCAGTCTTGCAGAGGCTGTGGGTGTCGGCCACAGTGGTTGAGACTGTGGGGAACCAAAGCAGAACTGACAGAAGATTCCAGGCCAACCGCGATCGGAACTGTGCAGGTAAGGGTGCAGCCGTGGTGTGCCTGGGGTGGAGACATGTACAGCTACAGACGAGCTTGTGGTCGGAGGCTGAGCCTGAGTGCTCTTTCCTTGCCCCCTTCCTAGCCCGGGTCAGAGAGGCCTACTTGGTGCAGTGCTTCAGCGAATTAACACCTCTGCGGCGCTCCCATATATATCGCCCGAGGCCTCGAGAGAGACTTCGCCTCACGGGAGATCCCCCGAGGGCTTTCACGATTAAGGACTGTAGAGTCCTAGCATGAACACGGTCTAGTGTTCAAGAGTGTTTGTATTACACTTTACACCCACCCACCACAGACGTCATGGTGTCACATGATGCTGGCAATAAAAGGGGCCGAGCGCACGTGCTCGTGGCCATTCCCACTACCCCTAACTGGTGTCTGTGTCCACGTCATTGCCGCTACCTACCATGCGGGCCTAGGGCCCTCCCCAACACTACACTGGCGACGAGGCCGGTAGTGCAGCCCATGCGTGCCACTACCCACAACTCACAAACAATAAAAAGGGGAAGTGAGCTGCCCGCCTAGAGGGCATCCCCTGCCGCAGGGCGCAACGCGCCGAGAAGCCGGTGGGCACGTCGGAGCCCCGCAGTGACCGGGGGCCCCACAGCAAGCCGACCGGAGCCCACCCGCGTCGACCGCCACCAATGAGTGCCACCTGTAAACAGCGGACCGCCCAGAGCCCACCTGCGATGGCCGCGAGGCTGCAAACCCCACTGGAGAGGTGCACGGGCCGGGCGGAGCCCACCCGCCACGACCGCGACAAAGCATCTGGCCCGCCGGCCGAAGGTGAGCCCCAGGGGCGAAGTGCCCGCCATGAACTGTGCCAATATGTAAGCAGGACCAGCGGAGCCCACCCGCGGCCTGCCCGAGTCGTCCCCTGCCCCCGCCGCGTGTGTGCTTAGAAGCGGCGGGGCACAAAGACTGAAGACGGCGTGGAAAACAGTGCGGCCGACCCGCAATCACCAAAAACAACGAGGGGGAGGGAGCGGAGTAGCTAACCGCCTCCCGACCCCCCTCGCAATGTGATCCGGGCCAGCGGAGCCCACCCGTGGCCCGCCGGTAGCGCCCCCCCCCAAAGGAAGACTCTGCAGCGCCAGCGGAGCCCACCCGCGGCCTGCCGACGGCACCCCCGAGAGGAAAAGAACTGCAGAGCCAACAGAGCCTACCCGCGGCCTGCGACGTCCGTGGCAGGTCTCCGCCGCGCAGCGTGTGCAAGTAGGAGCTGCTGCGGCGGGAGACCGGAGAATGGAGCCTGCAGCAGCTGTTAAATAGGCAGAGCCGGCGGAGCCTACCCGCGGCCTGCCTCAAGCGCCCCCGCCCAGTGAAGAGTGACCGGAGCGACGCGCTCCCCCCACCAGAGAAGCATCAATACACACCCCCCGCTCGCGCGAGTACTGCCGGAGGCTGCCGCGAGCGAGGAGGGGGGAGAGGGTTGCAAAGCCTGCATGCGGCCAGGAGCCGCCGAGAGCAAATGGGCCCCCACAGTGACATCAAATGAAAGTGCCGGTGCACCCAGCAAATATTCAGAACATCTGCCACCCCCAGAACTGTGTGCGCGAGCCCTCAGCACAAAGGAACATTTCCCCCCCCCCTCACGCACACGCGGACGTTTTGCTTTTCCCCTGGCAGGACACAAAATAACGCCTGTTTTGCCCCACTGCCAGAGAGAGAGAGGAACTCTGCCCAGAGCACCACAGTAACTCTAGCTGAAACCCCGGTGACCCACACACGGAGCATGGAGCCCTTGCACGTCCTGGGGTCATGGGAATAATGCAAAGACTCACCTGGGAGGCAGCATGAGGCCAGGGGACCAACAGCAGCTCCAGCCCATGGCGTCCAGCCCCTGGGGCCGACTCACAGCAGCAGCTCCAACCCCCTGTGCACTGAGACAGTAGAGTGCACATCAGGGGAAGACGAGACAGGCTGCTACCAAATCCAGCAACACTGCCACCCAGTGGCCAAAAGCAAAAGTGCACCTGAATCCATAAGGACAAAAACAAGCATTGCACAACACAAGCTCAATCAGCAGCAGCAGCAGGGGCAACAGACTTGAGTAAAGCCCCAACGAAAGCATCCAACCTCACGCAGCAAGTAAGTGCGCAACAGCGCAGGTGACACCCACACACACCAGCAAGGAGTCGGCGGCTGCCACTTCCAACGCGACGTGGGAAGAGGCACCAATGCCTCACTAAGCATCCAAGCACTGACATCTGGAGGAAACGACTGCCAAGCACTGGAAGAACGTCCAGGGAAGAGACTGCCGCGATCAAAGAACGGAGAGACCAGCGACGCCTTGTGGCCACAGGCGCTCACCGCAGCATCAACTACTCCCGCCAACGGTCCAAAGCATCAAGTACCTGACGACAGCCAAAGCAGCAAGTACCCAACGTCATGCAACAGGCGTCCCAGAACCCTGAACAGTAAGTGCGCAAACAACGCGCCACGTGGCGACGCACAGCCACCGCAAGCGAAAGAAGAGCGCAGGCAGCGCCATCGCGCAGAACAATTATCACGCACGACCACACGATGTGGCGCCTCCCAGGAGCCGATCCGCAGAATGATCGCCCATCAAGTGCTGACCCACAACGGGTCCCCAGGAACTGTTGTAGCGCAAAGTTTGACAGGACGACCGAAAGCAACCTGCCAGGCATCGGCAGAAGTGGACCACCAACCGGTCCAGGACGTTCAACCATGAAAAGGTCTCCGGACGTGGACCCCCGAACGTCACCAACAAGCATCAAGAAAAGAAAGCATCAAGAAAAGAAGGTTCGCGACACCAACTCTGGCTGCTGAGGAAGAAGGAGAAAGTGTCCCCGACGGGGACAAGACCAGGGGTGCACATGCAGAGTGCGCGCACTGCATGGAGGACCCAGGTCAGGAGTGAAGACACAAGATCGGTCCAAGTGATGTCGCGAAGCAGGAGGAAGAAAAGGAGAGATCCGAGTGGCACATCTGCCACCGTGAAAAGGAAGGAAGAAAAGAAGAGATCTGAGTGGCACGTCTGCCACCGCGAAAAGGAAGAAAAGGAGAGATCCGAGTGGCACATCTGCCACCGTGAAAAGGAAGGAAGAAAAGAAGAGATCTGAGTGGCACGTCTGCCACTGTGAAAAGAAAGCAAGAAAAGAAGAGATCTGAGTGGCACGTCTGCCACTGTGAAAAGGAAGGAAGCATATCCATGTGGCCTGTTGCCACAGTTAAGAGTAGAAGGAGAAGTCAGTGCGAAGCAACGTCCCCACGGTGAACCAACTAAGGAAAGAGAGAGGAGTGCAGGAAGACCACTCACGCTCCCGAAGAGAAGGAAGGCGACAAGTGCCAGGACAACGGTGCGAGGAACACAAGGCCGGAAGAACACCAGTGGCAAGGAAGACCAGCTGATAGACGATGTTTCCGCACACCCAGGATCTGCGGGGAGGAGCAAGCGAGACCGTTTGTGACATCTACCTTTGGGGTCACACGGACACTGGACACATGCCAGCCGTGGTGACTCAGGGGCAGAGGCCTCCGGGACGCATGTCCCCGCGACGAGAGACGGTCCTCCGACGCCCATCCGAAAGGTCCGGGGAGGGCGAAGACATCGCAAGCAAAGACAGAAACCAACAGCTACCTTGGGACGAGGCTGCGGAATCTGAGGTGAGGCACATGGTCTGCTACATACCCCCAATGACGGCGGCGCAGGAGCAACCAGATGTGGCACATCCAGCCCAGCGCAAATCCGAGAAAGAGGACCTCAAGGATATCCCGTGGCAGGGGAACACCGACGAGAGGGGTCATCCTAGTGAGAGGGATGCCTTGCAACGGATCTGCCTTTTGCCAAGTAGGACACAGACTACAAGTGAAGCTAAGGCCGAGACCGGAAATCGTGCATTATTCCCCGGCGAACGACAAGAACTCCAACTGCACCCGTCGCCATGGAAGTGGGCAAAAGAAGGACTGTGAGGACAATCTTGTCGCAGAGTCGTCAATAGACTGGTTTCCATCGAGTACCCCCAAACCGGTGCCACTGTGAACTGACGTTCCCCGCAGCAGATTGAACACTATCTGTGATGCCAAGCAGCGGCGGATAAAAGGACTCAGCGGAAGTTGAACACTTTACTGCATCCTGATACAGTTTGTTTTTCCCACAGGTTGATTTCTATATGTGGGTTTTTGCGATTAAAAAATGGGAGGGATGTAGAGTCCTAGCATGAACACGGTCTAGTGTTCAAGAGTGTTTGTATTACACTTTACACCCACCCACCACAGCCGTCATGGTGTCACATGACGCTGGCAATAAAAGGGGCCGAGCGCACGTGCTCGTGGCCATTCCCACTATCCCTAACTGGTGTCTGTGTCCACGTCATTGCCGCTACCTACCATGCGGGCCTAGGGCCCTCCCCAACACTACAAGGACCTGCGGAACAATCCAAAAGCTGCCAAACCTGGTTGCTTGGCTGAAACTGCGAAAGATGTGCCATCAAGTGATGGTGCCCCGAAGGATGATTTCTCATCACCTGAAAAAAAGGGGGCCATTCAGTCTCTCTTGCAATAAATGAGGAAGGACATTGCAGCTATAAATGAAAACTTCACAAAAGTCCGCACAGAGCTTGACCATTTGGTGAAAGGAGTTGAGAAGCATCGGGATGTGGTGGAGGCAACGGTGGCACAGCATGATCGGGATAATATAGCCTAGAGGGTCTCAGCACTGGAATCTCAACAGCAGGACCCTTCCGATGCCTTGGAGGATTATGGGAATCGATCCTGACACATTAATATCCAGATCATTGGGATAAGCGCCATCATCTCGAATGCTGGGCTCGAGGGCCATGTACTAACCCTGTTTCATCACATACTTCAGGACACCATGGATACAGACCTCACTCTGGATCACGCACATTGTGTTTTCTCCTCCTACCAGCAGCAGCATAATGGGGTACAACAGCATGGATAGTATGATAAGTGCTTACTCGCTAGTGTACACAATCTGTCCTCTGTTTGTGTGAAGCTGAGGTATTGCACCAACGGGTCCCAGTTATCCCTAGGTCGAGAGGCCTGTGGTAGTTCCTCCGCATATGTTTCCAGCTTTTCTTTACAATACGTCATATCTATGATCCAATCTTTAAATTTCGGTTGAAGTTTGCTACTCCATCGCATTGATATGCATCGCTTAGCCTACAACAACGCCTCCGCCAAGAATTTAGTTCTGCGTGCCAGTTTGAGCTTATAAATACCTAGAAGACATACCAGGGGTGCATTGGGGACCCGCTGAGACAGCATATTAGTGAGAGTGTTGGTCACTTCCAGCCGGTATGAATGGAGTTTTGAGCACTACCAGGCCACGTAAAAGAAGTCTGTTTTGGGGGCACTACATCTGTGACACCTATCACCTGCCCTTAATCCGTATTCATGCAACTGCACAGGTGTTTAATATACCTGCTGTAGAAACTTAAAGTGTATAATTTTCAGGTTGCAATTTGATGTAAGCAGTTTCAGCTGCATGCAGGTATAGTCCCAGTCCACTTTGGCAATGGTATCGCCAATCGTTGCTTCTCAACGTACATGGGGTCTTTCCAGGGCTTGGAACTGCTCACGGTGAGCCATAGTGTATAATCTGTAACTAAGCGTTGCCGCGTTGCTGATGTCAATAGGACCTGTAGGGCATTATGTGTCAGCGGTTCATCCGGGAATGATGGGTATAAAGCTTTTACCACTAGTCCCAGTCGCAAATACGCAAAGATTGTTAAGGGGATGCGATGTGCACCTAAGGCTGCATCATTTTGTGATATACACTGTCCATTCGGAAATATATCCCCCATAGTGTGGAGGCCCATCTCATTTAGCAGATTCAGCATGTAGTATTCCTGCATCACTGTATGGTGTGGGTGATGGTGCAAAGCAGTGCCGGTGCTTATGTTGGGAGCTTGTGCACACGTTTCGCTAGTGTGTGCCACGCTCTCGAGGGGCAGACAGCTGGGTGTATCTCAGTGCTCGGAGCGCTCTGTCTAGGTGATGAGATAAGTGTGAGTAAGGGGTAGGGTGTATGCTCTCATACTCGACTGCTATATGTGGTATGTGTCCGTGCGGGTGTAGCCAATAGTAAGCGTGTTGTGACTCTGCACAGTAAAGTGCATAAGATGATACACAACTTTTTGTCTACAACCAAGAGACCGGCACCGTTGTGCGGATTTTGAAACCAAGTAATTGACAGTAAAACGAGAGACGGAAAGAAGAAAGGTGGTCAGCCTAGTAAGGAACAGCCTATGATCTCATTGTGACCCCCTCCTGGAGTAGCCATAGAATTTGTAAGTATTTCGGACATGTTAGTTCCAGAAACTCAATCGCTAAGATTTTAATAAACGGGGCACACAACTCAAGGTATTGTAACGCACTGTTGTCCACCGCAATAGACATACGTTACATTGCCAGGGCCACCCATAATCTATGCAGCCATGAAATCTGGCCTGGGATCTGCTCTGTTACCCACTGTGCAAGAATTGCTCTCGGGTGGCATTTAGGGCTAACAGCATTAGTCTACCTCTGATTGCCGGGTGATTTGCTTTGTTTAGGGCTCTAAACATTTCATATTTCATGACAAATTTATATCCTGGGCACATACATTACACTTAAATCAGGCTATTTTACAAACAGTGTTGGTATTTGAGCTCATGAGTTAATGATCCATTTCGGATTTTCCAGCAGCCAAAGTGAGTGCTTTACTCATTTGAGAACTACCAGTACCAGAATTCCCAGGGACTCTGTAACTTCCTGGGGAATCTCTGCCGGGTTAAAAGGAAGTGCCTTGCTTCACTCAAATGTTAGCCGAATTGAAGCAGACATCGGGTTTGTGGAGAATGCTCTGAAACAATTTAATCCAGGTAAGCGGCATGAGGCACTACCTTTATAAATAGGAAAGTGCATTTAGGTCAAGAGTTTTAGTAACTTTTACCGTTCCCCCTTTAGACTAAGTTTAAAGAAGTGTGGACTCGGGATGGGCGTCGCCTGAGCAGCCTCATGGAGTGGAATTAATTTGCCTGCAGGTAAACAGATTTAGAGCACTGATGTCGATTTTAAGAGGCTTTAGACATAAAAACACTTCACTAATGGAACATTGTTTGCCATCAGTGAGGCGCCAACTACTGACTACAGGCATGCCATCAGCACAACTTTGTAAAGTCTCTGTGTCAACTGGGATTTCTAACTAAAGGTAAAAGTCGCTCTTTACTAATCCCTATAGCTTGTGAACACTAGCGCATTGTATAAATACAGCCATATGTGCGCGCAACGTAATGTTTTGGTCATTACCTTACCACCTAGATTTTTCATCACATATCATGGCAAATTAAACCCTCAGGCACTTAGAAGAGGTTTCAACTATTCCTCTAGACACAGGGCGGACGCACATTGCACCGCTTTCAAGGTACTCAATTAAATGCAGTATCTGTTGTACATATTCTTTGGGTCGGCGTTTAGGAAATATAAATTATTCACTTATGGTTTCGTTGATTTTTATAGATATCAACCTTGTCCAAGTCCTGAGGAGAATCCGTGAATTGTGTGGATTCAAAACGCGTTGGCTCTTGTGACCTCAGGGGATTGTGTATATATTGTGCCTTAATGAATGTAGCAATAATGTGTTCCTTTTGTGTAGGCAACATTGTTTTGAAGACATAACCCCCGGTTTCTTGGCCTAGGCAGGACAATTAACAACGTCTAGTTAAGAATCTAACGTCCCTATGTGCCTTATGTAAAAACTAGGACTGGTGTTGTACTTTCAATGTTAATGTTATTTCACACGATTGTCTAAGTTTGTTTCACTTGTCATTTTTGTCTTTGAATTTTTTCGTTTTTAAGTGGAATATAACCTTGTGTATAAATGTGTTTTTGTAAATGTGGTGTTCTGTAAATAGAAAGTTTCTTTTCTAAGATATGAAAAATAATTTCTTTGCTTCGCTAATCTAAATAATTTAAACTAAGCTAAATAATGCAATGCAATAAGAACCCTAGAATTTATGGTCTAAGGCAGTGGTTCCCAAACTTTTGACTTCTGAGGACCCCCATTGAGTCACCACTGGAAGCCGGGGACCCCCTAACAATTTGTATGAGTTAAATTTCAAATATTAAAACAGTAATTCGAAAAAAATACACACATGTACACACAACAAATACTCAAAGTACTAAGGATTTTGGGGCCAGATGTACGACCATTTAATTTAGCACCTCGCAATTGGCGACACATTGCGAGTGGCAAATTGCGAATTGATAAATGAAATGTATAACAGTGTGTTTAACACTGTTTGGGATTCCCAATGGAGTCGCAAATTGTGAGGTTAATTAATAATAATGAGCCTCTTGCAATTTCCGAGTCCATTGGGAATGCCAGCCCTCCCAGGTATGGTGGCCTGCTGGGCTCTGCAGGTCACCATGTCTGGGACTGCTTTTAAATAAAGCAGTTGAAGAAAAAAAATGCAGCCCATTTACCATGCATTGAAAAAACAAGAAAATGAAACGTTTTCGTTTCATTTTCTAAGGGCAGGCAGAGGTCCCTGGGACCACTGCCAAAAAAATAATAATTTTGCATGCATTTGCAAAGGGGAAGGGGTCCCTGAGGACCCCTTCCCATTTGCGAATGCATTACTATCTACTTGAAGTAGGTGGTAATTGCGAGTGTTTTACGACCGCAAAACATTTGTACATGGTTTTGAGACTCGCTATATGGAAAGGAATGCCCCTTCCAAATAGCAAGTTGCAAAACCTATTTAGCGAGTCGCAAACAAATTGCGACTCGCGAAATAGGCAATGTACATGGCCCAATAGGTTTTTGCATGCGCAAACGGGTTCGCGAACCCATTTGCGCATATAAAAACGGATCGTACATCTGGCCCTTAGTATTTTATATTGAAGTAATAGCCCCTCTGTCACATGTATTTCATTTGTTTTATAGCATCTCTCATACCATTGTAGGATGTCAGAGCACTGTACATCACAAACATATAGAGACATTGAATCATACATGTAAATCAGTGTGTATACAAAATGTTTAAAGGGTGCTTGGTCTGGAAAAGCACAAACACAGGATTCAGAACATAACACAGTGGCTAGCACTGACTTTTACATTAAAAATGTATTTCCACCCAAATAACTCTTTTTAGCAGCATCAGGATAATGAATAACTGGGAAAAAACATACGTTACTAACTGGTACCATGCAGTTTGCAAGCATTTCTGATGACAGTTTATAGGTCCCTCTGCTACATTACGATTGTCACTTATGAAGTGCACAGTAACGAAAGAATCTGTGACAAAAGCAGTAACCACGAACCTATACACATAAAATACTGCTTTTTAAAATGCATGTTGCACATTCTTTGCAGTAGGCACATTAACCCTCTCTGCTACATTAGTTAAGTCAAAGCTGCCACTGAACAAAACTCTCTGCACGCTCCAGCAGGTACATTAATCACTGGCATTAGCTTGACACTTTTATTGTTGCTGGAAAGCTGCTAATTATACAAGAAACTTTCCTGTGCTTTTAAAACTGTTGCCTACGGACCCCCTGGGAATGTGTCACGGACCCCTGGGGGTCCGCGGACCAGAGTTTGGGAAACACTGGTCTAGGGTATTCGCTTTAAAGTGTGCAAACTAGTCCTTCTGGACACACTCCTTTCTCTTGTATTCTTTGTAAGGGGGCACCCAATTTCTTACCCTTGGTTTTGGAGGCACTTGCATCATCAGAGAGGAGAGCATAAATGTCTGAGATAAGATGTTTGTCCCCGTCTTTGCATATTAACCATTTCTCGAATCGGGTTAGGGGCGGGAGGCACCATGCTCATAACCTGGAGGTGGATATCCAGTGTCTAACCTGAGCATAGTAAAACAGATTGGTCTCTGGTAAGTCATAGTCCTGCTGTATCTGATTGAAAGGGATGATCCCCTGTGGATCAAAAAGTGAGCCTATGCGTTTGCATCCCTGATCGCTCAAGCTCTCCGAACCCATCCCCGGAGGGAAGTCAGAATTGTCAGTGATCGGTGTCATCGGTGAGGGAAATGTCGTGAGACCAAGCCGTTGCATCCCATACTTTTATGGTTGTGTCTGTCACCAGTGATGAGTACAGAACCCATGCCCTATGCTTACAGGGTAGCCAGACCTCCCTCCATATATTAGCGATCATCTGGTCCATAAAGGACCAGTGCTTCTCTGACAGCAGGCGATTCCATTCCACGACTTATCATAGTTGTACGGCCTGAAAGTATCTCGGGATCGGGGGAGTGCTAGGCCACCTTCAGCCTCAGTCCAGATAAGTTGTTGTTGATGGAGACACGGTTTCTTGCCACTCCATACAAACTGATTCATGGGGAGTTAGAGGTTACGAAGGACTGCCGGTCATTTGTTTAGTAGTATAGTTTGGAATATAAAAAGGATGCGAGGGAGTATTGTCATTTTAACCGCCCCCAAACGTCAGGACCAGGACAGTGCCGAACGACCCCAGAATGAGTGTGTCTGATTTGTCTGGGCAAGCAGGGGGCCATAGTTGGCCGCCAGGGTCTTCGCTGGGAAAGATGCTTAAGAGACACCTAGATATGGTGTTGTCTCCTCTGCCCATTGAAAGGGGAACTGCGTTTACAACATTTCTGTCCGGTCCTGGGCAACTGAGAAGTTCAGTGACTGAGATTCCTGTAGGTTGACCTTAAACCCTGAAACTTCGCTGAATGCTTTTTTCTCATCCATCAAGGACGGGAGCAAGGTGGACAGCTCTGTTAGGGACAGGATGATATCATCGGTGTATAGACTAATCTTATGTGTGTCAGCCCCCAGGCGGATCCCGGAGACATGGGGGTTGTCTCTGACTCTCTGCACCGTGGCTCCATGTATTGTGCGAATAAGAGTGAAGAGAGGGGACAGCCTTAGCGAGTTACTCTAGCAATTGGGAACATAGATGGGGAGGACCCGTGTACCCAGACCGAGGCTCAGGGGGTACTAAATATGCAGCATATACAAGCTATAAATCTGTCACCAAACCCCAACCGGCAGAGTGGTTAATAAGTAGGGTCAGTGGATGTGATTGAACACATTTTCCACATCGATGGGGTGGGTAATAACTGGATTGGGTCAGTGAGGTGAATGAGCATTTTGGGTTTCCTCCACACTGTCTCCAGGGGATAAAGCCAGCTTGGTCGGGGTCTATCAGCCCTGGCATAACGAGGTTTAGTCGGCCCACAAGAATTCTTACGAAGAGTTTGGCATCAGTGTTAAGCAGAGATATGGGCCTGTAGGCTCCACATTCCTTAGCGTCCTTTTGTGGTTTTAGGATCACATAGAAGGAGGCCTCAAGCATAGAATCTGTAAGGGAGCAGGATTCCCGGAAGGAGTTAAACAACCAAGTCAAAATGGGGGCTAATTCTTGACAGAAAGTTTTGTAAAATAGTGGAGTGTAACCATTAGGCCCTGGTGCTTTAGACGGTTCTGGAGGGAGGACTGTTAAAGAAATTTCACACAGGTAGGCCTCTCTGCATCGTCAGTTTAGGCGTCTAGGCTTGCATATAGCATGCAGTAGAAATCCTTGAAGGCCTCAGGTATCTCTAAGTCTGTATTGACTTCTATCCGATTGCGGGTGCGAACGAAGCCACGACCCCGGCCATTGACTTGCCGTGTAGCTTATGCGCCAGCATTCAGCCGCATTTGTCTTCACTGAGATAGAATTTGTGACTGAGTTGTAGTAGGGTGTACTCCACCAAGTCCAGTCACCTGAGGAGAAGCCACTGCTTTTTAACCTCCCTCCACACCGTAGAGGCCCCTGTACATTTGTGGATCATCTCAAATTCCGAGACCGCCTGATCTAGGAGACGTTTTTTTTCTTGGTGAAGCCTTTTTTTCAGCTACCGTGATCAGCTCGCTCCTAATGTACGAGCTTAAGCACCTCCCATAGGTAGGATGCACAGGTCTCATTGTTGTCATTGTATCGAAGGTATTCTCCTTTCATCTTGCGAATTACCTCGATTGTCTGCAGGGATTAAAGCACAGCATTCCGCAGGTGCCAGCAGGAGGCCTGGGGTTGCGTAATTTATATTCGTATTGTTAATGCAATCGGGCATTGTCTGACAACGATTGTGGTTCTATGCACGCTTCCCTGGCACTGGCTGAAAGGGCAGGGGACGTGAGGAAGTGATCAATTCAGGCGTAAGATTTGTGGGCCGCTGAATAATATGTATAGTCTCTCGCAGTAGGGTGGAGGTGTCGCAGAGCGCACAGTCAGCACTTCAGGCCGGCAGGTGTAAAGGCCCCAGACAGGGAGGAGCGCTGATTAGAGCGATCTAAATCCATCCATAACCAAATTGAGGTCCCCCCACCAGAATGGCTGAGTCAGGGGGAAGTTAGAATAGTTGCCAGGGTATTAGTAGAAGGGTTTTTGTCTGTCATTGGGTGCTTATATATTGGCCAGAGTGAGGGTGAGAGTACCTCATTGTAGTCTGATCAACAGCACTTCCCTTTGATATCAAGGAATGTGGAGATAAGCTTGCCATGTAACTTTGAGCCAAAAGAATGGCGACACCTTTTTTTTCCGCTGGGCCAGAGGGAGCGCATACAGGAAATATCCATGGCCAAAAGGTGTGCGTCTTGTAATAAACAAATGTTCCCCCTTACTGTTCCAGGAAAGCGAGAACCGCTGTGTGTTTCACTCCATTCTTCAGGCCCTGAATATTTAAACTAATAACGCAAAGGTCTTGTGTCATATGTCATGGGTCTAGGTCGCATGCGTAATGCCGCCCCATATGAGATGCCTATAGGGGACACTATGTGCAAGAGTAAGGGGGTGTGGCTGGGGACCGCTGCATTGACTTAGATGGCGACAGTGGTGCGGAGGAGAGAAAATAGAAAGGGGACAGGAAAGACCCCAGAAAAAACAACATGATAGCGGAGATCATCAGAGTTCAGAGACATCAGAGTTGCGGGGGCAACATCCAACGGCGTCTACCACTAGAATCCGGGCGGGAAATTCGTGGTCACAGTCAAGACAAGGCAACGGGAAAAAGAAGTCCTCTAACGCCTTGGTCGGTATTCTAACCTGTAGCAGGTTCTGAGAGAGTAGATTTGCCCGAGAGTGCTTGCAGGACAGACTGATGTTCCTTGGACATGGTGCCTAGATCCGGCCTCATATTACTAAAGGTGCCTTTCATACGTTTAGAGTCCGGCTTCCTTTGTTGTCTGCAATCTGGGGAATGGACCGGCATCTGAACTTCATCGATACGGGGCAAGGTACAAGTTTCCTTGCAGGATCGCAACTGGCACAGCACTCCCTAGTTGTGAAAGCTAATCCTGAAAGGGTGGCCCCAGGAGTAGGTTATGCCTAGATTTTGCAGGTGCTCAGTGACCGGGCGATAAATCCTTTGCGTTTTTGGAGGCCGATCCGGGAGAGGTCCTTGTAGAGCACCAGCGAGTGCCCTCGAAACTGGAGGTGGTGGGACTCTCACTTTCTTCAGGATGGCCTGCTTTTTTTATAACTTGTGGACACACACCAAGATGTCGGCAGGCGGGTTCTTTTCTGGTGTAGGAGGTCCCACCTTGTGCACATGGTCGATCTGCAGTAATGATTCCTCCAGGCAGCCCAGTATATGTAGAAAGTGTGCGGTGACATAGGTTCGGAGACTTACCCCTTCCGCCAGCACTGGCACTCCCCGTATGCGGATGCTATTCCTGCATGATCAGTTTTCCAAGTCTTTGTTGTGTGCCTGTAGGTCCAGGTACTGTTCCTTAAGAGGGAGAACCTCTTATTGATGCCATTCCATCTCTCCTTCCCTGGTCGTTTCGCAGTCCTCCATTGCTGCCACTCCTATTTCATCCAGATCGCTGTGGATCTCGCGTAAGTCTGATGCCAGCTCTTCATGGCCTGGAGTTCGTCTCTAAGTGACATGAACAGTGCCTCCAGGAAAGACTTTGTGATGGGTCCATCTTCATCTCTGCATCTGTCTTAGGCTCATCCACAGCTCCTGGGTGCTTCTCATCCATTGTTGCCCCTCTTTGATTACCAAACATGTATTTGAGGGAGCGGTCTTTCTTTCCTTGGATTGACGACATGTTGCAGAACTGTCAGCACCTGCTGTCCAAGGGTCCTGGAGGGCACAAGTTACCTGGGCGGTGAGGAGCGGGGTGTAGCCTCTTGTTCTCCTCCGCAGGAGAACCGAGATGCCTTGTCCATGAGGTGCCCTGTTCCCCCTCCTGTGGGTCAAGGTGGGTGACCTCTGGGCTGCACCTCCAGGGAGGGGCCAGACCCCACTGCCCCCGGTGGTTGCACTTAGCTGGGAGGGGGGATGCATTCCCATCAATACCACAGTGGTTTGTAGTGGTTCCTGTGGAGGGGGCCCAGAATGTTGGCGCAGGGCCTCAAGGTCTCCATAAGTGATGTCCAGAAGGGGGGTTATTGAGGATGCTGCTCTTTTCCAGTTCCCTCTACCCAGTGCTGCGTAGTGGGGCCGGTGCAGTACTGCATGGGTAGGGATGTGTCTCCCCATCAAGAGCTTCAGGTAAGGGAGACTGTCTGGTTTTTCTGCACATGTGCCCGGTCCCTAGCAGGGTCACACAGCCCTGTAATAGTGCCCCGTGGACTAGAGCAGCCCTGCTCACACATTTGTCACGCTGAGAAGAGCCAGGCACCGTCTGCTACCGAGGTCCGCAATCCCTCCTTTGGGCCTTACAAATAGGGAAGAGATCGCTACGCCGATGTGGGGATGCACCACGCCAGCTCCAGGCTCACCCTAGGCCTGTTTCAGCCAGCGTGGGCCTCACCAGGCACCACGTGCTGTAGGCCCTTCTCCGCACTCCCAGTGCCTCCCACCCATGGCTTCCTTTATGTCCATGTGAAAAGGGGGGGGGGGAACCTGGCCACTCCGTTGGCGCTGCCCGACTCTCCTAACCTCCGGGCCCCCTCTGGGTTTAGAACGTGTTGCTGGAGTCTTCTTTTCTCAGCCCTTCTTCAGTGCCGGGCCCCTCAATCACTTTTTCCCAGGTCTCTGGGCTTGCCCACCATTGCTTATCAACGGGGTGGGGGCCAGTTCCAGGTTCAGCGGGGCGCCGGCCACAGACTCACGCTGCGGCCACTCGGTCCTGACCAGGCCGCCTCATGTCATCATCATAGGATGAGAGGCTGCACAGCAGATCTCTAAGCGTCTGCAGAGTCTGTCTCAGTACACAGCCGGGGCACAGCCGAAAATGGTTTCCATGTCTTCTCGGAGGAACAGGGCCCAAGTGAGAGCAACTGGAAGGGGGCTGCTGGGCCAGGAAAATGGTGCTGTGGTGGCAGCGGTACGGAGAGATGAGAGAGAGCATCTCAGCCATCCGCCATCTTGGACATGCCCTCGCATTACCTTTAGAGGTGTCACCATCACCCTGTTCCAGGATCTATTGGTCCAACCTTTGGAAAAGTGGTACAACTTCAAAGAGGTGCACTTGCATGTACGTAAGAGGATGATCTTTTACCACTGTGGTTTACTGCTGCGCCTTATCTTCACTGCAGACAACAAGCAGGTCACCACACGGACACCAGACAAGGCCCGATATTTATTTACTGCATCCCTGTCCGACGACAGGCGGAGACCCCTCAATCACTTGAGTTCCCCTAAAGTGACCAGATGGCAGCTAACCCAGCAGAGGGTGGTCCGAAAGACACCTAAGGCAACCTACAGCTGGCGTGACAGATGAGTAGACTGACCTTTGGCAGAAAGTGACTGAAGGGACTGTGGAGACTCCTTTTCTGGACAACCCTGGAGGGTGGTGGTTTTTCGGGACCTCCCTGGGGGAGGGTGGACTAGCATCCAGCATCACCACCTCTCCCTCCCTTGAATGATGGCACCCTAGAGATTCCTCGGATTTAAATCAAACTGATAGGTGTGGACCCTTTTCGACGTTGTGACATGATGAGCATTTAAAACAACAGTGGTCCCATGTAAAAGAATATTCGCCACAATGAATATAGACACAATGGAACTATATTAGTTTGACATGTCCAGCCGGACAGAGGTCTCAGTTTTTACTTAATCAATAATAAACGAACAAAAATGAAAAAACAAGGATTCCTTCAACAGTTCAACGCAGTGGGGCACAAGCCTGCACCCAAGCACATACAGATTTGTACAGTGAGGAAACAAAGAACAGGGCTATTAGGCAAAAGCTGTGAATTTCTGCGGTATATAATGAAACAGAACATTCAAAGAGGCACCTTTACATATACATTACATAGTATATGTTTTGTATAGGGTGCACAAAAAGGTCGACGGCGTTTCGATCCCACTACGTAATCATGGGGATCATCATCAGGAGAGTGATATAGCCTAATAATTGTAAGCCTCTATTGCCTAAGAAAAGGGGAAAGGGAAGGAAAACATAGAAATAGTAAAGGACAAGAATAGTTAAATACTAAAGCTGCTAAGTGTAAATTACATTTGTGAAACAGAGATTTAAACAAGTGCGACACGAGGACGGACAATGGCCAGAGAACATGGCACATAAACTGTCCCTGTATACGGACGTGGTGGTGGTGAAGGATCGTCCGTGTTAGTTACAGGAGGGCATTACTATATAAGTGAACGGAATACCCAGAAGCAATAAACCGTAGGTTGAAGGCGTGTAATGCGCACAGGACTTAAAATTCACAGTAATGGTGACCGCGTGCAAGGTGAACCTTCAGTGATTATAGGGAAGTGCTATAGAGTACAGTCCAGCCCGTAGGTGAGTCGCTGACGGTGATAGGTGAACGACTGCATAAGGGAACTGTTCACGGATATGTAAAATGTAATAAAACGAATTATTTAAAACATGCGTGACGGCGCAAGTGAGGAGAAATATCACAGGCATTGTGGTGCAGTGAATAAGGATGAAAATTGGAGGAGAACCAGGGTTTAAGAAAGGGAAGAAAGACATCAAGATGATATGCATGGAATTTTCATTTAAACAGACAACCATACGTGTCATTACAGTAAAACCAAGAAAATTATTAGGAAGAGGTGAAAATAATTTTCAAACAAAGCAGTTACAGACCAAGATTGATGTACATGGGCAGGCAGTCTCTGTTGGATTATTCCAGAAATTAGATCAAAGTGGTCCAATCTTCTTGTAAGTTCAGTCCGGAATTGAGACTGTCCGTTTTGATTATCCATTTCAATTCTTCCTTGTTAAGTAGTTTTGTCAGGTCACCTCCTTTCGGTGGAAGGATCACTTGGCTGATCACAGTCCAGCGGGCATAATTTTCACTGTGTCCTTTGTCATTGAAATTTTCAACCAGGGGAGCATTGAGTGTTTTACATCGGATCCTGCTTCGGTGTTGTGAGATTCGTAGTTTGATTTTTTGTTTCGTTTGGCCCACATAGATCATATTGCATGGACAAAAGATGGCATACACGAGATTACAGCTATTACAGTTAGTGAATGTTTTAAGCTCGTTTCTCACATCTTTAAAAATAAACTCCTTACATTCAATGGAAAAATCACACACAACACAGGTCCCACATTTAACATGGCCCCTTAAGAGCGGGAGTGACCAAAGATCATCAAGTGTGGTATTTGGAGTGGAAGTTGAGGGGAGAGCTGCCCTCACTAGATGATTTTTTAGGTTTTTGCTCTTTTTGAATGCAAACAGAGGTAACTCCAGATCTAGGTTCCCAGAGTTCAGAATATGCCAGTTTTTCTTTATACTTTTGCGGATTTTATTGGAAGCCATGGAAAATGTCGTGACACAAACCAATTTGTCATTGGATTTCTTTGGTTTAGGCTCCAATAATGTCTCACGCGGGCAGTACCAAGCCCTTTTCATAGCATTTTTAACCAGGCGGCGAGGGTAGCCCCTGAATTTCAGCTTGGCTGCAAGTATATTAGCCTCTTTGAAATAGTCAGTTTTTTGGAAACAATTCCTTCTGAGTCTTAAAAACTGAGAGTAAGGTAGGCTGTCTCTCAGAGCTCTCGGGTGGCAACTCCCGTAGCTAAGTAATGTATTCCTTTCAGTTGGTTTGCTGAACAAGGAGGTGTAAAGCAATCCATCCTTATGTTGGATGCAGAGGTCAAGGAAAGGGATACTGACATTACTGTGTGTGAGAGTAAAGGTCAGGCCATTACAGTTGTTGTTAAGCCAATGCAGGAAGGCTGTTAGAGTATCAATTGGTGCCCCCCAGATGAGAAAAATATAGTCTATATAACGTTTCCACGTAAGTATACCTTGGTGAAAAGGGTTAGTGACGGGGAGGATGGTATTGCATTCTAGCCAGTCCATGTACAAAATCGCCGCCAGAGTCGGCGCAAAAATAGCACCCATGGATGTGCCACGGACCTGTTGGTAGTATTGATCATCAAACAGAAAAAAGTTACGTGTGAGGCAGATCTCTAATAATTGTATAATAAACAATGTTGGTACGATATGTGGGCGGGGTCTGCTGCTAAGTATATTTTCCATCACCATTAGTGACTCTCTTTGGGGAATGTTCGTGTAAAGAGACTCTACGTCCAAAGTACATAGAGTCTCTTCCTCGGGGTTAAAAGAGAGATTCTCAATTAGGTTAATCATATACATGCTGTCTCTAATGAAACAAGTGGTACTGGGCACAAAGTCCTTCAGAAAAAAGTTTACATAGTTACCAAGTGGTTCCAAGACAGACCCGCACCCTGACACAATAGGCCTCCCTGGTGGATTCTCTAGTTTTTTATGAATCTTAGGGAGGGTGTAAATCTTCGGGGTTCTGGGATTAGTCACATTCAGAAAATTGAGTTCATTTTTGCTCAAAAAACCACATGTGTTGTATATGTTTATGATTACTAGTTGTAAATAAGATTAGGTCGCTGGTTTTAGAATTGATATATGAGATCTGAGTATTCACATTATCGTTGTCGGTTTATATTTACATGGGGATGATAACATGAGTTTTAGAAATATTTCTACTTTTTGAGGCATAATATCAATGTGAAAATTTTCTAACTAGATTGACCTATGTAGGATAATAATCAATGTGAAAAGAATCCTTTTAATTGGTTTGACGATTGTGGAGTATCGTTTTAACCTGAATTAATTGTTGGTTATAATGATTTTTAGCATAATGTTTGTATCTTTGTATTGCAGGAGAAATTATATATTCTGTAGGATAAAATATTTATACATGTTGTTATTGCTTTTAAGTTTTTGATTTGAATAAAAGACAACATACTACTCTCGTCTTGATAAAGGTGGTCCTCATCAAGTCACAACACCGAAAAGCGTAGACGCCTCTTAGTTTGATTTAAATCCGCGGAATCACTAGGGTGCCATCATTCAACATCAATGGAACACAATGGTTTAGATTCTAATCGGATTAATAATTCTTGATGTTTTCGTACACGATGCACTTTTTTGTCTCTGCTGAATAGGATATTGTTTTAATTGTATGTTTAGGAACATTTTTAACACAGTGATTTAATTATTTGTACCTATAAAAATGTACTAGAATTTTAATTTCTCCTGTTATATACTTTGGGTTTTAATTTTGAATATGCACTAGGGGCATTTGATCTGTTGACATAAGTACGAATGGAGTGTGTTTGAATTCCAATTATTTACTATAGGTCTTCCCATGGGTCTTTTTCTTTTTGTGATTTACATTGGTACCCAGTCCCTTGGTTGATGGATCACTCCCAATATATTTTTTGATACCCCACACATAGACTTCAGAATGTTTTCATCTTTTACTTCCTACTACACCACTCTATACTGGGTGCAGCCTTCATCAGCTGACACCCTGAACCGCTAAATGTGGGATTATAGGCTCCCCCATGTAGACCCCTCTCTTCTTCATGAGCTGATGACCCTATTACTCTGGATCAGGTGAGGGCTGCCATATAACAATTAATAGTCAATATGTTATTCTTCACTCACTCCTGTTAACCTGTGCCTATGGTTGCCGTTGCTTACTGAACCAGGGGAGCTGCGTGCTCTGTCACTTCTTGATATTTCTCACATTGGTGACCTCTTCGAGGCCAGGGAGGCACGGGGATTGGATGAGATTATCTTAGACAGGCAAGATGTCACCTCGTTGACGGAGTTCCATTACTATAGGGTCAGACATGTGTTTGGTGATATTCTAGGAGATGAACTGATTGAACCGCCGGAAGTTGCCCCCTTCTCCCTGCTGCTGCGTACGTAGTCCCCCCGGTAGGTTGTTTCCAATATCTACAATTTAGCACAAGACTATTGGAAGAATCACTTCACCAAAGCCTGGCTAGACTGGCAAAGTGATCTAGAAATGGCATTAGATGATGATACATGGCGATATTGTTGTGAGGCTACACAGCATTTCTCTCTGAACGGAAGGCACCGTCTTATACGCTTTAAATATTATTAACAGAGTATATTATACCACGATCCGCTTACTTAAATATGGCCTCTGGGACACAGCGAGATGCAAACGATGTGGTATGGAGCCTGCTGGATTTATCCATAAGGCCTGGCTGTGTCCAGACATAGCCAACTATTGGATAGCCGTTTTCAGTAACCTTAGTGACATCACAGGAGAGTCTCTGAACCCGGACCCATTGTTGGCCCTGCTTGGCTTCTCAAAGCAGTTACCTGAAGAAACTAGGCGCCTGGTAGAAATGGGTCTATTAATAGCTAAACGAGTGGTTGCTATGCACTGGGCCAGAGGGACACCTCCCACTACAGCGCAATGGGCTAAAGACATTTTATATTGCAATACGCAATCCGAACTATACAGTGAATTGCTCTCTCCCCAAAGTCGTCCTAAGAACTTCAGGAGCCTATACCAGAGTTATTTAATGGGTAAATAGTAAACTAGGCATTTGTGGAATTCCTCTCTTTATTGCAGTAGGGATTTGTCTGTGGGTAGTGTTTGGGTGTCACTCGTTTCCCCTTTGGGTCTCGTATCCATGCGCTGTCTTGGTGTGTTGCTTCTGTAAGCTGTTGTGGGAGCTCTACCTCGGATTTGTCTCCAAGTTTTGTGTCTCCGAGCTGTTGGTGTGCGTCCCCAACAATGATTGTACAAAGACTTCCTTGGGATGCTCACATCCAATTACTGTACAACCCTGTGAACCTGTGCTTTGAAACCAGGCATGTTCCCTGAATTTCTGTATAAGTGTACCGTCACTAATTTATTTTTCATTTCATCTTTTTGATTGACACTGTTTGTTTGGTCTTCTTGTTTGCAAACTCAATAAACAAATATATATTTTTTTAAAGTCAGTAAGTTCCTATGTCCCAATGGCTTCTCGTTGTCATTCTATAAGGCTTATTACAAACTGTTAATAGAACCGCTAATCAGGGTCTTTAACTCCTTTGTCCTCTCTAAAGCAGTAACCTCAACCATGGCAGAATTATTTGTCATATTTATAGTGAAACTGGTAGGATCCTTCAACCCATACCTCTTATAAGCACATTGTGTTATTGAATTTTGATGTTAAAATATTTACTTCTATCATAGTTACTCAGCTGCATTTTGTTTGGCCATTACTGCTGTCTAGCTGCTAGTTGGATTTCATAGTGAACAGGCGACCAGTAACAATGTACAGTTAGTGGTAAATGTTGTGGAGGTGGAAGAATGCCCCAAAACCACGACTATCCTTCCCTTGCTAGACACAGATAAGGCTTTTGAGTGGGTCAACTGGCAGTTTCTTCGATGGTCCTCTCAAAGACCGGGCTGGGACCACATATGACGGCCTTCATGCTGGCCAACTATGCACCCGAAAATTTGCATTAAAGTGAACTGCACCTTCTCTGCCTTGATTCCTCTTCAAATGGGCATCAGGCAGGGGTTCACCCTGTCCTCACTCATATTCCCGCTCTCCATGGAACCCCTCATTTGCCATATAGAATCTAATTCAGAGATCTGAGGGTTTAAAGTTGATGATGAAAACTACAAGCTAGCACTTTTTGCCGATGATATCCTATGCTTTCTGACATTTGTATTTTATTTATTTATTTAGAAGTTTTCTATAGCGCTAACAAGACCCGAAGGTAGCAGAGCGCTTTACAGTAAAAGGAATGAAAAAGGTGAACAACAAGACATGGCCTGCCACTTCACTGCCACACCTTCTAGTCGAGTTGAAACAGGTTAAGTCTGCTTCTGGATTCTGCATTAACTATGCGAAGTCCATGACCTTGTGACTGGCGGACCCTGCCAATAATTTTCGGGTCCTGCAGCCACTAGTTTGTCATGGGATACCGCCATCCTATGCTATCTTGGAATCCTTCTCACAAATTTCATTCACACACTGTATGACTACAACATACCACCTATACTCAAGACCCTACTCAATGATTTACACCCTCGGGCTAGGCTTAAGATCTTATAGCTGGGTCACATCAACAGCATTAAAATGAATTATCTGCCTCGACTACTGTACATAGCCCACACTCTCCCTCTGTTGATCCCCAGAGGAACTATACTCCAAAGCCATACTCAGGGCTACCCTTTATGAGCGTACTCCTGATGGGGATTGGGCTGTCCAAACATAGAATTTTACGTCCATGCCTCTCAACTCCAGCTGGCCTTGGATTGGCATCACCTTCCCTATATTAAACGTTGGGTACTTGAGAACAAGGCTGATCCGCTTGTCCCTCAAATTATGTCAAGTATTTGAGACCTCTGGGGCAGCTTCCCAGACTTGCAACCACCACTTTACGCAACTGCCACCCACCTAAAACATTGGGACAGAATATATAGCCACCAAATAGCCACCACATACCCCTCCCCACTATTCCCCATCACATGGAACCTTGAATGCCCACCGAGTATGATGGATAATAATTTTGAGACCTGAGAAGGGAGGCCCCCCTTACTAGGGGACACTTATTGCTAGGGGAACTCTAAAGACAGGTTTGTTTGAAATAAAGCGCTGATTCATCTTAATCAACATCTCCACTGGGCAAACACACAGACAATGGGGGACAAAGGAAGAAAGCCTAAAACCTCTCTGGAACATCTGTTTATTTATTTATTTATTATGCATCTTGTATCGCGCAAACTAAAACCCGGAGGTGTCAAGGCGCCTACCAAAAAGAATCAAAAAGCAGGATGCAACTACTCATACGCTTGTACAAAGAGGCGTGTTTTGAGGGCAGCTCTAAAGGTCTGGAGGGAGGGAAGGGTCCTTAGCTCCAATGGAAGATCATTCCACCATTTTGGAGCCAAATAGGAGAAAGCCCTGCCGCCCCATCTGGTTTTCCGAATACGAGGAATGCGGAGAAGAAGATGGTTAGAGGAGCGGAGGTTCCTGCCGGGATTGTAGTAAGACAGGATGGATCCAATGCCCGTAGGGCTACTTTTCGCCAGAGCCTTATAGACCATGCACATGGACTTAAAGACTACCCGCTCCTTTATCGGGAGCCAGTGTTTACCCTAGGTCCACGAGGAAGGGCATCACCCGTCTTTACAAGGCCCTCTGTGGACTTTCACAACCAAAAAAACATGCCTATCAGACATGATGGGAGCAGGATTTAGGTGTCCCATTATTGGATGACATCTGGGCAGCCAAGACCTCCATTTGTTTACAACATAAAGCTAATTCTTACACCATTCTATCTACATGGTATTTTACCCTGGTGTGACTTCACGCCATGATGGGTATATCTGATATCTGTTGGAGGGGGTGTGGGGCCAGGGCACATATTTCCACATATGGTGGCAATGTCCATAGGTGAAGCGCTTTTGGGGGGAGGAGCTCCAAAAAATCCTCCAAATCTGTTCAGTGACACTGCCACTGGACCCACTAGTGCTCTTATTGGGGAGGCTGGAGAGAATTCGGCCTACTCTTATACTACTCCCAGGGGCAGACTGCTTACCTTCCTCCTTTTTGCGGCACGATTAACAGTAGACCATACTTGCCATGGAGCTTCTGACTGCAATATTTCTCGCCAGGATGTACAAGTCAGAGAGGATTAGGCTACATTTCAAAACATATAACAATAGAGACATAACTCAAATGGCCCCAGCTGCCACAAACCTGTACATCCTACAATGAGATCGAATGGGAGGACCTACAGGGGCCTGCCAGTGACCTTTTGTAAACTGTGCTTGATAACATGTTCATGAAATGTATTTGCCTGGTTGCTTCATACTTTATAATTCACATGCTTATGTTAGAAAATTCTGTTCAATGCATATGCTTCTAACACATTAGTGAAGTTATCTTCTTGTGTTATTACTACCCTGGATTCCCTACAAAATCCAATTTTGAAGTGGTTAAATAAAAAAAAAGCAAAGCAAACTCATGGCAACATTTAGTGATCAGTAAGCAAGAAAGGTATGAAGTTAGGGGAGCTAGAGGGCGCACAAGCAGAATGGCTGCACTGCTGTGAGGCTCCTGCTTCCTGGGACCATCATCCTGTAGTTATCCTGTCCAAATGTATTCAAAAATCGCTGAAAGTTTGCTGATCTACTAAACTTACTTACCTCTAGGATCGGTGTGAAAACAGAGAAAATCGGAGCCTGTCAGCCACAGCGCCGGGAGCCGAGAGATGGGACCGTGCCATCCGCCGAAACTGTGAGGAAGTGTGGAGCGGCCGCCGAATCCATGTCAGTCCGAGGCCTCACACGAGGCTACTGGGCCGCGGGACCGGCGAACACCAGACAGTGACAGTGACAGCTGACCTCGAGTGAAGTGCGTTGAGATCTGCGGCCCCCCTTTGTGAGAAAGAAGCCGGTAAGAGGAAGTGGGGGGCTCGCCGAGGAGCTGCCCGTGGCACGGAACACATTACTGCCACAGCAGCGGGAGCGGGGTTGATCCGTGCAGGAGACCGGGATCCTTGAAGGCTCGCTGGAGGAGGAGGGCGCTGCTATCGCTGGGGGGCCACGGAGAAGTGTGGCAGCGTGACAGAGACAGGCCGGGGGTCGAGAAACATTCCCCCCGCCCCCCTCATAGTGCGCATATAGTAGCTGGCTGCTAACAGGTCACAGGAAGACAACAGCAGTCCAGACAGGGGCAAAGTGCCTTGCATGAAGGAGCATACCCCAAATTCAACGCTCCTGTGGCAGACAAGTGGCTGTTGAAGGGCCCCATAAGTTGCCACGGTGTATGTTGAGGAAGTGCAGGAAGCCCGGGGGGCTATTGGAGCTGTCGTTGCCTCCCCCATCACAGGACGTTGAACCTACTCGGCGCTACTGGCCCCAAGATTTGTGAATCGCAACAGTTGTGCACAGGAGAGACACGGGGCCAGCGAAAGTGGTTGGGCCGCACGTGAGTTCCGTGAGGGGGGGCTCCGTGACGCTGCCACTCAAGACGCAGAAGAGCAAGGCACCCACAGAGCTCTGCCGAGACGGACACACCAGAAGGCGACAGGAGCGGGGGCCACCTTAGACGAGCTTGAGTGGCGGTTGAAAGAGGGTTGGCCGTAAAGGTGGGGATCACTGAGCTGACCTCTGTGAGACAGGAGGGCGCAGTACCAGAGCACGTACACACCCCGGAGCCAGGCGCTGCTGCACCGGTCAGAAGAGAGCGAGGCCACTGGAAAAACTTGTGATACACGACCTGCTTGTGCACAGCAGGAGATATGGGGAAGCCTGACACACGACAGCCTAAGCTGAATTTTGATGCAGCAGAGAAAAGTACTAAGGCTATGCAGGATGGCCAAGAGACAGAGACTGAGGCCCACGGTAGCAGAGGGGCTACAGCACAGGCGGCGGACATAAACAATATACTGCAGGAGATACGTCAGGGATTCGCGGCGGTAGTGGATAAAGTGGAACGCATGTCCTCCAGGATAGATGCTATAGCCCACAAGCTAGACTGTCACGAAGAACGCATTAAAGAGGCGGAGCGGCGCATATCTCACCCCTGTACTTCTTCATGGGGCATTCCCCTTGACACCCCACATGTGGTGGTGTCTAAGCTTGGATTGTTGCGAATACGACTCATTGGCTGGTCCCTCTGGCGATCACTTTTTGTCAGCACCTTTGCCACCATGTGAGCGATGCTGTTACAATCCCCCCTTCCATCTGGGACACACGGGAACTCTGTTGGCCTCATGAGGAAGTTCAGCACTTACCGGACCTTCAGCACCCCCCCGTCGACTATCCATTGAACGTTATAGTCAACTCAGCAGTAATGGTTGTTGCGAGAAGGAGTTTTTAACTTTACTCAGCTTCTTCTTTGTTGTTACCTTACGCATACAGTACACAATTTGGCGTCCTTTACGACCGCCGGACACTGTTGAAATCTACCTTAGATAAGAGTTGTGGTGAGCATCGGTTCTGCCTTATCTGTTGTTTTTATCCTTCACTATGTTGATCTACATTCTGATATTCTGGGATTTTTATACACTACCTGTGCATGAATTTTGATACCCTATACTGCACCAAGAGTACGGTGTAGAACACATGTGTGTGACTTCATCATACACAGAATACACATACATCTATGTTGTTTTATGAACAGATCTAGTGATACATGAAGTGTTTTTAATATTTACATTTTCTCACCCTACCTTTAGGTTATTTACCTGAGAACGTGGTAGGTAGTTTTGCCCTTACCATGTGTTCTGCTTGGGTTTTCGGATCAGATAGAACCTGCTCCTCAGAGCATCACTAACCCAGCCAGAACGTTACTCTCTCCCCTCCCTAGGGCCTATTCACGACAGGTATCTACCCCCTAAGGACAGGGAATTCCTAAGATACATACCATGTACCTCCTATAATATCAGCAATCAATGACCTCACGGCTCCAGTCGAACCCAGTCACCTACCCAATCGGCAGCAGTAGCAATCAATGACCTCGCGGCTCCAGTCGAACCCAGTCACCTACCCAATCGGCAGCAGTAGCAATCAATGACCTCGCGGCTCCAATCGAACCCAGTCACCTACCCAATCGGCAGCAGTAGCAATCAATGACCTCGCGGCTCCAGTCGAACCCAGTCACCTACCCAATCGGCAGCAGTAGCAATCAATGACCTCGCGGCTCCAGTCGAACCCAGTCACCTACCCAATCGGCAGCAGTAGCAATCAATGACCTCGCAGCTCCAGTCGAGCCCAGTCACCTACCCAATCGGCAGCAGTAGCAATCAATGACCTCGCGGCTCCAGTCGAGCCCAGTCACCTACCCAATCGGCAGCAGTAGCAATCAATGACCTCGCGGCTCCAGTCGAGCCCAGTCACCTACCCAACCGGCAGCTTATCCTATGATTACCATTACATAAAGGGATCGATCTCACTATTCATCAGGGGTATAGTACTACGTTATCTCGGGATTACACAATGGTTGCCAAATTAGGTGATGTACCGCCTATCCCTCGATCTAAGAGCCCCTCTCTCCCTTATTCAGTTACCACTTACCTGACCAGGATTAGCATCTGTTCACATAGTAGCATCTGACTAGGAGAATAGGTTATCTTTTCAGGAAAGGATAAAGAGCACACTATGTAAAGGTTATTATCTCATAGAAGCCACCCTCTCCCCCTTGTTCAGACCCGCATGAACGGGAAATGCATCCGTTCACCTGCACCTGACTGGAAGAAAGATTAGCCCCACTAGGGACAACAACAGCTACACACTGGTTCACTAAGTACTTTATTTCTCATCGTTACACATAAACACATAATACCACATTACAACACATAGCCTGCAAAGGAAAGTAGAAGATTAGGCTGTACACTCTAATAAGAAAGGGTCGACATCACCTTATTAATATGGAGTCCACAGTCAGCAGTCATCTAGGTTCCCTTCTCGTCTGGGCTTTTAGTTCGTCTTGAAGTCACACCTCTGCAATCACGGGTACACGGCGGCACCGCTATGCACTGTTCCCTTCACTCCTCTCTAAGCCCCTGGGACCTTTCTCTCATCAGCTACTCTCCTTTCCTGGCTGGTCTGCTAGGAGAGTGCATGTCTCTCGATTCTTCTCCGCCTTTGGACTGGTATCTGTCTTCCCTGGAATAAGTGATAGGTTTTCTACTGACGGCCAGATATCGCCTGCAAGACTAACTCCGCAACTACCTCGGGCTTCCACTAATATAGAAGCGTGTTTCTTCATGGAAAATTCCAGCCAGTAACCTGCTCCCCACCAAATTCTTGTACCTCCCCGTACCAAGGACACGTTCCCAGCCGGCCGGCCTGATGTTGTGTCTTCGGCATGAAGAAAAATACAATTCTTCGACAAGGGCCGGCCTGAACCGGTTCTCTCCAAGCGAACAACACCTCGTAACTAAAACATTACACTTGACCTAGAAGCATCCCAGGCTGCCGGGGCAGAAAGAAAGATGGAGTCTCTCCCGTTTGAGGCCTACCAGGCCCGAATTCAGTATAACTCCATGGTAAGTATACTAATACCTTAACTAAGGGACGAATCATCCCTAGTACTAACAAATCTATCCCCTAGTCTATATATATAAGCCCTAATCTAGAGAATAGGATACAGAATCATGTCGAAATGCCTTGTAAATAGGCTCTATCCGCTATTCTAACCCATGTACCAGAATGATAAGAGACTGAAGTCACCATCAATCACCTTTCCTCCAAAAAGGGCCGGGAAAATCGAGCAGAACATTTCACCCTTGACTTCAGTCTATTATACATTTATTAAACGGAACTAACATCTGTGGAGGAATAATAGGAAACAAAACTAACTGATCTACGTCTAGTACCGGGGCTGCAGTATTGAAGTAGAGAAGGAATACACTGAATAAAGCAGCAGATAGCAATCAAAATGCTAACAGTAATCAAAATACCCCCCAAAGCTTGACGCAACATATGTAAATCAGGTAGCCAATTAAAGAGCCAGTCAAACCAGCCCTGGTCAATGTGTTTTCTAACCTCTTCTGTCAGGTCGTGAAGTTTATCTATGTGAGCCTGAATGGATTTCGTATGATCAGATAGGTTAAAACAGCAAAGACCCTCAAAATCAGAACAGTCATGTCCATGTTTAAGCAAAAGGTAATCAATAGCCGCCCGGTTCTGCAAGATAGCTCTACGTTCACCCTGGGCGTCTAGTAATATGTCAGACAAAATCGTAGAAGTTTGATTAATGGATTTCACCATCCAACAGGCCATTTTCTCAATAGACTTGGCATTATAGACCGCCAAAGCAGGAACACCAATAATTGAAAAGGCTAAACCAAGGTATTCAGATTTGGAATATAAATGCATAGATGAATCACAGTCCTCTTGTAGCATTACAGCATCTCGGATCACACGGGAATTAGCATGGGGATGTGAGGAAAACATCAATAAACTCAGTCTAGTAATGGTACAAGGGCCTCCGGAAATGTTCGCGGGAATATATGGCCAGGATGTATTACCACAAGAAAAGAGCCAACCAGAAGGTAACAACATTGTCCGGTAATGACTAGGAGTCACTACTAAACTCTTACAAGTCATATTATTTTGAACAGGAGTGCAAGATTTCAGTGACCTCCGGAAGCAAAGAGTCCTTTCATGAGCCGTGAACGACGTAGCGCCTTTCAGTTTTAAACGTACACACTCAGAAATAGCATTGGGATCACAAGTAAGGAAGAAGCATAAATCACCCTGCGTAATATTATAAGTTGTTATCTGGGACTGGATCAAGGGTGTCGAATCGGACATCTCAGTACATAAAGGGCAGTATTCATGTGTAGCAACATCTCCTAAAAGGACATTAGGACGGGCATTCGATACATTGAAAATGTGGGCCAAAGTCTCCAATGAAGCAGGGACAGCCACTAAACAAGTCGCTAGGATATCAGTCACCGACCGCATCGGCGTTAAGCAAAAATGAGGGGCATTGGTCACCCGCTTGGCCAAAGTGGTCCAAAAGTTCGACGATGAATCCCACGCAGCAAAGGAACGCAGCATCCGGGTTCTCAAATCAGCCCGGGTCAATAGGTTCCCGCCTCTCCCGTCGTAGCAGTCCAAAAGGAGTCCAACGCCGACACATCCTGCAGCAACAGTCCAGAGAATGATCTGAAAGAGGATCAAAAACAGGCATTATTCATTCTCGAAGGTAACATTTGTCAGCTGGGACAGCTTCCCAGCTATCTTTCCCTGGTCTCATAACAAGAATGGTATTATCGTGACCGGTCGCAATTATTTCAGCCTGTTCAGGGGGATTCTTAGGCGATTGCACCCAAACTCTAGCTCCAGGATTATCTGTAGAGCCGAAACCATTCTGTCCTCGTACAGTTAGCAACGTTGGGGCAGCGCCTTTTGTGATCTCACCACTGAAAACAGGCATTATCAACAATTGAGCAATCCGGTCAGTTTTATGAATCGGTACATCAATCTCACTGCTATTCAGCAGGAGCACCTTAATCTCTCCCTGATAGTCACTGTCAATGACTCCTCCGAGTACTTGAATGCCCTTTACAGCCAGCCCCGATCTGGGGGCGATTAATCCAAAATTTCCAGTGGGTATACAAACACCAACACCGGTTTCAATGATAACTCGATCTTTACTTTTTATCATAGTATCATTCATGGCATGCAAGTCTAAACCTGCCGACCCCGGGGTCGCTCTGCATGGAGCCAGTGCTCCGGGGGTAATTTCCCAGTATGTCACAGGGTCATTAACTTGATTGGGCTTCGCATTGACATTTGGAGGAAACAAACGCATCAATGGAGATTCAGCATTTAGAAAGGGACGATTATTCAAAATTAACAGTGCCTGGAACAAATAATCCCTCCAATTCTTATATCTGTCATCAGTCAATTTACGCAGTTGATTATTCAGCAAGCCATTTAGTCATTCAATCAGACCAGAGGCCTGAGGATAATACGGTATATGAAACACCCATTCAATATTATTCTCCACTCAAAATTCCTGCACCAATCTTCCACGAAAATGGGATGCATTATCAGATTGAATTTGGAAGGGGATACCATAATAGAGCATAATCAATTCCAATGTTTTGATTGTATTCACTTGGGTAGCTTGTTTACAGGGGAGGGCCACTAACAGGCCACTGTATGTATCCACAATGGTGCAAATGTATTGACAGTTTTTACTCATAGGAAGCGGGCCAATATAATCAATTTGCCAAATTTGAGCGGGCAGCTTCCCGCGATGCAAATGGCCTTTAACAATTTGAGGCACTTTCCGCTGTCTAGCATGCTGACAAATGGGACAATGCAAAATAATGTCTTTGATTAAATCTAGAGGAATATAAATTCCTCGATCAGCAGCCCACCTGCTAGTGGCTTTCTCTCCATAATGTCCTGCCTTCTGGTGGGCCCATTTCGCCAATCCTTCCATATCAGAATCCTGCATGTCCACCATTGCCTCAGCAATTTTAGATTGTTCATCTGCAATATTATGAAAAAATTTGTCAAGGGAATCTATTGGGGTATGAGCATCCACGTGAAAGATTGTAACAGTACTCTGCGGGAGCATGTCCCAAATCTCTTGCCATAATTCTTTCCCCCACAGTTCTTTTGAATGTAGTTCCCAATTATGGGAATGCCAAGTCGGTAACCAGGCTGCTAATCCATTGGCAGTAGACCAGGAATCAGTAAAAATATGACATGTACCAGGTAACTCTTGTTTCAGAACTTGATAAACAGCATAAAGCTCAGCAAATTGACTACTCTTTCCCTCACCTGTCGTACTCAGCAATCTTTGTGTGATCGGATTATAGGACACTGCTTTCCAATGTCTTTTTGTCCCTATGAATCTTGCTGAACCATCAGTAAACCAAACGTGGTTTCTGTCTTCCAGGGACAAATGATCAAATGGCCTTCCCCACTTGACAGGGGATTCCTGCACTAAAGGTACGGAACATTCACTCTCTGTCTCAACCAATGGTGCCTGCGCCACCTGCTCATGCAAGGATGCAACTCCTTTCGGTCCCACACGTGCCCTGTCCTGTATGTACCACTTCCATTTAATCACACTCGCTTCCTGAGCATGTCCAATTCTGTGAGTTTTCGGCGAACTCAAAACCCACTGCATGATAGGAATTTCAGGTCGCAGAACCACATCATGTCCCAAAGTCAATTGCTCGGTATCTACCAGAGCCCAATAACATGCAAGCAACTGTTTCTCAAAAGGTGTATAACGCTCACCAGCATCAGGTAACTTTTTAGTCCAAAAACCTAACGGTACTTTACTTCTGCCTTGTTTCTGCCACAAACTCCAATTTGCATAAAGGCCTTGTACAGACACATTCAAGTCCACATCACCATCACACACAGGCCATAAATCTAAGGCATACTGGATCGCTTCTTTTGCCAAACTAAACGCATCTTGCTGTGGTTTACCCCATTCAAACGCATTCTTTTTACGAGTGACTCGATACAAGGGGGCCAATATTTGACTCAAATGGGGAATATGCTGGCGCCAAAAACCAAATAAGCCGATGAAGCTTTGGGCTTCTTTCCTAGTCCTCGGAACTGCAAAGTCAAGAATCTTTTGTTTTACTTGTGGGATTACCTCTCTGTGACCTTCATGCCAATTAATACCCAAAAATTTTACAGTCTGGGATGGACCTTGCAATTTATCCGGGTTGATTTCCCAACCTTTTTCACGTAAACATTCAAGAATTTTATCCAATTGAGTCTGGACTTCATCTTGTGTTTCACCTTGAATCAGAATGTCATCAATATAATGACATATTTGAATTTTCGAATTTACAGATACCTCAGCCAAATGCTCTGCCACCAGCCGGTGACATATCGTGGGGCTATGCACATAGCCCTGGGGAAGACTTCTAAACGTCATTTGACGTCCGTTCCATGTAAAACAGAATTGATCCTGGCATTCAGGGGCAATCGGGATTGAAAAGAAAGCATTAGCAATATCAATGGATGCATACCATGTACCTGGATGCTTTTGAATTCTTTCAATTAAGGTAACAATATCCGGTACTGCAACAGTTAAAGGGGGCGTATGTTTATTCAATTCTCGATAATCAACAGTCATGCGCCAAGAGTTATCACTCTTACGCACCGGCCAGACAGGATTATTCCAAGCAGAGGTAACTGGAGTTATAACCCCTGCATCCACCAAGTCTTGAATAGTGCTGCTAATTTCTTCATGGCCACCTGGGATATGATACTGCTTCTGGCAAACCACTTTTGTCGCCTGGGGAATCTTCACGGGGGGCATTCTCAAACGACCAACCCGTACGGGTCTGGATGATATGTAATGTTTAGTTCCAAATTGATAACATCCATCATCCAAATATGAAGTCATTCCTTTCAAAATGTCAATTCCAATGATGTACTCTACAAGGGGCACAACTAATACAGAATATTCATTTCTAGGAATTCTGCCTATTTTCATTTCAATTGTAGTTTGTATTGCGGGAGTTTCCTTCCCACCCAAACCAGTAATGGTAAAAAATTGGCCTTTAAATTTCTTTGATTTTCCATGAATAAGGGTGGCCTCCGCTCCTGTATCTACTAATGCTCGGGCCCTTTGAATATTACGATGTCTCCAAAAAATTTCAATATCAACATAGGGTCTATTATCTCGATGAGCCCATCTGTGTACGGGAGCTTGACCTACTTCCTAGTCATTTTTGCTGCGTTCTAACGCCCAGGACAAATCAGGATAGAGATTCTCACGTTTCTCAGGTATCAATATATCATGTTCATATCCATCTCCCTTACGAAATGGATTCCTATCCTCCGTATTGTATTGTGAATTTAGATCGGAAAATCTGTGTCGATCCTCCCTCCTCCTTAACTCAGGGGACTGATCCCTATCATCTCTACGTCGGTTGTTACCATAATCATCTCTCCCCCTCTCTCTCTCCCCCTCTCTCTCCCTCTCTCTCCCCCGACGAGGGGACACATCACGCTCAAGCCGTCGATCATCACGACGATCGGAACGCACACGACGGGAGTCATCACCGCTGTCATCAGAGCATTCACGATCACACTCAGTCGTACGCACACGCCGGGCACCCTCCTTCCGGTCCAAACCGCGCTTGCGAAACAATTCCCACAAACGAGAAGTAGGTTCACCATCAATGTCCTCCCTCCTCACACCATCAGCCAAAAGTGCCATAAACATGTCACGCCTAGAAATTCTATTGTCACCCGGAGTACGAGCGTCAGACCGAGACTGTCGTTCAGGCTTAAACCAATCACCCAGCTCACCGAGCTGGCGTACAGATTCCAGCACCACAGATAAAGCATTACCAGTCTGATTGATCAATAAGGTCATCATGACCTGCTTATAAGCAACCGGGGAAGAACGAATAATACGATTCCGCACAGAAGACGTTAACAAACCATCAAGCAATCTGTCAGCAGTACTTAGAAAAATCGCAGTTTTCATCACCTCCTCTTTGAGACGCTGTGCAGCATCGCGTAGAGTATACCACGGCTTGTCATTCACAGGCCAGTCAGATTCAGTAGGGTACTTTTGATTACACCCCTCAGTCGCCAACTGAAGCAAACTGATTTGACCACCACCATTAAAATTACGAAAATGATCTTGCACAGTAGAATCCGAGCTCAAAGAACAGAATTTCAAAGAATCGCCAGCATCCAACATAATGCCAGCAGCGCCCAGTTCATAGAGGCGCACCATCCACGTAAGCAAGGTCTCACCAGCGCGCTGTCGAAAGCGCTGCAAAATATCACTAATCTCCTGTTGAGTAAAATCCTCCAAAGAATCCAAAGGAATACCGTTCAGATGACCGGGAGCCTGCTGCAACTTCCTACGAAAAACAGGATGTGCAGAGACCGCAGGAAGGGCACCAGAAGGAGCCCGATCAGTAAATTCGGGGGAACAATCTGCATGAGATGTAGAAAGCGAATTCAAAGGGCGATCGCAGTCGCGGGAATCAACATCCGTAGCACAAGAAGCAGATTGAAGAACCCGTCCGGAGCGAGAAGACCCGCGATCCCTAGGCTCTCATCCGAGGAAAGGGAATCACTCGAATTCCAGATATTACCATCCCACTCATCAGGATTCCAATCCAGTCCGGCTTTCGCCACGACCAGACGCACTTTCCGCTTAGAAACGCGACCCCGACGATGCTTGTATTTATAACGTGCAATCCGCACAGCCGCCCTTTCGGCGACAGTCTGGTACGTCTCAAGCTTGTCAGCAAGCAATTTATTTTGACAACGCAACAAAGTATGAGCATTCTGAATTTCAGCAAACTTCCGTTCCATTTCTACATGCTCCCTCCGCAATTTCAACAACCTCTCATGTACAAGCCTGTACGCAGACAACACAATCCAACCTCTGCGACCTAAACTAGGAAGCTCATCACCCTTCGCTACCGGCGCCTTCTGCAAACAGGAAATGACATCAGCCGGCTCCGCCAGCTCCAGACAAGAATTCCAATTTTCACTCAAACCAGTAGAATCAGCCCACTCGCGGGCCAAGGCCTCATAAGGCGTTGAATCCCAGCCGGGAATATCAACAGGCAACTTAAAAACAGATTTCGACTTTCTCAAGAACATTCTGAGAAAAGGAAACTAAACACACAAAAAGAAAACGAAACAACAAACGCAAGCACGTATACGCCGAGGACAAATAAAAAGACAACAACGCACACAGGTTTCGTAAACGGTTCGTGACGCCAAATGTTCTGCTTGGGTTTTCGGATCAGATAGAACCTGCTCCTCAGAGCATCACTAACCCAGCCAGAACGTTACTCTCTCCCCTCCCTAGGGCCTATTCACGACAGGTATCTACCCCCTAAGGACAGGGAATTCCTAAGATACATACCATGTACCTCCTATAATATCAGCAATCAATGACCTCACGGCTCAAGTCGAACCCAGTCACCTACCCAATCGGCAGCAGTAGCAATCAATGACCTCGCGGCTCCAGTCGAACCCAGTCACCTACCCAATCGGCAGCAGTAGCAATCAATGACCTCGCGGCTCCAATCGAACCCAGTCACCTACCCAATCGGCAGCAGTAGCAATCAATGACCTCGCGGCTCCAGTCGAACCCAGTCACCTACCCAATCGGCAGCAGTAGCAATCAATGACCTCGCGGCTCCAGTCGAACCCAGTCACCTACCCAATCGGCAGCAGTAGCAATCAATGACCTCGCGGCTCCAGTCGAGCCCAGTCACCTACCCAATCGGCAGCAGTAGCAATCAATGACCTCGCGGCTCCAGTCGAGCCCAGTCACCTACCCAATCGGCAGCAGTAGCAATCAATGACCTCGCGGCTCCAGTCGAGCCCAGTCACCTACCCAACCAGCAGCTTATCCTATGATTACCATTACATAAAGGGATCGATCTCACTATTCATCAGGGGTATAGTACTACGTTATCTCGGGATTACACAATGGTTGCCAAATTAGGTGATGTACCGCCTATCCCTCGATCTAAGAGCCCCTCTCTCCCTTTTTCAGTTACCACTTACCTGACCAGGATTAGCATCTGTTCACATAGTAGCATCTGACTAGGAGAATAGGTTATCTTTTCAGGAAAGGATAAAGAGCACACTATGTAAAGGTTATTATCTCATAGAAGCCACCCTCTCCCCCTTGTTCAGACCCGCATGAACGGGAAATGCATCCGTTCACCTGCACCTGACTGGAAGAAAGATTAGCCCCACTAGGGACAACAACAGCTACACACTGGTTCACTAAGTACTTTATTTCTCATCGTTACACATAAACACATAATACCACATTACAACACATAGCCTGCAAAGGAAAGTAGAAGATTAGGCTGTACACTCTAATAAGAAAGGGTCGACATCACCTTATTAATATGGAGTCCACAGTCAGCAGTCATCTAGGTTCCCTTCTCGTCTGGGCTTTTAGTTCGTCTTGAAGTCACACCTCTGCAATCACGGGTACACGGCGGCACCGCTATGCACTGTTCCCTTCACTCCTCTCTAAGCCCCTGGGACCTTTCTCTCATCAGCTACTCTCCTTTCCTGGCTGGTCTGCTAGGAGAGTGCATGTCTCTCGATTCTTCTCCGCCTTTGGACTGGTATCTGTCTTCCCTGGAATAAGTGATAGGTTTTCTACTGACGGCCAGATATCGCCTGCAAGACTAACTCCGCAACTACCTCGGGCTTCCACTAATATAGAAGCGTGTTTCTTCATGGAAAATTCCAGCCAGTAACCTGCCGCCCACCAAATTCTTGTACCTCCCCGTACCAAGGACACGTTCCCAGCCGGCCGGCCTGATGTTGTGTCTTCGGCATGAAGAAAAATACAATTCTTCGACAAGGGCCGGCCTGAACCGGTTCTCTCCAAGCGAACAACACCTCGTAACTAAAACATTACACTTGACCTAGAAGCATCCCAGGCTGCCGGGGCAAAAAGAAAGATGGAGTCTCTCCCGTTTGAGGCCTACCAGGCCCGAATTCAGTATAACTCCATGGAAAGTATACTAATACCTTAACTAAGGGACGAATCATCCCTAGTACTAACGAATCTATCCCCTAGTCTATATATATATAAGCCCTAATCTAGAGAATAGGATACAGAATCATGTCGAAATGCCTTGTAAATAGGCTCTATCCGCTATTCTAACCCATGTACCAGAATGATAAGAGACTGAAGTCACCATCAATCACCTTTCCTCCAAAAAGGGCCGGGAAAATCGAGCAGAACACCATGTTATGTAGATAGCATTTTCTTGGTCCTGAAGAAGTGCCTTGATCCTCCTGGCACCTACAGCACGAAACATGTTGACCGAGTAGGGCATGCTTAGCTAGATACATAGCCACTAGTTCACCGCCACTCTATTTTTAATCAGGCAGTTTACCTTCTTGAATAAATAACTATTAGGACTAACTGACCAGTTTTAATTCACTCCCTGCACATCTACACACACTAGGCCCCCTACCCCCACAGCAGCCAACGGCAGGAACAAAAGATCCCGGCTAAAGACCCCGTACTGGGTGCCCGTCTGGAATTTCAGCGCCACCCTGACGAGGGGCAGGCTCATATGATGAAGCATGACACCTAGCTTGCTAGGTGTGTGAGAGCCCTAGTTCCGAAACGGGAAACCTCTCCCCTCACCCTTTTACTTTGTGGGACCATCCCCTGTTTGATCCCACAAATTGTATTTTGTTGTCTGTTCACTTTGACTCAGAGGAACTTCATACCTTTCTTGCTTACTGTACCTGTTAGGCATGTATGCTGGACCTCTCTAAACTTGCCCCCTGTCCCTCCCCTTGGAAACAGCATTTAGTGATTAAAATGGCTTTCATTTGGTCAATAAATATGATTTTATATGTGTATTCATGCTGTAACACTGCTTCTCACTGAATTCCACCCTCCATGGATTCTAGACTGCATCCAATAACTCAAATCCAGCTCACACAGCAATACATGGGGTATTCAAATACTGTTATGGTGACCCCTCTAAATATAATTTTCATTGTAGAAACAAGTAAATCAAATTCTTGCAACATGCATTCTGCTACTCACACAGCCAATTCTGAAGAGAATGGTGCAACTTTATTTTTCACTGTCACAAATGAGGTCTCTGCTCTGCAACATTAACAGAATGACATCCCACCAGTAAGGGGGATATAGGAATGAACCGCATAAATGTAGCGTTTTTCTAGTTTAGAAATGATGGTGGCCGATTTATTGTTAAGTTATGTCATGCTATGTTTATTTGTAAGAGCACCATCACCCACGAGGGTACCCTGTGGCTAAGAATGTGTGTGTGCCTAGCCTTGCCTACAGTTGGTTGGTTAATTGAATAGCCAGACTTTCAGCTTCTTGTGCAATTCAAGAAGAGAGGAGAAGGCTCTGATGTGGAGTCAGAAGTTGTTCCACACTTTAGGAGCAAAGTAAGAGAACACCCATCCTCCTGATCTGGCTCTGTGTATGCACAGAATGTGTGTGAGGAAGAGCACTGCAGAGCAGAGGTATCTGGATGGTTGATAGAAGGAGATGAGGCTATTGATGTAGGGGGGACCTACATTGTGTAGTGACTCAAATGTGTGTGTGAGGTGTCTGAAATGTGCATAATGGTGTATCGGGAACCAGTGGAGGTCATTGAGGTGTAGCACGATGTGAGGTCTGTGTGGGCGATTGAGGTTGAGTGTGGCAGCTGAGTTCTGCATGGTTTGTAGTCTTCTTGTGAGTTGCTTGGTTTTCCCAGAGTAGAGCGCCTTGCAGTAGCCCAACTTGCTGGTAACTAGGGTGTTAGTCACGGTTTTTATAGTTTTTTTTGGGAGCCATTTGAAAAGCTTCATCGCGATGTTTAGGGTGCAGAGACAGGATGCAGTGACGTGTTGACTTGTGTGGTCATTTCCAGTTTGCTGTTGATGATTCGGAGGTTCCTAGCATGGGTCTGAGTTCAGCTGACCACCAGTTGGAGTCACATGGTGAGGTATTTATGCCCCTGAGCAAGATCACTATTTCTGTCTTGTTGGTGTTGCAGGCGTTGAACTTGTTTCTTGTGTTGGGAGTCTTGTCCGATTGGGAGAGTATGGGTTGTGTGTCCTTGGCGTAAGAGAGGATGTTGATGTAACAAAACACAGTATATTGTAGTGTAATGTATGTGGATGACGCTGGCCAGAGAGATCTCTGAAGTGGGTGGGATCTGAGCAATGAACCTCGACATACTCTGCAGATAAGTATGCCGGCTTCTGAAAAGTAAGCCAGGCTTACAGCTTGTGTTGTATCTCTAAAGAAGGACCAGATCAGCAGATCAGCAGAGAGCGGGTCCTTGGATGCCAATCTTGTGCAGACTCCTAATGAGAATGCGGGTGAGACTGTGTCAAATGTTGCAGAGAGGTCCAGAGAATGAGGACTGCCATGTCTCCTCTGTCAAGGATAATATGAATGTCTGCTATTGTGGTGATGGGTGTTTTTTCTGTACTGTGGTTGAACCCAAATACAGACAGTATGGCATTTTGGAGCTGTTGGCTGCTGAAGTGGTGGTTGAGGCATCCATTGATTGGTTTCTCTAACACATTTGCCGGGTATAGTAGGAGGGAGATGGGTCTGCAGTTGGGAAGTGTGGTTGGGTAAGCAGATGGTTTCTTGAGCAGGTACATGATGGTGACATGAGAAGAAACCATGCACTCAAGCACACACAGTCCAGTTTGCAAGGATGAGTTTTGTCTTGAACGAGTTTGGCTGAAATGATCAGATCCAGTCCACAAAATTCAAATTCTTCAATATAGTCTTTACTTCCAAGATACGTTTTCATACAATATTGTCCAAAACACAGCAGCCGACACGTGTTTCATTCACTTGGACTTTTTCAAGGCAATAAATATGGGTCCGTACTAATCCTAGAGTCCTCTTCAAAAAGGTATATGAAAAATATTGAGGCAGTTAAATCAATCTCAAACCTCTGCGTTAAAAGGTTGTCCCAATAAAGTACTGACCTACGAGTAGGCTCCCAGAAGCGTGTGATCTTCAGAAAGTCCTGGGAAAAGTGTGGCAAGACCCTGATAAGCCCGCTGCTCCACTGTGTCCAGGGTATAACGAATAGCAAATTAACAAAGAAGGATGGTGACATGTTTCCAGGTGTTTGGGAAGGTGGCGGAGTCAATGTAGCCATTGAGGATGGGTTTTAGAGCTTCTCTGATCCGTAGGAGTCCTGTGGTAAAAGAGGGGCAGGGGGACACTCGTCCGGGACTGGGGGGAGGGTGGCAGAGGCGCGGTGTCAGCACTATCCAGGGTGTTAGGGTCAGAAGTAAGGGCTAACCCTTTGGCCTGGGCGGCAGGTGAGGTGTTCGGGGAGTTAAATGCGGCTCCACTCCACCGATAGGATGGGCAGGATATGCCTCATGCGGGCTGCCGGGCTCCAACGAGGGACCCGATGGAGGTGGTGCGCAGCAGGGGATGACCGATCTCCCGTGTCACAACCCCGGTGGGTCGGTGCGGCCCTGCAGCGCATGCATGGGATTCATGGATGACAAAGCGGGATGCACAGGTTTTGTGCGGGCTGGAGTCCGTGGGGGATGGCCCAATGCTATAGGAATATGAGGAAGAGAGTATGGGATTGAGCAGGCTGGCGTCCTCGGTGGGCGGTCTTTGCCAATCCGTTATGATAGTGTGGGAGCAGGGTCATATTTGCTGGAGTCCATGGAGGCCGGCCCATTGCTATAGGATGTGAGGAAGAGAGTGTGGGATTGAGTGTGCTGGAGTCCACGGTGGGCGGCCCTTTGCCAATCTACACTGATAGGGAGCGAGAGGTTTCATGCGGGCTGGAGTCCGCGGAGGATGGCCCAAGGCTATAGGACTATGATGAAGAGGGTCTGGGATTGAGCAGGCTGGAGTTCACGGTGAGCGGCCTTTGCCAATCCGTGATGATGAGGAGCGAGCACTTTCATGCCTGGATGGAGTCCTTGGAGGATGGCCAATTGCTATGGGACTATGACGCTGAGAGTGTGGGAGGAGGGAGGAGGGGAGATAAGAGCGTGGGCGGTAGTATTTATTTATTTATTTATTTTTAAAATTTCTAAAGCGCACAACTGCCTTACGGCGTCTCGGCGCTAATGTTTGCAGATTGCAGATTGCGAGGGTTATAAGATGTTACTGGTTAAAGAGCCAGGTTTTGAGATGTTTTCGAAAGGAAAACAGCGAAGTGTGTTCCTTAATCTGAGAGGGAACCTGGTTCCATAATTTGGATGCAGCCACTACAAAACGTCTGTCTCCCCATGTCACCTTTTTTGTTGGGGGGATTTGGAGCTGTTGGGCCGTAGATGACCGCAGTGTTCGGCTAGGTTTGTAGATTTTAAAAGCGTTTTTAAAGAAGTCAGGCCCATTATTTTTCAGCGCCTTGTAAGTGATACACATGGCCTTAAACTTTATCCTGCTTCTTATAGGTAGCCAGTGAAGCTCTCGAATTGTGGGAGAGATAGAGGCATATTTTGGAATCCCCATGAGGATCCTTGCAGCGGCATTTTGGACAAGCTGTAGCTTGCTCACCACTTGTTCCTGTGCATTGAGCAGAAGGCCATTGCAGTAGTCCACCTTGGATAGTACCAAGGAGGACATTAAGGTTTTGCCAGCAGTAGGAGGAAGAAAAGGGAGCAGTTTCTTCACCATTCTCAAAGTGTAAAAAGAGGCCGAAACCACGGCATTGGCGTGACTAAGGAATGTGAGCTTGCTGTCAAAAAGCACGCCCACGTTTTTCACCTTGGCTACTGGCAATGGAGGCATACCCAGTTCCGAAGGCCACCAGACTGGAGACCAAGACGGAGTCAGTTCGCCAAAAACCAGTACCTCCGTCTTGTCGGAATTTAGCTTTAAGCAATTCTGGTTCATCCAGGTGCTGATGGCCTTCATGCCTGCCTGAAAATTCGCTGCCACAGCTTCTCCGTTTTTTTGTATTTCCAGGACCAATTGTGTGTCATCGGCGTATGATGTTAGCCCTATGCCAAATGATTTAATTACCCTCGCCAAGTCCGACACGTAGATGTTGAAAAGTGTCGGACTTAGCGAGGAGCCCTGGGGAACACCTCACGGGAGAGAGAAATCAGGGGAGCTGAAATTTCCCATCTTTACGGACTGTATCCTGTTGGCCAGAAAGGATGCTAGCGTTGCTCTGGCCCTGCCCTGAATGCCGAGGGTGGCGACACGGTCGATCAGAATAGAATGATCGACCGTGTCGAAGGCCGCGGATAGGTCCAGGAGTATTAGGACAGCGGCGCCGCCCCTGTCCATGATAATCCTGACCTCTTCTGACGCTTTTATTAGAGCTGTCTCTGTCCCGTGGCCCTTCCTAAACCCGAACTGCGTGTTGTCAAGCAGATCGTTCTGGTCGATAAAGGTCGACAGCTGTTGGTTTATTACCTTTTTGATTATTTTTGAGGGGTAGGGAAGGGAGGCGATTGGACGGTAGTTTTTGGGCTCTAAAGGGTTTAATGCGGGTTTTTTCAGGAGTGGTGTTACAGTTGCCTTTTTCCAAATAGCGGGAAATACACCTGTCTGAAATATAGCTTGGCAGATATTGGTAAGTACTGGGGCGATTACGTCAGAGACTGATTTAATAATACGTGGGGGGCAGGGGTCCAGTGGGGATCCTGACTTAACAGTATTTATAAATTCCATCATAGATGCTGGTGGCGTGAACGCCTCTAAGATTGGTTTTAATGGCCGAGGAAGAGTCTCCAAAGAGACTCCGTCTGCCATCGGTATTATGGTGAATTTATCGAAAATATCGTTAACCTTGGCCTGAAAGAAGTCTGCCACCTTATTGCAAAATGATTGGGATGGTTCGATGGAAGGTGGAGCCGGAGGATTGGCTAGGTCTTTTACTACCTTATAGAGCTGTCTGTTAGAGTTGAGGGCATTTTCTATTTGTGTACTGTAGAAGGCGCATTTTTCGGCAGTGATCAGCTTTCTGTAGCTAGTCATCGCGTTCTTGTAGGTCTCCCGGTCGGGGTTGGCATAGTTCCTGCGCCAACGTCGCTCCAAGTTTCTGCAGCGTTGTCTCTCGAGCCGTAATGACTCCGAGAACCAGGCCGCAGAAGGTTTGACGCGGTTTGGCTGCATTTTTTTTTGGGGAGCTAGGTGGTCTAATGCCTTAAATAGCCAGCGTTGGTAGTTCTGAGCGGCTTCGTGGGGATCAGATCGATCTTCGGGTATCGAAGATTCCAGTATGTTACGTAAGGCAGTGACATCAATGTTTTTCCAGTCGCGACATAGGATCGAAGGGCAGGTGCTAGAGGGAAGATTCTTATAAGATTTAAGTGAAATTATGAATTTGACAGCTAGGTGATCTGTCCAGGTAAGAGGGAGTACTGTAGAGATGGTGATGTGGGCATTGTTGGTAAATAAGGCATCTAAGGTATGCCCCGCTTGATGGGTAGCTGTAGTGATCTGCTGTTCTAAACCAGCGGCCCGAAAGTCCGAGATCAGCGTACGCGAGTCCTTATCGTTCGCATTCTCCAAATGGAAATTAAAATCACCCAATATGGTGTAGTCCTGATTAGCGGCTACTGGTTCTAATAAAGGATTGAGAGATTTTAGGAAAAGCGTGCGTGAGGTGGGTGATCGATAGAGGAGGGTTCCTTTAAAAGTTTGTGTGGGAGAAAGAGAGATTGTAAAGGCAAGGGCTTCCGCACAGCAGTAATCAAGCGGTTCGGTTTTTAAGGCTAGGTTAGCTCGATGTATAATAGCCAGCCCTCCTCCTCTTTTCCCTGATGCCCTATCTAGTCTTGTTACTTGATAGCCAGCTGGAGTAGCGACGTTGAAATCCGGGCCAGATGCAAGATCTGCCCAGGTCTCAGTAATAAACATAATGTCAATGTTTTGCTGGTTATTAGTTCTGCGACGTCATTCCTGTGTTTAACGAGAGAGCGTGTATTTATCAGAATGCAGCTTATATATGTAGCGCTGTCATCCCCTGAAGGTGTGACCAAGGGATGTTGGGAGATAGCAGGTGTAGTTGTGAACGCGCAATTAGAGCAGACGGAGTATAAAGAATTATACAATGAACTAAAAGCAAAATGGGAGCATTTCTTGTCCGGTAATCTGTTGCCTATACTCAGGAGTTGTGACCTGGGATAGGTAGTTACCTTAGAGGGTTGTTGGGGTGAGTGGTGGGCAGAGGAGGTGGCATGCGGCACGAACCCGGCGCGGACTGGCGCAGACTGGCACCCCTTTGGCGCGGCTTCGGCGCGGAGACGGCGCTCCCGCTCCGCTCTACCGATGCGCTTCCGGGTGGCCATCTTAAATCCAGAACCCCGCCCCCAGCTAAGACACTAGCTCCCTTGTAATTGGAGAGCCAGCGCTGAGGCGCAATGGAGCTGACCCTGCCCTCCACGCAAACGGCACAGAGCCGCGATGGACCGGGGCAAAGGGTGGGAGTAATGCACACAAAGTAAGTTAAGCGAGTGGATTATTTAAAAATACAATTATTGATTCAATTGCATAAGTGACAAATACATTTTTTTAAATCAAATGCTGTCAGCGTTTCACAGTGGCCGGTAGCGTCCAGAGGAGGATCCCCTCGCAGTCTGTGCTAACCCAACAAACAAAACAGAGAGCTGCCACCACCCTGCTCGTTTAGTCGAGTGGCTCGCTGATGCTTCGCCTTAAATCCAGAACCCCGCCCCCAGCTAAGACACTAGCTCCCTTGTAATTGGAGAGCCAGCGCTGAGGCGCAATGGAGCTGACCCTGCCCTCCACGCAAACGGCACAGAGCCGCGATGGACCGGGGCAAAGGGTGGGAGTAATGCACACAAAGTAAGTTAAGCGAGTGGATTATTTAAAAATACAATTATTGATTCAATTGCATAAGTGACAAATACATTTTTTAAAATCAAATGCTGTCAGCGTTTCACAGTGGCCGGTAGCGTCCAGAGGAGGATCCCCTCGCAGTCTGTGCTAACCCAACAAACAAAACAGAGAGCTGCCACCACCCTGCTCGTTTAGTCGAGTGGCTCGCTGATGCTTCGCCTTAAATCCAGAACCCCGCCCCCAGCTAAGACACTAGCTCCCTTGTAATTGGAGAGCCAGCGCTGAGGCGCAATGGAGCTGACCCTGCCCTCCACGCAAACGGCACAGAGCCGCGATGGACCGGGGCAAAGGGTGGGAGTAATGCACACAAAGTAAGTTAAGCGAGTGGATTATTTAAAAATACAATTATTGATTCAATTGCATAAGTGACAAATACATTTTTTTAAATCAAATGCTGTCAGCGTTTCACAGTGGCCGGTAGCGTCCAGAGGAGGATCCCCTCGCAGTCTGTGCTAACCCAACAAACAAAACAGAGAGCTGCCACCACCCTGCTCGTTTAGTCCTCAGGGGGGGACATCAATAATGAACTGTCTAGTTTTTTATAGAACAGTGGAGACAGTCGGCGCAAGTGGAGAGCGTGGCGCCCCCCCCCACACAACTGGTTAGGCAGCGGGGTCCGGTCAGGACGCCGACCTTGACTCCAGGTACGGCAAGGGAGTGCACGCAAGGGGACGGAGGCTGGTGTGGCACAGCGAAAGGAGTGAGGACGCACAGACGCCCAGTTTTGCACACGAAGTAGGGTGTCAGTGGGTACAGATGCTCGGGGGAAAGGGGGTGGTGCGACGGTGAAAGGGCATTAAACTGTGGGAGTGCGAGGGCAGGGATGGCAGCAACCAACCCCGCCGAAGGGCAGCGGGAGTAATAATTGCGGGTAGCAAAGGGCCAGATGGGGTGGACAAGGAAGGGACTAAGTGGAGTTAATACATTCAGAGAATAGGGTTGCCGTACATGGGGATTAATAAGCCCTTGGGAGCCCACCATTTGTTGGCCACAACAGAGAAGATCCGAAGTGCAAATATGGGGGAAAGGAGCTGGGGCTTGCCAAGAGCTTGCGGGGGACATGAACGTTGCAAATGGGTCGGCGGCATTTCTGATTTTCACCAGTGGGTACTGTGAGAAGTACCCTGCCAGGTCTGCTCATTATGTAATTACATAGACGTGATTAGACGGGCACAGGTGGCGTACGGGGTTGCATGGTCCCATTACGAAGAGGAGCTGCAGGGTGAGGTTCTACTGGGAGCCGGAGGCTAACTGTGGGGAGATAGAGGGCTGGTGGGCAGGAACAGCAGTCTCTCCCGGCCACACAGCATACCGCACGGCTGGGGCAAAGGCTAGTCCGCCCATTAAACAGAGCTGTCTGGATTTATTTTAGCGTTCTATCCACGGAACTGGGACGCCAAGCGTTTGCGGTGGAGTTTCTTCAGGAGGGTGTCCGGCGGCGCTATGAGGGTCCGAGGGCCACACGGTGGGCTGAGAAGTTGTAGTCCGAAAAAAACGCACAGCTTAGTCGGGCAAGCGGAGGTGTTAGACGACGTGCAGGAGGGGTGTATGGCACGTCCGTTCATGGGTAGCCCCATGCGGAACCGGATTATTTCCCCACTTGGCGTGGTACCAACGGGGGAGACGTGGCAGTACAGGGTGATACACCACTGGGCGTAGCCAGAAGGGGCGTTACTGAACGATTTCATAGCGGCTGAGCTGTCTGCAATGTCTTGTTGCCATGGTAAAGTGTGACTCAAAGTCGGCCTTTAGATTGTACCCGTACACCTGAGGAGTAGTAGTGGTGGAGCATACAGTTCGAGGGGTCCAATTTGGGGGTAAGGTGCTGCCAATGGGATGTTTGCGTGGCCGGTGCCGTATTTTAGCGCTTCAGTACGTTCCTGCAGTGGATTCTCATGGCGACCCGTGAAAGAGTCAGTGACACACTACCTGGAAGACTTTTTCCTGGTGGGACAGCCCGGTTCTGCGGACTGCCAGCAGCAACTGGCAAGTTTTAAGAGCTCAGGGGCTACTGGGGTGTGCTCCTGGTGCCAGAGAAGACACAAGCTCCCAGTGGACCGTGAAAGAGTCAGTGACACACTACCTGGAAGACTTTTTCTGGTGGGACTGCCCTGTTCTGCGGACTGCCAGCGGCAACTGGCAAGTTTTAGGAGCTCTGGGGCTACCGGGGTGTGCCCCTGGCGCCAGAGAAGACACAAGGTCCCAGTACAGTGTTGTCCTTCCTTGGTATTGACCTGGCTTTGGGGGCGATGGAGGTCTGAGTGGCGCTGGACAAAGAAAGGGCACATGCTGACGTTGCTTGATGGTTGCTGGCCAAAAAGAGGTTGACGGTCAGGGAGGTACAGGTTTTGCTTGGACACCTAAACGTTACGTGCAGGGGGGGGGACAGACTTGACTTTCTGCAGGAGGACGGGCAATGCGTGGGGCGGGTCAGGTTGGGCCTCACCATCATAGGTGCCTGTCAGCCGCGCTAAGGGGGACTTGGGCATGTGGCGCACAACTGGGGACCAGTTCAACGGCATCCATACAGCAACCCGGGAAGAATGGGAGGGGGATGTCACGATCTCATCGGGCGCAGCGGGGGCAAGAGGCTTGGGACTCTACTTTCAAGGGAGGGGTGCTCGGAAAGATGGATGCCACACTGGAGGAATGGGGGGATGGGTATTGCTTTTCTAGAAGCTCGTGCCGCAGGTAGTGGCCTTGATAGGACGGGCGCGGAAATGGGCACACAAGAAGGTAGGAAGGCATGTGCGCAGGCATGGGCAGAATTTCTTGAAACTAGTTATTTGTATGTGACTGGCAAAGGTTTGTCTGGGTAATATGGCAGGCAAGTGGTCGGCCATAAAATTTTCATGGGAACTCGTGGGGGTAGGGCGTGGTTGGCAGCGTGAAGTAAGCAGCTAGTTGCTAGAAGGTTGGGCACGCGAGAGGCAAGTGGGTGGCAATCACAGACGCAGCTGGGAGTGGTTGGGGGCAGGAAGAGATCATGCGCCTAGGGCACTGAAAGTCAGACTGTTTTGGAAAACCCACATACGGCTGCAGGGCTTTGAGGGAAGGGGACGCATGATGTTCATTTCCTTCCTCATATATGTGTCTTTTCAGGTGTGTTGGCGGGGCCTGCTGCGGCGGAGTTATCCATCTGCATCGTAGGACACCCCTTTTGTTAATAGTTGGTAGATCTGTTTACAGTTACAGTTTATTGGTTGGAAAATGTAACTCTGGGAGCACGCAGGAAGGGGAAGTAGCATAAGAAGGTTACATAGATAGTTATGTTAGGAAATGATGAGAAGTTACAACTTTATCGGGGCAGCAAGGAGGACAGATTTGGCTGTTTAGAAACGGTTGTCAGTTTGGACAAATGATTGAGGTTTTAATAAGAGACTAACTAATTGTGCAGTGGTACAAGAAAATAAAAGAACAACTTTGGGCCGTGAGTAACCCTTCGCTTAAGGATGCCGTAACTATAGCCAAGGTAGTTGAATGAAAAATGTGTCTGAGGTGGCTGATTTGCATGATAATTTGGATCAGATTAACGCTGTGGGAAAGAAACCTGTTTTCAGTTTTCAGAGCATCAAAAACAAAGGAGGAAATGCTAGACCAATGGGTGTGTTAAATTATGCAAGATAACAGTCACAGTTTTGTGTCAGAGATGGGGTAGCCAGTGCCATCTGCATATTCAAGAAATTGCTATGATATAGTCTAAGAATGCCATAAGTGCAGTAAAAAAGGATATTTCGCCAGAATGTGCAAAGTAGTGGACAAATCACATGTTTCTGTGGTGCATGAGGTGAAGGAAGATGTAGAACACAAAGTGTTGATGGTTGGTGCCAGCAACATCAATGAACTTGATGGTGAGGCAAAGAGGATAATCTGTCCAAGCACTAAATTTAATATCAATAGTAAAGAAGTGTCGTTAATGACGGACTCAGGATCATTATTTACCATAATAACAAAACAGATTTTTGATGTTAGCTGGCCTGATGTTGATTTCTATTCAACTGATGCTATGCTGAAAGGCTACCAAGGAGCAGTCATAGGAGTGGTAGGTTTTATCCTCGCAACAATTATATTCCAAGTTCAAGAAATTGTGGGAAAGCTCTATGTGGCAGAGTCTGGACCATGATACTAGGCTGGTCGCACCAATATGATTTGCATATTATTGTAAATCCAAGATCTGTGAATCAAGTGATGATAGTAGAAGATGCAGAACTACACGCCATTTTGAAAGTTTAGCAGTTGTTTTTCGAGAATAGACTGGGTGGTTCTCAAGGTGGTCTGAACAGAGGTCAAATCCATCGTTGGATCAGTTGGTTGATGACAATAATGGCAATGATGGAAGCTGTGGAAGCAGCCAAATGGATCTCTCCGCTGGTGATCATGAAGAAGGCTGATGGCTCATTAAGTTTCTGTGTGGACTGACACAGCCTGAATAGGAATATGATCACAGGCTATTTTCCCCTTAGTAACGTTAATGAGATAATATTGTTACTGTCTGCAGGTATTTCTCAAAACTGGATTAGAGGAGTGGCTCCCGTTAGATCATGCTACATCTAGATTTGAGACACCTGCCCGCATTTATCATGTCTGAAGGTATGTTTTAATAAAATCGGTAGCTGCCTTGTTTGTCATATGTTGCAAGCATCTTCCAAAATGTAATGGCAAATAATTTAGCAGGTGTAAAAAATGTTGTTCTTTTCCAAGACAACATATTGATCTTTGAGGACACCGTTTCTGCGTGCAATGAAGCTTTGCCTGAGGTCTTACTGCCTATTGCAAATTTGGGGATGATGTAAAGAAAAATATACATTTTTTGTTACAGGAGGTTGAGTATTCGGGATATCGCATCTCAGGAGATGGAGATATGCCCAAATTGAACCTAGTGAGTGTTATTGTGAATGCTGATATAGCAGATGACAGAGATAAACTACGTCTGTTCGTGGGACTGCTGGAATATTTCTCATTATTTGTGCAAGAATTTGTAGATAAATAAAAAGCTTTGAGAATATTATTATGGGAGGGAACAAATTCATTTTTGGGGAAGCTCAACAGACAGCTTTTCTTGAGTTAAAAAATAACATTGCCAATGCAGGAGTTCTAGTCCTATTTCAGGTTGGTCTTAGAACTATACTGATGGTGGATGCCAGTGGAGTGGAGATTGCAGCTGTACTATCTCAGGTACATTGTGCTTCTGAGAAAATAGTTGCTTTTGCTTCTCGCTCTTTGACAGGAGTGGAGAAAAACTATTCTGCCATCGACTGATGGCCACTAGTTGCTACATAGACCTTACTAGAGTAGGCTCAAATGAAATTGAGAAATGGGAATATTTTACAGCAAGTATGGCAAACTACTCTACAAGATGTAAGCAACACGGCCAATTGAACAACAGTAGCATGAAAATCTTCACACGAAAACATAAAGAGAAGATTAAGGAAATAAAAAGAATAATTTACCAAACAATGAGACAACTACGGCACAGCCCCATAGATATTGTAAAACACACTTTGCTAAAGGAATCTAAAGTATTTTTGTAAAAAACAAAATGGGAAGCCAATAGACTTGTGGAGGATAATATGTGGGCTAAACTGCACGCAGATTGCAAAGGAAACGATGCCGCAAGATTCTGCAAAACTATGAACCTTTTCTTAAAACCTATGCGTGAAGGAATTTCTTCCAACATCACCGAAGAAATCTGGGCAACTTACCTTAGAAACCACTTTAATCAAGAAAAATACTCTTACTTAAAGTCAGAAACTGTTAATGTGGAAAAATATTCTGTTGAAAACAACCAACAGTTACTGCGAATGAGCTTAGGTAATGAGGAAAACCTTGTACTATCGGCAAACAAAGGAGTGTCAATTCTACAAAAACAAATCAGCTGACAAATCAAAAAGGGAAGAAAAGATGGGGCACCAGGCCCGAACGGAATACCACCCATCGTTTACAAACAGGAGGCAAAAGAATGGGCTGTTGCGCTTGAGCCATTATTTCTGAATATAAGGCACTTCAATATATTACCTAGCTCTTGGAAGGGCTCAATTATTTCACCCATATTTAAATCTGGGGACAAGTCTCCCCCCCAAAATTACCGATTAATTGCTCTTCTGGACAATGAGGCCAAATATTTCGCTGGAACTCTCTTGGAAGATCTGCAGGACTGGGCCACGGAGAGATCATTAATTCCGGTTAACCATACCGTTTTTGCTAAATCGGTGGGAACAACTTCCAATATCCTAGCAATGGGTTTGCTAATAGATAAGGCTAAAACAGTCAAAATGCCGATTCATTTCTGTTTTATTGATTACAAGGCTGCCTTTAACCATATTAACCGAAACATGCTATGGGCCAAATTAAAAAGATGGGGGATACCAGCACCACTGTTAGACCTGTTGATCAACCTACATATGGAGACATGGGTTCAGATAAAGTTGGGAGATTGCTCACTCCTATCAAGACGCTTAGAAACCAACAAGGGTCTCAAACAGGGCTGCGTTTTGGCTCCCACTCTTTTTAACTTATTCTTAGGGGATTTAATTGCTATTTTAAATAGCTGTAATTCTCATCCACCCAAACTAGGAAGGCTTCAATTACTGTGTCTCCTCTACGCGGACGACATAGTGTTAATTAGCCACACAAAAGTTGGACTTCAACAACTCGTAGAAGTAACACAGGGATATTCGGACCTAAATGAATTGACAATTAATTTAGAAAAAACAAAGACAATGACAATTAGCAATAAATGTACTAAGTCACACAGTTGGTTCTGGGAGAAAACTCGCATTGAGAATACACAGGTATATAAGTATCTAGGTGTCGAAATAGACAACAGTGGCCTGTTTACAGTACAGAAAACTAGCATCAGGGGCAAGGGCGTTGCTTCGGCAATCACTCTGAAAGCACTACATAGTAAGATTACGGGTCCATCTCTTCTGCTTCTGACCAAGTAATAAGAGCTAAACGTTTGCCGTCAATAACCTACGGAAGCGAAATACTGAGAGGCAGGGATGCTAAGATTCTGGACAAAACTGTAATAGCTGCGTATAGGATAATATTTGGTCTGCCCAGACACACTTCACCGGCCCAAATCAGGCTTGAATTCGGCATCCAGAAACAGTCCCTTGTAAGACAGGGCACGTATATAGTAGTATGGGACAAAACGCGAAAAAGCAAACAAGGAACTTTGAATAACCATCTATGGTAAGAGCTAGAACTACATCCAGCCTCACCAGCCGCAAAGTACCTCAAAAGGAGCCTGTTGAATCTTGGCTTACAACAGCTTTGGGATTCTCCGATAAGTCATATAACATTGAAAAGTTTGGTCAAGAAAACAATAAAGTATCTTTCATGGATTGAAGATAAGTCAGCATGATCCAGAACTCATACACCACCCGGACACCGCAGTACTATTTTGATCTAGGTTATTCAAAATCAATAAAAATGAAGTTCTTAAAGTTCAGGTTGGGTCTGTTACCTTGTATTCGCCATTTCCCACACTGGTTAAAAGAGCAGGCAGGCACCCTCTGTCGCCTATGTGGCTCGGCGTCTGAGGACATGCCGCACTTGCTGTGCTCTTGTGACAATCTGCTGGAAGAACGTAAGCGCCTGCTAAAATCCTATTTTAATGTACGAGGATTCCATTCACGGAGACAGGCAGTTCTTGCCTGCTTGGCACCCTATGATCCCCAGCTGAACTGTAGATTTGTGAGGTACATGATGGCAGTGGAAATGAAAATGATAAAAGCTGAATCTAAATTGCCTTAATGCATTTCTTTTTCACTTGTGAAGCTCAGTATCGCATTAGAAAAGAAAACATTTTGACATGCTGTTATCCGTATTTTAAGTAAAATTCGGTAGTCCTAGATGTTCAGTAGAACAGTATTCTTATTCAACCAGAAGGTTGAGGGCAAGAATTTGACTAAAACATGTTTTTAACTGCTCTTAGTTAGTTTTTCTCTCTTTATGGATCTATGTTATTTATTGCTAACAGTGTATATAACAAGGACCCCCTGAATCCAATATATCTTAAATTCCTAGGTCAGGGACAAACATGTATGAAAAGAAACCACCTAGGCAATTATATTGTCTTGTCGGTACAATGACACCTAAGAGAGGGAACACATTAACAACTAAAGTGACACATAAAAAACTCAGGTTCTGGTTGTTTATTGACAAGATTACATTTAAAACCACATATATTGTAAAAAGACTTGTTTCCATATAATATATATAGAGATCAAATCATACAATAATAATCAAACAAGATCACAAAGTTTATACAATTAAAAAAAACACATAGCAAGTGGCACAACAGTTAATTCAAATTTGACGCGTGTTTCGGCGACCAGCGCCTTCTTCAGGAATTACCACGTATTGCTTTGGTAAACTTTCATTAGTTTGATAAATTAGTGTCAAAATATTCTTCCCAACGTATGATAATTAAATTATACTAGTTTAATAGTAGACTCTTTCTAGTATCTTAAATCTCAACAGTGGCGAGCTGTTAATTTTCATACGTTGATAGAACACAGCCTAGGCACTGACGAATAAGTGAAGCACCCTCATATAGTTGATGGAGGAAATGTCGCTTGTCACCAATGAACGTCTTTTATATATATCTCTTGTATTTAGATGACAGTCTGGGCCTTCCAATTTGTATGAATTTATCAAGACATGAAGCTAATGTTTGGGTTGTCCAAAACTAGAAAGAGTGCCACTTGCTATGTGTTTTTTTTAATTGTATAAACTTTGTGATCTTGTTTGATTATTATTGTATGATTTGATCTCTATATATATTATATGGAAACAAGTATTTTTATAATACACGTGGTTTTAAATGTTATCTGGTCAATAAACAACCAGAACCTGGGTTTTTTTATGTGTCACTTTAGTTGTTAATGTGTTCCCTCTCTAAGGTGTCATTGTACAGACAAGACAATATAATTGCCTAGGTGGTTACTTTTCATACACATTTATTGCTAACTAAATCATGTGATTTTATGACTTTTTTAGGAAGGAAAATTTGCGACTTGATATATTCCTTCCTCCTTTGTATAGAGAGGCAATTTAAATTTTTCTATCTTTTTAGACTGCTCATTTTAAAAGCTTTGTATTGCAATGGTTTTAAGTAACTATGCAACCAATAAAAGATGTACATAGACCATAAACTATTTTCACAAATGAATTTAGGGAACCCAGGTGATTTTGAGAACTGACCACAAATCTTTGCTCAGAGTCTTTGAGCCTTCAGGTCCACAAAAGTGTTCCAGGCGTTCGGTGAAACTGGCAGTGAAATTTCAAGAGTACGATTGCATTGTGTAATATGTCCCAGGGTAGAAGAACAAAGTGTCAGATTGTTTGTCCTATATGCCGGATAGGGCAGCAGAGTAATGTGACTTAGAAACAGAGGAAATGGTTGCCAGTGTATTGGATGTTACAGAAGGTTTAAAAGGTATTGTTCCATATAAAGTTTGAATGGTGGGGATGGATGAACACAATTCACTGAAGGATGTAGTTACTTTAATGAAAGGGGAGTCAGGCGTGAAAGTATCCTACCAGAAGGTGTGAGACCATTTTACAAAGTAGTTGCCTTACCTTTGTGTAGAAACAAAGTGGTGATGAGGGGTGACAGGTTTGTATCTCCATTTGAGGTAAGGTCTAAGTTGATTTACTTGGTGCATGAAGGTCATATAGGATAAGTGCTGACTCTTAAGAGACTGAAAGAAAACTTTTGGTGGCCATCACTGGATGGACAGGTGAAAAAGTGTGTGTAGGAATGTGACATTTGTGGTAATTCTGAAAAACAATTAAAGTTACGTTTGGGAGCCATAAACGACAAGCAACATGTGTGTGAGGCCAGTTTGGTTGGCAAAAAAAGTGTTTTTAAAGTTTAGTTAGTTATCTGAATATGAAAGGTATGCTGCTGTCATTGTGGATGCAAAGTCTAGGGGGGCTGAAGTTTTATTAATTAAGGAATGTTACCACTAGGTCTACTATTGCAATGCTGCGTGAAGTTTTCAGGAGAGAAGGTATTCCAGCTTTATTGGTAACTGATAATGGGACCCAATTGACGTTGATGGAAATGAACGAGTTTCTGAATGGTATTGGTGGGAAACATTTGTGTAGCTCTTTCTGTAATCCTCAAGGAAATGGTTAGGTGGAGAGGGTTAATAGATTAGTGGAAGGAACTTTGGAATTGGCTTGCAATGCGGGTTTGATCATTCAGGATGCTGTTAAGGATATGATTTGGGGCCATCGGACTACTGTAAATGTGAAAATGGGGAAGTCGCTTTTTGAGATGATGAGAGGATGACAACCAGGTACAAAATTGGTTCCTTCTTGGGTGTGAGATTTGAATGTGTGTGCAAGGAATGTGAAGGAAGCACAGGTTCCTGCAAAGAGATTCATCAATGTGGGGGATAGGGTAAATGTGAAACCAGGTGGTATGGTACATAGCTTGTCCAAATTTAAAGTCATGTAAAAGGTGAGAAAAGTAAATGATAATTGGGTGAAGCTGAAAAATAGTAAAACCTGTAATTTGAGAAGAGTGGCGTTTCAGAGGAATGGTTTGAGTCCCAGTCATGGCGAAAAGGAAGGGAAATGTAGTGGTTGGTTGTTGATGAGTACCTGTGAATTTCAGGTAAGAAATGGAGGTGAGAGAAGTAGTAATGTGAGTCCTGATGCTGCTGTTGGTGACTTTATTTCTTCTGCGCATGGCCATGGGTTTTATGTTAGATGCGTGGTGAGTGCTTGCTGACAGCTGGGGTGGCTGGGAGATTTTGTGTGTAACTGATTTAGTCATGTGGCATGCCACTCATGTTTCTTAACAGCGTGTTGGTATTTGATGGAGAATCTTGTATGTGGTTTGTGTAGTTTGTTTGTTTTTCATTTTCGATAGGGTGGTCCCCTTTTTCCATTTACATCGGTGTTTTGTGTCTATGTAAAAGTGAGTTGTAATTGTTGTGTTCTTGGGAAAGAAGGGGATGTGTTATATATTTAGTAATGGTATTGATGGTTGCTATGGAATGTTAGCTACGTATAAGAATTCTGTTAATGGTGTAACATTCAAGTTGTATTTAGAATGTTTTAGTGGCAGTTTCTGTGTGGTGCTTGGCCTTAGGTGTCACAGGGTTATGCTGCTTAATAAACCCTAACTTCAATTAAGATCTGCATGTAACCTGTCTTTAATTACCATTCGGATATCAAGACCTAATTAACTTATCATCTTCAAATATGTGACTGCTACATACAGATACCGAGTAGCCACAGAAAAGCTAAAGTCTCATGAACATTCTTGAGATCATATTCCTACAGTGCTGGTCTTCGTTTTGCTTGTGATAGAAATGTTTTAGACTCCTTCTTTCTCAAACTAATCTAAGCAGAAGATTGGTACATGCTCTAGATCATGACCAACTCTAATTGTCAAAGAATGCTTGAACTCATTCATTAAAATTGACAAAGAAATGTAGGAGATTCCTCAACATCCTTGTGAGGAAGTGCCCCGAACCCCCCCCTAAAACTCAACTTACCTCCCGTTTCACCCCGTGGTCTCTCTTCTTCCTGGACACAGCTGACGACATCGGGGGCTGGAAAAGCAAGCAAACATTAAAAGTGGACTTTATTTCACCTTCGCAGGATGGGTTAGCATCGTCACAACAAATGGGCCAATCAAGGAGCGGTGTGTGCGACAAAAGGCCCAACCCACTGCCACTGAAGAATAAAAGAAAAAAATAAAGAAGGACTCAATCGAGAAGGAGGCGGGGAAGAAAGGAGCCTTGGAGGAAGGAATGACAGGGAGAGACATCAACAAGGAAGGCGCCGCAGGAGAGGATGCAAATACAGAAGACCCCGGAGCCGGGGAAACCTCAGACGAGTGGAGCGAGGAGTGGTGGTCACCGGAGAAAGCCCAAGAGCTGCTGCAACTCTGGAGAGTTGCTGCAAGAGGTGGTATGGAAGACCGAAGAGGGTGAAGGTCAGGTGGTGGACTGAGGGGCCAAGCCATTGCTATCCCACTGTTGTGATAATTCTTATTTCCCCTCTTTCTTTTCTTCGGGTATCATGGTTCTTTGCAAGACACAACCTCTTGCTACCTCCCATCACAATGTTTTTTTTCTCCCTTTTCTTTTCCTACACCCTCTCCATTAGTCGCAATGGAAGTGCAGCTAAAAGACTCCCAAAATTGGTTAGTCAGAAATCTAGCCACTGGGCACTCAATAAAAGACCCTCATAATATCACCTATATGTTTCTTTTCATTTTTCTTACCGCTGCATGATTCTCCCACCTGGGTGTGGAAAAAAGGTGTACCACCGAATCCACTACAACCAAACTTTTTTTTATTGCTCTACTACCTCTGCAAGCCTCCCGGGACCCCCTCCAGAATACCAGAACACCTGAAAGAAACCAGAAAGAGAACTAATCGCAAGAACTACAACCTTTTTGTCAAGACCTATTTGGAGAAGAACTCCTAATGTTTTGTTTGTTTTGAGAGAACACTTGTGTACACCTTTAATCCACCTTTGACAATAAAAAGCCCCAGTATTACACCGATACGGCCTCCTCGCTTTTGTTTCGGCACGTCCCTCCCAAAGTCCTCCACTCTGCTGGACACAGACAGAAGGCAGAGAGAAGTGCAAAAAGAACAATTGATGGACAGAATGCTGAACAATATCAAACATTCACCCCTGTACCAAGATCTGTGCCTAAATCCATGTTTTATTTTGCTCCCCATGCCATTCCAGTTTAGAGTCAGCCATATGCAAATCAGTCTTGACCCAGTTCACCATGGGAAAAGTTCAGCCCGAACTGCCAGGCCAGATCCTGCCTGGACTGGAAACAAGCATCCTAGGACTGGTTTCAGGGTTTCACCCCTCATCAGCCAGGCTAGCTTGACTCCAGTGGCAGTAGAGCACAGGAGCCACGTCTAGGCATACCCGTACCACTCGGGGTGACAAGTACAGAAAGAATAATTGATGGACAGAGTGCTGCACAATGTCATACGTTCACCCCAGTACAGAGATTTGGGCCTGAATCCAAAACATATGGCCAAAACAGGGGAAATATTTGTAGCTCTACAGGCACTTCAACAGGAGCAGTAAAAGAACCTTTGTAAATCTGTTCAACAAATGGCAAAGCCTCAGACAAAAGCCAGTAAAACAGAGATGGCCTGTGAAAGAATATAAAGTTTGCGGACTATGCACAAAATAAATATTTCTGCTACAGATGTTGCTTATTTAGCTGCATATGCTAAGGACCTTGTAAGGATTACTGGCCTTAAATTACATGCACAGCCCAAAATTATACTCATTGCTTTTTCTAGAACCACATTATTTGGATCACTGGTGAATCCTGAAATATCTAGAATGAGATCTGTTTCAGCAACACTCTAATCAAAATGTCATTATAGCAGAAGAAAAAAATTAGGCTGATCTCAAGGCTTGTCACAGACTATATGTAAAGACATTGGTTGAGTCCCTGTCTTGATTGCAAATTAAAGGGTGATGTCTCCCAGTGTCATGAAAAGGAAGTTCCAAAGACGATTAAAATTGTATTTTTGCCACAGACACTTGGTCCAGAGCTCCAACAAACTTGATTGCTCTGTCGACCTCGCTGAAAAATAAATATTGATACAGAGTAGCACAGTGAGAGTCTCTGTCTCTTTCTCTCTCTCTCTCTCTCTCTCTCTCTCTCTCTCTCTCTCTCCCTCTCTCTCTCTCTCTGTTGAGCAACAGTGTTTCAGAAGTGAGAGATTTCATATTGTGGCAGCAACTTTGTGTTTGCTGGTACCTCCTTCTTCTTTGGCATGCTTCCCTGACTTTGTAATATAGTCCTGGCCCCCTGATATATCTCCGTAAAACACATTGTTGTCCAGAGATTTTTATTTTTGATTTGTGTTTTTGTATTATTAGAGAAGCAATCTAGCTTGGCAAGACATTGCTAATCTGGACTGGACTTTTCTGGATGAAGCATATTTAAAAATGGTGAATGTGTTGCAGTGATGTAATATTTTTAGGAACCATGAGACCTATATAGTTCATTTTGGTGTCAAAACATAGCTTTTGGGTTTCAGGTAGTCTTAATGAAACAGAAAATAACCCCTCAGAGCAACCCTTTGTTCATTTTCCAAAATGGCGGCTATATTGTAGGAAGAAGAGACATGTGTAGAAATAAAAAAAATAATAATGATTATTCATCTTTTAATGTATGCACCAAACAATGTTTATGAACTGAATATGAAAAAAAATAATGTTTCACTCCTTAACCGTGACGCATGTCCTGTTGGCCGACGCGTGCACGAAACGGGTTAATATAGCTGTTTTTTTAGACACATTTTCAAAGTTCACTTTATTAGTTTCGGAAATTGCTTGTGGTACATTTGCAGAATGATGAACATTTGAGAAGAGCATATCAACAGGGCCATCTTTTTGTAGCAAAGGTTTTGCAAGTGCATGTTCATGTAAGTTATGTGGGTAGAGGATTTAGAAATTTCGTAGGTTTCAGCACCCCATAAATATATTCCCAACCAAATTCACACAGATCTTTTTTACATATGCAAGATCCAAAAGAAATTACTCATCTTATGATCAAGTAGAATGCTCTTTTTAATGTGTCCACACACAGAATATGACGTCAGTGGAAGGTCACTTAGCGGGACTGATCACCTGAACTCACTGTTCCAAAGAACTTCAAATGTGTGACAGTCAGAACTCATTTTCCACACATGCACAAGGTTATTTTTCTACGTCTTTAAAGTCACAATCTTCTTCTGACTCAGCAAATCCTTTTAAAAGCGTCACAGGCTTTAGCAGTTAAAGCTCCAAACTTAGTTTTTTTTTTTGCCCAAATGGATTCCTGTGTTATGTTCAAAACCAAGCATCTTATAGTAGTTTTAAGAGTATAAAGGTCTATCTATTGGTAGTTCTTATTTGATAAAAAGTGTTCTTAGCTCATTTTTCATCTGATTCAGTTATAGTCTCAGGACTAGCAAAATGATTGGAACTGCCCAGCTCTTGACAACGTGATTTTATGTAACATACTAGCCATTTAGAGTTAGGATGGAAATCCTAGCAGTCCTCGATTACCCCTCTGTTTAGGTCTACACGAGGACGAGACCAGGCAATCACTACAGGAGCGGGGCAAGCGGCATTCTATCCTGCAAGTAGGAAACACACAATTCTTGATGGCATGACTAATGCAGACTACTCTGTGGGAGTGCTAGTTACCGTCTACAAAATCTGTTTTACTTGACCTGTAAAACTCAGGTATCAGAAAAGCTCCAAACACCTATACAGTAATACACAGAAAAATCACACTTCATATTGCATAATGAACCCATATGTGGGAGAGATTTGCAACCCACTCTGGATGCAAAGTTAAAAACATAAGCCTGGAGGTATATTAAAGACCTTCTTGAGGACAGGTGGGGGGGACCAGCAGGTACTGTTATCAAAGATGATCCCTAAGAAAGAGAAGGCTTTGACCTTCCAGAAAATATGATTATTAATTAGAAAGGAGTAGGTCTTAGTAAAATTAGACCCTAATACCAGGACATAACATTTTAATCGTTTTTGCTCAAATCTCGCCCATCCATTTATGATGTAACGCCTTTAAAAGGTTAAAGCCATCAGTAATGCAGGCCTTCAAAACGGCATCATCTACGCACAAATGGGTTGAAATTAGTTTAGAACCAACCCGGTGTATGTCCTGGCACATTTTAAATAAGGTGAGTTTGTGATCATTAATATATTATATAACAAACCGGATTGGTAAAAATGTCACAATGTAAGTGATGCAAAAAAGTTGCAATGCCTGTGAAGACCCCCATTTCACAATGAATGACCAAATAAATACTTTGTACGTAGGGTGCTTACTTCCTCCAGAGATAAGTGTGGCTTTGCAAATCCTGTAGATATTACTGCACAACTCACAAACGTCTTCCTCAAGCAAAGGGGGCAAAATTAGTGGCCAGCTTTGAAGGACAACCTTTCCTGTAAGGCGCTTTTCATTAACACTTTGGGTGCTTTGCACCTCTCTGTCAACAACGCAACCAATTGGGCGCTGTTGACTGGGAGGTCAGATCAAAGCTCCCAGGCCTGGGAATCCCTCTGGACCTTGCACAAGAGAGATATCCTTCAGAGACCCTCACCTATAGTTGCAAAAAAAAGCTTTTCTGGCAGCCTGTGTGTTTTTTGTTGTTGGTGATGATCAATGCACCAAGTGCGGTGACGCTATCAACTGTGATGCAGTAAGCAGCAGGATACATCAGGGATTACTTGCTTTGGAGCTTATGAGTAGCCAAGTTTTGGGTTTCTCCTTCCATGAGCCTCTTTGTCATTTCTGAACTGCAGGGAAGATTTGGGGGTCAGTGGTAGAAAGCTATCAATCACTATTATCAATCCTCATCGTAATTTGTCCACACTCACCCTACTTGTTACAGAATGACCAATGTTTTGATCTGTTGCCAGTAGTCGAGTTCATAAAACACACACACATCCAAAGACATGCACACACATACAAGGGGTGAACATGTACTTTACATATACCAGTGTTAGATCATCATCCATGAAATTACACCATCCATTATTGATGACTTCACAGGTGAGATCACATGCAATGAAAAAACCCATTAGCAGCTTCTTATCAGCACAGAAGGAAAGGAACGGTTGCAATTCCATTGAAGAGATGCCTTATGTAGATTGCTTAGAGACTAAAGTTTGCAACATTATCATAAAATCAGAGTGAAAATATAGAGAAGAATGATTGGAACTGCACCAAACAGATGGACAGCTATAGATTTTATTGCGAATAAATGGTGCATGGAGAGCGTTGGTATCCCTCCCTTCAATAGATAAGAATACAGAAGTGACTGGCATAGCTCAACTTTAAGATGTATGTATTTTTTCAAAATTAAATGCAGCAGTAAAGCCGCAGCATTACCACTCTTAGCATCAAGACGCCCTTGTAGAAAATATGGAGAGAACAAAGGCCGGTGCGGTTCAATACTCAAGTAATTGATAGCCTTCTAGCCATAAAAGTTAGTTGCATGATGTGTCAATGTCCACCTATCCTCTCAAGGGCTATATATAGGAAAATAATCTAATTCTCTACATCGGGTTAACAGCTGTGGAAAAGTGTACCCACAGTGGTTTCTGTGATGTCATCTACCAGGTCAAATTTGACATCAACAGTGACTAAACCAATGAGGTAATTTATGATACCATCTGTGATGTCATGTGTAATGTCGTGGGGATGTGGTTGGTGGTACTGCTTCCCATAACTATGAATTTCGAATGATTTTTGCATACTGGTTGGTAACCATGTTCAGAAAGATGTTTCTGTCAATTATATTTTTTATAATGTTAGCTAGTCACTGATCTGCACAAACAACTATAAATACATTAGCGTTGTTCATTGAATTTGGAGAATTTGTAAGTTACATACCTTAACCAGTGTCATTATTTTGTCTGCACATGTTGCCTTTTTGTGCCCAGTGCCCCAGCCACATTCTGTGTCCAGTGCACTGGTATCTGCTGGACAGGATATTGGACCATGCTCAGAGAGAATTGAACACAGGGTCTGCCCTACCTGAATCTCTTCCCCACCACCTAGTCGGCATATATGCAAGCAGTGGTCAGTGGGCAAGGGTCTTGCCCTCTGCTAATTACCCATGATTCGAGTGGTCTCTTGCACAGGTTGCGAACATTGTCACGGGTTGGAAAGTTAATTTTTATATTTATCAACACCTGTATTTAAAGTTAGAAAAATAGATTTCATATGCCCTTTCTTGTACCATAATGCTGGCTTGCTAACTGTGTGTGTTTGCCTTTTCTCAGATTTGCTAGCAGTAGGCTGCGAGCTGAATGGCGTGCTTTACCACAATGGCCAAGACTTCCAACCCAACCCCCTTTTCAAATGCCTTTGCGTGAGTGACACTATAGGATGCACCCCGGCCTTCACAAAAGAACTGTCTGCAAGTCAGTGTGTTGCCCATAAAGGTGTAAGAAAATCAGGCCAGTCAAAGTGTGAGCCAGAGCTAGAAAAGAACCAACAGTCAGTAGGATACAGACTAATGCCAGGTATGTATGTTCAGTACAAACAGGATGATATTTCGTTGTGTGTGCAGCGAGAATACAAAACAACAAAAGCATGCATTTAGTCAACATAAAGGGCCTACTTGTAGAATATATGTGGAAAGATCTGCAGTGCAGAGTTTATGTAACTGCTTTCCATCCCTTGGAATTCACACATGTACATAATATACAGATCAGAATAGCGATCTGTTCCAAACAAGACTCAAGACTTCCATTGGAATCATTGGTGTGCGAGAATCTATTCTGTTTGCGAAAGTGTCCGCCCAAAAAATAGCTATGTGGGGAAATTCGTCTTTCTCTTATGAATGCCGCCTACGTGTAGGAAGAAAAGAGGTGAACTAAGTCATGTGCATATCTGTTTCCAAATTGTCCTTAAATGGCGGCTCTTTTCTGGGTTGCCTAATACACTCTTTAGGAAACATTTAATTAAAATGGATATTAATGATGCTACAATAGCTTGAGATAGGTTTTTGTGGATGTCAATGCCATGTATGGAAGGATGGATAGATGGATGGCATGTTGTGTGAAGTTAAATATAAAGTGCTGTTTTCCTGTTGTATTCCACCTGTTATACTTATGTATTTACTTAATATTGACGTCAGTGGTTTGTTGAGCAAAAGAAATCCCAAGGTTTCTCCAGTTGACTGTCACATGAGGCAGTCTAGTAAGAAGTGTTTGTAATGCCTGAAGCGAAAACTTAATGTGTGGCCCCTCTGGGCTCTTTTTCTGTATTTTACCTCGTGCTACATTCACTTTCTAAGTATTATTAAGCAATCTCAGCTGCGAGCAAAGGTTTAGTGTTGCAGCGAAAAATGCATCTGTGTCTGTTACACAGTGCCAGACACTATGAGCCCCTACATTGGATAGTTGCTCATACTTTCAAATTGTGCACCTGTACCCCACTTTCAACACTGAGTGTGTGACAGACCCACCTTAGCTTTGAGGGCAGCAAAATGCTTGCCTTTATGGAGCACCAGCCTATCCTTCAGTGACTTCAGTTTGGCATTCTTTGGTCCACAGCCAGGGTGTGTAAACACGGCTATGTTGCATGCCTTTGAAACAGGGAAATCAGTTTTGTTGGATGGGCAGAATAGCCCAACCCAACCCAACCGGCTGGGGTGGGCAACTGAGTGTCTGTGTGAATACCTACTTACTCCAACGGAAAGACCCACAAACCTTAGACCTTCTACTTGGTAGGAATATGTGCCTACTCTGGATATTTATTGCCCTACTACATGTCCCGCAATAGGTTTGTGGGGAGGGTTAATGGGGTTTTCCTCATTTAGATGTGCTACACCCTCATACCAATGAAGGTACAACCCTTACAGTTCGGAGAGGTGTTTGAACAGTGAATACATGCATCGTACCATAAAAAGTGGCAAGTACAAATCATGCAATTTTCTTTTTGTCAGTTTAGGAAATTTTTATTTGGTTTTAAGAGAAACACAATACAAGATAAAAAAATAATACATGAGAACCGAATGAGAAAAAACATAAGGCATAAAAAATGACTATAAAATAACGGTTCAGCAGGAAATGAGAGGAGAAAAGAAAAAGAAAAGAGTGGAGAAGAGAAGAGAGAAAAAGAGACAAAAGGAGAAAAGGAAGAGAGGACAGTACAGGAAGAAAAAAAGAAAAAAGAAAAGGAAGAGAAAATCTGTATTGGAAGAAGAAGGACTAAAAGCAATAGGAGAAAAAGGCTCAGTAATCAGTCAGGCAAAGTGGAAGAAAGCTAAGTAGAAAAAGGGAGCCAGAGGAGGTCAGATTTAATTTTTAAAGAGACAGAAGAGGAGGAAGCAATAGCAATCCTGTGTTCATCACAAATAAAGTTCCACCATGTAAGTACAGATAATTTAGAGTTATCCTTCCAACATGAGAGGATCACTTTGAAAGCAATAGCAATGAAAAGATCAAGTAATCGTGCACTAGGAGGAGCAATATCTATATCATCGGAAACAGAGCCTAAAAATATACTTAAGAATGATAACGGGACGGAATAATGAAACATATGCATGCAAACATTCCAAACAGAGTTCCAGAAGGAAAAAACAGAATGGCAATCATACAGTTGATGCATGAGCGTACCTGTATAAGAAGAACATGACCAACAGAGAGAATTGGAGGAAGGTGAAAATTTAGCAATACTTACAGGAGTGATAACAGCTCTATGATAAATAAAAAATAGTGATCGAGTAATACGAGCCGCTACAGAAACTTTAAACAATTTACACCAAATACGGTCCCATACATCAACAGATAGAGAAACGGATAAATCAGCTTCCCAGGCGATCTCAGAAGCTGATTTAGGTCGATCAACAACATTTGATAATAGTATTTTATAAACAAGGGCAGCTTTGGGTTGATGACGGGAGAACAGTGGGTAAAGGGGAGTGGAAGGAGAAAAGGACGGAAGGGCACCAAAAGGAGGAAAGGTTGACAAGTGAGAGGTTATAGCAGTAGTAATAATTGTGTATTCCTTAAGACAAGATGCAGGCAAGCTGTACAAAGTTTGCAATTCAAGAAAAGAGAGAATGGAAGTATCGGAAAAAATTGATGAACAAATACAATATCCTTTTCCTTCCAATACTTGTAGTAGAAAGATTTGCCTTTATACTTGAGGAATTTATTATACCATATACAAGAGGATAAAAAACACTGAAGAGGAGATAAGTCTTTAGAAAACACATCATGTAGCAAAGATTATGAATGTTTTAACAGCGGGTGTTAGGCCAAAAATGAACAGTTGGACATAAAAACAGTATGTTGAAATGAAATATCCTTCAACAATGAATGTTCAAAAGCAATCCATTTGGGTAAAGGGGCTTCAAGAAAATCAAATGCTAAAGAAAAGGATTGTTTAATGAGGAAGGCAGAGTGGTACGTTTTAAAATTAGGAAAGCGGACCCCACCTTCATTCTTGGGACGAATGATTTTGTGAAGGGCAATGCGGGGGTGCTTATTATTCCACAAAAATTTGGAGCAAATGGAATTGAGGCGTGTAAAATATGAATTTGGAATTTTCATGGGCAGCATCGAAACAGTGTAGAGGATATGTGGCGTAATCATCATTTTAATGGTGTCAAGTCTACCCCACCATGATAGGAATAGGGGAGACCAGAGTTGAAGGAGGGATTGTATCTTTTGGGTAAGGGAAGCAAAGGTACGTTTGAGAGTGTCAATGAGGGATGAGGAAAACCAAATACCAAGGTACTTAATTGTGGAAGGACACCACGCAAAATCAGTTGAATCAAACATGTATTGATAACAGGTAGAGTTTAGGGGTAAGACTTCCGTTTTAGATAAATTAAGTTTATAGCCTGAGACAGAGGAATATAAATGGACTTCGTTCAATAAGGGGGGAAGGGATGTAGTGGGGTTGGCCATATAGACTAAGATATCATCCGCATAAGCAGATATTTTTGTTTCAATGGAGGAGATTTTGAACCCATGTGTTTGGGGGTTGGAACGGATACGTTCCAGAATGGGCTCAAGACAAAGTATAAACAATAACGGGGAGAGCGGGCAACCTTGTCTTGTACCCCTAGACAGGGGAAAAAATCTCGAAAATTGTTTATTAACAAAAATACTGGCACGGGGGTCAGAATAGAGGAGTTGAACCATGGAAATAAAAGAGGGACCAAAGCCAAACCATTGCAGGGAGAGGAACATGAATTGCCAATTAATAGGGTCAAAAGCTTTCTCCGCATCAAGGGACAGGGCTGCGAGAGGGGCTTTGAATTGTTTACTATGAGAGATGACATTGGCAAACATACGAGCATTGTCAGAGACAAGTCTGCTTTTTACCAAACCAACTTGGTCGGTTTTGATCAAAAGGGGAATGATTGAATCAAGACGGGAGGCGAGAATTTTGGCAAAAATTTTACAATCCTAGTTGATTAAGGAAATAGGGCGGTCATTTTTACACTGGGAATGATCTTTGTCTGGTTTGGGATTGATAACAATGAGGGCATCCAAGAAAGACCCGGAGGCTTTAGCGTCGGCAATGAAGGAATTAAAAAGATGGAGTAGCCGAGGCACAAAAATGTCATGAAACGCAGAGAAAAACTCAATTGGTAGTCCGTCAGGACCAGGAGCCTTTGATTTTTTCAAAGAGTTGATAGCCTTAAGGATTTCCTGAGCAGAAATAGCGTTCTCTAACTGACCAAATTCATCAGGGAGAGATGGAGGAGTGGGGAGAGCATCAAAAAAAGAAGATACATTTTGGGCGGTGGGGTGGGTGTCATCAGTATAAAGGGAACGATAGTAGTTATGGAAGACTTCCGCAATATCTTCATCGGAAGTGACAAGTTTGTTTGTAGATTCATTTAGGATAGGGCCCACAGATTTACGTTCAGATTTAATTATTTAGGTAATTTGCTAGCATTTTACCAGCCTTATTCTGACCCCCATGGTATTTGGATTTGATTTTCAAGAGAGTGTTACAGGCTTCTACTGTAGCAATTTTATTCAGTTCAGATTTTGCTTTAATTAGATTGTGGAGGGCGTCAGCATCTTTAGAGGAGAAGTAGGAGTGTTCCAGTTTTAATGTTTTTAAGTTGATCTGTATATTTAGTTCTGTTAAGTTTCTTCTTCTTAGACACATATGAAATAACAAAGGCTCGTAAAGAAACTTTAAAGGCATCCCAATTGTTGGAAATAGAGGTGTCGTCCGGATTGTTAAGGGTAAAGAACTCAGTAATAAAGTTCTTACCTCTTTTACAAACACAGTATCAGACAAAAGAAAGGTGTTAAATTTCCAGCGACTAAACTTGGAAGAGGTAAGGGAAAGGTCAAGGGTCGCATGCACTGGGGCGTGATCCGAAATAAAAATAGAGCCAATATCAGACTGCTGGAGTGCTGGGAGTAGAGATTTACTTACTAGGATATAGTCTATCCTGGATCGAGTGTGATGGACATTCGAAAAGAAAGTATATTCCAGGGTGTCAGGATTGCAGGTTTTCCAAACATCGTATAGGGGGCGGGAGGCAATAGCCGATTGAAAGCATTTGTGAGTTTTATCAGGATGGAATTTGCTTGATGAGAGCCTGTCTGAAAAGGGGTCCAACCATTGGTTAAAATCTCCAGCAATCACAATATTAGGGCAGTCAATGGAGGAAATAAGAATTTTAACATCGGCCCAAAATTTGGGGTCAGGGCGAACAGGACCATATACATTTAATAGAACCATTGGTTTGTTATGGATCACAACCTTAACTAGTACCCAGCGACCCTCAACGTCCGACTGAGAGGATAGAATCTGGACAGATAAACTTTTATGAAATAGAATCGCAACACCCCCTTTTTTATTTACAGCAGGAGAAAACACAACCTGGCCCACCCATTGCCTCCTAAGCTTAGAAGATTATAGATCTGAACAGTGGGTCTCTTGGAGAAAAACAACCTGCGAATTCAACTTGGATAAATGGGACAATACCTTTTGACGTTTGACGGGGTGTCCAAGACCACGAACATTCCACGTTACAAAGTTACACGCGAAGGAGGGTGAGGAAGGGGGGAAAAAACCTGGATCCAACACACTTCAGGAGAACAACTACAAAAAAGACACAATAAACAAATGTATTACATAAGCATAGGATAACAAACAAACGCATATTAACCCAAAAAAGAACGTTCATGAATACGGTGAACAACAAGATAAAGAACAGGAGTCGAGGAATAGGAAAGAGGACTTGAAAGAGGGTACAAGAGGGGGAAGGTGAGAAAAGATGGTAGAACAGGAAGGTGTAGACTAAGAGGAAGAGAAAGAAGAGAGAGATAAAGGAAAAGAGAAATGTAGACAGATCAAAGCAAGAAACCCAGATCTGAGAGGAAGAAGAACACCAAGACATTGGGAGCGGGAGGACGCCGAGGGGAATACAGACCCCACGGAGCAGCAGGAGAGCAAAAAGCGGCTGTAGAAAGAGGAGAAGATAAGAAAAGCCTCAAGTACAGAATGATGTAAAGGGAGAAAACACGATGAAGAAAGAACATTTACACCAACAAAAGAAATGCGAGCAATAGGAGAAGAAAAAAGAAAAGTCAGCCATTGTTAGTGTCCATGCTAGGTGAGGAAACACTTTGGAGGTATTCGCGGAGCTTCTGAGGATCTTCAAATGAGCGGGTACGGCCATTATGAGTAATCTTGCAGAAACAGGGATGAAGGATTCCATATTGAATGTTCAGCTGTCGCATTTGCAGGCGAAGATTCAAAAATTCCTTACGTCGGGCGTTGGTCGCATTTGAAAGGTCTTGAGAGATAAAGATAGTATGGCCCGACCATATGAGGCGACGTTTGAGTCTGGCAGCTTTGAGGACAGTCAGTAACTCAGTAAATTCGAGGAAAAGAATAATAATACCACGAGGTTTAGTTGGATTGGATTGAAGACGGCCTAGGCGATGAGCCCTCTGGATATTAAGGGCATGAGAGGCAGGTTGAAGGTCTAAAAGTTCACGTAAGAGTCTACAAATGAAGGCAACCATGTCGGACCCCTCAAGATTCTCCGGAACCCCGTAAATACGTAGGTTATTTCTACAATTACGATTTTCAAGGTCCTCCGTATGCAGCTTTAGCTGTTGAATTTCCTTTTCCAGAAGAGGTAGTTTAGTAGATATATCTTGAATATCACTAACACGTTGCTCCAGATTCAAAACCTTGCCCTCCATAACGAGCCATCGTTCTTCAATTTGTTTGAGCTGTTCATTAGTGGCAGACATGAAGGGTTGGAGACCACGTACCTCTTCCAGGATGGAGTCCAAAATGGTGTTCGGGGAGGAATGAATTAGAGACGGGGGGTCATTCTTGAGGCGTTTTGGTTTGGTGCCGGTGTGTGAAGACTTCAAGCTGCCTGCGTCATGAGCCATTGCGCAGAGCAAATAAACACACCAGAGAGAAAAAAGGGGTGCAGGTGCCAAAAAGAGGTATAAACGTCACCAGTCACAGAAGTAAGGACCAGGAGGTAGTGTAACCAGGCCTGAAAACACCAATCCAAAGGCAGGAATCAAGCAATAGGTACAGTCTTGTCAGATAAGGCACAAGTAAGGCGGGCGCTCAGACTCCACATCAAAAATAAGGCAAAAAGATCCTCAGAGAGTCAAAAAAGAGAAAGCAATTGGCAGAACAGCAAAGCGTTCATCAGTAGCACTTGAAGGAAGGGCCAGAGAGGCAGTATCAGAGCAGGATACCAAAAGAAGAGGAGAAAAAATACATAGCTGCGCAAAAAATGGTAAAATGGCGATTATTTCCTCATAGAAGTAGGATAATGAAAGCAATAGAGGGATAAATCCATGTGGAGGACAGTCTGCAGAGCAATTGCGCCATACCTTCACAAGCAGAAGGAAATTCGGGCAGTTGGCGAGCAGCAATATCGCACCAGAGATGCCGCGGAGATTCGTGAGGAGACGCGGGCTCAGCGGCACAAAATGGCGTCCGCCCGCGACTCGATGCAGCAGAGAGGTTGCGATGACGAAAACACCTTAAAATCGGCTCCAAATGGTCCGAGAAGGGAAGATATCAGAGCGGACCATGTTCCGCTGATAGAGCATGTCAAAGGCCGGCCCCAGAAGAAGGAAAGAAGAGGCGAAAATCACTGGAGAAGCCCGCAGCTCAAAGGAGCTCACGGGATGTCCGCCATTCCACGACGGTGCGTAAGCCACGCCCCCAATCATGCAATTTTCTATTCCAAGGAACAATGGTTAATTGGTATACTTATAGAGATACAGCGTTACAATAAGAACCATTTTTTCAACTTACAGGAATTTACGAGGAGCCAGAGAATGTGTCTTCCCCGTTGTGCTAAAGCAATGAATGCATTATAAATAATATAAATATGGTATTCAAATTATATTGTAAATAAATCACATAAACTATTGTAGAAAAAGTTGAGACATATGTGAAGGTGCTCCTAGTGACGGTGCAGCACAAGTTACAATGATGAACATCTGTGCCTGGTATTCCCCCAAACCTTTTGCCTTCTCCTCTTCTCTTTTGCTAAATTCATTTTTGATGGCTTTAGGGCTTTGTGCACTTTATCACTGCTAACAAGTACTAAAGTGCTTGTACTTTCGCTTCAGATTTCGCTTCAAACCTTATCAAATTGGCCTACAACAAATTGGCACATTTACTTTACTTTTAAGTCACTAGTAAATAGTACTACATGGACCCTGGGCCAGTAAATTAAATGTTACTAGTGGGCCTACAGCACTCCTTGACCTACCCACTAAAGTAGACTTTTATAAACCCTCTCAGGCTGTAGTACAATTTTAAACTGCCATTTCAACCTGGCAAAATAAGATTTTAGCCCGGCCTAAACCTTCATTTTTAAAACTCTAAAGTAGGCCGTAACCACCCTGAGGGCAAGGTAGATACTGTTTAAAAAGTGGGACCTGTGGGTTTAAGTTTTACATGTCCTGGCAGTGAACAACTCCTAAAGTCACTTTTCACTGTTGCAAGGCCTTTCTCTCCCAATAACTAACACTGGGCTGCCTTATTACATTTAATAAGTGCTAACTTTGGCTTGGGAGCAGAAAGAGATATGCCATGTTCACTCATAATTAATTGTAATTTAAAATCCACTTTAAGGGTGAAGCCTCACTTACACTGCCAAGGGTGTTGCCTCTCACACATACAAGGGAAGCTGACACCAGGCCTGCCCTGCCTTTTGCCACCCCAGACAGTTTGGAGACTTGACAGTGGAAGAGGAAGAATTTTTCAGAACCAGATGTGGGAGTAGGACAGGGAGTCCCCCCATGCAAATGCTGACACCAGGTGTAAACATTAGACCTCCAAAGTATCAGAACATTCCTGTACTTGTGGAAGTTACAATAGAAGGACTGCCCTGCTGCCAGAGGACTACCCTGCTGCTTGAAGGATTGCTTTGTCCGAGAGGGAAGATTGGACCTGTCTGCTTTCATCCCAGGCTACCCAGAGTGACTCCAAGGGTCAGTTGGCTGACCTCTGTGTCATAGCAACAGGGATACAATACGCTTCAGAGGCCTACCTGCAACTGCCCAGCTGACCTGAAGACCCGGGCCTACCTGGACCTGCTCTAGTTCCTCTGGCCTCTAATGGCATGAGTCCTGATAGCCAAGAGATGCTTACCCAGGTCCCAGACCTTTGTCTGGCATCAGGGTGTACTCCTCTTAAAGAAAGGTGAAAATCCTGAAGTTTGGGCTCCTCATTTTTTTTTTTGATAAATCTTTTTATTAGTATTTGTAAATACCAAAACACATCAGGTACATTTGTATAGCCAAAGCACTTCTTTCAATTTACACAGGTGTCGATACATCAACAGCACGGTTCATCAAGGGCGCTGTGGCAGTACTTGCTAATAGTCCGTGGACAGGATATAAGCGCCCAAATATGCCTTCCCGATGATAAACGAGGGCTAGGCCGCTCCACCCTTCTTCATGGGGAAGGACAAGCTTGCGTAACCATCCCAGCCCCGGACGATAACCATGTGCGATGGAACAAGAACAAGAATAAAAACAGTTAACTGCGACACTGTCACCAAATTACATTACCATTTGCCCCAGTTCCCAGCCCCTCCAGCCCAAGGCCCCCCCCCCCCACTCCCGCTCGGGTGGCTCGCGCATGTCCGCAGTGGGCGTCGCATCGCCGTTGCATCACTTAATGCACCATGGCATGCTCCTGGTGCGACGGTCACTGCGCCCCCTTCCCTGACTCCAGTGGTGTCAGCTTAGTGCCCCCGCCACTCCCCCTGCTGTAGCACCACCTCCCTCCTATAGGGAGCTTAGCATGTGGTTCCACCTCTCAGCCATAGGCTCCTTACGAAGTCCCAGAGTTTCCTCCCTCCGAATGGCTGTCCACTCCGCGCGCCCAGGATGAGAACGACAGAACCCACGCCCTTGTGCTAGGTGGGTCCCTCTCCTTCCATCGCCTAGTGAGAAGTCGTACTGCCGTCACCATCCCCAGATCGAGGAAGCGAGACAAAGCTTTGTCTTTGGGAGGTCTTTTGAAGTGGTGTAGGAGGTACTCAGGCCAATTACAGGGGATGACGTGACCAGTGCCCCGTGCAAGTAATGTGTGAATGTCCCTCCAGTAGGTGCCGAGGCCCGCACAGCGCCACAGGATGTGGAGGAGGTCCGCGTTCAGTTCTCCTCATCTGGGGCAAGACGCGTCTGCTCTGTGAAAGTATTTGTTTATTAGGTCTGGGGTGAGATAGGCTCTGTGCACTATGTATACTTGGATTTGGCGGAACCTCATATTCCTAGGGATTCGTACAGGGCCTCTTAGGATCCTTTCCCACTCTTTGTCTGCCAATTCTCACCCCATATCTCTCTCCCATTTCACCCGCAACGGCGTTAAGTTCAGTTCCGTATGTGTCCGTAGGGATGCAGCAAACCACTTGACTAAGTGCCAGCTCCTGCCCATAACGTGCAGGTACTGCACCTTCAAGTGCTGCGTTGGCTCCTCCAGCACATCACCCCATTTAGCCACCATGTGTGCCGTTAGGGACCTGTGCGTGAGGAAGCCTCCTGGGGGGAGCCCAGCGTGCCCGACCAGCGTCTAGTAGGGTATCAATGTTCCGTCCTGGTATAGGTCGCCCAGTGTTTGGACATCTGCCTCGTGCCATTGCGCTAGCATGAAATGTGTGAGTGTCCCCTCTCCTCTGGGCGAGCCCTCCAGAGGCACCGCAGGCACGTAAGGGCGCACCTTTCTCATGAGGTACAATGCCCTGCGTAAGCACTTGAACGCTACTGCCAGCAGTAGCGGAGTGGGGCATGCCGGCGTCGCCAACGGATGAAATAGTGCATTGATCCGCTCTAGCGTGTATGCCGGCTCGGCCGTGGACGTGTCTTCCCGTCCCCTGTCTGCCAGCCAGAGGGCAACCCATTGGAGCTGTGCCGCCAAGTAATACTGCTCAAAGCAGGGGGCGGCTAGCCCGCCCCTGTCCGTGGGTAGAAACAGCTTCCCAAGTGCTAAGCGATGCCTGGACGTCCCCCAGATAAAATCGCGCAAAATCTTGTTAAGGTTGGAGAAGAAGGACCCGGGCAGGAAGAGCGGTAGGTTCGTGAAGTAATAGAGGAGGCGGGGGAGCATAACCATTTTAGCGAGGGCCACTCTGCCTGTGGGCGATAGCGGGAGTCTGGACCAGAAACCTATTTGGGCCCTGAGCGCCGTCACCGCTCTACCCAGGTTCCCGTCCAGTAAATTCGCTTGCTGGCGGTATATCTGGATCCCCAGATATTTGAAGGTGTCCGTTGGCCAGGCAACTCTCGTACCATGGAGACTGTATTCCGGGTCCGGCACCCCGTCCCCAAACGCATAAAGGCACGACTTGCCTGCATTGACTCGGAGCCCCGAGAGGTCAGCGAAGCGGCTCCGCAATGGGGCCAGTCGCTCCGGCATGCGGCTCACGTCACGGACGAAGACCAGCAAGTCATTTGCGTACAATGACACCTGATGAACCCCGTCGCCCAGCATAATGCCATCTGTCAGATGCTGCCTCAAAGCCGCAGCCAAGGGCTCCATGGCCAGCGCAAAAAGCAGCGGTGACAGGGGGCAACCCTGTCGGGTGCCTCTGCCGACTGCTATTGCCTCTGAAACATACGGCCCCAGCCGGACGCGAACTACGGGTTATTGTACAGGAGGCCCACCATCTGTAGAAAGCCGTCATCTATCCCATACGCCTCCAACACTGCCAACAGGTATCCCCACTCCAGGCAATCAAAAGCCTTTTCTAGGTCAAGCACCAGGCATCCCGCCCTGGGCCAGGCTGATGTTGCCTCTGCTGCCACCCGGAAGAACCTCCTGAGGTTTAGGGATGTGGACCTCGCTGGCACAAATCCATTCTGATCCGTGTGCACCAGGTGCGGGACCGCTGGCGCTAGCCGCTCTGCTAGGAGCTTGGAAAATATCTTACAATCGGTATTCAGCATTGCTAACGGGCGGTAGGAGCCTAAGGACATGGGGTCTCTGTCGGGCTTAGGTAGGGACACCAAAAACGCTTCCCTCAAAGAGGGCGGGAACCGGCCAGCGTCCACCGATGCCCTGTACATTCGAAGGAGCTCAGGCGCCAGAATGTCACTATTTGCCTTGTAGTATTCAGCCGGTAGGCCATCTGGTCCCGGTGTCTTCCCTGATGCTAGCGCTCAAATTGCATCCCCCACTTCCTCCAGTGTCAGTGGAGCACTGAGGCCCCCATTTTGATTTTCCGTGACAGAAGGCAGAGTGACCGATTCGAGAAATCCCGTCAGCAAGTGTGGGTGGCCAGCGCCCCGCGACCTGTAGAGTTCCCGATAATGGTCAGTCAGCGTCTGGTGGATTTTGCGCTGTGTGTACACCACTGTCCCATCGTTGGAGCGGATGACACTTATCGGGGACGTGCGCTCCGTCTTTCAGATTAACCAGGCCAGTAAGCGGCCAGCTCTGTCGGCCTTCGAGTGCGTCCTGGCCGCGTGCGCCGCATAATTGTGGCATCTCAATCGTTCGAGTAGGACCGTGTGCTTGCCTCGAAGTTCCCTCAGTCTACGCGCGTGCTCACCAGTGCCCTCCCCCTCCCTTTCATGTTGCAGTAATTCGGACTCTATGCAAGTTAGGGAGTTGGACACCTGTGCGCGGATATTCCATGTGGCACCTATGCAGTGCCCGCGGATGGTCATCTTATGAGCGTCCCATTACACCCCAGAGTTGCTTGCCGTGCCCTCATTTTCTGCAAAGTAGGAGAGGATGGCTGTGCCTAGAGATGACCGAAATTTAGCATCCTCTAATGCTGCAGACTGCAGTCGCCATGTGGACACCGGAGGCCTTCCTGCCTCCCAACTAAGATGGAAACAGAGAGGGTTATGGTCTGAATGTGTCCTGCCGAGGTACTCTGTCTTGGATAGCAACGGGAGTAGAGACTGAGAGCCTACTATACGGTCCAGGCGGACGTGAGGGTCATGCACAGCCGAATAGTACGAGTATATCTTATCCGCAGGGTGGTGTGCGCGCCAGAGATCGTGTATGTCCCAGTGCAGTAACTAGTTCCTAAAGGCCTGCGCTGCTGATGCCGTTGCCGCTGCGCGTGGAGGTGGAAACAGGGGAGCCCCGCGTGTCGTTGGAGGATGGAATTCAGGGACGCTAGAAAAGCAGCCTGGTCTGTGTTGGGGCATAGATGGAACCTAGTAGTACCTCTTGCCATTGAGCCTCCCCCTAGCAAAGGAGTACCCCCCTTCAGTATCTATCTGCGTGTCTGAACAAATAAAGGGGACACCAGCTCTCACCCATATCAGGGCGCCGCGCGCTTGCGATGAGTAAGTTGTGCCGTGTATCTGCCCCCTCCATCTATTGCCCAGCCTGTCCAGCTCTACTTGGGACATATGAGTTTCCTGGAGAAGCGCAATCCCCACCTTGTGTCTCTGCATGTAGGCGAAGATGGAGTATCTACACGACGGGGTTTGCATGCCCCGGATGTTCCATGTGATAATAGTGGTGCACGCCATGACGTGTATTGTAATGCAGTCGCCTGGGGAGCCGAGGGGGTCGCCCCTCCAGGTCGGGGGCCGGGCTGTTGCAGGGTGTGCACTGGGTGTCGCTTCTGTAATATGTAAACTAACAACAACATTGTAACTCAAAGGGCGATTTCCCAACGGGGCAAGCGTCCAAACTTAGTGAGGCAATTGCTCCACAAGGTAACGTGTCTACAATTTGAGTGTACGTGGGGAATCGCGCAGTCAGTAGTGCTCCATGATGTTCCCTCACTCAGGGCCCTTAAGGTGGCAGAGGTGTTTACAAAGCATCCAAGCAATAATGCACGTCAAACTAGCGTGAGTGAGTCACCCAGGCGATGCACATGCAGCGCACCCCATCTTTCCCCCACGCCGGGCGCAGTTATGTGTCTGCAGTGTGTTGCGCTCTAAGCACCAGGCGCCGCTACCCACGACAGCAGCAGTGTAGGCAATCAATGAAAGGATACAGTATGCAATATACTCAGTTCAGTCCATGTACCAGGGTGTCCCAAGTCCGGCCTTGATCACGCTATGAAGTCTGCAGTCTGAGGTGTGACCACAGGCATAATAATGTCATCCGACATCTCCGTGGATGGCGATTATGGACCGCTGGCTTGCATTTCGTGTTGCTGACCGTGGTCTAGGTCATTGTCGATGGTCACCGTACCCAGTGTCGCAACCGCCTCTAGGGCTTCCTGTCTTTCCTGCCGCATTTTCTCCGGGCTCGGAGCGACCTGTCCCAGGCCTGCACTCCGCCGGGCTCCCCTCTTCCTCCTCCGCCTTCTGGAGCACTGCTCCTGCCATTCGCCTTCCTCCGGGCCCGCCGGTCGCGGTCCCGACCATCGTCCTGTTTCTTCCAGCCAGTCCTAAATCTCTGCCGGGGCCTCGAAGAAGCGCGTGCCTTCTTTGGTGACCACTCTCAGACATGAAGGGAAGCGTAAAGAGTAGGGTAACTCCAGAACCCGCAGTTGTTTCTTCACTGCCATGTACGAGGCACGTCTCCTCTGCACCGTCGCCGTATAGGCCAGGAAAAACAGAACTTGGCTGTTGCCCACCTTAATGTCTCCCCTCTTTTGAGTTTCGCGGAGCACCGCGTCCCGGTCTCTATAGTTGAGGAGCTTGAAGAGGAACGGGCGGGGTCGAGTCCCAGGTCTTTGGGCATGCGCGGGCACCCTATGGGCTCTTTCCACCACGAAGTGCGGCGACAGCGTTCCAACCTGTAAAAGCGTCCGCAGCTAGTCTTCCATGTACTGTTCGGGGTTCTTCCCTTCTTCCCCTTCCGGAAGGCCCACTACCCGGACATTGCTGCGCCGGGAGCGTGTGAACCCTGTCGATTAGGCCAATACGTATCCTGAGGCATGACAGCCTAGTTCACTGCCCACCGCACCCTCTGCGTCCCTCCGTCAATGCTGTCACTGTCCCCACTGTACACTTGACTCCCTCCTCAGATTCCAACGTCACCACTGTTAATGTATAGCCAGTGTCCCGCGCCTTAGGCCCCAACGACTTCCCAGGCAGCAGCGAGTGCCGGCCTTGCCTGTATTGCGTATGTCTCCTAACGCCAGGTCTCGCACCTACCAGTTGCCGTCGGCCGCCTCCTTGCTCCGTGGGGGCCCGTCAGCCCTCCAACTCGTTTCTAGGCCCGCGTTTAGCCCTCAGGTCTCTCCGACTGCAGCGAAACACGGGACCACCAGCCCCGCCAGCGTCGCATGGGAGCAACCGCCACAGGGCCTCGCCTCGCCGCCTCTCGTCACGGCCCCCTCGGGCTCCTCCCGCCGCCTGGCCACTCTCCGGCTTCGAGGCCGCCTTCGCGGGCTCTGGGTCTGTGTAAGGGCCCACGGCACTGCCCAGGCTCGGCCCTCTCACCTCGTGTCTCATGGCGCAGCCAGGGGGCGTAGCAGCGCGGCCGGGTTCCCAATTTGCACTCACTCCCTCAGTCTTTAGTTGTGCACTGCCCCCTCAGTCCAATAGCCGGGCCTGTTCCACGCCAGACACCCTCACCTCCGCGCTGCTCACCGATGGGCACCTACGTGGTCCCTCCGCCACCGCAGGCAAGTCCGGCGGTCCGCGTCACCAGAGCGGCCCAGCACCTCCTCTTTCTGCTGTAAGTCCGGGCCAGCACTTTACTCCATGCGTCCAGGCCCAGGCCAGGGCCTCGCAGCCGCTCCGCAGCTTGGTGCCTCCTCTGCTCGGCGGCCGGTACTGCCCCGTCACAGCCTCGATGCCGGCGCACCTTACACCAACGGATCCGCACCCTCGTTCAGGGGCCCGGTAACGGGGATCAGGTACGCCTCCACTTCCGCCCGTGCTGCACCGGCACCGGGCCGCGCCGTCACCTCTAGGTCCCGGCTTGGATTCGTGCCTCCGTAGCTCCCGTGGGCCGGCTCTGTTCGCCGGCCAGTTGCCCACTCCCGCAGTCAATTCAGCGGGCGCGCCGCACACCGGCTTGATCCCCAGGCGGTCCCGCAGCTACTCCGCCCGGCGTGGGTGACCGCAGTTCCCTCGCCAAGGATCAATTTCGGAGAAGTCTGGGCCCCGCTGACGGAGCTCTAAGGAGTTGCATCCGCCATGTTGCCCGGCTGGCCACGCCCCCCAAGTTTGGGCTCCTCATGATTGTGAATTTACCCATTTGTGCCAAGACTCTGCTACCCGTGATGACTGGCAACGCAAGACCTGCACTTCCTACTACAGCATCGCCAGCATGCGATGATTGTCAATGAAAAGCTACAGCAACGACCATCCTGCTCTTTGAACTACAGTGACAACTGTCTGCAATGCTTAGCCTTGTTAGGGTCTGGGGGCTAGTCCTCTTTCAATGACCATGTACTGCTGTCACATGACCTGGGGCTGTGGGATAAATCTTTGTCCTACCTTCACCTCATTGCTTGATATCGCCATTGTCTGGATTCCTGGTATCCTGCTCCCCTGTTGCTGATTGTTGTTGCTGCAATTCCCTGTAGTCCTGGTCCTGTTTCTTTCCCCCTTCGGTCTCTCACGGGCTCGTGTGAGACGGTTAAGTTCCCTTGTATAGGCTGTTGTTTCCTCCCCTTAGTTAGTTAGTCCCTTCCTCATTATTTTTTCTCTTTTCCTCCTAGTGTGTGTTTACTCAGTAGCGAGCGGGGGCTCCCGTTCGTGGTTATCGTTTATTTTTCTTGTGCCCCGATTAGTACTTTCTTTTAGATAACGCGCTCAGTTTCAGCGTTTCTCATCGTTGCAGCGCGTCTTTGTTTTACGCTTGTCTGCATCGTTGTAGGCGGAAGTGACGTTTGGGTCATTCCGCGAAGGGCCGAGAAATAAACGCTGATTATCTCCGTGTTCCCGAGTGCCTAACTAATGTTCCCCTTTCCCCTGCCCACTGTTTAGAACTCACGAAGGTTTTTTTTTAATCTTGTTTAAAGACCTTTTTCCCCTCGAGTGGTACGTTTCTTTTATATCATAAACGGCGGACACTGTTACAGAAGTTCCCCTGACTGGCCATCCATTACAATTGAATCTATTTCCTTTGGATCGCCCAGTGCCGTCACGAAGCAGAGCCTGCGCTGATCACGGGTAAGAGGGGCAGGGCATGACGAGGTGGGACATGGTCACTGGATTAGAGGAATATTACTGTGGTGCACGTGTAATCAAAGGATATATTCTTCCCCTGTTTGTTGCAGGTGCAGAAGCGTGAAGGAGGGAGCTGTGTCCTATCGTTCTATAGGGTGGAAGACTTGGTGTCTCTTTGTATACCACCCTCTTTTCAGGTTCATTGGGCTTCCCACAGTGTTATCCTGTGGGTGCCTAGTGGGCAGTGGAAGGGGACTGGTGCATGCTACGTTCCTGCAGTGCTCGGGCTGGACGGAATCCAACAGAATATCAAGCCCCCGTATTTAGCACTGCCTGAGCGAGCATGGACGAGGATGGGAATTCAGTAAGTGGGGGTACGGGAGGTCCTTCAATGCAAGACATTATGGGGGCTGTGCATACCTTACAGGCACAGGTTCAGGAGTTACAACAAGAGAACGCAGGTTTAAAGCAGGAACTGGTGGCTGTCAGGGCCAGAGAGCAGCTGCAACACAGGGGAACAGCACCTGTTATACAGCCTGCAACCTTTCAGTATAGTGGAGGGGTGGGACAAGGTGCGGTTGGTGGCAGTAATCCCATTAATGTGACGGTGACATCTCCTGTTGCAGTCCCTTTAGCTCCCCCAGAGAGATTCACTGGAGACAGTGATAAGTTCGGGATGTTCATGAACCAGTGTCAGCTACATTTCATGTGTAGGCCGAGTGCCTTCCCTGACGATTCAGCTAAAGTCGCCTTCACAATATCTTATTTGGCTGGTAACGCTGCCCAGTGGGCGATCCCTTTGGTGGATAGTGACGACTGTGTGCTGTATAATTACACAGCATTCAAGGAATTGATGCGGGGATTGTTCGCCAAGCATGCATTCATGCAGGCGAGCGATGCAGAACTTATGAAGTTACGGCAGGGTAGGCAGGATCTGCTGTCATATATAGCCTCCTTCAATCGGTTAATATCTGAGACTCACTGGCCAGCTGAAAAGAGGACGTCTATTTTCTATCAGGGTCTTTGTGAGGAACTCAAAGACATAGTGTCACAGGTGGTGGATCCACCGGAGGACTGTGCTGCGTTCATAGACCTTGTGGTTAAATTGAATCATAGAGTAGCAGAACGGCGTGGAGAACGCAGTCGGTTCCAGGCATCGAGGAGCAGTTATGTGAAAGCTGAGACAAAGGTAGTGGGGGAGAGTAAGACGTCGCCCGAACCCATGGAAATAGGAGGGGTGAGGGGACCTTTGACCCCGGAGGAGAAAAGGAGAAGGAGAGAGAATAATTTGTGTTTGTACTATGGCCAGGGAGGTCATTTTTCACGGGAATGTCCTGTGAAGCCATCTGGTGTAGGGTTTGGCAAAAAGGTAGCCTGTATTCAGGTAGATCATAGGAAGGATGTTGAACGAAATGAACAGTATGAGGTTGTTGGTACTGTGAGTCAAGCCCCAAGACATTTTGTTATCAATGCCCATTTGTTGCTTCCAGCACAGAACCATGTCCCTGTCTCAGTGTTGCTAGATTCCGGTGCTACCGGTAATTTTATGGATATCTCAATGGCAGAGAAATTAAAGATTCCTTGTCAGCTCAAAGAACAACCCGAGCCTGTGAGGGCGATTGATGGGACTGAGCTGACTTCTGGGTGCATAACCCGTCAAACCACTCCTTTGTGTTTACTATGTGAGAACGGGCATTCCGAAATGGTGGAATTCGATCTGATTGATGCCCCTTCCTTTGGTTTGGTGTTGGGGGTTCCATGGCTACAGAAGCATAACCCCAAGATCGATTGGGTCCAGAGGCTAGTGACGTTAGATTCAGTGCATTGTTTGGGACATTGTTACACCATGGCACGTGCGCAGGTTAATCCTTTGGTTTGTGCATTGGCCGACGTTGGATCCATCCCGCCACAGTATTCGGCCTTTAAGGATGTGTTCGATAAGGGATGCGCTCAAGATCTACCACCTAATAGATCCTATGATTGCAAGATTGAATTGGTACCAGGGGCTTCGTTACCTTGTAGCCGAGTGTATGCACTGTCGGAACCCGAAGAGATTCATTTGAAAGGATACATCGATGAGATGTTACGATTGGGGTTCATTCGCCCCTCTTCCTCCCCTGTGTCATTGGCTATATTTTTTATTCCTAAGAAGGAAGGGACGTTGAGGGCTTGTGTGGACTATAGAATCCTGAACACGGCTACAGTGAAGAACAGGTACCCTCTTCAACTCATCTCCGTGTTACTGGACCAGCTCCGCAAAGCAACGGTATTTACCAAATTAGATCTACGGGGCGCTTACCATCTTATCCGGGTTAGACCTGGAGATGAGTGGAAGACGGCATTCAAGACCAAGTATGGCCTGTTTGAGTACACTGTTATGCCGTTTGGCTTATGCAATGCGCCAGCGGCGTTTCAGTTCTTTATTAACAAGGTCCTCAGCAAATACCTTGACTGCACGGTTATCGTCTATTTGGACGATATCCTGTTTTTTTCCAAAATTAGGGCAGAGCATACCGAACATGTATTGCAAGTGTTACAGACCTTACAAGAACACCAATTATACGCCAAGTTGGAGAAGTGTCAGTTCGATACAGCTGAGGTGGAGTTCTTAGGATTCATCGTTTCGGCAGAAGGGATCCGGATGGACCCAAAGAAAATACAGGCCATTGTGTCCTGGCCTGTGCCGACGTCAGTGAAGCAGATCCAGGTGCTCCTAGGTTTCGCCAACTTTTATCGGCGATTTATCTCACATTTCTCAGACGTGGTGGCGCCTATGACTCGTCTCTTGCGGAAGGGTATCCCTTTTGAGTGGACCAATGAGACTCAGGAGGCTTTCCGATCTTTGTTGGAGCGGTTTACCTCGGCACCCGTGTTGGTGCACCCTGATCCTGCCCTGCCGTTGTTTGTTGAGACTGACGCTTCTATGTGTGCTGTAGGTGGGGTGTTGTCCCAACGTGACGAGGCTACTGGTCATATGCATCCCATCGCCTATTTCTCTAAGACATTGCTGCCGGCAGAACGGAACTATACAGTGGCTGAGCGGGAATTGTTGGCTGTAAAATTGGCTTTTGAGGAATGTCTTCACTATTTATGGGGCGCTAGGCATGTTATTACCATCTACACGGATCACAAAAACCTAGAGTTTTTCCGTTCTGCTAGGGCCTTAACGCCTCGACAGATGAGGTGGGTTTTATTCTTCAATGAGTATGACTTTGTCATCACTTACAGGCCTGCGGCTCAGCAGATCAAATCGGATGCTCTCTCTCGGATCCACGTTGACCCCAGGGACGAAGGTTCCTTGAGAGAGGATAGGGCTATGATTGAGGGAGAACGGATTGTAGGGGCCTTGGATATGGATGACTTTCCCGCATTAGTAAAAGAGCGACTGAATCAGTTGGATTTGGCTCCATGGTCATCGTTGCCCCATATCATAGCAAAAGAGGGGTTGTTATATCATGAGAGTAGATTGTTTATTCCCCCTGTATTGAGGAACATGGTTTTGGAGTGGTGTCATTCCTCCGCCTTGGTGGTGCATCCAGGGATAAGCAAAACGAAGGAATTGTGTATGAGGTGGTTTTGGTGGGACTCCATGAGTAGTGATATTCAGGATTATGTGCGTGCTTGTCCTATATGTGCCATCAGTAAACCTTCGCACTGTAAGCCCTCAGGGCTACTACACCCTTTGGAGGTACCTCCTGCCCCTTGGCACACCATAAGTATGGATTTTGTGACCGACTTGCCTTCTGCCTCCGGTTATACTGCCATACTGGTGGTGGTGGATTTATTCACCAAAATGGCGCATTTTATTCCGTTTCCCAAGATCCCTACAGCAAAAGAGATGGCTGTGGTTTTCATGTCCTCAGTAGTACGGCTGCATGGGTTGCCAGCGATAATTATATCTGACCGGGGGCCACAGTTCGTGTCTCATTTTTGGACTGAACTCTGTTTGGTTCTTAAGACGGAGATACGTTTGTCTTCAGCATACCATCCACAGTCAGATGGTCAGACTGAGCGAACCAATCAGACCATGGAGCAATATTTGAGATGTCTGGTTTTGTCATTGTCTTGTGATTGGGTGATGGCTTTACCCATAGCAGAGTTCGCCTACAATAACAGCTTACATTCTGCTTTGGGTATGACCCCCTTCTTTTGTTCGCTTGGCTACCATCCTAGAGCTGTGGCCATTCAACCTACAGGGCGCGTGCCAGCCATTGACGATGTGTGTGGGCGATTGAGAGACATCTGGGGTTTGGCCCGGGAACACTTGGTTGACGCCAAGGTTGCTATGAAAGCACAGGCGGATAAACATCGGGCCCCGGCTCCATCATACAAGGTGGGTGATCTAGTGTGGTTGGCATCCCGTAATCTGAGGTTGTAGGGAGCACGCAAATTGCAGCCTCGGTTTGTGGGTCCTTTTCCTGTAACACAGGTAGTTAATCCTGTGGCTATGAAGCTTAGGTTACCTCAGGACTATGGGGTGCATCCTGTGTTCCATACATCATTGCTGAAACCCTATGAACCCTCAGTTCAGGTGTTACCCCCTCCTCCTCCGGTTGTGATAGATGGCCAGGAGGAATTTGAGGTGCAGGCTATCCTAGATTCCAAGCGGGTTAGGGGTCGTCTTTTCTATCTGGTGGACTGGAAAGGCTACAAAAAGGAGGATAGGACTTGGGAGCCTGCTGGGGGGGTTCATGCCCCGCGAATGGTTCGAATGTTTCATAGGCAACATCCCTTGAAACCCCGCCCGGTGGGGAGGGTTATAGGGGGGGGGGTACTGTTAGGGTCTGGGGGCTAGTCCTCTTTCAATGACCATGTACTGCTGTCACATGACCTGGGGCTGTGGGATAAATCTTTGTCCTACCTTCACCTCATTGCTTGATATCGCCATTGTCTGGATTCCTGGTATCCTGCTCCCCTGTTGCTGATTGTTGTTGCTGCAATTCCATGTAGTCCTGGTTCTGTTTCTTTCCCCCTTCGGTCTCTCACGGGCTCGTGTGAGACGGTTAAGTTCCCTTGTATAGGCTGTTGTTTCCTGCCCTTAGTTAGTTAGTCCCTTCCTCATTATTTTTTCTCTTTTCCTCCTAGTGTGTGTTTACTCAGTAGCGAGCGAGGGCTCCCGTTCGTGGTTATCGTTTATTTTTCTTGTGCCCCGATTAGTACTTTCTTTGAGATAACGCGCTCAGTTTCAGCGTTTCTCATCGTTGCAGCGCGTTTTTGTTTTACGCTTGTCTGCAGCGTTGTAGGCGGAAGTGACGTTTGGGTCATTCCGCGAAGGGCCGAGAAATAAACGCTGAGTATCTCCGTGTTCCCGAGTGCCTAACTAATGTTCCCCTTTCCCCTGCCCACTGTTTAGAACTCACGAAGGTTTTTTTTTATCTTGTTTAAAGACCTTTTTCCCCTCGAGTGGTACGTTACTTTTATATCATAAACGGCGGACACTGTTACAGAAGTTCCCCTGACTGGCCATCCATTACAATTGAATCTATTTCCTTTGGATCGCCCAGTGCCGTCACGAAGCAGAGCCTGCGCTGATCACGGGTAAGAGGGGCAGGGCATGACGAGGTGGGACATGGTCACTGGATTAGAGGAATATTACTGTGGTGCACGTGTAATCAAAGGATATATTCTTCCCCTGTTTGTTGCAGGTGCAGAAGCGTGAAGGAGGGAGCTGTGTCCTATCGTTCTATAGGGTGGAAGACTTGGTGTCTCTTTGTATAACACCCTCTTTTCAGGTTCATTGGGCTTCCCACAGTGTTATCCTGTGGGTGCCTAGTGGGCAGGGGAAGGGGACTGGTGCATGCTACGTTCCTGCAGTGCTCGGGCTGGGCGGAATACAACAAGCCTCCTCCTCACGACCTCCTCCACCATGAATGGAACTCTTTGCAATGGACTTTGAAGGTTACTTTTTAGCAGGATTAATCTCCATTATGGTCGGCCTAAACATGTGACTTTCTGCCGGTCTTGTGCGAACAAATTACCGCGAGTGGCTCTTTGTGCTTTTAAGCACTGTTTTAGTAAAAACTTTAAAATTGAATAACTCTGGAGGAGGTGCCAAGCTAGCGACCATGATGGCCGCTTAGTGGGTCGGCTCCGCTGATCTCCCTCCTGTCGCAATATCCTGGCACAGATCCTGACCCCATGTTTACTCCCCCGTGCTCATGGAGTTAAGCGGCACCGGCCGGCGGAACAACAAGCCTCCTCCAAAGTTTAGGAGCGGAGATACGTCGTCTGGCGTTTTGAGGCCCGGTCCGGCGCTTAGACCGGGGCCGCGAGTGATCTGCGATCCACCCCGCAGTGAGTAAACAACGGGGCCGGGGAGAGTAGATGACCCGGCCCATTCAATGCGGAGAGAAAACACCCGCCAAGTCCGCGGAGGCTCTGAATAGCGCAGCGCACACGGCGGCAACGTTGGGAAGATGACCTTGAGCCCCGCATTGTCAAATAAATGCTGAGAAGGGATGTGGATGGTGACAGGACGCCGGAGGGGTGAAATCGCCTGGAAGGGCTAGGGGTGCTGCGAGGCAGAGAGACCCACAAGTGAACATAGAGCATGGTGGGGCTGGAACTACTCTGAGCTGCCTTGTCCTGGTGCGGAGGGCACTGCCGGATTAAGAGAAGGCTAGTGTGACACCCCGCGGAGACTGCCTGAAGCCAACAGTAACTTTGGACCCCCCCCCCCAAGAGTGATAACCAGTACAATAGGATAACTGGCTGTGGGGGGGCTCTAGGTGTGGGGTGAGAGGCGCCATAGGAGCCAGGAGGCATCAGAAGAATTAACAAGGTCGAGGACCCCGCCTCTCTCGGTGGGAGATCGGAAGAGGGGGGGGGCTGGATCTGGTCCGTCGAGCAATTTGAGCCAGAAAGAAGGCAACGATCCAGGGGTGGATATTGACGTAAGGCAGCGGCCCCGGAGGGTTGAAAGCTCCCCGCGCCGGCTGTGCTATAGGATCGCCAGGTAGCGGGCGATCGGGACCATCTGGACGGACGGGGGACTGTGGGACCTGCCACACAGAGACGCGGAGAGGAGGATACCCTGAGGTGGACCAGTTGTGGAGAGGTGACAGAGGCAGAGGTGCGGCAAGATGGTGACTAAAATGGAACAAGATAAAGCTGTGTCCAGAAACACCAAAGGGTCCAGGAGTGTACAGGCCAACAGGCTAGATCATAATACTGTGCCTCGGGGATCCCCGGTGGAGGCCAAAAGGGTACAAGTGGGTGGTGAAGACGATGCTCCGGGAGCAGTAAAGCCCACGTTGATGAATCTCATGGCAGCTATCACAGGAGTTCGAACATCCCTTGGCCAAATTTGGTACTTAATCATCTCAATCTGAAGGGACTCAGCAACTTCTTCACGGTGGAGAGAGCGCATAGGGTTCCGGGGGGCCGGCCCAGACAAGGGCTCCCCCCCGCCCAGTGATTGCCAGGGTCCTCAATTTCTGCGACAGGGATGTCATACTTCAGGCGGCTCGAGCGGGACCTCCACTGCGTTTTGAGAATGCGACCCTATCTTTCTTTACGGATTTCACACAAACTGTGCAAAAACAGAGACAGAGGTTTTTGTTAGTGAAGAGGAGATTGCGTGACAAGGGTATGAGGTACGGCATGATGTTTCCGGCCCGGCTTCGAGTGGAACATAATGGGAAGGCTTGGTTTTCTGACAATCCTGAAGTGGCGGCAGATTGGTTAGACAGTGCGCATGCTGCTGAGACAGAGGCCCGGCCCCAGGAAGAGGCGGACAAACAATAGCTATTGTCTAAATGTGCCTGGGCGGATTTGACTATTGAGAGCAGAGAGCGCGGGGGGACAGATGGGTAATGTTTCTTGACTGGACGATATATGGGCAGCATGGCGGGGGGAGAAGCGGGGGTTGGTCCCTGGGCCCTCCTCTATTTCTACGTTTAGTTAGCTGTAGAGTAGGTTGTGGCGACGGGCACACTGCTAGTTGGGGATGAGCGCAAGCTTTAGGCAGGGGTGCAGGGAGGGGGGGAGGTGGAACAAGAGTTGAGGGGTGTCTGAGAATGAAAGGTTTTATTTTAATTCTGATCTTAAGGCGCGTTGTATATTATGTGTTTGATTTTTGCGAAGTTTGTTTTTATTGTTCTTTTCATGCATCAGGTGGCTTAAACGAGATGTACCAACTTAATGTCTTCTGGTAGGCAGAGACTGGGGATTACCGCGCTCAGCTGGAATGTGAATGGGCTGGGAGAAGGGATAAAGCAAGGGATGGTTAACCAATTGATCAGGAGATATGCACTCGATGTGGTCCTGTTAAAGGAGATGCATCTTGTTGGAAATCGCTGTATGGCGTTGCACAGGGGAGGGTATAAACTGGTAGCACATGCTGGATTTACCTCTGGATCCAGGGGAGTGGGGATATTAGTAAGAAATTCCTTCCCGCTGACAATTCAAGCCACTTGGACAGACAACCATGGCAGGTATGTTGGGATCTCCGGGTTGCGGGCAGGAAGGACAGTGACCTTATTGTTAAGCATGGGCTGAAAATTCGTTCCGCTCGCAGAATTTGCGGATTTTCCGCGATTTCGCGATCCGCGAATCTCGCGAAATCGCGGTAAAATCCGCAAATCAGCAGGGAGGAATTTTCAGCCAAGCACTTACAGGGTTAGCGCAGCAGGTGCAAAAGTTGAAGCTAATTTTTTGTAACCTAATACAAAAGGGTTACAAAGAAATTAACTTCAACTTGGGCACCTGCTGCTGTAAGCCTGTGAGTGCTTCCTGGCGCCTCGTTGCCTACTTGCAACTATTCTCTGACCCTGCTCTGACCCTTGAAGCAGGGTCAGAGAACAGTTACAAGTAGGCAATGAGGCGCCTGTCACTAAAATTAAACCTCAACAGGAAGCACTGACAGATATAAAAACAAGCATTTGCAATGCAATAGGTCTCGCATTAGGAAAGTTTGAGCTATTGGTCTTGTAAATGACAAATTTTTTTTATGTGTTGGATTTGAAAATAGCTAAATTAATAGCTTTGTCATTTACAATGCCAATAGTTATAACTTTCGCAAATGTGACACCTATAGCATTTGGAATGCAACATGTTTTGTATTTACATGACTTAGCTGTATTGATATTACAAATTACAATGGCTTTTAATATTTTTAAATAATTAATACTTAAATAAAAGTGATTTTAATTTATTATGGCAATAGCTTAAACTTTTGTAAATAACTTTTGTGAAGATTATGTTCAGTGTATTTTATTGTGACGGAAATCCAAGAACAGAAGTGAAATATTAACATCTTTTTGTGACATTTGTAATAAAGTTTGAAACATTGAGAGAACATATTTGAACCAGTTGTTGTTAAATGGTTGCGCAGATTGATGCTGGGGTGGCGCTGAGTGGTGCTGTGGTGGTGCTGAGTGGTGCTGTGGTGATGCTGAGTGGTGCTGTGGTGGTGCTGAGTTATACTGGGATGGTGCTGAGTGATTCTGTGGTGGTGCTGAGTGATGCTGTGGTGGTGCTGAGTGATGCTGTGGTGGTGCTGAGTGATAATATGGTGGTGCTGAGTGATGCTGTGGTGGTGCTGAGTGATGCTGTGGTGGCGCTGAGTGGTGCTGTGGTGGTGCTGAGTGATGCTGTGGTGGTGCTGAGTGATGCTGTGGTGGTGCTGAGTGGTGCTGTGGTGGTGCTATGTGATAATGTGGTGGCGCTGAGTGATGCTGTGCTGGCGCTGAGTAATGCTGTGGTGGCGCTGAGTGGTGCTGTGGTGGTGCTGAGTGGTGCTGTGGTGGTGCTGAGTGATGCTGTGGTGGTGCTGAGTGGTGCTGTGGTGGTGCTGAGTGGTGCTGTGGTGGTGCTGAGTGATGCTGTGGTGGTGCTGAGTGTTGCTGTGGTGGTGCTGAGTGGTGCAGTGGTGGTGCTGAGTGATAATGTGGTGGTGCTGAGTGATGCTGTGGTGGTGCTGAGTGATGCTGTGGTGGCACTGAGTGGTGCTTCGGTGGTGCTGAGTGGTGCTGTGGTGGTGCTGAATGATGCTGTGGTGGTGCTGAGTGATGCTGTGGTGGTGCTGAGTGGTGCTGTGGTGGTGCTGAGTGATAATGTGGTGGTGCTGAGTGATAATGTGGTGGTGCTGAGTGATGCTGGGGTAGCGCTGAGTGATGATGTGGGGATGCAGAGGGCAGAAAGGCACAAACAGCAGTCTAACAAAGGGCAGAAGGGCAGAAAAACAAGGGAAAAACGAGTCTAACAGAGGGCAGAAGGGCACAAAAAAACAGTCTAACAGAGGACAGAAGGGCAGAAAAACAAGGGAAAAACGAGTCTAACAGAGGGCAGAAGGGCACAAAAAACGAGTCTAACAGGTGGCAGAATGAATCCCGCCCTGCGTGTTTGTCCACGAAGATGCCACCTTTTTGTGCAATACCTCTACTCAACTGGATTACTTTCTACTGTCTAATCAGTAAGTGCTCCCTCGTTGGCTAAATGTATAGGGGCAGATTTACAATAACTGGTGCATCCCCAGGCACCATGTGGCAAAAACGGCACAGATGCGTCACGCATCTCTGCCGTAAAAGCAGCACATTGCTGGAGCTGCGTCGCGCTTGTGACGCAGCTCCAGCAATGCTCTGGGGGGCCCTATCTCCCCAATGCTGCATCAAGCCTTGCGCCTGCTTCAAGCAGGCGCAGGGTTTCGACGCAGCATTGGCCTAAAAGTGACTGAGTGAAATCTTGTAGATTTCACTCAGCATTTAGGAACGCCCTCCCCTGCGCCGGAACGCCTCCTGATGGCGCAGGGCTTTACAACGTGATGCATCTCTCAGATGTGTCACGTTGTTAATACCCAGCACCATAGCGCATCTTTTGTGCTGCCGCTGCGTCACAAAAGGTCTCGGTAGAGGGTGGCAGTGGTGAACCAGAGGGTGGCAGTGATGAACCAGAGGGTGACAGTGATGAACCAGAGGGTGGCAGGGGTGAACCAGAGGGTGACAGTGCTGAACCAGAGGGTGGCAGTGCTGAACCGGAGGGTGGCAGGGGTGAACCAGAGGGTGGCAGTGGTGAACCAGAGGGTGGCAGTTGTGAACCAGAGGGTGGCAGTGGTGAACCAGAGAGTGGCAGTGGTGAACCAGAGGGTGGCAGTGCTGAACCAAAGGGTGACAGTGGTTAACCAGAGGGTGGCAGTGGTGAACCAGAGGTGCTGTGATGAATCAGAGGGTGGCAGTCATGAACCAGAGGGTGGCAGTGGTGAACCAGAGGGTGACAGTGCTGAACCAGAGGGTGACAGCGCTGAACCAGAGGGTGGCAGGGGTGAACCAGAGGGTGCTGTGATGAACCAGAGGGTGGCAGTGGTGAACCAGAGGGTGACAGGGGTGAACCAGAGGGTGGCAGTGGTGAACCAGAGGGTGGCAGTGCTGAACCAGAGGGTGACAGTGGTTAACCAGAGGGTGGCAGTGGTGAACCAGAGGTGCTGTGATGAACCAGAGGGTGGCAGTCGTGAACCAGAGGGTGGCAGTGGTGAACCAGAGGGTGACAGTGCTGAACCAGAGGGTGGCAGGGGTGAACCAGAGAGTGGCAGTGCTGAACCAGAGGGTGGCAGTGCTGAACCAGAGGGTGGCAGGGGTGAACCAGAGGGTGGCAGTGGTGAACCAGAGGGTGGCAGTGGTGAACCAGAGGGTGGCAGTGATGAACCAGAGGGTGGCAGTGGTGAGCCAAAGGATGCTGTGCCCATACACGACCGCATGGGTAACTTCGCCATGCAAGCGGCCCGCAAACACGCAAAAAGCCCCGCGAACACGCAAAAAACCCCGCGAACACGCAAAAAATCAAAAATCCGCAAATTTGCCCGAATTTGCGGATTTTGCGGATTGCGGATTCGCGGAACGCGAATTCGCAAATTTCGCCCATACTTACTTATTGTCCATATATGTTCCACCAGCCCTCCAGACTGAAACCTTCTGCGATCTGAGTAGAATTTTCCTATCCTTGCCCCTTGAAATATTGATGGTAGGGGTTGATTTTAATCCTGTGATGAATAGAGAATTGGATAGATTCCCTCCCCGAGTTTTGCCGTTATCTTGTCAATGGTTGTTAGATTTTGTGGAGACCACTGAATTGATAGAAGGCCTGCGAAGGGTTTGAGGGAGAACAGGACGATGGCGCTCTAACAGTAGTGTTTATGGTGGGTAGATGAATGGTCGGGTGGTCAAATGTCTCACGGTTCATCCAGTATTTGAGGAAAAACCCTAACCTCACACAAGAGCCAAAGTCAAGACCTTGGCACTAGAATACATATATTAAACAGTTACTGGGCACACGTGTAAGGTAAATAGTACAGATACTACAATGTTTTACACATAAGAATTTGGTCGACACCGGTTGAGTGAAAGATACGTTGTTTTATGGAGATTTCTTTCTTTCTTTTTTTCAATACATATAACGCCAGCCGACACGTGTTTCGTCAACAGGAAAGATCCTGTGACTCTTCAGGGCTGTAAAGTTTACAATATACATTAAGCACACATTTGTACAGATGGTATCAAACAATTAAAAACCTAAAATGGACAACAAAACCAAAACATGAAAAGGAAAAGAAACAGTTGCCAGTTAATGGAAGTCACTGGCAAAAGCAGGATCCCCGGAGGTCCATGCAAAAACTTAAGACACATAATAAATCTTATGTGTGATCTATGCACGGGTGGGGAGGAGGTGACGTGACTATGTTGCCAAGTATTGGGTCCCAACGGGATGTGTGCAGGCATCACCAAATGCTAATAGCAAAATGCAACAAATTTCATACATAGCAAATTCATTTGAAAAGATAATCAAATCAGCAAATGTACCATCATTGGTCCAAACAATTTCTCAGCTTAATAGACAATTTTTAAAATTCAGTAACTTGAAGAATACTGTCACTGTGCAAAAGTTGGTCTAATGCTGGTCTAATCTGGTTGAAATTAAGTTTCTTTAGAAGATCTACCAGATAGCGTCTACGAGGATATTCATAAAATGTACACAAAAATATAAAATGCTGCAAATCCTGTGGAGACTTACCGTCGCAGCCACAGGGAGCAGTAGGTTTAATAAAAACATCATTTTTTGGTCTAAACAGCAGATGATGAAAGAGATTTAATCTAAACCTTGTTAGCAGGAACTTCTCATGGGAAGTCAACGAGCCCATCAAATAAGGCTCCATCGTATCACATGTTTTTAACATAACACATTTTCTTACACTAAGTTTCAGGAGCTCCTCTTCCTCTCTTTTGAGCTTTGTGTCCATAAGGAAGGCACGCTTGACTACCTCCACATCACCATTTACAATCCCGCTCGGATGCTCAAACAAGTCCAAACGGCAGAGCCTTGAAAAGTTGGATTTCAAATATTTTAACCAGGGTGTGCCCATTGCCTTATCCTGAGACAGGTAATCTCTCACAATCAGGTGAGTCAGTGGTATGTCCTTATTTAGCCACAGTTTTAGCCAGCAAGTCAACGGGTGTAATGAAAAAATATCACATAAATATCACATAAATATTGCAGCCCTAGCTCTTCATGTACTACAAAATTGGATGTGCCTGCTGGGACACAAAGAAGACGTTTCATGAAAGAGTTTTCAGCAATCTGTAGTTGTTTACCGGCCACATAGCCCCATATTTCACTGCCATAAACGGCAGTTGCCACTGATTTTGCATTGTACAGTTTCAACATGGCAATATTAGGTTTTTTCCCCAGTTTTGATGCAAAATTAAAGATAGTAGCATTCACCCTTGCCAATTCCCTTTTCTTTTTGTCAAGGTGTGGACCCCAACTAAGGGGCTCATTAGGATGGCGGACGGACTTAAGTCCGTCCGACACCCTAGAGGAGGAGGGACCGTCCGCAGGGGCCGCGGCGGTCCCTCCAGTGCAATTAGGATGTGACCGCCAGGGTGGCGGTCACATCCTCTATCTGTAGCATTGCAGCGGGTGCAGCTTCAAGCTGCACCCGCCGCAATGTTAAAAATGCATGCACCGCATTTGCGTGCACAAAGCGGCAGGCACCGCGCAGTGCATGCTGCTTTGTTCACGCAAATGGGGGTACCATAGGTGCCCCCCATGTGCACCCCCCACCCCCTTCACCCAGGGGGCCCGCAACGGGCCCCCGAAGTAAAGGTCCGTATGCTTTTCCACGGCGGAAAAGCATACATTTTACACCATCCTAATATGGCTGGCGGTGTCTGATAGACACCGCCAGCCATGTTAGAGCTTTTCCGCCGCGGTTGTAAGCCAACCGCGGCGGAAAAGCGGCGGACTGAAAGCAGGACCCACCAGCCATCCTAATTTGGCGGTGGGTCTTTGGTGGGTCCGCAGAGGATTTTCCGCATCCGCCGGGCCGGCGGTGGCTTCCGCCGGCCCGGAGGATGCGGAAAATCCTCCATCCTAATGAGCCCCTAAGTTTGGAATCAAAAAGGACCCCAAGATATGAGAATGATTTTGAAATGGGGATAGCTACATCGTCTGTTTTAAATAAGAAGTTCCTTCTTGGTTGTTGGCCAACTTGCATGATAAAAGATTTAGAAGTGTTGACCAGGAGGTCTCGGTCTATCATGAAAATCTTAAAAGCATTTAATAAAGCTTGAAGACCTCTCTCTGTTCTAGAAATTAAAACTGCATCATCTGCGTATAGAAGAACTGGAATACCTCGCCTGCCAACTCTGGGACAGTCAGCCTTTACATTCTGCAATACGCTATCTAGTTCATTAATATAAAAGTTAAAAAGAAAGGGGGCGAGAATACATCCTTGATGCACACCCTTCCTAATGTTAAAATTACCAGTTACACACAAGTCTTGAGAGTATCTAACATTAGCACTAGTATTGCTTTGTAAATCAACAAGGAAGTTGACAATCCCACTGTCCACACCCTTGTCCCTCATGGACTGCCACAGCTTTACCCTATTGACACAGTCGAAAGCTGATGACAGATCCATGAAGGCAAGGTGGACATTACCCTTTTGGACAACAGTGTACTTGCTTAATATTAAAAAGAGGTTAAGGCACTGTGTAATAGTAGAGCGTCCACTGCAGAAGCCATACTGAGAAATGGACATAATACTGTTTTTCAACGCCCAGTCAGTGAGTATCTGCAGTAGGATTCTGCCCACTATTTGGACCATGGAATCAATTAAAGAAATGGGTCTATAACAAAAAGGGCTACCCTTGTCCCCCTTCTTGAAAACTGGGACAATCGTGGAAACCCCCCATGACTGCGGGCAACCAATTTTAGCAGCTGCGTTAAAGACCGATTCTAATATGGGAGCCCAAAAGCTGGGCTTGTCGTGTATTTCTATAGGTTCTGAATCGATCCCCCTATTCCTGACCCTATTCTGGTTAAACTACCTAGCTAGTTAACTAACAGTCAGCCCATGAGGCAAGAAATTCCCCATGATGCAGATACCGTTATCTGACGCAGTCACACTACGGCACAGGAACGTGTTATCTGATTAGGTCATAACGCTTGAGATCTAATTAGACAAGCGATATTCCTCCAGCCCCTGATAAGGCATACGACGTTCTCATAACAAATCAAACCTATGACAACCTGGATAATCCGTGCGGCCATTGTTTTGATTTCACAGAGAACTTTAGTAAAGAATGTGCTAACGAGCAAATCGTATGACATCTTTATTGACGTACCTATGTCCATCCTTACGTCAATCCCGGCACCTTTAAGGTATAAATATTGCCGATCTTGCCCTATGCAAAACACACGCGTGGTGACAAGACGGAGCAGCCATACTTGGCGAAGCCGAGAGCAGAAGCAGACCCCGCAGGCAGCAGCCCCGCCTTCCTGACGCGCTGAGAGACGCGCTGCTATCTCAAGCCGAGAGACCCAGCACCGGCGCTTCTGGGCAGCCCTCGCAGGCAGCCTGGAATATCGAGAGCAGAGAAAGAGATACCATTCCTCATTCATCCTAAATTCCAGGTACAGAACTGAATAACCCCTCCTAGAGAATTCTTTAGTTATTCACTTGGCAAAAACAAACTTAACTTAAACTGTAACTTTCTATTCCCGCCCACGCATTAGACTTAGGTCAGGTACACGGGGTAGGCGTATTTAGAAACACCAGTTGAGCACGTTTAGTCAAATGTATATGTGTATGTAAATATATTTTAATCATTTTAAACATCATATGGCTCAGAAACCATATCAATGTTTTTACAGTACTATTTTATACTATTGCTTCTAATGTATGCACTTTACTTAACTATAAGTATCGCAATAATATCGATCCATTTCTCTTGTACGAGAAAAGAGACTGATCAATAAATAACACCTTTTATTGAACACGCCCGTCTCTTCCTTTTCTCTACATTCTGATGAGACTAAGAATGCACGTACTGACTGAGTAAAATAATTGCCTTGTGCTCACACGACTCTTGAGATTGACTCTTGATTAGGGGAGAGCAAAGTTGTCATGTTCTATGGTTGTCAGAAACTAAATCCCTTCTTGTCTAATCAGGGGAGTTAATCCTTCCTTGAACATTCGAGAAAGTTTCTAGCGAACTCTGAGCTTAGCTGGCAAACCCAAAAATTAAGTCTAGTATCGACAGTAGTAGACCTAGTTAACGTCTGGTCTAGGCCTTTACTGCCGTAGGTACTATTCCAATGCGCAGAGCCTATTGGGAAAATAGGAACTACACTACATGGCGCCCAACGCGTTTGGAAAGGGCGATAAAACTAACGTAAGACATTTAGAGTAACTCAGTCGTGCTTTCTCACTCAGACCCCTTTTCCCAAATACTCCAAAGACGTCTGGAGTGGGTGAAAGGTTATAAAATCCTCCAAAACCTCGCAGGAGGGAACTCCTATGTATGGTTCTTGGTATAGTCAACGTTGAAGGATAAAACAGTTCCAAAATATTGTGCACCTAATCTCTGTTTCCATAAAGAAACCTGATCTGCAAATAAACATAATACCATCCTGTCTGTAAAATGGGAGACAGTGATGGAGAAAGAGAAGCAGTTAGATTAGCGGCTGAAATAGCAGCAGCTGATAATGCTGCACTAGATGCGGACGCGGATATAATACTCATTCCGGTCGCCAAAAGGAGATCTATAACCTTAAAACTTATAGAAAATGGACTGACACCTAGAGGTGGCACAGTCATATTCGTAATCGAGGCACACGAATATCGGCAGACAGAGGTATACTATACATGGATACATTTTCCAGCAGCAAATGCTGTAACAAAGTACTTCCACTATTACAAAATAGAGGTTCCTCCAGAAACGTACACTCCTTTCGAGGAGGTGGAAGTACCACTCAAATTCCAAGAGCATTTGCTCTTATTTGATGGCGCCCTAAAACATAATAATCACATTACAAGGTTCGGTCCTTTAGGAAGACCAGGAGCAACGTGGCCGGTCTTAGCCGGATACACACCACATCCAGACATCGACGAGATGCCTGCACCAGAGCTATTAATACAGCTAAAACAACTACTAAAAATTCACAGACAATTAGTTCAGTATGTAATGCGGACTTCTACAATTCAGCCAGCGATTAAACTACCACAGCTGACCTCTCACCAGGGGAACACAAATAAAATTACACCACAGAACATCCAATCCTGCCTAGGTAAAGTTCCAGCTAAACGGGAACAGATACCATTCTGGTTGGCACAGAAAATCACCCAAATAGAGGCGGTGTTTCCTGACACCACCCCGCTAGAAAAACACAGGATTCTGACTATATGTCTCCCAATGGGAATCGCACCACACATTGAGGACTGTGACACTTGGGGTACAGTCTTTGCTTCCATCTACACAAAAACGCACGGTGTCCCATCCATTTCGGTGATACCAGATGTGCTAAAACAAATTCAAGATGAATACGGTCCAGAACCTGCTTTAACTCTTGGTATGAAATTACTGAAAGACTTCAAGCAGGTCTCGGCTATATTACTAGCCAACATAAAAGGTGAAGCAGCAAACGTGGCGATCCGCCAGAGGTTAAAAGAGACAGATATAGCAGACCAACCAGCTGAAATTGCCAGAATCATAGAAAAATCCTATGAAGAACTAGGCAGAGATAGTCTAGGTGGAATACCAGTAAAACCGCAACTGACTACAAGTCCAGAAAAAATATTTTTTAATAATAATAATTCACCAAAAAAGAACTGGGATGGAAACAAACAATCCAATCCAAAAGAAAAGAAATTCCAGTCCAGAGGAAGGTCTCCTAGGCGAAGAGAGAAATCTCCAAACCCGAGACAAAGGTCACCTCAGAGTGAACCCTCTGGGAATAGATATAACCTTAGAAATAGGGATAATATTAAAAAACCTGATAGATATCAAGACATTGATACACGTCCCTCTCAATCTTTTCAGAATTCCTCGCAGAAATCGGAAAGAAGAGGACGATCAGAAGAGCACGCCAAGTCCAAAGACAAGGAACCTGCTCAACTGAAAAAGAAATCACAATTTCCAAAAAAGAAGGTAGCCAGTATCAAGGTAGTTAACAATGCCGAGAATACTGAGGACACAATTGAAAAACGGAGAGTGGGCTCAGACAATGCTAGACAGCGCAGCAGAGGTGAGCATAGCTCGCAAAGTCCTTATGAATCATCTGGAGACAGTGGACACGAATGAATACCTTCAAGTGGAAACTGCAGATACCAGAGTTAGCAAGCCCCACAAAATATACGAGATAACATTACGTATAGAGGGAGATAAGACTAGGAAAATAAGGGGACTATTTTGGGATAACCTATCCAAAGGCTATGACATCCTTCTAGCTGAAAAAGACTGGCCACCGGAGTTTGTCAGGGAGTGCCCTCATGGCGAAGAGGTAATTATGCCTGCCTTCTCGAATCAAATACCGATTCATAAAAAATACACACTTGCTAGAAAGTGGGCAGTGGCCTTAGCACCTGCTTTATATAAAAATCATGTAGGATGGGATGAGGATTCTCCTCCTCACAAAATCCAGTTAAAATCACAACCAACTGCACAAAGGCAGTACCCAATTAAGCAAGAAGCTAAAAAACAAGTAAATGAAATACTAGATCAGCTAGAATACCAGGGGGTGATTGAAACTTGCACCTCACAAATGAACAACCCTTTGTTTCCGGTCTCCAAACCAGACAATTCATATCGTCTCGTTTTGGATTACCGACACCTTAACACATGTTGCAAAACTTTTGCAGTGCAAAACTCACACAGTGCTGCACTAATGAATAACATAGTGCGCAAAAAATACAAAACAACCTTGGACATCTCCAATGGATTCTTTTGTCAAAACATAGCACCAGAGAGCAGATATTTAACTACATTCTCAGTAAATGGCACTCAAAAACAATTCTGTCGGTTAGCCCAGGGGTACAAGAATAGCCCGGGGGTATTCTCAGCGAGAGTAACAGAATTACTACAACAATATGATGATGAAGCATTATCTTATGTCGATGACATTTACTTAACAGATGATGACTTGGAAACTCACTTGAAAAGAGTGAACACCATAATACTTGGTTTCGCTGCAGAGGGTTACAAATTCAACTTCAAAAAGTCCAGAATTGCCCATCTGAAAATTCAGTACGGAGGATATGAATTATCAAGTATTGCCTGGTTGACAGTCTTTTAAGAACTAGAAGAATTAAAAAATCTAAAATATGAAAAAACGTATCCTCTGCCAATCGACATTCTGCCTCTAAGACATTACGCCTGTGTAATCTATACAGACGGACATGCTCAACCCTCCGTTTGGGGAGAACATGCATACAATCCCACATGTGAGATTACAAAAGAAGTGTGGCACGGAGGTAAACTAAGACCTCTATTAACAAAATCACACTCAGTAGAAACTAATTCAGAACTACAAACTGAAATATTAGCTTTGAAAATGGCGCTAGATAATGCGGATCGCGAATTCCCGACACTTATAGTGTCAGATTCATATTTCTGCGTCAAAGCATATAACAAGGATTTGCAGACATGGATTCAGAACGGTTACAAAGATGACACAGGTGCACCAATAAAGCAGAGACTTCTCTGGGAACAAGTAGCTCTTTTGAAGAAAGAACTACCAAAGACTCACGTGACTCACTCACTGAGTCATCAACGTGATGGCGTTCACGTTGTGGGGAATTCATTGGCTGAGACAGCCGCAGCGGCAGCCACTAAATCGGCTCCCGTAGATCGAAAAAAGCGTACATTAAAATACATTGACGGCGAAACATTGCTGGCGGTGAAAACGTCATCAAAAGGCGACTGCTCAGCGTTACCGATCAACTATCCACTCAATTATACATACATAATCGATGCAAACTCCGTCCCTTTTGCTCGAATCCCTGGAGTGGGGGATAGAGTGATTCCAAACATGGACAGGAGAAACTTGTTAATCGCAGACGCACACATGGGCGAGGGTCTCAGACACCTTAAATTAAAAGATTCTCTGGAAGAATTACAATCACGGTACTGGTGGCCAGGCATGAGCCTGCACTACACCATGTTTGTAAAAAACTGCCCAAACTGCAACAGAGATCGCAGTGGGGAGAGAAGCAGTTTAATACCTCGTCGTATCAAGGCAGATAACATCACCACTAAAAAGAATGGCTTGCGATTAACATACACAGGCTAGTTCCACTTATAATGTAGATCCACAGCACTCGGCTGACGTCCGGACTGTTATACAAGATTTGCGAGTCTAAATGGCATATACGCTAAGAGCATGCTACGTTCGACCATTTTTTTCTTTTTCTCAGGCAATCCAGCCTGGGGGGTGGAAAGAATGGCCAAATGAGCACAGCCCAGCGGGAATCTTCTCACTTCCTTCCTGAGGGTATGGGATGGTGTAAAGAAAAAACCAAGACAGAAAGCAATCTATAATAGAAAGGATATTAGGTTCGGGAGCTGGGTGGGTCAAACATCTAATAAGTGTCCAACGTAGTCTAAATAACTTGCCAAGAAATTCTCTGAAGGGATTCAGTCCGTACGAATTATTATTCGGAACTAGGATGTTGATCTCTGACCTTGATAGTCAGACTTCAGTGGTAACAGAAAAAACCTTTGATGTCAAAGACCGTTTGGCTATTTTGCAGGACTTAAACAAAACAAGAAAAGACCTGAGCAACATACAGTTGAAACAACAGCCAACAACCACTGAAGATTCACCACCTGTCCCAGCAAGACCTGTCTGGATTCCAAAAGTCGGGGATCTAGTCAGGGAAAAGATCGCGGTAAAGAAGGAATTTGGGCCTTCTTACAGAAAAGCAGTTCCTGTCTTGTCTGTCAACGGGACAAGATCAGTTGTACTACCGCCACTTGCTGGAAAAAAGGAGAACCGAGTTGTATCCATCGACCTGGTAAAACCACAACATGTGGCCGATAACAAACAGTAGGCCAAGTGGACTCCCAATAAGTAGCAGAACACCAAGGTTTGCTACCAGTACAGAGGTCCTATCAAAGAGGCTCATCACATTCGAAACGCCTACAGAAGAACAACAAGGACTATGCAACAATGCAATAGAACTAAGACCTCTGAAAACCCAAATAAAGACATTTAGTAGAGACACACCAATCTATACAGAAGTACCAAGTGAAAATGCAAGAAACAAAAATCCTGAACCAATTGGAACAATTGACAGAACTGCATCCGGTTACTTCATCAACTTCGATGATTCCTCTGACGGTTTCAGCGAACAAAAGACACAGCCATCATCAAAATCCTTTAAAGACAAAGCGAAGGAACTTTTGAAACAACTAAAAGAAACATATCTGATTTCTCCATGGATTGAATTTTGGGTGGGTTTTGGTGCATTTATCCTCATACTTTGGCTCATCATGGTATTTACCTTGGGACGCTTCATTGAGGGAAAATATGCTAAAATGGACACAGCAAGTCAGAACATCAACTTGGTCCTCAAACCACACACATCTTCACACGTCGAGAAACGAGAACTTTCTTCAGAACTTTCTTCAGCCAACTTCACAGCAATTCCAATACCTGGTGGGGTAGCCTGGGACAACACTGACTATGAAATTTATGGTCCGGTCGAGATCCTGAAATATCCACACCAAATCAAGATCTCCTTGAGTGACTTTGCAAAACCAAACTCATTTGCTGATGATTGGGACTTTGAAAGTATAAACAATATGATGTCTGACTTAGTAATGTCTGCTAAATTTACAAAACATGATTATTTGCAAGGTTCTACAAATTATGATAGTATGTATTGCTATAACCATTATGGTAACCATTTCTTGCATAAATCTGCACAACCTAGAAATGTTTTAAGTTATAATCAATGGGAACATTGTGCTACACCTCCAAAAGGGAGCTCTAGAACCGTTTATGACAAATATTCATATTTTTCAGGTTTTAACATAACTAATGCTGAAACATTTTATTACAAATTGTCAAACAAGACAGGGATGAAAACCATGATAACCAACACAAAATTGATATATTCAGATTCATTCTTTGAAAAAATGAATACTTTTGGATTTGATTATTGGGACAAACATGTTGATTTGAAAAGTGTTTGGGGTACAAAAGAATGGCAAGTACAGGGCTTAGAAGCTTTGTTTAGAGCCTGCATGATCCCAGAACAAATGATATTTTTAAATGACACCGTCCAACAAACGACCTGTCTTGGCCTAGCAAAAATCAAAGATTTAAATAACCCGTCTATTCCAAAGCCAACAATGTTTAGCAATAGCTCTGATACAGATGAAGAGATAGACGTAAACCATATACTTAACCAAAACAGAACACATCCTGATTGGAAACAATGGTTGATCTGGCCCACAGATACAAATAACTGTCAAGATAGATTCCTGAATAAAACACAGGGTTTCAAAATGACCAGGCCAGACCCTAGATATCCCCAAAGACATCACCCAGGGATAATAACAACCTACAGTGTGGGCAAATTATGCCTTCAATGGCTACAAACTTCCACACTGCCTGAAATTAAGCAACACCTAATTTTACTTACTGATGGTGCTGACTTGCGTGATTTCATACTGGGACCACGCAAACAGCGTCAAAAGCGTTTCATAGCAGCCTCTGTATATGCAGCATACAATGAGGCCTGGAAGGTTACTCAAATTGAGACAGCAGAAAGAATACGGGAAATTGACCGTATTAATTTGGAAAAATCACTTTCTGTAGTGGACAATGGGTTAATGACTCTGTCCTCCAGAATTTTTTCATTGGACAGCATTGTGTCTTCAGCAATCGATATATTATCGCAAGACTTACTATTATTACAACATGGTCAGTCACAATTGCGTTCTATTGTACAGCTTGGTTGGACGTTACAAAATCTGCGTTCAGGCTATGTGCCTTGGCGTTTAATCAACACAACGTCACTATTCCAAATCTTTAACCTTACTGATAGACAAATCGGTATGGCGCAGAAGGGTGCTGATTATACAATCTTGAGCATTGAAAAACTAGAAAGATTACCAATGACAATGTCAGAACGACCTGTCAGTGAATGGATAATACACGGAATCATAAATATTCCAATCTCAACCTTCAGGTTTCAATACTGCCAAAAATATATACAGGCTGGCATGTACGAGAAATTGGGAAAAGGGTACCTTAAAACAACTTGGAACCTGCCCTATTCACATGCATGTGTCAGTAACAAAGGACAGAAAGTGTTTCTTAGTGGCAACAATTGTGCTATGTCACTGAGCGGCACGCTTCTGTGTAACGGTATTAGTTTGCACGGAGCCTGTGAAGGGAATTCATACAACCTTTCATGTCACCAGCAAGGCGCACCTGCAACTGAAATAGAACCATTCTTTCAAAGACTCTATAATGGGAGTTACATTCTTATTGTAGACCGCAGATGCTGTAGTCTTATGCCCGGGACTCCTTATCTCGTCACTACGACGGCGAAGGTCAAGTGCTGTGGACGTTCTTTGTTCCCCAGCTCCTATCCAGACAGGGAGGCAAGGGCATGGCCCGGTCTGAAAATTACTTCTATTCGAATAGACACTTTAAGCAGAATGAAAACAGTGCTTCTTCAGACGCCTACAAGGCTCACGTCATCAAAAGAAACGTATGATCTACAAGTCGCAAGGACGACTGCAGAGATACATACATTATTATCAACTAATTCCCCCGTACATTTCGCGGAAATCCTGAGCGAAATCTTAAATATTTCTGATACCAATGGGATCTCAGGGGTATTTAAGACAGTATTTTCGATGGCATTAACACCATTCAAAGCCATACTGGGTATTTTTCCAGACTTCGTCCATTCGATTTTTGGCGGACTTCCCCTGATCCTAGGACTAATTGCAGGAATCCTATTCCTGGTCCTTATTTTTCGTTATGGCAACCCATGTCGCAGAACAAAATCTCACGACAATGGAAGATACGATCCTAGCCATTGGATACCGGGACCGGATATCAAAAATCCTGGGACTATCCCGGCTTAGAGACCTGAACATGACTTGGTTTCTATCATTTCGACCAATGTGGCAAAGGTGTGTTTTACCTGTACTAAGGTGTCTGCTATGCGGAGAAGAATGCGTGTTAGACACCTGTCTGACGCTACAATCGGATGCGCCAGTGGATGCAGATACACTGTTGGTTCCTACCAAGGTTCACTCACTGTGCTGCCCTCAAAGGCTGCCAATTCTGATGACGGCATTCCTGGAATCTTCACCACTGCGATTGAAGAGTAGTGAAGTTCAAGATGAAAGCAGCATCGAACAGGTACGACCTTCTGTCAGCAATGCAAATCAGAATGTCAATGGAGACAATCATGCGCACGAATGCATGGTTACCCCTATTTCCGACTTAGTGGAACTTTCCCATGAAGCTGTTGACAGTTTTTTCGAAAGCCTGAATGATATGATGTTCTCTCCGGAACAGAAATAGAGACTTTTGAGTAAACTCGCACGCGGCGTTCCCTGAATTCGGCCTTCAACTTTAATAATAAAGTCACATGAACAATTACAATCCAGTTCACGGACAGCAACTTTTTTCAGCAAGCCCCTAAAATATTCTTCTATATATTTTTTCCCGGGACACTGATCTTCTGCTTAAAGTAAGAAACTATTCCTAGAGAACTAAGATTTCTATTTTTTTAGATTCTTTATAGACTTTATATAGACTTTAGCTGCCCACTGGTATGTTCACAATATATTTTATGTGATGAAATGGTTTCGACTTTTTTTCTGTATAGCCATATTAAGAGCCATTTCATGTGTATTTCTCATATACCAACAAACAATAATGCATAACAATGCGTGTTTACTTTTGCATTTGATTCATAGCTTAAGTGCATACGATATATATGACTGCAATTTTTCAGTATATTTGAAAATTTCAAAATGCATTTATGTATTTTGGGGTGGTAAGGTATACACTATACTCTATAGTATGTTGTACTATGTTATACTATGCATAGATTAGTAGATATGACCATAGTTAGCGTGGAGTGGGTGTCGTGTATTTCTATAGGTTCTGAATCGATCCCCCTATTCCTGACCCTATTCTGGTTAAACTACCTAGCTAGTTAACTAACAGTCAGCCCATGAGGCAAGAAATTCCCCATGATGCAGATACCGTTATCTGACGCAGTCACACTACGGCACAGGAACGTGTTATCTGATTAGGTCATAACGCTTGAGATCTAATTAGACAAGCGATATTCCTCCAGCCCCTGATAAGGCATACGACGTTCTCATAACAAATCAAACCTATGACAACCTGGATAATCCGTGCGGCCATTGTTTTGATTTCACAGAGAACTTTAGTAAAGAATGTGCTAACGAGCAAATCGTATGACATCTTTATTGACGTACCTATGTCCATCCTTACGTCAATCCCGGCACCTTTAAGGTATAAATATTGCCGATCTTGCCCTATGCAAAACACACGCGTGGTGACAAGACGGAGCAGCCATACTTGCCGAAGCCGAGAGCAGAAGCAGACCCCGCAGGCAGCAGCCCCGCCTTCCTGACGCGCTGAGAGACGCGCTGCTATCTCAAGCCGAGAGACCCAGCACCGGCGCTTCTGGGCAGCCCTCGCAGGCAGCCTGGAATATCGAGAGCAGAGAAAGAGATACCATTCCTCATTCATCCTAAATTCCAGGTACAGAACTGAATAACCCCTCCTAGAGAATTCTTTAGTTATTCACTTGGCAAAAACAAACTTAACTTAAACTGTAACTTTCTATTCCCGCCCACGCATTAGACTTAGGTCAGGTACACGGGGTAGGCGTATTTAGAAACACCAGTTGAGCACGTTTAGTCAAATGTATATGTGTATGTAAATATATTTTAATCATTTTAAACATCATATGGCTCAGAAACCATATCAATGTTTTTACAGTATTATTTTATACTATTGCTTCTAATGTATGCACTTTACTTAACTATAAGTATCGCAATAATATCGATCCATTTCTCTTGTACGAGAAAAGAGACTGATCAATAAATAACACCTTTTATTGAACACGCCCGTCTCTTCCTTTTCTCTACATTCTGATGAGACTAAGAATGCACGTACTGACTGAGTAAAATAATTGCCTTGTGCTCACACGACTCTTGAGATTGACTCTTGATTAGGGGAGAGCAAAGTTGTCATGTTCTATGGTTGTCAGAAACTAAATCCCTTCTTGTCTAATCAGGGGAGTTAATCCTTCCTTGAACATTCGAGAAAGTTTCTAGCGAACTCTGAGCTTAGCTGGCAAACCCAAAAATTAAGTCTAGTATCGACAGTAGTAGACCTAGTTAACGTCTGGTCTAGGCCTTTACTGCCGTAGGTACTATTCCAATGCGCAGAGCCTATTGGGAAAATAGGAACTACACTACAGGCTCAGATTTATATAAATCTGGCGGAATCCCATCAGGACCTGGTGCTTTCCCAGCAGTAGGCCCCATTATACCCTCAATGACCTCACCTCTTTCAAACCTAACAAAATCACCGCTATTGCAAGGAGCAGGATTAGAATTATCATTCGTCGTGCAACAGTACAGTTGCATGAAGTGTGCTTCCCATTCCTCCTTTGTTATGCAGCATTCCAGACCATCCCCTGGGTCCTGGACCAAAAAAGGCATTTTTACTACCGCCCAGAATCTAGTGCTACATTTCAAGATAGAGGGGTCGAGAATCTCACTCCATGCCTCTTCTCTTAGAAATTCCTTGCGTCTATTGATAACGGATTTATATTCTTTCCTACACTGTTGAATATTCTCCTTTATTCTGGGATTTGCTGCCAGGGCTATCCTTAATTGACGCCCTAGAGCAGTCGTGATTAAACCACCTTGGTCCCCCAATCTCTGTATGCTTAACTGGAGCTGACATCAACTGAGAAACCTTGTCTGAAATATTTTGAAAAGCACTTAGAACCTGGCATGGTTCCGACCCTTCTCGAATACATTTTGCAATTTCCTCGGTACAATTGTCCTTAATGTCTTTATACAACAAATCAGGTGTGATCATAGACCATTTAAGGCGCCTTCTACCGTCAGTAGTGCTCAGCCTGCCAGTGATACAATTCCGATCTTCCTTACCTACCCAGGGGCCCTTCAAATGTACAGTCAGTGGATTATGATCACTAAATTCACTGTGTTCAATAATGAAGGAATCCACAAAAGTCTGAAAGTAAGACATAATCAATGAAGGTACCCCTCCCATGGCCCTTAAAAGTTGGAATCTCAAAGCGCTTAGAGGGATCCCTCAATGCCATTGTCAATGATAAATCCAGGTTATTCAGTAAGTCATTAAAAACTTCCCCCTCCGCAGTATGTTCCAGATGCAAGCCCTCAAGACGGTCACAGTGCAACTCTGAGAGACTTTTAAACAGGGGGTCACCACATGGATGAACATTAAAATCACCCATAATCATGAGATTATGGAGGCATACCTTCATCGAAGTGCTAATAAATGCATTTAATGCTAATATAGAACTAGAAGCTGAGTAAAGGCTAACTGCATTATAAACATTTACCAGACCAACCAAACAGTTATCTCCATTTAGTACTAAACCAATAATTCCATCATTGCCTGTTAAAACTTTGTACCCAGTCCCGCAATGTTCCAGGAGATTACATTATTTCTGGTCAATTTCACCTTTGTAATCTCCGTTTGACCCACTTCACCAGATTTTGCATTTCCTTGGGCCATTGACTCCTCACGTCAATCACATGCCTCAAGGCCAGAAAGTAAATCAAATCTATTCTGTGTTTCCACCATAAACCCGTTCCTATTTTGATTAACAACATTATACTGGTATGGTGCTAACGGAACAGGAGCCTGCGATTGAAACAGTGGCCTATAGTTCCTGTGTTTAGGCGGGACTTCGATCGAGTGGGTGTAAAAATATCCAAGTGGACGGATACATATATTATTCGCATCAGACAATAAAGATGAAGCTCTTAGTAAAACTGTTGCCACATGTTGGGGATATCTAAAGTTAACAACAATACAATACCCAGTGTTTACCTTTCTAGATTGGCCAATCCAATTAACCCTTCTAACTGAGAGTATTTGCTCCGAGTATGCAATTGGGAATCCACAGTTAGTATTCAACCAAGCTACTGTTTTTTTTTTTAATGAGTCATGGGATTCCCCGTGTGACTGGACAGAATGGTCTTCTATAGTTGGAACATTAGTCAAAACAGCCACATAGGGCGCGCAGTCAGGTGGGAGATTAATATAGCGACTTCTTCTTATTTGTCTGAAATCTGATCTACCATCATGGTCTACTGATGTCTGTACAGTTAGGTCAATTTTTGGAGGGGGTTTAGATAGAGCGTTATCTGCTGCAAGGACTTGCCGACAAGTCTGCTGTGCCGACTCCCTCAAGGGTCCCTGCCCTGTTACCACAACCTCAGGTCTGACAGGCGAGACCGCTAACAGGTGTGCTGTTAACAGTCCACCTAATCTATCTACCTCTAGAGCCAAGGTGTCCAGCTTACTTGACAGTGGTCTAATCAGCTCTTCCATTTTTGTCACAATTTTTCCTTCTAAGGTGCTAATCAGGAGGGTAAATTGATCAATTAATATTTTAGTACCGCCCTCGTTATGTCCCTCAGAAGGACAAGGCTCTATGATGGGGCCATTATTAACTGATACAGCTATTTCGGCTCTTTTTCTATTGTGCTTACCCCCCCCGTTTAGGCTGCGATTTTCTACAATTTCTCACCGGTCTTGGTGCTAGCTGCACCTGTTCTGTTTCTATTTCCTCAATAGAGGTATCTGGCAGGTCTTCATGTATCTCTGCATGTACCTGCGCTACAGTTATTAAAACATCCCTATTACTGATATCAGAGTTATCAGGCATAGGTACATCCACTATTGGGAGAGGCGCCTCATCCTGTAACAATGGAGCACTTCCCCGTCCTAGAGAGGCCCTTCGATCATTGTTAATTTGATTAACCTTTTTAACTAGATAATTATCCATGGTGCCCAGCTCAAAAGTAGATTTATCTGCTTTACATCTAGTCAGCTTATTATAACTCTCAATGTAAACACCAATGCAATGGAACAATCTTACACAAACACCCAGGTATTTAAAAATGAAAATACAATAAAAAATAAAGTCTCACTTCAAAAAATGAAGTCCTTATCAACAGAACCAATGTCTGTGTCCCAGCCCAGTCTCCTCAGGCCTCTGAGGGCCATAGAGGGCCCGCCCTTTGCCCGGGCTTAGCCCGGCGTCGCCCGCGCACGTCCCGCGACGCGGGAGCTCTCCTTCTGATTTAAGCGCCGGCAGGCGCGGGCACAGCGTCAGCGACGTCCTGGTCGCAAGTGTTGCCGGGATTGGTAGTCCCCCGGTCCGCGAGCACAGCGGAGGTGACCCGGTGTTCTCCGTGGATCTGTGTGGTGACGGAAGGTAAGGAGCGTCGTCTTCCGTTCACTGCCCCTGGCTCAGTCCCCCAAGAGAGACAATGCAGCAGTTTGTCAAAAGGGGCGAATATTTTCTATCTCGGCATATCTGACCGCTTTCCACCTGTTAAATGAAGGGACCTTACCGAGCCATGCCTTCAAGGCCCACCTCCTTACATATCGACTTTTTTATGTTATGCAGATATGGCTGGAACAGGCCACTATAATCTGCCTTCAATAAATGCTGCAGATTAGTTCTTTTAATCACATCTGCTAGGTCGCTATTGCTCGAGTACTCTCTAATCAGACACTTTAATACTAATTTATGTTGGAATGTAGACATGTATAGGGCTTCATACCATGCTGGGAGATCCAGAAAGGGCTTAATTTCCTCAAGGTTAGCAACCCATTGACCGACATACTTCCCATACAAATGGAAATGTACAAAATGCCTCAAAGAGCCTTCTTCTGATTTTAAAAGACAGGGCAAATAATTAACCATCCACTGTTTATATTTAAGTAGAATGTAAGTGAGGCCCAGCTCTATGCCTCAAGGCATTATTCAATGAGCCTTTAGGTAACGCCAGCCATGCTTTTCAGATATTGGTCTCAATAGTTTACAAATGCTTAATATTCTCAGCTGCCATACCTCATAACCATAAAGTAAAACATTTACAATTTTCGTGTGGTACGTCTCTCTGAAGACGTCCACCGACTTATGGCCCAGGGCTAAAACCATTCTTTGTAAAGCTACAGGGATGGACTTGGCACACTATTCCTGGAGGTCAATATGAGCTTTAAAATGTAGATTTTGATTAAAAAGAAAGCCAAGGTCTCTATATTTGTTTACTACCTCAACTGGAACACCTCTCAAACACCACTTAAACTTTATGGGGCTACTTCATTCCTTTTTAAATAAACTATGACCTTAGTTTTAGACGTATTTATTTTCTAGTCATTCACCTTAAAATATTTAGAGAAAGCGTCCAATTACCTCTGCAGACCCACTGGCATCAGATCTTATAGCACAATGTCATCTACATAAAACAGCAGAAACAGCCTCCGTTCCAAGTCTAGGTGGGAAAGACCAGAGCTGATTAAAGGCTACCATGGCATCCACTATATATGTTGAAAACAAGAATGGTGCCAAGCTGGACCCCTGCCTAATACCAGTAGGCGTAAAGATCTTTTTGGACAAGGCCCTGTTGCTTGCCCCAAAGTTCCACTTAGTCCACGAGCCATCATTGTTGACAAACAGATGTACAACACATAAAGGGACTGTTTCCTTTTCAGGGCGCATTCTTCAGCCGACAGGTTAAATATTAAGCAGCCATCCGTGGTTGAATACCCTTTGTAAAATCCCATTTGAGCCAAAGGTAGAATTCTAGCCCCACTCATCCAGTCTTTTAATAGTCCCAGTAGATGCAGCACATACATTTTACCAGGGATGTCCAACAGGGTTCTCATATGATATTTCGAAGGCAGGCCTCAGGGAGAGTTGGGAAGTCGAAGTTTCAACTTTTTAATAGGCAGATGTGTATGTTATTGCATCATCTTGTTTCAGAAGTTGGTCCCAACCAATTAGGTTCCAGGAATACCATTTTATTGAGGCAATTTAGTGGTATTGTCTGAGCAGTTAGCTTTTTTCACCATTTTTGTTACAATAGAAGAGGGAATTTAGGTTAGATGCTATTGAAGGCCCATTATATTTATGCATTTATGTATGCATATGGTATCACACTTGTTAGTATGCAGTCTCATAGAGTCCTAGCTGCGGGTGTGCCGAGAACCACCAGATTTGTTGAGCTTTCCTGCATGATAAGGGATGTGCTGGTCATGATGGCTTTGTAAATATTTCCACTGGTTTAGAAGATGGTGCAGGGCAGCAAGGGGAGGGGGTGATGTGATCAGATTTTTTCAGATTCTGGATAAGATGTTAAATTAGGTCCTGGCTGAGAAATTAAGTAACGCCCCCCACCCTGGATGAGATGTCACTTAATCAACACTAGTCTCACTGGAGTGTATTGCTGTTATCTATTTTAACCCGTTCCCTGCTCATGACGAGCTCAGATCGTCATGAGGCACGGTTGTGCTGTGCTCATGACGAGCTGAGCTCGTCATGACCGTTGCGCCGCGCCCACGCAGGGATAATTACCCTTCTGTGCTGGGCGTTCCATTGGAGCGGGCGTGGTCATGACAAGCCCAGCTCGCTATGACCACAGCGCCACCATGTTGCATGGCAAGCTGAGCTCGTCATGAGCACCGCGGCGCTGCGCGCGCCATCCCCCCTAGTACAGCAAGGGAATTAGCCCCGCAGGGAAGGGGTTATTCTGCAAATGCATTTCCATGAGTTAGTGACTTTTACTTTTTTTCTCTCCTTTGTACTTTAGTACTTTTGGACCAATTATGGATTTAAGGGCTTCCTGTTTAATGTCTTGCTGAAGTGAGACAATTGCTCTGTGATCCTTTGTTCCAACCTACACTGAGAAGTTTTACTCACCTTGCATTGATCATTTTCCATTCTCTGCAGAATAGTGGGGTTGTGGAGTCTACTGCTGTTTTCCGGAGTCCTCTTTTTCTGTCTGGGGAATTAAGAATATGGAATAGAGTTCATGTTTAGGCTTTGACACCATAATTTCCCTTTTAACAAATATGTGCTTTTTAGATAACAAATATAACTCTGTTTCACTAGTCAAAGTTAATTCTGTTGATTCCTGGTTTCTCCGAACTCAGATGGTAAAAAGGCAACATTGATTATTAATGAGTTTACAAGTGAATGATGTGGTTAGGTTCTAGAACTTGTAAACTATTAAATTGGTTTAAGTAATCCTGTGGACTTTTTGAAATATAGTGGGGAGTTAAAAGTATAGTTGAGTATCTTAATTGAGAATTAAATGTCATCTCATTAGTGCAAATCAGTTGAGTTATTGACGTGTAGTTTGCCTCAACTAAGGAATTGTATTTTGATTGCTCATCTTCTTCAATCAATCACTGTGATAGTGCAGTATGGGCAGATATCGCTTGCATGTTTTCAAAAACCAAACACTATGTGAAAAAATTGGGCTGTACAATAATAGTATAGTGATTTTTGTGGGCTTGTTTATATTATGTTTATTGACTTCGATTAATACAAGAAAAACTGGAATTTGGTTTTCCTTGGCATTGCATTCATTTGGGATTTTGATAACAGATGATATTGTCTTTTTTTTTTAGAGCTTGAACATATTGCATTGACTGGCTTTGCTCAAAGCAGGGAAATGGAATTGGTTTGATTAGGCATTACATCTGTCTGGAGAGCCAGGTTTGCTTATTTATGGATCCTTTCCCAGACTTTGTCTTATAGTAGTTTTGAAGTTATCTATAGGTTTTGTTATTTTGCTTGATACTTTGAGGTGCATGTTTACTGATTTTATTTTTTGGGGTCTAGCTTTTTTGTGGGCAAAAACGTTTTTGGTACAATCTGTAGTTTTTAACTGATTGTGGTGACAAGGCTTACAGCAAATCCTACACTAAACGTTCAATTGAATATTAATGTCATAGGAATTTGCTTGTATTTAAAAGCCCTTTCAACAAACAAGAAACACTATGCTCCTGTGATGATGGAAACTGTGCCAGTGTTGAAAGTATTGAGATACAAAGGCGTAAAACAGACAACTACCTTTCTGCAAGGGTATTGAGTAAGAAGTTCAAAATATACCACATTTTAGCCTGGAACAGAACTTTCCTCTAGTATATGTGTTGTTTATGAAGCAGTCTCTTCCTTAAAAAAGCTTTATGGAGAATGGAGGATTGAGAAGAGTGGTACAGCCTTCAGACGTCGTCTGTCTTGCAGATAGACTGCTCATTATTGCAGAATCAGCTGAAGCGATCCATCAATTGTTTCAAGATATATCTGATTGCTAATGTCTTTTGTAGAACCTTAAAACCCATGAATCTATTTTCAGAAGCCAAAGAAAGGAAACACTTCATCTTCCACAACTCCTACTGCATGAAAGATTTTTGTATGCTTGGCTTTGCTGCACCCATTTCCAGGACTTATAGCCCAGTAAGTGAGCCCTGAGGTGTAATGTCAGAACTAGGGAATTAAAGGTTTATGGATATTGTCACTTGGACCCATGAGTTGGGAAATTCCCTCTGATGAAGAACAGCTCTAAAAACTGTAATGGGTCAGTTGAGCAGGTTCCTAGCAGTGGCTGTCTCTGAGATAGTTGAGAGGAGGTGTTGTAGTGGCATTGGATCTGTCAGAGAGGCTACCTAGAATGACAGAGATCCACTGTCTGTCATGGGTCTCTATATAGACCCTTGAGACTCCTCGAAAATGGTGACAGAACCGTATCTCATCACATTGTCCCACCTTTCTCAGGTCTATTGAGAAGAAATTGTGGCTGAGCAGATGGTGCTCCTTCATCTATCAATTGACCACACTTTCAAGTATATGGTGACTGGGGGGAGGTTATAATGAATCTTTCTCCACTTTCCCAGGACCCAGGCAATGCAATGGAGGCTGTCATAAAGGCATTCTCATAAATGTTTTTTTAATGGACAAAATTTGTTTCCCACTGAGACCATAAATCAGTTTTACAGTGCATTTGTAATACTGGAATGTATTTGAGTAAGAATTAAGATATACCTGCTACATTTACATATGTGAAAATGTCTTGGCGTAGGAGGAACTTGAAATTCATAAAGGAATTCCAGAACTACTCCCTGGAAATTGTGATTTTCGCATCTTCCCAGGAGTACTCCTGGAATCCTCTCTTAATTCCAAAATAGTCTCAAATGTATTTGAAATATATTCACCTAATTGAGCAAATTTCCAACTTTATAGACAGTATGAGAATAGCCTGGTGATCCCGAAATTTGGGTTACGCTTCACACAATGCATGCTGACAGAAGCTGCTTCAAGGCACACAAGCATATGCTAAAGCTTAATTTTAAGTCACATGTCACTGGGTCTGCTCTAGTTCCAGTTTGTTGCTCAACAGGGTTGCTTTTCATAATTATTCAATAAGGGGAAGTACACCTTTAATTGTCCTGTTGAACTGTATTGTCTTACATAGAAAACAATTTATTTTTGCATTTCAGCTCACAAGGTTCTCCCTCTTGTGCAGAAAAACAAATGCCTGGTGCAGGCAACTCCATGGACCATCTGCTCCAAAACCTGCGGCTTTGGGATATCTGTTCGGGTTACCAATGAGAACAATAAATGTAAAATGAGGAAAGAACAAAGGCTGTGCTACGTGCGACCATGTGACCCCAGTACTTTCAAACATGTAAAGGTAAATTAATAAAATGACCATCTATGTTGGGCTACAAGAATGCCCAGGGCATTTAGCTCGTTAAATCCATCCTTCTGTCGTAGGATGCCCTAGGCATTTTACAAGCATGCAAAGAGGGCGTTGGTCTGCACTACTTGACTGTTTTCCAGTAAATTCCCCTCTAATGTGAATTCATTCAATGGCAACTAATATATCTGTAATTACTGTTTGTGTGGAAAACATGCGTGAGTTTGCAGTTCGCGCTTCTTGTCCCTGGTGCCTTCCACACGACCCCGAGCGTTCGTATTCAAATGCCGAACGTTTGTTTTTAACTATGTGAGTTGTTCTTAAGCACCGTTTTCCGACGAAGCTCTCTAATTAGCGGTAAAGACACAGTCAGTGATTTTGATGGCTAACGTGCAGGAGAATGCATATTTTTCTGCAAGAGATATCAATCATTTGTGTCAAAGTGTTTTATACGATTTTTTCAATGGACGGGGTCAGGCACTAAAACTGTTTCTCTTAGTCCACCAGCTTGCGAGAAGTTACAAGATGTGCGAACAGCTACAGTGGAAGAGGTATATATAGTGCCAAATTTGCTCACACAAAAATATGAGCTGCAATTAGGATATCACTGCAGTTTGCACCACCCACTGCCCCTGTCAGTGATGTCCCATCTCCTGGACACGCTAGGATTCTTTTTTTAGTGTATATTAAATTGATAAACTTATGTGTGCTGCTTATATAGGCAGGCACCGCCACAATGTGGTGGATTGTTATGCAAAAAGGCAGGTATTAAGAATTAAATGCCAGTGCCAAACACCAGCACAAATTAAGCATTAGGTATGTCCTTCCTTTTGAGCCACCGGTGGATTTGGAGCTATCCAAGCGGCGAACTGCTCAGGTGCAGGTCTTGCATTGACTTCCCAGAGGGTCTGAAGCCCCCTACCAACAATTGATAAGTGGAGTTTTTCTTTAGGCACGTTAAACAAATGGAAATGGTGTTCTAGGAAGAGCTGCGAGAGCAATCATTGGGCATTATAAACACGAGTCTGTGAGCAGCAGTGGGCTGAAATCAGAGTTTACTTTTTTGTAGGTCACATACTCTAATGTGGAGGCCACTACCACAGGGGTGAAGACCAAAGGGATGTCACAGAAGTTAAGTCATGGCGTTCTTGTTTTCTACTGACTGAGGAAGCAAAAACTACAGTAACAACCGTTGGCAAAGTCAATTGTTCTGACTTTACAGTGCCAAAGTTTGCAAAGATATATGTTGTTGTGGAGAAGTGTGGCTCACTGGTTATACAAAACTCTCTTTCTAATAAAATCATTTGAAATAAAAAAAGAAGTGGCTGTCTCTGATGCAGAAGTCTGGCCCGGGACCAGTGTTCAATTCCCGACGTGGCAGGGTCTTGGGCTCAATGTCCGCGGACTCGATAATTCTCGCCTCGGTGCCTACTCTAATCATGGGTCCCACTCTGCAACTCTGGGCAATAGCTTGCTTAATCTCCACAACGGCCCCAATAGCGCTGGGATGCCTGGCTTCACCCTGGTGGTGCCCAGTAGGGAGCATCTCACAGGGAAAGCCAGGAAGGGTTCCACAGCGGTATACAGCACCAGGATACCCCGAGATGGGGTGGCAGTGCGCTTTACAAGTATACCTACATTTACATTTACATATATTGGATTCTGTTTGCATGTATTGCATGAATAAACGCTGTTTAGGATGTTAAAGCTAGATTTATTGGCTTTGCTAATGCCAAGGCAAAGAAAGAAGCAAAAAAAGAGCATGATTATAGGAAAGGAAGAACTGCATCGGACAAACAGTGTGATGATTCAAGCTACTTTTCAAATGTAAAATGGTCTCTAATGCGTTCCAATGGAAGCACTTCCCAGAACGCTGAATGATTCACCAAACATCCAATGGCATGAGGCGACACAGAAATATTCCTCTGGTTGGAGGCAAACCCCCACACATTTACGATAACGATAATTCCAGCAGGCATCTGTACTGTCAAACAAGACCTAATAAACGAGTTAGGAGATATAGAATCGCTAGTGCATAATTTTTACTGGTAAGTAGAAAGCATATAATATAGTAGACTGACTTTTCAACAATGAAATGAGATAAGCATGGAGTAAGACTTCAACATTAATAAGAATGAAATTAGTCATTCTAGATTCAATGCGCATCATTTGATGCAATTATTTCTGAAAACTACAACGAGTAGCTCTTGACTTTGATATAGTCTGTTTGAATGAGTGCTATAGTATCAGCTAGTTCATCGAATGGCTGACAGATGGGGGGGGTCTTCGGAGGCACCACTGCAAAGAGGAGGGAGAGACCCGTTCAATTCATGAAAAATGGCTTATTTTTCTTTGTCAGCCAAGTATAATCACATCATGCTACTAGCGCACGTTTATTTTATTGTATCAAATTTCCTGCAGTCGAATTCCGAGGGAGAAGAGCATTTAGCAAACATGTGGGCCTTATCCGCCTACTCTTCACAACAGCATAGAAAATTCTGAAGATGGCCGAATCTTATGCTTGAGCAATGAAGAATTCACTATATCTGAAGTTGGAGACTAGCTGGATTGATACTATTATAATTCTGAGGTGTAGTGTTTTGCTGTCAGACGTGGGAAATACTTCTCTTACAGGAAGGGATTTGGACCCCTGAAATGTATTATAGACAGAGCCATATCTATTAAACCATTGCGTGAGCGCGTCGGCTAACGGACGTTGCGAGCACTACCTCTGTAGTGCTGCGCACGTCCGTTGGCAGACACGGCCCCGCCTACTCAATAGAACTCCCGCACCACAGCAGAATTTGCGCCGCGGTTAAGGAGTTAAGAGGGTCACGCCCCCCAAAACATTTCTGGTCACTAGGGACATAACGTGAGTGCAGAGCCTCCATCTAGCACCAACAATACTGATAAGGAATTCATTTGCTTTTATCAACTAACAATATAGTTTTTCAGTTACAAGGGAAATCGGTTCACCCTTTCAAAACCTTCTAAATCATCATCCCCCTTACCATAATGTTTACAACACTTTCAGCAACAAATGTAAGGGATCTAAATATACCCCAAAGATTATGATTCGTGATAACATTTTACATAAGAAGGGATTCTGCTTTCAGTTTTCACGAGTGTTTAGATATCTTGCCCATGTTCTTGAGTACACTGGTGAAAAAATGTTTTGATTTCCTATCCATCACTGATTTACAACCAGCAGTTAGAGTCTGGTATAAGCTGGAAAGGGTGGCAGACGAGAAACTTCAGTGGGAAGAGTAAATAATTTTGTGTTTCAATGATCACCATACAAATAAAACATTACATACCTTCAGGTATTTCTGGTTGATACTATGGCCTAGATTTGGTTAGACTGTGTGCCACTTGTAGCGTGATGCAAAGCAACACCAGCAACATACGCTATTTATTATGCAGCCAATAAGGTGTTTTTCACTGGAAAGGTGAATCTTTTTACAGTTCAAAAATAACCTTGTCCACATAGCACCATAGGGGCCTACTTGGGCAAACCAATGCAAACACCCATTAGTTTAATGCAAAGACCACCCTACTAAGATAGCTAACTGGGCTTTGCATCAAAAACGAACGGCTACTTGGAGCAGGTGCAAGTGTGATAATTTCCAAAACACAGCCCACTTTCAAACTAGGCCTCAGTCTTCCTACAGATTTTCCACCTGATAATTCTTCACCTTATCAATAGCCTTTCAGTGTCTGAAATGGTCCCCTCATCAATAGCTCTCCAACGCCACCAGGTGGCGCCACAAGACTCCAAGCAACTTTTCATTTACCCTTATGCGGAAACATAAGGTTACATATGACACCGTCTTGTGCATTGGCATCAAATTCTTGTACGTTTTCTGTGACCAATTGGGGCACATGAAAGGACTCAAGACATGAAAAAGTAAGAAAAACCTACAGATTATGTAATATTTATTTTAACACCTGGGAATACAATTGATTAAATGAAATGTTTTTTAGAATTCAGTAAATTTATCTTGATTATTATCTTTTGTTCTTTTTAGATATGTATTAGTAAAATATAAGACAGTTATTCCCCCTACCAAAAAAGAGGCTTTTAGGCTCTATCACGCGGAGTAGTGTAAAATAGCAGGTCGGTAGAAATAAACAGTCGATTGGGTTTGAGTGCCTGTAGAGCCACGGATACAGGCTATTTAGTTCTTTTTTCTCAGAGAGACCCCAATAAATTAGGCTATTGAGGAATTAAGAGAGGTTTGAAAACAGCTACAGAACAGCAGCTAACACACTTTCCTCCTATGGGATCTTATTATGCATGGTACTAACTGAACAGGAAAGGAAGGAGGTGAACATAGGGGAGGATATAGTACTGATACAAATACTGTTATGGAAGGTAAGTAACTTATGCTTCTAATACACACTTTTTCCCACAGATTCCTCACCATAGTAATACTCCCAGAGCAATACCACGTTTTCCCGGTGGTGGAACCAAGCAACCAAAGAAGTCATGTGCTACAACCCTGAATGCTCTGCACAGATATGCAGAGAGGACCAAGGATTCACCCAGTAAATATCAGTATGTCACTATTAAGTGCAGCAGAACTCATCATGCCCCTTGTGGAGTGTACATGAATGCCATTAGTAGGATCTTTCTTGGCTAAGGTGGTGTAACTGATCTGTATACCGAGGCTGACCCAACATAAAATCATTGATTAGAATTAATCACTGGTTAATTCTAATCATAGATACAGCAAAACAACTTCCGGACACCCTACTCATCAAAATTAAGACCAGTGAGGATGCATTAAACATTCAAAGAAAGATCACTGTGTTTAAGAAGAAACTGGAAGAAATCAATAAAGAGATTGGTGAACACAAGGATCACCTTATGCAGAGCAAGATCAGTAAACTACAGAAAGACCTAAAGAGAAAATTTGCATGTGAGAGTATATATGTATATTAAAGATGATTATAAGAAACAACTAGACTCAGAAGCAGGATCATCAAATAGGAGTGACTCAGGCTCATCCTACTCAGATCAAGAAGATTGGTCCAGCGACAACTCATCCAAGAGCTGGAGAGAAAGACTGGCTCAGAAGAGGCACGGGGTACAACCCCACATACCTTCCAGCACAGATGTTTGTCTGGCCTGGACAATAAGGCTCCCAACAATATCTAGGACCTCCCTCAGTTTCACAACATGCCTTATTTCCAAACACAACAAGCAGTATTTTTTATGACAGGGTGGCAGACGAGGGAGACGAGGTAGACAGACCAGCAGAAGAATTGAAAAGGACGGCACATCGAGAGAAGGGATGAATACGAGGAGCAAGGAGAGGGACCAACAAGCAGTACCCAGCTCTCTGTAGATCTAGTGGTCAACCTTGCAGATGAAGCCATGACACCAGATGAACTGGAAGTCCCTAATAAAAGACTTGGTTACGTCCCCACAGACCAGAATGATAAATTGAAGAGAAGATGCAAATTGAATGAATTCTTCAGAAAAATCTGAGTCAAAACCAACTGTGAGGGCAACCCCCTTACAGAGGCAGACACTGGTTTTACCACTATGCAGAGGAAATCCAACTTTAACCCTCCATTATCTATAATGCCACCAGAAGTAACCGCATTTGAGGCGGCGGTCATCAATGAGGTGGAACAATTACAACCCAGGAGAGACATCTTCAATAACCTCAGCAGAAGGGAACAGGAGGCGCTAAGATCATTGAGTGGAGGAACAAACCTTGTGATAAAACCAGCAGATAAAGGTAGATCAACTGTTATCCAAGACCAGAAAAGCTACACAATACTATACTACACTTCAAAGGGACCCTACGATATGTCTAAAATGGAAGATTTTGAAAATCTTGGAAGAAGCGTTGAAAAGAGGTTGGTTATAATAAAAGGAAAATAATTTCCTCAACACAGTCGAGCCCAGAACACCACAGTTCTACACCATTCCAAAGATCCATAAAGGTAGAACCCCACCTCCAGGAGGACCCATTGTGTCTGGGATAGGATCGGTTCTAGAACCTCTTTCCCAGTACACAAATTGGTTCCTACTCCCATTGGTCACACAGATTAAATCTTATGTGAAAGACACAAAACATCTACTTAACATCCTGGCAGATATTGATTACGACCCAACACAAGAAATGATAATATGTGTAGGCTCTGTACACAATTATTCCCAAAGAAGAGAGCCTATGCGTCATTGAAAACATATTGCCTACACAAGAGTGGCTATGGCATGCACCCATAGACTGGATCGTGACATTGATGCATATGGCCTTGATTGAGAACTTTTTCAGATATGAAGACCAACTCTATTTACAGAAACATGGGACTTCCATGAGCAGCACTTTTGCCCCAAGTATTGCATGTCTGTTTGCAGTTCGGGCTGGACTGTTCCCATGAGGCACAGGGTCAGACTGATTTGCATATAGCCATGTCTGAACTGGGGTGGCAGAGTGGGCTAAAGAACGGTGATGGATTAAACCCAGATCTTTTGACTGGGTGTGAGTGTTTGATTGGTTCGGATGCTCCGTCCATCACCACCCCCTTTTGTACCGCTTTTGGCCGCCATAAGTGTGGCAGGGTATGCTCAGACATGAGTCCCTTGCTCACTTTGCCACTGTGAGACTAGACTAGCTTTTCTTAATGCCCGCCTGCGCGTGGCTTTTTTGTCTTTGATAGATATATTTTCACGGGAGGACAGACTGCACTTACCGAGTGGGAGTGAGTCCCCGACTTTTCAAAACTAATGAATATATCGGTATGAAAGTCGATGCTATAGCCAGGTAATTTACATCCCCGCAGTGTGGTTGGTTGGCAATGATATAACAGCACACAGTGCAAACACAGTTAGCTCCTTACACGTGCTTTCTTTCTTTGATTTACAGCACCCAAACCACAGTACCTTGCTGGCAGTGGCTTTTTTTAAAAAAACATCTGTGCCCTGAAGAAATTGCCTGAATGTTGACCATGGCAATGAAACATGTCGGCAGCGAGTTGTAAGCGAATCGATAGGGAGTATTCGCTTCTCTCTTTGTTTTATATATGTGTCTACTGTTAGCGGACAGGAGAATACAAATAAAGAGGTTCATATTCTTGTGCGCTCAGTATTTGTTTTGTTATATGTTGAACGTTGTTAGTCCTTGTCACATATAAGTTTGTGTCCACTGCACCATTCACTGTCTTTTTCCTTTGGGAGTCGGTCACGTTTCTGTTAAGCTAGTTGATACCAATGATGAGAACAGGGCCACCCTGGTGAGTACCAACCAGGGGCCCCAATGGTGGTGCGCCCGTGAGGTGTCTTCTAGCTATTCACACATTTTTTCATGTGTCGTCTCTCTTGTGAATGTATGTCCTGTGTTGTCTAAAGTTAGATGTATCAGAGATTGGCTACTTTTATGACTTATTGGCAAGCATCTGGAGTAATACACCTATTGGTAAACTCAAAGGTGTGGTGGAAAGATCTGTAGACATATCCACTTATACCCACAGATATACACTAAACGATTGCCCTGCGGACTAGGTCTTGTTGTCTTTTCGATTGATTGAGTGGAGGGCGACCTGGTCCTGTAAATCCCTCTGTACTCCTAGTAGATGAGTCCGGTCAAGGGAAGGCATGGCTTGGCAGTTTGGGCTGGACTGTTCCCATGAGGCTCAGGGTCAGACTGATTTGCATATAGCCATGTCTGAACTGGGGTGGCAGAGTGGGCTAAAGAACGGTGATGGATTAAACCCAGATCTTTTGACTGGGTGTGAGTGTTTTATTGGTTCGGATGCTCCGTCCATCACCACCCCCTTTTGTACCGCTTTTGGCCGCCATAAGTGTGGCAGGGTATGCTCAGACGTGAGTCCTTTGCTCACTTTGCCACTGGATTCAAGCAAGCCGGGCTGAAGACGGCTGTAATGCCAGAAACCGGTCCTCGGAAGCTTGTTTCCGGTCCAGGGAAGGCATGGCTTGGCAGTTCGGGCTGGACTGTTCCCATGAGCAACAGGGTCAGACTGATTTGCATATAGCCATGTCTGAACTGGGGTGGCAGAGTGGGCTAAAGAACGGTGATGGATTAAACCCAGATCTTTTGACTGGGTGTGAGTGTTTGATTGGTTCGGATGCTCCGTCCATCACCACCCCCTTTTGTACCTCTTTTGGCCGCCATAAGTGTGGCAGGGTATGCTCAGACGTGAGTCTATTGCTCACTTTGCCACTGGATTCAAGCAAGCCGGGCTGAAGACGGCTGTAATGCCAGAAACCGGTCCTCGGAAGCTTGTTTCCGGTCCAGGGAAGGCATGGCATGGCAGTTCGGGCTGGACTGTTCCCATGAGGCACAGGGTCAGACTGATTTGCATATAGCCATGTCTGAACTGGGGTGGCAGAGTGGGCTAAAGAACGGTGATGGATTAAACCCAGATCTTTTGACTGGGTGTGAGTGTTTGATTGGTTCGGATGCTCCGTCCATCCCCACCCCCCTTTCGTACCGCTTTTGGCCGCCATAAGTGTGGCAGGGTATGCTCAGACGTGAGTCCCTTGCTCACTTTGGCACTGGATTCAAGCAAGCCGGGCAAAAGACGGCTATAATGCAAGAAACCGGTCATCGGAAGCTTGTTTCCGGTCCTGGGAAGGCATGGCTTGGCAGTTTGGGCTGGACTGTTCCCATGAGGCTCAGGGTCAGACTGATTTGCATATAGCCATGTCTGAACTGGGGTGGCAGAGTGGGCTAAAGAACGGTGATGGATTAAACCCAGATCTTTTGGCTGGGTGTGAGTGTTTGATTGGTTCGGATGCTCCGTCCATCACCACCCCCTTTTGTACTGCTTTTGGCCGCCATAAGTGTGGCAGGGTATGCTCAGACGTGAGTCCTTTGCTCACTTTGCCACTGGATTCAAGCAAGCCGGGCTGAAGACGGCTGTAATGCCAGAAACCGGTCCTCGGAAGCTTGTTTCCGGTCCAGGGAAGGCATGGCTTGGCAGTTCGGGCTGGACTGTTCCCATGAGGCACAGGGTCAGACTGATTTGCATATAGCCATGTCTGAACTAGGGTGGCAGAGTGGCCTAAACAACGGTGATGGATTAAACCCAGATCTTTTGACTGGGTGTGAGTGTTTGATTGATTCGGATGCTCTGTCCATCACCACCCCCTTTTGTACCTCTTTTGGCCGCCATAAGTGTGGCAGGGTATGCTCAGACGTGAGTCCCTTGCTCACTTTGCCACTGGATTCAAGCAAGCCGAGCTGAAGACGGCTGTAATGCCAGAAACCGGTCCTCGGAAGCTTGTTTCCGGTCCAGGGAAGGCATGGCTTGGCAGTTCGGGCTGGACTGTTCCCATGAGGCAGAGGGTCAGACTGATTTGCATATAGCCATGTCTGAACTGGGGTGGCAGAGTGGGCTAAAGAACGGTGATGGATTAAACCAAGATCTTTTGACTGGGTGTGAGTGTTTGATTGGTTCAGATGCTCCGTCCATCACCACCCCCTTTTGTACCGCCGTAAGTGTGGCAGGGTATGCTCAGATGTGAGTCCCTTGCTCACTTTGCAACTGGATTCAAGCAAGCCGGGCTGAAGACGGCTGTAATGCCAGAAACCGGTCCTCGGAAGCTTGTTTCCAGTCCAGGGAAGGCATGGCTTGGCAGTTCGGGCTGGACTGTTCCCATGAGGCACAGAGTCAGACTGATTTGCATATAGCCATGTCTGAACTGGGGTAGCAGAGTGGGCTAAAGAACGGTGATGGATTAAACCCAGATCTTTTGACTGGGTGTGAGTGTTTGATTGGTTCGGATGCTCCGTCCATCACCACCCCCTTTTGTACCGCTTTTGGCCGCCATACGTGTGGTAGGGTATGCTCAGACGTGAGTCCCTTGCTCACTTTGCCACTGGATTCAAGCAAGCCAGGCTGAAGACGGGTGTAATGCCAGAAACCGGTCCTCGGAAGCTTGTTTCCGGTCCAGGGAAGGCATGGCTTGGCAGTTCGGGCTGGACTGTTCCCATGAGGCACTGGGTCAGACTGATTTGCATATAGCCATGTCGGAACTGGGGTGGCAGAGTGGGCTAAATAACGGTGATGGATTAAACCCAGATCTTTTGACTGGGTGTGAGCGTTTGATTGGTTCGGATGCTCCGTCCATCACCACCCCCTTTTGTACCTCTTTTGGCCGCCATAAGTGTGGCAGGGTATGCTCAGACGTGAGTCCCTTGTTCACTTTGCCACTGGATTGAAGCAAGCCGGCCTGAAGACGGCTGTAATGCCAGACACCGGTCCTCGGAAGCTTGTTTCCGGTCCAGGGAAGGCATGGCTTGGCAGTTCGGGCTGGACTGTTCCCATGAGGCACAGGGTCAGACTGATTTGCATATAGCCATGTCTGAACTGGGGTGGCAGAGTGGGCTAAAGAACGGTGATGGATTAAACCCAGATCTTTTGACTGGGTGTGAGTGTTTGATTGGTTCGGATGCTCCGTCCATCACCACCCCCTTTTGTACCGCTTTTGGCCGCCATAAGTGTGGCAGGGTATGCTCAGACGCGAGTACCTTGCTCACTTTGCAACTGGATTCAAGCAAGCCGGGCTGAAGACGGCTGTAATGCCAGAAACAGGTCCTCGGAAGCTTGTTTCAGGTCCAGGGAAGGCATGGCTTGGCAGTTCGGGCTGGACTGTTCCCATGAGGCACAGGGTCAGACTGATTTGCATATAGCCATGTCTGAACCGGGGATGGCAGAGTGGGCTAAAGAAAGGTGATGGATTAAACCCAGATTTTTTGACTGGGTGTGAGTGTTTGATTGGTTCGGATGCTCCGTCCATCAACACCCCTTTTTGTACCGCTTTTGGCCGCCATAAGTGTGGCAGGGTATGCTTAGACGAGAGTCCCTTGCTCACTTTGCCACTGGATCCAAGCAAGCCGGGCTGAAGACGGCTGTAATGCCAGAAACCGGTCCTCGGAAGCTTGTTCCCGGTCCAGGGAAGGCATGGCTTGGCAGTTCGGGCTGGACTGTTCCCCTGAGGCACAGGGTCAGACTGATTTGCATATAGCCATGTCTGAACTGGGGTGGCAGAGTGGGCTAAAGAACGGTGATGGATTAAACCCAGATCTTTTGACTGGGTGAGAGTGTTTGATTGGTTCGGATGCTCCGTCCATCACCACCCCCTTTTGTACCGCTTTTGGCCGCCATTAGTGTGGCAGGGTATGCTCAGACGTGAGTCCCTTGCTCACTTTGCCACTGGATTCAAGCAAGCCGGGCTGAAGACGGCTGTAAGGCCAGAAACCGGTCCTCGGAAGCTTGTTTCCTGTCCAGGGAAGGCATGGCTTGGCAGTTCGGGCTGGACTGTTCCCATGAGGCACAGGGTCAGACTGATTTGCATATAGCCATGTCTGAACTGGGGTGGCAGAGTGGGCTAAAGAACGGTGATGGATTAAACCCAGATCTTTTGACTGGTTGTGAGTTTTTGATTGGTTCGGATGCTCCGTCCATCACCACCCCCTTTTGTACTGGAAAATCCAACAAGACACATAAATGACCCTCTGGAACCAACCACAAGTGAAGGGACATTATCCATGTGGTTCATGCATAGTCTGTCCATTTCCCGCCCAAACTACTCATATTTATTTGGGCCTTCCCCACTTATGGGAACAGCAACACCACACTAATGTTACTGATAATGGCCTGTACATGATCACCTGCCCCTTTAATAGCCGATATATCGGAATGATGACCAGGAAAGTGAAGAAACATATAAGTGAGCATAGGAGCACTATACAAAGAGACAGAACATCAACAAAACTCACAGCACATTATGTTGAAATTGGGCACTCAGACCAGGATCTAAAATAGACTGTGATTAAGAAAATCAAGGGGGGCACTGGGTTGACACAAAGACTACTAGAGAAGGTACAAAAAACTCATGACGCACACACAAGGGCTCAACGATTCAATCCCATGGGCCAACTGGGATATGCCTCAGAATCAAGATAGCTCACATCTGTGACCACCTTTATGCACTCACAGCACTGATAACATATTTCTTTAAAGATGATTTGACTTCCGTCAGATGACAATGTTAGCCAGTAGACCTGGACCACCAAAAGTGCCCGCGATTTGGAAATAAATACATTACTCAACACTGTCAATTAGTGCATTTGTACCATGAGTTATAGCCTCTATTGGCAATATGGAAATACTCTTATGTAGAGTACAGCAAGTGATGGAACACTGGACAATAGCGGTGCTATCTGATATCCCATACCAACCAACTATATGCCCTGTATCCCTTTTTGTGTGCATTTGTGTATTTTCTGCTTCTGCAGGCAATGACACACACAAATAGACGCGCTCCCATTCTCCAGAGACCTGGGAGAAGTGGGACCAAATAGGTGGTAAAGTGGGGCAGGACACTTCATAAAGTAAGTGGAATGGGTATGACAGAGTGCGATTAACACACTTTAGGATACATAATTGAATATCCAACGGGTGTATAACTTTGGCAACACAATGTCTTTCTTTCCTCCCCTTAAACTCTGTTATGCGCTGCAAGTGTGTCACTACAGGGCTACCCTTGACACTGTGTACCCTTGTGTAGTGAGAGGTCCACCACAGAAGGATGAGTGCCCACAGAATGTAGTTTAGCAATGACAAAAACTTTACGAATGAATGGTTATTGCATGTTTTATTTTTTAATCAACAAATATTTGGGTGTATGATTTTAACTGTGTATGGCAGTAAACAGGAGGTGTAAGAAAGCCTACACCAATAATTCTAATATTCACAAGAAGGGAGGGTGTCTGAAGGTAACCCAACCACTAATCTGAGTGTGTTTGGGAAACAAGGTACCCAGCCGCCACTCTGTAATTAATACACTATGAATAATGCATGAATGCGTGCAGAGTCTCCCACAAGGACTCCACTTACGATAGTAATCACGCCGCATGATATGGGCACATGAAGTGACAGTCAAAAACCTGTTTTTATTTACAGTTTGGGCACTATAACCGATTAACCAGATTGAGGACAAGTATATACCTGGCCAGTTTTAGGTGCAGAATTCTGCACAATTTTGCCACAAAGTAGGTAGATCCTAAATAATCCCAGGGAGAAAAACTTGAATTGCCCTGAAGAAAGCCTAGGACCCCATAGGGCCAATTTTAAGGGCTGAAACATGTTGGCTTTAGGGTCATGGAATCATTATATCCTCATTACTCTACCCCTTATTTTTAATATCCCCAGTAACTCCACTAATGAAGGGAGACTTAATGGAGGATTTTTATATTTAAGCCCCCTGGCCTACTTCTCCTAAGTGCTCCCTGAAGTATGGCTGAGCCCACCCTGACCTTTAGGAGTCAGGGTGAACCCGATAATGAAGCATGACACTACTAGAGTGTGTGAGGGTTATATAACAAAAAGGAATCCTTTCCTTCCCTGCCTCTAAGCGGACAGTTTACCACCTGAGGAGTGTAGTACCCTACATAATACACATAAACGGGGTGGGATACTTTTTCGTTTGGCTAGTACTAAATAGGTAGGACGTATCCCTCCAGCACCTCCTCCAAGAAGTGGAAGCACCTCTCCACCCTTCTGACTTAAATTAGGGTTTCCCCCACCCCTCTCTAGGTCCAGACTTATCAGAGTGTACATAAATGCCAGCAGGAAGATCTTTCTTGGCTAAGGTGGTACAACAGATCTTTATACCAAGACTGACCCAACATGAAATCATTTTGTGACTGCCTTCTCTTGTTTGGATCTAGCAAAGTTGGTAAACAGCTGTTTGTCCACTCTGTTGAGTCATGTGTGGTCAATATATTTAAAAAACAGCCCATCTGGGTTCAGGAGGAAAGAACAATTGAAGAGGAATGGACTGATTCATAGGAAAGACTGATCAAACCATTGGCCAAAAAGATGAGCACATTGAAAACACCATATTGTCTGGATAATAACAGTATATGATGGATGGGATAGCAGCCTGTGTAATTCGGCAACTGTGTTAGGGTAGCGATTGCCCCCAAGAATACAGTCTTCTAAGAAAGTAAATGAACTGAGCAAATAAGTAAGGGTCCAATAGCGAAGTCATAACGAAGGTTAGCACCAAATTTAAATGCCTCTGCAGAACATTGACAGGCTTTAGAAGAAACCTGATAACATACTCTCTGTAAAATTAAACAACTAAATACATCAGAAGAAAAATGCTTAGCCAGAGTAGTACATGAAGACAGACAACACAGCCAAATATGTTTTCACAATGGAGACTGCCAAGCTCTGTTTGGAAAGAGAAAGCCCAAAGCACAGAACATTAGAGAGACAAGACTCAGAAGAGTTCAAACCCTCTGACTCTTCCCATGGAATAATCTTGGACCAGGAGCTCCTATATATCCATTTTAGACCAGGTTTCTGGGTAGCCAGTGTAATATTTGCTACCTCCAGTGACCTCGAATTGGCCTTGCTCATACTCCACATATGCAGTTGAAGCACCTGAAGATTGAGAGAGAGGGCATGATTATTCTGCTGTGAAAGTAGGAGTACCCTCAGCAGCAGTAGAAGAGAGGGCTCTATACTTAGTTCCAAGAGATTAGCATACCACATCCTTCTAATCCAATGTGGGGGGATAAGGATAAAACAAACTCAGTGACGTGGATTTTGTGCTCACTGTGCAACTGGAACCAAGCTACTCCTGACTGATGAGCCCAATCAGGAAAACACTTTCTTGAGGTGCTTGTATTACATTTCAGGGAGGACCTAGCCTGACAGTTCAGGATAAACTGTTCCTATTGGAGCAGGGTCAAGACTGATTTTCATATGACCGGGTCCAAACTGAGTTGACCTGGGAGGCAAAAGAACAATGGGTTTGAATGGTACCCTAAGTGATTGCCGGTGGTTAAACAAATTGAAAGCAATCCTTCCATCACCTTTTAGGTGATTGGTGTAATGCTTTATGTGGTAGGCATGCCCAGACATGGATCCCATTCTCACTGTGCGACCAGGTTACACCTTACTGATGAGTCCCAGTCAGGGCAAAACTGGTTTGTGGGTTTTTGTATCCCAGGCTAGGGAGGTCCTGGCCTGGCAGTTCATGTTTGCCTACATGTTTACTCGCTGCTCAGGAGGATAAGCCCGCAACTGTTCTGTATCTATACCTGTTCCGATTAAAAGGAGCTTCTGAGAGGGAATCAGGTGTGACTTCGGCACGTTGATAGTGAACACCAGCAAGGGCAGGAGGTCCGCCGTAGTCTGAAGATGGGAGAAGACAGCGTGGGGCAAGCTCGCCTTTAACAGCCAGTCGTCGAGATAGGGGAAGACTTGAACCCCTGATCTGCGCAGATGAGCTGCGACCACCGCCATCACTTTCCTGAAAACCCGAGGGGCACTGGTAAGGCTAAAAGGCAGCACGGTAAACTGAAAATACTCGTGGCCTACCTTGATTCGCAGGTAACACGTGTGGGCTGGCAGGACGGGGATGTGGAAATCGGTGTCCTAAAAGTCCAATGCTACCATCCAGTCTCCGGGATCGAGGGCCGACAGGACCTGAGCAAACATGAGCATTTTAAACTTCTCCTTCCTGAGGAAGTGGTTGAGGGCCTTGAGGTCTAAGATAGGACGCAGGCCTTGGTCCTTCTTGGGTACCAGAAAGTAGTGGGAGTAACAACCATGACCAACTTCTGGCACAGGGACCCTTTCGATAGCTCCCTTGGCCAAGAGAGCTGCAACTTCATGGCAGAGATGGGCCACATGATCCTCTGACACCGAATGGAGTGTTAGTGGCATGGGGGGTGGGGCAGTCTAAAAGGGGAGTAGCCCCTGAAGACTATCTGCATAATTCACCTGTCAGACGTGATGTTTTGCCAGGGGGGGAGGTGAGGGCGAAATGGTGGCCCTGAAAGGTCAGACTAGGAGGTTTTGGAGGCTGCTGCAGGGGAGGTATGGGTGGACTGGCTCAAAAACCCGCGTTGCTGGGTCCCTCGTCCGCGGCCACGCAGAGGCTGGGTAGCTTGCTCGGCCCTGTGGATTGGGTGGAACATTGTGGGGTACCCGCTACAGAAGGGGTAAAAGGCGAACAGCATGAGGCGTGAGGTGGCCGTGAGGCCCAAGGATTTGGCTGTAGCTCTAGAATCATTAAAGCGCTCGAGTGCGGAGTTCACCTTGTCACCGAACAGGCAACGCCTATCAAAGGGCAGGTACAGAAGGGTGGATTGGACATCCCCAAAAAAACAGACGTCCTCAACCAGGCATAGCTCCTCCAGGCTACTGACGTGGAAACCGTTCTTCCCCCACAGTCAGCGGTATCCAGCCCACACTGAATGGAGAACTTAGCTGAGTCTCGACCCTCTGCGACTGCGTGGGTGGGCACGGTCCAAGCCTCCTCCGGGCACTGTGGAGGAACATGTGCAACCGTCTCCCACACCGTATGGGTATAATGGACCAAAAAGCATGCAGTGTTCACTGACCGTAGGGCTAAGCTGGCGAAATTGAACATCAGCTTCCCAAGGTGGACCAGCTTCTTGGATTCCCTATCGGGGGAGCTGCAGTAGGAAATGTGCCCTTAGAAGATGAGGCTTGGTCCACCAATCTCTCGGAGGTAGGGTATTGGGAGAGGAAAAGTGGGTCATCCGGGGCAGGTGTTGGTGTCGGGCAATCATTCTGTCCACAGGAGTCCCTGTGCTGGGCTTGGACCAAGTGCCCAGAAGGACGTCTGTCAGGGCTTCATTAAAAGGCAGCAGGGGCTCTGAAGAGGCCGCTGAAGGTTGAAGAAGCTCTGTCAGGAGGTTAGTCCTGACTGCCACCGTAAGAAGCTACTGGCCCAAGGCCTCAGCCCCCTACGCAACATCACTGCATACAAAGCTCCCTCTTCTGTAGCCACGGTAGGCAGGGAGAGTATGCCAGGTTCCAGGCAGGTACCCAAACCACTGGCATTACCCAGTTCCTCTCGCCAGTCCGGCTTGTCAAGCAGGTCAGCTAAAAGGTCTACCGACCCCTCCCAGTCCTCCTTACACTCCTCTGGCTGCCACTGAGGACGATAAAGAATGCCAGGGATGAACATCAGTACGAAAGTACCCACCGGTGCCGGTACCAACATCGAGCAACAATGGTACGGCATGTGTCCAAGTCGGGGGTGAGGCTGGGGTCGATGCTAGTTGGGGGCACAACTGACATCGGGTGCATTGTCACTGGAATCAGCGCCAGGTAAGGTACCATGAGGTCGACCGGCGCCGATCTGGATCCAGGCTTAGTCCGCAGGGCCTGAAGGCACGCCGGCGGAGTCAGACTGCCCAAAAATGCTATGGAGCACTTTGTAAAAAGCTTGAAGCTGGGCTGGGGACGCTCCAGCTCTGGGAAAGGGAGGGAAGCACAGAGCCATCCCAGAAGTGGGCTCTGAAGATTGAGCCAGAGAGCGACGATGCTCTGGGCCCACATCTCGTCAGCCAACAGACAGGGAGAAGGCGAAGAGCGACAATGCTTCTTCGCCTTCTTCTTGTGCTTTGACTTACCTGAGGAGTATGAAGACTTCGATGAGGAGTGGTGGTCGCTCCGTGACCAGTCCCGAGACCTTCTACCCGACCAGGACCCCAAACAACGTGGAGCAGACTACCGGGTGTCCAAGAGCTCTCAGGGCCGCACCCGCAAAAAATTCGGATTGATGGCCTAGCAAGACTTCGGGTCGTGGTCACGCTCCAGGCATCAGAGGCACACGAGGTGCGGATCTGTGATGGACACTGATTTATGATAGGAGTCACAAGGCTTGAAGCGGGTCCGGCGATGGGAACATACCTTGTGCTACCAGGAGTCGAATGACTCAAAAAAGATGTCGAAAAAAGTTTAGTCAAAAAATGACTACGGGCAACTTTCTCTAAGGATTTGCGCTGGCTGATGTGGAAAAAGAAAGTACTGACATCAGCGTGCAGGGGTGGCGTCTAAGTAGACGCTGTGATGTCACTCAGGCGAGCACGACGCGATGACGGATGTGTCGACCAACACCACCTACCAACGCTCAGGGGTACTGCTACAGAAAACTTCTCCGGATCCAGTCTGACACCTGGGGATAATTCTAAGGTAAGGAATCTATAACTAATGGTCTCTTTTAGATTCTGAAGTTAATGTGTCACCTAGCAATGGTATATTCCATTCTGGTTTTGACACTTCTAAAACGACATGCTAAGGCAATGCATTAAAGCAAATATATAAGAGTACGAAGAGTATTACACAGTTCATCTAATTTTTTTAATATAGCTAGCTGTGAGATCCTATCTTATTGTATGTTACACAGTGTTAGGGATGTACCTCCTTGTCACATTTGTAAATACATTTTACACCAAAAATATTCCCTATTATGATGGTTATTCTAACACACATGATCTGCAGGAGAAGAACATATAATAAAAATTAATCACTATAATATATATCAAGATTTATATGCACACTTTTTCAGGGATCGCCCTGCCCACCCTTCGGATTTTACCTGAGCGAGCAAGAGGCTTCGATGACAATATTGTCGGATTTATAACCCTCCTTCACTCTAGTAAAATTAACTTATCAGTTTATGTCTCGCTTGACCGTACAGCTGTCTGTACAATATTTTGTTACCAATTTTTCATACAGAGGGTTTTGACTCCACCCAAAGGAGTATCACAAACTCTCCTTGTGCTCTTGATTAATTGGATTGTCATTCCACCTTCCTTTGGGGTTTATGTGGAACATTTTTGCATCTCAAAAGCATACTCAATCGTCAAGCGTTTTGTCACATTCAAATATGTATCACCTTTGTGCCTGCTATACAGCCCTACAGGGCCTTACACAATATCTTAAAAGATTTTGTGCTTTATATGGTTATGAAAGTGGCCCGTTGACATTAAGAGAATATGGAGCCACAATTCAATAATTTCAATAAAAGATTCGACCAAGTTTTGTGTAGTAATTCCTCAGGAAACAATTCGAACATGGAGACAAAGGCGAGCTGTGCTTCTAAGAGCATTTACCATACAATCTCGTGACTAATCAGCGAATATTGATCCACTACTTCTAAAATCCGTTTTTTGATTAAACACCTCCCTGCCCTGACGATGGAAGAGTTTATTTGTTCAAGCACGAAAGATTAATTCTGAGGGTTTTATTTATAGTGACATGATTACATCAAACATGTTTTGCTTTTATTATAGATCCCAAAAGGAAAAACATGTCAACCCACATTTCAAGCAGCTAAACCTGAAAAACTGGTTCTGTCGGAGTGTTCCACCAAATGGAGTTACAAACCTACCTACTGTGGCGTGTGCACAGACAAGAGGTGCTGCGTCCCCAACAAGTCCACAATGATCACCGTACAGTTTGACTGCCCAAAAGAAGGGTCCTTCAAGTGGAAGATGATGTGGATCACATCATGTGTTTGTCAGAAAATATGCACTGATCCTGGAGACATGTTTGCTGAACTTAAATTTATGTAAAATGCCAGATTATTGCTACCTCTCTAAACAGATCCACAACATGCTACCTGACTTTCGAAACCGGAAACAGGGATGTGAACATTCTTGTTGCCCTCCGTTATTTTGTATAAAACAAAAAGGACATTATATGTGTTTGTTGTCACTATTTCTCTCACTGTTTCTCCTTTCATTTCCTGCTTCTCAATCTCAAAATTATTGGATGCATCTTATAATTATTATTGTGCCTGTCTTTCTTGCCTGATTCTCTAGTCACTTTAGTTTAAACTATCACCTTCCATGCTTTGTCTTCTTAAATATCAGCAATGTTGCCCAGAGCAGGCAGCAACAGACAGTGACATAGCTACCAATGATGCAGCAGGTGCAGTGGTACCGAGGCTCAGAGGCCTAAGGCTCTATTATACTACTGAACGAGCAGACGGGGGCGGGAACATTGTTCTTGCTTGCACTTCGGCCAATGCCACCTTTACTGTGGCACCAGCCACAGTGGCCAATAAGTACGCCTAAAAGGGAGGCTGCTGAGGGTACTAGCAAACAGTGTATCTGTAGTGGAAAATAAAACTCTTCAAGCCTCTACATCTCACCTGGTAGAAGTGAATGATAACCCAGGTCAAAACTCAATATAGGGTATGTGGATCTTAGTTGAGTATCACACAAACATCAAAGGTGTAATTAAGTATGACTGTCCAGTCCAAGTTGTGGGCTGCCTGACACTGTATAACTCACAATATATCAAGTGTATATATATATTATATATATATATATATATATATATATATATATATATATATATATATATGCAGCAACCAGTCGTCAAAGGAACATTCGAAAGGACGACAGCGGACCCAAAGATTTCAAAGGTGCTATATTTTTATTGTGCTACTCCCCGCACCTCCGCCATGACGCGTTTCGAGCCCAAACGGCCCTTGATCACATGACACGCTCTGGAGGGTTTTCCGGCTATTTAAAGTGACAGTGCAAAAATAACGTCTCAAGCGTCATCATAGACATAAAAAAGTAATACTTCTTGGAATTCGTATCAATTTTAAAACAATATTGTTCTAAAATGAAAAGAGGCCTATATTGCAGCAAAACAATCTTTACAATTGTAGACATGGTCTTAAAGAAAAATGTTGACTAACAAATAAATTCTAAAATAGAATTAAAAACAAAGACCAGCCCTATCACTTAATATCCACTCTGCTAGGCTATACTTGTGCATAACTGTAAAATACGAGTCGATTGGGTCACATTTATAGTACTGAATCATTTGCACCATCCATTTCATTTTCAAAATTTGGACAACGAATACCTTGATCATATCAATCCATACTGGATAGTCTTTTGAAAACGCTATCATTAAAGTGCTAACCTGTGCATATAATGTTTATAGTGCAACCATAACCTATGTGCAAATACTGGTGAATAATGTGCAAATTATGCAATATTAAGATATAAATTAACTCATATAAACATATATATATAAACATATATATATATATATATATATATATATATATATATATATATATATATATATATATATATATTCACTGAAAAAACCATAGGTTTCACCCCAGTTAGAGTTAGGAATTAGCATTTAAAAAACCTATTAAATTCACTGAAAAAAACATAGGTTTACACCAGTTATAGTTAGCTGGAAATTTTACTCACATAAAACCATTGAAATTCCCACGTTATAGTTAGTTGGACTCACTATAACTTGCGCGTGCAATGCACTGCTGATGACGTCACATATTACATCACTCATGACATGGTCAGTGACATCACTCATGACATCACTGATTACACCATCCAGTGAATGTGTGTCTTTCTGAAAAATAAATAATAGTGAGTAATGTTTAAATATTTAAATATATGTGTTATTGTTTCACTTTGTGTATAAGTGACTGCATGGGTTGGTGAGTAGCTACATGTGTATGTATATGGGTTATTAGATGTTTTTCTTAGTATTAGTATGAGTGTTTGTATGGTTTGGTGGGGGTATTACTTAGCACATAGATGCATGAATGACTGACTCTCTCTTTGTATGTGTTTTGAAGACAGCATATGTGCAGGACTGTATGGGTGTATGAGTGTGTATATGTGTGTGTTAGTGAGTGAATGACTGTCTCACTAGTGTCTTTATCAGTAACTACATATGTTTTAATCTAGTATATGTGAATATTGATGTATATAAGTGAGTATATGTGAGAGTGAGGGATTCTAAGAGTTCCTGTTTAAATTAGTATGTGATTCTATAAGTCATTGTTTAAGAGAGTAAGTATGTGTAAGTTTCCTTAGAAGTAAAGTGGTAGTGTGTGTATAGCTATATATGCAAATGAATAGATGTTCAATAGTTTATTTGCATGTGTGAGTATGTGTGTGAGTAACTTTTGGATGCCTGTCAGTGTGTAACAGGATGTATAGGTGTATCACTACATATGATGAGTGAGTATATGTATGAGTGACTATATAGAACTGTTGGTGAATGAGTGGATGTATATATAGATGGTGGAATTATTGAATTGGTTGTTGTAACTGGTATGGGTATCTCCATTTTGTTTGAAAATTTTAGATTCTATTTTTGAATATGTGTTTCAAGGGTTACATTACAGTGAAAGGAGGTCTGTCACTCTGTCACAATGATGGTGTCATCAGTGATGTCATGAGTGATGCCACTGACCATGTCATGAGTGATGTAATATGTGACGTCATCAGCAGTGCATTGCACGCGCAAGTTATAGTGAGTCCAACTAACTATAACGTGGGAATTTCAATGGTTTTATGCGAGTAAAATTTCCAGTTTTTTCAGTGAATTTAATAGGTTTTTTAAATGCTAATTCCTAACTATAACTGGGGTGAAACCTATGGTTTTTTCAGTGAATTTCATAGGTTTTTTAATAGCAAATCTCTATAGGTATGAAAAGTAATAATTTTTATAACGAATTTTAAATTGTGTAAATATATATATAATTTTTTTATTGTTTGCCCTGGTACGCGCCCCGGAGCGCTCCCGGGGCGCGTACCGGTGAACGCACGGGTAAGCGCAATGTTAGGGCGCACCCCGGGCGCGTACCGGGGAGCGTCCCGAGTGCGCTATTCCCGCGAACGAAAACAACATCATGACGTTTCGCGTAGTCACGTGATGCGTCATATGACGCACTGCGTAAGCGCACCCGGAATCACGCGATCGCATACGATCGCACAACGTCATGACGCGCTTACGGGGTGCGCCCTGGGCCCGTAGCGTAAGCGCATCGGGTCATGTGATCTGAAAATAACACTTTTCATTGGTGCAGATCAGTTTTGGTTTCCAAATGATGAAAGCTTGGATCATGTGACTTGAAAATAACACTTCATTGGTCCAGAACACTTTTTTTTCCCAAATGATGAAAACCCCACCTTTTTTCCTCACTCTGACTTTCATCTTTGTGAGAGGAAGACCTGTTTCTGCTTGTTCAGTCATGGCATCTGTAGTAGCTGCAGCTAGTGGACCCCCACCACCACCACAACCACCTAGGAAGGAAGGACCACCTGCACAGTTCCTTCCAAACCCAGAGGAAGAGGAAGAAGAAGAGGAAGAGAAGGTAGAGCCGAGGCAGTTCTTGCGTGAAGAGCCCCGGCAATCCCACCACATAGACCATTTTATATGGCAATTTTTTTCTTATCCTCGAGAGCAAAAAAAGGTCAATGCTAAGGGTGGGCGGCCAGCTACGCTCCGTGCACGGAGCGCACGGAGTGCCGTCTCCTACGCATTTTGCGTAGCGGGCGTAGCCAGGCGGCACTCCGCGCGCTCTGCAGACGGTGCGTAGCCGGCCACCACCCGCCTCCCTCCCGCCCTCCCCAAATACATAAATAAAAGTTAAAAAAGCTTTTAAAAACACTTACCTTGTCTGCCTGCGTCCCCGGGGCTCCCTCTCGCCGTCCCGCGATTCGCGCCGCCATTTCGGATCCTAAAGCGCATGCGCGGGCGGCCGCGCATGCGCATTTCTCATGAGGAATGCGCATGCGCGGCCGCCCGCGCATGCGCATTAGGATCCGATTCGGTGGCGGCGCGAATCGCGGGACGGCGAGAGGGAGCCCCGGGGACGCGGCAGACAAGGTAAGTGTTTTTAAAAGCTTTTTTTACTTTTATTTATGTATTTAGGGAGGGAGGGAGGGAGGCGGGCGGCGCGGAGTGGGGCTACGCGGAGTGCGCGGGTGGGCGTAGTTGTGCGCCCACTTCGCGTAGCTACGCGGAGCCCCACTCCGCCCACTACGCCCAGGGTTAGTCAATGCCCGGTACGTGACATGCCTCATTTGCAATGCAGTTCTGTCCCGAGGCACAGACAAAAAGTATAGTTTTAGGACCTATACTATGCACCGCCACATGCAGAGGTGGCATCCAATCAATTACAGCGTTGCTGAGGTGCGTCACCTCCAGGATAACCCACCAACTCCTGTGGCCAGTATATCGTCACAGGAAACTCTTTCGGGACCAGAGGCGAGGGAGACGGTCCCAAGTATTCAAAAGTATTTTGTGCACCTGAAGCTAGTGTGCATTTATTGTGGTGCACTAATTTCTTATGGGGAGAGGAGTATCATTTTAATTAATAGAGCATTTGAAAACCACAAGTGCTCAAAACACCCCAAGAAGTAATTATTTATTTATTTTTGCTCCTGTTGAGCCCTTTCTAATGCCTGTTTTTCGTTGTTCCGCCCAAAAAAAAACAAAAAAATATAAAATTGTTCAAAAAATAAAAAAATAAAAAAATGTTCAGAAAAATAAAAAAAAATATAAAACAACAAAAACAATAAAAAAAAGTTCTTTTCAGAACTACCTCCCATTTATAAAAAATTGCTAAAATGTTTAGCACTCTGGCAATCTCTTTTTTTTTTTGATTCGCTGCCCGGTACGCTCCCCGGTGCGCGTACCGGGCGCTCCCCCCGCGAAAATCGAAAAAAAACTAAAACATTTTTTTTACCCGAGGGACCCTTTTATGGCCCCCACATCAAACCTAGAGGGTCAGGGGGGGGTGTACCCTGCCCCCTTTTCATTATTTTCCCTTTTGTTTTTACCACCTCTTGTGTCTTGATCCTACCGAGACACAAGATGGCGGCGGCTGCGAACTGTTTCGAATGTTTACAGACACCCGAGAGCCAATCAGCTTCCCGTGCGCAGGTCGCGTGGCGCGCCCGGAGCGCTCCCCGGTACGCGCACCGGGGCGCGCTTACAGATATATAAATTTTTTTGAACCTAAATTACTCAAAATTCTCTGGACCACATATTTTGAGACATAGCAAAGGCACATCGGGCTACCAGTCCCTACAATTTTGCCAAGTTTGGTGAAAATCCATTCAGCCGTTCAAGCTAAAAGTGCGACAGACCGCCCTATGGAAATTAACATGGGGAAAACACGTTTTGGGACCCCCCTTTTATCTCGGCCCCCGCTTGACAAATCCCCCCCAAACTTTCAGGGAAGGAGCGGAGCGCCGCGAGGCAAAGTTGCAGAAAAATTCAGGCTGATTCCTCAACCGGCGCCAAAGTTATTCCAAATAGAATGTTGCGATTTCCCTATGGAAATCGATCCTAACTATAACTACCTACTGGCGACCGCCAGTAGGTAATATATTTATATATAGTAAAGTACATAAAATACAATACACAAATGTAACAGTAGTCACACAGTGAAACTGATAAACTCACAATGAGAACAATATTCTTATAGAGAAATTGGAAATCATTTAAAGCAAATCGTATTATCACCCTGCAGTCAGGGTCCCTGATTTTGTGATTGTGCACTATAAATAATATGCAGGAAGCTCTCATGCTTTTGATGTTATAATGTTTGGCAGGCTTTTATGGTCAGGAAGTTTGGAACATATTTGGCATGAGAATAATGTAGATGCAGCATGATGCAGTACAGAACTGGTAATACACTTACACCCAGTTCATAAATGGAATATGTTTGCGAAGCCCAAATCAATAAGGATGCAGGGTACAGGAACAAAATGTAGCCTATCTAAATGGGTAATTTGTAGAAAAAACTTGGGGCTTGAGTTTGGACGTTGGTGGACAGAATACACTGCCGTCTGCCTGCTTTATTTAGAGGCAGGGACCACCCGCCCCAGTTAGGGTCGATGGTGTAATGTCTTTTTTTTTTATTTTCTGTTTGTTGCTGCCATGAAAAACCTGGTGGTGAGGGACAAGAAAAAAAACTTTAATAAAGTCCATACATAGCAGGGGAAAACTCACATGTTTTTTAAAAACACATTTCTGCTTTGGGAGTTTAATTTTGGAGAAAAAAAAAGTGAAATGTTTGGTGTGGCCCACAAAATCGACTCTGGCCATTCACCAATCTTTTAGTACACTGAAAATAACCAGCTTGATGGCATTTTCTTTCAGTGTTCGGAGATGACTACTGGGCGAGTAGTCACCTTTAAATTTGACAAACTAAGTAAGATTAAGAGTAGGTGCAAGCGAGTGTGAATACCAGCAAATGAGAGCAAGTGAGGGCAAGCAAGTGAGAGTCAAGTAGTGAGAAAAGAGTGAGAGTGAGTTAGAAACTGTCTATGAGAATGAGTGAGTGTAGGTACATGTATGTGAGAATGAGTGAGTGAAGATGAATGAATGTAAGTGAGAATAAGAGAGTGAGAATGCAGTGTTGGGCTTGCAAGTCTGCAGTTGTCCCTAGCACACTTAAGGAAATATTGGCTTACAGACAACCATACAAAATGTTGCCACTGGTAAGTTATAAGGAATACTTTGAACTGACAAACTACAGGTAATAATTTGCATTGGGATACTAGAGTAATCCTTGGTACTGGCATACTAGAGATAATACTTGGAAGTTGGATACCAAGGCAAAATGCTAGCACTGGTCTACTGAAGGTAATTCTATGCATAACAGGCATCTGTGACAAAATACCAACACTGAGATACGAAAGGTAATTCTTGGTGTATGGGCCACAAAAAACAAATGCTGGCGCTGCCATAATGTGGTTAGTCCTTGGCATGTAGGAGGATACAATTTCATATGAAAGAGATTTAACCCTGACAAAGTGCTGGCCCTAACAAACTAGAATTACTTTTTGACATAAGGTTCACCCATACTATATGGACAACACAAATTTCAACTTTCTGACACTGTCATATTGCATGTCATTTTTGGCATAAGGAGACACTCAGGTGGCACCCATGACTAAAAGATATCTGTTACATAATGGACGTAATTATGACAATATGTTTTGGAAAAAAATGGGCTCGACCCCTTGGAAGGGTTTCACTGATTTGCACATGATGAAAGGACTAGTGTTAGAAATTAGGGGCCAGATGTAGCTCGCCAATTACCGGTCGGTAACGGCCGATTTCGACCATTACCGACCGGTATTTGGGAATTGACATGTAGGGGGCATATTATTGACAGAATCTGTATATTTACCGATTCGGTAAATTTACAGAATCGGTAAAATACCGAATCGGTGAATATACTTATTCTGTAAATCAATATGTAGGTGGCACTGTAATCAGTGCCACAGGCCCTTACCGAATCGTTATTTACCATGGAATACTATTCCATGGTAAATAACGAATTACAGTGTACATGCACATCTGTGCATGAACACCTGTGCCATGTGGCACACAGACATGCCCTAAGGGCATGTCTGTGTGTCACATGGCACACAAGCCCCAAACAGGGGTGCAACAGGGTGTCAAAGTGACACCCTGTCCCCCTTGTAAAATCGGTAATTTTACCGATTCGGTAATTACCGAATCGGTATTTGCTATTGAATCCTATGGGCTTCAAGGCCCATAGGAATCAATGGCAAATACCGATTCGGTAATTACCTAATCTTACAGATTCGGTATTTTTACCAAATTATTTACCTACATAGCAATTACCGAATTGTAAATACCGAATCGGTAAAATTCGGTATTTACCATTCGGTAAATTGCTATTACCTACATCTGGGCCCAAGTCTCTAATTGGCAGAGGCATGCACCCCGTCCAGGTAGGGACCACAATCCTGGTCAGGTAGCTACATACACACTAAAAGATAACCCGTGTACACCCTCTGGTAGCTTGGCACAGAGGAGTCAAGCTTATTTAAAGAGGCAATGTGTGAATAATGTGTGCAACGCAAACACAAATATAGTAACACAAATACAGTAACACAAAAAAAATAAAAAATACTCCACATAGGCTTACGAACAATCGATCATATTTATATGAGTAAAACAAGATTAAAATGATAAAAATCCAATAAGTAGAACCAGAGTTATGAATTTTTAAAGAATAAATCAAAAAATGTTGCTTAGAAGCAAATGGCCTTTGGGCGTTACTTGAAGTCCTACTGGACCGGGGTAAATCCAAAGTTCAGGACGACCACGATAAAGGGCAGGCCGGCAACAGGACTCATGCAGGTCTTGCTAAATGAGTACCTTGGATGGCGACGTCTTGATGCGTCGGTTCCCATCGGCACAGGCGATGGAGGCTTCGTCGACAAACCTCTTTACGATGCACTTGCTACGTCTTCGTCGAGCCATACTGTCCGTTGCCGTCGAACCGCACAGTCCATCGGAGCAACGTCATCAATAGGCTACTGCGGTGAAGGGCAATGCGCCGATTCCGATTGGCGGAAAGTCAGCACAGAGCCTATTTGGATGGTTCTGAACAGCTTGAGCTGACTTTCAAGGGCCCAGGACTGGTGTGACACCACTTGGCAGGTCAGGACACACATATGGCAGAATGGAGGTGCTGTTGCAGAGTTGTGTGAAGTGTTTGACTACCCTGAGACTTCAGAATATGCGGCAAGCCAGCAAGCTCTTGGAGTCACTCTGGGTTCAAGTGAGATGTGTCCAGTCCTTGTCCTCAGCAGGGTAGACTAGCAGGCAGAACAGCAAAGCAGAAATGCAGGTATTTAAGAGCAGCAGTCAAGCAGGGTAGCAATCCATGTAGCACAGCAGTCTTTACTCCTGCCAGAGTTTGTTATAGGTCCAGTTGTGTAATGTTTGATAGTGTCAGAGCCACAGTACGTATACCCAGGCGTGCCTTTGAAGTGGGGGTGATTTCAAAGCAGGCCCTTGAAGTGCACTCGTCCTCCTTTCTTCGAGCCCTGATTCCAGACTATCAGTAGGGGTAATCAGCCCTTTGTGTGGGAAACAGGACACTGCCTATTCAGGTGTAAGTGTCACCTCACACTCTCTCTTCTCCTGGGAAGAGCTATCAGAAAGCAGATGTGTTCTATGTGACACCCACCCTTCATCTGTGGCTGTCTGGAGGGGAATGCACAAAGTGAAGCTGTCACCCACCATACGCATGTTTTGGAGACAGGCTGCCAAGGACACAAAGCAGTAATGCAGAGAAATGACCCCTTTCAAAAAGGGACATTTCTAAATTAGTAGTAAGTCCAACTTTACCATTAAAGAGGATTTATCATTACCATTCCAAATATTAAAAAACATGATGCAGCTACTCGTTTCTGATACAAGTAAAAAGAAAGTAGGAAGAAGCAGAGGTTCATTCAGCTTCCAAGAGGTACTGGCTATCTATCAGAAAGGGGCGAATGAACCACATAAGTTTCATAACCAAAGTCTCAGAACCTTTTGTCTCGGAGACCCTCAATCAAAATGTTCTCAGACTGCGGTGTATGTAATCTCCTCTTAGGGTGGTTCGGTGGATAGCATCATCATCATGTCTAGCCACTTGAGTGTCCTGTTCTGCAAGTGACATCAAAACCTCCACCAGGAGGGATATTGCCTTGATGTCAACAGCGGTGAGTGAATTTAAATAATCTCCTACCCTGTAGGCAAATCTTTATTAAGGGAAAAGAACAGGATAGGGATAAATCTAAAAACAAAGTAGGGATTTGTGGAGGAGTCACTGGTCCAAGACACCTAGTGGTCGGTTCGACATCTTTCGGCCTGGAACAGCCACTACAGGTCTATGGCCTTCATCAGGACCAAAGGAATATGCATGTAGGCATCATACTTCAGGGCTTCCGGGTTAGTCTGTTATTAGTGAGTGGAAGTACTCACCCTTCTTCTTCAGTGAGCACAATTTGCTCAAGACGGAACATATTTATAGGTGACGTTTTCAGGCCTTTTACTTAAATATTTCATTTGCATCATGGTGTTGAGAAATGTAGGACAGGAGTTTGAGCTTGGCTTTAAACGGGGGCAGACGTGTTTGAAAGGCTGAGTGAGTGGCACAATCAGTGCTGCAGACCCAGTGGTAGCATTTAGGATACAGGCCCGGTGTTTATGGTATACCACTTTACAACTGTGTATACACCAATGTTACCATGCTTAGGGGAGAAGCATATACATTTTAGCACTGGTCCGAAGTGGTAAAGTGCTCAGAGTCCTATGGTCAACAAAAAGTAGTTCAGAAAAATAGGAGGAGGAAGGCAAACGATTTGTGGTGGCCCTTCAATGAGGGCCATTTTCTAACAAATAGTATATTTAATGACTCCTCTTTCAAAGCCTATGCCATGTGAGCTAGTTTATGGGAAAATTCAACTTTAAAATGCACTATTTAAACCCATTATTTTGCTAAATATTCACAAGGGGAACACTGCCCAAAATTTCCAGGAAGAAGTCAGACTCACTCTTAACTCACTTTGTGTCAAAGTAGTACAGAAAAGTATACTGCTATCATCTCCAGATTTAGCTTAATAGGATACAAATTTAGCAAATGGTTACATAATGGAGTAAATTGTCTCAGCACCAAACTTGTCTTGGGGATTGTACTAAGACTTCAATCGCTCCTCCTCTCGCATTGTGCAAAAAACGTTTTCTTTCATTAAAATGTAAGGATAATTGTTTGATAATTGAAGGCAACTTCCAAAAGAGCTCCAGCATCCTTCCCTCAATACCTGACACACTCTGGGCATTATCTAATGACATAATTTATACTGGCCTCGTGGTGTCTCCTGGCCAGAACTCTGCATTGATTAGAAGTCATTTTCTTTCAACACTATAGGGTCTATTCAAGGCTAACCATACTTTAGTTCATACAATGCTCCCTTGCACCTTTAGTTGTGCCTCTAGGTGCCAGAACGAACTGCTGATTCCTTGAGACGAGCAGACTAATACAACTTTCATCCAGTTCCCTATCTACATCTTCAGCCACTACTGGGCTGCAGACAAGCAGCTCCAATCTTTCAACAAAGAGTTTAATATTCGTGACCCATTGCAGCTAGGCTCCTGTCTATAAATTAAGCATCCTTGGTCATCGATGACCTGAAGTTGCAAATAGATGGCTTTGGCTCACTGATTTAATTGTATATATCAGCTGCTTTAGACAATATTGATTCATCCCTTATTGTCAGATAAACCTAGGTATTAGAGCCAAACATTTTCAACTACTGAATCCAGAGACATTGCCCTGCCTTTCTCTAATTATCACCTGTAGACTCTTGCCTTGCTACTTATTGCATACATACAACACCAAATATCTCATGCACATCAATGATTTTACATATTGTTTTTAATTCCCCTGCCTCAACTTGAACTTGTTTTCCAATGGCCAATTGGGGGACGTCCAAACACATTCTCAAATTAAATGCAATTTTATGAGAAATTCTGCTTTCGAGCTCCACTCCATCCCGTGGGATACCAGTGTCTGGAATTCACACATTGACCACATTCAAAGACTTTGGCAATGGTTAGAAACCTATGCATTTTAATTAGATGGACGTTTATACTACATGCACAAATTAGCTGCTTTTATGCTCTTAAGTTATTAAAGCACATTGTAATTTTCCACTTATATAGTCGTCAAATTTCTGCTGTAAATAGTTTAATCTCATCCAATTTAGATGAGTATTTCCCTAACAATTTCTCAACAATATTCAATGAACTCAGAAGGCAGCTGATTGATATTCAGTCATGTAGTTCAAACTTCACATTCAAATTTATTTATGACAGGTAATTAAAGTAACTGAATAACACACCAAATTGTACAAAATAATAAACATGCAATTGAAAATAAAAAGTATACACCCTAAAATGATTCATTTTCTATAGATTTTGCCAGCTTTTTTTGGAATAAAATTCTTTACAAAGCGAGGGCTCAAGCACACTTGAAATGAAGCTACTAGTGCATGCCTGGATGCGCGGAGCCCCATCTGATTGAACAATTGTTCAAACCAAGCTTGTCTCGCTGTGCCTAAGCAGAACGGGCACACAAAATGTCCTCTATGATTTCCTTGAACTACCCACAGAGTTAAAGCTGCAAGCTACTGGGATTGCACCACTTGGGCAAAAGGTCCAAAGTTGGAAGACCTCGTAAGTGATTCAACAAACATTTATTGTCCGAGAAGTATTCACTTCTGTAATTTTAGTAGAGTGTAGACCAGGTCCACTAGGACGTCACACTGCTGCACATGTTAAAGAGTAGAATAATGCAACAGTGCACACTGAGTTATAGTGCAGAGGAAAAGTGTATCAAAATCATATTGCGGAATACAAAGATTACACAGTAATGGCTATTCAATCTAGATTGCAACAAAAGTGCTTCCAATAACAGGAGAAGAAGTTGACATAAGAGATTGTAGATTAAGAAAATTAACAAAATATAAAAATGAGAAAAAAGTTACTAATTGCATCATTGTAAGTAAATGTTTTATAACAGTGTTAAAGTTCTTTCCTGGAGTTGGAGAATGTGTGCATGAAACGGAGAGAGAGCCTGATCAAGGTATTTTCAGATTTTTGGACAGTGTCAGATTCTCAAATCAGATGAGGTCTAAACCATGCAGTGCGTGTCCCCCTTACACAATGAATAGCTTACAGGTTAGATATTGAGATACATTATGTGTACTGCTCTGTAGACCAGAAAGAGAGTTTTGAATATCCATCAACCATTAAAAAAGGTAGTTTATCATTATTGGTTTGAGTTACATTTAAAGCAGTTAATTTAGACTTTGGGAAAAAAGTGAGCAAGGCGTTCCTATACTGCAATCTTGACAAAACTGGTGATTGCTCAACAGAATTGAATGTACTTGCCCTGCCATGCCCTAAGGCCAACACCTACCATTCATAGTAGGCATACCACATGCGATTCGCCCCTGCCAGATTAGACCAACTAACCCACTTACTCTTTTCCCACCACAAAGACACCAAGACAAGTAATTGGTCTTCACTGCATAGTCTTTATTAAACTTTCAGATGCCGCAATCTTTAGTTGTTGATTCACTGTCACCACATGACCAACTTTATTATAAACCAAACCAACACACATTGACATAAATAAAAATAGGCTTGCGAAATATACATTTGAGCCACAGGAGGAGATAGATTGTATTTACATTTCTGGATCTCCCGAGCCACACTTTATGAGTGTTGTGCCAGCAGGCCACCACACAATAATTTTACTGCTCCCCACTGACCTGGGGTAACTACCCATTGTCTATCCCCTAGGCGCAGCCACCAGGGCACTGCTTTGCACCTTGCCCCCAGCGGGGGTTCCTGCGCCCAAGATAGACTCACTAAAGTGGCTTACTACAAGCACCAGCATCTCGGGTAGGGCCGGAGAGTCCAGGGCCACCAGCAGGTCAGCCCCCTCTCCCGCCAGCCCGGAGCCCCCATTGACTGCCCGTCCTGTTCCAGTACCAGACAGACCCTGCCAAAAAGGAGTCCCCGCCATTTATCTTGCCTGAGAAACAGGACGAGGAGGTTACTGGCTCGCTCGCCCTCCCCCAAATGCCGCTTGACCTTCCTGATATAACGCCATGGCCCCTAAAATGGTCTGGATGAACAATTCCAGCCCTGTGTTGGACAAATGTGCTCCATCTGCCAAGTACAATTCCGACTTTGAGGCCTGTATTAGGTTATGCCTAATGGAATGTATGGGTGGCCCTGCCAAAAGTTTTGCCACAGCCGGATTACATTTTTTCACCAACCTCTTTACTGCAATTGATGGCGACTTGTTAGCCCAGACCCAACGTGGAATCACCTCTGACCAGAATATAGTGGTTTTTGGCCGGGCCCTCCTCGCCAATGAAAGTGTAGAGAAGAGTGCCTCTTTCACCCCCCCTCCGGCCCGCCGGGATCATGTCATTGCCCTCTGAATGAATCACCAGCACGTCCGGCATGGGCATGCCCTTATCTAGCACATTATGTAACTGGGCCTCGAGATCCCTCAACCGTTGCCCTCCAATCCCTATCCAGTGGTGAACGATTCCCTTTATCCTCTACACTCTTTCCTCCCTGGAATTGCCAAAATATTGCCCTGCTCTGCGCATAAAAGAATGGCCACACCAGCATACCTGCGTCGGCTGCCTCTGGACCACTGTTTGAAAGTTAGAAGAATAAAAGAGAACAGCTTCGTTAGGTGAGAGACACTGCATTCGGCGCTATGCCCTAGCAGCTGTTTAAGCTGACTGTGGTCTCATATACCGCTCAAATAGGATGACTTACATCTGCCTACCCTCTTGATGATTTCCGATGAGAGGCCTAACGTCGCTGCTGTAGTGGCAGCCCCAATGCGGAATGAATGAGACATAAAATGGTCAGTTTCTTCCCCCAGCAACACCAGGGAGCGTTTGCATATACGCGTGACCTGAAACCTTGTGGGGGGGGGGGTTCCATATGAATGTAACAACAGCCTATAATCTCCCCACCAAGCCGTATTTGCATGAAGGTCTGCATCAGAGTCATAGGACAATAAATGGCCCCATGCACTGCTCTTAGCTGGACCCACACTCCTTTCCCTAAAGGTCTGTCTTTGACCTCCTCACTCTCACTTGCAACATGTCCTCTGAAATTATCACATCTGCCATGCTGATTCCCCCCTTGCTGTCCGCCTTTGAGGCTGGTACGAGCTCAGATATTCGGAAAGCCCAGAAGAATACCAAAGAATCCTTAATCTCAGCAGCTGCGCCTCATAAGGGGATATGCAGACCTGTGGTAACACCTTCAGAATACTTGATTGCCTACTGGAATCTATGGGTCTCCTGTTGTCTTTCACCCCTGTGGCTAAATGTTCCCAACCTTTCACTGTCCATCTTACTCTAGGATCCTTGGTAGGATCGGCCACCCCTTCTAATCCTGCAAAAAAGGCAATTGCTGACAGCTGTCTCCTAACTAGAGGTAGCGATTTCTCATTCTGAATAGCAGCACCCCTTGTGGTGTAAATGTATCTGTGCTCCCTGCACCCTTTAAAACAGCTAAGTATAACTGCCATGCCTTCTAATACCTACTCCTAGTCTTGGGCGCAAGGGCAGCCGCTATCAAGTCGAGGTCAATGGGGCACCAACCTTCCATAGCCGCTCCTGGAAATTCGTCATCTGATTGTCCGCTTGCGGCCATCAGGCTCTGAATTTTGTTTACTTAAAACGAGACAGGGCATCAGCTACTGTGTTGTCCACCCCTGGTACATGCTTGGCAATAAAGTACACATTGCGCTTGAGGCAACCCTGAACCAGTTCCTTAAGGAAGAGGAGACCCCATGGACATCACTGCAGACATACTGTCAGACCAGAACACTATACGCTTATTTTCCAGGAGGGTGTCCCAAAGGTGTAGTACCACAATGATGGGGAATAGTTCTAAAAAAGTGATGTTGTGAGTCAATCCATCTTGATCCATACTGTCAGCCAGTGCTTCATGCACCACGTTGAGCCTAGCACTACCCGAACCCTACGCTGCCAGCTGCGTCCATGTAAAGCTCTACCTCTGTATTTGCTTGCATTGGTTATCGCCAACTCACTGACCCATTGAACTCTACCAAAACTTCTTTCCATGTGCCCAAGTCGTCTTTCACCTCTGCAGAAAGCCTAGTGTGGTGGTGTTTTACCCTTAAGCCGGACATTGCCCTGGCGATGTTCCTAGAAAATGCCCTGCCCATGGGTATCACCCAGAGAGCAAAAGTCAGCTGTCCCACGAGGACCTTCAAATGGTGCAAGCTAACCTTGCGTGACATTCATCTATGGATGCTTCAAAGGCTCTTACTTTCTCTTGGGGGAGTCTGCATACACCGGCTATAGTGTCTATTTCCATGCCCACGAAAGTTAGGCGAGTCGCTGGGCCTTCATTTTTTTCATCCGCCAGGGATACCCCCAATGCCTCTGCTAACCTCTGGAAGCCCAGCAGGGCCTTCCCGCAAGCTGGCGAGCGAGGCGGACCCTTAAAAAGGAAATCATCTAGATAATGCACCACTTCTCGTGATGCCACAAGGTCCTGAACCGCCCATTCCAAGAAACGACAATGTTTCAAACACCGCACATAAATGTAACACCCCATTGGCATGCATAGGTCCATGAAAAAACTCCCCTCAAACGTAAAACCAAGCAACCTAGTGTCTTCTGAGTGCACCGGCAGGAGATGAAAGGCAGCTTCTACGTCGGATTTGGCCATCAGAGCGCCCTTACCTAGTCTCTGTAGTTTCTGAATTGCAGTGTCAAAAGTGGTATAACGCACTGCGCATAGTTCTGGATCCAATCTGTCATTGACTGACAACCCCGGTGGACTTAATAGGTTATGAATCAGGCTCAATTTCCCCGCCTCCTTCTTTGGAACCAGGCCCAGTGGTGAACACCCTAAGTCTTGCCTTGGTAATTGCTAAAAAGGCCCAGCGCTACTTCTTTCATTATTTTTTCCCTCGCCACCTCCGGATTTTTAAAAACTGAGTGCTGATTGTGTGGGGTAACTGTGGAAGGCAGAGCACTAGATGGAATATGTAAACCAAATTTAAAACCTTGATATAATAGCCTCTTGCCTCCACTCAGATCTACCGAGTAAGTGGGCAGGGCATGCAGACATATGGGAGTAGGTGGTTTCATATGAAGACTGAGCAACACTTGTTCTCTGGGTGACCTTGTATTCCACAGAAGGAACATATATGCCTGAACTTGCATGCAGGTCCCCTACTGCATTAATTCTTGTTAAACTGCCAGCAAGCTTGTTTCTTATCACCTGCCCGCCTTGTCCCCTCGAAAGGTATGAGTGGCCTTGCTAACTGGCGCCGCCGAGTAAAATTCAGCATGCCATATGTTGATCTCACTTCTGGCCTTACTTCCTTCATTTGTCTAAATTTGTTGTCGTACTGCAGCCAGGACGTGCCCTGGAATTCTGAAGCCGCCCCATGAATCATTGACATGTAGCTTATCAACTGCGGCGCTAATGTTGGGAATCGCTCTACCATGATTGCTACGTAAATAGCAAATCCAGCAAAGCAATTCTTGTTTGACCATTCTACCCAAACTTTTTTCTGCTTAAATTTGCCCTCCTTTCCTGCCCTGTTCTTCGCAGGGACCCCTTCCGCCTTGAAAAGATCAAATACCTCTACAAATTCCCCTCTGAAATTCTTTTCTTTAGTTTCTGCCGGCACGTACCATGTAATACCTGTTCATGGGGCTACTGCGAGCGACGCGGAACCATATAGCACCAGGCTCTGTGACAGCAGGGTCTGCAATAATACCACCACCAACGGGGGGTGCCGGCGGCGCTGCTGGGGGTGTTCCTGACCCTGGTAATCCTGTATTATTGGTTGGTCCTTGTGGTGTAGCAGCAACCACCACGGGAGATTGCGCCACCTCACCCGACTGGACCCACACTTGTGCCACCCCGCTGCCTTGATGCGCTACTACCGGCGCGGGAGACAGCGCAATAGGTGGTGTTGCCGTCGCAGCCCCCCTGTGCTGCCGCGGCTTACGGTGTCCTTGCCACTACTGGCATTGCTATTATGGGGAGCGCCGCGTTCTGTGAAAGCCCCCCCATTGGGAGTGGCTCTACATTCTTCTGACCCTTCTGCGCAGCTGCGCCAGAAGCCTGGTTATAACCTGTGGTCAGCAGGGGCTGGCCCACTGCCAACGCCCCACCTGGGCTGCTCGCCTGCGATTTCGCAAATCATTTGAGCTTTTACTGCTGCCCGTCCCTATAACGTTCGGGCGCCCTCCTTGTGCGTTTGGACAACGGGGACCCCTGCTGTGGACTCGCTCCGGCCCCCTGAGCTAATGTTTCGCAGTGCCCAATCGATGCCGCCTTTCTTTGCGACCTCCCACAATGCCAACAACTATGAAAATTCCTCCGGTGTAGCTGGGGCCTCCTTGCCCCTTTTGCCTGCTTTGGTGGTATACTGACCACTAGAGAAAGCAAACAGAGTTAAATATTGGCCCTTGCCTCATTCCTTTTGCCCTCTTGCCAGGTCTTGTGGCGCCGCACTTCAATAAATGGCAGAGGGCCCCGGGAATACTCACTACCCTAGTGACCCCATGGGCCCTCTATCTTTCTGCCCGCTCAGGCGATCCGCCCATGCATTACAAATCAGCCCCATCCAGGGCTACTCAGCCTACTCACTAGGTGAGTGCCCTGGGTTGTCATTCTTTATCATAGAAAATCCCCCATACATTATGTCCCCCCTGGGAGCTCTCAGTCTACTCACTAGCCAAGCGCCCCAGGTTGTCATGCTTTATCTTAGAAAACCCCCCATGCATTATGTTCCCTCTGGGAGTGCTCAGTCTACTCACTTGCCGAGCACCCCGCGCTGTCCTGTGTACTGTGCCTCACTCCGTCCATGCGCTACCGGGTAGGCTCCTCCCCAACAGAACTTGCGTTTTTTAATATTGGCCGATCTACGCATGCAATGACCCACTTTGCTCACTCATCATGCCTTTTAATAACTCTGGAAAACTCCCGGTCAAAACTAGACAATTTATTTTTTTATTATTCGTAACATTCACTTGGTTTAAGCCTTTTAACTACTTGCGGCACTGCTGACGCTCTCGGTCATACCCCACTTCCTCACATTTGATTCCTACAGGATTCTCAATGTTAGTCGCGTTGAGGCCTTAACCGCTTACCGCCCCCATACTCGTGGAATGCTGCTTACAATGTTGTAACTGTGCTCCCGGCGCTTTTTGGCCTTTTGAAAAATGGCGCGCCTGCCTTTTCCCAAAACGTGCGTTCAAAATGCTTACACTGTGCTCCTAAGTGCGGGCAATGGTGTGCCCGTGCTCCCCATCCATCACCGTATTTATTTATTTTTAAACTCGCTTGCCTCCAAATGTGCGCAATTTCAAGCTGCCGCTCACGGTCAGCTAAACCATTTGCGCACGTATCGCGCTTGCCATTTTTGCTGTGCTTGCCCTTACCGCACCTCCTGCTTTTAATTTCCTGGAAAACAAGCATCCGGACAGCACCCTACGCTAAGGTACGACCGCTCTATTTAAATTTGTAAATGCAGACCGTATACGTTCGACACAAAAAACCCTTCACTCCATTTTGCTACGCTATGAGACCCTCTCACCTGGGTGCCAACACCCGCCAGCTGGTCACTCCTCGCGCCCGCTGTAACTTGTTGCCGCTCCGATGGCCCACCTGGCACCTGTGGAGAGAGGACAAAGAGTGCCTTCCCCTCGCGTCCCCAGCTTTTATCTTTTCCTGGGAGGGGGTTGCCCGTACACCCCAGTGATGCACCTAAGGGGACCTCTCACATTTCCGGCGACACCCCTTCCCCTTTTACCGGAAGATATCCAGGAACACTAACGAGATGCCACTAACGGCCCCTAGGTGTGGGGGTGACTGCGAGGAGTTCAGAGATACTAGAGTCAGAGGAAGCAGCTTGCTTAGAATTTGTATGGTCCATGCACTGCTGCTCCGAGCATGGTTCTGTGAAAATACATAGCTATCATCTTCATAATAGTAGACAAAGAGTTCAAATGGTCTCTAGGCCGTGAGTGAGTGGCAGAGGAGGAAGTACGGGCCTTTAGTCACATACCCGAAAGGCAGGTTCTTTTAAGCCCTAAATCTACTCATTCCAGAGTAATCCACCACAGCCAACCACAACCAACCACATACAGTGAAAGTAGTCCATGCCACTAACATGCTACTCGGCATCATGACCTGGCCTTCAGATTATTATGAGCCAGTCAAACCTGTCCTCAAAGAAGTGAATTCGAGAGCAAACTCTGGAATTTAAAAGGCAATCTGCAAACAAATAGGGAAAACACCAAGTACACATTCAACTGAAGGGTTCCACTTAGTAGGGGTGGTCAGACAAACACAATTTGGGCCATCCTGATGCAACCGAACAGTGGACAGTTTAAAAACGAGCATTAGCAAAGCCAATAGGTCTAGCCCATGGGTGAGCTAATGACTTTGGCAATCGGGTGGGGGTGACTAACAGGCGGTGGGGAAGGGTAAGGAGTGGATAGCGGGATTATTTTTAAACAGTATAAAGCAGCCAGTGCTAGCTGCTTCATGGCGTTTCTAGGTCAAGATTGCAAAGACTGGGAGCAGGGGAGGTGGGAGAGCAAGAGAGAAAAGGAGTGGGAATGGGAAACGAGATAGTGGGAAGGAGGGAGAAAGCAAGAGAGGAGAAAAGGGGAAGAAAGAAAGAAAAAGAGAGCAAGTATGTTGGGGGAGAGAGAGAGAGAAAGATTGGATCAAAGGAAGGAAAAGTATAGGAAAAGAAGGTATTGGAGTGTGGCATCGGAACAAAGCTGTTGCCAAAAACAAAAACAACCCATTTTGACAGCAGCGTCATGCAATGATAAAGAGACACGAGGTTAGGTGGGAGGTGGAGAAGAACCAGGGACAGGATGAGAAGAAACAGTAAAGGGGTGGGGCTAAGAAAAAAACAAGCACTGGCATAGACAATAGGTCTCGCCTTTGGGACCTCATAAGTGTTTAGCCAGAGCAATTGGCTCTCCCAATGTCTTTAAGCTACAGTTTAGAAAAATAAAGGTATTTAATCTAAACTACACAAGCCCAAAACGACAAAGATCCAACATACACAGTTCAAGAATATGGTTTCAAAAGTGTTCTTAAGGTTCGTTAAAAAAATCCACAGTTGCGTCACATTTTAGCCAACAGTACCTTTAGATGCAACAAAAGTTCCAAGCGAAAGCTGTAGCGTTGAAAAGCAAGCGATGCGTCACTCCTGAGACCCTGGGGAGGCAATGCGACAACCCCGCTGGACGCAGCGGGTGTGTTGCGATGACTCCGGTCTTGCATGGATTCCGGTGCACAGGTTTCGGTGGAAGCGGCTTGCAAAAGGTACGATGCGACGATCTTCGGGGCTGTGACGATGCGTGGCTCAGCGGCGATCTCCTCTCGCGGCCCCTCGATGCAATGGCTCTGCGACAACTCTCGCAGCAACGTGATGCGGTCCTCAAGCAAGCGGTGCGACGATCTCACCCAGTGACGACAGGCTCGGCGACGATACTCCAAGCGATGGTAATCTTCCCACACCGGACTGGTGCGACCCACAAGCGAAGGATGCGACGACTCTGGCAGCGGCAAGAGGCGCTGCGACGATCTCGATCTTCGCGGAGGCGGGAATTATCTCACACTGACGGGGATGCGCTCTGCAAACGAGCGATGCGTGAAAACTGGCAGAAAGTCTTTAAAATCTTAGTTTCCAGCTTCCCAACACAGGTACAACTTCCAGAGGCACCACAACTTGCCCAAGCACTCTAGGAAGGACAGAACTCCCTCAGTAGAGTTCAGGGAAGCTGGGGGTCAAGTCCTTTTGTTCCTGGGACTTCTTATCAGGGAGCCAGCTCTTCTCAGGCCCTTGGAGATTCCTTCAAGCAAGGGGACACAGCACAAAGCAACGTCCTTCCCCTTTCCTTGGCAGCAAAGCAACTGCAGGTCAGTCCAGCAAAGCAACAGCAGGACAGTCTTCCTTCTTCAGTCTTCCAGCTTTCTCCTTGGCAGAGGTTCCTTCTTGATTCCAGGATGATCTAATTTTCTGTAGTCAGGAGTCCTGTACTTATACCCCTAAAAGTCTTTGTTCCCTTTGTGCAGGAGGGCTCTGAGCCCGGTCTGAACCAGTTCTGGGTGTTCCTTGAGCACTTTGTTTTCCTGGCTTCTCCTTTGCTTTCAGAGTGAGGGGCAGGGACGTCAGCCTCCCAGCAGGAGGTGGAGCCAGCATTGTGGAAGGCAGGCACAGCCCTATTCAGGCCCAGGTGCTAACCCCTCCCACCACTCAAGATGCAGATGCAAACATTCAGCCTAGGGCTGACTCATCCAGCCTCCTGGGGGCTCCCCAGCCACTGTCACTCTCAAACCAGACAGTCAATTCGCAAACAGGCCAAGGCACACAGAAAGTTCAGACAAGATAACAGCCACTTTCTAAAAGTGCTGTAAAAACCACCTTTCCTAAAAGTGTTATTAAATTCTGAGTTCAGGGATACCAGGCTTTTATGCCCTATCTTGCCCCTATGGGAAGATATGCTGGTAGCCACTTTAGCCATCATTCCCCATGAGCCTATGGGGCAAGATAGCCTTACAATAGTGAAAAACGAAAATGGCTGTAATTCACTATCAGAGCATGTCACCTGCACTAGGTCATGCTCTACCTTTCACATACACTGCACCGTGCCCAAGGGGGTACCTAGGGCCTTCCGTAGGGCTGACCAATGTGTACAGAAAGGGAAGGGTTAGGCCTGGCCAGTGGGGACACTGACCAGGAGGACTTGGCAGTTCACAGACTGCACACAGGCACTGCGGTGGCAGGCCTGAGACACCATTTTAGGGCTACTCATGTGGGTGGCACAATCAGTGCTGCAGGCCCACTAGTAGCATTCGAACCCTGGCACTCTCAGTGCACTTTACTAGGGACTTCTTGGTAATACAAATATTCCAATCATGGATAACAAATCACAATAACAATTTACACAGGGAGGACTTGCACTTTGACACTGATCAGCAGTGGCAAAGTGCCCAAAGCATCTAAACCAGCAAAAACAAAATCCAGCACAGCATCAAAAATACAGGAGATAGAGGCAAAAAGATAGGGGGAACCACGCCAAGGATGCCAGGTCTAACAGCTACGTTGTAGAGCAGTGTGGATGCTGTGCAGCATGTTGAAAAGTTTAAAAAGTGGTATATGCTTTTTTGTTACCTTAGATATAACCAAGAATACATTATGTACAACTGAACGACCATATTAAAAAATCAGGCTTGCACAGCACATTGGTCAGTGCTTCTATCTGCCGGAAGCCTGATACAAGCCGACAAGTGTCAGGTTGATCTATCTCAGATTTGTGTTAGAAAATGTACTTAAACCCACATATGTATCTGGAAAGTGCACTTTCACATTTTGGGGCATCCTGAAGATAAATTAACAGATCTTTATTGTTACCCAACTCAATTAATGAACTTTGGAAGGATGAAAGGTTAAGTGAGCCCAGTTGGGATTTGAACCTCTGACCATGAGGTCAAACATGCATCACAGGAGGGGATGCATTAATCCACTAAGCCACCAAACTTGATGACCAAACCCCTAGTTCAGAAATTGATATAATGGAGCACAGAAGCAGTGGAAGTAATGTTGCCAAGTATGTATGGCCCTTTTTTCTACATCTCAGTTCTTGACGCAATAGCTACAGAGCTGTTTTTGCTAAAGAGGAAAGGAGACCTATAGAGAACTATATCACCAAGACAAGACCAATAATGGAAGCCTGCTGCAATCTCCTACTTTCACCCCTCCTCCAATATATTTGCACTTTTTGGATCGAGCTGCTCTTGGCTCTATTACTTGCATAGAAAAAAAGGAAATGTTTCAGAATTATGGTGACTCCACCTGCTAGATCCATACACTTTGTCATAAGTCTTATCACAAGTGATAGATGTTTGTCTTTTGCATCTCAGAACCAGCTTCTAAGTGCTTCAAAGACCAAAGGACCAGTAAGGTCAGCAAGCAACAGGTTGGTCTGGAGCCGCAGACGCTTTTTCCACTATATGTCTCACCTAGCAACGGTCACCTCATAGACTAAAGCTGCTTTATAGTGTTGCTCGGATACACCTCGCCTACTACTCGCCCTGAGACCGAAAAAAGTAACTGATGTCTATGGGTCATACTGACAAGCAGGGCTTCCTCTGGCAACATTTTAACAAGCATAACCATATCTTCTGAGTGTCTAGGCGCACGCAGCTGATCCGGCGTGAGTGGGTAAGAGGCAATTAGGAGTGTCAACTCGCTTACGAGGCCATATCATGACAGTAGCCCATGGCAACACTGCACATATCTCAATGAACTACTACGGCCTCAAATTCACAATATGATTTGCATTAATCGCCCTCATGAATCCGAGTTACTTTGTAACGCTACTTCACTCATTTGAAGCATTTCTGCTCCAACTGTCAAGGCTGCAAAATATAACGGATAAAAAAAGTAAACAAAAACATGCGAACATGGAGTTTGCGGCCAATATTTGCACAAAAAAGGCAAGGTTAATCTACCTTAACCTGACAAAAACTACGCCATGATCACTTTGAACAGCAATACTGGAGCAACACTCAATGAAATGAATAAAGTTACATGCACTCACTATGGAAAGAGGTGGTGGTGCTAAATCAAATCAGATGCATTTATGAGCTGCACTCTCGAGGGACAAAATACAGTTAAAGTGGGAGCAGGCAGAGCACCTTCCTGAGGCCGAATTAGAAGCTAAGTCGGCCACACCCTCACCAGGGACCTGCTGTAGGTATTTCTTCACAGGAGAATATTAGGTCAATGGGAGGAGGAGGTGCAATGATCTACATAGACAAGATTTTAAGTGTACATTATTTCTATAAAGTTGCTGTTTTCATGGAACGGATTAAATTTGTTCCTGTGATGCAAGCAACAACTACTCCTGCTAACAGGTGCAAATGGAGGAGGCTACCACAGCTCTGAAGCTATAGGGTACAACGTGGTTATGGACGGAGGTGTCGGGATGGACAGGTGAGAAGACGGGATATTTCTGTAATGTCTTAGAGATGGGGGAGAAAAGCACAGGCTGCGTGGGCTTGGACCCATCCCATAATATTGTAATTCCAAAAGGAGGAAGGGAAGGGGGGGCTGGTTTGAGAGGGAAACTAAGGTTCAATTTCCGAACATTGCAAATTTCATGAACTGTTACTATGTGGTTCGTGGGATTTGGCCTCCCGGAAATTGAATATCGGGGTACTGGGTCACTGTCAAGGGCCAATTATCTATTTGATGTCCCATAATATGACACACTGACATGACGAGGGGTGAGGCCCGGGCAGTGGGTTTTAGGGCTCTAATAAAAGCCCCTAGGTATGGTAGAGTTAATCATGAGTCCTTGCCCTGGAGTTATCGGAGCTGGCGGGTAGTACAAGGGAGCTCTCATCATAGTTTTTTAAAGCCCATAAAATAGCCATGTAAAGAGTTGAAGAGGTGCACCACTCACCTGAAGTCCTTATGACTGGATGTAGTTTTCTCCAGCAGGTTGGAGATATGGTGTGAAGCGCTCGGCATGTTCCTATTTACTGGGGGTGGATACACACAGGAAACTAGCTGGGGACACCGACACCGGAGGCTTGTGCTACTCCTTCTGCCGGGATCCTCTAAGCTCCACACTATCAGATGCCTACTGCATTTCTTGCGACACAGCCCTTTTTTACAGAGTGTACGCTGGGGGTTCCGGGCAACTGGGCCCGCCAGGCCTCACGGTAATGTCCGAGGGAGATCAACCCTGCTTTTGCGTCCGGGGAGGGAGGGTAGGGGCTTCGAAAGGTGGATGGCAAACAAGCCTCCCCTATGCAGCTTCAGTTGGTTCCTGGATGCTTCAAACAGTTCTGACAAAAAGAACAAGCACTGGAATGGCATCAATTCTCATCTAATAATTAATTTTAAAGGCGGTATATCAACAAAGAATGAGCTGCCTTTCACAGAATGGTAGCAATAAAAACATCGTAGCAGAGTGTGCTTCGTTTACAGATGATTTTAGCTCAGTGTGTTATCAACCGGGCGGTAAACAAATGCTGGGTGGTTACAGCGGGTCTCGGCTTGGTCTGCCCTCCCTGCTGCCACTGCCTGTTGGAAAGTATGAGGCAGCATGCACATACACCCCAGCATTTGGATATTACAAGCACTGCAATGCAAACAATTCTAATAATTCATTTTAATTGGAAGAAGCAACAGGCCTGAATGCAATATAAACAGTGCCGTGGGGGGAAATGCACATGATGAACACCAGTGCCGGTCATGTGACGTGGAGGGCGTCCAATGGGAGAGCAAGTAGGAGGGAGGAAGGGCCATCATACACTGTATAGTGTAATGGCCAAACAAAACGATCTCTTAGTGAAATTGCCAGCGAGGGAGCTCAGCTCACAAGGGAGTAAAATTTAAGCAAATGAACCAATAACAAGCCAGCATTTGTAAATGACCGAGATAACAGCCACTGGCAACTGGTGGGTGTGCAAACCCCACAGAAGAAAAATAACAGGTTGATCAAGCTCAATCTAACAGGAGACAGGGCACGAAGGTGGGAGGAGAAGAAACAAGGAGGAGAGAAAAAACAGGGATGGGGTGGGGATAAGTTAAATAAAATAGCTATGACATGGCCAGCTTTGAAAGTGTCCCAGCTCAGATATAGTACCTGAATTCCAGTGCGATCAGAAGATGGCCAGCAGAAGGTCAATCAATCAAAGCTAATTAATCTGTACTTGGTCAGTGCGCCACAGCAAGAAACGCACTGCCTAATGAGAATGTCACAAAGAACAGTGACAATGATGCTAACAAATGGTAGGCTATGTGCGTGTTCCAAGCCCATTACTGAACACAAGAGTGTTGCAAGCGAGAGTGCATGCCCTGGTGCATGCTCTCACAGGCTCGACCTAAAAAGTGCTCTGCTATAACCAAAGCAGCTATACATGCTGCAGCATATGTCCTGTAAGGCCATATCCTCAAACACATAACCGCTGGCAAAGGTTGACATCTGTTTTGGCGTTGCAAGCACAGAAAGACATTCTTTAGCCCTCAAAGGTCAAACATACCATATAAAAACAGGCAAGAAACGGAGAGAAAGAGAATGTGTTTACGCATGCACAACCTCCACCCACTGTTGATTTGGAATGTACTTTCAAATTATAGGTTCCAGATTTGGGGACACATTTCAAAAGATGGTACATGTAGGTCGAAGTCATGCTCATCTTTAAATCCAATTAAACAAAATACCTGCAGATAAGGTGCTCATCTGAGACAAACTGGTAAGGGTTAAGCATCTAAACAATATATGTTTATTTCTAAATGTATATTTGGAACCTAAAGCACAAAGGGGCACATGCATCATTGTAGGATTTTGCACTTCCTAAATTGCGAAAATTAAGGAATCGCAATTTAGGAAGTGCAAAATCCTATGCATCAAGAAATCCTAAAAGTTTTTAGGATTTCTTAATTTTCGGAAATTGCGATTCCTTAATTGCGAATCGCAATTAGGGAATGGCATTACATTGATTCCTATGGGCCTAGAGGCCCATAGGAATCAATGCCGTTTTGCATTTATTTTTTGGGGAATTCGCAATTTGTTGATGCATTGCAAGGGTGCAGAGGGGGGTCCAAAGGACCCCCCCTGCACTCCTGAAATGTATTTAAAGTGCATGTTTCACACACACATGTCCTAAGGACATGTGTGTGTGTAACATGACACTTTCCAAAATGCATTTTTGTGCTTTTTTAAAGAATTTAGCAAATTAACACGAGGGTCAACCTCGTGTTAATTTGCACTTCCTATTTCAAAATTTGCATTTTTTTAAAAATTGATGCATTGCATTTAAGGAATCGCACAAATGCGATTCCTTAAATGCATTCGCATTTTTAGGAAATGCAAAAAAAAGCAAATTTTGAAAAATTGTTTCATGCATCCCAAAAACGTATTTAGGAAGTGCAAACGGCCGAATTTACCGATTCGCACCGTTTGCACTTCCTAAATAGGTTGATGCATGTGCCCCAAAGTGCCTATGCGTACTAAATTAACCTATGGTCCCGCAGTCATCAAGTTCACTTTAAAAGTCAAAAGCCAGAGGAAGTAACGCATGTGGTCAGAGGCAGAGACACGTTGCAAACAAACACTGACAATTGTAGATTATTTTGTAAATGAGGTGCTCCTTTACTGACTGGCACATTTGTGAGTTTTGTGAATGAGTGGGACAATGGGTAAGCTTGAAAGCAAGAGTACATGAGAAGATGGAAATGAGTTTCCAAATGCATGAATAAATAATGGAAGAGTGAATACATGGATGATAATGTAAATGAGACTGAGGATTTCTACATGGTGTAAAAGTATCTTGATTGGGCTGGAAAGGTATTTTCCACAGAGTAAATTCAGTTCGAAAAATGTGCCAGCTTGTTAAACAAGTGACAAGATGCAAAAAACCGTGAATGGGTCAAAATCGATTTACACAATTTCAGTGACAGGCTGCAAATAACCAATTCCTGAAACTATTATCAGGTGTAGGCTCTCCCCGGACCAACTTGGAACATTATCTCAACTACAGGGTGTGCCGAGTTGTATCCCCTAAGTAAGCTATCCCTGAAGCAGCTTGCAGAAAATATTCAGTGAAAGCACATTAATGGCAACATTTAACTTTCCATAAAAAGTGACAACAAAGGCATTCTTTGAAGATTCAGGATCTTGCGATGTAAAGCAATCCCAGGGCAAAACACAGCATATCACCACTCATTCATAATCCAACCCCCATTCGGTTTCCAGCAAAAAAAAAACCTAGACAAATTGAAAGGCTCGTAAATCTCGACCTTTTTTCTCTGGCAATGCTTGGTTATATATTGGTTTGTCGAGAAACTAAAGCTGATGGCAGGAATGGAAAATAACCGATGGATTAATCGCACCTGACACAGTCAATAATTTGCTGCATAATTGAGGTTTCAACAAGCTCCATTGGGTACTACCACAACTGGTGGCACAGAATGGCAGACCCTTTACAAATGTTAAATGGTCAACTTTCAGTAAATAATTGCTGTATTCAGGTGTAAAAACAGTGAACAAATTGAAATATTTGTCGGCCAGACCCTGTGCTCAACCACTCGTAGGAGTCTATCTTTTGCTGTGCACAGCGGGGGTTAGCCAGGCCTGCACCCAACTTCCCCAAGGACTCCAACGCCCTGCGGACTCCCACCCCTCATTTGTCTTATTTTTTATTTTCATTTTGTTTGGCAGTACTGCCGCACAAGCTGCACCTTTATGGTAATGCAAGACCATGCAAGCTTCATCTAACGAAGCATGCATGGTGCTGTGGTGCTATGGGATAATGTTAGAATAGCTGCTCCTGCAGGAGTCAAGCAGTACTTAACAGGAGGGCTGCGCAGGGTCCAACGGAAGTACTGCAGTAGTCGCAGCACAAAACATTTTTATTGCTCTTTTTTGTCCCCTGAAGAAGCCCTCTCTCAGCTCCCGACAAATGCCCTGGTGTCAGTTGCGGGACCAATCATATTGCGTGGTACGACCAGACTATAACCAGTCCAGCGATACTGAAAAGGCCAATGGGAGAAAAAGCTCACTCGACGAATCAGGGGCATTATCTTTTTAATTTATGGTACAGGGACACCAGATATCAAGATCATTTAACCCCTTCACAAACAACCAGAGCCCCTCTTTGGATGTGATTCTCTTGAAAACGGCTGAACAGATTTAGACCAAATAACGCAAACCATCCTTTTGAGTAAAGTTCAAACTTTTAGCCAAATTTTGTGCAATTCTATTCAGCTGCTTTTTTCTGTATTGTTTCCCAAATGTTCCTATGAGAAGTAACACTGGAAAACAAAGTTAAGAGATCCTCCATTTTCTTGGCCCTCCACTTGACGGATCACCTTGAAACTTTCTAGGAAGGAACTGAGGCCGATTAACTTTTTGTTGGAAAGCTTGATAAATATCTATCAAATGGTGCCAAAGTTATTAGTGAGATGAAAAAGCTCTTACCATGGAAACTCTGATCTAACTATTACTACACGGGGAAACTGTGTGATATATGTGCACACTCACACACGCACACTCAGGCACTGAAAAATGTCTTAGTTTTAAGTGGTATCTTTATTAAAAACAGAAAAGTGTGAGGCAGCTCAAGGAAAAAAAACATTTCCAAGTCTTTACCACAAATCAGCTCAAGCTCGGCCTTAAAACTCTGATTGTCCCATTTCCTCCAAGGCACAATGAGATAGACTATGTTATTTGATTTCTATTCAAAATGTATTTTAAACATCATTTAAATAACAATATGTACATCTTAGAAAAGCTCAACAATAATTTATATTTTATACAATTTTACAAATATATAATATATCCAGTTATTAGAAAAACATTAATTTATATTCACAGAACTTACACCAGCACAACATGCCCACCACGAGGCATAATGAAAAAGCAACACAGAATGGAATCTGCTGTATGTTGCCTTCGGAATGTTGAGTTGTGACATATTCTCTCTTTAGTCGGCGTCCTCTACATTGGTAACTTTTGCTCCAAATCATATTCATCATACTAGGTACAAGACAAGAACACCACATCAAAAACTAAAAAACCTAACTTTATCTTTAGTATGTGACTCAAAATATTGGGAAGTACAACACAGCAAGATAAAACACCAAGTTTGTAAAAATCTTGCAACGCTGCTATTCTAATTCTGAATTATTGTCCATTTTTTCCGCTTGCTTTGATGTGGTTCTCTGCAAAAGTCTTTATTTCACTATAAGGCAATACTGAACCGTGGTGAATCGGGGATGAAAACTCCTCTAGTGGCATCCAGCTGATTGTACTCCTCAATTAGTGAAGATAAGGAGGAAACGGCCTCGGTGAAACATCCTTGCTCCATTCCATCCACATGTAAGTAATGGTGAAGATGAGCCTGTCAAGGTAAGGAAGAATACACCATAACACAGAGGGACTCGTTTTTTGTTCAAATGCTTAATTTAAGATGCAGTAGTAATCCTAAAATGCGCAATACTTACCTTACCTACATAATATGCATTCACTGCTTTAAACATCAAATAATTTCAACAAATTGTAAAATAGGGTTCTTAAAATACAATCGAAAGGATATGTTTGACACACATTATGTCCGAATAATAAGAAATAAAACTGAACCTAGATTTAATCATCTTTACATTAATCCTATATTTGATGCAATCTCTCAGTTTCTCTATTGGATTTGTTAACAATACCCTTTATTGATAGGCTAAACACAAAAGAGCATACCCCCGATAAGCATGTAATGGCCTTGATGATTGATTACATTAGAGATGTATAGCTCGCATGCAACTCATTCTCAAGTCCAAGCAAACCTAAGTTCAAAAAAGAGCACCCTCTATTCCCAAATGCAGAACCTATGATCACAGGTATAGTAATCACAGCTCCTTTTGAAGAAATGTTCCCTAGCTCGAGCTTCATCGTTCTCTGTCGTAATCAAAGAGTATTAACACTTTTTTCTTGTTGAGCTAATAAAAGTATGTCTTTTTTGCACAATCAGGGCTCTCCATTCGCGCAACCCTCACAAAACGATCTGTTTCCACACTGACGACATGAAAATATGTTAAGAGTTTTTTGTTTTACTTCAAAATGAAGACCATCAGAAACAAGCATTTGCAATGCAATAGTTCTCACATTAACGCGGGTTTGAGCTATTGGTATTGTAAATGACATTGCCTTTTATTTATCTTTTGGTTTTTTTTTAAACATAAATAAAGCCATTGTCCTTTACAATGCCAATAGGTCAAACTAGCGTAAATGCGAGACCTATTGCTTTGCAAATGCTTGTTGTTACCGAAAAGCCCTTTACACAGCGCATACTGGTTCCTTTAACATTACTCACAAAAACAAAAAAAGGAACGTTAATCTTCCTGCACAGTTTGAGCTCGGGAAGGAAGTAGCTGAATCTTAGGAGTGGGAGGAATACGAAAAGCTTGGGAGGGTTGGTGTTAAAAAAAATTCGGACCCTGGATGGGAGAAAAGTTAAAGAATTCAACTGTTGATGGTTTAGAGACTGATGGGAGGAAGAATGTATCGTAGTGGGGGCTGGGAGTGTGGTCATTGTTTTTCTGGACCTTAAGATTAATTGACCAATTCATCTTGCACATGTGAATTTAAATCCAGGGGCGGGAGACATTTATTAGGGACACACAACATAATGAAAAACAAACAGGTTCGTCCTCTATTACATTACAGACTGACAGAAGAAACAAGTTAAATCAGCAATTATCACGGATTTTGCCAAGTTCTTAATGGTCTTATTTATTTATTCAAAGTTTTATATAGCGCGAACAAGATCCTTACAGATATCAGAGCGCTTCACAAAGACAGGGTAGGGGCAGTGGGAGTGAACAGAGATAATGGGAGCAGTATAATAGTCACTAACATGATAGGATAATAGTAACATACATAAGGCATATCAATATACACTCAGGTAAACAAGTAATATAAGACGGTACAAGTCATTGATCTCAACACAGAGGTGTTCAGGTGCACCTTGGGTGTGTGAATGGCTTATATCAAAGCCTTAGTGTAGAGAGAACACTGAGTGAGGGTATCAGGAGAGTGAATCAGTAATCCAACGTGTATCATATATTGGTAGTGACACCAACAAGTTAGAAGTATAGTGCCAGAGGACAGGTGAACAGTGATACAAAGCAATGCAGAGTCTCCGATCCAGCACCAATAGTGTTCAGGAGATCTTGGCCAGAAGGATGGTTTTCACCTCTTTCTTGAAGAGTGCAGCGGAGGAGATCAGCCTGGTTTCAGGCAGGAGTGTATTCCAGATCCTGGGTGCCATTCCGAAGAAGGAGCGCTTGTATGTTTTCTCTTTCCGGAATCTACGAGGTTTCAGGAGTAAGTTTTTTGAACTTCTATTGGATCTCGAACCTCCTGATATAGACAACTTTTGAGCGAGGTAGTTGGGTGCATTGTGGTGCACGGCCGCTTGTGTCATAACTGCAATTATATGTTGTACAGCATGAATAAATAGCAAAATTTAAAATATGAATGCGGGCGCCGTGCTTAAACAAAGCGTGGCACCCGTGCACATAAACATTAGGAGTGTGGCGGCCCGTGAAGCGATCGTCATGGTAATAAGCAGAGTATCCCCAGAAGTGTATAATGCACAGAGGAGCTTGAAGGGAGGGGCTGTAGAGAGAGATTATTAATGCATATGAAGAAGGCAGCAGTGTCCCGGCTGCCGTTTCATCATCCCCTCAGGTGGGCAAGGGCCGAGACATCAATGCCTCATAGCCTTGCAGCGTCGGGCCCGGGTAGTGAACGGTGGAGCAAGGCGTCAGGTGAGGGCAGGTACATCTAAAATGTCTTGAGCAGCCACCAGAGGGATCAGGTTTCACGATACCAATGGAGTTTTCTGAAGACGGGTCTGATGTTCAAGCCGATACGAACAGCAACATGTTGTTTACTTATTCTTTTAATTTGTTATCAACCCCACAACATAAAAGCATTTGAGGCGGCTCTCCGGGAGTAGCGCGGGGAGTGGCAAAGCGTCGGTCCAAGGTACAGAGAGGTGGAGCAAGGCGTTGAGTCAGGGCAGGAAGCTGGCAGATGTGCCAGCGGCGGCAGTGTGCAAACATCGGGAGCAGCAAAGAAAACAAGTAGCCCCTAAAAGAATAGATAACAGCCAGCAGCGGAACTAACCTGTAGTTGGTCGGTGCTGCTTCCTGCAAAACGGAAGTGACATATTGGACCCAAAGCAAACTGTTAGACCTGGCACCTTGGCGTGGGTCTCCCATTTTTGCTGCATGTGTTTTTGCTGGTATTAGATGCTTTGGGCACTGTGCCACTGCTGTCCAGTGCCACAGTGCAACTGCTCCCTATTGTATATTAATGTATGAATTAGTGATTCCATGATTGGCTGGTTTGGTTCACTTGTCAGACCGTAGTACAGTGCACTGAGTGTGCCCAGGGTTGTAAACCAAATGCTGCTAGTGGGCTTGCAGCACTGGTTGTGCCACCCACAGAAGCAGCCTGTAAAAGTGTGTCTAAGGCCTGCCATTGCAGAGCCTTTGTACAGTCTGGTACTGTCATGCTGACCGGGCAAGTGCACCCACTTTCCAGTCCCTAAACCTTCCCTTTTCTTCATATCAGACACCCCTATGGTAGGCCCAATGTAAGGGTGCATTGTAAGTATAAGGGAGGACATGCCCTGGTTTTTGTGGCATGTCCTAATAGTGAATTACAGCCATTTTCGTTTTTCACTATTGCAAGGCTACCTATTCCTATAGGCCAGAATGGGCAGTAAGATTATTACAGTTTATAATCCTAACTGACTCAGGGAACTAGATAGAAATTCGAGTTTATAACTCAGAATGATAAAATACATCTTTTAGTGAAGTTGGTTTTAACATTCTGTGTTTGAAAATACCACTTTTAGAAAGTAGGTATTTTCTTGTCTAACTATCCACGCCTGCCTCTGCTAGGTTGTGTATTCCTTGTCTGGAGTTTGAGTGACAGGGCTGGGGGATTCTAAGAGACAGGATGAGTCAGCCCAGTGGTAAATAGAGAGATCTGCATCCAGATGGGAGGGAGGAGTTACACCTGAGACCTGAATAGGGCTGTGCCTTCCCTCCACAATGCTGGCTCCACCTCATGTGGTGCGTCTGATGTCTCTGCCCTGCACTGTGAAAGGACAGAAGGAATCATCTAAACAGAGTGCTCCAGAACTGATTTGGACTGGGAAAGGCCCCTCTGTCCCCAGAGGACAAAGGATATTGGGGTGTAAGTATTGGGACCCTGATCCCAAGAATTTAGATCACTTTTGGACTACAAGAAGAAACCTTTGCTAAGGAGAGGAACCTGAAGAAACTGAGGAGAGACTATCCCTAAGCTGGAGTGTTGCTTGGGGGATTGGCCTGCAGTGGTTGCCTGACTGCCAAAGAAAGGAGAAAGGACTTGGTGTGCACTTTATTCAACTTGTGAAGGATCTCCAAGGGCTTGAGAGAAGAGATTGCCTCCTGCTAAAGTCTCAGGGACAACAGACTTAAACCCCCAGCTCCCCAAGAGTTCTTTGGAAGTGCCTGCTTCTGTTTTGGGCCTTCTGAGGGACTGCGTGTAGCAAGGAGCTGGAAGCGCGACTCAAGAGGAAGAAGCGTGTCGTCGTTGCAGTCGCTGCATCTCTAAACAAGGGTGTCGCCGCTGTTGCAGACGCATTGCACCGCATCGAGAGTAGCGTCTCGCACCGAAGAAGCGTGTCGCCGTCGCAGCCGCTGCCGTCGTATCTCTGAACAAGGGTGTTGCCGCTGTAGCTGACGCATTGCACCGCATCAAGAGAAACGTCTCACACCGAAGAAGAAGACAGTCGCCGTCGCAGCCGCTGCCGTCGCATCTCTGAACAAGGATGTCGCCGCTGTAGCTGACGCATTGCACAGCATCGAGAAAAGCGCCTCGCATCCACGGAGAAGCGTGCCGCCGTCGGAGCCGCTGTCGTCGCATCTCTGAACAAGGGTGCTGCAGCTGTCGCATCGAGCGAAAGCGCCTCGCATCGAGGGAGAAGAGTGTCGCAGCCAAAGCCGTTGACGTTGCATCTTTGAACAAGGGTGTCGCCGCTGCAGCTAATGCGTCGAGACTTTTCACAACATCGGAGAAGCGTGCCGCATCCGGAAGAACTTGACGCCTTTATTTCTTTGCACAGGATTTTGCTGCATTTCCATTGTTGCAACAATTTTGTTGCCCTGCGTGTCGCATCTTAACCACATTGGTGCTAAGGCTTTTCCCGCTGGGTGCTGACAAGTCAGATTTACCATTGTTCATGACAAGGTCAGCTCGTCATTAGCACAGCTCCAGTGTACTGCATGACGAGCTGACCTTGTCATGAGCATGGAAGGGGTTGAGGTACATTGACTCAAAGTGTTGCATTTTAAGAACTTAAGAGAATTAAGCTAAAACTACCATTTTAAGTATAGTATTGTGGATTTTTGTTGTTTGTGGTCTTGTGTTAAGTCTATATAAAGAATTCTTATTTTTAATATAAAACCTGTGTGGTGTCCATCTGTAGTGTTGTCATTTGATTACTGTATGTGTTCACAAATGCTTTACACACTGCCTCTGAGGTAAGCCTGTCTGCTCGTGCCAAGCTACCAAGGGGGTGAGCAGGGGTTATTTTAGGAGTGTACCCCCTTACCCTGACAAGAGGCAAAGGTCCCTATTAGTCACAAGTACCTACCTGTGCCACTAGAGACCCCCAAATCTAACACCAACCATAAGCCAGATAAGACCAATGCCAGAATCAACCAGCGGCAAGCGACAGGAGAAATTACCCTCCATATTTATGTTTACTATAGGTCTTGCGACAGCGCATGCCCTGTCTAGGCGAAACATAAAAAAATATGCAATGCATTTTTTTATTATGTATACACAACGGAAACGATTAGCGGAACACCACATGAATGTTTGGTTGGCCAAGACAAATTTAAAAAAGCTGTATTTTTTATATTCTGTTTTGACATTTAATATCAGGTAATACTTTCCTTCTAGCACATTTTTAATGGATAGGAAGGCCCTAAATATAGACTGCCCTGTTTCATAATTGTGGGCATAAAAGACTAGATATTAGTTGCATTAGAATTGCCTGAGTGAGTTCATCGAGCTGTAATACATGTGGCACATTTCAGAAGGTCAAGCAGAAATGCTTGTTTGGTGTTCCTGTCCTTACATGACAAATAACCACCTTTGGTGACACAAACAATATACATTTTTTAATAGCGTGGACTCCAGGGAAACTGTATATAGGCTGTTCATCTCCCCGGCAGTGAATGGCTTTATAAACCATCGAAAGGAAAATGCCAGTTTAAAGACTTTTGCATAGTTTCCTAAAAGATTTATGTTCACATGACCATCTCAGAGGCTGAGGCAATCTAGTGGCAAAAATGACCCAGATTCTTTCATTCTTCTGGGTGGATATCCCAGGATATGGATTGCTTAAATGACACTGCCTTGGTAAAGCTCATGGGCTTTAAATGCCAGAACAATCCTCCTGTCAGCAAAACAGAGTAAAAATACGTTCTCCTTTGATTTTCCGGTACTACTGTTTTCACTGAACTCTTTCATATGGATTGGATTACCTGAATGATGTCACTTATTGTGCTCCAGGCTCTTATAGTTTGCCTGAATTCCACTGGGTGCTCAGAATCAGAAAATAGTGTTGCTAGGTTTTCCCCTGGTTCTATGGAGGCTTTACAAGAAAAGGAAGTTGAGAATGGTAGGAATATCAGTATCCTGCAGTTAATGAGTCGGCTTTCCTTATGTGCAGGTGAGGGAAAGAAACACTGTGAAGACTTGTGTATGTATGACCTCCCAACACTCCAGCAAATATGAACAAAAAATATAAGTTGTAATTTAAACTTTTTCCAATTTTATTTTTCCAATTTCAATTTCAGAACTATTTGTTATATTAGATATAGTTTCAGTGCACTAATAAACCTTAGTTTTGTTTAGTACGTCAGCCTACTTCATCGGTCATGGCTGAGGATGATTTTGCATAATGTACATTTGGGAGTATTAAAGTGCATGGGCAGGTAGGTGGCATGTCTGCTGGAATACATTTAATTAACTGTCTAGGGCACTGACATACTTATTTATATAGAAGAGGATACTTAAGAAACAGTCCTATTTCCCACTTCCATTGTGGAAGAGACACTGGCAATTGACCTGGAAGAAAGAACATTTACAGTATCTCAGCATCAGGGATATACAATCTTCGACTACTGATTGTAGACACAATAATGATGAGGTTAAGTTTTCAAAAATATTTTTTCCCAGCTTAGGCAGGACCATGGCCTAAACAGGCTTAGGATTGAATAAAACAAAAATGCAGTTCTCTCATAGAAGGGATTTTATGACCAAGGGTGGACTTAGACCTGGCACCCTGTATTTTTGCCTTTGCCTCCTGTGTTTTGGCTGTGTGTTGGACTTCGTTTTTGCTGGTCTAGATGCTTTGGGCACTTTGCCACTGCTGTTCAGTGCCAAAAAAAAAAAAAAAAAAAAGTGCAAGTGCTACCTTTGTAAATTATGATTATGGATTACTGATTCCCTGATTGGCAAATTTGATTTACTAGTCAGTCCGTAGTACAGTGCATAGTACTGCCATGTCTATTTCGCACGTGCACCCATTTGCCAGGCCCTACCTTTCCCTTTTCTTACATGGTAGACACCACTAAGGTAGGCCCAAGGCACCCCTGTGGGCAGGGCGCAGTGTATGTAAAAGGTAGGACATGCCCTGGTGTGTGTGTGGCATGTCCTGATAATGAAATATTGCCAACTTTGTTTTCCCTATTGCAAAGGCTACCTGTTCCCATAGGATAGAATGGGGAGTATGCTTATAATGTCAGATAAGCATAACTACCCCTGGGAACAAGGTAGGAAAGGTAAATGCTACATACCAGTATGCATCTGTTCTTGGCACGTAGAGCTGCAGAGTTACACACTATGCATAGATGGCCACCTAGTGTTGGGCCCGGATGTTTGCAGTTTGTTTTGTTGTAGAAAAGTCATTGGAAGACATGGGATAGGTGACTCCTCCTTTGGATGATACTGCGCATGGGCATCGGCTCCATCCCTAGATTGTTTTTCGCCATTATGGAAGTGATGGAGCTGTACAAGAGGTAGTGATGTCCATGTGATTTGTATCTAATTAAGATAATACTGGAACAGATAAAGGTAGCCGGGGAGGCGGTGGGCGTGTGTAACTCTGCAGCTCTACATGCCAAGAACAGATGCATACTGGTAAGTAGCATTTTCCGTTCAAAGCATATGAGCTGCAGATTACACACTAAGCATAGATTGTATAGCAGTACCCACACCTAGCGGCGAACACCAGTATCCGTTGCAGTTGTTTGAAACAGTGTTTTTAGTACAGACTGGCCCACAGTGGCTTGTTGTTTAGTTTGCACATCTACACAGTAATGCATTGTGAACGTGTGCGGTGTAAGTCATGTACCTGCTCTGCATATGTCATCTAGGGGAATGTTCCCTAAGAATGCCATTGAAGCCCCTATCTTTCTTGTTGAATGGGCTTTTGGAGGAATTGTTAACGTACGTTTTGCTTTCTGGTAATATATGTGTATGCATTTAACAATCCATCTGGTGATCACCGATATTGATATGGGGTTGCCTTTATGTGGCGGTGAAAAAGACACAAAAAGTTGTTTTTTTCACGAAAAGTTTGTGTCCTTTCGATATAGTACAGTAATGCTCTTTTGACATCTAAGGTGTGTAGAGCTCTTTCTGCGACAGTTTGAGGCTGCGAGAAAAATACGGGCAGCTCAACTGATTGATTTAGATGGAATGGTGAAATGACTTTAGGAAGGAATTTAGGATTAGTACGAAGAACCACTTTATTATGATGCATTTGCAAAAAAGGTTCTTGAATGGTAAATGCTTGTAGTTCACTAACCCTTCTGAGAGAAGTAATTGCTACTAGGAAAGCTACTTTCCAGGTTAGGAATTGCAACTCACATTTATGTAATGGTTCAAAGGGAGGACCCATTAATCTTGTAAGAACAATGTTCAGTTTCCACGCTGGTGCCGGTGGCGTTCTGGGAGGAATTATTCTTTTGAGTCCTTCCATGAAAGCTTTTATAGCTGGTACTCTAAAAAGAGATAGATGTTGTCTATTTAGTAAGTATGCTGCAATGGCAGCAAGGTGTAGTCTGATAGACGTATAGGCTAAATTACACTTTTGAAGGTGTAATAGATATCCTATGTTGTGTTGAATAGACACGTCTAAGGGATTTATTTGGTTGTTTTGGCAGTATATGACAAAGCGTTTCCACTTAGCAGCATAACATGCTCTAGTAGTGGGACGTCTAGCTTCTTTAATAATGTTCATGCATTCTGGAGGAAGGTTGAGGTAACCAAACTCTATGACCTTAGGAGCCAGATCGCTAGGTTGAGCTGAGGCGTGGACATAGGTTTAGTTTTTGGTGTGGTACTACAGACATCTGCAACAGCGTGGTGTACCACAGTTGTCTGGCCCAAGTTGGAGCGACTAGAATGAGCGTCAGGGAAAGTTGTTGTAGTTTGCGTACCACTAACTGAAGTAGTGGGAGAGGAGGAAAAGCGTACACAAATAGCTTTGACCAGTTCATCCATATCGCATTGCCTTTGGACAATGGGTGTGGGTATCTGGCGGGCAAAGTTTGGGCATTTTGCGTTTTCGTGGGTGGCAAAGAGGTCTATCTAAGGTTGTCCCCACATTTGAAAGAACGGATGAAGAACTTGCGGATGAAGTTCCCACTCGTGGATCTGCTATGTCTGTCGACTTAGCAGATCTGCGATAGGGTTTTGTACTCCTGGGACGTGTTGGGCTAAGAGGAAGATCTTTAGCGGTAAAGCCCATCTCCATATCTGCTGTGCTAACTGAGAGAGCTGCAGAGAGCGTTTGTTTATGTAGTACATCGCTGTCATATTGTCTGTGCGGACTAAGACAGCTTTGCCTGACACTTGCATTTTAAATGCTTTTAGGGCTAGAAACACAGCTAGCAACTCCAACTGATTGATGTGGAGTAACTTCTGTTGCGGTGTCCACCTGCTATTGCATGTTGTGATGCAGTAGGTGAGCTCCCCAGCCGTGGAGCGATGCGTCCGCTGTCATGACTATTTGAGGAACTGGCTCTAGGAACGGTCGCCCTTTGGAAAGGTTTTTGGTGTGCCGCCATTGCAGAGAACGATGTGTCCGACCGCCTACCAACACTAGGTCTGTTAATTGACCTTGAGCCTGGTTCCATTGGCATGCTAGGCACTCTTGAAGTGGATGCATTTGCAGTCTTGCGTGAGGTACTACAAATAAGCAAGAATCCATCATTCCCATGAGCTGCATGAACACTAGAGCAGGTAGCGAGTGTTGCGGTTTGAATTTTGTCAGGAGAGTTTGTACACTTGTTATCCTGGCTGGAGAGGGATAAGCTAGTTTTAGTTGGGTGTTTATTGCAGCGCCGAGATACTGTTGTATGTGTGAGGGTTGCAGATGCGATTTGGTGTGATTTACTGTGAATCCCAAGTCGTGAAGCAGTTGAATAGTAGCGTGAGTGTGTTGCACACACTGGCGGTATGAGCTGGCTTTTATGAGCCAGTCGTCTAGATATGGGAAGACATGAATATGTTGTCTTCTTAAGTGTGCTGCTACTACTGCTAGGCATTTGGTAAACACCCTTGGCGCTGTTGTGACTCCGAATGGGAGCACATTGAACTGGTAGTGCTGCCCGTCCAGCACAAATCTGAGATATTTTCTGTGCGCTATGTGGATGTGAATATGGAAGTAGGCGTCCTCGAGATCTAGAGTGACAAGGAAGTCGTTTAGTACCAGCAGTGGAAGGACTTGTTGGAGTGTGACTATATCAAAATGATCCGACTGTATGCAAATGCTTAGAGGTCTGAGGTCTAGGATGGGTCTTAGAGATCCGACCTTCTTTGGAATTAGAAAATATAGGGAATATTCTCCTTTGTTTTTCTGATGCTCTGGAACTATTTCCATTGCATTTTTCTGCAGGAGGGATATTTCCTCCTGTCTGAGCAATGTTAAACGTTCCTGTGACATTGGACGCTGCCTGGGTGGTATGTTTGGGGGGGTAGATTTTAGTTCCAGACAATAACCTGATTGAATTATTTAGAGCACCCACCTGTCTGAAGTTTTCCCAGGCTGGCAGGTATTGTTGGAGTCTTCCCCCGACAGGAGAGGAATGGGACGGGGGAAGGGGAAGGGAGTCATTGGGCAGGGGTAGAGGCAGAGCATGAGTTGTTATTTTTACCTATGCCTTTGTTATTGTTACCCCTGTAACCACCCCTTTGGTAGCCCTTGCTGTAAGTGGACTTTGCTTTGTAGGGGCTTTGTACGAGGTAGAACTGTGTCTGAAGAGTATCCCCTAGTGGCACCTCGATAGGATGAGCGACGAAATGAACGTCTGGGAGCCTGCTCCCATAGATTTGGCGGTGTCTCTATCCTTTTTCATTTTGTCTAGTGATACATCTACGTTGGGTCCAAATAGGTGTTGCTCATCAAAGGGTTGGTTAAGAATGGCACTTTGTACCTCAGGTTTGAACACTGATATACGTAGCCAGGCGTGTCTGCGTAGTAAAACGCTGGTGTTCACTGCCCTAGAAGCAGTATCTGCTGCATCGAGTTCACACCGAATAGAGGTGTTAGTGATGTTTTCCCCTCTTGGATAAGCTTGTTTGCTCTATCCTTGTATTTGTCAGGGAGGTGCTTCATTAACGACTCTAACTCGTCACAATGTGCTTGGTCGTATTTGACTAATAATGCCTGGGTACTGGCGATACGCCACATGTTTGCTGCTTGAGACGCTGTTCTTTTCCCTGATGCGTCAGGTAGCTTAGACTCCTTATCTGGTGGTGCAGCCTCACCTGATTTTTGTGAGTTTGCTCTCTTGCGTGCATTGGAAACTACAAGTGAGTCTAGTGGTACTGGACCTTTAATATATGCGGGGTCTGAGGGGGAAGCTTTATATTTTTTCTCTATACGAGGGTTAATGACCCGATTTCTGACTGGGTCCTTGAAGACTTCAGGAGCATGTTTAACCCCTTCGAGGCTGATGACGAGCTGGGCTCGTCATGGTGCACACTGGTCGTGCGCTGATGACGAGCCCAGCTCGTCATGAGCCCCACCCTTGGGGGAAGAGCTGGCACTCCCCCCGAGGGTTTCCGATGTTGCAGGCAAGTACGGGGATGGCAGCGGAAGAGTTTCCGCTGGCCCCCTCGCCCCTCCCCATGGGAATCCCTGATGACGTCAGCATGCACAGTGCGTGCTGACATCATCAGGGATTCCCAGGCGCTCAGGAAGCCATTTGCTTCCTGCGCGCCGAGGAGAACGGTAGGTTTTTCGTGTCTGGGGGGGGTTTGGGGCCGCAAACAGGCATCAGGGGAGAGGAAAGAGATTTTCCTCTCCCCTGATGTCTCTTTGCAGGGCATTTCTGCCTCACGATCGTGCACAGCGTCGCGATCGTGCGGCAGAAATGCCCCCACTAGCACCAGGGATTTTAAATTTAGGTTATAGGAAGCGACCCCTTGGGCATGGGTCGCTTCCAGGTGGGCTCATATTTACTTTTGGATTTTCTGCCCCCCCCTGGGGGCAAAACGGCCCGTTTTTTCAGCCGTTTTGCCCCCAGGGGGGGCAGAAATTCCCCACTAGCACCAGGGATTTTTTTGGGGGGAATGTTCATGTTTTGGAAGCGACCCCTTGGGCAAGGGTCGCTTCCAGGTGGCCCAATAATTTGTTTTATGATTTTCTGCCCCCCCTGTGGGCAAATCGGCCCTTTTTTTGTCTGTTTTGCCCCCAGGGGGGGGGGGGGGCAGAAAATCCCCACTAGCACCAGGGAAATTTAAATTTAGTTTATAGGAAGTGACCCCTAGGGCAAGGGTCGCTTCCAGGTGGGCTGTGATTATCTTTTTGATTTTCTGCCCCCCCCTGGGGACAAATCAGCCAGTTTTTTTGCCCGTTTTGCCCCCAGGGGGGGGCAGAAAATGCCACTAGGCACCAGGGATTGTTTTTTTGTAGTGGAAGTGACCCCTTGGGCAAGGGTCACTTCCAGGTGGGGGTGAAATGTGGATTTACATTTTCTGTCCCCCCCCCAGGGGCATTTAGGTCTGGTTTTTTTCAGCCTTTGTGCCCCCTGGGGGGGGGGCAGAAATACACCACTAGACACTAGGGATTTTTTTTGTTTGTAATGGCGGCTACCCCTTGGGCAAGGTTTGCTTCTTAGAGGGAACTTGTTTTAGGATTGTTTTTCTGCTTCACCCCCACCTCCCTGGGGGCAAATTGGCCCTTTTCTTTTCTGTTTTTTTGGCCCACTAGGCCCTAGGAATTGAGTTTTGCAGTGTGTGGAAGTTAGCCCTTGGGCAAGGCTTGCTTCCAAAGGTGGTTATATTTTTGGTTGTTTTTTAGTGGCCGCCTCCCTTGGTGCCAGTTGGTCTTTTTTTGTCCTTACTGCCCCCGTGTGAGGGGGGTACTGTTAGGACCAAAAGAGCGACTGGCACCAAAGGGGTCAGGCAGTAAAAAACTTTCAAAAAATTAACCAGTGTCTTGTTTGAAAACCTCAACTAATCCCCATTGGTGTAAGCCCTATTTTATGGCCCATCTGGGCAAATGTAACTTTGGGGGGCACATTTGTGTGTTGTTTTTTTAATTGTTATATTGTTTGTGAAATGTGGTAGTAATTTTTTTTCTTCTCTATTTTTGTCTTGTTCCAGGCTTTTGCTGTTTGGATTGTTCTAGGTTGCGGTTCTGTTACTGCTGGTTTTGCAGCTTGTGTAGTTGCATGTGCTTGGTAAGTGAATGTATTTTGTACTACTTTCCCTAGGTGATTGTGTTTTTGAAAAAGGTGTACTTATAGCAGTTTGTGTGGCTCTGTGTTTTTTGTTTGTTTATTTTTATTTCAGCATTAGTGCTTTATGTGCACTTTGTTTTCTAATCTGTAAAAATTTTTTCTTTCTAGTGGGATATCATTTCTTTTTGCTGTCTCAGCAAAGTAGGTGCTGGTGAGTGTAGCTATATTTGGTAAGAGTGAAATTGTTTTGGAGTGTATATATCTTTGTGTGAAAGCATTACCTTGTTTACTTCTTACTTTGCACAGTGTAGGTTGTTGCTCACTTGTGTGTGCAGTCTTCTTGTTTTGTAAGGATAATGGCTAGTCGCAGGATTACTGCTCAGCAGGTTCTTGGTTTGCTTTTTGAGTCTTCCTCTGACCATGGTTCAGAGACTGACTCCGATTCGGACCCAGAGGTAGGGGCAGAAGATTCAGGCAGTGAGTTTTCTCTTCGCATGTAATCATCGGAATCATCGGATGATGAATCTTCTTCTAGTGCTGATGATGTGCCTATGGTAGAGGAGGACATTGATGTGCCGGTAGTGGGCCAAGAGGCATCTGGGCAGCTGCCTAGGGCCGCAAGGTTTCCTTTTTTTTTACGTCGGCAAGAGGCATGTGGGCTGCAGCCTGCGCCCAAAAGGCTTCACATTGCTGTGGTGCGCCAAGAGGCATCTGGTGCTGTTCGTCTTCCTGTTGGTGTAGTGCAGCAAGAGGCATCTGGGGCTGTTAGTCTTCCCATTGGTGTAGAGCGGCAAGAGGCATCTGGGGCTGCTAGCTTTCTCGGTGGTGTAGTGCAGCAAGAAGCATCTCAGGCTGCTAGGCTTCCCGTTGGTGTAGTGCAGCAAGAGCCCTCTGGGGATGCTATGTTTTCTGTTGGTGTTATGCAGCCAGAAGTAACTGTGGCTGTTAGACTTCCCGTTGGTGTACAGCAGCAAGAGGCTTCTGGGCTGCAGGCTGGGGTGGCTGCTCCTCCCGTTGACAGGGATGGCCTCTGGGTTCCCCCTGGCATGGTGCAGCCGGCATTGCCAGATTTCACTGGTGTACCTGGGAGTAGAGTGAATACTGAGAATTTTCTGCCAATACATTTTTTTCAGTTGTTTTTTGACGATGCGTTTTTGCAAGAGATTGTTGAGCAAACTAATTTGTATGCAGAACAGTATTTGAGGGACAACAGTGCCTGCCTTAAGCCCCATTCTAGAGCTACCCGGTGGACTCCCACAAATGTTGAAGAGATGAAGAAGTTTTTGGGATTAACTTTTTTGATGGGCTTGCTAAGGAAGCCATCAATGTCTTCATATTGTTCCACTAGTCCCTTGATGGCAACAGCTATATTTCCAGCAGTCATAAGTTGTGATCGATATATGCTTCTTCTTCGGATGATGCATTTAGTTGATAATGGTTTAGAGTTGCCACGCGATCACCCTGATTGTGACCGTCTGTTTAAGATTCGGCCTGCCCTTGATCTCTTTGTTGATCGCTTTTCTGAGATCTTTGCTCCTGGTAAAGAAATTGCAGTGGATGAGTCTTTGCTATTGTTCAAGGGCCGCTTGGTTTTTAGGCGATACATTCCTATTAAGAGGGCACGCTATGGAATCAAACTGTATATGCTGTGTGACAGTGAGACTGGATATGTCTACAATTTCAGGGTGTACACTGGTAAGGAGTCCAGCATTAACCCTCCTGGTTGTCCTTCCACTTTTGGAGTGACTGAGAAAATTGTGTGGGAACTAGGTAGAGGATTATTTAACAAAGGCCACCATTTATATGTAGATAACTTCTACACTGGTGTGCGGTTGTCCAAGGAATTGGCCAAAGTGGGCACTGTTGCTTGTGGCACAATGCGCTGTAACCGTAAAGGTTTCCCAAAGGAACTTGTTTGCAAAAGGCTTGTGCGGGGACAGTCTAGTGCATTGCGATGTGGCGAGCTTCTAGCTGTGAAGTTTTCAGACAGGAGAGATGTGTACATGCTGACTACTATCCATGATGAAAGCACTGTACCTGTGCCTGTTTGGGGTCAGGGTGCTGAAGTGCGCAAACCTGCGTGCATTTTAGATTACAATAAGTACATGGGTGGTGTTGACAGAGTAGATCAGAGGTTGGAACCTTATGCTGCTCTTCGAAAGGCTTACATTTGGTACAAGAAGTTGGCTATCCATCTTTTCCACTTGGCATCCTTTAATGCTTTTGTTGTGTTCCAGAAGTCTTGTCCTAAGTCGAAGATGCCTTTTGTTAAGTTTCAGGAGTCTATAATAGGCAGCCTTGTACTAGTGGAACAGGCATGTGTTCCTAGATTTGGAGTGGTGGAGGATGTGGCTAGATTGAAAGATCGCCACTTTCCTGAATACATTCCTCCCACATCCGCAAGAGACTTTCCGACTAGAAGATGCAGAGTCTGTTGGCGAAGAGGCGTGCTGAAGGAGTCTCGTATGTACTGCCCTGACTGTCCTTCTAAGCCTGGATTGTGTGTGTCAGCTTGTTTTAAATTGTACCACACGCAAAAGAAGTTTTGGGAGTTTTAATGAGCTGTAAAGTGAATTGCCTGGTCTGTATTCTGTAATAATTTTTAGTTTGTTTAAAGGTTTGGCATTAGTGCAATGTGTTTAGTTTTAGAATTTGTGTTAGCTGATTTGTAGGTATTTCCATTTGTTTAGTGTTATTTTGAAAAAAAGAATTCTAAATGTGATTGTGGTGTGTGCAGGCTGGTGCTTGGATGGCGGTGTGCGTGGACTGGCGCTTGGCTGGTGGTGTGCGTGGACTGGCGCTTGGCTGGTGGTGTGCGTGGACTGGACCCTGGCTGGCAGAGTGCATGGATTGGTGTTTTGCGGGTGGTGTGTGTGGATTTTTGTTTGGCTGGCGGAGTGCATGGTTAGGTGCTTGGCTGGCGGGCTGCGTGGACTGGCACTTGACTGGTGGTGTGTGTAGACTGGTGCTTGGCTGGCAGAGTGCAAGGATTGGTGTGTGGTTGGCGGTGTGTGTGGATTGGTGCTTGCCTTGCGGTGTGTGTGGACTGGTGCTTGGCTGGTGGTGTACGTGGACTGGCACTTGACTGGTGGTGTGTGTAGACTGGTGCTTGACTGGCAGAGTGCAAGGATTGGTGTGTGGTTGGCGGTGTGTGTGGATTGGTGCTTGCCTTGCGGTGTGCGTGGAGTGGTGCTTGGCTGGTGGTGTGCGTGGAGTGTCGCTTGGCTGGTGGCGTGCGTGTAGTGGTACTTGGCTGTCTGTGCACGGAGTGGTGCTTGGCTGGCGGTGTGTGTGGAGTGGCGCTTGGCTTGCGGTGTGCGTGGAGTGGTGCTTGGCTGGTGGTGTGTGTGGAGTGGTACTTGGCTGTCGGTGTGCGCTGAGTGGTGTTTGGCTGGCGGTGTGCATGGTCTGGTGCTTGGATGGTGGTGTGGGTGGACTGGTGCTCGACTGGCGGTGTGTGAGTAGTTACTTTCTTTTGGTCACTACACACACTGCTAGTTGAGTGACACTCCACGCAGTCCATCATTTTGTGTAGTTGCAGTGTCAGAAATGTGGGCGTGTGAAAGTGATGGGCCCTTGAATGGCGCTGTCTGCTGGTGTGAGTGTTGTAATGTGATGGGTCCGCGGCTGGCGGTGTGAATGTTTTGGATGTGTCACACGTACGAAAGGTGTATGAATGGCCTGTAAAGAGGTTGGTGCCTTGACGTGGCTTTACAGCTCACGAGCTGTGAGTCAGTGGTTCAGTTTATCATACTTTCAATTATACGCAGTGTATTTCATTTTTGTGAAATTACTTGCGAATACAATTGTATGTACTGAATCATCACTCACCCTCGTGCCAAATCCAACCAGTATGTGTGTGTGCTTGCGGATTAGATGGCTGTGCAGTAATATTTGTCTTTTTTCTCTTTCTGAAGTAGGGTGTACCTTGTCCCTTTTTGTGAATGTTGTAATGTGTTGCTTTTCCTTCCGGATGGTGTCAATGGTCTGGTGTGTATCAGGTATGAAAGGTGCGTGAATGGCCTGTAAAACGGTTGGTGCCTTGTCGTGGCTTTACAGCTCACGAGTTGCGAGTCACTCGTTCGGTTTTTATGCATTTATTTATTGACAGAGCATTTCATCTTGTTGAAATATCTTGTTAATAAAATTTTATGTACTAAACCATCACTTGCCCTCGTGCCAAATCCAACCTGTATGTGTGTGTCTTTGAGGAATAGATAGCCGTGCTTGAATGTTTGACTTTTGAGTAACTCTGTTAAGGTGTACATTATAGCTATAAATAACTTACTAAATTTATTATTGTTAAACCACGGGAGTATATGGTCATGTCTTTCTGGTGAATTCTATTGGTTTTTTTTATCCACAATCTCCTGCAAACTTGAAAATGTCTATCACAATTTCCATGCAATATTGTCCCAAGAATCGCATGCTCTCAAATTGCAAACTTAATTCATTCAAAACAATTTGGTTTTGCAAGGGTGGTTCCCATGAGATGTTGGCCCGGGGCTCAGTGGCCATCTTTGGAAACTACCAAACCCAAACAGTTCTGAAAACTAGACACCCGGGGGAGTCCAGGGAGGTATGGCATGCGTTGGTCCCCCAATGTTTTCCTACCCAGAAATCCCTGCAAACCTTACATTTAGGCTAAAAAAACACTTTTCCATACATTTTTGCGTGGGATCTTCGTGCCGGCAAAAATGTCCTACCACCCAGCATTCCCCTTGATCTCCCGAGTAAAATGATACCTCACTTGTGTGGGTGGGCCAAAGGCCTGTGACTAAGGTGAGGTGCTTAATTTGTCAATCCCAAACACTACAATTTTTAAAAATTCATTTTTAGCCTGTTCTGCTTTGGGGCACCTACACAAGTGAGGTATCATTTTACAAGGGAGAACAAGGGGAGCGCTGGGCGGTAGGACATTTTTGCCGGCACGGAGATCCCACGCAAAAATGTATGGAAAAGTTTTTTTTTAACCTAATTTTATGGTTTGCAGGGAATTCTGGGTAGGTAAACCTTGGGGGACCCACGCATGCCATACCTCGCTGAACCCCCCACGGGTGTCTAGTTTCCAGAAATGTGTGGGTTAGGTAGGTTTCCCTAGATGGCCGCCGAGCCCCGGGCCAAAAACTCATGGGAACCCCCTTGCAAAACCAGGTTGGTTAGTGATAGGTTATTTTGATGTCGCCTCCTTAGGTTTGGGGCCCTTGCCTGTCGCGGGTCCTTGAGCCACCCACGCAAGTGAGGTACCATTTTTTTCGGGAGACCTGGGGGAACGCTGGGTGGGTGGAAATTTGTTGATCCACGCAGATTCCGGAACTTTCCACCACAAAAACGTGAGGAAAATGCATTTTTTTCACAATTGTTTAGCTTTGCAAGGGATTCTGGGTAACAGAACCTGGTGGTAGGCAGTCGAGTCACCCCATCCTGAATTCCCCTGGGTGTCTAGTTTTCAGAAATGTATAGGTTTGCTCGGTTTCCCTAGGTGCCGGCAGAGCTAGGGTTCAAATACAAAAGGTAGGCTCTTTGCCAAAAAAGGGCACGATTTCACTGCGAAATTGAATTGCGACCACGTTGCGTTTTGCGCTGTTTCCTGTCGCAGGCACTAGGCAGACCCAGGCACGTGAGGTACCATTTTTTTCGTGAGACCCGGGGAAACGCTGGGTGGGTGGAAATTTGTTGATCCACGCAGCTTCCAGAACTTTCCACCACAGAAATGTGAGGAAAATGCATTTTTTTGGTCAATTTCTTAGCTTTGTAAGGGATTCTGGGTAACAGAACCTGGTGGTAGGCAGTCGAGTCACCCCATCCTGAATTCCCCTGGGTGTCTAGTTTTCAGAAATGTATAGGTTTGCTCGGTTTCCCTAGGTGCCGGCAGAGCTAGGGTTCAAAAACAAAAGGTAGGCTCTAGGCCAAAAAAGGGCACGATTTCACTGCGAAATTGAGGTGCGACCACATTGCATTTTGCGCTGTTTCCTGTCGCAGGCACTAGGCAGACCCAGGCAAGTGAGGTACCATTCTTTTCGGGAGACCAGGGGGAACGCTGGGTGGGTGGAAATTTGTTGATCAACGCAGATTCAAGAACTTTCCTCCAAAGAAATGTGAGAAAAATGCGTTTTTTTTGTCAATTTCTTAGATTTGCAAGGGAATCTGGGTAACAGAACCTGGTGGTAGGCAGTCGAGTCAACCCATCCTCAATTCCCCTGGGTGTCTAGTATTAAAAAATGTATAGGTTTGCTAGGTTTCCCTAGGTGCCGGCAGAGCTAGGGTTAAAAAACAAATGGTAGGCTCTTTGCTAAAAAAGGGCACGATTTCACTGCGAAATTGAGGTGCAAACATGTTACGTTTTGCGCTGTTTCCTGTCACAGGCACTAGGCAGACCCAGGCAAGTGAGGTACCAATCTTTTCGGGAGACCAGGGGGAACGCTGGGTGGGTGGAAATTTGTTGATCAACGCAGATTCCAGAACTTTCCTCCAAAGAAATGTGAGAAAAATGCGTTTTTTTTGTCAATTTCTTAGATTTGCAAGGGAATCTGGGTAACAGAACCTGGTGGTAGGCAGTCGAGTCAACCCATCCTCAATTCCCCTGGGTGTCTAGTATTAAAAAATTTATAGGTTTGCTAGGTTTCCCTAGGTGCCGGCAGAGCTAGGGTTAAAAAACAAATGGTAGGCTCTTTGCTAAAAAAGGGCACGATTTCACTGCGAAATTGAGGTGCAAACATGTTACGTTTTGCGCTGTTTCCTGTCACAGGCACTAGGCAGACCCAGGCAAGTGAGGTAGCATTTTTTTCGGGAGACCCGGGGGTACGCTGGGTGGGTGGAAATTTGTTGATCCACGCAGATTTCAGAACTTTTCACCACAGAAATGTGAGGAAAATGCATTTTTTTTGTCAATTTCTTAGCTTTGCAAGGGATTCTGGGTAACAGAACCTGATGGTAGGCAGTCGAGTCACCCCATCCTGAATTCCCCTGGGTGTCTAGTTTATAAAAAATGTATAGGTTTGCTAGGTTTCCCTAGGTGCCGGCAGAGCTAGGGTTAAAAAACGAAAGGTAGGCTCTTTGCCAAAAAGGGCACATTTTCACTGCGAAATTGAGGTGCAAACATGTTACGTTTTGCGCTGTTTCCTGTCACAGGCACTAGGCAGACCCAGGCAAGTGAGGTAGCATTTTTTTCGGGAGACCCGGGGGTACGCTGGGTGGGTGGAAATTTGTTGATCCACGCAGATTTCAGAACTTTTCACCACAGAAATGTGAGGAAAATGCATTTTTTTTGTCAATTTCTTAGCTTTGCAAGGGATTCTGGGTAACAGAACCTGATGGTAGGCAGTCGAGTCACCCCATCCTGAATTCCCCTGGGTGTCTAGTTTATAAAAAATGTATAGGTTTGCTAGGTTTCCCTAGGTGCCGGCAGAGCTAGGGTTAAAAAACGAAAGGTAGGCTCTTTGCCAAAAAGGGCACATTTTCACTGCGAAATTGCGGTGCGACCTCGCTGCGTTTTGCGCTGTTTCCTGTCGCAGGCACTAGGCAGACCCAGGCAAGTGAGGTACCATTTTTTTCGGGAGACCCGGGGGAACGCTGGGTGGGTGGAAATTTGTTGATCCACGCAGATTTCAGAACTTTCCACCACAGAAATGTGAGGAAAATGCATTTTTTTTGTCAATTTCTTAGCTTTGCAAGGGATTCTGGGTAACAGAACCTGGTGGTAGGCAGTCGAGTCACCCCATCCTGAATTTCCCTGGGTGTCTAGTTTTCCAAAATGTATAGGTTTGCTAGGTTTCCCTAGGTGCCGGCAGAGCTAAGGTTAAAAAACAAAAGGTAGGCTCTTTGCCAAAAAAGGGCACGATTTCACTGCGAAATTGAGGTGCAAACATGTTACATTTTGCGCTGTTTCCTGTCGCAGGCACTATGCAGACCCAGGCAACTGAGGTACCATTTTTTTTGGGAGACCTGGGGGAACGCTGGGTGGGTGGAAATTTGTTGATCCACGAAGATTCCAGAACTTTCCAACACAGAAATGTCAGGAAAATGAGTTTTTTTGTCAATTTCTTAGCTTTGCAAGGGATTCTGGGTAACAGAACCTGGTGGTAGGTAGTCGAGTCACCCCATCCTGAATTCTCCTGGGTGCCTAGTTTTCAAAAATTTATAGGTTTGCTAGGTTTCCCTAGGTGCTGGCAGAGCTAGGGTTCAAAAACCAAAGGTAGGCTCTTTGCCACAAAAAGGGCACATTTTCACTGCGAAATTGCGGTGCGACCATGTTGCGTTTTGCGCTGTTTCCTGTCGCAGGCATTAGGCAGACCCAGGCAAGTGAGGTACCATTTTTTTCGGGAAACATGGGGGAACGTTGGGTGTGTGGAAATTTGTTGATCAACGCAGATTCCAGAACTTTGCTCCACAGAAATGTGAGGAAAATGTGTTTTTTTTGTCAATTTTTTAAATTTGCAAGGAATTCTGGGTAACAGAACCTGGTGGGAGACAGTCGAGTCACCCCTTCCTGAATTTCCCTGGGTGTCTAGTTTTCAAAAATGTATATGTTTGCTAGGTTTCCCTAGGTGCCGGCAGAGCTAGGGTTCAAAAACAAAAGGTAGGCTCTTTGCCAAAAAAGAGCATGTTTTCACTGCAAAATTGCGGTGCGACCATGTTGCGTTTTGCGCTGTTTCCTGTCGCAGGCACTAGGCAGACCCAGGCAAGTGAGGTACCATTTTCTTTCGGGAAACCCGGGGGAACGCTGGGTGGGTGGAAATTTTGTTGATCCATGCAGATTCCAGAACTTTCCACCACAGAAATGTGAGGAAAATGCGTTTTTTTGTCAATTTCTTAGTTTTGCAAGGTATTCTGGGTAACAGAACTTGGTGGTAGGCAGTAGAGTAACCCCATCCTGAATTCCCCTGGGTGTCTAGTTTTCAAAAATGTATAGGTTTGCTAGGTTTCCCTAGGTGCCGGCAGAGCTAGTGTTCAAAAACGAAAGGTAGGCACTTTGCCAAAAAAGGGCCCGTTTACACTGCGAAATTTCGGTGCGACTACGTTGCGTTTTGCGCTGTTTCCTGTCGCAGGCACTAGGCAGACCCAGGCAAGTGAGGTACCATTCTTTTCAGGAGACCTGGGGGAACGCTGGGTGGGTGGAAATTTGTTGATACACGCAGATTCCAGAACTTTCCACCACAGAAATGTGAGGAAAATGCGTTTTTTTGTCAATTTTTTAGCTTTGCAAGGGATTCTGGGTAACAGAACCTGGTGGGAGTCAGTCGAGTCACCCCATCCTGAATTCCCCTGGGTGTGTAGTTTTAAAAAATGTATAGGTTTGCTAGGTTTCCCTAGGTGCCGGCAGAGCTAAGGTGCGAAAACTACAGCTAGGCACTTTGCCATAAAAGGGTCCATTTTTAACTGCAAAATTGAGGTGTGACCACGGCCCACACAAGTGAGGTACCGTTTTTATCTGGAGACTTAGGGTAATTCAGATTTGTAAATCAACTGTTATTACCTATTGAGTTTTGATGCATTTCTCCCTTCCCAATGAAAGACATTGTGTAAAAAAAATCTTTTTGAAAAATGACCAATAATTCTCATGCTAGTATGAGTAGTCCCAATTTTGAAAATGTGCAAATATATACTGTTTATAAACTCTATAATTTGTACCCAATTCAGAAATACATAGGTGTCTTTCATACCGATTTTTCCATGTATACATTTTCCAGTAAATAATAAAATACCATTGCAAGTTGCTGCTCAGTTTTTGGATCTGGGTTCTAGGTGAAACTACAAGTCCTACATATCCCCACAACCAGGAAGGTCTAACGGATGTAACGGTATATTGCTTTCCAAGAGCTGTCAAAATTACAAGAAGTTATAGGTGAAAACGTTGAGACAAAAGGCTGTTTTTTTCAACAAATTTTCAATTATTCCAATATTTAACTGTTAGTTTATATAAAGAAACCTTCATGGATTTAGACAAATGACCCCTTTCTGAATTCAGAATTTTGTCTACTTTTTGAAAATGTATAGATCTCCAGGATCCATTATTGCTTTCAAACTCATTTCTACCATTAACTGGAAGGAGGTTGAAAGCTCTAAAAATAGCAAAAATAGGCTCTGTCCCAGAAAAATGCCAAAACTGTGTGAAAAATGTTGCTTCTCTGACAAGACTGCCTTTCCCTAAAAGCTGAGAAAATTGAGATTTTAGCCCCACAAACCCTTTTTTGATAACATTTGCAGGGAAAAACCCAGAGGCTTTCATTTGCAACCCGTTTTTCCCATTTTTCTGAAAAAAACACAAATTCCACTGTATTTTGCTTAATTTCTGGGACCCCTCCAAGGGAATCCACAAACCCTGGGCACCTTTAGAATCCACATGATGTTGGAAGAAAAGGACGCAAATTTGGCGTGGATACCTTATGTGGTCAAAAAGCTACAGGGGCCTAAGCGCGCACTACCCCAAATCGCCAAAAAAAGGCTTAGCACAGGAGGGGAAAAGGCCTAGCAGCGAAGGGGTTAATCACTCCTTTAAGCATTGGTAAAATGGATGAGGACCTTTGTGCATTATCAAAGGTATCCTCTACTGGGTCTGTATGTATGTCTACCCCATGATATTGTGCAGCCCTGTGGATTAATTCATTAAACCCTATAGTGTCTTCTGGTGGGGAAGGCCTTGAAGGGTATAAGTCATCCTGAGGGACATTTGGGACATCTGGGGTGGTATAATCATCCCACAGGTCAGGGGATCCTGTAGGAGTGGTTGGATCAGGTATGTTACCCCCATATTATCAGAGCCATCATCCCAGTTGTCATCATCTGGTATAATAGAGGATGCCGGGGAATGCTGTTGTATGGGAGGATGTGGTGATGGTACAGGTGAAAGAGAAGGGGAAGGCAGTCTTAAGGGAGAGGTAGCCATGTCCTTCTTCTTTGAATGCGGAGCTGGTGTGTCCAGTGGTCGCTTTTTTTAAGCCAAAATTAAGTGTCCAGTGATTGGACCCTTAGCTAGAGTCTTTTGAGCAGGGTCTGGATAAGGTAAATCCTCTGCAGGAGGTCCATCTTTTGGTGCGGAGGAAGGTTTGGGCACCGAGGTGGCTTGTTTTGGTTTCTTGACTATGTCTTTCACTGGGGAAATAGGAGTCTCTTTCGGCTCCGAAGCTTTTTTCGGTTCCGAGGATTTTTTTCGGTTCCGGTATGGTTTTTTGATCCGATGGTTTTTTCGGATCTGAAGGTTTTTTCGGTTCCGGTGTTTTTTTGGAATCCGAAGCGGGTTTGCTTGGTTCCGACCTGAGTTTCGGTGCCGAAGGAGTAGTGGTTTGTATCGGCGCCGATGGCTTGGATGTAGGTGTAGTCGGCGCCTTTGTCTTTTTCGGTGCCGGTAGATGTGCGTCAGCACCGTGTGAAGGCTGACTCGAGCCCGAGTCGCCTGAAGGCTTAGTTGGCTTCTTAGGGCCGGGCCGGGCCGGGCCCGAAGGTGGGGCAGTAGAAGCAGAGTGTCGGTGTGCACCCGAGCCCGAGGGCGAGGGTGTGACCGGGGCCTTCTTCGGGTGTGTCGAGGAAGGGTCGGGGTCGACGTCTTACTTACGACCCGCTGCGCTGGAGTGATGTCCTCGACATCTGAATCTTCTGCCTCGGACCTGCTATCGACGTCGTGTTGTTCAGGAACGTTGATGCCTTCTTCGAAGGTGTCGTCCGGAATCGGAGCTGAAGATCTTTGAGCCATTGTTCTCCTCGCTCTTCGGTCCCGGATAGTCTTTTTGGAGCGGAAAGAGGCACAAGCTGAACAGTCTTTCGCCTCGTGCTCCGGAGAGAGGCAGAGGTTGCACACTTCATGAAGGTCGGTGTGGGGAAACTTCGACCCACATTGAGGACACTTTTTAAATGGCGTCCTTTCCCCATGAGCTGGAGTCGAGGCCTAGCTAGGCCCGAAGGCCATCGACGACGACCGAAATCGAGATCCTCGATGTTGAAGAGTAGCGTTGACTGGAAAAGCGCTCAAAACTTTTTTTGTAAGTTGGTTAGAATTGCGCGCCGAAGGAAATTGGTTCCAACACGAAGCGCTGGAAACACATCCGAGCCCGGTGGTGGAAAAAAAATATCTGGGGATAGAGCCGATGCCCATGCGCAGTATCATCCAAAGGAGGAGTCACCTATCCCGTGACTTACAAAGACTTTTCTACAACAAAACAAACTGCAAACATCCGGGCCCAACACTAGGGGGCCATCTATGCATAGTGTGTAATCTGCAGCTCATATGCCTCGAACATAAAGTTTAGTATGCCTGAACTCAGAATGTTAAAATGCATCTTTTAGTGAAGAGGATATTTACATTCTGTGTTTGAAAATACCACTTTTAGAAAGTAGGTATTTTCTTGCTTAGCCATCCAGTGTGCCACTGCTAGGATGTGTATTGACTGTGTGGCTTTAGTGACAGGGCCGGGGATGAGCATGGCTCCAGAGAGTCTGGATGAGTCAGGGATGGACTGATTAGACCTGGGCTGCATTTAGAGTAGGGGGAGGAGGTTTCCTTTCACCTGAATGGGCCTGGTCTGCCTGACACAATGCTGTCTCCACATCCTGCCAGGAAGCTGCACCAGAGAAGACAGAACTGGTTTTGACTGAGCACAGGGTTTCCCTGCCACCAGAGAACAAATATGTTTGCTGTATAAAAAGAGGGGCCCAGACCCCAGACTTTTAGATCACTGTTGGACTGCATGAGGAACCTCTGCCAAGGAGAAGAGCTGGAGAAACTGGAGGAGGAGTACTGCCCCTTTGATGTGTGATGTCTGGGGCTGGCCGGCAGTAGCTGTTTGTGCCCAGGAGAGGAACTGTGTGTGTATCCTGCTTGCAAAGGGTCTCCAGAGGCTTGAAGTGGAGCTTGCCCCCTGTTCAAGAGGTCTCAGGAACAGCAAAGACCTCACCAAGCTTCTGGGCATCATCTAAGGAAACACTGGTTTCATTCGCCACAGAAGAAAAGGGTAACCAACTCTCTCACCGAGTCCGTCGCAGGATTCCGTGTCCTGAAGGCACCGTAGAGAACACCTCCTCGCAACGCAACCCTGGGCTCACCGACTCTGTCAACGAGCAACTGGTTGCACCATGTCCTGTGGGCATTGCACTACGCACTGCTTCACTACACACAGCCCTCACATTATCGGCTCTGTCGCTGCCTGACTCGTACATCAAGTGGCTCCTTCGCCGCATCGTGACCTGCCAGCACCGCATCGAGCACTATCTCACTCTGCAACGCAAGCCTTGATCTCACCGACTCCGTCAACGAGCCTCTGTCTGCACCGAGTCATGAGGACACCGCATGCTGCAATGCTTCCATCTCACCTCGCAACCACGACGGTAGCCCCGGACCGGCTCATACCATTGTGTCGGCCGCAATAACAAACGGTACTGTGTCTGATCTATCAACGCTTTTGCTAACTTGTATAGAAGCGGTTGGCTGGAACAGTTAGACTGTCGTATTCAGTATCCCGGACCGAGCTATCGAGTCAGAGGAACTGTATTATCACTTTTTCCTGCAATTTAAAGGTTATTTGGCACAGTAACTATTTTCAAGAGTACTATATGTTGGATTTTTTTTGTTTTTGGTCTTGTTGGTTTAGATAAAGATTACTTATTTTTCTAAACTGGTGGGGTGTCCATTTGTAGTGTTTTCATTGTGTTACTGTATGCATGCACAAATGCTTTACACTCTGCCCCTTCGATAAGCCTGTCTGCTCCTGCCAAGCTACCAAGGGGGTGAGCAGTGGGTATTTTAGAAGAGTATCCCTCTTACCCAGACTAGGAAGAAGGGTCCCTACTTGGACAAAGTGCACACCTCTACCAATTAGAGACTCTCATTTCTAACAGGTGGAAACTTGGGAGTCCAGAAGAAACCTAGAGTAGAGTACCAAGAGCAAGGAGGCACAGGATGATGGAAAGACTAGGACTTGGTTTTCACTAACATGTCTGCATAATAGAGTGGTCAGTGACAAACAAGAATTTCTCATGGTACCATTTAGTAAAGGAGCTATTTGATGTAATTTACTCATAGGCAGGCCTGCTCACATATATGTAGCCTGCTCCTAATGTATAGAGCATTCTTTAATTCTATGCTAGTGTTCCCTTCAGGAGGAATAAACATGAGTTGGCAGCCCTGCCAAGTATCACGCATTAGGCGTGATACTAACGCATTTCAGTGTGGTGGTTCGCATCACCACACTGAATTGCAAAGTCACGCATAATAGGCATAGCGCTCCTTCGCTGTTAAGCCTTTCTAGTGCTGGTAACTATGCACCCTTGGAATGCTAAACTAAAGTTTGAGTGGCTCCCAGCAGGCTTTAGGGGCTCCAGCAGCTCTTGCTTAGCTGCTACAATGTAACAATTATTTGATTGCCACTGCGTAGCATACTGATTTACACGTGATTGACGTAACGTGCTGTTGTGTGTGCGTTTGCGTGGGCGTGTGACTGCAGTTCCTGAGTTGCAGTAGCTGTGGGTGCTCACTGCTGTAGTGGCAATGAGCGCTGCTCGCACCACAGTAATCATATTATTTAAAACATTTGATCGACATCTACAACCAGCGGCGAACCCGACCCAACCCTGAGGACAGGAATGCGGTGACTACTAGATCGCAACCACTGTACATTTCTGCCGCTGAATCTTCATGCTGCTGGAGTGGTTGTGGCCACGAGGCGGCCGGGCTCGTGACAGTTTGCAGCCTCTCAAGAGTGGAGCAAGATATCGCTCTCTCTTCTAACAAAATGTGGTTTAAATTATATTCATGTGCTGGTTATCTTTGCCTGCATACACTGCCTGTGTTACAGCTGAAGTCTTAGTGTGTGCCTTCCCAGTGTTGCTATTCTTCAGGAACTGGCGCCACCCCATCGACTCCCTGTTAGAGCCACTGACACCTTTTTGTGGCCACTGGGGACATATTCTGCAGAGAATCACATGGGCATTTACTATCTTGAATTGGCGCCATCTGCTGCTAGACTGGGCTGCTAGCGCCTGTTCGGTCACGTGAACAGACTGACTTTGCTGCAGTGTCCAGACTCAGCACAACCTGTGGCAGCATGATGTATTTTTTATTTCTTCAATTTCCTGCCAGTGGACCTAGGTCCCCATTAATTGCTGCCACCGGCCGCAGTTTTATTGTCCCTGACCTCGACAGATGGACACTTCAGGGCAGCCCATGACAGCAGGACGGTGTGGCACAGAGTTGTGACACCATGGGCCTGATGTCTGACTCCATGGGCCTGGCTTTCTCTGAAGGTTGCTGCATGCTTCCCTTAAAGTTCCCAAAGTTTTTAAATTCTACGGTAGGAACAGTTTTCTTTTTTTTTTTTTACAATAGAGTATTTCTGTTCTTTCATCTTGAATTGGCGCCCACCGCCAGAGTTGGGCGTCTGGCAGGTCCCGCTCACACTGCAGGGTCCGGACTTGGCGCAGGCTGTAGCAATAGGCTGTTTTTTCATTTCAATTTCTGGCCAACAGACCTAAGCCCCCAAGAATTGCTGCCCCCGGCAGAATTTGACTGTCCTCCCTGACAAATTGACATATGGACAATTCAGGGTAGCCCGATGCGGTAGGACGCTCCAGCGCAGCTTTGTGACTTTCTGTGAAGATTACTGCAGGCATTCCTCAGACAAGCAGGGGCCTCATTTTCCAAGTAGCTTTTATTCGAATACTAAGGTAGGAATTGGTTTTTTTTTATAGAGTATTTTCAGTTTCAACTGTTGTGGTCCTGGGCCCGGACATTCCCTATACCATGTTTCCTTCTCCTGTCTGTGTTTTCAGTTTGCTTTTTACTTTATGCCATGCAGTGCAGAGGCCCCTGAGTTCTGTATATATGTAAGCAGTTGTAGACAGTGCTTACTTTTGTTTTACTGGTTCTGCCCGCGAGGGAATAGGACATGGGAATCGGTCCTTTTAACAACAACAATGTGGGGACCGTCTCTCTCCTAAGGTGCTGTGTTTCACAGATAAAACCACTTCCTGACGAATTCCTTCTGTATCCAGTTTTCTGGCAACAATTGAAATCATGAGGAGATCACTCTGGTGAGTAATCGACATTTTGCATTCCAACTCAGGTCGGTTAAATCATGATCTCGTTCCCAATCGTCTGACATACTCCGCATTTAGTTTAATATCCTTGCGACCCCGTACTCCTGTTTCTTGTACTATCTGTACTCTACCTATCCATTATTTCACTTGTGCAGGTTGTGGCTACTCTACCGGTAAAATGTCGCTTTCTAAGACGCAAACTGCTAAGGCACATCACCGCGGTAAATGGAAGGCCACTAAGATTCTTCAGCCTTCCCTTCCTCTCCAATTTTGGAGTATTAACTGCAGATCGCTCCCCAAAAACAAATTAAATTTGAGTCACCAGACGCTCTGTTTTTAACCGAGACCTGGCTTCACGAAAGCTCTGGACCTGACATTTCTTTAGCCGTTCCTAACGGCTATGTGATGGTACGTCAGGACAGGGCTTCCGGGAAGGGTGGGGGGATCGCTATTATTTTTAAATCCATCTACCAATGTAAGTTGGAGTCGTTTTCCCTCTCTGGATGTGAGGCCGCTCTATTCAAATTAACGATTGGCCCTCAACTAACGCTTACTGGTCTTCTAATATATCGTCCTCCGGGCAATGCTGGCCCTTGGATATCGTCTTCGGCCGATATTATATCCCCTATATTACTTAAATCGGCTAATTTCACCATTCTTGGTGACCTCAACATCCATCTTGAGGACGCTGAAGGTACCCTCAGTCAGTCGTTACTGTCAGATCTCGAAGTTTTCAATCTTTCACTTCGAAACTCTGGGGCTACCCATTCAGCAGGTCACCTGTTAGACCCAATCATTTCTAACTTACCCTATGACTGCTCCCAAAGGGCCCGCCCACTAGAATGGACTGATCATTTTGCGGTACATTTTGTGTTACCTCTTTGTTCATCTAATGCTAAGCCTTGTGCTGGTAAGAGCAAGCTTTCTTATCGGTGGGACAAGCTTAATATGGTGGCATTTAATCAACACCTTTCTGAATCTATCCCGACTTTGGAAAAATCTAGATTAGAATCTAATGCTGCAGTGTCCCAGTGGCTAAGGGATGCTGTAACTGCACTTCTCCCTCCCATATCTAAGAATCACAGATCTCTTTATCCTCCCGCACCTTGGTTCTCAGAGGAGCTAAAATCACAACGAGCCAAGTGCAAGGCATTACAAAGAAAATGGAGGCGTTTCTATTCAATCCCCAGTAAGGCAGCTTATAAAGAGGCACTAAAGAGATATCATGTTAACTGTAAACTGGCCAAGGCCACTTTTACGGCATCTACGATCACTCAAGCCCAGAATTGTCCGCGGACTCTTTTTACAATGATAAAGAAGCTAACAGGAGCAGACACGGTACCTTCTCCTCCGGCTTTGGACAAACCACAGTGTGATGCCATTGCTGATTTCTTTATTTCTAAGGTGGAGCGTATTCATGAATTTTTGTCTACCTCCCCCCCATCTGCTGAGTCCTCACTGGTGGTTACTTCTGGGAGTCTTCCCCTCCCTTCAACGATCATCAACGACTGGTCTTTGTTTGATGACACTACCTTTTTATCGTGCCTAAATAGTATCAGGTCAGGCTCCCCTCGGGACCCTGTCCCTATGAAAATGTTAAAACTGTTGGACCTCGAGCCACGGAGAGTCCTAATGAGACTTTTGAATACCTCTCTTATAAAGTCTACGATGGCACAGGAGTGGAAACATGCTATGGTCGTTCCCTTGTTGAAGAAGACCGGCGCTGACATCACGAACTTAGCAAATTTTAGGCCCATATCCCTGCTGCCTGCATGCTCTAAAATTTTAGAACGACATGTGAACACCCAGCTTAATTCGTTTGTCGAAAATGTGGGATATCTCCATCCGTCCCAATCCGGGTTTCGCGCACATTATTCCACTGAATCCGCACTCCTTGGGGTGACGGAGAGGCTTCGGCACGGTATCGATCGCGGGGAGACCTTTGCACTCATCCTTTTGGATTTGAGTGCAGCGTTCGATACCGTGTCTCATTCCATCCTTCTTGACTCTCTCCGCTCCCTTGGTGTTGCTGGATCTGCGCTGGCCTGGATTGCCTCCTTTTTAAGAGGACGCACCTTTCAGGTATTTTCGACAGAAGCCGAATCTGCTGTCTACTCATCAGCATACGGCGTCCCCCAGGGGTCGATTCTCAGCCCTTTGCTGTTTAATATCTACATCAGACCCCTTGCCACCATCGTGGAGGACGCCGGCCTAACAATCTATTTGTATGCTGACGACACGCAGATAGTGTTCTCTCTCTCTAGCAGTGAGGGCCATGAGGTCTCTGCTTTGAAGTCTGGCCTATCACGCGTTGCTGCCTGGATGCACGACCATCTGCTCAAGCTCAACGGTGATAAGACCGAGGTTGTTATTTTGGGCAAAAATAAAGATCTGTGGGGCCCTCGACATTGGCCCTGCGACATGGGTCCTCTGCCGAATCCAACCCCCGTAGCCCGCAACCTCGGCTTTCTTATTGACGATAAGCTCTCAATGAGACAGCAGGTAACAAAGGTCGCTGCAATCTGTTTCTCCATCTTAAGATGGTTGCAGAAGATCTTATGGATGTTACCTTGCTCTACTCGGAGAACTGTCGTCCAGGCTCTTGTGATCTCCCGCATCGACTATGGGAATGTGCTTTATCTTGGGGCCGATAAGGCCACAATAAACAAACTCCAGGTGGTGCAAAATTCATCAGCTCGTTTATTGTGTAATGTACCCCGGAGATCTTCTGCAGCCAAGGCTCTGTGTGACCTTCATTGGCTTAAGGTCCCGAACCGCGTACAATTTAAAACCTTATGTCTTCTTTTTAAAATTCGGCAGGGCTCTGCTCCTAAATACCTGCAGAACTTGGTTCAAGTCTATGAGCCTGGTCGTACTTGAAGATCCTCCACCAGTGGCAATCTCTTGGTCCCTAGAATTAAATTGGCAAAAATGGGCGGCCGCTCGTTTTTCTATCTTGGTCCAAGGATGTGGAATGCTCTTCCGCCGGCTCTGAAAGCCGAGACTGATCTCCTCTCATTTCGGAAAAAATTAAAGACTCTTTTGTTTAATTGATCCGTCTGCACTGTTTGGGCTTTTTGCTTGCTTTCTTCTCTTGTCTGTCCCTGGCGCCGGGAAACCCATTGAGGGTAGCTGTGCGCAATACAAGTTTAGATAAATAAATAAATAAATAAATAAATAATGTTCCTGCTGGATCAATATCAGTGTTTTGTCTAGTGGCAGTTTTCACCCAACTTGAAGTAGCACAGAGGGTTAATATGCCTGCTGCAAAGAACGTGTGCATGCAGATCACTAAAGTGCTTATGTGGGTAGCTCAGTGGGATACTCCTTTTGTCACAGAGATCCTTTTGTTACTTACAGTTCATAAATTACAATCGTAAAATGTAATCCTAATAAAACACAATTACTTATGAACTGCAATAAAGGGCCTGTATTCAAACTGCATTGTATAGGTTCGAACATTATGTTTCCTCTCAGGCTTTCATTATCCTAATCTTGATAAAAGATTTAGTCGGGTTAGGAAAACATTGTTTTTAGTAAAACCAACCACTGTTGTATTTTTTAAATTCAATGTCTGTGCTTCTCGGAACCACTCTTAAAATATATGGCCTACTAGTAGGGATGACGTGATTCTACAATTTGTAATCCTCGCCTGTATTATGTAGGATTTCCTATAGACTGATTTACACACTTATTATTCATTGTGTGATGTAAAGTGCTCTGACATCCTACACTAGTAAGATAAGCGCTGTAAAATAAATGAATCGCATGAAAGAGAGAGAGATGTGCCCTTCCATATCAGGTGATTTGCAGCAGTTTTAGGATCTTTGTGAGGTAACGGGTTTTTAGGAACCCGTTTGGTGCCAGGGGATAACACCCAAAGACCTCTGAGTTCTCCCTTGTTCCGGACCACAGAAACACTGAGTCTTCTAGTCGCAGTCAGAGATCAAGTTTTATTGGCAACTACCAAGTAACAGGTGTCCTAGAAGCACGACAAACACGGGTCATGTGTTCTCAGGAGACTGTTCGTTTTTACAGAACCAGCCTTCTCCTTATATACAAAAATAATAGCTGCAAGCAAGAATTCTTGAGTTTATGATATGGCTATACACATATTTCTACAATAATACAAAAGAGCGAAGTCATGTAGGCAAGCCCGTATTTTAGATGTCCAATTCGTGATAGATTACCCAGCCAAGCCCGGAACTCCCATCAGATATCGGTGAAGCCCCAATAAAAGAAGGCACCTCCTAGTCATAAAACTGGCCATAAACAGGGAACGCGGACAGGCGTGTGTGTAGAAAACATGATCTGGATGTAGTGAATGGTTTGGGGCATGTTATGCATTGATGCTATCGTATTAGGCCACTGGGCGAGGAGCTGCCCAAACAGGTTTGGCTGGAGGCAAGGGAGTCAGTTGGGACAGGTCAGGGGGGAGTCAGGGAAGGTGGACGTGTCCTTTTAGATCAAGCTCGACCTTTAATTGACTTATCATGAGGGCAAGACACAAGATGGATACCGTTTACAAAATGGAGTCTGAGGGGTCGGGACGGAAACTACGATTTAGGGGTGTTAGCATGTCTCGATCATGACGCAAATGCATAGGAATGATGTCCTAATCATTATCGGTTCGTCGACACCAAATTCGTCATGGTACGTTGATGTTTCGGGACACGGGTATCGGACCTCGATACCGGGACAACAGTAGGGTCCAGAATTTCAGAACCACATTTGTGTTTCTCATTGCTCATATGAGTGTAACTTCTGGTATTTATCTGTTTTTATGTACATCATTGCTTGATTTTACTCCCGAGAAAGCGTCACTCTTAAGTGTCACACATTGGTCATTGAATGTCACTCATAAGTACACTGAAACTTTGGAAATGTCACACATAAGCAATCTGAAACCTTGGCAGCTATGAGTTGGGTCCGGAGTTTATTTAAAAAGTATAGACTTTTTTCTTGCCCAGTTTTAACCCCCACGTACCTTTTTCTTATAAAGTTTAGCAAATCGGTCTCTGAGCTCCACAAAGGTAGGCTTTACACAGGTGTTGTTTGCCAGTGCAAGGAGTGAGTGAGAATGACCAACAGGAGGCACGGAACACAAGCCTGTTTTCCACCCCTCCTGATTCCAGGAGACGAACTGAAGTGAAGGCTTTAGCCTGAAGAATAGAAATGTTTTAACAAGCTGTTATTGTACTGTTCTCTCGAAAGACTGAATGAAAGACATGTTAGAGTCCACTATTTATTGAACATACCACCAAGCACCTTGAAAGACACTCATTTAAACTTCACATACTTCATGTTAAATTGCTGCCTTACAGGTTACAAAACTTATGCAAAGACAATTCAGACTAAGGGACATAATAGGAAAATGCAGAGCATAAGTGAAGACATTACTGAGTTAATGAAACCAGGGAAACGTGTTTCTAATCTCGTCATGTTAAAAATATTCAGAAGAATCGGGTATTCAAATGTTGTGCACGAGTAGCATGTACATGTGGCACACATTTTAGAATCTAAAGTAAAAGCAAAATTAATCCAAGCAATGTAATTTTGGCTCCAAATGTTACTCTTACCTTTATGAAGAACTATATTAAAAACAAGTTTAAAAGGATTATTTTGCTAATCACCTGCCTCTGCCTTAGGTACTGCATTTCTAATGTTTTTCACACTTTTCTCAGTTTTCCTCTCAAATGCAGAAACATACGAAACTTTTAAAACATGTAAAACACTGTACCGAACGAGTAAAATTTAAGAACGTTAATATCCAACCTCTCAATGTTTCTTCGAAGGTCTGAAATCTGTACATTTCCTCGAACCATAAGCGCACAGGCAAGATACAGATTGTGCTTGGGGTCAGCCCGAATAAGCTGATGATCTTTGCTAAAAGCGTCAGAAAACATCTGGTCCAACCTAAATAAAATAGGCAATACACAGTTGTTTCAACGCGCTTTCCAAAATGTAAACAAATAAAAAAAGAATTGCCACTTATGACAGATTAAATGAAATGGCGCAGTATTTAAGAAAATGAAAAAAAGGTTTCAACATCTCACACAGAATATGCTAAAGATTGATCAAGAAGTAATTTATGCTAAAATGTTCACACACTTCAATTAAGTGCTGTACTTTTTATCCAAACACAACAATGATGGACAGAATGTGGATCAATGTCACACATTCACCCCAGTCCAAAGATCTGGGCCCAAATCCATCGTTTTTCCACTCCACACCACCCTGGGTTAGACAATGGCGATATGCAAATCAGCGCTGACCCTGTGCCCCATGGGAACAGTCCAGTCCGAACTACAAAAGCCATGTCCTTCCCAGAACGGAAACAAGCATCCGAGGACCGGCCCGGTTTCGAGGTAACACCTCTCATCAGCCCGGCTAGCTTGATTCCAGTGGTGTGGAGTGCCTGGGACTCACGTCTGAGCATACCCAGTACACTTAGAGCGGTAATTGCAAACACAACAATGATGGACAGAATGTGGATCAATGTCACACATTCACCCCAGTCCAAAGATCTGGGCCCAAATCCATCGTTTTTCCACACATGGGCAATCCACTAAAATATTCTCGAGTGATATACGAAAGTGACTGTCACAATCTCCCCACGAGAAAATAAAAAAAATACAAAGCCACATACATGGGAAGGAGCGATCTTTTTTTATGTAACTGTAGCAATGTGTAGTAGGGCACTGTCATTAACAGACAGCATATCTTCCATTGAAAAGGCCACTACTCTGCATAGACATACCGTTTTACTGATAAAACTATATAGCACTCAGATGAAATGTGTTGAGTTCAGGTTTCTGTGAATATTTATCATTTGTATTCCATAAAGTAAAGTGTCTTGGTTTGTTTTGATCCTGTTAATATCTCTGTTTCCAGCACAATTCAAAGTTACTAAAAATGTGATTCATATTTGCTAACCTAATGATGAATACATAATGTTCATTTAAAGGTTTTTACAAAGAAACAAAAATAAATGGCGTTACCTTTTACGTTCCCTATCGTGTAGCAAGATAGACACACAATTCACTTTAAAAACTGTTGTCACTTTACAGTCAGAAAAAGAAAAGTAAATACCAGTCCCATGTTACAAGATTAAGCAGCAATTTGTCAGAAGACAATAACTGACATTTGACCTCTGTCTTAGAAACATGGAAAATGTGACAAGATAAATACCAAACATCTCTCGTGGATCGCCACCCACAGTCTGGGAAACACTGTTTTAGAGCACAATTGTACTGCAGGACAGGAGGCTTAATTATGAAGTCTCTCTTCATGCTGTTTGTTTTACATAACACATTCAAAGGACACTACATTTCCCACAATTCTGCTTCTTGCTACAGCAAATGAAGTGTTCACTACTGTTGGGGGTCCAATGGGTGAAACCAAAACAGTATCGTTGGAATTATCTAACCCATTGGTCTCCTGCAAGTCCCTATTTAAATTATCATCATCGTATAGCGTATATCATCCCCATCATCACCCGTTATTATGTTAATGTTAAAAAGTATTTATTGAGCGCGCTGCCACCGGTTGGTTTCCTGGCGCTGGAGTAGACAGAGAATAAATCCTGACGGCGGGAAGGGGAGGCTATCAGTGGTAAGCTTGTTTAAAAAGCCATGTTTTCAAGGCTTTCCTAAAAGACAAGAGGTCTGGGCATGATCTGATCTCAATGGGGAAGGTGTTCCAAAGGCGAGATGCAAGAACCGCAAATGTGCAGCCACCAGAACGTTTGCGTTTGAAGGCAGGTGTCTGGAGGAGAGCTTGGTGCGCAGAGCGCAGATTGCGGGAGGGGGTGTACCTAGTGAGAATACTGTCTATGAATTTAGGGCTTTTGCAGTGGAGATATTTAAATGAAATGAATGAAATGAAAATGATTCTTATATAGCGCATGGCTACCCAAAGGCATCCCAGCGCTTGCAGCTATGGACAGAAAGGGGGAAGGAGATTAGTTTAATGGATAAAGCCAGGTTTTTAATTTCTTGCGGAAAGAGAGATGGTTGGGCTCTTGTCTGAGGGAAGCGGGCAGAGAATTCAACAGCTTTGAGGTGTTGTGAGAAAATAGACGACCCCCTGAGCGGGCCTTGTAGATTCTGTTGACTTGTGCCAAGTTCTGGTCATTCGAGCGAAGGTTTCTGGGGGCTTTATAAGATTTAATCAGGTTTGCCAGGATGGGAGGGCCCTTGCCCTGGAGGTTTTTATGGGCTATACAGAGGGCTTTGAAATGAACCCATTCTTTAATGGGCAACCAGTGGAGTGATCTCAGCGCTGGCTTCGCTGAAGAGCGGCAGCTGGTGCTTGTCAGTAGTCTAGCGGCAGAATTCTGCACTACCTGCAGTTTCTGGATTACTGAGACCGGAGCTCCCAGATAGAGCGTGTTACCGTAATCCAGCCTCGGCAGGATCATGGCTTGTACCAAGATTTTTTTGGCTCCATCCGGGAGTAGAGGGATCATTTTTCGCAGAGATTTAAGTAAGCCAAAACAGATCGCCGCGGTTTTTCTGGCTTGAACCTTAAATGTAAGATCGTCATCAAGCCAGAATCCAAGGCTCTTGATAACGTTCTTAGGGGTCGGGCTAGCACCCATAGAGAGGGGCCATAGCGTGGGGGAGTTAAAAGATGCCTTCCTGCCCAGTAACATCAGTTCAGCTTTTTGATTATTAAGCTTTAACTGGGATAAGCCCATGCAACCAGTTTTAAAGGAGCAACGTTGGGCCAGGGGGAGCCAATGGAGGTCCCTAAGCAGAGGAGAAGCTGAGTGCCATCTGGGTTGCGCTGTGATTAACCTGGCTGCGTAATTCTGGACCATCTGGAGGCGCTTGAGGAGATAGAGTGGAAGGCCTAGGTATATGGACTTTGCATAGTCCAGGTGGGATAAGACCGTGGTAATCACCACCTGGGTCATGGCTGCAGGAGTGAAGAAACGTCGCACCTTCCGGATTTTCCTGAGCTGGAAGAAACACTTGGAGACCACTTGACCCACTTGAGTTTTTAAGGAGAGGTCGCTGTTCAGGGTCACTCCAAGCGTTTTTGCGGCCGGGGTAGGGGCTTTGCCCATATCGGATGGCCAGTAGTGAAGGCCCCAGAATTTGGCGCTGTCCCCTGTGAGCACCAGCTCGGTTTTTCCAGGGTTTAATTTTAGGTGATTTTGGTTCATTCAGGTATGGATGAACCGCATGGTAGACTGAAAATGGGAAATGGAGAGTGTGGAGTTATCGATCGTAAAGAGCAGTTGCATGTCGTCTGCGTTGTTAAATACAGACACCTGCATGTCTCTTAAGGCCTGAATTAGCGGGAGAATGTAGATGTTAAACAGGTGGGGTGACAGTGATGAGCCCTGAGGAACACCACAGGTAGTGGCCCGTTTAGGGCCAACCAGGGTACCCAGACGGACCGTCTGGGAACGATTCTCCAAAAAGGACTTCAGCCAGTCTGCCGCTAGGCTCCTGATGCCAGCCTGATTGACACGATCGATCAGTATGTCATGGTCGACCGTGTCAAAAGCGGCCGACAGATCTAGGAGCACCAGGGCCTGAGGAGAGTGTCTGTCAGCGCAGTCACAGAGCGAGTCAAGGACCGCAACTACCACTGCCTCAGTTGAATGGGCAGGGCGAAAACCTGCCTGGTGGGAATCTAGACAGTTTGAGCTCTCCAAAAAGTTGGACAGATGTTTTGCGACATGGGCTTCTAAGACTTTAGCCAAAAAAGGTGATGGAAAACTCTGGTCAAAATCCAAGCTAAACAGATGTTGGAGCTTCTGATGTCAGTTTCATAGTAGTGGAAGTGTGCTAGCTGAGCCAGACTGTACAGGAACCAGGTGCATTGGAGCGGAGTTGCCATACGACCACAGTAGGTGTCAGACATCGGACCGGCGCAGGGCATGGAGCCGCAGTATAAGTAGCCACTGGAGATGGTGCAGAAGCAGGTTCCAAGAGGTCAGATGGCACACAGGGAGAATCTGCTGTCGATAACAAGACTTGGAGCACAGGGGGACCATTGGGGCCCAAAGGAGGCGGAGGAGTCACAAAAATAAGCAGCATGCGCATCTTAAAGGTCTCAAGCTGCAGATGGTCTAGGGAACTCGGGGTACTTGGAGATAAACTCCAGAATCGGCTCCTCATTTGGAGATCAGGAGATAGCCTCAAAACTTCTCTCGGGAGGAGAGTGGCAGGATGTGGGTCGAGTACTGCCTTGACTTCTTATGCTTCTTTATCAACTTAAGGCTGATCAGATGATTTTGGCCACAAAGAAGGACTGTTGCAGAAACGTCTTTAAGAGTGGGAACAGGTCCACACCCTCGACTTGGGTTGAGAGTGACTTGCACGAGGTCTGTGTCTTCTCTCAATGTTTCATGACACAAAGTTTGCTTCATGGCCTCAGATCACCTTCGGGTGCAAGAGGAAACATTTTTAACACAACTTGGAGTCATGCCCCAACTCCACCAAAGGCACAACTCGTGTGGGTACATCACCAACATCTGTTCCTGACAAACCTGTAGCATTTGGCGGGTACCTCGTTCTCTTACACACTGGAAAAAGAATATGTCTACCAACGTAAAGGGAGGGATGCTCCAGATGAGCATTTGAACGCAGAGAAAGAAAGGAACTGACAGCCAAGCACAAGGGCGATGTGTATATGCAGCTCCGCTTCATCTGTTCTGGGGCAGAACGAGGCCAACATGGAGCCCCATGACGCCACCTAGCAGCGTGCAGGTGCACAGCCATAACAACTTCCAGATCCGGTCAGGCGCCTGGGGAATATTCTATCAATAAGAAATCAGTGGGTAGAAGTATCCCTCAGATATATAGTATTTATCAATTGTCCAAAAACATTACATACCTAGAGCCATCAACCGAGCTATGGCTTGTGGTAATTATTCATTGATACTCTACAATGCATCAATTCATAAGGCAAAAAGGATTAGTTACTTACCTGTAATCCTAGTTCTCATCCAGGGGTATACTCATCAAAGTCATAATCTATGACTAATCCCCGCCTATGTGCGGGATCCCGGAGCATATAGAAAATACATATAAATATATAGTCAAAATTACTCAATGACTTTTTAGTCATTTAATGTGAAGGCACTAATAACAATGCGAATGACATACTTAATGTCAACATTATATGCCTCACAATACGATGGTAAATCACCAGAAACACACCCAATAAATTGTACTTGCATATTGCTTAACTCGCGAGCCACCGATGCAGTGACAAAGCTAGATTAAATAACAGGAAACTGTAGTTGCATACTGATCCCACAATGCATCCTAATGTGCCGCGTGTGATTGTCAGTATAAATACACAACACAAACGATGGACTAACGTTTGATGACCGTGATCAGGGACTTGTAATAGTCCGAAACGCGTAGGTGGAGGGTGGAGAATGCCTACTGGAGAATAAACAGAATTGAAATCAAATTGAAGTGGTGTGCGGCGTCTTCTTGAAAGAAGAGAACTTGTTGTAAACATTTGTAGCGAGGTCGTCCCGATCCTCGCCGCAAGCGCCAGCTAACAGGACGCTCCCCCCGTTTGGGACATTTGCTCGTTAGTTAATTATACACGGGGGAGAGCCCAGCATTCCTTGAATCAACGAACGTGGATGTGTTCAAACTTGGTATTGACCTCGTAAGCCCCGGAGTATGCGGCGAAGCTGAACTGTTTCCTGAAAAAAGCGCCGACATTTCTGATAACGCAGGGCTGACCACGTTTTGGAGATACAATTTGCCGACAAAGGCTGGGAAAGGACTTGGAAAACAACCGGTCGAGCGCCGACTGAAAGTGTCTGAGGGCACGAACAGTGACGGGAGTCTCCTGGTAAGTGAATGCTACTTTGTATTCTAAATGTCCACCAGCCTCGAAGATTGCCGAATGCTGTAGCGAGTGTTAAAGAGACTTTCTTTGTTTGACCACAAGCTTAAGTCTCACTGTGTTCGAATTGAGAGCCAGTTAAACAAACATTCACTTCAAATACACACTCCAGAGCAAAAGCGAGCATTGACTCCTTGAATTAGGCATCCTAGAACATTCTCCCGTAGTTCACAAACGAGTCACATACAGATTAACAACTGCATGCTACGGTACATTTAAAAATCAACTTGAAAGTAACTACATAGCTGACAAACCTCCATCATGGAAAAACGAGCAGCCCAACGCTTGGAGAAAGCTGAAAACATGTTTGCTAAACAAACGCATAGTAGTAATGAATCATCAAACAAAACAACAGCGAGCAAGTCAAAAAACCCAACGACTAAACAACTGTTTCAGCAATTAGAAAAACTATTACGCAAAGAAATCTCAAGAAGTTGGGAAACAATCACACTAGAAAAGTACTCTGAATTAGGCCTAGTACCAAGAAGACTTAGAATCTTCACACTGCCCAATCACCCTGATACCAGCGCGGAAATGCTCGAGGAATGGGGGCAAAATATTATGGACTGCTCAAAAAAAATGATTCAAATTATCATAAAACATGCCAAAAAAAATGTGGATGAACTATATATCAAGATTAACTAACTGGAAAAACAAATTCAAACATTGGGTGAAAGTGAAGAAACAATAAAGAATCTGAGGGCAATAATGGAAAAGAATCTTGACAAGCATGATACCGAAATACAAGAGAGAAAACAACGCAAATTCAGGCGTGATGAAGCGGATTTTGAAAACGGCACGATTTTCACTTTTGCTAAAAGGTTTGAGGTTTTAAAAAAACAAAAACAAATATGGCCACAAACTTCAGACAGCACAACATCTCAAAGTGAGCCTGAGTCAGAAGTCAGTGATGGAGAACAAGCAGCAATCGAACGAAAAAGTTTTTTTTTTTTAGAAGAGATGCAAATCCTCTACAAGGACCAACAAACTCCAAAAGGAAGTGGAAGAGGCAGAGGAAACCGTCAACACGAGGAACAGGAAGAGGACAAACGGTGAATACAGGCCAAGGAGGAAAACCAGGAGAAGCAACAAGCTGAAGATACCCAATGTGCAACAGAGCTGCCCCGAAAAAATACTAAAAATCAAAACTCAAAAGGAGTATCTCAAAGTAATCGTAAACCTATCTGATTATCAGCTGACACAATCAGAAACAGTGATTTTAAGCAAAGTACTTACGTTTTGTCCTGATAAACATCAGGATGAAGTTGAAACGCGGATTGACGTATATAAATATATACGCAAATTAAAACTGAAAAAGCATTTCGCAAAAACGAAAAGAGAAACATTGCTAAATCCAACAACAGAAGGAGCTACATCCCAAATGGCAGTCGAACCCTTCACAGTAGCGGATGCTGAAAGTTTACAAACTGCATATCAACTAGCACATCAGATAGAAGAGACAGATATGACGAATACTCAAGTAATTACTGATATGGGAATCCCGATAGCATCTCATTCAAGAACGAACTTTAAAAGAAAATCAAAATTCTGCCCAATAATATATCCAGGAAATCGAATAGATGTATACCATGACTTGGTAGTGGCAGAACTTGAAACTATGAGTAATGCAAATAACACCAAAGAAAATGTGAGTGAACAAGAACGAGCAGCTCTGAAAGCCCTTCAAGTGAACCCCTTAATCGAAATAAAACCAGCAGATAAAGGGGGCAACATAGTCATCCAGAACAAAACAAACTATGTAAATGAAGCTAATCGGCAACTTAATGATGAAACGAATTACAAACTATTGCAGACCAATCCAACTGCCACAATGATGCAAACACTACACAAACAAATCGGTGAATGGTATGAAAAGGGTTTACTAACTAAAGAAGAAAAATACTTTTTGACAGTTCTGCACCCAATAACACCAACAATATATTTTCTCCCGAAAATTCACAAGACTCTACATAATCCACCAGCCCGACCAATTATCCCTAGTTGTGGTTCCCTTTGTGAGAATGTTGCGTCGTATGTAGACTATTTCCTGGCACCCCTTGTTCCATCGCTCAGTTCATTTATAAAGGACACTGGAGACTTCCTTAGAAATATAATGAATACGGAGTGGCACCCGGAATACTGGCTGGCAACAATAGATGTTGTGTCTCTTTATACGTCGTTACAACATAATATAGGACTGAAAGCAATCAAATATTTCTTGCAAAAACGTCCGATTTCAGAAATCAGGCATACGAACATGTTGATCGACATGATTACCATTTGCCTGATCAATAACATCTTCCTCTTCAATAAAAACATGTACGTCCAATCATGCGGCTGTGCGATGGGCGTATCTTTTTCCCCAAGCTATGCTAATCTCACCATGGGTTGGTGGGAGAAAAACATAGCTTGGGGAGAGGCAAATGAGTAATATACCACGGATGTGGTACAATGGCTCAGATTTATTGACGACCTTTTTCTCCTTTGGAAGGGTCCCAAGCAAAAACTAATTGAATACATTGAAATTTTGAACAAGAACAATGTAGGACTCAAATTTACTTGTAACATTCAGAAGAAAGCAATAGACTTCCTAGATTCCATGGTATACATAAAAAACAACAAATTGGGAGACAACTGTCTTCAGAAAAAAGACTTCGACAAATAGTGTTCTTTACGCGACAAGCTTTCATCCAACGTCTCTGAAGCGAAGCATCCCAAACGGAGAGTTCCTCCGTATGCGACGGAACTGTTCTGAAGATGAAGAGATGGAAATCAAATTTAAAGAAACCAGAGAACGATTCACTGCTCGTGGATATAAGCACTCAGACATCGCCCATGGGGAACAAAGAGCAAGAACTAGAACGAGAACTGAAACTCTAATACCCAGAAACAAAGAATTAAATTTGGATGATGAAAAACCACGAATGATTCTCACATATTCAAAAGAAAGTTTCAAAATAAGACAAATATTGACCAAATATTGAAGTGTACTGAAGAAAAACACAAAAATTGGACCAATTATTGGAGAGAGACCACTGATAGTCTTCCGTAAAGTTCCATCAATACAAGACACGGTGGTTAACAGTCACTTCCAAATAACCAAGCCTCTAACTTGGCTAGAAAAACGTCAGCATGGACTTGCAAAGTGCCAAACATGTAAGGCGTGCAAAATTGGTCAGAATCTAAAAAGCCTAAAAGATCCAAAAGTGCGAAATTTTGAAATTAAAGACAAAATAACATGTGAGTCACAATTCGTCGTGTACCAACTCCAATGTTTTTGTGGCAAGAAATACATTGATTCAACAACTTGCCCATTGAAAAAAAGAATACTCGAACACATCCGATCGATTAACAACAATGATTACAGCTATGCAATTGCCAAACACTTGAAAACACACCCTGGGAAAACCTGGAAGGATGTGACATATGCAGGCCTGGCTGTTATAAAAGAAAACGAACGAGGCGGTGACAGAGTGACTAAACTACGACGTCTTGAATCCAAACTGATAATAAGATTTAAGACCAGAATCCCGATGGGACTAAATGGGGATGATGAGATGTATGTGCACTTATAAACTGTATGAACATCTGATATGAAAACTCAAAATGAACTGCAACCTTGATGAGTCTATTAGCTCAAAATGTCCTTTGATAAGTAACAAGATTTGGCATATCTTTATGTCAAAATGAAGTACAAGTCAAGCATGCAATTGAAACAAATCAGTTTAATTTCTTTACAATTATTTTTTCTTTGTCAAGGTGTGGCAGGCCTGTGAGAAAAGTATATGCAGTATTGGGAAGTAAATCAGGCACTCAGCCAAAAATGACTCAATTACTTTTTAGTCATTTAACCACATTGGTGCTAAGGCAATTCCCGCTGGGTGCTGAACTCTCCAGATTTCCATTGTTCATGACAAGGTCAGTTCGTCATAAGCACAGGAGCAGTGCACTGCATGACGAGCTGACCTTGTCATGAGCATGAAAGGGGTTAATGTGAAGACACTAATAACAATGCGAATGACATACTTAATGTCAACATTATATGCCTCACAATACGATGGTAAATCACCAGAAACACACCCAATAAATTGTACTTGCATATTGCTTAACTCGCGATGCAGTGACAAAGCTAGATTAAATAACATGAAACTGTAGTTGCATACAGATCCCACAATGCATCCTAATGTGCCGCGTGTGATTGTCAGTATAAATACACAACACAAACGATGGACTAACGTTTGATGACCGTGATCAGGGACTTGTAATAGTCCGAAACGCGTAGGTGGAGGGTGGAGAATGCCTACTGGAGAATAAACAGAATTGAAATCAAATTGAAGTGGTGTGATGCGTCTTCTTGAAAGAAGAGAACTTGTTGTAAACATATAAATATATATGTATATATATATGTGAAAACATATATTTGCAGCCTAAAAACATTTCCCAACTGGCAAATCTGCCGCAAAATTACATGAATTAGCATACACACAGTACTACTCTCCCAACCCCTAAGGAAGAAAGAGAGCAGTAAACATTTGCATACAACAATGCTTTATTGCCATAGGAAAACCTGTAATTGCAGGCATTTGCCAGTAGGCTGCAGTAGAGTATAAAGAAACAAAGAAAAACTGACACCTTGCCTTTAAGGCATTAGAGTAGGGGTACCGTGCCTTTAAGACCTGAAGGCGACCCCCTGCTCCCATGATGCACCACAGGTGGCAGTTGGGTCAGTTCTTTTTGGAGGTGCATGACACCTGAATAGATCCGTAGTAACCTTTCATTTCTTTAGGTTCATGCTCGTCCAGGGAGGTGGGCGGGAGCTTAAGATTTTTATGAGTATACCCCTGGTTGAGAACTAGGATTACAGGTAAGTAACTAATCCTTCTCATCCAGGGGATACTCATCAATAGTCATAATCTATTAATAGATTAGCAAGCTCATACCCAAAATCTCGCGGACGAGCAAATAAGTATTCATAGAGACATGAATTTTTTTTACATTTTTCATACAACTTATGCAAATACATTTCTCAAAGAGGCCTGTCCCACTTGGGCATCGGTCTGTGTATCAGAATCTAGGCAATAATGGCGGGTAAAGGTATGCACCGACCGCCATGTAGCCGCCTTGCAAATTTCAGAGATTGGAACATTACGAAGGAGAGCCGTAGTAGAAGCTTTCCCTCTAGTAGAGTGGGCATGAGGTCTACCCTTAAAGCCTTGTTAGCTATACAGGAGACTATCCAGTGAGAAATTGACCTTTTTGAGGCTGACAGACCAGTATTAGTGGTTCCATAATTAACAAAAAGTCGGTCAGACTTCCTAAGTGGAAGGGTTTTAGCCAGGTAAAACTTCAGAACCCTCCGGAGATCTAGAGAGTGTAAACACCTCTCCAGAGGAGTGGTAGGTTGAGGAAAAAAGGTAGGCAGGGAGATAGACTGGTAGATATGAAAGTCTGGGACTACCTTAGGCAGAAAACCTGGGTGTGTCCTCAGTACCACCCTGTTGGCGTGAAACACTGTGTAAGGTTCCTTACAACACAGGGCCTGGATTTCGCTAACTCAACGGGCAGAGGTAATCGGCACTAAAAAAACGGCTTTCCAGGTCAAGTGCTGCAAAGAAGCCTTATGTATAGGCTCGAAATGAGCACCCATCAGCTTAGTAAGTACGATGTTAAGCTCCCAGGAAAGGGAGGGGAACCTCACTGGTGGAAACACTTTCTTATGCCCCTCTAAGAAATCTTGAACCACAGGCATAAGGAAGAATGATGTCTGAGAAGGTGACTTCCTATAGACTGTGATTGCCGCTAAGTGAACCCTGATGGAGGGGTACTTGAGGCCTAAATTTGCTAAATGCAATAGATAGGGTAGAATCACCTTCTCCTGACCGTGGACGGTGGATAGGGTCAAGAGAATTGGTAAGACACCATATGAAAAACCTCTTCCACTTGAAAGCATATGACTTCCTAGTGGAGGGTCTCTTGGTTTCTTTGAGAATGTTCATGCAGACTGCTGGGAGGTCTAGGTGTCCATACTGGATGACCTCAGGAGCCATGCCATCAAGAGAAGGGACGGAAGGTTGGGGTGAAACACCTTCCCCTGGTCAACAAGCCTGGAAGGCAAGAAAGTCGCCGGTGCGGAACTTCCGACAGTTGGAGGAGATCCGGGTACCGCCACTGGCATGGCCACTCCGACGCTGTCAGGATCATCCTGGTGTTGATCCTGTAGAATTTCTGTATCACCGCTGGGATCAGAGGCAGGGGAAGAAAGGCGTACAGCAATGTCTGCGACCAGCTGATCAAAAGGGCGTTCCCCTGTGAGCCCTGTTGGGGGAACCTGGATGCGAAGACGGGGCATTTTGTGTTTGCGCGTCTGTGAACAGGTCTATGTCCGGTACGCCTCAGTGTTGAAATACCTCCTGTGCGACTTCTTCGTTGAGCACCCAATCGTGCGCTTCTATGAAGTCTCTGCTTATGCAGTCCGTTTGGACATTTTGGATCTCTGGTAGATGAACTGCCACAATGGATAGACCTCTTGCCAGGAGCCAGTGCCAGATGGCTTACGCTTCCAGGGATAGTACTCTTGACCTGGTGCCTCCCTGCTTGTTCAGATAGAACATAGTTGTCGTGTTGTCCGTCTGAACTTGGATGTAGTTGGTGCGCAGAGAAGGATAAAGAGATTTGAACGCCAGATGAACGGCTCGAAGCTCTAGGAAGTTGATGTGGTAGGCTCGCTCTACTTCGGACCAGAGACCTTGGACCTGAAGCTGGTCCATATGAGCACCCCAGCCTAGAAGAGAGGCATCCGTGACCACTGACTGAGATGGAGGAGGGCGATGGAATGGAACTCCCCGGAGAAGGTTGGAACGTTTCATCCACCATCTGATTGAGTCTCTGGCACCTTGTTGAAGAGAGACACAGTCCTCCCAGTGACCTGACCTCTGAGACCATTGGTCCTCGAGAGCCTGCTGCAGAGGCCTCATGTGAAGGCATGCATTGGGCACGATGTAGATGCATGAGGCCATTGATCCCAGGAGAGAGGACACTTGCCTGGCTGTGTGACTGTGATTGTCCAGTAGAAGACGACGCTTCAGGAGCATGGATGACAACCTCTCCACCGAAGGACACATGCTTGCCTGTACGGAGTCCAGGGAAGCGCCCAGGTAATGAATCCGTTGGGAAGGATTGAGTACTAACTTTCTGAAGTTGACCTGGTAGCCCAAAGAGTTCATCAGATTGAGACAGAACAAAAGATGGTTTTGAAGCAGAGCCGGAGTGGAGCTTCTCAGTAGCCAATTGTCTAGATAGGGATAGACGAAGATCTTTGGCCTGCGGAGAAAAGCAGCCACCACCGCCATGCACTTGGAGAATGTCCGTGGCGCGGATTTGAGGCCAAATGGAAGCACTCGATACTGGTAGTGATGGCGTCCGATCTGAAACCTGAGAAACTTACAATGCTTTACTGAGACAGGTATGTGAAAGTAAGCGTCCTGCAGGTCGATGGCACACATCCAGTCTCCCTGATGAAGATGCGGGAAGATCTGGTGCAGGGCTAGCATGTAGAATTTTTCTTTTTTGATCAATCTGTTCAGTAGTCGTAGGTCTAGAATGGGCCTGTATTCTTGGATTACACCTCTTTTTTGGACAAGAAAATAGCGGGAGTAGACTCCTTGATTTCTCTGCATGGAAGGAACCTCCTCTATGGCCTTCTTTTTGAGGAGGACAGAAACTTCGTCCTGAAGCAGTTAACTGTGAATTCGGGGAAGGTGCTTTATTTGAAGGAAGACTTGCGGAGGGGGGGACTTGAACCTCAGCAAGTAACCATGCTGCACAATACTCAGCACCCATCTGTCCTTTGTTATGAATCTTCACTCTTCCAGATGATGAGAAACACTCCCTCCCACCGGAGAGGCGAACAGTTGCGGAGAAAGCAACAGCTCAGGGCTTGGGAGGTTGCTTGGAGGCAGACTGCTGCTTGTTATTGTTGCCTCTGCCAGGGCGTCTCTGCTGAAACTGGGTTTCCTGCTGTGTTTGGGATGACCATTGAGGGGTTTGAACCCTATGCTGGTAAGACCGCTTGTCCCCCTGACGAAAGCGCTTTTTAAATTCTTTACACTTCTCCAAACCCACAGCTTTAACAGTGTCCATTTCTGATTTCATTTTGGTCATTTCATCGTCAGCGTGTGAACCAAAGAGAGAGGTACCATTAAAGGGGAGGTTCAAGATCTTCTTCTGAGCATCCGGCTTGAGGCCTGTAAAGTGGAGCCAAGCCGAACGCTGTGAGCAGATTCATGGGAGTAGCCATGGGCTGCGAGGTCAGAAGCATCCGCTGCAGCACTGATGACCTGGTTGGCTACGAGCCCTCCCTCCTGCAGGATTTCGATGTAGTCCTGTCTGTCTTCCTTAGGAAGCTTCTCTGTGAAGCAAGTGAGGGAGTCCCAGAGGGACCTATCGTACCTTCCAAGAAGAGCAGAGGCACTGGCCACCTTCGTATAAGAAACTGAGGTGTTGCATACCTTTCTGCCAAACGAATCCATGAGTTTGCTGTCCTTTTCTGGGGGTACCGAGGATGAGGTGGAAGCCGAATGGGACTTCATGGCAGCCGCCACGATAACTGAGTCGGCTGGTGGATCCGATCTGAGGAACAAAGGGTCCTCCGCTGGAGCCTTATACTTCTTGGTAATTCTAGATGGAACAGAACCTACCACCACAGGCGTGAGAAAGGTAGCCATCGCCGGTTCAATGAAGCCAGGCACCAGAGGTCTGGGCGCCATCCGGTGACGAAGGGTATCAAAGAATATAGAGGTGGGTACCAAAGGAGTATGCAGAGAGATATTAAGTTTCTTTGCTCCCCTGCCCAGCACATTTGTAAAAGTTGCGATGTCATCAATCGGTGAGACTCGTGAGGGAGGAGTAGAGGAGAAGGTCAGAGAATAGTCCCGGACCGTAGACCTCCTAGAAGATGACCAAGTTGGAGATCTTGTGCGTCTTCTCTTATGGGGCCTGTCAAGATGACGGCTGTGCCGACTCCTGGATCTAGAGCGATGTCTAGACGGAGATATTGGCCTGGGGGCGATCTTGGCCTGGCAGGTGTTCTTGGTCGTGCTGGAGAGCGTGATCTGGCAGGAGATGTTGGTCTGGATGAGGGCCGTGGCCTCCGAGAGGGAGACTTAGATGGTCTGACCGGAGTACTTGTCCTTGGACCAGACCATGAGAATGTTCGGGAGTAATCCGAGCCCGGACTACTGCGACCGCCCGATACAGCCCCCTGAGGACGGTGAGATGACACACTGCGTGATCTGTCCGCAGATCTGGGGGAAGCTTCCGGAGAGATCACCACGATGTTCAACCCAGGAGATGAAGATCTGTCTCCTGATGACCTGGACCCAGGTGACTCCACAACAACCGTGACCTGCTCTCTCGACGGCGAAAGCTTCGACGTCGAAGAGGTCTGTGTGACCAATGGCGTCGAGGGAGGCCTTGATGCTCTCGACGTCGATCGCCCACGCCATGGGGACCTCGACTGCAATCTTCCGCGTCGAGCCGGTGACCTCGACGTCGATCTTCCTCGACATCGGGTCGACGGCGAGCCTTGATGGCGTCGTGTCGACGACGTGTCAACGTTGACCTTCTTCGACGTCGTGCCGACGGCGACTCTTCCTGACGTCGCCTTGACAGAGACCTCCTTGACGTCGAATGGTGGGATCTAGACGACCCTCACGACGGCAGCACGCCAGCCGGCGGCGATCTGGAAGTCGCCATAACTCTCGACGCTGACCCCCTCGAGGGCGGCGGAGAGTGTCTCGACGTCGACGGAAGCCTCGACGTCGACGGAGACTTGGACATGCCAGCAGCCACAGACTTCGAGCCCGAAGTGTGGCGTCTCGACACCGACTTACTTGGTTGCGGCGGAGACTCTCGACGTCGCAATGGTGATCCAGAAGAGCGTCTGGGCCTCTTCGACGGCGATCTTCATCCTCCCTTCCTCTTTCTGGGCACAGCAGAGGCGGAACATCGCCGTTTTTGGCCATGCTTGCTTGAAGAAGACGTCCTGGGGCCTCCTTGGCCACCCACCTGATAACTTTTGTCTTTCTCCAACATGGCATGAAGTCTGATACGTTCTCTGTCACGAAGAGTCCGCCTAGGGAACTTCTGACAGTGGTGGCACTGGTCAGAGCTGTGTGCAGATGGAAGGCACACAATGCACACTGAGTGTGGGTCAGTCAGTGCCATCTTCTTGTCACCGGAAGAACATTTCCAGAATAAAGCAGGCATTCTGACAGGAAACTTTAGTGGAATACCACAAAAAACCAAAGTAGAAGCCTTAATAAACCAGAAGATGTCTAATTTTTTAACAATTTCAATCAAAAACTGAAGAGCTCAAGCTCAAGGATCCTCACAGAAGGAGCCGGAAAAAAGAACTGACCCAACTGCCACCTGTGGTGCATCATGGGAGCAGGGGGTCGCCTTCAGGTCTTAAAGGCACGGTACCCCTACTCTAATGCCTTAAAAGCAAGGTGTCAGTTTTTCTTTGTTTCTTTATACTCTACTGCAGCCTACTGGCAAATGCCTGCCATTACAGGTTTTCCTATGGCAATAAAGCATTGTTGTATGCAAATGTTTACTGCTCTCTTTATTCCTTACGGGTTGGGAGAGTACTACTGTGTGTATGCTAATTCATGTAATTTTGCGGCAGATTTGCCAGTTGGGAAATGTTTTTAGGCTGCAAATATATGTTGTCACATATATATATATATATATACATATATATTTATATGTCTTTTCTATATGCTCCGGGATCCTGCACATAGGCGGGGATTATTCATAGATTATGACTATTGATGAGTATCCCCTGGATGAGAACTAATGAATACAAAAATAGGCATGAAGAAAAAGGAAAGGTATGCATCAGTGAAAGAGTCCTATAAGTGACTTAAGAGAAAGTTTTTTTTATTCCATACAGAATATGGGATTACCCATATCTGGTGATTCTGAAGGCATTTTCTAAAATGTGTTTTTGCGCACACTGGCATATTTGAAGGTGGATACAATCAAATGTTCTACAATCCAGCATTCCCTCACCTGATAAAAACTGTAGCCCACATGTGTGAGTGGGATTATTTCACAGGACAGGAAAAGAACCATGCACACACAAATTCAACATCAAGATTATTTTATGGTAATTACAATGATTCTTGGGCCCTAATGGCCTGTCCATTGTAGTGTACAAGCTCACGGCCTCTAAACCAGCCCCCTATTTGCTGGGAATGTTTAAGGAAAGCTGCGATTCAGGCTCTCTAGCCAGAGATCAAGCATTGGCCAATATAGAGGTCATACACAAGGAGGGCAAACCACCAGTGGATTGCGCCTCATACGGGCCAATCTCGTTGTTAAAAGCTGAAGAAAAAATACTTGCAAAGGGACTGGCGTCCTGGCTGATTCAGGTGATTAAGATGTTAATTTATCTGGATCAATCTGGCTTTATTCCAGAGCAGAACACTACTATTAAGCTGCGGCGACTACTTGGTGTCTTGGGTTGAGCTGCGGATTTTCATGAGGATGCCCTTGTGCTCTCGCTCAATGCTAAAATGGCATTTGATACAGCTGAATGGCCATTCATGATTGTGGTGATGGCCAGGATGGACTTCGGCCCCCGCATCTACACCAATCCCCTAGCCCCGGTGATGCCCTACGGATGTACGTCTTGCGTATTCCGACTCCGGTGTGGCACCAGACAAGGCGCCCGCTTCCCCCCCTAATTTTTGCCCTTATTTTAGAGCCACTGCCAGTCTGGATCAAGCAAGACCCCTTGGTTCGAGGGTTGCAATGGACCAATGACTGGAGAGATAAAAGACCACTGCCCGCAGATGACATTCTGCTTTACGTCTCAGTACCAATGCTTACGCTCAAATGAATTATGCAAATACTTACCCCGTTTCGCGGATACTCTGGTTATACCATCAACTGGAGCAAGTCTCTAATCTAAATCCTTCATGGGCACATGTCGCGACTGCCCCATGATTGTAAGGCTCGTGTTGTCACAGAATGGGTTTCGCTACCTAGAGATATACGTTACAACTGACCCTGACATATTCTATAACAATAACCTATTGTCTACGTTCGATGTCCAGCATTGGGGGCCCTACATCTGTCGTTACTCAGTAGAGCTGCGTTCCTTAATGTGATGGTGCTGGTCTGTTTTCTTCACACTCTACACAATACGCCCTACCCAATCCGTGTGATGTACTTAAGGGCAATAGACACTGAAACCTGTTCTCTACTCTGGGATGGTGGCCCTGTACGTATTGCCATTAAACAACAGACGAGAGGCTGATACGATGGTGGGATTACCCTGCGCGATATACAAAAATAATATTGGGTAGCACAACTAACCACCATTAACCACTGGATTCACCTCCCTGCAGAGGAACCCACAGCGCAACTGCGCTCTTTGGAAACTAAGCCGGGCTTCAATAAATGGAACCTTATTGGTCTCTCCACGGTGAGGGACTTCTGGGCACGAGAAGGGGGATCCATTTGCTGAACTGCAAAGCGAGCACCACCTAGCACCCACTGAAACCTAATGCTATTTGCAAATATGGCCTGAACTACAGAAAGCTCTGTCTAAGGGGGAGGTACTCCCCGTGTCTTGGCCACTAGATGACAGATGGTTAAATGCCTAGCTGCCCTGAAACAGAGGTGGGACTGCAATCTCCCTTACATGTCAAAAATTGATCAACAACTCACCGGATATCCTAACACAGTTATGTGCACAATGGGAATGTGATTTCGAGGATGATGAGTGGCCTGAGACCTCGGCATCCCCAAGAGAAGTGACTATCAGGTCAAGGTTCCGCCTAGTGCAGTTAAAAATTCTACATAGATCCTATTATGCATACACTTCAATGGTAAAAATGGGCAGAGCGGTGACAGTACTGTGTTACAAGCAATGCGGCCAAATACGAATATTCTTTCACTTCATATGGAGCTTCCCAGCTGTACGCAATATTGGGAGTCTGTGGTTACTTGTCTAAATAGCGTCTGTGGGAGCATTATAGGTGCATCTTGAATGTCTGGGATGCAACTGATTTCGCCCATATGCAACAAATTTGGATGACCCTGGGACTTATAGTGGCCAAGCGCAAAATTGTGCGTTTATGGGGGGTGGACCAGGCACCACAATTGAAAGATTGGAAGTTTGACATGGATTGGTGGATGTTAGTGGATAAAGTTGTATATGAGGGCTATGGAATGACTATCAAGGACGTCTTTGTGCCTTCACTGCAAGTACCTGTCCTCATATCGTATTTGTTACTCACTCCGATTCAAACATCGCTTTTGGAAATGTGGAAGGGGGAGGGATTACGGAGGATATCCTTGGCTGAGGGGAAACTGATTTTGCTTGACTGTGTTACTGTGCTGCAGTGTATTATGTTTATTGTGATTATAATTTTACTTTTCTATCTGCAATAAAAATATATTTTTTTTCATTACATTGATTCTTTGGATTGGGTAGTTGTGATGTTTGGGCCTGGGTTTGGCCAGAAGTGAATGTAACCTACCAACCCCAGAAATGTTTGAAAGCTAGACACCAGCAAGAGCCCATGGCTTACAAGTATCCCACCACTTTTTCTTACACAGAATATCATGCAAATGTCAATGTAGGGCTAATATCACTGATTTGCCTCACATTTCTGTGAGGAAGCGTTCTGAATCTATGACGATTGACAAATGTTCTATCACAAATTGTCCCATAATTCTTCAGATAAAAAACAATGCTCCACAAGTCTGTGTGGGCCTATTGCCCCCAAAATGTCCAGAAACACACTGATGAAACCTACAAAATTCTGCTTTAAACTTAAATCAACTGTTGGGATAAGGGTAGCTACAGTATTCCGGCCAGAGGACAAAGAGCACCGATGGATGCCTACTGATTGCAGACATTTCTGAAAACTAGATACCAAAGGACTCCAAGGTGGAGTGTCTTATTAAGATCCCATAACATTTTCTTACACAGAATACTCTGTAAATATCATAATTATACGTAAAACCTCCAAATTCTTCTTAGTGTTCATTGGGTGGGGGGAGGTAGCTGAACTATTTCGGTTTATGAACATCTAAGTAAAATACCTTTTTTTCCTGGGTCTAACAAGGTTTTCTTCATCCACTGTCTATCCAATCCCTGCCAGTTTCACTCCTCTCACCATCTGCTTATAACCTGGGTGTTATCGTTGACTCTTCTCATACATTCTCAGCTCACATGTTTTTGGACATTTTCTTTTCACATTCCTCAGTAGCAGAATGACTTGACTGTGTCAGCCAAGGATGTCAAGTACCCTGATCGCCTTTCGTTCTATGCTGAAAGAGTGTCTAGTTTCCGCGTCTTTCCATTCTTTCTTGAGTCATGTTCTCTATGCCTTTGGACCCTAAAAGTTTTATTATTTTATGCTTTTGTACCGCTTTGTTAGCCTACATCAAACATGGTAGTTAATGTGTTTTGTAAAGAAAACGAAATATATTCACTTTAAATAGGTGTATTGAACATGAAAAAATATGTATATGGAAGTCTATTCTGCATCTTAGAAACTGACGAATTAAAGTGCTTACTGTTGACGCATTTCTAAAACCTGGAGAAGGCTACTTTTTCACGGAAGTAAGAAAATAAACCTATATTTTTATACATACACAAATATGCTTATATGTACACATACCGATGCATGTAATGGAAATATGATCTCTGCATGGTAATAGTATCAGCTTACAGATATTCGCTCCAATTACAATATTGTTGCTATTTAATGATGTTTACTTGAGGGTTCGGCTTTGCTTTCATGGATACCACAGGTTTCAGTTAAGAAGACATTCCTGTAGTTTCATATGTATAAATAAAAGGTGTTACTATTATGCAGCTAAGTGTTGCTCATTCTGTCCTGCCTTGTAAGGATGAAAGTCTCTGTTGACTAGTGAGTGTTCGAGCCAGGATCTTTCAGATTGCACAGATGGATCCCCGAGTTATTTTAAGTGACATTAGTGGCACCTTCGTATTTAAAATGTGGCTCTTCTGACCACAGTAAATCACATTTTGCAACGTGTATATGTATTATACTTCAGACACCAATAGTTGCCAAATGAAATATTTGATGGGCAAATTAAACCTTTGATTGGGTTTGAATTTTGAAACCATTTTCATTGGAAAGTGAAACAGTGGGGTGTCACATTCCAATTTCTCATTGCCTATAGGTATAAGGGAGAGAAAGGCTCTATGTCTTACCTTCGAGTTGGTATATTTACATCTGATAATGTATAAAGAGGAGTCAGGCTTGACGTGAGGTAATGAAGTTTGGGAAAGGGAACCAAGTTTAAGCTGATTTCATTGAGATCCATATTAAGGGTTCCTTCAAATCTTGCGGAGCTAAAATAATAGAAAATCACAAATTGATGAGTTTTCATAACAAGCCACTCTCCAAATTCAACTTATAACTTACAAAAAATGGTACTGCAATAACCTAGTGATCTGCCAAAAGGGGCGAGGTCTGTTAGCGGGTAACTACATCACATTCCTAATCCCCACGACCTCTTAGAAACAATTAAACTGAGAAGAATGACTTTTCAGCAGGAATGCTTTCCATGAGAAGTGTTGTAATTGAAAATAATAGGCAGTAAGAAAAGGACTTTCTAAATACAATACAAGGGTCAAAAAGACCCTTCAGACAACTGTGCCTTGAAAAAACATCATCCTAATAAAGGCAAATAAAAAACACCCTTCCAAATAAACTGCTCAAATATGGAGTGAGCTAGGCTAAAGGAAACAGGTGCATTATAAGCCTCAGATGTGACATCTAAACTGGAAAAAACATCAGAGTCTATCAACTTGCTCCCCTATGTCATTGTGTAGTGTTTTATACGTTGTGCTTAACAAAGATAAACATCCACTTACCTAGTGAGGTTAAGCAACAAGTTGGCCACAATATTGTTCATAGCATCAAATGGTTTCTCTGTCTCTTTAATGGCTCCTTTACTGGAGGTAACAGGGCTGTTCTGCTTAACGGCTGAGCCTAGCTTTCCAGATCTGGCCATCTGATCGATCTTGTTAACAATATCATTTAAGGACTGTGAAAGGAGAAACGTATGTGCTTTAAAAGATTTATGGATAGAGTATCACTTGGAACAATGCCAATAGTTTATACCAGTGTATGACTGCTCGTTAGGGAAGCATGTGGCTACTTATTTGGAGGATGCATTCTAAAAACTCACACAATTTTTGTCCACACAGCTGTGCACTGTCTCTCCGATGATAATAGGATCAGGTTACAACGTAAATTAAGTGAAATCTGTATATTTTGTACGACCTATGCTGTAAGTAATTAACTATCACTGAGTAACTAAACAACCAATTGCAAAGAGAATAGGCCTGGCTTTCAAGTGTTGAGACAATGATTACGAAAAGGATTCAGACTATTTGTACTGGGTCTCACTTGTGTACAAACTGCCTCGTTCTGTGTTTCCTATAGTATGTCTCCAATCTATGTTGCGTTCTCAGCAGTTGTGGGCATGTATGGCACCACTACCAGAAGCTTAGTGAATACAAATTGCAGCCTAGAACCTTTAAGGAATACATAACAGGACACAGGCCTAAGTAAAAGATAGAGAGAAAAGTTGCACATAGGTACACCACAAATCATAGATGAGCGAATGGAAAGTGAAATGCTGCAGGAGATTGCCGTCTAATAGGCAGGATTTGAGGATGGGTGTCTGAGTGCCTTTTTGTTTTTTCCAGCGGGGATCAAATTCTTCATGGAAAATGAGATCAGAATATCAATAAAATAATCAATAAACATCTTTTTGGATGGTATAAGATGTTCAAATCAAGTGGGTTAGGTATTGTATTTGTGATCTCTACAGTGAGGCACTGTAATGAAAATAGGTTTACTTACTTAATCATTTTGCATTTAACTGACTAATTTGGATAAAGGCAAACCCCATCCATTTTTTTCTGTTCAATGGTGGTGGAGGTCATTGAAATAAAAGTACAATTGAAGTAAAATAAAGGGATGAGCACAACCAGATTTTTATGACGGCTGTAGAGCCCAGGTCACAGTCTTTGATGAGGGCAGACATGGAATTCAGATTACAGACCGGAAGCCTACAGTGCAGAACCACAGCTCTGATGTGATGTGTATGATACTTGTCACTGGGCTTAGAGGAATCAACTCATCTGAGGTTGGCTTGGCAGATTGACCTTTAATCGTGTTAAGGATTTCCAACTCTAGAGATTGTGGTAAAAGGAACTGTTGAGGTGTCTGAGACCACAGAGTATTCAGGTATAAGGGGTCAGTTAGATGCAATGTGCAAAGAGGAGTGCTTGGAAGTACTGAGGCTGACGTGTGTGTCAGGTGCTCCAGAGTAAATGTTTCAAGTAACATGTAACAGGAAAAGGAATGGAAAGGAAGCGAAAATGGCCTCAAGATGTATCCTATGGTCAGTAATAAGTGGCTTAAGTATGAGGCAAGTAATTGCTTGTCTCGTTGGACTGGGCAAGGAGGTTGGTAGATGGAGGCTATATCGAGAGGTGATGGTAGCTACAGGAGGGCTGTGGATTTGGTAGTTTGCAGTACTTTGCTCTGTGACACTGTAGGTGAAACTTTATTCCTGATGTGGTCCAGAATACCTTAATTTATGCTGATATTATGTGTCTGGTTTCACTCCCTGAGGTGTGTGCCTAATAGACGAAATATCAGTAGAGTGAAGGAATGTCGTTAAGGGTGGCATAGTCAGTAAAGTACATATTATGAATGCATTGTATCAATGCATGGTAACAATGCTGATGCCCGTAGCTATTGTAAAAGGTTTAAGGAGCTTCAGGGTATTAAACCATGGGATCAAGATATGGAGGCTGATATACAAGGAGTTCATCACGACCATTCAGTTTCACAATTGTGATGTGTAGCAGAACTAGATAGTACGTTTATTTCCCATAAGGGCTTTAATTGTTCTTTGAGCCCAAGAACAAAAACCAGGTAGCGGTCAAGGAGCACTTGTTCTTAATAATAAAAAGAGTAGGTCAGTTTTAACAGAGAGAAGTTTGAGACAATGTTATTTTCCACTGACTAAGGTTTCTGGTTTAGTTGGCAGTGCTCAGTGTAATGGGAGTGACAGTAGTTTTAGATAAACCATTATGGAATAGTGTCTCTGAGATTCAGATATTATAGGAAGCTCTCTTTGTTTCAGGATTGGTGGCCAAAGGCAAAAATGAAGTATAGGCTATTGATTTTGGAAAGCAGATTACCCTTGGCGCAACATAAGCCTGTGTGTGTAAAACTTAGAAGAACGCACATCACGTTTAAGTGCAAAGCTACCTCTGATGAAAAGTTAAAAGCACCATGGTATCAGAATTAAAAGCAGAATCACATCTACGGCCAAATGTACTCTTAGTGCAACATTAGCAGCAGTGTGGAAACATGTTTAGGAGCAGTACTCACACACAGGAAGAAACGGCCATATAGGTGTGAAATGACATCTAGGTTTGAAATGACATTTAGGTGAAAAATCATACTTGGGTGCAAAATCATTCACAGTTACATAATCATCATTTATGCAGCATCAACAGGGGAGTGCAACAGAAAGAAATATTCTACCTAGGGTCACGTGCTCAGTACCGGAAACATGTTATCACAAACATTGTGTTTTATATTTTCTGTGGTAGCAACATGTAACACATAACAGATCTATGGGTGTCCCTTTGTAGTCGTAGACATTTTAGTGAATACCACTGTCATGAAGAGAAGTAGGCTGAAACTAATACATCCCAGTGACTACATTTGTTACTTATCATGGAGGCAGTCTAGCAGACAAAAACGTCAACATGGTATGTGTCACAGGCCATATATTAAACCTTCAGTATGTAATTCCATTTCAGTAATTTGATTGTAAGCCAATACCCATTTGTGCAGATCTCGCTTCTACTGGGTCTCATTTGGACCCTCCATTTTGAGATTCCAAACCAGGCAACAGCGATGCATCTGTTTGCCAGGACTAGTCCCAGGTTCACAAACCTGTTGGTTATCTTAGTCTTTTTCTTCAACAGTACTTCAATGGAGAACCTGTTATTTTGCATCAAATGTGCAGGGCAATGGGCAATCAAGGAAGTTTTTCCACAATCATAGAAGTGGAATATATATATATAGAGCAGTCGTGCTGAAGCTCATCTTTTGTCCCACTGAAATCACAGTACAACATGTATTGGCACGGAGTCATGCAGTAATATCAGTGATAGCCACAGCAGCAGTGTGATTAAATCTCTAGTAATAGTGATTACTAAGCCGTCAGCTTCTAACATACTTACATTGAGTGGCAATGTAATATTGTGTGAAGTCATGTAAAGTCGTGTGTGCGATGACGAATGAAGAGGAGCGCAGGTGTCTAGAGGGCTGGTGGACATTCAGTCAATGGTTGATGTAGGCAAATCCTAGGTCGTGGAGGGCTTTGAAGGTATGCGTGTTCATCTTGAACTGGCATCTCTTCTGAATGGGGAGCTAGTGGCGGTCTCTCAGGTGGGGCGATATGGGTTCATTTGAGGATGCCAGGATGAGTCTAGCTGAGGCGTTCTGTTTGACTGGAGTCTTATGAGGAGCTGGGTGGAGATACCGGCATAGAGGGCACTGCCATAGTCAAAGAGGCTGGTGACAGGGGCCAGAGTGACAGTCTTTCTGGTGTTGGTTGAGATCCATCTGAAGATTCTGCAGAGCATGCGAAGCGTGTGGAAGCAGGAGGTGACTGCATTGACTTGTCATTTCATGGTCAGTTGGCGAACAAGGATGATGCAGAGGTTGTGTAATGGTCGCTTGGTGTAAGTGTAGGTCTGAGTTCTGCAGGCCACCAGCTGAGGCCCAGGCAGATGTGGTCTTCCTGAAGATCAGTACTTCAGTATTGTCGGAGTTGAGTTGGAGGCAGTTGTCTCTTATCCACTTGGCTAAGCCGTTGGAGAGGTACTCTGTGAGAGAGAGGATAAGTTGAGTGTTGTCTGCATAGGAGATTATGTTGAGTCCATGGGATCCGGCGACATCTGCGAGGGGGGTCATGTAGATGGTGAACAGGGTGGGGCTGAGTGATGATCCTTGTGGTACGCCGCATTTGATGTCTTTGGATAAGAAGGCAGTCGGATGCTCTGGGTGCGTCCTAAAGGAAGGAGGCGATACTCTATAGGGCGCCCTGCTGTATGCCTATGTTGTAGAGTCTGTTGATGAGGGTGTTGTGGCAGACGGTGCCAAACTTCGCTTAGCGGTTGAGGAGGATAGGGGCCAGAGTTACTCCATGATCGAGGAGTGTTCTGTCGTCTGTGGTGGCAATTAGCACGTCTCTGTGTTATGGTTGGCACGGAATCCTGATTGTGAGGCATCCAGTAGGTGGGGTTTTTCTAGGAATTCGGTGAGCTGCTGGTTGATGGCTTTCTAGCGTACTTTGGCTGGGAGGGGGAGCAGGGAGATCAGAAGGATGGGCCTGATGTGAACGTATTTGTCCAGGAAGGTTGCTGTGGAGATGGAGGTGTTGAGGAGGCTGGTGAGTTGCGTGCTGATTGCGTTTGTTGAGAGGTTGTTGGTGCAGGGGTCAGTGGGCGCCCCGGAGTGGATGGAAGACATGATGGCTGAGGTGGTCTGGGTGGTGAGTGGAGACCAGGTGGTAATTGTTTATGTTATGTTCGCTGGTTGGTTGAGGTCGTTTGGGCTGAAGGTAGTGGGCTGGAGGGTGAAATTGTTGTAGATGTTGGTTATCATGCTGTGGAAGTAGTCTGAGAAGGAGTCACAGGCGTCTTGGGAGGGGTGGATGGTGTTATCTATGGCTGTCAGGTTGGAGGATTCTTTGACTATTTTAAAGAGTTACTTTTTGTGGTTAGTCGCGGAGACGATGCGGGTGGTGATGGCTGCTTCTTGACTTCTTTGATGTGCCAGTGATAGCTGCTAAGGGCTGTTTTGTGAGCTGCTCTGTCGGCGGGGTTCCTGCTAGTGCGCCATTGTTTCTCGAGTTGGTGGCAGTTGCACTAGGTGGGCCTGAGTTCTGGGGTGTACCAGCTAGCATGTTTGGAGGTTTCAGTGGGATGACTCTGTCAGCCCAGTCGGTGATCCAGGTGGTGAAGTTCTAGAGGGCCTGATCGAGGTCTGTTGAGGCCTCTGGTTGGGAGGGGGTGAGGGTTTGCAACCACTGCTTTTCGGTGACGTTGTTCTAAGTGCGGTGGGAAGAGATCTGACGCCCGGTGATGGTGTGCTGGGCATCTGTGATGGTGAAGTGTACGATGGTGTGGTCAGCCCAGGTGAGTTCTGTGGTGTGGCTGAATTTGATTCCATCGTTGGAGGTGAGAATGGGGTTGAGTGTGTGTAGGGCTTTGTGCGTGGATTCGGTGACCAGTTGGGTGAGGCCGATGTTGCTGAGGTTCTTCAGGAGGGAGATGGAGTTGGCGTCATTGGGGTCATCGATGTGGAAGCTGGGGTCGCTGAGTAGGACGCAGTGGTGATAGTCGATTTCTAGGGGGCAATGAGGTTGGGAATGGCCTCGCAGAATGTTGCTCGGGGTCCCGGGGGTCTGTAGGCGAGGGTGCCTCTTCGCGTCAGTTTGTAGTAGGAAGTTGAGGTGTTCCAAGAGAGGTGTGAGGCCATGTGAGGCCATCTTTGGAGACGGTGCAACTGAAGTTTTTTTTAAAGATGACGGCGATGCCTACGCCTTGTTTTCTGGCATGGCTCGGTGTATCATCTTGTAACATTCGGGAGTGGCGGTGGCGATGTGTGGGTTCAAGGAGGGGTTGAGCCACGTTTCGGTAATCAAGTCAACGTCTGTGGTGATAGTGCCCCAGATTTCCGTGGCATGTTTGCAGAGTGAGCTGGCGATGAGCAGGAAACAAAGGAGCGGTTGCGGGGTGTTCTTGGTCTTGGGGGCAGGTGTGGTATGGGATCTTTTTTAGGACGTGCCGCAGAAAAAATGGCAGTGTCAGCAGTTGTAGGGTCCTTTGGGGGATCGCGGTGAGGAGGAAACACACTTTTTGTTTTGGCATTCGGGGCCCAGGAGTTCCTTGGTGGTGTACCGTCTGGTGGCAGGAGGGCCAGGGGTCCTGGTACTGGGCGTTGTCCACCCGGCAGTGAGTTGGCGGCATGCCGCTGCACACGTCTGCTGCGTGGCTGTGCGGTGGCCTCCATTTGTGGTCCTAGAGGGCGGTCCTAGTTGTCCTGGGTGCCGGGCAAGGACAGGCAACATGGGGGAAAGGGACAGCAGGCGGGACAGGGTAGGGGGAGGGGCCGCACAGGGACAGCAGGCAGTGCAAGGACAAAGACAGCAGGGGGAGCAGGGATAGGAACAGCAGGGAGTGGCAACGCAGGGACAGCAGGCAGAGCAAGGATAGCAGAGGGCGCAGGTACAGCAGGGAACAGCAGCGAAGGGAGAGCAGGCAGTGCAGGGACAGCAGGCAGCGCAGGGATCTCCGCTCTGCCCATTTGTCCTTTCTCTCGCTGCCCATGTTCAAAAAGAAACGATTAGGAGGATCTCGTTTCGCCTACCTTGCCCCTAAAATCTGGAACTCCTTTCCCTTGTCTATTCGGAACTGCACTAAGCTAGTAGAATTCAGGAGAGCCCTGAAGACCTGGCTATTCAAACAAGCGCACGGCTAGAGCATTGTTACCATCTGTCTCTATTAGTCACCTTCTGTCTTTCAGCGCCATGAAACCTCTGGGTGTCCGTGCGCTTAACAAATCCAGAATAAGATAAGATAAGATAAGGGACAGCAGGCAGTGCAGGGACAGTAAGCAGTGCAAGGACAGCAGGCAGAGCAGGGACAGCAGCAGGCAGGGCAGGGACAGCAGCAGGCAGGGCAGGGACAGCAGCAGGCAGGGCAAGGACAGCAGCAGGCAGGGCAAGGACAGCAGCAGGCAGGGCAGGGACAGCAGCAGGCAGCGCAAGGACAGCAGCAGGCAGCGCAAGGACAGCAGCAGGCAGCGCAAGGACAGCAGCAGGCAGCGCAAGGACATCAGCAGACAGCGCAAGGACAGCAGGCAGCACAGAGATAGGGACTGCAGGCAGCACAGGGACAGCAGGCAGTAGTTAGGAACCACAGGAAGCGGCAGCTCAGGGACAGCAGGTAGCGTAGGGATAGCAGGGGATTCAGGGATAGTAGAAGCGGAGACAGCAGTCAGCACAAGAAAAGCACACAGCACGGGGACAGCAAGCTGCACAGGGACAGCAAGCTGCACAGGGACAGCACGCAGCACAGGGACAGCACGCAGCACAGGGACAGCACGCAGCACAGGGACAGCACGCAGCACAGGGACAGCAGGCAGCACAGGGACAGCAGGCAGCACAGGGACAGCAGGCAGCACAGGGACAGCAGGCAGCACAGGGACAGCAGGCATCACAGGGACAGCAGGCATCGCAGGGACAGCAGGCATCGCAGGGACAGCAGGCATCGCAGGGACAGCAGGCATCGCAGGGACAGCAGGTAGCGCAGGGACAGCAGGTAGCGCAGGGACAGCAGGTAGCGCAGGGACAGCAGGCAGCGCAGGGACGACAGCAGGCAGCGCAAGGATAGGGACAGCAGCAGGCAGACCAGGGACAGCAGGTAGTGCATGGACAACAGGCAAGAGCAAGGACAGCAGGCAGGGACAGAGACAGCAGGCAGTGCAGGGACAGTAAGCAGTGCAAGGACAGCAGGCAGAGCAGGGACAGCAGCAGGCAGGGCAGGGACAGCAGCAGGCAGGGCAGGGACAGCAGCAGGCAGGGCAGGGACAGCAGCAGGCAGGGCAAGGACAGCAGCAGGCAGGGCAAGGACAGCAGCAGGCAGCGCAAGGACAGCAGCAGGCAGCGCAAGGACAGCAGCAGGCAGCGCAAGGACAGCAGCAGGCAGCGCAAGGACAGCAGCAGGCAGCGCAAGGACATCAGCAGACAGCGCAAGGACAGCAGGCAGCACAGAGATAGGGACTGCAGGCAGCACAGGGACAGCAGGCATTAGATAGGAACCGCAGGAAGCGGCAGCTCAGGGACAGCAGGCAGCGTAGGGATAGCAGGGATAGTAGAAGCGGAGACAGCAGTCAGCACAAGAAAAGCACACAGCACAGGGACAGCAAGCTGCACAGGGACAGCAAGCTGCACAGGGACAGCACGCAGCACAGGGACAGCAGGCAGCACAGGGACAGCAGGCAGCACAGGGACAGCAGGCAGCACAGGGACAGCAGGCAGCACAGGGACAGCAGGCAGCACAGGGACAGCAGGCATCGCAGGGACAGCAGGCATCGCAGGGACAGCAGGCATCGCAGGGACAGCAGGCATCGCAGGGACAGCAGGCATTGCAGAGACAGCAGGTAGCGCAGGGATAGCAGGCAGCGCAGGGACGACAGCAGGCAGCGCAAGGATAGGGACAGCAGCAGGCAGACCAGGGACAGCAGGTAGTGCATGGACAACAGGCAAGAGCAAGGACAGCAGGCAGGGACAGAGACAGCAGGCAATGCAGGGACAGGGGGCAGGCACAGTTCGTTCAGCTGGGGCCAGGCGAAAGAGACGTGGCCCAGCCCGGTCTGCTCCAGGTTCTGATGGCCACGGACGGGCCCGGTCTTGGCTTTGCCCAGGCTCCGCCGGCACACGTCCTGCAATGCAGGAGCTGTAGGCAGCCTTTACACGGCACTGGGAGGCACGAAAAAGTTAAACCCAGCTGGCCCTGCCTCCAGGGATACTGGGAAATGTGGTCCTCAGAGGTCCTATGGAGGGAAGGGGGCGAATCACTTTAAAGCGCGGAAGCACGCAGGCAGGCAGAACAGGAGGGGAGACACCTCCTGGAGGAAATGGCAAAGTCAGCTTCTTTAGGTTCGATGTCTGGAATTGCATAGGGCATACTTTGCCAAAGATAAAAGAACCCAGGGGCACAAATAACCTGAAATAGTGTTATGCTAATCATAAGGGACACCGGAAAAGAGAGCCCCATTACCAACCTGTCCATGGTGGACAATTCTATCAGATCATAAACCCTCTTGAATTCATGGTGGCTAATGTGCACTATATTACAATTAACGTCACCAAAAAGCAAGTCACTGCTTTGCTGGGGCGGCCCTTTGGCTGTGCCCCCTTTACCACGGCCCCTGATATTAATGCTCCTGTAACCTCCCCTTGACTAACCCTGCATTGACTGCTGCTGGTAAGTGGCCGACGGGTCAGGAGAGTTGGTTTTACGCCTCCTCTGTATGGAGGCCTGTGATAAGAGCCGCAGAGGGAGAACGTTTGGAGAGCACCTATAGCCTTGGCTGTGTTATTGTCTTTCTTGATCTTCTTGAGCAAATCATCCACTTGCACTCAAGAGTTGTTCTCCTTCGAACTGCAGATTTAGCAGATGCTAGTGAATCTCTGGTTTAAAGCCAGAGACTCACAGCCAAGTGTGGCACCAAATAAAGATGCTGGAATTAATTTGCGTCAAGGGCACAGTGGAGATCGTGGTGCTAGATATGATCTAGCCCTCTGAGACTAGTTTGTGTCCCCACTGGCTGTACTGGTTCAGGAGGAGCTGGAGAAGAATCCAACTGGTCCCCGCTGGCTCTATTATATCGAGAGAACTATCCCATCAAATTCGCACTCCTCCGATCTGTGGTGGGTTGCACAGAGACACTGTTGCCTGCCAAGTCAATCTTTTTGCTCTCTTTATCAGGGATGGTGCATCACCAGCTCCTTGTACACTACTGCTTTTGCGCGTGACTCCGACTAATACCTGGGTTAAGGAGTGAATTGCAGAAAGTTAACTGAGGGTGGATTAGTCTTAGATTGTTACTAGACATCCCGGTCCCTAAAGATGTCGAGAGAATTAACTCCTTCCTAGTGCTGCAATTTGCAGAGTGCAATTCTCGGATCAAGTCGGTACCTGAATATCTTCTAACAGAATCTGAGCAGGCTGCACAGGTGTTGGTCGGGGCTAGGATACCTGAAGTGACAGTGAAGATAGCACTGGGAGTCCTTTCCATTAGTGTCTTGTCTTTGTCAATGAAAAGAAGAGAAGATGAGGTAGAAGGCCAAACACAAGACAGAGCCCCGTGAAAGGGCGTAGTACGAAACTGGCTGTTGAAGCTCAATGAGCGGTGAGACCAGAAGAACAACGAAACTAAGATGGTGTCTTCACACCGACTGGATATGATAAACAGTACAGCCCTACGACAAACACCAAGATGCGTCGACCCAGAGTTCACAAGGTGGTGTGTCCAAACTCGACAGCAGAAAGAAAATAATCTAACAGTGGAACCGATGCCGTTGGGCATTACAAGCCAGAGGAGTCACTATACCTTAAGATTCAAAAGGTTTCTTACAAGTTGCACACAAATGAGCCCAACACTACGTGGCAGGAGTATACAGGACATGTGAATCTACAGTTACACATGCCACAAAAGTGTATGTGTGTGTAATTATATATAAAATCAATTGTTAGAATGTCAAATGTGTTGTAAAATACCGCAAAGCCAAACTGTGTTATAAAGGTCAACACGTTATATAGCATGGTTATATAGCATGCCTGGCAAGGGCATGCATTGCAAAACAGTATGCTGTAATTACTGATATTCGACATAACCTCTGAAACAGGACCTAATAAATATGAAACTGCCGTACAAACAAGGCTATGCAATTGAGCCACATGGTTCGTTGTCGTTTGTAGATCTATAACTGTTTGAAGGTTAGTGCCTGCAAGTTGGGGAAATCTATTTGACGTGAATAAGGCAGCGAACAACTATTACTCTTTATTTGTTCAGGGAATTGTACGATAGTTATAACATTGATAATTACGTAAAAAACGAGTGGCTGACGAGCATTGGTACATTTGGTGTTCTACATGCACATAAAAGAGGTCTGCTGCCCAGTGAAATTGTAAATAGCAATTCAATTCTAAACTGCAGTCCTTCACCTGGTCTGCTATGCCGTAATACTGTTCTCTTTGCATGAATATTCATAAATAATCTTAGACATGGTATTCTGGTGGAAATTATTGGTCACAAAATCGCCTTGCAACCATTCTGTATGACCACGAAATGTTACCTTAATAATAATAATATTTAATGAAATGAACATTTACCAGAAATTGGCCCCTTGAAACTCAAAGACAAATGACCATCTTAACTGTGAGGAGATTGATTTTGAAAATGCAAAAGGTTTTCAGACTATGTCTGAAAGACACAGGATCTTCTTGAACTGAGTGGGAGAGATTTCCATGGACAAGCCACAGCAACTTTAAGGAATCTTCCCCAGCTAAGCCATTTATGCGTCCTTGAGACAACATGCCAACACAAATGGGTGGAACTGCAAATTTACGGCATTATATGAGGTGAAGCGTTATTGCTGCAGAAAGATGGAAACTTGTAGGTGGATTACTTTGTGTACCATACACATGGGCTTGAAGATAAATCTCTCAGCCGCAGAAGCCAGCGAGAAGAGCATAGTGTTTTAATCCATTACACTCTGTACAGCTCTGCAATTTGGTACTGAGGGAGCCTCAAATACATTCTGTATTCATAATGAGCTTTCTATACATTGACTGCCAGTACATACTGTATTTCTTGGAAAAAGATTTGAGTATCTGCAAGTGAGTGAAAGCACTCCTCCAAACTGCATGTTGTTCCCCCACTGTCAGTATTTCATCTATTTTAACAACCGCTTTTGAAAATGGAGTTGGAAGTAGCACTGTTTTTCCCATTAGACCTCTTTGGAAGGAGTCGTTTTGGTGCACTGTTACCAAAGTCTCTGTTATGCGTATATTAAACTTCAGAACGTTGACTGTTATCCACTGAGTTATAATTACTAGACGGGAGAACAGGTGCTGAGTGCATATTTCTGGTGAGCGTTAACTTCTGAAGAGTATCTGATTTTCATAAGCGTAATTATAAATGAACAACTGTTTGTTCTGGGAGTTGCTCCTCAAGTAGAACACATATATATAGGTTAAGGTGGGTGGAGCCCTGGCCACTATCCAGGACATCAGGTGTGATCTGGATTGAAGTACATATCGATACATTTTTGCAGTCTATAAGTCTAGTGCTGGGCAGTTAATCCCATTGTGTTTCAGTACCAAAGAAGGGATCAATTGGACAGTTATCAGCTGCAGTGAATGGTACAGACTGGTCAAGTGGAACCAATGCCCTGGTGCACTTTATCTGCCTTCATTGTCACATCACCCAGGATGGCATTGATCACAAACTCTGCGCCACCTTGCTTGGCAGGAATAACTTTCTCTTAAGCTGTCGAAACAAAGGCAGCACTGTTCCAGAGCAGTAAAAAAGAGGCTCAGTTTATCCAAATAGTAAAAAAGGTTCCAAATGATTCAATAAGTCCATTATCATCATTCCATCGACATTGTTTACTAGAACACTAATAAAACACAAAGCCACGCGTGTGAATAAAAACAAAACCCAACCATAAAGGGGGAGCACAGCTTCAACAAAACAAGTCAGCCTTACTTGATTTTCGATTGGCAGAACACAATCAGCATGCTCCGTAAGCTCCTTCATTGCTAAAACACTATTGTATGGTGACGTGATGACATCGTCCTCAGCAGAAGGATAAACGGCCGTCACAAATCTGCACACTTCTGGAAATTCATCCTCTAGCAATTTCAAAACGAACGTGCCAAGACCAGAGCCTGTACCTGAGAATAAAAAAACGTAAACGTTAAAAAACATAATGTAAGCTTTATTTAGTGCACGCACTGCAACACACATTTTTTCTAGAAAAGTAAGAATAAGTGTGCTCATTAGAAGATCCAGGTGCTGATCTTATATGTATCTGGTATTAAATCCTGAATTTATTTATTTATTTATTTACGGATTTTATAAAGCGCACGGCTACCCCCAACGGGTGTGTCCCGGCGCTAAAAACTGACAGCAGGGGGAAAAGAAATAATCTAGATAGATGAAAATAGCCACGTCTTCAGGCGTCTGCGGAACAGCGCTTCGGATGGGGCAAATCTAAGATCGATAGGTAAACTGTTCCAATGTTTGGCTGCAAGAACAGCAAAAGCTCTGCCACCCGTTCTTGTGCGACGGAATCTTGGCACAACCATGAGACGCAGATTGTTGGAACGAAGATCCCTAACCGAGTGGGACAATCTCAGTCTCTTTCTTAAATAATCTGGACCAGTTCCATTCAAAGCTCGAAAGGCGAGGATAAGCGTTTTGAACTTAATACGGTTGGCTATAGGAAGCCAATGAAGCTCTTTACGAAACGCTGAGATAGGGTGTCTGTAAGGGATATTGCCAATCAATCTTGCTGCCGCGTTCTGAACCACCTGGAGACGTTCAATTTGGTATAGAGGGGCCCCCGCATATAAACTGTTGGCATAGTCCAGGTGGGAGGTAATTAAGGCCTGAGTGACAGTTCTGCGTGCCTCAATTTGCAAAAATGGAAAGATCTTCCTCATCATTTTTAATTTACCAAAGCAGGCCGAAGTAACCTTATTGATTTGAGAGCTGCAGGATAGCGTATCATCAAATATAAACCCCAGATTGCGAGCAGAATGCACCGGGGTAGGGGGGGGATTAAGAATCGTTGGCCACCATAATGACGGTGGGATGGTCATTTTTTGATTAAAAAACAGAACCTCCGTCTTATCGGTGTTAAGTCGCAAGTGGTTCATGGACATCCAAGAACAGATTTCGCCAAGACAATGGCGGAAACTGGAGAGGCTGGAGTCAGAGTGATCGCTAAAGGAAAATATCAGCTGGGTATCATCAGCATAAGAGATCACTCTGACTCCGCATGCCTCTACTACCTTGGCCAACGGGGCCAGGTAAACGTTAAAGAACAAAGGACTTAACGCTGAGCCCTGTGGGACTCCGCGTACCAGAGGTTTACATTCTGATTTGAAAGGTCTGAGAAGAACCCTCTGTGATCGTCCTTGGAGGAAGGAACCCATCCACGATAGGGCAACGCCGCTCAATCCAATCTGCTCCATACGGTCAAGAAGAATTTTATGGGACACCGTATCGAAAGCGGCGGATAGGTCGAGGAGGACCAACATGGCCTCCTCGCCCTTGTCCACACACTCTCGCACAGTCTCCGAAACTTCTAGCAGTGCGGTCTCAGTACTGAATCCAGTACGGAAGCCGGACTGGGAATCATGCAGAAGGGAATTGGTCTCTAGGTACTCTGCGAGCTGTAATTGGACCGCCTTTTCCAAAACCTTCGCGGGTTTCGGAAGGAGGGAAATAGGTCGATAGTTACTGAATTGCGTGGGGTCAGCATCAGATTTCTTTAAGATGGGCACAAGCAAAGCTTCCTTCCAGGCTAAGGGAAATTGGCCTAGTTGTAAAGAGGCGTTCCAAATGGAAGTGAGTGGCTCTAACAGTAGGGTAGACAATTCACTCATGATTTTTGAGGGAACCGGGTCCAAAGGGGAACCCGATTTGCACTGTAATAGTAGTTTACGTGCAAGATTAGGAGTGAGATCCTTAAAAGCCACTAATGTAGGAGCAGTGTCCTGGTTAGTTGAGACCGGGGGAAGGGAAAGATCAAGAGCTCCAGCTGGAGGGAAGGAGGATGCGATTTTGTCGATTTTTTCTTGAAAGAAGTCTGATAGTCCATTACAAAGAGACTGATTGGCTAGATTGTTAGGAGTCATAGCAGGGGGTTTTACAAAATCCTTGACAATTTTAAACAGTGTTTTTACCGAATTGTCTGCATCTTTAATTTGTGAGGCAAAAAACTCTTTCATAGCCAATTTTCTTAATTGAGAGTGAACTTCTTGGCTTTGATTTGTAACAAGGAGTCTCAATTATATCAGAATCTTTAGGTGTTAAAGAGATCTCTAAGTTTTATTTATTTTCTGCATATGAGAGCCTTTACTCAAAGCTACAATCAACCCAAGATGACAAATTAAAATGGAGGCAATGTCCCCCTCTCAAAGCTGCAGGTCCATCCTATTTAAAATCACTGAGATGAATTGGAACAATAGAGAGAGATGTGGGGGAAGAGTGTCTCCCCAAAAAAATAATTTTTTTTCACCGGAAAGGTATAGACTAGACTGGTTCTCTAAGCTTGGATGCTTGGTGACTGAAATTATCCTGCACAGGTTAAAAAAACCAGGAATAGAAGCTTAATCAAATTTGCATCTTGGACTTGCACAGCCAAGATCTGTTGTTGGAGCTCCACCAAAGAACTTGCTGCCGGATATTAAACCACTGAAGGCAGCATCTTAAAGACACATCTGACAATGCATTTAACCTCCACAACTCAGCTTCCTCTCCTATCACTCGCTGACTTTAAGCTTGCCTTTGACCAAGTAGCGCTCCACTGCCTTTTGGCTAGATTTGTGCTATAGAAATAACATACATACATTCAGCCTCCCTACACTTCATTTTGCTTAGATCAACTGTACAATACATTCTTTAAAAGAGTCGTTGTCAACTTCTGAAAGTATTTAAATAGTGATTGAGAGGTACAAGTCTATGTTCCTACTTAAAAGTAGGATCAAACCCAGTGTAGGCCTTATGAAAAGCCCCAACCTTCTTTAACTGCAGGAATTCTGATGCTCCTCTCACCAGTTGCTAGACCTCAGTAAAAAAGAACTGGGGATTTACGCTTTATCCAAGCACATCCATTTAGGCATAAAGAAGTTTTTAACCGCTGAATGCATTGGCACTTTTACTGTGAACAGTGATTGAACTCCTAAAGACTTCAGTTCCAGCAGAGATTGGTAGGCCTCATGCTCTCGGAGCCTCAACATCTCCTTTAGGTAGGACAGAACAGCGAACAAAGTTTTCTTCCTAACATATTTACCCTGAGGATCTGGATGCAGCATTTTATCTACCAGGATTGGGGAGACAGAAGATGAATCTGATAGAGGGGTAACACACTTGAATGTCCCTTTCAATTCTGGCCTTCTTTTCCTTCAAAAAATCTGACTGGCTCTCCTTCACATGGAACTACATCAAGTACGGAAGGGTTCCCCTACATTCCCCGTAAGGGAAGACTATCTTTTCATTATCTTAAACATAATTTCCATTACAATAGCAGCACAAATATGCCCTGCAGCATTCTCCCTTGTGCAATCATTATTACAGGCCAATCCAACATGAAACCTAGACAAGGAATCAACCTCCTGAGATTTTACTGACCAAGCACCAATGAAACTATAGGGAGCAGGGGCCACTGAATTGTTAGCCTCAGAAAAGAAACACTGTGCTACTATGGGAATACAATCTGCGATGGATCAGTTGCCACCGTCATGGTCAGCAGGTATACCATACATCATAACTTTCACATATCCAGACGGTGCATTGTGTCCTTGCTACATATCTGTCCATTTTCTTGTGGGAAGCATATTAATAGGATGATGAGCCACAACTGCCTGGAACTCTTCAACAGGAGCACTCTTTTACAGCAATCTGGAAAAGGTTTGCAGGACTCAAACTCTGTTTCCTCTAATGAACTACCACAAAAGAGATAAAACACAAAGTAGCACCCTATCCGCACACCCCCATCACCCCGTCTCACTTCCCTCCCTCACCATGGGGAATCTCAATCATGCTATGTATGCCCTGGCTGACCAAAAACATATCTAGCCTTATCTTTCTGGATTTGCCATCACTATAAAGCTATTCATTTACCAATAGGAAACTAATCAGAGGCTTCAATCATCACACTGTCTTAAACAGCCTTAATTTTTCCACTTCAAACCACAACAGATACAAACAGGAGGGTGGGAAGAGAAGGTACTCATTTACTGTCATTACAGAATAATCGAGTGTAGGGATTAGGAAAAGAGGGTGAGCTATGTTATAAGTTTAAGGTTTTATGCAGCAAGATGTCCATCTTCTGAGATGTCTTACATCACTCTGTAAGGCGTGAAACAAAGAAAATGACAATATCGAATGCCAGCATGTTCAGGCTGTATGTAAATCTGTATGTAAGTGTGATAATCTAACAATCACATATGCAATCATATTTTCTGGTATCGGTCCTCTTAACAACAGTCATTCAGTCAGACAAATAATAATCAATCTTGCCACCACAAAGCATAAGAACAATGATTGCTATATTTATTTTCACAAATTTAAACAGTCAGAAGAAACACTTCTTGTGATAAGCGTGAACTAAAGTTACCTCCTCCCATTGAATGAATAACGAAGAAGCACTGCAAACAGTCACACTGTTCTGCTGTCCGCCGCAGATTGTCCACAATTTGTTCTCGGTACTGAGATCCATACAGCCTGTTGCCCACAGCCCTGGAGAGGAAATTAAATGACAGCAACTACTTCCATTTACTCTACGTAAGGGTTTGCAATGATGTACTCATTTTTTTTTAAATCTTCACTTTGAGATTAGGGTTTACAAGTTGCTGCCTGTCACATAACATGTTTTCTGCCAGCAGAGCACCACACACATGCTCCCAAAACCAGCATCTTCATCTCCAAACCTCCTCTTCCTATAACACATCAGATTCCATTCACAACATCAAGCCTTTAAGGAGGGGGTGTTTATTTGCTTATTGGTAGTCAATATTAACATTTTGTCAGCTGGGGTACTTTAGTGGTGCAATCAAGACAGCCCTCTCATATCTGTGGCAACTCAGGGCCACTGTTTATTGCATAGACTACCAGTTATTGTTACTCATCTTAATGGGGTTTCTCTGAATAAACAAGTGAGAACTGAGAGTGTGGCCCACACTTATCAATATTTCATGTGATGCAGCAAGCCACCTCCCTGCGATGTGTGAAAGGGACAAGAAAGGAAGGTGCCATACTTAACCCCTTCGACGCTCATGACGAGCTGGGCTCGTCATGAGGTAGCCTCCTCGCACGCTCATGACGAGCCCAGCTCGTCATGAATAATGGGTTTTTGAAAATCCCAGCGCAGGAAGGGAAAATGTGCCGCGAGGATGTGGTTAACATTTTATGGCGCATTCCTGCTCTCTGCCAGCACTGATGCACAATCTGCTACCTAGTGCCAATGCAGGCACCCTTGCACCATGGTGTAAGGGTGACTGCATTGTAGGCAAGCTTGTTTTGTTGCAGGAAGAGACACCTCCCTGTACTAAAACAATCCTCTGAGGCATTTTCCTCATTCTACTTGTGCTTACAAATGCAAAAAGAACGACTGATGGAGGGAATGCTGAACAATGTCAAACACTCATCCCCAGTCAGAGATCTTGGCTTAAATCCATTGTTTTTTTTGCTCAACCCCCCACCCCAGTTTGGACCTAGCTATATGCAAATCAGCCTTGACTCTGCTCCCCATGGGAACAGTCCAGCCAGAACTGCTAGGCCGGGGCCTCCCTGGACCAGAAACAAGCATCCTAGGACTGGTTTCAGGGTATCACCACTTATCAGCCAGGATAGCTTGACTACAGTGGCATGGTGAGCACGGGACCCATGTCTGAACATCACTGTTTCACTTGGGGTGACAAATGCAAAAAGATCAATTGATGAATGCAATGCTGAACAATGCAGCACATGCAGAAAGAGGAAACAACAAGAACAAATAAAGATATCTGTCCTTCTGGAACCTCTGGTGGCGAGGTGTAAAATTCTGACACATTCCCAGGTCTACCAGTGTTGGTAAATCTGGGAATGTGTCAGACTGCATGGGAACACCCACGCTCCCATACCCATGGCACGCCTACTTGCCACAGAGCAATGCAAAGCAGCGATCTGCACTACCTTGCACAATTCTACATTTATTAAGCCACGCAGAGCCACACAAGGCCTTGCAGGGCTTGGTAAATCTAATTTTGGTTTTGCGGCACCCTTGTGCCCTTGCAAGGGCGACCCAAAACCTCATTAAATATGGGCCTGTATTCTATATCAGTTAATATGTGACACACTTCACACATGTATGGGTACAAGCAGCTAATTTCGATACGTTGTCTCTTTCACATTCCAAATGAAATAGTATTAGCAAAGTTTTTACTGAACGTAATCATTTTAGCTAGACCCACTTATGTTAGCTAAAGTAAGGACATTCGCTAACAAAGAATGCATTCTGAGGTAAGTGTCCATTCTCTGGGCATTTTCCACAGACACGCGATTGTAAAATTTGATGGGCTTTGTCTATAATGTACTTTTGCTTACTCTGTTTTGGAAAGGATTTATCAGAGTGGCAGCTGAATTGTGACAATATTAATAAAATCAATCATAACTTGTTTTTTTACAATGCTTTAAATTGGACGAATGGAAAAAGAACAATTGATGGACAGAATGCAGAACAATGCCATACATTCACTCCAGTACAGAGATATGGGCCTAAATCCATTGTTTTTTTGCTCACCATGCCATTCCAGTTTGGACCCAGCCATATGCAAATCAGTCTTGACCCTTCGCCCAATGGGAACAGTCCAGCCCGAACAGCCAGGCCAGGTCCTGCTGGACTGGAAACAAGCATCCTAGGACTGGTTTCTGGCTTCCAGCCTTCATCAGCTAGGATCGCTTGACTCCAGTGGCATGGAGAGCACAGTACCCACGTCTGGGCATACCCCATCCCACCCTGGGTGACAAATGCAAAAAGAACAATTAATGGACAGAATGCAGAACAATGTCATACATTCACCCCAGTACAGAGATCTGAGCCTAAATCCATTCTTTGGACTAATACATCTTCTGAGCACCAATATGTGATAGTTAATGTTTCGAGTACTTTATCCTCCTACATTTTTTCTTTCTTAACTTTTTTTTCTCTGATCTATACAAGAGGTTTGTTTCAAACATACAGAGAGCATGTGATAAGGAGAAATGTAATTGATTTTTATGAGTTTTGAAGTTTTATCGTATCATTTTGCCAATTTGTTTTCCTTACAGTCGATCTAGTGGCAGAGACAGGGGGAAAGGGAGATGTATTAAACTGGGTTATTAGTTGCCAAGGGTGTAAGTCCTTCATGAACAATAAGTCTGCAATTGTATTTTCACTGTAAACTAAGTAGACTATTGCAGCACGTAACCCTCAGGGTTGCGAAGCAGAGCAGTCCAAGGCCTACTCAGAGGAGATGGTGTGGGCTAGTAACTCCATGGCGTCATGAGCACACACCGCCCGTGACGCATGACAGCGTGGATCCGTCATGAGCACCGAAGCGGCGCAATTTGCGCCGCAGCAAAGGGGTTAAAAATGCAAACACACACTACTAAATACTGCCCATTAACTACAAATATGTACAATCATTTAGATGGGAATTCCGTTGGTGACCTCCTCACATCACACCCCTAGTAGAACCTGAAGCCTATAATCACAATACCCCCACTTATGCTAAGTGCAACATCACAATATAAAGGTTATCACTATCAATAAGTCAGGACTATTAGCTTTGTCAGGGTATCACCACATTAGTAAAGTCAGTCACATCTTATACCTCATCAATGTAACACCACCAAAGTCAATAGAGACAATACCAATATACACTACGTGTTATAAACCTTCACCAAAGTCAATGGGGGTAGTATCAACATTCTAAAGCATTATAATGTAAAACCTTGAATTGTCATCCATTACCATTGTCAATAAAGCATGATATTCAAAAAATAGTCTCAGTCTTTCTTTTCCTTTTATCTAACACTGCAGTCATAAAACCAACCAACAGGGGTCATAAAATCCAGGGCCTTAGAGCAAAAAGCTCTAGCTCTAGGAGTGCTTTAAAACAGTACTATGCCTTTCTAGGGGTCATCGTTATAAGGACTCATGAGGGTTAGGGTGACTGTGCCCTAAAATCATTCTGGTTGGCTACTGCACTTCCTGCAGCCCCCAAAACACAAGTTTTGTGCCGTAGGAGGTGTCCTTGCCCTTCTTGAGGCACCACATAGATAAATATTCAAATTGTTTCACCTGGTGCGAAGGATTATAGGGCGTGTCATTGCCCCCAGGCTTGAATATTTATGTTGCCTTGCACTGTGTGGCATTTTTCCTTTTGTTTTTTAAATCCCGGGTGCTTATGCCCACTAGCCATAGTTGGGGCAGCACAGGAAGCCCACTCTCACGCTGTTCTGCTTGTTCTGCTTGTTCCCTGCCCAGCTTTTTTCCAGTGCTGGCAGTAGTTGGTGTACTGCTTTTCTCCCACACATCATCGTGGGTAGGTGACTGCTGTGCTGTGCCTCTCCTGCTTCTCCCAGTCATGGTGAGGTGGCACAACTATCAAGTAGAAGCCCAATGGCGCGCCAGTCCGTTGCTTGTCCAAGGGATGGGATATCATAGATTTCAGCAGGTCTCAGGAGACCAGGGCCTTTGGGCCCTGTTTAGTTTGGGGGGCAAGGGTCACGCACGCCCCTCACCCAAGGTAATACATATATTTAAAAAGGTTACCTTTGCACTGACTCCTGGCCCACCCAGGGGGTACGTTGGAGATGATACTGTGGAGCACCACATCCTTTGTTCGCTGCTTAGTCCCACTGGGGGTCCAAGCTCTATATACTAATTTCTCTAGCTGCGTAGGGCTCAAAGGACTCACTGTGTTTGGGCTCATTCTGCTCAAGGTGGCAATCCCTAGTCACCAGGAGATTTTTATTCAGGCTTACCAGCCTCTCCAGCACACATTTTGCAGGGAGCTGGGTTTCCCCGCACTGTGTGTCAGACCTGCCCTGTGCTCCAGAGGCTCTCTCCTGCTTGGAGGAGGGGGGGGGGGGGGGTATTTCACAGCCACTCCAAAGCCAGCAAGAAGAACCTCCTCCATACTTCTCTCCCCAGACCCCACATCCTCATGGCCATTTCGCAGGCAGGTGTATGTCAGCAGCCCAGTCAAGAGGCAATCCACAGAAGTGGCCCCTCCTAGTGCAGGTGTCAAATGGTGTGAAAGTTGATCCTTGCGGAGCATTAGGTGACTTCCCCTTAGAGCTGAGCATCCATACGCAATTGTGGCAATCGAGGCATCACTGGCCAATCCTAGGGTGCAACATCATCAATCCACCCCCATCCCAGCCTAATCCTCCAGCAGTGCATTCGGAGACATTCCAATATGGAAACTTAAAATGGTCTATAAAATGAGCTCCCCTTGAAAGCATCATCTCCGCCCCTAGCTGACAGAACTGCCTGATCCCTTCTCACCACAACTTCAAAGGTGTTGGCTCCAGATGTCTGTTCTTTCTTCTTTGTTCCAGTGGGCCAGGGCTACCTAGGTGCATGTACAGTGTGACAATCTAATTAACTGCTGTAGACTTTCGCCCCACCCTTTCCTCTCCCAGGAACTGGGTCAAGCACTGTTTATTGCTCTAATGTGTAAGGAGACCCTCGAGCCTTCTACTGGGGAGCAAAGTAATTGACTTGGCCCGGTAAGGGGGAAGAGGGGCAAAGTCCTGAAATCTGTTTATGAGCTGAGCAAAGGAAATATGACAATTCCTAAAGTGCCGTAGGACTGTAGATATGAGAAATTTTAAAACCATACACTATTTAATTTAAACCCTCATGAGTACTTTTTAGATTATGTAAAAATAAATTTTGCCCTGCATGCAAGCAATTCAATAGGTTGTTTATGACTTTTCAATTAGATAAGGAGCACAACTGCAAATCATAAATTTCAGATGTACTAGGTGGCACAAACAGATGGAGAGCTGTATTGCCGCACCGCAGAGCAGAGTGTCTGTTTGAAGCGCCTCTAGTGCGGAAAGTCAATGAATTGAAACCAACACTTCTCCAAGTTAGAGTTTCATTTTCAGACAGTACAGCTTGGAAATAATGAGCAAGGTTTGCCTCTCTCAGTTTCAGAGTTGAAGAAGTAGGTAGGCCTGAAAAAATTACCAAACTAATTTATATACCAAGATTATATAGTAAGACTACAATATTATATAAGAGACTAAATGAGTATGCATTTTTCATGTTCGACTGTAAAAATGGTTGGTCAGTGTTTTTATACCAACACAACCAAATGTATAGCTACATTTCATCATTGCATTAAACACACATTTAAATTCTACTTGCTTTAGCAACCTTTTTGAATAATCTTCCATTCTCACCAGTTGTTTCCTGATCCCGATACATCTGTAATCAGTTGTTTGCTATCAAATAAATCTCTCATGGGTCCCTGGAGGATCTCGTTAACTACTCCCTCTTCCATGTCAATCAGGACAGCCTGAGAAATAAAGAAGTAAATTAGGAAATTTAACCAGCCTGGCTCCAAAGACAACTGTGCAAAGGTCAACAATCTAATTTCGGGAGGCCTTCTTGAGCTTGTTCATTCACGCCACACGAGTCCTTATTTATTGTAACTCTGTTTTACCAACAGCAAAACATTAAAATGACACACCTTCACACATCTTCCAAAACCTAACAATGTACCAAAACACTAGATGAGAAAAATAACTGAACAAAATGTGAAACCGTTGCATATAGTGAGGTTCTTTAATTTTGACTCCATCTTACATTTGTCGTCAATTTATGTTGCCTTTACACAGGCTGCTCTATTCATGAAGTGTCTCTGCCCTTTGGACTGCAACGTGTTGAAAACCCCCTCTGTCCTTGCTTTGAAATCAATCTCAGACACCAGCTGGCCTAACTGCATACAGACATGTCCTGCCATTACTGATTGACCTATAGGTGCTGTAATTAATTTACTTGTGGGTTGGGCAGAAACACGACGTAAGGGGGACGTTCTGGTTATATGATTCTTTTTTTTTTAATGTTCTCCTATTGGCTAATATTTTGCAGATCTTGTATGTCCATATTAGGTATTTTGCATGCTTGCAGAAGCTAGGACTGCCCCTTTCTTTTATGCTGAGTTTGTAACCCTAAGCATATAAAAGGCCGCTGTGTTTTGTACTCTTTAGACTGCCTCATTCAGTTGCTAAAGGCTTCTGTGTGACGTAGTCTCACTTAATTAAGTTCTTTGTATTAGTGAGACCCCTGAGAATGAAGATTACAGTTCTTCAAATGGCGCGGCCAGCGTGGGCTTCATCAGAGAAGTGACTTTCTGAAGGAGTGATCTTGTCAGGAGACTGAAATCTACTGAGGAGGACAGGACGGGACTCTACTACTCTGTGCACAAGGATTCTGGAGATTCTTTGTCTTTGCAGCCCAGTATATTTCTGATCTTCCTGATTTTGATCCTCCACATGATGTCACTCCTGACTGAGAACCTTTTTGGCGTGAGTATTCTAAAAACGGACCGGTAGGTTATTTAGAACTTGGCAGTTAGAATTTGGACAACCTTTTGATTGGTAAGAGTAAGGTAGTTTAGTAATGCTTACTGTAGCTTTGGAACTTTGGAATTTGTGTTGGCCAACTTTTGATTTGTATGGATTTGATATGCAAATTGCAATTTGTGTAGACAGGTAATGAGGAGATTTTTCTCTATTTGGTTTTGTTGAACGGTGCACATACGAAAAGTACATTAAGCACTACTTTGATTGTAATATTGTATATTTTGCAATATATTTGGCATGCCTGTTTCAAAGCTCACATAGAGGAATGTGTTGCTTTATTTGGAAGGTACCATAGTGTGGTGTGAAATTAATTAGCTGGCTCTCCTAGAAGGAATACCTAAATAGGTTTAGGTATACAAACATATTTCTTCCTTGGTGATTCTGTATCCCCAGGGAATTAAAATATGGACTTAATACATACAAGGATCCTTTGTTCGGTGCAATTTTATGAATGAAGATATGCAGGGCGATTTTTGGTGTTCTGTAAGCCAAAGCTAGTGAATTGAGTGTGTTTTGGCTTCTTGGATATGTAGCAGTCTGTTTATGCAGTCTTTTGGAACACAATTGAGAAGCGTTTCTTGTAAATATGACTTACAACTAGTATTTACAAATGGTTTGGTTTAAGTACAGTCTGTGGGCTGTCCTTTGTTTCTGTTCTGAGTATTGGTTTGTGGGTTAAATGTGTGTTTAAATGTCTATGTGGTTTTCCCATTAGTGCAATTTCTGTAAGTGAATAGCGTTGGCGCTATTTATGAAATGCACGGCTAAAGCGCGCCGTATTGTGTGTCCTGAGTGTTTGACCCCCTTTCTGTTTATGTCTGAAATGAGCTCAAATGTGTGTTTGTGTTTCTTTTTGATGTTTTCAGTCTATTAAGCAAAATGTCTAAATGCTTAAAAACTAAAATGTAAATTCACATTCACTAGGAATAAAAAAGCCCCCAAAAACGAAATTGGGTGTTTTGCAAAAAATAAATAAACTTACAGCATTTTCCTTAGATATATTGTATTAGAGCTTAACAGGCAAACACATCATCTGAATACATTGGAACTTGCTGTATTGCACACGCATTTTGAAACTTGAAATGTCTTAGTTTTAGTTTTAAATAGACAGCCACCGTGCTTATGTTATAAACATTGAGAGACAAGCTAAATAAACAGGAATATTTATTCAGCCAGGACTTTGCCCTCAGTTGCACGGGTGAAACTTTGCATTTCAGAATGTTATTTTAAAAAGGTTCCAAAACTAAGGTTCATTATTTTGTATTATAGGAAGACATTTCAATTAAGGGTTTTCCTCTCTTTAAGCATTTCTGTAAGCATATTCTTGGCTCTGTTGCTAAATAATAATTAACCCATGTAATGAAGAAACATTTAAAAAGAAAGAAACAGTAACAGATGCTGAAACAAGATAAGGCAAGTGCAAGGAAACTAAAAAGTTAACGATGTCTTGAACATTGATTGACAATTTCAGATAAAGATCAATCAGGGACATTGGCTTTGCGAGGTCAGTTTCGGGTGAAGAGGTCAGTTTCTTACAGTTTATTTCAGAGTAAATCTGGTTAATGTGTACCACCTTGTTCGCCAGGCTATCTTTGCAGGCCTATGTGGCACAGAGCAGAAAAAAAGAAAATGAAGTCAGATTCGAGGAATTACAGAACCTTAATATGTGGAATTATCAAAAATGATTGGGTTATAAAAATAAGTGTTACAAAATTCGTTTTTTACTATTCATGAAGATTAATACTTATACCCTGACCTCCTAGCATTATAATTTAATTTAAGTTATGTTATACTGCATAATGAGGACATTAGCATATAGAATTTCACTTGGCCAGGCGTGAAAAACTCATTTTTCTCAGGATTTGCATGAGATATGTCTAATGTCCAATCTCTGCAATTTGCAAAGAACATTCTGAGGATGATTAATAAGTAATGCGATTGTAGGATCTTTATTTTTAAGTGCCCCAAATATCAAAGTCGAATTTGGATAAAATTTGGGCATTTTTGCCATTTACAATGGCTATAAATTGCTTTAGGCTTCAGTAAATGCATACATTTAGATATAATACACATTTGCAGGTTGTTCCCATTTGGGTTTGCTTTTAAATGGCTCAGTGAGCCAATGTGCCTGGTGCAGAGGTTTGAGTTTGATATAGGGAGGAAGGTTTTAACTTTGGCTGGACATAACTGAGACGTTCATCCATTGAAGGTTGATGAAATGAGTACCATTGCAAACAAGCATTTGTTCTAAAAACTGGTATGTGTGTTATTATGTTCTGCGAATTATTCACAGTAACTGTTTTAATAATCTAAGTATAGAAATAAATTGTAGCCCCTAACAGGAGTAATATATATATATCATGTGTTTTTAAATAGGGTTGGTTATTGCAGGTTAGAAAGAGTTGGGAAGGTTTTTTGTCTTTTTCAGCCTTAGAGTGAGGAAGAGATAGAGGGCTGAGGAGCCCGCAAGGCAGATTTTGACCTTAAGGTCAGTGAGTTGGGAGTTAGGAGTAAGTGTAAACAGATGGAGAAATCATTGCTTGGAAAAGCAGGGCCTCAAAGGGTGTTGGCGCACGGGACACGCAGAGTGTCTGTGAAAGAGTTTTTGGGACGTCACAATTAAGGTGGTTTAGCATGTTTTCAAAAGATGGTTGGTTACAGTTGATATTTTGTGTGTTATGTGCAGTGTCAGCAGTATGTTGAAAAATATGTTTTTTTTTTTATTATGACTTCTTTTGAAAAGAAATGTTCGTGCGTTTTACATATTTTTGCATTTTATCCTTTTATGAATTGTTCCTGCTGGTCCTGTGTGTCGGAAGCGACACAGTAAGTTGTGTTTGACAGCCACATCTCCACTAACTGGTGATCAGGTGTCAAAAGGAGGGTGAGGATTTTAAGCCTGACAAATTAAGCAGGCCTGAATATTCTGTTTTGGGCTGCATGTTCACAGTGCATAAAGTGTATGCAATGGTGTTGTGTGTTACTGCTTATTACATATGCTATTGTACTTTGTCTATGCTTTTTGTGCTTGATATACAGCGCGTATATCGGATGGCTTGGCATATGTGTGTTTTTTATTTTATTTTATGCATGTTTTTGTTTTATGTTGCTGCTTTAGATACTATTACAAGTTCACCTGTGTTGTGAAGGGTTCTACATGACGATGTATATCGCTGCACAACAGTTGGGTGAATTTGCGCTGATACTAAATTTCACAGATATGATTTTTTATGCTGTGAACAAGACAGACAACACTTCACCAGTGTATGTCAAATTTGGCTATATAGTATTGAAGTAAAATAAAAGAGATATACAGGATCAAAGTGTGTCACCTGCTGTTAGTCACAATACTGTCCTCTTCCCTTAAGGAACAGACAGCCCTAAATTTATGTATCCTGATTGGACGTAAGGATAAATTATAGATTTGTGACTCTTGTACATGGTGACCTAATTTCTATATTACATTAGTCAGTTTTGTTCTGCCTCCTAAGTAGTGCATGGCTTTGTACCATAAAGGAAACAAGGTTTCATTTTTCTCTGAAGAAGGAACTGGAACATTAGCTGAGATTACTGTATATGGTTTACTGGGTCTCGGCGGCGGGGGAACCGCCCAAATCTTCCATACCTTCCATACTTAGTAAAAGGAGACACAGGAACCTTCGTCTGCAGAAGGAACGCAGATTTATTTCAATAGCCCGGGCTATAGAACAGAGTCCCAAGCTAGTCAGCGACAAAACCCAGGAGGCTTTTGGCTGTCAGACCATTGTTTAATCAGGGCAGTGTTTACAGTTGATAACCAGATTCTTACGATGTTTGCAATTACTGACCTGGTCAAGGCTTGGTACACAGATCATTGTTCACTCGGCTTTGAGCAAGGCTCAGTTTTTAAGGTCTTTGTTCAATTGCCTTGATCAAAGCCCGGTCCTTCAAGTCATTGTTTAATCACCCTGATCAGGGCCCAACAGTCAGACCATTGTCTAGATAACCTGATCACGGTGTCAAGGATGTTTACCAGGCTGGGAGCAGGAGATGGAAAACAAGCTTGTTTACACTGGGCGTGGGTGTCCATGGCTTTCTGTTGAACTGCAAAGAACAGGGGGTTGGGTGTGCGACAGTTCCTGGGCAGACATGCAGGCTGCAACATGGTTTTTGTCGTGTCAGTTTAGATTTTCCTCAGGCATCAGCAGAAATGACCAGATGGGGCGTGTGGAAGTGTTTGACATGAGATGGCAATGAAAAAACAATGGAGTCCCGGTACAGATGATGCTAATCAGAAAAACACTTTTCCTCACATACATCACCTGAGACTATCTCAAGATTTACATTTAGCGTCAGCGTCATTAACATTATTAGTAAATCCATAGCAGAAGCAATACAGCGATGACCACTGTGATGCTTGCCCATTCAAAATATCAGAGAAACTATAAAGAACATGACTCACTGTTTACTGTTAAAGAATACTTATTCGAAGAAAACCATAAAATCATGCATCACAAAAATTTACAACAAGAATATGCTTTGTAAATGACATTCTTCAATATGTAGAGGAAAAACAGAAAAATCAAATAACATGACCAGTGCACTAACACCAGGAGGAATATATGTAGTAATCCAGTACAGCTCAACACATATAAGCATCGCGCAATACAGTTAACTATATGGTACACCCAAAATATCCAAATAAAATTTAGTATAATTTACAGAACGGAAAGCTGTGGACAAAAAAACTCAGGGATTATAAAATAACAGGGAGCACACATATGCAATATTGCATGTAGGCTACAATGCAGTATGCAATATATGTCAAGATTGGGAATGGGAGTTACCTGCTGTTAGCTGTTGAACATTCACAGCAATAGGTGTGAAAGGGGACTGAAGTCAGCCACTGGTACTCCCTGGGCTCAGCTAAACTGCTGTTTCTCCTTCAGCAGAGCCAGTGTGACCCAGAAGCTGAGCAGCGATTCTCCTCCCTCCTTCTGAGGCTCCAATGACTCTGTGAGCTACTCAAGGAGGCAGGGAGATGTATCCGGTGTGCCCTGCAGCATAACCTCTGCCTTTGCCTTTCCCCTGCCCACTCCATGCATTTTTAAGAGGCAGGGGAAAGAGAAAGGCCGAGGCTGTTTATTAGAACATTAAAATGTGGAGGGCAGCAGGCCTGTACCATATTAAAGAGGCCACTGCTGCTTCATTGGCTTGAACAGAGCTCTCAACATTCCAATGTTCTAATTATCGTTAGATCATGTTTATGGCATGGAACCAAGTGTAATTGAAAGCACGGCAATGTATTTCACATGTCACTTTTTTAAAAGAATTAAGACTGCAGTGTTCTCATACCAGCACTTTTTAAATCACTTTTGAAAGAATTCAGACATGAGTTTTTTCATTCCAGATCTTTTCACATCACCTTTCGTTCTATCCAGTATCTATGGAAGAATTAAAGAACTAGATATTTAGCACATCTAAATAGGGTGTTCTCTTTATGTCTGGGTTGACAGTGCAGCTGTATGCAAGACCCATTGCCTACAATACACATAACAAACCTGGCTTTGGATCATCCCCCTTCAGCCACAAGGTTATTCGGATCAGCCTTGTTCAGCAACTGAATTGAGACATTTGTGATCACATCATGGATCAGCCATCATTTTTGTCATTGGTATATCATTCCACCTTCCATTGTGATATTCAGTATATTGTCTATAGTAGTGAAGCTACTAAACATTTTAAGGAGTTACAGTTGCCTATCGATTAAGGACTAATATTATGAAATGCTGGAAAAAATTAAAGGATTTTATTATTAACCATGTTAACATGGGCAGAAAAGAAATACAGCAAATGCCATTAAGGCTCAGATACATAAATTATTCCAAGTCATAATAAGTGGAAAAGTCTCTCTAAAATTTAAATATTAGGTTCACAAGAAACACCGACAGCATCTCCAGGGATAAAGCTACCAAATAGTCTGGCAGACTTCTCTAAAGAAAACGAAAAGTCTCATCAAAATAAAGCAGGACAGAATCCCCGTCAGGAAAGGGAAATCATCTCTGGCTCAACCCCAAAACTATGTTTTTTTAAATGAATTGTAACCATAAACAATTAGCAAAACTGCAGGTACAGCATAGCATGACTAGTAAAATCACATACTCGACATTAAACTTTTTATAACGTTAATCCTTTTCTAAGGTAGGCAGTAATCTTCTATAGCAACAGCAGTCTGGTGATGTAAAATAGAATATAAATCATTCTCAAACATAATTAAATCGTTTTAGGTGCATCATTATTCATCGTAGAAATCATTAGTATATACAGATTATTTGTTACCCATAATTGCTTATTTAAAAAAGCTTTGGGAACTGTTTCCCACCAATGAACACCCTGCTACAGTTACCATCAAACTGAAGTAGAAGCAACCACTAGAAAGTGTGCACACTGTGTGCTTGCCTGGTAGCCGACTCATGCAATCATCAATTCTGAGTGAAACAATAGCTACTTTCCGAGTCTCATTTATGGATTCCATTCATGTCATTTAAGACTTCCCTAACATTCTATACATAAAGAACAGAACTGCTAATTTTCCCTTATTCCACTTGCTCTTTACTAAGCCAGACTGAAATTTAAATTGTGAAGACGAAATTCTCAAACTTCATGTTTCACACAATTTGTGAACATTTTGTATTCCACAATTTTTCAGTTATTGTCTGTGCGAAACTGGTTTGTGCAGAAAAGGTTTGGCTGAGATACATCTTCTGTTCAAACCAGTCTCCTGACTTATTTCAATTGCTCTTTTCTGTGTGATATTCATTAGCTTAAAAAAGCCACACAAGGTACTAGTAAAGGTCATTTCTCTTCAAAAGCAAAACTTGTTCACACCCCATCTTTAACTCATGTATAATGACTATAAAGCTCCTGCCACAGAGCAGGTATTGCTGTTGGAGTACCAGTGCCACCTACTCTTGTGTGCTTACTCATCACCTGTGTCAGAACCCCGTTCTGGGGCCCCGGGGCACACAGGAGTTATTCGGCCCAACTGAAGGGATTGAGGCATTTTACCCCTGATGTCCCCGGGCCCACCCTACTATGGATTCAGATCAACTGGGTCATGCGCCCCCTTCTGCACCTGGCTCTCAGCTGGGTAGTGTAGCTCCAGCAGTCAAGGCTCCCTCAGATAAAGCTCAGATACAGTTCAGTGAACATGACTTATAACTAAACATGTGAGCAGCGCAACAATAAATCAATGTCCAGTCAAATCCTCGATTTGTATATAAAGACATATTTTATTCTAACGCTACACATGCAATGGTAAATGACATTCAAAAACATTAACACACAGTCTCTTTGAGGTCGGTGGCTCTAGTAGTTGTCAGAACAATCCCTGTCCCTTGGTGGAGTGTGGGGGTTGGTCTCCGTGCTCCAACGGGGTTCCAAGGGGATAATCCACAAAATGCAGCCGAGTTCCACATTGGTCACAACAGTTTCCCAGTCTCAGGTGAAGACCCAGACCTCTCAGATTCAGCGTCTCCAGCGGCCCCTCCTGGCATACAGGGTCACCACTCCGGCCTTCCTACTCCAGCCATGCTAGCCTCACGTGGATAGTCACTGCAGCCCTTCCTGCCATAGAGGATCTACTAATCACTCCAGCGCACGGGCCACGGCCAGATCAGTGCGGAGATGTCCTTCTCCAGCCACAAGCTTGACCCCATGCAATGGCGGCTCCTTCTGGAATACGGGTTCACCCAGTTAGTTTGGCACACGGGCAACGGCCCAATCAGTGAGGAGACGGCTAAGAGTCATAAAAACACAGTTCATCACAAGACATTGGTACATAAAACCTTAGAAAACATTTAAAATTTTGATCTAAAAAATGCTATGTACAAGACAGATAAAACGTATACCAGTTTACAGATTCCTCAAGCAACTATAGGTATACAGACAGAACAGCTATAAGAAGTACAAACAGGCAGTGAATATATGGCCAGAAACTATTGGATCTGTCTTGTTAAGTACACGTTAAATAATCGAACACACTGACTCTGGAGCCGGCAAGCTTTTCCTATATCTGATGGCCGCTATTAGCAAGCTTGCAACCCCAAAACACACTGTGGGGGAAGGTAGCATTTGGAGATAGTCAAGGCCGGCCTCACTTGAACAAACTGTCGGTCTTTGAACAGGGGTCACTCAGTTCGGCACACGGGCAACGTCTCAATCGGTGATGAGATGGGTTTCTCCCGCCACAATCCTTAAGCAATTTGCAGCTGCACCTCCTGGCATACATTGCCATCCAGTTAGTTCTGCACACGGGCAACAACCCAATCGGTGTGGGAGTGGGTTTCTCCCACCGTGCTCCTCTGATTCAGTTCACAACGGCTCCTCCTGGCATACTGGGTCACCAATTAAGTCCAACACACGGGCTACGACCCGATCAGTGCAGGGCTGGATTCCTCACACCTTTCAGAGAGTCCCAATGACAGGGCTCTCTTCTGGACCTCTCTCCCTCCAACAATCTCTGCCTCAGGGGTATACCACTCTTGGTGAGCAGACAGGCGCTGGTGCTCCAGGTTGCAGGGCAGAGGATATTGGCTTCTCTGGGTGACGTCCCCTCACCCATCAGGGAGACCAGCATGCAGGGCCCCTACTCCTGGTCACAGGCAGAAGTCTTGCAGAGCTTCCCCTCCTCACACGATTGGCTGGCTGCTCGGCAGATGACAACGTTTGGAATCACCACATGAAAGATGTGTGCAACAGCCGGCAGGACTTCGAAACGGACTGACCCATAAAAAGATTCATGGGAGTGACCAGGGTTCAAAACTGGATGTCGGCCACAGTAATATGTGCATCAAAGGCTAATTAAGGGCCTCAGCCCTACTCTTCATGATTCTTTTATCAGCTCCAGCTCCCTCTTCCTGAAATGTGTCCAGTCCCCTTTCCTTGCGATCTGCCACTGAATCAAAGAGCCCTTTGAAACACACAGGGAGAACCTGGCTCTCCCTTATTCGGTGCTTGTCCCACCCAGTTTACAGAAATGCAGCAATACACAATTCTGTATGGGGAGGACTATTCTACTCCTCATGTTTTCACCAGGCTGGCTTGAGCTTTCCAATATTGAACCCAAGGTCCTCCATGTTATGTACTAGTGCAGGCTCTTCTGCACTCAGTGTACACATTCCTAGCGCACACACTACCTAGTACTGCTGTCCTTGTGTATTATTTTACCACCTGCATTCCCACATGCAGCACACACACTCAGTCTGCACATACTGTCCAGTACTGCAGTCTCTCTGTACTGTATCAGTGTGTGTTACTTTAAAAGCAAACCCTGCCAGAACACACACATTTACCATGTATGCACTGTACCACACTTCCTCCTAGGTGTTGTGTATTCTTTACGAGCACACATGCACTCAGCATGTTTTTATCAAGCATGCACTTAAAAATATCAACCGGATGTAGGCCAGGGGCGAGTTAAACACAGCAGCTGAACTTTTAAAAAGGTGAGTAAGCCTTTAGGCCTCACCCCAGTGACTCAGGGTAAAAAAGGACCTGTTCACTACTACGGATCACGACAAGGTATGCTCCCACCACGGTATTTGCACTGTTAAACTCCTGGTTAAGGCAGTAGCCTTTCAACACTATGAGGGCAGCCAGCGCTTTGGTTTCCCCTCCCAGTCCAACGCGACTACAATCCGTGAGATGGACCTATATCATGGCACACATGCATGATCCGTATTCGCCTATGGCAGAAAATCAGCATTTTGGTTCCAGACAACGGTACAGTTGGGCACGCAGGGGTACACACCTTTAACCATGCAGAGGACTTTTCCGTCACAACAACTTGCTTTTAGGAAAAGTTTCCCTGTCGAGCCAAGCACCCCAACAACGTGAAAACTCTGCTTAGAAGCTTAAGTCTTTAAAATAATGATACCCCAATACAATAACTGTGAACAAATTAATCATTGATACACTGAAAACTTACTCGAGCTTTTAGGGAGCATATTTTTCCTCTGTGGGCGTCAGGGACATCGCGATTTCTAGAAAAAAATAACAGCATGAACACACAGAACATAACATAATTTTAATATTGAACAAGCAGTGATTTTGAATGGGCAACAGAGCATATCTGAGCTCGAGGAAACGCAAGTTTATGATACAGTTAGGCCCAGCGTAAACCGAGTAATAACATTCAATGGCATCCTCATGCGACGGTTTCCTAAAAGAGCAAGGCGCTCACACCTTCCTAACAAATGAACTAGAAACGTTTCACATCATGTGTAATATCCGTCACTTTCCAAATTATAATGTGGGACAACGGTGCCATCTTGTGGGGAGAAACATGTAACTGTAATAAAGACAATTTTCACACTGCTAGCCTGAGGGGGATACCAAAAACTTTAACAAAGGATGTCCTCCCCATAAAAGCGGGGTGGGCTCCAGAAATGAAGTTGGACGCAAAATATGCAGCAAGTATAATCAGCTATCTATCTACCTGTCCCAATTTCTTCACGATCCCAGGGCTGACAAACAAAACCAACATTTACAAAACCAACAAACTTAACTTTCCTCTATTAAAATGATGTTTTGCATATGTTACAAAGGGCTCACAGCAAGGGTCTCCCCACACATTACTTCTACTGACCACCCTGTCAGATCCATTATACTACCCTAAGTCCAACTACCACCTCTGGTCCTAGCCTTAAAATGTTCAGTACCTTCACTACACTCCTTCAAACATTCTTAGATCAAACTCCTAAAATTAGCCCTCCTTAAACCAGCCCAGTGAAACATCCTCTCTCTCATCAAACCTTTTTAGTTTAAACAGAGACAACTTAAGCTGTTTGGCATTTCATCTGTAATTTTACAAGTGGCCCAACATTCCCTTTCCCCCTAGGTCACTGCTCGTTACAAGTGTCATTAAAATTCTGGACCAACCCAGAAGGCAACCGCTGACGTTGGATCAGTCACTTGTGATGTAAGGAGTATTTCCGAAGTACTGGTTATTTCACTGCTGACTGCAGGTGTAAGGGTCTGTACACAGAGGACTCTAAGTTTCCATTGGAGCTATGCAGCCGGTATTAAATAGCTTGCATGGTACGGTGAGAGCGTGCCACCCACTCAACTCTGTGAGTGGCTGTCCAGTTGCGCAGCACTAAGCAATTTAAAATAAAATGATTTATGTTTGTGACAGACCCGTTGTTGGTGAACATGCACAGGCATCAATGCATGTGCACTTAATGCATCAGTACTATTCAAGGCACCCTCTGAGTTTGCGGTCTGTGGCAGGTCTCCAGCCCCAACGGTCAGCAGTGCACTCAATGAGGAGAAGTATGATGGGGACCTTGGCTGGAGACAACTCCTTTTGTTTACCAGTGACAGGAATACATGACAGGTGGAAGACAGTCCTTTGAGTAACTTGCCCCGCTGTATTCCTGTGTGAGTGACTGAGGGAGTGATTGTGAGAATACGCTAATAGGTAGATAAATGGATGAATGAGCGACTGCATAGAGGAATAACTGGTCAAGCGTATGAAGAGAAGAATGGGTGAGTGGATGCATGAATAAGAGATGAAGACCAGTGGCTGATGGGGAGTACTGTTGTCCCATTAGGATCGCAGCCATTCCAAGCATACTGGCCTTGAAAATTAGTGTAGTCACTACTTTGGCCCAATCATCTACCCATGCACTCACACCTATTAATCCAGCCATCTAGCCACATCTTCACCCACGTATTCTTTGATCCACGCTTTTACATCTTCATAGATTAATTTAGTGGACTATTTACCCACCCATGCACCCGCTCTCTCACCCATATATTTAATCATATGCTCACTTTGATTCAGTTTCACAAACACACCAGTCCAACTACATACAAAATCGTTAATAAATGAAGAAGCGCCTACATTTGAAAACAACTGTGAGATCTATTTGCTTTATGGGAAATGTCAATTGGAGAAAGCACTGAAGGATGACATTTGTTGTCTTTACACACAACACCAAATTGGACATCCGGAAAGACACCTTTTCAATTACTGCTAGGCAGGACATACACTGATTTGGCCCGAGTAAAAAGAGAAATTGGTGAACAAAGAGTAGTGTGATTGAGCATTAGGGATGATTTTAAAAACCAGGTGTTTTTATTATAACATAATGCAAGACATAATATCTTGCCACATACAATATGAAGGCATTCAGGCATACGTCAAACAGACCTTTTTAGAAATAATATGCTACATTAAAATACTAGTAAGGAAAACAGTGCCGACGTCAACAAAACAGGCCTCTAGGTAAGAATTCCAAATTTCACGGAACAGAATATCTGTTTCTAAAAAAGCATCTGTGTAATGACTGGAGAAAAGTGAGCTATTACAACTCCACAACCCAATTTTCACAAAGAACCGCAGGGGAAGACATCCCTTTCTAAGTAGTAAAGATTTAGCTACTATTAGAGTTTTAGCAAGCCATTTCTCTTTAAATGAAACAATTGGGAGGGATGAACGAAGGAAAAAGAATAATTTCACAGTTAACGATGAGTGAAGCATTTTCGGAGATGTTCTTCCAGAGGCTTTTTACTGTAGGGCAGGTTACTAGCATATGAGTAAGATTAGCGTGAAAGACACTGCACAAAGAAGTGTTTGTGAGATAGTTTTTGCATTTTCTTACAGCTGAACAAAAATATCCCATGCCAAGTATATACTGTTGCCGATCTAGGGCTGATCTCTGAAATACTTGCCATGTAAGAAGATCAGTACTTAGGTGGGATCTGGATTCCAAATCCTATTTCCTAGTCGGATCTGTGTTTTTCTAAATATGTTATATTTTCATCTGAGAAAAGCCTGTGTGTTTCAGCAGGTGACATTTTCCAGTAAGTCAGATTTAGTAACAGCCTTTTGTCTTGAGATCTTCATCTGTATAGCTTGAGATCACAACTGATAGTGGAAATGGTATTTTCCTCAACACAATATAGTTCACTTGTGTGGAGACAGTGACACCTTTGTAAACCACTGAAGAATATTACAGATGCACAAGTTACTACTTGTGTAACGATATATCTGTAAGAGACATTAGTTAGTATTAGATTCCTTACCTTAGAATATCCCCAGGCGTCAGACTGGATCCGGAAACTTTTGCGTAGCAGTACCCTTGCACGTCGGTAGGCGTCGGCGGCGGCTCCGCGTCCGTCGTCGGCGCCGTGATGACGTCGTCGGAGTACTTAGACGCCGTCTCCGCGTGCTGACGTCAGTTCTTAGACACAGCTTTTCCACGCCAGAAACGCAGAGCCATGTCAAAAAACCAACACTGGTGCCATTGAAACTAGGGCCCTGAAAGGGGACAACCCTAACCCTAGACATTGGTTCGCAGAACGGGGAGGATGGGTGGGTCGGTAAGGAATCTAATACTAACTAATGTCTCTTACAGATATATCGTTACACAAGTAGTAACTTGTGCATCTGAAAGAGACACGTTAGTATTAGATTCCTTACCTTAGAATAGATACCCCAGCAATACCAACCCCGGTGGTGGGTCTGCGAACCAATAATCACACCAGAAAGTCCTGGAGGACGGAACGGCCAAAAAAGCCATCCCTCCGGACTTGGCTGTCTAGGCAGTAGTGTCTTGCAAACGTGTGCAGCGATGCCCACGTAGCTGCCTGACAGATGTCTTGTAAGGGCACCCCCCGGCCCAGGGCAGTCATAGTCGCCGTGGCTCGGGGGAATGAGCCCGTAATCCAACAGGGGGCTCCTTTCTAGCCAAGGAGTAGCATGCCTGGATACACAAGATGATCCACCGGGAGATGGTCCTCTTGTGCACCGCTTTCCCCTTCTTAGCGCCCATGTAACCAACAAAGAGTTGGTCATCCACCCGGAACTGGCGTGTGCGATCCAAGTAAAATGAGAGCGCACGTTTTGGGTCCAGACGGTGGAGCCGCTCTTACTCTTTAGAGGGATGCGGTGGCGGGAAGAAGGTTGGCAAGGTGATAGACTGCCCGATGTGGAAGGCCGTGACAACCTTGGGCAGGAAAGAAGGTTTGGTACGCAGCACCACTTTGTCCGGATGGACAGAAAGGAAAGGCGGAGTACAAGAAAGGGCCTGGAGCTCACTCACTCTCCTGGCAGAGGTGATGGCAACCAGGAAAGCAGTCTTCAAAGTCAGAAGGCGAAGAGGACAGTTGTGAAGTGGCTCAAAGGGAGCGCACATCAGAAACGTAAGAACCAGGTTCAAGTCCCACTGAGGCATCACAAACGGAACAGGAGGAAACGTGTGTGTGATGCCCTTAAGAAATCTGTTTACAATAGGGGACTTGAACAAAGAAGGTTGATCAGGCAGCCTGAGAAAGGCCGAAAGGGCAGAAAGGTAGCCCTTGAGAGTGCCCAGAGCAGAGCCCTGCTGGGCAAGAGAAAGAAGGAAGAGAAAAACCTCAGAAAGAGGGGCATTGAGAGGATCCACAGCCTTTGCTGTGCACCATGCCACAAATCTGTTCCACCTGCAGGCGTATACCGACTTTGTGGAGGGATGCCTGGCTGCCAGAATGATGTTACAAACTTCAGGAGGCAAGGCAAATGGCCTCAACTGTCGCCGCTCAATCTCCAAGCATGGAGGTGGAGACTGGACAGGTTCGGGTGGAGGACCGTCCCCTGCTGCTGTGACAGAAGGTCCTCCTTAAGAGGCAGACGAACCGGGGGATCGACTGACATACTGAGTAGCTCTGGATACCAGTACCTTCTCGCCCAGTACGGAGCCACAAGGATGACTTGGGCCCGGTCGCGCTTGATCTTCTTCAGCACTCTGGGCAGAAGTGGTATAGGCGGAAAGGCGTACAACAGACCGCAACTCCACTCGCGACGAAAAGCATCTCCGAGCGAGTGCCGCCTTGGAAATTCCAACGCGCAGAACTGATGACATTGCGCGTTCTCTTCGGTGGCGAATAGATCTAACCAAGGCTCTCCCCATTGCTGAAAGAGGCCTTGCGCCACGTCCGAGTTCAGACGCCATTCGTGATCCATCATGCACCGACGGCTGAGCTCGTCCGCCCTGGCGTTCAGAGAACCTGCCAGGTGTTGAGCCACCAGGGTCACGCCCTGGCGTTCCAGCCATTGCCAAAGGCAAAGAGCCTCCTGGCAAAGGGTCCACGACCCCACCCTGCCTTGTTTGTTGCAATACCACATGGCGGTGGTGTTGTCCGTGAACACCTGCACTACACTCCCCCGGACAGAGGGGAGGAATGCCTTCAGTGCCAGACGAATCGCCCTGAGCTCCAACAGGTTGATGTGGAGCCGGGCCTCCGCCGGAGACCAGAGGCCTCTGATCTCCGCCTCTCCCATGTGGCCTCCCCAGCCCTGGAGGGACGCGTCCGTCACAACTACGTGCTCCGGTTGGGGAAGGGAGAGGGATCTGCCGCTGACCCAATCGCGGTCCGTGAGCCACCACTGCAGCTGTCTCGCAGTGCCCTCCGAGATCAGGACGTGGTCGGATAGGTTGCCCTGATGCTGGGCCCACTGAAACTTCAGGTCCCACTGCAGAGCCCGCATCCGCCACCTGGCGTGATGCACCAGTAGGATGCAGGAGGCCATCAGCCCCAGAAGCCGCAGCGTCAACCTGACCGAGACCCGGGATAACGGCTGAAAGAAGGGAATCAGAGCCTGAATATCCCAGACCCGCTGTTCGGGTGGATAAACCCGAAACCGCGCCGAGTCCAGAACCGCTCCGATGAAGAGGAGCTTCTGAGAGGGGCACAGGTGTGACTTTGGCACATTGATGGAGAACCCCAGGTGGTGCAGGAGGTCTGCCGTAGTCTGGAGGTGGCTGACGACTGTCTGGGGCGAGCCCGCCTTCAACAACCAGTCGTCGAGGTAGGGGAAGACTGAAACCCCTAACCTGCGCAGATGAGCTGCGACCACCGCCATCACCTTTGTGAACACCCGTGGGGCGCTGGTAAGGCCGAAGGGGAGCACGGTAAACTGAAAGTGCTCGTGGCCAACCATGAACCGCAGGTAGCGCCGGTGGGCAGGCAGGACGGGGATATGAAAATAAGCGTCCTGCAAGTCCAACGCTACCATCCAGTCTCCTGGGTCCAGGGCAGCCAGGACCTGAGCCAGTGTCAGCATCTTGAACTTCTCCTTCCGGAGGAAGCCGTTGACGTTCCTTAGGTCCAAGATAGGGCGTAGGCCCCCTTTGCCCTTCTTGGGTACCAGAAAGTATTGGGAGTAGCAACCACACCCTACTTCTGGCCCAGGAACGCGCTCGATGGCCCCCTTGGCCAAGAGGGCCGTAACTTCCTCCCGCAGAAGTCGCAAATGATCCCCCGATACACGGTGGTTCTGCCGTGGCATGGCTGGAGGAGTCGCCTCGAAGGGGAAGGAGTAGCCCCTTCGGACGATCTGCAGCACCCACCTGTCTGAAGTGACAGTGCGCCAGTGGAGGTGGTGATGGCGAACCCTGCCCTCCACTGGCGTCACATGGGCCTGAAAGCATGGACTAGGAGGGTTTGGAGGCGGATGCTGCGGGGGAAGGTGTGGACTGACCTCGCCGCTGCCCCTGACCGCCTGGACGGCGGTTCCCACGGCCGCCACCGCGTTGGGTATTGCCCTGCGGAGCGTGGCTGGCGGCGCGTGTGGGCGCACCCCTTCCGTGGCCACGAAAGGAGTGAAAAGCAGCCGATTGCTGGCGCGGGGCCGAGAGGCCCAAGGACTTGGACGTAGCCCTGGAGTCCTTAAAGCGCTAAAGCGCATGGTCTGCTTTGTCGCCAAAGAGGCGACGGCCATCGAACGGCATGTCCATGAGTGTGTTCTGGACATCTGCCGAAAAGTTGGCGGACCTCAGCCAGGCGTGGCGTCTGACCGCCACCGTCGTTGCCATCGCCCTACCTAGCGAGTCGGTGGTATCCAGCCCACACCTGATGGAATATTTGGCTGCATCCCGGCCCTCCACAAGGGCTTGGCCGAGTTTGGCCCGTACCTCCAACGGACACTCTGGCAGCACCTCGGCGACCTTATCCCACACAGAGTGGGTGTAACGTCCCAAGAGGCAGGCGGTGTTGGAAGACCGCAGGCCCAGACTAAGGGATGAGAAGATCTTCTTCCCATACTGCTCATACCTCTTGGATTCCCTGTCCGGCTGGGCCGACGGGAACGCGGTCTGGGAATTGGAGGCCTGGATGACCAGGCTCTCGGGGGTAGGGTGGGTGGACAGGAAACATGGGTCGCCCGGGGCTGGGCGGTGGCGTCTGGCCACGTTCCTGTCTACGGGCGAACCCGTAGCGGGCTTGGACCAAGTGCCCAGAAGAACGTCGGTCAAGGCCTCATTAAAGGGCAGCAGAGGCTCGGCCGAGCTTGACTGCGGTTTTAGGACCTCAGTGAGGAGATTAGTCCTCACGGCCGCGACGGGGAGCTCAAGGCCCAAGGCCTTGGCAGCCCTCATCAGCACCACACTGTAGGTTGCCCCCTCCTCCGAAGCCACGGTAGGAGGGGAGACAAAACCAGTGTCTGGAGAGGTGTACAGGCCACTGGCCTCCCCAAGGTCTCCTGTCCAGTCCTCATGAGACTGACACTCTCTGGTCAGAGGGTCCTCAGACCCCTCCCAGTCCTCTTCAGCACCCATCTCCTGAAACTCAGGGTCCTCAACTAATGGGGCCTGTTCATAGAAGTTAAACTCCCCAAACGACGTCTGGAGCGGCGCCCATCGGGGCCGTCCCGACGCCGGAACAGGAACGAAGGTGGGACCGGGGACGGCGCCGCCCGAGGACGGCGCCGGAGGCGACACCTGAGGGTCCGACGCCGGGGAGGTCGTAAGGTCCACCGGCGACGAACCAGATCCCGAAGGGGGTCCAGCGGCGTCCCGCGGCTCCGGGCCTGAAGGCACCGGCGGCGCCGGAACAACTGAACCCCCCGGCGCCGGGCCCGAAGGCGCCGGCGGCGTCGGGATAGCGGGAACCTGCGTGCCGTGCCCGAAGGCATCGGCGGCGCCGGGGCCGTAGCACCCGACGGCGTCGGGGCCGATCCCCCCGACCCGCTAGGGTTCCCAGACGGGTCCGCTGGGCCCGAAGGCGCCGCGGAGCCCGTCGGAGGAGAGAGATTCCTCATGGCCATGAGGAAGCGCTCAATCTCCTCCTGTGTCGCGTTAAGCCCAGGGACCGTAGGGTACGGGGGTTGGACGCGGCGCCTGCGCCACCGTTGGAGCCGCGTGGGTGGTGTCACCCGAACCCCCGGCCGCATCGCACGAGCGTCGGGGGGAGTTTGAAGAGCGATGACGCCGCTTGGACTTCTTGTGCCTCTTACCTGACGACGACTTCGACCCGGAGGAGTGCGGCCTACTCTCGGAGCTGTGATGGCTCCGAGCCCGCGACCTGTCCCTCGACCTCCCATGGGACCGAGACCTCTCGCGGCGCGGGACCGACTGCCGGAGTTCGAGTCGCCTGCGGGACCGCTCCCGTCTGGCTTTCGAAGAGAGGGCCCGGCAGTCGGAGCAGGCCTTGTCGTCGTGATCGACGCCGAGACAAGTTAAACACCGTCGGTGAGGATCGGTGACCGACATCAGACGGTCGCAATCCTCGCAGTGCTTAAAGCCGGGCATCCCTACGGCACCGTTGGAGTCGAAGACTCGAGAAATGATCAAAAGCGATCAAAAAGGTTAGTCAAAAAATGACTAGGGTTACTGCTTTTTCCAGATCTGCGCTTGCTGGCGCGGAAAAAAAAAGAACTGACGTCAGCACGCGGAGGCGGCGTCTAAGTACTCCGACGACGTCATCACGGCGCCCACGACGCCGACGACGGACACGGAGCCGCAGACGACGCCTACCAACGCGCAAGGGTACTGCTACGCAAAAGTTTCCGGATCCAGTCTGACGCCTGGGGATATTCTAAGGTAAGGAATGTAATATTAACGTGTCTCTTTCAGATCCCTTTTTTAGGTTGAAGCCTGCATTGCAGTGCATGCGCTGCTGCAGGCGAGAGTTCTTGTAAACAAGAAGGGGCATGAAACCACGCCCCTTCTGCCATTGGCCGGCCTCGCGAAATGGAGGCCTGCCGTTGAGCTGCCCCTGTTTGGATGATTTGTCCGGCTGTGATCCCGCCTTTTGAGGACTCGGTGACGTGACTTAAGGTGTCGCAAGCGTATTCTCTGAAATATCGCCATGGCAACCATGAGTCAGGTCACCAGTCCGGGAGGGGCGGGATTAATTATTGCGTTTCCGGCCCAAAAAAATTTTTCTTTCACATTTTTGCAGGCATTCCTGCGCGTTCCTCGGCGGTGGAGGAGGTAGGGGAGAGGCTGTGCTGGTTTTAAAACATCTTCGAAGTGGATGGGAGTTTGTTAAGGATAGTCGAGCTTGCTTGCTCCCATGCAATACATACGGACTTAATTTTAAACCTCGCCATTTTCAACTGTCACCAGCCGCCAAACTTGAAATGCCAATTCCCTCCCTCCCCTTCAAGAACTCGGACATTCCACCAAAGAACATTTATGAAGTTAGAGTGCCATCTAATGGAGAAACCCTTTGACAACAATCTGCGCATCAGACCACATCCTCCGTTACAGCTACTGTAACGCGGTAAACAAAGAAGAGAGTTTGTGAATGAAAGTTCACAAATGACGATTGTGTCTCGTGCGGTTAAAACTGGCCATTCTGTCACTTAGCGTGCGCACGTAGATTCTCCGTTCCTTTCCTGAAGAAACCGCTAAGGATTGTTGTGGTCCATTTTAAATTAATTAAACGATTCGTGGGAGGGCGCTCTTATGTGATGACATGCCGTTGCTCCCCCGTGGTAGTCGAGAAAAAGGTAGGAATATAAACGACTTACGTCCACAAACATTCCTCCATCGAACTTGAAAAATAGACTTATAGCCAGTAGAACAAACATACCGTACTTATGTATTAATATGTCACACCAGAAATTACTGAGGTGAAATGTTGGCCCGTTACAGACCTGGACATCATCGCTGCTTGTGGTATCGCAGTTGCAGAAGATCAGGGCCAGACTGCTTCGTGCCGCGTCTCCCTCCTTCCCACTGGGCCCACACCTACTGTGGACATTCGCACTATGGATCCCAGAGATAAAACAGCTGCTAGGACGTGCACGCAGTATGCCAAAGGAGATGCAGTGAGGTAGAATAAAGGACGTTACTATAAGGGAGACTCATAGATCTGGACGTGGCCTAGCGAGACTCCTTTAATATATAAATCGAAGGAGCTCTGTGCAGGCTGGTTGTAAGGATAAAAATGATGGTGAAAATGACATTTATTTAATAACTATTTAGAAAATATAACTGCTATCAAACATACTTTATCCCAGCAGCACCAGCAGAACACTGTGAATGGGAACCCTTATGACGTCACAGACCCAGCAATTGTAGAAAAGTGGCTCCAGGTCCCTGGCCTCTCACAGCACTTACTGCCTTGCCCCTTGCCCCGCGGCACCGAGGGGAGGCACAACTGTGAGTCCTGTGTGTCTTGTTATGTTGTTTCACCATAGCGGTGCTCCACACACCTGAGCTGCAGCCAGGTGGGGTGATGTTATTCCCTCCTACCAAATAGGTAAGCGAGTTGGAATGAGGATAATCAAATTCATTACCATATTCTCTATATATGTTGTATTAATGATACTAAATGACTGAACAAAATGTCTTATGTTTAAATTACTAAACTTACTGTGGTTCTCTGTGTTTTCTATCTGAGCGCATTTCCCTTCTAGCACGTTAGAGGAGATTGAGCAAAACCTGAAACTTCACAGGTGATATTTTTCAATTTTTTGCAGTAGCAGTTACAATCTAGGTCCTGAAGAAAGCAGTGGCGTATCTGTAGTCACAAATGCTGAAACATGCTGACCCTACTAGCTTGCAGATATTTTGTTAAATCTGCTAGTTTATCATTTTGCTTTTAATGTTGGGAGAGTTGAGAGAAACTAATAAAATTGCTTATCTCTACTCAATCTCTACCCAATTTTATACTATTACACTTAAATTTTCACTACACATTTATGCACTGCATTTTCAGTTACCCCGATGAACCAAATATTTCCGGTCCCACCCTCTACACAATTTCTCACCCATCTTGTGTTGACTGTCTGTTACAATAACAACTAGTGATAGACTACACTTTCTCCTGGGTTAAGGAGAGCCCAGATGATGAATAGGGTGGGAACTGATGGGCACCTTTTCCATAGGTAGGAATTGTGTGTTGTTGGTTGCACATTTTGCATTATTTGCTCAGTTAGTTTGCTGCGCGACACTCTAGTAAACACAGTTGAATCCTTTTTTCGTTTGACCAACAGACACTTTTTATTGTTATTATAACAAAGGCACAACGTTCCTCACATCTGCTGACACAAATCAACAGGGCTAGAAAAAGAGGGGGAAGGGAAAATAAACCCAGGAAATTGCTTTTTTTGCAACGTGTCTTGTTTATTAATTCTGGATTCCAAATCTGAGTCTCAGGACTGAATGCCACCTTCACCCATCACTGTTGGTGCCCCCTCCATCCTCGCAGGTTAGATTTGTGAAAAGCCGGCATGAGTGGCGTATGCAACTGGTGACCTGAAGCAGCAGAGAGTGGCGGAGGACATGTCAGGGAGGGGGTGGTGGCGGAGAAGGGGGTGGTCACCATTCCAGCACACGGGGGACGATCATACCGAAATTGCCTCTTTCCGCTGATTTAAAGCCAGTTTTGTTTATACAGAAATCGAGCTCATGGCGTGTTATGATTTCCCGAGAATCACACAATGTCATCAAGTGGGAACGCCAGGATTATTACTCAGGTCATCAGAGAACGTAGACTACAGGGACAAGATCGCTTCTGTAACTATCTTGTGGATCCACTAGGCAAAACCACCTTTCACCTGTGTCCCTGGCCGGCAGCGTGTGCCCACATTCTGTAGCCCCAACCACACTCTATTCCTCTTCCCCTGCAGACTCCAAACAAGGTATGTGGCCCCTACCCAGCTCTGGGCCCTCCACTCAAACACTGCAGTAGCCATCATGGTCCAGTGGTCCACAACACCATCTGCCCAGGCTCTGTGCCCTCCACCCCTGCTCGGAAACCTTCTTCCAGGCTCTATGCCCTCCACCCCTGTCGGAAACCTTCTTCCAGGCTCCGTGCCCTCCACCGAAGCTCAGCAGTGTACGTCCAGGCCCAGTGACCCCCTAGCCACTGTAGCCCCAATCCAGGTTCTGTTCCCACCCCCTCCCCTCCCCCCAAAGCTCTGCAGCATTCAAAAAGGTCCTTGGCTTTCACAACAGGCTCCTTGCCAACACCCAGGCGCTGTCACCACCACCCACCGTTGCTAATTGATCTATTTTTATTATGTTTTACCAATATGTCAATGATTTTATCTGTTGCTGACAGTGTCTTTAGTGAACCACTGAAGACATCCCTGCGGGCACACCTAATCTACTCTTGGGTCAAAAGAAGATTCCAAACAATAGTTCCTTGCTGAATTTCACATATTTATTTTCAATGTTTTTTTCTTTTCTTCCATTTCAACTATTTGAAAAAAATTTCATCATATTTCCATCAGCGACACAGTTTCTATTCAAATCCAATGCATTTCGGGCTTGTCAATCCCGCCCTTCATCAGGGAATCATATCTACAATCAAAATGTGATATTCATGAGTAAATGTAAGTGTACTTCAATTTAAACAATCCTATTATGTGCCTTAAATACATATCACCCTGTCAAACCTTTATAACCCGTGTGTTTAATGACATCTACCCTCATCGTTGTGTCTCACTTACGTGTCGCATGTGAGCTGTTCACAAACTCTGTGAAAACATAAGATAAAAAAACGTGGCTGTGGTTAAGTGTGCTGGATCGACGTTCAATTATTTTCTTATCGTCTGACAACCACCCTTGTTGTCTATGTCTAACGTCAACTAACCTGAAAAAAACGCTATGGATGGCGTCTCTCCGGTCTCTCATCGCCTATCTTCCCGACATATTCCTGTCAGTCAACAACCTCCTCACGGATTGCTCACCCCTAATATCAATTATACGAGTCGCTATAGGCTCATGGTTCGTGCACGTGACTGCTGTTCCTTCGTGCAAACGTAAGTGCAATTTGAGTTCTAATATGCCGTTTTCTACTAGTAAAGTGGCAAAATCTAGGTCTGTGTGCTCGTGAGTGTTAAATATTATTAAAACTGAAAAATGAGGAAAAAATAATAAAGCATGTCAACCCATCCCCACCCGGGGATTGAACCCCTCCATTACTGTCAAACACAAAAACTCAAGCTCCTAACAAGTGAGCTATCGTGGAATCTACTGGGTGTGTGTGTAAAACGGTGATATACAAACAGAAAGTATACATTTTAATACTCATAACATTTCTACTGTGCAGTAGTCCTTTTATCAGAGCAAGGAGGAACAATTAGAATCTATTAAAGATAACATGATAATTCCATACGTTCATTTAGCCCGGCCGGGCTCTGGGTACTTAATTTATTAATCCAAAAATGTTCTCGTTGTAGCATAACTTTGGTGTTATCTCTTCCTTCAGTCTTTTCTACAGTCTCCAAAATCAAATACTTCAATTGTGAGATGTTATGTTGTGCCTCCATGAAATGCGAGGCCACTGATGATTTGATGTTTTTCATCCGAATGTTTGATTTGTGTTCTGTTAATCTGGTCTTGATACTTCTTTCGGTTTTGCCGACATATAGTTTCCCGCAGGGACATTTCAGTGCGTAGATTACGTTTTTCGTTTCACACGTTGCGTTCACCCTTAGTTTAATCTCATGTCCTTTCGTAGGATGATTTATATTATTTCCTTTTATTATACTGTTACAGTTCCCGCAGTTTAGACATGGTTTCGTACCTTTGAATTCTTTGACTATTTGTGGCCCGTTTTTTAAGATTTCGCCCACATTTTGGGCTCTGGTATGAGCAAATATTGGGGTTTGTTCGAATGATTTCTGAAAGTCTGGTTCTAGTTTGAGCATCCTCCAATGCTTGGTGATGATTTTTTTATAATTATGACTTTGTGTGGAATACTTAGATACTGCTACTATGCGAGCTTCTGGTTCCTTGAATGTAGGTTTTAAAAGTTCTTTTCTTTCCATTGAGTTCACCCGCTTTCTTGCATTCTCTAGAACTTCCTCAGGGTAACCCCTCTTCAAAAATCTTGTGGCCATTTCTTCCAGAGCAATATTTGTTTTGGTACTGTCCAATATGATTCTTTTTGCTCGTCATCTGGGAAAAAGGTAAATGTTTTTTGAGACTCGGTTGGTGGAAACTTGTAAAATGCAACATGTTGTTTCTATCTGTTTCTTTTCGATACAAGCTGGTTTCTAATCCTTTCTCTGTAATGGTGATCCTAACATCCAAAAAAGTTACCGTGGTGTCGGAGATGTCCCACGTCAGTTGTATCCGGTTATCTACTCTGTTGAATTCCAATAATGCGGACTGTAGAGATTCTTTTGTTGATTTCCACAAGATGAATATGTCATCAATGTAACGTACCATGAATTTGATGTTGTCTTGCCAGATTTTTTGGGAGAAAATGTTTGTTTCTTCATAGTCTCTCATAAAGATGTTAGCGTATACAGGTGCCGCCGAATTTCCCATGGCAGTTCCCGTGAGCTGTTGATACCAAGAATCTTTGTACTTAAAATAACTTTGGTATAGTGTAAATGTCATCAGTTCCATTAGAAATGTTTGTAATTCATGACTCAAATCGCTGTTTAATAAAGCCTTTTCTATTGCTTCCATTCCCAATGAATGAGGTATCGAAGTATATAACGATCGTACATCCGCTGTGCACATGATCATTGGTTCTTCCGCTGATATTGTGATACTCTCCAATTTTAACAGAAACTCCGTCGTGTCTTTAACATACGTTCTCATCTTTCTTACTGTGGGTTGTAGATGTCTGTCTAGTAGTTGACCTATCGGTTCGTGAATGCTGCCCCGTGTCGACACGATTGGGCGTAGGGGAGGATCTAGTGGGTCCTTATGAATTTTCGGTATCATATAAAATACCGGGCTTTTGGGGTTAGGTTTATTGAGAAAGTTTTTTGTCCTCATGTTTATAACACCCATTTCATACTCTTTATGAGTATTAAAATGTATACTTTCTGTTTGTATATCACCGTTTTACACACACACCCAGTAGATTCCACGATAGCTCACTTGTTAGGAGCTTGAGTTTTTGTGTTTGACAGTAATGGAGGGGTTCAATCCCCGGGTGGGGATGGGTTGACATGCTTTATTATTTTTTCCTCATTTTTCAGTTTTAATAATATTTAACACTCACGAGCACACAGACCTAGGTTTTGCCACTTTACTAGTAGAAAACGGCATATTAGAACTCAAATTGCACTTACGTTTGCACGAAGGAACAGCAGTCACGTGCACGAACCATGAGCCTATAGCGACTCGTATAATTGATATTAGGGGTGAGCAATCCGTGAGGAGGTTGTTGACTGACAGGAATATGTCGGGAAGATAGGCGATGAGAGACCGGAGAGACGCCATCCATAGCGTTTTTTTCAGGTTAGTTGACGTTAGACATAGACAACAAGGGTGGTTGTCAGACGATAAGAAAATAATTCAACGTCGATCCAGCACACTTAACCACAGCCACGTTTTTGTATCTTATGTTTTCACAGAGTTTGTGAACAGCTCACATGCGACACGTAAGTGAGACACAACGATGAGGGTAGATGTCATTAAACACACGGGTTATAAAGGTTTGACAGGGTGATATGTATTTAAGGCACATAATAGGATTGTTTAAATTGAAGTACACTTACATATACTCATGAATATCACATTTTGATTGTAGATATGATTCCCTGATGAAGGGCGGGATTGACACGCCCGAAATGCATTGGATTTCAATAGAAACTGAGTCGCTGATGGAAATATGATGAAATTTTTTTCAAATAGTTGAAATGGAAGAAAAGAAAAAAACATTGAAAATAAATATGTGAAATTCAGCAAGGAACTATTGTTTGGAATCTTCTTTTGACCCGAGAGGAGATTAGGTGTGCCCGCAGGGATGTCTTCAGTGGTTCACTAAAGACACTGTCAGCAATTGTTTGTAGGCGCCCAGGGACGTCGGCGGCCACCTACGGAGCACCCATCACAGAAAAAGCCCACATCAACAGTAAGCTGTGCACTAATCCCCAATCTAAGCATCTAATGATTTTATCTGTGACATTTTTTATGAAAAGAATTAAAATGTACTTTCTATGCTAACTCAGTGTTTCATCATTAATTTTGTTTTGTTTGCCATTTAAACTTGTGCCAGTTGTCATATTGTTTGCCTGGGTATGTTACTTTACATACATTACTTGCCCTGACCCAGGAACTTTATCCATATCAGGGGGTCCTTGTTTTCTCACATATTGATACCCACAGTGCACCCGTGTGGGACTAAACTGTTCTTCTTATTTAAAGTACCGGTTTATTCAAGTTGTCCTCTGTATCTACACATGGTTCATTTTTTTTTTCATAACAAAATACATGGTTCATTTTTTAATGTATTTTATGTAACTTTTTTCTAAAAATCCATTCTTTATCTTACTTTCTGCAGAGACTGGTGCCCCATTAATAGTACTCCACCATGGCCCAAATGCAGACATTTGGCTTCTCTGATGAAGACTTCGCCACATTAGTAGGCACTAGTGTACCCTCAAACCATAGCTTCACATCCAACACTCAAAACAATAGCGACATAGGCAAGCTGTCCAACCTAAGGAAAAAACTAATAAGGATAGAGGCCCACGGGGAATTCATGCTCAATTACCTGAAAGTCGGCATTATCCCATTAGGATTAAGAGTTAAGAACATTCCCAGCCTTTTTGTAGATGTGAAAACTTTTCTACATAAATGGAGCATGATAGCCAGTAGATGCTCCCATGACCTCATGATTCTAATCATAGCGACATCCAAAGAGTTAGCTACAGATTTAAAAAAAAGAAATAGAGGAACTGGAAGATAAAATAAAGAAATCATCCATAATAGAGGAGGCTGATAAACAACTAGAAACTCTGAAAAAGGATGTCTTATCCTTTGCTGAATATCTTACAAAAAGAAAAAATGAGAAATTCACAAAGGATAAAAGATTTTATACCCTGGAGCGAACCTATCCTTATCTTGGAGAAAACTTCTATAAAACAGATTACCATCAAGGAGACACAAACTATAACCCGCAAAAAATTAATACCTTTTCAGATTCCTCAGACCCTGACTCAGATGGTGATGGTAACTCCAACTACCATGAGGATAGCCCGTACAATCCACATAATGGACGTAGAAACACACACCAGTCTTTTTTAGGCTACCGCGGCGCGAAACGGGGACGACAGAGAGTAAGATTTCAGCCTCAATCGAGAGGTCACTATCAGACCCACCAGTACCCCACGGAACCTCAACATTACCTAGAGACACGCAGCAAACAATACCAAAGACAATGGATGTAATACCCATTTTCAATCTCTCAAATCACAAGCTAGATGCTGCAGATGTGTCTCTTCTAACGAAAGGAATAACATTTGTTCCTCATTCAAATGTAGATCTATTTGAACTACATCAGGACATCCATTCTTTCCTTAGAAAAATAAGACTAAAAAAGTTCTTCATGAACAAAGAAGAAATTGATCAAGACAGCAGAGCAAACAATATAGTAGCCCTACCGTCTACATTCACTTCCTCTTTGGATCAACTAGGCCCAGAAATGGCAATATTTGAAAAAGTGGTCCTTAACAAATTGGAACAAGCTTTACGGTTTGTACCCAAACCTAGATATAACATCTCCAAGAAAGAACACACATCTCTAAATAACCTGAAAAACAATAAATCCATTGTTATTAAGAACAGGACAAAGGAGGTGGCATAGGCCTTATGGACTCCACCAACTATGAGACCAACATGTTAAAAATGCTGAATGACCTGTTGTTCTATAAAAAAATCACAATTAACCCCACCGATAGAGTAATTAAAACAATTCAAAGAATTGAAACAAGGGCCCTTAACACAAGAGTAATCAACAAAAAAGAATATGACTTCTTAAATAAATCACAAAAGAAGATAGCCTGTATTTACGGGGTACCGAAAATACATAAGAACCAGCAGGACCCCTCCTAACGTCCGATTGTGTCTACAATAGGCACCCCTACTGAAGCTATCTCTAAATACCTAGATAATATTCTCAGACCCTATATTCCGCTAACACCCTCTTACATAAAAGATACGGGGTCAATCATTGCAAAGGTTGAACATCTACCTTTCAATCAGTATAGTGACCTGCTGGTCACTCTGGATGTTGAATCCCTATATAGTAACATTCCCCAAAAAGAAGCAATAGATGCAACCATGTGGTTCATAGACACATACCAGATACCCTGTTCTAAACCGTTCGTTTTTGAATGTCTTTTCTTAGTCCTTAAAGAGAATGTCTTCCAGTTTGGTGAGCACATGTATCAGCAAACTAAAGGCGTAAGCATGGGGGCAGCCATGGCTCCATCTATAGCCAATATATACATGGCTCTCTTTGAATCCAAAAATATATACAATGAAATGGCCCCATTCTTTGAGTCTGTTTCCCATTGGTACCGGTTCATTGATGATATTTTTTTCATCTGGACCAATGGGGAACAGACTCTACAAGAATTCTTGGACTGGCTCAATCTTGCAGATAACAATCTCCGCTTTACTGCCCACACTAATACAACGCAAGTTGAGTTTCTGGACATCTATATCAGAAATGAATCAAATGTGCTTGAGGTAGATTTATACACAAAGCCGACAGCAAGGAATACTTTGCTTCACTTTTCTAGCTATCATCCAAGAAATCAGAAGGATGGCATTCCCTTTTCGCAGTTCTTCAAAGTAAGGAGAAACTGCACAAATCTAAAGGACTATGACACCCAATCATTAGCAATGAAACTAAAATTTCTAGAACGAGGTTACCCCCATCGTCTTGTAAGAGAAGCATACAAAAGAGCCCGATTCTACGATCGGGATGCCCTACTTAAGTCACATAAAGAACTGCAAGAACTAAAACTGGTTTGCATCACGAAGCACTCCACGGTAGATGCCACTGTAAAGCAAATCATTAATGCCAATTGGCATCTTTTAAATGTAGACTCATCACAAACCAAACTGAAAAAAACACTCTTTGCACACCGTCGTAATAAGAACCTAAAGGATCTTGTAGTTCGATCCCGTTATACTGCAGCGACCACCAAAACTCCTTTTATACAAAAATCAATACAAGGCACCAACCCAGTTAAGGGCACCTCCCGATGTGGCTCTTGCCAGTCATGTGACAACATCATAACGGGAGAAACATTTACCTTCAATAAATTCAACATACAAGCAAAAGAACTATGGACATGCAATACATGTAACATAATATATCTCATTGTATGCCCATGTAATTTGGGCTACGTGGGAGAAACTTCGCGTGCAATAAAAACCCGTCTTACAGAACACAGGTCAGCAATCAAAACACGCAAGCTCGCGTCCCCACTAGTGAATCATTTTTTAGAATTTAAACACTCCCCGTTTGACATCAGATGGCGGATCTTGGAAAAAATCCACACGCCAAACAGTAATGGAGGCGAGAAAATCAGAAAGAAGAAAGAAGTATTTTGGATTTTCTCCCTGGGGACATTCACCCACGGTTTGAATAATGAATTACCCTGGGAGAACGCCATTCTGTAAACCTAATAGAAAATAAGAAATGACCTAAATATGAGCCTGCTTTAAAAATAAGAATAAACATAGAAACCCTGCCCCTCCTAATGAGCTATATGAATATATCTATTTGTTGTGGCCGCCTTGTCCCCTGTTTTGGTCTAATTTCTCATTTCACATATGGACCATAATTCCTTTGATATGATCCTGGGAGTTGAGATCAGTACACAATGAGGGAACTTGCACTAAAAAGAATTGTGGCCAATAAATACATATCTTGCCCCCCCGAATATGCTAAATAAATATATTCATCTCTCCATGTGAATCTGTTTACTGTGCAGCACCTTGCTGTGCTTTCGGGGGTCACACCTTCCATTGTGCCGCCTTGACAGCTGTGGCTGTTGACTGCTCGGGATACCGCGCCAAATAACATACGGCTAACTAAGGGATACACCTTTAAAAGGCAAGGTTAACACTAATCACCAATGGTAACACGCAATATATAAACCAACCAACAGGATTAATTCAAACTCCCCTACTGAAACCGCAGCTGTCCGACCGTGTCGCTCCGGCGTGCCGCTTTTCCACTTAGAACAGGTAAGAAACAAATCAGAGGCTGATGCGAATTAGAATGACTAAACCAACATGTATCCTGTAATAGTAATGCATATGCACGGCTACTTTTAATCCTAGATAGCCGGAAATCTGAACCCGAAAAAATTCTCATCTACCACGTATCTCCGGCACATCTTCGTTACGTTTTACATAGGTAAGAAGCAAACTTATGTGTATAACGATCGCGCCACGTACCCCATTATGCCTATCCTCTTATACGACTATTCTTGATTGTAGATAGCCGCTAATCTGTACTCAACCAACCATTACTAGGCTGAATAAGCACGTGATCCAGTTTCGCAGCGTTTTGTGGCCAATTTATATAACAAAGGTAAGAAGTGTAAAAACATCGCCTTATTTAATCCAACCCTTTCGAAACATAGGTTCCTATATATGGTTATACTCCATCGTAGATAGCCGATAATCTGAAACCAGTCCCAAACGGTGACTATTTGGATAACCACGCTAATTCGGCACGCCCTAAACCAGCTCGAAGCAGGTAAGAAATAGACATGAAACTTGCGTAAAGCACAACAACCTACTTGCAATACATTCAATTATGCCTATTTCCTTGCACGTCTATTGTTTAATTTTAGACAGCCGACAAACTGAACAGGACCAAACGTCATTAGTTTATGTGATCATGTGCCTTTATTACGTCACTACTACGGGTAATTGCTCAATTTCGGCCCCGTCTAATTTTAGATAACCAGTAATCTGATATCCGCTCCTGCCTCATGCGGCTGAGAAACCACACGGTTCGATGGAGGACATTCTGGGAAAATTCAGTACTAAGCAGCCACCATAGCTTTTAAATACAGGTAAGAATTGAAAAATGCTACTACCGACAAGTAGGCTAACCTTTTAACTATTATTGCAAGATAAGGTTCACGCCCATCTCTCTAAACTTACAGATAACCGATATCCTGAGACCACGCAACTTACTGCATCACTGAACCAGCAGACTTTACATCCCAAACGCAGGTAACTCTCAAAAAAAAATTGTGGCACTGGATAGAATTTAACAAAAAGATGAGCAACTAAATAATACTGACCACATTCCTTTTAATAAAACCTTGCAGATACCACAAACTGTCCTAAGCAAATTTGATGCTACCTATCTCCCTTGTAATTATGTTATTAAATAGGTCAAAACCAACCCCCAACTTATGTAAAAACTGTAAAGTATAGACAAACACCAGCCTCTTTCTACCTTTTTCTCATGGCTGTCACCTGAATGGTAATCTTACCACTCTGCTTTATATGTTTCATTTTTTTTAACATTTTCTATAAATGTAATATGAAATGTCAACTGTTTAGGTCCAATCCAATTAATGTACATGTTAGTATGTCACTCGAATATTCGTCTGTATGTTGAATAAAATGAACCATTGTTATGCGGTATATCATGAAGAATGAACAAACCACTGGCTTTAAGAATCTGGCAAACTGTATCTAGCACTGTTAACTGTTTAGCATAAAGACAAAGTTTTAAACACTGTCTATTTATTTTCAGTATCATGATGGTAGTGTCCTGAGGAAGACACCATCAACGTGTCGAAACGCGTAGACAGGAAACCATCTCTCCACTATATCACTATCTGTATAAACAATGCATATTTGCTAATTGATCTATTTTTATTATGTTTTACCAATATGTCAATGATTTTATCTGTGACATTTTTTATGAAAAGAATTAAAATGTACTTTCTATGCTAACTCAGTGTTTCATCATTAATTTTGTTTTGTTCGCCATTTAAACTTGTGCCAGTTGTCATATTGTTTGCCTGGGTATGTTACTTTACATACACCACCACCCACCCTCTGCAGCACCAAGGCACAGTCTTCTGTGCCCACCTGGATCCTATTAATATTATATGCCCCCCTGCCCATCCTCTGTACTAGGGGCATAACTTGACCCCACCTTCGGGGGACAAAACCTCAAATAATTTAGGGGGGGGGGAGCTAACACTTCAAGCAGTGTGGGAGGAGCTAATGTCAGAGCCAACATAAGAAAAGAGAGTGACAAACTGTGCATTTTAAACATAAGGGCTAAACAGTCTAGAATTAGAATAAACCTATACATCCAGGTATCACCACAAAGGAGAGCCATAGGTTCATTAATGTATGTTGAACTTTAACCCGGAGATGCTCCAGCACAAGGGAGGCTTAAGGCAGTGTTACAATATCTGCAAAAGCTCTATCTTCAACACTATAAACAACAACTAAAGTCCAATTCTACCAGAGACGCTCCTCCTCGTCATGAGGGGGAGGCGAAATAAATCTTTGCTGGGAAGACGAGGTCACACTCACACCTATAAGGCTGTGAATTATTTAGCTATGAACATTTCGGCTAAGGCAGCCAGGCACCTGTTTAATTAGCATATGTACAGCGCCTGGATCCTTGAGCTAAACATAAACATGTACAGCGCCTGGATCCTTGAGTATCTGTAAGGCTGACCGTTGCTCATCCTGAGAGACACTCTTCATGCATCAGAAAAAAGTAGAGACATACACCCTCCGCCCTTAATGATGGGCCACTACTGTCCAGAGGAGCGCCAATGAGCACTGTAAACTTAGTGAAAAGGAATGCCTAGGGCCAGAAGAGTTAGGCAATTAAGTGACTGAGGCGTCCACATTGGCTCTGCACTTCCCTTGCAGACACAGCCGCCTCCACCTCGGCTCAGTTGCTCCTGCTCAGGAAGCTCTGTAGCCTCTACCCAGGCTCTGCCACTCCAACCAAGCTCTCCTCCTCCCATGCCATCTGTCGTGATACCAGGAATAGTCTGCGCATCGTGTGGAGGACTTGCCACCACCTCGCTATGCCAGAAGCACGGACCTGGTGCCCCATGCACCGACCCAGCACGGAGCCCATCTCAGTGCCATATGCTTTCAGTCTGACACCTCCTATGGCAGCAGCTGTTCACTCATTGGCAGCTCTGCGTGTGACAACTGCCAGGCTCCTGCTAATGAGAGGTGCCATGTCATCACAGTACCCTTCCACAGACCCCACCCTCCCTAGACTCACCATTAAAGAATCAGTGATGGTTCATGAAACATAAAAATCCTCAAACTGTTCACACCTCGTATATTCATGCCAATAAATCACCTCTGCCAAGCAGACACCCTCCCCCCACTAGTGTCCTGTGAAACACCACCAACAACATTCACATTTAAGTTGTTTTTTAAAGATCAAGGACACTCCTCTAGTATTCGTGGATTGGGAGGTGGAGACCGCAAAGTCAATCCACCTATTTTTCTTTACCAGTATATCTAACTCAGATTGAGTCAAGTGAGTTTCCTGGAGCAGAATGACCTGCGCATCTATATCTCGAAGATACTGAAACAGTTTTCTAGCCCTGGGTTTAGTCCGCAGGCCATTTATGTTCCAGGAAAATATTTTTAGATTAGCCATACCCATAGAAAAAGGGGACCAACCAAGTTCTTACCAGATAATGACACTGATACCCAGGAATGCTGTTATACCATTCTAACCAAGACAAACTCAGCTGTAGATCATAAAGCGACCACTGAACTTCATAATATAAAATCATATTGGAATGACAAATGAGAATTTTTTTTGCTTTTAACCCCCCACCCGTCCTCCCCACCCATTACCTCCCCCCCTCCCGTGGAGAACCCTAGATGTATCTAACCGGATCAAATCCAGTAGATGGCACCCCCCTACGGACCCCGGCTAGCCCATCCGGTCCCAAGCTGACCCTAATACCCACCACTTGAGTTCAAATACCCTTGTAACCCGATTTATGTGCAACTAGAAATGAAAAAATTTTTTTTTTTAAATATATTTTTGTTTCTCATTTGTGTGTATGTGCATTTTTTTTCCCAAGCATCTATCGTTTATCTAAATGTCTTAAACAAAAGGGGGAAGAGATCTCAACTTGATTTTACTCCAATCTCCATGAGACACAACCATCCCCTACACCGAAGAAGCCCTGTTGCCCAGTTCCAACAAAAGCTCATCCGCTGCCTGCACTGTCCTGATGTTAAACATTTTATTATTGTGCATTACTTTTAATGCAGCAGGGAATGTTATCTTAGCTGTTGCGCCCACCTTCCTGAAGGCGTCTAAGCGCCTACCAAACTCCCACTGTCTCTCGAGTGTGACCCTAGCCAGATCCGATCTTATAAGAAAAGAAAACCCCTTCCCTGATAAGGATTTCTGTTTAAGGGCTTGATTGAGAATTTGTTCTTTGAGGGCATATGTGTGAAAATTGATCAGGATCTTACGCGGTTTAGGCCTTTGTGGGTTACGTTTAAAAGGCTCTCTATGTACCCTTTGGATGTCAGTGGCAAGCTCCTCCACTGAACAGTCCAGGAGTAGTGAATCTTTCAGTGTCTGTGTCTGTGGGGCTAGGGGAAGAAACCCTTGGCCTCTTCAAGGAAAAATGCGACGCTCCAGACACACTCTCACCTTCCGACACCAAGTCATCAGTCTTGGTCTTGAGTCTGTAGAGCCATAGCAGAAGTCGACCTTCTCGGTCCTTGAGGGTCTTGTTGGAGAAGGTCCGACATATTTTGCAGTCCTTTGCCTGATGGTGAGGGTAGAGGCAGTATAAACATGTTTCATGTTTATCCTCTACATGAAGTCTTTTCTTGCTGCAGTTGGAACAGGCCCGGAAAAGACCCTTCTTCTGGCTATCAGACATAACTTTATAAGACAATTAATGCTGTTTGAGAAGAAAATAGAAATTCCTGAGGAGAACTCAGGTGGAGACTCCCTAGCACAACGTGCGGTAGAAAATCTGAGAGACTTGGGCTCCTGGCAGGAAGGTTCTAGAAGGAGGTAGTAGCTGATTGGCTGTTTTTCTTTATTTGGTCCTTTTTACAAAAGGACCCAGATAGGCCACCAAGGTGGGACCCTTGGGGCCTGCTCTGTTTGGTCCTTCCTGCAAAAGGACGTGGATAGGCTACTAAGGTGAGACCCTTAGGCCTATTCTTTTCTATGTATGTCTCTAGGACATTACTTTTTTATATACCGGAGGCTCCCGTCTCGACGACGGGGAATGATTCAGGCATGTGAATCTATGAAAGACACCCAAATACTGGATAACAGAGCGAGTTCTTGGATAGTATAATTTCAGAGGGGGAAGTGGGGAAAGCCGTTCAAAATGCAAAAAAGGGAAAGGCGGCAGGACCGGACGGTCTACCAGCCGAAATTTATAGAGTATAAGAGAAAGAACTAGCCCCCTTTTTGACAATTTTATTTAACCAAATTTTACAGGACGGCATTCGCCCTCCACCATCTTGGGATAAAGCTTCTATAACTTTAATTCTAAAGCCCGGAAAGTCACCTACTTCATGTGGGTCGTATAGACCCATATCAATCCTAAATGTGGATTATAAAATCTTTAACACAATACTTGCTAAAAGACTCGCAACGGTGGCTCCTGAAATCCTTCACTCAGATCAGAAGGGATTCGTGAAGGGACGACAGTTATATGAGTTAACTTATGATTTAATAGGGGCAATAGATATAGCCTCTCTGGAGTCCCTCCCCTTAGCAGTCCTCACGTTGGACGCAACCAAGGCCTTCGACAGGGTGAACTGGGTTTACCTGTCGGAGGCCTTGGCAAAGTTCAACGTGGGTGGAAAAACGCGGCGGGCAATCGATCTTTTAGATCAGAACCCCAGTGCCCGTATTTTGGTAAATGGCATCCTATCTGAGCCACTGAACATCTTGAGAGGTACAAGGCAGGGCTGCCCTCTCTCCCCGCTCCTGTTGGATCTATACATTTAACCATTTGCCCAATGCTTAAGAGAGAATGTTAACATCAGACCGTTCAAGTATAAGGGGTGGGAGAGAAAGGTTGCCCTATACGCCGATGATATTCTGGTGTATACATCAGAGGTACAAACTGCACTTCCTGCAGTCTTAAAGGTGGCCTCTGAGTTTGGTGAAATCTCCGGGTACGAGATCAATCCTGATAAGACGGAGATGTTGATATGGAACGTAGATCAGGTTCCAGCAGATATCACAGTACGTCCTGGAAATAAGTTGAGATATCTGGGCATCAACATCATTAAGGATATCAATCAGATCGCCAAGATACATTTCGTAGCTGTAGCTAAGGAATGCCGTAAATTATTACTGTCATGGGCACAACTTCCTCTATCATTTTTAGGAAGGGTTAATTTAATTAAAATATCTATTTTGCCTAAAATTTCTTTTCTTTTTAACACAATTCCATTATACTTTGATCCCTCATTAATAAATAAATTACAATCTGATATTAATTCCTTTATTTGGAGTAAGCGCCTCTCGAGGATCTCCTGGAAAAAGTTGAGGAGGCGTAGAGAAAAGGGTGGAATTGCTGCCCCAGACTTTCAGACATATGCATGGGCATTCCAACTGTCTCATGTCAGAGTGCTTTTAAAAAATCCATCTGAGTATGGGGCAGGCTCTTTGTATTCCACCCTTCTTACAGGAGAAGGTGTCAGCCAATCAGGGTTTCTGTTCAAGTTTGGGGACCCCAAGTTTTTAAAAAAAATTAAGTTGAAGATTCTGCAAGGAATGGCTAAAATGTGGGCACAGATAACTAAAACTATCAAGGTAGGGTACTACAATAGTAGGACTCCGCTTTGGGATCTTCCCGAGAGTCCGATTTGGTTGAGTGACAGTCTTACGACCCTGATTAAGGAAGCTGGGTTGGCTGTTTGGGGCGACTTGTTCACAGAAGGGGAACTGCTCCTGTGGGAGTGCCTTAGAAACACCATTGGCCCCAACTTTGCTAGGTTCAAGCATATGCAAATATCTAGTTGGTCCCACGCATATGTCTCTCGGACAACCCGTGGAAATAAATTTCCCCTAGGTGGTCACAGCCAGTTAATATCTTCCTTAGTCGATAAACCTCCTGCCAAAAAGGAAATTTCATCCTGGTATAAGCTGATTATGGAAGAAAGGGATGGTGTTTTTTCATTACCGGAAGAGCTTTGGTCATCTACCATAATGGGTTGTAATCTGCAAGAGCTCTGGAGCCTATCCTGTGGAATGTTGTGGGATGTAGTGAAACCATCTTGGCTCCGTAGAAATCACATCTTCACCATTCATAGGGCCTATTATTCTCCATTAAGGCTTTCGAAGTTTACCCAGGGAAGCCTGGTAACATGCCCTAAATGCGGTTTGGTAGCCGCTTCAGACTGACACATGTTTTTTGACTGCCCCATTTTGTCAACATTTTGGGAGGCCATAAAAAGAACTCTGTCATTATCTTTGAATTTGAATATAGTCCTCGATCTCCCACTGGTTATCTTTGGTATTTTGGATGGTCTCCAAAGCTCAGAGAAGAAGCTAGTTTTTTATTCTATCTTGTTTGCCAGAAGGGAGATATGCAGAAAATGGAAAGACTCTTTGCCCCCTACACCTCTATATTAATGGTCTCCAGATTAGACCTGGGTAGGTCTGGTAATTCAAACAAAAAGGCGTTCTGGCAACTATTAAATTGGGCGCACTGAGTGTCCGGGGTTTTTATTTTTTTTTCCCCGGGTCCAATGATTAAGCCACTTAGACCTAACCCAGGGCGTGATATCCTTGTGGAAATATCCACTCCTTTCTTGATTGGTTTTTGTCTGGTGAATTATAGTTGGTTGAGACGGAGGAGCTGAGGGTCAAGTATCGAGGGTCAAGTTGGGCCCTACCAGCTACTCACTAGCTGAGACAGCATCCCGCTCGTATACCACTCGACTTCATCATGGGACAAAACCAATGTGGCAAATGAGGACAAAAACAAAAAAAACATTCACATTTAAACGCGAGACCTATTGCATTGCAAATGCTTGTTAATATTTGGTCTCTGGACAATATGCTTTTTTGCCACTGCCGCTTTTCGCCTGGAAAGCTAATTTATATGTTGTCCCAGATAAAATGAGTAACTGGAGTTCTTCTTCGGGCTAGTGCATAGGTAAGATAAAGAAGAGTAGGTGTTTTAACTATAAAAATAAAAGTAGTGAATCCTACCACTATCTGCTGTTAATATTGATTTAAGTGATGCCCTGCTGATGCTGCGCCTTCTATTTTGGTTCAATTTGGCAATATTGGGTCTTATGCATGTGCCAACAATCTAGCCTGATAAAGAATAAATGCCCCTATGATAATTCTTTAGGTCTGGAAACCCAAACAGCATTTTGGAGATTGAGATGGTAAGCTTTCTGACGAAAAATAGTAGCTTTCAGTTACTATCCCAAATGAAATCTGAGAATATTTGCTCCTACGATTTGTAAGCTAAATTATTGTAAGGTGCAAAAAGGTTGTTTACTACATTAAGAACTCTTGCTAAAATGTTAAATTTCGCGTTTTAAGCTTAGTCCAATTGCTCATGCCCAGTTTGTTTCATCTTGCAATATCGAGACCATTATATCCCTTTCTGCCTTTCACATTTAAAGCAACTATATTTTCAACATTTCTTGTAATTTGTTCTCCCAAATATTTTGTTTGTGCCGTAAAGTTGAACATATTCAGTGGTTTAATGTCAAACAAGTGGCCAAAGAGAACAAGCATTGGTATAGCCAATAGGTCTCGCCTTTGGGACCTTATAAGTGTTTAGCCATGCAACACTTGATGTTGTTGCACCAAGGATATTGTGCTGGATAACTAAACACTTATAAGGTTCCAAAGGCGAGACCTATTGGCTATGCCAATGCTTTTTTAGATCATGTCCCCCATAAGCACCTTGAACCCCTCAGTCAAGTGACAGAACCTGATAGAACATGAGCACAGATCCAGTATTTCACCATTTTACTGATTACCCTGAGTGTTCTGGCATTTAGTTCTGCACAGTCATTCTTCTGCCCACGCCCCCACCCCCATGCCACCTAAAGTATCCCCCAGTTCCCTTCCGAGCGTCCCCTGTGAAGCATTTCCTATTCCACTTACCGTCTAAATGGGTAGAAATGTGCAGGTTTACTGCTTTATATGGAGGACATTTCAATTACGGTACAGTACAAATAGACCTGTTTATGGGCTTTCAATTCTTTCCAAAACGTAATTACTGGGCCATTTAGTGCACTTAATGTTTTTTACGCAGCCAAGTCTCACTCGGATGTATCTCTTGTTTCAAGCCTCAGTGTGAATGAGTTTCGAGGCTCGCGGGGCTGTCTGTCACAAGAGCGCGTGAAGGGCAAAGAGAATCACTTCCGCATTCACAAGCAATCTGGGGATTGAAGTGGCATAAATCTCCCTATCTAACGTGTTCTGTGGACCCTTTCATTGAGGTCCCCTTGTGTGCCTCGAGAAGCCCCGCACAAGAGAGAAGGAAAGAGACAAAGTCCGAAAAAGAGGCACAGAGGAGGGAGAGGAAAAAAACAAAAAAATATTAGTGACAGATGGAAGGGGATTGGACAGGAAGGAGGGGTGGTAGGGAGATAGCTAGAGGGAAGGGATGAAATAAAGGCGGGCAGGAAGCAAGTATGGGCGCAAGAAAGAGACGAAGCAAAAAACAATGGAAGGGATGAAGGAAGAAAGGGATGACATACATATGGGACCGAAGGAGCAAGTGGAACGGAAGCAAAATCAAAGAGGAAGGAAGAGAAGAAGGAAGCGCGTATGCGAGGAAGGAAGAGGCAAATGAAACAAGTTGGAGATGTGGGGTGAGTGTGGCAGAGAGCACACACAGCGTTTCCCTTGTGGGAGCGAGCAGGGGCATCATATGTTTGAAAGTTAATTACAAACAGATGGTTTCAAAGCTCGCTCCCGCAAGGAAATTGCCAAACGTGCATGCGCTGCCATTGAAAGCAATGCAATACGTGCATGTTTTTGGCAGAAAAAGCAAATCGATTTCAAGAAGTCTCCTGCTATGCAGCGCATGCGCGCTGCGTAGGCGAGACCTGAAAAAGGTAATTTTTCAGTGCCCAAAGGTTTAGGCCTTATCAAAGTAAGTAAGAGTAATCGATGCCCTAGAACAAGGACGTGCAGTGCACAGTTTCAGTCGATTTCAGGTTACAATATTGCTTATTCTGAGGTTTTTTTTCTTTTAGGGAAATGTGTACTGTATGTTTCGCATAAGAGCGTTAAATGATACCACATTGGTCAAGACTTACATCGTGAAACACTTCATAATTGACTACGCCATTTATTGCACGATACCAATAAAGTTTAGGTTTTCATTCGCCTGTTCTTTCCCTAGATATCACGGAGTGAGGTTCTTCAGAGCGAAAGTTGGCACAGAAGGATGGGTGAATGAGAATAGGTTAAAAAACTGAGAAATAGCCAGAAGAAAGGGTTGGAATTGAGGGTATGGATTTGGTTTGACAGAATAACCCCCAGACCGTAAAGTGAAAAAATATATATGGGCAGGCAGAAAGCAATCTAAACCAGCAAGGAATTTTTGAATTCATCATTACAAAATTAATGAAGGGTGATTAACAGTGCTTGGGTAAGGATGGGGAGGGCTTCACAAAAAGTGATTTGAAGGCTCCACATAGCGTTATGGTTCCTCTGGGTTGGCAAGCATTTTTGAAAACAAGTAAGGGATATACCTATAGAGACTTGGAAAGGCAAGCACATCTTTGACAATATTGAGTCACATGAGAGGAACTGAATACCTTTCATTGCAATAAGGAAGAATGTTGGAATGCTTAAGAATTCCTTCAAAACAGAATGATAGTCAAGGTAGCTAAAGACCTGTGGGATAGTGTGCCTGACATTCAACCAAACTCTGGATTACTGCAGGAAGCCACAGGCTTGAAGTGAACCCTTTACCGGGCCTTGAAGGAGTACCACTGTGAGCCGGCCCCGACACATACCTGTCCATACAGACGACAGTACCCGATCCTACACCCACCAACAGAAAGTGAGCCGGATGCATACCACAGACAGTGGACAACTCGAGAAGATAACCCTGCCCACATGCCATGTGTTCACACACGAGGAGGGGCAGTGGTGGGACGCGGTGGAAGGAGGAGGAGCGGACCCCAGAAGAATCGGCGAGTGGACAGAGAAAAAAGACTGGAAGAGAAGGATGAAAAGGCGAGTCGAGGAGACGGGGAGAACACAGGTGGAGAGGATCGCGTGGAAGACCCAAATAATCAGAACCAGAGAAGACGGAGCCGAAACCGAGAGGGAAGACGAGCGGTGGAGCGAGGAAGGGTGGTGTCCACTGGAGGATGCCGGAGAGCGGCCGCAACTCAGGAGAGTTGCAGCGGAGCCGGTGAGTGTTAACAGGAGGGGTGAGCAGTGGGAAGTGACTGAGGGCGACGGGAGGGCACCAAGGCACCAAGGTCAGTGGGGAAGGGAACAAGAGCACTAAACGGGTACTGTGCACCAAACGTTGGCCAACCCCATTGCACACCTTCCAGAGACCCTGTGCCACAACACCCTGAGATCCTGCAACGGGGCACCGTAAATCCCTCCTGCTTGATGAAGCGTTCTGCTGACTCAGGAAGCAGGATCCCCCTAAGAATCGGATCAGACAAACCTGAGAAGAAGCATTCCAGGACTGTCTGTGTCTATGCCGGTTCCTTTCTTTTTGTATTTTTCTTTTCTGAGGGAACCCCCACCTTTGCCTTTCTTTCTGTTTTGCGACATTGGACGGGTGAGGTGAAAGGTGCACGACTCTCTAACCCCTATCAATGCAGTGACTGACCGCTCCTTTCTCGCTCCATTTCTGAGCCTTGGGAAGACCAATAGACAAAGAGAGAAGAAGGCGAGACGGAGGACGCAAGCCCTTTCACACTGGAGGAGGAAGACCTGAAGGACCGAGAAGGATATATACCACCCATACCAGAGAACTTGAATAACCCTAAAGAAAACCTCACCATTGAGCAGACCCTCCAGGATTTCGCGATTGGCCGCGAAATCGGCACTTTTGTAAAAATCGCCGCATTTTTACAAAGGTGCCTGCAAAATCGGCACTTTTTTAAAACGATTTCAGAAGTTAATGTTGCAATGTCCAATACAGCGAATTGAGTAGTTAGAACTTTTTTGCTTCTTTAATTTCTTAAATACATTTTTCAATATAGGGAAACGTGTCTTTATCTTTATAAGTTTCGAAACAATTCAACTCCAGCTCCTTTAGTGACACTGTTTCTAACTTCAGAATCTACACTTATTTTTACTGGACAATGTTTTAAGTTGATAATGTTTTTTCTGCACAGGGTTAAGCTCTTTTAAATGTATTAAAAGGTTTAACAGTATGCTGTTCAGGTAACATGTCAATGGAAACCAACAACCGGTTGGATTCCAGTGAAACTGGTGGTTGTTTTTTTTCTTCTTTTCCTTGGGGCTGATATAGTTGGGAGTAAGCATCCCCTAGGTTACCTACTCTTTCGCAGCCTTTATCTCTTAATATACTGGTTACGGTCATAATGTTCCTGCAGTGCAGATAGTAAAACAGTGTCACGTTAGACTTAAACTTTATCATTAATTTAAATAGTTACAGAATGGTACTGGGAAATAGTTATCCAGCTCCCCAACGGTACAGGTTAAGGTTAGTTTGGGTATTTAGTTGCACTGACATTGTAGCACGTCAACCCGAGATTATATGGATTTTTGTTCTACCTGGTGGCTGCTGGGAGCTTGTCTCCTAGGCACACACTCAATACACTGTGGCCTTCTACACTAGGGTGCTCTCTTCATTTTAGGCTTGTTCAAATAATGTCGTCTTCTGGCAAGCACATTCCCATCTCTTGTGAAGAGAGGTCCATAGCCGATTTCTCTCTCTTCTCAGATAACAGCTGCAAGCCTTCATGTGGGATTTCAGACCAAATCAATCTGGGAGCATGTGACAATATCAGTTACCTAGTACAGGACAGAATATATTGATCTATCCGGTTTACAAGGAGTCATAGCTACAGTGAAGTATTTATTGAAAGTGTATATCGTGGTTGCACTACAGTTTTCTGCTGCAGGTCCAAGAAGTGTGGTACTAAGAGCAAAACATAGCTTACATCAACCTTTTTTAGTGGACTTTTTATAAGAGAGCAAGTCTGAAATAGAATTAAGCAGATTTTTGCTTGGAGTGTGCAAGTACTTTCTATGGTTACTTGATTAAGCAAGCTGTGGCATCTACAATATTTTGAGCAGCCTGACGTTTTTGGGGGGTAGGAGGTTGGTGCCAATCATCTCATCAGTGTCCTCATAGTTTATAATACAATTGCAAGCATTGGCATTACACTACATGGAAAAGGCCAAAATTAATTCCCACCTTGAGTTGAATTTTGTGAATACCTGGCTGTCCAGGCCATTTAGACGCAAACAAATGAATTCAAGCAGAACATCCTGAGGCAAATGAATGGGGTCAAAGATCGCGTGGTTCAGTATGCTTCTGTTGTCCAGGCAGCAGAAACGTCACTCAATAATTGAAATTTTGGACCTTGCAAAGAAGGAGCTTAACAGGACTGAACCCTTGAGAAATGACTATGAAACAGTTTCCACCACATTTCTTTTGTGTTACTAATTGTCCTTCATGCATGAGCATACACATTGTGTTACCCAGTGGCCATTTATAATGGTCAGTGATTTCGATTTTCTTGAAATTCAGGACCCTGTTCACAGATAAAAGTGTCTGTAGATGTTTGTAGTTGCTTCTGACGTTTGCATGGATGTTTACAGGTTTTTGGAATTTGCACAATATGTTGCTAGGGTATGACTAGAAAACGTTTCGTGAAATCCATTTTGCTCTTGTGCAAATCAGAGTTGTATAGTGGATTCAATTGTGAACTGTCAAAAGGCAGTGCCTTTGTACAATAGCACCTTTCCTTTCATGTATGTATCAATAGGCACAAATGGCTCTGTGAATCGAGCACATTTCGCTGTGTTTATTGTGTTGAGATGCAACTAATAAATAAAACTGTTCATGCTTAGCTGACTGCTGTTTTACACTATTTGTGATAAGCTCTGTACTTTTATTGATTTTCCAAAATTCTATGGCTGATTGAATTTATCAGAGTAGCATACTGTATTTATGATCCAAGGGAAGCATTGTTTTCATTCCTGCATTTTTGGTCACAGCTGCAGTTACACGAGACGGATAACAGAGCATGTTAAGTCAACATCCATGGCATTCAATTAGTTAATCAATCAATCAATCAGCTATTTATAAAGCACAACAGCTACTCCGAAGAGTGTTCCAGCTGTAGGAGGAACTGCTTTATCATCCAACTACAGTACCAAGAACCCTCTTAGAAAGCCAAGCCAAACATCCAAGCCATTCTTCACCCCCCCGGCCAATCAGACATAATTGCCAGGGCTAGTTTGCGTTCCCAGAACGGCCCTGCTTGGAGGACCTTCAGAAGTTGTCCAGCCTCTTACATTCGAAATGCCCTGGCCTGGGCTGCCTGACCGTGGCTTTCCGAGCTGGCTGTAACATGGCACATTGTGTGATCTTAGGCAAATATTTAATTTCACAAAGGTAGCTTCTGGAATGCCATTACCTATGGGATGCTACCAGGCCATCTTTGTTGGGCTCCTCAGAACCTATACTAAAGCAAATGGAGGATTGCATTTCCAAGGGATAACAGCCTTCACCTGTGGGCTGCTTCCTCTGTTCCATATCCCAGGTGGCCTATTTCAAAGCGGACTACTCTGCTAAAACAGTTTCCATTGATTTAAGGCTGAGAATGAATGATTATGAGTAAAATAAAGTGCTGCAAAAATGCAACTAAATTTCCATATTTGTGCCGCTAAATTTCCATATTTGTGCCGCTAAATTTGCTAATCCATGCCGCTATATCCTGGGGGGTCTGATTGAGAAATACATACAGTCTCCACGTCTCTTGCGCTCCCACAACCACATACTAGGTTGCACTCAGCTTTTCAATAAGTAGAATGACACATCAGCAGGTATTGCGGGCCACACATGAGGGGGATGTATGAAAATGTGAGAACTGGTGTCAAGGATTAGCAAATTTAAGTTGATGCCGCTGATCTAACTGTACACAGGTCATATTTACCTCACACCCGATGTCCTACATACGAAGAAGGCCAATTTGCAAACTGAACGTCACTGGCCCAGAACTGATCACTTTCACAAGAACTGGAACTGCAGTTGCATTTTGGAATTTTGGGAGAACATTAAGCACGTAACTCTGGTGAAGTGGGCTTACCCAGCTTTTGAATGAGACCATGCCCTAGCGCTGTCTGTTGGGTACTATCTCGAGACAGAATAAAAAGGAGAGCACTTGGCATACATGCAAGTTGGGGTTTTTCATCAGCTTAAAATAGGTCAAAAAGTTATTATTTGAGTTTCAGCACTTTGACTAGATGAATGAATTAAATAAAGATGTCAATAGAGAGGCTCTACAGTAAGAGAGCTTGCTTCTGAGGGATAGGAGTTACAATTTACAAGACTGAAATAGAGGAGCTTGTTCGATCAGCTATGGAAATGGGCAATTTATAAACAAGCACTGTCTCCCGCAGAATGGACATGGTAATACCAGGGCAGCCTTGTTTTTACTGTATATGTGGAAGCTTTGAAAATGTTTTGCACTCAGGTGTGTTGAAACTGTGTTAAATGCCGTATATTATTGAGGTGATAATATATGTTTTTGTTATCGTGTGGGTCGTGATGCACAAGAATATATGATATGAAGAAGGGCGAGACATCAGAACACCTGAAGCTAAGGGAAAGAGAGGGGTGAGAGAAGAAGACACACAGGGTCTCATGGTTTGTAGTGCGACATTACGGCATATACTGGATTGAACCTAGAGGTAATACCTGGTTGGAGACCATAGCCTACAGAAGGTGAATTAGAGGAGAAAGATGCAATATTACAGTTGGAACATACAGGAAAACAAATAATTTCCTCACCGCTATCGCTCCCTTTCATTGTTCCTGCCTTCTCTCTTCCCCTATCATCTGTCTTTCTCTCCTTCTCTTACTCTGCCAAATTCAATTTATTCTAAAATGCAGACGCTGCGTTCCACTGCGTCGCTTTTGTGCATTATACAATAAAGCCTTCTGACCAAAATACATTCTCTATACCACTTTCAAACAGAAAGTACCAACTGGCAACATACAGCCACATTTCACATACGCTCTCTCAGCTCGACACAGCATATTAACAAGTTAGCTTTTCTCTCGCACACTGATATATATGTAAAGTTCATTGCATTAAATTGCACAAAACGTGCAAGCTAGGATGATATAATTGGAAAGATAGCACAATCATCAGGAGAAAGATAGCTCATGGTTAGTCAATAAAATGTTTTGGGTAAACGATGGAAAGGAAAACAATGGTTAAAAAAAGCGGCCAAAATGCAAAGTGTCACAATATTTCACTAACGTACCTGCTGTCTACATTTCTGAAGAAACTACTGATTGCTTCATCATAAACTCCTTTCTGGAAACAAAGATAAAAATGCAATTATGCATCCCAATACTATGTAGTCTGTGTTTTTCAACAGAGCAACTAACAAGAAATTATGTAACAAATGAGAGCAGCTGATGTGGAATGACAACATCAAGAACCAACAAATTAAAACTCTTATTCAATGGTTTTATGGAAGCATTCTGCACCACACATCCCATTCCGGCAGGCATTCTTAAGGGTCTAAATTAACTGCATGTCCCTTACAACAATTCAGTAAATTAATAGGTTGGTAAATTTCAAGCTTTAAATAAGCAACATTATGTCTGAGTCTGCTTAGTAAGAAAATGTATTATCAAATTAAATGCATCCTTCAATCCATGATAACAAGTTGCTACCTGAAACCTCCAATAATTTAACAATTGCTCTTCTTGAAGGACAAATTTGGGTCGACCAAATGCGGTTTTCACAAATATTTAAAGTAACAGCTGTAATATTTTTTTGTTCATTGACAAACCGATGCCAAAGTAAACAAGCATTTGCAATGCATAAGGTCTCGCATTAGGAAAGTTTGAGCTATTGGTATTGTAAATGACACATTTTTTATATATGTGTTGGTTTTGAAAATAGCAAAAATAATAGCTTTGTCATTTACAATGCCAATAGTTATAACTTGTGACACCTATAGCATTTGTAATGCAATATGTGTTGTATTCACGTGACTTAGATGTATTGATATTACAAATAACAATGGCTTTGAATTTTTTTAATAATTAATACTTAAATAAAAGTTATTGTAATGTATAATAGCAATAGCTTAAACTTTTGTAAATAACTTTTGTGAAGAATATGTTCAGTGTATTTTATTGTGACGAAAATCCAAGAACAGAAGTGAAATACTAACCTCTTTTTGTGACATTTGTAATAAAGCTTGAAACATTGAGAGATCATATTTGACCCAGTTGTTGTTGAATGGTTGCACAGATTGATGCTGTGGTGGCGCTGGGTGATGTTGTGGTGGCGACTAGTGATGCTGTGGCATTCAATGATCCTGTGGTAGCGCATAGTGATGTTGTTGTGCCCCTTAGTGATGCTGTGGTGGTGCTGAGTGATGCTGTGGTGATGCGATAGATAGAGTGAGTGGGATAGATAGATAGAGTGAGGGCGATAGATAGATAGAGGGAGGGCGATAGATAGGAGTGAGGGCGATAGATAGCTAGACAGATAGATAGAGTGATGGCGATCAGTATCTAAATAAATAGATAGAATGAGGGCGATAGATAGATAGTGTGAGGGCGATAGATAGAGTGAGGGCAATAGATAGAGTGAGGGTGTTAGATAGAGTGAGGGTGTTAGATAGAGTGAGGGTGTTAGATAGAGTGAGGGTGTTAGATAGAGTGAGGGTGTTAGATAGATCGATAGATAGATAGATAGATCGATAGATAGATAGATCGATAGATAGATAGATCGATAGATAGATAGATAGAGGGAGATGGATAGAGTAAGGGCGATAGATAGATAGTGAGCGCAATAGCAAGATAGATAGAGTGAGGGCAATAGCAAGATAGAGTGAGGGCGATAGATAGAGTGAGGGCGATAGATAGAGTGAGGCCGATAGATAGAGTGAGGGCGATAGATAGAGTGAGGGCGATAGAGTGAGGGCGATAGATAGAGTGAGGGCGATAGATAGAGTGAGGGCGATAGATAGAGTGAGGGCGATAGATAGAGTGAGGGCGATAGATAGAGTGAGGGCGATAGATTGATAGATTGATAGATAGATTGATAGATTGATAGATAGTGGAGGGCAATAGATAGAGTGAGGGCGATAGATAGAGTGAGGGCGATAGATAGAGTGAGGGCGATAGATAGAGTGAAGGCGATTAGATAGATAGAGTGAGGGTGATAGATAGATAGACAGATAGAGTGAGGGCGATAGATAGTTGTGTGTGGTTGTGTGTGGTTGTGTGTGCGTGGTTGTGTGTGTGTAGTGTGTGTTATGCTTTGTTTTGCTATGTTTTGTTATGCTATGCTATGTTTTGTTGTGTTTGGTATGCTATGCTATGTTTTGCTAGGCTATGATATGTTTTGTTTTGTTATGCTGTGTTTTGTTAAGCCATGCTATGTTTTGTTGTGTTTTGTTAAGCTATGCTATGCTTGGTTAGGCTATGCTATGCTTGGTTAGGCTATGCTATGCTTGGTTGGGCTATGCTATGCTTGGTTAGGCTATGCTCTATGCTTGGTTAGGCTATGCGCTATGCTTGGTTAGGCTATGCTCTATGCTTGGTTAGGCTATGCTCTATGCTTGGTTAGGCTATGCTCTATGCTTGGTTAGGCTATGCTCTATGCTTGGTTAGGCTATGCTGTATGCTTGGTTAGGCTATGCTCTATGCTTGGTTAGGCTATGCTCTATGCTTGGTTAGGTTATGCTCTATGCTTGGTTAGGTTATGCTCCATGCTTGGTTAGGTTATGCTCCATGTTTGGTTAGGTTAGGTTATGCTCCATGCTTGGTTAGGTTAGGTTATGCGCTATGCTTGGTTAGGTTAGGTTATGCGCTATGCTTGGTTAGGCGCTATGCGCTATGTTATGCGCTATGCGCTATGTTATGCGCTATGCGCTATGTTATGCGCTATGTTATGCGCTATGTTATGCGCTATGTCATCCGCTATGCGTTTTTATGCGCTATGTTATGCGCTATGTTATGTGCTATACGTTATGTTATGCGCTATGTTATGCGCTATGCGCTATGTTATGCGCTATGTTATGCGCTATGCGCTATGTTATGCTCTATGTTATGCGCTATGCGCTATGTTATGCGCTATGTTATGCGCTATGCGCTATGTGTTGCGCTATGTTATGCGCTATGCGCTATGTTATGCGCTATGTTATGCGCTATGTTGCGCTATGTGCTATGTTATGCGCTATGCGCTATGTTATGCGCTATGCGCTATGTTATGCGCTATGTTATGCGCTATGCTATGCGCTATGTTATGCGCTATGCTATGCGCTATGCTATGCGCTATGTTATGCGCTATGCGCTATGTTATGCGCTATGTTATGCGCTATGTTATGCACTATGCGCTATGCGTTGTGCTATGTTATGCGCTATGTGTTGCGCTATGTTATGCGCTATGTTATGTGCTATGCGCTATGTGTTGCGCTATGTTATGCGCTATGTTATGCGCTATGTTATGCGCTATGTTATGCGCTATGTTATGCGCTATGCTATGCGCTATGTTATGCGCTGTGCTATGCGCTGTGTTATGCGCTATGTTATGCGCTATGTTATGCTCTATGCTATGCGCTATGCTATGAGCTATGTTATGCGCTATGCTATGCGCTATGTTATGCGCTATGCGCTGCGCTATGTTATGCGCTATGTTATGCGCTATGCTATGCGCTATGCTATGCGCTATGCTATGCGCTATGCGCTATGTTATGCGTTATGTTATGCGCTATGTACTGTTATGCGCTATGCGCTATGTGTTGCGCTATGCTATGCGCTATGTGTTGCGCTATGTTATGCGCTATGCGCTGTTATGCGCTATGCTATGCGCTATGTTATGCGCTGCGCTATGCGCAATGTTATGTGCTATGTTATGCGCTGCGCTATGTTATGCGCTATGCACTGCGCTATGTTATGCGCTATGCAATGCGCTATGTTATGCGCTATGTTAGGCGCTATGTTAGGCGCTATGTTATGCGCTATGCAATGCGCTATGCGCTATGTTATGCGCTATGTTATGCGATATGCGCTATGTGTTGCGCTATGTGTTGCGCTATGTTATGCGCTATGTTATGCGCTATGTTATGCGCTATGCTATGCGCTATGCGCTGCGCTATGTTATGCGCTATGTTATGCGCTATGTTATGCGCTATGTTATGCGCTATGCAATGCGCTATGCGCTATGTCATGCGCTATGTTATGCGCTATGCACTATGTTATGCGCTATGTGTTGCGCTATGTTATGCGCTATGCGCTATGTGTTGCGCTATGTTATGCGCTATGCACTATGTTATGCGCTATGCACTATGTTATGCGCTATGTTATGCGCTATGTTATGCGCTATGCTATGCGCTATGTTATGCGCTGTTATGCGCTATGTTGCGCCCTATGTTATGCGCTATGTTATGCGCTATGCGCTATGTTATGCGCTATGCGCTATGTTATGCGCTATGTTATGCGCTATGCTATGCGCTATGTTATGCGCTATGCGCTGCGCTATGTAATGCGCTATGTAATGCGCTATGTTATGCGCTATGTAATGCGCTATGTAATGCGCTATGTAATGCGCTGTTATGCGCTATGTTATGCGCTATGTTATGCGCTATGTAATGCGCTATGTAATGCGCTATGTAATGCGCTATGTAATGCGCTATGTAATGCGCTATGTTATGCGCTATGTAATGCGCTATGTAATGCGCTATGTTATGCGCTATGTTATGCGCTATGTTATGCGCTATGCGCTGCGCTGTTATGCGCTATGTAATGCGCTATGTAATGCGCTATGTAATGCGCTATGTTATGCGCTAGGTTATGCGCTATGTTATGCGCTAGGTTATGCGCTATGCTATGCGCTAGGTTATGCGCTATGCTATGCGCTATGCTATGCGCTATGCTATGCGCTATGCTATGCGCTATGTTATGCGCTATGTTATGCGCTATGCGCTATGTTATGCGCTATGTTATGCGCTATGTTATGCGCTATGTTATGCGCTATGTTATGCGCTATGTAATGCGCTATGTTATGCGCTATGTTATGCGCTATGTTATGCGCTATGTTATGCGCTATGTTATGCGCTATGCGCTGCGCTATGTTATGCGCTATGTAATGCGCTATGTTATGCGCTAGGTTATGCGCTATGCGCTATGTTATGCGCTGCGCTATGTTATGCGCTATGTTATGCGCTATGTTATGCGCTATGTTATGCGCTATGTAATGCGCTATGTTATGCGCTATGTTATGCGCTATGTTATGCGCTATGTTATGCGCTATGTTATGCGCTATGTTATGCGCTATGCGCTGCGCTGTTATGCGCTATGTTATGCGCTATGTTATGCGCTATGCTATGCGCTATGCTATGCGCTATGTTATGCGCTATGTTATGCGCTATGTTCTGCGCTATGTGTTGCGCTATGCGCGATGTTATGCGCTATGTTATGCGCTATGTTGCGCTATGTTGCGCTATGTTATGCGCTATGTTATGCTGTGTTTTGCTATCCTATGCTTTGCTGTGTTTTGCTATCCTATGCTTTGCTGTGTTTTGCTATCCTATGCTTTGCTGTGTTTTGCTATCCTATGCTTTGCTGTGTTATGCTTTGCTGTGTTTTGCTATGCTATGTTTTGTTTTGCTATCCTATGCTTTGTTTTGCTATGTTTTGTTATGTTCTGCTGTTTTGTTCTGCTGTTTTGTTGTGTTATGTTATGCTATGCTATGTTTTGTTTTGTTATGCTATTCTATGTTTTGCTATGCTATACTATTCTATGTTTTGCTATGCTATGTTTTGTTTTAAGTTATGTTATGCTATGTTTTGCTATGCTATCCTATGCTTTGTTTTGCTATGTTTTGTTATGTTCTGCTGTTTTGTTGTGTTATGTTATGCTATGCTATGGTTTGTTTTGTTTTACTATGCTATGTTTTGTTTAGCTATTCTTTGTTATGTTATGCTATGTTTTGTTTTGTTATGCTGTTCTATGTTATGCTATGGTTTGTTTTGTTATGCTATTCTATGTTTTGCTGTGTTATGCTATGTTTTGTTATGTTCTGCTGTATTGTTATGCTATGTTTTGTTATGCAATGTTTTGTTATGCAATGTTTTGTTATGCAATGTTTTGTTATGCAATGTTTTGTTATGCTATGATTTGTTATGCTATGATTTGTTATGCTATGTTTTGTTATGCTATGTTTTGTTTTCTTATGCTATGTTTTGTTATGCTATGTTTTGTTATGCTATGCTTTGCTGTGTTATGCTTTGCTGTGTTTTGTTATGCTATGTTTTGTTGTTTTACTATGATATGCTATGTTTTGGTATGCTATGTTTTGTTTTGCTATCCTATGCTTTGTTTTGCTATGTTTTGTTATGTTCTGCTGTTTTGTTCTGCTGTTTTGTTGTGTTATGTTATGCTATGCTATGTTTTGTTTTGTTTTACTATGCTATGTTTTGTTTTGCTATTCTTGGTTATGTTATGCTATGGTTTGTTTTGTTTTACTATGCTATGTTTTGTTTTGCTATTCTTTGTTATGTTATGCTATGGTTTGTTTTACTAAGCTATGTTTTGTTTTGCTATTCTTTGTTATGTTATGCTATGGTTTGTTTTGTTATGCTATTCTATGTTTTGCTGTGTTATGCTATGTTTTGTTATGGTATGTCTTGTTATGCTATGTTTTGTTATGTTTTGTTATGCTATGATTTGTTCTGCTATGTTTTGTTCTGCTATGTTGTTTTGTTCTGCTATGTTTTGTTCTACTATGTTTTGTTCTGCTATGTTTTGTTGTGTTATGTTATGCTATGTTTTACTATGATATGCTTTGTTTTGCTATGCTTTGTTTTGTTATGCTATGGTGTTTTGTTGTGTTTTGTTATGCTATGCTTTGTTGTGTTTTGCTATGCTATGTTGTTTTTTGCTATCCTATGCTTTGTTTTGTTATGCTGTGCTTTTGCTATCCTATGCTTTTGTTTGTTATGCTATGCTATGCTGTGTTTCGTTATGCTATGCTATGTTTTGTTATGCTATGCTGGTAAGGGTATGTGAGGGTGTGTGTGTGAGTGTGTGTGAGGGTGAGTGAGGGGGTGAAGGTGTGTGAGGGTGAGGGGGTGAGAGGGTGAGGGGGTGTGAGGGTGAGGGGGTGTGGGTGTGAGGGTGAGGGTGAGGGTGAGGGGGTGTGAGGGTGAGGGGGTGTGAGGGTTAGGGGGTGTGAGGGTGAGGGGGTTTGAGGGTGAGGGGGAGTGAGGGTGTGTGAGGGTGAGGGTATGTGAGGGTATGTGAGGGGTGTGAGGGTGAGAGTGTGTGAGGGTGAGTGTGTGAGGGTGAGTGTGTGAGGGTGAGTGTGAGAGTGTGAGAGTGTGTGAGGGTGTGAGGGGTGTGAGGGTGAGGGGGTGAGGGGGTGAGGGGTGAGGGGGTGAGGGGTGTGAGGGTGAGGGGTGTGAGGGGGTGTGAGGGTGAGGGTGTGTGAGTGTGAGGGGGTGAGTGGGGGTGGGGGTGTGAAGGTGAGGGGGTGTGAGTGTGTGAGGGGGTGTGAGGGTGTGAGGGGATGTGAGGGTGAGAGGGTGTGTGAGGGTGAGAGGGTGAGTGAGGGTGAGGGTGTGTGAGGGTGTGTGTGAGTGAGGGGTGTGAGGGTGAGGAGGTGTGTGAGGGGACAGGGGGTGTGAGGGGGTGAGGGCGAGTGAGGGGGGTGAGGGCATGAGGGTGAGTGTCTCCAATGAATGTTGCTGCTTCGCCTTCATTGAAAATGTTCAGTGCTGCAAATAGAGCATGCCGCCCTAATTATCACAGCATGAGGCCCCAAAGTGATAATTATCACAGCATGCAAAGAGGCGCCCCACGCTGCTGGAGCACTCAACTGCACATTAATTAAAGTTGAGTGCTCCAGCAGCCTGGGGCGCCTGTTGACATGCTGTGATAAGTGGGTCTCATGCTGTGATAATTGTTGCGGCGCCTGAGGAAGTGGAGACTCCTGCTGGGATAATTGGTCTTGTGGACCTCGGGAAGTAGAGTTTCATGCTGGGATAATTGGTCTGGCGGCGCTTGCGGTGCCTGACGTCCAACAAACGTGCACAAGCTGCTCAACCTTGAAGCGCGTTCACAGACCTGGGTCGGCTCCTGCCCAGGTCTGTATCGGGCTCGTTCACAGCTGTTACTCCCTTGACAGGGATGAAGGCGGCTATAAGTCTCGTTGGCGGCAGCGCTTCGCGCTGCAACGCCAGCGAGACCTAAAAACGGTAAGCAAAAGTAACCGTTTCTAGACAACCACAAATCCACAGAAACTCATGCACCCTTTCCCTCTAAACGTATTGTGGCTGCTGGCACTAATGCGAGTAAATTCACTCCCTTTCTTCAACATACTGCTCACTCTTCTACAAAACAAAGTCACATCATCACCAAAACATGATCTCTAAACTGCCCAATAATTAATACTCTTATCACTCTCTAAAAACACGCATCACATCTACGACCTCCTCATTGACACACATCCTGATTTACTCTTTGGGAGAAGTTGGCCTGGTATATGCTGTCCACTAATTAAAGTGGACACCTTGCACCAGTCCAAACGACCCTTATTGATGATTAGGTCAAAGACACCCTTTAAAGAAAGCTATCCTAGTGATAGCTGTGGAGAGCAGCTTTCAGGCTAAGTCTCGAATGAATGTAAAGCAGCTTGTGTTACCCGATTGTAACTCCTGAATAACCAAATGAAAGAAGAACCACACAAGAGATATATAAAATGTATGTATTTATTACTAAACACTCTCTACTAACTTCTTTATGAGATTAGAGCACAAAGCACACAATATTAAATCACTAGAACAACAGTAAATAGCACAATACAAAGTGGGATCCAGGGGGAGACCAAACCATATACTAATAAAGTGGTATAACAACCACGACTTAACTAGACAAGTGCCTAGAGCACGTAGAATTGCTGGGACCCCAAGGAACTACACAAAGTAGTGACACAGGGGACCCACGGAGGATGGGTGCAGTGTGAGAACACAGACATGAGCTCCGTACAACTCAATGGAAAAGTGGTGGTTGGAAAATTAAAGATTAAGGACACTTCGGAGAGAACCTCAAGTAAACCCTTTGGAACATAGAAGGTTCTAAGGCCAGCACCCATGTGAGTATCGGAGTACCCGTGTTACCTATACCAGGGGCGCCGGGTGCATAGGTGTCAAGTGATGTCGGGAACCTTCGCCGTTTTCAATGGCATGACTCAAAGAAGTGCTGCTGCCTGGAAGATGAAAAGTGTGCAGTGGAATCCAAGCCTGGATCCGAGGTGAGAAGAACCTGAAAGCAGAGGGGACAGAGTCTGGGTCACTTCAGCGTGACCAGGGGCTCGGTAGACGAATGCCCACAAATGTTGGGTGCTTCAGGTGAGATGACAGGGAGCTCGACTCTGCAGCCACGGGGACCAGGAGACGTCGACCAAAGTCCGGAGGTGAGCTGTCCCACGAAGGATGTCGAATACTGAGGGGTCAGTGTCCGGATTGAAAACCAACAAGTCTTGGCAAATGCAACCCACACGGGCAGAGGAAAGCAGGCCCGGTGTGGACCAGCAAGGTCCAGGAGACTCTCCTAGCTATTTGGAGTCAGGGCACATCTGGAGTAACCAGGAAAGCCCAACAGAAGTCAAAGTTACCTTCACAATGACCCACAGGCCAACGGACCAGGGATCGCGAAGGGACCTCGAGCTGAATCACGAAATACCAGCCCAAGGAACACTCGTGGAGTGTAGGTCGGAAATCTTCGGTGCAATTACTGCTCGGAGTCAGGACTACACGTAGCCCACAGCACAGCCTCAGGGATTGCCAAAAAGCATATGCTGCTGCAAAAGTACACGGTGCACAGCAGTTCGGGTTGCAAAGTCCCCACGAGGGATACTGGTCTCAGAATTGATGAGAGGGCAGTTTGACCTCAGGGACACTCGAGAACCCACTTCCTGTGTTGCAGAAATCTTCTGAGTCCTCAGGAGCTTGGGATTTGCAAACCGGTCAGATGTGTTAAAGGTGTCGGCAGCGCAGGGGAGTAACTCCTTTACTCCAAGGGAGATTCTTCAGTCATCCAGCATTTCGTGTCACGCGTTTAAATAAAGATGCGGACGCGAGGTAACTTTGAGGCTTCTTATTATCCCCTGCTTGCCACTGTACTGGCGCTCAGTCGCGCCGCCCCCTCCCCATCCGTTTCCGGCCATGCCTGACCGGAAGTCCAGGACAGAGTCAGGCATGGCGACACAACATCTCCCCTTTTATGATTCATCAGTTACCTTAGGTCCTTCGATTCTTTAAATTTCTTCAATGAGTCTAACTGGTCTTCGAATGGTCCTCTGCGGCCGGCAGGGAGGCTGCCGCTCTCCGACTTCATCCGTATCAATTACACAAAGACATTCAGCGAGGTTGCCTGTTCTTGGGTCGGAGGTGTCCGTGTCTTCGTCTGCTGCATCTTCTTGCTTATATGCCATTGGATTGCACTTCTTGAAGTGTGACACATTTCTTGTGGTCCTCTTGGTCGTGGAGGCAGCTGTAATCAGGGTCGCTTTCCTCTTCACTACTTGTAGCGGGTGAGCATGATAGCGGCTGTTGACTTTGGTTCTCCGTTCCTGCCTCACTAGTACCCAGTCTCCTTCTTGAAGGTCAGACGTCTTTGCACGACGACGATTGTTGGCATATTCTTTCATCTTTGCTTTCTTGTCTCTATCGAGGTACATCAGTATCCCATCATCCGAGGTCGGGAGTCTGGATTGTATGACGGCATCCGACGTTGGTATCCTGGTGTGGTTCTGTATGCTCGCAATACTTTGTTGAGTGCTGGTTGGATATCGCGCTGGGACAGTTCAGCTTGTTGTTTTGTTTTCTTCAGGGTGGCCATGAAACGCTCAACCATTCCATTGGCTTGAGGCCATAGAGGAGTGATTTTCCGGTGTTTAAAATTCAGGTGATTTGCAAATTCCGTGAACTCATGTCCATTGAAAGGTGATCAATTGTCTGTCTTCACTATCTTGGGGATGCCCCATGCTGCAAACACTTCGTCAAGAATGGGTATGACGGCAGATGCTTTTGTGGATGATAGTTGGTGTGCAATGGGAAATCGGGAATACTCGTCCATGATGACAATGACATATTTCCCAGATTTTAGCGGGCCAAAGAAATCGACCGCTACTTGCTGCCACACGCTGTCTGGGAGATCAGACAACTGCAGTGGAACGCGTGGTTTTTCTCGCCCTACTAGTTGCATTGTGGGCAATCTTGAAGCGTGGCTTCTACCATTTGGTCAAGGGATGGGAACCAGACCCTCTCTCTCAGTCCTTTCTCTGTGGCCCTCATGTGCTAGATTGATGGTCCCTTGTCTTAGTTGGTGAGGGATGACAATTCTTCGGTCTCCGAGTATCAACCTATCTGCACTGATTGTGAGCTGTCCTCATCTCACCTCAGACTCCGGCAGATCTTAACAAGTCGATTTGTATTTAAACTGGGCGCCTCTCGACTCACTGCCTTTGCGTAGCCAACCGTGGCCTTCCTCCCAAGGACAGGTGTAATCATTAGACAAAAAGTACCAGTTGCTCAATCTTAGTTATTTACCATACACAGGCTGCGTCCCCAGGAGAGCAAAGGAGACCAGCTGTTTACAGGGGCTTCTTCTTGGTCTAAGTTTGCCATTCTTAGGGCGGCTTTAATCCAGCCTTCTCTAGTGGGGGGTGGGGGGGGGGGGGGGCAGAGTCCTTCCATCCAAAGCATATCTTCCTTCTAGCCACAATCACAAGATAGAGAAGGAGACCTATCTGAAGGGGTGAAAGTGACCTGGGATCATGATTATTCATACCAAATATCACTAGAGAGAGATCAACCTCTATATGTGTTTGAAAATTATCTGCCAAAGTGTCCCCCACCTCTTTCCAGAATACCGCTAATTTTGCGCATTAAATAGAACATATTGATATCATCCGCTCTAATAATAGAACACCTTGGGCAAACAGGTATTGCGACAGCTGAAGAGACAAATTTTGCGATTTTTTTCTGGTGTATAATAAAGCCTGTTTAGTACAAAAAAATGTTTTTTCTTTATATTCTCAGGTTTTATATATTTATACATTAACTTGATAGATAAGTCGAAAAGATTTTCAGTGTCTTGGAGAAGGGGAGTAAAATTCCATACTGCTGACTGACGGAGGACCTCATGATCTACTGCATTTAAGAGACTTGTATACCACAACGATACCTCTTTTTTCCTTGAGCCGGCATCTTGAAACAGCTTCTCAAGCTCCCAATTCCCAACTGTATCTCAGGCCTCTGCCTCAAACCATGACCTTATCTGAAGGTACTTAAATCTTGAAAATGCAGGACCAATTTTATCTAGCAGTACCTCCCACGGAAGGACCCCTTCTAAATCCAGCAGGTCTGGCCACTTTTGATTGAAACTGCTAAGCTATCGCCCAGGCAGATGGAGGTCCCCGGTGAATCCCAGATTGGAGAGAAAGGGGAAAAATATCCAATACCCCCGATACTCCTTAATTTATACCATATTTGCAAGGCAGCTTTTGAAACCTTAAGACGTACCCACTTCAAAAATCTGGGTGCCCCAAACTTATATAAAAACCCATCATGTCCATTACCACCCTCTGCTGTTACAAGTTCCCCCAAAAGTCTGCCCCAGGAGGTTTCGGCCGGAGTAGTTAGCAGCCTCCTTATGCCCTTAAATTGAAAGGCCAACAAGTATAGATTTATATCTGGGAGTGCCAGGCCCCCTTTCAAGAGCTTCCTTCTCAGTTTCTTCCAAGAGAGCCTGGCACTTTTCTGCCCCATACAAAGCTACCTATCTTCCCCTGGTTCTTATTGATGCATTCCTGCGGAAAGGTAAGAGGAACCTCCCCAAAAAGAAAGGTCAATTTAGGTAGAACCGACATCTTCACCAGGTTGACCATCCTGTGGATCGATAAAGGGAGGTTTTTCCACCTGGCGAAGAGAAAGTCTACATCTTTTCAACCTTTTTCCAGTTGATCAAAGGTATTTTATTTAAGTCCTTTACAATCTTTATTCCCAAGTATTTAAACTCTTTACTTACTGGGCCTTGACTATACACTGAGTTCCAACACATGATCTCGGTTTTATCAGAGTTTGCCAAATACCCTGCAATGGCGCCGAACTCCGCCAACAGATTTCCTAAATGTGGGATAGAGATGTCGGGATTTGCAGTATAGATTATGACATTGTCTGCATATAGGGCAATTTTTGATTGGTAATCTCCTGACTTAAAAGGACTTATGTTATTATCCTGCCTAATTGCCTGCACAAGGGGCTCAATATAAATATTGAACAAGAGAGGGGACAGGGGACACCCCTGTCTCGTCCCTCTTTGAATTTCGAAACTAGAAGTCAAGGAGCCATTTAATAGAATCTTCGCCGATGCTCCATGGTAGCTATTCTTTAAGGTCTGAACGAACGTCTGACCCATACCCATTCCCTCCAACACTGCCCATAGATATTTCCAGCACACTCGATCGAAGGCTTTAGTGGCATCTAATGCCATTACCGCCAAGGGGTCCCCTCTGTTTTCGGCTAGATCAATGTTGCCAATTAACAGTTGGATTTGTTCCTGTATGACTCTTCCAGGTATAACACCTTTCTGATCTATATTAATCAGATTTGGAGCTAATTTACCCAATCTCCCTGCCAAAATGCTCATGAAGATCTTATAGTCAGCGTTAAGCAGGGAGATTGGGCGATAAGAGTCAGGTAACAGAGGGCCCTACCCTGACTTCAATAGCAAAACTATTGTAGCCTCCTTCCACGAGCTAGGGATCTTCCCTGCTGGGCTGTAGATCATCATGAATAGAGTGTGAAGCACAGGTAAAAGATCGCCGAGCAAGATTTTATAAATTTCACTGGGGAGGGCGTCGAGACCCGCAGATTTCTTAGTTTTGGCCCTTTTTATTTGCTCCTTAATCTCCTCCATTGAGATAGGGGAGTCTAATAGATCTCTGGTTGCATCCGTAATGACTGGCATAGTTTTATCTTTCAACCACGAGCCTATAGCTTCTGAAGAGGGATCAATATCCTCCTTATAAAGGTTTGCAAACCGGGTCAAAATACAATTCTGCATGACTGCCGGCTCACTAGATTTGGTTCCGGCATTATCTATTATAAGCTGACTAATGGTGTTTTTAGCCCTGTCTGCTCTTGCCTTCCATGCCAATAAGGCACCAGCTCTTTTCCCATATTCAAACGTCTCCATATTGCGAACCTTCCACTGCGCCTTACATTTCCGGTCCAAATATGACCGTAGATCTCGTCTTGCTTCCTCAAGTTTTCCCTCTATCTCATCCACCTCTCTGAGATCACCCTGCACAATATGGCTTCTTTCCTCTTCATAAGAAGAGATTCTACCCTCCAATGCCTGAAGTTCTAAAGCACTGATCTTATTCCTTGTGCTTATTAGGCTCCGTAGATGCCCCCTTAGATTTGCCTTATAGGCATCCCAGACCACTTCTACTGTAGTAGATCAGAGATAAAAAAGGAAGAATTCTTGAGAATTTTCTTTAATTGCCTGGATAATTTCTGGGAACAGAAGCATTGACCTATTTAGGGTCCATCTGACTTGTTGAGAGACTATCCTTGTAGAATACACAAATACTAAGGGCGCATGGTCAGATAGATGACAAGGGTATACAGATATACTCATAATATTCTCTGTATTCTCCCTACTCACCAGAGCATAATCGATTCTAGAAGAATGATGATTCTTTTTACAGTGGAATGTAAATCCATCCGCATCCCCAATCTTTGCTCTCTATATATCTACTAAATTGATGTTCAATAACAAACTTTTCATGACCCTACGTGATCTCGGTCTCCCATTAACACGGCTTACATTTGATCTATCCATTACCGGATCAAGCCAAACGTTAAAATCTCCGCCTAAAATTATCGGGGGATTTACCCCTATCAGCCTGTCCTGCAACTTAACTAAAAAGGATGAATTGTCTGTATTCGGGCCATAATAATAAGAACAAATCAACTTCTCTCCCTCAAAGTCTAGCAATGCAATGATCCATCTACCTGTTTGATCTGTCTGGACCGAACTTATTGTAAACGAAATCAATTTTTTTACTAGAATGGCAACTCCATGAGTATTCATCTCTTGATGGGAGCAACAAAACATTGAATCCATACTTTAGAAAAAACAGCTTCTGACTCTGTCCTATTCAGGTGCGTTTCTTCCAATAGACAGACATGCGCAGGGGATAGCTCTAAATATTTAAGTATTAGTCTTTGTCTTCTTAAACACCTTAGACCATTCAAGTTCAAAGAGATAAATTGAATACTGCGACCCCCCATCATGTTATCCTGATACAATTTCGGTGCATCTTATCTATGTGATGAAATTGTATTTTGATTGGTCTAACCCTGAGGGAGTCTGAAGACTTATGAGATGAGGAATTTGTTTTACCTATTTTCCACCCTGTGCCCCCTCTGTGTTCCCCTACCCATCTATTCCCCCCTGACCCCAGTGTCCCCTATACTACCCTGAGGAACCCTACCTTCCAATAGGTCAATACCTATTCGGACCTAACCCCCCCACCGCCCCCGCTCCCAAGTCTCCATAAGTATATATACAAAGATAACTAGAAACTTTTCACGGTGCGGAAACAAATTCTCAACCCTACTAATATCCCCTACATCCCTCCCCGTTTCTCATTTTGAATCTTGACAATGAGCATATCTGCTTCATTTGTGGCCCGGATCATGTGCATATGGTTATTCCACATTACTCTCAGTGTAGCCGGGAACCTTAATTGAACCTTAGCCCCAAGACTGTTCAATTCTGCTAATCTCTTCCCCAGCTCCCACTGTCTTTCGGCTGTTATATGTGAAATATCGGACCTAATGGAGAAGGTGAATGGTGATCTGTCTAAGAAAGGAGAGGATATAGTTCCTGCTTTTAGAGCTGCTGATAAAATCTGTTCCTTCACTGAATAGGAGAGAAAATTAACCAATATTTTCCGTGGTTTCTGCCTTCCCGGGTTTCTTTTAACGGATTCTCTGTGCACCCACTGGATTTAGTTTTGTAAGTCCACATTTGGGAACCCCTCAGAGACCGTAGCTTTCAATAGTGAGATCACAAAACCCTTTAAATCTTCTCCCTCCATCGCTTCTGGGATGTGCAAAAATTTCAAATTGTTTTTGCGTGAATGGTTCTCCAATCTCTCCACATCGTCTTTGAGCTCTTTATTTTGCAGAGCTAGCTTCTCGAGGGGATGTCTCAATTACACTCTTCATCCTTGGAATCTCAGCCTCTATTGCTTCTGTTTTTCCAGTGACCTCTTCAAGTTTTTCTGCTAAAATCTCACATGAAGACTTAATAGCTGCCTGATTCGCCTCAGAAACTAAAAACCTATTTGCCAACTCAGCTTGATTCACCTCTGACACGGTAAATCTGTTCGCCATTTCGTCTTTTAAAGCAAGAAGAATGTCTACCAAAGAATGAGAACGTGAGTCGGAGCAAGAGGCCGTACTTGAAGTCAGAGTCCCCTGGGTTTTTAGCGGTGAGCTAGGACTGATTTCACTTCCCAGGCTGGCTGGACTTTCTTCAGTCTGGAATGCCTGCACATCCCTGTTTTTATCGTTTTCAGACCCCTAAATGGTGCCTGCTTCACCGCTGTACTCAGAAGCTGAAACAAGAACGGGCCCTGAGCCTGAAACGGGATTGGGAGAGTCTTCTAGATTTTTTGTATCAGGGCCCTTTCCTTGGTCCAACACCGAAAATCTATTAGAGAGGGCTATGCTGGATGCCCTTCTAAATTAGTATCTGGTATCCCAGTTAAGTCTGTTGAGTCGATCAACTCTGCCGGTTGTAAAATAATAACGCCCTCTTGAGGATGCTTTTGCTTAACCTGTTTAGCCCCTGGACTCTTTTTTCTTGGGGTCCCTGGAATAGGTACAGATGTTGAAAAGACAACTGGAACCTCACTAATTTGAGAGCTTGACTCAAGGTTAGACTCAGATTTACTACCCCAGTTTCCCACCCTCCTCCACTTCAATGGACACGGGGGTAAAGGTAATGCTTTGGTAGTGGACATGGCCATAACCTGGTAGTAGGTTTTCAGCGAAGGGGTTATTTTTGATATAGAGAAGGTGAGTTTTTTATCACGTACTATCCCCTTCCCTCTCTGGTTTCGAGGCTTAGATGGAGAAGTTGTTAGATTATTACCCCCGGCCTGGTTGGACTGTTTTGCCGAGAGTTTTACCTCAGCCACCGGTGGAGATACTCGCTGTAATAAAGGAGACTGAATAATCACGTTGTTGGAAGCCAAATGAGCCGCCCTAGCCAGCAGTGAATACCTTGTAAGTTTAGGAGGAGATGTTTCCTCTTGCGATCCCTCTCCCTTCTCCATACAGTCCAGCAGAGCCTTATACTGATTGTCCTCTACCTCTTTTTCTAACTCGGCTTTACCGTTTAAGTCCCGATATAAATGGGCATCCGGATACAGAGACTCGTTACTCCCCCAGCGGGAACCTACAGACAGCCCCCCTTCTGCCAGCTCATACTTTGAATGAACACACCACTCGACTCTGTGTTCCCCCCTAGCCTCAGCTCCTACCTGCTGATACTGTGTGCTCTGTATGTTCTGCAATCTGTCATTTCTCCCTCCTGCTTTGCGCAGTGACCGGACGAGAGAACCACTTTGCCTCGACTTAGTAGCGGTTACTTTCCACCTCCAGCCTGAGCCAGACACAAAACCTGATTCCGGCAATCACACTGGATGCCCAAAACACTAGAGCACTGACTGCGCTAACAGCACCATCCACCGACGTGCTCGCCGCAAGCGCCTCCCGCATACCAGCCGCCAGAGCGCTGAAAAACCGTCAGAAGGAGAAACACCACGCCGACACGCCGGAGGAAATCAGCAGCAAGGTTGGGCATCCGCCGAAGAAGCACCGTAAGTAAACAGAAACCCAGTCCAACTTACAGAGTTAGATCGCACACAATTTCTGCTGAAATTAGGGCTCAGGATGCGGGGACATTGAACTTCATACCCCCAACGTTAATCTGGAGCCATGGAGAGGAGCGTCCGCGGCTATTCAGGCGGCGGCCGCCATGTTCCTCTCGAGTTCATCCTTGACGTGCCTGAAGGCTGAGAGTTCTTGCATATTAATAGCAGTGGTGGTTTGCAAATCCTCCAGATGTCTCCATGAGTCTGCGCGGATGCGTTGCATGGCGTCTTGGAGTGTGGCATCCTTGGCAGTGGCTTCTATAATGGTGTCTAGTGGGACGGCAGGTGGGCGTGCTTGGTCAATAACGAAATGGAGGTAGTCTTGAGCTAGCGAGTAACGTGTCTTTGTCAGTGCTTGGGGATGATGTGATATGTAATCCACTGGCTTGGTGGTCAGTGATAAGTGTGAAATGCTTGCCATATACAAAAAAGTGGAAGTGTTTGCATGCCCACACGACTGCTAGACGTTCCTTCTCCGGTTGGGAGTATGCCTTCTCCGTGTCAGTGAGGCCGCAACTGGCATAGGCTATGATGTGACGCTGGGCTCTCTCATCATCATACTGGGCTAGGATGGCACCGAGGCCAACAGGGCTGGCGTCGACTATGATTTTGGTTTTTCGTTTGGGGTTGAAGTAAGCCAAATAGGCAGCAGAACTCACAGTTTTTTTGATCTTTTTGAAAGCATGCTCCCATGCGTTGGACCAGTGAAACGCTTGACCTTGTCTTGTTAGTTCTCGCAGCGGGTAGCTAATGGTTGCATAGTCTTTAATGTATCGGGCACAATAGCTGGCCATGCACAGAAAAGACCAAATGTCACTGACATCACGAGGTTGAGGAGTGTCAGCCAGTGCTGAGACTCTCGGGATGCGGTCTCGTGCCGTCTTCATAAAAGATGTGGCCATAGAACTTGAGGGTTGACATGTGAAATTCACATTTATTTCTGTTGAGTGTGAGGTTGGCGTTGAGAAGGGCAGGACACACGCAGTCTAGAGCTTTGTCATGGTCTTCGCATGTTGCACCAAACACAAGGATGTCGTCACTATAGTGGAATGAGTTTGGAATGTGGTGAATCACTCGCCGCACGGCTTCTTGAAAGATTTCCGCCGCTGAAGAAATGCCAAAATTGAGGCGTTTAAATCTGAAAAGTCCTTGATGTGTGTTAATATATCTGGATTTTTTATGGAGTTTGAGCTGGTGGTATCCTTTGTTGAGATATAATTTTGAGAATACTGTTGCTCCATTCAGGGCTCGCATGTCCATGCACAGGAGCACTTTGTTCTCATGTCCTCGCTTAGGCACGACTGCAACGGGTGACAGCTACGGAGTAGGTCCGGACGACCGTTCTATGATGTCAGCAGGTCTTGAAGCTCGTCATCGACTGCTTGTTGGAGGTGGAACGGTACTTTCCTGTGGTGTTGGGCCACTGGCGTTATTTGCTCATTTATGTGTAGTTTGATTTTGACGTTGGCCAATTTTCCTAGTCCTGAGAACAGCTTCGGGAATTTGTTTATTATATCAGTTGAGTCGTCCACTTTGAACAGGAACTCCACCAGCCTTAGCCTATCTGCTGTGGGTACACTGAGCAGCTTCAGGACCTTCTATTACGTAAATTTGGGCCTGGATTGTCCTGTCCTTGTAGATTAGCATTGTGGGAAATTGTCCTAGGCACGGCAGTGGTTCCTTGGACATTCACGTGTAAACATGCACTGCAGCTGGTTCTAACTTCGGTTTCGGGGCGCACTTTCTCATGTTCCGCTGTGCAGATGTAATTGAGTGACGCTCCTGTGTCCAAGACAAATTTGGCCAAGTAGTTTCCCATTTGAATGTCTAGTCGGGATTTTTCTTTTGCCGGTGTGGGTCGGCTACCATGCACACGTATTCGTCACTGTCTTGTGATATGGGAGTGAGGGCAGATGCACACAGCTTCAAAGTGATTGTCTCTCCCGCATCAGTGACATTGTTGTCCCATGGCTGGGCAGGTGCCTGTATGGGGGTAGTCCAAGCCATAGCGGTAGCAGTGTGAAGTGGTTGTTTCTGGATACTGCTGTTTCTGGTCCCGCCACGGGACGAACTCGTGGGTTTACCAGGCCTCCCAATGGTCCGACCGACGTCTTGTTTCTGTCTAAGAATGAACTCGGAGGGCTTGTTCTTTTTTTTCTGTTTTTCCAGCTTCCATTTTCTTTGCGTGTTCTTCAGCTTGATCATTTATAAGAGTGAGTTCCTCAATGTTGTCAAGTGAGTAATGTTTCTTTAGTAACCGACGTCGTAGTGACTCTGATTGGTATACTTCTATGATGCGTAAGCGAAGCGCATCTTCAGTATTGAAGTTGTCAAACTCACAGTATTGTGCCAGGCGCTTTAATTGCGAAATGAAATCGCCCATGGATTCATCGCGTTCTTGGGATGCGAGATTGAAGGTGTAGCGTTCGTAATCCAGGTTACGTTTGTGAAGAAATGTCCTATTCAGAGCTTCTCTCACATCTGCATATGACGTGGCGTTCGCCGGAGGCAGTTCTTTGATTATTTGTCCAAGGTCTTTGCCCACTAAGTTTTTTAGTGCTATAAGCTGATGGTCGGGTTCATTTACTCTTGAGCCCGTCATAAAATCTTCGAAGTCCTCTATCCAGCTCTTTCGCTTGGGGCCCATGCTGTTTCCAGAGGTCAGTGTTAGAGCTTCGGGGGGACGCAGAAACGATACCCCATTAATATGGGTCCCTGTGGCGCAGCTTGGGCCGGACGTGGCATGAGGAATCATGTTGCGTGGACATGGTGACGTGTTGTTGTCTTCACTGTCCCCTCTGATACTTTCCACCGCATTCACAAGGCTTCAAAATGTCTTTCGGCAGGCTCGGGAGGCTTTTCTGATAGTTGCCTGACTCCAAAATGGCCGCCCGATTGGTGGAAATGCTTTTCCTATGGGGCGCCTGACTTCAAAATGGGTGCCAGATGTGACTCCTTTGTACTGGTTTGAGGAGTGGGGAAGTTAATGCTCTTACCCCAATGCTGTGCACCTTCATCTGTTTTGATGACACAGGGGCTTCTCCTGCACAGCGCTCTCCTCAGGGTCATAAAACAAGCTGATCTGCAGGGTTTATTGGCTCAGATGACAGCGCATCTCCTTTTGCGGTCCACACGACCTCCGGCGCTGTTGCCACATTCTGCAGAGCTGGAGGGGGGTATCCTCGCATCCCACCCTCGTCGCCAGTTTTCACGTCGCGCGTTTAAATAAAGACGCGGACGCGAGGTAACTTTGAGGCTTCTTTTTTTCCCCTGCTTGCCTCAGTACTGGCGCTCCATCGCGCCGCCCCCTCCCCATCCGTTTCAGGCCATGCCTGACCCGGAAGTCCAGGACGGAGTCAGGCATGGCGACACAACACAGCGTAGTGTAGATCGTGGAAGTACTTGGTTTCTGCTTCCAGAGTTTAGTCCAGGTAAAAAATCTAAAGTCATGTAGTCAGGGTTCCTACTTTATACCCAAGGAAGGGGTGGGACAAACTCTGGGGACCCACCTATGGGATGGTCAGGACATAGTGGTAGTTACACCCATGTCCTTTGCCCAGGTTCGCGCGTAAGAAGGCGCAAATGGCTCCTGCAACAAGTTTGAACTGGACTATGTACATGGACACCAAATGTGCCCCCAGTGCAGACTTCAAACACTCTGAGAGTGCACCCACCCAGCCCCAGTACACTAAATCCTGTCTGGGAGGTGGTCACACCCTCCTGTGACAGGAGACCTATTGTCCAGACTCCCCTGCTCGAGCTCTGCTCAGCAGCAGGAGGGCAGATGCGTGTCTGTGGCTGGCAGCATCCATTTTATAATGCCCAGGTCGAGAAAGTTGGTTGTGGGTGTACCGGTGTGTCGTGTATGTCCTTTTAGAGGGAGGAATCATACCTCCCCTGCCAGTTACACCAGTGACACCAAACACGACATGTTTCCAAGCAGCCATTTTAAAGTTAGCATTTACCACAAGGTTATAATGTACTTAAATATATATGGCTGGCTGCATCACAAACAACTCTGGAAAAGAGGTTCCGAAGGATGTGGAGGGGTTCTGCTCACGCATGGGCACCCTCTCCCTTCAGGATTGATAAGGCCTGCCATAGGGGTGACTGATAGGTTTATATGTGCAGTGATTTAGGATAGATATAGTGAACCTATATCTAAGTAAGAGGTGCATGCACCAACTTACACAGGCTGCAGTAGCAGACCTATGGTGTCAGTTTGAATGGTCTCTCAGGGGTGGCATAAAACATGCTGCAGCCCCTGAGAGGCCTCTGGGGTACCTACGCTGGGTAAATAGTATACATATACTAGGGACTTATAAAGGGTACCCCAGAATCAAATCTGGAGTGTACATAAAGTACATGCAATCAATTTAGAGGAGAAAGCAGCTTGACTGGGGTCCTGGATAGCAGGATCCCAGTCAGTCGAAAACAGTGAAACATCAGCAAAAAGTGGGGGTAACTATAAGAAGCAAATCCTACTCTCCTACACTCTTCATAACTGAATCGTAGTTGAGAGATGACATGGCTCCAGTGTTGCATAAAGCCGACCCTAGGCTGTCAAACTCTCACACAAAATCGTATAGGCAAAAGAGTTGGCCTAGCTGTTGTATTCAAGCAAACATTAAATATCACTAAAGCTGACAACGTTTACATACAAGGTTGTGAGGTCCTCCTCACCAAACACACCTGCGCCATTTTCCTCCTGTAACTTTCTACTCCTCTATAGACCTCCACTTAGCAACGTAACATTACCAGACACACTTCTGGACACAGTTTCAAACCTGATAACACAACACTCCAACCTATGCATTCTTGGCGACCTAAACATTTGGTTTGAAAAAAACCAATATGCCACATTTAAAAACAATCATCACTGGCCTAGACACACTGAACCTACGTCAGATCATCCACAAACCCACACACATCGCTGGATGTCATTTTTGCAAATACAGAACCAGTTACGTTTCAAACGATTACTCCAGTCACGTGGTCAGACCATCATTTGCTTGATTTCCAATATAAAACACCACAAAGAAACACACCTACAACCACCTTACATGCATCTACCAATCGACCGTGGAACAAACTCAATATTGAACACTTAGAAACACAACTAATATCCAATACACATCTAGACCAAATTCCGTTCAAAAACTATATGAGTGGCTACAAGAAGGTTTTGAAAAACAAAACATGACAAAAGAAAACAGGCACCTTGGAAAAATACATAGCTTAAAGGAATAAAACAGCAAATTAGAAAACTGCAACACACCTGGCTCAAGACAAACAGCAATGAAAACAAACTTCACCTACAGAAACTTAACAAACTATAAAAGGCAGCAATCAAAAATGCTAAGAAAAAAAAAGATATAAAGATAAATTAAGAATTTTCGTAAACCAAATTGCCTAGAAGGAACTCATCCCATTACTCAAGAATTCAAACTGGCAAATCATTACACAACCAAAGCAGACATGTTGAACTCCTATTTTAAAACAAAGGAAAGCAACCAGCACCAACTCCTTTCCAAAAAGACCCCTCCAAGAGTAGGCTAACAAAACCTCTTCATTCCTTCCAACAAATATCACATAGTGAATATAAGGATCTGGTCAAAACAAGCAGGCGAGCCAGCAGCCCTTCTGACCCATGTCCACCACAAACCTTCAAAACAATTCTTCTAACTACCTCTGCTGCCACACCAGTAAGAAGAATCATCAATAATTCCTTAACTACAGAAATATTTCAAGAAGACCTAAAAAAGTCATACATACGCCCATTACTAAAGAAAACAAACCTGGAACCGCTTAACCCAGACAACTACAGACTAATTACAAATGGACCTATCCTGGCAAACTGATAGAAAGAGCAGCATTCGCCGAGATGTCACAATTCATTGAAGATAACTTCATACCAGATTTCCAAACAGGATTCAATCCAGGAAGAGGCAGAGAATCTTCCCTGATTGCTATCTGGGATGACCTTAAGAACGCAGTAAACCGAAACGGGTTTGCTTTACTACTTCTCTTAGATCTCCCAGCTGCCTGTGGCACAGTTGACCATGACACTGATACAAAGACTCCATGAAGCCTGCATAGAGAGTACTGCTCTTGACTAGATCACAACCTAACTTCAAAACAGAACACATGTCACCCATATCCTCCCTTTCTCATTCAAACTGTACTTCACAAAAGCAGGGGTCCCTCAAGGTTCTATCATGTCACCCATTCTTTTCTACATGAAGTCATTACCAATTAATTTCACCTCACATGCTATAACTATGCAGATGACACACAAAAACTATTTAAACTGGAATCCCTCAAAGACCTTAGAAGCTCACAAATTTTCAGCTGCCTCAGAGCCATTGATCAGTGGATGACAGTGAGCCAGCTCAAAATGAGAGCTTCAAAAATACTCACATGTAACGATTGAAGTTATGACCCACTCGCCACATGGTCTGACGATCTTGGAACATGGCCTAAAACACATGGCTCAAAAAATGTAATTGCCGGTCGCAACAGAGAGTCGGTTTCTTTCAGGGCAAGTTAGTTTTCAGGCCAACTTGACCGGCCTGGCGAGTGAGGTCTGTCGCTGTACTAAAGTGCAGTGCTGGTAGAAGGCTCTAGGGGGACGCTGGGTGAAATATTCAGGAACTGCTGTGACAAAATGCGGGAAAAGCAAAGCTGTTGATTGGCTTATTGCAGCGCGGGCTCTGTCTGCTGTGTCCTAGTTGCAATCAGCCAATCATATGGTAGCTAATCTGGTAGCTAATCTCCGCACAGTAAAGTGTATAGTAGCATGTTTACATGTTTCTCTTTGGCTGATTACAATGAACCCCAGCAGGATGTACTGCCTGAGAAGCGTGTAACCTGTCTTTGCCAACCCCTGTACCCAATTCACTTCACCGGAGGCAGGCCATGAACGACACTGGTGCCCTAGCGGAGCAGAAGTTCTCATCCCGCTCCTTGGGTGTTTAGCCAAGATCCGGGAAGCCCTGCTAGTGGAGCTCTGCCCGTGATGTAAGCCTGCGCCTGCTGAGGACAGCTCGATCTCTCTGCTGGGGGGGCCCTACGGTAGGTGAACTTGGATGGGGACACAGCCATGGGTCAGCGGCTCTTGCTCTGATTCTAGTGTTGGAGAGGGTTGCTTTGTAGGGGATTAATGTTGGCAGGAAATGAAGAGCAGCCAAGTCTTGTCTACTTACCAACAGCAAGAGAAATTGCTGGAACGCACATGCAGAACTCAGAAACACTTGTGAAGATCACAGACCTGTGATTGACTTGTGCAATACAGTGTTCAGCCTTTACAGATAGGTATTCCCTCCTGTCCCCTTGCTTCTGCCCCCACCTTTAATTGTCTAATGCCGCTGATCTTCAAAGCAAGTAAGGTCCTATTGGGTCTCAAGGGAACAATGCAATTACTCTAATGCAGTGGTTCCCAATCTGTGCGCTGTGGCACCCTAGTGCAGCGTCATAACTAGCCAGGGGCGCCACGACCCAAGCGTGCAGTTTGGGAACCACTGCAAGATGCAAGCTTATGAAAATTATGTGATCAAAATGTAGCGCTGCAGATAATGCGAGCTTCCTTACTATTTTTGGCCAGTTAAGTAAATAATGTACACAGTGAAGGCATGGCAGTGAAGAGCACACGGACGTGCGTTTCCCGATAAAAAGAATGGCAAAGGGTTACATTATGGCCATCACATTGTGAGGGGAGGTGAGCAGTCAGGTGAGGTGGCCTTTGCGATACAACGCTTACTTCATCTGATTCTCTAGAAACTGCTAGGTGTTACCTGCCTTTGGGCAACGGATGTGCCTCATTTCTTCCCCTTTACATCAGCATGTTTGGATGTTATCTTCGGTCGTGTAAAACGATAAATCATGTATCACCCATTTTGTTAGGACCACTCGTCCTTATGCACAGAGAACTGTAATGTGTAAAATGCAGCCGTCGGTAATAAGCATTTCCTGTACACTGAACTAAAGCAAGCTGCCTTTCATCAGCTGTTTGAATAACGAGAACTAGCTCCTTGTAGCAGCGGCCGAGTAAATAGACACTTCTGTACTGTGAACTCAGCTAAGCCTTGCAATGCAATGCATATTATCTGCCCTGCACCTCACTGTGATTTATGCACTCTACCCAGAATCATTGAGTCCAAAATACTGTACGCTGAAGTGGTTGAATGCACGTCCTACAAATCAACAAACACAAATCTGCAACTATGTCCATAGTAAAAACATGACGTTTTTGTTCTGGGTTTCAAAATTTCAGGAATTAATAGACATAGGCTGCTGACAGTATTCTGCAGCAGGGGAATCACATCAGAATCATGGATGCACCTTTATTCTCCCGAAGTGCGTTATAACTTATTTTGGATCACAGCTGCCACATATTCGGATTGATGATGTGTGGGATTTCTGTGGTTTGAATATTAATAGGTCTGTGGGAAGGGGTAGAGATCTTCGGAGTGTCTTACTCAGTCCCGTTCTCCCCTACACACCCCTCTCATCTGCAGTCTCTCACTGACACTTTTCTCTCAACATATTTCTGAAATCCTCTATTTTCATATCTCACATATCATTTCCTTCCTCTTCTTCACTGTCTTTTCATTCTCCCTCACACCCTTAAATCTGTATCTCAGAAAGGGTTAGGACTAGTAAGTCAGCCAATGATTGCAGCACGTTCATCAGCTCACTTAGTAATCTTGCCTCAAGTAGACTATGTGTCATTCTGATTATTTCTCAAAAAAGTGATTTTGAATTATAATCCTAGCAATCACAAAATGTAAGTTACGAGCATGTTCACACCAACGGAGGTTCCATCTAACTTTGACAAGTGTGAGATCGACTTTGGTGACCTTGTTGACTCTCTAAATGGGGTCTGGTGTAATTTTAAGGCTGCTAAAAACCCTTTTCTTGGGGTCAGTTTACTTAAACGGTGGGAGCTGCACCAAGCGGATGCTTGTGAAACTGGCACCTGTAACCTTAGGTCGCATATAGTATTACACCTATCTGTAGTGTTAGATTTGTAAATCTGTGCACACAGCCTTTCTAGCGTAAACTGTGCATGTGCTTTTTTTTTAAATTTTACAGACAATCGGTTAAACTATATTTCTGGTTTAAAAAGCTATGCGTTTGGGGCGTGGCTTGGACGGCGTTGGAAATGGCCGCCTAGCTCGTTCGCTGCAATGCAGGAGAGCGGACCTTCAGCCCTAAGGGACGAAATATCATCGCTACGATAGTGGGAGTGGAAGGCTTTCCCTCCAGACTGCCTGGAGCACTCTCGGTGTAATTTTGAGCACTCAGCACCCAACGGAAATACCTTTACAGGAACCCGACAACTCACGAGAAGAGAAGTGCGGAGGTTCGGCGCGCTAAGGGACACCCACCGCATGGCGTAAGACGGAATCCGCCAGGGAGTCAGCGGAAGCGCACACGGCAAGGAGGTGAGCCCAGATGTATGCGCACAGCGTCGGCTGACTATCGGCAGCATTTGTAGCCCTTCAGAATGAATGCTTCTGTTTTTCCACCCGGAGCCCGGCAGCTCGCCTGACTTAAAGATGGCCGCCCGCTACCTAACTCGCGCCTAGAGCGCTGGCAAAGATAAAGCTCCACTGCCATTAAGAAGCGTTTTGCCTTACAAAAACGAAGTGGCTGCCCTACACCCTCAAAATAAAGCCCCACAGGAAAAGGGATATCTTCCCCCATCAACGACTGGCCTGTAAAATGAACGTGATCATTACCACTAGCGCCTGACCTAAAAATGGTGTCTGAATGTGTACAATTTGTCATTTTTCGGCGCGAAAATTGAGGATTATAGGAAATATATGAAAGGTTGATGGAAAAGCTTGTCTTCTAAAGCCTAAATCTATGAAATACTGAATTCTGCCACATACACACGCATGGCCCTACCTTTTTTCAACACTGCTATGTCTACAATTGTTCTGGTGAAAGGAGTCATAATCAGCGCAAACCTGGTGTAAAACCTCTGTTAAACTCTGCTAAAGTCTCTGTGCCAACCTGAGATATACTAGCCTACCTTACAACGCAACAGGTAGCCAAAGCCCTAACGCAAAAGATTGAGCCCTCCTCGGGAAGTCACCGACAACGTCAGCCAGTACCCCATTACCCCACGGTCCTTCTGGTAGTACGGAATCGAAACTCCTCAACATGGCGGACAGAGACGAGAAGAAGAACGCAGAAAAGGTAAAACCGGCACCCTCTCTGTCAGATTCTCCCATCAAGGCAAAGGCAGACGTCAACAGTACCCTAGAAGTGATCCTGTTAAAACTGGCAGAAGTACACGATCTAGCAAAATCAACCAAATCCAATACTGACGCTATGCAATTGGAGCTCACTGCAATTAGAGCCGACATGAGCTCGGTCCACAAAAGCATAGATGAAGCGGAGCAAAGGATTAGCGACTTGGAAGATAAGACCAAAAATGCCTCCGCATCCATGCGGCAAATTCAGGGATCAACGGACCAGCTCAGACGCCAGGTATCGGAGTTGGAAGACAGAAACAGGAGGGGAAATGTGCGCATTTTTGGAATCCCGGAAAATGCAGAGAAAGACGCGAATTCCTGTGTGGACTTTTTAGAAGCTTGGATCCCGAAAATAACAGGAATTTCCTTCCACCACGAATTTGAACTCGACAGAGCCCATAGGGTGCCGAGCTATATCCCTCATGGCTACAGAGGTCCGCGCCCACTGATCTGCAAACCATTAAGGCATCAACATACAGAAGCTATACTGCAGTTCGCGCGGCGAAACCATAAAATCACTTGGGAGGGCCACACTATAACTTTCACCCAGGACTACTCGAAAGACACGCTTGAAATCAGGAAGGGCTTCCTGGCCCAAAGAGAAAGACTAAGATCGAAAGGAATTCAATACTCTTTCGCTGGCCCGGCAAAATTCAAAATCTCCATTCAAGGCAAACCGAAATTCTTCACGAGCCCAAATGCATTGGCGCAATTCATTGGAGAATCCACTTCACAAAGCATGGACTTGTCAAACAACCCCTCGAATAAACGCAAGACGAACTCGCTAGAAAATGTGAACTCAGACTCTGGTCATGGCTGATCCCATCATTCTATTCTCATACCTCAAATGTGCTGTCTTATTAATACAGCGTCCAGGTTTTGCTCCTGGAATTGGATAGACAAGCTAATACTTACCTTTTGGCAAAATCATTTTCTTGTAGACACTTCCATCTTAGTTTCAAGTAACATTGTGTTCTGATGTGTTTGTCGCCATCAGGTATGACCACTCAGGGTACGGATCCTTGTTCACTCATGGTAAACTGGCGTATTCATTGAACCTCCTATCACGATACATAGCTCCTAGACCACAGCTTAATACACGTGTTAAGATATGTTTTGTAAACCATTAATGGAACAAAATGTTTTGCGATATGATCCCTATCATTACTTCATATAGATCTTTAGAGATCACTCGAGAGAAAGATCATTTTCTGCAGAAAATCCTCTCCTGATTACCTTGTTTCAGAGCACGTCTGTTTTCACAAACTACTCCTTTACAGTATATACAAATCAACAGTCATGGAGTTACAGCCTTTTAACTCCTACTCCTATCTAATAAGCTTATAAGATATACTATCTCAGACAATTTGATGTTCTCCCTAAGGTTCACTGTATCACAACTTTCTGTGTACATGCTTATTATGTTTAGCTGAACCTGACTGTTACTTAACAAAGCGCCTTAAGCGCAGTAAGAACTTGATGTTACTGATGTTATTCCCTGTTATATCTATCATTCTCAAACCTTCCTGCGTTGCAGATGGACGGCAATGCCGTCGCAGCTCCTAAGTTCTTTTGAGAGGGGAGGGGGGAGGGGGGAGGGAGGAAGGGGGGGAGAGAAGGGGGGGAATGGGGGGAAAAAAAATCTGGATTGTTTCAGCATGTGTTCAATGTTTATGGTTGATGATTCCACTCACCTTTTTAGCTTTAGAAGTAATGCTAACCGAGACCTTATTAGGTGCCTCAATAGCCACTCAGTGCGCTCTATCTTTCCACTCTATAAATCTATTCCTTATAACTGACCACGGTAGCACATCAAACACGATTTCAAGACACGATAATCCTGCAAAAGTCACTACAGATGAAACTCACGCGAGGCAGAACCTTACTAAGGGAACAAATCGTTCACCCATACTTGACATCCACTTGATATCCTATAGCTTAATGGTCACGGCTCTACCACTTGACCAAGAGCGACGACCTAGCTATCAATGACCCACAATTCCTCTATCACGGAGGGCCTTAACATTGTCTCCTTTAACGTTAAAGGACTCAATCACCCAGTCAAGAGGAGAAAAGTTCTAGAATATCTGTCAAAATCCAAGGGCGACATCCTCCTCTTGCAGGAGACTAAATTATCGAAGGATGACGCTGAATTGATAAGTCAACATTGGATCTCACACACTCTTTGTTCGCCAGCAATTGGCAAAAAGCGTGGAGTCCTCACCCTAATAGCTAAAAAATCCAACATCTCTGTAATATCGCACACTCACGATGAGGATGGCCGTTTCATCATGGCTCATCTACAAAGAAACAATGACCATATCCACGTCATGAACATTTACGGTCCCAACACTGACGACCCAGAATTCTGGGACTCATTGGCCCCGACCCTAGAATGTGTACCACAGGGAGAATTACTGATAATGGGAGGCGACTTTAATTTACCCCTTGACCCTATAACGGACCGCCACTCTACCTGTTCCTACCAACCGACCCGCTCACATACTAGTCTACACCGCTTATGCTCCAGATTCAACTTACACGACTCATGGAGACTCCAACACCCTGACGGCCGCGATTACACATTTTACTCACCTCCTCACAATTCCTACTCAAGGATAGATTATATCCTCGTCAATAGCCCCTTCACACACCTCATAGAGGAAACCAGCATTGCCCCCAAGTTGATTTCTGACCACTCAAGCATTCAGACCAAATTAGTGGGTTCCAGGTCCATTCTCCCCCCTAAAAGATGGAGGTTCAATGACGAAATATTTTCTGAACCAGAAAACAAGCAAAAGATCGAGAATGCCATCCGAGACTACCTCACCTTAAACGACACCCATGACTCGGACATAGCGACTGTATGGGAGGCACTTAAGGCCACCCTGAGGGGTGTAATCATAGGAATTAGAGCTCATGCTAATAAAAAACTAAACAAGGATTTAACCACTCTAGAAGTCAACATTAAAAATCTAGAAGCCACTCATATCGCAAATCTCCAAAATCCTATGATTTTAAACGAACTTACTAAGCTGAAATATGAATACAACTCGATACTCAGCAAAAGAGCGGGGGTCTGGGTTAACAAGTTCAAGGCTCTTAGGACATGCGAAGGTAACAGAGCTGGTAAAGTCTTGGCGTCATACTTAAAACACAAACAAAAACAATTCAATATCGCCTCAGTCAAAGATAGTAATAATATCGTCCAAACAAAACAGGACCTAATCTTACATACCTTTAAATCATTCTATCAAGACCTGTATAAAAATAATTTGACCTTTGACACGGAAGAGTGTAATAGATACCTAAACTCATTAGGCCTACCTAAACTCAATGACACGGATAAAGCCACTCTGAATTCTCCAATCATCCTACAAGAGGTAACAACATCTATTAAAACCCTTAAATGTAACAAGGCACCTGGCCCTGACGGTTTCTCCGCCAGTTTCTACAAAGAACTAACGAATTCGCTGAGCCCGACTCTCTTAAAACTGTTTAAGTCCTTTAATGTAACGAAAGGAATAACAAAATCGATGAGTGAAGCCACCATTATAGTCATTCCTAAAGAAGGCAAAGACCCACTGTTAACCAAAAACTACAGGCCGATTTCCCTAATTAACTTAGACTGCAAGATATATGCAAAGATCCTAGCCACACGACTAAACTCGCAACTACCAAAACTAATTAGTACGTCGCAAGTAGGCTTCATGAAACAGCGCTTGTCTAACGATAATACAAGATTACTCTGTCACGTCATTGAAAAAGCCAGACTGCTCGCAGACCCCGCAGTTGCTATTACTCTCGACGCAGAAAAGGCGTTTGACAGAGTGTCCTGGCTTTTCCTTAAGAGCTGTATGTCCGTCTTTAACCTTGGGGACACATTCACTAACTTGGTAATGGCCCTGTATCTCTCACCTACCGCACGCATTGCCATAAATGGCTCATTATCAGACCCTTTTTCCCTTGAGCAGGGGACGAGGCAGGGCTGCCCCTTTCCCCTTCGCTCTTCCTATTAGCAATGGAACCCCTAATAGCTAATATAAAAAACAACGAATCCATTAAAGGTGTGAAATTTGGGAATAAATGCGTCAAACTTGCCGCCTATGCGGACGATATCCTGATTGTGACAGAATCACCAGATACCTCTATCCCTGCACTAATGTCCACCATTGACAGATACTCCACATACTCGGGATACAAGCTCAACCGGGATAAATCTGAGGTCAAACCACTCAATATTTTAACAGCCAAAGAGGTACTAGGGAACTCAGGGCTTTGCTGGCAAACAGAATTTGTGAAATACCTTGGTATTGAAATCGGCGACTCCCTTATGGAGACCCTCCAACGGAATGAAAAATTAACCTTAAACAAAATCAAAACCCACTTGGAGGGTTGGTCCCCTCGCTTCATTACGTGGTGGGGAAGAGTGGAGACCATCAAGATGATGATATCGCCACTGGTTAATTACCTCATATCTATGCTCCCTCTTACTCTTACGCCTGACTTCTACCACAAACTAGACATGACTATATCAAACTTCCTTTGGAAAGGGAAAAGAGCCAGAATCAGCATAAAAAAACTCCGCTTAGACAAAACCACTGGTGGGGTCAACCTACCTGATTTCAAAAGATATGAAACCGCCTTTCTCGCCAAACAGGGAGCCCACTGGCTCTCGCCTTCACCTGACTATACTCCAGTTTGGCTAGACATTGAGAACGAGATTCTAGAGGGTATCTCCCCTAGCGCGGCCCTCTCATCTAATTTGAATAGGCTAACCCACTCCAAATCAATATTCCATAACACAAAATCTGCTCTTCTAAAGTTTGACAGACTCCTGGAAAACAGCATTCGGGGATCACGCTGGGAATCCCTATGGGACAACCGTAACATTTTATATAAAGGTAAACCCCTACACATTACATCATGGATCAAAAAAGGCATACTTTTTCCGTATCAGCTGTTTACGGGATCATACCCTGTCCCATTCAGTGACCTACAAACCAAATACGACCTCGAACCAATTGAATTTTATAACTTCCTTAACGTAAAAACAGCACTGTCCAAAGCCAAACTCTCCCGAACTACACCCTCCCTTCCATCGTACCTAGCCAGGGTGAACAGGTTGGGACACCAGGTTTCCGCCCTCTATAAACTTAGTCGCCCTCAACATCCTAGCCTCATTACCCCAATTACACAATTCTGGGACAACCTTGCGTCCAAGCCTATTACAGAGATGGATTGGACCAATACATGGATATCCTGTATGAGACACAAAATCAGCCCCACACTTTCGCAAACAAAATACTGGCTCTTGCACAAGGCCTTCTGGACACCGGCGCGATTATTCGCACATAATATCACCACAGACGCCTTCTGCTGGAACTGCAAACACGCGGAGGGTGATCTATCTCATATTATCTTAGAGTGCGACTGCGTAACACAGTTTTGGGAGAAGATATTTGAATTTATATCAAAATTATTCCACATTACACCGATTAAAGAGCTCCCCTATCTTGTTTTCGGATTCACCCAAGACCCTTCCCTTGAAATAGAAGATAGGGCCTTACTCGACCTCCACCTCACGGCGGCGATCAAGACAGTCCTTAGTAACTGGAAAGATACCAATAAGGCCAACTTCGCAGGGTGGTTGAATTGGATAATCAGTCTACGCGGTGCAGATAACATCGCACTTCAACAGACGCCGTGGCGTCCCCCCACGAGAAAACTGTGGTCAACCCTTGATAATTACTTTACGACGCATAAGCCACCTTAATATAGTCGACCACTGTTTACTTCACAGGCACTAGCACTTGCATTATCCCATCACCGTATTGCCTTTCATGGTATCCTTTTCCTTGTAGCCAGTGACGCACAATATCTGTCTCTAAATGCTTGTTGAGTGTGCGATACATGTTCTGCTACCTCCGACGAGAGTTATTGGTTATTGTACTCTTGAGTTTTCCACTGACTACTGATGTAACGCATTATATGGCGCTTTTAAACTGTACACTTCTGAACATAAATGTACTACTGGATCTAATTACTGTTTGTTACTGCTGAAACAACCAATAAAAACTTTTTGAACACAAATAAAAGCTATGCGTTTTTGTCATGTGCCTGATAAAATGTGGTCTTCTGTAAATACTTCTCATTAGTAAGTCCAGCCTCGTGCTACTGGTTTTCTCATTGAGCAAAAATGCAGTTGATGATTACGAAGAGTACTAAACAGCTTTACAGGGATAAACAACAGTGATTGGTAATCAAAGCAGAACATCTTGGAATTAAACCACCCTCTTGCTTCATAGCTCGAGGGGTGGACGCCCCTGTGTGGCAGGTTTTGAGACAGACGTTAAAGTATGTGAAAAAAGTCAATGGGCCCTACCTCTTGAAACAAATGAAAAGCATAAGTGACTCCGTTTGGTTTGCATTCTGGGACATGATGTTCTGTATTTATTACGGTACACAGCTACCAGTACCAGAAATCAAAATATGAAAGAAAGAAATGTCTAACCTTAAAGTGTATTTCCAAACCAAAAACAATACATCCAGGGGAGTTTGATGGGTTTACTTTTCGTTGTAAGAAATATCATCATTCCTCAAGAATAGATTATGTCTTGATAAATAGAGAGTACATAGATAATGTTGTTAGTATATCGTTCTTCCGAGCCATCTTTCGGACCATGCTCCCCTTTTCTTTTTATACTCTATGAACAATACCCCTGAACAATTAAGGTGGACCTTGAATAGGACAATGTTATCTGACTCTGGTATTATCCAGGCATTTAAAAAGACATCTCTGGAATTTTTCTCTTTCAATTTAGGCTCTACCTCAGTAGAGGTTGTGTGGGATGCCCTTTATAAATAAATAAAATAAATATAAGGCAAATTTGAGAGGGATCTTACGCAGCCTAATAAGCTCAAGGAATAGGATTAACGCTTCAGATCTACAGACTTTGGAGGGCAGAATTTCTTCTCTTGAAGAAGAAAGGAGTCACATTACTCAGGAGAGTCTAGGAAAATTGGCTCAGATAGAGGAGACTTGAGGAGGTAAGGCGGTAACTAAGAACCCTCCTGGATCTGAAATGCAAGGCCCAGTGGCAAGCTCGTAATATGGAAAATGTTGAGTATGGGGAAAGAGCAGGTGCCTTATTGACCTGGAAGGCAAGGATAGATCAGGCACAAAACACCATTAATGAACTTATTATCGCAGTAATGCAGAATTGCCTTTCGTCCCTCTTTTTAAATCTCTATAAGGAGAATATTGATCCCTCATAGGATTCAATAAGTCTGTGGCTAAGGGATAAGTCTATTTCTGCTCTTACAGAATCAGCCAGAGATCTCTTAGATTCACCCATTTCTATGGAGGAGATCAGGGATCAAATAAAGAGGGCAAAAAACAAGAAGGCGGGGGGCCTTGATGCTCTCCCTAATGAAATCTATCAAATTTTACTTGACAAACTTTTGCCTACACTCCACACCTTATTTAATATGGTCTATAGCTCTGAGGGGGCGATGCCCGGTTCTTGGAAGGAGGCCACAATTGTGTTAATACTGAAGCCCGGTAAGGATCCCTTGATGGCGGATTCCTATCGTCCAATCTCTCTGCTGAATGCTATTTATAAGATCTTCATGAGTATTTTGGCAGGGAGATTGGCAAAACTGGTACCAAGCCTGATTAATACCGACCAGAAAGGATTTATGGTTGGGAGAGTCATCCAGGAACAAACCCAATTACTAATCGGCAACATCGATCTTGCTGAAATTAGGGGGATCCCTGGCAGTAGTGGCATTAAACGCCGCTAAGGCCTTTGATAGGGTGTGTTGGAGATATCTTTGGGCGGTGTTGGAGGTCATGGGTATGGGCCCAATCTGTGTCCAGACCTTAAAAAACTGTTATTCTGGGGCGTCGGCGAAGATTTTACTAAATGGCTCCCTGACTCCAAGCTTTGCAATCCAGAGAGGGTCAAGACAGGGGTGCCCTCTATCTCCCCTCCTGTTCAATATCTACATCGAGCCCTTTGCGCAGGCGATTAGGCTGGATAACATCATAAAACCTTTAAAGTCACAAAATTATTAGTGCAAAATCTCCTTGTATACGGGCGATGTAATAATCTATACTGCTGACCCTGACATCTCCATTCCGCGACTTGAAACCTTGTTGATGGAGTTCGGCTCGATCTCAGGATATCTTGCCAACTCGGCTAAAACTGAGGTTATGTGTTGGAATACAGTGTACAGCCAAGGCCCCATATGTAGAGAGTTCAGTTATCTAGGAATAAAAATAGTTAAGGACCTGAATAAAATTCCTCTGATTAAGCTGAAATTTTTTTTAAAAGATATTGACTTCCTCTTTGCCAGGTGGAAAAACCTCCCTTTAATGATCTACGGGAGGGTTAACCTGGTAAAGATGTCGGTATTACCTAAACTGACTTTTCTTTTTAGTGCGGTGGCTCTTTTTTTTTCCTCAGAAAAATATTAGCAAGATTCAGGGCAAAATTGGTAGTTTTATATGGGGTCAGAAAAGTGCTAGGCTATCCTGGAAAAAACTACGAAGGAAACTTTTAGAATGTGGCTTGGCACTTCCTGATATTAATTTGTACTTACTGGCTTTCCAAGTTAAGAGCATAAGGATGCTGTTGTCTACTCCGGAGGAAACTACGTGGGGTAGGCTTTTGAGTGAATTGGCCTTAGTTGAGGGTGGTAGCGGACAGACGGGCTTTCTATATAAATTTGGGGCAACCAGATTTTTTAAGCGTGTACGCCTCAAGGTGTTGAAAGCTGCCTTGTTGACGTGGCATAAATTAAGAAGTATTTGGGGCATAGGTTATTTCTCCCCTTTTGCACCAATCTGTGATTCTCCCGGGACTCCCCTCTGCTTGGGTGCTAGCTTAGCGACTCCGATTAGAAGAGCAGGTTTGGAGAAGTGGTCGGATCTGGTGGACTCAGAGGGGGTTCTCCCTCGGGAGATATAGCTAGACAAGATCGGTCCGCATTCTCCAGGTTTAAGTACCTTCCGTTAAGATCAAGGCATGAGGCGGAAGCTCGAGATACAGTAGGGAACTAGGAACTTGAGCAGTTATTTCAAGACTCACGCCCCAGGAAAAAAAGAAATATCACTGTGGTATTTAAGCTTTCTTGAAGCAGAAGATCACGAGGCCCCCCTCAGTCATCGGTATGGAATTCTTCCCCACTTGTCCATGATGTAGAAAGCTTTTTTTTAATTTCTCTTAAGCTATTGTATAAATATATCAAGCCTGCTAGGCTATAGAAAAAATTTTTTTTTGATTTAAATAGGCTTTACTACAGCCCGGCCAAAATTGCCAAATTTGTACCTATTCCTGCTCCAGTATGCCCGAGGTGTTCTATCAGTAAGGTGGATGATATCCATATGTTTTTTGAATGTGCAGAATTAGCCATATTTTGGAAAGATGTGGGGGACTCCCTGACAGCCATTTTTCAAACGCATTTAGAGATCGATCTTCAGCTGGTGATTTTTGGTGTAAATAATCTTGTAAAAGGGTCGCTTTTACAGTCTCATTTTGGTTTGCTTCTCTACCGTGTGATCTTGGCCAGAAGGGAGATATGTATCAGTTGGAAGGATCCGGCTCCCCCCACTAGAGAAAGCTAGCTGAAAGCTGCACTGTGCATGGCTAGTTTAGACCAAGAGGAACCGCTTGATAACATCTGGTCTCCCTTGTTAATTTGGGGTCGCCGCCTGTGCTTGATAAATAGTTAACAAATTTGGTCTGTATGGGTGCGTCGAATGATTACACCAGTCCTTGGGATCAAGAGGAAGGCCGTGGTTGGCTAGACAAACGCAGTGAGTCGAGTGGCGCCCAGTTAAGTGTAAATCGACTTGTCAAAACTGCCAAAGTCTTTGGTGAGATGAGGACAAAGAGAAAAAAATACATCCAGGGCCCCTTTGTGCCAACCTCTGAAACGCAGATTAGAACATTCCCTCTCCATTTCTTCAACGATGTTTTAAAGGCAAGAGCAAAGTGGGCTATGGCCCAGGGCCACAGCCTTTCAGGGGGACCCCAGATAGATAGGGCTCTGTTATCCACATAGTTGTGTTGTGTGGTGACCATGAATGAATTTTAAACACAGAATGTTTTGAATACCATTTTCAGTTAATTATTTTTTTAATATAGGTCATGTGTGGGAGTTTATTACATTTCGTAGCACACTTTTGTGTATGTTTTTCAATACCATGCAACAACCATTAAAAAAGTTCCATCTCAGATCAAAACGGACCTCACATATTTGAAATGGCATTGTGTCTGAGAGATTATTTGCAATAATATTAGTGAGGTGCTGCTATATTACAATATTGAAAAGACAATAAAATTGCCTGAATATTAGATGGAAACACATTTAGAATTTGTACCGATGTGGCTCTGCATTGTCAGTGACCTGGCCAACAAAGGCATGAAAAGGTTGAAATTGGATTATAAATTCAGAGATGTTCTGAACAGGGGCCCCCAAAATATGGGGTGGGTGACAGCTATATTCCCAAAGGATGCTCATTCGCAGTGAGTAGCAATCAGGCTGCAGCAACCTTCTACTTGCTCTTTAGTTATTGAAATCCGAGGCATTAGCTATCAATGGTGCAGCTAGTGTAGCGGAACCACTGCAGAGCCGAATCAGGTCACTGCATTTTACTACCTAAATGGGGGAAAGAGGAGCAATTTTCCTTGCCTGAATTAAAAAACATTTCACATTATTGTACCATTGACTGAAGTCATGAGTTAGAATCCCATCAAGGCAGACACACAGCCTTCCATCCTATGGTCTTTGAGATGAGTACCATTAGATTAAGTGATAAATATTTGGTTGGAGCAATGTACAGTAACGGAACACCAAATCCATCTTGGCCTGTGACGGGTTACAGAAAGCCATACATGTCACATATATTTTTGAAGTAAGTAATTGGAGCCATCTCACTCTAATTACAGAAAGCTAAATTGTTAAGCCTTTAAAGTTAGTAGTTTGTACACAGTTCATGGTGTTTTAAATTAGTTAACATGTTTTCTTTTTTCTTTTGCAATTAGATTCTAGCTCAGAGGACATAATCAGTGCTGGCTATTTAGTGAGGAGTCAGACAACAGGCAGAGAGTGCAGAAACAATGGCAGACATCAGGTTGTGGAAAAACTACTGGAGTTAAAACTCCATTGAATAATGCAGGAGAGAGTTCAGCAGTTGGGAAAAGGGAGTCAGAAGAAATCCACCAAAAGCAAAGGGAGTATGACCAAAGAAAAAGACAGTTATACAACAGAAATGGCTTGAAGATTTTAAGTGGGCAGTGAATGAAGAAAGGGAAACTAACTGAGCTGTTCTAGAGTAGACCAGTTTATATAAGTCCCACGTTTTTTATTGTGCAGTTTGCAGGAAGTTTCCTCATCTTGCAGATACTAAGTCTTCCCTATATGTTGGTGTGACAGAAAAGTTCAAAAGGGAGACCTTGGAATGGCACAACAAGAGCAGATCACATGAAAAATGCTTATTCCATGAGGCTGCAATTCAAAACCCAGAAAAGACCATACATAGTTAAATCAATCACAAAAATGCATGAAAAAAATTGGGCACTTAAGCATTCTATTCAATACAACCTATTATCTTGAAAAAGAGGCTTTTATTATGTTTCCAAAACTCTGCACACTTGAGAAAAAGAACAGAACAATCCTGACTGGAATTTGGAAAAAGCATACCAATGATCATGCATGTACTTTGTAATGGCAATTTCAGAGACCATAAAAATGAAAATCTGATCGCAAGCAGAAAATGCTAGGTTCCTCAGTGTTCTGTCAGATGGGTCACCTGACAAAGGAATACAGGAACAGGAACTGCTTTATGTGCGATTCATTTGTGATGGCACCCTTGTTACCCATCTATGTGACATTGTTGGCATTAAACGCTCCACTGCATCCGGTGTGAAAAATACTATATTACTTGGCCTGCAAGGGATGGGCATATCTCTGGATATGCTGAATCAGAAATGCATTGGTCTGAATACAGATGGAGCTACTGTGAACCTGGGCAGTAATACTAGTGTTAAAGCAGCTACTGGACGAAATCTTCACACATCAAAGATGGGACAACAACAATCACATTGCAGTTGTGCACTGTGTAGCTCACAATCTAGAACTTGCTGTGCATGATGTTAAAAAAGCAAGTTCAAACGTATCCAAATTATTCACCTGAGCAGAGAAGAGAACCTAAAGAGATAGCTTACATCCTGGAAGAGCAGTTAAAACATGTTGATGGATTGCAGCAAATCAGAAGGGTAGCAAGTCAGCACAGGACAGTAACAGCACTTAAGACAAACTGAGAGTCTACAGTACTTCATCTTGAGAACCTTGCTACTGGTAGTGATGAATATTCACATAAAACCAAAGGATTGCTTCATGACATGAAATAGGAGAAGTTTATTTATTTGTTGCACTTCATGTTAGACTTCACAATGCTGCTTCAGCAAGTGTCTAAGGCATTTCAACATGAAGACAGTCTTATTTCTGAAGTTTCAAGAAGAATTGAGGAGCTTCAGCAGAAGCTGATACAGCTGAAAACAAAGCCAGGAAAAGCACTAACACAATTTCAATTGCTTTTTAAAGAGAATAATTTTGCTGGGGTTCCATTACTAACAACGACAAAGCCTGCTAGAAAAGGCAGTTCTAGTTAAACTAGTGTCAAGGAGGAAACTACTAAGTTCATAGATAGCGCTGTTTCTGTTATAAATGGCCGGTTTCTGAAACACATCTCTGGCAAGCCGCACTCTTTGATTAATATTTTTTATTTTACTTTGTGGCCAGACTCTGTTGAAAAGATTATAGGTTTTGACGATCAAGAATTTGAGGAGCTGGTTACGTACTACGAAAAGGTACTTACAGATGATGAAATTAAGTCTGCCCCTCGAGAGTGGCTAGATTTTAAACTGTACGTATTTTATCGGATGACGCTTAAGCCAGTATCTCTCTTCACTCAGCTATTGAAAAAACGCCCGGAAGAAGTTAAACATGGCCTTCCAATTTTAGAAATCATTTTTTCCATCTGTCCAACAATGGCAATATGCAAACGTGGGTTTAGCAGCATAAACCAATTAAAAAACAAGCTTTGCCTGTCCCTCAAAAGTAACACAATGTCACCTTTAATGAGAATCTAAGTAGATATGCCGGAGTTCGAAACTTTTGACCCAACTCCAGCAGTTTTGCATTAGCTGGCAGCAAACCCAGGAAAGTGACATGTTATGGGCCAAAAACCTTGTTTATTGCTACATAATCTATTTTTTCAAATCAGCACCATTTTCCTCAACAAATGTAAATGCCTGTTGTGGGGTCCTATTTTACCATTCACTGGTTGGTGTGTGACTTCTTGATACAAGGCAGTGTATATCTCTTTTACTCTCAGAAGCTATTTAAGATTGCCCATATGAAAAACACATGCTGCCAATAATTTTACCTAATCATTGAGATGGTGATTTCTGGTGCTTGGCACTGACAATTGATTGGCAACACTTTCTGCCATGGTGGAGCTGTTTGTTTACTTTGGAGATTAGCACACAAAAGTTTTTTAATAAATGAACATACATTAAAAGTGGTTAATAACTGCCGACAAAGCCATTCTTTTAGATTTGTGGGACTGGAATAGTCAGAATTGTCACACTTGTAGGGCTGGGATGGTTAGTAGCTGTGTTGATACTGTAATTGGCAGTGGCAATGGGCAGTGCAAGTGGAAGTGGACTCCTGACAAGGGCCCTGACATTTATTTTCAGTTTTTTACAAGTTAAGCGCTGCCATAACTACAGCAATATAAACAAAAACGTGGAGGGTTTGGCAGCACAAATTGATTAAAACATGAGCTACAGCCGGCCTCAAAGCTAACAAGTCAGCATTAATGCAAATGCAAGTGGCTAGATCGAAGGTTGACACTTTAAGCCAACCCGAGCAGTATCGCTTTCCCTGAGAGAGAACCCAGGACATAGACAAATTACCGGACACCGTCTTCCAGATCCAATATGCAAAACTGTCCTTATGACTGTCTTTATTTTGAAAGAACAGGGACTTGTTCTGGCTATAGTAGACTCTTGGCTCAGTCTGCATCAACCTCTTCATTGATACAAGTGTGGTCCGGTTACACAAAGTAATTTCTGGACAGAAAGTATTGCAAATACAAGAAGCATGGCATCTGAAGAACGCAACCTCTATGGTTAGCTCAGAGCATCAGCATCATCACTGAAACATCAGCTACATCCTGCCTCAAAGCTGACATGCCAGCATTAATGCAAATACACGTGGATAGATCGAAAGTTGCCACTTTCATCCAACCCGAGCAGTACTGCTTTCGCTGCGTGCAAACCCAAGACCAAGACACATTACTGGACCCTACCTTCCAGGTCCAATATGCAAAACTGTCATTGTTTTGAAAGAACAGGGGCTTGTTCTGGCTATAGTAGACTCTTCGCTCAGTCTGCATCAACCTCTTCATTGATACAACTATGGTCCTGTTGCACAAAGGTATTTAAAGACAGAACGCATCCAAAGGCAAGAAGCTTTGCATCTGAAGAACATAACCCCGATATCTATGGTTAGTTCAGAGCTTCAGCATCATCTGCAACAAGTAAGTGCCTCATATGTTGTTCATAGATTGCATTTCAGTGACATGTTAAAATTTATGGGGTATTTTTGCCATATTTAATATGTTCGCAAATTGTCACCACCTCTGATACACACATTTTAGGGAGGTACCTGGGTGACAAACTGAAATTTGCTGTTTTCTACCAATTTGGTTGGCCAAAGTTTTCTTGTGTTGTTGGTGCTGCATATGTTTGAAGAAATGATTCCTAATTTATTTATCTATCACAATATGTATGTGACTTTTATCAAAACAATTTATCTACAATTGCTTCACTATTGAATTACTAAAACAAAAAAAAACAATTAAATAAATAAACACAAATAAAATAGTTTACAGTACAGCAGCACTTGAAAGTCTGAGTTTATCAAATACAACTTAAATGTTGATATATTACCATCCTTATACATATATACCTTCTATGTACTAATGTATCTATATATTTACTACTTTACTGCTACTGTTAAAAAAATGCTGCCTCTCCGATGCACTACAATATAGCTCACCCTATACCTCCATCAATATATCCTCTAACCTCACTCTCTGACTAACCCAAACCTAATTCTACTATCGTGATCCCCAAAATAACCCTTTCTGGACTCTTTCTTCCTCTATCCCTCCTTGCATCATCTTAAACCTCTTTTTACTATTCAGATCTCCCAAACAAGCCTTTCTAAACCTTTCCCTCATGTATCACTCACTCCTAGACTCATCCGATACCCGATCAGATCATCTTTCTCCTTAATCCACTTCTGGAGACTGTTCCTCCCCTCTATCTGTCCTTTACTTATCCCAAACTTCCTCATACTGCTATGATCTCCAAATAAAGACTTTCTAGACCCTTCCCTCTTCTATCCCTCCATTATCCATTCTAAACTAACTAAGAGACTCACAAGTCCACTGCTCAAATTAATTCATATTGCCCTATACTAACTGACCACCAATCCTTTTTGGGTCCCGGAGAAACATGCTACTCGCGGAAAAGCGATTTGACGCCTCGTCAGGGGTAGTAACCACTATATAAATGCAATTGCAATACAATGAGGCAGCAGGGGTGCTCAAGCAATTTAATGCGTATATTCAACAAGACAGGCGAACTGCACATCACAAGTTTGAAGCCCAGCAAGGCCAACACAACTTTCCAGGTAGGTAAATTGAATACTGGTATATTGGCCAACAGAAACAAGTGGTATTTAAAGCATTTAGAAATAGAAGAAGTATGGTATAACACAATCATTAAAAAATATGTTATTACTTGCTTTTGTAATAGTTTTATGGCCCGTTTTAATACCTGCACATCTGTATTTAAATAACTGAGCATTCAATTGAAACGTGTCCTCAATTCGTAGTTGTGGAATGCTCCATCTTGGGGTTGTGCTCTTCTCCTAGCATAGCAATCTGCCAGCTCACAAAGACACAGGAGTTTATGAAGCGCAAAATCTTTTTTTGTTTAGCCTCACTGTCGGGAAAAAAAGCACCAATAATCTGCTTTTCACCAGCAAGCTAAATACATTTATATTCTTCGAAGACTCAATCTCCAAATCCAAATGTTTTGACATTCTTTCTAAACCCACTGCCTGGGACAACATAATGTGTCCCATGCAAAAGTAATGTGTCTGATTATTAGAGGTGAGTGAGCCACTGAAATCTTGAGCCATGCTTGAGTCTGAAGCCTGGCTCTGGCTCAGCTTGGGTTCCAGTTGGAACATCGAGCCCATAACAAGCTGAGCTTTCAAGTGGCTTCTGATTGCCACCCTCCATCTACCAAGGATGTGGCATAGGGCCAGAGCTTCAGACTCTGTACCTGGGGAACCAGGTTTGAGTCTCGGGGTTGGCTCAATATCCTGCGATTCTGGATAAACTACTGTATCTCCCCATTCCTGTCAAATTAAATCTAACCTTGTGTAATGTAACTGGTGCTCAGGGGAAGAGCTCTAATACATCTGGGTTAGGTTCACGCTTTATAAAAACTGCACAAAGAGTTATAAATAAAGTGGTATCGTAAAAAAGGACAAATAGGTACCCATTTAGTGGTCGATTTGTACAAAGTGACACCAAAAAACCTGGATAAACCACTGCTTCCCCCTTAGATTGTGTCATCTTAGGCAAATATTTTATTTCACAAAAACTCCTTTTTATTCATTATTCCGTATGAAAGCCCTTTCAAATACGTGAGCTCAGATTACTGGTTGAAAAAAAACTTTTGTGTTTGATTTAATGAAGGCAAGACATGGACTAAACACTTTGGTGCACATTTACAATGCTCAATTCATATATATGCCTCAACCTAGCAGAACATTTGCCCACATATGTCATAAGAACTGAAGACTCTGGACCAGCGTTTCCATTCCTTCCTGTTTTCTCATTGTCTGAAAATCCCCCTATATTTTTTTATTTTAGACCATTTTGTGGGGCTCCTCAACTACACCTACCCCACAAACTGCAAATCTAGTGTTCCCTAGGCACAAACTTTGGACACAGGTGATCCAAAACTGGTCATGACTATCTAAATTCTCAAAGGTGCACCCATCACCTTACCACGTCCTGGTTGATTGTAGTATTTTCTTTTGGCGTGCACTTGCTGCACCTGGGATAATGCTTCCTGGCAACACTACACGAAGTACATTCAACGATCCTTGTAAACTTGGCTCCACCGGGTTTATTTTTTATTGATAAATACAAGTGTTTACAAACATTATCTACATTTGCAATTATGATTGCATTTCATTGTAATGAGTGCATACATAAGGCTGATAGCGGTGTTCACCATAAAAGCATCTTTTATTGCAGTTACCCTTAGATGTTAATGAGCACCTTCTTATATGATAACTGAATAACTGAAAGTGGGCTGGAGGATGGCTGCTGAGCTCAGAAAAACAACTGGTGCAGCACATTTTCTAATGTCCTCTCCCCTTGCCTTCAGGACCTTTCAACATGAAATACAATACACAAGATCTCCTGGCAGAGCTGACCCCTGGAGACGATAGTAGCTGCCTGGTGTCACACAGGCACCTGCCCTCATAATATATTCAGGGAACAAGGGCATCTAATACTCAATATGCCCTCTGAAAAGGGAAACATGTCCCAACTTGAATTGTTGATTTTTGTTTATTTTAGCGTTGGAATGAACTTGAACTTCCTTGACCCTACCTTGCTGGTCTGAGGTCAATCATCATTTGGTTGGGTTGTGTAGGAAATTGGGTTCTTAGTAGTGCAGGATGTGATGCCTGCGAAAGTAATAGGTCTACAATTTCCCCTTACTGGGAAGCAAGCACCCAACTGTAGCATTTGACTTACTCAGGGTTGCCAAGCAGAGAACTCCAAGGCCTACTCAGGGGAGAGGGTGTGGACTAGTAATCACAATTTGCTGACAAGCAATAATAACACTCAATAAAAGATTGTTCAGTCAGTACCTTTTCTTTAAAAATGGAAAAGTACATTTATTACCCACACACAAAACTAAATACTATGTATCAATTTACAAATATATCCATACGGCAGATAGAAATACCTTGGTGATTCTATGAAATCAACTTTGACCCCTGACTTTGATCCTGAGCTGAGCCAGAGAAATATAAAAATTCTGAATGACTTATAAGATGAACATATATCTGCTTGTGCCTTGCATATTTGAACCTGTAGCACACTTTCCACCCCTGTTCGATATCTTGCGGGACTTTGTAGGCCTAAGGGAAGTTACACTGCACTCTAAGGCATATTCCTCACTATATATGTATATATAAAATACAGTGTGTTGGACTTGGCGCTTTTGGCAGGTTCACCCTGAAACTTTTTGCATTTGCCTAGCCTGTTTTTGTAACCTGGTGTTGGTGATTTTAGGCCTCTGCACACTTTTTCACTGTGGTCCAGTGTAAAGTGCGTGCACTCTCTGTGCATGTGTGGCGAGAGTGGCCTGGCCTCCCATAGGAATGCATGGGGAATATATGTGACCATGGTAGTTCCTGATGTGTGGGGAGTGCAGGGTCGAGTTTAGTATGTGCGAACTCGTGAGATTAAAGGCTGCGTGATGATGTGCGCGGATTTATTGTGTCTAGTGTGAAAGTGCCACTTCTAGAAGTTGGCATGTCTGTGTAGTAAATGTGAATTGACTGCCTGGCTCCAGGAGTCAGGATGGGTCTGCCCCGGTGGTGAATGGAGAGATCTGCAGGTTGATGGGAGGGAGGAGTGCACCTGGGACCTGAATAGGGCTGGGCCTTCCCTCCACAATGCTGGCTCCGCCCCCTGTGGTGCGTCTGATGTCCCTAGCCTACCCTGAGAATGGAAGAAGAGGAGCTGAGCAAAACAAAGTGCTCAAGTGCTCCCAAACCAGTTGCAGCTGGTTTTCCCTAAACCCTGTGCTAAGGGGACAAAGGGAATTTGTATATAAAAGAGGGGCTGTGACCCCATGAAAGGGTTCTTGTTCCTACTTGAATCTACCAGGGGCGTGCTACTGCTGGGGCCCAGGGGAAGGCGTGCCTCCCTGTGCCCTGCCCAGCCCCTGGATGCCTGATGGTCTTTGTTGCTGGGACCCTTCTGCCCTCTTCACCTATGAGGACTGTGTTGCTGGGACCCTTCTTGCTGTAAGGGTCATTTCTGGGGCCTTTGGTGGTTGCTGTGCCCCCAGCACCTCGTGAGCGCTTTATTTTTCAGTTAGGCGCAGAGCGCTGTCGTTTTCCCTCGGGGGGAAGAGCTCCTGCCCTTTTGTTGCGAGCGCGGGTGCCCACCCCGCTTATTTTTAATGTTTAATAGAGCAGGTGCCTACCCTGCATTATGCCCGTGGCGGTGTTTTGTTAATTGCACGGGTGCCCACCCCGTTTTAATGAGTCCCAAAGTGGGTGCTCACCCCGCGTTATATTTTGAGTTATAGAGGGAGCCTACCCCTCGTTTTACCACGGAGAAAATCACCGCCGCGGCCCTCTCGCAAAACCGGAAGCCAGGCCCGCGCCGCCTGACTGTGGGCAGGGCCTGGAGTAAACCATTTCCGCTTCCCCCTGCCTGGGGTAAGCTGTGCAGCCGCATTGGGCCCAGAGGGGAAGAAGGTGGCCTATGGTAGCGCGGGGCTCCCAGAGGTGAAGGGAAGCCCCGCGCCACAGAAGAGGTGCTGCCGAGTTGCCCAGGTGAAGCGAAGAGGCGGCAGCGGCCGCCGAAGGCATCGTGGGGCTCCCAGGATGGACAGTGAAGCCTGCGCCATAAGTGGAGTGTTGCCGCCGGAGTCCTCCAGCGAGGAGGAGACCAGAGGAGCCCACGCCCACACAACAGACCGGTGAGTGTTGACCGGCTGAGGGGGAAGCTCCGGGCGTGTGCTGTAGTGTGGGAGTGAGGCCTTCCTTCTTTGTGGGAAAGAGGCCCCCGAAGCACCCCATGGGTGCTTGCTTGTGCTAGGGGGGCATTTAGGGCGGCCCCGGATGGCTGTGGGCCACCCCCAACGTTTGGATTATCTCGAGAACCTCCGTGGCTCCAATGAGGGGGCAATGTTGTTTAAAAGGCCCCGTGGGTCCATGCCGCCCCTGAAGGGCATTTTCTCAGCTGCCCCATGTTGGCCGGGGTCAGCTGCGACTAGGCGACATGTCGATATTCCAGAGCCAGTGAGCTCCAATGCCAGGGGGCATGTTTGTTTCAGGAGCGTAGGTGGCTCCCCCACCCCCAATATTTTCCAGAGCCTAGAGGGCTCCCATGTTTGGCGCAAGTTTAGTTAAAGGGCCCAGTGGGGTCCTCAGGGGTCTGTGTCACCCCAGTTCACGCGCCAGTTCTTGTCTGCCATGGCGCAGAGTTGTTCTAGGGGCCAGTGGTGTGCTCCAGGGGGCACTTATTTCTTACAGGGGCCAGAGTGGCCCAGGGGCAGGGATTGTTCTTCAGAGCCCCGTGGCTCCAACGTTTGGGCGCAGCTGTGTTCTAAAGGGCTACTGAGAGCCCATGCCATACTTATGACTTTCACAGCTGCCCAGCACGTAGTGGGCAGCTGCACCGTTTAGGCGCAGTTCCAGTGAGAGTCCCTGAGAGGGACAGAAGTGGCACAGAGCTGCCAGGCCTTCCATAGCTGCGCAGCACTTAGTGCCAGCTCCAGCGTTTAGGCCCTGTTCTTGTTCTCAGCTGCCCAGCAAGTAGTGGGCAGCTGCAACGTTTAGCTTTGCGCAGATGGTGCACCCTTGACTGGCGCTGCATTGGCAGCGCGCCCTGACATTCTGGACACAGGACATTTGAGCCCCTTCTTGGATGGCCAGTTGGCCAGGGGGCTGGTATATGAATACGGCGCAAGGCCCTAACGTGATTGATATGTGCTTTAAATGTGGTGCTAGGAAATGTAATGCATCTAGTATGTTTTACGCACCCTGTGTTGATACCTCTAGATATGGTTTTACCTATGGATGTTTGTGTTAGTGAGAATGTACTTCACTGTGATTTACGCCTCTAAATGCGAGTTATACTTAGGAGGTAGGGTCTAATGTGTTTAGACTAGAGAGGATATTGCCTACTGTATTTATACTGGTTAGGCCTAATGTGATTTATGCGTAATGTGCAATGCCTATATGCCTGTGATACCTCTACATGTGTTTTCATGCTTAGGAGGTTGTTTTGCCTAGTATAGTTTATACTAGTGAGTTTATGTGTCCCTGCGTGATCTATGCCTATGGTTATTAGTATTGCGTAGTGTGTACCTACCTTTTACAAGTGGTTACTGGTTGTGTTCTACATTTGTTATTTTTGTGCTACACTTATTCTATGTTCTAGAAGTGCTATTTTAGCTAAGTGTTGATCCTGACAGTGGCCCACATGGCCCTGTCCTGTGTAAATAATCTGTTGTGAATATTGCCCGTGCCAGTTGGCACAATGTATATTGTGTGATTGCGATCTGATGTGTGTTGACAATACAAAAGTTATTTTTATATAACCTTGTGTGGAGTTCCTTTTGTAGTGTGCCTGGGATGTTGTTGCTGTGTGCGTGCGCAAATGCTTTACACATTGCCTCCGGGATAAGCCTGACTGCTCGTGCCAAGCTACCAAGGGGGTGAGCAGGGGTTATCTTGGCGTGTGACTCCCTTGCCCTGACTAGAGTGGTGGTTTCTGCCTGGCTTTGGTGCAAGCCTTAGCCAACCAGAAATCCCTGTTCTAACACAGTGTCACTGCAGACAAAACAGTAAACCACACTGATGTTACCTATGAGTGCCCCTAATATTATTAAGGCTTACCTCAAGTCAATATCTAACCATGCAGAGTCCCCTCTGTGCCAGGTTACATGTGAGCAGTTACAAACCTGCGCACAACAGTAGTCTCAAAAGCGCAGCCCGCACACATGTGCACACATGTTTGCGTGTAACCAGCCAACTGCCCCTTATTCTAGCGGAGTTGCAGTGACGTTAACTTAACCCCTTCCATGCTCATGACAAGGTCAGCTCGTCATGCAGTACACTGGAGCTCTGCTAATGACGAGCTGACCTTGTCATGAATAATGGGAAAATAAAATATCCAGCACATGAGAAAAATCTCCATAGCATTGAAGGTGTTAAAAAGCGGACAGTGGCGGTGAACACCCACAGTCCATTCACTATGTGATTACCGTAGGCGAGACGCAAGTAATGAGACTCACCCACACTAAAAAGTCCAAAATTGGGTGACCAAAAGTAAAAACTCTAGGTGTACTAAATGAGAAGATAACCATTTTGCAATAGGTTGCTTGCAATGTGGATCCTGAAGCTCACGTGGGTCCTGGGTGGGCCTTATGTGTGCTTTTGGGCCTACCCTTATTTCTCACAAGGGCCAATTACGAGGATATATATATAAAATATATATATATATATATATATATATATTTATTTCAATTCCCAAACCAATTAATCACGTTATTTGTTATTGTTGTTTGCGCCCTATGAATCTGTGTGCCACAGAAAAAAGACTGACAGGACACACAAGAGTCTACACATATAGGGGCATATTTTTCAATCTTTCATGTAGCGCAACGCAGAATGCTACCATGCTGCGCCGCCCGAAAGTGCAGGAATGTGCTGTATAACATTACATTATGTATAACACTATACGGCACAGCTTTCCAAACTGTGTGGCGCGACACGTTACTGTGTCGCGCCCCGTACATAGGTGTGTTGCGCCAGTCAGGTCCACTCGAGACGTGTGTTGAGGCGCGTCTCGCGGATCCGTGACTAATCTTAGGTGCTGGAGGCCACTTGCGGCAACTTCCAAAGGGAAGGCAATGAATATTTTCTTAAATGCGCTCCTGTGGTCTCCGTTGTTTACGCGGTTAAGAATCCACATCAGGCATCAGGCGTGCAACACCCATTGGGCTCACCGAGCTTCACCCCCCCTCATGTGTGTCAGCCCGGGCTGAGACACCTTCGCGGGCTGGCGACGTCTAATTGCAGCCGCACCCAAGTACTTCACAGGTCTTTAAAAGACTGTGTACTTGTAAATGAGGCTTTTGTTGTGTTTTCATCCCTTTTTACAGCCGCTCAGGTTACGGCTGGAAGAATTAGCCCCCACAAAATCTTTTTCAGCACCCCCCCACCCCCCGAAATTTGGCTCTAGTTGCCCGCCTGATCAACATGGCATAGAATCCTTCCTAGGAAACATCTTCAGACCCTCCTGTTAATGGCTGCAACAAGGGAGAGGATGTGTCCTAACGGCTAGAGCGGCCGAGAATCCTGGGACAGAGAGCAAGGAGAATTGTAGTCGTTTGTTTTGCTTAACTTCTTTGGTCAGCGCGCTCTGGACAGAAGTAGGTTTTCCTTCAATCTGGAATAGTCATCGCCCGTCAGAAGTAGGAGACTCACCGAGGCGAGAAAAGCCCGCCTTTTACGAAGCAGGTATCTGCTTCTAATTTCCAGAAATCAGGTACTTGGGCAACGTCTCGGTTGCTGGCACATGGCATCCATACCATCGACATCAGGAAAGAAATCAGATTCATGATCTGTGCACATTGCCCAGTGCCTTGTTGTAGCCGGGCGTCCGAGTATGCTATGCACTTTATCAATCAATGTTTGTAAAATGTGCGAGATCTAAGCATAATTCATAAGTTTAATTCCGTCATCAGAGTCTTTAAAAAATTTTTTTTTTTTACTTTTCTTTCTGTGATTTTGACCAAATCCCCTACTCTCCCGGTGCCTAAAATGAATGTAACGCAACTGGTTCTCGTGTAAAGCGCTCTGACACCTTCGAGTCGAGTTTGCGCTAAATAAAAAAAAATACATTTGAATGTGGGGTTGTGTGTGGGTGGGATATTGTGTGTGTGTGGGGGTGGGTGTATGTGGGGTTGTGCGTGTGTGGTTGTGTGTGTGTGGGGGGGGTTGTGTGTGGGGTTATGTGTGTGTGTGTGTGTGTGGGGTTATGTGTGTGTGGGGTTATGTGTGTGTGGGGTTGTGTGTGTGGGGGGTTGTGTGTGTGGGGGGTTGTGTGTGTGGGGGGTTGTATGTGTGGGGTTGTGTGTGTGTGGGGTTGTGTGTGTGTGGGGTTGTGTGTGTGGGGGGGGTTGTGTGTGTGTGGGGTTGTGTGTGTGGGGTTGTGTGTGTGGGGTGTGTGTGTGTGTGTGGGTGGGGTTGTGTGTTACAGTTATGCCGCAGGGGGATCAATTTAACCATGCAAACCACCCCCATTAGGTGGTTCGGGCTCGCTCGCTGCACTCGCTTTACCGTGTCCCTGATATTGTTTGCGCAAAAAGGTGTGTCACCAACATGAAAAGTTTGGAAAGCTGTGCTATACGGCGTATTCCTTTCCTTTCCTAGCACTGGTGCACTTTTGGCTGCCTAGCACCAATGCAGGTAAACTTGTGTAATGTTGCACGGATGCCTGCATTGTAGGCAGAATTGTTTTTGTGCAGGAAGGTCTCCCTTCCTGCACAATAACAATCCTACTAGGCACTTTCCTGTTTCTATGTGTGCTGCAGAATGCAGCACAGGAAGAAACAAGAAGAAACGGCGTGAAATAAAGATATTCTCCTCAGTATGACTCACCTGGTAAGGGATAGCATTTTGATACAATCCCAGGTCTACCACAAATGGTAAATATGGGAATGCACCAAAATCCATGGGTGAATGAGTGAGAACACCCACGCTTGACCCATGGATCGCCTCCCTGGGGCAGAGTAACGCAAAGCAGCGCAAATCGCTGCATTATGTTACTCTAGATTTATCAAACCATGCAGGGCCATGCAAGGTGGCCTTACATGGCTTGATAAATGTTCCTCAGGTTTTGCATTGCCCTTTGCGTGGCGTAATGGCGGCAAAAAAACCTTGATAAATATGCCCCACAGAGTACAGTAAATAGTTGATAAATGTGTTGAGCATTGCACTCTCTTACTTCCTGATGTTAACACATAAAACGGGATCTCATTATTTAGCGCCATGGAAAAGAGGAGAAAGAAATCACAGACAGTGTGTTTCAGCCTCTGCTACTGTAATACAGGATTGCCAGCGCTTGCATTATATGTCTTCATCAGTCCCCTATAGCCCTTCTGACAGGGAGGAATACCGTTTAACTTCATAACACTTACATAATTCTAGAGTGAGCAAGGCTGTGCTGAGACTCAATATTTTCAAACCGACATTTTCTCAGTGCTTTACCCCGTTCGCTGCGTGCGTCGGCCAACGGCCGTCACGAGCACTACCTCTGTAGTGCTGCGCATGTCTGTTGGCGGACGCGGCCCCACCCGCGCAAGGAAACGCCTGCACCGTGGCAGATTTTACGCCACAATTAACGGGTTAAAGGCACAGCCAAAACACATACAAACAGAAATAAAATAAAATCGCCAACTGTATACTTAATTCACTATACACATGCTATCTTGTCCTCCCATTTCAATGTAAAGAATGGAGCAATTGGGGATGGTAGTACATTTCCTATTACCTTGTTGACTGCAGCATGCTCCCGCAGTGCCAGGTCCCAGAATCTACAACCAATCTGATTGCCACACTGCCCCACTGAAAAGACAAATAAGAACGATTCCTTGTAAGTGATTCACTGGGTACCCGCAGAAAGGCATACATTTCATTTTTAAAAGGGTGGTGAAACAGAGTCAGCAACTTTCACACAAGGACTTTAGGCTCAGGAATCATTACTAAATATGGATGCCACATGACTTGGTTTGGGTTGACCTGTGTATGTCATTGACCTTTTCACATTCAAGTTTATAAAAATCTGAGTTAGTATTAGATTAAAAACTTGCATCTTTAGGATCTATAATGTGCCTGGAATAGGCGAATCGCACTGGTCAGGTCTAGCTTGAATAAAAAAGGTGATTTACTGTATGCTTACATTATATAGTTTATGTGACCCTAATCTAAAGGGGTGCATATTCATATGAATTATGGAACAGATAGTTTCCTGTTTTGACCCTCCATAACACTGATCCATTGAATGGAATATATGTCATAGAAGCAAGCATTGGTAAATGCATTAGGTTTTGCCTATTAGATTCATGAGAGGCCACCCCCGCGACTAGGGGAGGGGGGCCTTTAGTGGGCATTCCGTGCCCGCCTCAGTAGGTGAGTTTCGTTTCTTGAGATAGACGTCATGGGAAGGGTCTCTCCGTAATGTGAGACGCTTGGTGGGCGTCTGAGGACCCTCCCTCCAAGGCAATAAGAAGTGCAGCACCCCTGGGAGTAGCCCTCTTTCGTCTCTCGCCTGATTACAAGAAGGCTGTCCGGGAAAATAGTTGGCGAGCGGTGGAGTCAGGCCGGTCGGCTTTGCTTTGTAGACAGGTGAGAGGCCATAGCGTAGCGTCTAAGGGCATATGTGATGGTGGCGGGAGCCTCGGGTTCGGGCCCCGGAGAAGCATTTTAATTGTGGAGGTATTTTTCCTGTTTTGAGCAAGGATGAAATATATGCTGGTAAAAGCGCCCCGTGTAGCGTGGGTGATTAGCCCAAGTAAGCGGGCGATAGGTGTTTGTGGTAAGTCATAGGGTGAGGGAAACGAGCAGCGATATCGCGGACAGAGCGAGTGCAGCGTATTAGGTAGGTGGAGGGAGGGGCGTTCCCTTCCGAGCCGCGTGGCGGGATGGGGTGCGCGTCGGGCTACGGGCCAGAGGAGAGCGGAGTTCGAATAGTTAGGGATGAGTTTTTAAAATAAATAAAAAATAAAAAATAAAAGCACAGCGTTATGCAGGGTGTGCGATGTTTAGGAAATCATTGTCTCGCACAATTAATAAGCGCGTTCGCGAGAAGCCCGGGTATGGTACAGCTGTGTGTGTTCCACCTTTGTGGTTTTTTCTGCCGATCAAGTACGGAAACAATACACATCCCCGTTTAAATTTTATGGGACCTCAGCGCTAATCTTGTTAACTCTTTGTGGTTTCTTACTTTGTAGAAATGGGGTGGGAAGCGCAGAGCGCAATGTCATTTTGATTAATAGGCGAATTTCCCCGAGATTGCTATGCGTTTTTAAAATACGCGTCTCGGAGGCATGGAGGGGCGCAGCCTGAGGGGTGATACGGTGTCAATCATGACGAGGAAAACTGGCTGCAATGCAATGATCGTGTGTAGGGGCGGGGTCAAGGGAGTCCAGTGATTACAAAGACAGGGAATACTGGCTGCAATATATATGATTGTGTGTGCGGGCGGGGACAAGAGGGTCCAGTAAACAATAAGACATGGGGAGATTTTTGGGGAATAATCTGCCAACTTTTGCTTAATAGAAATGGGAAAAGTTTTGGGCCGGCAGGCAAGTGTCATCGACATTTGCAATCTCTGCAGCAGAGTATATTATATGGTGGGCTGCAGTGATGGTGCGATTAACACCACTTCATCCACGATTAACACCACTTCATCCACCAGGGGTGTCACCTGATCAATGGTTCACCAGCATGGCCTGTATTCTCGGACAGTTTAAAATATATTACAAGGTGGCATTTCCCCATTTTTGAAAGCCAACAGAATTTCAAACGGTAAAATTAGGGTAGATGGCTTTGATTCGACTAGAGGCGCGCAAGCGGTACGGTGCAAAGGGGCCGCAGCTTACGTAATTGACGGGCATGGTGCCCGGGGGTAAAAGGGCATGGCTGGCGCAGATAGAAGGAGGCGCGCTAGTGCACGACCGGTTGTAAGGGGCATATATGTATCGACCAATTAACCAATTAATGATTGTGTTTTCTTTCTTAGTAGGCGGAGTGCCGCTCAAGCGGACACGGGGGGCAAGGAGGCCCCAGCAGCAACAGAGGAATTCCGTTCATTGGCGGCATTGTGGGAGGCCGCAAAGTAAGGAGGTATTGATTGGGCTCTGAGGACCCTATCGCAGGACGGGGGAACAAGTGGGCCTGCCCGGGCAGGCTGCGAGGAGGTGGTATTTTCGGGTGGGTTGCTAATGATTGTTTGCACCTGCAAGGGGGCGCTGCTTCCTCCGTGGGTTCCTTGGTTCGATCCCGGGTTTCAGCGGAGGGTTTTTTCTGCTGACTGAAAAGCGTTAGACACGGGAATAAAATGTCATAGGACTTTTGGGCTAAAAGTGCAAGACGATCTATGTGCCAAGTATACACTCTACTCATTCGTGGGCGATGTGACTTGTAAGCTAAGCTGATCATTAAACTCTTTCATGGCCACGCGGCCGGTTTCATACACAACTTGGGTACGGGTTGTTTTTCAGTCGTTTTTAATCGGGACAGTCGCCTCTTGAGAACAGAAAACCTAGATATCTACCGTAGCCAGGACAAGCAGGCAGGAACTTCTTTGTTATCCGTATTGATATGGAATGGCCATTAATGCAGCGCCTAGTTCGTGCAAATTTTGGGGGTCAGCACTAATTGGTGGGAACAGGACGGATTTTTCATACTGTCTTTGGCTCAGAGCAGGTGAGAGAAAGGCCCCCCGTGTAGGTATAGATCTATATCAGTTGCACAGTGAAGGGTGACATTCAGCAATCGGAAATGGTCTTTTGTTTTAATGTTCAGGAACTTTTGGTTGGAATAAAGTAGAAGACACAATTGAGACCAGACAGGCGTGCATCATCGGTGACCATGTTTAAGTGCTTTGGGGGTCAGGCCTTACTATCTCCTGGTTCCATCGATAAAAGAATAACAAAGCAGGTTTTTTGACTGCTGTTGACTTATGCTAATTGTTAATTTAAACCCTTTAGGCCCATAAAATGAGGGCTAGAGAACACAGGTGCAATCCTAACAGAAGACATCCAATCATGGAGTTGTAATTAAAAACCGTCAAATGCTCTTTTACGTGCTGCACACAAATGGATGCTATTTTCCTTTTCAAAAGGTTTTAAAAATGATAAGTCTATTTTAAGTAATAGGTCAGTGGCTAAGGGGTAGTGCAAACTGCGGGTGATTGCGGTATGGGACCGTGCTTGGGTGCGCATTGCTCAGTCTTCGGGTCGGGGGTGCATGCTAATGGACCCCCTTTTTCTAGGAAAGCGGAGAGGTGATTTTTAAAGGAAGAGCAGGCAGAGTGGGCAGGGTTTCGTTGCCAGCCTGGGAACCTGCTTTTATTAGATGGAAATAAATTGATGTAGTTTCCCTTGGACACTGGTTTATAAATGAATGTACATTTAAAGAAGATGCCAACAACCGAGGGGGTAGGGCAGGTTGGTTGTTAAATGTGCATTTCAACATGAAGGGGTCGCAATTTCCAATAGCTAACGCCAGTAAACTAATTTTAGTATTCATGTAATGCAAAACACGACAAGGCATCCGGCGGTTTCTAAATATATGACCCCTAGAGTCACTCGGAGTACTGGTTTTCTTTAGAGATGTGGGGATATTGAGACATCATGAGGGAGTTTTTGCGCTTCAAGGTACGGGGTTGGGGAGCGCGCACGGGTGGTGGCGCCTCTGTGATTTATGACGGTGGTTGCGCGGAAGGGAGCCTCCGCGCTGGTCGGGCATTTGCGTGGATGGAGCAGCTAGTAGCCGCTGCTCTGCCGGGTCCTCTTGGCACAGGGCCAAGATAGGCGCAGTCATGTTTGCTAGTCATTTCCAGCTTGCCGTTGTCCATCAATAGACAGAATGGACATGTAGGGGCACGGCGAAAGGGTGAAACCCAACAACGGGCGTCTGTGTGGAGGCTCGGGAAGCCGTCTCAGCGGGGCTGATGCACAGGACGAGGCCGAGGGCACATTGAAAAGGGCAAATAGCAATTGCTTCCACAAAGGGCCTGACTGCATTCAGGTCTCTCCTTGTTAAAAGTTTGAGAACGTGTTGTATTGTACACAGGCGGCAGTAGGAGGCCTTTCACAATTCTTCTTTCCGGTGAAATGCATGCGTCACTTCCTTCCATCTGTGGGTGGCATGGCCCTGGGGTATTCCAAGCTATATAAGTCGTTTAAAAAAAAAACAAAAAAAAAAACAGCGGTAGTGCTGGGACTGGGGGTGGCATTGCTCTGGGGTATTGCCAGCTATATCAGTCGTTTAAAAACAGCAGTAGGGCTGGGAGAAACATGTGAAAATGCATTTGTTCCTGATTATTTAGGTTTGCTGGTTAGTGATTGTGGCGTGATCTTGGAAGGGCTATCTGCAGGAAGGATGTGTAATTGCTGCCATAACAGTTGCTTCCATAACCTGAGTAAAGGCATACATTATGGGAATGTCCATGACATGTCAGAACAATCAACCTAATCTGCTCATTCATGCCAGATCTACTGCAAAGAGCTCCTGGTTTACAGGGGGCCATCTGTGGTAGGAGTTAACGGTTGCCGGTGTGTTGAAGTCGATATAATGGCAGACGGTTCATCAATGAAGAGTCTGAGAATCTGCGTCACTGTGGTTGTGGCTAAAATCTGATTTTTACTCAAAAGGTTAGGTTTTTATCCTGCCGTTTTTTCAGGTTACATTTCAAGATTGGTTCACAAGGGGTGATTTGGTTGCGGTTATTGGAAGACGAGATACAATTCTGAAAGCATTGTGTGGCTGACTATGGTTTGGGGATGCATAGAGATGCCACATCTGCAGGTTTGTTGGGGCAATAAGTGTAAGGGGACACGGAATGCAGTTTTTCACTACATGGTAATTAGTCACCTAGGGTGCGGAGGTAGCCAGCAGTTGGTGCTACAGGGGCATTTTCGCCGGTTGTTGTGCGTCATTAAGGGAGTTAGCCAATGACTAGATCATCTCAGTGTGAAAACTCATCACAACTGATGGAAATATTTTGGTGACACATTCCCTGGGATTAATCGCGACAGATTCTCAGGCAATGTGAGGAACGGTGCCAGTAAGTCCTTACCGAGGACTGAGGGTGTACAACACAAGGTGCATGGAGTGGGCCTTTGGAAGGTACTCTATTGTAAAGCTCATCCCAATAAAATGTGGAGATGCCTTGGGTCTTGCTTAAATGCCTAACACTGCTATGCAGCACTTCTTTTCCTGGTAAGGAGCTCCCATCTCATCCCAATACAAGGTGGTGACTCATTGGGTTTGGCCTAATTGCCAAGTACTTTTATGCAGAGCTTCTCTTTTTCCTTCAACTACGGCAGTCTCTCGTAAGGGACTTATGGGGTACAATGCAATTCACAAAGAGTGGGCCTGGGGAGGAGAAAGCATTTTAAATCTCATCCCAATAACTGGTGGCAATTGAAATGTGGTGCACTCCACAGGTACTGTGGGGGATGGAATCAGCATATCAGATTGAGGATGTGCGGTGTACAACACAATTAATAGAGTGGACGTGGGGAAGGAAACCTTGAATGGCCAAATATTTATATGCAGACTTTCTCATTTCCTTTATGCAGCGGCAGTCCTTGGGGAGGACTGGTAGTGTGCAACATTATTATCAAAGAGTGGGCCTTGGCATGCTAAAGTGCATCCCATAATGGGTGGGGATTTATTTGTGGCATAAACCCCGAGCAATGTGAATAGCTACCAAATCAACCATCAGTAGGGTTGCTTGGGTCTGGGGCTAGTGTTATGTCATTTTACATGTTGACAGTTTTTAGTGAGGGCCAATGGGGTGCAATACATTTAGCATTCAGAGGGCAGAGTGCAGGAGTACAGGCCAGTTAAAGTCCTGCACAAGAGGGTCTCTTGGTGGACGCAAAATATGTAGCATAGCAGAGTCGTTTCTAAGGACACTGGGGTGCCAGGTTGTTAAGGCGGTATGTTTGGTGGCGCCAGCTGAGGGTATAGGGAGCCTGGGGGCTGGCTGATAAAAGTGGAATGTCATATGGGTGGCTTTGGCAGGTTAGACTTAGACATAGCTTGCTGCAGACATTGACTTCAGATGAGTATCGGACAGGGGGGGGTGCACCTGTCTAGGGTAGGGTTGGAAGTGTTTGTGCAAATCATTCTGGGGGCCATTGCTTTGCATCCTGGAAGAGTGGCAGAGCGTTAGCGTGGGGGGAGTGCAAGGGTGCCAGTGGGGCTCCTTGCCCTGTGGCGGGGTCCCTGATAAGAGAAAAGGCTGGGGGACCCTTTTTGGACGGAAAAATGGTTGCCCCTGGAGCAGGGGAGGCAGTTATGGTGGCTCTAGGCTGGCGGGAGAGGGGGCCGTCCTGCTGGTGGTCCTGGACTCTCTGGCTCTACCCTAGTAGCTGGTGGCTTGAAAGGGGGTGGTGTTGTGTCCTGCTGGTACAACACGCCTCGAGAGATGCCAATTTGTATATATATGGTAAACGGTGGCGCATATGTATGGGCGCAGCATTTATGTGTGAATTTAATAAATGGTCAATGTGGGAAGTTTTACCCACAACTGAAATGGTGTTTTGGTATAATAATAAAGCTACGCAGAGGACATCAATCATTTGTAAGTGTTTTACTGGGGAGGGGTGAGCCAGGGGTGTTGAGCGAATGGCACGAGATATCCCCACTATGAGAGGCCACCCCCGCGACTAGGGGAGGGGGGCCTTTAGTGGGCATTCCGTGCCCGCCTCAGTAGGTGAGTTTCGTTTCTTGAGATAGACGTCATGGGAAGGGTCTCTCCGTAATGTGAGACGCTTGGTGGGCGTCTGAGGACCCTCCCTCCAAGGCAATAAGAAGTGCAGCACCCCTGGGAGTAGCCCTCTTTCGTCTCTCGCCTGATTACAAGAAGGCTGTCCGGGAAAATAGTTGCCCACCCACCCATCCCTAAGTTCAATTGTAGGGGGCGGGGTCCCTGATAAGAGAAAAGGCTGGGGGACCCTTTTTGGACGGAAAAATGGTTGCCCCTGGAGCAGGGGAGGCAGTTATGGTGGCTCTAGGCTGGCGGGAGAGGGGGCCGTCCTGCTGGTGGTCCTGGACTCTCTGGCTCTACCCTAGTAGCTGGTGGCTTGAAAGGGGGTGGTGTTGTGTCCTGCTGGTACAACACGCCTCGAGAGATGCCAATTTGTATATATATGGTAAACTGTGGCGCATATGTATGGGCGCAGCATTTATGTGTGAATTTAATAAATGGTCAATGTGGGAAGTTTTACCCACAACTGAAATGGTGTTTTGGTATAATAATAAAGCTACGCAGAGGACATCAATCATTTGTAAGTGTTTTACTGGGGAGGGGTGAGCCAGGGGTGTTGAGCGAATGGCACGAGATATCCCCACTATAATATTGTTTTTGCTGAAATTTGTAGCAAATAATAGCAATGATTTAATCCGTTCCTTCACTCGTGTCAACACGCAATGATCAAAGCCAGTGCAATTCTTCACACTGTGGTATTAGAGCACGGCCCTCGGTAGCAGCAAACTTGCTAAATAAACAAGCAATGACGGGGCAGGGTTGCCGTGAGAGAGTAATGACCAGGGCAGGGGATGGCGGCTGGAGACAGATGCCAGCAACATTAGGGGGTGCAATGAGGGGAGAACGGTCTGCAAAAACATGTACTTGTTTAGAGTGCTACTGATAAAATGAAAAAATAGAGTAAAGTGGCAAGACAAAGGATGTGGCGTAAAGGCTAGAACTACCGGCCCTGAAGCTGGGGGGCTGGATTCGAGTCTCGGCGTGGGGCCACATGCATGCTTGAAATGCGTGCCCAAAAAGTTTAAATAAAATACGAGACAAATGCATGTAGCTATGAAAAGTAAAGGGCATTAAGCAAAAGTGTACATTAAAAAAAAGTGCCCCAACACCGGAAGGAAACAGTACTTTTGCTAGGGTTACCAACTGGCATGGGTGCAAATTCAGGACGGTCAGTGTAAAAATTCAGGACAAAGTGTCAAAATTCAGGACAAAAATTCAGGACAGAATGTCAAAATTCAGGACAAAAATTAGGGCAAAACTTAAGTTTTACAGACATATCAGGGGAGGTGGCACAATAATATTTAAGTAAATAGACAACCAAAATAAATACAAGTCAAAAAAAGTTTATATAAGGTTGAACCAATCGCACACTTCACAGTTTTTCAGTATGCGCGCAGCTTTGCAATGCGACATAGGGCCCTTTCTGCAATTAAAATTTGTGCTAGTAACAATAAACATTAATTAATAGTATTTTTTAATTTTATGTTGAAATCTGTCTTTTAAATATACAGTGAAAACACTGTTAGTTATTTTATTTTTATTTTCGTCAGCATGGCGTCAAGACAAAAGAAGAATGCTTTGCACTAGTCCCATGCAGAAGAAGGCACACACACCACATGCTGTCACTACAGTTGGGCCCATTGTCATTCTAAAGTGCTGATCATCTGCAGTCTCAGAATGACAATGGGCCAGTCCACAGTCTGCGCGAGGTCTGGGAGGGGTCTCTGCAGGCAGCCTCTACAGATTAAAAGATAAGAGCGAGAGGCCCGAGCGAAATCTTTTAAACTCAGGGGGCCTCTCGCAGGAGAAACAGCATTCCTTACTGAAATGTCCTATTTCGATTTTAGTATGATGTCTGTAAGGCGTCAGTAATTTGAGATCCCCAAATTACGGACGCTTTAAGACATCATACTAAAATGACGGACGGTCCGTGAAATTTACGGACGGTTGGTCACCCTAACTTTTGCAATGGGAAACTGATAGGAGAAGCAGGTGAGGAACAAGCATTGGTAAATGCAGGAAACTATGGTGCAGCCAATAGAAATGGAGGGAAAGTACATAACAAGCACAGGAACCAATGAAAAGTAAGGGGGCTGGGTGTTGCCCCTTTTAAGATTATATTGAATTTGATAGATTTCTCAAGCACAGCAGGCAAAACCTAACAATACCACTCTGTCAATAGTGGCTGTAATTTGGTCAGTTTCAGAGACATGATCTGCACTACAATAATGGTCTGACAGTGTCAGAACGCTCAAAAGTCCAATTTATGCATGAAGCTCTCATACAGATTAATTTTTTTTGTTTAGGGCTTATTTGACTGCGCAGGGGTCTTGAAGACATGTTGTTGCACAACCTTAAAAGATAATTAGAGGATATTTGCCTCCAGCTAGAGAATTTCTCTCTCTTGTCATACTATTGGCAGTTAAGTAAATCATTTTGCCTTCTCCGGAGTGTTTTCACTGCAACTCGTGGAGGTTTATTTTGCAACTCAAGATTACATTAAATCATCAAACATTAAGTTTGCTGTCTCGTGAATGAATTTAATACCGAAAGCAATCTGCAGCAGCACACTTCCAAAGCCCATACATGCCAGTAACCCGATTCAAAGCCCCAATCTCCCGATTTTTTTTAAATCTCCCACTTTGTTCTTCTGAAATGTTGGCATGTATGAATCTATGTCTGCATTTCATTAGCTCTTAGGCGTATCAGTTCACTTCTTACTTGCAGTGCTTGCACTACAAGACATAAGGGATTAATTTACACCTTAATGGTGCACTCATTCATCGTGCAGTGCATTCTTAGTCTCATCATAGATAGACTGTTCACAGAAAATAATCGGTTTTTATTTGCTTTTTTACTACAGCATGCTTTTTTCATTGTTTAGACAAGATTAAAAATGCCTTCTCAGTTGGCTTTATAAATGATTGTTTTTTTTCCTTAGTTGTCAGTGCACTTTAAAAGGATCGCTCCACATACTGCATAAACGAGCACCGATAGGGCTAACTGGTTTGGCCTTTGTAGAACAATAGCCATGCACACTTATATATGGGTTTTGTTAAAGGGAGAGTGCAAGTATGCGTTGAGCAGCTTTACTAAAGGTAAAATTGGAGGACCAGAGAATCCTTTAAACTTCGGCGCCCTGGTCTGTGGTACTTTCCATAAAAAATACGCCTCGTTTCCTAATTTATGTACAGAATATAGGGAACAGTACACAGAATAACATTCTACTCCTGCCCCAGGCGACTCTTTCTTCTGCAGAGCAGTGGCTGTTTGTGCGAATTAAAAAGTGAGAGCTGGGGTCTTTCGCCTGATAACGGGGGCACTATTTCTCACCCTGCACCACCACGGACTGGGTCATTCTACCGTCGCCGTTGCTGCTGTTGCTAAGTGCATGAAACTTTCCAGCTGTTGCTGTTGCACCGTACAGGAAATGTCCGGACGTTGCGCATTACGTGAATACGTCGCACGAGCTGTACGTCACTTGAACTTGCCGCTTTCGATTGGAGGCGTGGTGATGTATGTGACGTACGTGGCCCCGGCACAGCGTTGAAAGCAGAGTTCGTTTCGCAAGGGTAATCTGAATGGGTGCAATAAAGCGGACTCAGGTTACCATACCATTGCCAGAGAACTTCTAAGACCTGTGCGGTCCACATCTAAACGAACAACCCGTAGAACTATGAGACGTGAGGGGGTGCGCTGCAGGAGAGCGGTCGAGTCTACGTAAATACCTTATTAGACGCTGTATTTTATCCACACGTTGGTAAACAGCAAATTAAGTCGTTTAAATTAACAGTCTCTGCAGTCTACTCCCGGATAAATGCATTAGCCGCTTATGGGTGAAGTAGTTAATTATAAATAGGGCTCCCGGTTTTATGGTATTTATTTTTGTGGCATTTCCGTCTGTATTTATCCATATTTATTTTTCGGGCATTTTTTCTGTATTTATCCACATTTATTTTCCCCACAAGTAAAATATGATGCTACAGCTAGTATTTTTCCACATTTATTTAAATTGACAATGCACACATGCGCTCACTTAAACTAGAGATTTGTTGTGGCTTTAGCAGTGCTTTACCTGGTCCGGTACTGAGTAATTTGAAATGGAAAGTACCTGTGCTTCTCAGTTCTGCTATAAAAACACTTTAGGCTAGAGTACAAGCACTTATCAGGAGCAAACATGTGCCAGCGCTTCTGTGTTTCCATCTAAAGCCAGCTAGAATTCTGCCTTCAAATGTCTATGGTTTTCACACAGAAAGTACGTAAGGCTACCTATATTGGCGGTGGTGTGTTTATGTGTTGATAGACAGACAGATAGATAGATCCCAAGCTACACGCCACGTGCCCTGAAAGTTACTATCTCAGTCTAAGGTTCACCAACTGAAAATAGATGCTAAACCACTCTAGGGTGATCCCAGCGAGCAGAATAAATTGTCTTATTCCACTCAATCCATGTTTTCTCACACCCACAGCAAAGTTCGCAATAGACATGAACATATGAAGCTGTGCCAAAAAATGATAATTCTCAACCATAGAATGCTGTGTGAAATTGGTATTCCACAGCAGATGGCCAATTTTTGACAAATTGTACTAGTCATACTTTGTATATGGCAGAAGACCTACATTTGATCTGACTCATGAAATGCTTCAGCACATCAAGCTTTCCTTTCAAATTTAAAATATAGACAGAACTCCTTGGGTGAAAAATTACCTAATGCTGGTTAACAGAAAATATGCCCTATCCAAGGTCACCAGGCTAAAATAGAACAACCTCCTAGTATCAAAATAGATTGAAAAGAAAAGGCATCATTTTTTAGTTTTGGGGTCAAAGGGTGTGGGATTTCATCAAGTGAAGTAAAAAGGCACCACTCCTGATTAAATGGAAAAAAATAAAGAAATGTAAAATGCCTGTCACCGTGATTAAGGTAAAATGATAGTTAACTTCCTAAAGGATAGTCGTTTTCCTTATGTTTTTTACATTTTAAGTGACGATGATAACTGAATGTTTTTGCGTCTGAATAATTGCAGAACAGGCCAAACAGCAGCAGTTGTTATGTGGCACGGTGTGTTTTAATTGTCTGTAAATGGTGTCCATTTTTTTGTCGTTAAGTCGACGGTGCCATCCTGTTTACTCTTCATAAAACGGTAGTTAAGAAAACATTTTACAGACTTGCAGCTCTCGCGTCTACAAATTCCTCCCAAAGCCTAGCCTTAAATTATTTTTAATATTCTGGTGGAGAAAAACCGCGAGAAAAGCGATAGAATATTCCTGTCTGTTAACAGAAGATGAAGCTAGCGTTTACAGAGCAGGGTCTTCTCTCTCTCCTTTCGATAGTCAATATGAGGTACTATGCTTTCCTGTGCACAGAAGCCTTCTTGTTATGTGACCTTTGCACCACAAAGATTTATACATGAGCTGGTATAAAAGGGAATATACAAATACAGTGCAGAGACTGTCGGAATTTGCTTCTGTCAACAAATGGAATAAATAGAGGAAAACAAGGTCAGAGTTTGAAGAGCTTCCCTTCAGCTCTATTTATCTGCTGTCACGATTTTTCATGAAAATCTCACCAGCTTAAGACTGGCTCGATATTTTATTTAGAGAGTTTTGTATAGCGCGAACAAGACCCTTGGGTATAAGAGCGCTTTACATTGCATGAGGTAAAATAGACACAATCTTGTACAGTGCAAACAGACACAGTTTTGAATAATACAACTATACCTGGTTAAATAACGTAGTTAATTACAAACCGATTACAAATTAAAGGGGTTACCATAGTATAACATGGCGCTTAAAATGATCAGTCTTGTCTATGAGAAGTATTTGCTCATTTGAAATATTTTCATTTCCCTCTTGAATGACGCTGTGTTTGTTATTTTTCTAATGATTGGTGGAATAGAGTTCCAGATTCTGGGTGCTGCTCCTGAGAAAGCTCTATCATAGGTTTTCTTCTTCCGGAAGATGGGTGGTCTCAGCACCAACTCCTTGGCACTCCTAGATGGTCTGTTTCCTCCAGATAGTTTAATTTTCTGGCAAGGTATCTTGGAGTGTTGTAGTGAAGCGCTATGTGAGTGATACATGCCATTTTTAGCTGAATTCTGGCTTCATACGGTAACCACTTTAATGCTTTCAAGTGTGGAGAGATATGATCGAACTTTCTCGACCCGGTGATAATTCTTGCAGCTGCATTGAGGCATGCTTTTAGTGGTGCTGTGGAAATTTTGGGTAAGCCTGCTAAAGTAGTGCAACCGTATTCAATCCTCGGGATTACCAATGATTGGACTGCTAGTTTGAGATCCGCCTGAGAAATGAAAGGTTTAATTTTTCTGATCTATGGGTGGTTCAATGTTCTCCACTTTACGAGAGATTCAGAAAAAGTTTTACACACAAATGGAGTCCATTCATTTGTCAAAGAACTTCCACGAGTTGCCTTGTACTTTTTGTTTCAAGCTCTCAATCTCTTTCAGAGAGAATACAAAATCATCTGTTGGGAGGTTGGTGGAGGGTTAGAGGAAGACGAGTTTTAAGGATTCCGAAAGATTACTGTTATGGTAATGGGTGAGAGGTTCTTCTACATATATTTCCACAAATTATGAATTAAAGGGGGGAAGCAAAAAAAGCATGAAACTATTGAAACTTGGTATTTGTTGGTTAAAAGCAATGAATTACTTTTGTACATTTTGATACAACGATATCAAAATTTTATAGACATCTGCGAGTTAAAGAAAAATTTGGGACTGGATTATTTGATTTATAACTAACAAGCGCAAACTGAAACACACTCAGGGCACTATTAAATTTACACTTATAAGACAATTGGTGTACACAATTTTGAGGGACTCAAAAACCAATGTCTCCTGGTTTCACATGCAACTAATCCTTTGCCCTACCCATGTTTCCTTAGTAGAAAAGTTATAAACAACATTATAGCTCTGCAACAGCCAACTTGAAAAGGTTTTTGAAAAACTCCAATTACTTTCCTGAACATGAAAATATATTCTTGGATGGCAAAAGCGTGGATAATTTATAACTTCTTACTACACAGTTACAGTGGAAATGTGTTATTTTCATCATAAGTAATTTACTCAAAACATTTAAAAACATTAACATTTAGATCTTGCAAAAAAGGTTTGCTTGTGTGGTAAATACATTTTGAATACTTTTCCCTACAAATTTCAGAATTGGGATTGCAGAATTTTCATAAAACTGGTGACATTTTGATCACACTTTATTTACATGAGCAAAAGCGAAATCCACACATCCTTATGTATTAGGCAGCTGAAAAGGCTCCCATTAAAGAGGTAGCATTTCAGCATGAAGCAAGTGATTAAAGAATCTCAATCTCTGCATCATTACAGACTCCATGAAATACACTGGATGGCGACACTTCATTCATCAACCTGCCCTGCTTTGCTTGGGTCTGGATCCCATTTCCACTATACACACAAAATGCATTGTTACTTCTTAACATAATTTAAATATTCACGACCAGCATTGTCCATTACACAAGTGCATTCTTACTTGCATGTTATAAGAATAATAAAAAAAATTTAAAAATGTGTGCATGCTTCTCTGTCCTTTGCAGGTAAATTAACTCTGCAAAGAAATATAATTCGCCAAACATCAGTAAGACTCAACACATAGTTGCTACTCTAAATCAAGTATGAATCCAAATCTGAGAAGGTGACCATAATTACAATTTATTTGCTTTATACCCCTATAAAACATTGTAGCTGGTAATAATTTACTAAGAAAATAGAAGACCTGCACACCTGAGATTTACCTGTGCGAGACATATTTTCTAATGAAAGCAATACTCCCGAGCCCCTCACATCTCGCCTTAGTTCTGTACACCCTCAATTAGCTTGATTTGACTACATTTTCACAATACAAACCAGCCTTTCTTAATGACGACGAGCAGCAATTTAGTCTTTGTTTGTTTCCCCAATTCATTTCTCCACAATCAACACCAACATTCTTTGAGACTTTTATTTAAACAAAATATCCTTTTCCTTTGCATATTCCAGCTCCAGGAAGTAATTTTAAATTTTCACAAGCTTGCAATTTGTGTTTAGCAATCTTGTGCTTTTTTCTATTTAATGTGTCTTGCCGCACTCAATTTAATACCACCACTATTTTTGCATATGCATTTCAGAGTAAGATTAAAGTTAAGTATTGTTCTTTCACACAATATGTAAAGTTATTAGTGAGGACTCAATGCAGTGTTCACAAATGTTTGCCTCTGCTTCAAAGCCTTACTCCAGCTTCTATAGGTGGTATATAAACATGTGATTGTCTCTCTTTTGCTGCCCTTATCACAATGTGGAATGCTACTGACCCAGAATGTATACACTTAAAGGTCCAGAAATGAAATGTCCTTTGCCTCACACAGTAATGCTGCCTGTTTAATAGTTTGTGTAAACTATGCATAGAATCCAGGCCCACCATTAAAATAAGAAAGGCTTTCTTGAACTATTATCAAGACTGTCTTTAAACATAAGTCCTGAATTACATATCATTTAAATACTTGTTTACATTATACTTCAAGTAAGCATTTGGTTATGTAGCAGAAAATGTTGATTTTAGAGGGAAAAGCTTTCTTTTGAAGATGGTTTTCCATTCAAAAATTAGTCCCCACCTCAAGCTGCAGTTTAAAAAAGCAGAGTGCCAAGATGCACTGCTGCTGCTTAAAACGTGCACTGTGTGGGGCCTGGGACAGGAGGAGTCAGGGGCGTTGGAGGAGGCTACGGCATGGGGTAAAAGAACAATAAAGCCTCATTAGCAAGTAAATGGTCTTTCAAAAGATCTGTTAAGTACTCTGGCTGTGTGTGCCCGGGAAGGAATTTCCAGCAGCAGGAAGTGGGCCTGGAGAGAACTCTGGATTCGAGCATGGCAGCATGGCAAAGTTTTCTAGTATTTTACTGTTTCGAAATATAAATACAGACAAAGGAAATATAGATTTCCGTCTGTATTTTTATGTGAAAATCCATAAAAACGAAAAACCGGAAGCCCTAATTATGGACCACTTGTGTCTGCGAGTACACAGACAAAATACTTCTAAAAATTATTGTTAGGGAATACATTAAAGAGGCTTTCAGCCATGGGCAGACTTGCACAGGGAAGAAAATAGAAAAACAAGCATTTGTAAATTCATTAGGTTTCGCCTTTTGATCAATAATACATTGAGGTGTGGGAGCAGTACATGAGTGCAGGGAGAATGGTGTGAGTACTGTCTGTGCAGGGTGAGTGGTGCATGAAAGAAGGACTATGGTCATGTGAGTTGAGGAAGTATTCATATTTGTTTAACCTGTAACATTACATATTGTGAGGCTATAAGTCATGCAGTGCAAGTGCAGATCAGACCCGCAAGGTAAGGCCCATGGAAAAAAAGGTTTGTTTAGAATCAGAAGAACAAGGGGTGAGGAGTGAGTATAAGGCAACCTCGAGATATGCTATTGCTGCATCTTCCCATTTGCTTCACCCAGCAATGTGTCCGAACATGCCAGAGCCCTGGATATCCACCAAAAGCCGCACATATGAACAAACACTGACAAAAACAAGTGGTCTTGCGTTGGCTGCAAGCCTATAGGTTTTTTAATACTCGTTTTATTTTCTCATAGTTTTGAAGTCAGCCAATTGCTGAAGTGTACTGACTAACCATGCTGTATCGTGCAATAATGGAAGAAAATGTGAATGATTCAACAACAGTCTAATTGATGAAGAGGACTGACTGAAAGTACATTATATATAGATTTAATAAAATCCAAATGTCTTGATTAACATCAGCATAACCTAAAAGGAAAATGTCTAGTGAGAGAAAATGGTGTTAATGGCAGGGGTAGTACAGGCACTGATATAAGTGAAAAACTAGGATCCAGGGCGCCATGCGAGGGAGGATGGGCCTCATTAAGAAAGTACTAGACCGAGAAGGCAGATAAGGAGTTAATAATATATGTATTACAAGCCAAGGTATAATTGTTTGTGGTGTTTCTGATTTGACAAGTCAGTGACTGCTCGTGCGATGATGGTTAAAAAAATCAGTTTTTTTTAATTGCGATATTTGCATTCCCTTATATTTTCACGTTATTTTTAACAGGTTAAGGAAACGGAAGCAATTATTAACATGCATTTGCAATGCAATAGGTCTCGCATTTGCCCGAATTTGAGCTAATGGCATTGTAAATGACAATCCCTTTCATTTATATGTTCTGAAAACCTGGAAGCGGTGCGTTAACACGCACTTGGACTTATAGTCCTTGCTGATGAGAAGCAAGGCTGGCAGTAAAAGAGGAGCAGTTGCTGCTAGCCTGCTTCTCAGAAGCAAGGCCTACAAATACAAACTCTTGAAGAGAACACTGTGTTACTGAAGAGATTTGATTAGTAAATGTGACAACATGGAAGGGGTCGTACTGCTGTATTTGGAGCTGCAAGTGCAGAGGCTAGATGGATCAGTATGAGAGCTGATGGGGCATTTTAAGCAGAAGTGGCAGGAAGCATAGGGGGAGAGTATGTGAGGAAATGGGAAATGATTCAAACGGGGAGTGTGTGAGCAGAGGGGGGTAGGAAGCATAGAGGCAATGTATGAGCAGAATCGGCAGGGACTAGAAGGGCAGTGAATGAGCAAACGAGGCAATGTATGAGCAAAATCTTTAGGGAGTAAAGGCAGCAATGTGTTACCAACAGGGCCAGTGTGGTAGTGGATAAAGAGGGGAGTGAATAGGGTAGTGTGTACAGAAGAAGGCCCGGGTAGGCGGAAGGAGCATGGACTATATGTGCTAGCTTGTGAGCAAAGGAGCAGAGTATGAACGGAAGTGGCATGGATGAAAAGGGTGCAGTGTATGAGCATATTGGCAACTGTGTAAGTAGGTGATAGTGTGTAAATGGAAGGGTAAAGAAGCAGAGGGCAATATGTGTACAAGGGACAAGCATAGTACTCAGGTGTCAGAGTAAGCAGGCTGTGAGCAGAAATGGCAGATAGCAAATGGGGGAAAATAAGTGAGCAGATGGGGAATGTGTGGCAGGTCACAGCGTGTCCCCTGAAGGTGCAAGGGGCAGAAAGCAGAGTGTGAGCAAATAGGAACAAAGTAGAGAGGGCAGGATGTGATTATAGAGGGTAGGATGTGAGTAAATGAGGCAGTATGAGTTGAACGGGGCAGTTTTTGAGCAAAAGAAATTAAGAGCAGATGTAGTGTAGGAGGATAGATTACCCTATTGTGTATTTAGTAATGTTGACTGCATGTTAAAATAACTTGCCAATCTTAAAATTGATTCATTTGAATATGTTTCGCAAGTGGGTATGCTCACCGCACTATCACACCTCTAATTCTGTTGCATTATAAATCTAGAATTGTACTCATCTGACCCAGGACATAACAATCATTTTATGAGCCTGCTTCCTGTGCACCAGTGCTGCTGTGAGCCGCAGTGGTGGACAAGTGATTCTGGAGCCAGTTTTGAGACAAACGTCACTAACCCAGAAGTGCACCATCACACCCCAGCCCTTTCCCCAATGAGAGATCAGCTGCCTGCCCAGGCAAACCTTCAAAAGTGGCCCCTGAAACATCTCAGTGGGATCATGAAGGATTTCATGGTTTTGTTATGAAAGTAAGAATATGCATATTAAACAAGACCTTCAAAATAAAGACATTGTATGTGAGGTACTATGCTTTCACAGAAACAAATGACCCAATGGATTATTTTTTTAAAGTGCAAGTAAAAACTGTGGATTTCACACCATTTCCAGGAAAACACACTTTAGAAATGTATGCGGAAACTGCCCAAATATGAAAAAAAGAGCACAAATTGTTTTATATCAGAGGTCAATAGATCAAATGTTGTTTTATTCATTGGAATCTTGAAACATATAATTCTGCATTCTAATAGGAAAAATGAACATACACAAAATGTAAAGGTAAAAAACGTACCTGTACTCCCATCTAAAACTGACCAACTTGAGCTCTCTCTATTATGTTTTAATAAATATCAGGTTGTGTTTGTTTTTTTATTCTAAAGGAATAAAAGTCGCAGAGATACAAAGAAGAAAGTAATATGAGACCCAACATAGAAAAACCTCAGAAAACTCATTTGTCAGTTGTGCACTGTTTATCCTGTCTTTGTCCCTTGTATTCTGGCACCGGTTCTATTCCTGTTTATTTAAAATTATATACAGAGCTCTATAGTTACCCAAATGCAAAAATATCCCAAAAAACAATATTGGATATCATCAGTTTTCCTGTATTTTTGGATAAAATGTGGCATACAGTCAAATGGCAATAATAGACACACCCCACCTATATTTCTTTGCAAATTGGCATCTACGGAAACCTACCTTGCACAAAACATGGTAATGTATTTTTATTACTTGAAGATAACTGTATGTTCTCTTTCCTATAAACTAGCACTTGTGGACTATAAGTTCCACACAAATGACATGTAAATGTCAAATAAGTATACTGAAAACGTGTTGAAATAAAGGACTATGCAAAACTTGGCAGTTACGTTGATGCCACTGTCAGCAGACCACCTGAGCCTTTGAAGTACAATTTTGGGTGGCTCGGAGGAGGGCCATTATAAATAACTTCTATTAAGTGGACTCGCCCAGCACCTCCGTAACTCCACTGAGACTTTTGAAAAGAAATGAGGGGTGCAAGACAGCAAGTGGCAGCAGCGTCAGCGACCAAGCATTTCCAGCCAGGCTGTAACCTTCCCATTAGCCACATTCATTGGGAACAGCATAAACCACAGCTCTACCCAGAACAAAGCAGCAAAAATGTGAAAGGAAAGTGACCCCTCATGTCATGTGGAATGTACGAATACACCTGAGAGAGGCCGTCAAAGTACTCCCCCCCATTATCACTGCATTTCTAGTTGTCATTTGTTCTGGTCTCGGCTGTGACGCTGCTCATGTGTTCCCTGCAATTGCACATTTATTTTATATTGAGTTTTCAAAACTTCAGATATACTTTCTGAGTGTGTGGGAGTGGTTGCTAGGTGGTGGCGTTTGTCTACTCTGTGAGCACTTACCCATTAGCACGTTTTGTCCGTGAGGCTAATCCCCAGAGTATTCCCACGATGTCTGAACAGCTGCCATGGACTTGCCTCAACTGCTCCTTGTGCTCTTGCTGGCACGTGTGGCATCCGACCCCTTGTCATTGAAAGAGAGAAGAGACAACTACATTGTGCCTCAAACGCAGCTACATCTGCCATGTTAGAAATGGGAATGCAATGAAATGGGACGTTTTAAATAAACTAAAGTAAACAAATAGAAAACAAGCAGAATTAGTGACAGCAAAGCATGTGCCATGCTCATCGATCAGCTGGCAACAATATAAGCACTAGAAAATGTACAGGCTTACTAATGCTGCTTGTTTAAAAAGTATGACCGGCAGAGCTTTCCACGAGCCTCAGCTACAGTACACATTCATATTTTTTGTAGACACTGGTAGATTAATCTGCAGCTGTATTATTCGTAATGTAGCTGGTGCTCGTGGAAACACCACGAAAATTAAACAAAAAACATGCACAGTGTGCTGCTGCTAATGTGTGGCTTGGGGAGAACAAAGGTAGACTCAACATGGTTCCCCAGAGAGAGGACGTGGTGCAGCAGTTAGACAGGCAAATGGACAGGCAAATGGGAAGTCAACAGAGCACTGAGCAGGGGCAGGCAAACATAAACAAGCACAATCTCCCTTAAAAGGAAGCCCAAACCAAATAAATATCCTACCAAAAAAATCCTAACTGCCGGTGGACATTGAAAAGTGCAAAAAGCTTAAAATAAATACAAGCAACGAGCTACAAGCAAGGAGCAAGAGGCAGGGGAGGCAGGCAGTAACATAATTGTGGCATTAAGAGCCATGGGAGGAAGAATGCTATATTTAAATGTAAGCAGCTAGGACACTGAAGCTGAATACAGACCACCAGTAACAAAGCAGGAAACCAAGAAAAAAAGAGTCCCCCCACACAACAGATAAAGAACCATAGCAGAATGAGACCGTACTAAGTCCCTGCTTTGTCAGAGGAACAGACGAGAGAAAGGAGGGACAAAGAGGCAGGACTGACCATTAGCAAGTAAGGATTTTTAAAGGACACTAACATAGACAAATGAAAAGCAATTGCAAGAAAAGGGATGGACTAGAAGCCCAAGGACTGATTACAGCATGTCTTGAAGAGACAGTACATGCACTGTTTAGCTCTACCTAAAATGCTTCATTAAAATTCCTTACCTGCGTTATTGTATGCTGCTGCCATGTCAGATGTCTCTAGCACTGCTAATCTAGCTTCTAATCAGTGGTGTACCCTGCCCAGGCATTCTTGCAAGCCTTTATACCAGGGCAGCACAGCTCTCTTACTAAAACTGCTCAGCGTTTAGACATCCTGGCTGATTCATCCCAATTATCCTTGGAGTTGCAGCAAGCAAATGCAAAAAAAAAAGGTGTGCGGCACATTATATCTGAGCTGTATAGACAGCCGCAGAAGACAATAGCAGCATGCCATCATTGTAATCAGAGGCTCCGCCGTGAAGCTGCAGCAACATGTCCACTGCAGATATATAATTATGAGGCAATGAGTTTTCCATCTGCAGCAGATTTGCAAAAATGATATTTAGTGCAGAGCTTTTGATTCCTGTTTGCGGTTTCGGCAGTGATTGATCTGCAGTTTGCATAGTTGCATGTGTTTGGTAAGAAAAACATTTTTGTTGTGTTTACTCAAAATGAGTATTATTGTCATGCATGAATACTTTTTTTGTAAGTGCTGTCATAATAGCAGCATATTTAGTTCATGTTTTGAGTTAGAAATTATTTTTGGATTTGTGCACGATGTGTATTGCATTGTCTTATGTGCAATTTTCTTTTCCTTTTCTTTTTTAGTGGGATATTGTTGGTCCTTGCTGTATCTGTGCAGAGTAGGTGGTGCTGAGTCTAGCTGTTTCTGGCAAGTGAGTGGTATTGTTTTGGAAGATATAGGTCTTTGTGATAAAGGCACATTTTGTTTATTACGGAGTTTTGTAGTTGACTTATCTGTCAAGTTACCTTTATTAGTAAGGATTATAGCTAGCTGCAGGATTACTTCTCAGCTTGGAGTGCCAGGGGGAATCCTCTTCTCTGAAGATGGGTCCCAGTTGGTGTTTGAGTGTGTTGTCCTGGGCTCTTAGGACCCTGATGTAGAACTTAATTAGGTCCCCCTGTAGTGCCAAGTCTGGCCTATCGAGACTGAGCTCCAGCCTTAACCTGGCTTTCCTGCTGTTATGAATGAGTCCAGGGCTCCCGGAAAAGCCAGATGTCTGTATTGATGGCCGGAATTTGTTTCACCTTCAGGACTGTCAGTTGTTGGATTAATCGCTTTAGTGTAAAGATTACATGGTCAGCCTTTGCTCTTTGATGTTTTATGTGAGTTGCCAGTTTGGCCCTCTCCGAGAGCTGTGCCCCAAGGTAGTTGTAGGCAGATGTTGTCACTATTTGACGGTCTCCCAATTGCCAGAGGACTTGCCTTTTGTGTGGATATTTACCAAATAGACTATCGTGGTTTTGCTCTGGTTAACTTGAAGGTGGTTTTCCTGATTGTACTTATGGAGTTTGTTGAGGGCTCTCTGGAGACCAATCCTAGTGTGGTCCATTATTGCTGTGTCATCCGTGGATTGTAGGATGGAGAGCCTCACCTTGCCCAGCCACGGGGCAACTTGTTGTGAACGTATCTAGGACCCTATTTAAATATTCCCGATTTATGCCCTTATGTGGTTATAACAAATCATATCCTTATAAAGGCATAAGAATCATATCCATATTTAGTCATAGCCAATGCAGTCCAAATACGGCAAGGCTACTCCCATAGACTCCTAGAAAGTACAACGCGTTCTTAAAACAAACCAAGCCTCCAGCAGCCCGGGAATTCCCCCTGCTTCTGTTTTGATTTGTCCAAGAACTCCTGGAGTCCTGAAAGAACTGCGAGTTCTTAGTGACGTCTTATGTCCAACCTTACGTCAAACTCGGCACCTTCCAGGTATAAATATACCAGCAGCTGCCCTATCAAACACACGGTGGTTTGGAGCAGATCAGCTATCTACTTGCCCGACACCCTGCTGTGGCAAGTGCCGAAGGAAGCCTACCCTCCCATTGACGCACTGAGAAAGACGCTGTCTTTTTGCCTGCCGAGAAATCCAGCTCCAGTGTTTCCAGTCACCCTTGCGGGTTGCTGGGAGATCGAGTCCTGAGAAAGAGATACAAGACCTCCTTCATTCTATAACCAAGGTACGGAGCTGATTAGATCCTTAGAGAATTCTTGATTCAGATTCTTGGCAAAACTATCTTAACTTAAACTGCAGCTCACTTACTCCTTCCCACGTACTAGGCTTAGGTTAGGTACACCGGGGTAGGCGTATCTTAGAAGCACCAGTTGAGTACGTTTAGTCATGGTTTTATCTATGTATATATTTGATCTATTTTAGATACCGTATGGCTTTGAAACCATACCATGCTTTTACAGTATTATTTTATAATACTCCTTTTACTGTACGCACTTTACTTTATGACAAGTATTGCAATTGTGGCAACTCACTTCTCTTGCATGAGAAAGAAGACTGTTCAATAAATAACCACTTTTATTGAAAACGCCCGTCTCTCTATTTCTCTGCGCTTCTGGTGAAACTAAGTATGCACGATTGACTGAGTGAAATAGTTATCTATTGTTTCTGCGACTCTGGAGATATACTCCTTATTCTGGAGGGAGCAAAGTTGTCATGTTTATGCGGTTGTCAGAAACTAATCCCTTCTTGTCTATTCAGGAAAGTTAACACCTTCTTGTTTACTCGAGAAAGTTTCTAGTGACAGTTTCTCTGAGCTAGCTTGTAGTGTAGTTCCTATTATCCCAATAGGCTCTGCGCATTGGAATAATATCTTCAATAGTATAGACGTAGGACAGAGGTTAACTAGGTCTTCTACTGTCGATATTAGACTTAAAGTTTAATGTTTGCCAGCTAGCTCAGAGTTCACTAGAAACTTTCTCGAATAGACAAGGAGGAGTTTAACCTCCCTGGATAGACAAGAAGGGATTTAGTTTCTGACAACCATAGAACATGACAACTTTGCTCTCCCCTAATCAAGAGTGTATCTCTAGAGTCGTGTGAAAACAAAAGACAACTTATTTTACTCAGTCAGTTCAGTGCATTCTTAGTTTCACCAGATTGTAGAGAAAAGGAAGAGACGGGCGTGTTCAATAAAAAGATGTTATTTATTGATCAGTCTCTTTTCTCATACAAGAGAAATGAATCGCTATTATTGCAATACTTATTGTTAAGTAAAGTGCATACAGTAATAACAGAATTATAAAATAATACTGTAAAAGCATTGATATGGTTTCTTAGCCATATGATACTTAAAATGGATAAAATAGATACATACATATATACATTGACTAATCGTACTCAACTGGTGCTTCTAACTATGCCTACCCCAATGTACCTGACCTAAGCCTAATACGTGGGCGGGAGTAGATAAGTAGCAGTTTAAGTTAAGTTTGTTTTGCCAAGAGTCTGCTTCAAGAATTCTCTACAAAGGGTTATTCAGTTCAGTACCTGGGATTTAGAAGGCTGGAGGGTTGGTATCTCTATCTCAGGGCTTGATATCCCAGCTGCCTGCGAGGGCGGCTTGGAAGCGCCGGAGCTGGATTTCTCAGCAGGAGAAAAGGCAGCGTCTCTCTCTCAGCGCGTCAGAAAGGAGGGGCAGCGTCTGTGGGCTTCGCGGTCAGCTGGACTCCTCGGCAAGTCTCGCTGCTCCAATCTTGTCACCACCTCGTGTGTTTGCTTAAGGCAATGTCGGTATTATTTATACCTGAAAGGTGCCGAGATTGACGTAAGGATGGACATAAATACGTCAATAAGGATGTCATACGAACTGATCGTTCGCACATTCTTTACTGAAGTTCTCGGTTAAATCAAAACAATGGCTGTGGGGATTTCCCAGGTCGTGGTAGGTTTGATTTGTTTTGAGAACACCGTATGCCTATTAGGGGGTTGGAGAAATAGTGCTTGCCTAATGAGATGGCATGCGCTATGACCTAATCAGATAACGGGCTTCTGTGCCGTTGTTTGGCTAATTAGATAACGGGTTTCTGTGCAGTTGAATGGCTGCTAGTTAATTATTAACCAGACAAGGGTCAGAAATAGGGGGATCGATACAGTACCCATAGTAAATACATCACACCCACTCCACGTAATCTATGTCCATATTTACAAATCTAGGCATAGTAAACAAAACTAGTAGCGCATGTGTATACCGAACCACCCCAAAATAAAATCAAATGCATTTTGAAAATTGGAAATGCGAAATACACGAAAAGATGAGTATAGTTACTATATGCACTTCAAGCAGTATAATAATGCTAAATCTAAACGCATATTCTGAAATCAGCATGAACGAAATGCGGAAATTACACATGAAATGGCTCTTAATACAGAGGAAAAGGTCGAGACCATCTCATCACAAAAATCATAATACTTGCGAACATGCTAGAGGGTAGCTAATGTCTCTAGAGTAGCTAAAAATAGAAATTTTGTTCTCTAGGAATAGTTTTACGTTAAGCAGAAGATAAGTGTCCCAAAAAATCGTAAATATTTTTGGAAATGGAAGGGGAAAAAAAAATGTCTCGCTCTCCGTAAAAACTGGTGAGAAAATTTCTTATTGCTTTATTTTCAAAGTTGAAGGCCAAATTCAGGGTGTATGGAACGCCGTGTGCTAGTTTGTTCAAAGTCATTCTTTCTGCTCTGGTGAAAACATCATATTGTTGAGACTTTCGAAAAAACTGTCAACTGCTTCTTGCGAAAGTTCCACTAACTCGGAAATATTTTGTAACATGCATTCATGAGCATGATTGCCTTCATTGATGTTTCGATCAGCATAGCTGACAGAAGGTCGTACCTGATCAATGCTGCTTTCATCATGTACTTCACAACTCTTCAATCGTAGTGGTGAAGTCTCCACGAATGCCGTCATCAGGATTGGTAGCCGCTGGGGACAGCACAATGCATGAGCCGTTACCGGACCCAACAAAGTCTCTGCGTCCATTGGCACATCCGATTGTAGTGTCAGACAGGTGTCCAACACGCATTCTTCGCCACATAGCAAGCACCTTAATACAGGCATAACACAACTTTGCCACATCGGTCTAAATGAAAGAAACCAAGTCATGTTTAAATCTCGTAGCCGTGCTAGTCCAAGGACTTTAGTTATGCGGTCCCGGTAGCCAATAGCTCGGATTGTTTCTTCCATTATCGCTGGTGTCTTGTCTGTGACGTGGTTTGCCATAGCGAAGTAACAGGATCAAAAATAGGATGCCTGCCACTAGTCCCAAAAGGAGAGGAAGTCCGCCAAAGATGGAATGGACAAAATCAGGAAAAATACCCAGGATGGCTTTGAATGGGGTTAAAGCTCCCGAAAACACTGTCTTAAATACACTCGCGATTCCACTTGTATCAGAAATATTTAAGATTTCGCTCAGTATTTCTGCGAAATGTATGGGGGAATTGGTTGATAACAGTGAATGAATCTCAGCAGTTGTCCTTGCAACTTGGAGATCATACGTTTCTTTTGATGACGTTAACATGGTTGGCGTCTGTAGGAGCACTGTCTTCATTTTGCTTAAAGTATCAATTCGAATAGAAGAAATTTTCAAACTGGGCCATAACCTTGCCTCCCTGTCTCGGGCATTGTTTGGGAACAATACTCGTTCACAGCACATGACCTTCGTAGTCACGGTTATGAGATAAGGTTTTCCGGGCAGCAGACTGCAACATCTGCGATCTACAATTAGAATGTAACTCCCGTTCGAGAGTCTCCTAAAGAATGGTTCTATTTGTGTTGCAGGTGTGCCTAGCTGGTGACATGAAAGGTTATTTGAAGTCCCTTCACATGCTCCATGCAAACTAATACCCTGACACAGAAGTGTACCGCTTAGTGACCTTTCACAATTATTGCCACTAAGGAACACACTTTGTCCTTTATTACTAACACATGCGTGTGTATAGGGCAAGTTCCATGTTGACTTAATGTATCCTTTACCCAACCTTTCATACTGGCCTGCCTGTATATATTTTTGGCAGTATTGAAACTGGAAAGTTGTTATCGGAATATTTATTATCCCATGTATTATCCATTCACTGACAGGTCGTTCTGACATTGTCAATGGTAATCTCTCAAGTTTTTCAATGCTCAGAATTGTATAGTCAGCACCCTTCTGTGCCAAACTGATTTGTTTATCAGTAAGGTTAAAGATATTAAATAGTGACGTTGTGTTGATTAAACACCAGGGCACATAGCCTGAACGCAGATTTTGTAACGTCCAGCCAAGTTGTACAATAGAACGCAATTGGGACTGACCGTGTTGTAACATCAGTAAGTCTTGCGATATTATATCGATTGCTGAAGACACAATACTGTCCAGTGAATATATTCTGGAGGACAGAGTCATTAACCCATTGTCCACAACAGAAAGTGATTTTTCCAAATTAATACGGTCAATTTCCCGTATTTGTTCTGCTGTCTCAATTTGAGTTACTTTCCAGGCTTCATTGTAAGCTGCATATATAGAGGCCGCTATGAAACGTTTTTGACGCTGTTTGCGTGGTCCCATAATGAAATCACGCAAGTCAGCACCCTCTTGAAGTAAAGTTAGGTGTTGCTTAATTTCTGCCAGTGTGGATGTTTGTAGCCATTGAAGGCAGAGCTTGCCCACACTGTAAGTAGTTACTATCCCTGGATGTTGTCTTTGGGAATATCTAGGGTCTGGCCTGGTCAATTTGAACCCCTGTATTTTGTTCAGGAATCTGTCTTGACAGTTATTTGTGTCTGTGGGCCAGATCAACCATTGTTTCCAATCAGGATGTGTTCTGTTTTGGTTTAAAATATGGTTCACGTCTATCTCAACATCTATAGAGCTATTACTGTTCGTTGTTGGCTTTGGAATAGACGGTTTGTTTAAGTCTTTGATTTTGGCTAAGCCAAGACAGGTAGTTTGTTGAATAGTGTCATTCAGAAATATAATTTGTTCTGGGATCATACAGGCTCTGAACAATGATTCTATACCTTGTACTTGCCAATCTTTTGTACCCCAAACAGTTTTTGTTTCAATGTTATTGTTCCAGAAATCAATACCAAATGTATTCATTTGCTCAAAGAATGAATCTGAATATATCAATTTCGTGTTTGTAAGCATGGTCTTCATACCTGTCTTATTCGACAATTTGAAATAAAATGTTTCTGCATTACTTGTGTTAAACCCTGAGAAATATGGATATTTATCATAAAATGTTTTAGAACTACCCTTTGGTGGAGTAGCACAATGTTCCCATTGGTTATAATTTAAAACATTTCTAGGTTGTGCAGATTTATGTAGATAATGGTTACCATAGTGGTTGTAGCAGAACATTTGATCATAATTAGACGAACCCTGCAAATAATCATGTCCTGTAAATTTAGCAGACATTACTAGGTCAGACATCATATCATTTATACTTTCAAAGTCCCAATCATCAGCAAATGTGCTTGGTTTTACAAAGTCACTTAACGAGATCTTAAATTGATGTGGATACTTCAGGATTTCAACCGGGCCATAGATTTCATAATCAGTATTGTCCCATGCTACACCGCCTGGTATAGGATTGGCTGTGAAGTTCACTGAAGAAAGTTCTCTTTTCTTGACGTGTGAAGATGTGTGTGGTTTAAGGACCAAGTTGATTTTCTGGCTTGCTGTGTCCATTTTAGCATATTTTCCCTCAATGAAATGTCCCAAGCATAGTACCATGATGAGCCAAAGTAGGAGGATAAACGCACCTAATGTCACCCAAATTTCAATCCATGGAGAAGTCAGATAGGTTCCCTTTAGTTGATGAAAAAGTTCCTTTGCTTTGTCTTTAAAAGTTTTTGTTGATGGCTGTACTTCTGGTGCACTTGGATCTTCTGAAACATCATCGAAGTTGATGAAGTAGCCGGATGCCGTTCTGTCAATTGTTCCAATTACTTCTGGATTACTTTTTGTTTTGGGATTTTGCTTTATTTCATTAGCAAAGTCTGTAGTTACATCATCGTAGGTTGTTGTTCCTTGATGAAAAGTTTTTATTTGGGTTTTAAGAGGTTCAAGTTCCATTGCTTTGTTGCATAGTCCTTGTTGTTTCACTGTAGATTTTCCAAATGTGATCGGTCTTTCAGTTTGAACCTCTGTGGATGTAGCAAACTTTGGTGTTCTGCTACTTCTTGGGAGTCCACTTGGCCTACTATTTGTTATCGGCCACATGATTGTGGTTTAACCAGGTCGATGGATATGACTCGGTTCTCCTTTTTACCAGCAAGGGGCGGTAGTACTACTGATCTTGTCCCGTTGATAGACAAGACAGGAACTGCTTTTCTGTAAGAAGGCCCAAATTCCTTCTTTACCGCGATCTTCTCTCTGACCAGATCCCCGACTTTTGGAATCCAGACAGGCCTTGCTGGGACAGGTGGTTTTTCTTCAGTGGTTGCTGGCTGCTGTTTCAACTTTATGTTGCTCAGGCCTTTTCTCGTTTCATTTAAGTCCTGTAAAATAGCCAAGCGATCTTTGATATCAAAGCATTTTTCTTTAACCACTAAAGTCTGACTATCTAAGTCCTGGATTAACATTCTAGTCCCAAACAATAGTTCGTAAGGACTGAGTCCTTTCAGAGAATTTCTTGGCAGGTTATTTAGACTACGTTGGACACTTATTAAATGTTTGACCCACCCAGCTCCTGAACCTAATACCTTTGCTGTTATAGATTGCTTTATGTCACGTTTTTTTCTTTCTACGATTCCGTTTCCCTCGGGATGAAATGGACAAGAGTACCGCAATGCAATGCCCATGCTGGTCATGGCCTCCTTATAAGCCCGGGAGCTAAAAGCAGGACCCTGGTCAGAATGTAGCATGCCAATTGCGTATGTGCCGATAAAGACTCGCAAATCTTTTATAACAGTTCTGGCGTCAGCCGATCGCTGGGGCCACATCCATATGAATCTCGTGCATGAATCCACTGCGACCAAGATATATTTATAGTTACCATCCCTTTGTAAGGGACCACAGTGGTCCAGGTAAACACAGGCTAATGGTTTATCTGAGATTAGAAGGGGCGTCTGTGCTGGTCGTTTCACTGTTGATACTTTCATTCTTTGACATATTTCACATTCTAGAACATAGTGTCTTGTTTGTCGTCGCATTTGTGGCCACCAGTATCTCTGTTTTAATAATGATACTGTGGCTGAAACGCCAGCATGTACAGAAGCAAGCCCTTCGTGTGCCGCTATGATGAGTCCTAACCTATGTTCCATGTTTGGAATTGCCCTATCCCCCACTCCAGGGATTCGAGCAAACGGAACATTATTTGCATCAGTTATGTATGAGTACTTTACTGGAAAGCCTTTCGGGAGTGTTTCTATCGCATCTTTTACTGTAGCACTGACAGCCTGTAATATTTCGCTGTCTATTTTTGTTTTTGACCGAGTGATGGCAGCTACGGAAGCCGTTTGCACAGCTGCCTTCGCGGCCTCATCAGCCAATGAATTCCCTTCAACGTGAACGCCATCACGTTGATGACTCAGTGTATGTATCACGTGAGTCTTTTGTAGTTCCTTTTGCAAAAGAACTACTTGTTCCCAAAGCATTTTATGCTTGATTGTGCCACCTTTTGCATCTTTAAAACCGTTCTGAACCCAGATCTGCAAGTATTCATTGTAAGATTGGACGCAGTAATATGAATCGCACACTATGAGTGTGGGGAATTCTCGATCGGTATTTTCAAGCGCCATCTTAAATGCTAGTAGTTCTGCTCTTTGAGCTGTACAGTCTCCTAGTGATTGCGTTTTAGTGACCATAGGTCTGAATTTACCTTCGTGCCAGCGACCTTTAACAATCACGCACGCAGCACTGTAAGCTTGCTTACCCCCTACTGCGGGTTGTGCTGATCCGTCTGTATATATTATACAGCCGTAATGTTCTAGAGGCAGAATTTCGGTCGGCGGAGGACATTCGAATTCATATTGGAGAAACTCTTGTGTTTTTAAGTTGGGATCAAATTCGTATGCCACGTCTGTTGCAGCAAGAGAATTAGCCCATTGTATCCATCTCGGATGGAGTGCTTTAGCATTCGGAATGCTTGCCTTTGTTACCGCCTCCAGGGCGGGTATCGGTGTCACGATGATTATTCGTTTACCTTGTGCTAGGGCTCGTTCTTTTGCTACCGCAGTCTGTACCGCGGTTAGAATTTTTTCCGTTGGGCTAAATTTCATTTCAGCTTTTGTGTACAAGTGTGATTTGTATGCAATTGGTACCTTCTCTCCCTCATTAGAGGTCAGGTATGTGAATCCGCATCTTCCTGGGATGACTCGAATCACAAGGTTGCGTGTGTTGTCACGTGTTTGTAATTTTGTTTTAACTAACATATCTGTTTGTAAAGATCTCAAAATTTCTGTGTGTTTTTGAGTCCAATTGATTCTTTTAAAATCTGGTTTTATAAGATCATAGAGAGGTTTAACTCTCTCTGCATAATTTATAATGTAAGTTCTTCCGAAATTCAGGAAACCTAGAATTGATTGTAAGTTTTTTAGTGTTCTAGGTGCTTGGATTACAGCACATTTCTCTAGGAAATTGTCAGCCAGGCTTTTGCCTTCACTTGATAGTTCATATCCTAAAAACAGGACAGTTAGATGGGCAATTCTTGACTTTTTAAAGTTGAATTTGTAACCCTCTGCTGCGAACCCAAGTATTATGGTGTTCACTCTCTTCAAGTGAGTATCCAAGTCATCATCTGTTAGATAGATGTCATCGACATAAGATAATGCCTCATCATCATATATTTGTAGTAACTCTGTTACTCTTGCTGAGAATAATCCTGGGCTGTTTTTAAACCCCTGGGGCAAACAACAGAATTTTTTTTGCGCGCCATTTATTGAGAACGCGGTCAAATATCTGCTCTCTGGTGCTATATTTTGACAGAAGAATCCATTAGAGATGTCTAATGTTGTTTTGTATTTTTTGCGCACTATGTTATTCATTAGTGCAGCACTATGCGAATTTTGTACTGCAAAAGTTTTGCAACATGAGTTCAAGTGTCTGTAGTCCAAAACAAGACAATATGAATTATCTGGTTTGGAGAAAGGAAACAAAGGATTATTCATTTGTGAGGTGCAAGTTTCAATCACCCCCTGGTATTCAAGTTGATCTAGGATCTCTTTTACCCGTTTTTTTGCTTCTTGCTTAATTGGGTACTGCCTCTGAGCACTAGGTTGTGATTTTAACTGGATTTTGTGAGGAGGAGAGTCCTCATCCCATTCCACATGGTTTTTATATAATGCAGGAGCTTGGGCTACTGCCCACTTTCTTGCAAATATATATTTTTTTATGAATTGGAATATGATTTGAGAAGGCAGGCATAATTATTTCTTCGCCATGAGGGCACTCCCTGACAAACTCTGGTGGCCAGTCTCTTTCAGCTAGAAGGATGTCATAGCCCTTGGAGAGATTATCCCAAAAGAGACCCCTTATTTTCCTAGTCTTATCCCCCTCTATACGCAATGTTATTTCATATATTTTATGAGGTTTGCTAACCCTGGTATCTGCAGTTTCCACCTGAATGTATTCATTCGTGTCCACTGTCTCCAGATGATTCATAAGGATCTTGCGAGCTATGCTCACTTCTGCTGCGCTGTCTAGCATTGTCTGAGCCCATTCTCCGTTTTTCAGCTGTATCCTCAGTATTCTGGGCATGGTTGATTACTTTAATACTGGCTACCTTCTTTTTTGGAAACTGTAATTTTTTATTTTGATGAGCAGGTTCCTTGTCTTTGGACTTGACGTGCTCTTCCCTGTGTTTTGATCGTCCTCTTCTTTCCGATTTCTGCAAGGAAGTCTGAAAAGATTGAGAGGGACGTGTATCAATATCTTGATATCTATCAGGTTTCTTCAGATTATCCCTATTTCTAAGGTTGTATTTTTTCTCAGAGGGCTCCCTCTGGGGAGACTTGTGTCCTTGGTTCGGAGATCTTTCTCTCCGCCGAGGAGACCTTCCTCTGGACTGGAATCTTTTTTCTTTAGGAGTGGATTGTTTATTTCCATCCCAGCTCTTTTTTTGAGTGTTTAGATTATTTTTAATAAATACTTTTTCAGGTTTTTCAATAAGTTGGGGTTTCACCGGTTTTCCACCCAAACTATCTCTTCCTAGTTCTTCATAGGATTTTTCTATGATTCTGGCAATTTCAAATGGTTGGTCTGCTATATCTGTCTCTTTCAACCTCTGGCGGATCGCCACATTTGCTGCTTCTCCCTTTATATTTGCTAATAATATTGCCGAGACCTGCTTGAAGTCTTTTAGTAATTTCATACCAAGAGTTAAGGCAGGTTCTGGACCGTATTCATCTTGAATTTGTTTTAGCACATCTGGTATTACTGACATGGATGGAACACCATGTGTTTTTGTGTAAATGGAAGCAAAGACTGTACCCCAAGTGTCACAGTCCTCCACATGTGGTGCGATTCCCATTGGAAGACAGATAGTCAGAATCCTGTGTTTCTCAACCGGGGTGGTATCTGGAAATACCGCCTCTATTTGAGTGATTTTTTGTGCTAACCAGAATGGAATTTGTTCCCGTTTTGCGGGTACTTTACCTAGACAGGACTGTATGTTCTGTGGTGTAATTTTATTTGTGTTCCCCTGGTGAGGGATCAGCTGTGGAATTTTAATAGCTGGTTGGACTGTTAAAGTCCGCATTACATATTGGACTAATTGTCTATGTATTTTAATTAATTGTTTTAGCTGTGCTAAAAGTTCTGGTGCAGACATTTCTTCAATGTCTGGATGTGGTGTGTATCCGGCTAGGACCGGCCACGTTGCTCCTGGTCTACCTAGTGGACCGAGCCTGGTGATGTGATTATTATGTTTTAGGGCGCCATTAAACCAGAGCAGGTGCTCTTGGTATTTGAGTGGTATTTCCACCTCCTCGAAAGGAGTGTACTCATTAGGAGGTTCCTCTATTTTGTAATAGTGGAAGTCCTTTGTTACAGCGTTTGCTGCTGGAAAGTTTATCCATGAATAGAATACCTCTGTCTGCCGATATTCGTGTGCCTCAATTACGAATATGACTGTACCACCTCTCGGTGTCAGCCCATTTTCTATAAGTTTTAAAGTTATAGATTTCCTTATGTTGACCGGGATGAGTATGAGTATTGCCTCCGGGTCTTGCTGTAGGAGACCATTGTCAGCCGCTAGGAGTTGAGCTGCTATTCTAGCTGTCTCCCTTTCTTCTTCATTTTCTGACATTCTACTGTCAAGAAGATTTTGTTTAGTTGCAGATCAGGTTTCTATGGAAACAAAGATTAGATGCACAATATTTTGGAACAGTGTATCCTTCAACGTTGAATAAACCAAGAACCATACATAGGAGTCTCCTCCTACTAAGTTTGGCGGATTTAACCTTTCACCCACTCCAGACGTCTTTGGAGTATTATGGGGAAAAGGGGTCTGTGTGAAAAAGCACGACTGAGTTACTCTAATGTCTTACGTTAGATTTATCGCCTATCCAAACCGTTGGGCGCCATATAGTGTAGTTCCTATTATCCCAATAGGCTCTGCGCATTGGAATAATATCTTCAATAGTATAGACGTAGGACAGAGGTTAACTAGGTCTTCTACTGTCGATATTAGACTTAAAGTTTAATGTTTGCCAGCTAGCTCAGAGTTCACTAGAAACTTTCTCGAATAGACAAGGAGGAGTTTAACCTCCCTGGATAGACAAGAAGGGATTTAGTTTCTGACAACCATAGAACATGACAACTTTGCTCTCCCCTAATCAAGAGTGTATCTCTAGAGTCGTGTGAAAACAAAAGACAACTTATTCGACTCAGTCAGTTCAGTGCATTCTTAGTTTCACCAGATTGTAGAGAAAAGGAAGAGACGGGCGTGTTCAATAAAAAGATGTTATTTATTGATCAGTCTCTTTTCTCATACAAGAGAAATGAATCGCTATTATTGCAATACTTATTGTTAAGTAAAGTGCATACAGTAATAACAGAATAATAAAATAATACTGTAAAAGCATTGATATGGTTTCTTAGCCATATGATACTTAAAATGGATAAAATAGATACATACATATATACATTGACTAATCGTACTCAACTGGTGCTTCTAACTACACCTACCCCAATGTACCTGACCTAAGCCTAATACGTGGGCGGGAGTAGATAAGTAGCAGTTTAAGTTAAGTTTGTTTTGCCAAGAGTCTGCTTCAAGAATTCTCTACAAAGGGTTATTCAGTTCAGTACCTGGGATTTAGAAGGCTGGAGGGTTGGTATCTCTATCTCAGGGCTTGATATCCCAGCTGCCTGCAAGGGCGGCTTGGAAGCGCCGGAGCTGGATTTCTCGGCAGGAGAAAAGGCAGCGTCTCTCTCTCAGCGCGTCAGAAAGGAGGGGCAGCGTCTGTGGGCTTCGCGGTCAGCTGGGCTCCTCGGCAAGTCTCGCTGCTCCAATCTTGTCACCACCTCGTGTGTTTGCTTAAGGCAATGTCGGTATTATTTATACCTGAAAGGTGCCGAGATTGACGTAAGGATGGACATAAATACGTCAATAAGGATGTCATACGAACTGATCGTGCGCACATTCTTTACTGAAGTTCTCGGTTAAATCAAAACAATGGCTGTGGGGATTTCCCAGGTCGTGGTAGGTTTGATTTGTTTTGAGAACACCGTATGCCTATTAGGGGGCTGGAGAAATAGTGCTTGCCTAATTAGATGGCATGTGCTATGACCTAATCAGATAACGGGCTTCTGTGCCGTTGTTTGGCTAATTAGATAACGGGTTTCTGTGCAGTTGAATGGCTGCTAGTTAATTATTAACCAGACAAGGGTCAGAAATAGGGGGATCGATACAGTACCCATAGTAAATACATCACAAGCTGGCATTCATTATTATGTCTAACATATTCAATAGAGACCTAGTCTACCTCAGTCCTACGTCTAAACTATTGTTTGTTATTCCAATGCGCAGAGCCTATTGGGAATATAGGAACTACACTACAAACTAAGCTAGCACCTTTCAGGGCGGACACCAGGTTGGTAGTGTAAAGATTCAAGAGTAGGGGGGCCAAAACACTGCCCTGCTTGAGCCCGTTGTTGGTGGCGACTCTTGATGTTACTGTGGTGGGGTTTACTTTGACCTGAACCCATGTCCCCTCATGTAAGGATGTAATCACTTTCAAGAACATTGACAGGGTCCCCCAGGGAGTCAATTTCCCCCAAAGACTGAGCCCCAAGGTAGTTGTAGGCAGATGTTGTCCCTATTTGATGGTCTCCCAATTGCCAGAGGACTTGCCTTTTGTGTGGATATTTACCAAATAGACTATCTTGGTTTTGCTCTGGTTAACTTGAAGGTGGTTTTCTTGATTGTACTTATGGAGTTTGTGGAGGGCTCTCTGGAGACCAATCCTAGTGTGGTCCATTATTGCTGTGCCATCCGTGTATTGTAGGATGGAGAGCCTCACCTTGCCCAGCCACGGGGCAACTAAGCTGGCACCTTTCAGGGCGGACCCCAGGTTGGCAGTGTAAAGATTGAAGAGTAGGGGGGCCAAAACACAGCCCTGCTTTACCCCGTTGTTGGTGGAGACTCTTGATGTTACTGTGGTGGGGCTTGCTTTGACCTGAACCCATGTCCCCTCATGTAAGGATGTAAGCACTTTCAAGAACATTGACAGTGTCCCCCAGGGAGTCAATTTCCCCCAAAGCCTGCCTCGGTCCACCCTGTCAAAGGCTGTGCTGTAATCTAGAAAGCAACAAAACAGGGGCAGATGCTTTTCCTTGACTGATTGTTTGGAAGGATATTCCAGTGCAATGATGTTATCCATGGTTGAGCTATTTGCTCTTAATCCTGACTGATAAAATGGGAGGATTATTTTGTTATTTGACCATGCCTCCAGTTCCTTCAATAAGATTCAGGCATAGGCCTTAGCTTCTAGGTCAAGGAAGGCAACAAACCTATAGTTTGCCGGGTTAGAGCGGTCACCTTTTTTGTGGATGGGGTATAAGATGGATGCTCTCCATGACTGCGGTGTAGATGAATAGAAGCATAGTTAAAAAGTTGGGTCAGGGTTGGAACTAAGTGTGTCGGAGTTAGTTTAAATACTGGGGCGGGATCCCATTCAGCCCTGGGACTCCATCATTTCTCATTTCCTTGCTGTTATTGATTACATCGCCTTCTGTAAATTGGGTGCCTTGTGTGGTATCTTGGCCTGCTTCCGGGTCACTATTTGTGACGGGCCCGTCATCTGGGGAAATTTTTATGTACAGTTCTTTCACGTACATTTCCCACTCATTTCCGGCTACACTATTTAGTTTTGCTGAACCTTGAGTATCAAGCTGATTGATGTATCTCAATAGTTTGGAATTATTCTTGTCTTTCAGCAAGGTGAACACTTTAAGCCATTTCCTTTCAATGAGTTTTCTTTTGCCCTCCCATGCTTTCTTCCTATAAGCTGCCTTCAGGGTGGTTATAGGGCTCCCCTCAGACAATTTGCCACCTTTTTTCTTCACCTTGAGTGTCTTTCGAAGGGCACATTTGCACTGAGTTATGCCCTTTGGAGCACATGGCCCCCTAAAATGACATTTCTCAACTCATTCTCTTGTTTGTGTGTTAGGCCTCCACCAGGCTCTGCTGTAGGTCTATTAGGGCTTCCCAACTCTTATTGCCTTCATTGGGGAGACTGACTCGGGGCATAATTTGCTCATTTCCACCCACTCCATCAGGTTAGCTCTGAGGTTGGCTGTCCATTTTATTCTTTGGAGCACCTTGTGCTGCTCTTCTCCCGTAGGTTCTCCTATCTCGTGCAGCAAAGCTTCTGATCACACTTCTAGCGGTAGAGAGGCACACAGAGTTCTATGGTCGCTTTCTCCTCTGTCATCAACTAAAATGTCCCCCAGATTGTCAGCCAGCTTTTCATTAAGTAAAATGTAATTGATTGTAGATGCTTTCTTAAAAGCCGGTTTGGAGCACCATGTGGAAGAGCAAATTTTTTAATTAAATGGGTTGATCGTAACTAGTGGTTTTGATGAACAGTAAGAAAGGCGGCGACCTTGCCCCCATGACTGGGCGAATCATTTGTCATCTCCAGGCCTCTCATATTGAAATCTCCAGAGATGATCACATGATGGAATTCATATTTAATTATTAGACCATCCAATATGCCAGTTAGAGATTCCATGAAGGCTTTCTTTTGACTGTGCATGGGGTTAATGTAACAGTTTATTAACAGACATATTTTTTATAGTGTATGTTTGTTTGAGCACATCACAAGCTTTAATTGTTAGGGCTGGCCCTCAAAACAAGCAAATAGCTCACCTGTACTTCTCATAGCAACAGGAAATGCTGAATAGGACAACAATATTTAGTTCTGTGTTTGAATCTTTGTCCTACCAACCAATTCTTACATGTATTATGATCAGCCCACATTTATTTGATAACACAGGTGTTGTTATTAATGCATCATAGTTATTAATTCTGAGAACATTATTTAACAAATAGAGGCAGTGTATCTCCGTTAAGAATATTGGAAACACTAGTGAGTTTTTTTCGCATGTGTATTGATAGGCTTTGAGTGGACATTAGCGGGCATTTTATGAGAGGCTTGTGTCACGTTTGTACCATGAAAAGCGGTACGTGCGTGACGCAAGCCTATTAAGTCAGATTTATGAAGCCACGAAAAGCCACATTGCGAGGCTTTGAATTGCTTCCTAAATTTGGAGTAAAGTAACACAGCACAAATCGCTGCATTGCCTTAACCTGCGCAAGGGAGGCATTCCATGGATGTTGCAGTGGATGTTGTCCCGCATTCCCCATGGTTTTTGATGCATTCCCCGATCTGCCAAACCTTGTAAACCTGGGAATGCGCCAAAAATATACGTCTCCCCAGGTGAGGCGTAACAAGGAGAAATATCTTTATTTCGCTTCGTCTTTCCCTCATTCTATGTGTGCTGCATTCTGCATCACACATAGAAAGAGGAAAACACCTCTATTGATTGCTTTTGTGCAGGAGGGTGTCCCTTCCTACACAAAAACAATCCTGCTTACAACACAAGCACCCTTGCACCATGGAGCAAGGGTGCCTGCATTGGTGCTAGACTGTGGAAATGGCACCAGCGCAGTAGGAAAAGAACAGAAATGTGCCATTTTGCTTGAATACTGCACTTTCCTGTGCTTTTCCAGTGACTCAGGTAAGCATAGCAGGGTGACTTGCTACACTGCCCTGTGCCACTATTTTCATAAATATTCCCCTAACTTTGCTATGCACGAGAGTGATCCAGCGCTCCTATAGAAAAACTGTCTCACAAACACTACCCATCTCCGCATTACTCACCATTAATCATGAATCACTTACCAAGGCCCATAAACCAACGAGACAATTTTTGAGCTACTGAATCATGTGACCTAATTAATCAGAACTATTCTCTAACTATTTACAATTTTATATACAACTGCAGTTTATCAATACATACCATGGTTTTAAAACATTTATCATTTAAATTAAGTCACTAAGGTAAATGGATCAACTGATGGTAACTAGACCATGAATAAACAAGACCAGCTTGTCTTTTCAAATCTAATCTGTATTGTCTTTATTATTCAAAGAAAAACCATTTTCAATTATAAATCTTTATTTATTAGCAATATTGAAAGCAGCATTTTTATAGGAATCGATTAACTGACATTTTATTAAAGCAAAATCAGAAAGCATGAACATTAGTAAATAACAGTTTCCATTCCCTAAATCTATTTTCCCTGTCTGTATCCCTCAACACCTAGAAAGGAAAGAATCATTTAAGTCTGCTGTCCTTACGTGCGACAAAGTCCGACAGCTTGTCACGTCAATCAGGAATCGGCAAGGAGAAGCGCCCTCCTGCCCATGAGGTCAGGTTTTATACCTTTCTATCTAGCTAATCTGTCTACAAATTATATTTCTCCAAGCAAATCCAGACTTCCCATTGGCTGTCTTATGTCAGTCCACATTAGATTATCACCGTTTCAACACCAAGATCAGGCTTTTCTTAAGCCCTATTGTCCTTTACTTTTGCGTCACTTGGCTTCCTCAAAAGTGATACTTTTCACTCGAGTTACAGTCCATAACTTCCTTGCCTTGGCAATCTTGCCGTTTCCTGTCCTTGAGCCTTTCTCCATGAGCACGTTCAGCACAACTTATTAAACTGCATATTTCTGACAAAGTTTGTCAACGTGGCAAAAGTTTCCACTTCTGTGCAAGGCTCCTCTCTGGACAAGATTCGAAACGCCATAACATAAGCACACAAAATAAGCACATGCCATTAATTAAACAGCCGCATTTAATACTGACAAAGACAATAGAAAAGGTTAGTTTATTATTTTTCTTCGCCTTTGCAACAAAGAGCACATAGGTTAATCCCGCGTGTATAAATGTATGCAATTTTAAAACTAAGTTGATTAGCAATTTCACCACATGCTTGTTAATACTGTTACATATGTTATGAAAGTTTAACTTTGCGAGTTTGAACAATTCATCATCTCGCTCCATCAACTCCCTCATCTGGTGATTTATAAATCACCAAACAATACCCAAAATTTTTAGAAAATTTTCAACCCTTGAACATGTTTTGGACAACTTAATATTAGTATTTCTAAACTTTTGATTCAGCTGTTTGTCTGCAACTCTCATATTGTGATCTACGAAACTCTTCTAATTCTATTTCTTTTTCTTTTCTGAGTTTGTAAATTCTTTTCTTTTCCCTTAGATATTTCTTTCTCTTGTGTATCATACAACTAATTTTTAACACAAGTATCACTATGACTATGACTATTAAAGGACAAAGTATTTTACCTAAAATTGAACTACCTATCGCTTGAAACCAGTCTCTGATTGCTGCAAATCTTTTGCTCAAACGTTCTGAAAAATGTTCATTTTCTAAAGGTTCAATCTCAGCAAGTAATTCTGTTATATTCTTAATATACATCTCTATATTCTGGCTCTTATCTGGAATATATGTACAGCAGTGCTGAACATGTAAAATTCCACAGACTCCTCCTTCCTTAGCTAGCAGAATATCTAATGCAAGACGATTCTGCATTACCATCGATCTCATGGCAATAAGTTCTGAATTCACTAATTGAAATCCACTAGCAGTATCAGTAGACAATCTATCAACAATTGTAGACATTTTTCTGATTTTAACTGCATTCAGGGTTATACCCACCATAGGTATTACTGCACCAAATATATCTCCCAAAATTTCTGAAAAACTTTCCCTCTTGAATCTATTCAGGTGTTTGCCAATTTCAAATGACCCCTTTGTATTTCTATCTACATGAAAAATCTTTGGAAAAACTAATCCCACATAGCAGGTCCCGTACCAGTGATCCGGGAGATTGTATTTTAAAAAAAATTTTTTTTTATTGTTCTTAGCACAGCAAACTGCAAACAACATCTCAAATTAATATTCAACAAGTACATCATCAAATAATAAAGTCCAAATTATGTTAGCTTTCAGGAGAGATAAACTCATGATTCATAATAGTCTCGGAAGGCACTCCAAATTTTAATACCCAGTCTCTTTTTCCTTAATCCTTTAATTGAAAATAAACTCCACTCCAAATTATATAAACTCAGCATTTTAGCACGCCATTGATGAAAATCCGGTGACTTTTCCTGTAACCATTCCCTGGCGATACAAAGACGTGCCACTGTCATCGCAAAAAAAATAAAATGCCGGTGTTGAAAAAGTGTTTCCAAAATATTGTCTTTTTGAATTTTTCCTAACAGCATCATTGCTGGAGAAATGACAACCGTGGTTTTAATCACTGAAGAGATGAATTTTTCCAAGTGCTCAATAAATCCCTTTAACTTAACACAGCTGTAAAAAATATGTATCGCTCCGGCATCCTCCTCACCACAACGAAAACATTTACCTTGACTTCCCACTGCCCATTTTGCCATTCGCTTGGGCGTATAATATAAATCACATAATGATTTAAAAAACTGAGCTTTCAAATTCGCCGACCTGAGCCCCTCCTTAGACAAAATTAAAAGATCTTCTACGTCAATCTCAAAATCTCCTAGAGACTCTCTCCATTTCACCTGTACTTTTTCTAAATCATCTTTCTTAGCAGAGATCAAGGATTGATAAATCACTCCAATTTTGACTGATCTACTAATTTCTTCAATAACTTGATGTTGAATTAATTTCCCACCCCGTCGAGTTAAATAATCCCGTATTTGTAGATATTTAAAAAAAATACCATCTGGGCAGTGAGTATTCGTCCTTGATCTCTTCAAAAGATTTACACATCCCATTCTTGTTAACAATATGTCCTAACATCTTGATGCCTTTCTGCTGCCACTTATTAGACATTGCATCAGAAAAAATGCCTGGTAAAATCCTATGTGCGTTAAGCGGAGTATAATATGACACACTTGGTAAATCCATATTTTTCATAAACCATTTCCAGACCTTAAAAGCACCCATGGTTACCTTGAACCTTGTTCGCTTGAAATAACTCCCGTCAATTTCTTTAACAAGAATATGCTTTGCATTTGTCCCTAACTGTATATCAAAAATATTTGACATGTTAGTATCATCAGCTTCATTTACTCCTATTATTAGAACTTTCATTTTCAGTAAAAAACAAGTGACATAATAAAGAAAAAAATCAGGTACCCCCATTCCTCCCCTTAAAACTGGCAGCGTCATATATTTCATTGCCCTTCTAGGTCTCCCCGGGCTCCATATAAATTTTCCGCATTTAGATTGCAGGTCCTGTATTTTATCTTTAGTTATTTCTAAAGGTATCGATCTAAACAAATACAAAACCTTTGGCAATATATTCATTTTTATCACATTTGATCTTCCAATAATGGTTAGGTACAACCTTTCCCATCTATCCAAATCTGCCGTAATTTTTGCCATTAATGTATTCCAGTTAACTTGCACAAAATCCGTCATATTTGCCCTGATTAAAATTCCCAAATATATCACTTATTTAACCACCCTGCTATCTAGCCAAGTAATTGTATCAGAGCAGAGAATTTGAGTTTTAGTCTCATTCAATTTATAGCCTGCTATAAGACCGAATACCTGTGCTAATCGTTCAATTTCTTTAATTGCTGTTGCAGGATTAGTTGTTGCCACTGCTATATCGTCAGCGTAGGCAAACACTGAAAAATAAAAATTATGAACTTTATAGGGAGGAATCAGAATATTCTGACTCAATAACTCAATAAAAGGGTTTATATAGAGAGCAAATAAAAGGGGAGAGCAGGGGCAACCTTGTCGCGTACCACGTGTTATAATAACATTGTTGGAGAGTTGGCCCATAACTGATATCTTTGCAACGGGTTTTAAGTACAGAGATTGTATTGCTCTAATAAATCTCACCCCAAATCCCATTTTCCTCATTAGTTCCCAGAGGTACTCCCACTGCACGCGATCAAACGCTTTTTCCGCGTCCAACAGAATCAGCGCTAGGTTATTCTTATATACTGAGGCAGTGTCAAAGAGAGAGATGACTGTATTTACATGTTCTACCGTCCCCCTTCTGGGAATAAAACCATGCTGATGCTGTGATACTAAAGGGGTGATACAATCTGACAACCGATTAGCTAAGATTTTAGAATAGATTTTATTATCGGAATTTAACAGCGAAATCGGTCTATATGACCCAACGCAGTCTGCTGGTTTTCCTTTTTTTACAGAAGACTGCGATAGTGGCTTTTGCCCACGATCTTGGGGGATTTCCCACCTGAGCTTCTCTCACTGTTTTTAGAAGTTCTTTTTTAATATCCTGATAAAATTGTATATATATTTCGCTGGGTAGTCTATCGGGGCCAGCAGCTTTACCCTTTGCTAGACTTTTAACAGCCCTATCCAGCTCCTCCTCTGTAATTATATCCTCTAGCCCCAGAGAGACAGTTGAGTCCACCATTTTTAGGCCTTCTGCTAATGTTGTATTCCAGTTTAATCCGGGAGCAGATGGTCCTTCATATAGCTCAGAGTAATATTGTTGGAAAATCTTAAGTATCTCCTGTGGTGTCGACTGCATCACCCCTGTAGAATCTCTCATTTGAGCAATATATCTGGCCGACTCTTTAATACGTAATTGAATCGCCAATCTTCTCCCAATTGCTTCTCCATATTCGTGTCTATCCATTTTTGAAGAGAGATATTTCCTAGCATTTTCCTCAGACCAGATACCTGATATTTTCGCTTTATCCCTGGCAACTTTATCCTCCAGTATAGTTAGACCTGGCCCCTTATTGATTATCTCCTGCATTAACTGTGTTTCAGAGTGAATCAATTGATCATATAATCTATCTAACTCTTGTTTAGCTTTTTTCTGAATCCTGCACGAAAAGCTTATACATTCTCCCCGAAATCCAGCTTTAAAAGTGTCCTATATTATACCTTGTGAACTGGATCCCTCGTTCTCTTCAAAATATAGTTTCATCCATTTTCTTATATGTTCTTGAAACTCCTCATTAAAAATTAATTTCCTGTCAAATGTGAAACTAGTTTGTCTAGGTTTATTTAGCTCCGTATCGATCTCTAATAGTAACGGGGAGTGATCAGATGAAATTCTAGGATATACAGAAATAGTTGCACCTGAAGTAATTGAAACAGGAGTAAAAAAGTAGTCAAGTCTAACCAATTTTTTATGTGGGTACGAATAAAACGTATACCCAGTATCTTGTGGTCTTAATTGCCCCCACACATCCACCAACCCATGGTCCTGTGCTAAGCTTGCCAACGCCTTGTATACTTTTGGTTTACGGCCTATGTACATAGCCAGCCCTTCCTTTATAGCAGTATTGTTCAAATTTATGTTCATATCTCCACAGATAATTATAGGTTGAGCCCAAGTAGTTAACTCAATATTCATTTCCACTAAAGCCTCTGGGTCATCTAAGTTTGAACCATAAATATTACAAAGCGTTAGCTTCTTACCTTCTACACTTATTTCCGCTATTGCCCATCTTCCTTTTTTATCCGCCAAAGTTTTACCTATTACAGCAATGTTACCTTTAGACATAATAGCAACACCCCTAATCAGACTAGTTTGACCTGTAGCAACTACAAGTGTATATCCCAATTCTCTTAAGACCAATCTCTTAGACCAAGGTAAGTGAGTCTCCTGTATACATACGATATGTGGTCCTATATACCTCAATTCAGCAGCGACTTTCTGCCTTTTATTCACGTTATTGAGTCCTGATACATTTAGAGAACACATTTTTAAACGCTTAGTTGCCATTGAAAAAGTCTAGATAAATTTCCCTTTATTCTGATATTTCGGGTTATATTCAAGATCCAAATCATTTCTAAACACTCATATACAACAAAAGGCATGATACTCCATACCAGCGCTAAATCACAATTAGACTTCTCAATTTGCAGTTCACTGTGCCCAAGAACTATTTTTTCCCACTTTTCCTCCCTACACCTCCCCACTGTGCCACCCACAAAGCCCCCCCAAACAAGTGTACCCTTCCCCCCTCCCCAACCCTTTATTGAGGCTTTAGGACTTATGGTCCTCTTGATTGCGAGCTTGCCCCATTTTCCCTACTTTCGCCCGCGAACTTAGTGCTAATTTAAAGAAAAGAAAACAACACAATATACTCATATGCGTCTTCCCACTGACCTGAGGGCTAGGCCATATAGATAATTACCCAACTCTTAGATAAATCTCTAAAGATGTAGTATAATCATAATCATTATGTACTCATTTCACTACATTAGTTTACACATTAACTAAATCTAATTACATTGAGTCCAAAAAAGTGTTAGCTGCCAGTGATGTTGTGAAATAATGAGTACGCTCTTTATACACAATTTTCATTTTCGCAGGAAACATAAGGTAGACCTGAGCTCCTTTGGATTGAAAAAGAGGGATAAGCTGTCGCAATTGCCATCTCAGATCCACCGTTTGTTTACACAAATCCGGGCGGACAAAATATTCACAACCAAGTGCGCTGATTTTCTTATCTGGTCTTGCCTTCTTATATACTTCCTCTCGCGCTAAAAAGCCATTAAATGCCACTAATAAAGCTCTTGGTCTCTGATCGCGGTGTTCCGAATGGTTTGATCGTATTTTAAAAGGAAAACGATGCGCCCTTTCGACTTCCCGGTCCCAATCCCATCTGGTTGAATCTGGGAATGATTTTTTAAGAAGCTCGATTATAAAGCCACGAGGATCTGACCCCTCTTTTCCTTCCATAATTTGTAAAAATCGCAAGTTATTTCTCCTCGCGCGATTTTCTAGATCAATGACTTTCCAGTTAATCTCTTCTTTATGGGTCAGTTGTTCGGCTATGATCCTCTTCTGTTGTGTTACCTCGTCCTCTAAAGTAGATATGCGCGTCTCAGCCTCAGTAACTCTGCCCATGAACTCTGCATGAGATTTAGCCAGCCGCCTGACAGAATTTTGTAATTTTTTACATGAGTTTTGCACTCTTAGACTGTCGTGTCTATGCTCCTCTCTGTGTATCATCATAGTCTTGTAAATAAGCTCAAGTGATATCTCATCATCTTGCTCCTCACCAGACTGTGAGGCAGCTCCTGTGTGATCATAATGCCCATCCTGGGTCAACCGCAATTGGCGTACAGTCTGCCCAGACTATCCCTTCATTTGCTCAGAGCTCCCCTCTTCAGCCTCATAGCTGCTATTAAAGCTTCCTTCAGCCATACTCATCTGTTCAGCATACTGTTGAACAAGATCCTCCGTAGATGATATGGAGTGCTCTGAGAGAGAGTAAAAATCTGCAGAGTCTGTACTCTCAATGTATTTGACGGGAGTGGTACCACCAGGGAGACCAACATTATCTACAGGCTCTTGAACCATGGCAGTCTCAACCGACTGTATCTCATTCTCTTCGCACAATCCTCCAACCCCACCGTCATCATTATTTAACTGTGCCTCTTCACTCAACAAGTTATCAGAGCCTCCTTGTGACCCCTGACCGGTCTCAATACGCTCTATCAGAGCATCAACAGATTCAACAGGCACAGTATCATTATCAGAATCCTGACGTGGAATGTGCTTTGTACCTTTTTAAGAGCTCCTTATTTTTCAAAGTATTAAAAAGTTCAGGAATACCTTTAGTCACTTTAACAGTCTTAGAAACCTCATGCAGTGCAGTCTCCAACTCCTTCTCATGCAGTCGTGGATTACCTCCTCCAGCCTTTTCAGGTTCATTGGCCGGTATCTCCGCTCGACTGTTGCCTCTGCTCGGAGTGTTCTGCAATGGTGTTGAAGCAGCGTTATCTCCTCTCGAATTCGGACGCTCTCCCTGTATCTCAGCCTGTGTCTCAGCCCCAGGGGCAGTCTGCCCCCGGCCCCTTCGTCCTTTAGGAGGCATTGCTTGAAAGTTATATTCGCCAAATAATTGCCAAATCCGGAACAAAAGCCGTGTCTCCGTTATTATTTCTTACGGCTCGGCTCCGCTCTCCGAGCTTCTGACACCCGCGCTGCAGCTGGTGTGCCGTCTTACTGGGCGCGCCCTCCGTAACCAGCGCAGAACAACCGCTACGGTCTCCACTATCCCGCTCCTATCAATGCCGATAGCAAAAACAAAGTGTCCGCTTGCCGCTCCCAGAGACACCGAGACAGCTCCACATACAATCCTTCATCAGCATTAGTAGCGAAGGTTATTTTGTCCTTCCATCGACTTTCCAACAGAAGACGCCGAAGTTCGCAAGGTCCGGCAGAGCGGCTAGCTCACGCGACCGTTACGGTCGCCATCTTGCCCCCCTTACGGTCGCCTACAATGATCTGATCCGGGAGATTGTAATAAGCTCTGTTCCCACAAACAAAATAAATTCCAGGAAAAATTGGATCCTTGCCTCCTTTAAATCCCCAACCCCCCATAATACGATAAGTGTCTTCACATTGACTAGCACCTACAAAATAATTATCAAACAAAGTATTATCTCTTCTAATACAGAATTGTCCACTTACAGGTGTATCTATGTTAATTGCAACATTCTCGTTTCTACCATTGAGCTTTTCATCTTCAATCTGCCAAAACTTAGTTTATGTTTGTTTCAGCATCTCATTTCGTTTGTAAATTGCCCTTCTCTCTTCAACCATGTTTAAGAAAGTTTTTTCTTCTGTTCTCAACTTACATGTTAAATTATTTCTAAAAGCATATTCATAAGTAAGTTCATTAGTTACTAGGAAAAATTCCCTCATCTGTTTAGCATGTTTATGTTTATTCAGGCTGTTATCAACCTTTAAATTTGCAAAAATCTCATCATAATTAGAGTAATAATACTCTAAACTACCTGTTTGGTAAAACAAACTAGCTATTACACTACAAGTGATGCCATAAGTAAGGGGAAGCATGTTGAAAGTGACGCCCTCAGAAACAGAAGCAGGTAATTTCACACAAATATAACAATCTTTCACATCCATTACCTTAACATATTCAGATAAAAGTCTTGAAAAGGTATTACTAGAAAAATCTCCAACAGATCTATCTTGGTGGATCTCTGGTTTATGCTCAATAATTCTATTAGTCTTGAATCTACTACTTTTTTCACAGTGAGTTTTGAAACAGGCTCCAAGTCCCTGTACTCGAAAGCTACAATTTCATAGACAATCCTCACTATACATTTTACCTTACACACCTAAAATCCCTAAACTTGTGCTGTACGTCCACAACACTAGTGATATATGACAATATCACTATTTTGAAACAGAACAAATGCACTATGCTGTGCAACTTCACCTGTTACACTACACTTTTACTTTGCGGGCAAGCCAGGAATTTTCACACTGCTGGAAAAAACCTCTTGACTACATATAACAATTGCGATTCTCCTATTAACATGCCTAGAGAATCTAGATTTCATTAAAGACACGGAGGCTCACATTATGCAATGACTTTTAATTGCAGATCCAAGCCAGTCGCATCACAATATAAAGGTTCCAATAAGAACACTGAGAAGAAGTAATAGGCAGAACATAGCAACAATCAGCCTCTTTTAAATCAGGCGAAGAAAGGAGATGTAGTAGTATCCAGAAACATCGAAGTAGAAGATAAACGAAGAAATCAACCGGACGGACTCCTGGTGATGAAACATCCAACGTAAATTAGGTGGAAGGATTACCTGAAAGAAAGGAGACATTGAAAATTGTATCCTAAAGGGATAATCTTAAATAAACAAATCCTGAAAGAGAATTGAATAGTCATAAACAACATTTAAGTATAAGCATAAATACATCGTATCATATTAAGTCATACTTAGAATAGAATTATATATCCACACCCAAACAGGGAAGGGATGGGTGGGATAATGTGAGCCTCCGTGTCTTTAATGAAATCTAGATTCTCTAGGCATGTTAATAGGAGAATCGCAATTTCATTACAAGAACGGAGGCTACATTATGCATGTTGGTAGCCATGTAAAACTACATTAGACATGTGATCAATAGGTTTACAATAGTGTCTTGCAAAGGTATTAGCATTAGACCAGTCGGCAGCTTTAAGGATATCCTCCAGCTTACCTCCGGACCAAAGGGACTTACTTGCCATGGCGCCTCTAACGGAATGGGCCTGAAATTTAGATATATCAATACCAGCTAGGGACATAGTAGATTTAACCCATCTGGCAATCGAGGTGGAAGAGACAGCCTTATGAGGTTTAATAAAGGAGATGAGGAGCTGACTCTCATTAAGGGGACGAAGGTTAGACATTGTTCTATCATAAGCCTTCATACATTCAACAACACAAAGTTTTGGGGAAGGGTCAAAACTGGGATAGAAAATTGAATCAGACATGGTCTTAGTTCTTCTAAAGATTTCGAATTTAACTCCAAATAAGTTATAAGATCTATTAGAGATCTCTAGAGCCTTAACATCTGAAACTCTACGGCAGGAGATGAGGCAAAGAAGAGTTGCGAGTTTAAAAGAAAGCAGTTTTCTGTTCAAAAGAGAATTTTCCGGCCAGGAAGTGAAAAGGTCTAGAATTAAATTTACATCCCAGAGAGAGTCATATTTTGGTCTTGGGGGTCTTTTAATGCGAATGCTCTTCATCACCCTACAAACAATAACATTTTTGCCGATAGACTTGCCGTTAATGAGGGCATGACCAGCAGAGATCGCCGATCTATAACAGTTTATTGATCTATAACTCAATCCTTTGTCAAAGAGTTCAGCGAGGAAATTCACTATATCAACAATAGGTGCTTGAGTGGGATCCAGGTCCCTCTCCAAGCACCAACGAAACCAGCATTTCCAGATATTGTTGTATCTGTAGTGAGTCCCTGGTGCCCATGACTCTCTGAGGAGAGAAGAAGCTGATGACGAAAGTCCTGAGACTTCGTTAGATCTCCTGACACTCTCCAGGCAAGAAGGTTCAAACTCCCTGACAGGGTCATTAGGTGAGGATCTCCGTTGACGTCCGTAAGGAGGTCTTTCAGGGGAGGAATGAGAAATGGGATTTCGAAGGTCAGTTCCAGAACAGTGGGGAACCACGCCTGTGATGGCCAGAAAGGAGTTACTAGGACTAGGGAACCTCTGTCCTGTCTCACCTTCTGTAGGACTCTCTGGATCATTGCGAATGGGGGAAAGGCATAAGCATTGATCCCTGACCAGGGTTGGAGAAAAGCGTTCACTGCTTGTGCGCCGGGATCCGGCATCCAACTGAAGTAACGCTCTATTTGAAAGGTGAGACGGCTCGCGAATAGGTCTATCTCGAATGGACCCCAGTAGGAATTTAGTGAGTCGAAGACAGCGACGTTCAGTTTCCAATCGCTGTAGTCTGAAAGGAATCTGGAATTCCAGTCGGCAGAAACGTTCGACTTCCCTGGGTAGTATTCCGCTCTGAGAGCGATTTTGTGTTCTAAACAGAACATCCAGAGTTTCCTTGCTAGGTTCGAGAGGTCGGCAGACTTGGTACCTCCCAAGCGATTGATGTAGGCCACTGCTGAAATATTGTCCATTTTCAGGACAACCGAACTCCCTTGAATTGAGTGCTTGAAACTCATAAGGGCGTATAGACCGGCAGTAAGTTCTAGGAAATTGATGTGGCGAGATGACTCCTCCTGAGACCAGATACCACCCGTATTCTGGTCTAGGAAGCAAGCACCCCAGCCATGGAGGGAAGCGTCTGATTCCAGGACAAAATCCGGTTCTGAACCGAAAATTGCCTTCCCATTCCAAGCTTCTAGGTTCTCTAACCACCAGTTCAGTTCTACTTTGGCCTCTAAATCTAAGGAGATTCGGTCTTCGTACCAGAGACCGGATCTCAACGCCCTTCCTTTTATCCTTTGCAGGGCCCGATAGTTCAGGGGACCTGGGAAAATCGCTTGGATGGAGGACGATAAGAGACCTAGAAGTCTCGCCAGTTCCCTTAAAGGGATGTCCTCCTGCCTTAGGACATGACGAATTTCCTTCTTGATCTTCGAGATTTTTGAAGGGGGTAAAAGGAGTAGACACTTGGAAGTATCTAGGGTGAAACCCAAAAACTCCAGAGATTTTAAGGGGGTTAGAATAGACTTCTCTTTGTTGACGATGAAGCCTAGACTTTCTAACAGGTTCATAGTCGTTTCCAGGTCTATAAGAATTTGGGATAGGTCTTGCGACAAAATCAGAATGTCGTCGAGGTAGATGATAAGTCGAATTCCTCGTTCTCTTAGGAAGGAGGCTACTGCTCTCATTACCTTGGTAAAGCACCAAGGGGCGGAGGAAAGTCCGAAGGGGAGGGCCTTGAACTGATATAGATGATTCTTCCAGAGAAACTGTAAGTAAGGTTGATGTATCTCCGCCATCGGGATAGTGAAGTAGGCATCCTTCAGGTCTAGTTTTACTAGCCAGTCTTCTTTTTGGAGGAGGTCTCTTAGGAGATGTATTCCTTCCATTTTGAAGTGCCTGTAGACCAGGAATTTGTTGAGACCTTTCAAGTTTATAACCGGTCTCCAACCTTTTCCTTTTTTCTCCACGAGGAACAGGGAGCTTACGAAGGTTAGAGAATCTAAGGGGACTTCTATTATAGCCCCTTTCTCCAGCATAGAGTGGATCTCTTCCTCGACTATTTTCTCTTTTTCTAATGAAATAGGAATATCTCTTGGTAGAGCGGTTTGAATAGGAGTTTGAGTGAAGTCTATCATGAAGCCTGTTACTGTGGAAAGGACCCAAGGGTCTTGAGTTATTTCTCCCCATTTTTTTGAAAAAAGGCTGAGTCTCCCTCCCACCTTTGGAGGGGTAGAAGGGGGAGGTGAAAGCTGGAGACTTACTTGGAGGGTTTGACGCGAAGGAAGCTCGTGATCGTGCACCTCTGGCTCTGTTTCCTCTTCCGCGGTAGAAGCCGTTGTTGTAATTATTTTGTTGTCCGCCTCTTCCATAAGGGCGTGATCTCTGATAGGGCCTCTGGTTGAATCGGCCGGAAGAAAGGCCCCTTCTTCCGGCCCTCCCGAAAACATTATTGCTGAACACTCGTTTGATGCTCTTTTGTGCCTTGTCAAGTGCAGTAAAGGTCGAGACGTATTTCCCTAGAGATCTTATGAGCTCTTCGCCAAAGAGCAGGCCTTTTGGATTTGAGGATGGCTCTTTGTCGGCCATGTCCGTAAGTTTAGGATCTAGTTTAAAGAGGATTAGTCTACGTCTCTCAGCGTTAATGCTGGAGTTGGCATTACCAAGGAGGATGAGGGCTCTTTGGCTCCAACCCCTTATGAGGTCTGTATCAAGTTGGGTGCCTTTGAGGTAACACTCCTCGGCGGAGTCGAGAATCCTGCTTAGTGGACCCAGTACGTCCAGCAGACGATCCTGGCATCCTTTAAAGGCTTTCTCAAGACCCTTCCTGGGGTCGCGCCCTAGTCTAAAGAGATATTTAATTAGCTCAGGATCCATGTTAGGGGCATAGCATGCCTTTTCATCGATTGAGGGTCTAGAGCACTCGGCTCTTAGGATATTTCTTGTCCCTCTTTCGAGAGGGAAACGGATCCATTTTTTGATAAATTTAGATACGTGTTCCTGTGGAGACCATAGAGTGGAGCGGGGATGTTTTAGGTTTAGGGGGGAGAACATCTCTTCTCCCAGGGGGTTTAGGATAGAGTCTTTAGATGTAGAGGGGAGTTCATCCTCCTCATCGAAAGGGTCAACATCCCCGTCATCAAGGTCCAGGACGTATTCGTCTGGATCCATGTCATCGTCATCATCAGAGCCATCTCGGTAGTACTGAGCACTTTGGGGTAGTGAGCCGCTAAGGGCGTCCAAGGTATTTGGGCCGCAAAGGGCACCCGAAGAAAGTGAGTCATAGAAGACATCTCTATTATTTGAGGTGTAAGGACCTCCCAAGGATTTTGTGGTGCCAAGACCACCAACAATATCAGAGGTGCTAGGACCTCCCGTGCTCACCTGCATTCCCGTAGGGGTGTTATTATTTTTCTTTGTGCGTTTTGCACCCGCTTTGAACGTATCAGGTAGTTCTTGGGAATTAAGGGGTCTTTTATAGGGGGCGAGATTGGCAAAGGTCTCCCTTAAACAGGACTTCATCTCTTTTTGGATCATGGATCGAAAATCCTCCCTATTAAAGGAAGGGGTTGTAGCATTATTGCCCTCAGAGTCTGAGTCAGAGGCATTATCCATCTTATTTATTGTAATAACCCCTTTTTTTTTTTTATGTAAAAATGCTATATAGATAGGAGTATAGGTCCAGTGATTTTAAATGATCTTTATCTGTAATGATGATCTTGTCTGTAATAAGGCTCTAGCGTCCCAGCGCTTATTTTTAAATTATCCTATGTGTAAGAGGCTCTAGGTCGCGATGCCGAGGTGCCTCCAACAGCTGCGAGCTAACTGTCGCTCGGTAGGGTTGAGGAAAGTCCCTCGGCGAGACACTCACGAAGCGTGAGACTCGCCGAGGTACTTTCCTCTAAGGCGCGTCACGCGTCATGTTTGTTTTGGGAAGCGCGCAATGTTAGGGGACGGGCGGCCAGGACGGGTATGCGGCGCTCCTAATATATTCCAGGTGAGTGCTCCTAATATATTCCAGCGTGACTGAAGGGCGCCTCAGCGCCTCAGGCTGTGTCCGCACATCGGGGGCATCGCGGACCCTTCCGCTTTGAACGGCAGGCGCGCGGCCCTCCGACACCGAGGGGAGCGCTGAGCGCCTTGCGTGGTGCGAGCGCCCCTAACAGACAGTACGAGTTACAAATTACTAAACACAAATTACGAGGGGGCGACGTCGCGGGGGAGCCCATATGGTGTACAATGAGGCATAATCACGGGGGAGCCCGCTACGAGGGGATAATAAGCCTACCTGTAACCCTAATATTCTTAAGGGTAGCGTGTCAGTGGTGTAGAAGGGATACAAGGAGGGGGTGGATCTCCGTAAATTGCAGATCCGGGGAGGGTGGAGGGTAGGGAGTGTCGCAGGGACACAACCAGTAGTAATAAAAGGCAGGGAAATGTTGGGTAATTAACTTGCCTTAGCTAAAACCTCCCCAAACAATATCTAATATTCGGTTAATAGATAAAAAGTTAATACTAGAGAGAATGAAATGAGCTACTTATCTGCTTGGAGCCGCATTTAAAAGAGGCTGATTGTTGCTATGTTCTGCCTATTACTTCTTCTCAGTGTTCTTATTGGAACCTTTATATTGTGATGCGACTGGCTTGGATCTGCAATTAAAAGTCATTGCATAATGTAGCCTCCGTTCTTGTAATGAAATCCTCACTATACATTTTACCTTACACACCTAAAATCCCTAAACTTGTGCTGTACGTCCACAACACTAGTGATATATGACAATATCACTATTTTGAAACAGAACAAATGCACTATGCTGTGCAACTTCACCTGTTACACTACACTTTTACTTTGCGGGCAAGCCAGGAATTTTCACACTGCTGGAAAAAACCTCTTGACTACATATAACAACTGAACAAACTCAACATATGTTAAACATTGATCCTATGTAATTACCATGCAGAATGTCAGTTACCATAGTAACCGTAACTCTACTACCAAGAATTTGACCCAGCGCTCCTATAGAAAAACTGTCTCACAAACACTACCCATCACCGCATTACTCACCATTAATCATGAATCACTTACCAAGGCCCATAAACCAACGAGACAATTTTTGAGCTACTGAATCATGTGACCTAATTAATCGAAACTATTCTCTAACTATTTACAATTTTATATACAACTGCAGTTTATCAATACATACCATGGTTCTAAAACATTTATCATTTAAATTTAGTCACTAAGGTAAATGGATCAACTGATGGTAACTAGACCATGAATAAACAAGACCAGCTTGTCTTTTCAAATCTAATCTTTATTGTCTTTATTATTCAAAGAAAAACCATTTTCAATTATAAATCTTTATTTATTAGCAATATTGAAAGCAGCATTTTTATAGGAATCGATTAACTGACATTTTATTAAAGCAAAATCAGAAAGCATGAACATTAGTAAATAACAGTTTCCATTCCCTATATCTATTTTCCCTGTCTGTATCCCTCAACACCTAGAAAGGAAAGAATCATTTAAGTCTGCTGTCCTTACGTGTGACAAAGTCCAACAGCATGTCACGTCAATCAGGAATCGGCAAGGAGAGGCGCCCTCCTGCCCATGAGGTCAGGTTTTATACCTTTCTATCTAGCTAATCTGTCTACAAATTATATTTCTCCAAACAAATCCAGACTTCCCATTGGCTGTCTTATGTCAGTCCACATTAGATCATCACCATTTCAACACCAAGATCAGGCTTTTCTTAAGCCCTATTGTCCTTTACTTTTACGTCACTTGGCTTCCTCAAAAGTGATACTTTTCACTCGAGTTAAACTGCATATTTCTGACAAAGTTTGTCAACGTAGCAAAAGTTTCCAGTTCTGTGCAAGGCTCCTCTCTGGACAAGATTCGAAACGCCATCTTTTTGCAGGCCTTAGGCCTCTCTCGGAAACTATTATTCAAACAAACACAAAACATCAATTAATTAAAGAATTGAAACCCATTCTGTTACCCACCCCCTTTTGCTAATTTATAACCCGTTAATTTATGTTACCTAGCTGAAGCACACAAAGCAGCATTTACATCTACTTTCTTCTTTTAAACCGCAAGGATTCTCCACAAGCTTTTGTCACGAAAAAGACATAACATAAGCACACAAAATAAGCACATGCCATTAATTAAACAGCCGCATTTAATACTGACAAAGACAATAGACAAGGTTAGTTTATTATTTTTCTTCGCCTTTGCAACAAAGAGCACATAGTTTAATCCCACGTGTATAAATGTATGCAATTTTAAAACTAAGTTGATTAGCAATTTCACCACATGCTTGTTAATACTGTTACATACGTTATGGAAGTTTAACTTTGCGAGTGTGAACAAAATTTTATTCACCATCTCGCTCCATCAAGAGCTATATTTGATGCTGCTTTTTTATTAGTAAGAAGTGTTAATGGCTCAACATAGTGCACCTCACAGCAGTACTTCTGAAGAGCTTATGATGTCACAATCAAATGATGTCACACAGTGAAGTGTTCCAATACCAGATGAAGCACATAGAGATAGCGTACGGCTACATTTAGCAATGACAAGATGTCTATTTATTAGTCCTACCCGATGAGCTCCAACAATGCAAGGCTTCATTCAGCAGCATCATTTTGATCTCAGACATACTTTTTTGTGACTTCCATTTTCTTCTTGGTTAATTCAAGTCAGACCTGAGTAAAGTATGTCAGATTTTGCTGAAGAAGCAAGGAGGTTTCCAGTGGAGGCAGGTGATTCAACAATAAATGTTGAACTCACAGCAGAGCGAAGAACCACAGAGTCTTTGCAGCACAGACCCCTGCCCAGGTAAGAAGTTAATTTGTTTCCTGTAAGTTATAGCGAGACAGTAAAATATTTATGCAGCAAATGTGGGCCCAACTGCACTCTGTAACTGTATGCAAGTTTAGTTACACTTAGGTGCGAGAATGACACTGCATATATATGTACTGAATTTATAAATGGAAAGCCATAGCTGTATAACTTTCCTAAAGTAAAGATGAGTTTCTTTCCGCTTGATCTCAAATGGAAGTATGTTCCAGAGATAAGTTTCTTTTTCTAAAAAAGCAGATGAAGATCTGATAAGCTTAAGATATTTATCAAAACTGGATTTGCCTGGTGGACTGCATCTGTTATATGAATATTGGGTAGATTGCAGGCAAAAAGAAATTGCTTAAGTAGTCTTCTTTAAAGTATGGTTGCAAAATGGAAGTGCCCCGACATTGTGTAAGGAAAAGGATATCTCAAATTTGAGACACAGCAAGATTTACCTAAATCAGAATTTCCACATTTACTGGATCGGAGATGGTGTTAAACCTCCGTTTTATGAGCCAATGTGTCCCTGCGTTAAGGCAACTCCCAAAAACATCAAATGAGAAAAATACAATTCAATAATTAATTTTGGGAGTGCATGGGCCTAGAACAATAAAAAGCTAAAATGCTTTTATTACAAAATTAAAAAACATGCAGCTGAGGGTAATTGCCACAAAGGCTCTCGAATGCAGAGTTATACAGATTATGTAAAAATCTGAAAATATCCTAAGTTTCAGAGGGCAGCAAAATTAGAAAAGTATCGAATAGCATCCCTAGTGGTATAGGAAAGTGTGATGTCTCCCCACAAGGATGATAGATCAGCTGAGAGAAGGAAATCTTTACTCAGGCTCCTCAGCCACCACACCAACTGACAGCTCACCTTCAACAATCCTCCCTTTACATTCCCCATTCCATTACCTCATGACATTCCTGTTCAACAAGCAATACTCTCTGCATTCCATGACGGTACCTCATCAACATGGTATGCCACACTTTTTTCCTCCTTAACAAAAACCCACGCAAAGAAACATCAACTATTCTGTAGAAGAGAAAACAAAGCACAGAGGGATTATGTTAAATAAATAATGCTAACAAAACATTGAACAAATAATACTCAACTTTACATTTCAGAAATAACCCTCACCTCAACAAGATCAAGTATTACCATCAAAGGTAACATAGAGAAAATGTGCAATAAAACAAAAGATCATCAGGCTAATGTGCAACAAAATCTTGTCAATAGGAAGGAATCTTTGTAACTCGGCCACTCTTCCTCCTTTCAAGCACACTAGAGGAGTGCCATTGATACCAACAATTTCAGGTTCAGCCACCACTGCATTCTTGTTTTCTGTATAGATCGATTTCCGCCTGCTCCTTTCACTTCTCAAAGAATCATGTTGAGGGACTGCCCTACTTTTGTTCCAAATCCTGCCATCATGCGTCTTAACAGTTCGACCATCTCAAGCTTTTTAGTGAACTTGGATCAATCAGCACACCTGGGTGCTCTCACTCTTCCATAATCGCCCACCTTATTTATAACATCCTTCACATTCTTTTGCTTGTCATAACTCTCCTTCCTTCTTTGTTATAGGTCCATTTTCTTTTCTCATTACTCTCCTGTGTCATTGCTCACACACCCTTTATTCCAAGTAATCCACCCTGGGCATACCTTCGTACATGGAGTCCTCCCCTTAAACAGTTTGAATTAAGATATAGCAGTGGTGGAGTAGGAAGACGTGATACCCAGCTATTCTCCTGGATAATTTAATTTTTCAGTTGAGACCAGTCACTCCAAATGTATCCCCTCCTTCAATGCTTTTATCACCCTCTCAATTGCACAATTTGCCTGGGGTAATATGAAGCAGATTTCTTGTGGGATATTCCACACTCTTTTAAGAAGCCCTCCTTCTCTCTGGAACAGACCTGAATCCTTTGTCTGTGAGTAAATATCGGGGAAAACTTTCCCTCTTGAATATGTTTTCAAAAATCCTTATCGGCCAATGAGGAAATGTCCCATAAAGATGACACCTTTACCCACCTTAAGTATATAACCATCAAAACCCGAACATATGGAGTAGCATGTTTTCCACATACTGTCCCCAAAATATCCACTGTGACATCTGAAGTGCATCCTCCTCAACACCCGCTCGGTCCACAAACACTCCATTGAACTCTGCAATCTCCTCGACACCACATCTCCGGACGTCGCCTTCCTCACAGAAACATGGATGAACGCCTCTTCAGCCCCCGACATCGCCATAGCCATCCCGAACGGCTACAAAATCATCCGGAAGGACCGCACAAACCAAACAGGAGGAGGCATCGCCATCGTCCATAAGAACACCATCCGCATCACGACCAGTTCCGACGATCACCTCGCAGCCGCCGAACACCTTCACTTCCAGATCCACACCGACCCCAAGACCACACTCAGAGGCACCCTCACCTACCGACCCCCAGGACCCCGCACACAATTCAGCGAAGACATCACTGACTTTATCAGCCCACAAGCCCTCCTCTCCGAAAACTACATTCTACTGGGAGACCTGAACTTCCACCTTGAAAAGAAGAACGACTGCAATACCACCAACCTTCTAGACAACCTGGCCAATCTCGGACTCATACAACTTTGACACCCCCACCCACATTGCCGGACACACGCTCGACGCAATCTTCACCTCCAGCAAGCACATCTCCTTCGATCACACTACTACTCTCCATTGGACGGACCACAACTGCGTCCACTTCACCTACAAAAAGACCTCAACCCACAACGCCCCACAACCTATTCCCCGAAGAAACTGGAACAAAATCACTACCGACCAGCTCCTCACATCGCTTCATCATAACGCTTCCGCCAAATCATCGGACCCAAACCAAGCAGCCACCAACCTCAGTCAATGGATCACCCACAGCATTGACGAACTAGCACCCCTGAAAAACCATAAAATCAAGCAAAGCAACAAAAAAGCCCCTGGTTCAACGACGACCTCAAGATTTCCAAAAAGCTCTGTCGTACCCTCGAGAAAGCCTGGAGAAAAAACCCAACCACTGACAACCTGGCCTCCTTCAAGAACGCCACCCGCAAACATCACCAACTCATCCGATCCACCAAGAAATCAGCATTCAAGGATCGACTTGACAACAACGCCCAAAACAGCAAGGAAATATTCAACATCATCAAAGAATTTACCAACCCCAACGCTGGCTCCAACGACATCACCCCCTCCCAAGACCTCTGCGACTCTCTATCCTCATTCTTCTACAACAAAATCGCAGACATACATAACAGCTTCATTAACCAATCCGAAGACCAGCCCATTCACCCACCCCCGAACGAAAACAGCAATCTAACAACCTCTACGCCTGGAACACAATCACCACCGAAGACACCATCCACCTGATGAATTCCATCCACTCAGGATCGCCAACCGACCCTTGCCCCCACCACATTTTCAACAAAGCGGACTCTATCATCGCACCCTATCTCCGCGATGTCATCAACTGCTCCTTCAACTCCGCTACCTTCCCAGAAAACTGGAAACATGCCGAACTTAGCGCCCTTCTAAAGAAACCCACAGCAGACCGCACTGAACTTAAGAACTACCGCCCCATCTCGCTCCTCCCATTCCCCGCCAAAGTCATAGAGAAAGCCGTCAACAGTCAACTCGCCGCGTTCCTTGAATCCAACAAATCCCTTGACCCCTCACAATCCGGTTTCCGAGCCAAACACAGCACCGAGACCGCCCTCATCGCAGCTACAGACGACATTCGATCGCTACTGGACAACGGAGAAACAGCTGCCCTCATCCTACTGGACCTCTCCGCAGCCTTCGACACAGTCTGTCACAGCATCCTTATACAACGCCTCAGCAACGTCGGAATACAAGGAAAAGCACTGGAATGGATCATCTCGTTCCTCGCGGAAGAACCCAGAGAGTACGCCTTCCCCCTTTCAGATCAGAGGCCACCGAAGTCATCTGCAGCGTACCACAAGGATCATCACTCAGCCCCACCCTCTTCAACGTATACATGAGCCCTCTCGCTTCCATCACACGACAACACAACCTCAACATCATCTCCTACGCAGACGACACCCAGCTGATCCTCTCTCTCACCAAAGACCCAAACACCGCCAAAACAAACCTACACGAAGGGATGAAAAACGTAGCCGAGTGGATGAAGAACAGCCGTTTAAAACTAAACTCGGACAAAACGGAAGTCCTCATCTTGGGTTCATCCCCCTCTGCCTGGGACAACTCTTGGTGGCCACCTGCCCTGGGAACAGCACCCACACCTACGGATCACGCACGCAACCTAGGCTTCATCCTAGACTCCTCTCTCTCGATGTCCAGACAAGTCAACGCCGTCTCATCGTCCTGCTTCAACATCCTACGCATACTCAAAAAAGTCTTCAGTTGGATCCCCACCGACACAAGAAAGACAGTCACCCACGCCCTGGTCACCAGCCGTCTAGACTACGGAAACACCCTTTACGCCGGAACCACAGCCAAACTACAGAAAAAACTCCAACGCATCCAAAATGCCTCAGCCAGACTCATACTGGACATTCCTCGTCAAGCTCACATTTCGGGTCACCTGAAAGACCTCCACTGGCTCCCCGTCAACAAGAGAATAACGTTCCGTCTACTCACCCACGCACACAAAGAGCTCTACGACCTCGGACCAGAATGCCTCAACACACGACTAACCTTCTACACCCCCACCCGCCAACTACAATCATCCAATCAAGCCCTCGCCGCTATCCCACTGTGATCCAGCCCCACGGGACACGCGACCCCGAGACGCCCCATCACCTCTGTTGCCACATCGCCCCGCAGCATGTCCGGGTAGTCGCGAGGTATCCCCAACAACAGCGTCCATGACGACCGGAATCCCGCCCCTCTCTCCTTTGCAGGGTCCAATCAGGTGTAACGAAGGACCGGAAGGGCTACCCCGCGACCCCGGAAGTCCCACCTCCCGACGGACGGCCGGATACAGAAAAGGCGGAAGGGAAGAGACAGAGGGGGTCGAAGGATCGTGGCAGGAGCTTTCGGCTAGAGCGGTGACGGACGGAGAAGACGGGAACGGAGACAGCGAGGAGTGGTCCGAAGAGTGGTGGAGTCCCACGGAGGCGGCTGAAGAGCGGCCGTAACTCGGAGGAGAGTTACGGCGGAGCGTGTGAGTACCAGTTCCCTTCTTGAGCACATTAGGTGCACTGTGTACATATTAGAAAACCCCTTCCCGTGTATATTTGTTCCCGCTATCCTAGGCACGTCACCTGTAAGCACTAGGCATCTTGTATATACGCACTTAACACTGTATAAAGAGCACCCCTCTCCCCACCACCCTGTGCACCTCTTCTTTGCTTCCCCTTCTTCGACTCTTACCCATACCTTCCTCTGCCCGTACCTAACCCCATCACTCCCCTTTCAGTTCCTCACACTACCGGGTAACGGTGACGGGATCGGATCTCTAGTCCAAGTGCGACTAACGGCTCCCTTTCTCTCTTATTGCCCTCCGAGGTGTTCTCCGACCATACCGAGGCAGCTACACCCAAGACCCGGACACCCGTTGGACCTTCGTCGGAACAGGACGAACAAAGAAGAAGACGCACTCCTTTCCCTGGGTGTTGGACCTGAACTCTCCTTCTGTCCCCGTAACCCGCTGTATAAAGACTCAATAAAACACTATCGCCCACTATATCCGGCCTCCTCGCCTGATTTACCAGTCCGCCGACCGCCCACGTTCACACCCACGCATCCATAAATCCACCATGGGAGGCAGATCCTTCTCCTACCTAGCGGCCAAGACCTGGAATTCTCTCCCCACCCACCTCCGCCTTACACAGAACCACCTCTATTTCAGAAAACAACTAAAAATTTGGATATTCGATAAGTAAATGCACCCCCCTCCCGATAAGTAAATGCACCCCCCTCCCCCAAGCGCCTTGAGACCCTCTGGGTGAGTAGTGCGCTATATAAATTTCTGAACTTGAACTTGACATCTTCCCATGGATAGAACGGCAGCTCCCAATACACCATTGGTGAATTAGAGGCTCTCAAACTTTTGCCACATGCCACACTTTCAACACATTTCCTAACCATACACTCAACATCACGGTCAAATGCAGGCCCCCAGAAATCTCTGCGAAGTATCATTTTAGTCTTTACTATTCCTAGATAACCCCCATGTGTGACCTTTAAAAGTTTCTCTCATAAATTTTGTGGTGGTATGAATCTTGTCGCTCTCAATAGAAATACCCATGTCAGCAGCAAGTTCGTGTCTCAGCAACAGCAACCACTGCAACTCTTCAATCCTCTCTTTTTTTGGGGGTTTAATTTAGTTTTTATTATAGTTGCTATAATCCTTGTATACAGTACAGTTATACTTAATGATGTCGCCATACAAATTAAAGTGTTCCATATACAATCAATACTTTTGTGGCATTCCTTATTTCCAGCATCATCAGTTTTTACAGGCACTGGCTGCGATTCCATGTCATGTTGTCACTGCATACAGAGTTAAACCATGAGCAATTAAATAAAAACATATATATAACTCTAAACAATGTACCCCACCTCCCGGAACATGTACAGCAAAGCCATGCACCACCTCATGTCCTATAACTATGTCTCATCATTCACATCAGTGCAGCCCACCCAACTATGACTAATATTCCTAATGTATATCCTAGCTTCCTGTACCATCCAGTATGTAATGACCATCAGTGAGATGGTGTGTGTGGATGCTCGGGGAACTATTCAATTCTCTCTTATTAAGATTTTCAGCAGTCAGCGATCCTATCATTCGCTTCAAATCCTCTTCTCTCTCCAGGTCTTGTAACCATTCCCCTTCTTCAGTGCTTCCATAAGTAACTTCACATACGCTGATATCTTCTTCCATATTCTCTCCTACATCCAACTCAGTTGAATCACATATGTGAATCAATCTCGATAAACAATCAGTGGAAAGGTTTCCGGTGCCAGGGATATACTGTGCAATGAAACAATATTCCTGTAAACCTAGTACCCATTTACATTTTTGAGAGGAGATGCAATCAAGACCTTTCCTTGTGAAAACCTCATTAAATGGTTTATGATCTGTCTGAACAGTGAATTTTATCCCCCACAAAAAATGATGAAACCTGTAAATAGCCCAGTAATCTGCTAGTGATTCCCATTCTATAACTGAATAGTTACATTCATCATTTCTTAAGGCTCTCGGGATACATGCATGAGTTTCTCCTGACCAACTCTCATTTGTATGATAAGAGCACCCAAACCCTTCGCTCCAGCACCATAGACCACTTTGGTGTCACACTTGGGATCATATGCTTGAAGACATGGAGCGTGACTCAGTTCCTTTTTTACCCACTGAAATTCCTCCATATATTCACTCCCCCACTGAAACTCCCATTTTCTTCTTTAGCAGGTTCCTCATGATGTAGGCTTTACCTGCAAAATTATCCACAAATTTGCTATAATATTCAACCATGCCAGGGAAAGATGACAGTTCTTCCATACATCTAGGTTCTGTCATTGATATGATTGTGTATACCAATTCCATTTGAGGAGTAACACCAACACCAGAGATTTTAAAGCCCTGATAATTCACCTCACTCACTCCAAATACACTTTCCCACTTTTAAGGTTTTAGCTGCATCCTTCAATTTGCTCTGTAACTCTCAAGCTGTCTCAGGGGTGGAATTTTCCAAATAATCTAGTTGTCCAAGAGACAAAATGCCACTGAGATCTACATCTCCTGTAAAATCCACTTGTCCCACCTACTCCCATCCCACATCAAATAAAAGGACTTCAGCTGACAGAGAAAAAATATATTTTTGCTTTATTAAAACCATTAAATGCTGTGCAATAATAATGCTAAAGTAAAACTTGAAAATCGATATTATCCCTTTTATCCAAACATATGGAAATTGTATAGAAATACAACAATAAATGATCTTGCATGGGAGGATGCTCTAAGACTCATATAAGCAATACTTCAATAGTTAAGGTAGATGTGGCCTTTTATGTCCGCACACATGCTTTGTGCTCTGCTGGGTCATAATCCTCAATGTTGTGTCCTTCTACCTTAAGAAGCATTAGGTCTTGGAGAACTTCTTGATTTAACCACGTTCTTACTGGGCTCTTAATGATATTCATGGCAGAAAACACACGTTCAGCTTCTGCTGTAGATACACTGAATGTGAACATCATCTCCACAAGCTTTAAAATTTTAGTCAACAAGTTGGGTTTTATTGCTGGCAGAGTGGAATATGCAGGCAATACAGGAATACCTTTGGTTTGAAAGCTTTTCATATGGGTTTTACGTCCACAAAACTCCTCTACAATTGCCAACCTCTCGTTTGTGGTGAAAAGTACCTCAAAATGTTGTACAATTGCCTCAATATCAGAGAGCCCTTATGCATAGACCTCCTCTTTACTTTCTGGCCACACTGTATAATCAAATGCCTGAAAACCTTGAACCGGCATGCAATTAAAATGTTCAAACCTATTATAATTGTACTTGACCATACTGTCAATGAGCTCACTGTCACTTTGGATTGTTGCTGCTGGTGGGCAGTGTCCTGATAACTTTATTTCCCAGCCATCAGTAGAATGTATCCAAACTTCTTTTCTTCAGGGTGGTACTGTTTTTTAAACTGCTGCATATATTCACCCAGCTCATTTTTTAGGCCTACTAGGGTCAACGCACACCTCTCTGCAGCAGGTGGAACATGCAATAAAAGCAGTTCATTAGACTGAAAGAATTCTGAAAGCTGAGACACTGGCTTCAGAACATCACTCAGACTGTAAAGGTTTTTTATAAATGTAAAACTAGTGACAACTGAGAAGTACTTTTTTGCCTTAGCAGAAGAATCATCACTACCAGTTGCGACCTGTCCCAAGTGTAGAACCACTGTCTGCAGGTTTTGTTGCATGGCTGCTAAAGCCCTGGTTTTGCTGGATACCCATCTAACTTGTTTAATATCAGTTAAATGTGCAAAGTTTTCATCAATTATTCTTGAAATTTCTTTGGCATCTCTTCGCCTCTTAGGACTATACCGATAGAGTTTGAAAATCCATTTCAAATTTTGCTCAAACTGACAAGTAGTGGGATGGGATTTTACAGCATCTAGAATCCCAAGCTGAAGCTTGTGGGCTACACAGTGGAATGGCAGAAGAAAAGGAATGTCTTTCTTTAGGAGTGCTGCAACCCCTCCCTTAGATCCTATCTTAACTGCAGCACCATCGAAATTGACCGCTATTAGTGATAGACCTGGATGTTCTGTAGACCTCATATCTACTAAATCCAAAGATAACCTTTGGATTCCTTTAACTATACTGTCCAGAACTCCTTCAGCATGTGCATTTTCAAGTGGAATAAGATCTGCAAATAGAGTGTAGGGTTTTCCACCATTGACTACTCTGACCAGCACAGTTTCTTGTTCAGTGATGGCACTATCTGTGCTTCCGTCAGCAATAATGCAGATGAAGCGAGAATTTAAAACAATTTTTTTGATTTCCTGTCGAAGTATATCAGCCTCATATCTAATAAACTCTGAGGCTTTTTCGCGGTTTGCATAATTTTCTCCTATATCCACACCTGCTTTCTTCATAGCCCTACATAGGATGTCCATGTCTGACAGTGGCTTACCTTGTTTTGTAATTAGGTAAGCATTGTTAAACAAGATGGTCAGTTTCTTTCTTTTTGTCTCTTTCAATTTTTGCAGTGCTTGCATGATGAGGAGCTGCTCTGTAGGGACACTGGAATGTGAGGTACCTGCTATAGGAGTCTTAGACTGCAAGGTGGTTTCTTTCATTTCCTGGTGGTGCCATGAAACACATGTCATATGTGCCTTATTAGTTTAATGAGCTCTGATTAGTTCAATGCACAACTGGTCACACCCACTTAAGAATGCATTTCTACCTGAACCTGAATAGCTGACTGCTACATTATTTTATTTATTTATGTATTTATTGATTGATTTAAAAGGTTTTATATAGCGCTAGCTGGACCCAAGAGTATCAGAGCGCTTTACAGGATAAGTTACACAACAAGAACAGATCAACATAGGGCAATTTGATAACATAGAATGATGCATTTGAGTCTAATGAGTGGATAAGGATAAAGAATACTTCAGAGATCATGTAAAGAGAATGAGTACTGTTGAATAAGTAGATAGAGAAGGGTTGAGTAGTTAGATTTAGGATGAAAGAAGGAGAGAGATTATAGGAAAGGTAGTAGGATGGAGTGAGTAGTGGTGATGCAAGGATTAAATGGACAGAGATTTCAATATACTTAAGGACCCCAATGTTTGTTGAGAAGAAGCAGCTTGAGTTTTTTTTTGAAGAGGGGGTAAGAAGGGTTGCAATGAAGATCTTTGGGAAGGGAATTCCAAATAGAGGGGGCATTACCAGAGAATGAACAAGATTGCGTCTTTTTATTTTTGAGCTGAGGGGGGATTAGGACAAGGGCGTTAGTGCTCCTCAGAGATATAGTACACCCTGCTTTTTGAAGTTTGAAAGGTACGAAAGGGTGTTTTGGTGAAGGGCTTTGTGAGTGATGCAGGCAATCTTGTAGGTGGATCTGCCTTCAATTGGAAGCCATTTGAGGTTTTCGAGGACAGGGGAGATGTGATCATGTCGCTTACAGTCAGAGATAAGCCTGGCCGCCAGGTTGAGAACAGATTTAATCGGGGCAAGTTGACTTTGGGGGAGCCAGCAAGGGTGGCGTTGCCTTAGTCAATTCTGGAAAGGACAAGTGATTGCACAACAGATTTAAAGTCGTCAGCTGGAATAAAGGGTTTAATTTTTTTAAGGTGTTGTAGAGTGAAGAGAGCACCTTTAGCAGAGTTTTTTATATGAGGTATGAGATTGAGGTTTTGATCGATGCTAATGCCGAGGGATTTGACCGAGTTGGATGCGGTGAGAGAGCAGTTGAGTGCTTTAATATCAATAATCCAGTGTTGGATAGGCAGTGAGTTATTTTTGGGAGCGAATAGGATGATTTCAGTTTTTTGGGGATTACGTTTGAGGTGGTTACGGTGAAACCAGACTTGGATTTTAGTCAGGGCATCGTTGAGATGTAAGATGTCATTGTGGGATTTGATTTTATAATAAATTTGAGTATCATCGGCATAAAGGTGGTAACTGATTTTAGCTTGTTTAAGAATAAGGGTGAGGGGTACCATGAGGGAGGTTGAAAAGAGTTGGCGAGAGGATAGAGCCTTGTGGGACGCCCAGTGAGATAGGTTGGGGTTTGGACCGGCAGCCGCTAAGTTTAATTTGTTAGGTTTTATTTTGGAGATAAGAGGTGAACCACTTGAGGACATTGCCGTAAAAACCGAAGCGGTCTTTGAGAGTCTTGAGTAGGGTGACATGATTAACAGTATCAAAGGCCGTGGAGAAGTCAAGGAGGATGAGGAGGGAAGATTCTCCAAAGAGCGATGAATGTCGTCAGTAATGTTGAGCATTGCAGTTTCCGTGCTGCATCTCTTTCTAAAACCTGAATGGAAAACGTCAAGGAGCTTGAATGTGTCAATGTGATTATCCAGTTGTCAGGACGCATTTTTCAAGGGCTTTGGAAAGGAAAGGAAGGTTAGAGATAGGGCGCAAATTGTTTAAGTCGTTAGGGTCTGCTGCCTATTTTTGAGGATGGGGGTGATTTGGCCTAGTTGGAAGAAAGCCGGAACACTACGTGTAGCAAAAGAAGAGTTGATAATGTTGGTCCATAGTGGGGCAATGATGTGCTTATATTCCTGAACCAAATGAGCGGGAAGAGGATCTTTGGTATGCGAGGATGGTTTGATAGGTGATGTTGAGAACAGCGCTTTCTGATATTGGATAAAATTCACTCCAAGATGCATTGTTTTTTAGCTGGGGGTCAATAGAGTTAGTACCATACTGGGGGAGAGAGAGGAAGGGTTGAGGGAGAGCAGGTGGAGAGAAGGAAGAGGAAGAAGGTACAGTTGGAATGCTAAGGAGGAGGTGTTGGCTGAGTGGAGTGGGGTGTGGGAGAAAGATTGCTCAATCTTGTTGACTTCATCGGAAAAGAAACTAGCAATTTCTTCACACCTCTCTACTGTGGCTAGTAATTTTGGAGGGCCTGAGGTGGTTTGTTTTTTGACAATGTTAAAAAGTTCTCTGGGACGATTTCTAGCCTGGTCAAGTTGAAAACGAAGGAAGGAGACTTTTTCGTTGAAGATGTGCTTTTTGTAGTTGGCCCTGGCATTTCTGAGGAGTACCAAATTAGAAGAGGAAGGTTGGTTCCTCTAAATGCGTTCAGACTGCCTGAGGGCACGTCTCTCGTTATTTAAGTCAGAGTTGAACCAGGATTTGGGCGGGATTTTTTTTGTGGTTTTAGTTTAGTTGGGGCAATTTGGTCAAGGGCTTCAAGGATAGAATTATTGTAATGATCAGTTAGGTTGGTGGTGCTAAGGGAGAAAGGGGGGAGCAGTAATCGAGTTTTAATAGAAGATTCCAACTCGCCAGGGGGAATGAGGTGAAGATTTCGGGTTTGTTTCATTTGTTTGCTGTAGCTGGGGGTAAGAGGAGTAATAGAGCTGTTCATGGTGAAGAGGATGAGGTGGTGATCAGACCATTCAACTTGTATGATCTTGGAAAGAAAAGCCAGATCTTTACTAGAGATAATAGCATCAAGGGTGGCACCCTTAGAGTGATTTGGGGATTGACAGAGTTGAGTCAAGTCGCTAATGTCCAGAGTATCCTTGATGAGGTTAACTGCAGGGTCATCATTTTTATTCCCATGGATATTATAATCCCCTAGGAAGAGATTTCTGGAGTTGGAGAGTGATGCTTGAATAATGAGGTTAGACAGCCTCTCGGCAAAGGTGGGAGAATTACCGGGGGTGGTAGATGGTATGCAGACGGATAATAGGGGAACTGGGAGTGGTAAATTCGGCACTGAGGTATCTGAAAGTGGATGGGTCCTGGTGAAGGACCTGCGCAAGTTTAAGTTCATCTTTAAAAATTAGAGCAATGCCTCCTATTTTTTCAATTCTATCTTTCCTGAGGATGGAGTATCCTGGTGGAATGAGCATATCAAGGAAAGAAGCAGAATGGGGGTTTAGCCATGTTTTAGTTAAGAATGCAATGTTGATGCTTTCGCTGAGAATGGTTTCAGCGATTTCGGTAGCGTGGCAAGAGGCAGATCGGGAGTTAATCAGCATGCAGCTGAGGGGTAAAGTGTCAATGTATTGAATGGGAGGATAGAAGTTAGTTGTTGCGGGGGCCTGGGTGACGATGGGTGAAGGGGGTACCCGCTCATTCCCATGAGTACTGGGATGGCTGAGTGAGGGGAGGGGTGGGTTCGCAGAAGAGGTGGAGATGGGGTGGGTTTTATAGGGATCGGTGAGGTCACGGGGGTAGGATGGCTAGGGATGAGGAAGGGGGTGACGGGGGTTCGCAGAAGAGGTGGGGAGTGGGAGGGTTTTATAGGGATCGGTGAGGTCACGGGGGTAGGATGGCTATGGATGGGGGAGGGCCGAGTGGGCTGAAACTGTCGGTCGTTGGGGGGAGAGACAGGGTAGGTTGTGGTCAAAGAAATTCCCAAGGTCACTGGGCTGGAAGCATGGGGAGGAGGGGAGTTTGACATTAAGATGCAGGTGGGGAAGACTTTGTTATGTTCAAGGGGACCTGGTGGGGAGGGTTGTTCCGATGGAGGGGTGGGCTGAGCGGAGTATTAGTGTTAGTAAGTCTAGTAGGAGAGTTGTTGGAGGGGGAATTAGGTCCTTGGACGTGAGGCACCTGGACATTTTGCGAAGGGACTGTGGGGTAGGTGTGATCCGGAGAGTAGTTCATGGAGAGGAGAGCGACGTAGTTTCTGAGGGAGGAGAGTTCTAAAACAAGGGTCGAAAGTTGTAGGTCAATATTAAGGAGAGTCTGGGTAAGAAGTGAGGAGTGAAGGTGGTCTGTTGGATTCAGGAGGTGGTGTGAAGAGTCAATATTGTTTTAGTGAGGGTGACTGGGCTGTGGGAGAGGGGGAGGAGAAGGGAGTAACAGTGGGGGGTGAATTCAGAGAGGGGGGGAGAGAATTTGGTATCCTTGGGTTCTCAGTGAGTAGGAGGGGGTCAGAGGAAGTCAGGATAATTGAGGCATTGGGTTTGGGAGTGTTGGTTGGAACATGAGGAGAAGGGATAACAGAAGAAAGTATAATGGGGATTGTGGGAACCTTAGTGGGAACATGGGTAGGTGTTAGCCGGGGAGGCATAGGGGAGGAAGGGTGAGCAGTTGGGGGAGTATGTGGAGGAGTTACACGGGGAGGGAGTGGATTAAGTGCAACTGGGGGCAATTTAGTATGGAAACGAGGAGAGTGGAGTAGATCGTCGATCACTGGAAGGAGAGGATAGAGGAGGGTAATTTTGGGAGGCTGCGTGAGTTAAAGGTGATTCACAAAAGGTAGATGTAGGAGAAGTAGTCACGGGAAGATCATGGGAAGTAGGGCATACAATATTGACTATAGATTTAGTAGTTAGTGAGGACGTGTGAGTAAGGGTACGAGGACAGGAGTTTCAGATAGGCTTGAAGAGTCGGTGGGAAGGTGAAGTGGGGTCAAGGGGTGAGGGGGCATGGGAGAAGAGGGGGGTGGGGAAGTTTGCAGAACAAGAGTAGAAAAAGGGGGGAGGGTATGGGAGGCATAGGGGGAAGAGGGAGAATCTGTAGAGGGGGCGGATGGTAGAGAGGAAGTCGTTGGTTGAGATTGGGAGATGGGGTTGTCATTAATGGTTATAGTATTCAGAACTAGCAGAGTCAATAGTGCTTGGAGATGGACATCAAGGTTAGCAGTAGAGGCAGGTGAATCAGGAAGAGGAGATAAGGTGACTTGGGAAAGCAGGGGTAGTAAGGTATCTAAGTGAAGAGGGGGTGGCAGGTAAGAGTTTATAGTATGAATGAGATTTTGGGATAGTGCACTGAAGTGGTGTTCGAAAATATAGAGATGTTTTTCCGATGCTTGAATGAGTATGTTTCCAGATTTGAATATAGAGATGTCTATTTCACCAGGAAAAGAGGAGGAGGGAGTGGTGGGTAGTTTCAGACCATAAGGGATTTTGCGGGAATTAGTGATAGGGAGGTGTCGGAGAAAAATGCTTTTCCATTTAGATGGGCGTTTGGTGAAGAAGATGTAGTTGGTAATTATGGAGGAGGTAAGACTATAGTAGTTGTCAGCAAATAGAGTTTCTTGATGGAGAGTAAGGAGTTTGTGTTTACATTTTTTCTTACCATGTTTGGAGAGATGTGGGGGGTAAAGGATGGACAAAGAGTTAGGGTCAAGTTTGGAGATAGGTGATTCTAAAATCGTGGGAGTAAGTGTGAGGGGAGGCATGATGAATCAGCTGGGTAGGAGTGAAGGGTGGGAGGAGGAGCGGGGGGATGTAGGGAGGCGTGAGATGGTGAGGAGGGTAGGGGCACGTGAGTGGAATAAGAGGTCAATGAGGTCAAAGGTAAGGGAGAAAAAAATCAGGGCAAATCGAATGCACAAGAATCACTAATCAGCCCAGTGAATATGGTGAGTAGATAAGTTAAGAGTGTAGTTAAAAAAGGTTCCACAGGACAGTGAGGTAATAGTAAACGAGAGTAGAAACAAATAAAATAAACCACTAACACAGTAAAAACTAGAATATAAAGTGCGGACTAAAGAAAGTGGGAGTAGAGTTGAGGTTAGGCATAGCAGTTCCGTTATAATATTTGAGGTGGAACAATCAAAAGTGCATCATAATGAAGAGCAACGTAATCATAAAGAGTAATCGCATAGAATAAATCACAATAAAAGTAAAATAAAATGATATGAGTCCCATAGGGCAAAATGAGTCACACAGGATACGCATACATATAAAAGCAAAAGAAATATGGGCAATTTCAGGTACAAGAGGCATGAAATAAAACACCTTGTCTACGATACAATGATTAAATTCACTGGCAGTTAAAATTAATTTAAAATAAGTTAAAGAAAGGTGTGTTAACTATAATGGGTTTCAGTACAGATGGTGAATTTAGGAGCATAAGGCGTAATATTTAGAAAGTAACTAGTGGTCAATCAGGTTAATTTAGTCAGTGTTGGAAATGTGTACCAGTCAAGCAAGAACTAATAGTAAGGAAGAAAAGTCTAGGGGATGCTGAGAGTGAAAAAAATGACCATGGCTCAAAGATAAAGGTACAGGAAAGTTAATATACTCAAAGAGATAGTTAAGAGTAGTGAGGGAAGAATGTCTTTGTAAGATGGCCGCCAGTGTAGAGCAGCGAGGAGAGTCCTATTTTTATTTTTATGCCACGTGGAGCTACAACAACAACATCCGGGGGACATCGGGGATAAAATGGAGAATCGACATAACCTACAGTGAACATAGTAGAACAAAATGGAAGTCCAGGATGAGCTCTATCTCCCTCCCATGGCTCAGCCAAAGTGAAAGACAACATCATAAAAAGGATTGCATCCGGTGGGGAATAGTACAAATTACAGTTAAGTCAGAGACAAGCAAGTTTCAATTAAAATCAGACAGATTCAGGCTTCCGGGTCTCATCATCAATCAATGACCCCTTCCCGCGACAATGCAGAGCACAGGTATTGGTAGCGGAGGTGCCCCTGAGAAGCAGACAAGCGCCAGGCTACTCAGTTACCTCAAATAAAACAGGCACTGGGTGCATAAGGGGTCAAACCGCCTCTAGACAGTATCCCGGCGCTGCCGGTAGTAGTAAAATGGGATTATCCCTGCACATTCATCTGGGCATTAGTTTAAGCAGGGCAGAAAGTGTCAATGAGTCATCATTGGGTAGAGCAAGGGTGAGAGCATCCGATTCTCACCTAGATCCAAACGAAACTGGAGGCTTCAGTCGAGAACGGAGGAGGCGGTAAGATCAGCCGGCCCGCTTTGCTCACATGCATCAAAGGGAAACAGCAAACAAGTGGACGTCTGGCCTCAGTTCCCCCACCGCGGGGGACACCAGAAACCGAAAAATGGCACCACAGGACAGTCTGTCTAGGCGCCCAGGACAGCGGCCCTCAGTCACCAGGGAGTGGGGGGGTGAATCTCGCTAACTCCCCGGCTCGATGCCCCCAGGAAAGACAGAGACAGGGGGGGGGTGCAAAAGCTCAGAGAGCCGCGATGAAGGGGGCTCACCCTCGGGTCGCCATCTTCGGGCGCAGTAGAGGGATCAGCCGGACCGCTTCACCTTGACTAGGTCCCCCACCGCCAGGACACCAGCAACCGGCGCCACGGGATGGCAGCCCATAGCATCAACCTGACCCTCCTGGGCTCAACAAAGGAGGGGGGGGCAAATCGCTCCAACTCCCAGGCTTCCCGATTCCGATTCGGGTTCAGCGAGTCGCGATGCAGGGCGCTCACCTCCGGATCTTCCACCGCGTGGAAAACCGCCAGGACCGGTCGTTTCAATCGTCAGGGAGCAGGTATGGGACAGACGGAGGGGAGAGCAGTCTCACCATCCGCAAAATGCTTCAACGCCGGAATCAGCGCCGCCGCCAATCATCGATGAAGCGGACCCCTATCAACGACCAAGGATTGGGCCTCACAGAGGGCAGCAGCGCAGAGCCTCCGACTTGGACCACGGATAATCTCTGGGCCCATGAAAGTCGACAGAGGGCCGCAACAATGACCAAGGACATTTTTTGCAAATAGTGCAGTACATTTTTGGTCCTTCTCCCTCCGGACTTTCCTTCAGGGCTAGCCATGGCCAGGATTCCACCCAGTGTGACTAAAAAACTTGTTTTCTTTTTTCGGTATCATACTTTTTGTTCTTAGTTTTGTTAGGATTCTGTGCAGTGGTACAAGGCCCAATCTCAGTTGTTTTTTTTGGGTATCCTTTTCCAAAGTTGAATAGACTTTGTTGGGCATATTTGCCTATCAACTGGACAAAGTGATCAAGTCTGAGACTATACTTAATTCAGTATTAAACTCACTGTCCAGAAATGTTGAGCTATTTATGGCAACAGTTGTTTCACATAAGCTTGCACTAAATCTTGAATGATACAGGTTTCTTCCTACACTTTTCCAAACTCTATGAGAACCAAGGGTTGAGGCTGTCTGCTGCAATTAACCACATCAGCGCGGCGCAGATTCCTGCGCTGTGCTGAACGTTCTAATGAGCCAACGGGCTCATGACGGAACGGTTCCGTCATGAGCACAGGCCAACCGACGCTCATGACGGAACCGTTCCGTCATGAGCATCGAAGGGGTTAACCTCTATGCTGCTGCTACGGTTTGTAGTGATTCTGTTTCATGCCAAATTGTGAACGCACTGAAGTCGCGTGCTACACTGGCTGCACTCTAGGCTTAGAAGCCAAGAAAAGATTTACACTAAGTAAGAACAAGGATTTGAGCTTTGGAAAAGAACAAGTTTAGATAAAGGTGATTCAAATCTATCACCCATGTTACCATTAAAAAAAATGAAAAACATTAGAAATAACGTGTAATTGACAGCTTAAGAAAGATTATGGATAATAAAGGAAAGAATGAACAGAAAGAAAAAAAGGAAAGGTAAAAGTGAGAAAATAAGGGGCAAAAAGAAAGGAAAGAAAAATTATAAAGAATGAAAGAACTGGAAGGCAATTAAGAAAGAAAAGAAAGGAAAGACAAAAGGGAAGAAAAACAAGAAAGGCAGAAAAGAAAGAAGGAAAAATGAAGGAAGGCGCAAAACGGAAAAAAAGAAAGAGAATGGAAGGAAAGAGTGTATAAGAACCAAATTACACCCCATATATATTTTTTTTAAACTGCTGCAAATTAAACACCATAAAAGGTGTTTTTCTCCCTGGGGAAAGTTTATCAAAGAACCATTGGTGAAAGAGAGTCAAGGAATGCAATGAAATAGCAGCCGTTGACTTCAAACGAAATTTACAACAGCGTTGGAAGATAGGAACTGATACAACAGAAATATGCCATGGGCTCACTTCCAATGTGTCCTACGATCAGCTGGTATTCTGAACGCAGCATGCATTTGAAAGTGCTTCTATTCTTGATTATGAATAAAGCTTCTGGTTTTCCGTTTTAACAGATTTTTACATATAAATACAGACAGAAAACATTTCGTTTTCTGTTTGTATTTATATATAGATGCGGGAAAATACTGGCAAAACAAATGTTCCTGCCGCCTCTGTGCTCCTCTATAAAAATCTCTGTCAGAGGCGCACAGGGGCTGCAAATGCAATCTGAAACTACTGACGATCTGGAGAGGGGTGAACAGTGCAGCTGGGAGCGCCGTGTCTGCAAAGACCCTCCAGCACCCCACGCTGTGGTGCTCATGCAAAGTTAATTCTTTGCTCAGTGCAAGCATCCAAAGTCCTTTAAAAGGTGTGAAAACAACCCAGGACATCGGCTGCAGCCCGAGCAACCTTTTGTTGTATTAGAGGGGGAAGGAGTGTACAACAGCATGTGCAGGGCCACTTTACAGAATTGGCCAGATGCAGGCTGTGTAGACGTGGGTTGTGGGCTGGTTTGGCTCCCTGTGTTGTTGAGATGCCAGTGAAATGGGACAGCCTTGGCTCGGTCTCACTTCCAGCTCTATTGTTTGATGAGCTTGCTGCCTTATCTTTTTAGCAAGTAAATGAGGACCCTGGTAAAACGTGCCTGGTGCCATGAGCAGTTCTGTTGCCCTTGAAGACAAATTAAGCCTTCATACAGTGCTAAATTACGCCATTGTAGAAAAAAAAATATTCCACTCATAAAAGTAAACAAACTTGAACTCTGTACACACAAAAAAGCCTGGTGTGACCATGTGTCTTAAATGCTTTATATTTGTTATTGACGAAACTATTCCTAAAGACAAAGCACATTATTCTTGCTTTGTCAATATTAGTAAGCAGTAGTTCTGTGAAGGTTCGAAGCTGAGGTATTTGCCATTCCAAACCAGCGTCTCCTGTATCTTATCCTTTACCCTGCTTTTTGACAGAGATATTACTATTAAGTGTCTTGCTTGGGAAGGGAAAACACTTGGTGTTGGCAATTATATTTCAGGGGTCGAACACATCCTTCACAAAACTGACAGATTGCCAGGCTGTATTCTGTATTCAGCATGCATCAGAATTTCAACGTTTTATTTTTTTACAGGGCCAGATGCATAATGTTAGCCGGACATATTATAGGTAAGCAGAACTTTAGAAAGTGTATGGGGGGCGCAGCACCGTATGTGGCTTGGCATACAGGGTGCTTGTGGCAGTCATTTGTCGAGCGAATCCTTATTCTTTCCCACTATGGATTCAGCCGACAAAGTATGCATGTTTAAATAAATATGGAAAAATACTAGCTGCAGTGCCTTTTTTTGATTGCGACAAAAATAAATGTGTATAAATACAGATAAAATGACCCAGAAATAAATATGGATAAATACAGACGGAAATGTTAAAAAAATAAATACCATAAAACCGGGAGCCCTAATTATGAATAGGGCTCCCGGTTTTATGGTATTTATTTTTTTGCAATTTCCGTCTGTATTTATCCATATTTATATTTTGGGCATTTTTTCTGTATTTATCCACATTTATTTTCGCCACAAGCAAAAGCCGACATTTATTTAAATTGACAATGCACACATGCGTTCGGTTGTTATTGGTCAACACAGTACATTCACGTGAAAACTTTGCCATTGAAGTACAAGCACATGCGCATTTCAAGAGACTTTGAGGACATTGAGACTCTTTCTGGTTTATTGATAAAATGCAGACCACTGAAAACCCGTTGAATATTTGCTGATGATACTGGAATGGCCAAAAGATTCAAAGATAGATTGCACAGGCACACAGAAAGCCGCACCCGAGTACTTCACGGGTCTTTATAAGACCAATTAGGTATTTAACGAGGCATTGTTTTCACCCCTTTTTAGAGCCTCTACATCTCCACTCAGCATATTGCTGTAAAAGTCCACGCCCCCCCCCCCTGAAATTTGGCTCTATTTGCGCCTCTGGAGTAACTCGGTGTATGCACTGCAGGCCTGTGCACAACACCTGCATCACCCTCTTTCTGCCTGCTATTGTACTCGATCCTGCAGCAGCGCACTTGCAAAGCCCATACATGACGGAAACTACATCTCCACTCAGCATATTGCTGTAAAAGTCCACGCCCCCCCCCTGAAATTTGGCTCTATTTGCGCCTCTGGAGTAACTCGGTGTATGCACTGCAGGCCTGTGCACAACACCTGCATCACCCTCTTTCTGCCTGCTATTGTACTCGATCCTGCAGCAGCGCACTTGCAAAGCCCATACATGACGGAAACCCGATTCAAGAGCCCATTCTCCCGATTTGTTTTTTAAATCTCCCACTTTGCTCCGCTAAAATGTTGGCATGTATGGTTCTACGTAACATTACGCAGAACGAGAAAAAAAAACAAGAAGTGTCCATAAAAACAAACTCAACAATTTGTACACGATTATTTTGTTTTAAAGTAAAGTTCCTGCGTGGCTGTCTCTCCTTCAGCTGTCCCATCCGAGGCTGACCAACGCAACAAACACGACAGGGGAGGGGCCAGTGGGAGTGTGATGCCAAAAGGGGGGTGGGGGGTAGGAAATAGCCACATACACTTACCTTGGCAAACTCGGGCGGCAAGCTGGGGCTGAGCAAACTGCAGCTGCGGAGTCCTGGATCCCTTGGCAGTACAATGGCAGCGGGCTGGTGCAGAGCGAACTCGGGCGGCAGGCTACGGCTGAGCAAATTGCAGCGGCGGAGTCCTGGAACAGGAAGGCGTCTTGAATCCGTAGTGCAAGTAAAAGAGTATAGTAGGCAGGTGAGCCCCCATAATAAAGTGTAAAAGTTCAGAGGGCGGGGTGGGAGGTGTTAGCACGCCCACACAGTTAGGCTTGCATACGACCAAGATTGGCTATGGGTCACGGACGTCACTAAAGACCCTGAGCCAATAGGTCCACAGTACGTCACCTTAGGGAATTCCCGGCATCGGTAAACAGGAGCGCTGCACAGCAACTGAATGACGGCAGCGTGGCAACATTACATTTAATAGTATTTTGCCGTTTATTAATATAAATACAGAGGGAAGACAAATAGTTTTCTGTCTGTATTTATATAAAATACGTGAAAACGGAAAACCGGGAGCCTAATTATGAATAGGGCTCCCGGTTTTATGGTATTTATTTTTTTGACATTTCTGTCTGTATGTATTTATCCATATTATGAGTTTTGCGAAAAAAACGAAGCTGAAATTGGTATATTTCCGCATTTATTTAACCAATAAATATGCAGTCACGCTTGAATGCATGCCAGGTTTCAGTGATATGAACACATGCAGAAGATAAACCAATGCACTTATGTAAAAATATACACATTTCAGTATCAGCCTTGTGCATATCTACTGCTGTTTAAGCCTCTTTACTAAAATTCCTTTTTTAACCCCCTTACCTATCAATCCACACAGTTATTTGCCTGGTAATCATGGCAAAGTGCATTTAGAATCACTCAAAAAGCACCTAATTTCCGTTTTTATGCATATTTAAAAATAAATACAGATAAAAAAATTAATGGTTTTCTGTGTGTATTTATCTGTAAAAATCAGTAAAACGGAAAACAGGGAGCCTTAGTTATGAAGGAGAGAGGAGTTGGCCTAACGGCTAAGGCGCTCGACCTCGGACCTGGGGATCTGGGTTCGAGTCTCGGTAACAACTCCAAAACCTCCTGTGATTCTGGGCAAATCACTTAATCTCCCCGTGCCTAAAAATGAAACTGTGCGTCCTCATGTAAAAAACAAAACTTAACTTGTGCTATGTAAAGCACTCTGATACCTGATTCGGTTCGGGTCTAGTTCGCACTATATAAAACTCTTTAAAAAAAAAAATGTAAAAAAAAGGAAAAGTTAGTTTTGGTGAAATAAACTATTTGCCTAAGATCACATAATTTAGGCATGGAAGCAATTTTTTTTAATTTATGAAGCCAGGTTCTCTTTCACAAAGAGTATCTAATTAGTTTCAGACAGTCAAGAATTCTGCAACATCACAAATAGCAGATTTGTGCGATCCCTTCCCAAACATAAAATCGAAATTTCCGAGTTAATTGATTCATACAACTTAGATCTTCTATTTATCACGGAGACTTGGGGTGATGACTCCTCTGGCCCAGACTTCAGAGCGGCCACTCCGACAAACTACTGCGTGAGCAAACTAGATAGACCTAAAAGGAAAGGTGGAGGTATTGCCATTATTTATAAAGATCATCTTAAAGTTAAAATTTCGGTACCAAACCTCACGGAGTGTGAGGCTCTTTATTTCACCATGGGCCTTTCTGACAAACAATCATTTAGAGGCATGTTAATTTACCGCCCTCCTGGGTCTAGGTCAAAATTCCTCACGAATGTTGGTAACCTAATCGAGGCCTCAGTAGGATCTCCAGATTTCACTTTACTGGGAGATTTTAACTTTCACCTTGAAACATTGGAGGACCCTGACACCTCACTGTTAATCAATGACCTAGCTGCTGCTGGGTTTCTGCAACTCGTCAAACAGCCCACACACCAATTGGGACATACCTTGGATGGATTGTTCACCAACAACCCTCTAATATCTGTCTCTAAGGTAACCCCACTTACCTGGACGGATCATGCAGCCGTCTGCTTTTCCATAAATACCAATCCACGCACTCCTCCCAATATTTCTTCCTCTCCTGTCTCTTTCAGAGACTGGAAAAATATCAATACTGACCATCTCGCAGAGATGATGCTAAGCAACACCTTCCCCAACGAATAGGACCCTACTTTAGCGTCTATCAACTATCTGAGCAACTTAAACACCGCTTGCAATAAGTTAGCCCCGATCAAAACCACTTACCGCAGTAGAAAGCTTCCGTCAGCCCCTTGGTTCACTGAACCCCTAAGACTGCAAAGACAACACTGCAGGAACCTGGAAAGGCATTGGCGCCGCCATTACAATTCTATCGACAAAACAGCCTACAAAAACTCTCTCTCCAAGTACAAAAAGCTTATTACTTTGGAAAAAACAAACTACTACACGTCTCAAATTAATCAGGCCAAAAACTCTACAAGAGACCTATTTCAGATAGTCACCCATCTATCTAATCCGCCTGCTCCACGCTCAGATGGATCACAGTCTCTCTCGGATTCAATAGCTACATTCTTTGAAAATAAAGTTACTGCCATCTTTTCAACTTTTACCCATTCCCCCTCTTCCCCCTTGCCCATGAAACCTTCCTCCAATAAGGCACCAACTTTTTCTGTCTTCGAAGCCACTACGCAGGAACATATTGAACTTCTGGTCGCCCGTACCAAATCGGGGTCACCAGTTGACCCTTGCCCTGCCGCTGTCCTTAATCTTATCCCGGAAGCCATTTCCCCCGCTCTAACTACCATCTGCAATGCAATGTTCTCATCTGGCATTTATCCATCTGTTTGGAAGGAGGCCATAATTAAACCACTTCTAAAAAAGCCCACTTTAGATCCTTCCCTTCCTGCCAGCTACAGACCAATTGCTTGTCTCCCTTTCCCTGCTAAAAATTTTCGAAAAAATTATGAATTCACAAATTTCCAAATTCATAAATGAAAATAATTTACTTGACGACACCCAATTCGGGTTTAGACAGGGTCATGGTACAGAGACAGCGCTTTTAAAGGCAGCCGATGAGATAAGAATCACAATGGATAAGGGAGGAGCTGCGGTACTAATACTTTTGGACCTCTCAGCAGCTTTTGACACGGTCGATCATGTCACCTTGATCGACCGTGTCTCAGCCATGGGAATAAAAAACCAAGCCAAAGAACTTCTCGCCTCATTTTTGGCCAACCGTCCTCAGACAGTGAAGATGGGAAACTACACCTCCCAGACTTTCTCTCTCCCTTGTGGAGTACCTCAGGGCTCCTCGCTGAGTCTGACACTTTTCAACATTTATGTGTCGGACTTAGCGAGGGTCATAAAATCCTATGGAATAGCCCTTACAACCTATGCGGACGACACTCAACTGGTGTTATCTGTACATAATGATGGTATAACGGTCGCCGCCAACTTCCAAGAGGGAATGAGGGCAATAAGTTCCTGGATGTCATCAAACTGTCTCAAATTAAATTCTGATAAGACAGAGGTGATGACATTCGGGAAACTGTAACCTACCTGGTCCCCCCAATGGTGGCCACCTGAGATGGGAATACCTCCTCAACCTGTGTCTAAGGTACGTAATTTGGGAGTCATATTCGACAACAAATTGACTTTCCATCAACATGCCAACTCAGTGGTTACCTCATCTTTCCACATCCTAAAGAGGATAAAAAAACGAATTCCGTATCTTCCTTCCTCCGCGGGCAAAACTCTTATCAGTACTCTGGTCTTCTCCAGAACAGATTACTGTAATGCCCTTCTGCTTAATGCTCAAGAAAAGGTCCTCAACAGACTGCAGACGGTTCAAAATGTCTCAGCCAGGACTTTACTAAACATTCCCAAGTTTGCGTCCATCGCCCCGTATGTTAGACAGCTGCATTGGCTCCCAGTGAGGAACCGGACTAAATTTAAGGCTTTATGCATTGCCTATAAAGCTATTAATAATCTAGGTTCAACATACTTAAAAATAGCATTCAGCCCGCTTGAACATTCAAGAACCCTACGCTCCTCTTTTGCTCATCTGTTAAAGGTTCCGCGGACAAGAAGGGCCAACTGGGGAGACAGATGCTTTACCATCGCAACAGCCAAGCTCTGGAATACTCTACCCCTCCATATCAAAACGGCTCCCACGCTGATCAATTTCAGGGAAAAGCTTAAAACATGGTTGTTTTCAATATAAATCTTTTTAACACAATGAGAGTTCTGTTAAGTTAGCGCCGAGACACCCCACGGGGTATTTGCGCGCTTTAAAAATCGCATAAATAAATAAATATAACTACTGTAAATAAACTCTGCACTCAAGATGGATGTTGCACAATGTCACAACTAATGCACAACTAATTGTTACTTAGCTCACTGCTTAAAAAAAAAGATAATGATCACTAATAATGAACATCTGTCGCCAACAAGCCACACCTATCCAGAATACTAGAATATCCCTGAGCATGCAGACATATCACAAATAATGGATAGTCATCACAAACAATATCCACCTGCTTCAAGTAAGGCTGTAGATACAATGACCAAAAGAATCCTGGACTATGATTAAATAATATAACGTGAACGTGCATTTGCAGAGCTATTTGAGGCAGAACTGAAGTGCATTGCAGAGCTATTCATAGCGGCCCGGCCCCCCTGTTTCACACAAGTCAGAGTGATCTAGTTGTGTTCATTGGCAGAGGCTCTGCATATGTGTATAAACTAGCACATACAAAATTAACACAACACCAGATTTGTTGTACTGCTGCCAAGTGAAATCAGCATTTTCTCTTCTTCTTTAATGGTAGTACCCTTCATATCTTCCTCACCACCTTCCGATTTCACTTGTTTCTAATATCCTTGCTGTAGCGTCGTGCTACAAAGAACCACAGACACAACACAGGTTCTTATATTTAGGAGCTTTATTATGTGCACCTTATCTCGACCCTGTCCCTACACTAACTGCCCACATCCTGTCCCTACTCCGCCTCTTCCTGTCCCTGACCACCTAGCTCCGCCCACCCAGCTACTAGACTGCTAACATATAACATCTCCCCCTTTCTTAACAAAACTGATAACATAATCAATCATATCTCTGTAATGAGTCTCTTTGGTGGCTGAGCATTACGGCGCGGCCTTGCGTTCAGTTCGACAGTGTTCTCCTCCGTCTGGGGTACATCCAATTGATCCAGAGTTGGTGGGTTGTCTCGATCAGGAGTGCCAGGATCTGGTGCCACAGTGGGGTCAAGCAATGATCCGGTCGAGTCCTGAGAGCACTTCTTAAAGTGCGACACGTTTCGCGTAATTCGGCGGTGGTCAGACTCCGCCGTCAGCATGGTGCCTTTCTGCCGAGTGACCAGTAGTGGTTCATCGGGAAATTGACAGTCTGTTTTCTTCTGTTGGGTTTGTTTCACTAACACGTAATCTCCTTCATGCACAGAAGGTGACCTTGCTCTTCTCTTGGTGTCGGCATACGACTTCATCTTGTCCTTCTTTCTCTTGTCCATCTCTGCCATTTCTAGATGGTTGTGGGTGGGTGAGATGGCTCGCAGTGCTCCATCCCAGGTTGGGATCCGGTTTCTCATGGGACGACCTAACATCAGCGTGGCAGGACACTGGTCGGTGGTCGAGTGGGGAGTTGTCCTGTAGGCCCTGAGGACCTCGTTGAGAGCAATCTCTAGGTCCTTCCTTTCGGCACAGGCCTGCTGAATTGTTTTCTTGATTGTGGCCATGAAGCGTTCAACGGTGCCATTTGCTTATGGCCACAGGGGTGTGACTTTCCTATGATGGAAGTCCAAGTGTCGGGCATATGCTTCAAAGTCATGTCCATTGAAGGGAGGACCATTGTCCGTCTTTACTCCTCTAGGGACACCCCAGGTGGCAAATAATCCGTCCAGCACCTTAAGAGTACTGGGGGCACCGGTGGAGGGTACGAACTGCGCGAATGGGAAACGAGAGTACTCATCAACTATGACTATCACATACTTGCCGGAAGACAGTGGTCCGTAGAAGTCCACGGCAATTTCTTGCCATACTCCCGCCGGCAAGGGGGTCATTTGCAGTGGAGCCGGGGGATCGCCTTTGCTTGTCAGTTGGCATGGGTGGCAGTCTTTCAGGGTGGATTCCACCATTTGGTCTAGTAGAGGAAACCACACACGCTCTCTGAGTGCTCGCTTCGTGGACACAACTCCCCGGTGGCCTTCATGAGCAAGATCAATGACACCTTTCTGTAGAGTTCTGGGGATCACGATTCGTTGTCCCCGCAGTATGATTCCGTCTGAGGTTATTGACAGTTCTTCATGAACGTGCCGGAATGCCTGCAATTCTTGTTTGGTGTCCAGCTCAATGTCTTCATCCTGAGGGTCATGCCTCCACCTGTTGGTTCGAATCTTGCTGAGAACCTTTTGCAGGATGGTGTCCTGCGCGGTGGCGTCTCGGATCACGTCCATTGGAATAGCGGGAGGTAGCGCCTGGTCAGCTACGAAGTGGATGTATTCCTCTGCAATCGAAGGGTGAGAGCTCGTTGACGCTGGCGGATGTCGAGACATGTAGTCTGCTGGATTTTCAGACTTTCCCGGCTTATGTACAATCGTGAAGGTGTACTCCTGGAGCCTCAGGCCCCACCTCTCAATTCTGGGGGGCATTTTGGCTCGGGGGTTGCCGTAGATGGTGACTAGCGCCTGGTGGTCCGTGATCAGGGTAAAGTGCTTGCCGTAGAGGAAGACATGAAAATGTTCACATGCCCAGACCACAGCAAGGCTCTCCTTCTCAGGCTGTGAGTACGCCTTCTCGGGGTCAGACAGGCTGCGGCTAGCATAAGCAACAATACGTCTCTGGTCAGAGTCATGGTCATATTGCGCTAAGATAGCCCCCAACCCTACGGGGCTGGCATCCACGGTGACTTCAGTCATCCGTCTGGGGTTGAAGTAAGAAAGGTTATCGGCCGACTCCACGGCCCTCTTGATTTCTGTGAATGCTTGCTCACACTGGGGAGTCCATTCAAAGGGTTGCCCTTGCTTGGTCAAAGTGCGGAGCGGGTGGCTGATGGTTGCGTAGTCCCGGATATACCGGGCGCAATAGCTGGCCATTCCCAGGAAAGATCTCAGATCGCTGACATCCTGAGGACACTTGGTGTTGTTCAGGGATGCCACTTTTTCCGGGTCAGGTTTCATTCCCGCTCCTGAGAAGTTGTGACCAAAGAACTTCAGTGTAGATTGGTGACATTCGCACTTGTCTTTGTTCAGAGTCAGGTTCGCGTCAAGCAGGGCATGACAGACGCGGTTGAGTGCAATGTCGTGTTCACGAGTGTCGGAGCCATAGACAAGGATGTCATCGCTGTAGTTGAGCGTATTGGGGATGTTTTGGATGATCTGTCTGATTGCCTCTTGGAAAATTTCAGCAGCTGAAGACACCCCAAAGCTTAGCCTCTTATATCGAAAGAGTCCCAGGTGCGAAGCAAAAGTTGTGATGGGGCGTGACTGGGCGTCCAGTTCTAGCTGGTGATAGCCCTTGTTTAGGTCCAATTTGGAAAATACCTTGGCGCCGTTCAGTGCTGAAATCATGTCGCATAGAAGTGGCCCTGGATGGCGTTCACGTTCTATCGCAGTGTTGGGAATGCGCATGTCGACGCATAGTCTCACCTTGCTGGTGTTGCCCTTTTTTGGTACCACGACTACCGGCGAAACCCACGGGGTCGGTCCGTCCGTGCGTTCAATGATGTCAGCCGACAGGAGGTCATTGATCTCTTCTTCGACAGCCTTTTGAAGGTGGAAGGGAACACGCCGGGGATGCTGAGCAACAGGCCTGATTTGCTTGTTGACATGTAGGTGTATCTGACGGTTCCTCAGTTTCCCTAGCCCAATGAAAAGGCGAGGAAAACGGTTGACGATGTTCTGGTCATCACAGACTTTGAAGAGGATCTCCACGAGACGGAGACGTTCCGCAGTCGGCAGGCTGAGCAAACAGTCAGCCTCGGGTCCTTTGATGACATGAATGACTGCATCAATAGTGACGTTGTCGTGTGCAAGTGTAGTCGGGAATTTGCCAAGACATTGCAGGGGTTTCTTCGACATCCAGGTATAGACGCGTACAGGTGCATGAGCAAGCGACGGCTTGGGGCGCATCCTCTCATACTCTGTGACAGGGATGTAGTTCAGCGAAGCTCCGCTGTCCATCACGAATTTGGTGTCGTGATTCCCTACTTTGATGTGCAACCGAGGGTACTTCTTCAATTGATCTGGGTCTGCGATCATGTTTGCATAGTGCTTCGTGTATTCGGAGCCTCGAGATGAAGATCTGGAGCTCCGGGACGGGGATCTGCGGTCCCATCGCGATCTGTGCGACTCCCTGCTGGAATGAGTTGAGCTAGAGGACCCTGCATCTGTGTCATTGACAGCTCTAACATGGTGCTTTCTGGTGTCCGATCGGGACGACCTCCCAGTTCCACTTCGCCTTTCTTTGTTGTACTCGCTACACATTGCTTCGAAGTGGTTTGTACGACCACACTTTCTGCACCGCTGGCCCATGGCAGGGCAGACATCCACGTGAGGGTAGTCATAGCCGCACCTGAAGCACTTCCTTGCTCTCTCTGGTCTCTTCTCTCTTCTGCCGGTTTCCCGCCTCCTGTGATCTGAGCGCCTCGAGCGAGACGACGGTCGCGATGTCCACTGATTGTCTCTCGAACGTCTTCGCCCACCACCTCGATCTTGAACTCGATGCGCTTGCTCATGGCTCACTCTGCGTCCCGATTCAATGGTGGCAGCATGCTCTTCAGCCTGATCGTAAACGCGAGTCAGCTCCTCAATGTCATCTAGTTCTTGCGGCTTTCTCAGCAGCCGTCTCCTGAGTGATTCTGAGTGGCACCCCTCTATGATCTGGGACTTGATGGCGGCGTTGGTCGAAAAGTTGTCGAAGTCGCAGTGTCTCGATAGCCGCCGCAGGCGGGTGATGAATGTGCTCATTGCCTCGTCTTTTCCTTGACGTGCCTGATGGAAGGCATGGCGCTCGTAGTCCACGTTCTTTTTGTGGAGGAATTTCTTGTTAAGTGCGTCGCGCACTTTGTCGTACGTGCCGGTTTCTGCGGCAGGGAGATCCTTGATCAGTTTGCTGATTTCACGTCCAGCTAGATTCCGGAGAGCTATCAGCTTGTCTTTGTTGACGGTTACTTTGGATCCTTCGAGGTAGTCCTCGAAGTCTTCGAGCCATTCCTGCCACTTGGGGCCCATGCTTCCACCTGTAGTTATGGAGACTGGCTCTGGGGCCCTCAAATGTGATCCTCCTGCAAAGAGGGGCTTGACGTCCTCTCGTTGCGGCGATAGCGCCATGCTGGAAGCTTGTCGATGCTTGTTTGTTTGCTTTTATCAATGCTTGTTTCTATCTTCTTACCAATGCTTGTTTATTTGCTTTTGTCAATGCTCGTTTCTTTCTTCTTACCAATGCTTGTTTATTTGCTTTTGACAATGCTTGTTTCTGTCCTTATGCCTGACTTCAAAATGGCCGCCTACAATTTGCTCAGGGAAGGTGTCCCAAAAGTTGCCTGACTCAAAGATGGCCGCCGTGGTTGTCTGCAGGCACTACTTTCTCTCTCTTCATTCAACTCCTCTTCTTCACACAGGACTCACCAGCAGTCGTTTTCAGGAGCAGCACCCTCCTGATTCAGCTCCCTCTGGTCACTGCTACAGGCAGGTGAGGTTGGGGTGGGCTCCCACCTTACTTTGCAGGGTCCTTCGGCGGCAGCATGCCAAACCTCACGCATCCGGCGTGAGGTTTTCCGACGTCTGAACTCGCTCGGTCATCCGGCTCACCGCACTCAGCAGCGCTTGACAGCAGACCTTCGTGGGGGTAATCCACGCTGGAATTCACTACTCTCCGGCCACAGCAGTCATCAGGTGAGGTTGGGGTAGGCTCCCAACTCACTTCCTCGGTTCCCGCTCTTCAGTGCCGATAGCGTGCTAAAGCTCAAGCATCGGGCGGGACTCGCGCTTTCGGCGCGAAAGGCTCCTTCTTCTCGAGCGTTTCAGCGCTCGTGGTAGCGGCTCCCTCTGGGCTCCCACAATCACAGGGGGGGCAGGGTCACCTGCTGCTGGTCTCCTCTTTCACCTGGCAGCATCACACAGCAGCGGATTCTTCTTTTCGACGCTGCAGGGGACAGGGTGCTCTGATGGGGGTTCTGCAAGCTTCAATCATGCACATCCCGACCTCGTCGCCAGTTGTAGCGTCGTGCTACAAAGAACCACAGACACAGGTTCTTATATTTAGGAGCTTTATTATGTGCACCTTATCTCGACCCTGTCCCTACACTAACTGCCCTCATCCTGTCCCTACTCCGCCTCTTCCTGTCCCTGACCACCTAGCTCCGCCCACCCAGCTACTAGACTGCTAACATATAACACTTGCCCGAGTCATTTTAACACTTGACTACACTTGCATATGACCTTGAGACTGAAAGTGCATTTTTAATAAAAGAATGACTTTCTTTTTGCTGTTTATTAGCGCGAACTCGACCTGAACGTATTAGAGCACTTTACATGAGCGCCAGTTATATTACACAAATTGGACATGTTCATGTATTTCTAACTGTAGCACCATTGGCAGCTGCACGAGAAATCATATCAAATGATATGTGAACTTATGCAGAGCCTGCAGAGGGGACATTATTCTGGCAGACGCTGATACAATAATAAGTTGATCATTGTAGTTTGTAGAATGAAAACCAACATTTCTGCTAGAAGTAAATCAGGTGACTCCCTGTGACCCGCCTTAGGCATTCTCTGCTATGCTCGGAGCGTGGCTGAAGTTGCAAAGTAAAATGATGTGTGGCTCACTGTGACCAGGGCCGGACTGGCCATAGCGGGCACCGGGCAATCCCCCGGTGCGCCGCATGGGTGGGGGCCGGTTTTGGACCCTTGGGGGCCGTTTTTGTTACAGGGCCGCTGCAAAATCGGCCCTGTACCAAAATTGGCCGTAAACCGGCACCGGCGGCAACTCCAACCCCCCAAGTGGGGGGTCCGGCCGAGCACTTTGCCAGGGCTGGTTGGGGTTTCCAGTCCGGCCCTGACTGTGACTGTGCACTCAGTTGGGTAGCGCTTTCCCGTACCACATAAGCACATGCCCGCAGTTACCTTTATGCCAATGTAGTGATTACTCGATGTCACTGCATGCTCTTTCCTTTCCTCACGCCTCCACCTTTACTTTCTACGTCTGAAGTTTTTAAACTGCTACTGTATGCGCTCTTCAGTGAGCGCTGCCTCACTTTATGGCGCCGGTACATATAAAGCTGATTGCAGCCACAACACAGGCACCATAGAGATGCCTCGTTGGTGGTGGAATTGAAGAGACTTTCGTGACCAGATCATCTCTTGTATTCAATGGCACTCTGTTTAAATAACGCTTAGCCTAAGCGTTCGAGTGAGAGCCTGACGGTCAAGACACCAATTGAAACTAAAAAGCGCACGCATTCAGTGTGCACCGAGCGAAGAGGAAGACACGGGCACCCCGAGGGAGCCGTAATGCATGCCTGAATCCAGTTGCTCCAGGTTATTTAAACAGAGTGCCATTGAATACAAGAGATTGAAAATAGCCCGGAAATTTGGACACACACACAAGGTTCTCTAAAATAGTTACCGCAATCTCCTCCCTCCACGAGACGCTGGACGGTGCACAGTGAGAAGTAAAGCTTGAAGCATCGTTCCCCAGGTGTATAAATGAAAATATGTTCTGCTTGAAATATACAGACAAATAACAAAGCCCTGATGAGGGTTCGAAAACTTGCTATTCGAACCTGAAACGCGTCGGCATACTTACAAGAGCCAGTGATATCATTGAGTGATTGATTGTAACATATTAATTTTTGTCTCCGCTCTTGGTTTCACATTGCTTTGTTCGTCTACATATATGAATTAATTTTGTAAATATTGATGAAATGCATTTTTTGTGAATGTGTATTGTTCTGTGTTATTGTGACACTGTTTTGATTTGTTTCTTTTTTGTCAAAATTGTAAGATATTGTGTAAAATTGTGTATCTGTTTCTGCTAAAAAACAAAATTTCTTCAAAAAATAATTCTTCAAAAATTAGAAATAATAGGTATAAATAAAAGTACCTTACCAGGTTTCATAAAGTAGTGCTTGGTTTCTATCCAATTAGTTTTATACTAAGATATGAGGGATCAGGCATTATTTCTTTTTCCTATAGTCTAAATGGTCCAGCTCTTCCCTCAGTCCCGTTAGGACCTAACTCCTTTGTTTATCCAAAAATATTAGGTCAAGTAAATGTGTCAACTATTACCTCCTTGTTGAGTTCCCTTTACATGCAACAGCAATAGGATCCAACCATTCAGTACCTTCCACTGGTTCGATATTCCACACGTCACACAATTCTGTAATTCACTATTGACCACATCCTGTATGCTTAGGTGAGTACACCTTACCTTTTCTACCACTGTTATAGAATTTTCTCTCAATATTATCCTGTGCTTATATCCTGCCAGTTTCCCAAATTTGTCCTGAAACAGGCTTTGAAACTCCCTTACAAACCTGTGATCCCGATACAATTTCATCAACTTGAACTTGCTCCGCCTTGATTCCTAGGTTTTCAGTTTGGGTTGAGGATGAGTTGGAGCTCACTCAATAGGTTAATTATTTGTGACTGCTTGGGCCTGGACGACACTTCACAAATTCCCTGGCTGCATTATGTCTTGTCCAGCTTGAGAGTTTTAGGGAGACCAGAGCTTTTTTATAATCCATGTTGTACTGTTAAAGCAGATGTTACATGAGTTAAACGGGCCTTTAGTGCCAAGGTGGTAGCACAGCGTGAGGCCCTCACTTTAACCAAGTAGTCTCTGAGCGACTTTACCTTGGTTAAATCCGTGTGTGGCATGGAACCTAACCTAAATCTGGCTATGTCCAGTTACCATTTCTGGCTCAATTTGTTCCCACGGCTCATGCTTCCCAATCGTAGCAGATTTAAAGGTTTGTACTTACCTGTATTTACTTGTGACAATGCTTCTATTGCTGTTACTTTGTATATTGTTATGAACTGCCCTAGGTTCAGCAATTTCATCATAAATATATACGGCCCCTTTTGCTACTCATGAATTTTAAACAAGTGAGACTTGCTCTCTTGTTTTTACAATTTTTATTAACCCCTGAAGTGTTCTTTTTTATTATGGTATCTTTTAGGCGCTTGAGATTAAGTCAGTCGTGATTTCCTTTATAGTCTGTTACTTTTGTTCTCTTTATTTATTTTGTATCATATGTTGCTATTGTCTGTTTATTGTATTGATCTGTGCTCTGACTTTAATGATTTTCTATGTAAAATCTAATAACGTTTTTGTATTGATTGATTGATTAATTGAACTTGGGGTACCTAATTGGATTTAAACTGACTCCAAGGCTACCTTGGTGGACCCATCCCTACAGATCATTTCCGTCATATGATACCTTCCCATGTGTATATTTGTTTCTCATCTCAATGCAATCCTCAAATAACCTAAAATTCAAATTGCTGAACCTCCAAACCCACCAGACTTGCCATCCATACTCAACAGTTTTTCTCCTTTTAGGTAACGTTTCTCCAAAGAATCTTGGGAGAATATAGTAATCTGAGAGCAAGAGTCAAACTTCATGAGTCCACTTGCTCCACCAATCACTACAGCATCTGTGGAATATCCCATGGCTACACGTTTTATCTGCAACACCTCTTCCTGACACTTCAGGGACTTTACTTTTGGGAACTTTCTTCCCTTTGCTTCTACAACACTGTAGGCGTGGGAGAGGGGCAGGGGATACTCTCTATGCTGGGAACAGGTGCTGTAACAGGAACAGACTGACCAGTATACTTCTTTAGACTAGGTTTTATTTTTATGGTACGTCTGGTTCTGAAAGTCAAGTCAAGTCAAGTCAGAGAATTTATATAGCGCACTACATACCCAGAGGGTTTCAAGGCGCTTAGGAAGGGGAGGAGGATTACTTGTCAAATATCCACGTTTTAAGTTGCTTTCTGAATGCTAGGTGGTTCTGGGTAAGGCGAAGGTAAGCGGGGAGTGAGTTCCATGTTTTAGCAGCCAGGTATGAGAAGGATCTGCCTCCCATGGTGGTCTTGTTGATGCGAGGTACAGTGGCGAGGGCTTGGTTGGAAGAGCGTAGTTGGCGGGAGGGGGTGTAGAAGGACAGTCGTGAGTTGAGGCATTCTGGTCCGATGTCGTAGAGTGATTTGTGTGCGTGGGTAAGCAGTCGGAAAGTGATCCTCTTATTGACGGGTAGCCAGTGGAGGTCTTTAAGGTGACCAGAGATGTTCGTTGCGTGGGATGTCTAATATAATCCTGGCTGAGGCGTTTTGGATTCGTTGGAGTTTCTTCTGGAGTTTAGCGGTAGTGCCTGCGTAGAGGGTGTAAAGTCAGTCTCTCTCTGGCAAACTCCAGCTTATCCGTGATGGTGGTGTCCGGGGAGGGCTGGATTGACTTCTGGGGCTGTCTTCCCTGCTGGGGTCCTGTGGTAGGGGTGTCTTCAGGGTTGTCTTCCCGGTTTCCGTGTCTCCGTACCCAAGGAGAAAGAAGACCGACAGAGGGAGGCCGTTAGTCATTTCTCTGATACTAGCCACACTCCTCCCTCGGGAGCGTGGCACGGCGGATCACGGGGTCGTTGGCCTCCTGGCTCTCCTCCGCTCTCGGTCCTCCCGACTTCTCCGCCTTCTCCTCCTCTCGCCTTCGCCTTCGGTTTCTCTTCGTCTTCTCCGTCTCTCGGTCCCGCGGTGACGTCACACGCCGCATACAGGGCTTCCCCTTCTTTCATCCATTCGGGTCCTCCTACGTCAGCCGGAGGCGTGGTATCGCTGACGTCATCATACGCCCACTTAAAGGAGCCGGTATCGTTTCCTTCGTCTGTCTCCGGCTGTATTCCCCAGTCTTCACTCGAGGTGCCAGTCTGTGGGGAAGGAGGGGAATTGTGATCAGGGGTCCACCAGTCATCCCGGCCTCCCGTCCCTGCCTCGTTACAAACACTTACTGAAATGACCCTTGCCACCACAAGCATTATATGTTTAGAACCAGGCTAGACATGCCTTGTCATTGGCTGTGACCCCTTCCTTACCACACCTAAAGTACTTTAGTTTAAACGCTGTGTCATTTTTTTACTGTTTTAGGTTTTCCTACACACTCATCAGCTGTATTGTCCTTTGACACATTAGATTTCCCTCCTTTTTCAACACTGAGTTCCTCTACACACTTGCCATCAAAAGCACCTACTCCAGCGGTGGTTCATCCTTCATCTATAGTTTTTTCTGGATCTTGTCACTATTTGATCACAGTACAAAATGTTCTCTGATTTACTCCTTCAAAGTCCCTCTGAATTTTAAGCTTGTAGCCAGTTTGCTTATACTTGGGACAAATTCCTCCACTGGTTCTTTTTCCTCTGACTGCTCAAGCCAAAAAGATACCTTTCAAGTATCTTGCTGTCTCTCGGTAGATAATGTACCGTATTTTCCGGCGTATAAGACGACTTTTTAACCACTTAAAATGTTCTGGAAAGTCGGGGGTTGTCTTATACGCCGGGTGCCAAATTTGACAGTATGTTTTCATGCGTTTTTTACATAGCGCGGACTTTACCCGAAGGTGTCAGAGCGCTTTACAGTAGGAACAGTATTGATACAAGAGGAACAATTACAAATGAACAAATTACAAAAGCAAACGTTAAGTTACATGGATCAAAAGTGACAATAGTGAGCAACCAAAATACATGAGGTAGCAATCGGTACGTTCCTGGAGAAAAAAGTGATAAGTGTGCAGGTTACAAAAGGGTACAAAGTACGAGCCAACTATGCAGGACTGCGTTGGACTGCGCTGGAAGTGGGGGTAGTCTTATACGGCGAGTATAGCACAAAACCTACATTTTATCAAGCAAAGTAGGGGGTCGTCTTATACGCCGGGTCGTCTTATATGCCGGAAAATATGGTAAGTCAAGCTTTGCAATGACAATTTCATATTTATTTAGATCTTTCATCTTCTTTGGTGATAACTCTGGTAAATTCTCTAATACTTCTTGCCCTTCGGTGCCCAAACAATGTAAGAGGAGTGCATTCTTTCTTTCAGCACTTAGGGCCAGATGTGCTAAAATTTTTAGCCGGCGCTAATGGGTTTTAGACCCATTTGCAACTAAAAAAACATGTGGCCCATGTACTAACCCTATGTTGCAAAATGAATTTGCGACTTGCTATTAGGAAGAGGCGTTCCAAGGGCATCTCTTCCTAATAGAGACTCCTGAAGCTGACTGCAGTTGCGGTCGCAAAACAGCCGCAGTTTACCACCCTTCACAGAAGGGGGGTAAACAACTCGAAATTTTAAATGCTTCTCGTTTTCCTTTAAGGAAATCGGGGTGCATTAAAAAAAATCTGCTTTATTTAATAGCAGTTCCAGACATGGGGGTCTGCTGACCCCAGCAGGCCACCATCCCTGAGAGTGCCAGCCATTTCCAATGTGGTCGCAAATTGTGACAGCCTCATTAATATGCATGAGGCATGCAATTTGGGACCCCATTGGAAATCGCAAACAGTATCTCAGACACTGTTGTGCATCCCAATTTGTGAGTCGCACATTGCGAGTCGCAAATGTGACTCAATTTGTGAACCGCAAATTGGTGGGTCGCACATCTGGCCCTCTATATTGTGCAGCATACCCTTGAATAATTTCCCAAAACTGTTTTCATTTATTCCATTTGGGAATTGGCTCATCCAGGGAGGGTACAAACAAAGTGGTATATGCTATTAATATTCACAGATTAGCCCCTAAACCTCTCCAACTATGTATGGCTGGTTAAGGTCAAGAGTAATTCAACTGCCCTTCAGAATGGTGGAAATCTTTACAGTTTATAGGTCACACTGTGAATGGGCACAATGTTGTTGGTTAAAGGTTACCATACCACCACCACTCAAAGATGTAAACTTTTATATTGCTGCTGTCGTTGTGTACTTGCTCTGAAAATCACCAACTTGACCTAAATTAAGATATCGGCCCCATATCTGAAGATCTGATGTGACTGCTCTCAACTTCTTATGCCAGATCACCACTGACCTGAAACTAAGTCTCCACGTTCCTGTCATTTTGACGTCACTGTTCCTAGTACGATAGGCCAGGTCATACAGTTGTCCTGAATTAAAGTTGCCGCCACGTTTCCAGTGTTCCAACATCACCACGTATCCTTGCTCAACCAACGTTGTGGCTGGTTGTTCTCACTGAATCACCGAGCGTACGTGCCCCTTGAGCGCGTTCAGGATGGGTCGTGCTGACTACATGCATGCTAGCTGCTTGATTGTGGTGGCTTGCGCTGGTGCTCAAACGTGCATGCTTTCCTTCCTAAACCCACACCCGCACAGTGCCAGAATGCTCTCACCCGTTGAGCAATCCTCTGCTGCTGACTACTGTTTAGGTCCTGCACTTCCCATGCAATTTCTTGATGTCACTGATTCTGAGTCACTGGGACATATGCTCCCTGAGGAAGAACTCTCGCCATGTGTTGAGGTGCCTGATGTTCGTTGCCGCAGTGTACCGACATGCTCATCACCAACATGTGATGTCTCCCCACAAGCTTAGATGAGGTAATCTTTAGTCAGGCACCTCCGCCACCACACCAACTGACAGCTCACCTTTAACCGTCCTCCCTCTACATTCCCCATTCCATCTCCTCATAACATTCCAATTCCAAAGACATTATTCTGTATACTCCATGACAGACATGTGTTACCCCACCAACGTGGTATGCCACAGAAAGTCAGCCCAAATTACCAATCCACTACATGAATAATTATTCAGCACCCTCTAGGCGAATGTCATTCGGAGATGCTCGGAAAGAACAAGAATCATTAACGATAAAGTGTTATGTGAATGAATAGGTCTCATTGAACCAGTGGAACACATGGCAATACGTTGCAAGTTACTGCTGAATTGGAGATGGTTCTTTGTAAACAGAATAACAATAACAGTTTGAAAATAACCTAAAACATGTCCGCTTGACAGTGTGCTGCAGAGCTTTCGGGGAGAGGATTTGTGCGCAGTGCGGGGGGAAGCACAGCATGAGTGACTGAGATGACTTCCATCTCAGTCAAGATGGCATTTTGTACAGAAATGTGGATTAGTTCCTACACATTAGAAAACACACTTCTAATCATAGAAAACTAATTTAAAAAGTAATGATACTATTTCTGGCCATACATATGAAATTGTGTGTGTAAATGCATTCTGTGATGCACCAAAATACAAACCCATAAAAATCTCTTACAAATCCCCCTCTGATTATTTGACAATCACTAAAACACAATAAGAATTTATTAATCAGGAAATAATCACAGAGTCTGCATCACTATTTGCTTCTTTCATGTGCTGTCCTCCATAACCTTCAAATGATTGTAAACATGACATTTTCCATTTTGATTTCTTCTTCTCTTTCATTTTAATGATTTTCTTTCACCCTTACTCTCACAAAATGTAAACAGACATCCAGAAATTTTTGACAAGAGAAACAAAGCAATTGCACACATCATTATAATTAGAATAGGAGTTAGGATTAGTCTCAAAGTTCCCCCTCCCACATTATCAATCCATTCACTAACCTTATTAAAAACTTTCCTTGTAAAATTTTGAGTGTATGCTACAATAACCCTTCTGTTATTGGGTATGAAGGTGCTATTTTCTTTTACCTTCAGTACCTTGCAAACACTGCCTTCCTTGTTAAGAAGCATATCTAGCGCCTAGTGGTTTTCCATCACCATTTGCTCGCATAACAATTAATTCATAATTAATTTGAGTAAGGGCTCCAGCAGCATTAGAAACAAGCCAGTTCTTAATCGAGGATGTATATTTGATAATCTAACTTCTTCTTTAGCTTAAACCTGTTTTCGTATCTTTCTCTTCTCTCTCTATTCTCTTTCAATCTCATTATATTTTTTAACAAATTATTCCTCCTCTTTATTTAAACTACACACATAACCCCAGTTAAAAGGTTTAACATCATACTTATTTTTTGCGGTTGTTTTTAGAAATGTACCATATTTAAGACCCTTATTACACCTTCATCTGCAAATAATAGGTAGACTCTCCAACAAGACTGTTAAATCTGACAGATAAGGGGACACAAATTCATTCTTAATAAATATAGTAACAAAGATTTTGCAAGACAAACTATATCAGTGTGAAAGCTGTAAACAGGTAGCGTCTTCACCTGCAGAAGAGGGAATAGAAGTGCATACGTAGTAATCTTTAACTTTCATTATCTCAATATAGTCTTCTAACATTTTTGCATGAGTATTATCATGAAATCCACTAACTAAACTTTCCCTAAGTGTCAGTGTGTTATATTTCACTTCATTATATATTGAATTAATTCAGCCTTTATAGAGACATATCACACCAGAGAAAGAGCGCACAACAACAGGTCAACTAGGATTATCAATATCCTTAATATGGCAATTAAACTAATACTTTTACAGAATTTGCTGTATGCCATTTTCTATTGAGGCTAAAACAAAAGTTATGGTGAAGCTCCAAAAGTTAACAAAAATTGTCTTTAAAACAGTTGTAGAATTTTCTTCTTTTTTTCTTGTCTTTGAAAACAATAATCAAAACTAAAAACTTCCAATTTCTATTTCCAAAAGTTCATTCCAGTTCGTACTCTCTAAAACATTTTTCCCTTCTTTTCCATTTTTGCCGGAGAATTCTCACAGTCTAAGTTTTTCTTTTACAGTCTTTTTAGAGCTTTCAAGGTAGCCTTTCATTTTCTGATTCACTTACAGGCAGTGGCGTAGTGTAAAATGATAGGGCCTTCTCCGGAATTTGATGAAGGCCTCCCGAGACTCCAACATCTCACATATATTGATTTTCCTTGGTTGAATGAGCCCCCGCTTGAATGACTGGGGGACCCCTGGATAGCTGGGGGCTCCCTGAACTGCAGGGGCTGCATGGCCGGCGTTATGTCCCTGCTTACAGGTTCGCTTTCAAATATGTATTGGCAACGATTTACTGGGTGATAATCTCTGATTCTGAGTTTTCTTTTCTCTCAGACACTGTTGCTAAATACACCCATGCAGGTGATGCATGATTTCTTTGGCTGTCTCTTTATAGCTGGTCTTTTTGCAACTTGTGACTCACTTTCGATGTTTTCAAATTCAATTACTTCAAGTTTATTGGCTTCAGCTTCACTTGTTGCCAGTGCTTTCTTTTGCTGGTTCTGTTTTGTTGCATGATTCCTTATGAACTGTTTCCTTCCTCTGGGGGTTCATGTGACTTTCAACTGGACTCTTTTGTTGTTTGGATCGGAGACTACTTCTTCCTGCTGCTACTCATACCTCTTAGTTTGACATTGGAACTGGTCTTCACTCTGAACCTCACCTTGAATCTGGACAACCCCATTATTAACTTTACCAGGATCTTCACATTCTTAGATATGAACTTCTATACCTTCGTCGTCTTCACCAATTTCACCATACCCTCTTTCCAATTTTTATACCACCTTCTGTATTCACTCTGAAACCTGTGTTTCATTGTGTGAATCAGTGGTTGTTTTAACCACTTCTTCATCGCCATGGATCCACTCTGGGATTCCAGCACACTAAAGAGCAATGTTTGTTACTAATTTTTGCTTGCAAAAGCAATTGTCATATCCCCAGCCTGTGACCTCTGCATAAGCACAGCACCAATACCTTTCATGCTTGCATCCATAATGACGTATGTGTCCCTTCCAGGAACAAAAGACTGCAAATTCGGGGCTTCTTGCAAACACTTAATAGACTCCAAAAATTCTACCTAACACTCATCTGACCTTTTAAACATAACTCCTTTCTTAAGCAATTTTCTTGTGTTCTAGCCAGCTATAGTTTATAAAACTACAACATTCTAAAATAGGACATCAATTCCTCTTTGTTTCTGGTGGAAGTCATCTTAGTAATCGTGTCCACTGTTTCCTTCCTTGACCGAACACCTCTCACAGACAACATGTGTTCCAAATAACAAATCTCACTCACCCCAAATTGTCACTTTTCAGCTCTCTGTGTTAAACCTTTCTTTTGGAAATGTAACAGTACCTGCCTCAACCTTTCATTGTGTTCCACCCAGGTTTTCCCACACACAGAGACATCATTATCCCCTTGATACCATCCAACAAATTTTCCATTATCCTCTGGAAAACGGACAAAACCAAGCCAAAAGTCATATGTATAAATGCCTAGGAGAATAATAAAAGATTTGAAATCCTGAAATTTCACATGTAAATACATCTAATAATTGGTGGAAGCCAAATCCAATGTCAAATAATGCTTGACCCATCTACCAATGTCAGCAACCCAGACATGTTGGGTATCCTTCTCTATGGTGTCACGTGTAGAGTAGGTCTTGACAGCAGTAACATTTACGACTTACTTTAGCATCTACGACTGGGCTGAGTTACTTGTCCTGCTGCTGACGAGCGATCTGCCCCGCGCTATCCACCCTAGCGGTAGCCGGGCCTGCAGTCACCCACGGCCTTGCCCACATAACACTGGCGATGAGCAGAGGGGGCCCAACCCTCGACCGTGCCTTACCGTGGCCACAGGAGCGCTCCGCTCCCTTGCGCGACTCCACCCCGCCTCAACGTGCTACCAGTGCCTCCTCGTGGTGTGGCCTGCTACCCCTGCCTGGAGCTAATTGGGGATCTGCTGTGGACCTGCCTGCCACCTCCCGCCACCCAGACCTCACCTGCACTGCCTCCGCTGCTCTCCCGGTGCAGCGTGCCGCCTCCCCGCACACTCTGCCCGGCCGGTGTGCGACGCTGTGCCATTCCCCACGCATCTTGCGTGCGTGGATAAAGAAGAGGGTGCCGAACCTCACGCATCTCGCGTGAGAGTCAGAATTTGTGCCCCAGGAGCTCCAGAAGTGCACAAGACAGCCTGCGGACGTCGGGCACGCTGCTGGAGGCGCCCACCAGCCCTGATCAGCAGACAACACCGGCCTGCCGCCACTGGAGTGGCCTAGCGGTTCCACAGATGGCGCAAGAGTAGCCACAGAAGCCCTGCTCACCGGCGAAGAGGACAAGGAGAGCGAGAAAAAGGAGAGGACGGACCGCGACGCAAGACCCAGATAGTAAGGAGTGGGGGTGCAAGAAAAGGTCATCTAACCCCCCCCAACGGGCGCACGATGACGCCTGAGCGGCTGAGCAAAGCCGCCGTCGCCACCGAGTAACCGCCGAGAGAGGGAAAGTGTGGTTCAGACTTGGCTCCGGAACTAAAGCGGTATCAGTGGTATCAGCGGTATCAGCGCAGCAGTTTCTTGCCGCATTGAGCCAGCCACCAGCCCCGTGCTGGGCGAAGGGCGAAGAGGCCGCGAGTGGAAAACAACAGCCAACAGCCAAGTGCCAACCCTGAGCGCCCCTGACACCCCCCCCCCGAGGATCTGGTTTGTTGGAAGTTAGTTGGACTTCAGGGGGCGCCGCATTAAGCCGCACCGAATCGACCAGTGGGTCCACCCGTGTGGGGCGCCGCGTGAAACACATTGGCCAGGATTGCCTGATCTCAATCAGTTGGTCTCGCTTGGTGGCCGGGGAAGGCTGCGGGATTCTGCGAGCCGACTGCCAGCGTTGGACTTGCAACTAGAGCGGAGCTGCAGCTGCAATGGAATCCTGGAGGGGAGCTGTGATTAGTGGCGGAGGATTGGTGGACGGGAGTGGAGCCAGAGAAGGCGGGAAGGTGCCTCTCAAGATCTGTGAGTCCCCTGCTGCGACAGCCCTGCAGTGACCCATCAAACTCACCCACAAACTCAATATGAGGTCAGGCAAGAAAAGGGTCCAACTCGAGCGCAAGTCAAAGCCGAAGCCTAAAACTGAAACCAATTCGAAAACAAAGTTGGAGATCGCACTGAACGTCATTGAAACAGTTAATGAAACAGAAATTGCCCAAGAAGAAAGCTCCCAAGGAGAGCTCAGTGTGTCTAGCGATCGAGTCTCACCAGTTGCGATTCTCCTCGTTCTATTCTTCGGCAACCGAAGATCACATCTAAATTCAACTTTTTGAAGGATCCATTTTCTACCATCTTCTCGACCAGCGGTAAAATCCTGGGCCTCCAGGACTCACTTCTACCCCTATCCCCGGTGGATCCACACATTGATCAATCCTTGGACCAAGCTAGTTGCATTTCAACCAACTCTTCTATATTGGTCGGCCAACCTGCATCGAGTTCAGTGACAGCAGGGGAAACAGGGGCTTCAGTTGAAGGCAAGCCCACTTACACGGCCACTTGCACACCTTCAGTGCCCCTGGAAGGCGGCAGTGGGGCCATGTCTTTCCGTCATCCATCTTCATCTGTCACGGATCTCAATTTTCCATCAGCACTAACAGGTGCATCTCCATGCGGAATCAGTCAGACACAAAAGCATTCTGTGCCCAATTTTACAACCAGCAGTGGCAGGGAGGGTTTTCAATGGCAAGAAGTCCCAAGCAGCGAAGATCCAGGCAATATAATCAACTTGCCGATCACAGACAAAAGCCATCTAGCCCATCAGGACAGCACAATTCCCCACTCATACCCCCCTGAAGGAGTTGCTAAAGATCAGCTAGGCCAAAGTAAGGAGGATGTGGTAAATTTACCAAACCTTGGGAGCGACGGCCCCGTTAATACTACCTACTTGAGTTCACAAGAATGGGCCGATCTAGTTGCGACATACATCCCGACTACGGGCATTAATCCATCTTCGCCAATAGCGGAATCAATTAACAGCATCCAGGCTACTGAACATGGCCCAATCCGTGAGGGTGTCTACTCAAATTCAGCCTCCTTACCGAATTCTTCACTGTCTTGAACTCCTAAAAAAGGGGCAAATGGTACCGGGCCACCATCAAGATCCCAAGCGACTGAAGTATCAAATACGTGGGACATCTTGCTTAACACTATGCAACGAGCCGTTGACACTCTGCATTTCCAATCGGACAAAATGGACCTACAGCTGACCTTACTCGACACCTTTGTTGGGCGGATAGATGACAAACTCGGACAACTAAACTCGCTAATCGGCAGAGCTCAGGAGGCAAAGCTGGCATGCAGTTGCGGTCCCATAATTGACAAACTTGCAGCGCTTCCAGAAATTGTATCCTGTTTAATAGAAGGGCTGCCTAAAGAGACAACCGCAAGGCCCCGGTGCACTAATCCGGCCGAAACAGCCGTCCATGCAGCACCAACAGGAGGGTCAACTACATCAAGCACCTCTGAAAAAGTCTTATTGGTGTCACCAGCTGGGTCTCTTGCGCCGGAACCGGCTCACACGTCAACTTGTTCCACTCCTCCTCTAACGGTCAACAAGCCGCCCCTCAATGCGAAAGGGCGGCGACAATTGAAAAGGAAAGGCCGCAAAAAACAAACACTAACAAGCATACCAGAGGTTTATCCACTCTTTCAGCCAAGGAAAAGACATGAGCACCAGGACATGGGTCCTAACACAGCAAGCAACCTTGGAAGAGACCAACCTTCTACAGGCCCCAGACTTTCCCCCAATGTAGTACATGCATCAGTAAGCACAGCAGTCTCCATGTTGGAGGATGGCAGAGTCTCACTTGAAGGGGACATCGGGAAGCAGAACACGATGGACAAGCATGTCCTTAACAAAGTAATAGAGGGGAGCCTCCTCATTCCACTTCGAATATCTGAGCCTGGAGCGATACAGGTAAATCAGACCATGGATCCTGCACGGGATGATCCAACCATGTCCCCCTGTGAAAGGTCCCGCCCCCAAGAACTGACGGAACCACGGCTCCCGAGCCCCCAAACTAAGCTCTCTTCTACTATAGCAAGCACCACCGCAGCTCCTCCTGTGCCCGTTTCAATAACTTTCCCCTCTGGAGACAGTTCCATTGGAACATTGCCTCAGTGTGACTATAACAATTTAAGAACTCAAGGCCCTAACATTTCAGTTAACTGCTCTGTCGCATGTTCCGAACAAGTTCCTGACTAGCATCATCATTTTCACTCCTGAGTACCAATCAAAGGGCCGATTCGATATCTTAAACAGAGGGAATCTACTACGATTACTCAGCACCATACCAGTGCTAAAAGACTTATCTTCAGCAGACCTGCTATCTATAGAATTTATAAGAACTGATAGGTTGGATGGGAACGAGGCGACAAAAGCCACATGGATTTCGCCTGAAATCTCGAAGAGCAAGGTCTCCTTAAAATATGGGGGATTTGCACAGCCGTCCACCACGATACAGGATTCCCGTTGCCCTTGCTCGAGAGGCCCAAGCAGCTACCACCCAAAACAACTCCAACGACAAGGTCTGTGCTGAGGGGCGCATTGGGTTGCTCTCCTACAGTAGTTCAGGCAACATCTGCGGAGAATATTTCAAGACCTATCAACATGAATCGCACGATTGAACATCGGCTCTTCAGAATAAGTAATACAACAATGATTTCCCAATGACAAGGATATCCAACAAAGCCGGAAATGTCCATAGAAGCATCACACCTAGAACGTTGCTCGTGGAACATAAACGGGCTTAACAACAAAGTAGCGGACACTGATTTCATACAATACGTGAAAACATTTGACATCATCCTTCTCCAGGAAACATGGCTGGAAGAGCCGGTTCAACTAGAGGGTTATACCTGTTACCATTCTGCAGCAACAAGGAAAAGCAAGTTTGGTCGGTTGTCAGGAGGCCTAGCAACCTACCTCAAAATATCAACCATTGGTAGCGCATGGGCTTTAAGCAATAATTCCTCAGCCACAAATACAGTAGAGATATCACTTAACTTTGGGGGCATAAAGAAATATATCGAGCTGATCAACACTTATTTTAACCCAAAAATAAGAGTCATGAGGGGAAACTTCTAATGGACCACTTACATCACGTTATCACTACTTAAACATCAACAAACCTAATTCTGTCTGGAGACCTTAATCAATGCATCTTAGGGTCTTCCGCAAACAGTGATATTCAAGCCCAGTAGTACCATTGGAATATACCAACTCAATCATTTAGTAGCCAATGTAAAACATCCAAGCTTGCAAAATCACTATTGGAAGATCTGGAACATATGGGCCTAAGGGCTCTAAATGGTAGATGTCCTGATGATTCACCATCTGTGGCCTCATTCACCTCAGGCAAAACAACCTCTACTATTGACTACACTTTAGTCTCCCTTTCATTGTTCCATCATATATTGGGCTTCAACTTAGGGGACAAGGGTGATAGCGATCATCGCCCTCAAGAAGTCATCCTAGGAGCCCTTCCTGAGGCCATACTCTCAAATCCAACAGGACTGCAGGACAGTCACACCATAAATCATAAACGAATCAAAACTCCGGTAGCAAATACTGTGGAGGTACTTCAAGCTGCAAAAAGGCAATTGAACAACTCAAACTACCCTTCGGGCAATACAGTGGCAGGTTGGGAAAAATTCACGACTGAGTTTGCAAACAATTATTCAACAACTGTACGGCACTTTCCATCATCTGCATCTGGTATTGCAAGAAAGATCTCAGGCACCCAGAAACTGGCCATGAGATCCCACAAAAAAATTATTAACAAATCTTTTAGACTGTTGAAGAAAAGCCCGGGTGACGGAATACTTCTAGCGCAGCTTCGTAAGCATCGTGCTGATCTCAAAAAGCTGAAATGGGTAATCAAAAGAACGAATGATGAAGATTTCTGGGCAAAACTCCATTATGCTTCCAAGGATAATAACAGCGCCCAATTTTGGTCTACTATAAACAAAATGTTAAATCCGAGAAGTAATGGCATAACATCTTATATAACCAAATCGTCTTGGGAATCTTTTCTTGACGAACATTTCAATCTACAGGTCGCAAAAACAAGCGAGCCCCAGGTTCAGCTAGAGAGCCGACCACTTCAAATAGTCTCACCATGTGAAGATGTCAAACTTGAACCTTCTGCGGTCCTAATCAGGAAATTAATCTCCAAAGGCAGGAAAGACGGCGCAGCCGGGCCTAATGGAATTCCGCCGGCCCTCTTTAAACTCGAACCGGAATATTGGGCTGACACGCTGACCCCCCTCTTTATGTCTGTCAATAATTCGGGGCGCTTGCCTGCCTCATGGAGGGGCTCAATCATTTCACAGATTTACAAGGCAGGGGATAGAATACTCCCAAAAAACTACCGCCTGATTGCACTCCAAGACATTGAGGCTAAATATTTTGCGGGCCTTCTATTGACCCAGCTGCGAGAATGGGCAACAAACCATAGCCTAATACCATCTAGCCAAACGGGATTCTGCAGAGACACCGCAACAACAACAAATCTGATGGCCATTTCATTACTCATCGATAAGGCAAGAGCGACCAAACAGACTCTCCATCTCTGCTTTGTGGACTTTAAGGCGGCCTTCGATAATGTTAACAGAGGAATCCTTTGGCGAAAGTTGGCCTCCTGGGCGATTCCCTCATCATTTATATGTCTCCTGATTGAATTGCACACAAACACGTGGGTCCAGGTAAAGCTTGGAAATGGCTCGCACCTCTCTAGGCGTATTCCAACTACAAAAGGCCTAAAGCAGGGGTGTGTGCTAGCTCCTACCCTCTTCAATCCATTTACAGCTGACCTGCCACCCGCACTAGAGGCTTGCAATTCCCACGCCCCCCAGTTAGGGGGAAAAGCATTGTCCAGCATATCTTATGCTGATGACGTGGTCCTGGTCAGCCACACAAAAGTGGGCCTTCAAAATCTGATTAAAACGCTCCATGGGTACGCCGACGACAATCTATTAGAAGTCAACATCAACAAAACCAAAGTGTTGTCCATAACTAGGAACAAAACGTTGCACACTTGGTTCCTTGGCACAAAAGTAATTTCTAACTGCCCAGAATATAAATTCCTTGGGATCATAGTTGATAAAGGTGGCCGCTACCAAAATCAATTAGAAGCCATTAAGAGGAAAGGGATGCTAATAACCATAACACTGAAACAGCTAAAGTCCAACTTGAGTGTTGAGACTCTATTGCCACTGCTTCGAGTGGCGAAAACTAAAATAGAGTCATCAATCACGTATGGCAGTGAGGCCCTAAGAGGTACTGATGCAAAACTTCTAGATATAACTATATCAAAGGCCTACAGACTTCTCTTCCATTTGCCATCCTATACCTCACAAGCTCAGATTCGTTTAGAATTTGGTCTGACGAGCCAAATGCTTGCACGTAGAGGGTCATATATAAAGTGTTGGCACAAAATAAAGAATTCACCGGAAAACTCCTTGAATCAACAGCTCTGGCAATACCTGACCAACTCCTCTGGAACACCGGCGAAAAAATACTTAGAGGAGTCCCTGAGTATTACTGGTCTAAAAGAGCTATGGGAGATTCCTCTATCCCATGCACAATTTAAGCACGCAGTGAACAAGAGCTTAAAAAGACATTATCATGTGGAGGACAAAGCCACCTTTTCTCACAGGCGTCATGCCTGGATGACTCTGTGGACATACAAAACACCGGGGCTCCAAGCATATTTTGGTCTGGGATATGGCTGGAAAACAAAAGAAGCCTTTTTAAAACATAGGTTGGGGATCCTACCTGCCATTCCATATCTACCACCGTGGCTGAGAACGAACTATGGGACTAGATGCCGGCTGTGCGGAATAGGAGTCGAAGACTTAGAACATTTACTATGCACTTGCTCGAGGCTGAACGAGGAGAGAGCAGCTCTGTTAAAAACAGCATTTAACAAACTAAGTATCCGCTCACGCAGACAAGCAGTCCTTGCTTGTTTTAATCCTGGTCTTCCACCACTAAATGGGAAGCTGGTGAAATTTCTGATACTAGCAGAACGGAAACTACAATGCCAGGCAGTCGGCTAAAGAGGAAATTTCGGGCTGTGACCAGCTGCTATGAACAATTTGCCACTCACGTTTATTGATTTTAGTAATGTTACTTTTTAACTAAAATTTCTTGCTTTTACATTTTCTCTTTTAATTCTACTTGTGGAGATTGTTTTAATGTATTTTTTGTAATGGTTTTAATTAACCTAAACAATAAAAAGTTACTAACTGCTAACATATGTATAAATGTATAAATGCCTAGGAGAATAATAAAAGATTTGAAATCCTGAAATTTCACATGTAAATACATCTAATAATTGGTGGAAGCCAAATCCAATGTCAAAAAATGCTTGACCCATCTACCAATGTCAGCAACCCAGACATGTTGGGTATCGGGTGATGATCAAAAACCACTTACTTATTCAGTGTCCTTAAGTCTACACAAAGATGAATCTCACCAATGGGAGCTAACCATTGACTTGCTTCAACAGGCACAAATTCACCTTGTTTAACCAGCCTATCCAATTCAACTTACGCCTGACCAGCCATACCAACCAATAATCTCCTTACCTTGGAGACAAATCGTTCTGCACCACTTATAAGTTAGATTTTATGCACATAGGACCATAGACACCCATTCTTGTCACGGAAAACCCCATCAAAACTACCCACAGCATTTATACAACCATCTTCCACCTCCCTTACCTGTACTCGAGGTTGCATGTTGGATTGAAAGTCCATTCCAAAGTATTTTTGCATTTGCCAACCCAGTATGTCATCACCTCTTTCAGACACATACATTTTATCTTAAACTCCAGATTAGCATAAAAGTAACCATGCATTGGAATTTTCCCCCCATAATCACCATGTTTTACATCCAAGGGTTTTAGATCCACATTTCCTTATAAATGGCAATATGTTTTCTTGGATAATATCGCCAATCTGGAGCAAAGATCAAAGAACATTCTAACAATCACACCATTCAATGTTTCAACCTCATACAGATTTACACATGAAGTACTACACAACTGCATAATAATCTCACCACAACTTTCACTTATCTCCTAAGTCGGCATGGGTGACCTACAACACTTAATAAAGTGTACCATTTTACCACATCAATTACATGTAGCCTTTTGAGCATGACAATCTTTACAATTTTCCATGTGACCTTGTTGTCCACATGTAAAACACACACCCCTCACTTCTTTTTAACATCCCTTCATTACCCTTTATCAATTAGTCTTTAGATCTACTCACAAAACTAACCAGCGATTGAGGTTTTACACTAGAATCCGCATCTCAGACACACATGTCAACATCTGCTAGACTCTTTTCATAACTATCAACACTTCACACAATGGTGCTTCGTCTTTCAACCATAGCTCCTCCCTTACAATTCAGAAGTAGCAGATCTTGAATGTGCTCTTCACACAGTACCACAAATTTACAAGTGGCAGCTGGTTTCTGTAGACTCGTCACATGCACTTCTACACTTTCATTTTCACATTGGACTGTCTTCCCAGCATGTAAACATTCTAAAATTGCACATATTTTGTTCATTGAGTTTCTTAATAAATGTATCCGACTGATTTAAACCATGCTCCTCTTCAATGCTTACTTCTGCTAACTCTTCAAATACCTCCTGTCCTTCCACCCCTAAGCAATGTACCAAAAGGGCAACTTTTTTGTCCATAGTCAAATTGTTTTGACACACACGTATGTAATAAAAAAATTAGACCATTCTAGTTGCACCAGTTTTAACAAAAAAAATGGATGTGCTGTGAAACTCTGCATTTCCAATAACTATTAAAAGGCATTACAATCATATTCATGCAGGAAATATAATGGCAAACAACAACAATTATCAAGTCAAATGAAACAAGTCTCCTCCTGGGGAATATTCTGCAAAACGTCATCCGTTGATGTGACAGAGAGAACTTTCTTCAGTATCACAGATAACAAGCCCCTGCCCTAAAAGACCTGCTCCTCTATATACCCGTCAAAAGAGGTTGGCCAAAAATCGATACCTTTGCTGCAACAAAACAATGCCCATAGTTTCTAATTACTCATTCGCCAAACAATAAAGATGACCCCCACACACACCGAAATGCATATTTTCTAAAGATGCCCAGTGTATAAAAAGAAATCAAGATGGCCGCCATGTTTAAAATGTCATTTTTAACAGAGGTTGTGCTTATTCCAAACCAATCCCAGCCTCTCAAAGTAGGCGCCAAATGTTGCACTCATTTTCAGCGGCTTGTTGACGTTGTTCATCTACGCTGAGCAAGATGCACTTCCTCTTTCTAATTTACAATTTTTGACATAATGCACGCATCACTAACACAAGACAAGAAGTCCAGATGCTATCAGTGCATTTGTATCCCCCACCTGACTCAACATGCAGCAACCTCAGCAAGTAGACTTAATGATGCTGAAATCTGCTCTCTGCCCACCTCCTCCTACCTAGTGTGCAGTTGGGCAGGAGAACACAGGCAATAGTATCCAAAGGTAGGATCTTTATTGATTCAGACCTTATCCACCCGCTTCCAACAGTAACTCCTGGTTCATGGGATCCCCCTCTAGCGTTCCAGCCTCCATTCAACATTCCAAGACATCACAAAGAGTTTTGCAACTGTCAGGCTGACTGATCTCTGGGTCAGATATAACTCAACCCATTTAAAAAACAGGCAGACAAATATATGAATGTATTTCAGGCCATTGCAAACTGGCATCTCCTTAAAATCTGTTTGAAGTCTTGTAAATGGGCCCTCTGTTTTGGCAATGCGGTTTACCGAAGTGTTGGTTCTCTTACCCTGAATATTCCTTTGGCACAATAGACTGTGTGTGCCCAAAACTTCTGCAACATTTCAAAATTTGTATTCTCCAAATATTTTCTAACAGTCCTAATCATTACATCCCTACCTGAACGTGACAAGTTATTCAAATTACGTCCCATGTGATACAGCATTAAGACCCCTATTGTCAACATATTTTTCTATAGAAACAGAATGGGGAAAAGCCTTTTGTACAGATGAACCCTTGAGGGGTAGTCTCCTTTGAGTCTCCCAGAGACTGAGGGTGGGGACTTTCCACTTAAGTGCTGGGGGAGTCTGCGCGGCTCCTGCAGCTCCCCCTGTACCTTTCCACTTAAGTGGCGGTGACTCCCCCCCCCCCCCCCCCCTCTGGGGAGCCTCCACGCGCCAAAACGAGCTGGTTCCCCTATGCCAGGCAAGGCATTATGGAACGTTTCGCGCTCAGCGCATCAATAGCTTAGCAGCGGCTTCCCTGCTGCTCCGGGGAGAGCTGCGCTGTCTGCTGTAGTGGCCTTGCACCACATCTGACCTTCGTTGGGGGCCCTGTCCCGCCCTGACCCCTTCTGTGCTGGTGAGGTGGAGAGCAGCCCAGGGAGCCCACCCCAAGCTGCTCTTGCCTCGTGTGCTGCTGTGGGAGCTGGCGCTGCCATTGTGGTCTGCCCTCTCCTGTGGGCAGACACGGAGGCTGCCGCTGGTCTGGCGGGACCCACTACATGAAAAATTATTCAGAACCCTCCATGGTAATTGTACCACAATAAATGTGGCAAATAACTTAATACGTTTCATTTTGACACGGTGGACCTTGTGGGGAGAAGATGTGTGCCAGAGCCAGCACAGAATGAATAACAGAGATGACTTCCATCTTAGTCAAGATGACGTTTTCTACAGGAATGTGGGCTGGTTAATACAATTGGAAAAAGCACTTCTACACATCATAGAAAACTTGTTTCAAAAGCAATCACATTATATCAGTCTATGCATATGAAATTGTGTGTTTGAATTAATTCTGCAGATTGTTGATGATGCACAAAAATACACACCAATATAAATGTACTACAACACATTATGGAACCTTATTCAAGAAAACGCTGATGCACTAACCTTCTGTTTTAGGAAATGTGTTCCGTCCGCCATGGTCGCGGCAAAATCACTCCCGACCGCACCACGGAGAATCCGCGGTTGCGATTAGGATGTTTATGTCAAGAAACTCCGACCGCGGCGGACGTATCATAACAAACACCGTCCGCGGCGGACGGAGCACACCAAAGACCGCCGTAAGCGGACGGTTCCAAAGAAACACCCTCCGCCGCGGACGAACATGACCGTGGGAACAGGCCCAACCGCCGCCATACCTGCAGAGGTTCCGTCTGCGCGATTAGGATAATGCCGCCATACCAACGGAACTCACCACCGTCCTCGACCGCCGCGGAAACAATGCATCGCTAAACGGACCATGACTGCAGAAGGACCACACAAACACCATCCCTGCTGTCAAACCAATTACAAAACGGCAGACGGAAGTAAATAGAAAACACACTAAACAGGACAACCAACCACCTGAAACACACACCCCCAGCAACTACACGCCCCAATGACACCCCCCCAAACACCGAAAAATGCACCAAAAACACCACACCTACAGAACACCTGATTGCCAACAACCATTGGGACACCACCACCACACAGAGTATAAAATGAATCCCTCCCACTACCACAGTCCTTTGCATCACAGCATAGCTGCAAGCAAGAGCCACAAAACCACGAACAGCAGACACACACAAACACACATACAACCTGCACACAGACACACCCACCACACAAACACCCACAACACCATCCCTACACACCACACACCTGCACACCCCACCCCACCAGACACACACCTTGCACATCATACACCATGGCACCCAAGAAAAACCCCAAGTTCACAGACAGTGAGTTGAAGGTCATGGTGGATGAAATCATCCGTGTCGAACCACATCTTTTCGGCACCCTAATCCAGCAGACCACCTTGGCAACCAAAAACAACATGTGGGACAGGATAGTGACCAGAGTGAATGCGTCAGGGACCGTGCCACGCACCAACCACGAGAGCACAACCTCAAGGCAAGGGTGAAAGGCATCAGGGCGAAGAACCACCTGCGGGCACACCACACTGGCGGCGGCACTCCCCCGGAGCCCATACCATATGCAGAATGGGAGGAGAAGGTGCTGGGCATACTGCACCCTGAGAGCCTGGAAGGAATCGAGGAGGGACTAGAGGCTGGTAAGTACAAACCAATGACCACTATCACACTGCCATGGTCTGCCTTGCACAACTGCCAACACACATCTCCCTGGCTCCAATCCATGCATGTGTGCCACATAGTCACCCAAATGTGAAGTCCTGGGCTCCAATGCACCCACCATGACCAAACACAAACGTTGCCTCCTACGTTCCCAGCCTTGCATGTTGTCAAAGCAGCCAGCACCACAACTCCCAACATTCCCCCATGTCTACAGGGAGGGTGGTGGTGGGTGGGGGGTGTGAGAGACCAGCACTACAACTCCCAAAAGGCCCCCGTTTCTACAGGTAGGCTGGTGGTGGATGGGGTATGTGAGAGAGGTGGGTGGGGTATGTGAGAGACCAGCACTACAACTCCCAACAGGCCCCCATGTCTACAGGGAGGGTGGTGGTGGGTGGTGGGTGTGAGAGACCAGCACTATAACTCCCAACAGTCCCCCATGTCTACAGGGAGGGTGGTGGTTGGTGGGGGGTGTGAGAGAGGTGGGTGGTGGGTGTGAGAGACCAGCTCTACAACTCCCAACAGGCTCCCATGTCTACAGGGAGGGTGGTGGTGGGTGGGGTGTGTGAGAGACCAGCACTACAACTCCCAACAGTCCCCCATGTCTACAGGTAGGGTGGTGGTGGGTGGGGTGTTTGAGAGACCAGCACTACAACTCCCAACAGGCCCGCATGTCTACAGGGAGGGTGGTGGTGGGTGGGGGGTGTGAGAAAGGTGGGTGGTGGGTATGAGAGACCAGCACTACAACTCCCAACAGTCCCCCATGTCTACAGGGAGGGTGGTGGTGGGTGGGGGGTGTGAGAGACCAGCACTACAACTCCCAACAGTCCCCCATGTCTACAGGGGGGGTGGTGGTGGGTGGGGTGTGTGAGAGAGGTGGGTGCGGTGTGTGAGAGACGAGCACTACAACTCCCAACTGGCCCCCATGTCTACAGGGATGGTGGTGGTGAGTGGGGGGTGTGAGAGAGGTGGGTGGTGGGTGTGAGAGAGCAGCACTACAACTCCCAACAGGCCCCCATGTCTACAGGGAGGGTGGTGGTGGGTGGGGTGTGTGAGAGACCAGCACTACAACTCCCAACAGGCCCCCATGTCTACAGGGAGGGTGGTGGTGGGTGGGGGTGTGTGAGAGGTGGGTGGTGGGTGTGAGAGACCAGCACTACAACTCCCAACAGGCCCCCATGTCTACAGGGAGGGTGGTGGTGGGTGGTGGGTGTGAGAGACCAGCACTACAACTCCCAACAGTCCCCCATGTCTACAGGGAGGGTGGTGGTGGGTGGGGGGTGTGAGAGAGGTGTGTGGTGGGTGTGAGAGACCAGTACTACAACTCCCAACAGTACCCCATGTCTACAGGGAGGGTGGTGGTGGGTGGGGGGTGTCCTGATTCCATAGTGAGTTGTAATGTTAAAACAAAAAACATGTCATGTCCACAGCATTAATTTTGAAACTCTTATCCCTCAGGTGATCGTAACTTAACCGGCGAAAGCAGCAGCCGCCAGCACCAGTCGCCCCCTCACACCCAGGACTCTCCGGGGACGATCCAATTGACAGCTCGGGTGCAGAGGAGGAAGCTGGCCCAAGCAGGCTCCCAGGGCCATCAGGCTCCCAGGACATCCCGGCCTCCACCACCTTGGCCTGTGTCACTACACCAACACCTGCCATTGTGAGCTGTGCAGCTACCACCACCACCACCACCACTACTACCACCACCACCACCACTCCTGCCTGTGCCACCCTGCCTGACCCATCGCCCGATGATGGCCCATCGACATCCCAGGCTAGCAGGGAGAGTGGGCGGGAGAGGACACAGGTGAGGCCACAGCTCACAACCAGGAGTGTAGTTGCTCGTCAAGGTCGTGAAGGAGACCCACCCTATCCTGGGGCCGAGACCCTGGAAGCCATCGCCAGAGTCAATGCCTCCTATGAGCGGTCGCAGGCCCAGTCCGATCGGGCCCACCAAGACTCGCAAGAAAACAGCCAGCTTCTGCTGTCCATTGACACACGGATTGGCCAAATTGTGGACCTCATGGGCCAGCAAACTGCTCTGTGGAGGGATTGGTTATCCCACGCCACACCACCACCCCCTCACCCAACTGCTCAGCGGGACAGGTCACCAACCCCACCGGCACCATCACCTGAGGCCATGGACAGGGAGGTGGACCCTGACCAACCTGCCCCCACAGCTGTCTCTGCTCCGGTTCCAAGATGGAGGGGCCGTCCGAGGCTGGATGCAGCTGAGAGCAGTGGAAGTGCACCATCTACCCGCTCGAAGAGGGGCCGCCAGTGATTTCACCCTTCCTTGAGCCTGCCATTCACCCTGTCAACATTGGCACACGTCTGCTGGACTAGGTGGACATCACACAATGTGGTGTCCCCACGGTGTTTCCATCTGCCATGACCTTCAACGCTCACTTCCCCCCAACACCTACTTGTAAATATGCACCAACATCAATCCACAACCTGTAAATAAACACCACGTTAACACTCTATGCTGTGTGACCTCCATGTTTTAATCACATGTTTGTCTAATAAATTGTCATTACCAGGTGCAGGGATCAATGTTCTGGAGAATCATGCCACTGTGGGGGTGACCTAGGGAAAATGACAGAACAACAAGCACAGGTCAGGAAAGTGATTCACACACATCACAACACAATGTACTGCAACATCCCACAAACCACACATCACCAATTCAGTGGATCACAGGACACACATCAGGGAGCATTGCATGTACAACATCTCACACACACATCTGCTAACAGAACATACCAGAACAGGCAGCATAGACACAGCACACCCACACATCACCAGCAAATATCCATCCATTGTCTAGCTGCACAAGAGGTAGCTACTTACATTCAAGCAAAATATCGATCAATGAGCTGACGCCTCTGGTCCACACCTTCTTCCTCCCCACTATCCTCATCAGTGGACATGGGTGGGATGGGAGGCGGAGCAACCTGTTGGTCTTCAGGGTCCACGATCAGTTCAATATTATTTCGCAAGGCCAGGTTGTGGAGCATGCAGAAGGCAATCACGATTTTGCAGACTTTGCCTGGTGAGTATGGCAGGGCCCCTCCGGTTTTATCAAGGCAGCGAAACCTAGACTTCAGCAGTCCAAAAGTACGTTCTATCACTCGACGTGTCCACCCATTGGCATCATTATAACGCATATCACCAGGGGTAGTAGGATTCCGTATGGGGCTCAGCAGCCACGGCCGGTTTGGGTACGCAGAGTCGCCTAGGTGGGGGGATGACAGACACAAATATCATTACCAGGAGTGGCGGTGGGTGACTGGCCAGGACTGGCGGTGTGTGACCGGCCAGGAGTGGCTGTGTGTGACCGGCCAGGACTGGCGGTGTGTGACCGGCCAGGAGTGGCGGTGTGTTACCGGCCAGGACTGGCGGTGTGTGACCGGCCAAGACTGGCGGTGTGTGACCGGCCAGGACTGGCGGTGGGTGACCGGCCAGGAGTGGCAGTGTGTGACCGGCCAGGACTGGCGGTGTGTGACCGGCCAGGACTGGCGGTGGGTGATGCTATGTGACTGTAAGGGGGGGTTTCAACTGCGATTTCAAATTGCTTATTCAAATGTATGTGTTAGCCTGCACCGCCCCCGCGGAATGCGTGCACCGTCATAGCGACGTCAGTGACTGATTATTTTCAAATGATGCACCGTCGCGGTAGTGCGCCCATGCGTTTTGCGGGGTGTGTGACCGTGACGGTCTGTGCACATGTAGCCAATGGAAACAGTTTACGTGGGGCGCGTAAGCGCATTCAAAAATAGCAGAAGCCGTGCACCGCCACACCAGGGGAGTCATTGGCTCATTTTGAAAGATGTATCCAGGAAAAACAATTGCTGCAGACGTGTGCCACAGATATGAGCTCAGGGCCCTATATATGAAATGAAATGAAATAAAATGAATAAAAACTTATATCGCGCTACTTTGCCCGAAGGCATCAAGGCGCCTATGAAATAAAATCATAAAAGGCAGGGCCCTAAAACTAAGGGTAAGCTTTGGCAAAGAGCCATGTCTTCAAGGCCTTTCTGAAGGCTTGCATCGATGGCAGGGACCTAATTTCACAGGGTAAAGTATTCCACCATCTAGGGGCAAGGCTCGAAAAAGCACTGCCTCCCCACTTAGCTCTTCGAACTCGGGGAACTGATAATAGAAACTTTTTGGAAGAACGGAGGTTTCTAAAAGGAGCATATGGGACCAACAAGTCTTTTATTCCTCCCATCTCTTTTCTGGTCAAGGCCCCATAGACCAGGCAAAGAACCTTGAAGGAGATTCTGGCTTCAATCGAAGCCAGTGCAAGGACTTCCTGGCGGCCGTGGCTGATGACCTCCTGGGCAAATCCAGCACAAACTTAGCTGCAGCGTTTTGAACCGTTTGTAGGCGCTGTATTAAGCACTTATTTATTCCTGCATATAAAGCATTGCAATAATCAAGCCGAGAAGCTATTAGTGCGACCACAATTTGCTTCCGGGCTTGGAGAGACAAATAATGCTTGATCTTCCGCAGGATCTTAATAATGTCCCAACACGTGGAGATAGTCATATTTACTTGTTGACTCATTGCAAGAACCGGGTCAATCATGACCCCAAGGTTTCGGGCCAAGACCGTAGGAACAGGGCAAGACCCCAGCGATGAAGGCCACCATTCGGCAGACCAAACGTCATCCTTCCCGCCGAACACTAGGATCTCTGTCTTCTCGCCATTCAGCCTCAATGAATTGTCAATCATCCATTGAGCAACTGCCTCTATACAGTGTCTAAAATTGGAGGCAGGAGCCTGGGCAGACTGGGCGAGAGACAACAGGATCTGAGTGTCATCGGCGTAGGAGACTACCTCCATCCCAAACGATCTAATAAGCCTGGCAAGTGGGGTCACGTAGATGTTGAACAGGGTCGGACTTAATGCCGACCCCTGTGGGACTCCACACTGCACAGGCTTGGATGGAGATAGAAATTCCCCCAGCTTGACTCTCTGTTCCCTCTGGTCCAGGAAAGAGGCTAACAAACTAAGGGCTGGCCCCTCCACCCCTATCTCCCTGAGCCGAGATATTAACACCGAGGGAGACAGGGTATCGAACGCAGCCGTAAGGTCTAACAGGATAAGGAGGGTACTCATGCTCTTATCTACTGTAGTGCGGATGTTATCGAGCACTATGGTAAGGGCCGATTCCGTACTATGGCCCCTCCGAAATCCGTGCTGCGAATGGTCCAGAATACCAGAGGTTTCCAGAAAAGATGCAAGATGTTTGTTAAGATGAGTTTCCAGCAGCATCTTTGCAGGAGATGGGAGCAGTGAAATGGGGCGAAAGTTTTTAAGAACCTCCGGATCTAGGGAAGGCTTTTTCAACAGGGGTTTAACCACCGCTCTCTTCCACTGAGGAGGAAAAATGCCCTCCCGCATTGCCCTGTTCATGATCTCCAATAGCGGGGGCAAGAAAGTCTCCTTACACTGTTTAAGGATTTTAAGAGGACAAGGGTCAAGAGGAGACCCCGATCTGGTCTTACTCAGGAGGACATCCAGTTCCTGTAGGGGAAGAGGGAGAAAACTAGACAAACCTACCAGAGTAGAAGGCCCAACAGATACTAGGAAAGAGATAGATTGAATGGGAGGAGAAAAAATTGAAGCCCTTTGTAGCTCTAGAGTCGAGACAATCTTGGTAATCTTTGTATGGAAATGAAGGGCAATATCGTCACAAAGCTGCTGAGTACAGGTAACGGGGTCCGGGGTCTGCAGGGAGGTCAACGAGTCAACGATCTTAAACAGCTCTTTAGGTGAAGTAAGGGCGGTGGTAAGCTTAGAAAAATACTCCTGATTAGCTCGCATGACCTCAACCTTATATCCCCTCAAAAGGATTTTGTGGGTTTCCCTATCCTGTGTATCCCAGCTGGCCCTCCAAAGTCGCTCCTGCTTCCTGCACCCTTGTCTTAGACGTCGTAATGACTCCGAAAATCAGGGAGCAGACGGCCTTTTTCTGGCAGAGTAGCGTAGGGAGGCAGGTGCCAGTTCATCCATCGCTACTATAATGGAGCTTTCTAGCTTAGAGACCGCTGAACACACATCCTCGTCCAATGCAATCGACGAAATGGGAATCAGGGGAGCCAGAGAATCATTAGTTATATTCTTAAAATTTCGCCTAAATTCCATTTACTAGGGCCCTTCGGGATGTTGTTTACAGAGGTAACCTCCAATTTCAAGGGAACTGCGAGATGATCCGACCAGGTGAGCGGGGATAGGGGCATCGACGGTCAACCGACTATCATTCGAAAAAACCCCGTCTAACGTATGGCCTGCCTGGTGGGTAGAACCCTTAACTAACTGCTGCAGGCCACAAGCAGATAAAGTATCAAGGAGAGAAAGAGTTTCGCTCGCCTCTAGGTTTTCTAGATGGAAGTTAATATCTCCCAACATGCTCACAGCCAAAATGAGGTTCCAAAATACCGAGCAGATGCTGTCCAAAATCTACTCTAGGCCCAGGAGGTCTATATATAAGAAAAAGACACATTGTTTTTTATCAAGGACCTCGCATTAATTAGAAATCCATGGTCCCTACTTGTGCTCTGCATAGATTTACTAATATTGCCTGCATTAGTGGATCCAGGAGGCACCCCAGCTCCCATACTGCTTGTCCCAAAGCATCTACAGCCGGGGGAGTTTTGGAAAGCCTCAGGGGAAATTGAATAATGGCACGGCAGCCAAGGAAGTTTAAGTTTCAACAGGTCATGATGAGAGTACCTGTTACAGCCGAGTCCGCCCCTAGTAGAGCCGATCGCCCCTTCGTCCAGCTCGTCCTTGGCGCGGACGGGCGCAGACGGGCTGGACTCTGGCGTGACTCCGGCGTTACTACGGCACACAAGCCAGGCGCACGCGCCGTGCGCATGCATATACAAGATTAAGTAGGGCTCTAGCCTGACTGCTAGAGCGCTAACCACAATGGCATCCGGCCGACGTCCTCTTCAGACCCCCAAGATGGCGAGGAGACTCCGAGGGAGCGTGCAGGTGAGCCGCTAAAACCGCGGTGTGGGATACAATTATGGTGCAAGAATGTGGAGGAAGTTAAAAACAAGGGAAAACAAAAGTATATTTAAATTAAGAGTAGACAAAACGGGGATTTTAAAATTACCAAACAGCGCTAGAATGTCACAGCGTTACGCGCAGTAAAGGGTTGCCTTGTCAAGACTGACCCCGCTTTCACTCCGCCTTAAGTAAGCCTTTCGGTTTCCTCTAGCCAGCCTATATGTGTGAATGTCTTCTGCACACATTCACTGCTTCCAGCCACTGCTGCCTGTGACTGTCACCTCTACCTGCTGCTCCTGAGCTATCCAACAACTGCTGCCTGCGACCGTCACCTCGACCTGCTGCTCCTGAGCTATCCAACAACTTCTGCCTGCGACCCCCACCTCGACCTGCTGCTCCTCAGCTATCCAACAACTGCTGCTTGCGACCGTCACCTCGACCTGCTGCTCCTGAGCTATCCAACAACTGCTGCCTGCGACCGCCACCTCGACCTGCTGCTCCTCAGCTATCCAACAACTGCTGCCTGCGACTGTCACCTCGACCTGCTGCTCGTGAGCCATCCAACAACTGCTGCTGTTGTGCCACAGTCCTGGACCTTGCCATGCAGAGAGTGCGAGAGATCCGGTCTCGTCCCTTCACCGCAGCGGAGCTGGATGTCCTTGTGGACGGTGTGCTCAGCCACTATGAACGGCTCTACGGTGCACCCGGACAGGTGGTAAGTGCAGTGGGTAACATGTTGGTGGGCATGAGGTGGTCACTGACTCCTGGCTTCTGCAAGCTTGGCGGTGTGTTGTGGGACCTTCACATGTGTTGTACTGAGCATGGCTGCATGAAGATACGTGTTTCTACGATGTTTGTGAATGTCAAACTGTCCACTGACGTTCCCCTCTTGTCTCCCATCATGGTAGGTCAAGCTGCACCTTCGCAAAGCCGTGTGGAGGACCATAGCACGGGAAGTACGGGCAGTGGGGGTGTAGACGACACACACACTGCCACAAGCGCTGGGACGACATATCCAGGCTCAGCAAGAATGTTGCGGAGATGACACTGGGGATTATTCCAAGATCAAGCCGCCTTGCCCGATGCACCATGACCCCTCTGAGGCACCGTATATTTGCTGTGACGCATCCTGACCTGTCCGCCCGGCTGAGAGGGGATCAACAGCAAACTAGCGGTAAGCAGACTGTATGTGTCTGTAACTTGTGAGTGCATGCATGTATTGGTGCTCAGACACAGTTGTGACATCCGTGGTGCGTGTGTTTTGCAGCTATTGCATGTTGGTGCCATTAGCGGAGTGAGCGTTAGCACCCATGTCCGCCAGGTGGACATGCCAGTTGATTTGTAGTTGAGGGTTCCAGGACATGCCGTTGAGGTCTGTGTTCCCATGGCATGACATGTGTGGTGGTCTGCATGCACTTGCCCTGTTTCTATGATGTACATGTTTCACAGGCACCCCCGGTTCTTTGATATGAGGATGTCTGGTAGGGGTGGTTCGTGTGCAGGATGGGAGCTACATGTCAATCGACTGTAAGGAAAGGTGTGAATTTGTAACCTTCAGTACGTGAGTCTGGCACTTAGGTTAACATCTCTTCCCTCTCTTCCAGCTTTGGCCGAGGGCACTGACACACAGACGACGGAGATGAGTGGTGGCAATGCATCCGGATCCGAAATGACACACACGCAGACGAACACTGAAGGGGGCAGCCCCGGAGAGGGGGACAGAACCGTCCCTGAGGACTCACATGTGGAGACACCGTCGTCCTCATCCTCAGACAGTGTGGGTGAGTCAGCACTGTTGTCACAGACAGGGAGTGGGCAATCAACACCTTCAGTCGGTACACAGCACACAGGGCCCACACTGCCACCAACTGCAACAAGTACTGCTCGTGCTCGCCAGAGTAGGGGGAGCAGAGTTGCCTTCGGCGCAGGCACCGCTGCCCCTGCCCCTGTGCCACAAAGTGCACTTTGTGCTGAGGCTGTTGATCTGCTGCGACAGCTGTGTGTAGGGCAGACCAACATGATCAATGCATTCCAAGACCACGATAGGAAGTTGGGGCAGGTGGTAGCATTCATGGAGGGGATGCATGGCGATTTTGCTGGTCTCCACAGAACAGTTCAGCCATTAGCAAACACTGTGTCTTCAGCCATTCTTCAGTCGCGAGGACAGGGTGCTGCTTCTGTTCTCCCATCCACACCACTAGATGTCTCAGGGGAGAGTGAAATTTCAGACCAGGCGTCATTTTCGGGGTATTGCACTAGAAGCAGCCACAGGCAGCAAGGCAGGGCACGGAGGGCACAAACACCATCCCCTAGGACAGGGAAATCTTTCACACATCACGACATGAGCTACACTGGAGTTGACACACAGGATCCTCATGGGGTGTTGGGGGAAAGTGATTCACATGTAACAGACGCATCCCCCTCAAAAGGTACTCCCAAGGCAAGGGCACCTCCCAAGTCCAGGGACACTCCCAAGGACAAGGACACTACAAAGGAAAGGGCTCCTCCCAAGTCCAGGGACACTCCCAAGGACAAGGACACTACAAAGGAAAGGGCACCTCCCAAGTCCAGGGACACTCCCAAGGACAAGGACACTACAAAGGAAAGGGCACCTCCCAAGGCCAGGGACACTCCCAAGGACAAGGACACTACACAGGAAAGGGCACCTCTCAAGGCCAGGGACACTCCCAAGGACAAGGACTCTACACAGGAAAGGACACCTCCCAAGAGCAGGGACACTCCCAAGGACAAGGACTCTACACAGGAAAGGGCATCTCCCAAGAGCAGGGACACTCCCAAGGACAAGGACGCTTCAAAGGAAAGGGCACCTCCCAGGAGCAGGGACACTCCCAAGGACAAGGATGCTTCAAAGGAAAGGGCACCTCCCAGGAGCAGGGACACTCCCAAGGGCAAGGACAATACAAAGGAAAGAGCAACTTCCAAGAGCAGGGACACTCCCAAGAACATGGACACTTCAAAGGACAGGTACACTACAATGGACAAGTCTGATCCCAGGGACAGGGCACCGCCCAGGGATCAGGGACATTCCAGAGACAGGACACCTCGTACGTCCAAGGCACATCCCAGGGCCAAGGGTTCTCCCATGGACACGAGCTCCATCAAGGACAGGCATACATCACCCCTGGCTGCCCTGAGGCTGATGTTGTTGAAGGAACGTAAAACACATGTGTCAGCGGTGGAGTCAACACATACCTCAACTTCCATCCACACCCCGCAGAAGCAGAATAAGGAGTACACTGTACTTGCATCCCCCATTACACATGATGCAGAGGGCAGAAGGCAGGCCCACAGCAAACATCAAGCAGGGTCCAGCACGTCCCCAGAGAGCAGACCAGCAAAAGCACATGATCATTCTTTGATGTCTGATGAGTCCACAACACTTACCAGTCCAGTCATGTCCAGGGTGCCCCTACATTTCACAAAAAAACGGAGACACACACCAGTGAGACCTGACCACCCCAATGTTGCTCCAGTACAGCTGTCCCCAGCTACCAGAGCCACCCTGCCTCCTGGCCCATACAGCCCTGTGGCTCATCATTTCAGTGTTCCTAGTGGGTCAGCTGCCGTTCACTCTCATGTGTCAGATAGTGGCACTGTGTCTGTTGTTCGCTGTCATGCATCATGTAGTAGCACTGTGTCAGTTGTGCCCTCTCCTGTTTCAGGTACTGGCACTGTGTGTGTCAGCCACTCTCATATGTCAGGTGCTGGCATGGTATTTGTTGGTCAGTGTACAGGGACATGTCCTGGTAGTGTGGCTGGGTCTATGGCTCATGTGTCAGTCACTAGAGCTGTGGCTGTGTCTCACACTCCTGTTTCTGGTGCTGGCAATGTGTCTGGGTCTATGGCTCATGTGTCAGTCACTAGAGCTGTGGCTGTGTCTCACACTCCTGTTTCTGGTGCTGGCAATGTGTCTGGGTGTATGGCTCATGTGTCAGTCACTAGAACTGTGGCTGTGTCTCACACTCCTGTTTCTGGTGCTGGCAATGTGTCTGGGTCTATGGCTCATGTGTCAGTCACTAAATCTGTAGCTGTGTCTCACACTCCTGTTTCTGGTGCTGCCAGTGTGTCTGGGTCTATGGCTCATGTGTCATTCACTAGAGCTGTGGCTGTGTCTCACACTCCTGTTTCTGGTTATGGCAATGTGTCTGGGTCTATGGCTCATGTGTCAGTCACTAGAGCTGTGGCTGTGTCTCACACTCCTGTGTCTGGTGCTGGCAGTGTGTCAGAGGCGACTAGTTCAAGCAGACCACCAGATTCTGTGCTGTGAGGTGTAGCTCCCATCACTCTCATGTAATTTGACTTTGTGTCTCGATTGTCCATTGTAACCACCCTAGCATTGTTACAGTCCTTGGGCCGGGGCGGTTGACCCACGTACTTGTGTTGCCTCTGATGTACCTGTGCCTTGCCATGGACTGTTGATGCACTTTGCCCCTGTCATTTGCTGCTTCAGATGTACCTGTTCTGTGCCATGGACTGTTGATGCACTTTGCCCCTCTCATGTGCTGCCTCTGATGTACCTGCTCTGTTGTAAACACTGCCCTGTTGCTGTTCTGATACTGCTTTGTGCCCTCATGTGCTGCATCAGATGTACCTGCTCTGTTGTAAACACTGCCCTGTTGCTGTTCTGATACTGCTTTGTGCCCTCATGTGCTGCATCAGATGTACCTGCCCTGTTGTACCCAGTGCCCATGCTCTTGGGTAGTGTACGATTATACCACTATTCTGTTTAATAAAGCAAGCCAATCATGTGTCGTGGTTTGTCGTTGTCATTCCTGCTTGTGTACTTGAATTGTTGCTATATTGGTGCGATCGTACATGCAGTTTATCAAACATGACACTCCCACTCCCTACGTCACAGCCCTGGGAGGTATTCCCCTTCCGACAGCAATTGGTGTATTTGCGTACCTGCATCGTCGTCGCCGATGGGCCATGACTTGCAGGTGGTGGTGCACGAAGAGTATCGGAAATGCGTGTAGCGCTGGATCCATGACTGCGAACTGCTCGTGGTGGCAATGTGTTGTATCTCCGCTGTGGTCAATCTGCCGTGTTCAGGCAGGTTGTTTTTCCGCAGCGATTTGATGTGTGTTTTCCGCCATCGTGATTTAGAGGACGGTCGGAGACGTCATTCCGTACGGCGGTGTCTCTGGATTGGTTACGTCCGCCGCGGGTTCGGGTGTACTTCCGCGGTGGTGCGTGCTCTTCGGCCGCGTACGGACTTTTGACAGTGTTTCCCATCCTAATATGGCGGACGGAGTGCCCGCGGCAAGCGGACGGAAAAAAAGCATTTTCCGCCTACTCCAGGCCGGAGGTCGTCCTTCCGTCCGCCATCGTAATCGACCCCTTAATGCAGGATGTGGATACTTGTATTGTCATTTATGGTGCAATGTTTGGGTTCTCATAGCCAACAATTTCTCACAAGTATGTTTTAAAGACTGTAGTCACTTTTTAGTTCTTTGAATCCTATTTCAAAATAATCTCACATATATCCATGCTCAAATCAGGCACCATAATGCATTCCGTGTACCATTGCACTTCTTCATGAGAATAATCGGTGTCTGAAGCAAATAGAAGACTGTCTAATAAAGAAACAGGTTACCTAAAAACAAGTGTCATAATAATATATTCAAAAAGCACAATGAATTCACAGTACCACTATGGTAGTTGATTTTCATATTGAAAATATTGGGCCCGATGTAGGTGGCCAAATACCGGTCGGTAACGGTGAAATTCAGTCAATTTCACGGTTACCGACCGGTATTTAGCCATTCTTGATGTAGGGAAGGAATCGGTAATAAGGAATCGGACCGATTCCTAATTGGCCTTGCATTTAAGGAATCTGTAATACAGATTCCTTAAATGCAATGTAGAAAGCACATAAAAAAGTGCTTTTGGGCCTTAAGGAATCGGTAATTACCACCAACTTCAAGTTGGTAGTAATTACCGAATTCCTTTAAAAAAGCGTTTTCTTGCTTTTTTTGAAGATCCATGTGGCACACATCCATACCCTTAGGGCATGCATGTGTGCCACATGTGCACACATGCACATTTCAGGGTTGCAACAGGGTGTCCTTTGGCCACCCTGGCATCCTTGAAATACCTCCCGGTATTACCGATTCGGTAATACCGAATCAGTAATACCGAATATCTTCAAATTCATTCCTATGGGCCTCCAAGGCCATAGAAATGAATGGGTAGGTATTCGTTAGCACCGAATCTTAATTACCGATTCGGTAATAACCAATATTAAGGATTCAGTATTTTTTACCGAATTCTTACCTACATCTGAAATACCGATTTCTTAATACCAAATCGGTAAAATTCGGTATTAAGCATTCAGTATTTCACTATTACCTACATTGGGCCCATTGTGCCTACTTTAGGTTGGTTAAAATTGACATGACTAGGCCACATTAGGCTGCAGGATTGAAAAGAGTGTTTGTTTATTTGTGTGCAAGAGCCCAGCATGTTCATGTTATCATTCAGTTTCTGAAAATTATTTTAATTCTGCTGCAAACCATGGTCTGTACTTGCATGTAACAATTAATGTTTCACTAGCTTCTCCCGGAGAGGATGTTATGATCTTATAAATCCACTTACATCAGGCAGATTGCCCGCGGGCCAATCTGCATCTTGCGAGACTCCTATAAGTAGGGAAAATCTGGTCCAAGAAGAGGCGAACAGAAGAAGCAGGTGGCTCTCTTATGATCATGCAACACAGTTCCATTCTGGTCAGCCCCTTCTCAGACTCGAGCTACCTGTAAGGTTGGTTTCCTTCCCCCAAATGATGGCACATACACTTGGGGATGCAGTCAAGCGCTTCTTTATTTACGGAGAGGGAGCGTGTACAACCTGGTAGCTCGCGCTCCGAGATTCAGTGACATGCGCAGCCTCCCATCAGACTTTGAGGTACCACGTGGGGCACAACCACGAGACTGCGACACCACACTACCTCCAAATTGCTCCTGCTATGTGACTGTCCTGGTTGGAGTACCCACACTTTCCAACGACAAAAAGGAGAGTCATTGGGAACTGAAGAACGGAGTTTGCTTTGGCTAACCTGTAACACTACATTTTCTACTACTGATTATGACGAGTAAGGAGAATTGGTTGGGTTGGTCATACCCCAAAACCATCTAAGGGGTTGTGTGATTATGAACTGTAGGTATCAAGGCTTGGCACACCGGTTGATTACAACTGGAAGTAGGCTGAGCGAGACAGAGGCTGCAATCAGCATTGTTCCGTTATTTGTTTTTTACAGAAAGGACACCATCAAGCCAGCTGAGTAGAGCAAAATCTGTGAACCTACAACCAAATGTTGTAAGAGGTTACACTGTTTCAACTAGCAACAGATTCTCACCACTATCTGGGTTGGAAAATAATGATTGTCTTTCCCCTAGTACTGTGCAGAACACAGCAAGGGGAACTGACCTATGCCTTGCTGTTTGAAAAAGGTTAGATGGACTATATTTTACAAGGATAACCCATAGTAAACATAGCAATCAAACTACCCAAGGTACCAACCTGCCATGGCCAGGAACTTTAGATCTTATTGTACCCCCCCCCCATTGCCTTTAATTCCATTGTATGTTGATTTAGACAGGAATCCCTGCAATGATGTGTCTGCACCAACAAAACTTCCAACCAGGAACGTAGTTGGTCTGGTATCAAAGTTGTTTTTTCCAGATTGCTACCTACCCTTAAAAAATGAAACGAAAACATTTCAATTTTTCTTTTTAAATGCTTTCCATTTTCCTTTAAGGAAATCCGGCTGCATTAAAAAAAACTGCTTTATTGAAAAGCAGTCCCAGACATGGAGGTCTGCTGAACCCAGCAGGCCACCATCCCTGGAAGGGTCAGCCATTCCCAATGGGGTCGCACAATGCAAGTGGCTCATTAATATTCATGAACCTCGCATTTTGCGACCCCATTGAGAATTGCTAACAGTGTCTCTGACACTGTTGTACATTTGCTTTTGCGACTCGCAAATGTAGACTTGCAATTTTTTGCAATTTGCGAGTTGCAAAAGTAATTGGCCGTACATCTGGCCCATGGTACCTGCAACCCCTATTTTGTACAGGATATGTGAACTTTTACAAGGCAGCTTCATTTAAAGGGGCAAGAAGGCCCTCAGAGAGCCTGGTGAGGGAGGTTAAAGTTACAGTGAATTCCCCAGATATTATATGCTTTAGTATGGCCGCTCACCTGGATGTGGTATATTATATATATACAATATATGCTATAGACGCATTTGTTTGCTGTAACACTTGTAGACCCATTAGGAACAGGACTGAATCAAATGTTGAGGATCATCCATCTGAATTAATATCTAGTTTCCCTTCCAGCTTCAGCTAGGAAAATAGCAGAGGGAGATTTTAACTGTGAATTCGAAGCATTGGGCACAGATAGCTATGCGCTGACAGCAGATGAGCATGCCAGCTGGTCTATTCCAGAGTTGGAAATCCACCCCCATTAACCCCTTCAGTGCTAATGACAAGGGTAACTCGTCATGGAGTTTCCATTGATTTCAATGGAAAGTCAATGGAAGTGCATCATGTGCCTTAGCAGCCAAGTGGTTAAGAAATGGTCTCCCTTACCAGTCTAAATCAATGCCCGTACATTAAATCAGGGGATCTGTGCTTGTAATGGCTGGTCAATCTCTGATAAATCAGATAACCACACGTTTAACTGGGTGAACCACACTAGTTTAGTTGATTACATAATGCTGAATGTTAAGCTATGGCCATTTCTGGTGGATATGGCTGTTATACTCAGTTCGGACAGTGACCACAATGGCCTGACTCTCAAGCTAAGTCTGTTCTTTAGTGCACAACACCACTCCTTTGGGAAACACTTTGATAGAAGACTGAGAGTTACTAGTAATAGCCTGAGAGTAAAACAGCGCACATTAGAACATTCTCAGGAGACAATCAGTGAGATCTATAGGAAGGTTGTTGCAGGAATGGGGGGGCATGATACCATTGATCATCGCAGGGAGTACTCCTGAGCCCTTTGGTGAGAGAATAGAAATTCACTCACGGCTGTATACGAACCCAAGGAAATCTTTCCTAGTTGAATCAGGGTTCATAGTAGAAAGGAAGCGCACTAAATATTGATTTAACAAAGCATGTCGGGAATCCAAGTCCGCTCTGATAGCTGTGATCAGACTATTAATCCAGACAGCCAGGCCGAGTTATTAGTTTGTGTTATCAAGGGCCAAAAAGGAATGGGAACTGGGAATTTGGGAAACTCTTCTAGAAGCTACTAAAGACCAACATTCCTTCTGGAACTTGCTAGCAACATGTGGTAGGGATGGATTTAGCATCATAGAAAACAATATCGCAGCTAAAGACTGAGTGGCACACTTCTCCAGCTTATACATGCAGAAGGGAGACCAGCCAAATAAAACGGGGAGACAGATGGGGCCTGGGGAAAACCGCCAGCCGCTAAGTGTACTAGGTCTGGTGAGTGACAAGATTGTCTCCCGAGGGACCTTCACCCATGCACAAGAAGAGGTGTGTGCAGACATTTCTGTGGAGGAAATACATTGGCGATTAAGGGAATAGTATGCAACAAAGCTCCTGGGCTAGACGAAATCCTTGGTGGTATGAGTGAAATAAAACTCTGGTGTGCTTATTTTGCAGTACTATACTCCGCACTTTTAAAGGGGGTGCCCATCCCACATACCTGGGCAGGGGCGGAAATAATTCCCATCTTTAAAAAGGGCTCATGCAACTCGCGGATGAATTATTTATTTATTTATTTATTAAAGTTTTGTATAGCGCTACCTGGACCCTAGGGTATCAGAGCGCTTCACAACACGTACAAATAGGCATCAGAAAGACAGTGAGGAAGGAGAACAGGGTAGGGAGCACATGGGTGAAGAGAAAGTCTTTACAATAGTAACAGGAGCGCAAAACAGGGCAAGAGTCAAAAGCAAGTCATCCGGCTCTGGGAACGCAGAGAGAATTATCATCCAAAAGGTCTTATAGACAGCACACAAAAGCTCTGTAGTAAACTGATACTATGAAGATCATAGGATTGGCTAGCTGACAATGACATCCTGACATTCCTTTATCCAGACTTAAGAGAGCCAACAAGTAAAACTGATCAAGTGTTTAGACTTCAAATGTTGTACTGGAAAACAGTTACTTTGGGGAAGGGGAGCGACTTTATGTCGTGTTTGTAGACATTAGCTCTGCCTTTGATCTGGTACCAAGATCAACACGTTGGCAGATCCTTTCTGAGATGGGAGTGCCAACATATATGCTAGACACTATAGTCAGACTGCATTACAACATTTATGCTCAGGTTAGACATGGCAGAGCAGGAGAGCCATCCTATTCCTTCCCCGTAACTAGGGGAGTCAGGCAAGGGTGCATGCTGGCCCCCACGCTCCTTACACTCTACATTAACGGCCCTGTCTGGAACAGTGTCAAAATGACGCACCTATATTAACAAACATGAGGGTTCCTACCCTCATATTTGCTGATGATACCTTATTGATCTCTAAGACCCCGATGGGAATTCAGAGGCTCCTGGACCAGTTTGTTTGTTCTGCAAACAGAGGGGATTGGATATCAATGTGAGTAAAAGTAAGTTCATGGTCCTGAACCCTGAGCTCTTGACTAGGGGACACCTTACTTTAGCAGGGGCCTCACTAGAATGCGTGCACACATTTGTGTATTTAGGGCTCACTCTCTGAACATCTGGGGTGGCAAGCTGACATTACACAGCGACAATTAGAAACCAAACAAATAGAGGGAGGAATTTTAAAGATGGCGCGCAGATCACAGTTTCACCGTATCCTGCCAGCGATTCAGATTTATAACTTTAAAGGACTGGGGACAGCTGCCGTTGGTGCTGAGCTGTGGGGGCATCTGGGTGCGATCTCACTGGAAATTGTTGAAAATTGCTTTATGAGACAGCTGGTCAGTTTACCTGTAAGCACTCCTTTGCTCCCACTCAGGCTGGACCTTCGGGTCAGATACATCTCAGACAGATTGGCATTGCACCCCGTGCTTCACTAGAGGAGGATATGGGCTACACTGGAGCTATCTGCTTACCTGGGGGTTAGAGGAAATATTGTCCCAAGTAGGCTGCAGCAGAATTCAATGGCACCGCACTGCCAGGTCCAGTGCGGTGTTCCCCAGGGTTCTTCTCTGTCTCCTTTACTGTTCAACCTTTACATCTCGCCTCTTATCTTTGCTCTACAGTAGCTGGAGGTCACGGTATATAACTATGCCGATGACCTCCAGCTCATCTTTAACCTGTCTTCTTCCTCTGACTCCATCTCTAACTTCCAATCTATTCTATCTTTCATCAGGGACTGGATGAACTTCAACCACCTGAAGCTCAATCCCGATAAGACGGAACTTGTGGTTACGGGTGGTTGTTCCAGTCCCTGGAATTCTCTATTTTGGCCCCCCTCCTTTGGTTCTCCTCCTACCCCAGTTTCCTCTGTTAAGACTCTTGGCATCAAGCTAAATGACAAACTCACTATGCACTCCCAGATAGGTTCGGTGGTTTCTTCCTGTTTTCTTACTCTCCGTACTATCCGCTCTATTTCTCGTTTTTTTTCCTTCTCTGCACTTAAAATAATTATGTCCGCACTGGTCCTGTCCCGCCTGGACTACGGGAACATCTTGTTCAATGGCATCCCTCAGTACAGCCTGCGCAAACTGCAACTGGTGCAGAACCAGGCGGCCCGCCTTGCCTTTGGTCTTCCCAAATTCCAAAATACCTCTCCCCTCCTGAAGACCCTTCACTGGCTTCCCGTTCGGGAACGCGCCTTGTTTAAATTAGGCTGCATGGCGTTTCAGGCCAGGATGGGCCTGGCCCCTCTTTTTATATCTTCAGCCATCAAAGCTTATGGCCCTGGCAGAGACCTCCGCTCCTCGGCACAACATCTTTTAGCAGTCCCTCGCTACCGGAAAAAAAAACAGGGTGGCTCGAAATTTTCCACTCTTGCCCCCATGTTCTGGAATTCCCTCCCCTTCCACCTTAGGTCTCTCACCCAATATTCCATTTTCCGTAAAGCATTGAAAAAATTTTATTCACTCAGGCTTTTCTGTCTTAAACTCTGTTCCCCTTTTCAGTCTATGTTTTAGCGACTGACTCTGCCTAGCTGGCTGTTTGCTATCTCAGCGCCAAGAAACCGCTCAGGTGTATGTTGCGCTTAATAAATATTTTAAACTTAAAGCATGTAAAGGTCATACTTACAGACACCGGCCTTGGTGAACTATGGAATGCCAGCTGGGTCGTTTTCCAAATCACATATTAAAATTGCATACTGACAACAAAGAGATAATCGTATACATAGTCAGTTGAGTCATGCACTCCTAACACTTAAGGATTCTGTTAAGCAGGAGGACTTCCTGAACAAAATATATCTTCCTCTAGCCAAGCAGTTCCGGTATGGAACTTTATCTCTCCAGGCCTTTAATGCCAAGTGGGTGCGTACACCGTGGGCCAATGAGCTGCAATACCCGGCCGTGGGGAACAAACTGAAACCTTATTTTTTTTTTTGTCCAACCCATGTGTCCCAAAGGATGTGTTCGATAATCCCACTTTGTTGAATTGTGGGAGTTAGGGAACACAGGGATGCACTCAGGACTCTGAGATATGATATATGCAGGCTGTCAATCTTTGCTCTCTCTCGTTTTCTGATAAGTGTGAAAATGAAGGTACAAGCTGAGTATATCTTATGCAAACTGCTATAGTAGTGAACAGTAATATGTCAACTGGCACACTTGGAGAATAGGATGACTATTACTTATTTAATAATAGAGGATCATTTTTTAGAGTTATTATATTTTTTAACTTTTAGCAGACGATTTACCTATTAATTTTACAGAAAAATGTGTACACCTAGTGACAGGATAGCTGGGCATGTAATCATGATAACAACCAATGCCAGCCAGGGAGGTACCACAAACTCCATGACATTTTGTATACATTTTACTTTGTAGGAGTCTACCTAATAGCACAGGGACATAAGTTGCTTCGTTGACTATACTACTGCACAGAATGTTGTACATTATAATGCTTAATTCAATTGTATTAATTTATGTTTTATCACTGTGCTTTTATGGCTCTCAGCCAAAATAAAGTTTATGGTTTAATTCTTTTTATTGAATCAACAGCCAGTGCAGCTATGTGATATGCGAAAGACTGCAATATGTAGGTTACGCAGAACTCAGCTGTAAACATTTAGCACAGGCACTAATGGAAGAGATCGAACAGAAACAAGAACAATAACAATCCCCCCCTCCCAATGTCCCCTCCCCCATCCACTGCGTGTTTGGAATCGTATCTATATAGGGTGACCGCTGTGGTGGATCCTGCTGAGTAATAGCGTCCGGCGAGGTAAGTTGTAGGAGGCTGAGGTATCTGGGGGATGTTAGTTCCCAGAATTCTTGGACCAGGAGAGCCAGGAATGGTTTCCAGAGCTCTCCAAAAGTCGAGCCCTTCCCTGCAAGCGTAAGTGAGATCTTCTCCATCCCTAGTTTGTGCCACAGTGCATGAAGCCAAACCATATGGGTGGGAATCCGAGGAGTCTTCCAGTGAATTAATATGTTTTGGGTGGCCGTACCTAGTGCTATTGCTATATGTCGCCCTCTGCTAGACTTGAGGGGTTATTTGAAGGAAGTGGCCCTAAGGGGTCACCCTGGTTACTTACAACCACCTGCTATGCCTTCCAAAGAACGAAGAGTCGTTCAGACAGTAGAGAATACAAACAAGCTTTTATTAGCAATACTCTGCAATACCCAGCAACCTAAGATGTCTGCCGAGGGACTAACCCCCCTACAGTCTGCAACACGTAATGATTCTTCCCAAAAGCCTCCAACCAAGCCCACAGTGGAAAGTTACCAGCCTGGGCCAAACATGAACAAAGGAGGAACTGAAGGATGGGCTACCACTTGCCACATGGGTACATGCTATCTGCAACTCAAGGTTACCGCGCTGAGTCTTAGCATCTCCTAACTTGGGAGCAGAACTACACATTCAGGTACGTATGTGAGGGCAGAATGGCCTATTCATTAGTAATTCGGTAGCAGCCTTGAACAGAAAAGAAAATAATAACAAAATACAGTGTTCTGCTGAGGCAAGCAATACGAATAATGAGGCCTTGTTCAGGCAAAGCGTAAGCAGCCTAACAGGAATTACGAAATACAAAATGGAGTCACACACGCTAACTAAAGCTTGCACATTACAGGGATAACTCAGTGGATTGCATAACATGAATACAAATGGCGTCTATTTATCCACACACTGCTAACCTAATATAGCATGAAACAAGTGCATTGCAGGAATGGGATTTTCAAACCTAACCTATGTAAGGGGGTTCAGGACTCCCAAGAGGACATAGGCCGAAAATCTTGGGAGCTCCATGTCTAGATGTTTGTCAGTTTCATCAAAAATTTAGGACCAGTACTGTTGTAAATGCTTGCATTCCCATAGAAGATGAACCAGCGTTCCTGTCTTCCCACACCCTCTCCAACAAGCTGCACTGTGCGTGGGGTCGGCTTGGTGCATATGCTCAGGAGTGTAATACCAGTAGGTGGCTAATTTGGTTAGCGTTTCTGTGAGGCCCATAATACTTGCTGTGTGTCGCGCCCTGTAGTATACCCCTTCCCATTCTTTGCTACTGAGTTCCCGGCCAAGGTCCCTCTCAAGCGCGTGCGGCCTGCATTGTAGATGTGTGTGTATCTTTTCAGTAGCATTTTATATAGGTCCGAAATAAGTTTTTCTTTTACAGAGTTTTATATAGCGCAAGCTTGACCCAAATCGGGTATCAGAGCGCTTTACATAGCACCAGTTGCATTTCTTATCTGATGAACATGTGATAAGCCATCGTTCGTATGATGTGAGATGTCTTTGCGCCTCGGACTTGTTGTCAGCGTGTAGTGCCCAGTGTCGTAATTGCAGGTAGCGCAGCCTTTCTAAATCCGGAAGGCCGTAGTAGGACCTAAACTGAGGGAAGGGGATGACGCCCTCTACATCGAAAAAGGGACCCAGTGCTCGAAATTCCGTGGCTCTCCATTGTGTAAAAGAAGTCTCGCGTAGCCCAGGGCTAAAGTCAGGGTTGTCAAAGAGTGGTGTGATGGGTGAGGGGAAAGTGATCTGCCCGTGGCTCCTATTGGTCTGGTTCCATGTTGTTAATGTGGTGCGTTTAATGTGCGAAGTGTAGAGATTGGGGGCTCTATACGACTTCTTAAGGAAGGGTTTCTTCCTTAGGGATGTGCCCACCACTGCTCGGTCCTGTAATAGCCAGCGCTTCTCTGAATCAGTGCTGCTCCATTCAGCCAGATGCCGTAACTGCGCAGCTTTGTAATAGAGTGTGATATCGGGTATCCCAAGACCGCCTTCGTTAGGCGGGAGAGTGCTAACGATCCTCTTAATTCTTGGCTTGTGACCCTGCCAAATAAAGAGGGAGAGATCCGACTTCACTCTGCTCAGCCAACCAGTGAGAGGCCATAGGGGGAGCGTCTGGAAGAGGTATAGGATTTTAGGTTGGCCTGCGACTCTCTCCCTCCTTGGTGCCCGGCTTCCCCTCCGCCTACACTCTAATGCCAATGGCAAAAGATGTGAGCGGGGCGCAGGATATGCCACTCACCAGCCTTTCAGGAGTGCGCTGCTACACTGGGTTGACTCTCTGCCCTCTCTCCGTGCTGTTCCGGTGGTGTGGGTCACTAATTTTGACCTCTCACCTGCCTGCAGTATCGCTGTGCAGGGGGTGCCGTGGTTGTCAGTGCTGGGTCATTATCGCTCCTTCGGTGCTGGGCTTGTCGCAGCACCGCCAGACAAGATGGCGGGTAGACCTTCCCATCTGTCTTCGTAGTCTGGCCTCCCAGCTGCAGGTCCGCACCCCGAGCCCAGGTGGGCACCACTCAGGAGGGCCCCCTCCGGCAGGTTGCTAGACCGGCAGTACACTGCGGCCCGGACCCCACTTCGGTGGGTGCTCCGGGGCCTCCCCACAGGCCTTTTAGGGGGACCCCGCCATCTGCTGCGCCAGGCCGCCACCCCGGGATTAGCGGCGCCGCCCAGCTGCCCCGTGCTCGGGACAAAACTGCGGTCGTCGGCTCAGCATCACCCGGGTCCCTGGAGATGGCGCTACAATGGGGCACCCCTTCCTGGTGTTCTTAGGGCTGTAGGCGGCTAAAGGCCGGAGCATTATTTGGCAGTCGGCAGGAGAGGCAGCGAAACACGTCCTATCTCGCTGCCATCTTGGCCATGCCCCCCTCCAAAATAAAGTTTATAAAGTAAAGTTATGTTCTTACAGCATTGCAAGGACACTGAGCTTGAGAGTCCATTAACATGTCAATATTATTTATGTGCTAAAGCTGTTCATTGTTGTTCTCTTGTGTTTTGTATTAATAGCAAATTATGTGCACTGTTAGCCAATGCAAGTACTTGTTATTTTAAAATTGCGCTTTCCAACTATCTTTCTTTTCTAGACTGCAAATGATACAAAATGCAACTGCTAATCTCCCTTTAGGTCTTAACAAATTACATTTCAATCACTGGCTACCTGTGTGCAAACGCTGACTTCTCAAGACCCTCAGTTTCTGTCATAGAGCCATGCATGGCTCCATGTCCATAAGTTATCTGACCTCTCTCTTCTCCCCTTTTGTACCTGCTAGACTCTCATTCTAGCTTGTGACAGCTAGCAAATAAGTCAACATTCACCAAGATGCGCACTGGTGGGTATGTTTTATCTGAATTCATTACTCAAACCTGGAACTATCGTCCGCCTGCAATCTCCTAATTTTACACCAGCTGTTATATTCTTACTCTGGACAGTGCACTTCTTTTGTTCTAATTCAAATGAAATCAGATCCTTGATTATCACAGCTTGTTTTCTCTTTCAAGGAGCCTGGATCAATGTTTTTAATGTCTCTAATCCAGTGTTTGGTTCTTTTTGGTTGACCTGTGGTCAACCACTTCGAAGAAAAGAATAGAGTAGGGAAAAAAATGCCAGGACATCAACTACTACAAGGCTCTGGGCTCTCAATCAATCAGTCAGGATTTGCAAAGCATGGCTAATCACCTGTGAGGGTATCCTGGCGCTGAGGGCCTTGCTGCTTCGGGTTGAATCAGTTGAGCATCCAGATCTTGAGTAACTTCCTGAATTCCAGGAATGAGAATGAGGTCCGGAGGTGAAGGGCAAGGTTGTTACAGGACTTAACAGCAAAGTAGTAGAAGGAGCGTCCTCCACTGTTGCTACGGTGGATGCGGGGGCTGTGAGTAAGGGCAAGGGAGGTGGAAAACATGTGTCTGGAGGGTTTGTGGAAGTTCATGTGCTGGTTAATGTATGCTGGTCCTTGATTGTGAAGAGCTTTGTGGGTGTGAATCAGCATCTTGAATTGGCATCTCTTCTGAATGGGAATCCAGTGGAGCTTCCTGAGGTCGGTAATGATGTGGGTCCGGAGCATGCGATGAATGAGAAAACAGGCAGAAGAGACTGTATTGATCTTACTTTTCATGAAGCGCTTGCTGTCCATGTTAAGGCTGAGGCTGCGGGCATGGTCTGTAGGAGTGGGTGAGGATCCTAGTTTGGATGGTCACCAGGAGTTGTTCCTTGGGGAGGTGTTGTTTCCGAGGATCAGCACTTCCATTTTGTCTGTGTTGAGTTTTAGTCGCTGTTCATCTAGTCGGCGACGTTCATCGCTACTCTTTCCAATCCCAGCCAATCATGAGTCGCTCATAAAACCAAGTTCTGACAGACTTTTTGCTGGGTGTAATGCTGTTTTTGACTAGTCTGACTGTGATCCTGCTAATCAGGGCCCTAGTCTATCTGCTTTCTCCCTAAACGGTTATGCATGTACTTAGGTACACCCCAGATTGGATACTGGCGTACCCTTGTCAGTCTCAAGTATATGGTACACATGTACCCAGGGCTTAGGTACCCCAGAGGGCTCCCATGGGCTGCAGCATGTATTATGCCACCCATGAGAGACCATTCACAATGGAACTACAGGCCTGCCATTGCAGCCTGTGTAAGTCGGTGCATGCACCACCTACTTAAGATATAGGTTTTACTATATATAAGGGTCACTGCACTTAAAACCTATAAGTCACCCCTATAGCAGGCCTTTACAATCCTGAGGGCAGAGTGCTTGGTTCTAAATGAGAGGGTGCTGCTGCATGAGCAAGTCACCCCTGCTGCCTACGGGGTCCATTCTCCCAGGTTGTCAGTGAAGCAGCCAGATACTAATATAGAGGGGCATTACGCGACCTCGTGATGACCATTTTGAAAAAGGCTGTAACCAACCCTATCGTGTTTGGTGTCAAATATGTTGGAATCATGGGAGATGTGATTCCACCCACCAGGAAGGCCCTTCGTGGGGCCCTCGGTGTTCCCGGTACCAGGCATCTAGCTCCGAACAGCACACAATATGGTTGCTGCCAACCATAGACACATTTCTGCCCTCTTGCTACTGAGCCAAGCTCGAGCAGGTGAAGGCAGAACAATAGGCATCCTGTCACAGGGAAGTGCGACAACCTCCCAGACAGGATTTAGTGTATTAGGGCTATGTTGGGACGCTTGCCAGCGCCTGAAAACCTGCAGGAGCAGCACATTTGGTGTCCCTGTGCATAGTCCAGTTCAACCCAGTCCAGGGAGCCATTGGCTCCCGCTCTGGTGCGAACCTGGATAAAGGACATGGCAGTAACCTCCCCACTGTCCAGACTTTTAACCCTCTCCTGTGGGTACTTAAGGGCTTACCTGGCTGTAGGACCTTAGATTCATTGTGGACAAGATTCCGAATTGAAACCACTGCACTTCGACCGTCCAGGCACTCTGGACTTCGCTGGACTTCGTTTGGGCCTGACTTTGTCTCCCTTCCAGTCTGCTTCTTCGTCTGTGCCTGTGCATCCTCCAGGAACCTCCCAAGGCTTGTGAAGAATCAAGGACAACCAAAATACTCTCTCGTGGAGTGAAGGAGTCACTTCCCTGCATTCGCAGGCAGCACAACGAAGGAGACCGGTCTGCAGATCCCGAGCTCCTCCGAACTCCGTGGGCTCTGCAACTCAGGTGGTAGTTTTTCTAAGCCCCAGAGGCCTGCTCTCCCCTCTGACCAAGTATGAGGCCAGCAGCTCGTGTGGGGATTGCAATAACGAACACCTGGGTACCGCGCCACATTTGCAGTTGCAACGGCTTGTTGACATCTATGCAAGAAGATCTCCGGGCTCCAAGTAGCCCCAACTCCGAGCACCTCCTATGACCAGAATCTTTGGCCACATGGCATCCTGCGTATCGTGGCCTGACGCTTTTGGTGAGCTGCTCAACATCCTCTCGTGAATCCTGTGCTGTTGTCCTGTGGGTCAATTTGAGGGTCACCTTTGAGGCTCTAAGGCTGTTAGAACAGTCTGTTCTTAGAGGGCAGAATGTTCTAGATAGTAAAACAAAGGCCTCACTTAGCCTGAAGGGATTGATATCCCCTCGGGCACCGGGAGGCCTTTGTTCAGAACCACAGCTGTGAGCAAAGGCAAGCATTGGAATGTTGATACTCCGGGCTTCTAACAGCCCTTAGAGGCCTGGAGCACTCCATTGTCTTAAATAGAGCTCCCAACATTCCAATGTTCTAAGAGAGGAATGGTTTTGACTGTGTTCAGTCCCTGTATATAAGAGCTATGCATGCACTGTAAGAGTGTGAGATGTGTGAGTCTGTCCCAATATTTACACAAATAACAATTTAAATACTACTAATTTGTTTTATTTCTTTTATAGCGCTACTCATTCCAATGCGGGATGTCAGAGTGCTATACATTAATCATTGACAATAAATCATATTTGTGTAAATCATTGCTCAAGATGTGTTACATAAGACAGTGAGGGTTATAAGGAGTAGGAGTCACATGCCCTTCATAGCTCATTGTGCAATATTAGAAGGATTACAATTTATGACCTGCAAGTAACAAAAGGATTTCTGTGTTAAAAGCATTAACCCACTTACCTATCAAAAATGGGACTAGACAAAACTCAGATCTCTGCCGCAAATGCACTAACCTCCAGCGTGATCTTAACAATAATATCATGCTGTCATGTGTCAAAATGTTGCTTGCATACTGCCTAACTTGGTTAGTCCCCCTACATTTCTTTTACAACTTGTGCGCTGTAAAGTGGTTCTTGTTTTATTTTTTATTAGTCTACTTAGATCTGCACCCTGGGAATATGGGATACAATGACTTCACATCAGCACTTATGTGCTTTCTCTGTGAAACTTTATAAGGTTTCTAACCAAAAAAGCTGGTTCTTTGTACCTGTCCATTCTTCCTCCCAAATGTGGGCGAATATTTTGTTTAAGATGCAAGTGATATTTTTCAAGTGAGAAGCATAGGTTTCAGTTTCCTTGAGGGCCTTTGTCACTTCCATAAAGAATACGTATCCTTTTACTGACAACTGATTCTGCTTTTTGATGTCTATTCTCTGATCCAAGCGCCAGGATACCCGTAGGGTGGCAGTTTTGCGCTATCTAAATTCCTATTCCATTCCATTCCAAAAGACTAAGGGCCAGATGTAGGTCGCCAAATACCGGTCGGTAGCGACCGAATTCGGCCGTTACCGACCGGTATTTGGCTTTTGAGATGTAGGTGGGTCTGAATTTACAGAATCGGTAAATTTACCACTTCGGTATTTTACCGAATCGGTAAATATACAGATTCTGTAAATCCATATGTAGGTGACACTCCTAAGAGTGCCACAGGCCCTTCAGATTCGGTATTGTACCACCCAATCCTATTGGGTGGTAAAATACCGAATTCAGGTGTGCATGCATATCTGTGCATGCACACCTGTGCCATGTGGCACACAGACATGCCCTAGGGGCATGTCTGTGTGTCACATGGCACACATGCCTGTACTTGGGGTGCTAGAGGGTGTCAAAGTGACACCCCCTGCACCCTTGCAGGATTCGGTATTTACCGAATCTGTAAATACCGATTCGGTATTTCACATTGATTCCTATGGGCTTCAAGGCCCATAGGAATCAATGTGAAATACCGAATCGGTATTTACAGATTCGGTAAATACCGACTCTTACAGAATCGGTAATTTTTTACCTACATCTGCCTCCTTCCTATTTACCGACTCTTAAATACCGATTCGGTATGAGTCGGTAAATAGGAATTACCTACATCTGGCCCACACTCATAAAGCTAACCTCTGGTCTTGTAAAGAACTCTGTAACTGATTCAATGGCCACCTTGCTTGATTGGGTGTAAGGGATGTGGTCTGTCTGGGTACTGGGAAAAAAGGTTGTAGAGTTTGAGCCTTGGGCAACAGTATGTGGAAGAAGTTGGGCAATGAGGAGGGCATACTGAGCAATAGATAGACATATTGTTACTGGCAGGAAGGGAAGACCAGAATTGAAGATTGACTTATTGAGGTGTCATGTCTTTAGACCGTAACACAGATTTTTAAAGATAGAAATTGATTACTCTAATGCACGCCGAGGGTGAAACCGAAGGTTTTATGCCTGGTGGGATTTTAGTGTCCTGAGATGTATCAAATCCTACAAGATCTCTGCCCTAAATTGTATATTGCGAGAAAATAAGGTCGGTTTCGAGGCCCTTACTTGATGTGCAGTGATATTAGTTAGCAGTTTGCTTTTCCAGGTAAGGTTTTAATAGTCTATGTTTAAAGTTTGTAGCTGCCTTTATGGAAAGATTGTGCGAACAAAAGATGTGGACACTGCCTTTACTAGGTTCTTTCTGAAGGACGTTAGATTAGTGGGTACTATTTTACTGAGCTAGCAGGAGGTTAAGTTGGTGATGCACCCCACTAAAAATAAATATTAGCCCCCATGTTCTCTCTCAGCCTCCCCCCCTCCAGCTGTGCCATCCGTTTTCTTTCTTGCTCTCCTCACTCAATGAGACAGCGTACAATGAAACCATCCTAACTACAGCTCTCATAAAACTTCAGTCAGGTGGGACACATATCTTCTCAAAGCAACAGTCTGCTCAGACCTGTGACACTCACAAGATGGCGATTGGTGACTCTGGTGCGTTACCTGCATTCGCTTACTTCCAACTCTGCAGACCATAAGGTGTGAGGAGGTGAATAGAGGACGGGCTACTATTCCCTCGCCTCCATCTGGTGCAAAAATATCCCGGCCACCATTTCTCTAGGGTGTCTAGACAACCAGCCAAGGTGGCGGAAAACCGGAGAAGCGACTGCTGCTGAGTGAAATCACAGCAGCATGAAACAAATTATGTTTTTCACTGCTGCGACAATATGATTAACCTGACTTCACTACTAGCTTCCTATAGAGCCCATGCACAACAGATTTCAGGATAGTAAAACTCAGTAATTATATTGTTAGATTACGTCACAACACCCCACTCATTGATGCTATCCAGGTTGTTTTAACATTCCTAATAGCTTTAAGACTTTGTTTTACAAATACAATATGCGAAAACGTTGCGAACATTGAATTACATTTTTAGTTCTAAAATAAATTGTCTCCTAAGTATTTTATTATTCGAGGTTTCATCTTTCATCCTTCAATTTTGTATGTCTGCTGCAGGCTTCTACGACGTTGCCCCGGAAGCCACTGCTTGATTGTTTCACCCCTGCCTATCAACTTTTCCATCATGGCCAGAAATCCCGAAAGTTCGAGGCAGCAGGAAAGTGTGCCCTCCTTGCAAGTTTGAACATGGTCACGTTGCTGTAGGTTCATCCTGCGGGGATGCAGACACTCGAAGAAGCCGTTGTGTTGAGCTGGGCAATAAAGTGTTACATTTCGTGAGGAATAAAAACTACACGACTCTTGCGAAATTCTTGTTGGGTATATTTTTTGTTTATCCATAGGTATCTATGTAAACGTTTTAAAGTAAATTAAAGAATAATACCCCTTGTGATTCTTTTTGCCAAACCCTTCATAAGAGGTGTTTGCACAGCAGTGCTTTGCAAACAGAAAAACAAGCATTGGCAAAGACAATACATCTGGCATTGGCTACCTGCCTTTTGCATTTGGCACTTTGTGATGTATTTTGTAAAACGTTTTTGGTCTGAAAAACATACATTGCCATAGTAGTCCCTGGAACTGAAAATAACTACCTAGCATGCAGATGTACTTCCTGTGACAGAGCAGAATGATGTATCTCAAAGTGAAGCTGGTTGAAGAGGGCTGACTCGCTTCAGCCACTGGCTAGTCTTGTGCTGTGTGTTCCAGTGAGTGGAAGCACATGTGAATGACACAACAGACCAATGGATGAAGGTGGGTGGCTGACAGACACTATAAGCAAGTATGTTTATTATATACGTTATTATGCTTAAAACAAAAGGTCTTGGCTAACACCAGATGTAAAAACACTCTTCCAGAGGTCTGTGTAGCAAATTTGGGGGCTCCTTTCTTACATTATAGACATAAAAAAGCGGAGGCCAAAAATTAACATTGCACTAGCGTGTGATGAATGACTTTTACAAAAGTAAAAGTGAAACATTATAACACTGAACAAAGTCTAGCTGCAACTTTGGTGTCTTCACTTTTTGACAAGGTGTAGGCATATCCTTTGTGATAATATGCTTAAGAATATGTAAGTGAACGTTCAATAGTCTTCTTGCATGTCCCCAGTCTTTTTTCAAGTTTCTCTTTTAAATATATGTCCTGTTATAATAGTACACCATTCAAGAGCTATTGAAAAATATTTGGGCCTTAAACTGGATTTGTTTTGTTTTGAATAGAGCCACATGACTTCACTGGTACTTGTAAGATGCTTGGGGCTGAAATTAAGGAAAAAGAGGAAAGGGAGTTCAACTAATAATTATCAAGACCAAGAGGAACTGTCTGGGGTTGCTTGTGTTTGGGTTAAGAGAGGACTTGTCCTGGCAGCTCAGGTTGGTCTGTTCCTATTGGAGCAGGGCAAGAGCTGACTTTCTTAGGACTGGTTCCTGTCTGAGGTAGCACTGTGAAAAGAAAACAATGGAAGTGGATACACCCTGTGTAATTAACAATCAGCTGAGAATAACTCAATCATTCCACTAATTGCTTTTTTGTATTGTTCACCATGAGGAACGTTTTCATAGCGTTAGATCAGTGATGCCAATGGAGCAACGAGAAAGATAGGAAAACACATTCACACTTATATATACACTGGAGGTGCTGCTCAACACAAATAATCAGATTTCAAGCCTGGGGGGGAGCCTGCCCGTTTGCTTTTATAAGCCTATTCCTACTTATGGTTGACATTCTTAAAAGTAGCACCAGAGAAAGACAACTTTTTCCAAAAAAACAAAGTCAATCGAATTAGATAAGACTGTTATGTCAGAGAAATTGTAATTTTAAGAATATTAATACCATGAGGCGAAATGACAGGCACAGTATTGTGCAGTCAAAAGGTAATGCAAAATTGTTCTACAAACGTTTGACATTCAGAACTCTCCACAGTCCTTTTCCTGTAAATCAGATATGTTCCAGTGGTGTATTAGGAATAGGAGGAAAACAAACACATGATACTCACACCACTTAAATGTAAATCAATCTTCAGTTACTTTAGGTGGTTGCATAGACCCCAGCAGTTCATAAACTTTCAAGATGTAGTGTTTTATGTGCCCTGCACCTGAAGTGGTTGCAGGTGATCTGATAACCCTCTTATTAGTATTAAAACTACAACCGACTTTCAGGAGTCAAGGGGAAAGTACTGTCATTTATTGCTTTCTGTAACTGTACTTTGGAGTTAGTAAATTAATTAGTTCATTCTTGAGTTAATACTGCAAGAAACACTTGCAATTCCTCATCTATGTTCGAACCCTGTATTGAGTTCTACTAAATGTATTATCCATTTTGCCTTGCATGGTTTTATTTCAAGATGTCTGTTATTACCATTTTTGTGTAAAGGTATGTTCGTGCTCTATTTACAAACACCTAAACCTTCTCAGTCATTAATGCAAGAAAGCAAGATCATGAATTCTGAGGCCTTTTTTTCCTTTAACTCATTTTTAAGGGCATTATGAAGCATGCATAGGATACACAGCTGTTAGTGTTATACATTATACAATGACTTCATGTAACATTTTGCAGAACCATTTAACAAAAAGGTCAGTTGTCATCATTTGAAAAGACATAGCATACTCATAGCCCCATTGCTGACAATTATAAAACTGTGAGAAAATATGCCTTTTGGGTCATGTTCCAGAAACTAGACCACACAGATAAACAAGTTTCCATAAGGGTCACTCGACTCACTTTGGCTTCAAAGAGATAAAAATGTAATTTAAAGGAGGAATGAAAACTTCAGCATCAGTAACACCCTCCGATAATCATGACCATAGCAGTACTGGTTGAACATGTGAAATCAGGTCTTGCAGATACTCCTCAGCAATGGTCAGTTTGACACAGGTGCTAGTTAATGGGAAGAGAGAGAAGAGGTCAGCTGGGCCTAAAGTTTGTTGGATTTAAAATCTATGCAAAACCACTAGTTTTGGAATCACAAACCCCATCTTTCAAACCCGGGCAGCATGTTTGCCTTTTAGTTGCAAAAATGATAATGAGAGCCTAAAGGTCAATCTCTACTTTAAAAGACTGCATATAAAGTAGCTCATGAAAATGTTTGCAGACCTACATGAGCAGCAGAGACTCCCACTTGATGGTGAGGTAGGCGCCTGACATTTTGATAGTGGTGGTAATAAGAGATACAATAAAATGTGCAACTAATATTTATTATTATAATGTTATTTGTTGGTTAGATTCCATCAAGTTGTTAATGACTCCTGATGACTAAGTATCGATAAATTGTCTCCAGAATGCCCTTTCTTATATTTTAGATCTTCGGACTTCTCAATGGTGCATCCATTTCTGTCAAGATCAGGATAAAACTCACTATTGAATCACTCTGGTATTTTCTTAGTGGGCCACAGGCTAGATGGCTGCTTTCAGACCAAGCTCATCTGCTATGACCCAGCCATACCCTCTTGGCTCCATTCTAGTTACAGCCACCTGCATTGTGGGTCAAGTTTAAGCATTTATTCCTGAGCCGGTTTTGTTTCTCGTCTTTTCCTGAGATTGGGTCCTTTCACCTTGCTGCTGGGCACCCCCTTCCTATTTCTCCTTAAATGTTTACAAGCATCTCAAATGTTTCCAGGAAATTGGGTATTCGCCTTGGGTGAACCTGGCCATCTAAGGGTTGAGTGAATGTTCTGAATGATTTGATCCAGGAAGTTGGGTATTCGCCTTATGTGGCCAAATTATAAAAGCTTCAATCTGGCCAGCTAAGGTTTGAGTGAATGTTCTGTTTGATTTGATCAAGTATACATCTGTTTGTTTTCTTGGCTGTCCATGGTATACTTAGAAGTCTCATTCAACACCACAGTTCAAAAGCATCAATACTAGTCTTGTCCTGTTTCTTAATTGTCCTACTTTGGCATATATACAGTGTTGCAACGAATACCATTGCTTGCACAATTCTGACCTTTGTTCTTGAAGACACGGTGTATTTTAAAACATTTAGCAAAAATGTTTCCTTGTGGAGCTGATCTATGGCTTGAATCACGAGTGCCTGCATTTTTGTTATTGAAGGTTGTGAGAAGTTGGCCTGATATATAATGTTCACTATTCTAGTGAGCACTTTGTATCAGTCCAAACAACCCTTATTGATGATTGGTTGTAAGTCAACCTTATAGACCAGCTATCCTAGTAGCATGGATACGAGCAGTCTAAGGCTAAGACTCAAGAGGGCGTGTTAAGCCAGCTGTTTCACCATCACATTACCCCTTGAACACCCAGTGAAAGGACACCACACAAGTTGTTATGAAAATAAATGTATATTTATTTCTAACAAGTCTACCCTGAACTCTTTATGAGTCAGGGAGCTAAGCACAATACAAAACTCTTATAAAAATACTTAAGTTAGCACAGTATATACAAATGCCCGAGGGGCACGGGAAACCATATACTCAAAAAGTGGAATGCGAAACGACTAGCAGGTAAGTACAGTACTAATAGGCTTTGGAATCGCTAGGACTTGACTATAGAATCGTTAGATTACTTCTAGGAGGCCCAGGGGACTCGGGTGCAGAGTGTGCACTCTCACGCGGGATGCGGGACAAAGTCTATGATAGCTAGTAAAGTTAAAGTTAGTGTTCACGGGCGAACCCGACCTGGTAGGAAGAAAACGACAGTGGATCCTGACCCTTGGATAGTGAGGCTATGCTGGGGCACCGAAATGCCGAAGTTACCTAGCCCAGGGGCTGCAGCTGCATATGTCTCAAAAGACGTCGGGAATCCTCGTAGACGAACCAGGAGCCTGGAGGAAAGATGCTGGCAGGCGACCAGTGAAGAGAGTTCGAAGTGATCCAAGCCTGGATCTTGAAGATGGATGACACCTGAAAGCAGAGGGGACCAAGTTCGTGACTACTAGCCAGTAGTCAGGGGCACCAGGAGGGCACCTGAGGGTAGTCACCTCGACTAGGTGAGTGGGAGACGCTGTGCTCTGCAGATCTCACGGACCAGGAGGCGTTGTCGGCGACCAGGATGGAGGGGCGAGCTGTCCCACGATGGATGAAGCTGTCGGCGTCGAAGGACCCAGGATTGGGCAACAAAGTCTTGGCTAATTCAAGCCCACGCGGTGGACTCAAAATGGCGTCTTGAGTGGACCAGGAGGGTCCGGGGTGCTCCTCTTCTGGAAGGGAGCAAGAACCAGTCTGGAGCAACCAGACCAGCAGCAGTGATGTCGTCGGGCGTCGTTCAGAAGGCCACAAGCCAGCGGGCTAGTAGCCAAACAACGCGGTGAGCAGCAAAAAGCAGAAGGGCCCCACGCCGATCGTGGAGATGCTGGGGGGCTGATCTTCGGTGCTGGAGCTGCTCAGGGTCGGGGCTTCTCGGACCCCAAAGCACTCGCCAGTAGATTACCCGGCGGGCTTGCTGTGAAGAAGTCGTGCAGTCTTGGCAATAGTCGGTCCCTTGAGGTCTCGTCGCACTCACGGTTCTCAGCTTGGCTGTAGAGGTGAGTAGAGGTCGGAGGTGCCAGGGAAGCCGGGTCTTGTCGAGCTGGACAGTCGGATTCCGGAGGAAGGACTTGCAGCAGACCGCAGTGTTCTTAAGGTGGTGCCTGCGGATGCAGGGTGACTACTCCTTAGTCACAAGGAGGAATCTTGAAGGAGAAATCTTGATGTCCTTTCGTAGAAAGTCGTGTCTTGATTCCAAAGATGATCTAATTTGGAAGGGGGCCAGTTCCTACCTTTATCTGGGAAAAGAGGGCTGGCACGTGACTAAGTCCTGCCCTATGGGTGGGACCAGGAGGGGGGTGGTTACACCCCTCTCCTTTGGCGGGCTTTCCCCAGGCCAGGGGCTGGAGTGCCCCTGGAACTGGTTTCAGCCAGCCTATGCACAGTGAGCACCGGGGTGCCACTTGCAGTCACCTTCCTCTGTAGCCCTGCCTACCTGGAATACACAAAACCCTGTCTGGGACGGTGCTGGCACCGCCCCTGGCAGGAAACCCTTTGTCCTTGCCTCCTGCTCTGGGAGGACTCCCAGCAGCAGGAGGGCAGACTTGTGTCTCGGTGGCAGCATCCATTTTGTGGATGCTAAGGCTCTGTCTGACTTTAACCGGGGTTACAGGTTACATACATGTCGTGTCCCTCTAGAAGGGTGGAATGCTAACCCCGTCGCCAGAATTGGCGAGGGGTTAGTATTCCAATTCGTTTGACACCTTACTCGACATGTTTTGATAAAGCGATACCAGAGTTGGCATATAACCGCGAGGATTATAATGCACTTAAGAGTATATGGTATGCGATATCATGGAAACGGCTAAGGGATGGATCCCGAAAGCCGCAGACAGGCTCAGCTCATGCCAGAGCACCATCTCACACGATTCCAAGCACTTTGCCTTCAGGATTGTTAAGGCCTGCCATAGGAGTGACTGATAGGAGATCTGTGTGTCCATTTTAGGGTTAGATATAGGTATACTATATCTAAAGCAAAGGGTGATTACACCACCTTGCCCCAGCTGTCGTGCAGCCAGTTGTGTCAGTTTAGTTAGTCAGCCCAGGGGTGGCACAATACATGCTTCAGCCCCTGGGAGACTTCTGGGTGCACCTCAGCCCTGGGTACAGGGACTTAGAGAGGGCCCAGTGCCAATTCAGTACCTGAGTACAATTTGGATAGAGAGAACAGCTAGGCTGTGGGTCTGATTAGCAGGCCCACAGCCAGGGAAAGTCGTAAACTAGTGCAGCAAAAAGCAAAAAATCTGGGTGATCATAGGATTGCAGACCCTACTCTCCTACATGACCCCCCCCCAAACTTTGGGACAATAAACTAACCTTGACCAGGTGAGTCTTCTTGCTCTAAGTGGAAATACCTGGAGAGCCCATCAGCATTGCTGTGATCAGTACCAGGTCTATGCTCCACTGTAAAATCCATCCCCTGTAGGGAAATGGACCACCTAAGCAGTTTGGGGTTTTCACCCTTCATCTGATTTAGCCACAAGAGGGCTTATGGTCGGTCTGAATGGTGAAGTGAGTGCCAAACAAGTAGGCCCTCAGCTTCTTCAGGGCCCAAACCACAGCAAAGGCCTCCCTCTCAATAAATGACCAATTTTTCTCTCTGGGGGTCAGCCTCCTACTAATGAAAGCAATAGGCGGATCATTACCATCAAAATTCCGCTGAGACAGAACAGCTCCCACACCCAACTCAGAAGCATCTGTTTGGACAATGAATGGCTTGGAGTAATCTGGACTCTTTAGGATAGGTGCTGTGCTAATGGCCTGCTTTAGGTCATTGAATGCTTTCTGACAGCTTGCTGTCCACTGAACTTTCTTTGGCATCTTTTTGCTTGTCAGGTCATTAAGAGGGGTCACTATGGACCCATAATTTCTGACAAACTTCCTATAGTACCCAGTCAGGCCCAAGAAAGCTCGAACCTGAGTCTGGGTGATTGGAGGAGCCCAGTCCTGGATGGCCTGTATTTTACTCTCCAATGGCTGAACCTGGCCTCCACCCACAAGGTGGCCCAGGTATACAACCTGTGTCTGCCCTATCTGGCACTTAGTGGCCTTGATAGTGAGGCCTGCCTTTTGCAGGGCCTCTAACACTTTCCTCAGGTGGACCAGGTGATCCTCCCAGGTGGAGCTAAAGACAGCAATATCGTAAAGATATGCTGCACAGAAGTCATCCAGCCCAGTGAGGACTTGATTCACCAACCTTTGGAAGGTGGCAGGTGCATTTTTCAAACCAAAGGGCATTACCACAAATTGATAATGCCCACCAGGGGTAGAAAATGCTGTCTTGGGTTTGGCCTCCTCAGCTAACCTGATTTGCCAATACCCAGCTGTCAAATCAAATGTACTTAAGAATTTGGCAGAAGCCAATTTATCTATAAGTTCATCTGCTCTTGGTATTGGGTGGGCATCAGTCTTAGTGACTGCATTGAGGCCTCTGTAGTCTACGCAAAACCTCATCTCTTTCTTACCACCCTGTGTGTGAGGCTTTGGCACTAGAACTACTGGGCTAGCCCAAGGGCTATCTGAGGGCTCAATGACTCCCAGCTCCAACATTTTCTGCACTTCTGTTTTGATGCAGTCTCTAACATGATCAGGCTGTCTGTAGATTTTACTCTTGACAGGCAGACTGTCCCCAGTGTCAACATCATGGGTACACCAATCAGTTTGGCTGGGTGTTAGAGAGAACATATGTCTGAAGGATTGCAGAACTTGCCTGCAATCCTGTTGCTGATGCTCAGTGATGCTGCCACAAAAGACAACACCATCTACTGACCCATCATCAGGATTCTGAGTGAGCAGGTCTGGGAGAGGGTCACTCTCTTCCTCCTGTCCCTCATCTGTGGCCATGAGCAAGCTCATGTCCTTCCTGTCAACATATGCCTTGAGCCTGTTTACATGGAGCACTCTGAGAGGGCTCCTGGGAGTTCCAAGGTCCACCAAGTAGGTAACCTCTCCCTTTTGCTCAATGATGGTGTGGGGCCCAGACCATTTGTCTTTCAGAGCTGCTGGGGCCACTGGCTCCAGCACCCACACCTTCTGTCCTGGCTGGTACACAGTCAGAACAGCCTTTTGGTCATGCCAAGCTTTTTGAAGTTCTTGGCTGGCCTCCAGGTTTTTAGATGCCTTTTCCATATACTCAGCCATCCTGGAGCGGAGACCAAGTACATAGTCCACTATGTTGGTTGCAGGCTTTTTGAGAGGTCTCTCCCATCCTTCCTTCACCAAACACAGGGGTCCTCTTACAGGATGCCCATACAGAAGCTCAAAAGGGCTGTAGCCAACCCCTTTCTGTGGGACCTCTCTGTAAGCAAACAAGAGGCAGGGGATCAGGACATCCCATCTTCTCCTAAGAGTTTCAGGTAGCCCATGAATCATCCCTTTGAGGGTCCTGTTGAATCTCTCAACAAGCCCATTGCATTGTGGGTGATAGGGTGTGGTGAACTTGTAGTTCACACCACACTCCTTCCACATTGCAGTCAGATATCCTGACATGAAGTTTGTACCTCTGTCAGAAACAACCTCCTTAGGGAAGCCCACTCTGGAGAACACTCCAACTAGGGCCCTTGCCACTACAGGTGCTGTAGTGGTCCTAAGTGGAATAGCTTCAGGATACCTGGTGGCATGATCCACCACCACCAGTATAAACTTGTGCCCTGATGCTGTCTGGGGTTCCATTGGGCCAACAATGTCAATCCCCACTCTTTCAAAGGGGACCCCCACCACAGGTAGTGGTATGAGGGGGGCCTTTGTGGTGCCACCTGACTTACCACTGGCTTGGCAAGTGACACAGGAGCGACAAAACTCCTTGGTATTCTCATTCATGTGGGGCCAGTGAAAGTGTGAGACAAGTCTGTCCCACGTCTTTGTCTGACCTAAATGACCTGCAAGGGGAATCTCATGGGCCAAGGTGAGAAGGAAACCTCTCAGAGACAAGGGGATGACCAGCCTCCTGGTTGCACCAGGCTTGGGGTCTCTTGACCCAGAGTACAGGAGTCCATCTTCCCAGTATACCCTGTGGGCACCTGTGGCATTCCCTGCAGCCTCAGCAGCAGCCTGCTGTCTGAGGGGTTCAAGGGAAGGGCAGTCTAACTGTGCCTTCCCCAGGTCTGCTCTGGAGGGTCCCCCTGAGCCCAGAAACTCAACTTGATCAAGTTCAAGCTCTTTAGGCTCAGTTTCCCTCAGCTCTCTCAGATCAGCCTCCTCAGAGACTTGATCCTCAACCTGGGGCAAGGGGGAAGGCAAAGCCTTAACCCTACTGCTCTTCTTCTTGGAAGGTGTCTGGTCCATACTTTCAGGATCCAGCACCTGTTCAGTGGGGCATCTTCTGGCCTGTGACCTAGTCACAGCAAGCACATGTGCTGGCAAGCCTAACATCTCCATGTGAGTCCTCTGCTCCACTTCTGACCATAATGATGACTCCAAATCATTGCCCAACAAACAATCAACTGGGAGGTCTGAACTGACTACAACTTTCTTTTGACCCTTCACTCCACCCCAGGAGAAAGCCACAATCGCCATACTATGACTGGTAGTGACGTTGCTGGCATTGGTCACCAGGAAATCTGTACCTGGCATGATCTGTCCAGGGTCCACAAAGTTAGGTGTCACCATGGTGACACTGGCACAAGTGTCCCTATAGGCCTGAGCCATCTTGCCATTAATCAAAGGTGTCTGCCTGTATTTGCCCAAAGTATTGGGACTTATATCAGGGGACATATCCATATCCCCTGTACAGACAAGGACAGCCTGAGTGAGTGTGCCAACTAAGTTGTCAGACCCCTCAGTTCCCAAGGTTAACCCAACTAATGCCCTGGGAGGTACACTACCACTACTGACTGTACTAGGGGGTGCAGTTGCCTTAGGGGCTGTAGTGGCAGGAGTTTGTCCTCCTCTTTTGGTGCACTCACTAAACCAGTGAGACCTACTTTTACAGTACTGGCACCACCTCTTTGACTGGCCTTCTTGAGCCTTCTTCTTCTGGGAAGCCTGACCCCCACCCTCTTTGGTTTGTTGGGGACCTGGTGAAGACTTCTGGTCATTTTGTTAACTCTTAACATTACCCTTCTGGTCTGCTTTCTTCTGACCACCCTGGTTCTGGTTCTGGTTCTGCTTGATCCTTGTCCTGACCCATTTGTCTGCCTTCTTTCCCAATTCTTGGGGAGAGGTCAGATCTGAATCAACAAGGTGCTGGTGCAACAACTGGTTCTGACAATTATTTAAAATCTGTTCTCTCATCATGAGATTGTACAATCCTGTGTAATCAGTAACCTTGCTACCCAGCAACCAGCCCTCCAAAGCCTTAGTGGCACAATCCACAAAGTCAGACCAGTCCTGAGACTGAGTTTTCTGGGTGTCTCTGAACAGCAACCTGTACTGCTCAGTGGTTAAACCAAACCCATCAACCAGTGCATTTTTCAGGACCTGGTAATCATTAGCATCCTCCACTCTTGTAGTGAGGAGCTTATCTCTACCTTTACCATCAAAGGAGAGCCACAGTATAGCTGCCCACTGACTTCGGGGAATGCACTGCACAGTGCAGGCCCTCTCCAAAGCAGCCATCCATTTCTGGATGTCATCCCCTTGCTTAAAGGGGGGCACTATCTTAGTCAGGTGTTTAGTATCTAAACCCTTCTCTCTATCTCTTGGGAGATTGCTGCCACCAGTGGGAGCTAACCCACTCATCTGCTGCTCTCTAGCAAAGGCAAGCTTTTCTTTGGCCAGGGCAAGTTCTTCCCTTTCAATCCTCAGAGTAGCCTGTCTCATCCTAGCTTCATGCTCCAGTCTCTGAGGGGAAGTCAATCTCCTCTGGGGAGAGTTCCTTCTCCTCTGAGAAGAGGCATTAGAGTGCAGAGATCTATTGGAGTCCCTAGAAAGAGATCTATCTCTCCTAACTCCAAGGTTAGGCCTACTTAGGGTCAGTACTGGGGGTCCCCCAGATCCTAGCCCAAGCAAGTCTAAGTTGGCCCTAGTTAGCCTTCTGACTACCTCAAGACCTTTGTCTACCTCATCCCCAGAGAGTTCCTCAGGCTCCTCCTCCTCAACTGCATTTACAGTGTTGTGGAGGTCTGGATCACCAAGGTGCCCCTCTAAGGCTGGCATATTCCCCTCTCCCTGAGATGCTTTACTAGCATCATAGGTCTCTAAGAGATCCAACAGGAAGGGAGTGGTGGGGGTTAGCCCCCTGTTTCAATTTCCTGGAGGTACACAAGTGTCTCAACTCCTGGAAATTGAGAGCTGCATATCTTGAGCTGACCTGTGGAGGGTCAATCACCACAAGAGGGGTCCCTGAGGACTCTCCCTGGGTAGACATGCTTTTCTAGTGAGGTGTAAGTGGTGCACTTACCTACACTATATGTTTGCCTACTGATCCCTTGCTAGAGTTGTAGTTTAGGGTGTGCTAGGCCCTAGGAGCTACAACAGCTGGTTCAGTAGAACTCAGAGTATTCTAAGCTAAGTTATATGTACCTTTAGTACTTATGTGATCTTTCACAAGATATTCTTAGGATATGTGTGGTAAAACAACAGCAAGCTCAAATCCCAACCGCTGCTCACCAATGTGAGAAGTTGGCCTGATATATAATGTTCACTATTCTAGTGAGCACTTTGTATCAGTCCAAACAACCCTTATTGATGATTGGTTGTAAGTCAACCCTATAGACCAGCTATCCTAGTAGCATGGATACGAGCAGTCTAAGGCTAAGACTCTAGAGGGCGTGTTAAGCCAGCTGTTTCACCATCACATTACCCCTTGAACACCCAGTGAAAGGACACCACACAAGTTGTTATGAAAATAAATGTATATTTATTTCTAACAAGTCTACCCTGAACTCTTTATGAGTCAGGGAGCTAAGCACAATACAAAACTCTTATAAAAATACTTAAGTTAGCACAGTATATACAAATGCCCGAGGGGCACGGGAAACCATATACTCAAAAAGTGGAATGCGAAACTACTAGCAGGTAAGTACAGTACTAATAGGCTTTGGAATCGCTAGGACTTGACTATAGAATCGTTAGATTACTTCTAGGAGGCCCAGGGGACTCGGGTGCAGAGTGTGCACTCTCACGCGGGATGCGGGACAAAGTCTATGATAGCTAGTAAAGTTAAAGTTAGTGTTCACGGGCGAACCCGACCTGGTAGGAAGAAAACGACAGTGGATCCTGACCCTTGGATAGTGAGGCTATGCTGGGGCACCGAAATGCCGAAGTTACCTAGCCCAGGGGCTGCAGCTGCATGTCTCAAAAGACGTCGGGAATCCTCGTAGACGAACCAGGAGCCTGAAGGAAAGATGCTGGCAGGCGACCAGTGAAGAGAGTTCGAAGTGATCCAAGCCTGGATCTTGAAGATGGATGACACCTGAAAGCAGAGGGGACCAAGTTCGTGACTACTAGCCAGTAGTCAGGGGCACCAGGAGGGCACCGGAGGGTAGTCACCTCGACTAGGTGAGTGGGCGACGCTGTGCTCTGCAGGTCTCACGGACCAGGAGGCGTTGTCGGCGACCAGGATGGAGGGGCGAGCTGTCCCACGATGGATGAAGCTGTCGGCGTCGAAGGACCCAGGATTGGGCAACAAAGTCTTGGCTAATTCAAGCCCACGCGGTGGACTCAAAATGGCGTCTTGAGTGGACCAGGAGGGTCCGGGGTGCTCCTCTTCTGGAAGGGAGCAAGAACCAGTCTGGAGCAACCAGACCAGCAGCAGTGATGTCGTCGGGCGTCGTTCAGAAGGCCACAAGCCAGCGGGCTAGTAGCCAAACAACGCGGTGAGCAGCAAAAAGCAGAAGGGCCCCACGCCGATCGTGGAGATGCTGGGGGGCTGATCTTCGGTGCTGGAGCTGCTCAGGGTCGGGGCTTCTCGGACCCCAAAGCACTCGCCAGTAGATTACCCGGCGGGCTTGCTGTGAAGAAGTCGTGCAGTCTTGGCAATAGTCGGTCCCTTGAGGTCTCGTCGCACTCACGGTTCTCAGCTTGGCTGTAGAGGTGAGTAGAGGTCGGAGGTGCCAGGGAAGCCGGGTCTTGTCGAGCTGGACAGTCGGATTCCGGAGGAAGGACTTGCAGCAGACCGCAGTGTTCTTAAGGTGGTGCCTGCGGATGCAGGGTGACTACTCCTTAGTCACAAGGAGGAATCTTGAAGGAGAAATCTTGATGTCCTTTCGTAGAAAGTCGTGTCTTGATTCCAAAGATGATCTAATTTGGAAGGGGGCCAGTTCCTACCTTTATCTGGGAAAAGAGGGCTGGCACGCGACTAAGTCCTGCCCTATGGGTGGGACCAGGAGGGGGGTGGTTACACCCCTCTCCTTTGGCGGGCTTTCCCCAGGCCAGGGGCTGGAGTGCCCCTGGAACTGGTTTCAGCCAGCCTATGCACAGTGAGCACCGGGGTGCCACTTGCAGTCACCTTCCTCTGTAGCCCTGCCTACCTGGAATACACAAAACCCTGTCTGGGACGGTGCTGGCACCGCCCCTGGCAGGAAACCCTTTGTCCTTGCCTCCTGCTCTGGGAGGACTCCCAGCAGCAGGAGGGCAGACTTGTGTCTCGGTGGCAGCATCCATTTTGTGGATGCTAAGGCTCTGTCTGACTTTAACCGGGGTTACAGGTTACATACATGTCGTGTCCCTCTAGAAGGGTGGAATGCTAACCCCGTCGCCAGAATTGGCGAGGGGTTAGTATTCCAATTCGTATGACACCTTACTCGACATGTTTTGATAAAGCGATACCAGAGTTGGCATATAACCGCGAGGATTATAATGCACTTAAGAGTATATGGTATGCGATATCATGGAAACGGCTAAGGGATGGATCCCGAAAGCCGCAGACAGGCTCAGCTCATGCCAGAGCACCATCTCACACGATTCCAAGCACTCTGCCTTCAGGATTGTTAAGGCCTGCCATAGGAGTGACTGATAGGAGATCTGTGTGTCCATTTTAGGGTTAGATATAGGTATACTATATCTAAAGCAAAGGGTGATTACACCACCTTGCCCCAGCTGTCGTGCAGCCAGTTGTGTCAGTTTAGTTAGTCAGCCCAGGGGTGGCACAATACATGCTTCAGCCCCTGGGAGACTTCTGGGTGCACCTCAGCCCTGGGTACAGGGACTTAGAGAGGGCCCAGTGCCAATTCAGTACCTAAGTACAATTTGGATAGAGAGAACAGCTAGGCTGTGGGTCTGATTAGCAGGCCCACAGCCAGGGAAAGTCGTAAACCAGTGCAGCAAAAAGCAAAAAATCTGGGTGATCATAGGATTGCAGACCCTACTCTCGTACAAAGGTTGATCCCAGAAGACAAAAACCATCAACCACTTCTAGGTCTTCACCATCAGCTTTTTTTATACATTCAGTTGTAGCCCCAGTTTTTCACAGTGCTCCTTTGTTGTTTCTTAAGAGGGTTCTCAAGTCTTCTTGACTTTTGGCTATGTGAGTTGCGTCATAAGCATGCCTACGAATGTTTCTTTTGCCTATTTTGAATCTTTTTATCACTCATCTTCCAGACTAGCATCTCTCATTATGTATGATCCACATACACCTTAAATACGCATGGTTAAAAATGCAGGTTTTTCTAACCCCTGTACTACTTCTTCACAAAAAAGAGCTATAGAGGGAAAAGCTCAAGCCAGATCACCCTCCTCCCATCAATCATTTAAACAACAAAGACCTGGCTTTTGAAGGGGAAGCATTGAAGTTTTTACAGAGGAAAGGTGTTTTGGGGGTATCCACCTCCACCCAACAGCTGATTCATTTTTCAGTCAAAACCTATCCAAGGTACCCCAAACATTCCAGTTTGTTAAAACAAAGCTAATCTGAATACTCCACACACATATACCCTTGACCAAGATAGGTGAGTATAAGACACATCAAAAGTGAGTGAAAGAGTGTACCAACAAGAACCAGCCTGTTTCACCATGTTCAGCGTGGACTGTGACTTTATGTTTGGCATCAGAACAATGTATAGGTCATGCAAAAGAACAATGATATGTTCAGGATACCCACTTTCTTAAAGATGGTCCACAATTTGATATTATTGACAAAATCAACAGCCTTGCTGTCATCAATAAAGCACATGTTAATTTACTTGTGTTGTTCTTTGGGGCTTTTTAAAGTATCCAGTCATTGTAAGCATTCATATCTCTTGTTTCACTTTCTTTCCCAAACCCAGCTCATCCAACTGGAAATTCTCTTTCCATGTAGTGCACTTACCTTCCTTGAGTTATGATTAGCATTTTCTTGCTGGCATGTGAAATTAGGAAAATTATACGCAGTTTAGCCTGTTGGCGAGGGCTTCCTCATTTGGGATTGGAATTTAGACTGATCTCTTCTGATCAGTTGTATGTTGAGTTGATTTTCTATCTGCTGGCAGTTTGGGTAGCACATTGTCTGCAACTTCATCTGTTACAATGCCATCATGTCTTTTACAGAGTACATTTTGCAAGAAACATTTCTTGCTATTCTTCTGAATGGCTTGAATTCTAAAATCGAGCCAGTCTGCACCAGCCCATCTCTGCTGTTAGAACTGCGTTCTTGTGTCTTTTGGCACTGAGAAAGGAACAACGTAGAGATGGCGCATTGAAGAGCCACAGCAATCTTTCTGACCATTCCATTTATATCAATTGTATCTATTCCCCCATAATACCCTCACAGGTCTAGGCCAAGGAGAGGAGCAATACATGTTCCAAAATGGGAAATTATTCCTATAAGTTCCAAGTGATGATTCAGCTCCACAAACAATACAACTAGATTCTTTAGAGGTCTCGCCAAAAACATAGAATTGGTTTATACCCAATTGACACAATTAATTTACATCTCAGTAAAAGTGGCACTACCTGTGCCCAGGACCTGTAAATTAAAATGCTACTAGTGGGTCTGCATCATGGATTATGCCATCCACTTAAGTAGAACTTTAAACATGTCTCAGGTCTGCCATTTCAGTCTGTGTGTGCAGTTTTAAAGTCGACCTTGCAACATAAATGTCGAATGTTGAAAAATATGAATAGCTGTTTTCATTTATTGCTACCCCTGACAAAGGACTGTTGAGCCCAAAATGCATTGGGTTAATGTGAATAAAGCAGTCCAGGATGAATTAAGTATTCCTACATGTCATAGAAGAAGGCCTGGATAGGCATTTTTTAGCCTTTGAAAAGATTGGGAAACATGAAGCCTTTTATGTGAATGGAGCAAGTGACGAGAAATGTATGAAATAAAACATGGATTAAAACGGATTAAAATGATTATTTAATTAAAGATGTTGTCTTCTGAATATTTCCTGAATCTGCTGTGCACCTGATGTATAGAGTGTAATGACTCTCCACATGTCATGAAATCATTAATTCGTGCTGTTGGGGCAGGGCACAAATCCAGTCTGCACACGAACATTTTTGCCTAAGAGCATCTTGAATAAACAGATTTTTGAGTATGAAGGTGTGCATTCTGTCCCTTCAATATGGACATTCACTAAATCTTGCCCCTTTGATCGTTTGCACCCAGGATGATAATGCAGATTAAATGATTAAAGAAAAGATCACTAGGCAGCAGTTGGCTATTTGTGCACTATCGCAGTGTAGTGATAAGGAGTCAATGAGGCGGTTTAACTGCCAGGAACAGCATTTAGTTAGTACAGGTACAGATTATTTTTACATTTTTTGGGAAGTCCTCACGTTGTGAGTGTTTAGTTTGCACACACTGGGTTTTATTAAGTAACATAGAAGGAGCACCTGGATGATAACGTTTTATTTGATTTTTTGTTTCACAATGTTCAGGAAGATAATGGAGAGGCATTATAAGTTGCAGATGTTTGTGCATTATTCTTCTACATCAAATATGCATGGATTAAAGTTTGCACAATTGGTCATGATTATAGCGTATGCTTTATGTCGAATGTTGTAAAATATTATTAGTGGTTTTCATTTTATAGCTACCCCTTATGAAGGGCTGTTCAGCCCCAAATGCTTTGGGTTAATGCAAATAAATCTACCCAGGATTAATTATGTATTCCTACGTGCCATAGAAAAAAAGCCTGGATAGGCATTTCTTTAGCATTTGAAAAATTGGGAAACATGACGCCTTTTATCTAAATGGAGAAAATAACGAGAAACTTCTAAAATGTAACATGGTTTAAAATGGAATAAAATGGAATATTTAATTAAAGATGGAGTCTTCTGAATGTTTCCTGAATCTGCCGTGCAACTGGTTGGATGGAGCATAATGACGCTTCACATGTCATGAAAATAAACCTTTCGCCAGACCTCAAACGTTACTGTTCAATACATATATGCCACCTCAAATGTAGCCCCTGGACAACGCAGAGAGCAGGGTGCAGTGTATTCAGAAAGTAGGACATGTTTTTTAAATGTTACATGTCCTGGTAGTAAAAAGCTCTTACATTCGGTTTTCACTACTGCAAGGCCTGCCTCTCCCATAGGAGAACAACGGAGGTACCTTATTACATTTAATAAGTGATAATTTCCAAATGGGAGCAGGTCATCCGTTCATGTTTGGTGTCTTAATTGTAATGAAACATCCTCTCTTGTGGTGGTCAGATTTTAAATTACAATTTTGAAAATTCCAAATTTAGAAAGTTGCCGTTTTCCTGATCTAGCCATTTAGGGCCTGCAGCCTATCTCTGGTCATATTACTAGGAGTAGCTGACAGTTGGGATTTGTGTATTCCTCCTGGACGGCCACACACAATAGGGAGCTTAGTTGTGCCTGAATGGGCAATCACTGTCAGGATGGGAGGGCGGACACAGCCCTACTTGCATTTGAATAGGCTGTGTTCTACCTCAACACAAAGGGCTGCTTACCCCAGGAGGAAAGATGAGACAGGATGCCTGCGTAATTCAAAAAGAAACCTCTAGAAGCGTTTCCCACTTCAAAGGAAGGCCCAGATATAAATATTGGACCTCGGACAACTCTCCAGTACACTTCTTAACTTGTGGGTATTCTGCTATTAAAATGGACTGTTTTGCTGCTGAAGAGACTGCCACTATGCTGCAATGCTGCTCTGAAGGACTGATGCCCTGCTGTGCTGACCTGCTTTCTTCTGCCTTCTTGCCTGGGTGAAAAGGACTGGACCTACATATGTTGTACCCAGGACTCCAAAGTGACTCCAAAGGCTATTTGGCTGGTCTCCCACAGGACAGAAGGCTCCAGAAACATTGAACCAAGCAACTGGACTCTGCCATCAGTGAGACCTACCCTGCCAAGTGGTGCTACCCCAGTCCTGGACCCTTGAACGTGGGCCTGAAGGAGCTATGCGAGCCCATCATTGGATCCAGCAGAACTGGTTCATCTCCTCTGCTGCGCGGCATAAACCTGAACAAAACCGACACATCACCTCAACTGCAAATATTGTCTCACCACAAGGACTCCGCATCAACCTTGCATCCCACATCGAAACAGCTGCTGTGCAAGGTTTCACTTACGCAGGCACTCGCATCGAAAATCTCTCATCAACAGCAGCCTTAATGACAATAAAAATTCTCACATCGTAGCTCTTTGGAGCTGACGTATCACCTCTATTGCGCTTTTATTTCATCTTCTTCTACTTCCGTTGCTGAAAAGGATTGTCACCTTAAATATTTTACTTTTGTCAGTATGTTAAGTTGAATAAACGCAATCACCAGTTCAGTAATTCAAGCATCTGCTTTTATTCTTCAATGCACCTTACAATCATGGTGAAGCAAACTAGAGAGAGAGGCATTAGAATCTTTTGGGTTTGAAAGTTAACACAGTATTTTAAAAGATTTACATTTGTTGTTGCTGTGACAGTGACTGTGGTAAAATGCAAATAAAATGTAATTATGTGGTGCAATGAAGCTGACCAACAGTAAATGTTAAATGTCCACAGCATATGGAGTGCAATGCAGAAACAAAATTGTATTCGAAAACATATTGGATTTTTTTTGTGTTTGCAAATTGCAAGTGCATGAGTCCTGATGACTGCTCTAAAGAGAGACTGCTCAGCGTGAGACGGTCATGCATAAGACATGAGTGTTAGCGTTCAGGCATGTCCATATGAGATGACTTTGTTTTGTTATTTGCAGTGATCCTGAAGAAGATCTCAGCGTTGACCACGATGATGATGACTCCACTTCACGCTGCAGGGCAGGAATTGATGCTCACTGCTCCATTGATGAGAGCTGCTTTGCTGAAGATCACTGCTTTACCATCAATGAAAAAGTTGCGTACGCAGCCAGTGAAGGAGCCACGGGTTGTTAGGGTTGATGCTAACATTGATTCTAATGGGTACAAAAGAAAAGAAAAAAACTTTGTTAGAGTCATTTTAGTTGCCTACAGCAAACTAATTACATTTGTAACCCACTCGGAATGCCTTTCTCATTCAAATGATGAAAAATACACATCACTTAAGTTAATTTCCTTGTACACTATATGTATTGCATATATATATATATATATATATATATATATATATATATATATATATATATATATATATATATATCCCACAGTTTAAAAGATATCTGTTGCACTTAAAAATTAAGTTGTACGTAATTACTCTTCATAATAGACATTTCCAAAATATTCCAGCAGCAGCTGGAAAAAGACTTTTATTTCTGTCAAGGTTTGTCAATGAATTTCTGAAACAAGGAAGAAGGACATGATCCTATTGTGTTCTAAAGTATTGCTCCAACAATTGAATGTTCTATAGGACAAATAATGAAGCATACTCCTTTTATTGCTGTTTACTTCTGCATGCATGTGCAACCAAACTTGTCTATTGTTAGTGTTAGCCGAATACACCACAGGTTGGGCAGACCTCGTGTTTCAGTGATATAATTTATGTACAATATACTGTACTCCATTAAGCAATCAAAAGATAGCGCAACAATCTTGTCAGGTCTATTTTGATGAATTCTCAGAGTAGCATGAACTCTCCAGAGCTGAGCACATCAGTTGTTTGCAAAAATAACTCACAGACGTTACATACAAAACAAGAAAGACTTACATGAAATTGAGATTATCATAAGGTGGAATCAAGAACGAGAGTGACAAACAGCATTGTGATGAGCTTAGAGTGTTAGGACAAAATATAATGAGGTATCTGAAGGTAAGGCCCTCTTACATTATGAGCACTTTAAGCTGCAAGCCTTTACAGGCATGTCATCAAGCAATATCATAAAGTAATCAGAACAACACAGGTTTCTGCATGGTAGACGGCTATAACTATGGGAATTATTGTTTCCTACAAATGTGTACTTAAGTGACAGGATTTGAAATGTAATCATTAGAAGCATGAATGTACTACTTTAGTTTGATAACATGATCTGCCCCAGCAACATCAATGGTGTATATATAGTTTGGATAACACAGACTGTTCAGTTCAGGATATTCTGTACTAACATTCTCATCTGTTTTTATTTCTTCCTGTTACAGTGAGTCTTCAATGAGAACCTGAATTTTATACATCTGGGGACATTTGACCACAATTTCACTGTGCATATTTTCAAAGGTTAGCACCGGTGGCACTTTGCTCAATCCACTTCTATGGCATGGTGGGAGCATGCAGTGCTCCCTTTTTAGCCCACAGGCCTCTTTGTCTTCTGATGCCCTCCACATTCCTCCATCCTGTAACCCACATGGCCTCTACTCACATTTACCACCTTATGAGAAAAGGTGGTAAATTGGAGCAGAACTATCCTCAGAATCAGGGATCAGCACATACATTTGGACCTGGTAACCCTGGAACTTCATGGTAATTCCACATTCTGGGGACACAAATTCATAATTGCATGGTGCAGAGGTGCCAGTTATTTCGAATCAGGTCATTTTGGCACCCCTCACACTGGAATCCATAATATTCCCCTAAATCACTAGGTTAGTGTCATTTTTGTGCGTTTAGTCAATCGATTTAAATCAAATCATGCTTAACCTTCACCGGTGTTATGTAGTTATGTAAATGATGTTGTAAATGCCCTGTCTTTTCAATCATGTTTACTATAACTACACCTTTTAGACTTATTTCGTGGGTGATGTGTCAGTGTTGTTTACACAACAACATGACATTGTATAAACACCTATTAACATAACATAACAAATATGGATACCTTTGTTAAAATAAGTTACTAAATGTAAGTCTTGAGATTTAGTATTGAATCCAGTCTATGTCATTGAAGTAGGTCATGGAAAAGTGCTGTTAACAGAATTAAATTCTGTGGTTTGTGCTACTTTGCTACATTCAGCAGTGGTGAGGCCAATAGGCAACGAATCCGGTGTTCATATTCAACTCACAGAAAATAGAGCATTTTACGAGAGGATGTCCTAGTGGGACATTTGCTCAGGGCAAAAGGCAGGCTGAAGATTAAAATATAAATTTCCTCCACACTTTGACATGATATCTAAGAAATGTTCAGCCAAAAATTCTGGAACAAAGTTTAGTAGGGGACTACAGTTTTACCCACTTATATGAACCACTCTTATCCCATTGTTAGTTTTGTTTTCCACTACACATTTTGTTCAGCAATGTATCCAGAATTTTTGTCATCTCTTTGTTTTTAAATGCCTCAGATTTGGTTCAGAAGATTAGTGTAAGGCTTGGAATCAATACAAATTTACCACACAATGAATGCATATGTATCTGAAGCAATGATACTTTAACCAAAACATGAATTTGCTTGTTTAATCTTGTGCTTCAACCATAGTGGAAGATGACAAGAAAATCCAACTATATATACTAGAGTCAAAAAGAGCAATCAGTTGTTTCACTTTGTTTTTTACATGAAATGCAGTACTGAAGAGACTATCACAACATCTTTTTAACTCCAGCAATCTGTTTTATTCAGTGTGTTTTAGAAAGCTGATTGCTACTGTTACTGGTTTCACAAATCAAGGTGGTTAGGGACATCATGTAAAGGGTGTGGTCCATACATCCAAGCTATCAGCAAATTGGAATTCACACGTATCTGCTTATGTTACTAATAAATGCCTGATTTCAGTAGTCAGGTAAATAAATGGGCAATGCTGACCTTGTTGCAGCTACTCTCTTCCCACCCACCCATCTGATTATAAACTCTTAAAGAAGCTTGCATAACTGACTTTCCCAAAAATGTATGGAACTTATTATAAATAAAAAAAACGGAATCAGCCTGCACTTCATCAGCTATACAGGCCCATTGAATTTTTGTACTGAACAGATATTTAAATACATGTTTAAATACGTTAATACTTTGATCGTACACCTAAGCATTACAGCTTGCTATTGAGTATTTCCCAAAAAGACATACATTTGGTCTTTGAGGCACTGATGATCAGTTTTGTTTTTCACTGGGCAGTAGTCAGCAAAGACAAAGTGCTAGAGTTTTTTCTCGATTTGACAAAAAGTTCAAAATCGCCATGAAAAAAACACAAGAACGCAATGCGTTTAGCACCTACACAATCAACATCATATACCATTTTCAATAGATGGGGGTTCACAAATAAACAAAATGATCAAAGCTGGAGCCAGAAACCCTATTCATGCCTTACGGCATGGTGAATACAGAAATAATCTACTGATTCTTTGTTGACCTAAACGGGAACTCTAGCATTATTGTTTTTATGGACATGCATCAAATGTTTTACCGAGCTGGAGCCAGACCATCAACATTTAGACACATCCACTACACCCACTGAGCTCAAGGTGGGTGTTTATTTTTCAAATTCATAGAACTAAAGACCCACACAACGTGGGAGTTTTTTCCCCAGAATATGTGTTCATGTGTAGTGTGATAACTTACATTGACAGCCAGCACTTTGCATGCTGTGAGAGTAAGCTTTCCATCAACAAAGTCAATGGAAAGCTACCAGTACACCCTACTCTAAATAGAAACAGTGGACGAGAATTTGAAGGAGAGGTATTCTGTCCACAAAACTGTCAATCAGGCCCTTTGTGATTAGACGGTTTATTGTGGATGAGTGTTCAATAATTCTATTCTAATGTGCGCATAACTTCATTTGTGTTTAGCAAGAATTTCCCTAAGATGACATTCAGAAAGGACCTTGGCTGGAAACTTTGCAATCAGCTCAATTACCCTCCTATCAAACTGGTATCATCTGCTTCTGTCAATGTTTCACTCTGGGAAGGCTCTGGTTTCCAAAAGGGCATTAAAAGGTTAACATAAGTATGGCGCACCAAATAGCAAACTAAGCTTCAAAGATCAGATGTGTTCAGATGGGTTCTGGTGTTTTACTTGAGGACTGGTTCCTGGTTAGTAAAGAGAATCACATAAAATAACACCCCTATTGGATCATTGAAGAGAGGCAAGTATAGTCTGCTGGGTCCAAATTGGTTCTGGGATATTGCTTGCACAGACAATTATTTCTGATACATGACTCATTGTTATGAGTCAGACTTACCCGTTAAGTTGCAAATGACATGACTGACTGATATTCAGAAGTTCAACGTTATTTGACCAAATGCAGGACTGTCCATCCCATTAGTGGTTTTAATATAGCCTTATACCTGCTATTAAAGGCCCACTCCAGCGTTAAAGGCCCAAGTCGAAGGCGAGGGACTTGAACAAGGGTGCAGGACTTTAATATCCGGTTTTGCCCAGCTACGAAGGGCTATAAGGCTATTAGAACATTCTGCCACTAGAGGGCAGAATGTTCTAACAAATTAAACAAAGGCTTTAAGGAGCGCGAGGGATTGAAATCCCCTCAGGCTCCCTGAAGCCTTTGTGCACAGTCAAAGCTGTGAACAAATAAGCATTGGAATGTTGGAGCTCCGGGCTTATACCATCCATTATAAGCCCAGAGCTACTACATTGTTTTCAATGGAGCTACCAACATTCCAATGTTCATATAATAATTAAACAGTTCTGTATATCTCTGAACACCACTGTGATTCTTGAAAGAACATAAACACTAAGGTCACCTTCACCTTTCTTTCCCAGTTGAAAATACACTAACCTGGAGAGACAGTGCATTTAGAATGGATAGCTTAGTATTTTCGTTTCACACTATGGGTCTTAATTTAGAGTTTGACGGGTGGGTTACTCTGTCACGACGGATATCCCTTCTGCAATACTACAAATACTATAAGATATATTAGAACATTGGAATGTTGAGCGATGCATTGAAGACAATGGAGTGCTCTGGGCTTTTAATGGCTGATAGAAGCCGGGATCATTCCAATGATGTTATTCACAGCTGTTGCTGTGAACAAAGGCTTTATGGAGGCTGAGGGGATTTCAACCCCCACAGGCTCCGTGAGGCCTTTGTTTTACAAATTAGAACATTCTTCCATCTAAGGGGTGGAATGTTGTATTAGCCTTAGAGCCCTTTGTAGCGGGCTGTCCCGGCGATTACTTGTCCGCTCCTTTGTCAAAGGCCCTCTCCAAAATGCTGGAGCGGGCCTTTAATGGCCTGTAGAGCCTGCTACATCTGGCTCTAAGGCTATAATGTACTTGTATAACGCAGAGGGAAGGCCTTCACGTTGTGATAGAGTAAATCATCCATCAAAACTCTAAATCAGACATTATATCTCCAGCCATATATCATTAGAGATACGAACATATGCACAGTCTCATGCCACCTCTTGTGTGAAGTGTGGAAAAAAACCTACCCGGTACACCACCAACAAAAACAGGTGCCTTCAAGTCTTCTGCTTTAGAATCCAGTGAAGCCACTGCCTGGTTCATTTCAGAGTCCACATCCAGCTGAAGCATTTTTGAGTTTCTGATAACTAAAATTCAATAAAAAACATAAGATCAAAGTGGGTGTTGCATCATTTGCATGGATGCATAAAAAAGTACAAATGAGAGAAGGGCTTTACTGGTGCCTCTGCCGTATTCACGATGAAGGTGTCTAAACAGACACTAAAATGTGTAAGAGTCTGTTGCTGGGTTAAAAAGGAGCCATTTATCAAATGTATGTATGTATGTATGTACTATATATAGGTGGAGTATATAAGTCAACCACACACTGAACAAAGACATATTCTTTTAAACTGTATTGATAGTTGTATTTATTTCATTCCTTAGAAAGGCTGCACAGATCTTGCAGTAGCTGGTGACAGAGAAGATTAGTGGTCCATGAGTAGAAAGGTGTAGTTGATGTTGCCTTGATGAAGTGTCGACGGTACATGACTTAATGAATATATTCATATGAGGAAGTTAGGAAAGTTCCCATTCTGCTACTGTGAATGGTTTAGATGACTATAACAAGGTGGATGATTCGAAGACATATGGATCTTAGTGGGGTTGTTAATAAGGTTAATTTGAAAGCATTATTAAAGGTTTAATCGTGTATCAAGTGGCTGGTGTCAGTGCAATGAACTTACCTTAACTGTGCAAATGGGCAGGAGCATTTGGTGTCTGTAAGGACGTGAAGAGTTTGAGGGAGGTGTAGAGGCAGGGGGTGCAGGTGGGATAGCCTATGCTACTTGAAGGCAGGCAATTTAGATGGCACAGTAAGATTGTGTGGGTGGTAAAGTAGTAGATTTGTCCAGGGAATTGGCAGGTGTATGATGGAAAGTGTTTGCAGTAGTTTAACATGCCTCTTGAGCACTAGGATATTTGGTTTTGTTGGCTGACACGAAAGGAGGTTTGGACTGATCTTGCAGATGTTAAGCAGGTTATGCTGTGAACCTTAGATGTGAAAGCAGACAGAGAGGGAAACACATACAAGGAAGCAGACTGAATGGGAAGAAACATGCGCTGGCGGGTATGATAGAGGACAGAAGGGATTTTCACTTACCTGTTATTCTGTGCCACCTGCCATCACACAGACTCTGCCTGGGAGTTACAGTGGTGGCAAACTCTTTAGTTCCATCATAAACCATCACAATAACCTTAAAATTAAAAAAACAGATTCATGTCAACAATTTTACAGTAAAAGTCTTGGTGAAAACACAGCTTTAGACTAATGTTTAAGACTGAAGATATCAAGCCATTTTGCGGACCGTGCCAGTTGCCCCAGTGCCCTGTTTGTTATTGCTAAATTGGCATCAGGGTAGCTGTCAGGTGTCTGGCACTTCTTTTTTTAAGGCACAATCTCACCTTCCCTTGTGCAAAACAGGCGCAAGAATAAACTTCCCAGCCCTTGGCAGGGCTGGGCATATTTGTGTAAAGGAGTATGTGCTTTCCCATAAACAATAAAAATATGTACGGACATATACAAAGTAGAAGTAGTGAGAGGAAAAGATTAACAATTTAAAAAAGAAACAAGTGTTTTTCTAAATGTCTCCAGGTGTTCTTAAACAGTATGAGGAACTATAGAAAACCACATCATTGTTACAAAAGTAGCATATTTCAGCACTTCTTGCTCAATCGATGCATAGGAGTTTAATTTTTCATACCTTGGCTGAAAGAGTTTTGGTATCCCCCACAAGCCCTGGCCAGATCCAGGGAGGGTAAACAGTAAAGACACTCCTCTTTTTCATCTCTTCCTGGCCAGGTGTAAAATGCCCTGTAGGGATCCGCATATATGGATAGGCCTAAGGCGCCCATCCTATGGACAGTGGAGTACCAGCTTACTGGATACTGCATTTCCGCAAATCACACAATGTTATTGACTGTCGTCTGTACTGGATTTATCAGTGGGAGGATCCATGGATCCACAGCTAGTTGCAGATGCATTAGGCATGTGCACTGCAAACTGATACCATGGAATCATAAGTCATGAAAAAAGGAAAATGAACCACTGCAACTGTGCATGGTAAAACGCCAAGCACAATGAGTTCTGCAGAACCTTCTCTGGGTTTTGTAGCCAATGCCTGCTGCACACTGACAGGTTCATATGGTTTGTGCGAGACAAACAAACACCAGACCTGCATGAAGAAAGTATTGCGCACAGGCTTTGTCCATGCTTAGCGGTTTGGAAGGAGTTGGTCTTCAGCCCGGCCCTTTCCGATATCTGACTGTGCATGGCTGTAAAACATGCACAGAGATGGGGCTGGTGCAGGACCTAGCCATTTGCCAGGTTTACAGTACCATAACATTTATATATGTAAAGTACACGCTCACTTAGAAGGGTATCTTGGTGCTGAACAACAAATGTTTATTGTTACCCAAGTCAATGGTACTCAATTGATCAACTTCAGAAGGATGAAAGGCTGAGTGGTCCCACCGGGAATTGAACCTATGACCACGAGGTCTAACACGGGTGCCTACAGTGGATGCAATAGCCATCAAGCCACCAGACCCTGCTTTGTGCTGACAAGCTGCTGCACACAGCCAAATGTCATGTGCAGTTATTTTGTTGGGACAGGGCCTGGGTGCAGGCCCTGCACTCAGTGTCATGTGCAGGTGGGACAGGTACTAGGCTTTGCTTTAGAACACACCATGTACCTAGAGCCTTATGTGAATGGCTGAAGCCCAGGCAATCACCTGCACTGGAAGGACCAGAGTGATTCCTACTAACTAAAATTATTTCAAGCATTCAATCCATTACTTTTTTAATTGAATTATCATTTGCATAAAGTTTAATACTTATGTTTTAAATGTATCTCCTGGATAAAACATTCTGCATTTAAAATTCAAATGACGTGAGAATACTACATACATGAAACCACCCTTTATTAACAGTGATATATCATGCTCAGACTCTAAAGTGCTTCACACAACTTCTTACCTTTCCATAGGTCATATGTATATTCAAGTACTCCCCATTCACCCTCTGAACATGTACTAAAATTCCAGAAATGCTCCTTGGTCGTACTTCAAACTCAAGTTCAAACTCCAAGCCCAAGCTGAGGGAATCATCTGAGGGAGGAATGGATATCAATGTTATCAATAGTGTCTATCAAAACATTTCAACGCATAAACAACTTGATGAACTGACCATTACTTTTTTTCATATACAAAAATATATTCAACCTTTATTGGACACATTACCATGTATGTTGAAGAATATGTTGGTTTAATTTTTTGTTTCTGACTATGACGTATTACATAATATAAGAGAAGAGCACCAGAAGAACTATGACAAATGCAGACTGTGCCAGATTTGTTAAGATCAATGTGGCAGAACAAAGACCAGCTACTCCTTGAGTGTGTTGAAACATACCATCTAACAGGCGCACATGTTTTAACCTCATCCGCGCTAAGCGTTTTCCCGCTGTGTGCTGACTTTTTCTAAAACCCGCGTTTCATGACGAGCTCAGCTCGTCATGAGCGTACGAGAGGCGTAACTCATGACGAGCTGAGCTTGTCATGAGCGTCGAAGGGGTTAAGTAGCGCTAGAGCTGTCTGGTGATGAAGGGGTTGTCTTTGATATTCGAGTAAGAAGTTACAACCCTGTCATGGATCCTAACATGATCAGTGTTTTTTCTGTAAGATGTGTTCTGCATACTCCTGAAGTTGTCTTCTAAATAGTTTTTGAAAGCTAGATCCAGACTTTTTCTAGTTGTTTGAGTTGGACCTTTCACTAATAGCTGAGGCCTGGTGCTTCTGTTTAATTAATTACGTCTGTTGCCTTTTTGTTGCCAGAGGAGTCACTAATATGGTAAAGTCTCCAAATCATATGGTTTACTGTGGAAAGATTAGCAAGTGTAATGCCAAAAGTAGTAAATTATGCAAGAAGTAGTGGAGTTCCCTGGTTTGCAAAAGACAAATACTATATTGAAGGAGGTGTTAGTGTTGAGTGCCTTCACGCCTAGTTCAGTTTCATGATAATGCCAAGCTCTTTAGTGCATGGTAGTTCGATGGTATAAATATGTTTTTGGTATCTTGATTCAAAGGAAAAAGGGCAGGCAAAGTAGTCATATTTATAAATGCAAGAATGCCTGAGAAAACATACAACTACTAGTTATGGTAATAAGTGCAGTAAGTATTACATTGCAAATTGTTTCTACAGCTCTCTCAAATAATACCACACAAAATGCAGCAACTCATTTGTTTTTATGCATTACCAAGAACCACATATCCTCCTCCTGTTGAAAAGTATGTTCCTGATTCCAGTGGACCTTCAAAGCATGGTGTGACACCGAAGGACTGAGAAGCAGCGATGACAGAGCGGCCATTGAGCTTCAAGTTGCTCAGGCAGCCACTGAAACTGTTGACTGAGTTCTCCTGGGAAAAGAGAAGAGTCCATTGTAAGTAAAGGTGAAATTCATATTCCGGTTACATTGACATGTAAGTACCATCACCCCCATTCTGGCTTTGAAAAACATGCTGTGCCGTGTGTCCATCTTGTCACATAACATTTAATATTGCAAGTCCCCTATTTTGGGCTCATTCTTGGTTTTCTTAAAAATGTTCATGCTTTCTGACATCATTTTCTGCCATGACATGTCATGGCAGAGCTAAATACTTTAAAAATAAAATAATTCCAGCCACAGTAAAACAAAAAAGTGAAACATGTTTTTGGGGCAGTTTGACTAAGTGCCACATTTCTGCCGTAGATCAAGGGAAGCTGCAAAGAAGAAAAGACGAGGAATATTTGTACAAAAAAACAGGTCAGGAGGTCCAGAAATTAACAATATGTTGTCATCATCTTCATGTTCAGTAATATCTTGGGTCTTCTGTAGGCTATACCTTTTTTGTAATATGGTGGGCAGGGCATCCTCCATGTTTGTGACAAAGTATCCTGTCTGCCAAACTCTAAATAAGGTTATTGGCCATCTTAAGTGGACTACACATGGCAAGAATTTAGATATTGTAAGCTTTGGTGGGCTAATATAAACATCACAATATGCCCGAGTGGTGGAAGGGAGGAATTGCATTTCTCCTCCAACTGAAATGATACCTGTCCGCTATCTCTGGCACAGAAAAAGCTCCCTATCCTATGTTTAGATAAGGCGCTACATTTTTGGGATGGATACCACCACTTTTTCAATAAAAAATGTGAAATGTTGAAATTTCCTACTTAAAATTTCTCTGTAGCCGACATATATTATTCTCAGGCCTCAACTGGTGGAAAAATACCCTGTTGGGCGAAACAAAATGTACCACATGATTTGGTATTACAGCTCAGATGCAAATGTTATGTTCTGTGAGTTTTACCTGCCTGTGTATTGCAAGATTTGATCCTGACTGGACGCCAAACAGCACATAAGGTTAGTTTGTGCCCCTTAAAATTATGGCTATCATGCTTTATTAAAGCTCTGTTACTTATTCCAAGGTGGATATAAGGGAATCGGGTGCAAAGTGCGCAGTCTGTGTTTACCAGGCATGCAATTTGCATCAAGAAGGCTGCACTATTTTTGTACTAACATTTGGCACATGACGTTTATTTTCTCATAAAAACTCTCAAGTTGTTGGTTTCATGTAGTAGATGAAATTGTTCTCAAAGTTGAGTGTCTCTAAAACTGTGTCTGTATCAGTTTCTCTCCAAATATAATAAAGTTTCTAGTTAAATGTGAAAATACCGGGTGCAAATGTATATCAGTTTGATTTAGATTTTACAGTCATTTCTGGTCTGGCTTGAAAACGCAGCTGTCTGCAAGACCTGTTGTTGCTAATTCTTTAATATGTACATAGAGTGCGATACTCACTACCCCGAAGGAATATTTCTATCTCACCTCATGCTCTCATCTTTTTGGTGAACAATTACAACTTCTTTTGGGTGTTTGCATAGAGGTGCACAAGGGACAATTTTTATTCTAGAATGTAATTTAGATAATTACATACGCTATTCTTCATGTCACATTTGCAATGTATCCTTTTCTGGCATTTGTTCCCGTGCAGCAGATGTTTTTCCTTGTTTTTCTTAGGATCAAGTGCAAAACGGTTTGTAATATGGCCGTCCAATGGGGCTGTTACTTTGTAGATAAGCGTGATGCCAATGTGACCAAAATCTTGCAGCAAAAGCTGCGATCAGGCAAGACTTTGGTTGAAACTGGGCTATCATCTTGGATCGGGACATCTGATTCCCAATGCTTCTTTGAGGTTATTGCACAGTAAGCATCGATATTTTGTACAGTGATTGCCAAAGTTAAGTCCATTCATTGTTTACCAAACGCTGTCAGAAGTGGGATGCTTTGACAATGTTCACCACACAATGCCACCAAGTAACAGAAGGCCATTTTACTACATCAACCGAAGTGTGTTAGTGACAGTCATTTTGTTGTGCACGCTAACGAATCAAACTATAAGATCTATCAATGTTCACATTTAAAATATACCCTTCATTTCATTGACAGGGACAATATTTCATTTCGTTTTCGAAGAGGTTGTATATATTTTCACTAAATGATGGTTAAGGCTCAATTTTAAATCTAATACACGTAAATATAGTCTTTCACAAAATGGGTGCTTTTAGGTAAAATACACAGTCATACAGACATGATTAAGATAGGCTTGTTTCAGACCATGACAAACTTCAAAATGAACTACTAATAACGGAATTGCATCTAACCTGCCATCTGCAGTGCAATTGGCTACGTGGAAAGCTCACTTCCCTACAGCACATTAATGTATGTGTAGCTGCTCTCCTGGAAACCCTCTGCCTCCCAAAGTTCGAATTACACACCAGAGTCCCGGAGGGCATTATCATGCTTATAGCATGTTTATGTTTCATATCCACTAATCCATGAACACATCACAAGACTGCTTTCTATATTTTCAGATCACTGTGTCTCTGTATCTTTGTCAACTGAACTGTAGTGTGCTGGGCTAGTGGCAACAAATAGGCAAAAGGATGGTGGTGGTCAGTTTGCTTTTCTAAAGGAATTCTTAAAAATGCATACATTCATTGAGTGGCTTTCAGTTAGCTGTTCTCGTCCATTGTTGTATTGTAGTGACATTCACATTTTGCTTCAGTGCATAGAGAATGAGGCAATGGGTCAGCCCATTTGTGTGGTCAGCCACTGGTTTCCTTCTGTGAGAGTGACAGCATTGTGCCAAAGCACAATGTAGTCATTCACAGAGTAAATAGTCTGATAGAGAAAACGGTTGATTTATTATGTTTTTGCCTATAATATTTTTCAAATTTCTTTAAGACGGTTGGACAGCTGCTGGCATGCTGCAACTGGGAGTCCTTTGCCTCTACCCTATTGACCCGCTTGTCCTAAAAAATTGTGGTGATCCTGGATTTGTAAATATGGAAGTGGGTGTTGTAGTGTCTTGTGTTTTATGAAGAGTGGGACCCTTATGGTCCCTAAGGGACTCCCTAGTCTAGTGAAGTTAGTGATTGGGTGTGGTTAATAAAATGTATGACGTAGTACACTTAACGGTTACACTCTAAAGAATAAAGACCTGTAATACCAAGCTCAATGTGTGGCGTAATTCATTTTACATGCTACCAGGCTGTGGAGAATGCTAAAGGAGGTTGAGAACAGCTTTTGCTATGGCTGGAATGTCCCTTGTCATCAGAGCTGCATGAAAAATTGGAAAAGTTGACAGCTCTGTTACATGGTAATGATTCCATCAATTAGAGCCATTATTATTGGTTGTTTATTTGAGAATAATAGTCCGCCCTCAGGTATGGGTATGTCATTTCCTAGTTATAAATCGTGTTAACTTAATTTACTTTCTCAATTTTGCTTCCCAGATTTATTGAGTGGAAAGGATTAACTGTATGCTGAGAATTGTCTAAGACCGATTTAGCATTCTCAAATGTGTTACTTTCACTGACCTTGTTTTCATTATTCTCAATTTCTGCAAATAGTTTCTTTAGGGTCTAATCTACAAAGTGCATTTGCGGTTGCAAACCCAACATTTTGCATAATCAGTGGGAAGAGGCTTTTTCAATCTACAAACACCCTTTTATGAGTCAGAAAAGTTTTTTCTGAATCTTAAAAGGGCTCCCCAATCCTTTCTAAATCGCCACAAGGAGGGCCTATTTACAGGTTACAAAGGTATGTATCAATAGTTTATGACCACAATTGTGGTTGCAAGCCATTCATCAGTTACTGATCCCAGAGTTGGGTTGGTAACTGATTCGCAAAGGAGAAGCTGAATGTTTGGACATCTTTCCCATTACGGAATAGTATTGGCCTTCTCAAACTGCATATAAATTATATATTTTTTTTACAATAACAGCGATGGAGTGCATAGAGGTTTTTTCCTCCTTTTGAAAATGCAACTAGAGGAAGGGTGGGCTTCTGTGCCTTGCAGGACTGCATCCCTGAATTCACAGTCAATCAGAAAAAGCTGGGAATTGCAACATGCCTGATAATTATTCAATAGGCAAGTCATTTTGCAGCTCTCTGTGACGGTACAATATGCAATCTATGGCCCTAGAAACACACAGTACAGAGAGAAAAATGTCCCTATGAAGCTGAAGTTTTTCAGAATATTTATTTATGTATAAATATTGTGGGTGCATTACTTACCTGCAATCCCAGGCGATAATGTGCACGTTAAGACACTCAATGTTTTGTGCTTTCCTTTCGTAACGCAAGGCAAGGTAGGGCGATACATAACCTAGAATGAGATTATTCAAGTCACGCATGGCCACCTTGTATGACCTTGCATGGCATGGTAAATCTGGAGTACAGCAAGCCAGTACAAGTCTCTGTCTTGCGTTACTCTGCCTTGCAAAGATGTTCCCTGGGTGGAGCTTGGGTGTTCCCACGCTTCTACTCATGGATTTTGGTGCATTCTCAGATTTACCATTAGTGGTGGACCTGGGAATGCGTCAAAATGCTACATCTTCCCAGGGGAAGCACAACAAGGAGAAATATCTTTATTTCTCCTTGTTGTGTCCTCTTTCTAAGTGTGCTGTGTTCTGCAGCACACTAAGAAGAAGCGAAATTTCTCTAAGGATTGTTTTATGCAGGAAGGTCTTCTTACTTCACAAAAATCATCCTACTTATAATGCAGGCACCCTTGCTCCAAGGTGCAAGGTTGTCTGCATTGGCGCAAGGCAGCACATTGTGCACCAGTACAAGGACAGGGCAGGACTGTGCCATATAATGTTAAATATGACACACTCTTGCCCTCGCCCTTTCATTCAGCACAGTGCAGGAGGGTGTCTTTCTGAGTTCTGTTGTGTGAAACCTTAATAAATCGTCCCTTCAGTGAGGAGTTTAATATGTAACTCAGGTCATACAGTTTTTAAATTCTTCTAATTAGTGGTGTTGGTAACATTGCTATTAACAATATGAATTCACTAATAATCTTAGCAAAATACTCTCTCTTCAGAATATGAAACAGACAATTTACTTAACCTGAGTGGATACTGTTGGATTGCTGAGGTCCACAGAGTGGAACATGGATTAAATTAATGCTTTGCTGATGTGACTTTGCCTCAATAAGAATCTCTGCTTATTATTTCTGTAGAGCATAATATCCACAACCTTTTGAGGCATCATGTTGACAAAGTTAGGCCTTTGCTTTATGCCAGATTATTGTGGTTGTACTGAGTAATACATTAACGTCATACTTAAATTGTATGTCTTTAATCAACATTGTTATGGTGCAGTAGTTTTTTAATCACAACTTGTTTTTGATTACTTGACTTCATCTAAGATTCCCGGGTTAAATTCCTTAATGGTTGCATATATTCTACAGATGATAGAGATTCTGCTTTGGTTCATCTTTGATGGTTGCACAAAATGTAACGTACTGTGCGAAATTGGGTATTTGGTTGATAAAGGAGTGAGATCTTCTCAAGCAACATCCCACAATCATTGTCAAGGTGAACCATAAAAAGTCACCCTTACTGTGTCCCATTCAAGAAACACACAGTACTAGTCCCAGCACCGGTCCCAAAAAAACAAAGAGGGCAAACCATGAATTGTTTACATTGTAAATATAGAAGGCAATGCATCCAAGAAGTCAAAAGGAAGAGAATAGCATGATGAAATAATGATGAAAGATTGAGGCAAAAGAAGGAAACCCTTTCATATGTATATGGCACACCCTTAGTGGATGTGTTAATAAGGTGAATGTAGCCTAAAACACTGTACTACTTGTCAAGGTAAAAAACGATAAATCTAAATGTTTTTGTATCTGTGAAAATGGCAAGTTGTTGGTAGAGTCCCTTTTCCTTAAATGACAAGGACATGGATACCAATAATGATATCATAATCAAGTAATACAAACCCACTTAATGCCTCTTCACCACATATATTTTTCTGCTTATGCTACTGCCTGTTTGATTGCTCTACTATGGGTCTCAACATGGGGACCAATAGTTCCCCTGCATAATCATAGTTTTGGGGACTTTGCTTTGTAAAAGTAACATCAAGAATACAAAGGCAATTTCCATGGGATAGGCACCAGTTAGCAAATTAAGTAAAAGATATAGAAGAACTAATAACTAAGTACTTTAATAGAATTTGAATTCATGAAATATGTAAATCATGTATCCCCAGATTTCTTACTTAACCGATGGATCTAAAACAACTTGTCTTGTTCGAACACTTGACTAATGAGGATATATAAATGCTTGGCTAGTTGGCCTACAAAAATCATTAATTCCAGTTAGGGTTTAGAGTAATCACATTGAATATGAATATAGTGGATCTACAAGCAATGAGCATCAGTGGAGATGTTTTGCATTCTTGCCATTGTTGAACTACAACTCCATTTCACTTTTTGTTAGATTGGACCACAGCCCTCAATTAAATGCATTTGGAGTGATAAATGTTTCTGCAGGTCATAGGTTCGCAGTTTTATTTTTCGCATGGATGATATTATACTTAGGAAATTTGCTTAATATTAATTTTATATATATATATATAACAAAACAACAGAAGAGTACCTTAATAACATGAAAGACAAAAAACAACTTCGCAGGTGGAAGGGGGTAGAGAAATTATTCCACCACCACCACCCGTGAGTGTATAAAGAACGCAGGAAAAATGTACTGTAAAGCGCTCATAGTGAGGAAAAAGGGGAACCCTCAGGCACCTACACAAGGCAGGTAGCCAGTTGTCTTCATCGCGTTCCCGTTTGTTAGTACGTGAATAGTATAAGAGATAAGTGCTTGTTAAAATGAGTATTGACTACTCCCTCAGCAAAAGACTATTTTAATAAAGGGGTAGCTCTAACCCAATTAAAAACAGAGTGAACATTCGGACATGATTAGGGTCGTGTGAATTTGAACCCAATGTCCTAGAAAGGTGGTCGACATGTTTCAGCTGTTGAGCCCAAACTCAGCTCAGCATTCCTCAGGACCAGTATATATTCTTACCTGTAGGGAGGTGCACGCTAAGGCGCCTACTTCAAACCAGGTAGATAAAAAATTGAAAATTACGAACTTGTAATAGGTGCACAGGAATTCCCAGGTGCAAACACTCTCATATCAGAGTGTTCTCAATTCTATTAATAATGGTAGCAGGCTTCCTGGACACGTGGCAGGGGTAAATTTTCACGCCAGCGTTTCCAAGCTGGTGACTCCCCACCTCCACACCTAATTTAATCACATCCACGGCCCGTATCTAATATTAATGTTAACCATTGAAAAAAGCCTGGAAAGTCCATAAAAAACAGACTGAAGATGAAATATTCTGCTTCTACAGATTTAATAAAAACTTCTGGCTTACCTGCACATGTTTTACAGCTTTTCCTGGAGCGACACCTCCCAAATAAATTGGGTCAATGACTTGCCAGGTAGGATCTACAGCATCAACACTTTCTTCCACCACTCGAAGACCATCAATAATCATTCGACCCTTGTTTGTTTCACGCACAAATATCACCTGCAAAGGGGAAAGTCACAGCAAAGAAAACACGGGTAAATATTTATCTGTCCTGTATTCAGTGATTAATTTGAACAGGTCCTTTCCGGCGCACAGCACCAGCACTTAATCATCAACACCAACGCTTATAGTGCAAACTCGACCAAAAGGTAGTGGAGTGCTTTTCATGAGGACCTGTTAAGAAAATATTCAATTTTGGTAGGTACGGGGAGATTAGATGCTTTGCCCAGAATCACAGGATGTTGAACCTACGCCAGACTCGAACCAAAGTAGGGAGCTCTGGCCATTACGCTACATGCTCTCCCCACTTGTAGGGTTTCATGGTTAGTATTTGCTCCTGTCATAGGCGGCGCTAATAGGAGCAAGCGGCTCATGCAAGCTGCCTGACGTGAGCCCCAGCATTTTATTTTTTCACAAATTAACTGCTGCCTGTATTCAAACAAAAGTATTTACAGTACAAGAACAGGAACATTCTAGTGCTTTGAAAAATGTGAGCACTTATCTGACACTAACCCATGGTCCAAATATTGTTTAGGCAATATTGTTCAGGAGGTGATGTGTAACTCATTTTTGGGGCACACCCAGTCAGATATTACAAAGAGATGAGGATGTGGTTGGATCTCCGTGGAGAAAAGTAAATTAGACAGGTACCTCAAACCTCTTCCTTTGGACCAAAAGCATCAGAGAATCGGGCTTTTGGCGGACAAGAGACCTGCCATAGAACTTGCCGGCAATATTACATGGCAACCATGCTTTTACCTCCCCACATCAGCACATAAACAATACATTGTTATGATAATGGACGTTTATTATACCCTGAACTATTGTAGAATTTACAGATTAGAATAGGCATGATAAACATATAAATAGTAGCAAAGGCAATTAATATTAGAGTAAAATTAATAAAAATACCAAACATTATATTTTGTTGTTGATCATTCTATGATACATCTATTTATTAATTTAATATTTATGTATTTATAACTTGCAAGGCGCACCAACATCCATAAGTTGTGTGGTGCATAAAATAACTATGGCAACTAGGAGTATAGAAATTTCAGAAACTCTTATGCGAGCACATAGGTTTTAAGAGCTTGTCTAAAAGCCAAGTGATTGCTCAGGGCTCTAATGCGTGGGTGGTAATACCCAGTACTTTAGCTACACTGTAGTCAATGGAGGGTTTCCACACTTTCTGTGCCCACAGGGAGTTGTTCAATCATATGTATTTCATCACAAGAGTTTACCCTCAGTTATGCTGATCTGTGTGATTGCTCAGGGCTCTAATGCTTGGGTGGTAATAACCAGTACTTTAGCTACACTGTAGTCAATGGAGGGTTTCCACACGTCCTGTACCCATAGTAAGTTGTTCCATCATATGTATTTTATCAACAAGAGTTCACCCTCGGTTCTGCTGATCTGTGTAAGCCTCCTTACATGGCTTGTTACCAGCCACATAGGAGATCAGCTAAACTCATACTTTGGATTTGCAAGGCTCCCATGATTGTAGCTAGGCCATCCCATTCTCATTAGGAGAGACGGGGTGACATTGGCTGTGTGTCTGAATAAAGTAGTTGCCTGGTAAGGATAATATGGCAACTTTGGCTCAGAGCTGGTGCTTGACAACCCTTTCCCTATGTGGCTTAGCTGCTAGAGCAGCTGACTTTGAAGCTGGGGAACCAGTTTGAGTCTGATGGGCAGCTCAACGTCTTCTGATTCTGGACAAATCACTTAATTTCCCGTGCCTAAAAATGAATGTGCCAGTCTTCAATGCAATTGGTGCTTATGTCAAGTGCTTTGATCTTTTCACTGGTCTCTGTCACATAGTGACAGTGGCTGGGCAAGGTGGCAAGCCAACCAACCACTCTATCAGAAATAGTTCAGAAGAGAGCCCAATTAAAAACCACTGTCAATCACACAATATTCTTGCAGAATGCATTCACATTGACAGCTCTTTTCTGACCCAAGGCCTGCTGAGGCTGGCTTTCTCCTTCATTAGACCCTTGAGGTTGTCATTTTCCAAGAAAAAACTGGGTATGAGTGCTTTGTGTCTCACGTCTCATGTGAATGGGAGAACTTCTACATGACTCAATCCAGGTCTGTTCTTTTGTCTAAGAATAGCTGGTCACCTTCTAGAAGCAAATAACCATTTGCTATTTTAGAGGGTCAAATGGGTTCTTCCTCCCAACCTGCATGGATTATTGCAACAGCCTATAGTCTTGTCTCCCTAGTACATCATTCTTACCACTCCAATACGTTAAAAATCATGCAACTTGCCTGTTTTCTGACCACACCCCTCTGGCCTTTACATCCCTGCACTCGCTCCCAATAATAGAAAGAGAGCCCTTCAAAACAGTTTGCGTTTTATCCAGGATGCGTAATGGCAACCAATTACCTTGCAAAACTGTTTGTCCTTTACCAAAGGAACGTAAAACTCAAGTCTGCCAACAGGTGTTTACTTCAAACCAACCATTTGGCTACAGAAGATATAGTGATTGCTTTATCCCCCACCATTAATCATCAATCACAGTCTTATTTCCAGATCGATCACCCTGAGGTCTACCCCCTCAAAAAATGCCTTCTGGCACACATTCACCCCTTCTAGGAAAGTGACATTCACTACTTGCTCACATTGCTGAAACCATCAAATCACTTGATTGACCCTTTACCTCCTTCTATCTTTAAGGAGATCAAATTGTCTATCCTCCCTCAATGGACTAAGATCGAAAATGCCTCTCTCCTCCAGGGCACCATACCTGATTGTCTAAAAGAAGGAGAGGTAACCCCCATCCTAAACAAAACCAACGGCAGACTGCAACACTTAAACAATTTCCATCCAATCTCCAACATTCCCACTCTGGCGAAGCTTATCGAGAAATGTGTACAGATCCAACTCTGTAATCACATGAATCAGTACCAATTCCTAAAGCAATACTAGTCTGGTTTCCGCCAAGACCACAGCACAGAAACAGCACTCACTCAAATAGTGGAAGACGCCTATCAATGCTGGATCAGAATGATGTGTGTCTTCTCATCCTCCTTGACTTATCTTCAGCATTTGACACTGTGAAACACATCAACCTTCTAAACCTACTTGAAAGAAAGATGGGTTTACCAGGGACCGTCCTCCAATGGTCTACTTCATTCCTCCTGAACAAGAACCCAAAGAATAAAGGTCAACCACTCTCTGTCGAAGCCCTCTATGGTCACCTTGGGAGTCCCACTCTCACATTCTCTTCAACTTATTCATGGATCCTTTAGCAGACTTCTTAGCATCCTCCAACATCCATTACCACATTTATGCTGATGGCACACAACTGTACCTGAAAATCTCTTCTCCTGATGACTTCAGTTCTCTCAACATTATTCTACAGAATACTCAGAACTGGCTTATGCTCAACCATCTCAAACTTAATACCATCAAAAGAAGAAGATCGACCTTTGGATGAAACATCTAACTGCTCTTAATTGTACTCCTCACTTTGTAGAATCTGCAAGATCTCTGCTAATTATACTAGACAAACATCTGCACATGCAGAAGCACATCAGCAATGCCATCAAAGGAGCAAATTATCAGATGAGAATTCTAATGAAACTAAAACCCTTCCTCCCCCAAGATGATCTTAAATCGGCAGCCCAAGCCCTAGTAATCCCAGGGCGTGATTACAGAAGTGTCACACTCAGTGGCCTTCCCAGATACAAACTGGCCCCTTTACAGGCCTCCCTTAACGCTGCAGCCAGATTCATCACCGGCACAAAAAGAAACAATCACATCTCTTCTGACCTGAAAACCCTAAACTGGCTCCTGTATGAAGCACAAATTCATCTAAAAATCACTTGCATAACCCATAAAGCACTGCATTTCAACACCCCAAGATACCTTGCATAAAAGCTGGAACTATCTGGCGGATGGAACTAGCAACAGCTCCATGCTGCTCAAACCTCAGATTTTCCTCAAGAAGAAAGCGTGCAACAGAGCTTTCTCAGGCATCGGACCGAAAATCTGGAATTCTCTTCCGAAGGAAATCTATCTGATTCACTCTACCGCCTCCTTCAAATCAGAAGTGAAATAAATCCTGAGGTCTAAATGGTTATACTAAAAGTTGTCAATATACTATTTATCGATCGAACTTACCTGTTGAACTCTTATTTTGTTGAGCACAATCACCTCCGTATGGTCCCCTAAAGAGATCGCGCTCCTAGATTTGATACTCTTCTATGTTTATATTTTATGTCGTAAATGCACTGTATTACTGTTTTTTACTGATTTATCCACTCCCCTTGTAAAGCGCTCTGATACCCTCACGGGTCTTGTTCGCACTATAAAAAACTTTATAAATAAATAGCCACATCCATGGTTCTTCCCAGCCCCTTCATCTTCAAATAAACAATTCTTATTTCATATTCAGAAGGTATTTAAAGACTCATCTATTCACCCTGGCATTTAGGTAATCCTATCCTCTTACCAAAAGTCGTGCACAGCTATTTCCTATGTCTTGCCCAGTCAGAAACCTAAGACAATGCCACTACATCCAAGCTACACCCGTATAAATAGCCTGAATCAGGGTGAAACCGGTCTTGGGTTGCTTGTTTTCTGGTTCAGAGAGGACCTGACCTGGCAGTTTGTGCTGAACTCTTCCTATGGGATTAGGATAAAGACTAATTTGCATATGGCTGGGTCCAAGCTAAGGTGGCATGGTGGGCAAAAGAAGGATGGGTTGAAACGCTAGCCTGAGCAATTGCCAGTGACTAGATTCATTACAAACATTCCTCCCATCACATTTTGTGTGTTTGGTATAATGCCTAGAGTGGCTAAGGGTATGCCCAAATGTGGTTCCCGTGCTCACTGTGCGACTCAAGCTGTACCTGACTTTTGAGCTCCAATCTGGGGAAAACCAACCTTGGGCTGCTAATGTTCTGGTTAAGGGAGGACCTGACCAGGCAGTTCGGGATAGATTATTCCGATTGGAGCAGGATCGATGCGGATTTGCTCATGGCTGGGTCCAAACTGAGGTGGCACCCTGGGTAAAAGAATGATGGGCTGGAATTCTACCCTGAGCAATTACCAGTGGTTAGACTTATTGCAATTGTTCCTTCCATAACCTTTCGTGTGTTTCACCTAAATATTTGGTCCCAGTAGATGAATATTTTATGGGTCTTACTCTATTTGGAGATCTTATGATGGATGGATACAGTACTTACGTTTTTTTAGAAGCCTAGGCTTAGCTTCCCCTTTTGGGGGCAATTCTGCCATTAATCGAACCCTATGAGTTTGCGTTCACACGTTTCAGCCCTGGATGAAACAAAAACTTGAACAGGACCAGGGCGGGCCCGGAGAAAATCAGTGAGGCCTCAAATATTCCTTAGTATGACCCACCACTAAAAGATCTGTATTCTTGATTAAGCTGTTAATGTCACAGAAGTACTGGTAGGAAGATGCCTAAAGTTCTTCTAAGGGTTTTGTAGGAACCTTTTACAGACTGATGTACTTTGCAGATCATAAGTCTGGAATACAATATTGAGTTATCCTTACAGCCTCTATAAGTTATGATGCCATGCCTTCACTCACTGCAGATGATGATAGACCTTGTGACCTTTTCTAGTATGCAAGTTAAGTGATTGGGTTTTTAATGTCAGGGCTTTTCTCAAGAGCTAACAGTGATGGTGCAGTAATCTAGACCTCCCTTCATTCCTCAAAGCTACAACAGACATTGGGCCCATGCCAAAACTTTATGTACAGCTAAAGCTATTGCAAAATTTTCCTTTTGTTTTTTGTCTTTCAGCTCTGTCATATGGGTTTGCTTCCATTCTTTCTGCCACTCTTGTTCTTCTGCAGTGGGCAATCTGACAGCCCACTGAAAGGATTTCATTGATATGGAGTATTTAGCAGCTGCTATTTTGCCCACACTCATCATCTTTCTAGGCCTCATGTCCTTTCCATTTGCCACTGGTTGTCTCAAACAACTAATGAAAATACTTATGGTACACTCCTAACTACACTGATATCTAATCTTTCTGGGAGGCTTTGTCATCCACTACATTGACGAGGAAGACTTACAGATCACTATTCTTAAAAGCTTCCTTACCGATTCCAATTTGGTACAAGAGTGCACAGATGTAACACACACCAAGGATGCTACACTTGTTCTACACAAATTAAAAATACATGTCATTGCCATTGCCTCCATTATCCCAACTGACTGGTCAGACCATCACCAACTTATATTCCACATTACCACAACCACATAAATCAAAAGATCAAGAGAGCAAACCAAAAGACTGGATAATAGATAGTAGAAATATGAACAAGCATGACCTGACTTCCCTATTCCAGCTGAATCTTCTACCACCAAGTGAAGTAAGAAGCATTAAAGAGCTTATTGAGCGATACAACCAAAAAATAGCTGATATCAAAGCCTCACTATACCTCAAAGGACACAAAGAAAACATTCTCCTATCCTTGGTTTAACCAAAACTTAAATGAAACAAAGAAGGGAATCAGAATATAAGGGAGATTAGGGAAACAAGGGGCCAGATGTGCAAACATTAGGAATTCCTATTTCCTAATTGCGATTCTATGCGAATTGCAATTAGAAAATAGGTATTCTTAATGTAGGAAGCTTTTTTCAGTTCCACTAGTGAAATCCTAGTGGGTCGCAAATAGACATACCTCATGCATATTAATACACAGGCCCATAGGAATGAATGGGGAGTTATTCCTTATTTGCGATTAGCAATTTGCTAATCGCAAATAAGGATGATGTAGGAATCGCAATATTTTTTGCTATTCCTACATGAATTCCGTTTTGCAAGTCCTTAATAGCGATTCCTTAATAATCGCTATTAAGGACTCGCTAAATGGGACTATGATGAATATAGCTGATTGTAGCTAAATTAGTAATATTTCACAGCTAAATAATTTAGGGACACTAAAAGTATTTATTAAAAATAGAATTGCTTGCTGGATTCAGAAAGATAGTTTTGTGAGACAGTGCATAATGTGTTCAATATGCGCAATGTGCGCAAATAAGGAATAACTTCCCATTCATTCCTATGGGCCAACAGGCCCATAGGAATGAATGGGGAGTTATTCCTTATTTGCGATTAGCAATTTGCTAATCGCAAATAAGGATGCGATTTCAAGGGTGCCAGGGGTGTCCAAAGGACACCCTGTAGCACCCCTGAAATGGAAATGGAGCCTGATGTTGCGCACACACATGTCCAAAAGACATGTGTGTGTGTAACATACCACTAAAGTGCATTTTTCTAAGTTTTCGCTATTTACCACGAAGTCTGACTTCGTGGTAAATAGCGGCCGGAAATTGCGAATTCGCATATTTTAAAAGTTTCATGAATTGCATTTAAGGAATCTCAAATAGAGATTCCTTAAATGCCATTCCTCGCAAATATGCGATTTCGCAAATAGCGATTTTTGCATTTGGGATGATGAATCCCAAATGCAAAAATTGCGCTCGCAAAGGGCCAGATTCTGAGAATCTGGCCCTTTGCGAGCCGATTTTTCTTTCATGAATCATTATGAATCTTTTTTAAATTTTCACTAAAATATGGCCTAGTTACATAACCTCATGGCAGAAACAATGCTCTCCGGTGAAGTGAGCAATGGAACAGAGAAGAAAATAGAATCTTATCATGTCTTGTGAAACTATGTCTTACATTACAATATCAGTTGACGGCCTGGTAAACATATTGACTACATGGTCTTATAGCAGGTCATCAAAATAATTAACTTTATTTTGCATTTGCTATAGAAGTTTATAGTGATTTCTAGAGAAGGTGGAATAGGAAACTTAGAACAGCACATTGCATACTTAGGTATGTACCAATGGCGTGTGCAATGTATAAGATGCTGGTTGATAGAGGTAATCAAGTCAAGTTAAATAAACTTTATTCGGCCACAAGTGACCATAAAAGCACATTTGCACACACCAAGAGTAAAAGGATAAACACTATAAAATACATAATAAAGGGTAGGTCCACAGATTCATATATAATTGCCAAGTATGAGTCTCAGAGCCCTAAGATACAGAATTTCTGCGCTTTCATAGACCTCGTTAAAGTGCAAGTCTACAAATGCATATACAATTGCCAAGTGTGGGTCTCAGAGCCCTGATATACAGATCTTCTGCGCTTTCCAGGACGTCATTAAAGTGCAATCTATACAGTACTAGCAATAATTAAAAACAATGCCCCGTAAAATATAAAATTTCTAAGACCGGTTCAGTGCATGATCACATTTTTTCCTCCACAATACGGCGCCTGTTAAAAATCTCGCGACCCCAAAACATATCAAAAATGAAGACAGCATTTGAAGATATTTCAGAGTGGGCCTCGCTTGTGCCAAATTACAATGTTTTAAAAGTCGTAAGATGTATTTCACCCCTCCCGGTCATTAAACAATCCTCAGAAAAACATAAAATGTAGAAGATCTTGGTCTGAGAAGTCATCACAAGAGCAGGGCTTTAAGGACCCTGGCTTAGAAAAGACCTTGGGGACCTTGAGACACCAGAGAATTTAATTAAACCTAAATCTAATTAAAAGAAAGCGATGGTGTAAATTTTCAATGTAAAACCAGAACAGTTGTTCCAGGGTCCCAGGACTCAATATTAAATATTGTCTTATCGTGGGTTTATTGAGTTCACTGTTTTCCCTTTCCACCATCCTCCTGGCTAAAAATTGCCTTCTAATCTCTTTCAACTCTCCAGGGCACATCTCTCTGGGGTGTGTAAAGAGCTCAGGGCGCCCTATATTCTCTAGCTGCTGTGAAATGTAAGCTAGCCGAGGAACGTCAGCAGCCCTATCAAGCCTCATACAGTCTTCTAAAACAAATTGGTTCAGAGTAGGGGTGGGGCTAGACCATATTTTTAACCAGCGGATTAAGGCGGCCACTGCTATGCAATCGGAAATGTAGCCCTGCCCTAGTTCTTCATGCCCCATAAAGGTAGGGGTGCTAGGGGGTACTGTTAAAAGTTTCCACAGATATTTATTTTCGGCCACGTGCAGAGGGCCGTTCTCCTTATAGACCCATACCTTGCTGCCAAACGTGGCCATTAGTATGCATTTCTCGTCATAGACGTTCAATAGTGGTTGCAATGGTTTACTTCCCAATCACCTAGCAAAGACCATAGTTGCTCCTGCAGGTCCAGACAGGGTATTTTTTTGAGTATTGGCTGAGCCACCCATGACCCTTTTTCGTCAAACAGAATTCCCAAATAAGATTGTCACGCTTTATGTTACCAATCAACATTATATGGCACTTAGAGAAATTAATGGAGAGGTCAGGCGAAACCAAAAAATCAATAAAAGTATTTACAAGTCTTTGCAGACCCAGTGGTGCCCTTGCAAATAAAACTGCCTTGCCTGCATATAAGAGAGCAGGAATGAGTTCAGAGGCTGCTCTAGGGATGTCTTTGCTAGCAATTGACAGAACAGCTCCCAGGTTATTAATATATCAAGTAAATAGGACGGGCTAAAATACATCCCTGCCTCACCCCTTGTTTATCAACCCAGGATTTCGTAAGGAAACCATTTTTATTATATCTGGCCGAGGCAGTCAAATTTAAGTGGGACCAGTGCAAGAAGGCCACCAGATCGGCATCCATTCCAATTTTTAGTAGTAAGGGCCATAGTTTTGACCTATTCACTCGGTTGAAAGCGGTGGTTAAGTCCACGAATGCCATGTACATACAACCCCTTTTGGCGAGTGTATATTTACTGATTGTCATTGGTCCACTGTCCCCATGCCTTTTCTGAAACCGGATTGCAAGTCTGAGATTACGTTGCTTGTGTCTAACCATATTGTTAAGCGATCTAAAATAACCTTCCCCAGGATTTTAGCAGCCAAATCTGATAATGAAATCGGGCAGTAACAAGCAGTTTAATCCCTGGTGCCTTTTTTAAAAATGGGTAAAATAACCGCAGTAGACCACAAGGGCAGTAATCCACCCCTTGCTGCAGCGTTAATGCCCTGGCTAGGGTCGTTGCCCAAGTCCCAAGATCAGCCTTGCAAAGATGAGCAGGGACCGTGTAAGACCCGGGGGCTTTTTGTCCTGATGTGGCCACGATGGCTTTCTGGAATTCGACTACCCCAAAGATTAGCAGACACGTCTCAGAGGAAATCAAGAAATAGATCTCGTTTTCTACATTCACATTGCAGTTATACATAATGCCAGAGTACCTTTAGTAAACCTCTTTCATCTCACTTCAATTTGTTGTCGCCATCTTACCTGGTGCCAGAGTCCATCGCTGTACTTCTCTCGGCTTCTCATTCTTACATTCTGTTGACCAACATTGAACATATAAATAAGCCGCCCGTTGGAAAGGAAAAGCGTCATAAAGTTCATCTCCTCCTTATCAGAGACATAGAAGATCATTCCACTCAAATAATGAGTTCTGAAACTGATGGAGAACTGAGACCTGCCAAATGAAAGACATTTTTGATCAACAGGATAGTTTGACTTCAAATGAACACAATGATACTATCTCTGCTAGCATTTATGGCAGGTGTGTGGAATGTGCTTACTCCCTGAGTTGCCTAGGTCCTGGATAACTAGATCACCTGGGTAATCTGGCATCACATTGTTTCTGACCTGTGATTGGGCATGTGTAGCTCTAACCATGGTGTTTGCCTCTCGATTTTGTTGCTCAGTCACAACTCATCTGAAATTCAGATTAATTGGCTCAGTTTTAGATGGTACCTTAAAATTAGAGTTCATTTATGGATACATACATGATTGGATGACTGTGAGCCTCACAAAGACTAGTGGTTTGCCTACTGACACCATAGTATCATCAAGGGCATCAATATCAGTTGCTCGATATCCCTCTAGGTAACACAACCACTAGGAGTTACGATTCTAGGTGCAGACTTACAGAGGGACTACAAGTTGGACACTCAGGGTTGCCTTAGAATTTAGGAATTATCAAGTAAAACAGTAACTCCAGTCCCCATTCAGCCATAAATTCTTAATTGTTCACCCAAATTTCACACAGAGATCCTGACTGTTATCAACTATCAAAGCCTCTAGATGAAAGTCATAGAAACGGTACCATGAGCACTGGTGCATACAAGAACAAGCATTGGCAAAGCCAATAGGTTTCGTCTATGTGCATAAAGTGAAAAAAAGCCTAAACACAGCCAATATTGACTATTTTGCAGTGCTTTTTCCCCTTGCTGCTGTGCAATATGTCTAAAAACAGTGCAGGAGGTTTGAGGTGAAGCAACATGAAGGACGAGAGTGGGAAACACAATGGGCAATGGGAGGAGGACCAGGTGGGGAAGCACTACGGACAGCGAGAGGAGGGCAGGGGTGTGAAAGCACAATGGACGGCGGGAGGAAGGCGGGTGGGGAAACACAGCATGCAGCAGGAGGGCATCAGATGGGGAAACACAACAGGCAATGGGAGGAGGGGGGTAAAGCAACATGAGAGAGGGAGGAACAACAACGGAAGAAAGATGGAGGTGAAGGAGAGGTACTGCAAACACATGCACTCTCTAAGAGTGCATGTACAAAAGTAAAAAAAGAGAATGTGCAGGAGCCTGAGGCCAGAGGAAGGGCACTGGCCGCAGACAGAAAGCTGTACTTGGTCCCTGCTCCATGCCTGGGAAGCGAGGAGAAGACAGGGACCAATAATAAGCAAGTAAACAAGAGTGAAGTGGAAATCAACCAATGGTAAGTAATGGGTGGGTTCTAATTCATTTTAAGGTTATTTTGTTTACAAGACATTTTACGCTGTGCAGTCAAACCCTAAAAAGGGGCCCCTGTCCACTGATTGGTACAGTAGACCCCCTAACACCCATGGGTTATTCCTCTCCCTTAAACATTCGACCCCCAGGAACTATTTTCATGCTTGCAGTGGCACATTCCTCCAAAATTACAAACACAAGAGTACTTGTACTGTCATCTTGGTCACAATGCTATCTTGAATTCTAAATTTGAGGACCTATGAGCTCCTACTCTTTTCTGCAGGTCAAGTGGCTTTAGACAGTGATTCCATTATATGTGGATGATACAAACCCCACTGCAACTCAGAACTTCCTGTATCCTATGGAACCAATTAGTCTTTTCTAATTAGTGACTGTTCCTACATACTTGGCAAACTACAATCTTGACTTTCTGTTGTGTACCAATAACCTGACCAGGTTCCTTCTCTACCCCCTTCTTAGCCAGTGATGTATCAATGGTTTCAATGGGCCCACTTGCAGGCAAGAATATTGGGCCAGCTAACTCTTTTCGAATAGTAAAAGACAGCCATAATAATAATAATAATAATCCACATTTGTATAGCGCACAATCACCCGTTAGGGTCTCTAGGCGCTGGGGGCCGTCGGGAAGATTAAGCAAGCTATTGCCCAGAGTCACATGGTGCTGGGCTAACCTGCCGCCGGAGCCGGGGATCGAACCCTGATCCCCAGATTCCAGCGTCAGTCGCCCTGGCCGCGGCGCCACACCTCTCCCATAAATGAGTACAATGGGCCTCTTGCAAGCAAATGACACTACACCTGCCTCACAGGCGCGGTGCGTCCACTGAAGCGTAGGGGCGTAGCCTCGTGGAAGCACCGTCAAGCACTGCAGTTAGTAGTAAGGACAAAAATATTGCTGTTCCAATCCTCACGTGCGTGACGTCCTCGCTGAGAACGCCGCGGCCGCTACCGGGACACACCCGACACAATCGGAGTGCGCCAGGGGGTGGGGCTGGGCTAGGCTGCTGCAGCTTGAGTGACAGTCCACACTCAGCTGCAGCAGTAGTGCGCATGTGTATTTTTGGGCTTTGATCAGCCAGCACATGCGCTTACTTCTTCTCCTTAGAGAGGGACCCAAGGGGTGCTGTTTCATACAGCACCCCAGGGCCGCAGCCCCGGGGTTGAAAAGGATGGTAACTGTGCCCCCCTAGCCTATCCTGGCGCTGCATGCAGTCCCAGGCTTGGTTGGTCCACCGCGCAGAAGGACAGGCAACCATTATTGGGTGCCGCACGTGGGTGGTGGCACACTGCCGCAGCCGTACGTTCTATGGCCAATCACTGTGTGACTTCATGTGAAGCCATGCAGTGATTGGCCATTTCGGGACGCACGCTGTCTGTTTGGCTGCTCCCTCTGCTCTGGAACTGACACACCGGACAGTCTGCTGGTGCCTGCTGCTCGTGACGGTGGACTTGGAGAGTTGGACTCGTGTCACATGTCATCGACGTGTGTACTGTAGTCACTCACTACTAGTCAGTGTAGACTAGAGAGAGAATAGAGATCCTGCAATTGCGAAAAAAATGAAAAGTAAGAGTCTACTCTCGAACGTGTTAGTTACAGTAGTGGCTTCGTCGCGGTATGTGAAAGATCGAGTGAGTGATCTTTTCTAATTTATAGTTGTCGATGCTGCAGTAATAATTTTTTTCCTGAGCTTTGATGGCCTGAGGGATTATGTATTTTTATATAAATTATGTATATATATATCATCAAATGTGCAGAACAGTGTGTGCGGCTCAGTGCAACAAGACAGACATCGTCGCAGTGAAACACAGGCTGGGCGAGAAGGTTCCAGAATCCAGTTGCGTCATTATTTTCCACATGGTTGGAAGCGCAATGTTGTGACTGTGCCCTATTAATAAATAATGTATGTCTCAATACTCACAGACAATATCTTCCAAAAATATTCGAGGACTGGAGTGTAAGTTTTAAAAACTCTGAACACTGTTAAAGTTCAGCTATGGTGCAAATAAAACTGAAAACTCCCTGAAATTCTCCAGTTATGGTTGGCTCCCCAAACCATAGCTTGCACAACCGGCAAGTTAACCGTAACTTGCACACCACAAGCAATGCTTATGATGGCACAATATTTCTAACAATGAATAAGAGAACTTCACACCACAGCTTTCCATTACAGCACTGAGATCATACTGACTCTAACCATAGCTGCATCATTCATGTTAGTGGTATGATAATAAGGCATACATTTGGGACATTTTGTCCTTTCAATATTTTATTTACAATATTGGAGTGCCACAACATTCTTATGCTCATTATTCAAGAGTGCAGCCACCCCTCAAATTAAGCAATAGCTCTGTCAGCAAATTGACTCCTCCCTGCTATATTAATAATGCTAATGAAATATGAATAAATACTATAAATTAACACACAAAACCATTTATAACTGGTCCACGGGACCTTCTCATATACAACACAAGACCTGTTCCTATGGTGAGTGCACTTCTCCTGATCATAGCCAACCAATACTGTTATTTAATTGGACAAGCGGCTGCGGCATCTAGCCATCTTGTGTTCCTGGATCAGGGTCGCCCTTTTTAGAACATTAATTAAAACAATGCGCTGTTTTCTCTGTGACTCCCTTCTCACTCTACTCTCCCCGAAGAACTATCTGGAGTAAAAGGTGAGTAGGATAAATAAAGTAGAAAAAGTGAGAAACGAAGTGGTGGAGCCTCACGGGAGTAACACCATGGAGGCTAGCAGGATGGTACTCGCCTGCTGCCTAGGTTCTCATCATCAGCATCCACCACTCCAACCAAGAAGTGATAGTGTGTAAAGAAAGATGATGAAAAAGTAAAGGTGCTGGGGAAACAGTGCCTGCCTGTACACCAAGCGTGGTGTACTGCAGGTTTGGACCCAAAGTGTGGAAAAGCGTGTCAACTGGCACACTAGTCCTGTGAATATAAAACCGACCTGCATCACACTAGCCAAATGTCCTTTATTCTGTGCTGTGTGCATGCCCCATTAAAAAAGCCGACATGTTTCGTTGCCTATTGGAAACTTACGGCAACTTCTTCAGGGCCTGGGTCTGTCACGCCACCCTGCACCAAATTTAAAAAATATGCCGTTTCTCAGCGCTCCAAAGGCATACCTTTACCTCGAGAGTGGGTGTGCCTCTGTAACTGTTTTACAGAGTTTTGCCCTCATGCTGCAGCTGTCAGCCGGGACCTTGCGGTTTGTAGAGCGTTGTCTCAGCACCGTCACCACGGGACCTTCTGCCAAGGTCAGTCTCTAGTTGTGTGTATTTCGGGATCGGACGGGCCGGGTCGGGTTCCTTGGCCCTGAAGTGTCAGGTCCAGAGGGAGCCGAGCTAACGCCGAGGGAGGGGTTCCCCTTGGACCTGTCAGAGGCAGCCGAGCCAACTATGTGTTGTTGTGGTTGTGGCATTTATTATTTATTGGGTATGATAAATAAGATGATGAGCCGCGGTCAGACTCAGATCAGCAAGATAAGAATCAGATTGCAGATTGGGTGCCATGTCCCTCAATAAGTTTGAGCGCGCGACGCGCATAATACTGCATACATTAAAATATAAAAATTGTAAAGGAGTGAAGTACAGTACTCCTTTACAATTTTTATATTTTAATTTATGCAGAGTTATGTTATTGGTCCAGCACCCTCCAGTCCATTTGTAGAGAGCGCATTCCTATAGAGTAGCCTGTCGCTGCCACACCATCAGGAAAGCATGTCCAGGGCGAAGAGGGCTGCCACCATCAAGGCTCGAGTCGGGGGTACAGTGAACTGAGCCTTAAACCTGAGATCTGCTCCGGTGGACTCTCTTTATTGTTCAGCCTAGTGGAGGAAAGCACAGGTTGGCTTGAAAACCTACAGGGGCAGAGCAGCCCCGCTTTACAAAGCCACCCTGAGGGCTTTTGTTCCATCTCTCGTGGCAGCATTTATTAGAATTACTGCTTACACTATATGTTGTGCGACGTGACCGGTATATTTGGTAGAAATGTTGTAGTCAAATCATAAACACATGACCCACAATTCACCCCATTGTACTAGTGCCAAGTCATGCTATAAAACCCTACAACATAGCACCGGGACACAGAGGCCTAAAGGCCCCACTGACAGGCGCGGTAACGAGAGACAATCAAAATATTATGACAACGCTGATGGTTAATGTTCTTCCTAGAGAGAGATCATAGTTTTGTCTAGTGGAAGTTTTGGCTCATGGAAAGGTAGCGCAGAAGGTTAATGTGCCTGCTGCAAAGAACATGTACCTGATGCAGATCACAAAATGCATATGATGTAAATAGGTCAGTGAGTCACTGCTTTTGTCAGAGAGATCCTTTTGTTACTTGCAGTTTGTAAGTTAAAATCCTAACATACAACAGCGAGCTATAAACTGTCATCTAAGAGTTGCATGCAAACTGCAAGGAAAAAATTGGAGCGTTATGTTTTTTTCCCCACAGTCTTTGTTTGATTACCCTAGCGTTTCAAAAATAAATTGTTATCTTTTCATTTTCAGCACCTAGTAAAGCCTGACAATCTGAAACATTACCACATTTTCGGGCAATTTGTCAGCGAACAACAAGAGGCCCCCAACTTCCTTTGCTGCTCTTTCACCCCGACTACGACCCAGCAAACACCAGTGTTAAAGGTAAGGAAACTGATGCTATGTTTCTTTACATGGGAGTTAGCGCTATGTATGTGGTCACTCTCAAGGCCCTAAAGCAGTGTGTTGCAGTGCCTCTAGCAACCACTATGGCACAGAGAGGCAGGAGGCAGTAAGGCTGTATTTTTAGCAGTCATTTTGTGGAAAGGGGAGCTGTTGGAGATGTATTGCAATACTGCACAAGATATATGTATTTATACTGAAATTTGATATTATTGCACTGCACCTTATACGTTGTACTTTGATTATTGACAGGTTTCTTTAATATATATATTGGTAAGGCCAGCATCGGCATCACGAATACAGTACAAGAGCTGATTACAAGGTCATTCCAGGCAGGGCCACTTGAAGAGAAACTACTTTTAAAGCAATTAGAACCTCATCAGCCTGACATAAACCTACAGAAAACTTCCCAGGACAGAGGAAAAATGTCAAAACGTACATTCTCAAATGCCTGGTACACAAAAACTGATTGGTTTACAGGGCGCACTTTAAGAAATTCTCTGTTTTGCTTCCCCTGCTTGCTGTTTGGTGGTGAGTTTTCTTGGACACATCAAGGAATCACAGACTTGAAGCATTTGTCGGAAAAAATAAAGAAGCATGCATACGCAAGAAAGCCTATGGAAAACCTGACGAGACTGGGAATGTTGGGGGAAGACGCACCAATTGAGCAGCAGATAAACGATCCATACCGCAAAACCATACAGAAACACAATGAAGCCGTTGATAGGAACAGACAAATTCTATCCAAGATAATTGATTGCATTAGTTTCTGTGGTGCTTTCAAACTGGAACTGCGAGGCCATGATGAATCAGAAAGTTCCTCAAAACCTGGGATCTTCAGAGCCCTAGTGGATTTAATAGCAAGCATAGACAAGGATTTGGAAACACATTTAGCAAGTGCTACAGTCTTTAAGGGCACCTCTAAAACGATACAAAATGAACTCCTTGAGTGTATGCTCGAAAATATAAGAAGCCATATTGTGCAAGAGTTGCAAAACACAGACTTTGTGGCTATTCAGGCTGATGACACTACTGATGTGGCCACTAAAACACAGTCCGTATTAGTGTTTCGGTACCTTGACAAAGACAGAGACGTTGTGGAGAGGCTCTATGGTTTCACACATTTAAGAGACTCTAGTGCAGCAACCATTACTGCAGCTATACTGTGTCAACTGAACTTACATTTTTGTTTTTGAGGCAGCTCCGGAAAAATTATCACACAAAGCTATGATGGTGCGTCCGTAATGAGTGGAAGCCTTAGTGGAGTACAGAAAATAATTTGAGATGTGTACCCTAATGCTCATTATGTGCACTGTTACGCCCACCAACTCAATCTTATTATGCAACAGGCAGCATCAAAGATCACAGAGACACCAATTTTCTTTCAGGATATAGGAGGCATAGCAGCATTCTTCTCACGTTCCCCCAAAAGAACAGAAGCCCTTCATGAGATTGTGGACAATGGCGTTCCAAGGGGATCCTCAACTCGTTGGAAGTTTAACATCCGTACAGTCAACCTAATCTTTGAACATAGGGAGGACCTTGAGAAATGTTTTGTCGCCATAGAAGCCAATGATGAGTTTGATTACACAAGTCAGAATGAAGCCCGTGGCTTTGTTAGAACACTACAAGACAGAGAGTTTCAGTTCTTACTGTTTTTATTTCATGAAATAATGCTTGCTGTCGACACGTTGTACAATCAGTTACAAGGAAGAGAGGTAGATACTGTCAAAGTGCAAGAATGTACCACTATGTTTGTACAAAGCATAAGGAAAGTGAGAGATGAGGTTGACAATTTAGAGAGCAAACTGCCAGAGCATTCTACTTTTGCAAACCGCAGGAAAAACATCCACACTCTGGTTTGAATTGCAAAGGAGATATGTGACATTGCAATTGTGCAGGCACAAGAACGTTTTTCATTCACTAAACATTTGGTGAGTGCCACATTATTGCAAAGTATAGAGTTTGCAAAATATGATGAATCCTTCCCGGGGCGTGCTCTGAATGAGGCTGTGCCAGCATATCCTTTGCTCAAAAAAGAGCAGCTGAGAACTGAGTTGTCTGTACTGTACGCAATGCCTGTGTACCGGAAGGCCACAAGTGCCTTGACTTTGCTGGCTTTAATACATAAACTCAATATAGAAAAGTCACTTACAGAGACAGTGACTTTACTAAAAATTGGCATTACCACTTCAATGACAACATCCAAATCTGAACGATGTTTTTCAGCCTTTAAAGCGGATTAAGACACTCCTCAGGAACACCATGCTAGAGGAAAGACTCAATGCTTTGGCGATGCTCTCTGTAGAGAGCAAGCTAGTCCAAAAAATACCGGACTTCAACATTAAAGTTATTGACAAGTTCGCTACTCTTATAGAGAGACGTGCTGGTTTCATTTACAAAAAGTAAACAAAGTTGAATGCTGCTACTTGTTTGTTAAATAAAAAACATCTATGAGTGAGGTACTCAGAAATGCATTGTTATCTCTGTTTTTAAAAGTTTTCTAGTGTTTGTTCTACTTTAGGACTAAACAGATTTTACTGATGAAATGGCACATTATGTAAATTCTGTAGCACCTATACACTATAAACTGTGTGGAAAGACATGCGTGGTAAAGGCACATGCGTTGTAATGGAAATGTGGTAAAGGTAATGCGTGGTTCCCAATGCTTTGTAAAGGCTTTTCCCCAACGGCTGTGCAACTTCTGCTACTCTTAGAGCTGAGATTTTCAAGAAAGTCTTATAGTCTGAATTCAGCAGTGTAATAGGACAGAATGTATGAAGCTGTGTGGTTATACTGAATAGGCAGCTACCTATGTTATGGCATCTATTAGTGTAATAACTGCACTTTCACAATTGCTTTATTAACCTTCCTGCTTTCTCTAATTTGCTTGAAAATGCATGATTTTTATTCTCTTTTTTCAAACTTTTCTTGGGGGGAGAACACCCCCGAACCCCTCTTATGCGCTCGCTCACAACGGTGCAGTATGCCAATCATTTTACACCCCGCCACTTTCAAATTTCACCAGCCACCCCTGCTGCTGCACGATTGAGTGCTATGCCCCTGCTCTTGACTGTACGGATCAGCGAGATATAAACATGCTATTGTGTGACCCTCCCGTTTACCACAGTGCATTTAGTACTAGTAGTGGTGTTAATAGGAAGTGCAAAGTGTACAACGAGATAGAGAAGAAACCCTTAGCGACGAAGTGGGTTAAGCAGATCCATTCTGTCTGCACCAGGCCCTTAGACCAATACTGTTGGCAATAAAAATAAAAAATTGCAAAAGTGAATAACTCAGCTTCAGTTGTGTAAGTTTAGGATATATCTCTCCCACAAGACACTCATTCATTTATTTATACTTATTCTTTTTTTTCTGGAGATGCACGCAACCATAAGTCATGAAAAATGCAATGGCAATTTGTACTTACTTGTCAGCGATCTTTTCAGGAATGTGGCTCAGCTCCAGGCGGCTGTGAGCTGCCCCTCCGAAATGGCTGGCATGGTCAATCACTCGGGGTCTACTGGACAGCTGGCACTGGAAATCTTCTTCTAATCTTGGCATGTGCTGCAGAGCCTTGGGACCCGGAAGAATTCGGGTAATTACATCTTTGTCTCTTCCCATCTTCATTACAAAAAAAAGAAAAAATTATAAAAAATTATAATGCAAAACTCCAACTTCAAAGACACTTTAAAAAATATTTCATAATAGTGCATTAAATACGCCTTTTGTGATCTAAGGACAGTTTTATTACAAATGACCTCATAGGTACATGAACCCATGTGGATAACATGTCCAACAAAGCCTTTTTCACTACATCAGTCCAACACTTAAGGATATGTGGGTATTGAAGAATCAATTTATACAAATTTCAGGCTTTACACAATGATGTCAAATGAGTTAAAACAAAGTGGGTCAGTAAAATTCAGTTTTAATTGTAAAAACGCAGGAACTGGTTTTGCGGTGTCTCCATCCCAGATTTATTCATAGGCCCTGATTCTAAATATGTTAGATTAAGGACAATTTGTGAATGAGAGGCAACATACAAGAGACAGATCAACTGTACAAATTTGAGTCGATGAGATGGTTCTTGTGTTGGTAGTTTTCTTTTATTTGCCAGATGTGTTCAGTAAGCACAGGATCAACAACAGCCAACGTGTTTCGCCCACAGTGCGGGCTTCTTCAGGGCAGTAAAGGTTATACAGAAGATTTATAAACCAAGCGACAGGGACACACGTTGGAATGGCAATCTGGTCTCATGTCGAGAGTGTCTCAAGTAAGGGTAAATTCTTATTTAAGGAGAATACAAGGACCTGCACGTTGCTCGGTCTGAGTCAAGAAAAAGGAGCCGTGTCCGGTGTACGTGGCGATACCAATGTAGCTGATTCGAGGTTGGCTGTTGTTGATCCTGTGCATACTGAACACATCTGGCAAATAAAAGAAAACTACCAACACAAGAACCATCTCATCGACTCAAATTTGTACAGTTTATCTGTCTCTTGTATGTTGCCTCTCATTCACAAATTGTTGTTACTTTTTTATGGTCTACAAGCAGCAGATCATTTGAGGTGGGCAATATAGTTGAATAAGATTGTGACTAATGTCTGGTTGTGCGGTTTCCTTGAACCCAGCTGCTGTACCTGTTTAAAATACATGTTAGATTAAGGGATGGTGTTTACTGCACCGGGTAAGTAAAAATGCCTCAAGGTGAGGAGTTTTTGGTTGTGGTTCATTCCTCTGATTCCAGATTTAAGCCCTGGAATGTGGATTTGGTATTTATCATAAAAACATGGGAATTTTTTGCATTTTTATGGCCCCTTTTTCCCTGATAACATTTGCAAAATATTTCCGGTGCAATCTGTCAGATTAAAACAGCGAGGTGCGGTTATTATCTCACAACTTTGAATTCCGATCCCTGTGCTTGAATTAAAATTTGATCCCACGAGTTATAACCAGGCTTCTTCGAGTTGCTGAGTTAGTGCATGAGCTCTAGACAGCACAATTTCTTTAAAACCAGATGCAGAATGTATTTATGATACTGTCCAATATTGTAACTAAACCACCATATATGCAGGCAACGCAAAAGCACAAAACAAGTCAACATGCTAGCAGCTGACCAACAGGAACATTACTGGACTGGCAGAAAAGGAGTGGAATGGAGACAAGAACTAGGTACCATGTGGAGAGGCTATCTTCTTATGAGTAGGCCTTGTAAATCAGCATAAGGAAACCAAATAAATAAGAAGCCATTCGAAACCCCTTGTAGTCGTCATGAATGATGGCCACCATCACCAATTGACAGTTCTCAGACTTTACATGTGTGTGTGACTAAACTAAATGATAAAAAAGACAAACGCTGCAGTGGTAGTATTGAACTCCAACAAAAGATGTAGGTTTTGTGCTGCTGAAGTAGCATTGGTTTTGGCAAGATGGTAGTCAGTATACGTTTATAGGTCCATAGTTTGCAAGTGCATAGGTCCATCTACCACAATGATTGAGCTGGATGGTTTAGGAGGACAGTCTGCTGCGAGTTGACAGGCTCAGAAAAAAATTCTTTCAGTCTCACACCACCTCACACAGAGGAAGGAGGTGGAAGTTTATCTGTATGTTTGAGTGTGAAATTATATTGGTTTTTATCTAGAACAGTTTGTAAAATGTAGCTTTCAGCACAAAAGGCAGTTTGCTGGTCTCTCGCATCACAAAGACAAGTCTTGTGTAGAATGTCTAGCTAGACACTGGCTGAAGACTCTTCATGCAGAAAATGTCGCTTGACACAACATTTTCTCCATGAACCATGTTCTTGTGGCCGTAAATTTGTCAAATTGCATAATGCTACATTTTGAAAGATTTATGAATTTCCCATGGCGCAAGATTTGAACATTTCACCTCTCACTTTGCATAATTAACATTTCAACCATACTTAATTCTTTTGGGACCAGGTTTCAATGAACCATGATGATTAACTGTTGGGTTTTTACTGTGCCTCTGAGTTTTTCTAGTTGGGTACCATTAGAATTACATGTAAGGAAATGGTAAGGAGATAGCGGAGAAAACAGTCCTTTTGGCAGCTGAATGAAGTGATTATGCATTGGGATCCTCATTTCAGGTTATTTTGAGTAGTGGGGTTCATGATGAGGAGCACCGTTAGGACAAAACGTATAATAGAGAAGCTAGGTATATCTCACACCTTTGCTAGGTTCCAAATAGTATCTTGTAGGCACCGTCCTGTGCTCTTTGCACTGATATAATAGAAAAACCTGGTCTGATATCTAGAGCTCTGAGCACCACTGGGGTATCTGGGACAGTGATATTGAAGAAAACCCCCTCTGTTTGTACTAACATATTTAGATTGATAGACATATAAATATGAGTTTTGCCAATTCATTAGAAACATTTGTGATCACATTCCAGTGCATTGCTTTATTTGTGACTGTACCATGACAGATATTATATTCACTAAGATTCCATGTTGTATATTTAGGAGCCTGTTCACAAAGTGCATTTTCTTCTGTGTTTAATAGAACTGCAACATCTACAACTCCACTTCTTCTATATGTTATGTGCTGAGATCTCCGCTTCAAATGCAGAGATGTCCGCACACATAGTTATACATTTTAGTAGTAAAGTGGAAAGGACGATGGGGAAGGAGTGGCTGGAAAATAGTGAAAACTTAATTCTAAATGCAAGGGGTTTTGGGGGGAGTAATCAGAGTACTTGCACCCACCCTCAAAAGAGTAAGCCCCTTTCATATTCACAAACTGCCCTTTTATAGTTACTATTGCTAAAAGGACTCACAACAGTCATAAATTTACTCCAGCTCGGAGTTGGAGTACATCAATCACCACCTACGGCTACTTACAGGTCCTGCATTATCTACCCATGTAAAATAATGGAAGCAGAGACAAATGGTATTTAATGTTAAAAATTGTCTATAAACAAAACATAATTATTATTTTAGTTTACAATATGTTAATCGCCTTTTATAAATGTAAACATTTAACACTTCAATTAAATAAACATAGACGAAATAATGTGAATTTTTAATTTCCAATTAAGTTTAATAATGCTGAAACAGTTTTTACTGTTCTACAATAAATGTAAATATATATCAGTAATTGCTTCTAATAACTAACAAAAAAATATTTTAAAAATGTTATCAGAAATTTTGTAAAATGTTTAGACTTTTCCGTACACTGACTCTAAACCTGTTTCATTGGGTGGAGACATGTAAGTCTACACTTTTGAGTAATTTTGCACTTGTAAATGGTGAATAGCCAAAGCAGGAAAGTACTAAAAAGTGGAAGAGTACATTTACTGTAAGTAAATTTACATGTGAGGAACACCTTTGTGAATATCCTCCTTAGTCTTAGTAGGGAGAAGTGGCATTATTACAGGACGGAAGAGCATTGACTAGGGTATGTAGTTTGAGGGATGGTTCATATTTGAAAAAGGGGACTTTTATGAGTGATTTTGAAGGTAGATATGATAGGTATCGCTTGGTGATTGATTGGAAGGCAATTTGAAAGAAACGGGAAGAGAAGGTGGAATGGGTTGCAGCAAATGTGTATTCGATGGAGCTTAGGACAGTAGGAAAGATTAATGTTAGTCGGGTACAGATGCTGGCACATGAGAATGTTTTAGCCAATAAGTTGGGGTACAAATCATGATTTTACTTTAAAAATTAGACAAGGAGTGGTCAGCTAGTGCCAAAGGAGAATAAAGAGCACTTAAGTTGGAAAGTGGGTGACTTACAACTCTTACATTTTGAAACTCGCAAATTGCGTGGCTTTGTTACTCGCAATTTGTGACTCGCAAAATGCAATGTACAGTAGTGTCACAGACACTGTTAGCAATTCCCAATGGGGTCCCATATTGCATGCCTCATCAATATTTATGCAAGCGCAACTTGCGACCCCATGGGAAATGGCTAGCACTCCCAGGAATGGTGGCCTGCTGGGGTCAGCAGACCGCCATGTCTGGGACTGCTTTTTAAATAAAGCAGTTTATTTTTTTTAATGCAGCCCGTTTTTCTTAAAGGAAAACGGAATGCATTTAAAAAAGAAAAATGAAACTTTTCAGTTTCATTTTTTAAGGGCAGGCAGTGGTCCCTGGGACCACTGCCAACTCTTAAAAAATATTTTGGGGACCCCTTCCCGTTTGCGAGTGCTTTACCACCTACTTGAAGTAGGTGGTAACCTGCAAATGTTTTGCAGCCGCAAAACATTAGTACATGGCAGTGAGTCAGTGACTCGCAAAATAGCATTTGTACAAGCCATTATCCTGTTTTGCCGTCACAATTGGGCCAATCTTCCGTTTGCGAGCGCAAAAACGGGACATACATCTGGCCCTTTGTCTAGGAAGAGAATGTATATTTTTGAAAACCATGAATGTTGAGATTATAGTAATGATGTTTGCTCAATGTGAGTGTCTTGTGAAAATGAAACACGGGTATCTAGCTGCAATAGGTTATGTGGATGATAGGGAAAGAGAAAGGACATCCGATGTAAAGGAGATTGCTGGAGCCAAGAGAGATAGGACTCAGAACCTTAAAATTAAGATGGAGGATGATATAGGTTTTAAATGAACTTCAGAGAATTCTTGGTTCAGCATCATAGCAGTTTTAGTCATTTCAGTTTTACCAAAGAAATGTTAGGGTTTTCGTCCTACCAGCCGAAACTTACCTTTCTGTTTCGATTTCCTTTTGGTTTAGAGGAGTTTTTCTTATTTTGAACAACAAGGGCTACTGGAGATGATTCCACTGGGCATCCATACAGTGAAGCGTGTACCTTTTCGCTGTACCTCTGAAAATCTTCCACTTCAACATCTCTGTCCAACCTGTGGTATGATTGGATAACATTAAACAGCTTGTTTCCAACCGAGCAATGCAAGAGCTGCGAGTGGCAATGCCAGTATGCTATCATGGACTGGTAAGAATATTAAACAGCTGTTGAACAGCTGGAGAGGATTCTTACCTCCAGTGAAGTTGGATGTAATGGAGAAATATTTTCTCAGGAATCTTACCATCACGGAAATGCAACTATTATGACCATGTATTTGCTATATGTGATTATTTTCCTACAGATGAAGGATTAGGCTAGCCTGTTTAAACATTTATGGTGAAAATACTATAAATATTAAAAGTTCAAAAACCTAAGAAGTGGGCTAATGCTGTCAAATCTAAGAATATCTATTAATTTCGGTAGGCAATGTCACTAACAGGGTTGCAATGTTTGTGCAACGTGACATTTCTTCTTATGCCAGTACCTAGGAACAGGATAGTCTTTCATTAAGAAGCTGCAACAACAATATAAAAATCGTAAAGGTATCAAGCTGAATTGAAGCCCTCGAGCACCTAGCCCATTGGATAGTCCATGAACTAATGTTGCCAACACTGTTAGTAGTCCGGTTCATCTTTATTTCGGTTGATTCACTCTAACTATTCAGTTGTTCTAGTTTAGTCAACACATGTTTCATCAACAGACTTCATCAAGACTGGAAATCATATAATACAACTAAAATACTCTCCCTTACTCTAGAAGAACAGAACCCCTATGCTTCGTGCTTTGTAGCAAAGTTACAAACATTTTATTAAAATTGATGTATAACAAATATGTGTTCTTCAGAAATGTTGCACAGTGGCAAAACCTTACTTTAACCATAGTGATCACCCATGTGTGCATATTTGAAATGAAATGTTAATGCCATATAGAGATTGCTTTTAATAGGTGTGTCGTAACAACCATAACCATACCCAACACCAAATCTAAGTGTTCCCTCATATTGCCACCTTAATGTAAACTTCCAATATCATTCGCCACAAAAGCATCTGATGCATAGAGAGCTCACCCATCCAGTTGCAAAACGAATACTACATTTTCTGACTATCTATTCTAGTTCAAAGCACAAACACTTCTAAGTCTGGATCCATATAGAAAACCATGGGTGCTCCAAAGTATCTATTACAGAGGTCTGAAATCTCCTGGTGGTGGTGTGTATGTAGCATTAATTTAGTTTGGTGATTATGATTGGGAGTACACAACAAGATATTGCAAGATGGCAATCACGTTGGGGCTATGGTGGTTGGTCCATGTGACATAATGTAGATGTGAGGATTTGGTATACATGATGGAATTCAATATGCCGCCTGTGTTTCATGTTAAATACATGCGGCCATCAGGAAAGGTCAGACCTCCGTAAACAGGAGAGGAAGCAAGATGAAAAACGAAAAATATAGCAAATGATTGTTTGTGATTTTCTTTTTCTTCTTAGTAAGATAATATTATTTGTACTGTACCTTACAGGTCAGATTGTTAGTAGAGCTGTATTGAAGCCCAGGCTTTATTTTAGGCACTTGATATAGCGAACTGTGGAATTAGTAAGAATATCACTGCTATGATTCACTATTGAGTGCAAGGCAATAACATTCTGAGGTATTTTGGCAGTGCTGATGTGCTATGTATGAAATTGCTTCAAGGTCTGGTTCAAAGTCCTCCATGTGTGAATTCTCTGTGTAGGCCTAACGGGTTGTGGTGTGCATTTTAGACGTTGGATATTGTCTCCCCCTAAGAGTGGTATGGAGAGGTACCGCTACATGTACCTGAAGTACAAAATGCAGGCTAAATATTTTTGTCTGAAACTTAGAGGACTGCATGCTCGTGAAAACTCTTTATATCCAGAGGCATTTTGCTCCTTCTTTGATCAGTTTGTATTTGTTCTTGGAGAGAGGGGATTAGTAACGCTATCATAGATTTATCTCAACAGACTGTGCTGAATGCAACCATACATTCCACTATGAGTCAGTGAAGTAACTTCAAGGCTGATGTGATACGATCTTGCACCAATGGATACCCTTGTACCCTGATTCTGTATCTTCTGTATTGTTCATATCTGTTTTAAGGGTAGGCACATAAAGGACATTATGGAAGTCCATTACTTATAGCACCAATGATCTAATTAGCTACACAAAAAAACTAAAGTACAGTAGTCTAAGGATCGTTCTGAACATGTCTTGCTACAGGGTTGCCCCCTTGACAAAGCCATTTTCCTGTGTGGTAAATTAGAGTTGCATATTGACTAGAGCACTGAGATTTCTTGCTTTTTGGACCATTTCTTTACATTGCCTAGGGGTCAGTATGGCTTTCCTGCTTCCATTTCCTATCATTTTGTGTCACCAGAACCTCTGTCTTTGACCTATTCAAGAATGGTGCATACATAAATAAGGCAGTCTGCATTGCTTAGAAATGGTTTTAAAGTTTCTCAGGTCAGAACGGCAGCATAAGGTCTATCTTGTTGGTTTAAACATACATTTGAAAGTACAAGTATTGCTAGTCATTGACTAGGGTCACAGGATGTATGTCAATATTGAACGATAATGGCTGAAGAGCAGACCCCTAAGTCACCCCACAGATGATTCTTTTGTGGATGAGTGGGTACAGCAAATCAACATTTCTAGCTGTGATGAACATATGTTGTGCAACCAAAACATGGTTTTGTCTCTGTATGTCTGTAGAGATGGATAATCTAAAATTATAACAAGGTCCTTAGAGAAAAAAGGTATATGGATCCCTGAAGATCACTCAATGAGGATATAGAACCCCTCACTCCAGAACTCCCCTGCATCGCCTTGAGAGCCTGATGCCTTCTGTTATCAAAAATAGTGAACATGTGTACAAAAAAGATCAAATCTGAAACTGCCAAATTAATCAAGGGAGCAGGTTGTCAGTTGTCAATTGAAACACTTCTTTACATTTCCAACCGACTGGGAAGCAAAAGCGTTCAATTCCAAAAGTAAATATTAGTATACTGTTTACCCCTACAGTAGTACCCTGTACTGTAACACTCAGCAGATAATTAGATCACAAAGCCATAAACTCTAGAAGGACTAATTGTACCTATCTTTGATGGGCTTATAGTGCTCAATCTGTTTTTATCTGTTCTCTCTTGCCTTTTTCTTTCCCCACAAATTGCGGCCCTCTGGTACATTGTCTTATTTATGTACTAGTAGGATTCTCATTTAAATTTCTGTAACTGTCTTCTAAATGGTTTCACAATTCACGGAAGAAAACGAAATGTCCAATGTCACTATCTAACAATCACCAAAAACACTAGAAGCTTACTTTAGGTGAGGATAGGGATAACGACCCGATATAATATGGTAAACACCAGACAGAGCTTTACATTTTCAATCTGTGCCCTGTTTGCAGATTGACTTTCAAACAATAATAGAGTTTTATACCACAATGTAGCATGATATCTTTGGCAAGGCGTCTTTCCAAATATCTTCCTTTATCATTATGCATACTACTTTTTAAAATTTTTAATACAAATTCTTCAATCCCTATTAACTATACCTAATATTACAGTCGTTTGGACAGCAAGACTGGTCTCTAAGCTCATCTCAATCACAGACTTGCCTCTCTATAAAGCAACTGTGTGAGACACCAACATACCTGGTAAAATAGGCATTGCTAATACAACCAGTGAGGTTGGCGTATGCAAAGCCAATGGGAGTCCCGCCAAAGTAGTATTTTTTGGCTGTTGTTATTGACTGTCTTGGTTCTGTTTTTTCTTTTTCTTGAACATTTTTGTCTTCTTCGTCCACTACCAGCTCATACCTGCAAACAAAAAAAACACCATTACAAAGTTATGGAACATTCATGTATTAATTTTCTCAAGGCTTTTTGTGTGAGAAAGGTTGATGCACACACAATAGTTGGGTTTCTACCAAAGAAATGTGTTATTTGGCAGAAGTGTTTCTTCTCCAGTAGCCTAGATTGTACCATATTTTATTCTATGGTAAGGTGTATTCTAGTTGTCCTCCAATTCATAGTTAAGCTCACTAAATATTAACAGCAGAATAAACACAAATAACAGCTTTTAAAACAAGTGGCCAAGAAGCAAGATGAGAGCAGACAAAGAGGAATGCGGCATAGGACACATACACTCTTCGCCAACAATACATTAAAATGATGTCTTGGAAATTATAGGATAAATAAGTACCACACAAAAACAATTTTCCAAATTAAAATAAAACCAACTGAAGCTGGGCTACCCTTCCTAGATGAGAGCTGTTTGCCTCATTCTGGCCACAGATAGACACACACACACTCCTTTTCCAGGAAAATTCTGTGCAAATCCTCACTTTAAATGTGATTGCCATGGCTTTGGACTTTTTCTGTTTGGGTGTGAATTTACAGAGTGTTAATATTTGTGACTCCACAAATATTCCCAGCCTTCTTCTTTTGCCAACTATTCAGACAAAAATATTCACCTAGAAATACTGAGAGCGCGAGCACGCACACACACTAAGTGAACAGAGACTCCCCATATACTATATAAAGAAAAATTACTGATGGATATGCTGAGTGTAACTATATTAAAAAAGAAACTGGTGCTATCAGAAAAAGAGGATTGAACAGCAAGCTTGTGGTAATATTCTGTGATAATCTCTGGATTGCAGGTGGTTTGGAGCTACCTTATGGTCACTATAAAGGGTTAGGAATGAATGTGATACCTGGCATGGAAAACTGATTTTTGTGTCTTATAAAGACATTTTCACTGATAGAATGAGGTCACCTTTTCAACCAGTTCTATTAGCTTCGCACTCAGGAAGAGTTGTATTCTACCAGTTATGAATATCTCTCTCTATAACTGTTGTTACAAATGTGATGTGGAAAAGACAGGCTTAAGCTTGCTAGAACCTAACTCTGCCATAGTTTACCACTAGACCGACTCCTGAGCTAAAGTCCCACATACGTTTTCTTTAATGTTGTAATCACATAGCATATAAGCCTAATTGTTAGACAGACACATGCCGAAGAGATAACTGTACCTTGTTGGCATTACAGAAGCAATCACAAAATGGTTCTGGCCATCATTGTAGGGTTTGACTGAGGACTTAACCCGAACATCTTTTACTCTGAAGACCACATCTCCGTCTTCCAAGTAAACAGAGAGCTCGTTCGGCTGAAAGAAACAAGATATATTTATTTGAATTACCCCCTGCAAATTCCTTCAATTCTCAGAGATGAACTGAAGCCTGTAAACATTTGTCTTCAACACACTTCTGGTGAACTCTAATGACCTAATTCTATATGAACTTGCTTTCCTTCTCACTGTCAGTCATTTTATGGCAAGGAAATAGTGACTTGGCTATGTGAAATAGAAGAGAAATTCCCATTAGAGTTTTAGTTGGCCCATATACAGTAGATCCAAGCAAATTCACTGTCCGATATCCTCAAACTGATTGAGTTAGAGAACCAGGGACCAGATGTGCTAGCATGAGGAATACCTTTCCATAGTAGTGTTTATCTCAAGAATCGCAATTAGGAAATCAATATTCAAAATGTACAGCAATGTTTATTCCCAATTAGCTATTCCTAGTAGGTCACAAACTGACCCCCCTCATGAATATTAATGAGGAGTGTCGCAATGTGCGACCCGTTAGGACTCAGCGCCATCACAGAGATGGTGGCATTCTTGGGTCAGTAGATCACCATGTCTAAGATTGGTCTATTGTAAAGCAATCTTTCTTTTTGAAATACAATCCGTTTTTCTTAGAGGAATACGGGCTGCATTTCAAAAGAGACTCCCTGCATTTAATTTTTTTTTAACATTTTCTAGTAAAGAAGCTGGAGCAACGAGAAATGCGGGCACACATCAAGCGTTCTCTCTTAACTAGCAACTGTTCATCAATAATCAGTACATTTCAAAATATAACATCCTGAGAACTGCCATTCTATGGTCACACATAACAACCTAAGAACATTGGCAGAGAATGTTCAACTATGATTCCACCAAGCAGTGAAACAATACACTCATGTACAATAGACTCAGCCTTTTATTCCCTGCCAATACTACACATTCTTAAAGGAGAAGGGGTCCACTTTTAAACTGGTGGTAAAGCAGAAATACTATACGGATTCTGTAGTTGGAAGGGACGCCCCTTCCAAATACCGAATCGGTATTTAATTGAAAACCCAAATTGTAATTTTGTAACAAGTTACTTTATCGCAATTTGGTGTTTGTATATTTGAAAAAGCATTTCACAGTGACATACGTTTTCTAATGTTTCCTGTACTAGATAGACAGGCATAATTACAATTCCTACATTTACGACGAGACAAGCACATTTCATGTGTGCCATCTTGCAGCACATGACCAGCGTTGCTCGATTACTCACCAGGTTGCAGGAACCTGGTGTGTGCATGCCTTATGCATTCTTTTATCATCGTCACCAGCATACGAAAGACTTGAAGCCTGCTTAGCATGTCACCATGAGCACAGGTCCTTGTATTCCAAACTGTTTTAATTAACTTTCTTATTATTCAGTGAACAGGCTTGTCTACTAGAGCTATGTGAAATGTCCGTGTTAAGGGGCGAATTGCCAAATTTGATGTAGACATAGACCCACGCCACTTTGCACACCGCTTATATGCCAGAGGCAGAATGTGCTGTTCACGTTTAAAACCTTTAGGTGTGCTCCAGAGATTACGTTCATAATTTTAGTGCATTCTGCTCATATATATATATATATATACAGATTGCATTCAGTATGTCATAACCAAGATTTTATGACACATCATATAGGCTAACATTATGCAGCGCTTCCTTTATTTGTAAAAATAGGCACGTATAAAAACTTGGAACCTGCATCTGAGTTGAGATCTCACGACCATCGTTTTCCCCTTTTGCCACTACAGGCGAAGCCCATGGCTGTTACATCCGTTCAGAGGAACCTAGTGACTATGAACGAAGCTCTGGGGAGAGGGGTTGGCCTAACGGCTAAGGCGCTCGACCTCGGACTGGGTTCGAGTCTCGGTAACGACGCCAAAAAAAAACCTGTGATTCTGGGCAAATCACTTAATCTCCCCGTGCCTAAAATGAAAGTGTGTCTTCATGTAACGTAACTGGAAAATATGTAAAGCGCTCTGATAACTGATTCGGTTCGGTTCTAGTTCGCGCTATATAAAACTCTGCAAAAAAAAAAAAGAAGCTGACCTTCCCCTTGATCTAAATAAAAAATATTAGTCTTATCTCTTTAGGAGCGGTGAGTACTAATCCGCTGTATAGTGGTAACAAGGGAAGGAAGATCTCCATTTTCTAGTTACCTGGTCTAGGCGGACTTGAATTCTCTTCTGTTATGGATCACAAATGTACTACACAGCTCAATGGCCACCAGGTAAAGAAATATCATTATTCACTTCTCCTTATGTTGTGTAAGTGTCAAGTCATCACACATTTCTCCATATACCATTCAAAGAACCTTTTTCAAGAACCACTGTCCACCTGTAACCGTGCAGATGTTAATGATTTTGTATTCATTGAACTCAATTAACATATGTACAGTAATAAGCATAATAGAGAAAGAGAGCTCTAGGTATTGAGCTTGTAATACCAAACCATGTTAGGATACCTTCTCTGCAAGTATATCCCACGAAGAGGTATCTTAACTCACAAATAATTTTGTAATTTTATTCCTTATTTAAATGAAACATCATTTAGAGAGTGCTTGCTCGAAAAACTGACCTGGCTTTGGACATCTATACCTGATAATCAGATGAAGCATACATTATCAATAAAAGATCAGCACGGCTGAACTCATATGTACAAATAATATCCTTAGTGAGTTGCCAGGTTTCAAATTAAATCTTCATTCAAACTTAATGCACAGACTCCATTTCATTTTTCTTGAAAATGTTCTTTTTATTCACATCTTCTCTTCCTTCCTGTAATGCAAACGGTTCTTCAGAAGTAGCGTGCCGATCTTTTTTTGATACAATGAGCTTGACTCCGTTGTGGAAGGTTAGGGGTTTGATCTTCCTGATCTTTGCACTGCCTGTATTTGGACCTTTTTAAGTCACTAGAAGTGATAGGTGCGGTTTGCTGTATCTCAACCCCATTTTTTATGAATCACACAGTGTCTACATAAAGAGTTCACCCAAGGGATACTATCTTCGGCTCCTTAAATGTTTCATCCATGAAACCACACATTGTGATGGTCATAAAAACAGTATGCCTCTGGTTACCCTAATCGGACACTGTAGTAAAATTGGGTATTGTTAGAAATTGGGTTGTAGGTTGACTGGAGTACGGGCCCTAGTCATGCGGCAACCACAATTTTAATCAGGGTACGAAGCAGGGAAACCCTAATTTAACCTGTGCCCACCCTCTGGTAGCAGAGCAGTCAGGCTTAACTTAGAGGCAATGTGTGACGTATTTTTGCAACACTTCAAAAAGTAAAACCGTAAAAACACAATACAAAAAGTTTCCACACCAGGTTAGATAAATAGACGTTGTTTTAACCCAAAAAACAAGACCAAAACAACAAAAATCTAATAAGTCAAACTTGAGATATTCATTTTAAAAGAATAAAGTGAAAATAGTGCCACAAATCACAAGGTGCCAACAAGGCACATCTGGTTGCCCTGGACAGGGTCAAAGTCAAAAGTTCGGGACAACCGCCATGGAGCGCGGGTTGTCTACAAGGACCAGATTGGGCCTGCTGAGAAAAAGTACCTTGGTCCAGGTTGTGTCAACGTCAAAGATCCTGTTGGTGATGGGGTTGCTGAAATGCAGTCAAAGCGATGCAATGATGTTGAGGTGAAGTGTGAGTGTTGACTCTCACAGTGGCGGTGATGTGCTGGTCCTGATCTGCCCAACACCGGCGAAGCGTCAGCTCCGATGAGCAAGGGGCATTGATGCAGAGTTTTCGGCATCATTGTCGAGGCTGTCGTTGACAGAGATAAAAAGACCTTGAGTGGAGCATCATGCAGTGCTGGTTATGAAGGCGCTGTATCAGGTCAATTCCCAAAGCAGAAGCGATGTGCCAGTTCTGGTAATGCAAGAGGGGCAATGTGCTGGTTCCAGTCCACATAAAGGCATCAGTTTCAGAGAGAATGCTCCAGTTGGAATGACAGACTCATGCATGGCAGAGTCTAGGTGCATCAGCAGGTGTGTTGGAAGTCTTTTATGTTCCTGCAACTTCGGATCAGGAGCCGAGCCAGCTAGCCCTTGGAGTTACTCTTGGTTCAAGTGATGTAGGTCCTGTCCTTCTCACCTGGACAGGGGGCCAGCAGGCAGCAGAGCAGCACAGCAAGGCAGGAGTTCCGCAAAGCAGCAGTCCAGAAGTGTACTGAAGTAGTGGTGTCAGAGGTCCAGTACATTGTACTCAGTTGTGCCTTTGAAGTGAGGTAGGCTTCAAAGACAGGTCTTTGAAGTGCACAGAGGTCCTCCCTTACTGCTTTGACTTACTACAGGGGGGTATGCAACCCTTTGTGTGGTGACAGGACACAGCCTATTCAGGTGTAAGTGAGGCTGGGACCAGCTTGTTCCTCCAATCCCTGCAGGATGGCCCTCCTAACCCACTTAAGCTCCCACTGTGTGTGGCTGTCTAAGGGGAATACACAAAGCCAGCAGTCACCCTCCCCGGAAGTGTATCAGAGACAGGCAGTAGGCACCAAAACACAAAATTAGGAAAATTATAACTTTCTAAAAGTGGCATTTTCAGAACTGAAATTTAAAATTTTACTTCACCATAAGTTGTGATTTAAAATTGGCACCAAACTTGAAAAGTCTATTGCTTCATAGTTGTAGCTACACTTAAAAAATGTAGTAAAGTAATCTCAATGCTATCCTATGGGAGAGATAGACCTTGCAGTAGTGAGAAACGAATTTGAGACTTTTTCACTACCAGGACATGTAAAAGTTGAAAGTACATATCCTGACTTTTAAATACATTGCACCCTTCTCTATGGGTTGTCCAGAGCCTACTTTAGGGATGACTTATATTTACAAAAAGAGAAGGTTTGGGTCTGGCAGTAGGGTTACCTTGCCAGGTTAAATGGCAGTGTAAACTACACACACAGCTCTGAAACAGCAGGGCTGAGTCATGGTTAAAGGGCTACTTAAGTCGGTGGCACAATACGTGCTACAGGCCCTCTAATACACTTTAATTTACAGACCCTGGGCATAAGTAGTGCCATTTCAGGCACTTATAAGTAAATTAAACATGCCAATTGGGGAAGAGCCAATATTACCATGTTTAGGGGAGAGAGGACAAGCACTTTTGTGGAAAATGACAATGTATATGTACATAAGCGGCGTTCATTTGTGTTCACCATACCCCTCGCTGTAAGCAGAACGAATACCGAAGCATTACCCGCATCATCTCGCCAGTACAGGCCCATGCACGCACGTATACGACAGCCATTTTAGGCACCAAGGCCTCTCTGCCCACTCCCGATAGCCAGCGTCTCTCTCTCCCCCTCACTCCCCAGCCTCGCAAGCATCCCCGACAGCCCCCAGCCTCTCATGCATAGGCCATAAAACCCTCTCCCTCTGCGCGACCCCGCTAATCAAGCTAGCCGGGCTGAAGAGAGGTGTTACCTCGAAACCGGGCCGGTCCTCGGATGCTTGTTTCCGTTCTGGGAAGGACATGGCTTTTGTAGTTCAGACTGGACTGTTCCCATGGGGCACAGGGTCAGCGCTGATTTGCATATCGCCATTGTCTAACCCAGGGTGGGGGGGAGTGGAAAAACGATGGATTTGGGCCCATGTCTTTGGACTGGGGTGAATGTGTGACATTGATCCACATTCTGTCCATCATTGTTGTGTTTGCAGTTACCGCTCTAAGTGTACTGGGGATGCTCAGACGTGAGTCCCAGGCACTCCACACCACTGGAATCAAGCTAGCCGGGCTGAAGAGAGGTGTTACCTCGAAACCGGGCCGGTCCTCGGATGCTTGTGTCCGTTCTGGGAAGGACATGCCTTTTATAGTTCGGACTGGACTGTTCCCATGGGGCACAGGGTCAGCGCTGATTTGCATATCGCCATTGTCTAACCCAGGGTGGTGTGGAGTGGAAAAACGATGGATTTGGGCCCAGATCTTTGGACTGGGGTGAATGTGTGACATTGATCCACATTCTGTCCATCATTGTTGTGTTTGCAGTTACCGCTCTAAGTGTACTGGGGATGCTCAGATGTGAGTCCCAGGCACTCCACACCACTGGAATCAAGCTAGCCGGGCTGAAGAGAGGTGTTACGTCGAAACCGGGCTGGTCCTCGGATGCTTGTTTTCGTTCTGGGAAGGACATGGCTTTTGTAGTTCGGACTGGACTGTTCCCATGGGGCACAGGGTCAGCGCTGATTTGCATATCGCCATTGTCTAACCCAGGGTGGTGTGGAGTGGAAAAACGATGGATTTGGGCCCAGATCTTTGGACTGGGGTGAATGTGTGACATTGATCCACATTCTGTCCATCATTGTTGTGTTTGCAGTTACCGCTCTAAGTGTACTGGGGATGCTCAGACGTGAGTCCCAGGCACTCCACACCACTGGAATCAAGCTAGCCGGGCTGAAGAGAGGTGTTACCTCGAAACCGGGCCGGTCCTCGGATGCTTGTTTCCGTTCTGGGAAGGACATGGCTTTTGTAGTTCGGACTGGACTGTTCCCATGGGGCACAGGGTCAGCGCTGATTTGCATATCGCCATTGTCTAACCCAGGGTGGTGTGGAGTGGAAAAACGATGGATTTGGGCCCAGATCTTTGGACTGGGGTGAATGTGTGACATTGATCCACATTCTGTCCATCATTGTTGTGTTTGCAGTTACTGTATCATACGCTGCGCTAAGGTCTAATAGGACCAGCGCAGTCGTTAGTCCCTCATCTACTCTCTTCTGTGTCGTCTCCGTAGCACAGAGAAGGGCTGTCTCTGTTGAATAAGTTGGCCTGAAACCTGATTGGGTGGGATTTAGAAGTTTATTTCCCTTTGTGAGGCCCTCTAATTGTGTATTGAACACTTTCCCCCAATTTTGGAGAAGTATGGTAGCAGTGACACCGGCCACAAGTTTGTTAAAATGTTCCCATCCACTGAGGGTTTTTTTTTCCAGTGGGAGAACTATTGCCTGTTTACGTGTGTCAGGTAGCTGAACCTCCTGGAAAGAAATGTCCAGCAGTTGTTGAATCTAGGGGAGTATTACTTCTAGCCCTGTCCTGATCACTTTAGGCCTAGCTGGATCATTCGGGGATCCTGATCTTATACGTTTTACTATCTTTTTCAGATCTTCTGTAGGGGAGAGCAGAATTTTTTAATATTGTTTTCACTCCATACCTTCTCATCGAATGTATCATACATTTTGGATACCTTTTCCGCAAAGAAGTCTGCAATCTTATTGCATGACTCTTCCGAACTGGAGGGTAGTGTGGATGTCCTTTCTGGTGAGGATATCTCTTTAAGAATACCAAATAATTCCTTTGATGAGTTCTCAGCTAACTCAATCCTCTCTGCATAATAGAAAGCCCTGGTTTTCTTTATAAGCGCATGGTACTGTTTGAGCTTAACTTTGTATGCTATTTTTTCTGACTCCAAAAAAACCCTCCTCCATGTCCTCTCCTGCTTTTTACACACTTTCTTGGCCTGTCTTAGTTCCTCATTAAACCAAGGCGCACTCTGGGATTGCCTATATGGTGGGCTAGTGGTCCATGGCGCTACCTTATTTAAGGCAGCTGTAATCCACTTATCTTCTCCTTGGCTTGCTTCATTGATGTTATTACTTAAAACAGGAAGCTTTGTATGTAGGGCCTGTGTAAAATTGTTCTCATTGAATTTAACCTATTTCCTACATCTACCAGTAGGAAGTTGATCCGCTTTTGTGGGTGGTCTTATTATCGGGATATAAAAAGTCACAAGATAATGGTCTGACCATGGGACTGCCATTGGATGTCTTACAGACAGACCCTGGCAATTTGAAAAAATGGGGTCTAGTAGATGTCCCCGTTGGAGTGTTAGCCATGTGGACTTCAGTCAAAGTTGTAGCCCCTCCAGCTCCTGTCATAAAGTGTGTGCTTCATTACACATTACATTGTCAAAATGTAGATTTTGGTCTCCAAAGACTATCACATTTTTCTGCAGTCCTATTTCAACTTTCCTTTATTGAGCCCACAGCTTCACATTTGGGATCCTAAATTATTTTGATCCTAGACTAAGATCAACTTGATGAACTTAGGGAATGCTCTTAACCCTCTTCCACTGACTCTCAACTGAAATGTTTCTGACTATGGCCCTCAAAAGCTATCAACAGCTCATTTGGAAGACTTGGGCTGGCAACAGAATTAAACATGCTAGTACTGCCCCCTGGAGAAATGTTCTCTAATGTGAAATCCCTGCTCTGTGTGTCAGCTGTTCAATATTTCTCTTACTACAGTTCTAGCTTCAGAGTCTTGGACTCAAGCTCCGGTTGTCTCTTTGCTTAAGAAACCATCATCCAACCCTGTTGTGTTGGCAAAACTGGCAGTCTATTTCTCCTCTTCCTACTGCCACCAAAACCAAATGCTTTTAAACACTTAATTCCCAGCTTTCAGAATCCATAGAAGCCAGTTCCCTTCTACGTGAATTAAATCCTTTTTTAGTCTCTGTTGCAGAACTAAATTCAACTCTGCTACCGGCCTCAGGGCACATTAGAACCATTTTGGACTAGATCAGCTGTCTGAGGTTAGTGTTATTTGACCTCTGTGGAGCCTTCAATGGGGTATCTCTCTTTATTCTGCCTCACAGACTCTTCAGCTTTGGCGGCCTAGCTTTCAAATGGTTTCATTCCTCTCTAAGCACTATCAGTCCGTCGTGCACCCCCATTGTAAATCTTCTCCATTTGAGCTTAATTTTAGTGTTTCTCAGGGCTCATCACTGAGTCTTACATTCTTAAATGTTTACATGGGCCTGCTGGGTAACCGAGTTTTTTTTATAGGTGAGTCACAATGTAGGGCATAGACAACTAAAGTACTACATGCCATTTGTGATTAACAAAATCTCAACTGTGTGGTAGCTGTAAATGACAATCAGCGGCTGGAGTTTAACAACACTCATAGGCTGCGCCATTTGGTGACAGCTGATGGGCAAGTGCCATTAACATTCAAAAGGATGACTACCCCACTCAATCCCGTCAACAATCACTCAGCCCCGCGACACATCACCTCAGTCATACTCTGAAACAGTTCAAAATATTTTTGTCCCATCTGCATGGAGAAGTCCAATCCAAACCAACCAAGCAGGTGCTTTCCCATAAATGCTACAAATCTAATCACCTCATGAGTAACAGGAGACAGGGCAGACTATCATTGTCTAATCAGCGTGCCAGTTATTGACGTTTTATTGTGCTTGCTTAAAAATATCTTCAAGTTGGCTCTGCGCAGTTACACAGTTAGTTGCAGGCGGCACTTCATGAGGATACAGCACAGCTTACTCACCGCATCTGCATGATAGAATAGGATACCGTTGGGTTGCAGTGTTCGAAAGCTAAATCCTCCCTCAAAGCTTTCGAATGGTGTCAATTTTTGGTTGGTAGCAATGAAGCTCTCCCCATTGAAGTAAACTCTGCGGGACATCTGTAAAATGGGAAAAAGGACAAAGAAGAGTTAAAGGTTTCAGCCATGCCGACAGTGCCAAAATCAACAGTCTAAAGGCATTTCTAGAGTTTTATACAGCAGTGAAATCTGGGGTTATGTGCCCCCACACAGGTTACCCCGAGGGCACGCCAGCCTGGTCTGTGCATGAAGAACTAGGGGTTGGTTACCTGGCGGATCAAATGGCAATCAAACCTTTAGTGTGCAGAATAAAGATATGGACAAAGGAACATAAGTGTTTAAACCGCATGATCCAAGCAGATTGTTTGGCAATGGAACATGGCAATAAAATTCCTTGGATACGATACTTGAAGGAGTCTTTCCAGGCTAACGGAAGGCAAGACATTTTCTTTGCACATGACACTTTAAGTTTCGGGGACGTCAAAATCACAAAAGACCTACATCAGAAATGTTTTCCTGTGAATCGTGAAAACACTGAGCTTAATAAACCCTCAGTGAGGGTCTGTGTAATGTTAAAATCGGTTCCAGGTATTGAACCATACCTATCGGCCCTAACTAGTGCTCATGATAGATTCTTAATCACACAATTAAAATTCAACCAGCTTATCATTTTTTAGCAATCCCGGCTGTTTTTTTTCCCTCAGACCAAAGAGGTCCCTGATGCTGCGATGTTCGATCTCCTCAGGACACGTAACATTTTTCACTATTGTGTCAAAAAAATGTATTGCCCACAAAATGCTTTCTCCAGCCCTTGTTAAAAAGTCTGAAGCTTAGGCAGGCTAAAGTGGAACTCTTGCACTTACAGGAGCCGATTCACAGAACTAATCTGAGACAAAATCCTGAATTTACTACTTTTGGTATTCACAGAAGGCATTTAGTAGTAGTAAAGTTAGGATTCATAACTTTACTACTACTAAACTGAGCCAAATCCTAACTTTACTACTTTCGGTATTCACAAAAAGGATTTAGTAGTAGTAAAGTTAGGATTCTTAACTTTACTACTACTAAATGCCTTTTGTGAATACTGAAAGTCATAAAGTTAGGATTTTGTCTCAGTTTAGTAGTATTAAAGTTAGTAATCCTAACTTTACGATTACTAAATGCCTTCTGTGAATACCAAAAGTAGTAAGTTTAGGATTTTGTCTCAGATTACTTTTGTAAATCGGGCCCACAGTTGTTACCCAACCCCTTTACACTCTGTGCAGTATACATTTTTTATTTGCCGCTTACGGATCTAGGCTCTCTAGAATTGACTGTATTTGTGCAGCCTGCATTCTTTAAGATCTTTTAGTGCGAGGATGTGTACAGCCTTGTCCTCCAGAGCTTTATCAATTTGCACTGTTTTAAAATTTTATTATGTTTTAGCTGCATGAAATGCTTTTTTACATATTATGTGGTGTAGTTTTATTTTATTGTATGAATGTATGACTGTATCTTTTATGGATGCATTTGAATCCGAACAAAGAAAGATATATATTAAAAAAAACAGGAGTCATAATATGATCATAATCACTGCTCATTTCCCTAAAGAACACTATAAACTGAATAATAATAACTGGTATTGTAAACTAAATCGATAACACTTATTTAATAAACATTAGATGAAATGCTGATTTAAGAATTTTTTTGTGTGTATTTACACTCAGCAACTTTGTAGCCTGCTGAGAGAATTGCAATTTAAAAAGACACGAAAATGATGAAACAGTGTTGCAGTGTATGAAGTTAAGGTGTGGATTATAGCATGAAATCCTTAGATTAGGAAAAGGGCTTGGAAAGTGGATATAGTGTAGCTAATTGATGATAAAGCTGCCAGGAACATCATCACTGTAGGACTGGGGGTTAAGCTCCCACTGGACTAGTTTTTCCAGCCTGGCCAGTATTTTAATGGCGGGTCACTTAAAAAATAGAGATTATCATTAAAATCATGTATTTCATACACATTAAAGTAGGATCATAAAGCAAGAAATACAAAGTAAAATGGCATTAAATGTATTCCAAAATTATTTTTAAATATGTAAAGGCAGAATTGTGGTGACAAAAACTTAATGCAAAGGACTTAAACCAAACTGTAGTTTAAGTATCATTTCATGGCCCTTCCAGATCCTCATGTTTTTCTGAGAACAGTGCCAATCCTAGGTAGAGACAGCTGTAGGTAAGAGGGGAGGCAGAGTGAATGACTCATAAGAAACACCTTGTAAAGTTGTGAAAGTCTGGCAAATGTCATATCTAAAATATTTTCCTTGTGGAGAAACCTCCTTCTCATGGACACCCATGGTGTTTGAAGGTGTTTGTTCTCATTCTCACTATTGACAAGTATTTACTACTGCCCTTTTCTGGAGTAAACGCTATGTCCAGGGTGGGAAGAGGTAAAAGGGGAGGTTGCGAAATTTATGTTTGTGAGTGAGACTCCTATGTATTATTACATTTTTATAAGGTATACATTATGCATGAGTAAGAGGGTTTCTGACAGAAAAGTCACCTTTTTTTAATTACTTGCAGTCTAAAACACAGACTCCTTTTCTTTTAAATCACACACGTGCAAGGGAATTTGTGAATCTAGTCTCAATTGTTCTAATAGGGCATCCCATGTACACACTTAAATTTTAAGAGTAACTGGAGTAAAGCAGTTTTTGAAGTTGTTTGAATGTTTGGACTCCTTTATTTTTGTGCATATTTTTGAACATGGTAATAGAATCAATGCTCTCATGGTCAAACAAAATTACATGCAGACTTGTTAAAAAATTACTTTTGTCGTTTAATCTTGAATTTTACTTACAAGTGACTCTTCCGGGCAGCCGTAGCTGATTCCAAGCGTGCCTGGCTCCTCTAATAAATTGAAGTCCTTCTTTTGGAACTGGAAGCCTTTCATGCATCCCTTAAAGGCGATATCGACGGCCACGTGTGACTGTACACTGTCAGACCAAAAAACGACAAGGGAGGTGGTCATTCTATACAACTTACACTTGCTTAAATAGGGCAGTAATTTCATACAGCAAAAAAAAAAACAGACAATAATTCAGTAAGAACTATAAGCTCAATAACTATTTCTGGTATAGGCGTAAAACAGGGATAGACAGGAGTGTTATCTGCTACCTGTTCTTCTGTACAATTAATAAATGCTTGGGCACAGCTAACAGGGGATGTATGTTTGCCCGACAATTTCGGCAGGTGGTACGGTCCAGATGGACTATCGTTAGGGTACAGTGAACAGGGCTACCAACCACCATTTTGTGATTTGTGACACAGTAGCTGGTAGTTAGACAGGGCCAGATCAAGGTTTTGTGCATTTTGAGCATTTAGTTAGAGTTAGGAGCATTTTAGGAGGATGGAGGACAAACAAATTGAAGAAGCTCAACGCCTCCTTGGGGAGGCTGGGCATGAGGATTTGCTGCACATCGACCATGGTGTGGGTGGCATCAGTTGGTGAACAGGCCCAGCCGGTGCGTTGAGCATCAGAGGGCGTGGCGGCAGTAGTGTTGGTCTGCTCACCGCCTCAATCAAAAATGCCAAGAGTGAGTGATTCAGTAGGGACAGGGCTGCCTGTAAGTGGGCCATGTAGGACACAGTGAAAGGCCCCTTGTGGCCAGTTCAATCGCACGCAGGCAAGGTCCGAGGACCACACGGCAAATGGCACAAAGAGCTTGAGGTGGTATGAGCGGGTGGATAAGGGATTAGCTTTCGACAGGGAGGGCAGAGCGGGTCTGAAGGCTCTGCAAGAGGGTTGGCTGGAAGGGGAGGAACAGGTAGGATTTTCTGGGGGCAGTTAGTGACCCCCACATTGCAATGGTCAGGATCTGGGAGCATCTATAGAAAGGGGGACAAGAAGGGGTGGTTTTGAGTCAGAACTTGGGGCTGAGTCTTTACGGCTAGTAGGTTGCCCATAGTGCATCGGTCATTTCAAGACTGTCGTTCCCAGGGTTGTGCGGGAACAGCAGGTAGGGGACAGGCAAGGCAGGTGGGAGCATGCTTGGCTTTCAACAGAGGTTTCTGTGGCAGGGATTACTGGAAATTCTGGCATGGATGTTCAAAGTACAACGTACAAAGCCAGGAACCCTCTTATACTTTGCGAGGGATTTTAGGGGGCTGCAAGGGGTGCACGGAGTCACTTGGCACCCTCTGAGACAGAGGGGGGATGTATAGGGTCAGAAGGGCAAATACACCAGTTAAATTGGACTGGCTGATTTTCTGACTACAGTGGCAGGGAGTTGCAGAGAATGCATGTTTATTATGGGAAGGGGCTCCCAATGGTTTTGAACGGGGCTATAAAGGGCCATGTAACAGAAGGCGGGTGCAAAATCTAAAGTCAGTCAGGGAGCATCCCCAAGTGGTTAAGGACAAGTTGGAAAAAGAGGTATATGAGGGCAGGATGGCAGGCCCATTTGATGATTGGCCACTGGACAGACTGTTAGTTTCGCCAACTTGTATGGTCCCAAAAAGGAAATAGGACCATTCAGGCTGATTCAACACTTTTACTGGCTTGAAGGACAGTCAGTGAATGATTATAACTTAGAAGATCTGTCAACAGTTTCATATTTCTCTGTAGATGTGGCCATAGACTTAGTAAATGTAGTAGGAACCTGGGCAAATATGGTGACGAGTGACACAAAGTCAGCCTCCTGCCTGTGAGCCCCAAATATTTTGAATTGCTGGGAATACAGTTTGATGGTAAATGGTGTGTGGACAAGGCTTTACCAATAGGATATTCCATTTCATGTACACTGTTTGAAAATGTTAGTCCCTTTTTGACGTGGCTGCTCACGTTTGCTATGGTACACAGCTCAGTGGCACATTACCAGGATGAGTTGTTTTTTGTAGGCTCAAAAGGCTCCATGGAAGGCCAGCATATGTTGGCTAGTATTAAGGCGGTCATGGCAAATGTAGATGTGCCATTTGCAGTGTAAAAGACGGTAGGGCTTGACACTAGGATGACTTTATTAGGTACTGATAAAGAACAAATAGAGACACAGCTGCCAGATGATAACAAATGAGTGATGGGGCAACTGACTGACACGGTGCTGGCAAAGGAAAAAGAGAGAGTGCGGAAGATGCAGGCGCTATTGGGACACTCGAACATCACCTGCTGAGTAGTAGGAGTTGCTCAGAGCTTTTGTAGGAGGCTGGACTTGGTGTTATCCAGGTTGTCTTTACCACACCATTGGCTACGGTTTAGGGCAAGAGTTATGGCGGATCTGAGCATATGACATTTCTTTTTGGATCAGTTAAATGGTATTTACCTACAAGGGCTGGGGGATGCAGCGGAGTGGAGTATTCAGATATACTCATATGCAGCAGGCGGTGGTGGATACAGTCTATACTGGCAGGGGCATTGGAGCGTGGAGCAATGGCTTGAGGAATGGATGAATGGAGGAAGAAGCATAGTCTTGCTGGAATTTTTCCCGTCAGTGGTTGCCTTGTTCTTGTCGAGAGGTGAAAGCGCTTTTTAACCTAGGCAACATGTCAGTGGTACAGATTGTCAACAGGCAGTCAGATAGGGATCCAGGTTTTAAAGTTGTTAAGGGTGTTTGAGCTTGGAGCCTTAAGACGGAGCATTATGTTCAGAGTGACGCACGTATGGGGACTGGAGAATGACATTGTGGAAGTTTTGTTTAGTTTGCAGTGGCATAGGTACCATGGGCTTGCTTTGGAAGCATACCATGAAAAGATGCCAGTTCTGGAAGAACTGTGGTTGGATAGACATGCAAGAATGTTACAGTTGTTACTCTTGCACAGTCCACTAAAAGGGTATATAGAGAGGTGTGGCTGAAGTTTTTGGAGTCGGGGGCACACAGGATAGACACTCAGAAGGAGGTTTGGCAGACGACTGACGATGTGGTACTTTTAATAAACATGATTGATAAAGAATGGTGAAGGATTACCATAGCAGGTAAATTGGCTGGCATTGTATTCATGGGAAACTTGCTGTGGGTTATGCCCCATCAGATGATGAATTGGAAACACAGCTAATAAGAGGTAGGGTGAGGGAGAAAGGAAATAGGGGGCAGAAGTGAAAACCCCTGTTGTGGGCGGATTTGCACAGTGGATGGGGGCTTTGACAGCTATTGGTCATGATGACAAAGAATAAAATGTGTTCTTGTTGCTTATGTGCTGGATGTTTTTGGGGGTCTTTCGAGTGTTGGAGTTGTTGACGGGCAGGGACCGTTAACGGCTGATGGGGCGGATATGCAGTTGTAAGACGACAGTGTGGAGATTAATATCCATCGTTCAAAGATGGATCAAAGGGCAAAAGGGACCAAAGTGCAGTTATGCTCTTACCAAGTGAAGATGTTTTGTTCAGTATATTAGGGCTATAAATGTTGGACTGGCAGCATTATGGGCTTTAAAAAGTTTTTCAGACACAAGTCCAGGTCATTTGCACATGAGATTGCCAGCAGCCGAATACGGGACACAATTGTTTAGGATTGGGGCAGCGATGGAGGCAAATAGGCAAGGTTGATCTAAACACCAGATGCAGTGTATTGGGAGATGGTCATCAGATTGTTACAAGACATATGTGCAACAGACAGGAAGGGAGGCATAAAAAGCAGTTTTGTTAATTGTTGTTGTTTGTTGAATGTTCTGTTCCAGGCCCGAATCGGAGTATCTCACTTATGTATCATAAGACATTCTTTCTTGAAGTGGGTGGAAAAACAGGCAGGGAGCAGGGGCTCTGGAGATCAACTGGCTCTCAATAATAAGAATTTTAGACTACAATAGCATGGCAAAGGGGGCATGTTATGGAAGGATTAACTGCAGCGTGGACAGGTTGCTGGACTGTGTCTAATAATAATAATCCATTTAGGTGAGAACAAACGGGTGAGGAGCAAAGGGTTAGCTTTGAAAAAATCCATAAAAGCAGATGTGAGGGAGCTAAAAAGTTTGTGGGCAAGAACGTACATATTATGGCCTAGGATTATACAATGTGATGTGCACCTGCCTAATTGAAGCAGCCTTTTCCACATATGTAAGTTGCCAGTCATCTATGTTGGGCCATCTTGCCCAAATGTGTGTTGTGTCAGAGCAGCTATAGGACAGACCATGCATCTCCGATGACTCTAGTGAAATTCTGGCTTGCCTCGCTCAGGGACACCTAGCCAATCCTGATGCTGCTCTTTGCCTCTTTAATTTCAAGATAAACTTTTGAATTGGCTGACTTGAGATGAGCTGGGCTGACTGGCAACACGGGAAGCTTTTCCTGTGGTGCATGTTTGCACATAAACAGAGTGTTCTGCCTATGCTACTTTGTTGATGTTTCAGCTGAAGCTGAAAAATGCAGTATTTTAAAGTTATATACTATATCCTACTGTGCTGGCAATGCTCTGTATTTGTTGGCTGTTAGAGGTTAAATGGATGAAAATGTTTTACACTTTGCTCTACCAAGTCTAACACCTTGATTACAAGTTCTTGGTTTATTCTGATAGATCTGGTAAATACAGAATTGCAATGCCAGTGATTATTCTTAAGAGGCAGTGTTATTCACCCAGAAGGTTGTATGTCAGAATTTTAATAACAAGATTATTGTCTGACCCAAATATTGTGGCTCATATAATATTTACAAACATATTGCTCCAATGAGTGTAGATTTGCTATTATTAACTCCAATGGGGCCTTACTTTGTACACTCAGTCTTTTTGTCAGTCAATATGTATACCAAGATATTCTGGTATTACACTCCTCCCAGAGACTTTGTTTGCTGAAGGCAGACTAAATCTCTGGGTGAAATTCCAGGGGAAACTAGGAAAGTATTTACAGAATATGGTCTAAAATTACTGATTCCATGCAATTTCTTCCTCATTTTAAAGGGACCTTCACTTGTAATCCTCAGAGTAACTTCCCACCAGAATTACCAATACCCCAAGTATCGATATATGCATGGGGGAGTTACCAAGTGGGTTACCAGGTCTTTTGGGATGAGGTGTTAAATGCAGTGATTGGATCAATCTGACTGCTTGAAGAAGGGTGTGTTTACAGGAATGGTTAATTCAGGTAATGTGCTCCACAGGATCTTGAAGGCAAGTTGAAAGCTTGACAGGCTGAAACTGGTGCATATTTTAGCAGCAGTGTAGTTTATCAGAATAACATTTTTGGTAAATTTGCATGTCTAGGATAAATGGTATGAAGATATGAATAAAGTACAGGACCAATGGTTAGAAACAACTCTTGGACTAATGCCAACATGGCATTTAGTATAAAATTTTCTACCGCTTGTTCGCGGTGACTGATAACGGGAACCCACTGAAAGATGATCATCCTGATCCCACACAAACAGTTGAACATCCACTGGAGTTCAATGTTCTTTGAACATTGCCAATCCTTGCCCGACATGTGAAAGTGACATGAGGATATTAAACAAAAATATTTTTAATTAAATTAGGGAAACTAACCTGTGAAGAATCTCTGATGGTGCTCCTCCTATGTATATATCAGAGAATGGTATTGACATCTTCTCATTGTCCACACTTTTCACGTGTCTTCTGTCAACTACCAAAATCATTTTCTTAGAATGGTGGTAAATAATTGAAATCTGAAAGAAAGATGAACCTGGATAGTACATTCTGCATAAATAAAGCTTGTAAAAATCAATTTATCTATCCAAAGAATAACAAATTGGTTACTTTTGATATGTAGTTGAATATTGTGAATCAAGACATATATCCTTCTCTCTTTTTTCCCCAGCAAGACAACCACATGTAAGAAAGCACAGCTATTTCTGCTGTAAAAACACTGTATAATTTTACTACAGGCCTATCAACACCTTCATCAGTGACTGTATACTTCAATGATGTACAAGAATGCACATGCAATACCTTCTTATGGGACTGATGCAGGACTTTTCATGGTGAAGTTAAATGTATGTACTCTCACACTATTATGTAGTGCACAAATACATTCTTTGAATTAACTGACAGAGGCTGTGTTTTAGGCAAAGGACTCTGCGTTCTTGATGAATGACCTACACCTATATATTTGGGCCGTATTCTGGGAAGGAACTGTAGGTAAGTCCATAATTAAGCCTTTTCTGCTTGCTTTTTTATGAGACCTGGGTATTAATGAACACAACTATTACCACCACAGAATTTTAACTTTAAGCCCTATAATTTGTATTTAGATTACTAGGTATGTAGAGTGTATCCTAGATTATATAGGCAGGTAGAAAGGAGTCTGAGAAAAGACTGGTCTGAATTCACAACAAGAAGCGGCACAATGATAAAGGATGCCACCTTCGGTGGCTGAAGATAATGAATCCTTGAAAATAAAATATGCAAAAGTGAACTCCTTTTGGGCTTCAATTGGTAAGACTAAGCTAATAAGATGCGTATCTCGGTCTCTCGCTCTTGCTCTAATTATGATAGATTTTGATTAATCGCACATTAAATCTACACACGTTAGTGTAAATGTATATTAATGCAACCTATCCAGTAGAGTGATCACTATAGATTGTCTAGCTGTGATTGTGCAGTTGGCTGTAGGTAATAATAAAACACCATCAATACAAAACCCTCATATATTGTACATTTCTACAATTCTTCTACGTCTGTCTTGTTCTTATAGTTCATGGGAGGAATAACAAAATACATAGGGCCTTACTGCAATAGGCAGAACGAATCAAGAAACTACCAAATTAATTCAGCAGTTTCTGACATTTTTACTAACAACTTTTCCATTTGTCTAATTAGTGATTAGTTTATTAGCTTGTAATTTGAATGTGAATGACCTTTTTGAAGAGAAGAGCAAAATCTAGTTACATGTTAATTTACAACTGTGCACTGCTGGGAAAAAGGAAACCAAGGATACAACTGAATAGTTTGCTTGGAATGCTCACATTTTAATTCATTTCTTTTAAATCTGCTAAGTGTGAACAGTGTTTTACTGAGTCTGATTATTTATTCTTTGAAGCAGAAATAGATACATGTGAAGATAAAAGAGAAAGCCTGAAAGGAAATACATTTGTACTGCCCAGTTACCGATAGACTGCAAAGGAAACCACCTCTGTGATATGACCACCAAATGACCTGTTTATATTTTAAGAACAGAGCTTTGGACTATGCCATTTCCAGCTGAAAGTCAATATGCAAATGCTTGTTGCTTTTACAACCAACTTTGCCCAATTTTTGGTAGCACTCAAAAGGATTCTGGGTAGTGATCTGGACATCTACTGTTCTTTAACATGGAGGGAAAGTAAGCACCAAACTGAGTAACACACCAGATATAGGAACACATGGATAGAAATATTGACTTTCAGCTGGAAATGGCATAGTCCAAAGCTCTGTTTTTAATATAAAAACAGGTCCTTTATTGCCCAGTTACCTTACTCGGCTGCTCTCTGTGGCCCCGACAAAAGGGACTTTGAGCAAACAAACAGCATCTGAATATTCACATGCGCCCATGGTTCCCATCTCCTCTGCCTCTCGATCAGTACAAGAAGTTCTACCTGTCCAGGCAGGTAGTAGAGGGTAGATGGAGCACGCATATAGCCATGGTCCTGAAAGTAGGGGTTCCTTGGTTAGGGGAGCTCAGGTTCTGAATTCGCCCTTGGCAGTGTGTCTCTATATATTAATCCTGACAAATGTACCCAGGCTCAAATTGGTTAAGAGTCGACAGAGTAGTTCATTCTAAAATTACTCCATTGGCTAACTAGGCCCTGTTCCTTGATCACTCTGTGTCAACACAAATTCTCATGGCCAGGAGGGTGGAATGAGTGGGTCATCTCCTAGGACAATATCTGGCAACTGTATAGTTGTTACTTTTAAAAATTCAAATATTGTCTCAAACCTTTTAAGATGACCAAAATGCCCTTCCTAAGGGTTCTCCCAAATTTCTGTTCTCCCTCTGGGTTTCTTTATAAGCCTTGTAACTCTTCCCTTTCACCCCCCAAATCGGCTTGAGTAACCCCTATGGGACATACTTCTGAGTACTGTACTGCTAATTCCTCTGGGGTGATGCTTAGTAACACATACTTACCTCTGGAAGGGATGGAGGACTGTCACTGACTGGTCACTCCCCCCAGAGGTTGAGTCATTTAGCAATGATACCCAGAGCTCTGAAATAGCCAATCTGAACATTATCAAATCTGATTCATTGAAGCTTCTATCATGGCATATAGAAGGGTCGAGGAAAAAGCTAGGTGTACCGGACTGGCCAGAGTTAGTGGTAAACTACCACATTATATGTCTTTAAGAAACGTCAGAGGTTAGAGGAACCACATGGATGGGTTTAGTATGTACCACACTCTGGCTTGTCTTTTGAACGCAAGCAGGGCCAAAGGGGGATTAGTCACCTTTATTATAAATAGTTTCCCTGGGGGGAGATTACGTTTTATAACTATTCAGTATATTTTCAGTACTTGCTGTGTGACTTTTCAAAGAACCGGGGCCTGTTGCTATTCAATTATTATAATAACTGTTTTGACAGGAGAACCTCACAGGTGGTGGCAGCTCTAGATGCAGTCATCCAGATGATAAGTAATTATCATCATAAGCCACTGAGGTTACTTTGGGTGGGGGTTATAATGCCCACCACTGTCTAAAGTTTATAAAACTGGTCTGTTGGTTGACAGATAATAAGAAGGAGACTCTGGTGCACTTCAGACATAATGATGGTGAATGGACTGAGGGATTAAGTAGTTGGCTTGCTCCCACCTTTATGGGCACTGCTCACACAGCCAGAATAGTTTGTATTCTAAATATGGAGGATTTGGATACTTTGCTGGCTGAATTTGAGCGTGAATTAATGGGTATTAGTGATCACACTAAGCTGTGCTGTAGGCTGAGGATGGAGGGTGTGACTAAGCCCCATACTAGCATTGGGTGTAAGTCAGTTTTAGTGAGGAAGAATGGATTCACTATTAAGTGGGAGGAGGTGCAAGGGGTGTGGCCAAGATGGCAACACCATTGGACTCTTTGTGAAGAGCTCCGCCGCTGGCCTGTAATTAATACCACATTAATCCTGGCCATCCAGTCTGTACATGCTTCAGAACATCACCCAGGCAGCTGGTGCAGTGGGGAGGTGCCACCTGATTTTTTGCTCACCGTGTGAAGTTCCTGCACCGATGAGACTCCGGGCAGGAAAAGCCCCCGGTGAGATAGGCCAAGACAGCGTCCACGACTTTACTACATCTACTGCCGAAGGTGGTTAGCAGTGCAGCCTTTGGGAGCCCTTACCAATGTTTAGTGAGACTTGCGGAGCAGTGGAGGAGAGATTTAGTCTTACTGCGTGTCCCCACAACCCCCTTCCGGTGCAGCTGGTATCTGCGTGGCATGCTGCCTGGGATATCCAACGTTTGGTCTGACTGGGCCTGGCCCTTAGCTGGGTTGTGGGTGATCTGAGGCAGCGGTAAACTTGACTGCCAGCGCCCAAACTGCAACGATGACTCATAGACATGACCAAAAAGGCTTGGGTTTGTCACTGCGACATGTGGGACGAGACCAAAGAAAAGATCAGCTCATTACATTAACAAGATTAGGGTCGGTAATGCTCTCTCTTTCTTCTAGTTAGGCATTCTTTTTGATAGTAAATACCAATGGAAACCAATGGTATAAAATAGAACTGCTATGTTAAAAAAGAACATTTTGGGGCTCTATAATGTTTGTAACATTTTAGGCTCCAAACCCATGGCAGAGCTCCTGACCATCTATGCAGATAAATCAGTGGTGATTGCTACGTATGAGGTAAGCATATGGGATGTGGCTGATATTTATGGTATAAAACTCGTTGAAAATGCTTTTTTCAAAAAACACTTTGGTGCTTTAATGCTGTCTGCCATGACAAACTAGGCACCCCCTTTATTGCGGATAAAATAAAAGTAGCGCAATTCCTACTTTGGCATTGTATCTGGTCTCGGGAGACTGCAATATTAAATTGCCTTGTAATTGAGGACTGCCTAAAATTGCATGCAGCCCTTGGCATACCCTGACTTGCTTATGTGAAATCAACACTGGACGAGATTGAATTTCTGATTTATTTTCTTCCACTAGTTTATGCCTGAGCTGTAAAAAGTCCAAGCTAAAACAATTGTTCTTACCTAATACTGTGTCAAAAAGAATGGTGACTGATGAACACAAAGCTGTAGTGTCTTCTTATAAACTGGTGTATCTAAAAGGTCTCCAACTTTACCTATCTTTAACCCAGAATTAGCAACATCATTTTGTTCTAGCTAGATCACGATTTAATTACCTACCTTGTAAAGTGGGCTATCCATCGAACTGTTACTCTTTGTCAGACTTAGATCCCTGCCCCAGCGACGATGCGTCTATTCAATTTTATCTACATATCCTGTTCTTTTGTCCCTTCTATGTGGGACATTTTATTTTGCCACTTTTTAAAGTGTTTAAGTTTAAACAGTAGAGACCTGCACTGCTACTTCTGCAACAACAACACTCTCCTTTTGTTTGCTACTCCATGGTTCTTTTTATATGGAGGATTTAAAAAATAAGGCGATGGTGGTATGATGGCATTGCATTGTAAATTATATTTTAATATATGGAATTTTACTGTAATGATTATATTTACCTGAAATGTTGTTGATTTTTAAATTTGTTTTTAATACCCAGAATGATAAAAGAATGTATATTTGTCGTTTTCTATGTGCTTTTATGTTACAGAAATGTAGCAAATACATATTTATTGACTGGCTGACAATAAATCTGTCAAATTAAATAAGATGTCCCTTTTATGTGCTGAAGGCTCAAAGATAAAACTGACTTGAACCCCTATTTTAATGATAGATTCTGTTCTTTGCACAATTAGGCTCTTGCACACAGGAGATTTAGGTTTAAGAAAGACATGTGTAGTCTTTTATGCAGAACATTCTGAAGATCAAATAGAAGCATTTGTGGTGACAAACTGAGGTGATTTTGAGTGGGTACTTGGTGTGTGGGTTGGTGTGTTTAGAGGAGTTGGAGAGATCAGGAGCAATGTGTAGTTTAATATTTACTAGATGTAATTTATTCTTCTCAGATAGTTTGAATATGTAAACGTTATATAATAGCAGATATTCTCTCTTCATGTAAAATTAACATGTGCCATAGGGGTCAGTTGCCATTATGGATTGCTTGCACTACAAATATTATAATTGTGTGCCTTATTGCTATTATAAATCCCTTTGAGAATTTTGATGAAAGCTCTATTTTTTCACACTTTAAAAAAATAAATAAAGGCTCATACAAAAACAGTTCCTTCACTGCTATAGTCCACAGTTGGCCATTTTGATTTATCCCAGAGAGTCCTTAGATCAATATCGGCTTTGTGGGATTAATCAAATACAAGAACATTGTGATTACTCATTTCTAATGGTGTGATGGGGATGTTGGTGTTCATCACTTATAAATTCAGTCATTGTTGTGACAAACTAGCCAGGGAAGCAGCCTTATGTGGTTTCCCAGCACCATGTGCTTGCTTGCCTCTAGCATTAATAGCTGATGCCACTCGAAGAATGAGGAAGGGACAGGCGAGGAAGAGCATGTCACTCCCACCTCAGGTGCATTTTCCATCTGGCATTGGCATGACATATATGTAGACAACATTTTTTCTTATTATGAATTGTTTTATGATGTAATGTTTTTTTAATAAATATGATGATGTTTTTATCAATATAATTCAAAAAGATAATAAAATAAGAGGTACAATCTATTCCTTTGTTTCTCTGCCCTCATTGTATCCCGTTGACTATAATCTGTGATTTATATGCCATATGAATGTAAATTTGTTAATCTGTCTGAGACTCTACACTTTACCCAATATATTGAACATCAATATAACAGCCTTATAACTAAAGATACAAATGGGGGTGGGGTCGCACACTACTTACACACCGGCGGTGTCGCCCCTAAGGACTCTGGTCAATGTAGTAAAGTGTTTGCGATGCATCATCTTTCGATCTTCTGCTATCTTCGCTGTCGTCGCCATCCCTGGACACGTGTTTCGGGGTATCACCCCTCGTCAGCAGGGATAGGCCGTGTACTGGGGTTGCCGATGGCTGCCAATATCTGCCAGGTATAGTACCACTCAGGCGCATAGGTGCGGGATCCCAGGCTCGTCAGCCCACTGCTCACGAGAGCTTTAAAGTTACAAATGGGGTGGGGTCGCACACTACTTACACACCGGCGGTGTCGCCCCTAAGGACTCTGGTCAATGTAGTAAAGTGTTCGCGATGCATCATCTTTCGATCTTCTGCTATCTTCGCTGTCGTCGCCATCCCTGGACACGTGTTTCGGGGTATCACCCCTCGTCAGCAGGGATAGGCCGTGTACTGGGGTTGCCGATGGCTGCCAATATCTGCAAGGTATAGTACCACTCAGGCGCGTAGGTGCGGGATCCCAGGCTCGTCAGCCCACTGCTCACGAGAGCTTTAAAGTTACAAATGGGGTGGGGTCGCACACTACTTACACACCGGCGGTGTCGCCCCTAAGTACTCTGGTCAATGTAGTAAAGTGTTCGCGATGCATCATCTTTCGATCTTCTGCTGTCTTCGCCATCCCTGGACAAGTGTTTCGGGGTATCACCCCTCGTCAGCAGGGATAGGCCGTGTAATGGGGTTGCCGATGGCTGCCAATATCTGCCAGGTATAGTACCACTCTGGCGCGTAGGTGCGGGATCCCAGGCTCGTCAGCCCACTGCTCACGAGAGCTTTAAAGTTACAAATGGGGGTGGGGTCGCACACTACTTACACACCGGCGGTGTCGCCCCTAAGGACTCTGGTCAATGTAGTAAAGTGTTCGCGATGCATTCATCTTTCGATCTTCTGCTATCTGTGCTGTCTTCGCCATCCCTGGACACGTGTTTCGGGGTATCACCCCTCGTCAGCAGGGATAGGCCGTGTACTGGGGTTGCCGATGGCTGCCAATATCTGCCAGGTATAGTACCACTCAGGCGCGTAGGTGCGGGATCCCAGGCTTGTCAGCCCACTGCTCACGATAGCTTTAAAGTTACAAATGGGGGTGGGGTCGCACACTACTTACACACCGGCGGTGTCGCCCCTAAGACTCTGGTCAATGAAGTAAAGTGTTCGCGATGCATCATCTTTCGATCTTCTGCTATCTTCGCTGTCTTCGCCATCCCTGGACACGTGTTTCGGGGTATCACCCCTCGTCAGCAGGGATAGGCCGTGTACTGGGGTTGCCGATGGCTGCCAATATCTGCCAGGTATAGTACCACTCAGGCACGTAGGTGCGGGATCCCAGGCTCGTCAGCCCATTGCTCACGAGAGCTTTAAAGTTACAAATGGGGGTGGGGTCGCACACTACTTACACACCGGCGGTGTCGCCCCTAAGGACTCTGGTCAATGTAGTAAAGTGTTCGCGATGCATCATCTTTCGATCTTCTGCTATCTTCGCTGTCTTCGCCATCCCTGGGCACGTGTTTCGGGGTATCACCCCTCGTCAGCAGGGATAGGCCGTGTACTGGGGTTGCCGATGGCTGCCAATATCTGCCAGGTATAGTACCACTCAGGCGCGTAGGTGCGGGATCCCAGGCCCGTCAGCCCACTGCTCACGAGAGCTTTAAAGTTACAAATGGGGGTGGGGTCGCACACTACTTACACACCGGCGGTGTCGCCCCTAAGGACTCTGGTCAATGTAGTAAAGTGTTCGCGATGCATCATCTTTCGATCTTCTGCTATCTTCGCTGTCTTCGCCATCCCTGGACACGTGTTTCGGGGTATCACCCCTCGTCAGCAGGGATAGGCCGTGTACTGGGGTTGCCGATGGCTGCCAATATCTGCCAGGTATAGTACCACTCAGGCGCGTAGGTGCGGGATCCCAGGCTCGTCAGCCCACTGCTCACGAGAGCTTTAAAGTTACAAATGGGGGTGGGGTCGCACACTACTTACACCCCGCACCTGCGCGCCTTTGTGTGGTACTATACCTGGTAATATTTGGCAGCACGCAGCAACCCCAGAAGATAAGAAGATGGCCTAATCCCTGCTGATGAGGGGTAAATACCCCGAAACACGTGTACAGGGATGGCGAAGATTTGAAGATACGCGAGAATTCGAAAGAAGATGCATCGCAGAGAACAGTACTACAGTTACCATGGTCCTTAGGGGCGATCCCGCTGGTGTATTAGCAGTGTGCGACCCCATTTTGGTAAATGTTTATGCTCCTTGGAGCTTTGAGCTGACGAGCTCGGGACCCCGCACCTGCGTGCCTTTGTGTGGTACTATACCTGGTAATATTTGGCAGCACGCAGCAACCCCAGAAGATAAGAAGATGGCCTAATCCCTGCTGATGAGGGGTAAATACCCCGAAACACGTGTACAGGGATGGCGAAGATTTGAAGATACGCGCGAATTCGAAAGAAGATGCATCGCAGAGAACAGTACTACAGTTACCATGGTCCTTAGGGGCGATCCCGCTGGTGTATTAGCAGTGTGCGACCCCATTTTGGTAATTATAACTAAAGATCTGTGGAGAATTTCTCCTCATAAAAATAAGGAAAAGGGACTTTTTGTTTTTTGTCTAATAAAAACCCATTCCCTTTTTCTCAAAAGAGTTCCTCCCCAAAAATGTTTTGATCCTATATGTAGATGAACCCACTTCCCTGTGCACTCCATTATAAATGTATAATTGAAGGTTTGTACTACTCTATTGGTAGACTCAATGAATCATGGGTAATTATTTTGTATGTTTAACATGTCAAAGCTGGTAGGCTGTTACACACAAGTAGCTGAACACTTACAAAGAAGCTCACATTGAAAGTGTTTGCAAAATGAAACAGCATTTTACTTTGTCATGTCAGATTGTGTTTGCTTCCTTAAAAAATCAGGTTGCCCCAACTTTTCTGGAGGGTTCTCTTAAAGCGAAAAGAGTAAGAGTATGCATCTTAGAGCCTGACCTCCAGCCGCGGTCCGTGCAGGTAACAGCGGTGGGGGCATTAGGGCCAGGTTTTGGGGGGATTTCGAGGGACGATGCGGAGGGAAAATTAAATAAATAATTCATTTTCCCCTCGTTATCATCCATCGGAATCCCCCAACTCGGCCCCATGCTGTTACCAGCACGGACTGCGGCTGCTGACCTTTCAAAGTGCGAGCAAACACATTGATTGCTTACCTCATGGAATTTTGCATCATTAATACGTGCCTTCTTCATTGAATCATCCAAGAGCACAGGTCCTTTGCTGAAGCCAAAGTCATACAACAAGCGCAGATACCCATCCTGGACCTCCAGGCTGAAGAACATGCTCTGTACAAAAAGAGAAAGGACTGTTGTGACACTAGATTGAAAATCTATCAGGCTAAATCATCTTTCTGTACACAGATACATTTAAAAAGAATATTACAAAACAACAAACATAATGTAAAAATACCTCCAAGTAAAAATAACTGAATGTCTATATGGCAGTTTACAGCCTAAAAGGATCTAGGGCTTACTTGGCCAGAATGATTACACATATCAGTACAGTGGATGTCTTAACTCACTACATCAGCAGCAAATTTGATCTGGTTAAGTTTCAGTATAAGTTGCTCTTCTGTTATTAACATTTCCACATGCTTTACCCCAACTTGACAAGACTAACAGCTGCATTGGTATTAAATTCCCTTTTATTTTCTGTATTGCTATTGGTGTTTAGGGGACTTTATCTAACCAATGTTGTGTGCGTTATGTCAGTGTCACTTACGTCTGACCATAATGTTCAGTGCTTACTGAGGTACTGCTAGAGAATAGCTGTAACTTGGCCTGTGATCTATATTTGAGTGTGGAATAGCATGTTTATCTCATATTTGTGCCACCCTGTTCATCATTAATTCTGGGCACGCATGAGGAAGTCTTGCTTTCCTGTACCTGACTTTGGTGATTGAGGGTGGAGCACTTCTCTATCATTAGCCAAGCTTGCAAGCCATTGTTACTAGGACAAGTCGCACATGCTCTTGGAACTGAGATAGTGTGGGCCTTTTTAATTTCCTAGCGAGCTTCCTGGACAGATGGGTACAGCAGTCAATGTTTCGTTTAGTTGCATTTCTATTGAGTAGTCCCAAAATTGTAATGTCACCACTGTGCAAAGACATGGAAGCTTACTGAATGCTAAAAGAACCACCCATAAAAATGTCTAATGCACTATTCCACCAGAGGTCTACCCCAGCAAGTTAGTCAAGGCTTTATCCAATCTCACACACTCTTTAGCTGAAAGTAAATCCACTAGGCATACCACAGAAACATTCGAACATCTCCTACAACCTGCCACAGAAAACATTGCCTCCTTGGCTCAAATGCTCATCAATATATAATGCAGGAGGTCTACTCATCATGTCAAACTGAACTCAGCAAAAAGGGAGAGCCTCCTGATCTCCATCGGGGCAAGCTTGACTGAACACTTTTAATATGTTCGACTGAAAGCAATCCATAGTTGAATATGACAAATATCTGGAAACGTACATGAACTCCTTACTAAAAAAAACTCTAGCTCACTCATCAGGCTCATTAAATGATTAAACTTTTCATCCCGGTTGAGTTTAAATCAGAAGTACACTTCCTAGTGCTCTGTAGCATCCACTATGGTTACTCACTACTGACAGGTATCCCTAAACTCGGCCTGACCCCCTAAGGGTTGCCTTTTTTGTAAAATATGTGGTCTCCTGATTTTAGGGTCCCCAAGCTGACTCTTTACCTTTTTACAATTGAATTTACATGCCGAGAACAGGAAGTGACTCGGGTACACTTCCGGGTCAACTCTAGGTCATCGCTCTAGTGCTGAGCTAAAACCGCCCTGACCCGCAACCAATTTCGGGTTAAACGGGCAAAATGACACAGGTGCAAACGGTTTAGCCGGCAAATCTGCAATAAACTAAACAATTACCGGCACTATAAAAAGAGTCCTCCCTGTGGTCTCAGTACACCACGGAGCCGCGGGTAGGCGCTGATTCGAGCGAGGCAGTGTTGACAAAACTGTAAGTACGGCATAGCCTCTGAGTAGGGACAGTCAGAAACGCCGACTTCGAGACTCTAAAAGCCACTTAGAAGGACAGTCAGAAACGCTTACTACGAGACTCTAAATACCTCCTTTTCATTTTTGTTTTCCCCCCTCCCCCACATTGGTCTCTTCTGGACAGAATTCAGTTGCGACACCATTCCCTCCCATTCTAGAGGCTCATGGAGCATTGTCTCCCATAAAATGAAGTATTTAGGGCCCGATGTAGGTGGCCATTACTGGTCGGTAACGGCCGAATTCGGCCGGTACCGACCAGTAAATGGGACATTGAGATGTAGGGGCTATATTTTACAGAATCCGTAAATTTACCGATTCTGTAAAATACCGAATCGGTAATTTTTCCAATTCGGAAAATTCCTGATGTAGGTAGCACTGTTTCCAGTGTTACAGGCCTTTTAGATTCGGTATTTTACCACCCAATCCAATTGGGTGGTGAAATACCGAATCCAGATGTGCATGCACATCTGTGCCATGTGACACACAGACATGCCCTTAGGGCATGTCTGTGTGCCACATGGCACACATGCCTGTAATTGGGTTGTCAGAGGGTGTCAAAGTGACACCCCCTGCACCCTTGCAAAATTCGGTATTTACCGATTCGGTAAATACCGATTCGGTAATGCCCATTGATTCCTATGTGCTTCAATGCCCATAGCAATCAATGGGCATTAACGATTCGGTATTTACCGAATCGGTAAATACCGATTCCTTCCGATTCGGTAATTGTAAAAATACAATTACCTACATCTCCCCTCCTCTTTTTTACCACTTCTTAAATACCGATTCGGTATGAATCGGTATTTAAGAAGTGGTAAAAAAGATTTACCTACATCGGGCCCTAGATGTCTCAACATTTCTACTCTACATACTACACTGTTTACAAATATAGAGTGTGTGCTTTCTGTTAAGTGTTTGTATGTCTTGTTCGTCATTTTCTTCCACAGGTCATGGCACTTATGGTTAATAGACGATTGTGACTAAGGACACAATAGTCACATTGTGGTACACTTTCCTTACAGGTCACACGTGTTTGCGCCGAAGGAGGCGCAGTTCTACAATTTATAATTCATTGTCTTTCTTTTTTCAGATGAACTATTAGAATACCAAATGGGTGCTGTATACAGTGCATGATTATTTGCATTTTCACTTACTTGTACATATCACTAGTGTTTCACTTTATCGATACTTTGCTTGGTAACATAGTGAGTACTGAAGGGATCAGTTATAGTCCTGATGAAGACGCCCCAGAGCTTTGAAACATGTTGACTTAATTAGGAGTATCCGCACATTACATGCAGGACACCTCCGACCAACTGCTTTTAACCGGACCAGTTCAAGGGAATATTAAAGTTTCTTAGTCCACGTGGGCCAGGTTCTTTTTAATTTCACTTTTCTCACTCACCCTTGACCCTTCCTCTCACAACTCCTACACCACACATAGTACTGAAGATCAGGGCTCCCACGTAGTCGCAGGTCATAGCACGCCCCGTCCCGCAGCTGGACGGGAAGACCCCCATGATGAAGCATGACATCCAGCGCCCTTTTGGTGTGTGAGGGGTATTTAAGCAAACACTGTGTGGTTCCAATCAATGTAGGATACACACCTTTAACAAAGAGAGTATTTCCACTGAAAGAAACCCATCTACAGGTGGATCCTTTTGTTTAGTATAGATTTCCAGGGGAGGACGTATTCACCTCCAGTGCCTGTCAAGGACACTACCTCTTCACGCCGTCCTTTTGTTTTTGAATGCCTTTTTTGTAGCCACAATATTAGCATCAGGATCCATATCCTTTACCGCATAAGAGTTTGACCACATAACTTTGGTCACGGTCACCCTTGAGTGACTTACTATTAAATCCAGGACCATTTTTTTTTAATATTTCTTTTTATTGAAAATTAACAAAGAAAACAGCAAGGTGTCAGATAGTTACATCAAGCAAATAGACTGTGCATTGGTGGGTCCTCGAAACAAGCGACATTTAACTCACATATAATAGAGAAGGATGGGGGGGGGGAAAGGAAGAAGACAAAATGAAACATTTAACATCATATACAGTGAGGATCAGGGGGAATGTGGGAGATCAAGTATAACTGTTTCAGGTGGTACACATATATCTCCTCTATAACGATTCCAGAGGGCCCAGATCTTCTGCCACTTTCGGGGGCGACCACGGGCTACATATACAGTCTTTTCCCTAAACATACACCAGTCCATATCATTCATCCAACACTCAATAGTAGGAGGCCTTTGGGCTCCCCACAGCTGTGCAATATTGAGTTTGGCAATCATTGTTCCCAAGGTCACCCACTGAGTTTAGGCTACATCATGATCAGTGGGCTCCCAAACATTTAAAATACAACGCCTGGCTTCAGGTAAAAATGCGATCCCCGTGACCTCCTGAAGCACCCGGTGAATCCTGCACCAATAATCAGTGATGTAACCACACTCCCAGATGATGTGCAGAAATGTGGCCAACTGGCCACAACCCCGCCTACACAGACCCTCCTCCGAAAAACCCATCCGTACCAAACGAGGGCCCGTGATGTATACTCTGTGCAGTATTTTGAGTTGTACTAATCTGAGGCGGGCTGGTATCGCTACCTCCTTCGGGGAGGAGACCGCTGACTGTCAGTCCTTGTCATCAAGTTCTAGGTCATCACGGGTCCACTGATCTCGCAATTGGGAGAGAAGGTCCGCTCTATGATTAATTAATTTTTTATACACCAGCGAGATGGTACTATCCGGTATATACCCATCCAGCGCACGGTCCTCCAGCGGGGCAGATTCAGGTATCTCCGCCCCCTTAGAAAAGACCGAATCAAGCGCATGACGAATCTGAGCGTAGCGGAAGAACTCCGTTCCACCCAGCTTGAACTCGGCCTGTAGGGCCACAAAGGACTTCACCTGCCCCTTAGCCCAGAGGTCCCCAACCCTGGAGATACCAATAAGGTCCCACCTGTCAAATCCCTTCGTATTCCACAGTTTGCCAACTCGATTCGATCCAAACAGCGGGGTAGCCAAGGTCAAACGATTTTCCATCCTAATGCACTAGTGGCCACCTGCCGAACACGCTCAGCCGTACGCGTCGGCCCCGTCAGAGATCCCACTACCGATTTGGAATACAATGCCCTATAGTAATTACCTCCGGGGAGCAGCCACCTATCCATAGCGAAACCCGGGTGAGGCCCGGGATAGTACGTACCATGGTTGATAGCCCCCAACTGCGATGCCCAATAATACCGTTTAATATCAGGAAGAGCAATACCCCCATCGTACCAGGGAAGCGTCAATTTGGCAAGTGCAATTCGGGGCCTCCCATCCTACAGCAACTTCCTCTGCAGATCCTCAACAACACAGAAGTAGCTACCAGGAACCAAATCCAGGGTATTTTGCAAGGCATACAAAAAACGAGGGAGGGACATCATCTTAAAAAGGGCCGCCCGCCCGAGCAAAGAAAGCGGTAGATTTCGCCAACCCGCCACATCCCGTCTCAACCGCGCCAAAGGAGGGAGGAGGTTTTTCTCATATCGGATCAAAGGGTTCAGTGAAATAAAAATACCAAGATATTTAAACCCATGCTGTGTGATCTGAATAGGACAACCACGCGGCTAAACCGGTGTATCACCACTGAGCACATAAAGGGAGGATTTTGCCCAATTAATGATCAAACCAGAATTCTTACCAAAAGAGGCCAAAACGTCACACAACACTATCAGGGATTTTCTAGGGGAGGTGAGATATAATAGGATGTCATCCGCATACAAGGAGATGCGATCCTCATGTTCCGGGGACCAATAGATACCTCTCATGGAAGGCTCCCAACGGATCCATGCAGAAAGTGGCTCAAGCGCCACCGCAAACAGGAGGGGAGATAGCGGACAACCCTGCCGAGTACCACGCCCAAGAGCAAACGATTCAGAAACACGGCCATTAGCCACTACCTGAGCAAGGGGGTCGGCGTAAAGAATTCGTACCCAACCGATAAATTCAGAGCCGAAGGCAAATTTGGCCAACACTGCCCACAAGTACGGCCATTCCACAGTATCGAACGCCATAGTGGCGTCAAGAGACGCCAAAATGGCCGGTTACCGCAATGTCCCGGCCCTAGCAATAACACCATGCAACCGCCAAAGATTCAATGCAGTATTCCGGTGTGGGATAAAACCGGATTGATCCGGATGCACTAGATCACTAATGACCTTGATTAGTCTATTGGCTAGTACCTTTGCCAAAATCTTCGGCTCAGCGTTTAACAATGAAATAGGCCGGTATGATGCACATCTATTCCGACTTCCCCTCCTTATGTATAACCACTATAGTGGCCAGACGCTGATCACGGAGGAGGAACCCTCTATCACGGGATTCCTTGAAGATATCTGTCAAACACGGGGCGATCCTGTTGGGCCGAAGCTTATATAACTCAATTTGGACCCATTGCTTTACCCGAGCGCAATGAATGCAGAGCCAATGCTATTTCATCCGCCGTAATCGCCGAGTCCATTAAATCCCTATCTTCCTCAGGAAGACTTGGAAGGGAGATAGCCCGAAGTAGTAAACAAGAGTCCTCCTCCGGCCTATCAGACACGGAGGCGTAAACAGTGCGAAGATGGGTGGCGAAGCACGCCACTATCTCCCGCGGGTCAGTAACCACGGCCCCCTCCTCCGTCTCAATTTCCGGCACCACACGACTCGCTCTATCTTTCCTATCCAACCAAGCTATCAGTTTGCCGGCCTTGTCTCCAACATCATATATGCGTCCCTGTTGCTCCAGGCTAAGAGCCTTCGCTGCATCCGACACTAATGATTTGTATTCGAACTGCTTCAGCTGTAAAACATGCAGTTTTGAGTGGGTCACCTCCTGTTCCATGTCTGACTCCAAAGCCAGTATTTCTGTCTCTATCTTTACCACTTCCTCCTCTTTCCGCTTTTTGGCGCCAGAAATCAATGATAAGGCCTGACCCCTCAGAACGGTCTTAAAACCCTCCCACAAGTAGACCGCGGAAGCAACCGAGCCTACATTCTCTAGGAAATAATGGTCAAGCGCCTTCACCAGGCCAGTACGAATTTTAGGGCTGCGAAGGTACCAAAGGTTAATCGGGGCAACCCGACCCTCGACACCCGGGACCAAATTCAAACGGAGCCAGAGTGGGGAGTGATCAGAGATCCCTCGGGCTAGATGACGAGCCTCTACAATGCCAAAAGCCTGTGCAGCCGGCACTAACACATAATCAATCCTAGAGAGGCTACCATGGGCTCCAGAGAGAAACGTATATTGCCGCTGACTGGAATGGAGTAAACGCCAACAATCCACCAAACCCAATACATCAATGAAATCAGGCAACCAGCTATGCGACGCTTTGACATCCCTGGGTGGATATCTATCAAGCCTTCCAGAAACCACTGCGTTAAAGTCCCTCCCCAGAACCAAAAGCCCAACGGGGAGATCAAGTAGCACCCGCCCCAGTTCTGAGAAAGTAGCCGACTGCAAACCAGGAGGAACATAAATAGAGACCATGGTAAGAGTGCGACCCTCCCACCGCCCCGAAATTGCCACATAACGGCCTCTATCATCGATGACAGTGGATTTCACTTCAAGCGGGAGAGCAGTCTTAACAAGGATCCCAACTCCACGCGAGCCAGAGGTGAAACCCGCATGCGCCACCAGACGATACCCCAGTCTATTCAGAGCGTGACATGTATTTCCGACCAAGTGAGTCTCTTGAAGAAGAACAATATCAGGTGAATGGCGTTTCAGGAATTGTAATACCACCCCCCCGTTTAATCTTGTCCCCCAACCCATTAACATTCCAACTAAGCAACCTCAATCCCCTACCCCCATCATAAAAGAGAAAGAAGATCCAGCCACGAGCTAAGTCCAATGTCTCGATGAAGTCGTTCAACAGTAGAGCACCATGCAAAGACAACAAACAAAACAACCAAGCCCCCCACCCCCCGGTTCTCAAACAACCCATTACAACACCCCCCACCCTGCACCCCTGCTTGAGACTAAAAAGCCACCCCAACTTGCAGTGTGCCTGTCGCCCTCACACCCAACTAAATTACGAAAAGTAAGGCTGAGGAGGAATAAACCCCAAAGATATCCCCATAACCCCCCGTGCAAAAGGATATTGACAGTAATAGGTCAGATACGGAATCATCACAATAAAGGTCCTTTCATCGACCCCGGTGGAGCCTACTCTTGTTCCTCAAGTCCTCCCTCAGCTCCCCCAGGCCGACTCTCAGGATCTCCTCGGGAAGGCAATGTGTCCAACCAGTCCGCCACCACTTCGGGCTTATCAAAAAAGTACACTCTCTCGTTATGTTCAATTCTCAGTTTGGCAGGAAATAGCATGGCATACTTCATGTCCATATCTCGAAGACGTCGTTTAACCCCCATAAAGCTGAGACACTGTTTCTGTACCAACTGCGTAAAGTCCAGGTAGAAGCTGATGGAGGTGTTTTCAAACTTGAGAGGGCCTCCCGCACGAGAGGCCTGCAGGATAGCATCTCTGTCCCGATAGTTAAAAATCCGTGCTATCAAAGGCCGTGGCAGGGCTCCCACTTTCGGCTTCCCGCTCGGGATCCTGTGAGCCCGTTCCACCATGAAAATCTTGCTCAAACCCTTAGGTGCCAAATGGTTGGTGATAAGGTCTTCAACAAAGATGTCTGCTGCTTGCTCTTCTGCCTTTTCCGGAACCCCAATTATACGAACGTTGTTCCGCCGGGCCCGTCCTTCAAAATCCTCCAGACGCCGAACCACGATGTCATGAGAAGCGTCAAGCTTACGGACTGTAGTTTGCAATTCAACGACGTCTTCCGTAAGACTCGATGTTTTAATATCCAATGATCTAACCTTCTCATTGGTTTTGGTTAGATCCGTCCGGATAAGATTCACTTCGATTGCCACCGTGTCCAACTTGTGAGCAAGAGTCTCCATCTGCTTCCCGAGGGAAGACCGGATACCATCAATGGCGGCCATAACGTCTTGTAACGTAACGTCGGCTCCTCTTTCGGGGTCGACAAAACCTTTGCACTCTCCAGCGACCGGCCGGCCCCGCCAGGTGACCCTCGGATCTGAGCATATCGATCCATGACGTTGGTTTGCGTGTAGCTGCCCCGTCTGGTGTTCTTCACCCTCTGCTTGTCTCCATCAGGCTTGCCTGCCATGTCGTGATACTATCCAATAGTTCCTCCCCCCCGAGCAACAGCGAGGGAAGAGGGGACAAAACAGACAAAGCTAGTAGGAAAGAGCAAGTTCCATCCAGAGGGACCGCCAACCAGTGCGCCAAAGTGGAAAGCAGCCGAGAGAGCGAATGTCAATGAGGGTTCACAGATCCGAAACCCCAGTGAGAACCAAAAACGAAAGTGAAACTGAACGGGACGGGGGTCCTGCTCTGCAACAAGCCGTTGTTGTTCAATTATGCCCCGGGCGCCCTGTCAACTCGGGCGCCGGGCATCCAAAAGATGAAGGCCGCAAATGTCTCCGCGCCACAACTCCGGTCACCGGGGTCCGATCGGAACGACGGCAACAGTTTCAGGATCACCAGTGGTTCATCCGCACCAAGACGTCAACTGTCAGCAGGATAAATGACAGGATATATTCGGGAGGTTACGAGGGTCTCAGGAGCCCCTTGCTCACACGGCCATCTTGGTTGCGCGCGAAGCTCCTCCTCCCAGGACCATTTTTAAGTTGGAATGATAGTACATAAAACACTACATTCAGGAATGCTGCAAATGTCTGGCTTAGAAGCTGATTTCACCTCCACCACCTACCCAATAATTAGTGCTGATCCTTCAAACTGTGCATTCATATAGGGGTTGAACCTTCTGCTGCAGCAACACTGCCACTTTCAACTTTGTATTTGAATGTGAAGGTCTGTTTATGCTTGAAAAATCTACATGCCTGCCCCCAATGCCTGATATACCTGTAACTTTATATTAACATTTTACATATGCATATAACCCCTGTGTTAGTTACCCTGAGCTCTAATCAAACGTATATTTTATTCAGTGCTGCTTTGTCCTTTTTGTCCTTTTTAATAAATATACATTTATACGTCTTTCTGTGAAATGCTAAGCTACCTGATTGTCTGGTTCACACTTTTGAAAAATAGAAAATAATACAACTAGCCTAAATTATCTTTTTGGTGCTGCCCACCGTCAATGTCAAAATCAGGGCTACACCAACTTCAAATAGATCAAAATAAAATTGGTGTGGTCTACGTTACTGTGGGCACGTACATAGATTTCACTTGATTCTTTCCTCCACTACATTGTTCTACCCCATATTAATTCCGAAGTAGATTTTTTTAAATCATTTGTTTTACTCTGATGCCACTGTTCATTGAGTACAGTTTACTATAAGACACCCTTATTTGTTGTACATCAATATGTTTTTCTGTACTAAAGTTTGTGTTTTTGTGCACACATTTCTGCTTGTGTGAACACAGCCATGTTTGCATAAATTATTCAATTTTATTAAAAAGAGTAAGAAAGATTGCAAAAAAAAAAATTGTATTAGGACTGAAACAACAGAAAGAAAACATAGAACATAGACCCATCAGGTAATGAACATAATCATTTTATCTGGTTTTCAAGTGTTTCAAAATGCTACAAACACAATTTCATTGTTGAGTATCCACAAAACATTTGAAAAAACATCACAAATATGGTATTATTTTAGATATAGTTGACAGTAACTTTTATTTTTTAGACTCAAACTAAGGAGTGTAGCCTGGGTTACTGTTGTCTCTGCCCTTGCATGCTACTGTGTGGTTGATGGCACCTGCATCCTAATTACAGCATCAATTGTGAAATTAGTATGATCTGGAAAAAACAGATTTATCTTTTGCAGGTGTTCATATAACTAAAACCTGGTAGGCATTCAAGCATGACTGCATATTTATTGGTTAAATAAATGTGGAAATATACCAGATTCAGCTTAATTTCTTTCACAAAACACATAATAAATATGAATAAATACAGATAAAGTTGACATAAAATAAATATGGATAAATACAGACGGAAATGTCAACAACAAAAAATACCATAAAACCGGGAGCTCTAGTTAATATGTGTTAATCTCGCACTGCCTCACCATTCCAAAAAGCACCGTTGCTACATATGGCGACCAAGCTGTTTTTTTAGCTGTCTAAAAAGGTAGAATACTCTTCAACTGTTGTTCTCTAAAAGCTGTTTTATTATGTTCAGAAAATTCTTACTGACCTGATTATTGCTATCTGAATTATTCCCAGATTCGTGTTTTTTACTTTCAGCAGTTATGTTTTTCCCTCCGATGCGCCATGAAGCTGTTGCATATGTTGCACTTTGCAAACAAAATTAAATGTAACACAGAACAGCACATTTTCTGTATGTCAGGATAGGAGCAATTGTAAAAGTTTAGGGACACATGTATCAATAGCTCCTAGCCAAGTGTCTCAAGGCTTTGGGATTACCATACTGCTGAAATGGTGAGAGCAGGAAAGATGATAAAGTGATTAGCATTGGTTACCTAATGTGCTCTAGCCATAAAGCACATCCTACGAAAATGCCAACTTGCACTCACAAATATGGTAGCAGTTTTTGGAGAAGAAAGAACCCTTGAAGAAGCAGGTAAAATTTACTCAGTTGGATCTTGTCTAGTTTAAACAACTTGCTTATCAGAGTCACTGAAATCAGCTTCCTGATTTTGCCTTCTACTACAGTGAGACACTCGACCAGATTTTGCTGCGTTGTCTGCCTGATGTTTGGAACCTGAGTGGTGGCAAAATGGGATCATCACATGGCCAAATGTTCGAAATTCACCACTCTTTTGGAAATTATCCTGGCATAATGGATCTGAAATCTGAAAATTCCCAAGTGCAAAATTAAAGCTTCCTTGGACCCTGCCAGAATTAAGCTCCAGTGTGATCTGACAGACAGTATCACCTGTTTGTCTTATGGAAGTCCTATCTGCTGTCTTTCCCTTCCTCAAGACCTCGTCACCGCAGGCTCTTCCAGTCCTAATCGGAGACTCTCAAGCTCTTGACCTCAGCCTGCGGTTAGTGTCCACTTAATAGATTCATGTATCATAAAATCCAAATCAGGAGATCCACAAGGAAATCTTCCTAGAATACTTGACTACCTTCATCATGCACTCCTACTCATACACTACTTCATGGAGGCTGGTTTAGACTCAACGCTGCTGTAACTGGAGTGGTTGGAGAAACTTGCATATATTTTTTCCAGCAAATTCCCAATGGCAGTGTGTGCATGCACACATTTTTACTTTAGTCCCATTAATACATCCTTATGGAAACATATAGAAGAGGCCCCCTCTTTTGTACTGTTTCTCATGAACTTTCATTGGATGCTTTGCAGCTTGCTTCATGACGTGTATTAAAAACGTCTAAGCTATTGTTTATACGTTGCGTCATTTTATTTTGCCTAACCTTTTGGTCAGTATTAGTTAATAATTTTTACATATTTGGAATTGCTTCTTTAATTGTTGCTTTTGCGCCCCCAGAGCCTTCCTAGATGTAAGAATTGAGCTGGGTGCTTTCTTCTGCTGAAGTGAGAGATAAAGATTATGGATGTTTAGCTAGCCTCTGTGGTGTTATCTGGCATGGGTATTTTGGGGATTTATCTAGTTTCTCCCCTACCCTTTAAGGATGAGGTAGACAGGCCTCCTATAATATACAGCATGCTGTGTGCTTTCCATGCAAAGATAACTATGACAGACCACAGTCAATGGAGAACTGAAGCCTGCATTTTAAAAAGGGGGTGAAGAAAAATGTCCACAATACTCTGAGATTGACCTTGAAGCTGGATCACTTTCATTAACATGTTTTCTAGTTAGATGACTGTGCTGTTTGTTGCAGAGGGCTTTTCTTGCCGTTTCTTAAACCACAACTTGCGGTACCCGCTCCGTGGGTCCCGCTGCGCCACCCCTATTTTCAAGGGACTACAGGATTGTGCTCGAGGGCGAACTCTGTGCTTGCAGGGCTGCGAGCGTTGGGGCACCGGACTTCGATTCCCAGAATCCCCGGTATCCCGCGCCTCCTCTCACCTGGCCGCTCTCCCTGCTTGCCTTGCCCCGCCTTTACTGCTCTCACCTTGAAAAGGAACCTGGAAGCTGGGATCAGCGGGACACCTGATCGTCTGTGCTGTTTGTTGCAGAGGGCTTTTCTTGCCGTTTCTTAAACCACAACTTGCGGTACCCGCTCCGCGGGTCCCGCTGCGCCACCCCTATTTTCAAGGGACTGCAGGATTGTGCTCGAGGGCGAACTCTGTGCTTGCAGGGCTGCGAGCGTTGGGGCACCGGACTTCGATTCCCAGAAGCCCCGGTATCCCGCGTCTCCTCTCACCTGGCCGCTCTCCCTGCTTGCCTTGCCCCGCCTTTCTTTCTACATCCCACGTACTTAAGTCAAGCGATAATCCCACGGCGCGGGAGCGTCCCGGGAGAAGCCCGGAACAAGGGCGGGACCGTCTGTGGCCGTCCGGGGCCGACAGAGGCCGGGCTGGGCTACCTCCCTTGACACTTGGACATCGACACCGTGGTATTGCAACCTTGCATATATATTGTCCCTTTTTATTTACACTATTGAAAGTTGTGCAATATAAGTCTGGTATATAAATTGGGTTTATAGTTAACTGTTTAATTACATAGCTCAAGGGCCATTTTATAAAAAATAAAAAAAAACGTAGTTTGATATATTGTCCCACACCAAAGATGCCCTCATCTGACTTGAATTCTTTACCCAGCTCTGTAGGGGTATCTATTCTTGGCCCACTGGACAAATACTTTGCCAGAGCTAAAAGTGAGGTTGACCGAGAGATTACGTTGGCATAAAGGCGGGCCAAACGTAGATTCTCCATAGAACTCCTTAAAAAACAACCACTCTTACCCCCCCCAGAAGGTTGACACATGTTTAACATTAGATCCAGCAACACGTAAAGAAACTGATGCCGATCTATTCAGCACAGAAAATATACCCCTAATTTTTCAAGATAATCATTTTGTTTTAGACGATTTTACTGCTCCTTCTGAATTCATCACAATTGAGACAACTCAAATATCTAATTCTCTAATTGATTTAAGTACACCCCTACCTAGTGAAGTGGTACCCCTTCATAATATTAATGTACCTTCTCCCGTGTACACACCCTTAGTAATAGATGTACATCCGATCGCTGTATCTGATAAAAAGTCCAAAAAAACCTTTTCTACGGTGACTAATAGCGCTTATCGTTCTCCGCCAAGAAAGCGGAGAAGAAAGGGAGGGGCTAGAAAGGGGGATAGATTTCCCCCTTTCGTCACTAGCAACATATATCCCCCACATAAGAAAACCACAGATGAAGGGAAGGCTGATTCAATAGACCAGCAAATCGTTTACCCGAAATTTGCTCCTAATTGTAAAGGGCTGATGGAGGACATCGAAAGCCTCCTAAAATCATTAATACTTCCTCTTATCGAAAGAGTTAAAAGGCTGGGGGAGAAAATGGACCAGATTTTGTCCGAGAAAAGTTCGACAGATCATCAGCCATCTAAAAATCCAAGTAAAACACATTCTCCAGCCAAACAGCATTTTACTAATCCATCTAGGCCACACTCTGATATCATCTCAATTAATAAAACCTCAGTTGCAAAAAAACCAAATGACCTAGTGGCCACTAAAATTGCCACAGTCAATGAGAAAACAAATAATGGAAATACACACACAGGAGTTTTAAAAAAAGACCAAAAGATAAATGATCCCCCCTTTAAGGCTGTTAATACAACTAGAACTAAATCTAGTAATGTAGTAGATTTACCCCCGGAATCAGCAAATTATGTTATTATTCTTACAGGTGCCCCGACTATGTTAGGTGGAAACATTGAATATAATTCTAGCCTTAAAAACAAAGTTATCCACTGGCTGCGTAAGAATAGACCACTTCCCCCGCATCTAAACGGAGACATAGTTTCAGTGAGACGCTGCAATTGGGTGGGTATACGACCTAAAGAGATTGAAGGGGATGTGATAATAGTCAACTTTAAAGATCATAGACTGGTCACACATATTAGCGACTGGTTCCCTGGGAGATGTGAGGGAGCCATATCAACGCGGAATCTGAGCTATTTCTATCCTGAAGCTCTGATGACGCACTTAAATAAACCACCAACGAGGTCTGTGAGCCATCCCCCAATGAAGTATAGATCTGATGTACCATATAGATCTGATACAACCCGGAACCAGGCTGTCTTTAGTTATCACAGAGAGCATGATACCCCTTTCCACCAACCTATGTCCACTAATTACCCACCATTGATGCGGAGCCACGCACCAACATATAGACAAAATTTTGTCCCGAACCATGCTGTCCATAGATATCACACCAAGAACGATAACTCTCTTTATTTCAACATGCGTGCGCTAATTTACAACAACCTTTGGCCGCTAACAGTTACCTTTATAACAATAATCCTAGGGAATACTGGGATATACCATTAACAAATCTCTTTTATCCCTTGTCTGGTCTGGATGAAAATGAATGACTCAATTCATCACGCCAGAGGAAGAATTCTCCTTGTGGGTATAGGCCTAACAGTCAAACTAAAGTAGATGCACGTAATCCTGATCTAGGGAAGGTAAATACTGTTAATACAAGTATTAATATGACCAGGGATACTATTTCAAAAGAGAGGTGCGATGGTAATAGGGGCGACCCTGGCAGAATTAAACTTGATAGTATATTGGAGGAGCATAGTGGGTCCTATAAGTGCCATGAAGCCTCTATAGGCATGGAAGTCTTGGGATGTGGTCCTATGGAAACTACCCAAGACAGCGTGCAAGGTACCAGTTGTGGTCTTATTGAAAACTTCCACAAACAATGGTCTATTACATTATGGAATATAGCTGGTCTGCAGGCAAAAATAGAGAACCCAGATTGGAAGCTTTTCGTGGAAAAATGTGATGTAATTTGTCTACAAGAAACATGGGCAAAGAGTGCACATCATTTGAGTGGTTTTAAAACTGTCTCGATTCCCGCTGTAAGTTCCATACATGGACGAGCGAAAGGGGGTTTATGTATGTATATCTCAAATCGTCTAATTTTCAAAAAACGTCATGTGTATTTCCAGACCTGTTTCTATCATATTGTTGGGGTACATTTCAGTAGTTCTGTCTCTATACTTTTAGTTAATTTCTATAACAACATTCCTCCTACAGATGTAGGGACGGTACTTAAAATTTTGAACAATGAACTAGATGGTATTATTAATGGCTCTAACAGATTGTATACGGTAATATGGGGTGGGGACTTTAATTGTACTCTTTGTGACAGATCTGGAACAGGAAATTGCGGCTTAACCATGGAAAGGGACGTTAATCTATCTCATTTTGAGCACTCAATACTGGGGAATGTGTTAAATGAGATCCTGTTTACTTATGATCTAGGGTTTTTTGTAGTAATCAGCTAACAGGCAGGTTGATTATTAAGATGGTTTATTAGAACAAGTGCTGCGCAGCAGCTCACACAGCCAGTAGATCATCATATACAGTTGGTAGTTCAAACAACATTCTAAAAGGAATACAGGGATGGAAGAGATAGAACACAGAGTGTGGATGATTCTATAAAGACTAGAAAGCAAACCTAACAGAACACTACATTATCCTCTCTCCTACAAAACAAAAGCAGAAGAAGGAAAGAACAGTTAAAGATCCAGAACAGAAAAGGCATGGAAATTAACGGAACCTGGCAGGAGTGACTCGAGTGCGAGAACTCCTACGAGGTAGGACAGTAGCAGAAGAAGTAGAGGGCAATGCTCCCACGAGGCAAAACAGGAGCAGAAGAAGTAGAAGGCAGAGGAGGAACGTCAAGAGGCAACATATGTGTATCATGAGAAGACTGAAGATGAACGACAGATTTGCCCACTTTAACAACCCTGGCAACATTCCACCAGTTTTTCATGTTGACTCTCACAGAATTGCCACAGACTTTATCAATGACAAAAGGTTCAGAGAACTTAGGGTTACCCTTGGTAGAGTGAGTGGGTAACTTGATCCGAATTCTATCACCCACAACAAATGACTGAGAGACCACCTTCTTCCTGGAGTCAAAAACACTCTTCTGTTTGGACTGGGCATGCACGACATTAGACCTGGCAACTTCATCAACATTGTCAATTGAATTCAATTTCACCCAACGTGACATCCACCCAGGGCAAACCTTTGAACATGGTTTTCTCCCACGCAGCAGTTCAAATGGGGAAACCTTGGTGGAGGAGTGGGGAGTGGTACGATAGAACCACAACATGGACCTGACTGCGTTCGGGACATGGCAGTGTTGAGCAATGGCCCACTGAATGCAATTGTTGAGCACCCTGTTCATGCGCTCAACGAGACAATTCGTCTGAGGGTGATAAAGCGCACTCCTCAAATGATCAATGCCACTCAAATTAACAAATGAACCAAATTCCTGACAAATAAATTGTGGGCCATTATCACTTACAATGGAGGAAGGAAAACCTTCACGCAAAAACAAGTCTTTCAAGAAATCAATAATATTCTTGGAGGTGGCTTCACTTACAAAACGGACCTCTGGCCATTTAGAATAGTAGTCGACTGCAACTATCGCAAATCTGGAGGCAGGAGGAAGTAAATAGAACGGACCAACCAGATCGATACCTATCTTTTCCCACGGCCTATCAGGAAACGGGATAGGTTGAAGGGGGGAAGAACATGTTTTCAAACACTTCTCAGCACTAGAACAAACCACACACTCAGCAACAACAGTGTCTATGTCCTGATCCATCTTGGGCCACCAGTAATGTTCTCTAACCCTTCTTTTGGTTAGTGTTTTGCCAAGATGACCCTCATGCGCACCTTTGACAATCCTAATTCTAAGGTCACTGGGAGGAATTAGTCTATCACCACGCATGAGGATACCACCCTCAATAGAGAGTTCATCAGAAACTTTGACAAAGGTCTGAAGAGACACATGAACATTCTTCTCCCTGGGCCACCCTCCTCTGACAAATTTGATCACTTCACAAAGCAGGGTGTCACTGGACAAATGCTCCCTCCACTCTCTTTCACTAATAGAGCGCATATCATCAACCCCAACAAAAGCTACGAAACAGTCCTCCTCATCATAATCTTCCTCGCAATCCTTGTCAGGGTCAAAGTCAACAGGATTCCTAGAGAGATAATCGGCCCTTATGTTCTTATTGCCAGGTATGTAGCTGACCTCAAAATCGTATTGGAGTAGTTTAGTTGAAAGTCTGGCAATCCTAGGAGAATGGTCTTTAATCCGAACACCAGTAAGGATAGAAACTAAGGGACTGTGATCGGTCCTCAGACGAAAGCGTTTACCCCAAATATACGGATTAAATTTCCTAATCGCCCAACAACAAGCTAAGAGTTCCTTTTCAATAACTGCAAAGTTGGACTCCGCTCCACGAAGAACTCTCGAAGCATATCCAAGAGTGTGTTCCACACCACTAACCTCCTGAGTAAGGACAGCCCCTAAACCAAATCCACTGGCGTCCACGGTGATAGTGCACAACAAATTGGGATTAAAGGGCTTCAAAACTTTAGACCCGGTAAGTTCTTGTTTGACCCAAGAATTTTTTTTTTCCCAATTTGCATCCCATAGGAAAGGAACCTCTTTCTTAAGCATGTTGGACAATGGTTGTACTTTTGTGGCATAATCAGGTATGAACCTAGCGTAAAACTCACAAAGTCCAATGAACGACTTCAAACTACTCTTGTCTCTGGGTGCAGGACTGTCGACGATGGCCTTGACCAGGCCAGGTCTGGGTTCTACACCATTCTCAGATAACACATGTCCAAGATATTCTACCTTGGGTGCTCTAAAAATGCACTTTTCTTTCTTTAAAACAACACCCGCACTACTCAGAGCTTTTAAAACTTCCTTCAGAGTTTTATCATGGTCATCACAACTTTTACCATGAATAAGCACATCGTCTTGGAAAACGACCACACCACTGATGTTTTTTAGAATATTGGTCATGATCCTTTGAAAGACAGCTGCCGCAGAGGCCAACCCGAAGGGCATACGGCAATATTGAAAAGAACCTATAGGGGATACAAAAGCAGTAAAGTGTCTGGAAGCAGGATCCAGGACCACCTGGTGATATGCGGATGCTAGATCCAGCTTGCTGAACCACTTGGAACCATCAATAAGTGACAACATGTCGGGGATCTTAGGCAGAGGAAAGGAATCGACCCAGATATTCCTATTTAGGCTGCGTAAGTCGACACAGACACGAAGCTCCCCAGTCTTTTTCTTAGCAACCACAAGAGGAGAAAGCCATAGGGAGGATTCAATGGGTTCAATTATTCCCCTGCTACAAAGGTCATAAAGTTCTGACTCGAGTTGCTCTCGCACACTGAATGAGACGTTTCTCAGTTTGTGTTTAATTGGGATTGCATTGTCCTTGACACGGATGGTGTGCATGAATCCTTTCACTTCCCCTAACTTATTGCTAAAAACACCAGGAAAATCTTTAGCTAAAGTGCAGACAAAATCAAGGTTTTGAGTGGAAAGGACATCGTTTGTGGGAGAGCTGTCATCAGATTGAACAACAGCAATGGAAATGGGATCTTTGGTTCCAGGGCGGAGAACCATCTTAAATAAACCTTGGTGGAACCAACCAAGGATGTTCAAACCTTTGACTGAGACATACACTTTGCCAAAGATTTTCCTCCCTCTGAATTCAATGGAATCTTCAAAATATCCCAATAGTTCAATCTTCCTGCCCTCGTAATTTAAAGGTAGTCTATCTGGAGGAGAAAGTTTGCGATCACCCCAAACCTCCTCGAAGAGCTCCTGGGTTAGCATAGTTATCCTGGCCCCGGAATCAACCAACAGGCAAACTATCTTATCTCCGATACCAAAATCGGAGTAAGGATCCACACACTCTGACCCAGGATCTTCAATGCTAACCACAGCAACCATGTCTCTCAGATCATCTTGAATACTAGTATCGTCCTGAGGGAAATCAGATACATAAGCAACCGAAGTGGGGGTATAATTACTATTCCACTGTTTACCAGATTGAGGGAAGGAAGAGTTTCTTTTTACATTTTGGCACACTTTTGCAAAATGTCCCACTCTGCCACAAAGTCTACATGTGACACTCCTGGCTGGACAAGGACGACCAGACTTCGAATGAGGAAAATTGCCACATTTAAAACATACATTGGTTTGTTTGAAGAATTTGTTGTCGGCACGACCTAAAGTGCCCATCTTATTATCAACAACCTTTACAGAACTGACTACAGTTTCATCTTTAGCAATGGACGAGGAAGATCTAATATCCAATTCCTTGACAGAAAGTTTTGAAAATTCAATACTTTTTGCTACTCGCACAGTCTCCTCGAGAGAGGGATTATCAAGTGAGAGCAACTTCTGTTGAATATTTTTATCTAAACATTTGCAAATGTACTGGTCTCTTATCATTTGGTCCCTAAAATTTTCGAACTCGCACTCCGCACTCAATACCCTAAGCGTAGAAATAAAATCCTCCACCTTCTCCCCATGTTTTTGCTCAGATTTGAAGAATTTGTGCCTGACAACAACTAGACTAGGTTTAATATCAAAACGTAGTTCAAGCAGTTTTACTGTTTGATTGTAGTCATCCAAATCTTCTTCTTCAGGAGCAGGTATCAAGGGGGGTAAATGCTTAAAAATTGAGCGTCCTTCAAACCCCAGACTGTTCAGCAAAAGGTATTTCTTTCTTTCCGCCCTGTATCTGGACGCACCAATAGCCCCTAAGTAAGTGGTGAAAGCGTCAAACCACTTTTTCCAGACGATTGGAGGCTCACCTGGAAGATCAAGGAATGGTGGAGGAGGAGAAACCGCTTGTAAACTCATGTTTGTATGGATGCTAAAGTTTTGCCCAAAACGCTGGAGGGACACACAGTCAAGAATAAATATTGATGCCAAATGTAAGTAGGAGAAAACAAAAACCGTCTCCTGCTTCGCGATGACAAGTGACTCAAATGGTCACCGTAAATATGCACGCGTGGGTTCGTATCCCACCCTCGTCGCCACGTTTTTTGTAGTAATCAGCTCACAGGCAGGTTGATTATTAAGATGGTTTATTAGAACAAGTGCTGCGCAGCAGCTCACACAGCCAGTAGATCATCAAATACAGTTGGTAGTTCAAACAACATTCTAAAAGGAATACAGGGATGGAAGAGATAGAACACAGAGTGTGGATGATTCTATAAAGACTTGAAAGCAAACCTAACAGAACACTACAGTTTGCAAATGAATTATGTCATAACAAGACCGTATTTACCCCAACCTTTAATGGCAGAGGATTGATGTCAACCATAGATTTCATACTCATTTCAACATGTCATAGGGATTGTATCATCAAATGCAATGTCTTAAATACTTCCCTCAGTGATCATTTCCCTATAAGGATAGAACTTCTGGACGTAGACTTAACAGTGCATAAAAATTTGTAATGAATTGTGGTGGTAATGTTCGTCTAAGGAAAAAAACCATGTTCATTAAATCAATTCCATTTCAGCACACACCAACATTCCCATATTTAGGGATCCTCTTTGATCACACTGGAAATTGGAATAGTGCAATACAGGCTAGAAATCTATTATTTTCTAAAGCCATCATGGCCGTTAAATCTTTTAGCAAAAAAATGGGCAAAAAGCCAGTTAAAGAGCTTATTTACATTTATAAGACTAGCTGTGTTTCAGTGGCTCTATATGGGGCAGGCATAGGGGGAAATTTAAACGTCAGTAGATTACAAGTAACTGAAAATGGTTTTTTACGTTATCTACTGGCACTCCCAAGGAGCACGTCCAACTATAATTGCCATACAGAATTGGGAATTCCCTTTTTGGAAGATCTAATTAGAATTCAACCGATACTATTAAGGCACCGGGTATGGACCAACGAGAAATGTCATTTAAATAGACTCATATTGGGAGATGCGTTAAAATTGGACGGGGCAAAAAGGATAAAATGGTTTTGCTATATCAAAACTGTTTGTAAGAAAATTAATCATCCAGAGTTCTTTGATGAGCCAGAAACTATGTCTAATATTACCAGAAAGATCTTGAAATCCTTGTGTCTAAACTTTCTTCTTAGTCTTAGACAAACAGGTGAAATGTTAAAAAAAACTGTGATTTCTCATCAAATGGTTACTAATATAAGGACTATCCAGCCCTATCTAAATTTACACATGAAAGAGCATGAAAGGTTTTTATTGACCAGACTTAGGTTTGGAATTCTGTTTAGATTAGTAAGTCTCCCAGCCATGAATGACTGGGCAAGGGTTCTGCCTAAATGCCCCTGCGACAATATTTCTGACCAATCGGATATACATATTTTATTTTTTTGTAGATTTTATTTGTTATCTAGAAAAAGATGGATTGTGCCAATTTTAAAATATATGAATTCGAGACATTGTCGCCCTGCCTTTTTGGCCATACAGACTCTGGAGGATATCTTCACTGTTTCCTCTGTTGTGATATTTCTTAAAAGTGTATTTTATTTGCGTAAAACAATGATAATATGATTTCTGTCTATGTACTTATAAATTGTGTAGATTGTTTATTTCTTATTCTTTTACTAATGTCTGAACTTTGTAAATTTTATTGTGGTTTAATGCACTTTTATGGCTATGAAATATAGCCGAATAAAGTTAATTGAATTGAATTGACTGAGTCATAATATGGAACTATTTAAGCGAGCGAGTAATGTTTATAACTCTTGATTATAAAAAAATGTAAATGTCGCAAATAGCACATCAAGTCGTTGGATAACAACTTTAGACCATCATGCAGATACAGCGGTTACGCACTGTCCTTTTTATACAGGTAAGACCCGCCAGTACACTGACTGCGCGCAGGATTGATGCATCTTTACTAAACAACAGAGCTGTCGCGGCCTTGGTTGATCAAAACAGGGGTGAGCACAAGGGTTAATTCAATGAGGCAAGGAGTGAACCAAGGGCATTAGCATTGTCATCTCTCAAGAAAACTCAAAATATAGCAAAGACTGAAATTCAGAGAAGCATACCAATTCTACTTGATGCCTAAATGAATACAGTATGTATTGTTAATATCCACCTCAATCACCATAGCATCACTGGAGACATTGGTAGTTACTGAGCAGTTGCTGATGCTGCTGCTCATTGCAACAAAGGGTTATTAATGACCACTATGTGTTAAGTATTACATATTGCAAATCAGAAGTGACTGCACACACATGACAACCATTGTAACAGAGGGCATTTACCTACCCCATTCACCATCAGGAAGATCAGTGCATTGTCCATGGGTGTCCGAACTTCAATATCGAAACGGGTCACTTGGCTGAATCGGCCTCTCTTTTCAATGTTGCGTGCCACCGCATAGCCAGAGCCATCGAAGAAATAAGTTGCCGCTCCACTCTGCGCGAAAGCCCATTTATTTCTAGAATGGCCGTCACATATTAGAGCAAGGAAGGAAAAAAGGGGAAAGGGCTTAATCAACACAAGAGTTTAAAAGCATGGTACCCGAGTTAGCTGAATACAATCTGTGCATCTTTGAAAAAGGAAGGCAGGGAAATATGCATGATGTTTCTGAGAGGTGTTTAAGCTCAGCATTAATGGTTTTGGATATGGGAGGTTCATTTGTGACTGGGCGTGCTTGAAGGAGTCATAATCCTGTTGAGAAAATGCCACAGACGCTGAAAATAGGGGCTAGGGCGGTGGAGGTTTGGGGTGCTGCAGCACCCCTAGACATACCCATGCTGGAGTTCAGAAGCTGAATAAGCAGTAAAGATCCCTTGACATTTTTTTATCTTGTTATATTTGCTGAGCATTCAAAGTCAGAGGTCAAATGTCAGGCTATACCTTGTGACAAATTACTGCTTATTAGAAGACCGGTGTTTACTTTTCTTTCTCTGACTGCAAAGTAGGAGAATGTTGTAAAGGGAACTATGTGACAATGTTGCTGCTGTAGGTGCCATTTTCTTTACTATCAACAACATTTAAATACAAATATTTCAAACAATACCAGCTGTTGAGAAAGCACAAATGAAGCACTGTAGTTTAAAATTTTGAAGTGTGATGGAAGCAAAGTTTTTTAATAGGATCAAAACAAATCAAGACATATTATTGATGTGCAAATAATAATTAGTCCCTGAAACCTGATTCCCACACATTGTGTTTGTGCGCTATGTAGTTTTATCAGTATATCTGCATGTCTCTGGAAATGTACTTGCCATTTCAATGGTAAATGTTCTGTCTGTAAAAGTGACAGTGAGCTACCATTCATGCTATAATGATATATTTGCGACAGTGTGCTCCAAGATGCGCCACCGGTTACATACCATCAGTGCTTAATGTGCTCGGCACCAGCACATAATTGTCAACACCGGCACATGGTGGTGCTGTCTGGAGAATTTAGAGAGGACCACAACAAGAATTAATTATAAATTCAATAAACATAAAGAATTACGTTTACCTGTAGCCCAAGCCATTCTTATAGCTTTGAGGGCTTGAAATAGTCCGAATTGGTACACTTGGAGCAGTGTGATGGTTAGTGATTGTGTTGATACTGTCATTGGCAGTGCTGGCAAAACCAATGGATGATGTAAGCTGCAGTGGCCTCCTGACCAGAGCCCTGGCACTTATTTTTTTACAAATTAAGTACTGCCTACCACACTCTTACTACTCTCCTGCTTAAGGGGCTTGGATCATTTTCTATACTTGTTCTTTGTGTATGCTTGGATTGTTCACAAACCTTATGACTTTGGTGATATAACACTGATGCCAGTACCTCCTTTCTGAAAATTGTTCCAGCACCAATGGGAAATGGGTGATGCGGGCTGTGTATGTGGGCTGGGGAAAACATAGTTGTGGGTAGGACAGTGTGTGTATATGGGCGCACGCGCATGCAAGTCTGTGCATACGCGAGTGTGTGCATGAATGTTTGTGCATGTGCATGTGTGTATGAATGTGTGAGAGATCGAGAAAAATATCTTTTCATGTCTAACTGTGGGGTGTATTTTCGAGCAATAAAGAAGAGGGCAATATCTTTGACTGTACTAGGATGTGATACACACTGTACTCCATATAGGTGTAATCTTACTGTGACAGAGTAAATCCAACACATTAACACATACATGACCAATAATGCGGTTAGAATGGGGATCGATCGTAATAGGATTCTATCCCTGTAGTGTGGACTGGGATCTATGAAATAACATGTGTTTTATCTTGAAGTGCATAAATGGCTGTATTAATCAGAAACGAATTGTAGCTGGTGTCAAGTGCTGTGCTTCACGCCTGGATAAAGTAAATGACTGTAACTCAGCATTTTTATAAGGCTGCAGATCAGGTAAAAATAAAGTGGTCTCTTATACTCTGCAAAGTGATGACAGTGAACAGTTACTTATCAGCCAACTTTGTGCAATGATAATTTGAAAGAAGTTCTTCTCTTACCTTGGACATGGTTTCTCTATGGAGGTGTCCATGTTGTAAATGTGTTTGAAATTGTATAAACTAATGACGTCATCATTCAAGGTGGCTAATTCTACACAGCCAACAAAGCCAGGGAGATCTAAACTTGCAGGGAGCTGTGGAAAAGAAAAAGGAAGATAACTGATTAAAGCAAGTTTATAAACGTATGAATATGTCGGTGGAGAATGTGTTTTAACAGGCCATTGTTTGTGGAGATTTTGGAACACTATGGGAAATTGGAAAATATTCACCACATAAGAATACATGTTGCATATAATGTGCTTCTCACTAATCATTTAGCTTATGCTTCCCACCTGTCACTGCCACCCTGGAAATAAATGGGGGCGAGGGAGCAAATTGTGTAATTTAATTCCACAAATGTTCAGGAACAATACACAAGATTAAGCATAGAGCGCAAAATATCTTGTGCCTGAAACTTTTTTACACAAGGGCATACTTTGTGTACAAAAGTAAAGCAAGCAGGAGACAGGTTCGAATAGAATGGAATATGTCTCTAGGGAGCAGATTTGCAGTTCACACGCAAAAGTTGCAGCTTAATCCATTCTTTCACATGTTACATTTTCATAAAATCTAATAACACAAACTTCGGAGAAGTTTTGTGAATTTAACATTAGTTGAAATTCATGAATTTCCTGAGATTTGGCAATGTAATGTAAAAACTTTGTCCAAAGGCACCCTCACCTGCACAACTTGAAAATACATAATGCTCTCACTTACTCAGTTCTTGTAAAGTGTACCACAACACAATAATCTCTGCTCTAGATCCAACAACATCCTACTACTCAACAATTATCTCTTCCCTCCTCACCTTTCGGCTCCATCTTTCCCCCTTCTCCACCATGCAGTGCCGACACACTCCTCCATCTCGAACTTCAGTTTGTCCTAGCCAGTTGCACTATTTTGCAATGGAGGAAACGCCCCTTTCCACCACCAGCTTAGTTTGCTTCTCAAATCATTAAAACTCCACTCCATCTGCTGTTCCCTATATTTCATATTTAAATGATAAACACCGTACAAAGAAAAGAACAGCAGGAGAGCCTGAATTGTTGTCTTTCTAGGACAACTGTGTACTATAATGAATACCCTTTTGACATGCATAGCACCAGTAATCACAATCAAATTTGAATATTTTGCCAAAGCAGGCCAACAAATGATCTCAAGCAATTTGGAAGAAAACATGGAGCAGATATTCCTTCATCTCACCTTAAAACCTGAAGGTACACCCCCAAAATAGAAGACGGTATCCTCTGGCTCCAGATCCAGAAGAGAGTCAGTGCCTGGAGCATCCCCCGTCTTAATGAACTTTTCTTCTGCTGTGCTATAGGGACTGCGCACGGTTAAGAACACTTTGCCATGCCTTCCCACTCTGTCAAAAAGAGAAGATTTGGTTACCATGGTACACAGTGGAGCATCAAATTGACAATCATGCAATCTTTAAAAGAGACAGCTGTGAGTACAAGGAAAAATCAGCATGCTATAGTACAGATGTGTATGGGGAGCTTACAAACTCTTTACTCATTAGATATTGTTGGAGCAATAGAAAATGGCACATTTCACGAGCAAGACTACAGATGTTGAGAACATATCCATAATACATCAGTAGGTGAACCTACTGCTGTTGTTTTGGGGATTTTGCAGTTCTAGACCATTCTCATGTGAATGTCTTCTTTATTTTCGTTACCGGCTAGGAGCCTTATTACACATATTTCTCTAGGGGCACATTGGTCTGTGTGCCCACTTTTAGCGCCAGTGCTATCTTTTGAGGGTGTTAACTCATTTCATGGGGTTGTGGCCCCACGCCAAAGAGGAGTCGCTCTGCTTCTGCACACGCACCGAATGATGGAAGTAGGCACAGAGGCAAACAAGCCCTTCCAAGGCAAACTGACAGTGACACTGACTCTTTAAGGCATCCCTCTGTAGGAGTTAAAGGGGGTCTTATGGACCCCCACACACATCCCCCTGCAGGTGGGTGCAGTCACTGAATGCCCTCGCCTGCATGGCAATGTATGGGGGTGAATGAGGAATAATGAATGGGGCTACACTGGGGACAGCTCATTCATCAGTAATCATCACTTTTTGAAAGGTGCCACAAGGTGCAAGCAGAAATAGGGCACCCTTTACATAATACCTACCTTGATGGTGACATTACTTGGATCTATCATGCACGCCATGTATACTTTGTATGATAATGGTTTTGAAAATCTGAATAAATAATCTCTGCAAAACTAGCCAGCAGCAACCATATGAACCAATGTTTCTCCTACATCCATGTGCTTCATCTTGGTCCCATGACCAACGGACCTGTGATACATTTATACTCTCCACTTCTAATGTGCATTTGGTGCAGTTAGTCCCTATTCTGCAAACAAATGAAAGTATTCACATGTAAATACAGCATTCCGTCAGTCAATATATGAAACCTTCACTATTTGAAATAATCTTGCAAAAAAACAACAGTTCAGCTACAATCATATATATTTTTATATGGTTGGAAGTCCACATTAATGTTGTGAAAATCGATTAATTATTGAATCCATTGTGGTAATAGCTCCTGCACAACAATACACAATTTAGTAGTTTATGCTTCACTAAGAATATCTCTGCAACATATGCTTTCTGCATTCTAGTATTATAGTACTATATCACTTCTTTACTAGGAAGGTTGAATCAGGAGCTGCTAACATGTTTTGAAAAGGAGAATAATTGTAGAAAAATGGGTGCCTGTTCTCAATGCATTGGATGTAGTAACTGACAGGGTCAAATCATCCTGCTTCCTCATTGCCCCATACGGTAATGCCAGGCCTCGACTGCAGGTACAACACTAAGCCCTATTTCTGCATTGTGTCATTGTTTCACTGAAGGCTGATGAAGGACACATAATTTTTGCTTAAGGTAAGAATGCCATAAAGTACTGCATGCATCTGTGTACATTGGCATATAAGAGGCACACCGGTCTAAACCCTTCATACTCTTCTGCTTCATAGATGTATTTTTGCTTCCTTCTGGAGCTCTGTGAATTTTAGCTTCAACTAGGGCAACAACAGAAAAGCGCTGGTTTGTAGATTAGGATCACAGCATGATAAGAGAATAAATGAAGAAAAAGTATGTTTTTGTACTGAGCCGCTGTATCAGGACCTTCTGAAATCAGGCTGGGGTCCACGCCTGTAGACAAGCAATAACAGCATGTTTAAACTCTAGGGACCCTCAAGCAACGAACAGTAAAATATCTAGAGGGAGTTAACCAGGCCTTAAAGAAAGTACTTCAACAGTCTTTACAGCTCACTCAGCAGTGATATGTGGTCTCCACCAGAGATAGGGCTCAAGCACCTTGCCCATTAAACACTGCCCTGAACTTGAATCCCCGGCTTAGTCAGCTTACTCACAGAACTCGTACTCCAGTTACCATTTGCACAGGTCTCTCCCTTGCACAAAGCACTTTTTCCACCCGGACACCATGTATCCTAATTGTCTTAGGTACAGTTAAATGCCAAACTTCTCATCCATGTTAAGCCACATCGTGCTTACTTGCACACAATGGGACACAATTTTACAACCAGGACACTGACTTACGAGCATTTAGACCCTTCCGCCGCCACACGTCAATACGTTTTTATTGTATTAATGAATTATATGTATTACATTATTTCACACAGTAATGATTTTAATTAATCTAACAATAAAGCTTTACTACTACTACTTCTGTACTAAAATATACTGCATGTTTGACTCCCCATATATGTTGGCAGGTTAGATTTAAATCCTTAAATCCAAGGAAAAAATTGAGGATTGCTTATTAGGGGTCATACCTTGTCTACCACATAATCTTAGCCACACATTGCCACTCATGATTCCAGTTATTAGCTGGAGGGGGTGGGAGGTATGTTCATTTTCGATGAGCCTTTCTCCTCTCATACTAGTCCTTCAGTATCAACAGCAGAATCCAGGTTAATACCAGAGAGTAGAACTCTCCCTTGCATTCAGAATTAAAAACATAATGACCTCCCTCTATCACAGAACTAAGATTCATGCACCAGCTCCAGTCAATTACATTTCAGCAAAAGCGGTAGCAGTACTAGCCATATGTCTAATTTAAAAAGGACTGATATATTGAAGCCTCTGCGCAAAGCATTGTGTGTACAGGGATACACAGCTGAGTACTATGGATATTATCACAATCGTCAATTTTTGCCTTGGATTTGAGGAATTAAAACCTGACAACATTATGAGGAGTGAAACATGCGGTATATTTCCGTTCAGAGACATATACTTTTTCTTCATTTACTCTCTTTTCTGTGCTTTTCTGTGGTTGTCCTAGTTGGAGCAAACATTCACATTCCCACCACCCTCTACAGCCGCAAAATATTCAAACTCCCATACCTGCACAGTAGAGTATATCCACAGCATGCTCTTAAAAACTATGAAAAATATTTGAACCATTCATCCCTAAGACCATCTAAGTGTTAGGATTCAGGCACGACACAGGTATTGCATTAAGCTCATGGCTCGGTGGGATTGAAAATTTAGCTGCACGGGGCAGTGTAGAATAAAGAGGCAGAGCATTTGATGGCACAACGTATTTTGGTAGAGGCTCAATCAATTCTGTGTTGTTGCACTTAAGATCAAGGGTAGACCTATTATACAGGGCCAATGCAACATGGAACTGGCACATAGCCATGTGGTATTACTTGTTGTGGTTCTCCACCTAATATAAAATCACACCGGCTTTTGCACACATTTGTTGTTTTCTAACATTCCAGGCCTTTGCAATTATAGTTCTCCTTCAATTTTCCTCCATTGTTGAGACTGTTGTTCACCCAAGAAAACTTCATGTATTCTATGTACTCCTTAATTCCACTTCTCAGGTCCTATGACCACTTGTGGCGTCCTGACCTAGTTTTTGGGATGGCATCAAAGCGAATTTCACTACTAAGACTGGTAAGACTGATTCTATTTAGTACCATACTCATCTACTCCGGGTACTACATTGTATTCACTTGTGGTTTGCTTCTTACCATAGAAAGGCCCTGGGCACCTGACACATTCCGAAGATGAGTTAAATGTCTACCGCCTCAAGCCTGAGATGAATTCAATTTGAGGCCAAAATCCATTCAAGAGTATCTCTCTCGCCCCTTTTCCTGTTTTCACACCTATTCCTGCAATGGCCGTGTGTTACCTTGGTGTACCTGAGTAAGGATTTGGGAATTTCAGGGCTTTTAACAGGGCTGCTCCTGACACTGACACTGATTGCCACTGCCCTCGAGACCAAGGGCACACCACTTCTGTTACAGACCGCCTTTGGCTGCACCATTTTTTAAACATTATTCAGCCTTCTGTCCATTTGTTTTGCTTATTACACCATTGAGCTCCCAAATATTGTCATTCAGCATTGATCTTTACAGACTAGCACCACAAAACAGCTGGAATCAACTACAAATTCACAAACTGCAACAATTAATGTTAAACCATGAAACATCGGAAGAAGAGTTTAGACCCTGGTTTCAATATAAATAGTTTTAAAATTAAAATGCTACTATTTCTTAGTGTGTTAGAATCTTCATGGACACAATCTTATATGTGGGAGAGATTGTGGCTTTGCTACAGAATCTGGTGAGACTTTAATTATTTCAACGGAATCCCCTTTACTCTTACCCATTGGAAGTGCATATACATCCATTTCATAAAGAGCTTGGTACTGATGTACCGGTGCAGTTATTTGAAAGGGTCTGATCCGGTTTCTGGGCTACCAAAATCAAGATGGATGTTGTTGAGAGTTTAAAGCTGGTGGCACATGAGCTACAACAGGGACTAAGCATAAATCTATCATCAAGGATATCAACCTTAATTACCCTTCGTAACTTTGAACAAATGGCTCTTCCCAACTGGGGTAGCAAACAACACCTTAGTCTGTGGGACTAGATTGGGATATGAAAGCTAAAACCGCAGAAAGGATCACCCTTAAGAGAGCCATGAACAGGACACACCAGGTTGTTCCAGTTTCAATTCTTTCCATCTCAGATTTCCCTAGATTTTCATATGCCTGGCAAGGGGATGTTGGACTTTCCCTAAATAACAAATCTGCAATTCTGACCATAGTAAATCAGAAACTTGTCCAGAGTATCCAGACTTCGAATCCTGAACCTCAACTGTTCCTAAGGCTCAAGATGCTTTTGTGGACATCATTGTGTTAGATGTGTTATTTTAAAGGGAGCATAAAAGTCCCCAACAAATGTAGTTTGTATTTGTGTATTCCAGGTACACTATGGCTTCTTGGACAATCTAGAGAAACCTCTCAGTTTGGCCAGTGCTGTCTGGCTGTTAATGTTGTGCTTATTCTCATAAAACGTTTAGTCAATATTTGAATTGTCGAAGATCGTACATGAATATATAGACACGCTCACTAGGCTGGGCACTGTAAAGTAAAATATGCATTATCTTTTATTTTTCGTAGTAGGACTCAACTATAAAAGTGCATGAGAGTGCTATAAAGATGCAAAAAGAAATAACTGAATGTATTACCAATGATGCATACTAAAACATAGTAAGAGGCATACGTAAAATGTATTTAAACTCTAAAGTTTTTTATTGACTTGCAGTAAACAGTCATTCAGCCAGAATTCTTAGGTCAGATGCCTTGGCTTGAATGTGTTTCACTAAATGTTGGAGCATAAGACTTGTGTGTTTGGAAATCTGGTACCCTCTGGGCTTACCACATTCCTTTAATACAGATCTTTAGGTCTAACCCAGACTTTCAGCTTTTAAATACAAAAATACGTGTGCCAAAATGAACTGTTTTACACTGACTAAGCTGCTTTGAATTGGATATCACCAACATACAAATTTGTTTTCTTTTTTGCCGTTTAATGTAGCGTGAACTCGTCCCAAAGGTATTGGAGCGCTTTACATTACACAAGGACACATTGTTTTTTTTGTTAGTTTTTTTAGGCACAGGACGATTAAGTGATTTGCCCAGAATGACAGGATGTTGAGCCAGCACCAAGTTCGAACCTGGTTCCTCAGTACCAAAGTCGGCAGCTTTGGCCGTTAAATTTAGTGTAACATGCTATGCACTTATGTTTTGCCTAGAGAAAAACCTGATGCATGGAGGAACGGTTTCACCCGGAAAGTGCCAGTGGACCTAGGCAGGCATTCCAAAATCAAGCTTCTGGCTCAAGAATTGATCAAAGCAAGACATGAAACTTCTTAGCCAAACGTTAGTTCTTGAAAGCAAGGGGGTAGTAGCACAAAACGAGTAAAGAGAACTTACTACTGAGATCACATTTATCACATGCAATTTCATTGTTAGTTGTGGGTCAAGACCAAAATATCAAGGACTAAATGAAGTTGCCCAGTGTAGATATAATTCCCAAATTCTATAGGAAACTAAACTCATGATTGAACAATAGGAAAACCATATTGGAAATGTTACGTTTTGAAAAATAGGCACCAAACTAAAACTTGATAGTCTGACCCACAACAATTTCAACGATAATAATGCTTTTTGCATAAGCCATAAATACCTTTCAATTTTGACCAGACTGAAGTAAGAAGGCCAGGTACTGACAGGCTTGGAGTCCAAGGGTATCTCGACATCCCCACCTCCCAAGTTGTACACGTACACCAGGTTGTCATTCTTAATTGCGAGGCCCATATAATCTTTCGTTGCCTAAAATGACAAGAATTGTACATCAAAGGAAAACAGTGCTTCTATGGGTAAATAGCCATCATGGAGTATTAAAGTACTCCCAAGTCTGAACTCCTGTAAACAGAGGTGCCCAGGGTTTCTGGGAATGGCCATGAGTGGTCTACAGGTGATACAAATATAAGACCAGATGTAGGCTCTGGATTAACATCAGAACATATCATCTCAATGAAAGTGTGACAAATTCATTCAACTACCTTCCACACAAGTGAAAGAGGTACAAATAGGAAATTAAATTGAAAAGTTCCAGAACAGAAACAATGGGTACAAAAGGAGTGGTGTAAACCTAAACATCATGTAGCCAAGAACAGTGCTTCCCAAACCTTTTAGAACCACAACCCACTTTTTAGTATGACAAACTTTCGCGATGTAATGTAAATGAGCATCAAGTGGTAGTACACTGTTATTTGCAGACAGCCCATTTTCCATTAAAATGGCCACTAAATTTGCACAGACATACAGGCCCGGACTGGCCGTTGCGGGCACCGGGCAATCCCCCGGTGCGCCGCAAGGGTGGGGGCCGGTTTTGGGCCCTGGGGGCCGTTTTTGTTACAGGGCCGTTTTTGCAGCAAAATCGGCCCTGTAACAAAAACGGCCGAAAACCGGCCCCGGCAAAGAGCTCGGTCGCACCCCAAGGGGGCCGGCCGAGCACTTTGCCAGGGCCGGTTTTCGTTCTCAGTCCGGCCCTGCAGACATACAGTTTTATAGATAAAGTTATATTGCACACAAATGATAGTGATATGCAGAGAATATTTATTATTTGCCATTGCTCATCACCAAATAAAGTGTCTTGACTTGTTCTGATCCTACTAAAATCTTTGTTTCAATCATACCTTAGAATTACAAAAAAATGTGTTTCATTTTGTAATCATAACTGCTTAAGGTGTACAGTTCATTCACATGTATTTACATTTTTTGTTTTGTTAGAAAAATATACATCTTCTTGCTTTTGTTTTACACTTAATGTACCCCAGCAGCATTGTCACATAATTCACTTTATTTTGCTTTCTGTGATTGTAAAGTGAGAGGAGTTCGTATACACCAGTCTCTGTGTTAATAAATAAGCAGCAGAAGGCACTGTTTGATATTAAACCTGTGTCTTTGAAGCGGGGTAAACGTCACACGATTAATCACGATTTTAAATGTGTCTATATTTATTGCCTGGACTTTGGCGGCCCACCACAAATCGTCTCGCAACACTCACAGTTTGGGAAGCACTGGCCTGGAGGGATAACTAAAAGGAACACAAATGGGAAGGTTGGACTGTCCTTTTGGCCCTTATGCTGTCAAATTAGAGTTCTCTATTTTAATAAATCTGGGGCTAGATGTAGGTAATTTAGATTTACCGATTCAAAAATACAGAATTTTACCGATTCGGTATTTTCGAATCGGTAAATGCAATGTAGGTAATTATTCGGTAAAAAATACAGAATCTGTAAGATTCGGTATTTACCGAATCGGTAATTACCGATTCGGTGTTTGCCATTCATTCCTATGGGCCTGTAGGCCCATAGGAATGAATGGCAAATACAGAATCGGTAAATACCGATTCGGTAAATACCGAAAAATTCAAGGGTGGCAGGGTGTCACTTTGACACCCTGTTGCACCCTTGATTCGGCTGGTGTGCACATGTGGCATACATGCCCTAAGGGCATGTATGTTTGTCACATGGTACAGGTGTAAATGCACATTTATGCATTTACATAGGAATTCCTTATTTACCACCAACTAATAGTTGGTGGTAAATAACGAATCCTAAAATGGGAAAAGCACTCATTTGAGTGCTCCCTACATTGCAAATTCGGTAATTTACCGATTCGGTAAATTAAGGAATCGGCAATTTCCTGATTCCTTAAAATACCAAATTGGTAAATTACCGAATTTGCAATTTAGGCCACCTACATCCCAAACGCCCAATACCGGTCGGTAACGGATGAAATTCGGTAATTTTGTCCGTTACCGACCGGTATTGGGCCACCTACATCTGGCCCTTAGTCCTTTATCTTACAGTTTTCTTTATTTTTCTGGTTGTACATAACCTAGCACACATCAAGGGCCTGGAGAATCCCGACTGCAGGACCCCTACCCTAGTGGAAGTCGACTTGACTGCATATTTAAGGCCACCTGCATCATCATCTACAGGGCCACCATGCCTATATGGCTGACAAACTAACCATCTCCTAGGAATTTCGAATTGAATTTTGCATTGTACTAACGTGACACAATAAAGCAAATTCCGGTCACTGTAGCAGAAAACGAGTCAATGCTTACTTTCATTTGCCATGCTACCCTAAATTCTAATGATCTTGTTTTACAAGCTAACATCTTTTTTGTGAAATTGGGATATGTCGTGCAGAGATCACCAGAAAAGTAATACATATTTTACAACATGCTTTTGTGAGCCCTGAAGTAAAATGAGTTTTACAAGTATGGGCAAGAGAGCAGACTAGGGAGCAATATAGTTACTGAGAGATTAAAACGGGAAACTATTGATTTCGATGCTTCTACTATCACTGCCTTGGGACAGGAAATCCTCCTCTCACCCTATGCCTCTTTTCTCGTTCTATTGTAGAATTTAAAATCGGTACAGCCCCCATCTGCATCATTATACTTATTTGTGACAGAAAAAAATCCTCTAATGGAAGAGGCACTACCGCTGAACAGAAGCAAGATCGAGCACAGAAAATGAGAAAAGCAGGCAGCCAAAAGAAAATGAAAAAATGCATGGGCATAAAAGGACACATGAGAAAAACATCAGTAAATGAAATAAAAAAGAAGTAGGCAGAGGAGAAAGAGTTGGTTTGCATCCTACACATTATTCTTTTCAGAATAAAAACATTTGGGGATGGGTGGTACTAGGGTACTGTTAGAAATGGAGTTTCTAGTTGGCAGAGGTAGGTACCTTTGACCAAGAAGGGACCCTTCTTCCTAGTCAGGGTAAGGGAGTTACACTCCTAAAATAACCCCTGCTGACCCCATTGGTAGCTTGTCACGAACAGTCAGGCTTATCTTAGAGGCAGTGTGTAAAACATTTGCACATAACCAACAGTATTACAGTGAAAACACTAGAAAAGAACACAACACCAGTTTAGAAAAATATCCAATCCTTTATATATTTTAAAACAAGACAAGAAAGACAAAAAAAGCCAACATACAGTTACTTAAAAATATGCACTTTGCAAGAATGCTTTACAAATGCAGTTCCTTGAGGTGGGTAGCTCCATCCGGTGCTACAATGGTGCTGAAAATAACAGAATCAGCAGACTTGTAAACAATACCTTTTGTGTTGCGGTCGACAAGTTGGTGCGGGCCGGTCGTGGCAACCTTTGTGGTTGTGATGCGAAATGTAGTGGTGCAGCGTGCATTGCCCTCATGTCGCGGTGCAGGCAGCGGCTTGGTGACAGTCGTCCAGCTGAGTCGATGAGACCAGGGCTGCGGTACGGAGTGAAGGCGTTGCTCGATGCGGTGATGACAGATCACGGTACAGGAGACAGAGTCGATTGCGGGGAGCTGGCGTCGGTCAGTCCGGTCTGCGGTGTGGGACAGGGCGATGTGCCGTGAGACTTACGAACGGTGACCCCAAGCCACGATGCACTCACGGAAGTTGCGGTCAGCATGCAGTGACCGCGTCAGTGAGACCAGGGTAGTGAAGTGAAGTGAGGTGGTACGGAATGCAGTGCCCACAGGTCATGGTGCAAGCAGGAGTTAGTCGTCAGTGAGACCAGGGTTGCGGTGTGAGATGTGGACAGTGCCCTCTGCGGTGCCTTCAGGACACGGAGCCAGCGACTGATTTGATGACGGAGTCGGCGGCTTTTCCCCCTCTGTGGCAACTGAAACTACAGTTCCAGAGACGGTACCTAGAGGCCGGTGAAGTCTTTGCCGTCCCTGAGACTTCAGAACAGGAGGCAAGCTCTACTTAAAACCCTTTGAGATACATAGCACAAGTAAAGAAAGTTCAGTCCAGTCCTCTCCCTGCCCAAGGCAGCAGTCGCAACTGCAGGCCAACCCAACAAAGCAACAACAAAGCAAAGGGGCAGTACTCCTCCTGACAGTTGTTCCATCTCTTTTTCTTTGCAGGTTCCTTGTTTCCAGCGAGTTCTCTGAAGCCTTTTATCTCCCTGAGACTTCCAACAGGAGGCAGGCTCTACTTCAAGCCCTTGGAGAAAACTCTAACAGCAGGATGACGAAAGTACAATCCAATTCTTCCCTGCCCAAGACAGAAGCAGCAAGCAGCAGGCCAAAAAAGCAGAGCACACAGCAAAGTGCCAGGTTCTCCTGACAGCTTTTCCAGTTTTTCTTCCTGGCAGATTCCTTAGTTCAGCTGTAAACTAAAGCTCTGGGGTATGGGCCCCAATATGTATATTCAGTTTCTCTTTATTCTTCTAGGCAGAGAGTGTCTATGCTCAGCCCAAACCAGTTCTGTCCTCTCTGGTCCAGCTTCCTGGCAGGAAGTGGAGACAGCATTGTCCAAGGCAGAGAGGGCCTATTCAGGTGCAAGGGAATTCTCCTCCCACCACTCTAAATGCAGACCAGGCCTATTCAGGTGCTAGTGAAAACTCCTCTCACTACTCTAAATGCAGCCCATGTCTTTTCAGCTCAGCCCTGACTCATTCAGGAAAGGTTGGACACACATCAAACCCCCTCCCAGTAGCTGTCTGAGAGAATGCACATCCCCTGCCCCTGTCACTCCAAAGCCAAACAGTCAATTCCCAAACCAGCAGGGCACACAGGATGGCTAAGCAAGAAAATAAGGAAGGCGATTACACGCACTCCAAAAGTGGTCCAATGTTTCAAAAATTCCTATGCAAGCCGAATAGGAGTAATGCTTGCCAACGGGGTATCGCTCACTCATCCAAGAGCATTAGTAAAAATGTATAGAACACGCCACCCCAGGGGTGGAATCCCCCAACTGCACAGCGTATTGTCCAATGGATGGAGTGATCCAAAATTAATCAGGGGTATGAGATATTAATCAATTCTCAAAAAATGCATTTATTGAATCTTCATAAATGACAGTTCATGAGTATTAAAGTTTGTTCCATTCACGTTGTGACAGCAAGAAAACTTTAATGAGGCAAAGTAGCAATCCCAATGCATTTCGGTCATGTAGGAGCTTCTCTTCTTACAACTAACTTGCATCTAATGACATTACACAGGCGTTTTTATAAATTTGCTCAAAGTGTGCTGTTTTGGTAAAGATCTGATATTTGATTCACTAGAAGTGTCACACTGGCACTAATCGCGCACTAAGTCACACAATAATTTGTGCCGTATTTAATTCACGATAGACATGCTTACACATGCATGGTGGCCACCTTAATTTTGTGAGGAGCCTCGGCGTGTTTGAACCTCCTCTCAAGACCAATGGGCCTTTACTGGATTTCCCACTGTACGCATGACTCACCTTTTGTACACCACCAGTCACTCATTTACCTTTCTGTGACCCGTGTTTTCTACCTTCATCATTTTAGGCATGAATTCCCCTGATGAAGGGCTCCAGCAGCCTGCATTGGGATTGCGAATTTGACTAATTAAAGTTTTCTTGCCATCAAGACGTGAATGGAACAAACTTTATTACTCATGAACAGTCATTTATGAATATTCAATAAATGCATTTTTTGAGAATTGATTAATGTGTCATACCCCTGATTAATTTTAGATCATTCAATTCATTAGATACTACGCTGTGCAGTTTGGGGACACCACCCCTGGGGTGGCGTGTTCTTTACATAAGCAAGAAAATACCCACTTTCTAATCATCTTTACTGATAGATGCATTTTTATATTCGGAGTTCAGGCATACTAAACTCCATCTTTCTATCTTGTCCCAGTGGGGAGTTATATTTATAAGACGCTAACAATAAATTCCCATTCTATCCTATGGTACAGATAACCTATCAATAGCGAAAATCAAAATATATTGTATTCCCCTATCAGGACATCTCACACACATCAGTACATGTCCTGCCTTTCACATACACTGCACCCTGCTCAAGGAGCTACCTTGGGCCTACCTTAAGTTTGTCTTACATGTATAAAGAAAAGGTCTGAGTTACATTTACAGGCTGCTTGGTGGGTGGCACAATCAGTGCTGCAGGCACATTTGATTTACAGGCCCTGGGCACACACAATGCACGGTACTAGGGTCTTACCAGTAAATCAAATATGCCAATCATGGAATTACCAATCCATAAACACAATTTACATGGACAGCATATGCTCTTTAGCACTGAATAGCATTGGTAAAGTGCCCAGAGACCTAAAACTAACAAAAACAGGAGGCCAACTAGCAAAAGGTCTGGGGGCAGCAGACCCGGCAGCAAGAAAACCCCCTGGTTCACCGACGAACTGAAGGACTCCAAGAAGAACTGCCGCACCCTCGAGAAAGCCTGGCGGCTCGACCAGACCTCAGACAACAGGACCGCCCTCAAGCACGCCACCTGCAAACACCACCAGCTGATCCGCGCCACCAAGAAGACAGCACTCAAAGAACGACTGGACAACAACGCCCACGACAGCAAGGAACTCTTCAGCATCGTCAAAGAGTTCTCCAACCCCAGCGCCGGAAACAATGACATAACTCCATCGCAAGACCTCTGCAACTCACTCGCCTCGTTCTTCCACCGCAAGATCGCCGACATACACAACAGCTTTGACGCACACACCACTCACCCTACCACCGAACCAACGCCCGCCACCACCACCCTCTGCAACTGGACCCCGATCAGCACCGAAGACACCACCCGCACAATGAACACCATCCACTCCGGATCCCCAACCGACCCCTGCCCCCACCACGTCTTCAACAAGGCCAACGCCATCATCGCACCCCATCTCCGGGACATCATCAACACCTCCTTCCACACCGCCACCTTCCCAGAGAGCTGGAAGCATGCCGAGCTCAGCGCCCTCCTGAAGAAACCAACAGCGGACCCCACCGACCTCAAGAACTTCCGCCCCATCTCGCTCCTCCCCTTTCCGGACAAAGTCATCGAGAAGACCGTCAACAGACAGCTTGCCGCCTTCCTCGAGACGAACGGATCACTCGACCCCTCGCAGTCCGGGTTCCGGGCCAACCACAGCACCAAGACCGCCCTGATCGCAGCCACCGACGATATCAGATCCCCGATCGACAAAGGGGAAACAGCGGACCTCATCCTCCTGGACCTCTCCGCAGCGTTCAACACTGTCTGCCACCGCACCCTAGTGCAGCGCCTCAGCATCCAAGAGAAGGCACTGGAGTGGATCATCTGGTTCCTCGCCGGAAGAACCCAGAGAGTCCACCTCCCCCCGTTCAGATCCGAGGCCACCGAAGTCATCTGCGGCGTACCACAGGGATCATCCCTCAGCCCAACCCTCTTCAACGTCTACATGAGCCCTCTCGCAGCCATCGCACGACAACACAACCTCAACATCATCTCCTACGCCGACGACACCCAACTGATCCTCTCTCTCACCAACGACCCCACCACCGCCAGAGCCAGTCTACACGAAGGTATGAAAGACGTCGCCGAGTGGATGAAGAACAGCCGCCTGAAACTGAACTCAGACAAGACGGAAGTCCTCATCCTGGGGTCAGCCCCCTCCGCCTGGGATGACTCCTGGTGGCCCCCCGCCCTGGGCACCACTCCCAAACCAATGGACCACGCACGCAACCTGGGATTCATCCTGGACTCCTCGCTCTCGATGACCAGTCTCCTCATCTTGCTTCAACACCCTGCGCATGCTCCGCAAGATCTTCAGATGGATCCCCACCGAAACCAGGAAGACCATCACCCAGGCACTCGTCACCAGCCGACTGGACTACGGGAACACCCTCTACGCCGGGACCACAGCCAAACTTCAAAAGAGACTCCAGCGCATCCAGAACGCCTCTGCACGACTCATCCTTGACATCCCCCGACACAGCCACATCACCGGACACCTGAAAGACCTGCACTGGCTCCCCGTCAGCAAGAGAATCACGTTCAGACTCCTCACCCACGCACACAAGGCTCTCCACGACCTGGGCCCCAAGTACCTCAACGACCGCCTGACCTTCTACACGCCCACCCGCCAGCTACATCGACCAGCCACGCCCTCGCCACCGTACCACGCATCCGCAGAGCCACCGCCGGAGGAAGATCCTTCTACTACCTGGCAGCCAAGACCTGGAACTCCCTCCCCATCCACCTTCGACTGACACAAGACCATCTCTCCTTCAGGAAGCAGCTCAAGACCTGGCTGTTCGAGCAGTAACGTCCCCCTCTCCCCCAGCGCCTTGAGACCCTTCCGGGTGAGTAGCGCGCTATGCAAATGCCGTGATTGATTGATTGATTGGGGTAAACCTGCTGAAAAAGCCAAGTCTAACACAAGCCCCTCCCAGCCGAAAGCCAGGGCAGACTGTACTATGTAATACAGTACTATAATTCTACAATGCTGAAAACATATGTAACCAACATGTTCTTTTTGAAGCACATCAATCCCTTGATGGACATCCCTGCTTGGGGCGATAGAACATAGGTCTGGCTCACAACAATGGGGGCATTTTCTGGCTCTACACCTTGCTGAGCCCAGTTGGATTCCTATGTCCATACTCTCAAAGGCTCACTGAGTTAACCCATGGGGAACCCTTCTCCTCTCTTGTGAACACCATCTGTGCAGCACCTAACCTTAGCTTGCTTACAGGTGTGTCCCAGGAGGCAGACAGTACCTACATGGCCAACACAGTTGTTTGGCCCAGTTCACCCCCGGGGTGTGACTCCGGTCATCTCCCTAGGGGCAACTCTGTCACCCAGGACAGCTAACCACAGTGACCACTGACAGCTGTCAGTGATGAGAGCCAGGCCCCAGGCCTTCCATAGTTATCCACCCTCCGTGGCATCAGAGAGTTGGGTTAGTATCCCCAGGTGCCTGGAACTCTTTGTCCACTTTCCCCGGGTCAGTTCAGGGAGGACATCCTGACACTAACCGACCATCCCAGTGTCGGTACCCTACAGCTGGACAGGGGATTGGGGTGGGCTCTCCCACACCTGGTCCTCTTGCCTGGGGCTCTGCACCCTCCCACCTGGAGTGGTGTCCCCAGAATCCAGAATTGCCAGGGCACCTGTGGCAGGTGTCCTGCACAATTTGCCCACCAGTTCAGGGGTGCTATCCTGCAACTATTATCCCAGCCTAGGGTCTGTTCTCTGAGGCAGGGCAAGGGACTGGGGTGGGCTCTCCCACATTGTGTCCTCCTCTCTGGGGCTCTGCACCCTCCCACCTGGAGCGGGTCCCACAGAAGACAAACCAATAGGGACACTGTTAGCAGTCGCCCCTTCCTCCAGATTATGGGGAGACCCTGAACCAGGCCCTCCTACCCAGGGTCTGTACCCTTAGGCGGGACCTGTGCCCGGCAACGCAGGACTTCTGGGGGGAGTACACCAACCCCTCCCAGGAAAAACACACTCCGCACAAGTCCTGGGTGCTCTGACTTCAGAGCTGGCAACCCCTGACCCACTGGTCCTTTCCCTGGGGGCTGTGTCCCTCCTCATGCCTGTCTCTGGACTCATGCACCCTCCCAAATGGAGAAGTGCTGCCAGACACCAGAACTGGTGGGACGCTGGTTTCAGCAGTCCCCCCACCTCAGCTTACCTGTCACTTTGGGATCACCCTCAGGGGATGGCCTGCCGGTAAAGACTAGGCCCCCCTCCTGGTGTTCACTCATGGAACCAACCAGGCCTTGGGACTGGGTTTCGGGCACCTTGGGACACTCCTCCTTTGAGACCGGACATGGGACCCTAAACCCCTCCCACTACTCTAGGACCTCTCTGGGCTACCACAACCCTGCCTACCTCACTTGGTTGAGGAAAACCTGAGCCACCTCCTTCAGGATCACCCCCAGCTGCTTCTTTAGAAACCTCTGGAATCAGCCAAAAGGTCTGCCTCCAGTGCAAATCCCCTGGTGTAAGGGAACTCACACTCCACCGGGTGTTAACATAGCTTTGGAAAACAGGGGTTGAACATATGCTCTCCAGCATCCAAATTACACAGTCCCTCACATGTGTAAACCAAACTACCCTTCACCCAACCATCAAGTGCCTCAGAAAAGTACCCCACATCATTCTCGCAAGACTGGTGAGACAGTGTCTGACTGTTGCTGTCCCTCAACCCATACTCTTCTGGCTGGTCTCCATACTCACTTACCAGGGCTTCTCTCCCTGCACCTCTCAGCTAGTGTCAATAGAGTCACCAATCAGTATAGGTCAAGTGCAAACGCAAGTCCTATCCTCACTGCAGCCAACCATTGTTAGAAATGGGGGCCTCTAGTTGGCAGAAGTAGGAACCTTTGTCCAAGTAGAGACCCTTCTTCCTAATCGGGGTAAGTGAGTTACACTCCTAAAAACCCCCTGCTCACCTCCTTCGTAACTTGGCAAGAGCAGTCAGGCTTATCTCAGAGGCAGTGTGTAAAACATTTGCACATAACCAACAGTAATAGAGTGAAAACACTACAAAAGGAAACCACACCAGTTTAAAAACACAAATATAATACTTTATATATTTTAAAACAAGACCAGAACGATAAAATCCACCATACAAAGGCAAGTCTAACTTATGTTTTCCATCTACAACATAAAGAAGAGGGGAATTCAAGTAACATGAAGCTTATCTTGATGTAGAGACTTATCAGGGAGATGAGACTGGAACTTTAGTATTTCCAGTGAAAGGTAAAGTTTAATTATTTTAATGTCTGCACTCAGACTTGGATATCCAAATGCAGCATTGCAGCAGTTGTGGGCTGAGTACCTCTTTCTCTGAGTTGAGGAAGGGGCAAATTGAGTTATAAGACAAAACTCTACATGTAAATGAGAAAGATACTGTTATCACTCACCTTCTGTCATACAAAGGAAATTCTGGAACATAAAAGACCCTGAAATTGTAATAGGTATGCGGGGGGATCTCATATGACAGGTGACTTTAAGGTACCTGCTACCAATGGCGTATCCTCTATGACGAGCAATAACCCCAAATATGTATGCAGTTGAGTCACCGCTTGACACTGTTGTATCCCTTTCATTATGTCACTTTGGAGGAGCAAACTATTTTGCAGTTTTATATAGCACAAGCTAGACCCGAAGGTATTGGAACCCTGTACATGAGCACCAGTCAGAGTATCGCTATTTAGGAAGCTCCCAGGTGTGTCATACCACCAGTGGGGGCCTGCCTGAATTTGGAATTTGACTGGTGCCAGGGCCTCAGACACAAAGCAAGGTATTGTTTTAGCTAGATGTCAAATTGGTTTTATCATTGTTGTTTTTCTAGAAGGCTTCATGCTGTGGTAGCACTGTGGACAGTGCAGTGGTCACAGATAAAAGCACAAGACCTGTGGCCCCAAGGCTGCTTGAATCGCATTACAATTTCTGCAGTGATGGCTTTAACAGTATCTGACTCAAAAAAAGCGCTTTTTTGGTTTTGCAAATACAAATGTTGATCAACAAAGCACAAAGCCTTGAGGCTGAGGGTTATGAAGTTCACAGTGTTCATAGTGTGAGTGGATGGGGGAAAGAGTAATCGGGACACAGGGAAAGCTGGGTGAAAAAAGAATGCAGGAACAAAAAGGGAAGAGTGAAATTTAGTCACACATTTCCACTGCAGGATATCAGGCTACAGCTACAGATCAACTATAGGGCATTCATTTTCATCCCTTTGCTGTTGCACCATCCAGGAAGAAATGTGATGCCTCTGATAAAATAAGTAGATTTTATCCCATCCTTTGATGAGTGGGATAAAAGACTCAAGATGTTATCCTAATATCCAAGAATTATTTTGACATCTCAAACAGTTCTCCTCTCCTAATCTGATTTCAAGACCTCAAAACCGGACAATGGAGCGTGTAGTGCCCCTGAAGCTGCAGGTCAAGCTGCCTTTGTCTTCAGTATTGGCTTACACAAATCAGAAATAATATAGGGAATGAAGATAGTGCCACTTGTTGTCATATTATGGGTGCCAGCGAACAAGGTGGTGGTCTTTATGCCCTCTTTACCAGCTTATTTGTGTTTTTGCCATTTATCATCTGCTGCCCCTCAAAGAAGGGCTATCTGACTATGTTTGACTGCCCAGCCAGGAGGGATGGCTGGGAATCCCAAAACCCTAGTGTCAATCGCTCTTTGGATGTTCCCCTACATTTCTATCCTATCATCGAGGATAAGCAGCACACCTGGCATCCTTTCCTGAAAATCTGTCTGTGCAAGAGCCTCTAGATGATCCATCCCACTCCTCAGCAAGTGCACCATTGAACCAGTTTCATTATGCTACCTTTTCTATGCCCGCTATAAGCTCCTTATGGGCCCTCAAAGTTTTGTACACCTCCAGTTTCCCAAAGATTTTGTCTAGAATCACAATAATCCATCTGGACTGCCAATAAATCATCAGCATCTGCATTGCCCTAATCATCATCAGCTGCTCTCATGCTCTTTCTTGCCTGTTGGCTGGGGAAAGTCCTGTTTTTCTGCTTTATTGGGTTTCTTCACCATGATAAAGTACACTGCTTGCAGTCCCTCTGTGAAATAGCTAGAATCCATTGCATATCCACTGCAATTCTGTTGGAGTGGTCCTTCTTTGCTGAAGCCAACATGGCCCTTGGAATGGGCATCAGGATAATGCCTACGGATTTAATAGAAGGATGTAGCCTTTGCCAGATCCCTGCTGCCAAGCATAGCTGCACACTTTCAGAGACACCTCTCACTCGCTAGGCCAACATATTTTGTACCTCCACTCTTCACTGTCACAGACTCACCTCACCTTGTGTATGTCAGCCACCAACACAGTTTGCCTTATCGACACCGCAACCTGCAATGCTTCAGGTCTCAACTTGTGCCTCAGGTGGCTATAAAGGATGGAGATGTGTTCCTAGCTCAGAACAAGATGGCTGTGTTGCTCTTTGCCCAGTTCCGCCTCTATCATTGCAACTTTTAGCTGCAGACTCTCACAGCACACAACTAAGTATGTACGTGGTTTGTAGCTTAATGTCTGTATTACAAAGGTTTGAATCCTGGTGAAGGTAGCTCAGCTTTTTATCCTTATGTGTTTTTCTACAATATATTAGATAATAGTGACACATTAATAAAACAACAAGAGACCACTGAGTGTGCCATGGGCACTGTGAGTGGTCATACCTGGGTGGGCAGCAATAATGATGTTGTACTGGAAGTGACAATACTACCAGAAGCCATTTTGCGGTCTGAAAGCTGACAAAAGAGGAAAGGAAGGGCTTAAAGACGGACATTATATGCAGAATTGTTTACAACTAGGCTCTTTGTCTCCTGCAGACATGCCGATAGTAATTTTCCTTTGCACAAGTAAATGACAGAGCACAACACCCATGGGCTGCAGGTGTCATTACGACTCGTAAACAATTATCTATGACACTTGACATGAAAGGCACACAATAATATTAACTCAGCTAAGCCACAGCTTTAACTTTAAATGATTCAATACCAACTGAAGTATGTTGTAAGCTACCCATTGTCTAATGCCTTCATTTTTAAAATCTGCTTGTCAATTGAGCGATTTGTGTGCCATACTCACATCTGTGCAAATCAGTATGTCTGATATACCACAATTGTAGTATTTTGAAAGTAAGGGTAAACCTTGGAGACCACAAAGCAGTGTTAGGTGCAAATACAGTAAATTAAGATTGGGCTGGTAGCCACTATATGCCATATGTGGTACTACAATGTTTTTCCACTACAACCTGTGGTCTGGTCTCTGTTTTAAGGACCTTGGAGGTCTCGCACTTAAAGGTCTAGTGCAGTCTGTCTGAAAGAATAGGCTTGTGGTGAGCATTATGCAAACCAGTTACCCTTTCTGGTATTTCTCGTTTAGAAGGACAAGATATATATGATGTCCACCTGATGGCTTGTCTTGACAAATGCCTCTCATAACATCGTCCCTTGTCTCTAGGTTGTATTCAAACCTGGCACCACTGTTTCCTCTATTGTTTATGCAGACAATTTCCCATGCAACTAGAAATTTATAATATGATATCCAAGAGAGAGTGGCAGTTTATATCATACAGGCAGCAGATTCAGGGGAACAGAGTATTCTAATGTATTGCTCCACATTAAATCCACAATTTGTGACTCCCTGTATATATTATTCGACCAAGAACATTCATACTTTTCCTAAATAATTCCAAACAAATGCCCGTATCCCTGCTCACTCCCTCTACCAGCTGGCCCAGCCTCCACCCTGCCTTTTTTTGTTGGCTACACCGCCTTGCGTAATGGGAAATTCGAGACTCGCACCCTCCATTATTAACTAAAATACTGCTTCTGACTTCACCTTCACATGATTAGTGACTCATCCCACTGACTCATCCCACAGTGTAAGCTTGAAAGCTTAAATCAATGAGAATTTGTATCATATTTCACAATTTCCATTTTAAGACCTATCTCTTGAACAGGTGCCCTTCCTCCAGACTGCCCACCAAGACCAAAACCTTTACGCGCGAGGAGGTGCCTTTGTCTCTTGTAATACTTTGATGCCTCAGACGGCTTGCTTGATTTGTAGTTGCCAAGGCCCATCTCAAAAACTATGAATTGCACAGTTTTAATTCCACATTTCTATCCTTTCTCTTAGCATTTCTTTAAATAAATATAAATCAGAGGTTGCACTTACATTTTTGCTGCCAAGATACATGATGAACCTGTCCTGTGAGGCCTCCTGCTTGTCTTCTGGAAGCTGCATGAACAGACTCATGGAAGAGAATGCCCGGAGGTCTGAAATGTTTGTTTTAGGATTGACTTCAACAGCTGATTGGCCGGCAAACTTCATAGAGACTTGTACCTGAAAGTACAATAACACGGAACTTCACAAAAAGAACATTTCTTATCAATATATTTCTCCGGTGAGATTCCCTTTTCTAATGAGGATACACAGATTGAACAACAAAAGACCCATATGGCATTTTTTAATACTAAGCCTGATTGTCAAACCCTTTGCATACGTTTAGTGAGTTTCTCATTGAGTAGTAAAATCCCTTTTTTGATATCACTGAGAATGTGTCATTGACACTATATTCATCCTTGAGAAAATGCCTTTCAAAGAGACCATATAGATCAATGCTGACATGTCTGTCAATTAGACCACACTCATCTATAATAGTGCAATAAGGCTATATCCATCATATAAGGATACATCTACCAATAAGACTATCCATGGGAGAAAGTCTATCAATTTGACAGTATCCATTAGTGCTAAAATGTCTGTCAACGAGCTCAAATCCATCTGTAAGAGCAAGTCTACCCGAGAGACTATATCTACCAATGAGACTATGGGCATAATATAGAGCTTGGTGGATTGGTTACACCATCACAAACATGACAAGTATCACGTCAACCTTATTATACCTTATTGCAAGTGCATTATGTCCTATTCCCTTAATAATAAGGTGGACAGGATATCCATCACATTTGCAACACAGTACCCATTTGCCAAACTCTAAATCATGTCCTATATTCATCAATGAGGGCAAGTCTATCACTCTGACCATAGTGACAAATGTGAAATGTGAAAATGTCTGTCAACGAGACCAAATCCTTCCATGAGAGCATCCCTATCTAAGATTCTGTATCCATCCATAGGAGTATGTATAGCCAAGTGGTTGTATGTATCAACAAGAATATTCTCTCCAAAGAGACTATATCCATCAAAAATAATATGTGTCGTCGATCAATTCTACTACATCTATCAATGACAACAGGTCTAACAGTGAGACTACATGCAGCAATGTGGAGAAGTTTAAAGTGAGAATATGTCTTTTAATGAGTGCATCACAATTCTACCACTTAAAGAAAACAGTCACTCCTTTTCAAAAGGCAGGAAAGCACATTTTACTTACAGGGGTAAATAGTGGATCTGTATTATAGCATGCTTAGTCCACCTTGGACCCCTTTTGATTTGAGAATTGGGTTGGCTGCTTCAGGAGTAGTAAGGAGTGGTTCAGGAAACCACTGCCAACTCTCAATTCCATTTTTCGAAAATGAAAACTTTTTTAAAGCAGTCCTGTTTCCATTAAGGTAATTAGGTTATTTTTTAAACAACCAAAATGTTTCAGTTTTTGAAAAGCATTTACAAGGATGGTGGTTTGCTTACCCTTGCAGGCCATCATCCTTGTGATTGTAGCCAACAGTAGTGTAGCAAATTGAGATCTGCCTGATTAATATTCACTGGGCAGGTCTGTCTCTGACTCACTAACATTGATTACTTTCAAAACTGACCTATTAGTGCATAGGTTGGTCACAGCTTTCAACCACTTTTTGTAACTGGTATCTTAGTACCTGTGGCCTGATAGTCTTGGGACTCTTCTTTAAACTAAGACATCTTTTGTATGCCATAGTGAAGGGTTGGATGGTAAGAAGCCAGACAGCTTCACTTGCCACTCAGCGCAGGAGTCTGACTGCTCCCTTCTAGCACCTTTACCTTGCTAGCTATGCTCCTCGTCTGTGCAATCAACTCTCTGACTCGTTGGATATTGTCGGAAATGTTGGTTGCAGGCAACTTTTGTTCCACTGTACGTAGCTTGTCCATTATGCGTGGAAGAACTTCGGTCAGGCGCCTTACTGCAATGAAAAAACAGGGGAACAATTACAATGGTTTTCTTGTAGCAAATTGTCTCTCTGTTACGATGAAACAACATTTAGCAACCTGAGCATAAGGACAAAAAGCAAAATAGGATGAATTCCTGAGAGGCCCATCCTCCTGAAAGGACAGGTTGCTATCGTAATGTTATGTTGAATAGTTTATAAAGCACACGTCTACCCTGGGGTGTCTTGGCGCTAAATAATGCAGATAAGATAGGAGAAGATATGGGCCAGGTGGGCTCACAAAAGAATTCCATTACAGCAAGGAGTTGTGGAACATTAAGTTGCATTCCATTGTAGTGAGAAATTGACCCCAACTGTAGTTGAAACAGTACGAGAGTACATTTCTGACAACTTTTTGTGAATTGAGCTCTCAGTACGTTAATATTAGGTGTTATTGTAACCAGACTATGTAGTTTTCCCCAAGTTGGAAGTACAGAAAATTGAAATGCCACCCCAGGAATTAAACAGATGACCCTCATATCAAGTTAGGCCTACTGAGGCTACTAATATATACTATCAGCTTTTAAGTTTTAAATGTGATTTTTAACAAACAAATTTACCAAGTTAGCGCAGTTTAGCTTTTAGATAGACCTGGAGCACTACAGTTCCTGAGCATTCTAGACTTAAAAATATGTATTGCAACTGCCCAGATATAATGCTGAAAATGGTGTCTATTGGATGTATCACAAACATATCCAGCAGTTTCGCTACCATCAGCACCCGCGCTTGCTCAATGAAGACATCCTATAGCCAATCACAAATCCCAGGCAAACAACGTCATCTCCCTCTAATTCAGTTTCCATAACTGTCATCACTGCAGGCACTAAACACAGGTGAAGTTCTGATATAAAGCAATATACAAAAATAGGACACTACTCATACTGACGTAAATATATTTACATTGCCGGAAACCCTGGCCAAATAATGGTGGTGTGAAATGAAGAAGGGATCTTTGCTGTAATTATGCCTCAACTCATGATATTCAAGATATGTTTATGCATGTGTCACAATTGGAAGTGGAAATATACTGATTGTCTATGCTTCTAAGTGTACTATTAGCAGAGAAGTGTGGCGTAGGAATACCTTAGGACTCGTGATTGTTGAACAATGCGCACAGGTTGGAAGGAGATTGATAAGACCAAGACAGAGGGTACGGCACCCACTGTGCTAAAAACTTGGTGGGATGGTATTGAGACTGAGCAGGCATTTTCTGTTATATTTTGCACCTATGCCTAGGCATAATCGGAATGTGTTACACAATGGTTGCCAGTGATACTTGGGAAAGTGAGGGATGGAGGGACAGCTTTGTTTCATTTGTTATAGTTACTCAATAGGTTTTGCTATAGGATGTCCAGGCACGTTGTTCCTATCAGTACCAGACCTACTGATGAAGTATTTGTGCACCCCATATAGCAATGTGTGGTAGTATAGCGTGCACCCTAGTGGACATGAACATACGCTAGACTTCTCTAAAATGTATTATTAAAGTAATAAGTGCTGGTTGAATACGTATGTGTTACAGTGTAAAATAAAAAATATTTTGGAAATGTTGAATAAATAGTCATAAAAAAATAGTATGCATACTAGATTTCAATGCAAATTTCCATGCTTGAAGAAAGTTTTAAAGGGTAATTTCGAAATTTTACAAAATCTTGCTATCAGATCTCATTAGATGGGTGCTTTTGGTACATTCTCCGTCTAAAGTTCATCGCTCGTAAATTAATGGAAATGTGTGCTGCACAGTACATATTAGATATTGCCAACTGCATTTTATATGTTTATTTTTGTTAAGGCCAGTGGCGGACGGAACAGATAAGCGTGGTGACGGTGGGGCAAGGCTCAGTAGTGGGGGAAGCTGATAGACAACGGAATGGGTATTATTTAATTAATTAATTATACCTATTCTGTTGTCTGTCGACTTCCCCTTCCTACCCCAGCCTGGCCTGCCGCGTTTACCTGTGCTGGCCGCCACTGGTAATGGCTGCTGTTTGTGTTCGGTTGGCTCTGACTAACAATACTGAAAGTGATATTTGGCTAACCACACTATATTTTCTGAACTGATTTTTTCAGCTGGCCTACCCATACCATACCTTACCCTACCACACCCTACCATACTGTGCCATACCATACCATACCATACAATCTCAGACAATGCATAACATAACTTAACATAACATACCACAAAATAACATATAGCTTTACCCATAACAGTTTTCAGAAGAGAGACTTATAGTGACAGAGCCACTATATGGCTACTCTATAATTTAATGTGATAAATAAGTTATCAGCAAATAGGTAACAAATCTTCATCTAGGTAATTCCCCTTTAGTTGCTTAACCAAATTATACTTCTAGAAGAACTGTCGGTTAGAATCACATCAGTCTCTAATTTCTCAGGAGTGATTCATAAGTTGTAGAATATTATGAAGGGACGCAAATCAAATAGCCATTGTGACTGATGACATCATGGTAAATGAGGGAAACAAAAAGGTGATGGGTGGAATATGGTAAATTGTCTCAAGCGCTAGTAATTACTCAGACCACATTCTAGTCAATATTTTTTGGGCACTATGTCGCTCTAGATAGAAATATGTCATAATCAATTCAGGCTTGACCCTGCCCCAGTGTTAACAATTCAGCCAGAGTTGCTGCCACGCCGGGTCCCATCCAAGTGGGAATACAAGCAGTCCCAGACCTGTTTCAACCTATGGGTAGCTGCCGCATAGCAATTGCAAACCTAAAACATTTAGTCATAGGGTCTGGTACCAGAACTGGCTAAAAGTGTGTAATGGTGCTCATATGATATCTACTCCCTGCTACCATAGGGTGTACATGGATCATGAGCCAGAGGGTTTATGGTTTTTGAATTATAAATATTGATACTGAAGCACTCTTCACAAAGTCCAACAAGCAAATGTCCACCAGGGAATATTTCCTACAGCATCCCACAAACTTCATATCAAACACTACCACACCCATTCACCATCTTAGAAAAATCTCATTCACATAAAATGTATAATACACATATGCCACCTTTCCATTTACCCATATATCCTCTTTTTACACTCATAATCATTCATGTTTCTACACAAACCTATGCATCTGATACTGTCCCTCTCAACAGGCCTCAGTTCAGAAACCAGGATCACTTCCACATTAGCTAACTTCATCCTCCTTAAACTAGTTTGCTGCACATGCAAAAAACATTGTGTCAAAGAAAACATGGCATTATTAATTACTGTAGTATACTGTTGCAACCATCGTCTGCCTCTACCTATTCCTCATGTAGTTCAGAAATCATTAGATATTATCGAATATTTTATGAAAATTGGGACTATCAGACTCAACACTCACAATTTAAACTCCATTGCTGTAAAGCCTCACATGCTCCTCAGACTTCCTCCAAAGCGTTGGCAAAGCAATTATTGTCTGCCATTGTATATTCTCTAAATGCAACCTCCTATGGTGATGAACTCATTCCACCATCTCCCAATATCTCACTGTGCCCTTTGGCCCGTACGCCAATCCTGAATATCAACAACACCTCCCTCATCACGGGTACTTTACCAACATCTTTTAATTAATACAGGTGAAATCTCCAACAAAAACTCAATGATGGCCCAGATGAACTATGTAAATATCTCCCGTCACATGCCTTCCTCTTTCTTGGAGAAATTCTTCAAACAATCTTATAAAACGAGTGGCTACTAACTTCAAGAGCACATCAATTTCTATAACTTCCAGCAAGTCTACCAATAATTATTTTGCCCACGTTCTAGGGTTGAGATTGCCGAAGCTCAAGAAGTAGATTTAATTCTATAAATCTCCGATAAGGATGACCCATGTCCCATGACACTGCTTAACGTGTAAGTGGCCTTTGATACTGCTCTTAATTGAAACACCATTCATGGAGGGAATGACTGAGGTTGTTTTAAAATAGCCCACCTCTTACCTCTCAGGCATAAAACCATTTGTATAGATGTTCTCCTGAAAGTTCCACATGGTTCTATTCTCACATCCATTGATGGCAGCACCTTGCTGTACTTAAGTGTGATCAACTGAAGACATCCTTATATTCATATTCTGTCCGAAAAGCATCTAATACTGAATATCTATGGTATAGCTAAGATGCAACAAAACTAAGACTGACTTTGGCCTCATAAACATAAGAACCTCCTAGCCCCTTATCCAAGAGTGGTTCAACAGTCTTGATGTAAACAGCTTCTCATCCGGATTTCATCTTCATCCAATTCTCTGGTTTTCTCATGTTCCAGCAAACAAAACTGAGCAAAATTAACCCCTTTCTTCCAGCAATGGTCTTCCGATCCACAATCCAGGCCCTCGTCTTTCCATACATTGATGGTGGTAAGGGTCTACTCATTGGTCCCCCACAATATTAGTATATTCTTTTTTTGCCCCAGGACAAAAAGGTATACAATACCAGAAATAGGCAGATGTTTCATGGCTGCCCCAACAGGTCACTTTTGAGATCAGAATTTTGCTTGTTTCCCTTGCTCATTTAGGCCAAACCTAGCCTAGAATGTACTCCACACAACAAGTTCACCCGTTGATATGAAGCTATTGTACTTTTGTTTTTCAACACTCAGAGTGTTTTGACGCATGATGTTTGGCTCAGGGACGCCCTATGTAAGGGATTTGTTGTGAATAAAAGATTGAGTACCTCATTGTATGGGTCATGGACATAGCAAGCCGCATAACTGCGCTAAAACAACTGTTATATGACATGGGAAAGGCTACACCTGCAGAAGTTAAAAACCTAGGAGTGTGGTTTGACATTTGTTAGTCAAATCTGGAAAGTGACGGGTAAATGCTTTGGGACCCTGAAAGTCCTGAGGAAGATCCTCTTATCTATTGCCTGTCAATGCAAGAAAATCAATAGTACATGCCGTGGTCACCTCCGAGATGGACTACGGTAATGTCGCCTATTTAAGTTCATCCAAAAAAGGGCTGAAAAAGCTGCACTCAATACAAAATGCTGCAGCTCGACTAGTGATGAATCTCACAAAAAGTACATCTATAACAAAAGCCCTGGCAAGCCTGCATTGGCTACCTGTGGAGAAAAGAATATTGTTCAAGACAATGTGCTACTGCCATCGAATCCTGTCGAAAAAAGTTCCACAGTATCTACAAGCAATGATAACAGCCTACACACCCAGCCGGAACCTTAGATCCATAGGAAGGGCTCTGGTAATTGTACCGAGAATACAGAAGGCAAGGATGGGTGGACGCTCTTTTAGATACCTGGCAGCCAAACACTGGAACACATCGCCAGAAGAAATTAGAATGGATCCCTGTGAAGACACCTTCCGCAGAAACCTAAAGACACAGCTTTTCCCCACCATCAAACCAGAATAGACTTTCGCTATCTCCAGTCATCTGCCCGCGGGCTGAGTGAGTTACTCTATACTTTCCATTTTCTGCCATCTGATAGTCTGCTACCAGCTCGGGGACACACCGGAGGTGTAACCAAGCGCTTTATAAATGGATAAATGAATACATTGTGTTTTTTCCCGGGTTTATGCCTGATTCCGAGGTTGAGATGTTAGAATGTGAAAGTTATGCTTTAGCCACACTGTTTTCCTCCCTCAAATTCCTCTGGGTATATGTGGTGGCATTTATGGTGGAAAAGCAGAGCAGGTTTGAAACTAGATTAATTTGGGTGGGTAATAACCTTGGGAGTGCAATAATTCGACACAACACAGAAAAACCACTGTATGCACCCAGCGTTGGTTATGAACCTAAAGGGCCTGAGTTAGAGTTTGGCGGACAGGGTTATGCGTCACAAGCGTGATGGGTATTCCATCCGCTGTATTACAAGTCCATTATATCCAAGGGCACCTGTGATACTAGGGACAGGATAGACGTCTTTTTTGTCACTGATGGTTATTTTCGTTGTTTTTATGCTTTATTGTCTTGTCTCTTTTTGTATGGCCTTAGAGCTGAATCGAAAAAGTTATTGATTGTTGCATGTTACCGACAAGCGAGATCGAGACAAGCTTTGTCGAATGTTAAAGCTGAGCCCTTTAACGAACAATTCCTTCCTAACTCGACGTCATGGCTGTGCTTGCAGTGCACGCACCATGCAGGAAGGTGTGAATTATTACACGTCTGCATTCTCAGTTGCACTCCGAGGATTACATTTTCAAAGAATGTGCTCTGTGCAACCAGAAACCTCATTAACAAGAAAGAAAAACAATAAAAACTTAATGGCATTTCATTTCTCCAGCATTGCATGCCTTTGATGTTCAATCATATGAGAATATTCAATCTCTTAGAAGTTTTTTTCACTGTAATTGAACTGCTCTATTTCACAGTGGTACATGATGGACAGGTTCATTTTGCAAAGTAGTTAATTTAAAATTTCAAAGTACTGCAAAAGGGCAGGATAGAGGAAACCTATTTTCATCCAAGTGTAGAAAGGAAATAAAAGACATACAAAGCGCTCTCTGCAAACATTTTGAATGTGCGTGACATTTCATGGGCGCAGGCAATGTTGTGGGAGGAAGAAAGCATGGGAAAGGCAAGAAAGAGGTTGTGTTCCTCCCCTAAGTCTTATATGGCCTTGATTACATGTCTGTACCTAATTCTGATGGGACCAGTGATAGTGATAACCAACCACATTTGAATTTCCATGCCTTGTATATTTCACCCAGAGATTTCGACTGAAAAATGCATGTAAAATGCCAGAGGGCACATATAGAAGATAATGACACAGCACAGCGCTGTAAGCCATCTTGCTGTGCTGAGCTGCCTCAAAAGGAAAGTGCAGGGATGCAATAATACGACACATCCATGTGCTTTCCTCTGCCCTGGCGCAAAATAGGCTGCTTAGCACCAACGCAGGCACCCTTGCACCATATTGCAAGGGCGCCTGCCTTGCAGGGATAATTGTTTTTGTGCAGGAAGGAACATCTTCCTGCACAAACACAGTCATTGATTTTGTGTTCCTCCAAAGTGTGCTATAGAATGCAGCACACATAGAAAGAGGAAACAATTAGGAGAAATAAAGGTCTTTCTCCTTGTTGTGCCACTTTTATGGCTTCCCTGGGGAGGCGTTAAAATCTGATGCATTCCAAGGTTTACAGAACCTTGTAAATCAGGGAATGCATCACAATCCATTGGTGTTTTGTGTGAACACTACAGAAACACCAATGGAACACCCCTTTCACACTAAGTAATGCATGAATGGGGGCCATATTTACAAGGCCATGAAAAGCCATGCAGATTTTTGTGCCACCTGGTATTAGTAATTCTGGGCGTGGGAATACTGATGCTGTTTTTCCCAAACTTTGTAATGAGTCCCTTTTTTTTATCATAGTTGGTGTGTCTGATTATGAGTCAGATCAAGACTGTATTCTGCAGATTATCAAAAGGGCTTCTGAAACAAAGCTCAGCTGAGGTATAACAGGCTTGATAGACAAATGTACTGTGCCAGAATGACCTTTAAAAGATCCACTGGCATAGGATGCACGCCTGTGACATTCCTCTTTAAATTGGAAGACCAATGGCAAATGGCTGCATTACCTGCGTCATCAGCTGTGCCGACTGCACGGTTGAATGCTGACAAATCATCTCCTGACTGGGTAACACTTTCTGCAAATGTTTTCAAATTCTCAGACATTGGGCCAGTAACATCTGTCACTGCCATTGAAGTGTTGACAGATTCGTCTGCAGTCTTCTTGGATAGCTCAAAACGATTTTTGAGATCACCTGTTGGAAAAAAAACATATCATATCGTATATCCTCCCTTCTTCAGTTACTAATGTTAAAATAGTACTTTTTATTTCTGGTGGGAAACCACCCAACTATAACATATCATTTCGATAGATAGAATTGCTAAAAAGTCATATTAAAAACCGCCCAAAAAGCTTAATGTACCTGGGTGGAAAAATGTTGCAAATTTATCATTCTTAAACAAGATAAGAACATCATCTTAACCTAAAATAATGTTCATATCTTTACTTACAATTTTTCAAATGTACAATGTAGCTGAATAGAATAATTTATTTATGCACTGGTATTAATTTAGGATATTGCAAAATAAGACAAACCAGAACATTCAAATCCAGCTATATTATACCATAGAAACGAAAAGGTTGATAATGTCACTTGACAGATGTCACATATTTGTTCTCCTGTTCCTCAAAACTGGTCACGAGCATTTTCATCACATCGATTTTATTTATTTATTAATGCATTTTTATATAGCGCGGACTTTACCCGAAGGTGTCAGAGCGCTTCACAATAGGAACGTTAATGACACATGAGGAGAAAATACAAGTGAACAAATTACAAAAGCAAACGTTAAGTTACATGAGGTAAAAGTGACAATTGTGAGCAAACAAAATACAAGAGGTAGCAAACGGTGCATTACAGGAGGAAAAAAGTGACATGTGTGCAAGTTACAAAAGCGTACAAAGTACAAGTAGAGGTATAATACTGCAATACATGACAGACACTCAAACACAAGAACCAACGTTACGAAGGCAATGGTGGCACTTGTGCAAGTATCTAAAGCAAACAAAATATAGGAGGTGGCAAACAGTGTGTTACAAGAGAAAAGTGACATGTGCAGGTTACAAAAGAGTACCAAACACAGGTTGAAGGATAATACTTCAATAGATGGCAGACACTCAAACACAAGAACAAACGTTACGTAGGCAATGGTGGCACTTGTGCATGTATCTAAAGCAAACACAATGAAGGAGGTAGCAAACAGTGTGTTACAAGAGAAAAGTGACGTGTGCATATATCTGTTCTACGAATACTGTGCATATAGAAGTGGGCTAAAATCAGATAATCCCCCCCCCAGGATAGTGCGACAGGGATTAGGAGATTTTGCATCACAAAACTGGAAATATTGCAGCACTAGTGCGGGCTTTTGCTGCATTTTTACATCTTTTTTTAGTGACAGTTAAAAGCTGTGTCCTAATGAAAATCGAATCTGCAGGCGAATGGTCTAATCACAACACCATTTTGCCTGTCACCCATGCTCTGCTCTCTTCTCGTCTAATCTCATCCTTCAAGTTTTAAGGACCTTTGATGACAGAAAGAGATACCCATCTAGTCGCTAAATTGCACAGTGAACCTAACAAAAATCGTGAATCAATCCTGGCTTCCTTCTTGATCAAAATGATTGATCTCAGGCAAATATTTTATTTCAATGAGCCTGCTTTTCTAAACGACTACTTTTTTGACCCAGCCAGGGTGTAGCTGTCCTCCGTTAACCAAGATTCGGCTCGCTGAATGGAATTGGTGGCTGCGCACAGGGGTAAGCTGACTGTCAACTGTCTCGTGTCTCGTGCCTCCCTCCCACCCAGTTGCTCCCCTTTTACTGAAAAATACCAGCCACGGTACGTGCAGGTAACTGCGGTGGGGCGGTGGGGCGGTGTAAGGGGGCATTCCGTGGGACGATGCAGAGGGAAAATTAAATAAATAATTAATTTTCCCTCTGCATCATCCCTCGGACTCCCCCCTGACACGGCCCCACCACCCCACCGCTATTACCCGCACGGGCCACGGCTGGAAAATACATGTGCACATGTTAGGGGTGTCAGGAAGAGGCTGTGCAGATCAGACTACAAGGAGCCATTGCCAGGGTGGTTCAGGGGGGGAAATGCAATATGAGTTATTTGCCTGTATGAGTGGAGGATGAGTAATGTGCTTAAGTGCAAGTTATGCCTGTTTAAGTGCAGGGTGAGCAGCATGCCTGGATGCGTGCAGGATTGGTGGTGTGCCTGTCTGAGTGCAACATAGGTAAAGTGCCGGTTTTGTGTGCCTTTCTTGTATATGTGTAGGAAGAGCTGTGTGCATTGTGTGTGTAGAGTGAGACCTTTACTGGTTACAGTTAGGAAGTGCCTGTGTGAGTGCTAGAGAACTACATTGGCTTCAGGTAGCCAAGAGAATCAAACTTAAGACCTTGACCATTGCCTTTCGGACATTTCACGGATCGTGCCCTTCGTATCTGAAACATAGGCTGGGTGTCTACCTGCAGTCGCGTGCTCTGAGATCCAGAGCCCAGAAATTACTCTGCACCCCACGAGTGAAGAAAACCCGGTTGGGTGGCAGATCTTTTATGTTTGTGGTGTCCAAATTGTGGAATTCCCTCCCTAATTCCTTGCGTCAGATCTCTTTTGAAACACAATTTAGGAAGTAAGTTAAAACTTGGCTTTTGAACCTGGCTTAATTCGATGTGTCTTGATCGGCACCTGTCTCCCGTGTGTCACATATCGCTCTAGCGCTGGGACACCTCTCTGGAGGTAGCTGTGAACTCAGAGTTCACTGTGTGCTTTTTCAGTCCAACGGGGTGATGTTTCTATGTGAGTTCAGGGTAAGCCGTGTGCCTCTCCTAGTGTAGGGTGGCCAATGTGTAGGATGAGTAGTGTGTCTGTACGATAGGAGGATAAGTGGTGTACCTGCGAAATTTCAGCCCATAAAAGTCAGTTTTATTGCCTTTGACAAATCTTGTTTTGGGTAATAATATCAAAGATGAAGGACGACTGGCTTAAAAATGTTCCCATCTGGACACCCCTCTCCACCCCCCCCCCCCCCACCCCCAATACAACAAGAAAACAATTACATCAGTGTATGTAGATGTATATATATATCAGGTCGGGGAGAAGCCCGGACATTACTATGTGGACCTGTGCTACGTCGAGAGAGGCAGCACTTCTAATACAGGAAGGTCGTGGGGAGAAGTGACACGATACAGGACGCTGAGGCTGAAAGATCTCCCAGCCCACTGTGGTTTTAATTTTGGATCCATTTCGCTACTGCAAACGAACTCACTTGAGCGAACAATTTTGAACTACTGTTACCAGAATGCTCGAGGGGAGTCAACGCCCTTTGAGCAGGAAGCAACAGTTAAAAAGATATGATGACGAGCAGTAGCGAATTACTTTTGCCTCTGAAGAAGTGCGCTCTGCGCATGAAACACGTCAGGCACCTTTGAACTGCCAGGTGAAGACTCCTGCCCAGCGCTTTGTTTAACTTGCTCCCAATAAACACTTCACTTGAAACCTACCTGCGAGGCTTCTCTGAATTGGGCAACTTTGTTTGTGTGGATTTTTCCGGCCAGCCCAGGTCGGGGAGAAGCCCGGCCATTACTATGTGGACCTGTGCTACGCCGAGAGAGGCAGCACTTCTAATACAGGAAGGTCGTGGGGAGAAGGGACACGATATAGGTCGCTGAGGCTGGAAGATCTCCCAGCCCACTGTGGTTTTAATTTTGGATCCATTTCGCTACTTAAAACGAACTCACTTGAGCGAACAATTTTGAACTACTGTTACCAGAATGCTCGAGGGGAGTAAACGCCCTTTGAGCAGGAAGCAACAGTTAAAAAGATATGATGATGAGCAGTAGCAAATTACTTTTGCCTCTGAAGAAGTGCGCTCTGCGCATGAAACGCGTCAGGCACCTTTGAACTGCCAGGTGAAGACTCCTGCCCAGCGCTTTGTTTAACTTGCTCCCAATAAACACATCACTTGAAACCTACCTGCAAGGCTTCTCTGAATTGGGCAACTTTGTTTGTGTGGATATATATATATATATATATATATATATATAGCTATTGATATATACCTATTGATATAGAGCTATTGATATAGAGCTAGATATATAACACTCCTCATAATATGGGATGTTATCTAACTTAGGCTACATGGTCTATAAATTACGTTTAAATAGGCGAGATGACTTGGCAAAAGATTTACAGATTAAAGCACAGAGTAGTTACAGGAACTTTTTTTACATGACAAATTCCTTGTTTTTTTCAGTGATGTAGTTTGGTTACCTTTCAGGCTATATTTAATAGCAAATTCACAGTAATTGGAACACGCTAATGTGCAGCAATTCAAAAAACACATGTATGTAGTAGTGGGCTATGATAACCTGTGCTCATCTGGACGTCCTGGGGTAGGTGGATTGCAAAATGGAATGGAGCAGTTTAGAAGAAAAATTCCAAGCTAAAAAAAGAAGAATGAGCCTTCCTGTAGTGTCTGTTTTCTTTTCTTTTATTGTCTGGCCAGGCAGCATTTTATTGAAATAACAAACAAGACAATTAAATTGTAAATTGTAAATTGTAAATTGTAAATTTGTTGTTTATTGCTTTTAGTTAATAAAAACCATCACAATACAAAATACAGTTTAAATGCGTTTTTTTTTAAAAAGGATGTCACGCCATTTCATTAAAACGTTATATATATTAATACATCAAATAACAGAGTTATATTACAATTTTATAAAATATAATCAGAGCGAGGTTATAAGTACTTTACCGTTTTTCAACAGGTTTGTATGGGGAGTATGTAGGAGATATGACAAGCATGATTCTGTTGTTCATGATGGCGTCAATTACCAAAACTTTAGCTTCCTTAACAATAACATACAGTTAAAGTCTGCCTTTATCGATGCTTCCTACTGTCTTTTTTACTGCTTTGTCGTGGACTTGCAAATATTTCAGCAACTTACAATTTAGGCGAGGATCAGTAGAGTCCAAGCTTCTCATGATTGCTGTTCTACATGTACGGATCCCTCGCTCATTAAATAAAAACTTTAGAAGTAATCGGCATGCATTCATCATTTCAGGGCATATACAAACCAAATGCACAAAATCTTCTTCTGCAGCGTCACATAATCTACATGTTTTTGGTCCATTATATCGCCAAGGAGGTTTTTCAGATAAAGACGGCAGGTCCCCTAGGCGTATAGCCATTAATTGCTTCTTAAAGCGCAATGGATAAGTTAGTTGGAAATAAGCTGCAGGCTGCAATGTGACATATGTTTGATTTGTCATCCATGCATGAGCTCGTCGTGAAAAGAGACTTTAATCCTCTATCAATGAGTGATTTTTAGCGGCTTTATTCATAGCCTGGCAAAACGTGTGATGAGACAGTTTTAAGGCCCACAAATCACCTGCATTTATTAAACGTAAAGAGGAAAGACAATTAAACAAACACTACATAGGAGACTGTTTCTTTTGTTTTTGCAGCAGGTTTGGTTAAAATGATGGGAATCATGGGAATCCATGAATTTTGTGGCAAAACTGTGATTTGCGAAATCATGAAAAGCTGGGGGTGGAAGGGTACTCTGGACAGTATAAGCAAAAAAAGATGCATTTCAAAGCTCATACTATGACTATTGACCTTGAAGAAAAAGTTACTTTTCTTTGGTAACAATATTTCTGGTGCCTGCATAATCTTGCTGCAGACTCCTCACCTTATGAATTTGCTTTTACAAATCAGACTGACCCAGAAAATATTTTCTTCAATAGATGTGCAGCACCACTAGATGGCACCATGCCGTTTCAGCCGTGACTGCCCACTGAAAATGCCTGCATGAGAGTTCATCTGGTGCCAATCAGTACCCTGGCATTGATTCCTGATCTATTTTCCATGCCCCAAAATGCTGAGCACGAAGGAACCCCAAAAAAAGCATTTACAACAGCAATAATGACACCACTTACCATGCTTGTATTCGATATGTGTGAAATTCGCATAATTTGTTTTCATGTAATTATGTAAAAGTTTAGCAAAATTATGCCTAAATGTACGAAATTTTACGGCAAAATGTGTCCTTGCTTGCTTTAATGTTTGAAGAGAGGATACATTTAAACAAACTCATTGCGAGCAACAGAAGCTCAAGCTCTGTTATTCTGGTGCATTTATGGTAAATGTTTGCCACGAACAGGTGTGTAATTGTGCGAAGTGGCGTAAAAGTATAATTTTGCTTAACGAGCATAACGTGAAATTCCGAACAATTACGCAAATTACTCCAGAATAATTTAAATTTCACCCAGGCCTAGTCTGTATACTATGGTATGTTATTATTCATTTCTTCAGATCAATACATTTACTAAATATTCCTTATTCTGTTAAAGAAACTCAAAGCAATACCTCCGTGGGGCTGAGTAGTACTGATTAACCAAGGATGTCATATAACACAGCTCTCTCAATCTACCTATCACTGCCTGAGCTGAGAGGCAGTAATGTTTGGCAAAAGTATGCAAGGATGACCATGTAGCCACCAGGAAGATGTCAGCCGCCAGAACACATCTGGTGAGAGCACTGGAAGCAACCATGGCCCTAGTGGAGAGGACACAAATGCTTCACAACTGCCTTTCTCAGCCATGGCATAGCAAATATTTTGAAAGAGAATGGCCTAATGAAAAATGCTGCATTTGCTTAATGTGATTTAGTTCTAGCAAAGGCCATAAAGATCATCCAATCTACTGATTTCCGAAGCAGGGCTTTTATGTATATTTTTCATATTATGTGAAATACATGCCTGACTGCATATAACACATGCTAACTTAACATTGCCTTTGCATTTAAATTATATGTATGTGAGGTGAAAGGCTTAGGTGGCAGAAAGAAGGTCTGCTTATCATATTATTTTTGCAGTTTACAAACATGTGCTTGGGTTGTCATGTTTTCTCTAACTTAAGCTAACAAGACCAAGAAAGGACAATGTCTGTTCTATGGTGCACACGTTCTTTGTGAACGTGTTAGCTGAAGAGAAAGCTGCAAAGGACAAAACCGAAGAAGGAAAATAACAGCATCAGAATATGTTTTGAACAAACAGTATTGTTTGAATATCCTGCATAATGATACAGAAGTCAAGCAAGAGCTGATCCTTCCCGCTCTGTTAAAAACTATGCCTAGAAAAGGTAAACAAGGTGTAAGGGGCGGAATGAGAAACATGGAGTAGTTGCTCGAGTAAGCAGTGAACGACAGATTTCCAGCTTTGAGTCTGGAGGTACTATAACGTACACAGGGAGCATATATTAGCTTATATAAATAATTAATGCTGAAAGGTGATTGGGACATATTTGAACTTTGACCTAATTTGCTTAATTGTTGCTGAGATGTTTAAAATACTTACAATCATCCTAACACATATGATTTGTAGACTAATAATGTAGCCTTGTAGCCCGCTGTTGAGAGCTAGACGAAGTGTTGAAGGCTTTGTGCTATAGGCCCAGAGTCTTTAACAACCAGTATAACACAAAGCAGAGGGACTCCAAGTCTATTAGAACCTTCCTTCAACTTATGTAAGAAGGTTCAAAATTAAAAAGAGAGAAACAGTAAGATTAACATTGGAATGTTGGAACAGATGGCTTATACCAGCCATTATTGGCCATTAGCTGCTCAATTGTCTTCAGTAGAGCGTTCAACATTCCACTGTTCCAATACATAATTAACAATTATATGCGGAAATATCAATTATTGCGGGTGCTGCCAATTTACGGGGCTGCAAGGCAGGGCTCTGAGTATATCGTGTCAGAAGGAGAGCTTCTGTGACAGGACTTTCTTTATTTATACATTCCCTTTTCTCAAGCCTAACTCTGTCAATGTGGAGTATCTGCCAGTTCTCAATTGATCCGAAAAGGTTGTAATTACCTTTTGAGGCTCAGAGGATGTACTGGGTATGACCCTAATAAACTAGGGGTAACCCAACAATGTCCAGTCAAGTCCGATCAATGTAATATGGTACAGCATGTCTAGAATCCAGTTTATGTAGCTGCTAATCCTCCTTGGTGCGATGAAGAGGATGGAAGGGTAACAAACTGGCCCATGTGAAAGGCAGAAACTACCATGGATAGGAAGTATGACTGGTCAGGAAGACAGATGAAGGTGGACAGGGCAGCCAGATAGCCCTTTATGGTAGTCACAACCAGGCCACATAGTGCGGGGGGCAACGTGAATCACGGAACTTTGGAAAGGGTTTGAAGGGAACATTTGTTCAGTTTGAGCAGCAAGATGGACAGGTTGCCAAACTTGAGCAGCATCCTGCTTCATAAGCATGGGCGTAAAATCTGTTCCGTTCGCGGAATTTGCGGATTTTCTGCAATTTCACGGTCCGCGAATCTCGCGAAATTGCAGAAAAATCAGCGAAATCGCATTCGGGACGGATTTTCAAAAACTGAAGTACATGAAGCACTTACAGGGTTACAGCAGGTGCCCAAGTTGAAGCTAATTTCTTTGTAACCATTTACAAAATGGTTACAAATAAATTAACTTCAACTTGGGCACCTGCTGTAACCCTGTAAGTGCTTCCTGAGCAGCGCCTCCAGAGTTGTTGCCTACTTGCAACTATTCTCTGACCCTGCTCTGACCCTCGAAGCAGGGTCAGAGAATAGTTACAGGTATGGCACAATGCTCCAGGCTGTCACAAAAATTAAACCACAACAGGAAGCACTTACAGATAAGGAAGCAGGAGCCGGACTTGAAGCTCAAATTCAGTAACACATTAACCAGCCCCCGGTTGAGGCTGGGCAGGTGTGCTTTCTCCCCATAATCTACAGTGGTGAACCAGAGGGTGCTGTGATGAATCAGAAGGAGCAGTTGTGAACCAGAGGGTGATGTGATGAACCAGAGGGTGGCAGTGGTGAACCAGAGGGTGGCAGTGATGAACCAGAGGGTGCTGTGATGAACCAGAGGGTGGCAGTGATGAACCAGAGGGTGGCAGTGATGAACCAGAGGCTGGCAGTGATGAACCAGAGGGTGGCAGTGGTGATCCAGAGGGTGGAAGTGATGAACCAGAGGGTGTCAGTGGTGAACCAGATGGTGGCAGTGGTGAACTAGAAGGTGCTGTGATGAACCAGAGGGTGCTGTGATGAACCAGAGGGTGACAGTGATGGACCAGAGGGTGGCAGTGGTGAACCAGATGGTGGCAGTGATGAACCAGAGGGTGGCAGTGATGAACCAGAGGGTGGCAGTGGTGAACCAGAGGGTGGCAGTGATGAACCAGAGGGTGACAGTGATGATCCAGAGGGTGGCAGTGGTGAACCAGAGGGTGGCAGTGATGAACCAGAGGATGGCAGTGATGAACCAGAGGGTGGCAGTGGTGAACCAGAGGGTGCTGTGATGAACCAGAGGGTGGCAGTGATGAACCAGAGGGTGGCAGCGGTGAACCAGAGGGTGGCAGCGGTGAACTAGAGGGTGCTGTGATGAACCAGAGGGTGGAAGTGATGAACCAGAGGGTGACAGTGATGATCCAGAGGGTGGCAGTGGCAAACCAGAGGGTGGCAGTGATGAACCAGAGGGTGGCAGTGATGATCCAGAGGGTGGCAGTGGCGAACCAGAGGGTGGCAGTAATTAACCAGAGGGTGGCAGTGATGAACCAGAGGGTGGCAGTGATGAACCAGAGGGTGGCAGTGATGAACCAGAGGGTGGCAGTGGTAAACCAGAGGGTGCTGTGATGCGCTACTAAACTGCCCCGGGGCCCAGTGGGTGTGAGCCCCCGTGCTGCTGAACTGCCCCGGAGCCCTCTCAGTGTGAAAATCCTTCGTGCTCAATTGCCTGGGAGCCCTCTGGGTGTGAGCACACATTGTGTTAAGTGTCCCCCTGCCCCCAGTACATATATACCCGTACCGCAGAGCACCATTATGCTCTTGCACCATGAAGTCTGGTGCCTGGATGCTCCTGATCCGTGTAGGTGGTACCACCGTCTGGTGCAGTCAAAATCTAAAGTCATAACTTGCTACACAGCACCAATAAACACGTGTCGCCCCTGGCACCGGTATGCGTATGTACCAGGCGTGGAGCACCCGCATGCCACTGCACCCTACTGCTCAGCGCCAGCATATGCCTGTACGGGCAGTTTAGTATGAGATGGGACATTGTCCAGCAGCTGCATGCGCCTGAACTCACTGAGCAGGATCAGAATGGCTTTGTACCAACACGCGCATCAGAGCTATCTTGGACATCTGAAGGATTCTGGGGTCCTGTGCCAAACATATTTTTGCATCCATGAGTTTCCCGAGGGCCATCCCCGTGTAGCTCCTGTGACCAGGAGGCTGCTTTCTCCTCATCTGCTGCTCTGCTCGGTCTCTGACCCTTTATAAACAAGATACATGTGAACTCGCATAGAAGCCCTGCCCGTTTGGCCCCATCCACCACACACTAGCGGTATGATATGTCTTCCCGCCCGTCCCCACTATAATGGCCAGCTCACTCAAGGGACCTCGGCACCTTTTGGCGTGCTGGCAAAGTTACAGGCACACATGGTCACATATTTGTGCAAATGGCACAAAAATCCGCGAGTTCACGGGAAAATTCACGAACTCGCAGACTTTTTTTGCAATTTGGCACGAATTCACGGTCTGCGAATTCGCAAATTTCGCCCATACTTACTGCTTCGTTGGAGCTGCACCACAGTATGGGCAGGCCTATGGAACATCTTCAAATCTTTCAAATATGAGATGGCAGCATAAAGAGGCAGCAATCTCGCAGACCATTGCAGCAATTGTAATGGTATTTTATGTCCAGGCTCTAAAGTGCTGCTCGTCTGTTGTCTTGCAGAGGCACAATGAAGACCTTTATATTTAGACCTTCCTTGCTTGCAATAGGTGGGTGTCTGCTTTAACGGCAGAATTCCATGCCAGTGTCAAGCCTTCTTTCAAAACTAAAAATGTACTGAAAAACAGCAATTCCACTAAAATACTTGAATCAAATATGACATCAATATATTGCTCTACGCACCTTCTCCTTAAATCATGTGCTCCTTGGAATCTCCTAAAACAAGTTTGAAACAATGTATTCTAAGGTTTTCATTATAAAAAACCATTTCACAGTACTACACAAATCATGCTGAAAACTAAAACAAACTTGACCTTGTCGGTGCAGTTTTGAGACAGTGTAGCCTACAGTGCACACACATTGCTATTGACTTTTACATATCAGTGTCTATAATTCAAAATCATGAATGAACAGAGCTTGCATCTTTTAGGTAATTGATGTATACAATCTGATTACCAACTCTTAAGTGTATTCAGATTCATACCTTGATCAGGCATGTCAAGCTGCTTAGTGATTTTCATCAGCTGCTCTTGTAGTGAATTCTTTTTGGCATGAGCTGCTTTAACTCGTTCACTTGTTTCTATGACTCCTAACGCATTACCTTCGGAGAAAGAAAAAAAACGTGAGAAACAGCAGCAGACAAAGCAAATCACTTACTGAAAAATGCAGAGGAGAAATCAGACCTGCGAGCAGAGGCGTGGCCTCGTTTGCACCAAATTACCAGGACCTAAATAGTGCTTTTAATAGTTATAAAATAGACGAATCCAGTGGCAATGTTTGACCATTTACTCAATTTCATATTAAGAACAAAATGCTAAGTAGGTAGATCTGAAAGCCAAATACAACCTTAGTGTACAGCAGCCAAGGTTATGTAGAAAACAACCCACCATAGCAAAAGAACATATAATAACACATTGCTAGGTATGTACTTTGAGTGTAACAGTGCTTTAGTATATCACTTAAACGTCATGAGGCAGCGCATCATTGAACAAACACATTCATAGTAAACAATCCCAAAAATTCTAAACTCCTTGTCTTACCAAGTAGGCATCCAGGTGGTACTATATAGAGTGTAATCACTTTTATATAGTGCTTACAACCCCTCACATGGTGTTGAAGCACTTTATAATGGCCAGAACACTGTTCTGGAACCCAAGGTTTGTGGTTACCTGACTGGGCTTTGCTCCCACCTGACTGGGCTTTGCTCCCACCTGACTAGGCTTTGCTCCCACCTGACTGGATGCTTTTCAGCTAACATGCAGGGTCACAGTCGAACTCAGACTCGCAAGTTTGCACCATCTTTAAACACAAAACTACTTAAAAAGGCAAGGAACAGCGCGCTACGGCTACTTGTTAAATCTCCGGGCAACGGCGAGATTTTGAATAGATATCACAGAGCCCAAAAGGCTTTCCAGTCGGCTGTCACCAAGGATAAGCTCATCTATGAAAATCACTTCTGGTGCAAGCTGGTGTGGGAGAGTAAGAGGAAAAACGCTAGGAAATTTTGGGCTCTAATCAATCACTCAAATTTGAGTTATTCAAGCTTTGGAAATGCAAACATTCAAGAAGCAGAATGGGTAACCTATCTTACGGACCATTTCAAGGCACAAGTCCATCTAGATCCTGCAGGACAGGGTCTGCCAGTAGAATTGGGTACTGGTCCGGGTATTAAAGGGCGCATCTCTATTGATCCAATACACCGGTCTGACGAACCACACAGGGTGACTGAAGACAGGACAACCACTGCGATTATAAAGGCTAGACAAGATGGAGCTCCGGGCCCTAATGGCCTGCCACAAAACTTGTTTAAATCAGATATAACCTTTTGGTCTGGATTGTTAACTAATCTTTTTAACTATGCATTGAGAACTGCAACAATTCCAGACTCGTGGCGGGGTGCAATTATTCATCCGATTTATAAATCAGGTTCGCGTGCTGTCCCCAACAACTATAGACTTATAGCCCTGTTGGATATCGAGGCGAAACACTACGCAGGGCTTCTTCTGGAGGACTTGAGGCAATGGGCAAATGATTTCAATAGGGTGCCAATGAACCAAACTGGGTTCACTGCTAACTCAGGGACCATGACCAACCTATTAGTGGTGTCATCTATTGTCGACAAGGCCCTTTTAACATCCAGGTTTGTGTTCTGCTGCTTTGTCGACTTTAAAGCCGCATTTGATAGGGTCCCTAGGGAGGCCCTATGGGAAAAGCTGAGGAAGTGGGGAATCCCCGACAAATTATTGAATGCAATTATCCAACTGCACTCCTGCACCTGGGTTCGGGTAAAGTTAGGGTCCGGCACGCATCTCTCGCGAAAAATCTCTACAACGAGAGGGTTAAGCAGGGATGCATGTTGGCCCCTCTCTTATTCAACCTGTTCATTGCTGACTTATCCAGTGCCCTGGATGGCGTAAACAGCCACTCGCCAAAGGTAGGAGGTACGGCATTAAGCAACCTTTTATATGCCGATGATCTGGCTCTGTTTAGCCTCACAAGGGTGGGGTTGCAAAGGCTTCTTGACACACTGCTACAATACACGATTAAAAATCAATTAGAAGTCAATCTGAAGAAGACTCAGGTTGTCGCATTTGGGAAAAAGCGACATGCCGGTGGCGGATGGTCTTTTAATAACAACAGCCTCGCCATAGGCCAGTCGTACAAATACCTGGGGGTCCATTTGGACTCCAGGGGCAACCTTATAAAGCAGCGCGAAGAGATCGCGGTTAAAGCAACAATGCTCGCGGTGTCATTGACTAAGCTTGCAAAAAATCTTTCAGGCCCCACTCTGTCCCCTCTCTTGGAAGTCCTGAAAGCGAAAATTGGTCCCACTTTGTCGTACGGCATAGGGATTTTTAAAGGGAAATTAAACACTGCTCTGAATCGACATACGATAAAAATTTATAAAAAGGTTTTCCAGTTGCCACACTCTGCATCCCCCCCACAGATCAGACTAGAGATGGGGTTATTGAATTATGATGTTTCCTGCATCGGGGTATTTCTTAACCTCTGCCATAAATTACGACAATCAAACCCAGGTACATTAGAGTCTCTAGTTTGGCAAGAAATACCCGAGAAAAACCCAGGAGGAACTTTTGGCAGACTCTTTAAGGATTATATCCAACAAATTTCAGCAGACGGCCTCTGGGCCCTTAATCCTAGTCAATCTGCATTTAAGCTTGCAATTAAAAAAAGTTTAAGATCGCTATCACTCATTACAGATAAAGCACTGTTCTCAAAACAAAGCCATGTGTGGGCAGTTATTAATTCCTACAACCAGCTAGTCCCTTCCACTTATTTTTCTAGTCCTTTCTCACTATACTTAAAACGCAGCTTCATAACTATTAGAATGGGTGATTGGTGATTCTTGCAAAACCTTCCCACCTGGCGCCGTGCGGAAGAGGATACAACCTGCAGAGGGTGCGGCGAAGCAGCAGAAATGCTACTTCATGTGGTCTGCATTTGCCCCGTCTTCGACCTCCAACGCAGGCTCAAGCTGAGGGGGGAATGGAATCGGCTGGGGGTTCGGACCTGTAGGCAAGCCATTATTGCTGCATTGAGCCCGGATAACACTGATTTAAATATAAGACTGACAAACCTGATTCAGAATGCTTATCGTAATTTTAAACAAAAAAGCCTTGCTACTGCTTTATCCCCATCTGTTTTAAACTAATCAACGCCTTTTAAAAAAAAAAAAAAACATTAGGCAACCAGTGATGAGAACAGTCTAAATAGTAGGCTGCCAGTAAGGGTTGTTTTATGTATGTACTCACAGCTTGGGAAGCAGTTTTAACAATTGACTGTTTGTACTGTCTTACTATGTATGAATAATATAAATCTGTAATTCTCTTTTAAAGATATTTGTTTTATATCTAAATAAAGATTTTTTGATTTGATTTGTGGTTACGCCAGGGCTGGACTGGCCCTAGCGGGCATTGGGCATTTCCCCAGGAGGCTGGAAAGGAAGGAGCCATTTTTGTTACTGGGGTCCGGTTTTGCAGCGGTGCTAGTATATCAGCCCGCAATGATAAAAGCAGCAAAGGGGCTGGTCCACCAACTTTGCTAGGGCTGCTTTGGGATCCCAGACCAGCCATGTCCAGTGTTATTGGCTATGATTGGTATTAGTCGTGTATGCTCAGGCAGAAGATTCAACGCGTTTACTCTAGTTTCTTTGTAGTAGCTTAAATTAATAGGAGGTACATGTGATTATTAATGGAGGAAAGTATATGTGAATTCATGCAGCTGTTTGGTGGGGTAATTGGGGGAAAAGGGAGAGTAGGTATTTTTGGGTTGCAGGGGTATGACTTTCAAATAAGGAGAGGTTGTGATCTTTGGAATGCGCTGTAGGCAATTTGCCGAAATTCAATAGGTAGATTAAGGCAAACATGCATGTGATTTAGAATAGATTGTACTCAGAGAGAAGAGGCATTCAGAAAATGGAAGGCAATGAGTGGGCCATTTGAAGTAAAAAAGGAGAGGCAACAATTAGAAGACTTAAGCAATGATGAGTTTCCTGAATAAGCATGGTATCTGCCAGCAGCGGTCCATGCAGGTAAGAGCAGTGGGGCGGGGGGCGAGTCAACAGCCAACGGAATAGGGAAAATTTAATAAATCCTAATCTAACGTCTGTCGACATCCCCCATCCCCGCCCCACCGCTCTTACCTGCAAAGACCGCTGCTGGTATCTGCTCCTTTTGTGTTTACATAATGGGGTCATAAATTAACATTTAGGAATGCTATTAGTATAGTGTGTAGAGACTGATGTCTATTGTCATCTACATTACTATGATAGTGTGTAAGTGGGTGACAGCAATTGTCTGGCGTTGTGGAACACTTTGTAGGATAGGAGACGGATGGAGAGAATACTGGACTCACCTCACTTTGGCAAGAAAGCCAAGTGGTTGTTTGAGGTACACGAGTAGCAGTACTATTTGAAGAAAACTCTCTGTTACAGGGAGTGGACTGATAGGGCTAGGGGCCTGTGGCCCTGCAAGGCAGAGACTGTGAATGTGGTACAGTGCAGTTCAGGAGCCCGACAGAAAGCTCTAGGGTAAATTCCATCACCTCCACTGCCAGCCCTGTGCCACCAATAAGCACGAGTGATTAAATGGAGGTGCATCCACACTCATAAAAGTACTATTATTCCGCTAGATGTCTGTGCAAAACACGTTTCTTGTCAACTCTAAATCACCTTCTGGTGGCCTTGTAAGACCTCAAGAAGTTTATGTTTGTACACCAAAACTGACTCAAAACAAGTTCCTTATTAGTATTCATCAAATAATTGTCTGAGCACCAGTGATGAGATAGCAGCCGTGCTATTCCATGAAGCTCTTGTGGAAAAGAGGGAGCATTCCTAGCTCAGTAGCAAGTGAAAGGAAGTGTGCTTTCAACCAGAGGATCATTGTAGCTGAAAACCACAATCAAGTACTGAGAAAATACATTATATGGGTGTGGGACGGAATTAAAAGGCAGAGGAGGCTTATTATTTGTGTAGATTGGGATTCTATGAGCTCGGTGAGGTCCCACTATGTGGTGCACCTGAGCTATATTGAGTGTGTGTGGGGTGGTTGTTGTTTAATAGGGGGGGTGTTGATATCCAACTAAGCTATTTATTTATTTCTTTAACAGCTTTTTATAGCACCATGAAGTTTATGGTGGCTATAGAATATATAACAAGAAAAAGGATGCTAAGGTCTTACCTTGAATAATAGATAGTATGAGTGGTTAAAAACACAGTGGAGGGGCCAAAAGGAGTTCATGATTAAGGGAAACATGGGAGGGTATAAGTGAACTAGGAAGTAGAAGTGAAAGTGCAGAGAGAGACGGGGAAGGAAGAAGCAGAAGGACAACAGGATAGAGGAGGAGGTAGAGGGGAAAGGAGTGGGAGAGGATACAGCTAGAGCACCCAACTAGGAAAAAGGAGTAGAACAAAGGGTTAGGTAGACAGCAGGGAGGAAAGTGGCATGGGGAAATTGGGTATACAAATTGAGAGGATGTAAGTAGGGCATATATAATAACAAGGCAATTAGTCCTTTAAAGTCAGATACAGTCTGAAGAGGTGCGTTTTTAGTATGACAGCAGGTTGGGGTTTAGTCATGAAGGGCCTACCTTTGGGTGACTTATGTGTAATACAAGGGAGATTTGAGGCTTATCAAGTAGTTTCAAATGCCAAATTAAAGTGGAAGTAAACTGCACACACACGCCCTGCGGTGGCAGTCCTGATACAGGTCTGAAAGGCTACTTCTGTGGGTGGCCCAATCAGTGCTGCAGGCCCCCTAGTAGCATTTAATTTACACTCCTAGATTATTGGTGTACCACTTTACAAGGGACTTATAAGTAAATCATATATGCCAAACAGGTGTAAACCAATCATACCATGTTTTAGGGAAGAGAGCAAATGCATTTTAGCACTGATTAGACAAACAGGAGTAGGAAAGCAAAACTTTGGGGATAACCGTGCCTAATGGGTCATTTCAAACATCAAGTCTCCGAGAAAGGTGATGTTCTCAGACAGCGTTTGGCAAGAGGTGATGTATTGTGAAATGTACATTCCAAAATCAGCCTCGAGGTTGGGTTAGGGTGAAAGATTATGTGTCAGAAGTGGGTGTAGGATGGAGCTATCCAGACAGCAACTTATAAGCATTGAATGGAGGGGAAGGATAGTGCTGTGAATTATGAGCATTTGAGGGATAATAGTGCAGAGAGGAGGGAGTAGAGTCTAATTGGAGTAAATAAAGAATTGGGGTGCTGTACCGGAGACACTTTGTTAGGGTGTAGTGGCAGACCAGTCTGCAAGTGATGTGGATCGTGAATATAAAGTAGGGAATACCGCTATACGTTAATATCATAGCCATACTTTCGGGAACAAAAATATCAGCAATCAAGTAGGTACAGATTTTCTATACCTAACTCCAAATATACATACTTTAACGATATTTATATCAAGGTACCTAGATCTGAAGTAAAAAACATGTAAATCTGTTTTTCCTCATATGCCTGTACCTTTCGATATTTTTGTCCTCGGTATTTTTTGCATGATATTAAGTTATAATGATATTACCCACTCAATATGCCAGACCACAACCTGTGCAAGACTGGCTAGGCTGCAGACAAGAAGACTTGAAGGTGACTTCCAATCCAACTGGAGAGCACTGGAAACTCACAAGCAGTAGTCTGTGGTGTAGCAAAAATGGTTGAAAGGCCTGGGAAACAACCTCTTCGGGAAGGAGCTTCAGCTGGAGTCCAGAGCCTACAGATGGAGGCAGGGGACATTTTAATGCCCTGAAGTTTCGGTGGGAAGTAGACAGTGTTATGTTCTGGTGGACATCACCACTGATGGTCTGCCGATGGGTGTGTTTATGGCGTCACGCCCATGGAAATCCGCACCAAGGTAGGGCCCTTGTATAGGAGGGGCCGGATGCAGAATGCTGGACTAAAGAGGGGTACCGGAACCATGATGCAGGCATTCGGGTACCACCCCAATGTTCTACTGGTGTGTGTGTCATTCATTCCTATTAGTGGTGTGGTCACATAATTGGGGCCTGATCGAGCACGCAACAAGCTGGCGACGGGGAATGGTCGACCCTACACGTAGATTCAGCGCTGTGCCCTGCGCTCGACACGTGCCTGCAGTGCTGTCCCCTGAGCTTGATGTCATCGACTTCTGCCCCGGGTGCTTCCTGGGCGTTTGAAATTGCCGGCCTCCGCCCTGTGTTGTTCATGGAGGGGGTGACGTCGTCGAGCCAGGCCAGGTGAGGTCGTGGCCGCACGCCGCATTCCTTCAGCCCAGATGTGCTTGCTGCCTCTCATTCATGGAGATCGAGCCCCTGAAAGGGCTCGCTGAAGCCCCACCCCTTCCAATGCGCTGAGCGTTTTTCACCTTTCTCTCTTCTGGAAGGAGCGTGCCTGTGCTAGCGCACTGCTGGCACCGTGAGGAGGTGGCTCCAGGCAAGTCCCTGCACATGTGCACTGCCATCTCGGCATGTGCTGTTTTGGTTTGATTTTTCCTCTTGAACTAAGGGGGGGTACTCCTGCCATCATCACCCAGGGCAGGTTTACAAAACCTGAGGAAACAAATAGGAGACACTTTTGGAGGGACACATCATAAAGGGCAGGCAGACAGACACCAGCGGGGAAAGGAAGAGTCGAGGGGGTTTCTCCTTTGAAACCCGATCACAGCCAAACTGTTCTACACCTGCCTAGTTTACCACAGACCCCTCAGCATCCACAGGAAGTTCGCACAATTGTCACGATACCGCCCATTGAACCATTCCTGATAGATGGTCCGCCGTCCGTGCAAGTGGCCAAGTGGAAAGATTGGTTGTACCGGCTGGAGACATACTTTGCGGCAGTGGGTCTGGAAGCTGAACAACAATGCCCCATGCTGCTACACCTTGGTGGTGCTGCCATACACAAGCTGGGAAGGTCAGTGACGGAGGCAGGCTCACCCCACACGTAAGCCACGCTAAAGGCAGCCCTGACGGCGCATTTTGAGCCGCTTGCTAACCCTGATTATGAGCGCTTCCTACTGAGACAGGCGAGGCAGCTTCCGGAAGAGTCAGTTTACAGTTTTTACACCAGGGTCCGAGAACTGGCGAGCACGCTGCCAGATGCTAATGAGGAGATACAAGCACAATTTATCCAGGGATGTGCATTCACAAAACTAAGAGAATGGATACTTCAGGTCCCAGGGATGTCCATGCGGATATATTAATGAATGGGAGGTCCAAGTAGCTATCAAAGGTGCGAGAGGCGAACATGGAGGCAGCGCAACAACGCCAGGTAAAGACGGAGCAAGTTAATGCCATAGCCCCTGGAAATTCAGCTAAGAAGTCAGAGCGCAGCAAACCACCATCTACTGCCAGAACCTGCTATGGTTGTGAAGGGCCGTTCCCCCACCAAGGACCATGCCAAGCCCAAGGAAAGAAGTGTTCAGCATACAACAAACGCCATCATTTTGCAACAGTATGCCGCACTACGTCATGAAGGAGACCCCGGAACAGACATGTAAACGTCATGGACACTTCGCAAACCATGGAAGACGAAAAGGACATGGATGACAATGAAGTCGAGGGAGCTATGCACGTAATCCACGCCATGCAACCATACGGATGTCCAAAACGGTGAATCCCGAAGTGCAGCGTTCTGGTTGCCGGACACCCTATTCAGGTACTCATGGATACAGGGGCATCTATTAACATCATGGTGAGATCCCTTTTACAGACTCTCCCTGCATCACCGTCTCTTAGGCAAACATCGACCCAAGTGTTCGCTTACGGGTCTACTGGCTCTTTTCCCCTGGCTGGAGTTTTCACCACTGACATCTCTCATACCTCTCGCTCCACTCGAACCAAGGTCTATGTTACCCAGGGAGGGTCTGAAATGCTGTTAAGCTGCCGAACAGCTGAACATCTACAACTGGTGGCGTTCGCCTTCACAATTCACCAAGAGAGTGTGGAATTACTTTTGGACGAATTTAAGCTCCTGTCAGAAGGGGTCGGATGTCTAAAGGATCATATGGTCCGGCTACACGTGGGTAACACTATTCAACCAGTGGCCCTCAAGCATAGAAGAGTAGCATTTCATCTATGGCCAAAAGTGGAACAAGAGCTGAAGAAGCTAGACCAGGAGGACATCATCGAGTGAGTCAAGGGACCGACTCCCTGGGTATCACCCATCGTTGTGGCAAGGAAGCCCAAGCAACCAGGTGAGGTGAGGATCTGCGTTGATATGAGGCTACCAAATCATTCCATAAAGAGAGAGCATAATCTGACTCCCACCGTTGATGACATCTTGGCCGAGGTAAGCGAGTATTGTTGTTTTTCCAAAATGGACCTACGAGCCAGATACCACCAACTCCTGCTGGATCCAAAGTCGAGGGCCATAGCTACATTTTTGACACACACGTGGCTTCGAAGGTACAAGCGACTTAGCTTCGGAGTCTCCAGTTCCTGCTGAGTTTTTTCAAGACACCATTCAAGAGTTTCTGGCTGGCATAAATGGGGTTCTCCATGTCAGCAATGATATACTTGTGCACGCCCCTTCCCTAGAAGAATGCTTAGACCGCCTGAGAGATGTCTTCCAGTGGTTGTGAGACAGTGGTCTCACCCTTCATTGAGAGAAATGCGCTTTTCTCCAGAAGGAGATAGCCTTTTTCGGATATCGTTTCTCTCAACACAGAGTATCCCCTGACCCGGCTGTAGTTCATGACATTCAGACGGCTCTGGCCCCCAGCTCTGTGACCAGAGTGTGGAGTTTTCTTGGAATGGTGACATACTGTTGGCGGTTCATCCGAAACATGACCGGTCTCACCGCTCCCCTGAGGGAACTCACGAAGACCACCACCAACTAAAATGGGGCCCCAGCCAAGAGAAAGCATTTCATGACACGAAGAACGCCTTGTCAGCTGACACCTCTTAAGTGTACTTTGACCCAGCCAAAGAATCGGAACTGTCAGTTGATGCCAGTTTCATTGGTCGAGGGGCAGTGCTGTCGCAAAAACAGGAGGATGGGGAGTGGGCGCCTGTGTCCTATGCAAGCCGTGCCCTGACACACACCGAGCAAAGATACTCACAAATAGAAAAGGAAGCAATTGCTGTTCACTGGGGGTGCCGACATTTCCATTTATATCTCTATGGGCAACCGTTCATAGTGCACATGGACCATAAACCTTTGATCCCACTGTTCATGGGATCCCCCTCAAAACCTCCACCAAGGATTGAATAGTGGATCCTCCAATTACAGAAATATCACTTCCAAGTGGTGTATCGGCCAGGTGCACAGAACCCTGCCAACTTCCTGTCGAGACACGCCAGGCCAGCTACGGAGGAAGAGGCATCCATGGTGGAGGAAGTAGAATACTACATAAGGTGGATAGTGGAGCGAACCCGCCCCAGCCCATTTCGCTCAAGGAGATCGTGAGGGCCACAAAAGATGATGAGTGTTTACAGATGGCCATCCCTGCAGTGACATCAGGGAGGTGGCATCTGTTACTAGACAGGCTTCCCAGTATGACGGAAGAAGCTCACACCACGCTGAGTGTACTACACAAGGTCAGAGGAGACCTAGCAGTATCCACTGAAGGATGCCTAATCAGAGGATCCTGTCAGGTAATTCTCCGGATTTTGCAACAACGAATGGTCGATCTAGCACACATAGCGCACCAAGGAATTGCAAAAACTAAGTCCCGTCTGTGCTGTAAAGTATGGTTTCTGAGCCTCGACGACCTCGTAGAGCAAACTGTTTGTGACTGTGCTTTCTGTCAGGTGACTGGCCCAGCCGAGCCTCCAGCACCGATTATCACTAAAGGTATACCACCACATCTGTGGCACCGGGCGAGTGTGGATTTCAGGAGTCTCTCAGACAGGAGACACATGTTGGTGGTGTTCGATGACTTCTCAAAATATCTGGAGGTGGAGATCCTAGAGTCAACAACGGCGAGCAAAACCATACCGCTATTGGAAAAGATAATGATCACTCATGGACTCCTGAAAGAGTTACGAACATACAATGGTCCTCCCTTCTCTAGCCATGAAGTGACAGAATACCTGCAGTCAAGAGGGGTGTGGCATTTGGAAAATCACACCAAGGTGGCCTCAAGCCAATAGAGAAGCTGATTGTTTCATGTGCACGCTAAATAAAGTTCTTCGGATAGCTTTGGCTCGTGGCCAGAACCTGGAGTGTGCCCTATACACTTTTCTACGAGAGTACCGACTCCTCACTCTACTACTCAAGTCAGCCCTGGATCACTCTGCATCCGAAGAGTATGGTGGGAGGTGTCATTCCCCAGGTGAATCAACCATCCGATCTACAGCAGCAAGTATCGGAAAGGTTAGGCCAGTGACGAATTCGGAATGAACGCATGTCTAGAGCCCGCACAGCCAAGGAAAGACAACTGGTAGTAGGAGATCTGGCCAAAGTCAAAAATCGTAATCCACGAGGAAAATTCACACTTCCTTTTGAATTAGATACCTGGACTGTTCAGGCTATCAAATAAACTATGGTAACTGCTGGGAGGGCCAGGGAGACCATTACGTGGATCGTTTCCTGGTTCAAGAGGTACAGACTTCCAGAGAGCTCAGACATTGGGGTACCATTTGAAACAGAAGACATGGACACAGAGTCTCCCTTCTCCCCTGCCAGAGGAGACCTGGTGGCTGCCCGGAACCCAGGAACTGCACCACATCCTTTGCTGGGGCCGGAGCACCAGAGTGGTCCTGAAGAATGCCAGAAGCCCCGAATGAGCCGTGGATTCGAGGGTCTGGACCGGGAGAGCCATCACAGGAGTGAGAGGTACCACCTCAGACCTAAGCCAGAAGCCTCTTCCCGTCAGAGGGATTATGTACTGATATAATGCTAAATTTCTGAGAACATGTTTTTGATATCTCTCTCTCTCTCTCTCTCTCTCTCGCTCTCTCTCTCTCTCTCTCTCGCTCTCTCTCTCTCTCTCTCTCTCTCTCCCTCTCTCTCTCTCTCCCTCTCTCCCTCTCCCCCCCCCTTCCAAAGGAGGAATGTTATGTTCGGATGGACCTCACCACTGATAGTCTGCCGATAGTTGTGTTTCTGGGGTCACGTCCATGGAAATCCGAACCGTGTTAGTGCCTATGTAAAGGAGGGGCCGGGTGCAGAATGCTGGAATAAAGAGGGGTACCGAAACCTGATGCAGGTATTCGAGTAGCACCGCAATGTTCTACTGGTGTGTGTGTGTCATTCATTCCTATTAGTGGCGTGCTCACATAATTGGGGCCTGTTCGAGCACCCAACAGACAGTATTTAGTTGAGTCCGCCGTTGTGGTTTGTGGTTAAGTAACTTTGGCGGGGACCAACATCTTCCTTTCCTGTTGAATCAAGTCAAGACGCCAGCCTCATGGAACAAGACCACTGCTTCCGTACAGTGTAGGGAAGGTAATATGGAAATTGATGGATTGAATTAATGGTTGTAAAATAAAAGTTGCAGAGTTGCCAAGAAAGGTGGCTTATTTGAGTCCAAAGGGGAATTGGGCCTATGTGCTCATGCGAAGTATAATCTAGATTTCCTATTTGGACAAATTTCAGCAGCAGGGGCAGACGTTGTCACTGCATGAGGGCGAATACCGTACTTCATTCAAATCGAGTGAGTGCAGCAATATCAGAGCTGCAAATAACATTTACAAGTTAAAACATGAGACACTGTTCATTTCCACCAGGTGGCAGCAGAGAATTAATTTTGGGTCATAGCAGTCTCTTAAGGTGCAGTAATCGGTCAAAGTGACGATTTGAGACGATAGTGGACTGTAAATACAGAGTTCAGATTAAGAAGCTCGTAATTGAATTGGATGCCAGGTGTTCGTATGCATCTGTTTAAATTGCACCCTTCATAGATACGTGCAATTGAGAGGGCTCTCCTACCAACATGTCTGCAGGAAATGACCGATGAGAGATAGTTCTAAGACCACGGGTTGTTCCAGCGTGCCTCGGCTTCATTCGACTGCTGTTATTTTATTTGAAACGATGCGTGCGTTCCAATTGGTTTAGCCTGCGCTTCATGGCGTCTGTATTTGAGATAATTACAGCTCATCTGGGTAGGATTCGGATGAATCTGCATGGTTGTCGGTTAAATAAAGCATTGGTCTTCCTGTCTTCCTAACGGTATGTGGTCAGTGCTCTGTCCATATGTACTGTTGGATGCTGTGTGTTGTTTCTTAGTGGAAGGTTGGGTGGTGCACGTCAAAATCTTTGTACCGACCGGATCTGCCGGGCACAGGTCTTATAGCTTAGTCAAGTGCTGTGCTCTGTGTTTCGTCTATTATTATGAGTGCGCTCCTGAGCTCACTGATATCCAACGGGACTGCTTCTGGAGTTGATTTTGGGTCAAACCTACAAACCAGTGCAAGCTGTGTGGTTGCAAAGGCAGCTTACCAAGATCTTACATTGGTTTAAAGACCACCCGTCGCATACCGTTATAGCTGGCTTTATTGTCAATCTCAAATGCTTACTTCTTATTTGATGGCGTGCCTTGTCTATCCTGAGCTTGGTCCTCTCCTGAAGATCAGCCTCTTTGTTTGTGTCCTTCCACTGCTCACTTTAGGGAAGTACTATTTTAGTTTTTCTTAAGCACTCCACAAGTAAACGTGTTTTAGCAGATGCTTCCTTCATGTGGAATTGGAATTGGAATTGGAATTGGAAACGGATTTGTAGAGCGCGTAGCTACCCTAGGGCGTCCCAGCGCTGTCGATCGACCTATGTTTCCAGAGGGGGAGGAAGACTATGGGAAGAGCCATGTTTTGAGTTGTCTACGGAAGGCCAGTAGGTTGTGTTCTCTACGGATGGAGATTGGCAGGGAATTCCATAGCTTTGGGGCGTTGTATGAGAACAGTCTCCCTCCGGAACGGGTCTTATGTATTCTGGGGGTACTGGCCAGGGAGAGGGCGTCTGATCTCAGTTGCCTGTTGGACTGATGGGGTTTGACAAGAGAGCTCAGGATCGGTGGACCTCTGCCGTGCATTATCTTGTGTGAGATGCAGAGAGTCTTAAAGGTAATCCTTTGTTGAACTGGGAGCCAGTGCAGGCTTTTGAGGGCTGGTTTCGCTGAGCATTTTGACTTGGTCCCTGTTAGGATTCTGGCCGCGGCGTTTTGGGCGCATTGTAGTCTATGAATGACCGAGGCGGGGGCTCCCAAGTAAAGGGCGTTGCCATAGTCCAATCTGGAGTTTACTAGGCTCTGCATGAGCAGCTTCCTAGATTGGAAGGGGATTAGATGGAGAACCTTCCTAGCTGTTTTTATGAGGCCAATGCAGGTGCCTGCAGTTTTTCTGGCCTGAGATTTAAAGTTAAGGTCTTGGTCTAGCCAGATGCCAAGACTCTTGACTTCTGTTTTGGGGGTGGGAGGGGGACCCATACAGTCTGGCCAAATGAGGGATGGGGGGAATTTGCGAGGGTTTCCCAGGAAGAGAATCTCGGACTTCTCGCCGTTCAGTTTAAGGCGTGATTCGCACATCCACTGGAAGATGTTTTCCAGGCAGGCTGCCAGGTTGTCTAGGCTGTTATTAGATTGGTTGATAGACACCACTAATTGTGTGTCATCGGCATACATAACTGTTTTTATGCCAAATGGTGTTGTGATGTCTTCTAGCGGGGACATGTAAACGTTAAAAAGTGTGGGGCTCAGGGATGAGCCCTGGGGGACCCCACACTGAAGCGAGAGTGCTTTCGATTGGACAGTGCCGTCAGACACTTGGAAGGTTCTCCCTTCCAGGAAGGATTTGATCCAGGACAGGGCAGTGCCAGATACTCCTACCATGCTGAACCGATGGATAAGGATCGCATGGTCTACTGTGTCGAAGGCGGCACTCAGATCAAGGAGGATCACTGCCACTGATCCTCCTTGGTCTATGATGGTTCTTGCCTCCTTGACCACAGCAAGTAAGGCGGTGTCTGTTCCCTGTCCTGGTCTGAACCCCGTCTGGGAGTGGCGCAGCAGTTTGTTGGATTCTAGGAAGAGAGACAGTTGGTGGTTAACAATGCGCTCGGCCACTTTGCTGATGGCGGGGAGGAGAGAGATGGGTCTGAAGTTTGATGGTTCCAAGGGGTCGAGGTGAGGTTTTTTTAAGAGTGCCCTGACTGTGGCTTTTTTCCAGTTGTCTGGGACTATGCCCAGTGCCAGGGAGGCATTGATGAGACTAGTGAAGGGAGGGGCGACCAGTTTTAGTTTACTCATAGGAGCTGGGTCCGATGGAGCCCCACTCTTGACTGATTGTAGAGTGGACAGGAAAAGTTCTATGGTAATCTGAGCGAAGGTTTAGAGGCAGGGGGCCTCTGAACCGGAGAGGGGGGTGCCGGGGGGCGGGGGAGTGTTGGGTGGAGGGAGGGATTTGAGGATATTAAGAATTTTTGTAGAGAAGAACTCAGCTAGCTGGTTACATCTAGTGCCTGACGGGTCTGGCATAGGTAGGGGTTCTGGGGTTTTAGTAAGGAGACGTACTATGCGGTACGTTTCTTTGGCCGAGTTGGCTGCAGCTAGTATTTTTTGCTCGAAGAAGGATGTCTGGGTGTTTTTTATGCAGGTTTTATATTGTCTGAGAGCGGTCCTGTACTCGTTCTTGCTTTCAGTAGCCCAGTCTCTTCTCCAGAGACGTTCAAGCCTTTTGCATCTTTTCCTTAGTCCGCGCAGTTCCTGCGTGTACCAGGGGGACTTAAGAGTTCTCTTTTTACTGGGGAGGGGTTTGACTGGGAGGATGTTATCAAGGGATTGACTAATCCAGCCGCGGAGTTGGGTGTCAGCTCTGGAGGGGTCTGGGTCAAGACTCGGAGTGGTAGAGATGAGTACTTGAGTCCAAGAGGTTGTATCCAATTTTTGCCACGGACGGGCTGGTTCTTGCGGGGGATCTTTAGCCAGTGTTTCAGACGAAAGTAGGATCTTGAAAGGGATTACGAAGTGGTCTGACCAAGGGACAGGGAGGGGGGTGCTCACTACTAGACTCGACAAGTTGGTGAAAATTGGGTCTTGTAGGTGGCCCTTGGAGTGGGTGGGCAGATTACCTTTCAGGTGGAGGTTAAGGGAGGCTAGGTCTTTTTTTAAGTCTTCGGCGATGTTATCTGAGGGGTCGTCGAGATGGAGATTTAGATCTCCTAGGACCGTAAAGTTGGGATACAAGCAGGAAAGAGAGGAAGTGGACTCCAAAAGGGAGTTGCAGAAGAGTCTCATGTGCCTCTCCTTATGCCACTGGCCTTCTTTCTGGGTAAAATACCTAATGGATGAGCGTTTGCTTTTTTAGGTACTAATCACAATGGGACGATCAACATAAACAACATACACACTTGAATGTGGTGGAAGGGGGCCTATCTGCCTCCCTTCGCCTATCTACTTCAACAAGTTGTTTTTTAATTTCCCTTTAGGTTCTTTTATCAGTGTAAAACTTTCTGGCCCTTCCTCTATTTACGTTTCTGGGAAGCAATCCCCAAATCCTCCCAGAACCCCTTATCATTCCTATTTGCAACCACCTGTCATGATAATATGCCAACCAATCTGGAAACAATCGACTATACCCAGACTGTGAGCGTTGTCAAACAACCACCTTCTCTTTCGTTTTTCCCCCTTTTGGCTACAAATTGGTAGACCCTTATTTAGAAAAGCATGAATAATTGTACTCATCTGCATTTGGAGTATTTATGTTTTAACTTGTCTATCTGTCTTGTTTTTGTCCTTTTATTAAATACTCAATGCACCCTAAGAGTGCAACCTGTTGCTGGCAACTCCGATGGCGAAATGCAAGGCAGTCAGGGGCCTTAATGCATAGAAAGATAATGGAATCCTGTCCAACTTTTGGGTTGTAAAAGACATCCATTATCAGGGAGCAGACAGTCCATCAGAGCCATGTGTCTCAGTACTGCCGCACCTGTTGCACTAATGGTAGTTACACTCCTTGGAAATTCTTCTCCCTGAAAGCATGACACTTGAGAAAGGAGCGTTAGCACCCTGGAAAGCCACTCTCTGAGCACACAGCCAACACAATGCTATGAAGCCCCATACACTGCAAGCAGTGATCCACAATTATTTAAATCCATACCATGCTCACGTCTTACTCTTAATACATGCATGAGCAAAATTCTTCATTGTAGCTGAGTCATACCAGCCCTCTGAAATAAACCGGGCTCCACACTACATTGATAAATTAAAAAAAATATGTGCTCTTGTCAGGGAGCTTAATGGTGTACAAATGCAGACATCCATATATAATGGTCATAAGTAACCTTATCCTACATACCAGTCCCCTCTCTTCTTCTTTTGGTCTCTCGCTGCACCTCACCTCATCCATAAGCACCCATGCTCACACCTTTCTTTCCTTGGTAACCATCAGTAAATATGTTCCCCAGGATTTTGTACTTCTCATGTAAAGCAGTTGGTGGTCCTTCAACAGCATCTACTTTTTTCCCTCTTTCCAAGCTTCCTTCTCTTGCACCAGCATCAAGCTCTAAGAGGCTTTGTTTTTCCTTGTACCCAGCCATTATAGCACATGATGTAGAGATTTTGCAGGGCTTGTAAAAAGTGCAATAGGAAAGACATGTTATCACATTCACATCAAATCCAGTCACCCATGCATTTTCATATTGTGTGTAACCACCATATACACCTGACTAAAAATGCACAACTTGATGGACCTTCATACCTGCCTAAGCCTAGTATTCATTCAGCCATCTTTGTACCCTTGAGTGTAACACCAATTCCCTGCTGACAAATAACTTTGATAAGTGGATGTGCAAGTTGAACCATATTGAACACATTGTTGTGCTTGCAAATGGGGTCCCTAGACATCCGGTAGATTTCTTTCCTATTAATCATTAATTATTATAAAACTGAATGATTCTTAGGGTAGAGTGCTTCTCACTTTTAACATAACCTTTGGTCTACATAAAATAGGTGAGCTCATACAACACAAAACTCTTTCTTCGAAGAAAACATGTTTCACTTTGTATAGCTAATGAAGCCTAAGGATTTCCTGAGACTTTGTAATAATAGTACATTCACAATAGTGTTAAGTACATCTTTTCTTTTGCTCCACACCATTGTGCTTTATGTTTGCTGTTCACCTCTCCCTTTGTTATATTATAGTAGAACTAGCAGTGGTGGCACCTCCATTGGGGCATATGGGCGTCTCCCTCTTCCCCCACATTAATGCCTACAAAGGTAATTATTATTAATAATATTTTTAAATTAGTCGCGGCCCGTGGAAGAACTTCTGTGGGGCAGAAATGCGGGGCATTTTGTGATGCAGGGCGCGCAACCAAATTCTTTTTATTTATTTAATTGTTTACTTACCACCGATCAACCATATTCCGGTGTTTACTACCCCCTACCCTGCCCCTCCCCGCCCCGCCTTTCCGCTCCACGGAACTCCCTTCACGGGCCGCAACTGTTTTAAATGCTTTGTTCCATGCCCTGGCCATGGCATTCTTTCTGTTTCTTTGGATTTGCAAAGCAAAGTTCTAATCAATTTGCAAACATTTTGCTGTTTCTGTAATAAGAAATGTGCCAGACTGTTTGAACCAGGACAAACATGACAAAAACTTTATTTTTAATGTACTCAAATAATATGAAATGCAATTTCCCGCGTTTTCAAATATTGTTTAGACAAATCAGTTTGCACTGCTTTTTATTACATTGCATAAGTATAAAAAACAGTGTAAAACGTGTATGCTCTATTTTTTCTTAAAAGACTGCTCAAAGACCAGGATTATTTTCTTAAAATCCATACAACAAACATAAAATATGGTATAAGTAAAAATATCTGCCATGTATGTTTTAGAATGATTCTTCAGGTTCTTTTCCAATTTTTGTTCTGTGCAATTGTTTATATGTAACATTGATTGGGGCTAATCTTTTACTACAACAGCAACAAAATGTTGTTGACATATTCTTCCCACTTGTGCAATTTTCTGTGCTATGGCTCCAACAGTTCACTACATCATTAAGCACATTTCTATGGGACCTCTTTATCCATCAAAGAGTCCGATTTAGAGTTGGGCATAGGGTGCTCTATCACAGACGCAACAGAGTACCCTGCCTGCCAAACCCTCAGTCCACCTGCCTCATTTGGAGACGGGAAAACTTAGTATTCTGTCGACGGAGGCCCCGTTGGGTCCATTCATGGAATACTTCCTCCGACAGCCCAACAGAGTATGGCCAGTGGGAGGAAGGCCATTACATACTTCTCCCTATTTAGCGTGAATGGTGTAATGTATTTTTTTTTATCAGCGCGAGAGGCAGAAAAAAAATAAATGTCTCCCTCAACTTGGGAGGAATCTCCCAGGGTATGGGGATAGTTTTTTGGGGAGGTTTCAGAAACAAACTACCACTTTAAGAATTTGTTTCTGAAAAACAAAACCATTTTAAAAAGTTTGCCGAATGGCCATCAAAACCGACGGTGGTCGTTCCATCAAACTTTTTGCACATTGAAAGAAACCACCATGATGGTGGTTCCTTTCAGTGCACAGACATGACCTCCGGGCCATTTGTCAGGATAGCAGAGGTAATGTATCTGCTATCCTGGCAATGCTGTACCGTCTGTCGCACTCTAAATCAGGCCAAAAGTAATAGAAGCATGCAATGGTGAGTCCCTCATTTGTTTGGACGTCTTCCAAACAAAGGAACGCTCAATTTTGAATGTGCAGACCTATACAGAGTGCTATTTTCAACAGGGCAGTCCTAAAATAAAAAGAAATCCTTATTTGCTACAATCCCTGAAGCAAGAAAACAATATGTATACCTGTTTCATTATGTGTTCTTGCCTCTGTCATATATCTTTATCAGATCACTTTTTCTCTCTTCATTACTTTTTGCCATTCCTTCACAGAGAGTGCTCTCATGTGATGCTGTTCACATCCTGAGCTGTCAAGACTACAACTCAAAGTTCAAGACATAGAGTTTCTGTTTCATCTGATTTATTACTACATTCAAGTCATCCTGTGATTACCAGGGAATTGTGAACTGGGTGCCGTTTTGCACCTGCGTTATCTGTATCACCATCATTTATAAAAAAAAGATGTCTTAAATTGAAACTTATCCCGTTTACATTGTAGTGCAACAAATAACATAATATTAGAACATTGGAATGTTGGGAGCTCCATTGAAGACAATGGAGTGCTCCATGCTTCTACGGGCCGGTAAATGTTTTACAAAGGCCTCTCGGAGCTCGAGGGTATTTAAATTCCCTGGAGCTTCGAAAGGCCTTTGTTTTATTTGTTAGAACATTCTGCCTTCTAGTGGCTGAATGTTCTAATAGCCTTATAGCCCTTCGTAGCAGGGCTATACCGGCTATTAAAGTGCTGGTTTCTTGTTAATATCCCTCGCCTTCAGCTCGAGCCTTTAATAGCCGGTATAGCCCGCTACGGCGGGCTACAAGGCTATATTATGTACAATCGAGAGCTAGTATAACCATTAGGAATGTGATTTGTAATTAATTGAATATTCATATGTTAAAATTATAGTTTAAAAAATATATAAAACATGTTTAACTCAGAATTGTTCTTGCATAAGGATTTGCACTCTTTGTCAACCTTTTAGTTAGATATCTCTATTGCATGAAGAACAGACAAGGAAGAGAACACTTACTTTCTTCCGCAGCTTTCTGTAAATCTATTGCTTGGTCGTACAGTATTTCACTTCTTTCTTTCCGAAAAATGATTTGGGTATCAATTCCGACCACAGCCTAAGAAAAAAAGGCATGATTTTCAGTTTTTTTTACCTCAGTTCATATCAACAAAAGTGCAACAATGTAAGAGGCGAGAAGGTGTGTGGTAAATCATATTGAGGACACAATATGTACCTCAGACAGTATTTCTGACAACAATATTCTAACATGCAACCATGTAAAGAATGAGACTGTTACGTTCGTGAACAAATCATGGTTATTCATGGTCAATGCAGAATAAATCATGCATTATCTTAGTTTAACCTCATTTTTTTGATGGCTGTGCAGCTAATTATAGCTATTTTGTACTCATCAGTGACATTAACACCTTAACGGCGGCCGCGATTTTGCGGAAGTGCGGCACTTCCGCAAAACGGGCGGGGCCACGTCGGCCATTGGCCGGCGGCAGCACTGGGGAGGTAGTGCTGCCGTCAGCCAATGGCCTACGACAGCACGGAACGGGTTAAAAAACCATGAACAATGAACTGTCAGAACCTTTACACATCATTTTTGGAAGGATAATTGGTTACCACATTGCTCTGGGCACTCCAAACACCATGGACCTTTTCATTCGTTTTTCTTTTACAAATGGTTTTTATTGGGGGGTTTTAGTCGACCTGGCTGACTTAATAGAAGCAAAGGTCACAAGGGCTTAGCTGCAGACATTTGTTAAATGAAAGGCCAAGATTGAAACGCATAATGCTTAGGCCGATCTGGAACACTCGGGTCCAATACTCCTCATGCTGTGGTCAGCACTCTCAGACATCATCTCCAGCGCATAACCAGATTCTGTGACAATTCAGACCTTGAGTTCCTTAACTTGCCCACTTTTTTCTTCAATAAACACGCTCTATGCACTACATACCGTTTCACTTCAAGACAGACAACCACAGAAAATCAAAATACTCCTAAATTAGGATCACTTCACTAAATAGCTCAGCCACTCAGGAAATTTGAAAAAATGTAGGAATTGTTTTTATGTCTGGAATTCTTCAAATATTCAGGTGCCCTACTTTACTCTCTCTCTCTCTCTCTCTTGATTGCCTCGTCACGTATATATGTCTACCGTTCTCTTATCTTTGTCACTACAAATACATTCAGTGCCTTTTCCCTATTCTCCCATCACCTTAGCTTTACATCTCAGCCCTGAAACGCAACAAATGTACCAATATCTGTCAGAAAATATCGCACATACACTTAGATTTATACAAGACATATTTACTTTATGAAACACATTTTGGTGATTTCGAAGTACACCTAGAATACTAATTCTGAAAAGCAATATAGGAGGCCTCCATCCAGGCATGCTATAAAGATTTGTGGGGTCAGGAGCTAAAAATGTCGCCGGCTCATCTTTAGTTTCCGATCCAATGAGCAGCTCGTAATTAAGGGCACATGCAAGAGCAATACTTCTGGCTTCCCTCCTGAGTGACTGCTTCTTTTATCACCCACTAAAACTCATTGTGTGATCTTGGGCAAACCACATCATCTCCCTGTGCTTCCGTTCAGATATCTTCAAAAGGTATGAACGTTTATTGGAAAAACACCAGTAAGAAACAGTATATAAAATTAAAAATTTAAATGCACATTTAATGTGCTTGAAATCAACTGAATAACAGAGTTTTATACAATCTAATTAAACAATTCCACATGGATTATGTAACAACAGACAAACTAATGTTGCATGGGTCAGACCATCTTGAAAGAGATAGATGTGGATTTAATGCAAAGTTTAAAGCAGAAAAATCCCTTTGCTGAGTAGCACTGTGAGTCGCTCTGACAGGGAACAACAAAAAATGCAGTCAAATAAATCATTCTGCTGACTACCTGTGGTTGCTAACACTGATTTATATGTCCAAAGCACCAATAAAAGGCAGTCCTAAACACCTTATTCATAAACATTTCCTTTTAATGTATGGTGTAATTGATTCACACTACATCACCATTTCAGGAATATCCGAAACCCTAACCAATACTTCTTCAGACTTGGACTCAAATAGTTAGAACTGTCCAGGATGACCATATGTCCATCCTTACCGTGAATATGGAGTTCTGGCAGCTGCTATTACTCAACAGCATTATCCATTGCTAATTCTTTTGCCAGCACCGTTTCAAATTTTGGGCTTCGATGAGTTTATTTCGTGTAGTTTGGTCTTGCGTTTAATTTTTTACAAGGTTTGCCTATCTGTAGTATCCTCAGGTTGTAAATATGTTCATTTACTCCTCTGCATGTAGCTGCTCAGCCAGTGTGTGTGTTCAGGTTAGAATGTTAGTGTGAGTGGAATGTTTGGATGCATGAGTGTGGTCAGTTGAGGCTGCTCCTCGTGGGTCTGCTTGTTCCAGACTAATACTTCCTGTTATCCTATTTATGGCTGATTAAACCTTCTACATAACTCAACCACATCTGCCTCGGCTGCATCATTATATGTATGTATGCACCAAGATACTACACTATCCCTCTGATCTTGTTTATGTCTCCTCACTCCGAGAGATCAGAAAACACTGCTGAGCTTAGAACCGTATCTTAAAGAGAAAGATGAGCCATGACCTACAGGAAGAACTCCTGAAAGGTAACACCTCGCTGATGCTGTCGATTGAGGTACTATTGGCATGGTGTGGTATGATGAGGTATTGTGTAGTATGTTATGTTATGATGTGGTATTCTTTGGTATGGTACGTATAGTATGGTATGGTATTCTTTGGTATGGTACGGTATATCATGGTATGGTATTGTGCGGTATGGTACGGTATAGTATAGTATGGTACTGTGTGGTATGGTATGGCATGGTGTTGTATGGTATGGAATGATGTGGTATGGTATGGTATGCTAAGGTATAGATTTGAATGGTATGCTATGGTATGGTATATAATGGAATGGAATGGTTTCATATGGTATGGTATGGTATGGTTTGGCATGGAATGGTATGGTGTGATATGATTATAGAGTGCTTACTACAACTAAAGAGATGCTGAAGATATTTGCGGATCAGTAGCACGCTACTCCATTGGAGTGCAGAGTGAGTGATTAGTCAAGGCAACGAGTTGTAGTTAGTCATGTTGCTTCCATTTGATGCTCTCTATCAATCAAATATTAATTGAACAAATATGATTACAAATTAAATATTCTTCCTGTGCTTCTTAGTGCAAGGTTCCATGTGTGACATTAGGCTTTAGTTACTTGAGGTAATAATGAGTAGGATGTGGCTTTTCAGAACTGAAGAAATTATGGCAGTGTTCAACAAGAATTAGGTAACGGATAACACCCTTTAAGGACTGGGGAGGGAGGGCCCAAAAATGTAACAAAAAATTAAAGAATCCTTCGCTAAACTACTCATACAAGAATTGTTTCTTGTCCAAGTCCACTTGGATTTCTTTTAATAGTAATGAGGTATTATTTCTTTGCTGTTCAGAATATTCGCTCAAATAGGTATCTCTCTCTGTTTTCTGCTCTTCACAGTTGGTGCTACACTCTGGACCAAAAAAGGTTTATGGAGTCCAGCCCCAGGTCGCCATTAGCCTTGATGCCAAGATTGATTCTGTGCCAGTGGCGTAGCCAGTGTAAAATGGGCCCTAGTGCAAGGAAGGAAATGCTCCCCTGGCCGCTGTTTGAACTGTGAAATACTAATACAGCAATAATTAGGGTTTGGTGGGCCTCTGAAGCCTGTGGGCCCCTGTGCCACTGCACCTGTTGCACCAATGGAAGCTATGACCCTTCTCCGTGCCAGAGTATATATCTCATGACTAAGGCTCTCCCTGGCCTCCAGAGAACCCACGAATGCAGTTTCTGTGGTCTCCCAAGACTTTCATGTATGGGGTGAGGCCTCTGCAATCTCTTCCTTTTTTGAGCATCCTTGCCATGAATGTTGATTCAACAGAATAACAGGTGCAGCATAGTGACATCACGCATCCTTTCATCTCAAAGGACATCACAAGGTTGGCCTCTTGCTCCACCTTTTGCCTGCAGTAGCTTACCATTTGCTGTCTGAGTACCTGGCATATGGAGACGGAGTAGAAATAATAGTCAAGACACAGGGCTTCCTGTTTACTTTCAGCATCTTCCTCGGCCTTCATGGCTGCTGATACCAAAATGTATATGCTCGTTTATTTTTTTTATAATCAACAAAAATATGATGCTAGTCTGCATTGTATGTGTGAGCGAAATAAAAATAAAAATGCGCTAATAACGGGAAATTATTGAAAAGCATAGCAGGAGGATGCTATGGGTCAAATAACATTTGTCACCCCCAGTGGGATGGGTATGCTCAGACGTGAGTCCCATGCTCTCCACACCACTGGAGTCAAGCTATCAAGGCTGATAGCCAGAAATCGGTCCTAGGATGCTTGATTCCGGTCCAAAAAAGACATGGCTTGGCAGTTCGGGCTGGACTGTTCCCATGAGGCACAGGGTCAAGGCTGATTTGCATATGGTCATGTCTGAACTGGGGTGGTGTGGAGTGCAAAAAAACGATGGATTTAGGCCCAGATCTCTGTACTGGGGTGAATGTATGACATTGTTCTGCATTCTGTCCATCAACTGTTGTTTTTGCATTTGTCACCCCGAGTGGGATGGGTTTTTCTCAGACGTAAGTCCCATGCTCTCCACACCACTGGAGTCAAGCTATCCTGGCTGATGATGGCTGATAGCCAGAAACCGGTCCTAGGATGCTTGATTCCGGTCCAGGAAAGACATGGCTTGGCAGTTTGGGCTGGACTGTTCCCATGAGGCACAGGGTCAAGGCTGATTTGCATATGGCCATGTCTGAACTGGGGCGGTGTGGAGTGCAAAAAACGATGGATTTAGGCCCAGGTCTCTGTACTGGGGTGAATGTATGACATTGTTCTGCATTCTGTCCATCAACTGTTGTTTTTACATGGGTCAAATAACGCGATGAAGTGCGTAACTAGTTTTTAACATGGTGTAGCAACGGTACACGAATGTTGTATGGAAGTTTCTCGAGCAGCACAACAAATGCATATTTTTTGCAAACATCAATACTATACGGGTTGATTTTTCAATACGAAAAGATGTAGCTCAGCTGATATGTGATCAATACTTGTCGGGAAGTGTTATAGCATGAAATTAGTTATGAATGTATCGAGTAAGGTCGTTACTGGACCCCTTTGCCCCTTACTCGTGAGCCATCCTTGCTTCTTTCAAAATAAATTGTGAATTAATTCGCAAAGCTTTTTTATCAGTACTACTCTGTCTGATAGTATATGTTTAATAACGCAGTTTTATTAGTTTTGCAGTTATATAACAAACCAGCACAAATAGCATACACACAATAAATAGGAGGACACATGGAGTTAATGTAGCATATGAACCGAAAAGATTCCCACATCAGTCCTTTATCCCACCAACCCATAGCAGTTCCACCATTTGCCCCACCTTTGTATGTGTTTTTGTGACAGGCTCTCGCCTCATAGATGGATCCCTCTAGTTTTGCGCACCAGTCCATGGCTGCCCGCCATTCCGTCGTTTGTGGGCCGAAGAAAACAAAATCAATTTTTTTTTATTGTACGGGGTCCAGTTGCCAAGGTAGAAAGTTTCTCTTATTTGGGGTTGCCTTTAGATCCACAAGTTAAATGGGAGTCCATGATGGTGTTGCAGGTGCAATAAACTAACAGAGAGATCAAAACGATGTGCCGCTTTGCAGCCAAGCTAAGACATAGGCCAGTGAGGGAAATGATCACTTTATATAAATTTAAGTGTCTCTCAATAGCTACCAATGAGGCAGGAGTTTGGGGGTTGTGTGATAACTCTAGACTACAAAGAGTAGAGAACAGCTTTCTCCAAGGACTCTTGATGGTACTGCAGTGTGCACTGACCTTCTTTTGCCACTCAGAAGTGGGGTTGAATTTTGGGTCTGGATGTACTGTTATTATAGTTAAAGATTTGGCAAAATCCGGAGCTAGGATTCTCTAAATACATTCTTCATTATTGCCTGGCTTCGAATAATGCTGAGCCTATACCTTAAGCACTCTTTTAATAGGCTGGGAGCCTCAGCGCTTTTTAAGAACCTCAGAGCTTTTTAATAACCCGACCAAATTGCCCGTTTTTCTAGAGAACTGATAAAATTAGCATTTTATGAGCAGGCACAGCGTATGCGTAGGCAACAAGCTACTCAGCTTTCCTCTCTGGCAAATTATCTTGTTTTAACATCTGGTCATGAGTTGGAATACTACCTCTCATATATAAAACATGTCCAATATAGGTTTTATTTAACTAAGTTCCGTTTGGGGTAATTACATTTTCTTTTAGCTTTCCCACAACAAGGAGCATTGTTTGAGAATCTCCCTTTCTGCCCATGTAATAATTTGTCAAGGCAAAGCAAATTGCACTTCCATTCTTTTTTTAGCACTTTATAAATCAGTGCATACACGTTTTCTACATCCTCTTCTGTGCTTACGCAGTTTAAATTCTTTTCAGGAAGGCTTTCGATTTTTACAGCACCAGGAATCGCCAGAAATGTGCCATGCTATGATCAGCTTCATCGGAGGGCCACTCATCATCAAGAAAATATATTGTTTTTTGGGGTGAGTTTTGGTCTTGGCTTTAGGATTTTCTATTGTCATTTATATTTTTAACCCATGTTTTATATGATGAGGTATTAAATGTTTTTACTTGTTTGCCTTATGTGTGTAATATGCTTGTAAAGTGTCCTTTTATGGGTTTTCTAAGTCAAATAAAGTTTTATGACTGACTGACTGAGATGTTTTGTGAAACAATGTATTATATCTTTTAAAAGCTGTTTCAACCTTTTGAGTTAGTAGTGCAACCAAAGGTCACTGAGTACTAACACATTTAATAATACAAATTGATAGGTGGCAATACATGGACGTCAATTCACCAAATGCCAAGGGTTGCGGAAGTGACATCACACACTGTTTGACCTTTACTTTCACTCACACACATATGCTTAAACCTAGACACATATTCACACACTCATTCTCACATAAGCTCACTCTGACCCACAAGCATGCACACAACATTCATTTAAACAGTAGCGGCCCGTGGTGGGAGTGGTGCCAGGCGCTGACGTGGGGCGAGGGAGGGGCAGGGTGGGGTTACACTGAGGAATACGAATTTCATTACACGCACTGCATTGCCAAATGCGATGCAGCACGCGCAACAAAATTTGTTTTATTTATTTGGTTTGATACTTACCTCTGTGCGGCTGTATTCCGCAGTTTACTACCCCCCACCCTGCCCCGCCCGCACCCCACATCAGCGCCCGGCAGCACTCCCACCACGGGCCGCTACTGCAATTAAATGCATTCTTTACTTACCTCAGCTGCCATATAAGGATATATTGCAAATGATTGTGCTCCATTTGTTTGTTACACTAATAGTGAATAATATTGTTCACATTGTGTCATAAAAAAATGACAGTAAACCAGGAAAGTGTAGCCCCCAACTGACATCCATTAGGACGAGCTGCCCCTTTGTTCCAAGCACTGATTTACTACTTATGGGGCTAGGGGTTGGAAAGGCAGTGCCAGGGCTCGCAAGGGGCAAGTAAGGAGTCGCAGCTGTGACCCGTGGCTACCCCTAAATTATGACCATGTGCTAATATGTGTCTAGAATATGATAGCAACTATCAATACTACAATGGCTAACACCAGAGTTTGCACACTTCTCTGGAAAACGTCAAGAAGCAATTCACAGAGCACACCTTAATGTCAGACTCCAGGACTTCAAAAGTGGTGGGTGTCCAAAAGTGTTCAAAATGTTGCGGGCAGTTCCTTTTTACTCAGTAGAAACTGGATGTGTTTTCTTCTTCAGCCTCATAATGAACCCCAAAACCATGATTGATTGATAGACTTGAGATGCCATATTAAACATGATGCTGTTTGTATGGGTGTTTTTAGATTGACACAGCTCTATGATTTTGCTGGTTGAGATTTTGTTTTTCATTGAAAACGACAAAATGAATGTAACTTTTTAAATTAATTATCCATATGGTACAGAATAGGGAAAGTAAAAAAAAATTAAACTTGAAAAAAACGGTGACTATATTTTCATGTTAAATATTGATGTAAATATTTAATTATTTTTACATCTAGTACATTGAGGTAACATTATTTTTCTGCAATGTACATTAAAAAATCCCATCTGACTGGAAAAATGTATATAAATGACAAAAAATACAAAGAATTAATTAAAACGAATTTAACTGTTTTAATAAAAAAAGAATGTTATTAATTTTAAATAAAAAAGATTATCAATACATGATACTTTTCTTAACATTAAGTAATAAGTATTTAAATATTTACCTATTTTAAATACTTTAAGTTAGTGTACGTTTTTTTTTAAGTCCCTACCTCCATTATTTTATATGAGAGGGTGTGTAAGTACTAGTGGTTAACCATGTGTGGTGCTGGACTTCTGCTCCTTTTTGGCAGTAGTAGCATGCACTCGTAAATTTGGCCCCACCTCCTGTTTCAGTGAAAAAACTCCAGAGTAATTTTTCAATGTTACAAGGCTGGTTCTCCCACAGAAAAGCATGGGATGACATTATAATTCCTTATAATGCATAATTTCAGTTTCGGACTAGCTAAAAAATGTAATTTAATTTTTTTCAAAAAGTGTTCCATGGTATTCATGCAATACCATTGCACAAGCAGCACTCCAAGGTACAGCATGACTGTTCAAGCTTCACTTTTTAACATTTGTACGGTTCTGCAGTACCTCCCGGTGCTTCCAGGGAACCACAAAGGGCTACTCTAAATCCTACAATAATACCATGGGTCCTCACGGGAGGCCTTGCTGAGTCTAGTGGGTGTCCTGTGAGACCCACAGCACAAATATAAAGCCCCTACCCTGCGCCTTGTATATTAATTGTTTTAAAACTCAAGCCACTCAATTTCCTGAGTCTTTTGAATGGCAGCAGCAACAATTCGGTTGATGTTGTGGCCAGCCAATCAGATTGCTGGGTCCTGCAAGACTGAGTAAGAAGTCCCTTTCACCCAACCGAGTGGTTAATTTTTTTAATTTCGTGTTCTGCAGGAGTACAGCAGTGCCAACCATATAGATATCACTACATTGTGATCTTCAATTTCTCAAAAAAGTCTGAACAGATTAACACCAAACCACAAACAGCATGCTATCTGAGTAGACATCTAAATTTGGTATAATTCTGTTAGGCCATTTTTTTCTATATCGCTTCCCAAAATTGCTATGGGAAATTGCATTGGAAAAATGTTTTGGGGATCCCACTCCGTTTTAACAGCCTCCACTTGACAGATCACCTGACACATTCCAGAAAGGAGCTGATAAACATTTTTGCTTGACAGTTTTGTAAAGATTAATCAAAATGGCACCAAAGATATTAGCAAATCAAAAAATGCAATTTCTACTCTGACCTAACTCTAATGACTTTGAGCCTGGTTCACAAATGTAAACTTACACTTTTGTGTAAGTTTACTATTGTTTGCTATTGAGAAAGGTATTTTAGAAGGAGTGTCTTTACAACTGTGGAATCTGAACACATAAAAAAAGGCCAGTCCTATCTTTTTATGTGCAGAGAATCCGCAGTCAGAAAGATACAATTTTTGAAATACCTTTGGGATTAGCAATCATAAAGTTCACAAAGGTGTAAATTTATCTTTGTGAATCAGACCCACCGTGCTAGCCTGAGAAAGGGAGCATGTTGGAAGCGTATGTCTTGACTGCCACGAGATACGTAGTGAGTTATAGAGTTTTCATACTCCATAATTAAAAGGGGGGCTTAATATTGTGGCATAGAATAGTAAGAGCACGGATGATCATCTGATGCACACAGAGAGCTGTAATCTGCAAAAATGTACCTTTGACCTGTCATTTCTGATGTCTAGGTAATTCTATCTAATTCTGTAGACTGCATCATCAGAAGAATAAGGACATATTAGGTGCACTCTACAGATTGTTAATCAAAATAGTTTGTTGCATAACCCTCACATCCTATGAATAGTGGCTCAAGAATCCAAGCATGTGTGCACTAGAAGTAAGAAGCAATCGGTGAGGTATGATATTGAATTTCCACAAAAGTATAAACATAGTGTATGTCATCAATGGTTAGTCTAAGACTACTTCAAGAGCAAAAATTCATGGATGCCTCTGTCTAACAATCCGTGTAGATGAGAACTGGAACCCACCTTCTCTCAGAGGAAGGGACATTCCTTACTGAAAAATCAAGCATAACCTTGATAAGTGTATGAGTACAATAGTATAACAATGGTTCCGAAATACAGTAGAAGACTGGGCATGAAAGGGTCATAGCTCAATGCTTTCTTTTAACTTGCATAAAGTGTGGAGTGAGTTATTCTGCTTCGGTATGCTTTGCTTTGACCAAGTTTATGATTTTCCGATCAAAGAAATCATATAAGTAAACAAACAGTTGGGAAGCAGAAGGTTCATAATGTGGAAGTTGGCCTAACGCTGTCAGGGACAGGCTGATAGCGTAGGGAATTGTATCTGAGAGCATCAAGGAATTTTGGCAGGTTACAATAGAATTATAGGTTGCATTATGTGGCGGTGGTGTAGTGTATGGCTTATTGGGATTGACTGAGGGCCCCTTCTGTTGGGTGAAAGTAGTTCTTGAGAGACAGGTAAAAGGTGAATATGGAAGTGTAAGTATTCATGTCTTAGGATAAAGTGGTCCAGTCAAGTGATAAGTGAAGAGCAAATGAACAAATCTAGGAATGGGTCAATGGGGGTTAGAAGTGGTAAGGCATGAAAGGGTCTGGGGCAAATGCGGCATCTAAGTAAGAAGAGGAATGTGGTATGAATATGCTAAGGAGGGTGAGGAGATGTTGGATAGATTTTTAAAGTAAGGGGGTTAGAATTAGAAGAGATCATGTGATCTCGAAATGCATTGGGATTGACATCAGTAAAATATACATTATGTTGTGAAAACCACATTTTGTGATTATTTTGTTATGAATTTATCTTTATTAGGAAACAAATATATGTACAGAAATATGTTTGTGTAAATAAATCATGAAAATACCATGAACAACTAACAAATTGTTGATAAGGAATTATTATTTGAGTAAAGATTGTACATTTAAGGATTAAATGTTGTAGCGAACCTAAATGGTAAGCATTGCAGTGCAGGAAGGGCCGGTGACTACTTAGCACCTACTTCTCATTCTTTTCATACAGGAGATTAGCTCCCACCTCCCAACCCTGCACGCCCCATCTGAAACTACTTACACTTTTTGAAGCAAGTGATTACAATTAAAATTGAGTGTGCAGTACAAACCACAACTGTTTGTTTATTGATTCTGCTAACAGTACTGCAGCACCACAAAAATGCAGTTTGATTCTATATCGAATATCACAGACAATAAGGCGGACACCAAAACTTATACATCAGCCCAAGCCTCTGATATCTACGCTTTGATATCAGACATACAAACTTTCAGCAAGCAAAGTGGGTCGATACCTCAACAATTGCGACAATTGGAATTCCTATCAAAAAGAGTGTTGAATCAGAAACTTCATGCTTCTACTCTAATACAATACCATAAAGTCCAAAGAATACCAAGAGGATTACGGCTACCAATTAAACCAATGCTCTTCAAATTTCAATACAATAAACACTTCATGGACAAATGGCACGCAATTCTCAATAGATGTTCGTTAGACTTAATTCTACTATTGGTAGAGGAACTTGCAAAAATCATCAAAGATCTCGAAGAAGAACTTGAGTTACTTACCAATGAACTATCCCGACAAATACAATCAGAAGAATGGAGCACTATTTTGAAAGAGTTGAATGATAAACTAGACAAATATGGCAAAGAAACACAGGATCGGAAGCTGCGTAAATTCAAACGTGATACCATCGATTACAAGTTAAATGAGGTTTACACCTGGGTAGAGGTGTATGCACAACGGAGACCTCCCCCAAGAGCAGCAACATCATCACAAGAGAGTGTGGTATCTGACCAAGATTTGACCCTATCACGGCAACCACCAACAATTGTTACACCACCTACGACCAGTGATGGAAGCACGGCACAAGCTTCTGGCAGCCAAGATATTTCTCAGCCGAGTTTTTTAGGGAAGGGCCCAGCAATGGGCAAACCACCAGAAACGGCAGAAATCAGAAAACAAGACGCAGCAAAAGAACCAGTAAGCTCAAATCTACGGAGCAAGGCGAAACCCTAGTGATAAACATCTCTAGCAAGGAACTGAACAAACAACAATTACAAGTTCTACAAAAAGGCACAAGCTTCGTACCCACATTTTCGAGCAACTATTTCAATACGGAGGTTAGCCTCTTCAAATGTATGCGTTCATTACGCTTCAGACATTTCTTCAACAACATAGTACCCACGTTGCCAGAGCCCTCACAAATCACTACGAGTGAATACAAAGAATTCAAGCCACCCAGCACGTTTATGCCACCAGCATCACATAAATTGCTAGACACCTTTGGAATCTTGGTAAAACAGGATCTACAACAAATAAACTGGAATAAAACATCGATGAAAAACATCAACAAACACGAGGAGAAGATCATCTAAAAACTAGCCCAGGATGTGTCCATCACAATTCAATTAGCAGACAAAGGAGGAGCCCTGGTCGTCATGAACACCTCTTTCTATGAAGCTAAAGTATCTGAACACATTAAAGATGAGTCTACATACCTGAAACTGTCGGAAGATCCCTTAAAAGACATCAAAAGCACACTAGAATCTATTCTGGAGAAAGCAGTAGAAATGGGATGGATTAACAGCAACACCAAAAGATTCCTAACAACGGCTTCATCAAGATGCCCACGAATCTACATGTTACCTAAGATTCACAAGAATCTCCAAAACCCTCCCTTCAGACCGATAGTGAGTGGATGTGGGTCTATCTTTGAGCCCTTAGGGCAATACATTGACGAAATTTCTCCAGCCATTTGTTCAAAACTGGATAACTTATCTAAAGGATACTACTCATTTTTTACAATTGCTTCAAAATATCACCACTGACTTGAACAACATCATTGTGTGCACCATAGACGTGACCTCCTTATATACTTCTATACCCATCGAGGAAGGCATAGAAGCATGTGAATGGGCCCTACTGCAAACCCCTGAACTACCAGCAAACAAAGTGTTCTTGTTAGAACTTCTTCAATTCTGCTTACGCCATTCGTACTTCTCTTGGAAATCGGATTGCTATTTACAAATCAGCGGAACCTCTATGGGTTTTTCTGGAGCTCCTGTGTTTGCCAATATTTTCATGGCTAAGTTTGAAAATGACTTCATTTTGTCTGACACAACTTGGAAGAAACACTTAATTTTTTTTTTAAAAGATACATAGACGACATCTTTTTGCTATGGGATGGTCCAGAAGTCATGCTTCACCAACAGATCAGTAACCTAACACCAAAAACAGCAGGATTCAATTTACGTCTAAAACAGACTTTTCACAAATTGCTTTTTTGGACGTAATGATACATAACAATTCACGACAACTTGAAACTAAAGTGTTCCACAAACCTACGGATCGGAACAACACTCTGTTATTTACCAGCTTTCATCCTAAAGCACTTTTATGAAACCTACCATTCTCAAAATTCACGAGAGCTAAACGCATTTCTTCTACAGAACAAGCCTTTACCCAAGAGATACAGTTACAAAAATTCAGATTCACACAACGCGGATATCCACAACAAATTATACAACAAGCTGAACTAAGAATGAATGCAATCCCAAGGAGTCACCTGTTACAACCTCAAGTTAAACTCAAATAATAAAGAATGGTATTTGTCACCAAATTCTCCACACAATCATCACAAATTAGAACAATAATCAATAAACGCTGGGAACTACTTGAGACAGAGGAAGACTTCAAAGGTATATTCAAAGAAAAACCCTTATTTGCATATAATCGCAGCAGGAATCTGAAAGAGATGGTAACCAAACCGAAGACATTAATGCAAGAAACAACTACAGTCCAGCCAGGCATGAAAAAATGCACCAATTGCGTACATTGTAACAACGTCATTATTGGTAGAACGATACAACATCCACAGACTGGCAAGACCATCAAGATTCGGAATCAAGCTGATTGTAACTCTACGCACGTAGTGTACAGCATAAAATGCCCATGTGGCAAGCTATATATAGGGAAAACAGACAGAAAAATCAAAATACGAATATCGTAGTACAAGAGCCGAATTCGCAATCAATCAACAACATTAAGCCTCGCTACACACTGGAGTGAAATGAAACATACCATACCCTAACTAAGATTCCAAGTTTTGGAAGTCACAGACCAAAAACCAGATCGTGATAATATTAAATGGTTATCACAAAGAGAAATATGGTGGATCAAACATATGGATACCATGATTCCAAAAGGCCTCAATGATAAGTTGGACATGGTCTGTTTCTTGTGATAAGCTAGGACCCATGAATTATGTATTCTGCCACATTAACCTTGATCACTTTCATCAGCTCACTTTGTTTAGAAACATAGTACACAGTCCATACAATACTCAGTCCACTAGGCAGATAGAGATTCAATATTGATATCTCTTTTACATGGATCATAGATAGACCCTGTTCTAGTGTTTTATACATTACAATACCTCTAGATTCCAAAGTACGCATAGACAAAAACATTATAGAAATGTATGTGTGGGAAGCACTTAAAGGAAACATGCCTCACTTGTAATCACGTTTTGCTAATGTACATGTTGGACACAGTATTTGCTAATGTACATGTTGGACACAGCATTATTATACAAGCAAATCATAGTTTTCCACAACCCACACACCAGGTGCACCATCAGTTCAATGACTATGTGCTTCCTACCTAGTCATTACAACTCTAGCTTCATTGCGCGCCCTTTCCCTAAAATTGAATACTAACCACCTGCAAGTTTTCTATCTTGTTTCATATAAGTGGGCTATATGCACCCCATATTAGGTACCGTGATTCTTGTTGATGTTCCATCAATAAGTCCTCAATGTTTCTATTCTACTCTTCGTTTTATACAAATTATTAACTTTCTTATATGTACCCATTTTTATTCGTTTATGTGCTGGTTCATTCATTTTCATGATTTCTCGTAGATCACCGCTGATTTTGGCTGGACTTTTCCGCCATTTAACTTTTCACGTTTTCGTCTTACTAGCCTGAGCCAGCTTTGAGTGTTCATAGATGTAGCTCTTATTTCCGATTTTGATGATCACTCTAAGATGGCCGCTTATCTCGGCCTGTTGACCGAGCCCGTTTTCTTAACCATTACTCATGCCTCAAGATGGCCGATCTAATTTTCCGCCGTAAAGCAGTCCCTCTTCTAGCTCCCTGCAACATATGCCATAAACTCATTCAGCACAAAACTTACCCCATTCCAGGCATGCAGTTGCTACCGTGAGGACCTACATTCTACTCGTTCAGGTAAAGGATTGTTACGAGTGACTTATTTACTAGATTACGATCTCGTTGATTTTAGTTAGTCTGAGTCATTTTTTCTTCGTTCTTACAGGAAGCATTTTCTGCACATTCAGCCAGCGTTCTTGTATACTCTAACCAGAGCCTCTGAATCCAAGGTATTGTCTTAGAATGCATTTGGCACTGATTATTCTTATCCTACAGTTTGGGCACAGCTCTTTAGCAATGACTCATTTACTCTCATTTCTTAGGGACACTGTTGAATACTGCTGCTATATTGCTGCAACTCTCTCCGTATCTTTAAGGTATGTCGAACTGCCTAACATGTCTCGTCACCTGTGTGCTATTACTTCCCTGTATTCGACGCTTGAATTTTCAAATTTTTCCTAGTGTGTCATTATCGTAGCCAGCTTCTTATTTGCTGGCTGTTTATTCTTTTTAAACACTGACAGGTATGCTTTTCATTTTTCTAGCTTTCTGTTATCTACATCAGAGGGGCAAGTAGGACCCCACGAGTTTTGATATTATCACACCCTTAAATTGTTGGTAAGCATTTTTTAAGCTTATCACTCTCTTTGAGTCTGCTTCATTCCACACCAGTCACTATAATCATTTGGTTTTTAACATCACATGTCACGATCCTGTTATCGTCTGCTATACAAACCCACTGATAATTGCACAAGTTTGTGGACACATACTATCGATCCTCTCTGCTTGATTACACGTGATCTATATGAAATTTATATGAATCTTTTTACATGGCAGTTATCCTGAAGAAGAGATCATGTGATCTCGAAATGCATTGGGATTGACAACAGTAAAATGTACATCATGTTGTGAAAACCACATTTTGTGAATATTTTGTTATGAATTTATCTTTATTAGGAAACAAATATATGTACAGAAATATGTGTGTGTAAATAAATCATGAAAATACCATGAACAACTAACACATTGTTGATAAGGACTTATTATTTGAGTAAAGATTGTACATTTAAGGATTAAATGTTGTAGCGAACCTAAATGGTAAGCATTGCAGTGCAGGAAGGGCCGGTGACTACTTAGCACCTACTTCTCATACTTCACTGGAGAAGACATAGGCTTGATTAAAGGAGTTGAGCCAGTTAAGATTCAGGTTAAGCAGAACGCTGAATTCCCCAGAACGCCGCAGTATATTTTGACCTCAGAGACGATTGCAGGAATTAAGCCTATGATTGAGTCTATGATTAGACAAGGAATCCTGAAGGAAACCTTGGGCAGTCCATGTAATTCGCCAAAAATGGGATTGCAGAAACCGAGCGGGAAATTTAGGATTGCGCAGATTTGCGCCGGGTGAACAACATAGTTGTTCCCAGTTGTCCAGTGGTACCAAATCCATATGTAATCTTATTTCAGATACCGTGCCAAGCTGAGTGGTTTACTGTGATTGACCTTTGTCAGGCTTTCTTTTCGATACCTCTAGATGAAGAGTGCCGATTTTTGTTCGCTTTCAAGCTGGAAAGTCGTGTTTTAACGTGGTGTTGTATCCCTCAGGGGTACACAGAGAGCCCATCGATCTTTAATCAGATTTTGAAAAAGTATCTGGAGAGTCTAGTGCTGCCGTAGAACTCGTCAGAACTTGTGGCGTCAGAGACAGAAGATGCGTGCAGGATTGATACCATCGCTTTGTTGAATCATTTGGCAGAGAATGGACACAAGGTGTCACCAAATAAGTTACAGTACTGCTTGAATGAGGTGCAGTATTTGGGTCACAGAATAGAGAAGGGCAAAAGGAAGGTGTTACCCGACAGGATTGAGGCAATCATGAACATGATGGTGCCTTCAACCCATAGAGAGGTTAGGATGTTCCTGGGGATGGTTGGCTACTGTCGCCAGTGGATTGCCAACTTCTCGTTAAAAGCAAAGCCTTTACAGAGACTGACACACAAGGACGTGAGTGATCCGGTACCATGGGACAACGACTGTATGAAGGCATTCCTTGAGTTGCGGAGGACCTTTGTCGTGCTCCGACACTGGGAATGCCTGACTACAATAAATGTTTTTCACTGTTCTGCTGTGAACGAGAAGGTTGTGCATTAGCAGTCCTAGTTCAGGATCATGAAGGTGTCCTTAGACCAGTTGCCTATTTTTCAGCTACTTTAGATCCAGTAGCTTCAGCGTTGCCTGAATGTCTCAAATCCGTTGCTGCAACAGGTGTCAGCATTGAAAGGTGTGAGAGCATTGTAATGGGTCATCCTTTGATTGTACATGTACCGCACTCTGTTGAGTATTGATGACCAGGACCAAGACACAGCACTTGACAAATAACAGGCTCACACGCTACGAGCAGGTTATACTTGCCGCGGAGAATGTGACCCTTAAGAGGTGCTCTGTTTTGAATCCTGCTACCTTGATGCAGTTGCCAAACACGCTTGATGAAAATTGTGAGGACCATGATTGTCTCGATGTGACCGAACTTTGCACCAAACCGAGACATGACATTGTTGATGAACCATTTACTGACCCTGATGAAATTTTCTTTGTTGATGGTTCATGTATAAGAGACAGTGTTGGCCAGTTGAGAGCAGCATTTGCTGTATGTACTATCACAGGAGGTTTTGAAGCTGCGTGCCTGGAAGGAGTGTACTCTGCTCAGGTGGCTGAGATCATTGCCCTAACTCGTGCTTGCTTGGCAGCAGATCAAATTCGGATCACCATCTACACTGACAGCCGGTGTGGGTTTGGTGTGGTTCATGACTTCGGACAGTTATGGTCTCAGAGAGGTTACATGACCTCATCTGGATCCCCTATCAGGAACGGGGAATTTGTAAGGTTGCTCTTGGAAGCTTTGCAATGTCCCAAAGAGATCACTGTTGTAAAGTGTACAGCCCATGGTAAAGGGACAGATTTCGTGTCACTTGGAAACAGATATGCTGATGAGGTTGCACGTTTCTGTGCTGAGCAGGGCTATTCCTTTACCGAACAAGACATAGAGGGATGTCAGGGGAGAACTGAGTTGAACATGATGATGGAGATGGCAGATTCATGGGATGAGCTCAAGTGCATGCAGGAACAAGTGTCGGACCACGAGAAAAATGTGTGGATCAATTCAGGCTGTGTGAAAGGAGATGTGGATATTTGGGTCTCAACTGATGGGAGAGCTGTGTTGCCAGATGAGTTGTTGAGTCCAATGGCGAGGCAAATTCATGGTGCAGTTCATTTGGGAAGAGATGCGATTGTGCGAGTGTTCTAAGCATGGGCGCAAAATCCGTTCCGCTCGTGGATTTTCCGGATTTTCGGCAAATTCGTAATCCGCGAATTCCCGCGAATTTGCCAAAAATCCGCAAACCCGCGAGCGGAACGGATCCGGGGGGCAAAAGTTCAAGCTTCAAGCTTGTAACTATTTTAGAACGGCGCCGGCAAGCTGCCAGCACCATTCTAAAATAGTTACTAAGTTAGCTTCAACAGGAAGCACTAATAGATAAAATGCAGGTCGAGCAACTGCTTTATTTTATCTATTAGTGCTTCCTGAAGAAGCTAACTTAGTAACTATTTTAGAATGGCGCTGGCAGCTTGCCGGCGCCATTCTAAAATAAAATAGGAGTGGGGCAGAGGGCAGAAGGTCACAGAGTGGGGCATAGGGCAGAAGGGCACAGCAACGAGGGGGGCAGAGGGCAGAATGGCACAAAAACGAGTGGGGCAAGGGGCACAAGGGCACAACAACGAGTGGGGCAAAGGGCAGAATGGTACAAAAACGAGTGGGGCAAGGGGCACAAGGGCCCAACAACGAGTGGGGCAAAGGGCAGAATGGCACAAAAACGAGTGGGGCAAGGGGCACAAGGGCACAACAACGAGTGGGGCAAAGGGCAGAATGGCACAAAAACGAGTGGGGCAAAGGGCAGAATGGCACAAAAACGAGTGGGGCAAGGGGCACAAGGGCACAACAATGAGTGGGGCAAAGGGCAGAATGGCACAAAAACGAGGGGGGCAAGGGGCACAAGGGCACAAAAACGAGTGGGGCAAGGGGCACAAGGGCACAACAATGATTGGGGCAGAGGGCAGAAAGGCACAAAAACGAGTGGGGCAAGGGGCACAAGGGCACAACAACGAGTGGGGCAGAGGGCAGAATGGCACAAAAACAAGTGGGGCAAGGGGCACAAGGGCACAACAACGAGTGGGGCAAAGGGCAGAATGGCTCAAAAACGAGTGGGGCACAAGGGCACAACAACGAGTGGGGCAGAGCGCAGAATGGCACAAAAACGAGTGGGGCAAGGGGCACAAGGGCACAACAACGAGTGGGGCAAGGGGCACAAGGGCACAACAACGAGTGGGGCAGAGGGCAGAATGGCACAAAAATGAGTGGGGCAAGGGGCACAAGGGCACAACAACGAGTGGGGCAAAGGGCAGAATGGCACAAAAACGAGTGGGGCAAGGGGCACAAGGGCACAACAACGAGTGGGGCAGAGGGCAGAATGGCACAAAAACAAGTGGGGCAAAGGGCAGAATGGCACAAAAACGAGTGGGGCAAGGGGCACAAGGGCACAACAACGAGTGGGGCAAAGGGCAGAATGGCACAAAAACGAGTGGGGCAAAGGGCAGAATGGCACAAAAACGAGTGGGGCAAGGGGCACAAGGGCACAACAACGAGTGGGGCAGAGGGCAGAATGGCACAAAAACGAGTGGGGCAAGGGGCACAACAACAAGTGGGGCAAGGGGCGCAAGGGCACAACAATGAGTGGTGCAAAGGGCAGAATGGCACAAAAACGAATGGGGCAAGGGGCACAAGGGCACAACAACGATTGGGGCAGAGGGCAGAATGGCACAAAAACGAGTGGGGCAAGGGGCACAAGGGCACAAAAACTAGTGGGGCAGAGGGCAGAAGGGCACAAAAAAACCGAGAGGGTGGCAGTGATGAACCAGAGGGCGCATCGCGGTCTCGCACAAAAAAACTCCAGCGAACACGCAAAGCACCCCGCGAATACGCCAAGAGCCCCGCGAACACGCAAAAATAAAAAAATCCGCAAATTCGCACAAATTCACGAATTTTGCGGATCGCGAATTCGCAAATCTGCTAATTCGCGGATCGCGAATTCACAAAATTCGCCCATGCTTAGAGTGTTCAGACAAACATGGTACAATCCGAGATTTCATGCGGTGGCAAAAGAAGTGTGTCAGAGGTGTGTTACGTGTCAGCAAATGAATGTTGGAAAGAGAACTGCAGTTACCATGAGTCACATTGGGAGGTCTGGAGGACCCTTCAATAGGATGGAATTAGACTTTATCGAGATGCCAAAATGCAATCATTTGAGGTACATCTTGGTGGTAGTGTGTGTGTTCTCACGACACGCAGGTGTGACACACTTACAGTAGCTAAGCTATTGTTGAGGGACTTGTGCCTAGATTTGGGGTTCCGACCTCTTTGAAGTCGCACAGAGGAACTCACTTTCATAGTGAGGTCATGAAGATGCTTTTCACAGCACTGAACATTGATCAGAGACTCCATTGTAGTTACTGACCAGAGGCTTCTGGAATAGTGGAGCAGATCAACGGAACTTTGAAAGCCCGGATGGCAAAAGTGTTTTCATCCACGTCCCTGAAATGGCCAGACGCTCTACCTTTAGTGCTGATGAGTATGCGCAGTACCCCAGACAGGAGAACAGGTCTCTCGCCTCATGAAGTGCTGATGGGGAGGGCAATGAGGTTACCAGCGGTGCCATCGACAGCCTTACTGAGTATCACAGATGATCTGATTCTTTATTATTGCAAGGGACTCGCTGATGTCATCCGTTCTGTGTCCCATCAGGTGCAGGCTGCTGTGGTCCCGGCTTCTAGTGATCTCTGCCACGACCTGAGTCCAGGGGGCTGGGTACTGGTTCGGAGGCACGTAAGAAAGAGCTGTTTGGATGTTCATTGGAAGGGACCCTATCAAGTCATCCTTATCACGAACATTACTGTGAAGTGTGGAGGGTTGCCGAATTGGGTGCATGCTTCACACACTCGTCGAGTTCCAGCAACCTTGGAAGAAACAGCTCCTCTCCCAACTGAAAATCCAGCTGAGGTGGCAAAGCCACAGGAGGGGACAAGCCAAGCTGAGAGGGTGTCTGATGAAGCTGGTTGCTCACTAGGTCAAGCTGGGGAAGGTCACAACGGAAGTGAAGCTGACACTGCCTCAGAAAGCGGAAGTGACTGTGAAAGTGAGCCAAAGCCGAACTCAGCTGAAGAAAATTGTGAGCAGAGTGAGCAAGAAGGCAGAAGAACCAGCAGAGCAGAGGAGCAGTGACCAGAAAGACAGAGGCGACTGAACCTAAGGTTGGTTTCCGAAAGAGATCCGGTTCCTGTGTCTGAGGAGTCTGATGGAGACGAAGAAGGAAGAGCTTGTGGAGGATTGAGGAGGTCCAGGAGAAAGAGGGTGCCTTGTCAAAAGTACGCAACTCCAGAGTGGCCCTATCCTGTGACTGATGCCAGGCATATTGAGATCGGGGAGGGTGAGGGCAGTGACAGTGATGATTAACAGTCCGAACATCAAATTGGACATGCTGCTGTTGGTACTGGGACTTGAGATCGAAGGTGTACTGACCATCCCTGTTCCAAATCCACCGATTTTAAGCAGAATTCGTCATCTAATTTTGAGTAGATTGCTTTTTCCTACATTTGGCCCTGAAATATCAGCTCAAGAATCCATTGTTATTCGTCTTGAAATTTTGGAATATGTGCTAGAAGCGGTTGGAACAAATCTTATTATGATGAATGAGACTTTTGTAAATACTTGCTCGGATAAGGTAACAGCACGCACGCGCGCTATGCTGCTGTAATTGTAGGCTGCAGCGCTGGTCATTTTAAAAATTACCGTTTTTCTATTTTCTTTGCTTTTAATTTTCATTTAACCTTGATTTTAATTGTGCTTGTAGCGCCCACACACTTGCACGCTAATTGTGCCCCTCACCGCGTTTTGAGCGGATCTGTTATCTCTCTGCTATCGTTTTGGCACGTGGCCGCCATCTTGGGGGTGGCTAGTGGCGAGTGTGCCACTTGTTGAGCGCTCTAGCGCTTTTTTCGACCACAGGTGTGCCCTACTTAAGGTGAGCATTCCTTCAGCTCGCCCTCGGATAAGGTAACAGCACGCACGCGCGCTATGCTGCTGTAATTGTAGGCTGCAGCGCTGGTCATTTTAAAAATTACCGTTTTTCTATTTTCTTTGCTTTTAATTTTCATTTAACCTTGATTTTAATTGTGCTTGTAGCGCCCACACACTTGCACGCTAATTGTGCCCCTCACCGCGTTTTGAGCGGATCTGTTATCTCTCTGCTATCGTTTTGGCGCGTGGCCGCCATCTTGGGGGTGGCTAGTGGCGAGTGTGCCACTTGTTGAGCGCTCTAGCGCTTTTTTCGACCACAGGTGTGCCCTACTTAAGGTGAGCATTCCTTCAGCTCGCCCTCGGATAAGGTAACAGCACGCACGCGCGCTATGCTGCTGTAATTGTAGGCTGCAGCGCTGGTCATTTTAAAAATTACAGTTTTTCTATTTTCTTTGCTTTTAATTTTCATTTAACCTTGATTTTAATTGTGCTTGTAGCGCCCACACACTTGCACGCTAATTGTGCCCCTCACCGCGTTTTGAGCGGAACTGTTATCTCTCTGCTATCGTTTTGGTGCGTGGCCGCCATCTTGGGGGTGGCTAGTGGCGAGTGTGCCACTTGTTGAGCGCTCTAGCGCTTTTTTCGACCACAGGTGTGCCCTACTTAAGGTGAGCATTCCTTCAGCTCGCCCTCGGATAAGGTAACAGCACGCACGCGCGCTATGCTGCTGTAATTGTAGGCTGCAGCGCTGGTCATTTTAAAAATTACCGTTTTTCTATTTTCTTTGCTTTTAATTTTCATTTAACCTTGATTTTAATTGTGCTTGTAGCGCCCACACACTTGCACGCTAATTGTGCCCCTCACCGCGTTTTGAGCGGATCTGTTATCTCTCTGCTATCGTTTTGGCGCGTGGCCGCCATCTTGGGGGTGGCTAGTGGCGAGTGTGCCACTTGTTGAGCGCTCTAGCGCTTTTTTCGACCACAGGTGTGCCCTACTTAATGCTCGCTCTACCCGCGCAGCGGTGACGCGCAGCGGTGACGCGCAGCGGTAGCGCCTGGTTGGCGCCTGAGTCAAGCCAGAGTCCTGCCCGTCTGCGCCCGTCAGCGACCCGGAGGTGCGCGGGGCGGCGGGGCAGGCTCGGCCATTCACCATGTGCCAAACAGGACCTTTAGCGCTGCGCTACACTGCCGGGGAGCTTCGCGCTCTCCTTACTGCTTCTAGCAGCTGCTGTACTGTCTTCCCCGGGCGTCACCGTGGTAAGTCCATCTGCCCCGGTTGCGGCTGGCGTCCCTCCCGTGCTCTGCCATGGTCCCCTGGCAATAACAGCGCCAGTGTGAGATATCCCTGCATGCTACTAAATACGAGCCACTGTGTCTCTTGCTCACCGAGACATGGTGGGGAGAATTCTCGAATCCAGACGTTGCCATGGCAATTCCGCCTGATTACAATGTCTTCAGGAAGGACAGAGCGAAGGGAAGGGGCGGTGGAGTGGCACTGGTGGTGAAGAAAGACACGGCGTGTACTATCTTGCCAGTGGAGGATATTCGTGGCTCGGAGGCCCTTGCTTTCTCTATCGCTTTGGCTCCGCATCAATCAGTCAAGGGATTATTGGTCTATAGACCGCCTGGCCCACCCGGAATGTTTTTTGAAGTTCTTGACTCCGTCTTACTGGGACTGGCCTTGAAAGCAGAACACTGCATCGTGGCCGGGGATTTTAACTTCCGGTTAGACGATCCTTCGGATGCGGCCGCAATTAAAATCTTAGAGGCTATGGCACCGTTGGGATTGCTCCCCTATCTGCATGGGCCAACGCATGACAAGGGGCACACTCTGGACCAGGTTTTCTCGACCTCCCCTCTTGAGGGGTTAGAGATTATCCCGGTACTATGGTCAGACCATTTGCTGGCTAAATTTTCGATCAAAGGCACAGCTAAAGTGGCTGTGGCCGCCCCACAGCAGTATGGTCGATCCCATAGGGCGTACCATCGAGTGACCCCTGAGATGCTGGCTCAGGCTGCTTTGGATCATCCCTGCCCTCTCTCTGGCGACCTGACGAAGGATTTGGACTCCTTGCAGGCATGGCTGTCTGATAGGCTTAACGACCTTGCCCCGGAACTAGCCCCCCGTCTTACTCCTAAACGAGTTTCCGCCCCTTGGTTTACCGCAGCACTGTCGGCCAGGCGGCAGCAGTGCAAGGTAGCTGAAAGGGCTTGGCGGGTAAAATATGATGCGGAGGCTAAGCTGACTTATAAGAGCGCGGTCAAGGAGTATCACCGGGACATCCGCTTGGGTAAGAAAGCCTACCTGGCAGGGAGGATAGAAGCTGCCTCCAACTCCTGTAAGGAGATTTTCTCTATAGTTAGGGAATTTACATCTCCACGGATTAACATCTCTGAGGAGAGGCACGCTGACTCTTGGGCCGCTGATCTTGCTGGTTTTTTCACTAGCAAGATCCAACTTATACAGGATTCTTTTCCGTCTGCTATACCCGCGGAGCGGATTGATTCTGAGGCCAATCGATCGCCCCCGGCTTCGCCAGGCCCGACGCTGGGCGCATTTCCACCTATATCTGCGCCTGCCTCTGTAGCACTGATGGGCAACTTGAAATCGGGTTCGCCCTTGGACCCATGCCCGGCTAAAATTCTGGCGAAATTGGCTGAGGTGATTAATCCATTGGCTAACCCGCTGTTGAATCTTTCGCTGAGCCAGGGAGTGGTTCCGCAGGCTTGGAAGCAGGCAATGGTCATACCGCTGCTCAAGAAGCCTGGTCTGGATCCTAAGGCCCCTGTTAACTACCGGCCTATCTCTCTGCTGCCGGCTCTCACGAAAATTGTTGAAAAGCACGTGCAGACGGTGCTTTCCAATTTTCTAGAGTCGAATGAGATTCTGCATGCCACCCAGTCGGGCTTCCGTCCTAATCTCAGCACGGAGACTGCGCTCCTCGAGGTCTCCGAAACTATCAAGGGGATTTTGGATACCGGGGGCAAAGCCATGCTGGTGATGCTGGATTTGTCGGCGGCTTTCGACACCGTCCCCCATGACGGTCTTCTCACAAGACTCTATGAGATAGGACTACGGGGGACGGTGTTCAGCTGGTTTTCCTCCTTTCTAGCTGGCCGCCGGCAAACGGTCTGGGCCTCGCCAGATTCCGCCGTGATGCCACCTCTGGGAGTCGGGGTCCCTCAGGGCTCTACCTTGAGTCCGACCCTCTTTAATATCTTCATGACCCCTTTGGCGGCGTTGGCGGAGTCGTTTGGGGCCCGGATCGTATCCTACGCAGATGACACCCAGCTCCTCTTCTCGTGTGAGAGAGGTGGAGACTTTGAGGGGGAGAGTATCCGGGATTGCCTTGGGGCTGTGTTTCAATGGTTCCAACTGAACAGCCTCAAGTGCAATTCCGATAAGTCCGAGGTACTCTTCTTTGGGTGTGACACGGAGCCAGACTGGCAGGCTTGGTGGCCTACTAACATGTTCCCCCCAACGTGTTCATCCCAAATGGCTAAGAACTTGGGTGTTAAGATGGACAAGGGGTTGACCATGAAGTCCCAGATCCTGGGGGTGTCGGGCATGTGCTTCGGCCTCCTCCGGATGCTTCGGAGGTTCCTTCCCCTATTATCGGAGGAGCACAGGAAGCTGACTGTGCAGGCCCTGATAGGCTCTAGGTTGGATTATTCCAACATTCTATACCTGGGCCTGCCAGGGTACCTGTTACAGCGGCTCCAAGTTGTGCAGAATGCTGCGGCGAGAGCGATCTATGGATTGAACAGACGTACCAGTGCTGCGGGCTTGCTCCAGACCTTGCACTGGCTCCCAATCCGCAAGCGGATTGCCTTTAAGGCTTTGACCCTGACATACAAGGCCCTCCACGCGACGGGAGCAAAGTACCTCCAAAGGAGACTTGCCTTCTACCGACCGGTTCGTTCTCTGAGGTCAGAATCTTTATTTCTGGCGACTGTTCCGCGAGTGAAGAGAGCGCGCTTGGGAGGTCGCTCCTTTGGACTACTGGCGCCACAATTGTGGAACTCTCTGCCTCTTAGTCTTCGGGGAGCCACTAGCCTACTAGCTTTTAGAAAGGACCTCAAAACCTGGTTGTTTACCCAGTAGGTCTTTTTTAGTTTGTTGTTTCTTTCTGTCTATGACACTTTTTCTCTTAATGTGTTATGTTAGTTTACTGCAGCCTACCTCAAATAAAAGCGCCGGGACACTCTTTTTGAGTAGCCGTGCGCTCTATAAAAATCATTTTAACATAACATAACATAACATAACTTGCTGTAAATAACCTAGGTCCGAGTGGAAGAAGAAGAAATTTAGGGACTTCCCATAGAGGACGGAGAAGGACTAGGGTTGTCTGTTGTTGCTGTAAATAAGGAACTGAAATCAAAAGGGGACTTTAAGCCTCTGAGGTGTGGTTCAAGTGCTTCAATTGTAAAGAAGGAAGAAAGAGACTTTTGAATATTGTTGCAGAACGACTGTTTCGAGAGACAAGTCCTGAGACCATGGAGGCTGGAAACCCGAATCGTAGAGCTAGGTGCATTGTAGGCACACTTGTAGGAGGAGTAATACTCTTCAATATTTTAGTAGTTGTAGTTTCTTATTTGGCACCACATGAGCAGGCAGTGGAGGTTGAGGGAACACCTACACCTACTACTCCTAGCAAAGAAGAGGTCAAGGTAGGAAATGACAGAGCTTTGCTGCTAGAGGAGAGTCGTAGATTACATGCAGATCTGTCTAGAGGTAATTTCATGCTTAACGCGTATGCGAAGTTGTTGTATGAGTATATTGATGCAATGGACGTGAAAGATTGTTATGTGTGTATGCAATTGCCGGCTTCTGTAGATGAGGGTATTAGGTATCATGACCTTCCATTGACATATGGAATTTCATGTAGTTGGCTGCTTAGCATATTTTATGGTCGCAACCGTTTTGAATATTTCTTTTTGAACTATGATGCGGTGCTTCCTGAAGTGCCTGCGTACAAGCATTTGAACAAGTATGATTTTTATAAGTCTGAGGACAGGCTTGGAACGTATTTCTGACTTGTTTGTTGTCAGATTCAGTGAAGAAATTCATTGATCAGGTAGAAGACAGATATCATAAACATAAGCAGTTACTAGTTTCTGGACAGGGTAGAGTGGATTGGACAGATGAAGAGAAGTTGCACAAGTCTAAAGAGAGTTTTGGTCCAATATCTTTGGATGAAGTACAGAAGGGGAATTTGTGCATTCACTGACCGCAGACTTATTATGAGAATGTCAATGTAGGTCACACTACATGTGAGCATACATTTACTTTAGAGTATTATACGAAAGATTTCTTGCAAAGTGTGGTACAAGTGATTCTGACTGTGTATTTTGTCAGTGGGAGGAATGCTTATGTGCGATTGCCTGAGAAATGGTATGGAACATGCTATTTAGCGATCATTTTCCCTAAGATTTATCATACAGAAGATTTTGAACTTATAGAAGGAGGACAACATGTGAGGGTGAAGTGAGGTGAAAGTGTAGGAGCCATAGTTGGAGATGTTTTTGGAGTAGTGATACCAACTCTGGGAGTGATTTTGAATGATGTGAAGATTAGGAGATTGGCGACTGTTGTGGACGAGTTATCTATGAGTACAGCTAAGTCCTTAGTGTTGGTTGAGGGTGAGATGTTATCGATAAGGACTATGGTTTTACAAAAACGTCTTGCTTTAGACGTCCTTCTAGCTAAAGAGGGAGGAGTCTGTAAGCTTTTAAAGGTTCAAGAATGTTGTACCTATATACCAGATAACAGCAAGGATCTGGAGAAATATATAAGCAACATTACTGCCATTCATTATGAGATTGAGGACTTGACTGAAGAAACAGTGTGGGAAAATATTGGAAAGGGTTTTGGTAAGGTTGGTAGTTGTTTGCAAACCTTGGAAAAGGGATTCTTGGTTATATCCTGAAGCCAATTATCATAGTGGTGTGTTGTGTGATCGGATTGTGGGGTTTGGTACGAGCCTACAAATGGTACAAGTCAAGTAGACTGGAGAGGTCGATGAGAATGCTAGAGAGGCAAATGGAGAGAGTGCAGGACAGTCAATATCGAAGTCTGAAAAACATGGATTTGCTCAACAGAGGGAAAGTGGCAATGAGCTCCGTTTAAGTCAGTTCTTCCCTGAAGATGGTGTAGTATGTGATGACACAGGTCATCAAAGGGGGGGACTGAGAGAGCACCAAGTTATTTTGAAATTGTGTAGGGATGCATAATAATCCCAAGTAGTCAGCACCCACATATTTAGAGGACCTTTACTAATGTAGTTTAGAAATGTAATAGTAGGCCAGGGATCAGTGCAATATGAAGTGGTGTGTTTATTAATCATGGATTAACGGAGTGCCTTAATTAGAAAATGTGATGTTGCATAACGTAGAAAAAAAAATCTTATGTGAAATGTTGTGTTAACAATGATGTGCCTTAATGAAAGGATACATGTGTTTATTAACAAGTAGATTAACATAGATTTAATGTGAAAGATACTCCTTGCAGAATTTACTTGAAAGTGATGAAATGTAATGTAATGTTGTGTTATAAATGTGTTTAAAGATGAAAAGGCCTGGGACATATGAAGCCAGTAGAGGCCTAACTGTATTTTTTTTCCTTGGTTAGCCTTAGTCGGAAAGAAATGATTTCTCTCGTCTGGGAAAGGCTGTCCTCAGAAACTATTAAAATTGTAATTTCGAATGCTGCAAGGATGGTCTCACGTATTTTAGCTTGTAGGTGCAAGGCCACAAGGCTCGTTAGGTAGAAAAGTCCATTGTTTAGAAGTTAGGATAGTAGGCACGAACGCAGAGATGCTGCCAATGAATTTGGGAGTGCAACATTCAGCGGAGAAGGTGCCAGGGACCCAAGGACACTCCAACGGACGCTGGATAGAGAGGTGCCATAGTGGAAAACTCTGTGGAGCTACACCTGCCAGAGGGGCGTGTCTGAAGGCGTGTCAACTGTTTTTGGGGTTTTGTATTAGGGACAGCACTCAAGGGTGGTGAAGCAGTCCGGAGCAGAGAGCAGAGAGTAGACAGCAGTCTAGGAGTTAGGAAGTTGTTTTGGGAACGGCAAGATGTAGATAGTTGTGAACTTGAGGCAGAGTAGGGTGTACCAAGGAGCATCTTAGAACACGCTCAGTTTTTGAAGTCAGCTATTGGAAGTGAATGTACTTCTTAGGAAGTCTTCACAGCTGACACCTGGGAGGAATGTTAAGTAGGGATGTCACCTTAGAGTTAGAGTAGGGACAGACTAACGGAAATTCTTTCCTTTTTGTAAATTCAGTCACGACTTTCTACTTTGTCGGTAATGGTGTGTTTAATGCTTCTCGAATTACCCTGATTTTTATTCTGAGTCGGTTGAGACTCTTGCGTAGGATTACCTTTGTATTAGTGCCAGTCTATTTCTTGAACCTATTGTTGAGATGTCCGTATGTGCAACTATTTTTGGCTTTGTAATAAATCTTCAAAACTTTAGTTGTAGTACCCACTGATAAAAAAAATAAGATCCCCCCAAAATTACTTACTTCGTTCACTCGCTCTGCAGTGGTCAATGCCATAACTGCTGTTTCATTGGCTTCTTCAATGTAATTTGCAATATTTTCATAGACATTTGAGGCATTCAATGCTTTTTGAACCAGGCCATTGGTGTCAATAATCTGTGATGAGCTTCTGCATTAAAGACAGATGGGATAATTACTTTCCATTCAATATGAATCAGTGTTACTTAAATAAAGCTCGCATCATGTCCAATACTGACTAATTTTAAAAACACTTTATTTAAAAACACTATAGACCTTATTTAATGTAAACTGCAAACCACTTAAAATGCACCACCTTTCCCCAGCTGTGTGTTACCGTGTCAGCTCATCTGCCAGTCCTTGTAGCTCCTTGGCATAGTCCACTGCCCTCTGCACCATGTCCTTGTCATAGCGAGACAAATTTGACAGCTTTTCATGTAGTTCTTTCTTAGCACCATCAACTTCTGCAGAAAAACTGGACACATTCTACAAAAAACACATGAGATTGGCACTTAAAACACTAAAGCTAAAGTTCGGCTATCGAAAAATCCTGTCAATGAATCTTATAGAAATATTTAACAGAAACAGCTTTTGTCAAAAAACTATTAGAAGAACTTTCACTGTCAGACATGCAAACTAGATACAATATTGTTCTGTTATGTTAAAAGTATTTATAAAGCGCACGTCTACCATAATGTTTCATTGCGCTAAATAGCTAGAGAGAGCATAACAACATCTGCTGTAAAAAAGCAAGATGGTTGTCTGAAAAACCAGGTGTTGAGGGCCTGTCTGAACTATATATAGTTGTGCGCCATCTGTATGTTAAGAGGAAAGGACTACCATGTTTGCGGAGCCATGACAGAAAAGCTGGGACCGCCCAGTCTTTTTTTTTCTAAACATGGGTATTTAAAGAAAATTGTGAGACGATGACTGTAGTGTCCTGTTTGGAGTGCATTTCGTAAATCTGGAATTTATAAAGGTTGGCCTGATCACAGCAAGGGCTTTAAAAATAATACACGCTGGTTTTCATACAATACTTTGCTCCATGAGGAGCCAATGAGATCTGTAAGAAGGGGGTAATATGACAATATTTAGGCCGTTTATATGTCAGATGAGCTGCTTCATTCTGGACAACGTGGAACCTAGAGAGAAGAGTCTTAGTGAGTCCGATATAAAGAGATTTGGCGTAATCAACACAGGATATGACCAAGGTTATGACAAGCTGGATCAAGGCTTTGAAAGTCTGGAATGTAGAGATTTTTCTGATCCTGTGGAGTGATACGAAGCAGGATGAAATGACTGCATGACTGCACTTGGCTGGGGCTTCAGGGATAACTCCAAGGCTTTTGAATGATTTCTGTGGGTTTGGGGGTGGGTCCCCATATCAGTGTGCCAAAAAGAGGCATTTCAGTAGACCATTTCACTTTTGTTGATGACAGCCTCAGTTATATCCATATTACGTTTGAGATGATTGCTATTCATCCAATCACAGATAAGCTGTATATTGTTTTGGAATTTTTCCTTGACCAGGGAGTCTAACTTAAAAAGTAACTAAAGATCGTCTGCATAAATGCAACTAGTGCAATTCATGTTTTTAAGCTCATGAATAAGGGTGCAATGCATATTTTTTTTAAAAAGATGCAGTAAGAGGGAAGTACCTTGAGGTATTCAACAGGTCAAATGAACTTCTGTTGCCATAAAGGGGGTAAGCCATATTGACTGGGAGTGTTCCTTAAGCAACACTTTAATCCAGTCTAATGCCAAGCTGCGAAGCCCCAGGGCCTCGACACAGTCCACCAATATACTATGGTCGACTGTGTCAAAGGCTGCTGATAGGTCCAATAGAATTAATGCTAATGTTGAATCACTGTCGCACTCCTGACGCATGTCATCAACCACTGAAACAATGACTCTTTCAGTCGAGTGTGCCGTGCAAAAACCGACTAGTAGCTCTAGAAACTTTGTGTGTGCTAGATGTATCAAAGGGTTTTACCCATTCTGTGCCTATGGAAAAATGTGTTCGTACTTAACGGCCCTTTGACTCTTCAAAAAAAGAGCAGAGAAACAGTGCCACATGAGCTTCCAACAATTTTTGCCGGGAAAGGCAATAGGGATAATGATCAATAGTTTTTCAGTGCGGAGGGACCCTTGTCGACTTTCTTCTGTAGTGGCGGGGTCTGGTGGCTTAGTGGGCTAGTGCGGCCACTGTAGAGGCCTGTGTCTGATCTCACAGTCACAGGTTCAAATACCAGCAGGTCCACTCAGCCTTTTGTCATTTTAGGTCGATAAAATGAGTACCATTGAGTTGGGTAACAATAAACATATTCAGCGCCAAGATACCCTTCTGGGTGAACGTGCACTTTACAAATGCTTATTTTATGTTATGGAACTACCACAGCATCTTTAAAGGTGCTAGGTACCCAGCCTTGAACAAGAGAGACATGAATGAGGGACAGAGAGGGCCAGAGATGGTTGACCTTCCGCGCAAGGATCTTTGTGTGAACCCGGCTTTACCTTGGCCAGGAGTTCCAAAAAACGTTCATTACTTATAGAGGGCAAGGTAGCTAGTGTAGTGATGTTCCTGTCTTCAGGTGTGGCACAATTTGTAACCATATTGGTAGATATACTGTGCCAGATGTATTAAGACTCTGTTTCGCGATTCCTCAATTGTGAATCCTTGCGATTCGCAATTAGGAAATCACAAAACAGCATGCATGAAAGTGTGTTGAACACTTTTTGTGATTCCCATTGGGTTGCAAATGACGCACCTAATGAATATTAATGAGGTAGGTCGCAAGTTGCGACCCATTAGGAATTTCAAAATTCACAGGGATTGCTGAGGTCAGCAGACCACCATGTCTGTGATTGCTTTTAAATAAAGCCATGTTTTTTTGTTGTAAAGCAGCCCGTTTTCCTAAGAGCAGACAGTGGTCCTTGGCCTTCCATTCTTCTTCCTGCTTCATATCAAAGTCAACCCTTACTCTAACTGCAGCATCAGAGCAAGATTCAGAAATTCCAACCACTCATACACATGCTATAATGACTCTAATGACATATCTGCTGGGCAGGATGTTTCAATAGTTATGGAACTAAGGCTTATCTGAGAAAGCATTTCTTAGTCTGTCAGAGAAATGGAGTCTGCGATAGTTGGACCTATTTGTGCCCCCATTTAACGCCCTTCTCCTTCTATTCGGCACAGAGAGATGCTGTGTGCAAGAATTTAAATTCTCAATTATAATAAGTAATGGAACTGTGTCAGAGAAAGAGTAAGACTCATAGGGGCACATGCATCAAAGTAGGCTTCTGCGATTCCTTAATTACGATTATTAAGGAATCGCAATTAAGGAATCGCAAAAGCCTATGCATGTAGAAATCACTAAAAAAATAGCGATTTCTAAAAATTCCTTAATTGTGACTCGTAAGTTGCGAGTCGCAATTAAGGAATACCTCCCCATTCATTCCTGTGGGCCTAGAGGCCTATAGGAATGAATGGGAAGACATTCTCAATTTGCGATTCTCAATTAGAGAATCGCAAATTGAGAATGCATTTTTAAGGGTGCCAGGGTGTCAAAAGGACACCCTGTTGCACCCCTGAAATCTGCATATGAGTACATCTTGCACACACACATGCCCCAAGGGTATGTGTGTGTGTAAAATGGAACTTTGAAAAATGCACTTTAGTGCATTTTTCAAAGTTTTTGCAAATTACCATGAAGTTCAACTTCAAGGTAATTTGCTCACCCTATTAGCGAAATCGCTAATTTTTTAACATTGATGCATTGCATTTAAGCAATCTCAATTTGAGATTCCTTAAATGCAATCACAATTTAAGTAATCACAATTTTGCGATTTCTTAAATTGCGATTTTTGCATTTGGGATGATGCATCCCAAATGCAAAAATACTGGTCGCAAAGGGGCAGATTCTGAGAATCTGCCCGCTTGCGACCGGTTTTTCCTTTGATGCATGTGGGCCATAGTGATGAAGATTACAGGTAAGTAATGAAGACATTTGCAAGCGACTCTTGGATGAATTCAAATATCGAGGAGTGTCAGAGATGTGGGCTATGAGCGCAGAGAAAGTCACAGCTTTGGAAGTGTTCCCACATGTTTATAATGCATCTCACCTATACCTGAACTTCGAAATGCTCACCTGAATGATCCAGTTAAATGTGCAGGTATTTAAGGGAAGAACATACATGTTTCTCATATTCAGATGATGGTGGAGGAAGGCAAGGAATTTCATTAAAAAATATTTTGAATGAAAAGAGAAAGAAAAGGAAAATATCTTTCCAGAAATTCCCAATTACTAAGCATGCGAAATTCCTGTAAATCATGGACACGCACATCCAGTGCAAAAAAACAAATTCACACAAGAAAGGTACAAACGCTACATTCACCCAGGTGTCAAGATTCTGTAATTCCTAAATTCCATTCATGTAAGTCTCAGAGTTTTGTGAGTCTGCTTTCCAGACCTAAATCTTAACAATGTATAGAGCTTTACAACATCCTTTTTTAATCAGGCCTAATTTGATACTGATTAAAAATGATATAATGACCAGGAGTAGGAGCTGAATGATTACATTCTTCAGGATGTAACAGTTTCTTTTGTAATGTCAAAATGTAGTCATATTATTATATACCCATGCGATGTGCCACACAATTCTGTCAGATGATTGTATTTGGTGCCACAAAGTTAACAAAAGACTGCCTGTCTTTTATCTTTAATCTTAGGTCTCTCTCATCTATATCTTAGGACCCTACCTTGATTGCTTCATTTATCCCTGCAATGATCAGACGAGAGTCATTCAAATCAGACGTTGCCATGATCAGAGTCTGGTTAACAACTTCTTCATGCTCCAACACTTGTTCCTGGTGAATCTGAAGCAGACAATTAGAATTATTTGGTTATAGAACCTATATTGCATGTTGTATGATGAACACTGCACAGGCTTTTAAGTTCAGCATGGACATTTCAGATAGTAAGTCAGGGAAAAACTGGAAATTCAACCCCATTTGTTCTGTATATATACATACATTTGGGTAAGTACCTACCTGGCTGTGGAACAATAGGTTATTATGCTTCCTTGAGTAGGAGCTGGTAACCACCACTGAATGATGCACTTCAGTTAGAGGAAATATTAAAGACACTAACATATGGACAAACTTAGCAGTTAATATTTCTGCATCCTTCCCTGTAGGCATTCAAGTGTCATAGGCGCAGGAAGTAGAGGTGTGGGGGTGGTGGGTGCTTCACACCCCTAAAATAATCGTGCTGGAGTTCAGAGAGTGAAGGAGCAACAAAGAGGGCCTTACATCTTGTTGTTACCTTGCCACATCTTTAACATGCTGTTTTCTTTTTATGACTGCAAAGTGTTAGCATTTTGTAAAGTGAACTATGTAACCATCTTGCTGGGGTACAATGTAGTGTGAAAGGAACAGATTGAGTATGACAAAATATTAATACCTGTAAATGAACTGTACAAATTAATGAAATTATCTCAGCAGTTAGGAAAGCACAAATAAAGACATTTTTTAGCTTGATTGAAACATAGAATTTAAAACGACCAAAACAAATCAAGGCACTTTTCTGAAGCAACTGGTTTATTTATGGATGAAGAGTTTTTTTTAACTTTATGTACCATTTCCAATAATAACATTCTTCAGGTACATGTTCACATAGCAACACTTTGATGCAGGAGAGAAAAAGTTTACATAGCATACAATTGACACTCTACCACAGTCCAAGTTGAACGGCCACTCCATACTCTACAAGACCACTGTTACACTGGAATGCAATTTCTGCTCACAGGTGAGAAACTGAGCGATCTCAGTTTAATATGACACGTGATAACTCAACCCAACCCAGAGGGGACTATTCCAGATGGAGTTTGTGATGAAGAGGACTGAGCAATTTCTAGCAGATGTCAGGGCCCCCAATATGTCCTTAGGTCTGGAGTTCACCGGCAAGGTAGAGGAAAACAAATTACTGTTAGTGTTGCAGTAGATCAGGCTGCTTAACCATGCCTTGACAGTGGGGAAGCGCTTGCTCCCCCAGGCCACAGCTATTTCCCTTTTCGCAAATAATGAAGCTATTGTGGTGTATCAAGGTAGCTGTTTGGGGGTGTTCCGAACATAACCCAAGTTGGCAACTTGTGGCGTGGGCAACAGATCTAGATCAGTCATTTTACACAATGCGGACTATACCCCCCTCCAGTAGTCAGTAATTTTTATGCAATTCCAGGTCATGTAGGCAAAGTCTGCACGCAATGCCCCGCACTTGGGGCATGTGTGTGGTCTGGAATGGTCGACAGTATGTAGTTTCGCTGGGGACATGGAAGCTTCCACTAAAACTTGAAATGCAACAACTTATGTTTGCTATTCTATATAAGACTTCCTTGATTTGTGAGCAGCAGAAAGCCCATAGTGTTTCATCTCTAGGGTGTCCTAGATCCTGTTCCCTAACCACTCAGATTCTAGTGTCTATAGCAGGTAATAGTGACATAGAGGTTTTGTACAATTTGGAAACGCTGGCGATCAATATTGTCAGTGGCATAAAGGATTCCGGTTCCAGTAGAAATTCCGGCAATAGCGCAGTCTATTGAGTGTAACTGTATCCATGAAGGAAGCGTCAAGGAACTTGTCATCCTCTGCGCTATCGAATACCTGCCCACTTTGGAATAGGTCCCTGGTTGTATGTAATGCATATTTAACCAGTGTTCTTTGGATGATCTTTTCCTCAGTGATCGGCTCCCATGGATTATTTACGAGTGGGATATGTGACAAGTAGAACTTGCGGCCCCCAGTAACTGTCACCAGCTTACACCAGGCCCAGCTGGTCATGGAGACTATTTGTATGTCAACAGGGTCTCTGGGGAACCCTTTGGGTAGGATCGTGTTTAGTGGTGCCTGGCTAACGAAGTCAGCTTCAAGCTTGGAGTAGGGGATTTGTGCATCCGGGTGGTACCATGAATATGCAAAGCTACACTGCGCGGCCAAGTAATAGACATGAAAATTCGGGACCCCCAAGCCCTCTCTCTCATATGGAGGGGTCAAAATGTCCCAAGTAACCCTAGCGTTTTTCCCGCCCCATGCGAGTCTAATGAGATACGAGCACAGTGTGAGAAAGAATTTGTTAGGGAGTGGGATGGGTATGATTTTAAATAAATACATGAATCTAGGGAGTACTATCATGTTGATTAGCGCCACCCTGCCAGCTAATGAAAGAGGTAGCTGAAACCAATGCTCCACTTGTTGCTCCAGAGCGTAAACAGTTGGTCCGTAATTTAGTCAAATCACTTGCTCAGCCTCTGTGTGCAAATAAATCCCTAGATATTTAGTGGTGCCCTCGCACCATGTCAGAGGGAATTCACAATCCCATTTAGTTGTACTTACTGTCAGCGGGAAAGTCTCTGACTTACTCCAGTTTATGGCTAAACCAGAGAAGCCACCAAAACGTATAATTTCTCTAATTAGATGTTCGAGATTTTCTTGTGGTCTACGCACGTACAAGACAACATCGTCCACATATAAAGATATTAATAGAGGCCCGTTGTGAATTGCAGACCACAATGCAAATGTTTCTCCTGCAGGTGCCTAACCAGCGGGTCCAAAGTGATTATGAACAGCAATCGCGACAGCGGACAGCCCTGCCTGGTGCCCTGTGTCAATTTAAATTGGGGGAGTGTTCCATTCAGTCTAAGCCGTGCCGTGGCAGGGATGTAAAGTAGGGCAGGGAGTGCCATAAAGCCCTTTGTCATGCCCATTTTCCTCATAACAGCTAAGAACAAGCATTAGAAATGCAATTGGGCTCGGATTTATTTGAGTTTGAGCTAATGGCATTGTAAATGGCAATGCATTGTTGCTATGTGTTATGGGTTACCCCAGTACATGCTTGACTAGGTGCTCCAGTCTAGTTTTTTTTCTTTGAATTCTGGGATTTGTAGGCAAATTCATTATTTCTTCTGGGGGTTGTAGACTAATTGCTGTTGCGTTTAGGTACTTAAATGTTTCAGCAGCATGAAATGATGTAATCAAAACGGTAGAAAAGTCAGTAAGAGTCTCACGACCATTACACTCAGCCTTCTTTATTTCAGCCGAATGATAATTTACCACATGCTGGAAATCCTACAATAATAAGGCCCCAGATTAGAAGCAGAACGTGTGGGTTTTAACAGCTCGGAAGAAAGATATAGGAAAAAAAACTCTGGCCTTCTGCCATTTTTGTTACCCTTCTTGGAGAGTTTTGAAGTGTGTTGTGCTAAACTTTTTTTTAATCATGTCTGGCGCTATAGTATTACCGCATTCTTCCCAGTTGCCCATTTTAACAATGCCGTTTTAAAAAAAAAACTATTTCATGACCAATATGCTTTGCATACTGCCCGCAGCTGGCGCCCGTGCGGATGCTAACACTCATACCTCTGCCGTAGCGCGGGGGAGGGACCCTTCCTTTTCATGTGATTTCAATGCTCCTGATGTCATTTAAGTAGACTGGAAATCCATGCACGATGCGCTGGTGTGTCTCGAGTTGAAAGAAGTTTTTGTTTCACAAGCCCTGTGATGGCAGACTGCTCGGTTTCAACACTCGGGCACACCCTGCCCTTTCTCAATGTGCTGAAGTGAAGTTGAATCGCACAGGCCTTGATTCAGCCGGTATCGCTGTAACGTGCAGGAAACACAAGGGCTGTTGTTTCGGATATTTATGTCTGGCCTAAAGTTCGCCGCTGTGTGAGTTTGGGAAGGGTTTGCCAAGTGCTTGTGAATGTTATATTTTGCTACTGGAAAATGCAACTTCAGACGTCCCGGCTGAACATTGTGGGTTAACAGTCTGTTGCGAAATGTAAAGTTGATGGCCCTAAACATAGGATATGACATACAGGAAACAATTGACCCCTCCGTGTCCTCACAGCCCATACTAACAAACCACTTGTACGTTTGCCATGTCGCTCGTGCTTACTGTCCGGTTTCCTGACTTCAGGAATGTAGAAGTAGCAGATGTCCGCTGTGTTGTAAATGTGGCATGGAGTCATCGTGCTCAGCTCTCGGCCTCGCACGCGCGCCACTGCCGGCATATGCTTTAAATTATCTCCGCCGTGAACGCGGCACCCTGACAGCTCCTAATTAAAATGAATGGACTGCCGTGCGCGAAAGGTACATGTTACACGCGCGCCTAATAAATGGAATGCAAGGCTGAATGGTGAACGCGCTCCCACCATCTGCATTGCATTACACGGGCACTCTGACAGCTTCTAATTAAGATTAATATTCTGCCGTGCGCATACCCGCACACAATATGCCATGAAAATGAAAACAATGGAGGACGAACCGTAAATATAGCCTATCACGTCAAGGCTACTAAATAGACACCACAGCGAAGACGAATCACTAGGCAGATGCCATAAAAAACTCGCGCGCACTAAGGAATGTTGCAGCCCGGGCCCCTAAAGCAACTTTTTTTTTTTTCTTTAACATTAGGATCACGGAGCTCCGCCCCGAGCCCTAAAAAGGACCATTCCAAGGAGTAAAACGCGTTTTCGGTGATTAAATGCACCGCTACAGCAGGGGTTTGTGGGTCAATCCTATTGAAAGTGGCAAAGAGAGTTCTAAGGTTTAATGCTGTGGACTAGTGGGGCACAAAGTCGGACTGTACCGGCGATATTATCCAGTCAAGTAACAAGGCTAGGCTTAGTGCTATCATTTTGGCGAGTATTTTGTAATCTAGATTCAACAAAGACAAGGGCCTGTAGGAGCCACACAAGGATGGATCTTTGCCTAGTTTTGGCAACAGTATAATCACAGCCTCACGCATAAGTGGGAGGAAGAATATGGTTTTCAAGAGCTTCATTGTAGACTTCTAATAGGTGTGGGCAAGTATTTCCTTGTATGCTTTATAAAAATCGCCTGTGAACCCATCTAATCCTGGAGCTGTGGAGACATTAATGGCTTCTATGCACAAATAATCTCGTCCTTAGAAAAAGGTTCCACAAGAAATTGTTGCATTGCTTTCTCTTACCACACTACGGCTACTTCAGCAAGATATTTATCCCACTCAACATTCTTGAACGTTAATCGTGAAGTGTACAAGCGTGTGTAGTACCTCAGAAACTCATCACGAATCTCTGGGGTGCCAGTGAGCAGGTTCCCCTGTGTGGTCGTTGTGTCGTAATACAGGACCGCCCAAGTGACGGGCGAAGCATTCTCACCAGCGTACGGCCTGGACGCTCGCCCCCGCAGCGACCCATGGCATATTTACTCAGATAGTGTGTTTCGCGCTCCACAGCCTCTGTAAACTGTTAACCGTCTATTACATGTGTCTCGATCTGGGTGCAAGATTGACTCCTGGTCTAATGCGCTCAGCTGCGTCTCAATCTGTTTGAGTGTTGTTCGGAGGTCTCGCAACACCCCGGCGTGCTTAGCGATTCAAACACCTCTCGCATAAGCCTTGAAGGCCCCCGAAGTGTGCCCATGTTGAGACCATTCCAGTGTTAAAGTCGAAATATTTGATTATTGCTTCATGAAACACATTTTTAAATAGGATATTGAGTAAAGCCTGACCAGGGAATCTTCACTGCCTTTCACTTTCCTCTGGTCTGGGAATTTGGAGGGTCAAGAGCACAGGCGAATGATCCGAGAGGGTTCTAGGAAGATGTAGGATCGCCTTAAACCAGGCGGCTAATGAAGGGGTCACCAACCAGTAGTCTAGCCACGTCCAGGTGTGGTGTGGAACGGAATAGTGTGTGTAGGCCCGCTCGCCCGGGCGGCAGTGACTCCACACATCTAATAAGCCCAAGTCTTCACACAACGCCAACAGGGCTGTACGAGCTCAGGGTTTGGTATCAGTTGAGGTGGATATGCCATCCCTAAGTCAAAAATGAGATTGAAGCCCCCCCCCATGTATACATGATCTGTGTCCACTTGAAGAAGTTGGAAGTGGAGCACCCTAAAAAAGTCTGGATCGTCCACAATAGGGGCAAACAGCCAAACAAACGCAATTGTGTGCCCCATAAGATGTCCTGTCACAATAACGTATCGGCCCTCCCTGTCAGTTCGTGTCGTTGAATGCTGAAATGGGAGTCGTTTATAGATGAGCACAGCTGCGCCCCTTAGCATATAGTTAGAAAAGTATCAGTGGGGGCCCCAAGTTGTAGCAAACAAAGTCGCAGCGGCTCTGGGCAAGTGCGTTTACTGGAGGAATACTACCCCTGTCTGGTGTCTCTGTACGTAGGTTAGTACTTGCCTACACTTTATAGTGTTGTTTAATCCTCACACATTCCAAGTAAGGAGTGACAGGTCGGTGTGCATAGTTAAGCCGCACCATCAGGAAAAGTGTCTATCCATGTGTGTAAGTGTGCATTGCGAAAAACGACTTACCATATGAACAAATAATATATAAGGCATGACAATAAATTGAAATAGTAATGTACGAATGTGCCAGTATTTGTGGACTCAGCAATCCCAAGAATGTGAAGGTTATTATGTCGACTTCTTGCTTCCAAGTCTTTGTTTTTCATTTATTTTTTAAAAAAATCCATGCTATCTAGCTTTTCACGGATTGCACAGCTCCATCTTCCAGATCAGAAACCCTCCCCTCAGCAGTGTCCAGGTGACATTCAGGGACATCCGGCCCATAGTCTCTAATCTCTTCTCCAGATAGTCAAATCGACCATCTAGGAAGCGAAAACCGACTCTGAATTCCACCATTATGGCGTCTGAACTGTGGGGAGCCTCAGCTGTTCGTGACCCATCACCATTGCCATCCACCATGTTGGAGTCCACCGTCGCTGTAGGGGCACCAATCTTGGGGAAGTGCAGTAACTTCTGCCTAGGGTCTTTTTTTACCATCCCCTCCAATATGGCCAGACTGTCTGCAGGAGAAGTTTTATCAATAATCCCAAACTTGCTGTTAACAGCGTGTATTACACTGTGTGGGGAGGCCAGATGTAGCCACTCCTCAGGTGCGGAGTCCTTGCTCACTGTGTTTAATTAGGGGTAGCAAAGTTCCCAGGATATGACTCCGGCAGTGAAACAAAGTCATGGTACATACTGCGGGACAATGGATTTTAGGTCAGTCCCATCGCAGTCCGTCAATGCAGCAGCTCTTAAAGGGCGTCCCACCCCGAATAGCGACAAGAATCAGCTGCCCATCAGCCCCCCCAGCCAGCCGCAATAAGCTCGGGTCGCACCCCGGGCCTCACAAAGCCGCCAGACGTGTTCAGAGCCTTCGGGCTCCGAGGTACTTCAGGATGGCTGTTGCGGGGCAGCTTCTCGGGGAAACGGAGCTCCAGGTCTCCCCATTGAAAGGGTGCAGAAGTCTAGCAGGCCGCTCTCTCTTACCGTGTCGGAGCCCCCACAGGATTAGGCGCGGCCCTCCCCGGCTGCTATTTGCAAGGGTTGCGCCCCAGGCCTCACAAAGCTGCCAGACATGTCTGAAGCCCACAGGCCCCAAAGTTATTCAGGATGGCAATGGCGGGGGCAGCTTCTCAGTGAATTGGATCGTCAAGTCTCCCCAGAAGTCTGCAACGCTGAACATGCCTGGCTTGGCCTGGACACTCTGTGCGTCATCACTACGGGCCCGATCTTCACCACAACGTAGCTCTTGAACCTGGGCACTCTGAAGCACTGGAATCAGCTCCGCAGGTCGGCAGGATCTACTCACTCATGGAGCGACCTCCGGAGGGCGGGATAGCTTGCTATTTTCAGGCTTTAGAGCCAGAATATCAGGCGGACAGCAGAGCTCCAGTGCTTCACGGCCTTCTAGGCCAGTAGCCTGGCCACAACCCCCCAATCAAGGCACTTTACTTGGTGATGCACAAATGATAAATATCCGAAAAGCCCAATTTCCACAGATTATCATTCATGTGAAATATAGTTTTACTAGTCTGTGCAAATTTAGTGGCCTTTTCAATGGAGATTGTACTGTTGGTAAATGACTGTGCCCTACCACATCAGGAGTTAATAATATGTCTGACAGGTGCTCAAAGTCTACCACCAGCTATATATCACACCCTGACCACTCTCGTGCTGAATGAGCGTGCCTCATTTACTACACTTGTTCTTTTTTAAATGCTTGAATTTTCCACAAAACCTATGTCTTCAGTGATGTAACATTGATGACAGCATACCCACAATATATTGTTCCACCACCACTGGCAAGTGTCCACCTCACAGAAAGAGTGGTTAATGCATGGCACCACATTTCTGTACAAGCATAGCAGCTTTACATATCTTTGCTCTACCCAATGTGTGCCACTCACCACTTTTTCTTAGTTTAAAGAACTCCACAATGGGATATTTTCTTCTGACCAATGCCCCCACTGCTCCCCTCTTCTCTCCTCTGGTCCATCTTACATCAACCTTGGCCAACTTCATCTCTCACCTAGACAACCACTCTTATAGTTCACTTCCCTACTCTCTGCTGCAGACATATGCCCTTGCTCATAAATTGTAGGAACTTGGGTTACAGGTTGAGGAGAGGGGAAATCGTACTCAAGCAGGAACCACCATCCTTATCAGTGTGAACTCACAAGCTAACCCTATATTAACCTATGCTCAATCCTAGGGTAGATTGTCACAGGAAAGTCATGCTTAACTGAGAGGCAATGTGTTAAGTATTTGTGCAACACTTCAAACAGTAACACAGTGAAAACACACCACAAAAGGATCCAACACCAGTTTTTAAAACAAATTGAGCAATTTTCAATAAATTAAACAAAAGCAAAAGGACAAAAATCCAATCAGTGGAACTGGAGATTTGCAAGTTTAAAGATATCAGTGAACATTGTGCCAAAAAGCACAATGAGCCAACTGTAGATATGGGATTGTGCCAGATCGGGACAAGGTCACAAGTTCAGGCTGGCCGATATGCAGTGCGGGACGGCTAATGGGATGCGGTTAGGCCTGCAGAACAAAGTAACTTAAGTCCTGGTAGCGGAGCAATGTGAGCTTCTGCACCGAAGCTGTGTTGGTTCGGAATTGCTGCAGAGCTGCAATGCGAGGTCGTAGGTCGTCCTTGAGGATCCCGGACTGTACAGGATCAGGATTGCGAATCACTCTAATGGGGGTGGGGGGAGCCAGTGTAGGGAGAAGGAGAACTGAAATTTGAACAAATTTCATTAGTTGATGATTATGACATATCTGATTTGTTGGTGAATTGTCTGTCTATTTTGCTATGTGTATCCTGTAAAGTCAGATGGCGAGTTGTTGTTTCAATTAAAGATAAATATAAAAAAATCTCACAAAAAAAATCCTTGAGGATCCCGTTGCGATTCACAGTTGGGTGTCAGTTCTGTGTTCTGCAGTTGAGGCATTGGATCGGTTCTGAGGAGTTGTGGGGCTGTGAAGCAGAACCTGCATCGTCGTTGAGGCTGCCTTCAAAGAGGGGTGTGAGGGCCTGCATTGGTAAGTTTCACACAGGCAGTGGTGCCGATGGGCGGTGGGGTCGATGAGGAGTCCTGTGCGTCATGAGAAAACTCTCACAGCAGGGCGATGCATCGGTGTGGCATCCTGCCAGGTTCTGTAGGTAGAATCTACTGTGCCTAGCATTCCCAGGTTCTAAGTTCTCTATCAGTTGAAGAGTCAGTGAGGCAGAGGCTGGAGGTCTGAAGGCTGGTGTCCCTGTTCAAGAATGAAGTTGCATATTTCAACATCATCAGGCATTGGGCTATTTTTGTGTGTGACCACACAACAGTCGGTTCTGCTCCGATTTGCGCCACAAATCAGAGGAGATGCGTTGGTTCTTCTGGGTCCACAGATGGACTGGCAGGGCAACATCAGGCTCATTTCCAAGGGTCCATGACTGGGTTGGCATCACTTGGCAGGGTAGGACTCACTGGTGCCAGAGTCCAGGAGCTGGGTTCAAGATTGTTGGAATCTCCTGGCTCTGAGGCTCTAGTCAGTAGGCAAGCCAACTAGCCCTTTAAGTTCCTCTGGGGTCCTGGGTTCAACAGGTGCAGGTCTAGTCCTTTTCACCCAAGCAGGAGGGCAGCAGACAGCAGATCGGCACAACGGGCAGCAGTTCCTTTAGATCAGCAGTACATAGAGTGGCAGTCCTTTCAGTCACACAGCAGTCCTTCTTCCTGGCAGAGTATCAACAGGTTTAGAAGTGTTTAATATTTATACCTGTGCCCTTCCTCTAGAATGTGAGCGGTAGAGGCTTCAAGAGATTTCCCTTTGAAGTCCCCAGGCTTCCTGCTTTCTCTGTCCTGGCTCCAGACTAACTACAGGGGGTATGTAGCAATTTGTTTGGAACAGGACACAGCCTATTCATGTCTAAGTAGGACTGTGCCCAGCTCCGACCTCCCATCCTGCCAGTGATGGACCATCCAGGTACACCTAGGCTCTCTATTGTGTGTGGCTGTCTAGGAGGACTATTCAAAGCCCAACTGTCAGCCACACCCAGTCATGTGACCCAGGGACAGGCTACAGGTACTAAATGGCTATGGCAGGAAAAAGCCAACTTTTAAAAGTGGCATTTTGAAAACTGTAATTTAAAATCCAACTTTACTATGAAAGAGGATTTTTCATCATGACTCCAAAGACACCAAAAATGAACTGATTACCTGCTCTGATTTGGAAATTACAGCTTACTTAATGTAATAAGTTAACTCGAACATTACCCTATGGGAAAGGTAGGTCTTTATGTAGTGAAAATGAATTTGAGTTTTTCACTACCAGGACTACTAAAAAGTACATGTCCAACTTTTTAAATACACTGCAACTTGGCATCTGTGCTGTCCAGGGCCTACCCTAGGGGTGACATATGTATCAAAAAGGAGGGTTCAGTCCTGGCCAAAGTTTTATTTTGCCAGGTCAAAATAGAAGTCTAAAACTGTGCATCCAGGCTGCAATGGGAGACCTGGGGCATGTTTCAGCGGTATTTAAGAGGGTGGCAGGATAAGTAATGCAGGCCCACTTGTAGCATTTAATTTACAGGCCCTGGGCACACGTAGTGTCTATGGACTTATAAGTAAATTAAATATGCCAATTGGGTGTAAAGCCAATGTTAACATGTTTTAAGGAGTGAGCACATGAATTTTAGCACTGGTTAGCAGTGGTAAAGAGCACAGATTCCTAAGTCCAGCCGAAACGAAATCATCAAAGAATAAGGAGGAAGGCACGTAGTTTGGGATAAGACCACCCTAAGGCTGACGGGTCTAACATATATCCACTGCCTTGACCTGCTTTTCCTGTCAATTGGTTCACCTTCCCATATCCTGGCCCAATTGTTGCCACCACTGGGTCACATATCCTTAATCATGGCCACATTTCCCCTGCCCTAGCTAGCATCTACTCTCATCTAGGATAGCTGTCCATTCCTCTAGTCCATACTCATCTGGATCTCATGCTGTCCTATGGCATACCTCAAAGAGCTTGCATTTGAGAGGGCGCATGCAGTCTTCCTTTGTGGGTAGGGGCTGCTGCTTCCGTCTAAGGATCTGCTTGCCTTTTGACATGACACAACTTCCATCTTGACAGAGAAATCCAGTGAAGCAAGACCCAGGCCTAGAATGGCCCTGTATACACCTGTACTCACCAATTTGTTAGAGAACAGTTGTGGCTGTCACCAAGTAGCACGTGGGGGGAGATTGAAAAATAAATTAAAATAGACTCACCTTGCTACCTGATCGCAGCCTCATCTAGTGTCGTCCTCTGAAACAGGAAGCATAGGCTCCGTCCCCTAAGGCAATCACAATGCTGCATTGGAGCATTGTGATTGGTCTGAATACCGCATATTGTCGCTCAGATGCGGGATGGGAGCCTGCGCATGTTCCTCGTCAGCTGCGTAATGCAGCCTGGTGGGGAACATACAAAGTGTGCAGGACTGTTTGGCCGGCCCACCATTCCTCCCCTTGCTGACTGTGACCACAGCTAAGCCCCGCCCCGTAAAGCTCCATGACAAAGGGAAAATAAAATGCTAATAATAGAGTGTTGTTATATCATTTTATATTTCCTTTTTCCACAGTAACAAATGCAGCGGGGTAGCGCCTTAGACGAAGGGTGTAAATGAGACACTAACAAGGCTTTCATATTCTACCTGCACAGAGTGCTCCCCGAAAGGTTTGCTCTTGAACACCTAAGAAAAATTACCTGAATTCATTTGGTTGGGTTACAACAGATCACAAGAAGCATGGCCAGGCCCCCTTCATTATAAAAAAATTAAAATATTGATCCATTGTTCTTATAGGGCAGCTTCTATTAACAACGGTCAGACTTGACATTTATAGCTGGCTAACCTGGTGATGCTAGCTGGAAAATATTAAGGATCATTTCACACTAATCTTGGAGTAACAGTGCATAACTACCACCTTCTAATCATACATGTACTTAGATTATGTCTATGGTGAGAATTATTTATTTCTACTCTTGGCCAAATTGTATCCAGATGCCTTTTGTCATTTAAAGTGTGGAACCTCTACTAAATTACCCCAGCAAGACATCATTAACTGGCTTATTTTCCAGCCATTGATATGAAATTAATTTAGGGCCTAATCACAACGGTAACGTCTGGACTGTTCCCATTGGGAGCAGGGTCAAGACTGATTTGCATATGGTTGGGTCCAAACTGGACTGGCATGGTGAGCAAAAAACCGATGGATTTAGGCCCAGATCTCTGTACTGGGGTGAATGTATGACATAGTTCTGCATTCTGTCCATCAATTGTTTTTGCATTTGTCACCCCGAGTGGGAAGGGTATGCCCAGACATGGGTCCCGTGCTCTCCATGCCACTGGAGTCAAGCTATCCTGGCTGATGAGGGCTGAAAACCCGAAACTGGTCCTAGGATGCTTGTTTGCAGTCCAGGGAGGACCTGGCCTGGCAGTTCGGGCTGGACTGTTCCCATTGGGCGCAGGGTCAAGTTTGATTTGCCTATGGCTGGGTCCAAACTGGAATGGCATGGTGAGCAAATAAACAATGGATTTAGGCCCAGATCTATGTACTGGGGTGAATGTATGACATTATTCTGCATTATTCTGCATTCTGTCCATCAATTCCTGTTTTTGCATTTGTCACAACGGTAAGCTTACACTTTTGTGTGAGTTTACAATTGTTTGCTAATCACAAAGGGAAGTAGTATCTTTACAAGTGTGGAGTCTCCGCACATAAAAATACCTATTTTTTTGTGCAGGGACTCCGCACTCATAAAGATACTACTCATAAATCCCTTTGTGAATAAAAACAATCGACCCATGTGTATATTGTGTGAGCAAAAACACCTCATTCTGAGGTCAGAATTCAGTTTATCTCAATCCGGTCACCATTTATGAATGCTGGAAGTTCTATTAGGTTTTTCAGCCAATGGGAGATTAAGTTGCTTAATTAAACTGCTTGACTGGGCAGGAAAGCACGTTAAGAAGTGACATCCAAGAATATCCTACCATAAAAGGGTTACTAAGAAGAAATTCCTGGGACTTGTCTGGAAACCATAAAGTCAGTATGAAATGAAACTGAAAGACTTACTTTTGGTCCATTGGAGACTCTGGATCCTGTGGCTCTAAAAGGATAAACTTTTTCTGTTGTGCTCATGGAGGTGTGTAATATCTTAGCAGCACAATGGGTGGATTTACTCATCAGAGAGATGCCTGGGAGAAAGACCAGAAAGTAAGGGCCTAATTACAATCTTGGCAGACAGGGTTACTCCGTCACAAACTAGATGTCTGCCGTTTTACAGTAATACAAGTTTCATAGAATATCACAGAATTGTTATACGGCAGACGGGATATCCGTCACGTTTGTGACAGAATAATCCTATCCTCCAAGATCGTAATCAGGCCCTACGTCTTTCAGGCCTTGGATTATTTTATTTGCTACAGAACTCCAGCAGGACACATTGGGAATAGCAGGGGATTTGTTTAGGGATACCTAAAATGACACAATAGTCATTCCAGTGCCAAACTATCCAAACTGCTTTAGAAATTCCTCCTGGATGCCCAGCCCAAACCTGTAGAAGAGAAAAGACAAAAATATCTATGTTCCTCTTAGATAAAATGCATATAGGCGAATCCTAGTCTCACTTGTATTGCTGATTGTCTAACTGTTGGTCTAGGAACTTTGGGCCCGATTCACAGAATGAACTTAAGACAAAATCCTAAACTTACTACAATTTGGTATTCACAGAATGCACTTACTACAATTTGGTATTCACAGAATGCACTTACTACAATTTGGTATTCACAGAATGCACTTAGTACTTTCGGGATTCACAGAATAAACTTACTACTTTCGGGATTCACAGAATAAACGTACTACTTTCGGGATTCACAGATTTGATTTAAGACTACTAACTTTACGTCCGCCGCCGGGGAGTAATTTACGGCCCGTAATCGTAATTTACGCCATTGTGGCGAATATTACGATTACGGGGCGTATGATACGATTACGGGGCGTCTGTTACGATTACAGGGCGTATATTACGATTGCGGGGCGTATTTTACGATTTTTGGCCGTTGGGCATGTTAGCCAAGGGGAAACACCTGGCCAAGGTCCACCCATCCCCCAACAAGGATCAGCTGACACACAGCAGCCAATCCCTGGCCTGCTGCATGTATGAAAGCAGAGCAGACACTAACAATCCCTTTTCAGGATGTCACTGAACGTGTTTGTAGCACTACCCCTTGCCATGCGGCAAAACTACTTGCGGAGGAGGAGAAGAGCAGAGAGGATCTACAGGCAGAGGGTCAACATATTTGGAATGTCTAGCCAGGATGTAAGGGCCAGGTACCGTTTCCCACCTGAAGTCATCTTGGATATGATATGTGAGTGGGAGCAGGAACTTGACTCTGTGACCTGCTGCTCACATGCAATACCAGCATACCTCAAGATCCTTTCTGCCCTCCACTTCTTTGCTACTGGGTCCTTCCAAAGGGTCACCAGTGACCATGTGGGCATTTCCCAGGCGAGCCAGTCGCGGTGCCTGCATCAGGTACTGAGATGCATCACTGATAGAGCCCCCAACTACATCAAAATGCCATATACTTTGGCCATGAGACAAAGTGCAGCAAGAGATTTTTATCTCCCTGCACAATTCCCACGTGTGCTGGGTGCAATTGATTGCACCCATGTGGCCCTTCAGCCACCCCGCCACATTGCACACATCTTCTGCAACAGACACAGATGGTATTCCATCAATGTTCAAGCAGTCTGTGATGCCAGTGGAAGGTTCATCAATGTGCATGCAGTGTTCCCAGGCAGTACACATGACAGCTTCATATTCCGCATGTCACCTCTTGCTCGGCGTATGGCTGCTGGAGAATTTGGTAACATGTGGCTACTGGGTAAGTACCAACCAATGAAAATGAGTGATATGCGTCATTGAAATGTCTGAATGCCCCCCAATAGTAATGATTGTACAATAAGATACATGGCCCAACAGACACTGCATGTATGAACGTATAGATCATGTCCTGTGAAAGTCAAAGAGTGAAATGTTAACAACTGCCCTTTATTCCCTCCTCAGGCGACGCTGGGTATGCACTCTCTCCACATCTCCTCACCCCTTACAGGCGTGCTAACACTGTACCTCAGCGTAGGTACAATAGGGCACACATACGTACTCGAGCCATCATCGAGCACACTTTTGGACTGTTGAAGTCGCGATTCCGATGTCTCGATCGTACAGGGGGTGTGCTTCTGTACTCCCCAGTAGTCGTGTGCAAGATCATACTAGCCTGTTGTGTTTTGCACAACATTGCTGTAAAGCACGGCTTACACATGCCTCTCGAACCTCGACTAGCTCTGAATGTGGGAGACCGGGCTATTGCACATGACCGACGTCAGGGCATGCAAGTCCGTGATCAGCTTGTTGCCACGTATTTTGCATTAGCAACCTGTAGTGTCACGGCCAACATGTGGTTTGCTGTCTGTTGTCAATGATGAAATGTGGACAGACACAACAGTGTCCATAAATGCCACCCTGAGACGACTTTGCAAACCACACTAACTGCATGCAAATCACAGCTGCTGACAGAAGTCAAAAGGTGGATTGTGCCTCAGGTCATGTGCCCATGTCAGCAAGCAGCGTAGTGGACAGCCCTAAAACAAACTATTCACGCTGATGGCAAACAATACATGTCCTGACAGACATACCTGGACCTCATAAGGATGGGTCACCAATTCACAAAAGGTTTCATACTCAGGCCTATGCCCACTACAGATTTGACTCCCCCACAAACGATGGGCACAGAATGTGAGTGATGATGTCATGGGAGATTCATGCACCATGGGTCAGATTCACAATAACAGTTGCATCTCTGCCTATCAGCAGGGATGCCCGAGTAATTGTGCCTCACAGCAGACATCCCTTGCGCCATAGTGGATGTGCCGCATTTACAAAGCTGTGCGCTGTGGGCCAAGTATAGACAGAAGCGTGAAGCATATGCTGTGGTGAAGCACCACTGGAGTTGGGTCGCAAGCGCAATGCAGCTCCAGCAAGGCAAGCGGCGAGCCGATGCCTAACATGCAGCATCAATTCTTAGGCCTCCTACAAGCAGGCGCAGGGTTGTGACGCAGCATGGCCATGAAAATGACTGAGTGTAAAGTTGTAAATTTCACCCTGCCACTGTTCGGAGGTGTTTGTGTGCTGGAAGGCCCCCCCTGAGCAGGAATGCACAACTGCGGTCCAGGGCCTTACAATATGACACATTTCACAGATGCGTCATGTTGAAGATACCCCACAGCATGGAGGTGGCGTAGCGCTGCTGCGCCACCAAAGTTACACTACTGTGGCGCAATTGGTGCACACAGGGCTCGTATAGCTGCCCCCATATGTATCTGACATATCCACACCAATGTTACATAACACATCATTCAACTCTGATACTGAGTACTCAATATGAACTACATGTCCCATGATGCAAAGTATGAGATTAGGAAAGTGGGATGGATGTTCTCAGCCCCCTACCCCCTGTCACTGCATAAATGACTTGAAATGACCTGTTCCCCCTTTTCATACATATTCATTAAACACACCTGCATTGTCATTTCACTTTCCCCTACATCAGATCAACAGGATGGCAGTGGATTTGTTTACTGAATATGGATGGTCCAGGATGAATACAAAATGGCTGCAATATACTTCCTGTGATGTATTTCCTGTCTCCCACTACCTGTATAACATTTCCTGTATGATATAATGTGTTCCGGGTCATTTTCGTAATTTACGGCACGAAATCGTAGTTTCCGGCGCCGCATCGTAATGTGCGTGCGCGTAAACTACGACCCGATACCGGAAACTACGATTTCGGGCCGTAAATTACAAAAATAAACTAGAACACATAATTTCATACAGGCAAGGCAATACATGAAGTGGGAGACAGGAAATACATCACAGGAAGTAGTTGGCAGCCATTTTGTGGTCATTCTGAGTCATCCTCTATCACTGATCAGATCCTCAGGCATCCTGCTGCTGTCATCTGACCTAATTCCCTATAATGGCTGAGGAATATGAGGAGAGAGCCCCCCCTTTCACAGACAGGGAATTGGACATCTTGGTGGAGGGAGTGCTGGAGAAATTCCCTCAGCTATATGGGGACCCTGAGCACCAGCTGAGCACTGCAGCCCGGGGCAGGCTATGGGCCAACATCGCCGAGCGCTGCAGTGCAGTGGGAGTGACCAGGAGGAGGCCTATGGCGTGCCGCAAACGCTGGGAGGACCTGAAGCGGTGGGCCCGTACCAAGGCTACCGAGCTGGCTGGCCTGTCCTCCCAGCACCATGTACATCGTCCTCGCCTGTCACCACTGTACAGGAGGGTCCTGCGAGCAGCTTGGCCGACCCTCCATGCTCAGCTGGAGGAGCACGAGCAGCATGGACCTAGTAAGTGCATCATATGCAATATGAGTCTGGGAGTATGATGTGAGTGAAACAGTGCTGTACCATTGTGTGTTCCATGCCTCCATTAGCCAATTGCATGTCCAAGCAGCAGGCACCAGGTTTCAAGAGGCACACTGTACTATACAGGCCAGGGTGCATTTTGGGAGTTGTAGTATTCTCATGACAACTGGGTAAATGAGCCACACTCATGCATCCATATTGAATTCTGCTCTGCCAGCACCACTACAATTGAACCAAGTCAATCATAACAGATGTGTGCATTGGATGAGCGATGGTACAGAGACTGTCCAGTCTGCACATGGCAGGCCATAGGGGATTGGATGTTGTGATTAGCATTGCACCTGTAGCGTTGTGTTCCAATTGAGACAGTTCATCATGTGCTTTGGAGTCATGACAGATTTTGAGATCCTTGCATCACTCACAAGTTTACATAGTTTGGCAAGGTGTGTCCACTGACAGACGTCTCACCCTCAGTGGCCTATATGACTTTCACATGTACAGGTAGCTGTCACAACCGCCCACCACTGTTCAGCGGTGTACTGCACTACCTTGTAAGTCAAGTAAGGCACTATGTGGCACTGGATTGTCCGAAGATATGTGGGGACATCAAACGGCCAGACACACAATGTAGCTAGAGGAGTACTCCAGACCCCACGTGGATGTGTGACCCACATTTGTCTTGTCCCATACAATGCTACAAAGCAGATGACACTTGTCCAGACGTTAAATAGCTGCTAATCCATATCAATGGCCAATATCTATTATATCTGGACTCTTCATGTTCTCCTCTGGTGGACTTATAGTTGAACTGGCACATGCAGCAATGACACGACACACAGATCACAACAATGCCGAGGTTGAGGTTTGGATAATGCAGTTGCGCAAGCCACAATAATACACATGAGATATCCATGTAAGACTCAATTCAGTATATGACAGTGTGCATACATGTAATGTAAGTGCATGGACAGAATGGGGGTCGGGAGTACACTGCCTCACAGTCCCAGCACGGTTTGTCCCTTTGCATCCTGGTAAATGCAATACACAGTTCAAACTTACTTAGGAATAATCTGGAGCCATACACCATTTTTGCAGCTGACTTTGCTGTATATCTCTAGACACGTGTTCCTGGAATGAGCGCTTCATCAGTAGAGAGCTGCAGTTTCAGAGAGCAAAGTAAATCATCTGGGTTTGCTGTGTGCCTGTGAGTGTTACTGTGATCTGAGAGGAACTTGGCAGCATTCCCTGCAAACACAGATGATTCAGGAGTAAGTTAGTACTGTAAACAGCATTTACCCGGATGCAAAGGGGCAAACTGTGCTGGGACTGTGAGGCAGTGTGCTCCCAACCACCATTGAGTCCATAAGGACTGATGGGCAGATCAACAAGGCACCTGCGCCTCTGTGCACCGCCATAGGGTCACTTTAGTGACGCAGCGGCGGAGCACACAAAGCGCCATGCTGCAGGATTACTACAACGTGACGCATACGGTGCAGGATCGCATCCTAAAAGTGGCTGATTGAAACTACAAGATTTCACTCAGTTACTATTATGGCCAAGCAGATTGAAATCTACGCACCCGCTTGAAGCAGGTGTAAGGATTGCCGCAGCATGTCAGCACTCCAGCAAAGCCCGGCTATTCCACCGGGGATGCATCACACATCTGCCACCCAAGCGCTACGCCGTGCCGCTTTGTACATGCGGGCCATCGGGGGTGAGGCACGGGTGGGCTGATGGGTAGCAACTCATCAGACACACCTCTGCTGATTAGCGAGATGTGCCAGTAGTTGTAAATCGGCCCCTGATAACTATACAGTGTGATCAGAGGCAAACAAATTCGGACCTAGGCTATTCAATGTATGTGTAGCGTCATGCATGGAACAACCACCACATCAGGATTTTGCTTACACTTCTGCAGGCATGGCTGGTGAGACAGGAGATCCGCAGGAACAAGTCCGGAGAAAGAGACCATCAGTTCGGCGGCGGCTAAACCCTCTTTCCACCAGCGATGAGGGAGAGGAGGAGGAAGAGGAGGGGCCCTCAACATCTGCAGGCCAGGGGGTTTCACCCACCCGGGATGAAGAAGAACATGACACTGGTACTATGTCCCGGGTGGAGGCTGTAGACATTGAAGGGGGGGGTGAAGAACCGGACAACTCCGACCATGATGTGGGAGATGGCCACTCAGCCACACATACCTCACCAGTGGGTCAAGAAGAGGTGTACCCGGGGCAGGCTAATGTTCAACCTGGGCCTGCCATCAGCCCCTCCCTACCTCTAGCGTCCCCCATGCTATCGGGGGCTCCAGCTCAATCCCCTGATACCTGTCCCCCTCCTCATAGCCGCCGAGCCATACCCATCCGCTCCGGACCTGAGGCACCACAGCCCTTCTGTGTCCCCCCCCGTGCCGGTGCAGTTCCTCCCATGGCTGTGCCAGGGGACTTGCGTTGGATGGTCGAGGGTGAATCGGACATGTCCGCTCGCATCTTGCTACAGGTGTGTCTGGAGATACGCTCGATGCATCATTGGACAACCTCACCACCCAAGTCCAGTCCCTGAACACAGCCATTATGTCTTTCATCTCCCAAGTGCCTTCCCATACCACCGTCAATGTGTCCCCCTGTCCGTTGCCCCACACTGTTTCCCCCCATACTCCTCATTTGTCACGTTCCCGTGTGGTGCCTGGTCCTGCATCAGCCAGCCGTGTGGATGTGTCCGACCCAGAGGATCTAGACATTGTGGTCCTGGAGGATGACCAGAAAGACACTTGACTGTTGGACGGAGACATTGTTTCGGACGGACATTTATTTTTCCCCTTGTGAATAGACTGGTTCCCATGACGCTACCTGACGTATTATATTTGTTTTGCCCCACCCAAATCCAAGTTCCATTCTCCTTCTGCATTAAGATCATCATTTGTTTTCCTTTCTCCCTTCCAAACGGACTGTTTGTTTGTGTTCCTACATAAATAACTTGCAGAATTAGACTTTGTCTGACTAGTTTGACTTCATTTTGAATGTCTATCCCCAAATATAGACACATATTTAGTAAGTCACATTCTATGCACATGACAACGTGTTGCCATGATGTGTTACACTTGTACCTGTCACACACACACACACACATGCCTACATTGTCAGAAGGGACATGGTACACAACAGGATATTACTTTGGTAGATATTTATTGTACAAATACTCCTAAGGAGCCCAAAACAAATTGGCCATGTCAATGGCGGTCATGTTTGCGTTTCCGCAATAGTGGGGGGGGGAGGAACGCGGTGAGGGGGGAGGTTGAGGTTGTCGCCTTCGTGTCTGTGGGTGTTGTCCAGGCTGATCAAGAGGTGCAGGTGCCAATGGTGTCTGCACATTAGGTGTCTGTGGCTGGAAAAGGGCTGGTTGTTCAGGTGGTTGAAGTGACTGTGCAGAGGTTGGTGGTATTTGGGCAGGTAGTGGGGGTGGTGGGAGTGACTGTGCAGAGGTTTTTGGTGTTTGGGCAGGTAGTGGGGGTGGTGGGAGTGACTGTGCAGAGGTTTGTGGTGTTTGGGCAGGTAGTGGGGGTGGTGGGAGTGACTGTGCAGAGGTTTGTGGTGTTTGGGCAGGTAGTGAGGGTGGTGGGAGTGACTGTGCAGAGGTTTGTGGTGTTTGGGCAGGTAGTGGGGGTGGTGGGAGTGACTGTACAGGGGTTGGTGGTGTTTGGGCAGGTAGTGGGGGTGGTGGGAGTGACTGTGCAGAGGTTTGTGGTGTTTTGGCAGGTGGTGGGGGTGTTGGGAGTGACAGTGCAGGGTGCGGGTGTGCTTGGGTACCTTGGCTGTGGTGCTGTGCAGTTGGTTTTACAGGTGTGGGGATGTGCTGTCCTACAGGCCGACATGATTGTTCACCTCCCTGCGTTGGCCGTGAAGGTAGACTTTGGATCACTCTCACCATGCCCTCCATCATCTTCATGGCCAAGGCATGGTGTCTTGCACTGTCTTCCCTTTGGATGGATATCTGGTCTCTCATATTTCTTGAGAGTTCCTGCCAAGTGCTATCCATCCTATCCAAAGCTTAGGTCATCCTGTCCATCACCTGAGGGAATTGGGCCATGTCCTGCAGGGACCCAGAAATGTCGGACAGGGTAGCCCCTATGGCCCGAATGTCCTGCCTCACATCTGCCTGCTGTCGGAAGAAGTCCTGCTCCCACTGGCCACCATCGCCACGTGCAGACCCCCTCTGCTGGTGTCTGCCAGGGATGAGATGAGCAGGTCCAACAACAGGGGGGGGGGCAGGTAGAAGTCTGTGGGCAGGAGTAGTGTGCCCAGGGGATACCAGGTCCACAACAGGGCTGGTACTTCCCACAGTTGTTGGAGACAATGGCTGGGATAAACTGCGTAGGGAAGAGTGGGTAGGGGAACCACCATGTCGGTCACGGACGTGAGGGCTGTGAGTGAGTGATATCTGTGAGTGGATGTGTGGGAGCCGTGGATGGTTTGATGTATGTCGTGTTGTTGATGGTTTGAGAGGAGGCAGACGGGCGTGGCTTGTCAGAGGATGTGAGTCCAGGACGTCAGTATTGTCATCCTCTGAGTCAATAGAAATGTACTCATCATCCTCTAAGTCTACGTCCTCTTGATCTTGGTCATCCTCCTCTTGGGCATGAGTTGCAGCCGACATTGCTGCCTGGAGGATCAGAGGATTCTCCCCTCGGATTGCCCGTCGGCCACCACTGGTTGTCGGGCTGTCTGCCTCTCCCTCAGCATCACCTGAAACACAGAGGTTGCAACTGTATTAGTGATTGTCCAGGTATTACATGTGCTGCAACACTAGGGTTGTATTTACTGCACTTTGCATCAGCAGATGAGGATCATGTGATCATGTTAGGGTACCACCACAAATGGCCGCTCACACCATAGCACTGAGGTGTTGCACGGAGATCTACATGATACTAGCAAACTCACCAGCTCCAGCCCCAACTCTCTGTCCCTTTGCGTTCCCTCCTGGTGTATCCTGCTGCACCTGTCTCATCATAGTTGTAGTTGAAATACCTGTAGAGGGTTGAAACAACATTCTCAACGAACTGCCTCAAAAATGACAGACCTGCATATGTGTCACTCCTGGTCTGTATTTCACTTTGTAATCAACAACTGTTGATTCCATGTAGAAGGGGATCTCGATCTCTGTAATGGCTTTGAAATCTAAGCTGTTGACACTCCTCATGCCCGATTTACCTGAGGGACAGGTGCGCGACGGTTTCACAGCTGCAGCCAGGATGTCATGCAACCCCCGGGATGGTGTCCGTTGCAGTCGTCTCATCCTGTCAGCACCTGTGATGAGAAATACAAGTCCATATTTTAGTACAACAGATTGTGGCTATGAGATCAAATTAAATTCTCATTAGCCATTTGTGGAAAATCAAGGACGATGTGCAGCATGTGTAGCTCATTGACTTAACATGTGGGCACCCGCTCACAAGCAGCATTTGCTAGCTTACAGCCATGCAGCACTGACATCAATAAGATGACACATCAACTGACGAACTTGTATGAGAAGGTTACTGATTTCACCCTTACCATTGTGACAGACTTTTTCCATGGGTGTAATGGTGTCTGTTGACAAGTCAGAAAGGAGTTCATGTGTGAGATTTGCAGTTGTCAGGGTCCTGATGTTGCCCATTTGTGCTTCCCTACCCATGAGGTCACACAGCTTATTTTTGAATGAGCAAAGACAGATTACTAATGTCCATCCTTTGAGTGTTCTCTGTTCCCATGCTCCATTTCCAACATCATGGTACAACTTACATGACAACAGATGGTGTCTTGTGCAGCAGACATCCAAACCTCATATTTCATACACTCACCTATACATTTGAATATGGTAGAAGGGAGGCAAGCAGAAGACAACATTTGGTTTAGATCACACATTGCAGATGAGGTGAGTAGCTTTGAATCTTCCCACCTGCAGAGGATTATCCTGTTGCCCTTCAGCCCAATCATTTAGCAGGTGTAACTGCATGAGGATTCACCTTAGCAGCCCCTACACCCATCTCACAGGTACACAACTGGCACCAGTGTGTGCCTCAGCCATACCAATTTCATGTTGATTTGACCATGTTAATTTTGCTAGGGATTTAGCATATCATTGAATAGCAAGCCTGTTGTGTTGTGGACGTTTCTTATGACACATTGTGCTATTGTATGTCCATCGTGCACACACTTGGCATACATTTTGTGTCAGCATCTCATTTGCCACCAGGGTCTGATTGGCCATGTGTTCAAATGCCCTATGTGAGCATATTGTGATGCAGGATAACAAAGTTGTACAACACATACGGTGGAGGTGAAAGGCACAATTGATAAGCATTCAGCAAGCATGACTTACCGTGGCCCTGCACCGGAGCTGTAGGTGGTCCCTGGACAGATGTCAAGTCCAACCTAGTAGCAGAAGTCAGTGGGCGTCTGGGGTTCTGGGAGGACAACATTGTACCTACAATGATAAGTTTGTTTAGCAACTTTACATTCCTGCTGCCACATGTGATGCATTCAATTTCTGGCACAGGACGGGCACAAGCAGTCATGTTCACCACCGTTGCAGAAGTGTGTCATACATTATGTAATGAGTGATCACACATATAACTTAGATTGGGCCCACTACCTTGATGCTACCTATGTCACAATGACATGCCTACGAATCCATAGGTAAAGTCCACTATCGTGTTTTGTTGATGTCCGGAAATTATCCATCCAATGTACGCAGTACATGATCAGCTGTGTGGACTGTGCTGAATGAAGTATGTATGACAGATTAGAAGTTGGACTGTGTATGCATTGTCAATACTACAGAGACTGGTATCTCACTGTTTGGTCTTCATTTCCGTATCAGAGCAAATGCTATTTCTTGATAAGGTCTACATACACTATTACGATATGGTGTGTACACCCTTTTGACTTGTTGTGGCCCTCGATTACAGGATTGCTTTCCCCGTTCTGGGTTTGTTTGTGTAATACATGTTGGGTACCACATTTACAAAGGTATGATGAGCCTAGACATTTTATGATTTGTCTTTCGCTGTTCACAAATGTCAAATGTTAGAGGTAAATGTCCTTTGACAACTCCAATTGTAATGCAGCAAATGTAGCATAAATGGTTGACTCACATAGCTGGGCACTATTTGTCCCTCTGTCGTCTTCTGACGATATATGCATTTTGACCATCTCCTGTCCACTTTGACTTACCAGTTTGTGTGGTTGACATGCCTTCCTCGGTACGGTGCCGATTCCTCCTATGCGATGCGGTGACCTCTGCTACTGCAGTTGTCTGTGCTCCGGCTGGATGTGTCAATGGGTGAGAAGAGAGAAAAGTTGACAGATGGGAAATGTGCTTGTGTAACGTTTCGGGGATTAGCCCATATCTTCTGTGTGATAACAGTACTGTGCGGAACTGCTGCAGACGGGGCAGGTAGGAGCAGTGGTGTGTTGGGGATGTAATGGCGTGGCAGAGTGGAAATTGGACTACAGGATATGTGTTGGACATATTTACATCAGTGGATACTCTCACCGTCTGCTTTGTGATTTAGGCTGGCACAGGGTGAATGACTTTTTGGATATTTTGTGGCAGGTTTACGACCCCCTAGAGAAATGATGTACACTGTTGTTGCATCACTTCTGTGACACGACAGTGGTTTACAACAGAAAACACATTTAGGATTATTTGCAACGTGACGCTACTAGGGTGAATCGTCATGTTGTGAGGCCTTGCGCAACGTCAGCTTGGAGGTAGGCAGGGTGTACACTCCTTTGGGATATGCCGCGTCCAAGTGAGTCAGTGTAATCTACGTGATTTCACAGTATCACTTATCAGAGGCCGCTGCGACGCAACCTTACGCCTGCTTGAAGCAGACATAAGGAGTGGCACAGCACGTTAGGTATGGGCATTGCATGGACATTGTTGGAGTTGCAACGCTCTTGCGACACAACTTCAGCAAAGCCCCCCTAGACACCATCAGATTCAACACACATCTCTTTATCCCTGCACCACAGTGCACCACCCTATGTACATGACACATCCGTGTTTGCGCAAGGGTTGAATTGCATGTCACATAGGTACTGGCGCTTCCCTGCTAATGTTTGTCTTTAGCTAATTTATTTATTTAACGTCATTTTAAATTTCCATTTCTCATTGCACATTTTCAGTCAATATGTACAGTTATTGAAATAGCTGGGTTGTGTATGTATGGCATCAGTACAGTGCACAGGTTTTTAATAGGGTGGTGGGTATTAGCCTTTTCTGATACAAAGTTTTCTGGGACTTGTGGTGCTACGTAGTGGGTGACACATGAGTCTCTGACTAACCATAAATATTTATGCATTTTGGACAATTACCATGATCACTATGACAGTGTAACACAGACAATCTCTTCATGCACTTTTGCTTTTCATTCCACTTACCTGGTACCACGGAGCGGACGTCACTAACAGGCAGCCCATGGACCAAGTGGGGGTGTATAGTGGTTAGAATATCCTCCTCCAGTGGGGTGAGCTGGATGCGGGGTCCAGGGCATGCAGCAGGGAGGACTCTCCTCAGTTCTATCCGGGAGTACTTTTCCTTTACTCTCTGCTTTTCGTCCTGCCACTTTTTTTTGATGTCTTGTACAGTTCGCCTCTCCACGCCCAGGGCTGAGACAGCAGTGGCTATCTGCTGCCATAGTTGTTGCTTCTGTGCACCACTGGTGCAATATGGTGGTAGCCCATATAGGCGCTTGTGGTGCCTTACGATGTATTCCACGAGCATGGTGGTCTCCTCAGCTGTGAAATTTCTTTTCCTGCGCATCTCCATGGTCTCTGGCACTGGAAGCTTTGTCGTAAGTATCTCTGTGGCCAAACCTGTTCCTTCACTGTGTGCTGCTTTTATGTGTGTTGTGATACTGGTCAATTAGGTTAATTGGCTTTAGCTGGAGTGTGGTGGGGGATGGTAGGCAGTGGCAGCATACACCATGGCAAAATGGAGCTGTTGGCTGGGATTGGCTGCTGTGTGTCAGCTGATCCTTGTTGGGGGACGGGTGGACCTTGGCCAGGTGTTTCCCCTTGGCTAATGCCCAACGGCCAAAAATCGTAAAATACGCCCCGCAATCGTAACATACGCCCCGTAATCGTAACATACGCCCCGTAATCGTAACATACGCCCCGTAATCGTAATATACGCCACAATGGCGTAAATTACGATTACGGGCCGTAAATTACTCCCCGGCGGCGGACGTAAAGTTAGTAGTCTTAAATCAAATCTGTGAATCCCGAAAGTAGTAAGTTTATTCTGTGAATCCCGAAAGTAGTAAGTTTATTCTGTGAATCCCGAAAGTACTAAGTGCATTCTGTGAATACCAAATTGTAGTAAGTGCATTCTGTGAATACCAAATTGTAGTAAGTTTAGGATTTTGTCTTAAGTTCATTCTGTGAATCGGGCCCTTTAAAATTACGTCTTTCCTGCATTAATTTTCTTTGTATTGATTGAGGTGCTAGTGTCTGAATAATATTGTAATAGGGAATGAAACATAGATTGGAGAGTAATCAAATAGGAGAACTCGTCTACCCACTCAAAACATCATTCCAAAACATTATCCCAAACATGTTTATGTTTCAAAGCCAGGTCACACCTAATTGTATAGGGTGTATAACTCTTGGAATTGCGTAGATTTCCAGGCTAAATCCTATGAGATAGGAGCAAGCAAATATTTCAACCTGGTCAAAGTTGCAGAAAAAGCATTTAACACAAGACAAGAAAACTGTATCCGGGGTCGCTACTGCATTTGGGAGATTGGGCCCATCATTATTAACAAGCCACAAGGTTTACAGGAAGTGTGGGATGGGAATTAGTGTAGAAGTTTCTAAATTGTGAAGGCTGATAATGTGGAGGGCACCAGCTAATGCCCACAGGTACTCTGTCTTTAACAGCTGTTGTTTTGCTTATTAAGTGTAACTGTAAGGCAACACATTGATAAATACTCGAAGAGTACAGATATGACAAGCGGATGCTGTTTCCCTAACAACTATGCAACTGTAGATAAGATGCATGTGCTTTGTTGCCAATAAAAACAAATAGGAATCATTTAGGGTCTCAGTATATTCGTATAGGATGAACTTGGTCTTTATCACATTTGATTATGCAGTGTTTGAAATTTAGATCGTCTGGAGAGAGGTATTGAGCAGCATAAGCTTTTTTAGATAAAAAAGTTCCTTTGCGTATCTTAAGCAACACCTCTTATCTACGGCCATTGCTGTGTTTTCATATACTGTGAATATTTATGGCTACTAAGTATGTTGAATTTCGATGATCTGACCTATTCGAGGGAATTATTGAAGGCATAATTTAGAATGGAAAGTGTTGCAGGCGGGTTTGAGCAGAAATGGTCTGGTTTATTGAATATGCATTGCATTTGACAATTGTGTCTTGAAATGAATCTTCTTGGTATGCTGGCCTTTTGAGTATGTCTCACCATCTCTGAAGTTTATTTATTTATTTATAAAGTTTTGCATAGCCCGAACAAGACCCACATGGGTATCAGAGCGCTTCACAATTTGGATTGTAGGAGGTACAAAAAGGGTAAGAAAAAAAACCACAAGGAAAAACGAAACGTCATTTGAGAATGAATGCAAGGATCAATGAAGAGGGGTTATCAAAATAACACATTTAGATAATATAAAAGCGTGCATGTAGAAGAACAAACATAACTTATGATAGTATAACCTAATAATTCTGGGCTACACACGTGCTAGACTCCTAACATAGTTAATCCAACGGCGGTGAATGAGACAGACAAACCATGGTCATTTAAGGCAAGAACTTGTTCATAAGGATTGTTTTCACTTCCTTTTTGAAAGAAGCTGTAGATGAGATTCTGCAGACTTCCGGTGGGAGAGAGTTCCAAATCTATGGGGCGGAACCTGAGAAAGCTCTGTGCTTCATACTCTTTTTGAGGAAAAACTGTGGTTTCAAGAGGAAGGAGTTTGCACTTCTTGATGGTCTGCCTCCTCCTGATAGTTCTAGCTTTGGCGCCAAGTAACGGGGGGTATTGGGATGAGGGCTTTGTGAGTCTTGCAGGCAATCTTTAGTTGTATTCTAGGTTCAAATGGCAACCAATTTAGGTATTTTAGGGATTGGGAAATGTGATAATTTCTCTTTGCACCCGTAATCAGCCTGGCTTGGGCATTTGTGGAAGCCCTTAGAGGTGCCAGGGTATATTTTCAGAGGCCACAGAGCATAGCACAGCCATAGTCTAGCTTCAGCAAAACCAGCGATTGCACCACCTGCTTGAGGTCATTTTGTGGAAGGAATGATTTGAGATTCCTAAGTAACCTCAATTGGTGGTTAGCAGCCTTGCATACCTTACTAATATGATTTCAGGTGCATGTCTAGGGTGATTCCTGGAAATTTGGCCGAGTCAATAATATGAGGATAGCAGTTAAAGGTTGTGAGGAGTTTCATCCAGCAGTCTATCTTGGAGGTGTGATTAGGCTGCGATATGAGAAGAAATTCAGTTTTGGAGGTGTTGAGTAAGAGATGATTCCCAGTTAGCCTGTTTTGAGTGTTCGTCAGGGTGGAGTTGAGTATCATGAAATCTTCGGAGGAGGTGTTTTTCGTTTAAAGTTGCGTGTCATCCACATACATGTGGAAAAGAGTGTTTGTGGAATTTAGTGCATTTGCTAAAGTTTCCATGAATATGTTAAAGAGTATGAGAGATAAGGCAGACCCTTGTGGGACCCCCATGGAAACTGTGGAAGGCTGGGATAAGGATTGATTCACCTTGATTCTTTGGGATCTGTTATGCAGGAATGATGAGAACCATTGCAATACCAGACCAGAAATGCCCATCCTGTGCTCAAGAATGGATAATAGGATGTTGTGATTAACAGTGTCAAATGCAGAAGAAAGGTCAAAGAGGATTAGGAGTTAACTAATTGTGTGTTTTATGAACCTGACTTGTTGATGAAAGAGATTTTTATCAAGGCCTGCGAGGAAGTGTGTGAGGACAATAATCAATGTCTAATATGTGTGGCAGCACTTTCTTACCCCATATTCCTGGAGTCTGGCCTCATTATCACTGTTCTTCTCCTTTGTTTTTCTGACCAGCCTGCGAGCCTCATCCAGAGCTTCCCGGAGGTCTGAGAGCAGAGCCTGCTTCTCACTGAGCTGATCCAATATCATGGGTATAAGAGAGAGAGTAGTATTCTGCAATGGCAACCATTCTTTCTGAACTCGGAATAACACTGGGAAAAAGCAAAGGGCAGATTATATTTTTCCTACTGTCATTTCCACTTTGATGTACATTTGCTTGAAAATTATGAGACCAGTGCGGCAAAATCTGCTAGATCCTTGCCCCAAAGTATAGTTAGATCTCTAACTGAATATGACCAGGGTCAAACATGGAATTCTAGGGGGCTTGTTAATACAGGGTATAATGAACACTATAACATTGGCATAAATTATATTCGAATGATTCTGCACTGGTCACATATTATAATTAGAAATGACAGTGTACACTTTTCTTACACACAACTGCCATCCATCTTTATTGAAACGTTTCTTGAACTGCATGAATATATATAGATAACTGTATAATATAATCAAATCATGTATGCCATTTAGGGAAACTTCTGACATGATAATAAACAATGCAGAAGTAAATCATGTTCTTTGCAAATGTTAACAGACTCCCAAGGCAGCCTTTTTGGACCCCAAACATATTACCTGTAGCTCACTGAAATGAGATCAGTCCCATTGTAAGAAAGTGGATATTTATTTGGGGTGCTTGGATGCCCATCTCGAGGAGTAATAATACTTCCCTTCAGGTTGAACCACAAAAGGCATCAAATTAACCTGAGCTCAGCCCCCTGATAGCTATGGCACAGAGCAGACAGGCTTAACTTAAGACAAAATGTAAAGTATATATGCAGTACAAAACATTTAACAAAGTCAAAGCAACAAACAATAAAAACACCAAACAATAAAAATTCCAAAATGATTAAAAAAAAGTTGAGTACATTTTAGAACACAAAATGACACTAAAAACACAAAAATCCAATAAGATGAACCAGAGATATGCATTTTTAGAATTGTAAGTGAAAATAGAGTGAAACAGTGCTAAATAACTGATAGCCTATGGTTACTGTAGACCAGGGCCTATGAGCACTTTGAGGCTGACTGCAATGGATAATGAGACAGATACACCAAGTGTCCCCATTTAAGAATTTTACCGTCAAACTTAGGGCTTGATTTCCAAAGGTAAACTTACACTTTTGTGTAGGTTTACTATTTTTGGGGTATTCACAAACTATAAGTTAAAAGTAAGTTTATGACTGCGGAGACTCTGTAGTCGGAGCAGAGAACCCTGCCAATAATAAGATACACCTCATTAAGGTCAAGCAGTGGCGATCCAGCTGTCAGCATGCTATTGCTACTTAGACTACTGGAGGTTTAGGCAGGTAAAAGGTAGCTTTCTAAACATTTATTTTTCTAAATTACCATTAAAATAGATTTTTTATCAATATTAAAAATAGGCCATGTGTGATATTTATACTTGTTTCCTTCAAAAGTTACAGTTTAACATTTATAATCTGTACTTTGATATTTTCTAGGTTTTAGAAACAGGATTGCCACTGAAAATAGCTTTTAGGGGCTAGTCACTGGAGAATGATGCCAATTTTAATTTTGCACATGCATATGTTCCACATTTAAAATAGCAGGCACCCTACCTTGTGAGTTACAATGAGTTCTTAGAATTGAGTTATTAATATTAAAAAGCAGTGTTTCCTGCCTGTAAATAAGATTATTTTGACAGGTTCGACAGCAGGTTTTTAGGCTGCTGCTTTTAGGCTAAACACAGTAGGCCTGTAGCGGTGTATTACAAGCCCACTATGTGGATGACACAATTGGTGCTGCAGTCCACAGGTGGCATTTACTTTCCAGACCCTGGGTACATTTTCTACACCGTATGTTAGGGACATGTAAGCAAGTTAAATATGTTCAGTCAGTGGTAAGCCAACTTAACCACGTTTCAAGGGTGAGCACAGGTAATTTACTCTAGTTTAGCGGGGGAAAACTGAACAGATTTCTAAGCCCAGCAAAAATAGGGGCCAGAAAAAGGCAAAATAAATTAGTGTTGGCCATGCAGAAAAGGCAGTTGTGTTACACCCATTAACAGAAATTGTTTTGTTGAACGGAATTCACATGAATTTTGAGTTTGAAAATAACGGTATAGATACAAACATATGTATCTGCTGGTATTTGTATTTTTTTTTTAAAGGGACTTTATTAATCATTCGAAAAATGAGGCATCATACAAAATGTGTGCTGGCTCTGCTGAGCTAGCCAGTGGAGGTACATCTCTGATATACAGTTTGAGATTACTATGTGAATATCCATGCTCCGGCTCCATCGCTTCTGCTGGTATTTGTAGACAGGGAAACGTACCTAGAGACCAACCCTGTGCTGAAAGTTTTGGAGGGAGTTTGGAAGATGATACACAAGAGTTTAGGGATTTTACATACTTCAAATATACAATTTAGTTAATTTCAATGTTTCATATTTTTGGGAGCTTCTCTATTACAGTCTTATAGCTCGCCATAGCTGTCTGTACCGGCCATTAAAGGCCCGCTCCAGCGTTAAAGGCCTGAGCCGTAAGAGAGGGCCTTTAATAAGGGAGCAAGCCTTTAATTGCTGGTATAGCTCGTTATGGAGGGCTATAGGGCTATTAGAACATTACACCTGAAGAGGGCAGAATGGTCTAAGTAGTAAAACAAAGGCCTCACAGATCTCGAGGGGGTTGAAATCCCCCCAGGCTTCATAAGGCCTTTCTTCACAGCAACAGCTGTGAACAAAGGCGAACACTGGAATCTCATTTATCAGCAATACGTTAGAAATGTTCAAATGTAAATTAAGTATGAGATTAACACATAAAGGCCGGTTGCAGAAGGTTTGGGAAAATGCTTTTTCTAAATTCAGTGATTATGGATAAACTGATTAAAAAATACTTATACTGCTTTACCCACCTGCATTAAGAGCTTAGTGAGTTTATTAGTACTGATTATGGTAATATAGTTGGACTCAACGGTAGCAAATGAATATGTTAATGTCTGCTGACTGCCTTCTGCCATGCTAGCTACATTTACATCTCTTTTCATCTATGGAACATTGAATTACATCCCATATGATTATCAAATAGAATTTACTAATCTAATGAATACAAAGGCTCTTTCCTAAATTGCTTTATAGTTAGTCCTCTCATGTCCCAAGACAATTTAGTATAAACTCACAGTTTTAAAAGCAATCCTAAAAATATAATGCTCATTACTGATCAGTGTAGACTTTTCTTATCTTGGTAATCTGATGTTTTCGCAGTGGTACTGTTTTGAACCAATCATGCCATTATTTACAATTAATTGTGCTCAATAAAATTACCCTATCTATTTAAAAAAATAAAACATTACTTTCAAATACATACAAACTTTAAAAGTTTGAACTGAATGGTATGTGTCTTATTACATTGCTAGATCCTTTGCCTATATATCAGTTAATATGGGATAAATGTTTGACTATTAAGCCTCAAAATATTAAAAGGGCCACATTTAAGGACTGCAGGCTTACCTATGGGGCTGTCCTAGGTATTCATACACTTATCAACCGCATATGTACTAGAGTCCCGAAAAAATGATTCCAATGCTTGTGTTGCAACAGCGAGGTCAAACACAGATTGTGAAGACATCTATATTCGGCTTTTGGAATTTTCAAATGCTGTGCTATTGGCTAATTCAGAGACATTTTAAGGCAAGAGTAAAGTGAACAATTGTCACCTTCCAAAGGCCCCCTGGGTAAATAAACTTTCTATCTCACAGCTGTCTATTTCTTCATCTCAACCTTTACATTTATTAATCAATTTTGTTTGATATCATGAGTTTTGAATTAGCAGAAAATGAGTAATAAAACACAATATGTTCTGAGCTGGGACCCTAATATATGTCTTGCCTAGGCCAAAAAAATCCTTAAGATGATACTGGACCTATTTGCTTGTCATCTGCTTCATTGATGCTGCTTTTACAACGATTTGTCGCCAAGACTGGCATGCTACAAATAAGTACAAAAATAAATGAATGAATAAATACATGGATAGAACAATGAAATAGATAAAAACACTCACACTCCTGTGCATTCTCTTCCTCAGTATCTGCCAACTGGTTTTGAAGTGTGAACATGCGTCGCCGGATCTCCTGCAGCATCTCCTCAGCTTTGGCCGTTTTGCGGGCAATTTCTTTGGGGTTCACCTCTCCTTGCAGGCTTTCATAGTACTCTAGCTTTGACAAGGTTTCTGAGAAGAAACATACATGTTTATCCTAAGACACATTCTGTTTTTTACAATTCTTTTTATATTATTAACAATTGTGTAACATAGTTTTAAGCACTAACTTGATATGCCATATTACATAATATACAAAATATAGAATTGGGCGAAACCAACAAGTTACAAGGGCAAGCAGAGCCTGTGCAGAGTCAATGACCTGGCTTGCCTCTTAGACACTGTGAAGGAGCTGAGCCCTGAAAATGTTCGCTATGGAAATCATACAACAAACATCATATTAAATATGATAAAGTCTCCTCAAAATTCCAAAAAGTAAATTTCTTTAACATGTGGAACCTTTAACATTAATACATCACATTATAGCTCTGTACTGAGAAGCACTTAGTAAAAGTAAGTTTTTAAACATTAACTTAGAATCATTCATGCCCCCCAACAACCAAGTCATTAGTGAACTAAGAAGCAAGACATTTGGCATGTGAGCCCTGTATGTGGCCAGATTCTTAAGGATAGAGCCCCATTATAACCTATTAAATCAACAAAAATAGGTTATTTTTTACTACTGATATTCTCAACACATGTATTTGAAGATGGTTTCATATGCAATAGTAAAAAAAAAGGAGATCGGTCAAATAGGATGATTGCATAAAATCACACAATTTGGTTAGTCCATGAAGCCGCAATTAATTCAGGTTTCACATTGGGGAAATCAGCCTCTAAATAGGTATCAATTTGTCTCTCCTTTTTAACTGAGGGGCTTATTATGAGTCTGGTGGTCAACGGACCGCCAGACTCACAGGGGTGCGAGGTGGCAATCTTCTGACCACCCTATTAGGACCAGGGTGGCTGGGCTGCCCTGGGACCACCGCAACAAACAGGGATCAGAGATCCCTGGTGGTGGCGCTGCAGACTTGAGGCTGCAATATGCTAAGTAGGGCCGCTGCAGTCCCGCCAAGCATATTACGAGTTTCCTCACCACCACACTTTTCATGGCACTGCGATCGCCATGAAACGTGTGCCAGTGTGACATGTTGTGCACCCCCGTGTAGATGCAACCCCCAGTTCCTGCACAGCATGGTCTTGACAGTCCATGCCCTGCACAAACTGCCTTTGACTCTCCCACTGTGGTGCCTTGTTTAAAGGCACCGCAGTGGGACCACCAAAGAACCGCCTGCCAGAGTAAAAATAAGTTGTACTCTGATAGGCGGTCATTAATGGCGTTGGCGGTCTCGGAGCGGGGCGGCAGTGTGGCAGCCCTGTCTGAGACTGCCAAAGTCATAATAAGGCCCTAAGTGTTAATGCTTTCCTTTTACCTGTTGGTGCTTGAGGGTAGAACCAGGGTCGTAGGTAGAAGCCACATGAAAGCTCCGCCCCTTATGTGCTCAAGGTTCTAAATAGACCTCGAGCTGAGCCAGGCTTCAGGCTTTAGCCCTGCTCCAGCAAAACATAATGATGATCAGTGTTTCATTTACTCAGCAATATGGATTACAGCACCTACTACATTAGATGCAAATAGATGATCTAGTGTCATCACTTCACACTTATCTTGTTCGTTAAATTGCTGCTCTGTGTAATTGATTTGGGTGAGAATGAGGTATTGGTCTGTAACATTACATAAATCTTTCAACCATCCAATAAAGAGAGGAAGAAAAGAACAAACTAAGGCCAAAACTGTGGATTATTTACATTGCTTATCTGTGTTCATTTATGTTGTCTGTGTTAAGGGGGAACAGGACTCGTTGGTTGACATTTGTTGTGAGTGTGGTGCAACATCAGGGAGAGTTCTGTTGTGCTAAGGGGGTGCTTTCAATGGGGCAGGGAGCTTTTTGCATTGTAAAAAACCACTGAGTGGGCTTAGGGTTCCTTTCATGTATACAATTGGGTCTTGTTTTTTCTTTCTGGTATTCTTTTTTCTGCAGTATGTGTTGATTTTCGTTCCAACCTTCTAAATCTGCTTGTGATGCTCAGTTTGTAGTTTTTGGTTAGTTAAACTCCTTTGTTGTCCTGCCCTCATTATCCCTGATTCTTGTATGTGTACATTGGTGCTTTCTACCTCCTCCAATTTTTGTACCCTGTGTATCCATTGTGTTAGGGGAGGGGAGAATGCAGACTTCCAGCCCATCACCAGTGCTTACTTGGCAAAATTAAGAGCAAGGTCTAGAAACCTGGTATCCATTTTGCCAGATCTGGGATGTGGAAATTTGCCAAGTAAACAACTTTCTGGTGTACCTAGTCCTCTCCTTTCTATTAGAGTTTCTAACTGTTTTACTCTGTCCTTCCAATATTGTGTGAGGTGTGGGTGGTGCTGCACCATGTAGTAGAACCTAGCTTCCACTTGTAAGATACTGGCATGGACAATAAACCACAATCAATACTTCACACAAAACTGCAATGTTCCTTAGAAAGGTTTGAGCTAAAGTGATCAGCACCTGAAAAACTCAAACAAATTACCCAATTCTTCAGGGTCAATTATACAGTTTTGAACTGGGATCCTCCTTGACTGGTTTGCACAAACACATCAGGCGCTTTTAACATGACTTTCTTTTAGATCTGTAAACTGATAGCACTGAGGTGAAGAAGTGGTTACTCATTTGTATTATGGCTGTATGGTTTGTGCAGTAGGGTAAATTAGCATCTTATGGGTGTGAATCAGACCAAAGTTGGTTATCTTTTAACTGAGGAGAGAGGGGAAAAACTATAATTCTCAGTGACAGTTGTCATAGAGAATGATTTATAACTGGGCTAAAATGGGTTACAATTAAAGAGAAAGTTGCTAATGAGATTCTGTAGTTCACACACCCACTACAGAAGACATTGTACCATAGTGTAGTATCAGATCTTATTGTTGAGTACTTGACACCTAATGCAGAGTGTAAGATCCTTTAGGGGGCAATTCACACAGCTTTTTCCAGCTGAAGGTCTGTCTAATTCTTAGAATAAAGTCATATTTTACCCATGCATTATTTACACATGATATGCAACGCTTGCAGAAATGCTTAACAGTTTAAATTATGCATAGATTCCATATGCAAGCGCTGTGAAATGTATGTGAATATGTGAGCAAGTATGAAGGAGTGTAATTCCCAGGGGTGTAACCTTGAAAAAAGGAAAAGTAAAACACATGTACTGTACATTTTGTGGATGCCCAAAAAGTAGTAACCTTTACGTCATTCGTAACATGTTACAATCTGTGATCTAAACCTAGGGATATACTAAAGTTATACCTTAATAAATCTGAATACGCAGGGTAATCTTAGGGATAAAGGGCATCAACCAATTGTCACAATTTGCTCCTTGCCTTCTCGTGTCCAACACCAGGGGGCTGAACTGTGGCACTCTCCAGTGTCATAATAAGCTTCTGGGCTCTCCCGTTCATGCATATACTGACTTCCAGCCATTTGGACACTATTTGGGAATAGCCATCCATTCCCAATCCATGCCAGGTTTTGTGGAAGCCAGTTTGCTTATGCTGGAAACTCTATTACCTAGAATTCCCTGCTCTCTGCTTTGTCTCCACCCCTGCAGGCCAAGTATGGGTGGGGAAATTCAGCTCACATGTGGCTGGCTGCTGCTAGCCAGCTCACACCTGATGCGTGTAATTACTGTGAGCTCTTTTAAGCCCCAGCTCCCTTCAGTCCAGTGCTTTTCATTGTAGCTGTTTACCGGTGAGACAGAACCTTGTTTCCAGTGCTCCCTGAGCTTTTGCTATCCTTGTTTCCCGTGTTTAATAAGCTTTTGCTATCCTTGTTTCCAGTGTTTCCTGAGCTATAGTTATTACTTGTTCCTGACCAGCTGCTGTTTTCCTTGTTCTGGAATTAGCACTGTCTGTAGTGCTACCTTGACTGCTGAGCCTTAGCATTCCTTGTTTCTGAGCTACAGCAGTTTCCCTTGTTCCTGAACAAGCACTGCTTGCAGTGCTACCTTGGCTTGTGAGCTTTTGCTAAATTCTTGTCTTGCTCCAGCACAGCCTTCAGTGCTGCTTTGTTTTCAGGACTCCTGATACAGTCTCCCCTTCTGCATATCCTTTTCCAGTATCTGCCTTTCTTCCCATTTCCTTGGTTCCAGTTCCTAGTTGGCTGTCTTTCTATTCTGTTGTCTTGCTTCTGTTACCTTGTATGTGTGTTACCTGCTTTCTGCCAAGTGTGCCCTGTGATTTCCTTCCTTTCCTGTTAAGCACTCCTCCTTGCTAGCTCCTTGTCTATTGTGCTTGTGTTTAGTTCTACCCCCTTGCTGTTACTGCCTTCCGTGTTCCTGTTTGATCGCCAGGATCCATGGGCACAGCTGACTACCTAGGTGGTGTTTCTTGTTTACTGTGAGTATTGTCTTTGAGTTACATTTAAAACATCACCATAGGTATAAGCTCCACAGACCCTGCCTTTGCATGCATATCATATATGTGGGTATTTGCAGTCAGTATCTTTAACAGTAATTGTAGGTGAGGAATTTACTGAGCTTCAGTCTTACGGTGTGGAGCTCCTGTGTGCTTTACCGCACATTTCCTTTATTGTTAATGTTGTTTTATATATATGTGTGTTGCACATTCGTCCTGGGTGTAGTGATTATGAATGCTGAACTACCTCATGAGTGCCTGTCTTTTCTGAGTCTTAGCCATCTTGTTCCTTCATGCAGGCTTCCCCTTAGGATCCCTTTTCTCGTCTGACTTCCTGTGTGATCCAGGGCAGGGCTGTACTCCTTTTTCTGCTTAATTTTCTACCCAGTCACCAGTTTTTGCCCAAGTCCCAGATTGTGTCCCGGACAGTCCCTGACACCAATATAAAAGGCACTACGTTTTAGAAGGGGTGGCCTGATTGGGAAAAACAACACTGCGAGCACAAAGAGGAAAATAAATAAAGAAATAAATGTGCAGTCTTCTAACCTTATACTTGTGCATGTTAAAGCTAGTGAAAATTACACCAGTAGAGATAGAGATTTTGAGACATGATACCTTCCATTTCCATTTTAAAATGTTCATCAAGCCTAAGTTACGCCTCTTAAACAGGTTACAAAAGGACACGAATATCAAAGACAAATCCCTTCATTGCGTCCTACAGTATGCGTTCATGTTTAGGCTACGGAGAGGGGGAAGGCTCCAATCACCCTTATGGAAATTATATTCTTGAATGTTATACTCTTACTATTTTTTTATAGATTGTGTTTTTCCTTCATTAATACATTGGTTTCCAAATTTTTTTTAATTGGTTAATTGATGAAATACTTAATTCTTTTTGGTTTTACTTTGGGTATTGATGTAAATAATTTTTTATATTGATTTTTATTGGCAATAGTTCACATTTTTTAACGTTTCAATCTTTTTTAATTAAACATATTTTTACCTCTGAATACTTTTTGTTAGCCCTGTTCTTTTTGCTCTACATGTTGAATAGCGAGTCAATTTTCCTTGCTTTTGATTTATATTTCTTAAACAATGTTATTATTTTACTAAACCAAGGTGTGAATATTTCAAGCTCTATTTTACCAGCTTTGTTGTTGTATTGGTATTTTATTTTATTTTTCTCACTATCTACACAGGTGGTTTGCAAAACAAGCAGTACCATTACTACCATTACTACCTTTGTATCCAGAGAAGCAGGCAGTCCTTCGTGTCATACCAGGGAAACAATCCCAAAACGCAAGGACACGACGTAAGCGCCCCTGGATTTTTAACCAAAGGGCTTCAAGCAACCAGAGAAATATATAGTCCCTGGCACTTGACTAGTAAAACAAGAGTCCATGGTGCAAGGACGAGTCTTAGTCGTCTCTGGCTTTTAAATAACATAGAAAAAAAGAAAAAAGGCTAATTTGAAAAATAATACTTTGGATTGCCCTTATTCAACGCTCACAAGCTTTCAGCATCAGGATTACTCTACACACAGCGATATCTTAGATATAGGAATTTATAAACTATACTCAGATAAGGATAACAATTGGAAAACAAATTTTTCCCGAAATTGATTTTAAGGGTGATTATATTTGACCCCTGCACTACGACAGATATCAAACGTAGTCTTGACAAAGGTGGACAAAATTGAGAAAAACCACCGAAACGCGTCGACGCACAACCTAGTATAATTCATGACCCAGACATCTTTGTTGATATACTGTATTTTGGTGTACATAACCCAGGTGTCAGAAATAGAGTCTGAATATACAACCAGTATTGTACAAATTCTATGTCTTACAGCCTTCCTGTCTCTGTATTTCAATTTTGCTGGTCAATATTGAATGTCAAAAAACTCTTTTTCTTTATATTTTCAATTGTGTTGAGTGGCCTCACACGGGTCCACTCGTTTTAATGTTTTTAATTCTTGTATTTTCAATAAATTGTATGAATTCATTTTATATACGTATATCTTGTTATTGGTTTTGATTTTTAAGTGTATTTTATTTAGTGCTCCTCAAGGGAATTTCCTTGTTCCACTGGTTGACTAACCCTATTTCCCTTGATTGCTGTTAAGGGGTACCTCTCATACTTACTCCCCTCTATATTTTGAACAAACATCTGCTAGACAGGCTGTTAGCTCCGTGTCCAATCTGACATTACCCACTTAAAAGGCCCAATATCAATTTACCAATAGTCAGTCAGCGAGTGGAAAAATTGTAGTAGGCATGCACAGCTGTGATTTTCTTGCAATAAATTCCCTCACCCTTTCTGATATTTCCTACCTACAACGTGGCAATTTCAAATCCTGAGAAGGCAAGTGGGAATGTTACACCCTGAAGGATTTACCATTATGTCTGTGCTAATCAATTCACCACCACTCTAGAGAAAAGCGTGAGAAAAGCAGACACCGCTGTCAACTGTACTGATTAGGGACATGTTCCAGGAAACAACAATATCAGAGAAGTGAATCAGTACCAAATCAGTTTGCAATTGATTAAACTCATCACCTCACAATGTTTAAAGCCACTCTTACATTAACAATAACTCTTATTGTAACAAAGACAAACCTCCTTGAGCATGAAAAGATCGAACACAATAACACCAGCGAGTAGAATTCTGGGCATTCTCAACCTGACTCCAAAAGCTTAACTCCAGACCTCAACACAGTGACACTGCCGACGGTTACCACACAGACATTACAATCAGAAGATCCAAGTGTTTGAATAGACAGTTTGGTACCCACCATGAATGGGAGAAAGAACCAAGATCTAAAAAGTAAGCTGGCCATCGTGGAAACAGTGTCTGAAGCGATCTCATTTCAAAATGAAGGCAATCACTACTAATGTCATCATTTAATGCACTTGATATCCAATACCTAATCACTGAAAATCTATCCCAGTTATTTGTCCTCAAAAAAAAACTTGATTCACATACATTTCAAGCTCTCTTGCAGACTAATTGATCTAAGCTTATTCACACGCAGAGAGAGTCCAAGTAAATTGTCAGGAGAGCACAATGAAGAGAGGACACGCACATAGATACTATGCCCAATAAAACACTTTGTCTTAGTGTATGACTGTCTAGTGCCTAATAAACACAAACACTTCCTTCGTTATAGAAGACATCTACCAATACTTAGGATGTTATGTCTCCTCCATCTTAAAATTAGTCCAGGAACTCACGCTACACCTGCACACTGTCCCAAAATATTTCTGATAGAAGACTTAAAGTTAATGATCATTCAATACAACACCATTTGAGCATCAGAGTCATTAGAGGACTTGACCAGGCTGATTCTATGTGCAAATAAAAAGCACTTGCCTAAGGTTTCACTTTACACTGTACGTAAGGATTTCCACACAAGCAACAAAATGTGCCTCATGCAGGAGGGAAGTGGCTTGGAATGCATATCTCCTTGTGCCTGGGCTATGTAAAATACAAGATCTGGGGACAGGACACCAAAGCCCTGGGCTTCATTCAAGTAGTGAAAAGTTCCACCCAGATGGCTGATCACATACTGAGCTTGGTGTTTACACAAAATATCAAAGTAGCCAAACTAGATGTGCACCCATGCTATTGTTGGGTGATCCACACATCACCTTGCATCTTTCCAGTACTAAATACTATATATGGTCTACAAATATGCCCTGCAACCCTCCCCTTCTAAAGAAATGGTTCAAAAAATAAGAAATGTTCCATTATGAAGGCACATGTAAATGGCTCAATAAGTCGCCGGCACTAATGAAATTTGATGGTCAACATTGAAAAAATATCAATATGCCTTTTTTTATCTGTGATCCCCTTATACAACCTCCGCCACTTCTTCCATTTGTCACCTGACTTTTTGTTTTTATACCCCGGCAGTCTATTCTGTGTTGTTACCCTGCCAAGAGTGCTGACTATTTATATCTGGGTCTGTTCTGGGTCTTTAAAGTCCACATTATATTTCCTATCATTGAAACAGAAAGAGGATTTGCAAGTCGAGACTCCACTGCAGCACACGGGCCTTTCTGTGCCACTGAATGCCCAATGCAACAAGGCAGCACGGCAGTGGTAGCAACCAGTGCATGGTCAGCGTCTGTGCTGTGTTCTGTCTTTTATTTGCCAGCACCTGCCCTGTTCAAGACCAACCTTTTGACCTTTCGGTAGGTTGCTATTGGAAAAGATGACAGTCACTGAGCTAAAATACCCTTAACAGCTACACTCATTTATGTTTGATATGGGTATTTTAGCTCAGTGACTGTCATCTGTAAAATACATATTTTAGAAATTTAGAGACAATAAAGTGGGAGGTCACTACCTATGATGACAAGTGAGGGGTGTACATGGAGAAAGAGTTATGGAAATCCTACCTCCACTTATATAATTATCCTCAAAAGAGGTGCCTTTGATGAACAGGTCTTGGTGTATTGATATTGAACACGAAGGCGGCCTTTCGGTTCACGATTAAAACAAAAAATGGCATTATATTTCAGTAATCTCAGTTTCCTTCCAGTCCCGAAAAACAGGGCGTTCTTGTAATATAACATGAACATTAACCTGCTGCGGAGCTGGCGTGGGGGGGGGGTGGCAACTGCAGGGTGGGGCGGGCGCTAGAGGGATCTGCTGTCCTATAGGAAGAAGAATGCTGGTAACTGACATGCTAAGGGACACGCGCCGCCCTCAGTGCAGCTGGGTTAGTCTGCTCCCGGTTTCGTGACTATGGTGCGTGTAAAGCGATGACATTTCCACAGAAGCGGCTTCACAAAAGTATTCTTGACATTAAACTGACCCTGAAAGAAATCTATTTACCTTGGATACTGTGCTTCGCGTCATTGACTTGTTCCACGATCTGAGCAGCAAGGTTCATGGTTGCCATGGTTTCCTTCTGTAGCTGCAGGCCTCTAGCATTTGCTTCGTTTGCCTATAAATAATCCATAATGGCAGAAAATTAGATTATAGATTCTTCTTATTGCGTAGGTTTGCTTGTATGTCTATCCAGATGTGTTTTCCTCTCCAGGTGTTTGCGTTCCTGTCTGTTCTTCTGTTCTAGGCCATCTTTATGTGCGTTATTTAATGTATTTTTTGTGGAGTGTTGTGTTCCCATGCCCGATTCACTATGAGTGTTAATGTTAACAAGTATAATGTATTTCTGTTTTATATTTTGAGATCACTTTTAACACTAAGGAGTGACTTCTCATTTCCCAAACGAAGGAAATAAAAGTTCCTGTTTGGAAGGTAATGTTCACTTGATGTATTGAGCATGCGAGGTTCAATGTATGTCACAACACGAAATTCAAGTGTAAATCCAAGCGTCACCGGCTTAGCAAATGCTATTTCTTTCCAAAGGCTGAAAACACAATAAAAACATGCATTTCATTGAAGTAACTTTCTGAAATTATCAAAATAGCTAGGTCACTAAAAACTGTGGTTCTCAACCTTATACTTCCAGGAAACAGTACTCAACGTTATGTTTTAGACCTGAGTTTACATCACTAATATGTAGCATATTTTGTTTTGACATCACAAAACATAAAAAGATAGCTGACATTCAAGAACCCACATTTCATTATCAAATATTTTAACCAAATTGTCTCATAAGGTGTATTCATTGAAATCCAATAGTAGAACTTCACTGTTATGAAAAAGTGTATCTTGTCGCTTACCTATGGTCAAATATGTATTCTAAATTACCATAGCTTGCCAGTTTTGGAAAACCTAATTTTAAACTGACCTTCAAGCTTCTAATGTCTTCCCACATACCCTATTTCATCCAACAGCCCTTCCAGGAGCTAATTATTATTAATACCTATCAGAACTTATTATAACACCAATCAGAACTATATCGTGGATGCTCTGGATCAGGTAATCCCGATAAAAAAATCAGAATAAGAAATAAAATGTCAGCATCATGGTATAATGACGAATTGAGACACCTACGCCTGCTGTGTAAAAAGGCGGAAAGGAAATGGAGGAAGGGATATTCAGAGGGGGACAGGCTAGAGCTGAGGGCAGCACAAATTGTATATAAGCAACATATTCTAGATTGTAAGGCCCATTTCTATGCCAACTCTATCTCACATGCCTCTAATGGAACTAGAGAACTTTTTAGGATAGTCAGAGACCTATCAGCTCCAACATGTCTGAGCAATAAAGTGGTGGCCTCCTAGGAACTATGCGATGATATTGCTTCGCATTTCCTGGATAAAGTGGGGAAGATTGTCAGCTCACTCGGGGTGCATATTACCGACACCCAGATCCCTATCTCACAGAAGATGGAGGGGGCCCCGAGTCTGTCATACACCCTTGATAGTTTTCAGGCTCTTTCTGACCTCGCCTTTAACGATGTGGCGCAAAGTATATCTTCAGGGTCCCCTTCTGATCCTTTGCCACAGAAAATATGGAAAACCTATGGCCACACGACTCTCCCCTGGCTTAGACAGATATGCAACCAGTCTCTGGAAGAAGGCACTGTCCCGGGGGAATGGAAGCAGGCGGTGGTGACACCACTGATTAAAAAACCCTCCTTGGACCCCACAAACCCAGTCAATTTTCGCCCAATCTCTCTGCTCCCTTTTCCTATTAAAATCTTGGAAAGGGCTGTTAGCAGGTCCTTGTCCGACTATTTGGAGGAACATCAGCTGTTGGATAAGGATCAGTTTGGGTTTCGGCCGGGGCATGGGACGGAGTCTGCTCTCTCAACTATGATGGACAACTTACGAATGTGGACCGACAATGGGAATGGCGCAGTATTGGTACTTCTCAATATGTCGGCTGCGTTCGATACTGTAAGCCACCCAATCCTCTTAGAGAGACTGGAAAGGATGGGGGTTAGGGGAAGGGCCTTGCAATGGTTATGCTCTTATCTGACAGGAAGAGAAAAGACAGTCTCCATGGCACCATTTACCTCCTGCAAGTCATCGGTCACTCATGGGGTGCCCCAGGGATCTGCCATTAGCCCTATTCTTTTTGACGCTTACCTGCAGCCGCTATTTCCTATTATCAAATCGTTCGGGGTTGACTTGGTCAACTACGCGGACGATACGCAGCTGGCATTCTCCTTGGAAGGAGAACAGGCAGTCTCCTTGGAGCACTTCCAGGAGTGCATGCACCAGACTGCAGATTGGCTGCGGAAGAACTCCTTGTAGTTCAATGGTGGAAAAACCGAGGTGCTCTATTGCTCTCCTGCAAGGCCGTCCACATACTCCCCGTTGGAGTTTAGACTCACTCCGGAGGAGGATCCACTGACTCCAGCCAATACGGTGCGGAATCTGGGGGTCCTAATAGGCAAGAACCTCCAGATGGAGTCGCAGGCAACTAAGACAGCTAATGTCTGCTTTGGCTTGTTACGCCTGCTACGTCGAATGCTTCCCATCCTACCAAGAGACTTAAGCCCTTTGGTAGTTAGCTGCACAGTGTTGAGCAGACTGGACTACTGCAACTCCCTATATTTAGGAGCCCCCAGTACATCTTTCAGGGGCTGCAAAGAGTCCAGTCTGCAGCGGCAAAACTGGTGCTGAGTTTGCCATGTCATTCGTCCTCTACTTCTACATTGAGACAGCTTCACTGGCTACCAATCAGGGAAAGGGTTCTTTTCAAGTCACTCTGCCAGGTGTTCAGAGCTTCACATGAGATGGCCCAATTCCATTACAGGAAACATTTTCCTGGTACCTTCCTCAGAGACAGCTCCGGTCCTCGGGTACCGGTTTGCTGGCAGTTACAAAATTTAAACGCTCTCGGATGGGGGGGAGGGCCTTCAGCATGGTAGGAGCACAGTTATAGAACAAGCTGCCAAAAAGGATCAGACAGAGTGCTTCACTAACCGAATTCAGGAAAAGCCTGAAAACTTGGCTATTTCCGAAACTCTCATCCACATGCTCCATCCTTCTGTTCACCACCAAACTGATTAAGTGTTTTGATATCTGAAGCGCCAGGATACCCGTAGGGTGGCAGTAGCGCTATACAAGCATAGATACAATACAATACAATACAATTAGGTGGACACAATGCCTATTCTTTTATAGTGAAAACCCCTTCTGACACATTTTTATTAGTTATAACAAAATATGTTTCAACCCTTATTATAAAGGGTGGGCACTGGAGGTTACAGCTCATACCTATTTTAACAGAGCGTAGAATGACTCCATTATGAGATACCATCCACAGCAGAGTTCCAAATTCCTAAATGTTGACCTGGCCCTCTCTGCAAGGTCACCCCCAAACCTTTTGCCTTCAGTCCTAATTTTGATGGATTTGTTTATGTTGGCCTGGAATCCTTATTTAAAATCCTGTCTCTGATCATGTGACTGGGTGTAGTTGGCATCTGGGTTTTGTGTATTTCTCCTAGACAACACACACAATGAGAGCTTAGAGGTGACTGGATGGGCTTTCACTGGCAGGATGAGAGGGAGGAGTTCGGCTCAGCCTCACTTACATCGCAATAGTCTGGGTCTTGCCTCAACACAAAGAGATGCATACTCCCTGTAGTTAGTCTGGAGCCTGGGTCAGGAAGGCAGGGCATCTGTGTACTTCAAATCCACACCTCTAGAAGTTTCTCCCCACTTCAATGGCACATCTGTATGTAAATGAAGGACCTTAGACATCACCACTTCGGTACACTTCTGGACCCGTTGACAATCTGCCAGGAAGATAGACTGCTGTGCTGCTCCAAAGACTGCCACTCTGCTGGACTGATACTCTTAAGGAGCTGCTGCCTTCCTGTGCTGACCTGCTGCCCCCTTGCCTGGGGAAGAAGAACCAGGCGTGCAACCCATCTTAAACCCAGGACTTCGAAGTGACTCAAATGGCTAGTCTGATGGCCTCCTGATCTGAGCGTCAGCGACATAAATGGCTCCCCAACATCTCCTAGACCCATCTTCAGCAAGTTCCTTACCCCCAAGAGGTATCTCTAAGGCCGTGGACCCTTGGTGTAGCTCCAGAGATCTTGTAATCAAGCTTATGGGATCTTCACGTCATCGAACGAGCTAGTTTGCACCGTAACTGCATTGCTCACACCGAAAATCAGAGCGAGCAGCTACCAGCCTGTCTCTTTGCAGAGCAGCATCGTCAGACTGCAGAAGAATGCCTATGCAAAGCTCCAGCCCACCCTTCCGTGATGCCTGGCCTATTCTTCGTGCCACTCACGACTGCTGCCCGTGCCGCTCTCTATGCTCCTGGGGACCCCCCCCCAATGCGAATGGGATTCAGCACAAAACTTGAGAAACTAAAACTTCAGCGGTACTAATCTGGGACTGTATCTGACTCGCACTCCATTACGGCTGCTTGAAAGTTTGATGTTGACCCAGTCCAGTGCGACCAGATAGCAGCGATTGGCAGTTTATGCTTTTAGGAGCTATATTGCAGCATATTCCTTAAAAATTGACAACTCTGGTTCTACTGATTGAATGTTTGTTATTTTGGTCTTGTTTTATTTATTACATTTTGCTCAATGTTTCTAACCTGGTGTGGAATGCTTTGTGTTTGATGTTTTCACTCTTTTACTGTTTGAAGTGTTGCATAAATACTTAACACATTGCCTCTAAGTTATGCCTGACGGTTCTGTGCCAGTTACCTGGGGGTGAGCACAGGTTAAATTGGGGGTTTGCTTGTGCCTGATCCTGACTGAGATTGTGGTTGCTGCCTGACCAGGACTCACACCCCAGTCAACCAGTAACCCAATTTCTAAAAATAAAGTCCAGAAGTAAAAACCTAGTGAGTCTCACAGGTTATAATCCACTTCTCTGCACTACTAATGATTTTGACTGAGCCAATTTGTCTTGTCTTTACGTTTGTGAGTGAGAGAACCTTTGGTAGTTGTTTACTGATTTAAGCCACAAGGCTAGAGCATGGTATGCATTAGGCATATTTTATAAACCTTTATCAAAATGCAGGAAACATGCATCCACAATATTAATATAAAGTCACTCTGTTTTTCTCAGGGACTATTCAATAGGCAGAAAGACATTTATTTAGGGACAAAGGGCCATATGTATCAACAAACTATTTTGCATTTCCTAAATAGAGAATTTTAAGGAATCGCTATTTAGAAATTGCAAAATGGTATGTATGAAAAAAATCGCTATTTTTTAGCGATTCCTTAATATTCCTTATTTGCGAATTCGCCTTTTGCAAATTCGCAATTAAAGAATAATTTCCAATGCATTCCTATGGGCCAGGAGGCCCATAGGAATGATTGCGAAATAATTCTCAAATTGCGAATTCGCAATTTGCTAATCGCAATTTGAGAATTATTTCAAGGATGCAGGGGTGTCTCAAAGACACCCTGCTGCACCCCTGAAATGTACATGTGTGTGCATATGGCGCACATACATGCCCTATGGGCATGTGTGTGCATCACATGCCACCTTAAAAAATGCCAAAATATGCATTTTTGGAAGAATTCGCAAGTTACCATCAACTAAAACTTGGTGGTAATTTGCGAATTCTTAACCATATTTCGCTAGCCAAAAATGCTACATACATAGCATTTAAGGAATCGCAAAATTGCGATTCCCTAAATGCTATGGCAAAATAAGGAATCGCACAACTTTGCAATTCCTTATTTTGGGAATGTTTCATACATCCCAAAACATGCAAAACGGCCGTTTGCGAGTCGCAAAGGCTGAAATTCTGCGAATTTTGGCCTTTGCGATTCAAAAACGGCTTGATACATATGGCCCAAAATCAAGTACATACCAAGGGTGTGATCAGTACACATATTATTGAAATTCTTTAGTACAGATCTATATTTTGTTCAAATATGGGTAAACGGTAATACCCCACAGTTAAAAGTGTTTAAACCCTAGTTCTTTCAATGTGGGGATGATGCTCACTTAAGTGCTAGGGCAGCGGTTTCCCTCTCAAAACTATGAAGGTATTACATTATTTCAGGGTTTTTGATATAATTGTAAGTTGTGTTTCTGAGTACACTTATTCTGAAGTTCAGACCTAATAACAATGATTGCACTGACCTGTATGGCGGCTGCATCCAATTCTGAGTGCAAACTTGATGTTTCGTTCTCGGCATGAGCAATTTGGATTGTTCTTAAGACAGCGTGGTTATCTTTTTCTGAAAGCTTCACCTATGGGAGTAAAACAGAAAACAGTACTATGAATAAAGTTAATATGAGTTCAGGGGTTAGTGCTACTTTAAATACAGTCCTAAGAGGTGCGTTATTGGCATGCCCTTGTGATTATTCATGTATTTAACACATTGCTGTGTAGCACATATTATTGCTTTGATATGTAGGAGGTTACTGAATCAGAAAGATAGAGACCACTATGTAAAACAGTCTTCTGTTTCTATATTTAATGGTCGATAAGAAACACATTAACCAACTATCAGGGCCACTGAAATTAAACAATTGTGCATCTGTGACATTTCTGCAAACGTTTTATTATATCATACTTGCAACATAATTCCATCCATCAAATCTTTATTTCGGCATACAGCCATAAAAGAACAGATAAACAAACAAGTCAAATCAATAAAAACATTATAAAATACATATAAATAAAAACAATCTGTAAAAAAAGTTATCTAAAAAACATTAAAATATACCACCGATCAGACGGGAACTTTCTGTCATGAGAACGTTATATGGCATGTCAAAGACTGTGTAAAAGATAGGGAAAGTGCTGAGTTAGCCCCACATTCGTAAAGTGTGAATTTAGCAAGGAAAAGGGAAAGACGTCAACTATGGCATGGCTCCTAATGAACATGAAAATGAACAGCTAGTGATATGCTGCCTTAGCCTCTATGTCACCTGCGTGGGTTGCTGGGGAACAACGTTTATGCCTGATTCGCCACATAGAATATAGGACCCTAGAATCAGCAAAAACTATATATTGATTTGTATCAGTTTGCAGAACCCTGTACACTTTTAAATGCTGCCTGGGTCCTAGATTGTGACAGACCAGAATTATCCATTTGGCTCTGGCCTTCTTTTAAGATGGACAAAAGAAAAAAAGGACATGTACCCCTGATTCAGGCAATGTTCCACAGGATGGGCATACTTGCACTATTGTTCTTATTGTGGGAGCCCAGCAGGCAGTGAATGTATGCAGTTGCAGAGTCCCAGGTCTAAACTGTATGATTAGCTTTCTAGCCAGTGCAGGTTGGATCTCGTCGCGATACTACTCGGCTTTATATTCATCCTTCCTCACAAGGAAGGTCTCCGCCAGGAAGCCCAAGGAAGACCTCGGTAGTAACATAATTCACCACCCACTCTTTAGTTATCATTAGGATCAAATGATAATAAACAAAGTGGCATGTGGCCCATTTGCAAATATTACCTAGTCACCTTTCACTTTTTGATAGGTTTAATCAGTACTGATGTAAATGTAAATGTAAATGTGGGATTCTTGTAAAGCGCACTGTTACTCTTCCCGAGTGTCCTGGCGCTGTAGACCGCTGGGGAACCCGTCCTGGTTTTCTCTGTGAGATGGTCCCTTTTTCTGGGTATCTCCAGGGTGAAACCAGGCATCCCCGGCGTCTGTGGGGGGCCGTTGTAGAGATGAGGCAAGCTTAATGCCCAGAGTTACCGAGTGTGTTCCCTGGTTAGAGTAGGCACTGAGGCGAGAATTATCGAGTCCGTTTACCCTGGTCCAAGACCCTGCCGCGACGGGAATTGAACCCTGGTCCCGGGCCGTTCTCTGCTTACAGGTCTGCCGCCTCTAACCAGTGAGCCACACCCCTCCTGTGGTGCTAATGAGGTGAATATTTTACCTAATGAGAGTGCATGTGTGTTATAATGACCATTGGCTTCCACAACATATTCACAAAGTGTGAGGTGGCCTACCCAAATACATCTATACTCTGACATTTAGCCTGTAATTGAAAGTATTTTTAAAAACAGGGTCTTAGGAGCAGGGATCCTCCTCGTGTGGTAGTTAAATTGAATTGGAAAGGAAAATGGCCACCTCTGTATTCGCTGGCCATGGTGTGTGTATCTGGTACTTTCTACTAGTTTAACTAGGGTTATCTGTGTTGAGGTAAGGTCTGAAAACATTGTTTCGCAAGTGTCTGTGACTGCTCCAGTATTGTTCTGGGTGCTCTTCTCTCTTATGTACTGTTTAAACATGGTATGAAACTGATGGTTGTAAATACAAAAAATACAATTAAATATTTTGTATGCATCAATTTTATTCACAGACCCTGGGAAACTGTCCCATTAATCCCACATTCACTCCACATCCACTACTAGACATGAAGCAAATACTATTTATTTTCTCATAGTTTGAAAATGTTAGCAATTATACACTATAAGGGTGGGAGGGTAATTTCAGTTCTGTACTATTAGTACCTATAGAAGCTCAGATGTAAAAACCTCTCAAGGAAAGTTAATCCCTTTTAACACATTGAAACACTGATATAATAACATACTTCAACAATGTACTTGTATTAAGCACTGGACAATAGTCAGTTGGTTTTGTAATTACTTTTTTGTATGATTTTGAAACACAATAACATATAGTCAATTAGTAACACAGTTCAGTTAGTTACAATTGCAATTTTAACATAGAATTATTAAAGTCATGAAATATAGCAACAGAACGAGCGCTGCTGTCTGTGAGAAATGCTACGTTACAGGTACTTTACTATATTGGAATTCTCTGTCTGTGATATTTTTAGTACCGTGTAGCAATGATTCTGTCAAGGGAAGAAGAAGCTTGAGAGGAGCATCTCCAGACTGCTGGAAAATTTGGAGACCTCATGGTTGACAGAGCAGAATCACAATCAAGCTGATGAAAATAGGCCTCAAGCATTGCTCTCTCTCTCCCAGACGGATAGAGTTAAACAAATCTCCAGGCAGAAGATAAAAAAGCTGCCATGCCTAAGAATCTAGCAAACAATATCTACTCCACATTAAGAAATGATGTGGAACAGACAAAATTGGAATGTAAATATACAAGGACCAAAAAATAAATGTAACATTTTCACCTAAAGACTCTTTCTCTCTCTGACTTTCTTTCTCTTTCTTGCTTTCTCTCTTTCACTTTGTTCTCTTTTTATTTTTTCTCTTTTTAGTTCTCTTTCCTTCCCTCTTTTTCTCCCTATCTTGTTGTCTTTTTTTCTAGATTTTTTTCTCTGTGGGGAAACCCTTCACTGCAATCTGATTCAATATCGGCTATTCCCTCTCCTTTCCGACTCTTTAAATCTACTTACTTCAGCCCTCGACAAAAATACATTTCTGAACCCCCCTAACATTACATTTGCTCAAGTGAAATTCTGCTGGTCCTGAGATTCAAGACTGACTATTTACACACGCTGTGTGGCAGTTTTGAGCACCTAAATGTAACTTGGGCACCTTAAAGGAAAAATGTTCAAGTAATGCTGAGGTTCAGTAATATTTTTTCACATACTCTAGAATGGTTTAGAGAGCCTGAGACGTATGCTGTTCAGTTTCAGATCCCGTTATTGAAGTCCATGTCTCATGGCAAGCCGGAAGCCTGGAAAGTTCAGGTAGCGACCGCGCTTTATACCAAGCCCAAGTAAATGAATGGCTTGTGAAGTATAACCGGGGATTAAAAAGATGACGTAGCGTTTATTTAACCTTTTGGCCCACATCGTGAAGGTCAAGAGCATACAGCTTCCAAATTCTTAGACCTCCTCAAGATGTTTTAAGATACCGACATTTTAGCGACGGAGCTACACATTTTATGATTATCACTCAAATGATGAAAAATATTTTTTATAAAGCGAATGTCCTGCAATTAGATACATGAGGTGGGGATATAAAGCCCCTTCTCTGAGGAATTTCATATAGCAGCTTTGGACCAAAATCATGTTTTTCCCTATCTCATAAGGTCTTGATTTAAGGGACATTGTGAAAATTTCCACTCAAGAGAATGATAAATTTGTCTTGATAAAGATGGTTTAAATATATGAGTACCATCGAAACACGTTGATGCAGCTATTTGACGCAATTCGGTAGTTGACTGGTCCAACAGATACGTCCAGACAAGTGTGTATTGGGTTCCAGTCAACTATTTGTTTTTCCTTACGCATGTGTCACAATTTATGACAAATTGTATTGTCTGTTGTTTTTTTTTTCTCTCAGGTGGTGACTGTTAGGATTGATATTGGCTTATTGTCCCTTCTCAACCAGCAAGGGATAGTGTATGAACTTGCCTTCTTGATTGTATGTTTTACATAATATGGATTTGATACATTTGTTTTCAATTCTGGTTTTATGATAATTTTAACTTGAATTGTATAAAAAACTTTTTTTATAAAAATCATTCATATTGACTTCTACCTTTGATAATGATTTTCAGCTTATTGTTTGAGCTTTCTCTCTCTACTTGTCTTTTCTATTTGTGGCTTTGTATATACAAAACTTTGCTTTGGATAGGATGTTATATTGTGTGCATCTGTGGGTTTTAATAACCAAGGAATAACTTAACTTTCATGTACAAGAGTACCCTATTTCCTTTGGTTTAACAAAGGGGTCCCTCTCTCCTTATTGCATATAAAGCACACATTGCCATGCCTGTATCAACATTGGCCCTAAATAGGAAAAACGGAAAACAGACTTTACAACGAAGACTGAATCATGCAAGCCTTTACACATGAAGGCTTTATCACGCAAGCGTCTTTACGATGCAAGCCTTTAAAACGCAGGATGTTACCACGAATATGCCTTTATCATGCTTTCAGGTTACGTCGTTATATGTAACTTGATCGAACATAAATATTATACCTGGAGATCCGAGATGGTGGAATTAATATCATCTAAGTGCTTCTGGGCAGCAACTCCTGTGGAGATGCTTAGCAGGGTTGCCCTCGTTTCATCAACAATCAGGGCTGCTCGTCCGATGTCATCAATCAAGTCCCAGATACATTTATCACAATCTAAGGAAGAAAAGATATATACATTATTTACAGACCGGTGCCTCCTGAACATCAAGTAGAAACACAAAGTATAAGTAAGTAATACGCCACTTTAAATATGAAAGGGGTAATTCGATGCCAGGCTGATATGGCATATTCCTGGTGGTACAGGGGCATAAATAGAACATTATTTGCCGCCATTTTTCAACAGAACCATAAAGGTATCTGAAAACACCGTAGGGATGCTTCAGGCATAACGTGCCACAGTAGTCAATTTTCCAAGAAACATGTCAAGTTGACATCTCAGTTGATACATTTCCCAGATGCACAAGGGAGTGTTATTACTCAGGAGAGCTTTTACTTTCAGGAGTATGGAATGCACGAAGCATGGCTGGAATGAACACTGAACGCAATTTATTTAAAAAAATGTTTTTGTAGTTCTAACACTCTATTAAAAGTAAACGTAAAAATGCAGTGTTTGGCCACGAGGTTTTCAAAACACACACTCTCTCTCACATAAACACACCCAATGCTGCAATCACGCACACAACATACATACATTTAAAAGCACATTTTATACTTATCTTAGCTGCCAGGGAAAGTCATAATCCAGCTATTTGTACACCATTTTTTATTAAACTAATAGCGAATGATTTAATCATATTCACTATTAGTATAATAAACAAGCAGTTGCAATGCAATAGGTCTTTCATTTATGAAAGTTTGAGCTTTTGGCATTGTAAATGACAATGACTTGTATTTGTGTGTTGTTTTTAAAACAGATAATTAAAAGGCATTGTCATTTACAATGCCAATAGCTTAAACTCTCGCAAATGCGACACCTATTGCATTGTAAATGCTTGTTTATTATATTAATAGTGAATAAGATTAGAATATTCGCTATTAGTTTAATAAAAAATGGAGTACAAATAGCTGGAATATGTGGGACCTATTGCTTTGCAAATGCGTGCTATACATTTTTTTTTAAAGTGTTAAGAGAGAGCATGCTCTGCCTGTAACAGCAGGCAGGACAACGCTATTTGAGAAAATAGTGCTCCGAGGCTGTAATTAAAGCCTACCGAGCAACCACACATGTAACAGAGAGTGTTGCCATGGGAGGTTACAATATGAGACAAAGCTGCACTAAGGAGGGACTACTAAGCCTATTGACCAATGAACATCCACAGTGTACAGTGGACAATGACACAAGCCAGTGAAAAATGTGGGCAGAGAGTGGGCTGTGCTTCAAGTCCCTACTACCTTAATACAGCATGCCTCGCAGAGCAGCGCATACTCTGTTCAGGCTCAACCTAAAAAGGGAGCGCTCCAACAGCCCAAATGTAATGTATCTGGTTTTCCAACATATTTTATAGCATTTAAAATTGGATACATGTAAAATGTTATGGTTCACTTACATCATGGAGCGGTTAAAAGCGTATCGCAAACACACCCATAAATTAAAATATTCCATTATGTTCGGGGAAATAGATTGCTGTTAAAGTTATTGCAAGCATTAAACACAATCCATGATAGTGGCAAAGGCAGAAGAGCGGGTCTTTGTGAAGTTAGACATGGTTTGGAGAACTGTGTTGCTGATTTGGCTGCAAAACCACAAATAAATATGAAGGGAGCGCGTCAATAGGACAAGTGTATTTTACCTGCATTACCAATATAATTTTTATAATTGTAAATGTGATAAGTGTAGTGTGTATTGTGCACTAACATCCTGGAGTGGGTGATAATTTATTGCGCACACTCACAGAAAAGAAATCAATCTATTATGTTTGTGGCCATAGGTTGCTGTCAAACTTACCACAAATATAAAACCAAATCCAATATGGTTGGTGAAGTGGAAGAGTATGTCTTATTGCAATTACACATGGAGATCCATCGCAAATGGAAAAGATCATTTATTACAGTTAGGGAAGTATGAGAACGTATTTTGTTGCACTAAGACCCAGGCTGCCATCAAAACTTTACATAAGAGTCTGAAAAGCAGGAGAGCGTGTCACGGTACACTTAGACTCTGTTGCTGATGAAAACATAACACAAAGCCCACACAAAGGGCGTAACGGTGGGGGAATTTAAGTACTTTTATGAATAGAAGCTGTAGTGCGTGTGAAAACGTACAGGGCAAAAAAAAACCATAAAAATAGTTTGGTCTAAAACTCATTGCAAAAAAAAAAATCCATTAAAGTTGGGAGAGTGTGTCATGATGCTTGAAGAACCAGGGTCAGAGCAAAAGTCAAGCACAACACAAAATTAAATGTATTACACACCCCAAAACAATCTTATCCATTATGTTCCTGGAAATAGATTACTGTAAAGGTTACGGAAAATATACAACAAATTCCATTACTGTTGTGGAAGCAAGAGTTAAAGATGGTTCAGGGAAGTTTTTTTTTGTAGTAGGCAACTGTTTTAGTGTTTACCACTGTATTTTGGAAATAACAACGTTTTCCAATGGAACTTACTTTGCTTTGTATTCTTTTAATCGTAAAGTGTTCGTATTTCCAACCTTAAAGTAAAAAAAAGCAGAGAAAGGAAGTAGACCACTGGCTGAGATTTCTGAAGGGAGTGTAAAGTGTAACAGCATGTGGTGAAAAGCTGTTATTGTTTAGTGTCTGGGTGCTGATTCCAGAATGACTAAAGTTAGCAACGTAGATAATGGTGAAAGGCCTTCCGACCAGGGGCAAAATTCACTGCTTGAGGGGATGTTATGCAAAACAATAACAAATAATGTCTTGTGTTTGTTGTTATCTGTTTTGCCTACCTGACGGACCATCCATAAGTACATGTGCGTATCTTGCTGGAGGAAGTTGCTTGGTGACATCAGGCACCATTTTCTGCAACTCTACCACTCTGACATCAGGAGGAACAAGCTCCAATTGTGTAACAAAGCAACAAGAGACCACATTTATTAAATTCTCGAAAGTTCACTTGTTTTCTTCTTTTTCTGGAGCCGAGGGGGGCAGCAGCAGCTTGCCCCACCCCGGAGGCAGGAAAACGGTCCGCGTAGGACGAACTCTGACGCCCGGCCAGGCGCCTGCTGAGCCAGTTCACATTTGTCACACCTGGTACGGGCACATCCATCCAGAAGCCCAGCCCCAGGCTCATCTCTCTTGGTCCCTACCTCGGCTCCATTACGAGGCTGAGAATGCTGCACCGCTACTTGTTTGTTCCCCTAAAATGTATACACGTTGTTGATTTAAACATGTAAAAAGGGGAGCAAATTGTATTACACGACACAAGTGTTATGACCCTGCCAGGAGAATACCTCAAGTCACAGCACTTCACAAAACACATTCTTATGATGCATAAGCAGGGACATCAAGAATAAACAGGATGAGGAGTGGGCTGAAAATGGCAAGAGGGAGGTGGTGGTGCAAATGCATCCTGGGTCTGGTGTCAGAGTTAGGCCAGGGCGCCATCCTACATTTGTTTTTAGCAGACCCTCGCCAAGAAAAGTAAGTTATTTTTCTGCAGTTATCAAAACATTAACTCTACACCAATCATGGAACTGAAAATACAAGGCTCACACGTATAAAAGACCATGCCTTTCAAAATAGTAAATACAATGAGGAACAGACAGGTTCGGCCACTATGCTATGACCTTTCAATATGCTACAAAATTAGATACACTACGGAAGCTGCACTTCACCCCAAAACAATAGTAACTATCTGTGGCACAAGGCCCATCATAAACAGGTTCGAAATCAAAAATGTAATTGTTCTCTTATTTTGGCAGGAGGTTAATCCTTATTAACTATAAAAGTTACACTCGGTTTGTTTTTAAACTTTATTTAAAATGAAGAGAACACTTATCGAAATGCGCAGTGTCAAGAAACAAAGTTGATGCTCTGGAAGTACGAGCTGACATTTTCAGTTACATTCCCAACTTTTTTTAATGGGGTTCAGTCTGTTATGCAAATAATCCCTCATATCGCGGTGTCCTCACGGAGAGATCTTCCTCGCCTCACCCAACCCACATAAAATAAGTGCAAGAGCAGCGGCACAGATGCAAAAACAGTGGGCTCAGATGCTACAAAGAGCAGCAATTCATTTCCCCCTAAGTGTGGAATAGCCACAGAAAGGAAATTTAAGATTCCCTTCAAGTAATGTCAACTCCTATAGGATACAGGGGCAATGCCTGCTCACAGTATGAAAACTGAGCAGTTGCTTCTCTGCAGCTGCTGCCGCTGTCCAGTGGGTGGAGACACTCACCCATGGTGGATGCTGCTGGAAAGCCAATATGCTGCTGTTAAAACACTCACGCCGCCCGCTCTGACTGTTAAAAAGTCAACATAAACACAAATTTAAAGAAAAAACATTGCAGTCAGTAAAGCAGGAGGGCGTTTCACGAGCCACTTAGAGCCCTTGCCGATCAAAACCTGGGTTGCATTGAAAGCGAAAGCATGCATGGCATGCTGCACGTGGTGCCTGCAGGACCAGAAACTCATTAAAGAAAATAGTGCTTACGGACTAAGACTAAAATAAACATACTGTGTAACATCCGAAATAGGGGGGCCAGTAGCAATGGGAGGATACAAATGACGACATGGCCGTACTGTGGAGGGACTAACGAGCCTGTTTAGGAATCAGAAGACAGTATTTACGAAGGACAAAGACACAAACCAATGAAAAAGATGGGCGGGGCTTCTCTCCTATACTATACTACAACAGATCGCCAGAGCAGCGCTTGCGTGTTGGCTCAGGCTCGACCTAAAAACTGACAAAAACAAGGCGAGTGTAGACCCCACCGATGTCCATAAGTACGAGCTGCTTTTGTTCCTGCCATTGATTTTGCCAATGCTTACGCTAGGGGTCGCTAAGGCAGTGCCAGGGGTCACAAGGGGCATGCCAGGGTTTGCAGCAGCGACCCCTGGTGACCCCTAAATGACGGTCATGCTGATGGGCAGCCATCACCCAACCATGCCCCTATGACTCTATTCTAATCTTGGGCTCCTGCAGAGTAGGGCAGGCTTGTTTTTGCCGGGGTTCATTTGGGTTTCCGGCCTGGCCTGGTGCAGAGGGTTAGATTCGCCCATTTTGTTTGCTTGGTACAATATGAAGATAAATTACAAACGTCTCCAGAGTTTCTTTAACTTCCCCGTTGAGCACTACAAATGATAAGTATGCAGCCAAAGCAGGTAGTCAAAGGTATATTGACATGGTGCAAACAATAGCTTTACATAGCTCCTCTCACCACACTTCTGCTGATTCTAAGCACTGCAGTTAACAATTGTTACTATCACTCAAATTAGTGGTGCTCAGTTTACCAAAGTCAAAAAGATAGAGGCTTAGATGGCCCTGCAAGGGTTTGAACTCGCGACTTTCAGATCATAATATCTAAGGAAGATGTTCCATCTCCCAAAGAACAGAGATCTACTTAGTTTCAGGAAGGACCTAAAAACGTGGCTCTTTCCTAAATAAATGTAGGGCGGAGTCTGCCTTATTCAAAAGAACAAAACTTTTAGCCCACTTTTGATGTTACTGATGAACCACTGGAGTAACGAAAAGTGAGCGGGCCTCCCTGCATGGTACTTAGAAGGGCCCCCTCTGGGCTCAATCAGGAGCTCTCCGGCCAGAGTGCAGTGCCGAGGGGGCCCAGGAGCTAGAGGCCCCCCCGGGGGCCTGTGTTACGCCCCTGTGATGTTATTTTATGTTATTTTATTTTATATAGCGCACAGATGCCGCAGCCAAGTGGCGTCCCGGCGCTTATGGAGATAGTAAAACACAACACAGCAGAAAATAACCAGGTGGGGAAAAGGACTAAACTGTAGAAAATAGGAAGGTTTTTAAAGCCTTCCTGAAAGAAAGCAGATCAGGATAGAGCGGAGAGGGGCAGGCAGAGAGTTCCAGAGAGTTGCCGCCAACACTGATGAACGTTGATAGAGCCAAGATCCATGTCAGGTGGACGTTGCACTTTACAAATGATTAATAATAATCATTTCAGTGGCAAGACTTGACCCAACCTGCATCTCGGCCAGAAGAGCCTAAGTGTGTAAAAATTAATGTCCTGTTAATGCATGGTGATGCTTATGTTTTTCACTAAAGTGATGGCCTGTTAGTGCATGGTGATGCATACGTTTATCACTTTAAAAAAAAAAACACTTAATTCAGCATTCCATTTGAAACGGGTAAATAACTGATTACATTCATTTTTTGAAAATGTCTGAATGAAAGCAGTTTTTCGAGTTTTAAGAAATAGCCTTCCAAAAATTGATACTGAAAAGAAATGATATGCAAGGGATAGGGTTGACCAGAAAACGAAGCCCTTTAATGAATCACTTTCATTAACTTAAAACCCAGCTGAACGACTTCACTCTAGTTAGGCGCAACTTTTGCCCTCACTCTGCGCATCGCCATGTAGGCCCTGGCTGGGATGGGACTTCGTTCACACTATATCATTTTAAAGAATGTGAGTGGTGCACTTCAGATTTTTTATATAGATGAATACACTTGAATCTTGTCAGGCGTAGGGTTCTTTGAGGCAGATCGAGTCAAATGTGGAGGTGGAGGGTTGGGAGTGGTGTCTCCCACAACATGCTGTTGACTGGTGCCCCCCCCAACATGCTTTGGCCTGACGTCCCCCCTACCCCTGCCATGATTTGGCCCGGACCTCCCAAACACCTCTGAGAGCCCTGCATGGCAACAGAAAATAGTTTATGCACAGTATTGAGACCAATAAGAAAGACAAATACCTCAGAACACAAATTTTAGAAAGCACACCAGTGAATATAACACGCCAAGATGCAATGAAAAACTTTATTGGATTTCTGTGATTTTTTTTTATCACACGTCAACAAAGTAAAAAAAGGAATGGCACATAAAACACCTGGTTCTTTTCGTGCATCCGAAACAATCCATTGTGTCAATAAAGGGATATGGCTGGTAAAATGTGTAGCTGGCCTCATGTTTGCTTGTCTTCCTGCATATTGATTTCTATTGTTGTTAGCTTTAAAGCTCATATTGGGACAGAGGCGGAATGACGATCATTAATAAAACATCGATTGTTTAGGCAGTGTGACTCGGTTTCTGATTTTGGGTGATCAAAACAACAAATGTTGACATGATTTCTGAAATGGGAAAAGATTTTCCCAAGCTAATAGAAAAAAAAACACAGGTATTCTCCTATGCTGTTTTAAAGTGTGCTTTCCTTCTAAGGCCTGGCTTAATGATTTTAGTTGATGGGGTATGAGATCTAAACTTGTACATATTAATTAATGTGGTTACTAAGTCATTTTTATACCACATCGGAATACTGTGATTGGGCCACAAGAAGTAAAACAGATGATAGGCACGCCAGATATCTTCCGTTTTCAGTCTTTTTAATGCAAAAATAACAACCTGTCCTGCTGATTTACACTATTAATTCAAGTCGAGGATTTGTGCTGCACTGTTAAAAAAAACATTTGATGGTTTACTTAACACTTACAGAGATACATTGTCTGGTCTGCCTATCTTTTAAGCACTAGTATAAATGTCCGCAGTAATTTCATAAATTTAGGTTATTCATGAAGTTAGGATTTTATTATGGGAAAGGGAATAACTCTTAAGGCAGCAGTAGTTTACGAACACATCTGTGTTGTCCATTTAACCAGTATGGAAGAGCACGAATAAATGGCGAGGGATGTGACTTAGCAGATTTATAACTTTGACTAAATAATGGTCTCTTTCTCAAGAAACTCAAATACCCACTGCCTTCCATTCAGACCAACCACCTCTCACATCCTTTCCTGCTTCATAATACTAGCTATGTCCAATGGCGGTCAGCACTGATCTGTGGTGGTGGGGCGGAGGGGCGAGGGGGCGAGGGGGTAATGAGGTATAATTGTGAAAAAAAAGAAAAATTCACTTACTTCCTCGCCACTCTGTCCCACGTTGTCTCTTCTCCACTGAACAGGAAGCAGACAGGCTCCCCTGAGCCAATCACAACGCTGCAATAGAATGAAAAGGGGGGGCCCTCGGCCCCCCCGCACGCATGGCGGCGCGGCGACCGCTTCCCCCCTTCCCCTCTGTGTGCCTCTCGGTGGTGGGGGCGGGCCCTTGGGCGCGACCCACCACCGATTGGCCGGCGGCCTCCCTGACCCGGATACCAGTGGAGGATGTCCGGGTTAGGGGGGGCGGGCTACTGGAGGGGCGGGGTGGAGGGGCGTCGCTACTCCGCCTGGCCTCTTGGGAATAAAGAGGCGGGGAGCGCCCGGGAGACCCCCTTGTCCCTGGACGCTCCCCCACAGCACGGTGTGCCCCGCACTCGGGGCTTCTTTGTTTTTGTTTTCCCGCGCTCGGGGCTTCTTTGTTTTTCGCCCCACCGTGGGGCGGTGTAATTTTCTCTAAGTTTCTATTGTAGGTGTTTGCGTCGACCGTCGGTGTGGTTTCGTGGAGCAGAGTGGCCTGGGGTGCGTCGTCAGAGCAAGGAGGGAGCCCGACCCGCGATCAGCATCGGCGGCAGGAGAAGGTTTCGGTGGGAAGCAGTCTTGGAACGAAGATTACATCTGGATGGTCAATCTTTATGCGGGAGGCTCCATTAACCAGCCGTGCTCGATACCTGGGGTGGCGACCGGAGTGTAAGTATCCTCATGCGGGTTAGGGATACTGCTGCATGTAGTTTAATTGGGGGCGCAGTTGCCGTAATCGTGCCCTTATCACTTCATGTGTTTGAGGCTGCAATAGAAAATTAAAGCAGGGGCAGGATTTATTTTAATCAATGTGGCCGGGACGCACACACGTGAACTGCCTGCGCTCTGGTGGGGGAATCGATTGAATAGCTCTGAGGAAATAGCTCAATTAATTCTGCTCGACTCCAAATGCTCCTAAGTATTGTCGTATGTTTAATGTAACGCTGCATGTGTTGCTGTACGCTGTCTTCTGTGCCTAGCTCCTTGATAGCTTACGTGTCTTTTCAATGTGCAGTTGTTGTCGGACTGTGCAAGTTAATGGGCAGATGCCGGCTTTGTACTGTCAACTAACGTAATGCGCCCGTGCTGCAAGTTTTCATTGCTTGCACAGGTGTTGGTCTGCTGGTTGGAATTCTGTTTCTATGTTGTCTGGCAGACTCCTAAAAGGGAACATATGTAACACAGGCATGTCGATCGACATTGGAGCGTCAAAATTGCAACACGCATTCCGGTTGGCCCAAGGCTGCCATATGTTTGCGAAGGTCCTTTCTGGCTTGTTAAATATGACTTCTGAGGACTCATTTGGGGGCCGTTTCTTTGTAGAAATGCGTGGAGGGATGGGTATGGCGCTCTGCGTAGCTCAAAGTACATGCTTTTGAATGCAAATACCAAAGTGCATAATGTGGCGCCAGCCTTTCGTGCTGTTATTTCCTTTAGGATGTGTTCAGGGACGAGAGCGATGGCCAGTCGGGTACCGCAAGGCCACTAATGCAAGAGTACTGCAAGGCCTGCTTATGCGGAAATACTGCTAGGTCTCCCTATGCAAGAGGCGTGTCCTTTCAATAGCCCTTGGGGGCAGGGGAGAGCGTCATTATAGCTCCTCGAGGAGCTCACCTAATTTTTGCATTAGTAGCGATAGGGGCAGGGGTTCACCAGGTGCCTGAATGTTTATTGTGAATAGGATTGCTCAAGTAAGCGCTCAAATACCCTCGGGTCGAGTTCGCGCTATAAAAATATGCAGTTAGAATACTGTGGTTAACTTTAGCAATGGGGTCATTATTAGAATGGTGAAGCAGGCGTAGCTCCCTAACAGCTCAGCGGTGCTCTGCTTTGCCTCACGCACAGCCAGTCCTCCTGTGCAGGGTTCGAGCCTACCCTGGTCTCCTCTCCCTGAGGGCCGATCAGAGCACTAAGTATGCTATATTCAATTACTAAATAGGCATTCCAAAAAATGCAGTTTCTTTCCAGCACTAGGGTCAAGATTTCAATGGTGCAGCAGGTGCAGGGACACAGGGGCCCAAAGTTCTAGGAACCCTGTCTGAACACCTAATATTGCTATATATTACTGAACAGGCAGTCACAAGTGCTGGTAGCTTTCAGACAACTGGGTCATGATTTGAATGGTGCAGCAGGTGCAGTGACGCCAGGTCACAAAGTTGTCAGAAGGCCTCTGAACGCTAAGTATGCTATATTTAATTACTAAATAGGCATTCTAGAATGCAGTTTCTTTCCAGCACTAGGGTCAAGATTTCAATGGTGCAGCAGGTGCAGGGACACAGGGGCCCAAAGTTCTGGGAACCCTCTCTGAACACTTAATATTGCTATATTTTACTACTGAACAGGCAGTCGCAAGTGCTGGCAGCTTTCAGACTACAGGGTCATGATTGGAATGGGGCAGCAGGTGCAGTGGCGCCAGGTCACAAAGTTTCAGGGTGTGGCGCATATTGCACAGTAAGGTATCCAACGAACGCATAATGTAGTCTTCTGCTTATATAAAGTAGAACAATGAGCTCAGGTGTAGCCTTTACAGTGAGTCATCCCGTAGGCCAAGGTTAAACATCTTGCATCCACTTGATGTTCAAAGAGTATGATGCAAAAGCACTGCCTTTAGCCCTGATGAGAATTACACTGTGTGATGTTTAACGTCCTCTTCGTTATACAGGAGACTAACATTCTTTCGTTTTCAATACAAAACATTTCATATGCGCTTAAACTAGCAGTAAAACGCGCGTTTAACGAAAACAGATATTTGGCAGTTACGATTTAACTGTTTTGGTTGTGCCTAAGCGCTGCGCGATGGCATCAATTCCTGACTAGTCCAATGGCACGAGCAATGGGGCTTGAGGGCAGGTTCTTAAGGCAGTGAGATTGTGCTCCGCTGATTAGATGGGAAACGTGTAATGGGGCACATAAGTAAGAGATAAATTGCGGTAGGCAAATGGTAGCAATCAGTTTAGCATGTTGTGGGAGCGTTGTCAGCACGCAAGAGACGGGATCTAGGAGCCTGGAGCTGCCATCTACTGGTCTTGTCACAATGTCGGATATAAATCAGTAATTACATACCTTTGGCTGACAGTGGTAGCCTTTCAACCCGTGGCAGCTGCTTATTTACTCAGTTTAACTTAATAAGGGTAGCATTGTCCTTCTGCTCGGTTTTTCTAGAATGGTGCACCTGGTCCCGGGATGACAGCGTTCTTTTGGAGGACGCAAGGGCAACAGTCTTGTTATGGGGTAGCCTGTTCATAATTATATACAAATCATGGTTACTGCTTAATTATCGTACCGGCTGTTGGCAAGGCCAGTAGTCCGGAAGAAGGGGTATGATGCCTTGGTTCTATGCCTTGAGGTGAGGACAGGACAAAGCTACGAAATGGGCAGCGCAGTATGCTAAGCACAGGTAGTGGCAATACAATTTCTGGATCACCTGTGTGCTTGCGGATTCATGTCACACTTGCGTGTTTACGTCGCAACACTTGGGCATCCCACCCCCCCCTGTCTTATTGCCTAATGAGTTAGCTGTACCAAATGTCAGCCGAGAAATTGTCATGCCTTAGTATGCCTGTTAGTTTCAGGTCAATTTTTGCAGAGGACATACAGCACGCAAAGGACTCACTATAACAGAGTAGATCTAAAAGGGAAGGTCGTGACCATGCCTAAAGCCCATCTCTTATGCTGCTGATGCTCCTATACAGGCATAAGGGTCGGACTGATTTGCAGACCGATTTGATGGCAACGGATTAAACACAGATCTGTTGAAATTAATGTTGCATCACGATTTATGATATATGACGGTAAAACTGTGAGTTGATTGGCAAAGTCATATGTGGTGCAGCTGGAGGGTCACAGGTTAGATGCAGCTTATTAAAGGTGTTGAAACGGTCTAACTGGACCTAGGGTGCTGCTCTCTGTTGAAGACGTCAGAGCATCTCTATGGGCGTGGTTTTCACTGGGCGTAAGTTTGGTATCCTAGCAGTAGTATATATAGGATGTGGGTGCCCCTTAGTTATATTACGCAAGGGTCAGCCATTGTCAAAGCCAACAGTCATGCGTGAGGGGTTTGATAATGATAATATGTATCTCTCATTGAGTTGTTGGGGGGGACAGCTTTTATATCACAAGTTCATCTCATTTTAGAATTTCTATCAATGGCATCAACCAAACTGATAGTTACAACAATGGGGGAACCTCTCCACGCTAATGACCTCTTTCTTGGGGTCCTGATACTCATACACCCCCTGGCCCCTGCTGTCATACCTTCAAAAGGGGTCCCGGCACCCAGTTGCGGCATCACATAGGTAGTGGGGGGCCGGTGTCGAAAGCCCTGGGCTCCATGTGCGGGTAGTGCACTTTTGGTATCGACAGTAAGTAATGATGGAGGGGCTATGGCACTCACTGTAGCCTACAGGTTTATTCTTAAGTAAGGCTATACTAATAGGCACCCCACGGTAGCATTGAGTTGAAATGCGCTACATGTAACATGTTTATTAGACTGTCTTGTTTTCACACATAGATCCTATGCATAAAGACGTGGGTAGAAAACCAGGATTCAGAAGCGATGTCCTCGCCTGTAGCACAACTTTCTTGTAGTAACAATGAATGTAAAATAGGAAGCCAATTTTACAGCCTAGCATGGTTAGGGCGGTGCTGATCCTATGCTTAACGACCTAGATGCTGCACGGGCAAACAGACTGTCCTTTTCAAACCTAGACCCTGTGGCCTAAAGACGTGGGTGGAAAACCAGGAATAGGAGGTGATGTCCTGGTCTACAGCAGAATTGCTAGTAGCCATGAATGTGCCGTGGCACTGCCACTAGGTCACTGTACTGCACACGGGATATTGTGGCACTGCCACTGGGTCACTGTACTGCACACGGGATATTATTCCTAATAAAGGTCATTCTACAGGGCAATCTCCGTAACACTAATTCAATCACAATACATGGGACACAAACTGAGGCTATGCTTAACATTTACTGTCGAAGTGTTAATGAGTAGTCATCTGGCGCTAATCTTATCTAAAACTTAGCAAGTGATGGTAATGTAAGACTAGCACGTGTACAGCAGTTATCGCCAGAAACACTAATGGTTTGTGTTTATCTTTTTGCATTTATGTATGACCGGGTCCATGGTGGATACCTGGAGTGCTCCACATCACAACAGCTGCAACAGGTGGACAGCCCAAGGGATGCTTACGTCAGGTAGAGGATGGCAAGCAACAACGCAAGTGTGATGGGCGAGCGATCAAAGACGCAGGAGGTGCCAGCACAGGTCACGGCTGGGTCCATGGCGGATATCTGAGGGGTGCTCCACACCGCAACATCAGCAGCGGGTGGACGTCAAAAGGGAAGCATACGTCGAGAAAGAGGACACCCAAGGGCCCAAGTAGTGCTGGCAGGTGTAAGTGCTACCCATTCCCTAAGGTGGAAGTGGGAATTGTCACCCAGGTTTTCTTGGTCTTTTCCTGGTTCTTGCAGTTTCTCAAACCTGTGACGCAGGGGAGGAACTCATCACCAGAAGTGGAGGAGCTACAACGTCCCAGCACAAACAGGCTGGACGCGGGACAGGGAAGATCTGGTTTGGGGGTCTGTGCCTTGGTCAGTTCAGGAACTTCTTTCAGGGACTCTTAGCTCAGCAGCCCGACCCCCCGTCAGTGGTGATACTTCACCTAGGGGGGAATGACTTGGCCAAACTTGGGAGGCGAATACTCATTGATGAGTTCATCTCCACTGCGGGTGGGTCTCCAGGACTTGCCCGGGTGGCACAGTAGTAGGGTCTCAACTTATCCCGCAGTGGCAGGGGCGAGGGGCGGACTCGGTCAGGGCGTTGAATCACTCGGTAAAGAGGGTCAACACACAGTTGGACAAATTATTTCAAGCCCCCCCGGTTGCAGACGATCCAACATGGGTGTATTTGGGGTGCATAATTCTACCTGGTGAGGGGAGTCCATTTGACGGAGGGAGGAAAGGTCCTGTGGTCTGATAATGTCAGGGCCTGGTTGGAGGGTTTTGGTAAAATGAGAACTTTCTAGGGTAGGTCAAGGCAGGGGGAGGCCAGATCGTCGGTTAACAATGCTGGCCTGTGGCGGTAAGGTCATGACCGGTGAGCACATATTTTAAGGTCTGAGGGGGCGGGCATCATCCTATGGAGGATCCCGCCCAGGGGGAGGGGCCATTGGCCACTCCTAGAACTCCAGGGGCAAGGTAATTGATGCTTCAAAGGAGCGCGGGTCAGGAGTAGTCACGCTTTCCTTAGGCTGGTAGCCACCCCGCGCGCGCATACTCATGACGTCACCGGATGGCGCAGAGTAAGGGCCCTCCTTTAGTGGGTAAATGGAGTTCACGGCGTAGACCGGGCGATTACAGGAGCACGACTGCGCATGCGCACAGCTCTAGGTGAGGCGCAGCTTGTAGGACCTGACACCGGTTAGCGACCTTGCCATATGGCCAGAAATGTACAGAAATCAAGATGAGGATGTTAGATTCGGTTAGGAAACAACATGTATTAGAATTTTTTGTTAAGGTTAGCCTCTCAAACTTGTTGATGATATTGTATCTAATGTCCTGCTGATTTTTGTATACATTGTTGATCATGCAATTAAAACCTTTTTTAATTTCATATCTTAATAAATACGGCCGGGGGACTAGCCCCCGCCTTCCAAAGATAAAGAAGTCTCATGTTCATGTTTCTGGGTGTTGGGTGCCGGATTGGGGGGGGGCGGCAGCCAGTCGCTGACCATGTGAAAAGGGGGGGCCCTCGACCCCCCGCACGCATGGCGGCGCGGCGACCGCTTCCCCCCTTCCCCTCTGTGTGCCTCTCGGTGGTGGGGGCGGGCCCTTGGGCGCGACCCACCACCGATTGGCCGGCGGCCTCCCTGACCCGGATACCAGTGGAGGATGTCCGGGTTAGGGGGGGCGGGCTACTGGAGGGGCGGGGCAGAGGGGCGTCGCTACTCCGCCTGGCCCCTTGGGAATAAAGAGGCGGGGAGCGCCCGGGAGACCCCCTTGTCCCTGGACGCTCCCCCACAGCACGGTGTGCCCCGCGCTCGGGGCTTCTTTGTTTTCCCACCCACCATCCCTGGAACCAAAAAATGTTGTTGCTTCACTAAGTTTGGTTTGAGCGTCATTTTGCTAGCGTACTGTTAACATGTCTTACATGCGTAATCAAACTTTATCTGGACTGTATATTTTGATGATGTAATTTTGTTTAGGAATTCTTTCCCTTTGTAGCGAACTGTGTGTAAAGTGCTTTGATGCCAATTGTGTCTAGGCCTTTTTTCCCTTTGTAGCTTTACGTTGATGCGTGTTATTAATTAGCCAGTGTAGCTGTCCTTTAGAATTTTTTCCATAGGTCGTCGTATTTATTAGGTATGGGGCATGCGGTAAGGTCATGACCGGTGAGCACATATTTTAAGGTCTGAGGGGGCGGGCATCATCCTATGGAGGTTTCCGCCCAGGGGGAGGGGCCATTGGCCACTCCTAGAACTCCAGGGGCAAGGTAATTGATGCTTCAAAGGAGCGCGGGTCAGGAGTAGTCACGCTTTCCTTAGGCTGGTAGCCACCCCGCGCGCGCATACTCATGACGTCACCGGATGGCGCAGAGTAAGGGCCCTCCTTTAGTGGGTAAATGGAGTTCACGGCGTAGACCGGGCGATTACCGGAGCACGACTGCGCATGCGCACAGCTCTAGGTGAGGCGCTGGTTGTAGGACCTGACACCGGTTAGCGACCTTGCCATATGGCCAGAAATGTACAGAAATCAAGATGAGGATGTTAGATTCGGTTAGGAAACAACATGTATTAGAATTTTTTGTTAAGGTTAGCCTCTCAAACTTGTTGATGATATTGTATCTAATGTCCTGCTGATTTTTGTATACATTGTTGATCATGCAATTAAAACCTTTTTTAATTTCATATCTTAATAAATACGGCCGGGGGACTAGCCCCCGCCTTCCAAAGATAAAGAAGTCTCATGTTCATGTTTCTGGGTGTTGGGTGCCGGATTGGGGGGGGGCGGCAGCCAGTCGCTGACCATGTGCCCATTTCCTACCATTGGCTTTGTGGTTTGTAACTTATATTTTTGTCTGCTTCCTAATTGCTGGCTTTATTGGTTTTAGGCTGTCCAACTTGAGTTCATATCCCTCTTGTGGAGCCAGAGCTTTAAATGGATTGGTACTGTCTGGTTCTGAGTACCAGCACTTTTTTGTTTTGAGAGGGAGAGTACCTGCAGTTCTCAGAGTGATGTAATACGTTTAAATGGAGAGTAACAATGCTTCTCAGAAACAAGCAGGTACTCTGTTTCAGCGTACCTGCACTTCTGTTTTTGCATTTTAAGCACTGCATAGAGCATAGCCTATTTACTGTATTCGTCCTCCAGTGCTCGCTTTCTGTAAACAGACAGAGATCAAAGGTCAGAATTTGTCTTCCAGGGAGCTTGGTGTTTATCTGTCTTTCTCTGACTTAAAAGCGAGAAGGTTAAGGTGACAATCTTGCTGTGAAAAGCATAGCTTTTTTCTAGCACACGACAAAATGTATTTATCTGTAAATGAACTGGGCAGATATTTCAGAATATATCAAAATTAGCAGAGCACAAATAGAGCATATTTTTTTAATCCTGCAGTGTGGTGAAAACAAATCAACATACTAGGTGATGACATTTCCACACATCGTTTGTGCGCTGTATACTTATATCAGTAAAACTGAATGTCTATGCAAATGCAATGGTCATTTCAATTGAAAATGTGTTGTCTGTAATGGCAGTGCGCTATCACACCATGCATACACCACTTTGCGCTACTCTACTCTATTCTACACCACTCCACACCACTGTACTCTACTCTGCACCACTCCACTCCATGCCACTCCAATCTTTGCCACTCCACTCTGAATCACTGCACTCTGGGCAACTATTTTCTACTCTGCACAACGCCTCTCTATGTCACCGCACTCTGTCAGTTCACGCTTTAGCACTACTATCCTCTAATCCAAAGCACTCTATGCCACTCTACTTTGCACTATTTGCCACTGCACTCTAAGCCAGTCCAGTCTAGGCCTCTCCACTCTATGCCACTCCACTCTAAGCCACTCCGCAAAACTTCACTCTGTGCCATTGCACTGTACACCACAGCACTCTATGACAATACGCTCTATGCCAATGCACTCAACACCACTCTAATATATTCTGCACCACTGCACTCTACGCCAATCTACTTTACAACACTGCACTCTACCCTGCATCAATCCACTTTACCCTGCTACACTCCACTGTACGCCACTTCACTCTACTCTGAAACAATCTACTCTACGCCTCTGCACTCTTAAGTCACTGAAATCGATGCCACTCTACTCTACAGCACTCCACAACACTGCACCTTATGCCACTGCAATCTACAGTGCACCACTCCAATCCATGCCACTGTACTATACGCCCCTCTACTGTACTCTGCATCACCCTACCCAAAGCACTCTACAACACTTTTCTCAACACCAAGGTACTCCATGCTACTGCACTCTATGCCAATCTAGTCTGCACCACTGCACTGTATTCCACTATGCTCTACTCTTCAACACTCTTCTGTATGTCTCTGCACTCTATGCCTCTGCACTCTACTCTACACCATTGCACTCTGTAACTGTATTCGACACGACTGTTCTCTTTGCCAATGTAGTCTACGTCACTCTGCTCCGCAACACTGCACTCTACAACACTGAAATCTCTGCCATTCTACTCTGCGCTACTACACTCAATGTGAATGCACTAATCTACTCTATGTCACTCTACTGCACTCTATGCCCCTGCACTCTACGACATTCTACTCTAAACCACTGCACTGTACGTAAATGCACTCGAGACCAATCCTCTAAAAACCACTGCACACTGCCCCACTCTACTCTGCATCATTGCACTCTATGCCACTCTTCTCAACTCTGCATCATTCTACACCACTGCTCTGTAAGCCCCCACACTCTATGCCACTGCGCTCCACCCTACTATAGTCTAGACCATTGCATGCTACGTCACTGCACTGTACACCATGCTATTCCACTCTGCACCACTCCACTCTACACTACTCCTCGCGATATCACTCTACTCTACAGCACTCTATGTCACTGTACTCTACGCCAATTCACTATACTCCACTCTACTCTACACAACTGCACTCTATGACATTTTACGCTGCACCACAGCACTCTATACCACAACACTCTACACCACTGCTCTCTACTCTGCACCACTCTACTCTATGCCACTGCAATCTGCCCAACTCTACTCTACGTTGCACCACTTTACTTTATCCCATTGCACTCTATCCCATTCTACTCTGCTGTGCACCACTCTGCTCTACACCACTGTACTCTATGCCACTCTACTCTGCACCACTGCACTCTATGCCACTCTACTATACTCAGCTCCATTGCACTCTACCCCACCCTACCCCACAGCACTCTTCTCTGCATCACTCTACTCTATGCCACTACACTCTAGGCCACTCTATTCTACTCTGCACCATTCTATTCAATGCCGCTGCATTCTACACCACTGCATTCTACACCGCTTAATTCTATACTGCAGCACTCTATGCCACTCTATTCTGCAACACTCCACTCTACACCACTCTACTCTACACTGCTCTACTCTACGCACTGCATTCTACACCATTTCAGTCTACTCTATGCAACTCCACCCCAATGTAGGCCACGCTAAGCAACACCACTCTATGCCACTCCACTCCACACCTTTCTATTCTACTCCACTCTATGCCACTCCCCTCCACACACTGCCACCCCAATCTACACCACTCGACTTTATGGCACTTCATGCCGCTCCACTCAATACCGGTCCACTCTATGCCACTTCACTTTACTCTGTGCCACTCCACTCGACGCCGCTCCACTGTACTCCACCTTATGCCACTCCACTCTATGCCATTCCTCTCTATTGCACTCCACTCTATGACACTTCACTCTACAATACTCTCTGCCATTCTGCGACACAGCACTCTATGACACTCTATGCCACTTCACTCCACTCTACACCACTCCATGCTATGCCATCCTTCTCTGTGACATTTTACTTCACTCTACGCTATGCAACTCCACTCTGCGGCACATCCCCTGTATTCCACTCTACAACACCTTATCCCATTCTGAAAGACTTTACTCCACTCTATGCTATGCCACTTTAAGCCCCTCCACTCTATGCCACTCTACTCTATGACACTACTCCATTCTACACCTCTCCGCTCTATGCCACTCTACAACACGCCACTCTACAGCACCCCACTCTACTCTTCTCTGTGCCCCTCCACGCCCCTCCATTCTATGCCACCTCCACTCTATGCCACCAAATATCACTTCACTCTACATAACTCCACTCCAATGTAGCCCACAACACTCCACTCTTCGCTACTTTATGCTATAACAGTGTACTCCACTTTATGACACTGTACTCCACTCTACGACATTGTATGACCTTCCACTGTACAACACTTCAGTCCATGACCCTCCACTCCATGACACTACAAGACACTCAACTCTACGCCACTCTACTCTACTCTATGCCACCCTACTCCACTCCACTCTACTCCGCTCCACTCCTCTCTAAGCCACTCCACTCTAAGTCACTCTACTCCACTTTACGCCCTATCACTCTACGGCACTTGGCTCTACAACGCTATTTGCCACTGCACTCTGTGACACTCTACACCACAACAGTTTATGCCCCTCCACTCCACTCCATGCCCCTCCACTCTATGCCCCTTCACTCTACATCCATCTGTGTACCACTCTGTGTCATTCTACATCACTCCACTCTAACCCACAACACTCCACTTAAGTCTACGACACTCCACTGTACGAGGCTTCGCTCTACAACACTCCACTATATGACACACCACTCTACCACACTCCACTATATGACACCCTATCGACATGCTATGCTACTCTGCAACACTCCATTCTACTCCACTGTGTGCCACACTACTATATTCAAGGCCACACCACTCCCCTCTGTGCCACAACACTCCGAGTCTCTCTCCTCTGCGCCACAAACTTTTAGCCAGGTTAAACAGCAACCAGTCAAGTATACAACATGGCTAAAAAAACATTGGCAAAGCCAATAGCTCTTCTACTCTCGTACAGTGGCTCATAGATTCTCTCCTCCTCTCTAACTCGACTTCCAGTATCTCTACTATTACTTTGGACCCCTACAGGGAACCTAGTGTCAATCATAGATCAACTAACAAGGGAAACCTAGCTCAAATAGCTACCGCTCACCTTGAAGGGATCACTATCAACTATATCATCAAATCGATGCTACTCAACTGCAGATTGGCCGTGAAATATGCAGCGGATGTCTCGGAGCTCATCATCTCGCAGGACTTGGACCTTCTGATTCTCACTGAAACCTGGCTTAATGGCACATCCTCCCCTATCCTCGACTTAATTATCCCCACTGATTATGCCATTATCAGACTAGATTGACCTGTTAAAGCGGGGGGGGGGTGTTGCTTGCATTCTTCGCTCCAGCCTCCCTTTAAAGCAATTGCATTGTGCTTTGCTGTCTTTTTGTGAGCATCTACTCATCGAAATCTGGAATAAGGGCAAGATTGCCTTTGTGCTTCACATGATTTATCATCCTCCGGGTTACAATCTGATCTTCCTAGAGCAAATCATGGAGGTTATTAGGTCGTGTTCTGACCAACTCTGCCATATATTCCTCTGAGACTTTAACCTCCACTGGAATGACACTAATGATCCCTTGGTCTGCTCCTTTAAAGCTCTCCTCTCCGATCTTAACTTCTCACAGTTCTGTAAGGGACCTACCCACAACAAGGGCACCACTCTCTAACTTATCATGGCCAAAGACAATAGCATACAACTGGGTGACATCCTACCTTGTGACTGGTCAGATCATCATCAAATTTCCTTCCACATCCTGGAAAAGATCACGTGCAGACAGGGCCAACCTCTTAAAGTGAAACAACTGTCTCACAATTTGAGAGACATCAACACCACCGATCTAACATCTATCACCAAAGACAGGCTTCAGCCCCCTCCTAACATGACGAACCTTGACGAGCTTTTTGATCATTACATTAACACTACAGCTAACATTTTTGATAATATGGCACCGAAGTAACTCAAAAGGATTCCAGTCAAACAATCCAAACTTTGGTTTAATGGTGCCCTAAATGATGAGAGAAGCAATCTCACACTCTCAGAGAGACTTTGGAGAAATACACTTTCCACCACAAGCCTATGTCCGCTAAGGAAGGCGAGAAGTATTTACAGCAAACACATCCACATCACTAAAACAGACCACTTCAGGTCCGTGGCGTAATGAAACTTGAGGGGGCCCCTTTGCAAAGTACTTGGAGGGGGCCCCCACCCTCCGGACCCAGTCAGGAGCGTTTGGCCTTAGCCCATGCACAGTGCCTGAGGGGTCCCCCTTAGTACTCCCTTTCCCCATCTGTGGGGGCTTTTGTTACGCCACTGCCTCCATGGAAGCTTGTTTGTACTTCCATATCTTTGACTAGGGCAACATGCGAAGGGGCAGAGTATCCTTCACTTGTATGGGAAAAGCCCACTCAGGAAAGCAGAGGCAGTAACACAGGACTGACATTTCCAGAGGTGTAAAATATGCCTTAGTAACCTTTTTGGAATATTATATTACTCTGCGTCAGCAGTAAGTCGGACCTTCAGTTTACACAAAGATCTTTGCAGCAGACGCATCAACCCATTGCGTAAGCTACACTACACGGATCAGAGATTTGGGCTTCTTGGAGATTTTCAGTAGGATTCTCTCAGCGTTAATATCTAACATTGTTAGGATACTCTGAAAAAAGTTTGTTGATCAAATATTGGACCCGGTCGGGAGAGACACCATGAAAATGGAGATGAGCACAATCTGCTGCATTGGTTTGTTGACTATGGTATTTTAGGACATATTTACTTGAAGCCAGGTTCTTGTATCCCTGCCTGATGATCACTGAAAAAATATGTGTCTCAAAACAGCTTTGGAACTGCAAAGTTTCTCTTGTTTCCTGATTCTGTAATACGCAATTGATGTGAACTAATGAATCAAATCTAGGCTAGGTTGACATGTTCATTAAGCAGGGGTAATCTCATGTAATTGTTGTAGTTTTGTGTTACAGTTGTGCAGTGTTTGAAATTGAAAAATAGAAGTGCATGTACCCGGTAACACAGTATCTGCTTGTTTAGTGAGAAGTGCCAGTACTCCAATTAAAAGTATTACGTCTCTCGTGAGAACTGCAGGTACTCTCCATCTCAAAAGACATTTAAAGAACTGCTGTTTTGATGTGAAATTCACAAAAGTATGTGATCACATCAAATCGTATTATTATGTGCCGATCGCAGCAAAGATTTAGTGCTGGTGCATGGGATCAATGCAAATGACCAGAATGCCAGCTGCTATTTGCGGTGCTTCTATTTGTTTTTTAGTACGAAATGCATCCTAAATGGACTTGAAGATGCATTTACTCTAACATATAGTGCCAAATGCATGTTTTGCATTTTTCATAGTTTTGTTAAAATGTTGTGAAAAAAATTATGCAGATGTCGCACAAAAAGACCTATTGTTGACAGCATCAAGCAATAGAAAATCAAACAATGGTTCTCACTAGTGCGATGTCAGTATTGTAAAGAAGATAAGTGCCTTGTCTTCCCTGAGTCTTTAGAAACAGAAAATTAAAGAAAAGTGATAGAATGACTTCCCTTGACTTGTTATCTCCCTTATCTTATCCTCTTTCTCCATTCTTAATCGACCGAGCAGAAGTGGTGGATTGGCAGATGATGCCTTATCATCACCACGCACGGTTTCACCTACATCCAATGAGCTATATATATATATACATGTGGCAAACAACTGAGCTCTGCATGCTCAGTGGCAGGCCAGTGGGGAAGCTGTGTCCCATCATGGTAACTGCTCTGGCTCTCGACATAGAAGTGATTCAGTAATGATCCGTGGTGAAGAAGTGTGGGGGTGGCGGGCATTTTTTAATGCATTGGAAGGGTGAAATCGAGAGTGCAGGTATCTTAATATGAATTCCATGTGGTAAAAGGAGGGAAGGAGATGAGCAGCTGGGAACCACATCCAAAGATCAAGGGGCATATGTACAAGGAAATGGCACAGCATTGTATTTGCGGCAAATTTTGCAGGGCTGCACCATTTCTAAAATGCAGGGATGTACTGTATTTACAAGAATACGGCGCACCCTGTGTTTTCCCTAGCTCTGGCCCTAAAAATAGCTGCTTAGCGCCAACACAGACACCCTTGCACCAGAGTGCAATGGTGCCTGCGTTGCAGGATGATTGTTCATGTGCAGGAATGTGTCCCATCCTGCACATAAACAATCCTTAATGGCGTTTTGCTCTTCTATATTTCGCAGCACACATAAAAAAAAGCAAAAGCGACGAGAAATTAAAGTATTTCTCCCCGTTGCACCAATCGAACGCCTGCTTTTGCATGGCGTTAGTTTTTGATTCTATCTCACATTTACAGATCCTTGTAAATCTGGGGCAGTGTCAAAAAGCAATGGTTGTTGTGGTGGAACTCCAACACGAATACCCATTGCACACCCCTTAAAAAGTGCCATAAAAAGTGGCACAACGCCACTTTGTAAATATGGAGTGGGCAATTGTGCCAGCAGAACGTCAGTAGGTTTGATGTTCCGGTGGTGCAATCCCCTTGCAAAAATGCCCTCAAATGTTTTGAGAGCAACCTTATTTAGTATCGATTTCCAAAGACTCCTAGACCACCCCCCACCCATAACACATTAGATCAGCTTGAAGAGGTAGGTAATCATGGTGCAGTATGCAGGTGTAGTACGCAGTGAGCACAACATTAAAGTGTATATGGTTCTTTATGAAGATACCTGGACATGAACAGAGAGGCGTCATTACAATGATTCTCACTGGAATTAAATATTTAACAAGTTGAGACACATTTCTTTTTTGAAAGAGACTTGTTTATAACTATAATGTATTTTTGGATTAACATACTATCCTGTGTTGTTTGAAGCGACATATTAATATATTAATTCTATTTTATATATGTGAGCAAGAGGTAGCTTGTCATGTCTAGTTTTTTATGGGTGTAAGAAAGTGGATTAATAATTGGGGTGAATTAAAGTCCACCACAAGTAATAAAGTCACTAACCTTTTAGATCCAGATGAAGGTATCACTAATTTAAACCTGACAGAGAGTTGGCAGGCTTAACAAGGAACCTAGGTAGGCTTTCAGGCTGACAGAGATGGGAAACAAGTCAAATACATCAAGTGGGTTTGTCACAGTCAAAGATTTCCCTTTCTGACTTAAGTCCTTGAAATGGAAGTTAAAATCCTTCAGCGGTACAAACTTGCAGACTGTATTCAAGTAAGTCTAAACTTTTCCAAGTCCCAGCTTTTCAGAAATTGCTGGAGAAGTCTAGATAGACACATCCAAGGGTCATGGACAGCACTCAGGGATCAGAAGTCACTACATCAGAGGCCACCAGCAGGTTACAGTATTTCCTTCTAGATGGTGCCAAACTCGGGAAAGCAGAATTAATCTTTTAATCAGTAACCTGTTTTCTTATTGGACAGCAAGCATCTTCCGCAGTAAAAATACCATTTAGAGCCATGTCACTGTAGGGACATCGAAACATTACATTTCTATATGTCCCACTTTTAAAAGCCCTGCACCCTACCGTGTGGGCTACAAGGCTTGTATAGGTGGGACTTACTACTACATAAAGGAAGGTTTGTCTATGTCAAAAAGGTCGGACTGCAGGTTTAAACTGTAGCAGTCAGGCTACACTGGTAGGCAAGAAGCAATGTGTTTTCTGTCACAACAGTGAATTGCACAATAAATGCTGTAGTCCACGGGTAACATTTAACTTTCAATGCCATGTGTTTATTTCCGCACAATGTACTATGGCCTCATAGGAAAGTTAAATATGCCAGTTAGGAACTTGCGAACTGTACCACATTTTAGGTGTCAAACAAGATGCACTGGGTCTGACTATCAGTGTCACAGTGCACAGACTCCAAAAACACCATCAGTCCAGAAAACTCCCACTAAGGTCCAATCAGCTTTTTGCAGTAATGTCTTTAGGGTATTCTACCAAAATAATATCTTAAAAATATCAGTTAAAACAAATATTGTTTCAAAAATATCAAGAGTCGGACTACCGAAGGTAAGAATATAATTTTTAAAGTCTTTGATATATTAAGATATAGTTAGACATAATACTTTGTTTAGTTTAATTCTTTTTTGCTAAAGGTTGTTATTATTTTGATGTTAAGTGTGTTTAAAGGTTTTATAGTGTAGTTATGTTTTATATGATTTGGTAAAATATTTCAACTTTACTTTAATTATATTTAAGTTTGTTTGGCAGTTTGTTGGGCTTGTAGGGAAATAGGGTGGGGCGTTTTTAAATATCTTTTTTTAATTTGATGATTTTTTAAAGTATGCATTTGCTAATTTGAATATTAATTATACATTTTTAATTATTGAATAGATAATTGCTTTCAACAATTTGGATACTGATTAGTTATATTATGTTTTAAGTATTTTGTATAGCAATTTTACTGTGGTATTATTTGTTAAATAATGTGTATTGTTCTTAATTTTTGGGGGGGGTTGAAATTTTAGGGTACTACTAGGTTGGGAAGTGTGTTAAATCTATATATTTAATTATTTCAAATAATATATTTGTACTATAAATGTGTAGTGTCATTTTATGCATTCATTTATATACTTATTTAGTGTTTTATTTATCTATTTTTCATAAACATTATATCATTTTAAAAATAATATTACTCTATATGTTTGTGGAGATATAGTTTTTGTTTCATTATTTTATATGTACTTAATGTATATAATGCTTACACTGTAGTGGTAATAGTCATTCTGATCTCTCCAAAATAGTGGGAATAGTAAATCTGACCTTCAAGAATGTAATATTTTACCTCCTGTTGCTTTCTTTGGAGTGGGAATAATAAGTATGATCTCTCCAATGTCCAATACTTTCCCTACCATTGCCTAGGTTGGTGTAGAAATAGTAAATCTGACCACCCCACCCTAAAGTCTAGCATATTTCCTACTGTTGCTTATTATGAAGGTGGAAAAAGCAATTCTGATCCCTTCAAAGCCCAACATATTCCTTGCTGTTGCTCTGTGGGGATAGTAAATTTGACTCCTGGAAAGTTCAACTCTTTCTCCTCTTGCTTATGTTGAAGTCGGAAAAGGAAATCTGACCCTCCAAGGTCTCAGTGTTACTTATAAGAGTGGGAATAGTAAATCCAACACATCCAAAGTCCAACACTTTACCTACTGTTGCTTATGGTAAAGCAGGAATGGTAAATTAAACCATTTTGAAACCCCACATTTTCACTACTGTTGCTTATGTTGGAGTGTGAATTGTAAATCTAACCCCTCCAAATCCATATTTTTCCTTACTGTTGGTTACAATTGGAGTGGCAATATTGAACCCAATCATTTCAAAGTCCAACTCTATCCCTACTGTTGCTTACTTTTGAGAGGGAATAGTAAATCTTTCTCCTCCAAAGTCCTATACTTTCCCTACTAATGCTTACATTGGAGATTGATTATTAAGTATGACCTCTCCAAAGTCTAACATATTTTGATATAATTTTAAAAGTACGTTTACTGTAAATTATTTTGTTTATTACATTTTAGTAGTAATATTATTTTTTATGTTAATATTGTTGTAGTATAAGTGTGTCTTTTTTAATATCGAGTGTTTGCAATTATATTTAGGTATTTATGTGCTCTTATTATTTATCTTTAAATAAATGTATTTGTTTAAATATAATTGTAATTTTTGGTGATTACTTTATTTATTTATTTCTGGAGTTTTATATAGCTCTAGCTGGACCCGAGGGTATCAGAGCGCTTTACAACATGTATCAAAGATGCAATCAAACAAAGAAGTGACCGAAGTAGAACATAAAGATTCGTGACGCGTAGCGTTCAAACTTAAAGGGAAGCAAATATAATGTAAAGATATGCAGTGAGAACAGTTCACGCACAACGAGTAGCCGAAAGGTGTAAGAGGTCGAGGTCATAGGACAAAGAGTCAGAGTCATGCGGTGTGCCTGCTAAAGCACTTCGGCAGATCCTATCGGTTCTCTAGGAAACGCTCGAGGAAAAGGTCTTTGAGCAGTCTTTTGAATTTTGCAAAAGAGGGGATAGTTCTGATCTGGGGGGAATAGAGGTCCCGATTCTGGCACATTACCAGCAAAGGACCTGGCCGCAGTTTTTTGTTTGCGTATTTTCAGCTGGGTGAGTAGTAGAGTGTTGGAGCTCCTGCGGATCCTGGACTGACCAGCTTTTTTGAGTTTGGAAGCCAGGTATTCCGGTTTGCCTGTGTGAAGGGCTTTGTGCGTGAGGCAGGCTGTTCTGAAGCTAGCCTGCATTTGAATTGGTAGCCATTTTAGTTCTCCGAGTGCGGGTGTGAGGTGGTCAAATTGCTTAACTCCGGTGACCATTCTGGCTGCTGCATTGAGAGTTGTTTTGAGGGGGGCAAAGTGAGATTTTGCTGTACCAGAGAGGACTGCATTCCCGTAGTCTAGTCTGGACAACACCAATGCTTGAGTGGCGGAGGAAGGGTTTTATTTTTGTTAAGTAATTTCAAGTTGAGGAAGGCGCTCTTTGCGGAGTTCTTACTGTGTTTTCTCATGTCCAGTTTCAGGTCTAGGTTGAGATTTAGAGTCCGCCAGGGTGAGGTTGTATGCATCAATAACTTTGAGCCATTCCTCAATTCCGCAATTTGGGGGTTCTCTTGTTTGTTGGAGATGAGGAGTATTTCTGTTTTCTCTTGATTGAGTTTTAGGTGGTTACTAGAGAGCCAGTGTTGGACCTCTCTTAACATGTTGTTCAGTCCCTGGATGTCATCGATGGAGGAGGTTTTTAGATAGATCTGCATGTCGTCTGTATTTACGTGGAAGGGAATGTTGGATTTTTTGAGTAGGGTGGTGAGGGGTTCAATGTAGATGTTGTGAGGAGAGCACTGACCCTAGTGGGACACCCCTACTTATGGGGTGTAGGTCGGACACAAAGTTTTAGATTTTTATTCTTGGGTTCAGTTATGAAGGAAGGAGGAGAATCAGTGTAAGACCACCTCATCTAGACCTGCCCTTTCTTGAAGAGCCTCAATGAGAAGTTTGCGTTCGACCGTGTCGAAGGCTGCCGATAGGTCTAGGAGAAAGAGTATGTTACCAACCACAGAGGCGGTCCTAACCACCTGAACCAGGGGCAGTCAATATCTAATCCAAACAGAGGTTCAAGAAGCAATTTACTAAAAAAAGGGTGTAATACTTACAGACAAATACACATTATAAACAACCCACCCCAACGATAGTTAATTAGAAAAAGAAGTAAAAAGGATAGAGAAGAGAGACCCATATACAAAATAATTATCAATAAATAAGCTCATTTATTACAATTAATATATGCTAAAATATAGCTAAGTCACTGGCGCTCAATACAATGTGCTGGTACAAAGAGATACTGTGTAATTTTTTTTGTAATGCAGCACTGTCTCCTTTAAGGAGAACAGGCTGCTAAAAAAATTAGTTTACTTTGTATAAAGGCGATCACAGACATGGGGATTTACTGACCCTAGCAGACTAACATCCCTGTGATGGCCACCAATCAGTGTGAGTTGCATTTTGCGACCTACCTCATAGATACCCATGCTTTAGGGTGAACCGCAACCCACTCCAACTCCTTATTTCGTGAACCAACCTATTAGTAGATAGATCCATTCAAAAACTTGGAATCGATTTGCAAATAATTGGTGCGCATTTCCAGAACTGTTTTTGCAAATCGATTCTTGGTAAATCTGGCACTTACTTCTTTCCATCTTTGCTTCTATCTTTCATTCTATTCCTCTTACACTTTAACTTGTTTCTCCCTGACTTCAGCCTTTCTTTTCAACTTTCTTTGTTTCCACACTCTTTCTTGATAACTGTGCATGCCTTCTATTGAAAGCCACATCCCTTGGCTCTATCCTGAAAAAGGCATACAAATGTTTGCGCGCTCATCATTGAAACTAAACTGTTTTCTAGGATGCATACATTATTAAAGCGCAACATTTTTTAAATTTTTGCCAAAAATCTCTTGAAAAGGTTGCTGCCACATGAAAGGATTATGAAAATTCTCCTGTTGCTAATATGCAGATGAATATGTGGAGATAGTCTCTTCTCATTTGGGGTCAGGTTACATAAGTTTGTTTCATTGTAATGTAAGTATACACCAACCCACGGGTACAAAAATAAAATTGCAAGATGGTTTGCACAAAGGTAATTTTTTCCCTGTTACAGTGGTGCGAATGTACACTTCCCTGAGGATAATGTAAGACATTTGTATCTTCCACCTGGGGGAAATTAGGTGTATTGTGTGAACCTTTACACAACATGTCTACGTAATGCCATCAATCTCAATCCCAGTTATCCAACATACACATTTACAGTGAGATTAGGGCAGAAGAATTAACAGAAGAATGCCCCTGATCAGGTTGAATATATTGTTCTTGAAAAAAATAACATTAGGAAAAGTAGCATTCCTTTCAGGTTAATGCATAATTTATTCGAAATAAAATGAAGTGGGGAAAACTACGAAAGCAACTAACATCTGATGTAGCTCAGAACCAAAAGTTGTGAAATCTAAATTAAAGAAAAATATGCAATATGCAAATGTGGTTTGAAACACCTTCCCCTCATTTAAAAATCAAACTCCTTTACCCGATAAATCCTGTTGTAAAGTCATTATCAATGCTATATCTTGATATTACAATCTATTTATTGATGACAAGTATACAAGAGACATTTTAAAAAAATCACAACTGGTCCCATATACCCTGATGTTCACTCAAGATGACAAAGGGCTGAACACGTACTTTTATTCTGTTTTCTTTCTTGATAAAATAGCGAATATTTAGTTGTTGATTAACTTGCATGAAGACTGATGAGTATTCTGTATCTTGGATTTGGACAGAGCCTACGAGTGTCCACAAAATGAAGCAACTTCTTTTGAATGTTCTGCAGTACTAAACACACTGAAAATCACCAATACCTACACAATGGACAAATTGAGGATCTGTAATAGCTGACATGTGTCAGGCATATACATACCACAGCACTGCTGTAAATAAGCATTGGCAAAGTCACTAGGTCTCGCCGTTGGGACCTACTGGCTTTGGCAATAGCATAAGCCATGCTGCAGAGCATCCCTGATACTCAGCAGCATGGCTAATGAACAGTAAAAAAGAAAGGCTACGCGGCAAGCTGTATCATTGTGAAGGTACGTGCACCATGCATGCAGATGCCTATATAATGATAGGAGCAGTTCTTTTTTTACTGATCCCAGTTGGATTGTAAAACAAAAATAATTTATATGGACGAGGCGGGATGGAGAAAAATGTGGTTGGGAGAAAGAATGCTAGTGGGTAGAAGCAACATGAGATTTTGGGAAGCAACATGGAAGGCATTTGGGAAGCAACTCGGGGTGCATCGGGGCACGGGTGAGAGAAGAAACCCGAAGGGCACTTGCGGTAAGCCAACTGAGGCAGAGCAACGTAGAAGGGGATGTCAACGAATGAACAAGAGGTGCATGGGACAGCATCATCCAGAGCACTCGAAGTTTAAAGCTATAAAGCTATAAAAAGCAGTTTGAAGGATAACTTTGTGAAAAATAAAAATGTTATAAGGTTAAGTAAATATATTTGATGTAAGAAATGTGAAAACATAGAGAATGGGAGGAACCTCAACCACTTTAATGAAGTGGTTTTAGAAAAAGAAAAACAAAGTATGAAAAGCAGGCATTTTGTGGGAGGAGCCAAACGGGATATCCTCCACTGGCAGGACAAAGACTAAATGGATGGGCTAAAACAAGTAAAACGATCAAATTGTAAGCAAGATAATAAGAGTGACAAAACAAAAATGGATGGTGTTGGAATTCCAGGTCAGCTATCTACATGTCCCCAAGAAGTCTTTCGCAACCAGACAGCTCTCTTTTTTGAACCTCTGCTATAAGATTTTGTTAACAGTAATTTCAGACTGCTGTTTTCCCTACTACATATGTTGGATCAAGTTTGCCATTGAAAGTGGCTACTTGGAATTCTGTATGGATGACTATTTATCAGCTTTCATCTAAAATCTGCTTTCTTTCCAGGTACTGCAGACAGGGTGAGTAGCCTGCTAAGGCTCACATTGAAGTGTACTCAGTATTTTGCTCAACCTTCTAGTGGATTCTGGGGTGGGCGGAACTCGCGAAGTTTGACTATGTGGAATTCTGCAGTTTAATAAAAACTCTGTGAGATTCCATGGACTTCCGCCTGCCCCGTGTTTTGCCTTCTCGAGGTCTCACTGGTGGTAGAGGGCACACTCGGCGATGCTAGCGTCTATTGGTTGCGGATGCCTTCTGGACAGTCGCATTCAGATAGCTGGTGGGCGACAGCGGTCTGATGAGGTTAATGAACGGGGCTTTGTTGTGCTGCAACATCTTGTTTCACTAATGCCATGTGCACAGCTCGCTCGCTCATTCACAGTCCACAATACCTGTGTTTGTACTTCCTAAACAAATAAGATATAGCGCATGCAATAAAGGCCTTGGCGTACTTTCGCTCCCAATGCCATTATCCACAGAAAAACTTCTCGCTCCATAGCCTTAGACGTCTCACAAACTCTGAGAGCCAGGGTGCAGTGGGGGAGGGACCAGGCCATGACTCACTGCATGACTTTCAGTTTCAGACAGGAAGCGATTCTTCCCAATGAGTGAAGTTTTAGCTCTTACCCCGTCAGAGACCACCACAGTGGATTTAAATCTGCCCTCCTGATTAATTAATTCAGCTGGCAGAGCACGGCAGCGGAATTAAAAATTCCAACCACCCCTAGAGGCATTGTGAGTGTCTTACTTTACGAACAAAGTAATAAACTTGAGGCTCTTGGTAAGGCCCCCGCCTTTCCAAGAGCATTAAGCATACTGCTTTTTTTTTACTTTGCATATTACTTTTGTTATAATAACTTCAATTGTGTGTTGCATTTCTATTTTCCACTCATCATGAAGGAGTTGTTGGATAATGTCAATGATTAGTTTGTCTGCTTCTTGATGGGACAACTGTTGTGTCACACTAGGTTTTACCTCAGAATTATCTCCTGCTGCAGTGGTCATGCTGTTGTCAGGACATCCAAACTCTGGAGTCGGTGCTTGCCTTTATACATTTGCCGCCAACATACTATTTTCAAGTTTTCTGGTACTCTATGCAACCCCCACAAAATCGAAACGGTGAAAGATCGATAGTTTTCCACTAACAACACATACATTCTGCTGCCTCCAAGCTAAAAAAAGCCTTTAGGAGTGGCCGATCTATGATAGATTATTGTTTTGTGTGGTGTACCTCATACCATTTGAAGTTGCTCAGAAACATTAGGCCTCGTTTGATGTAACCCTAATTGACCACAGTGGTCATGATGGTAAGGTTGGTTCACAATGAGAGTACCGCAAAGCAAAGTATGCTCATTTTTAGCGCTACTTTGTACTCCATTGTACTCCATTATAATCAAGTTATGGCATAGTGATATTGTGAATAATGCCACTAGGCTGTACCTGAAGCATTGCATTGGCTAACTCTGAAAGCTTGTTTTGTCTTCAAGATGTTTTCTACAACATATCTTAAAGTGTATGGCAACAGATCTTCATACATGAAATTGCATTTTTTTCTGTCAATTGCCAGTCAAGAAATGTTGTTCCTACCATTAAGCATACCAGATGCCATGGTAAATATTTTTTCAGCTGAGGGTCTTTGGAAATGCTCACCTGGAAATTTGTGCAAAATGGCTCATTACATTAATTTTAGAAAATGTATGAAGAACTTTCCGTTTTCAGTAGTTGATGGATTATAAGGTGTTATACAAATCAGCACGTAATTGGATTTTATAGATGTGTCAGCACAAAAAGGTAAGACATCTCTGCAGTAAAAAAGAAAATACTCTTCAGAATTCATGTAGAGGACTGACTTCCCCCATCATACTCTGACCACATATAGATGTATACTAAAGAGATGCTGGTAAAGAATACTTACCAAAGAGTGAGCAGGAGGTGCTGCCAGGAGCTTCGGGGTCTTCTGCCAGGCATTCTCCTGTTTGACGATCACAAGGCCCCCCGTCACAGTCACATCCTACAGAGACAAAGCCAGTGAATTGAAGAAGGGCAGGATAAATAAAATAATTATTATATAATGAAGCTGCATCTACATCCTTAATGATTTACTGACCAACTCACCCTATGAGGGCCTAAGTTAATAAATGTGCCACCCCAATGCTCTGAGGCAACATTGTTGTGCTATAGACAATCATTAAATTGCAAAACCTGAATTGTCAATTGCACTTTGCAGGCAGAGAATCTACCAGATGTTTCACCAATGTAAACAAATGTATTCATGTGAAAGGTAAGAATAAGTGAGTTTTCAGGTTATGAAAAGTAAGGCAACACCTTCCCAACACCTTCCCATAGAAGCCCAGGTTCACACCAGAACCTGGGCTTCTATGGGAATTCACAAGGGCATTATCGCCACTTTAGCGGCAGTTTCCTGCGTCATATCATATAAATATTCTTTAAAAGTGTTTGTGCTCCATAACCTTTAATAGGTACCAGCATGAACGGAAATAAATCCATGTAGGATAAGAGCTTTTTAAATTTGATTCCACGTTCTGGTCTCCTGGGCCTTGGGGTGTACTGTCTTATAAAATTACTCTTTAACGTCTAGCCTTATTTGCAAGAGGGTGTTTACTTTTGGGATGGAAGGACAATCATCTGAAAATCTACCTAATGGTTATTTTTTGCTATCATACGTGGAAATTCAGAACAGACTTCCTACATCCTTCCATTCTTTCATTTTTGTGGTCCTGATAGATTTATGAAAAGGTGAATAATCCGTAGTGTATGTTTGATATTGATTGAATATGTTTTCCTTATTACCTTCAGGTACATTAAATCCCCGGAATAGTTTTAATGTGAAACAATACCCACATTAGTTTTGGTCATTGGGGATGTTTTCCTTTTGGTGAAGGGTTTCAGGTTCTTATCTAAGTCAAAATCCCTCCATTTAGCCTGTTTAGCAGGAGTCTGAACCTCTGTACAGAGCCCTAGCCACTGCTTCTTCAATTAGGAAAGGTGAATCCCTGTTAGATATAGTAAGTAGTGGGTCGTCCTCATGAAGAAGCCCAGTTTCAGATTCTTAAACCAAGTCAATCACTAAATGTTGCATCTTCTGTGTACCCTTTCTGTTTTCCATGTTGCCGTTTAAGTAGGTTGCCAAGCAACTATACCTCCAATGAGGGAAATGAAAGCGACCTTTCAGTTTCTGTAACATGCCTGCCTTCTTCTCATTGAGATCTCCAAAGAAACCTTCATTATGCAGCACATCTCAGCCTGCTATAGCTGGGCTAAGTAACAAAAGACTGAAAGGAAAAAGGAACAAACAGCTGCTTAGGCTAGCCAGTTACCAGCCCACAATATCCCAACCATGATTGCCACATCCCTGCTCGGCATTAGAGTAGGGCATCGGGGGATCATGGTATGCTACAATGTTTGACTGCTGAGCCACTAAATACATATTTACACCTGATTGGTATATTTATTATTACGTCCATACTATATGGTACTACATTTACCCATGGCCTGTATAATAAATGCTACTAATGGGCTGAAGCACTGATTGAGCTACCCACCAAAGTAGCACCGTAAACGACGTCCCAGGCCTGCCATTTCAGCCTGTAGTACAGTGTTTATTTCGACCTGGCAAAATGAACTTTTTGCCAAGCATAAACCTTCCTTTTTAAAAATTATAAGTCATCCCTAAGTAGGCCTTACATGCTCATAGTGCAGGATACATGGTATTTTAAAAATTGGATATGTATATACAAAGTTGTACATGTCCTGGTAGAGGAAACTCCCCAAAGTTGTTTTTTCAATATGGCAAGACGGGCTCTTCCATGGAAAAGAACCTAGATTGCATTATAATTGCATAATTTCAGTTTAGGACTCACTAGAAAAATAATTTGGGGACTCATTGTAATGGGAACCGAACTTCCAAATTTAAATTACTGTTTTGAAAATGCCACTTTTAGAAAGTTGGCATTTTGCTGCCTAAGCCAAAAGTGCCTTTCTGTCAGTGTCCAAGGTCAACTGACTGTTAATGGCTCTCTTGTGGTGTTACATGTATGGCTCCTAGACAGTAAATAAAGGTCCTGGGTGTGGGGAGGTGTGGGTCCTTCTGATAGGATGGTTAGGGAGGGACTGTGTCCTTGACCTCATTGTATCTCAAAGGGTAGACTGGGAGCTGTACCCAGCCCCTTCCTGACTTCAGAAGAAGCCTAACCTATCACTGGCATAAGCAGTTTACACCAGGGCTTTTCTGCTTCACTAGCTTGACCGGAGAGAAAGCCAAGGGAAAGGGAGGAACTGATCAGGATCATTTTTAGAGTTAGACAAAGGGTGTCCCCACCTACAGGCTGGCACTGGGCATAAAAGGGGCATCCCCAGACTCACTCCTCAGAACACTCCTGGACCTGTGAAAACTCAGAAGGATATTTCTACTGTCTGAAGCCTGAAGGAAGACTGGGGAATGCTTCCCTTGGACCCAGGACCCTAGAAGTGACTCCAAGTGTCAAATGGGTGATCTCCTGGGTGAACTAATGAGATACACCATGTTTCAGAGTCCTTTCCTACATCCCAGTTGACTAGAGCCAACTGGACCTGGCCTGGTCCCCTCTGCTGGCCTCCATGGGAGTGAGTCCTAACCCCCAAGTGCTGTCCTCAAGGTCCTGGAACATTGGCTGGATTTGCAGTCCACTTCTCTCTACCTAACTAAAGGTTTTACCAGATCCAACACAGAACAGTGAATAGCCACGCAGAGCCATGCAGCCCCTAACCAAAAGCTTCACTGGATTTTACGCCGAGCGATGCAGGGCCCGGCAGAGCCATGCAGCCCCTGAATGAAAGCTTCACCGAATCCAATACAGAGCGACTCCCAGCTGTGCAGAAGTTGTGGAGCAGCCCAGATCTGAAAACAAATGACTCAGAGCCTCGCAGAACCGTGCTGTGAAGCTCCTGAAGCTCCTGACTGAAAGCTTCATCAGATCCCACGCCAAGTGAGTCAGTGCTCTGCAGAGCAGCACCGACCCCGAATTGAAGTAAAAACTTTCAGAGGAACAAACCTGGTCGAGTATCCCACCCACAGTCCACCGTGATCAGCCTGAACTTATGACTTTGTCCCAGTCCAGTGCGACCAGATATTCGCAGTTGACGTTTCACGCATTTTAGTACATAAAACGTTGTTCCATTGATTGGATTTCTGTTGTTTGGGTGTCATTGTTTGTATTAAAATATTGTCTATTTTTCCTAAATTGGTTTGCTGTATTTCTCATGTTGTGTTTTCCCTTTATTGCTGTTCGTGAACTGCATAAATACTTTACAAATTGCCTCTAAGTTAAGCCTGACTGATTTGTGGCCATGGTACTTTAGGATTAAACACAGATTTAATTAATGGCTTTAGTAACTCACCCTAACACGGATTGTGATTATTATTTGGAATGGGTTCCTGCCCCCTTCAACAAATAATCCACTTACTTCCTGTTTCTATTAAGGAATACCCATTCAAAAAATGGCAGGTGATGTGTGCACTCATTTGCCATACCATGTGCATGCACATACATCATGGTTCAGGCCACCATTGTTATTTTCAATCATAACATGGTAGATTGCTATGTTATAACAGTAAATTAAAATTCAACAAAGGGTAAATAAAGTGCATGCAAAGCACAAAAAACGATGTGTGTGGCCAAACAGCAATCGGTGCACAGGGAAGAAAGAGGAAAATGCAGAGTGAGAAAGAACAAGGAAACACAATTACTCCAATGGTGTGTTGAATTTAAAATAAAAAAATGACCATTAGAATTCAGTGGAATGATAAAACTCATCCACTCATAATGACAATGATGGGTGGGATAATCACAAGAAGTGGACGAAAAATTAATGACTCTGATGGAAACAACTGAGAAAGACAACAAAACTATAAATTTTTGAGTATGAGGCTAATCCAATGTTCATTGCAGGTATATGTTTTTACTGAAAACAATAGCTCTGCCTACAGACAGCTAAGAAAGTAGCTGAGACCTAAAAATTTTAACTTACTCTGGCATCCTGAGGGTCCATAATTCCAAAACCCAGACTGACATCTCTCGCAGTAAACACCACCAGCTCCAGGCTGGCAGCGACATCGTTGTGTTATTGGATCACAAATGTTATCCTGGGAGGCAGACCCACATGTACACTTTTGGCAACCTGTGCACTTGTCATACCCAAAATAACCAACCTGGAGGGAAAAAAAGATGCAGTATTAGTATTCATGCTTAAAGGTAAATATATTATCTAAATTCAAATCTGCCACTAGTATGACCTGTATTCAACTCTGATTGAAAAATAGAAGCTTTAAATTCTCTTTTCTCTGATTATGTTGATTACTGCATCTGTCAGCACTTCTTGAGAGGCTACAATGTGGCCTCATTCAAACCTACTGAAATGGGAGCCCGGGCTATTTCAAGGCACCCTTGGCCTATCTTTGTGAATTGCTGTCTATATGGTGTTCTGGGAGTTCATCTACAACACATTATTCCATTAGCTGCTTTATCACGTCCTCTCTCCATGTCACATAAAATGCTCCTTAATCTGAATCCTATGGTTTCTGGGGGCATGCATTAGTCAGAGGGGATGCCCAGAGGTTAATCACTGTAAATGCATATTCCGCCCACATAGTGTCCACCATGATACGTTCTCAATGCTTTACACCAATGGTGGTCATTGGTGAACTTCACCTACCTCATTGCATTAAAATAATTTAGTAGTACAAACGTCTTTATTTTTATCCATCCATTTATTTCAATATCAACTTAACATAAAAATATTGCACATACATCGTCTACAAAAATACATCACAATGCATTTCATATTGAAGTATATTAAGGGACAAAACCGTATAAATCCCTGGTATCTCGATTAAAATGGTCCTTGCTCTTGCTTTGATGTCCATTAGGAGTTGGAAAGGTTTTTAAAGGTTTATACTTTCTCTTTGTAGCTTTGAAGCAGCAAATGGTTACTGCCAAGCCAACCCCACAGGATAATGGGATTGGGGTCCTATTACCAATCCTGATGGTATAATTACCCATCAATTCATATTGGCAGGATAAAAAAGAAAAATCTACATCCCCTGTATCTTAAAATCTACAAAAGTGAGTTTTGTCATTTCGGAACGCGACCTACATTATGTATCCTGTTTAAGTGAATACTTTGTAGCTGTCAAGAACCGATATTTTGGAGACCACATTTTACAGTGGCATTGTTTAGTTCAGATGTAGCAGCAAACCATGGCATATCATCTTCTAGGCCACAGAGGACCAACTTCTGTCCTCCTCATACTCTTAGCTTACCGCTGAGGTTTCGGAACAACGGACGGGGGAGGGTAATGCATGTTCTCAAACAACTACTATATTCATTGCCAGTTTTTGTCATCTGACATATCACAGTGCCAACCCGGTGAAAAGGAAGTGTATTCCTGACATTTCTGTAATTTAGATATCCTCATGTAACTTCAAGTCAAGATAACCTCAATGAAACAGTGGGTTTCACTGAGGCCTGGCTGTTGTCTGGTAGACTGGTCTCAAAGCTTAAAACAATAAAATAAACACTTGAGTCTAAAAGTGAAACCCTGGGAGAACATAAGGCTCAGTCACCACCCCATAGACCCTCATGTGTCTTATCTCTTGTCCAAATTGCACTGGCTCCCCATCTTGCTTGAATTCTGTTCAAATCCATGCACATTGTTTATCGAGTTTTCCATAATTCTGGGCGTCTTTCTCTACGAGAAAGGTCAGTCATACAGTACTTAACACAATCTGCGTTCTTCTACTTGTGCCTAAATCTTTTATTCATTATCACCATCTACCAAAATATCGTTGCCACCATTTTTACAAGAAACCCCACAAAATTCAGCTGAAATATCATTTACAGCAAATATCAGCTACAAACTGTTCATACACTACATGCTTCATGGCTAAGTTTCAATTTATGTCACCTTATAAGTACTAAAGCATGTCTCAGATACAGCCTCAACAAGAGGTCAACATCTACTCCAGGATCTGAAGGGGATTAATAACAAAGAGAACATTGAAGAATATGGCTTAGAGTTTTGGTGTCAAGGATTCAGAGGCCTTTTGGGATATGTGTCTTAGAGTACAAGAAAGAGTGCAGGTGATCTTCTATTAAACCTTCTATATGCTCTTAAACCGGAGGATGTTATGATACCAAATCTTTACCTGCAAGTGACCCCCACCTCATAAAGATCAAAAAAGTGGTGTCAACGTTTTTTGTGAGTTTAACATGTAGAAAAGTAGTCTATATTTAAAGTTACATGTGTGCACTTATATCATCCTATTGCCTTGGAAACGCTTTTGCTATGACCTGTTAAAACTCATAATCTTGGCTTATGTAAGGCCTTGATGCCAACTTTTTCAAAATGAATGTCTCACTGTTCTTGTTCAGTGTCTTTTATTTTTGCTAAACATATTCAACCATGTTTGTTCAATTCCAAATGGCATTGTTCTCAGAGAACTTTTTCTCAGTTCTGGCCAATGTTATCTTAAACTAATCTCCCCTTCGTCTCAACTTCACTACAGCTCAGATAGTCCCTGTACATTATCTACAAAGTTATTTATTAGTTATTACATGACATACTTAATGAACGCCTTAAAAGTCAGGATTTCATCAGTTCACATCATTTTGTATAGAAGAAAGGTCCATATATTCTATGTGTGAGAGATAACTCATGTCTATATTTAATCTGCCAGTTCAGCAGTTGGTTTCTTTCTTCCACTGTGTTAAATATATGACTCAAAAAAAAAATGAAACATTTGTGTCATTTTCCCTTCCATGTTACGTACCTCACAGCGATCACAGAGTGGCCCTGTTACTCCTTTCTTGCAGCGACACATCCCACTGATATCATCACAGGATTCTGTGCCACATTTCTTACAGTGGCATTCTGAAATTACAGAAGCAGCATCCAAAAAGGCAATGAGCGATGTGACTTACATAGATGCACCCGCATTACAATACAATATAAACATTTAACAAGCAATAATACATCAGAGCTCACGCAGAGTTCTACCCAAAGCCCCTGCGTAGTGAGGTATGTGTCAGCATTTCAATAAATGTAAACCAAAAGAAGATCCATAACTAACAATCACTAATACTACTTATTCAGTTCACACATGATCAGGGCAACTAATTAGTTGATCAACATAGGTCATTCATTGTATTATTCCATAATGATTAAAAAAAACCTTTAACAAAAAATAATTAATCAAAGGCATCATACGAAAAATTGCATTTGGAAAATGACAAGTCACACAAAACACTGTGTATAGGAAAATACATATAAGGCCCTATTTATCAAGGGTATGCATTGCGTTTGCACCATGCAATGTGGTGCATGAGGGACGCAAACCCTTAATTGTGATCTATAATGCCACGCAACTGTGCGTGGCCCTGCATGGCTTGATAAATGAGAAAAGGGCCCCACAGAGTGGGCCTCTTTGATTGGAGGTGGTGCCGAGAGAGGTGAGCTCAAGTCCTCGTAATGCACTGGTAAGCATTCCTTAGACCCTTTTTCTACCATTGCATTGTCCTAAGTAAATGTGAGTTTGCAAAGAATTGAAGTCACCAGATGCAGTTTTATTAGTTGTATCCTCACTTGTTCTTCAGATGTCGTCCACATCATGCATATAAAGAGGATCTGAATACTGATCACAAAGGGTATAGTAATGTCCAATCAGTATGTATGAAATGTAATAATTGTAGTGGCAAATATTGTGTGCGTGGAGGTCCTGAAGAAAGCCAGGGAGAGTTATCCCATTGGCTGAAACATGTTGACCATATAAGCAGTGATTAGTTACAACTGCTTTTTTTCATTTGAACTGTTTTTAAACAGGAATACAATTCGATATTGAAAATACGAGGAACACTACCCTCTGTCTCTGTTGTCTATTTCATTTCAATTACACTTATTTCCTTTTTCTTGCACTGCAGTTTTCGGAAAAGAAAGGGTTCCCTCTATGCTCTTTCCTCCTGTAAGAAGCCTACAAGAGGATACAACTCATCCAGCCGTTCTCCTCCTTGATCGAGGAAGTAGGAAGAAGAGTTGTTTGGAACCCCAGATGATGACACTGGGCACTCTAAGTGAAATGATGGGATACCAATAATCCTGAAGTGGTTCTCTCTAGTTCTCTTTATTTCACTGTATATATGAATGTCCAATCTGCATCAGGATTTTCTCCTTCTTTCCTTTGTTGGCACTTAGGATATCAGCACAAGAGACATTCCTAGATTTACCATTTCTGGTAGACCAGGGAATGTGCCCAAAGGCAATGCCCTTCAAGGTGAGGCTTAACGAGGAGAAATATCTTCATTTCTCCTCCTTACTTCCTCTTGAGAGGAATTTCTTCCAAGATAGAGGACTATGCCTCGGGGTATTGTTTTTGTGCAAGAAGGTCCTCCTTCCAGCCCAAAAACACTCCTGCATGCAGCGCCTGCGTTGAGACTAGGAAGCCTACTGTGTGACAGTGCTGAGGAAAGGACAGGAATGCGCCATATTTTAATAAATATGGCACATTCCTGAGATTTCCCTGTAGAAGACTTGCTGCACTGTGTTACTTTTACATAAATAGGCCATATGGTGTAGTACTAGGGGCTGTCTCCAATCATTAATAACAAAGTGAGAGTAATATATAAACTTTAATTTGTTCTTGGAATGTAGTTCCAAATCCGCAATTTATGAAGATGGGTTTGATCAATGTCTCCTAAAGGTAAGTCCTGTACATAATAATGGAGATATGCAGTGTCATGCATTTAGGGGAAGCTAAGTAGTATCTTAGTTGTCTTGTTTGTAAACTCCCACTGGAGTTACTTTTGCCTACTGCCCCTGCTTGATATTATCAACACATTTCAATCCCTGGGAATCACGGGGTCTCCTGAGGACTCGGAACTGCTGTGGCTGTTATAAAAAATATGAGGGGAAATTCATTGTGTGAGCCACCCAAGTGATTGGTGAAGAAAACGTAATTTCATACATTACTTATGGATGTTGCATGTTGCAGTGTTTGGCCTAAATATATTTACATATATATAAAATGCAATTAGATTATTGTGAAAAGCCAAGTGTAAGTACCTAAGACTTATGTGTATAAATGAATTTCAATTTGTCAGCTTGGGTTATGCGATGTCTATAAAGTGTGTGTGAACAGATTTAATCATGGTGGCATAGAGCAGGACACCTTTGTCATAGATTTCAACTCCTTGCTTTACCTAGGCTGTTAGTTGTTTGTGGATTGCTCAAAAATGGTGTTTTATTAGGACCAAATCTGCGTCTTTTTCCTCATGTCCGTGTCCAGCGTTAGTGAGAAAGGACCGTCCCAGCTTCCCCGAAGGAGGCATCGCCATCGCTCACAAGTCCAACCTCCGTCTGAGCACCTACACCAACTGGTCCATAGACCTGATGGAACACCTCCACTTCATGATACAGACAAACCCGTCTACCACCCTCCAAGGCACCCTCATCTACAGACCCTCCGGACCCAGCACACCTTTATCCCACTCCATCACCGACATCACCCCGCACGGCCATCATCTCCAAAGACTACATCTTGCTAGGAGACCTCCACTACCTCCAAGATCGTAACTCCACCTCCCTCCTGAACAATCTCCACAACATCAGACTGAAACAGATCGTACCAGAACTCACACACTCAGCAGGCCACTAGTTCGACCCAATCTTCACAGCAGGAAGCTCCAGCACCTTCAGCCACTCCTGAACTCCCATGGCGGACGATCGCTGCGTCCATTTCACCTTCATAACAAACATCACCCACAAACGTCCAGCTGCAGCACAGAAATTGGACCAAGATCTCCTACAACCAGCTCACCACCTCCCTCAGCAGATCCACTCCCACCTCCACCACTATGACCCTACCACCGCCACCTGCAACCTACACAACTGGATGACCAACTGCGCCAGCACCATCACCCCCTCAGGAAAACTTCTAACCCACACGCCAAGAAAGCCAGCTGGTTCTCCACCGAACTCCAAGGATCTAGACAAACCTTCAGATGCCTCAAAAAGCTATGGAGGCACTCCAAAACCACAGCCGTCCTTGACAACTTCAAAGCAGCCACCACTGCCCACCACAAACTCATCAGACGCTCAAGGAAGAAAGCACTCCAGGACAGAATCTGCACCCAGGCACACAACAGCGAGGAACTCTTCAACATCATCAAAGACTTCGCCCAACAGAACACCGAGACAAGGGACATCCCACCCTCCCAGAACCTCTGCAAAAGACTTAGCTCCTTCTTCCATCACAAAATCAAGACCATCTATGACAACTTCGAAGATGATAACCTACACACGGATCCCACACCCACCGTTCCCCATACCACGCAGCCAACACCTGACAGCTGGACTACCCTCAGCATTGAAGACACCCTGAAGACTATGAAGTCAATCCACTCTGGGGCCCCCATTGACTCCTGCCCCCACCACATCTACCACAGAGCCGCAGACATCATCGCCCCGAGCTTCGACAAATCATCAACCGCTCCTTCGAGACCACCTCCTCCCCAGAGGTCTGGAAACACGCTGAGATGAACCCTCTTTTGAAAAAACCCTTGGCGGATCCCACCAACCTCAAGAACTTCAGACCGATCTCCTTACTCCTGTATCCAGCGAAAGTCTTTGAAAAAACCGTCAACAGTCAACTTGCCTCCTTCATAAAAGAAAACAACATCCTTTACTCCTCTCATTAAGACTTCAGGAGGAATCACAGCACCGAAACTGCTCTCCTCAGCGCGCAGACAACAGCCACTCCCGCCTCGACAGAGGAGAGACTTTGGCCCTCATCCACCTGGACCTCTCCGCTGCCTTCGACACAGTCTCATACCGCACCCTAGTACGCAGACTCCATGACGCAGGAATATGGAACAAAGCCCTCGACTGGATCCGCTCATTCTTCTCTGGCAGAATGCAGCTGGTCAGAATCCCTCCTTTCCTCTCGGAACCCACACCAACTCCATGAGGAGTCCCTCAAGGATCCTCCATCAGCCCCACCTAGGTCAACATGGCCCCGCTCACATCTATTGTCAGATCACACGGACTCAACATAATATCGTATGCAGATGACACCCAACCCATCCTCTCCCTATCCAACAAACCCAACATCTCCAATCACAACTTTCAGGAAGGAATGGAAGCAGTTTCCTAGTGGATGAATATCAGCTGCCTACAACTCAACATGGACAAAACCGAAGTACTTATCATGGGCCCACACCCGACTCCTGGAACGACACCTGGTGGCCCTCGGGAACCCTCCCTCTCCCACTGACCACGCACACAACCTCGGAATCATCCTGGACTCCAAACTCAAAACGGACCACCTGATCAATGCTGTCACCTCTTCCTGCTACCACATCCTCCCACTCCTCTGAAAGACCTTCAACTGGAATCCTCTCGAACACAGGAAAACCGTCACCCATACCCTCATCAGCAGCAGACAGGACTACGGAAATGCACTCTACACCGGGATCAACAAGAACCTCACTCACAAACTCCAGAACGTCCAGAGCACCGCCGCCTGACTAGTCCCCAACCTACTAGTCCTCAACCTACCTCGTCACTGCCACATCAACCTACGGACACTTCATTGGTTCCCCTTTAAGCTTCTCATCTATCCACAAAGCCCTCCACAACACCAGACCCACCTACATGAACCATGCCTCTCGATCCACGCACCTCAAAGATCCCTCCGCTCAGCCGAGCTCTCTCTTGCGACACTACCACACATCAAGAAGACCAGAACAGGAGGACGCTCCTTTTTCTTCCTCACGGCCAAGGCATGGAATAATCTCCCTCTCCACGTCTGACAGACACCAACACTCTCCAAGTCCCAGAAGGACCGCAAGACCTGGCTCTTCGACAAATCACAGTGAACTTCCAGCAGCTGCCCCCCCCCCCCCAGCGCCTTGAGACACTTTGGGTGAGTAATAGCGCTTTACAAACTCCTCATTGATTGATTGACTCCAGAATGTGATGCCAACACATGACGTCTTGACCTGCTGTGGTGCATTATAATGATTTGGATTGGAATGAAAGCTCATTTTACAATCAATGTTAAGTAAAGTTAAGAGGTGATTGGATGCTTGATCAGTCAGATTTTAGACTTTTTTAGGAAAGCTGAGATAAGCATGGTTCTATCTCCAGAGTATTTTTTAGGCCTTTGCTGTCCTTGTGCATATGTTCATTGTAATCTAAAATCAATATGCTGGATAGTTGATTTGATTTAGATTTATAGTGCACAAAACTTACCCATAGGCATCCAGGTGCTATAATCACAGCATATTGCTACAGAACAGCAGCAGCTGATCTAATACCTTACAGTGGGGCTGACTAGGTAGTAAACAGCCAGGTCCTAAGTGCCTTTCTAAAAGGCAGGTGTCCCTTGATCTCAATCAGAAACTGGGGAAGGAAATTCTGAAAGTGTGGCTGCAGCCACTAAGAAGACTGCCCCCATTTCTTCTTTTGGTTTCTAGGCAGAGTAACCAGATTTCGATGGGCTGAATGTATGATACAGATAGCCTTAAACCTGATCCGCTCACTGATGGGGAGTCAATGCAGCTCTCGCAACTCAGCGGCTGCTGATTGCCACTTTGGAATGTTCAGAACTGGCCCCCCTGAGAGCATCTATGCTACCTGTAGTTTGGCCCGGATCCTAATATTTCAGTCCAGAAATAGGGCATTGGTATAATTCATTCTGGACATGACTAAAGCCAGGCCCACCTGTTTCCGTGCTGAAAAAGGGAACATTTATTTAACGTCCTTATGAGCTAGAAACAGGTCACTACCGTATGATTGGCATATCCACCAAGTGAGAGCTCGCTATCAAGGATCACTCCAAGGTTTTTGACCATTTTCTACTGGAGTAGGAAGCATACCTAAAGTGTCCGGCCACCAGTTGTCATGCCAAATCTAGGCTTGATTCCCAAAGAGCAACACCTTGGTCTTTTCCCCATTGAGTTTGAGGAAATTCCTTTCCATCCAGCCTGCCACCGCAGTCATACAGACAGCAAAGATGACAGCCGTAGCTGGCAAGTTCTTAGGGATCGACACAATGGTCTGTGTGTCGTTAGCGTATGATATCCTGTGTAGCGAATGATTGAAGCCAGTGGAGACACATAGCCATTAAATAACCTAGGAGTTGGAGATGAGCTCTGCAGAACGCCACATAGCAGGGAGAAAACATCCAAGTAGAACTGATTAAGCATCACCCTCTCAGAGCGGTCCTTAAGAAAGGTAGACAACATTGCCAGAGTCTGAAGTGTAATGCCCATTTCTTGTAGGCGTTCACTCAACCAAGAAGGGAGAGATGGTATCCAAGATGGGAAACAACCTTTACATTGCGGATTTTACTCCACAAACAATCACAACACAGTTGTTACAACAACTGCGTTGTTACCACTCAGTGCCATTACTACACATGTCATTATATAGAATTACAGTAGATAGCGCTCTAATATAAGGAATAGTATAGTTTACTATTCCAACACCTTCCCTACTGTTACGTAGCCTGGAGTTGGAATAGTAAATTATGCATAATTCTAATGTTACCGCGCAATCTAGTGCAAGTCGATGTAATGACTTGCATAGTAATGGTATTGCGTGGTAACAACGCGGTTGTTGTAACAACTGCGTTGTGATTGTATTTCGGAGTAAAATCTGCGTTGTAAACGTATATATTCATCAAAGACTGCAGATAGATCTAACAGAACCAATGTTGCGCCTTGCCCACAATTCACTAACCGCTTGATGCAGTCTGAGGCAAAAACCAAACCAGTTTTGATTTCATTATGTTTTTAGAAGCCAAACTGAGAGGTGTCAAGCCATTACTGATCTTCCACAAACTCCATCAAGTATCCACCATTCAGAAGTTTTTCAAGAATCTTAGCAGGAAGCAGGAGTAGCCAGATTGGACGGTAGTTTTTCAAATGTTATCATCAAGATTAGGCATTTTAAGAAGAGGCCTGATCACTGCCTCATTCCAGAGCCATGGAAAGCATCCGGGGGAGATTACTTTATTCATTAAGGACGCAAGAGGGGATGCCACGGGACTAGCCACTAAGTGCAAAACTGCAGGACCGGACTAGTTCCAGGGGTAAGCCTGACTTAGTGTTAAGAAAATAATGTTCCACTATTTCAGAGGTAATAGATGGAAAAAACAAGAGTACGTTAGATTCTTGGTCTATAGACTCTGGATATAGGGGAGAGATTTCGGCCTCGACTCTACCTCATTACCTGGGGACTGCTGCATGCAATGTTTTTGTTTTGATAGTTCAAGTTCATCACAGATTTTGCGGCTTTTACATTGAAAAAAAAAACAGCCAGCTGATTGCAAAATTTTTGTGAACCCTCATGCTTTCCAGCTGACGGGAGAGTAGAGAGATGCTGCACCAACTTAAAAAGTTCTTTATTGGATGTGGCAGATTCAATTTTGTTGGTGCAGTGTAAGGATTTCTCCTCTTTGAGAGCTAGTTAATAAACCCTCATCCTGCTCTTATAAACGTATTTTTCATGCTCCTCATAGTTCTTCCTCCATACTTGCTCTTGACAGTGACAAGCCTGCCAAAGAACTCTCAGCCTCTCTTTAAACCAGGGGCCGAAGTGGATATCCTCCTCATTTTAACTTATCACAAAGGGGCTACCATGTCAGTGGCCACTTCCAACAAGCCTACAATGTTACTTACCCCTTTTCCACATCCTTCTGTGTCCCGACAGGCATGCTGACTAGTGCAGTGGCCAGAGCTTCTGCAGATACCCCATTCCAGTTCTTCCTACAGACTTTAACAAGCGATTATGAGCATCTCCCACCTGGGGCAGAAAGTGTGAATGAAAAGGCAACAGCTCCATGATCCGACCATCTGAAGGGAAAACTGGACTGGAAAGACACCCGTAGATCGTTAGAGAAAATGTCATCCAGGGAATGCCCTGCCTCATGACTGGGTGTTCCCACCAACTGGGCCATCCCCATGCCAGAAAGAGTCTCAATTAGTGCTGTAGAGTCTTTATTAGTACTCTCTTCAGGGTGAATATAAAAATCACCCAACACAGTCAGCCCACTCTTCATCATGAGTGGCTCTATCGGACACACTAACTGATTTGGAAAGATCGTTCTGGGCCCAGGAGGCCGATAGACCAAGATACCAGTTAAAGAACTAATAACCGATAGAACTCCTACCCAAAATAAAATACAACTAAATTATTGTTTTTTGTGTACTTAAATAGACATGGACAGTATGGCTATCAATAATTATTTATTGCAATTAATATTTTTCAGTCTAAAACAAAAGCAATTCAGTATATCAGAAGCTAGTGGTCGCGCCAAGAATGATTTCTGTGTGGATGTAATTCTTGTAAAAAACTATATATGTGAGCTATTGCCTATAGAATGTATTTTATTCTGGCCTTTTCTTTTAGGTTGAGTTATAACACTAAAATTGCTTTGATTATGTCATGTTATTAATTCATTTTATGAGCTTGAGCACGTTTTAGGTTCCCCCTTTCCTAAAGAAGCAAGTAAATAGTGGAAGTTTATTTAATCAGTTGTCATTATCTAAGTACATTTGTATGCAACCGGTCTTAGGCTTATTCAATTTTATGTCATTCCAAACAGTGGCTAAGGTCTTAAGACCTGTTCCTCTGACCAGTGAGCTAACTAAAATGCAAATCTGGAATCAGTTTGGATCTCAAAACCTTTTACGACTAATCAGTTAATTATCGGGGGCTCTCAAGAATCACTATGAGGGACATAAAAAGCTCATAAGATCCTGCCTTATTGTATCAAATTGAATACTGTATTTTTATGTGCATTCTCTGATAGAGTCTCATCCATCTGTGACCATGTAGTGCATCTTCAAAAGCACTTGTTTCTGTTAGTTTTAATAATATCTTAGGGAGCAAGGTTCAAAGAATTATTTTTACCAGCTTCACTGTCACTTGTCCTTCAGCTCCTCTGCCACTATAACCTGAGCATCCTAGAGCTGTCAGTGTTGTGTCCAATGCATATGGATGTAATAAATATGACTGAGCTTATTCCTAACCAATGAAGCATGGTGCACACAAGAAGCCATGTATTCGTGGACCCTGTACCACAATTTAACACGCACCTCTTGTGTTTCAACAACTGAGAGACTTGATTGATTTCACTCTCTCCCAGCAAGAATTCTATCCTCAGCTGTGTTCTGCACTTCACCCTAATCTAGGCCACACCCTGTGCAGGAACAAAGTAGACGTTCTCCCAATTTATCAGAAAGCTGAACCTCAGTAGAATTCCCCATCCATAGTCTTGAGCGACTTATGCTCCACCGGTTTGACAGGGAATCAGCAAATTCACTTATCCATTTAAATGAGTATGAGTCCTTCCAAAATTGGAAATCTCAAATCTGGGCTAATACTTGTATAAATTTCCTTAATAGTAAAGAGACACCAAAGAACAAGACTTGAGTTTGTAGTTCATCTCCCCGAGATAAACCTCAGGTATAATCAGTATGATGACCACATCCATTAAAACTGCCAGGATCTTGAACCTAAAAATGTGAAACAGCATCTACATCTTACAGGTGGCTGTACTGATATACTTGTTGATCAAGTTCAAGTTCAGTTAAAGTTTAGAACCAGCAGATACCTTAAAGAGACATTGTGAACCACAGCAATTCCCAGTAATATTCAAGAGGCTCCACAATGCCTCCAGAAGAGTCTGACTCTTTTGCCAGCTGCCAAGTCTAGGAAGTAATGACTGTTTTGGAATAGTAAGCCCTTCCGAACTGTCTCCAACACCTTCAAGTTTAAGATACATTTGACTCAGACATCCTGGTAGACAAAGGTTTTGCTCTCCAGCTGATGAACTGTTATCCAGCTTAGCATAACCAAGAAGACAATACTTTTTGAGAAGGCTGTGTCTAAATTGTAGATGGTGTAGCAAGCAGCGACCTCAGCTGGAACTTAACCTGCTGCTGTCTACTTTAATAAGAAAAACGTGCATGACTAGTGGAAGATGAACAAATCTGACAATTTCTTCTTTCACCCTGGTTTCTTTCACGTTAGCATTTTTGAGTTCCTCGAGGGCAGTGCACGCCTACTTTGTAGCAGATTCTCCACACAGCTTCTTATCAGCAAACATAATTTTCAATGATGGTGTCTTCTGAGCTACATTTGCATGACCATCCTTCAAGTGGATTTGCCTTTGAGCCGCCATATTTAATCTGGTAAACAAGGCTGCGATCCAAACACCAACAAATGCTAGGTCCAAGGTAAACTTCCCCTGCTTTTCAAATTTCTTCAAGAGGCACCATGTGCTCTGTTCTCGTTGGCCAAAAAGGAGGACTTGAAATCTGAAAGCATAGATAAACTTCTGTAAGCCACCTATGCATTGACCCCAAAAGGTAACCTGGTAAATCTGTTTCAAGGCATGTTCTCCAATCCAGGATAGAAAAGAGCAAATTCCGTTTAGCAAAACACTTTGTGCCTAATTCACAAAGGTAAATTTACACTTCTGCATAAGTTTACTATTGTTGAGGTATTCACGTAGTACAAGTTCAATTTTACTAATACTAATTTTAGGACTGTGGAGAGAGACTCTGCACTCGTGGCAGAAACTAAGCACATAAAAAGATAGATCTGCCCTTGTTGAAGGTTGGCTCAGAGAATTAGCTGCACATTGTTGAAATATGTGGTGATCTTACTGTTGTTAGTCTGAATACTGGTAATAGCAACTCACCATTCTATTCTTCGGTACACTAAATGGGGGAATAGAAACATCTGTCATTTGCAGCGCTGAGAAATGATCAAAGTGTGGTATGATGTGCTTGAAAAGAGATACAGTGGTATTATTTTCAGCTGCTGACAGTTGACCATCTTCTGGAAAGTCTTATGATTGTATCAGTGCATTATTTGGTCAGCTGCAGTCAATGAAGAAAGTATTCTGAAACATACAAAGTGTGTATTGGAATAGTCAAGCCTGCTGTTTGCTGTACCCCATATCACAATGGTGCTGTTAGAGGAGGCAGGAAATTGAAAAGCTTGCATAGTACGCAAATTGTGTGAAATGTCGAAAATTATGAGAGTAAAATTTTGCAAAGGTTTTTGCTGCAAGGAATTAACGTGAGCAGAAAATACCTTGTAGGAGATTGGTTAGAAAATGTGTTGAATGTGACATTTTCTCCCTGAACCAATCTCTTTCACCGATCTTGGGTGACTTTTGAACGTGCGATTTGCTCTCGAATACATAAAGTGCAGTTTACATAATTTAAGCTCAAATGTTCATACTTTTCTTAACAAATACCAGAATTTCAGGGGGAAAAATACACAATTGTGCATACATTTAGTTTAGAAGAGTAATATCGTTTTCCCAAAAAACTCTGGAAATTCTTGTGTAAGAATCGAAAAAATTCCAAAAGAAATGTAGACTTTGCTGTTTAGTGCGTCACAACGTGAGAATATATTTAATACCCAAATATCAAATGCTATCATTTGATCTCTCATGAACTTCATGGGAGTCTGTTGACGACCAGAATAATGCTGGTGCACTTTTCAAGTGCCTATTTGTTGAAAGAGACTACTAACAGCTCGTATCCCAGAATTCAAAGCAAATGAGGCACACCAAATCTCTCTTCCACTCTCACCTCCCACAGCCACCAGCGGTATAGCATTTGTATTATAAAAGTGGAGTACCTTTACAGTTGTATGGAATGGTAGCATTTCCATAAAAGCCAGAAGCACATTTCTCGCAGTTGAATCCTGTGGTGTTGCGCATACAGTTGCGACACTGGCCTGTCACTTCATCGCAGTCTTCAAAGATTAAGTTGGGGTCCGAGTTTCCACTACAGTTACACCTTTTACATGAGCTCCCTATCAGCAAAGGGTTTCCATAGAATCCTGGTGCACATCTGAAAAAAGTATTCAAAGATTATGAGGAAAAACGTATTTTAATTCATAATTTTCATAACCGTTTTCTATTGAAGATACCTTGAGAAATGATTTTCTGTTATTGCCATAAAATGATGCTCCTAATATAGATACACAATATCGTTTCAGTTTCTAGATAATGTAGCTTCTTGGGAACCTAGAGGACACCAAGTGTAGCATGGGAAAAGAAAACTGGTCAAATGTCAATACAAGTCTTGCTTTCAATGTCTCCACGTGAAGAGACCTGAAAATTTAAAAATCTAGAAATAGTGCCCATTTTAAGCAAACAATGTAAAATAAAATATGAATAATCACAAAACAGGTAGTGGAGGGTCCAAGGGAATTTTTAAGACCCGCCCAGGCTAACATCCCCTAATAATCATACTAAATAACACTCGAAACCTGGGGGTCTAGTAGTTGAGTCAAACAAATACTCTCAATTGCTTACAGGTGCTCATTAAAAGACATGACCAAAAATTACTATGTCCACAATGCTGTCCAACGCATTCTCTTCCCAGCAAAGGTAGGTAAGACCCAAGGACCAGAGATGGCCAGGGAACAAAGCCCACAATTGCTCGATAGACCATACGTGGGATCACTCAATGGGATTCAGTGCAGTGAAAAAAAAGTGAACAAGTGTAAAGTTAAAAGTAGAATAGTAGGCATACAGTAAGCAACTTTAATAAATGTATGCTTCTTTCTCTTTAAAAACAGGAACAGTGCAAAAAATGCAGTTCAAACAAATAGCTGCATGTTGGCCGACATGTTTCTGCCAGGTAAGGGGAAACAACCTCTTACGGCTTCATCAGGGCCTCTGTTCTAAGAAAAATTATTGTCACTGCTGGTGCGTGCTACCAAGTGAAACATCCATTAATAAAGTGATTAACTTAAACCATAAAGGATATAACTTTTTCCTATTCCTCCATGTCAGATGGTGTTATTCTCACCTACAATGCAGAGCATGAGAAAAGTAAACACAAAAACAGCATTGTTTATCAAAGTAAGATAAAAAGTTAAAATGTACCATATTTTTGAGCACAGCAAAATGTCCTTACTCACCCTTCATGACAGGTGATAGTACCTCACCTCGCCTGGACCAAGCTCAGTTTAAGGGAGGCCACGCTCTATGGAGGTAAGTAAACAGAGGGATCGCTCAGCTATGAAAAAAGGTACCAAATGCCCTTTTATACACCAGAATCCTCATAACCTCTCAACTTCAGAGACTCTCCTTATATTCAACCTGCTTGTAGGCTCACCCACTCATCAATTAGTTCAAACCAACCACTTCTTTAAGTCACTAACATCAGGTTAATAGATTACCCCTCGGTCTATTCTATCTCATTCAGACAATAATATCCACTCCCTACCTCTCCGTCGTTGCCTCGAACTGTGGCTGAGATCGGGGGAGGCAACGAGTGGGAGGGCCAGGGGGGATTTATACAATGTCCTTTCATTGCTCCGCCTATCGTGCTCGTTCATTGTCAGGGTATTAAAGCACTAGCGAGTAACAATACTCCAAGTATTTAGTCTCTAGCGCTTCAGAAAACGCAAAAGCAAACTTGGAATCGATTTTACTCACATGTTCTCGTCTTAGTAGCACACTCTCCGGTGTCTCCATTTCCTCTAAGGCACTCATCTCGTGTAGTTCGAAGGTGCGCGAGAGAACTACAAAATCTCGAGAATGCACTGGGATTTTTAGTTCAAAACAAGTTATGAACTCGATGTATTGGCGGAAAAGTTCCTTCGGAATTAGAAGTTTCACCTTAGTGTCATGTATTCCTATAGGTTCTGAATCGATCCCCCTATTCCTGACCCTATTCTAGTTAAACAAACCAACAAGTTAACTAGCAGTCAGCCCATGAGGCAGAAAATCCCCATGATGCAGATACCGTTATCTGACGCAGTCACACTACGGCACAGGAACGTGTTATCTGATTAGGTCATAACGCTTGCGATCTAATTAGACAAGCGATATTCCTCCAGCCCCTGATAAGGCATACGGAGTTCTCATAACAAATCAAACCTATGACAACCTGGGCAAAACCCTGCGGCCATTGTTTTGATTTCACCGAGAACTTCAGTAAAAGAATGTGCTAACGAGCAAGTCGTATGACATCCTTATTGACGTATCTATGTCGATCCTTACGTCAATCTCGGCACCTTAAAGGTATAAATATTACCGATCTTGCCCTATGCAAACACACGCGTGGTGACGAGACGGAGCAGCCATACTTGCCGAAGCCAAGAGCAGAGCAGACCCCGCTGGCAGCAGCCCCGCCTTCCTGACGCGCTGAGAGACGCGCTGCTTTCTCCTGCCGAGAATCCAGCACCGGCGTTTCTGGGTAGCCCTCGCAGGCAGCCTGGAATATCGAGACCAGAGAGAGAGATACCATTCCTCATTCATCCTAACTTCCAGGTACAGAACTGAATAACCCCTCGCAGAGAATTCTTTAGTTATTCACTTGGCAAAAACAAACTTAACTTAAACTGTAACTTTCTATTCCCGCCCACGTATTAGGCTTAGGTCAGGTACACGGGGTAGGCGTATCTAGAAACACCAGTTGAGTACGTTTAGTCAAATGTATATGTGTATGTAATATATTTTATTCATTTTAAAACATCTTATGGCTTAGAAACCATATCAATGTTTTTACAGTATTATTTTATACTTCTGCTTTTAATGTATGCACTTTACTTAGCTATAAGTATTGCAATAATATCGATCCATTTCTCTTGTATGAGAAAAGAGACTGATCAATAAATAACACCTTTTTATTGAACACGCCCGTCTCTTCCTTTTCTCTACATTCTGATGAGACTAAGAATGCACGTACTGACTGAGTAAAATAAATTGCCTTTTGTTCACACGACTCTCGAGATTTACTCTTGATTAGGGGAGAGCAAAGTTGTCATGTTCTATGGTTGTCAGAAACTAAATCCCTTCTTGTCTAATCAGGGAAGTTAAGTCCTCCTTGAACATTCGAGAAAGTTTCTAGTGAACTCTGAGCTAAGCTGGCAAACCCAAAACTTTAAGTCTAGTATCGACAGTAGTAGACCTAGTTAACGTCTGGCCTAGGCCTTTACTGCTGTAGGTATTATTCCAATGCGCAGAGCCTATTGGGATGATAGGAACTACACTACATGGCGCCCAACGCGTTTGGAAAGGGCGATAAAACTAACGTAAGACATTTAGAGTAACTCAGTCGTGCTTTCTCACTCAGACCCCTTTTCCCAAATACTCCAAAGACGTCTGGAGTGGGTGAAAGGTTATATCCGCCAGACCTCGCAGGAGGGAACTCCTATGTATGGTTCTTGGTATAGTCAACGTTGAAGGATACACTGTTCCAAAATATTGTGCATCTAATCTTTGTTTCCATAAGAAACCTGATCTGCAAACAAAAGAAATAACCTTCAGGACAGTAAAATGTCAGACAATGAAGAAGAAAGAGAGGCAGTTAGATTAGCAGCTGAACTCGCAGCGGCTGATGCTGCAGCACTAGATGCGGACGGGGATATAATACTCATCCCGGTCATCAAAAGGAGATCTATAACCCTGAAACTTATAGAAAATGGACTGACACCTAGAGGTGGCACAGTCATATTCGTAATTGAGGCACACGAATATCGGCAGTCAGAGGTATACTATTCATGGATACATTTTCCAGCAGCAAATGCTGTAACAAAGTACTTCCACTATTACAAAATAGAGGAACCTCCTAATGAGTACACTCCTTTCGAGGAGGTGGAAGTACCACTCAAATTTCAAGAGCATTTGCTCTTATTTGATGGCGCCCTAAAACATAACAATCACATCACCAGGCTCGGTCCTTTAGGTAGACCAGGAGCAACGTGGCCGGTCCTAGCCGGATACACACCACATCCAGACATCGATGGGATGTCTGCACCAAACCTTTTAAGACAGCTAAAACAATTAATAAAAATTCATAGACAATTAGTTCAGTATGTTATGCGGACATCAACAATTCAGCCAGTGATTAAACTTCCACAGCTGACCCCTCACCAGGGGAACACAAATAAAATTACACCACAGAACATCCAATCCTGCCTAGGTAAAGTACCGGCTAAACGGGAACAAATACCATTCTGGTTGGCACAGAAAATTACCCAAATAGAGGCGGTGTTTCCTGACACCACCCCGCTAGAAAAGCACAGGGTTCTGACTATCTGTCTCCCAATGGGAATCGCACCACACATAGAGGACTGTGACACTTGGGGTACAGTCTTTGCTTCCATCTACACAAAAACGCACGGTGTTCCATCCATTTCGGTAATACCAGATGTGCTAAAACAAATTCAAGATGAATATGGTCCTGAACCCGCTTTAACTCTTGGTATGAAATTACTGAAAGACTTCAAGCAGGTCTCGGCTATATTACTAGCCAACATAAAAGGTGAAGCAGCAAACGTGGCGATCCGCCAGAGGTTAAAAGAGACAGATATAGCAGACCAACCAGCTGAAATTGCCAGAATCATAGAAAAATCCTATGAGGAACTAGGTAGAGATAGTTTAGGTGGAATACCAGTAAAACCACAACTGACTGAAAGTCCAGAAAAAATATTTTTTAATAATAATTCACCAAAAAAGAACTGGGATGGAAACAAACAATCCAATCCTAAAGAAAAGAAATTCCAGTCCAGAGGAAGGTCTCCTAGGCGAAGAGAGAAATCTCCGAACCAAAGACACAGGTCACCCCAGAGTGACCCCTCTGGGAAAAGATATAACCTTAGAAATAGGGATAATATAAAAAAGCCTGATAGATATCAAGACATTGATACACGTCCCTCTCAATCTTTTCAGACTTCCTCGCAGAAATCGGAAAGAAGAGGACGATCAGAACAAAGAGAAGAGCACACCAAGTCCAAAGACAAGGAACCTGCTCAGCTAAAAAAGAAATTACAATTTCCAAAAAAGAAGGTAGCCAGTATCAAGGTAGTTAACAATGCCGAGAATACTGAGGACACAACTGAAAAACGGAGAGTGGGCTCAGACAATGCTAGACAGTGCAGCAGAAGTGAGCATAGCTCGCAAAGTCCTTATGAATCATCTGGAGACAGTGGACACGAATGAATATCTTCAAGTGGAAACTGCGGACACCAGAGTTAGCAAACCTCACAAGATATACGAGATAACATTACGTATAGAGGGAGATAAGACTAGGAAAATAAGGGGACTATTTTGGGATAACCTATCCGAGGGCTATGACATCCTTCTAGCTGAAAAAGACTGGCCACCAGAGTTTGTTAGGGAGTGCCCTCATGGCGAAGAAATAATTATGCCTGCCTTCTCGAATCATATCCCGATTCATAAAAAATACACACTTGCCAGAAAATGGGCAGTGGCTTTAGCTCCTGCCTTATATAAAAATCATGTAGGATGGGATGAGGACTCTCCTCCTCACAAAATCCAGTTAAAATCACAACCAACTGCACAAAGGCAGTACCCAATTAAGCAAGAAGCTAAAAAACAGGTAAATGAAATACTAGATCAGCTAGAATACCAGGGGGTGATTGAAACTTGCACCTCACAAATGAACAACCCTTTGTTTCCGGTCTCCAAACCAGACAATTCATATCGTCTAGTTTTGGATTACCGACACCTTAACACATGTTGCAAAACTTTTGCAGTGCAAAACTCACACAGTGCTGCACTAATGAATAACATAGTGCGCAAAAAATACAAAACAACCTTGGACATCTCTAATGGATTCTTTTGTCAACACATAGCACCAGAGAGCAGATATTTAACTGCATTCTCAATAAATGGCACTCAAAAACAATTCTGTCGGTTAGCCCAGGGGTACAAGAACAGCCCGGGGGTATTCTCAGCGAGAGTAACAGAATTACTACAACTATATGATGATGAAGCATTATCTTATGTCGATGACATCTACTTAACAGATGATGACTTGGAGACTCACTTGAAGAGAGTGAACACCATAATACTTGGGTTCGCAGCAGAGGGTTACAAATTCAACTTTAAAAAATCCAGAATTGCCCATCTGACAGTCCTATTCTTAGGATATGAGTTATCAAGTGAAGGCAAAAGCCTGGCTGACAATTTCCTAGAGAAATGTGCCGTACTCCAAGCACCTAGAACACTAAAAAACTTACAGTCGATTCTAGGCTTCCTAAATTTCGGAAGAACATACATTGCAAATTACGCAGAAAGGGTCAAACCCCTTTTTGATCTGATAAAACCTGATTTTAAAAGATCCAATTGGACTCAAATACACACAGAAATTTTGAGATCCCTACAAACAGACATGCTAATTAAAACAAAATTAGAAACACGTGATAACACACGCAATCTTGTGATTCGAGTCATCCCAGGGAGATGCGGATTCACATACCTGACCTCTAATGAGGGAGAAAAGGTACCAATTGCATTCAAATCACACTTGTACACAGAAGCTGAACAGAAATTCAGCATTAAAGAAAGAATTGTTCATGTAGTTCAAACCGCAATAGCTAGAGAAAAAGATCAAGCTGACGGTAGACATATCACAGTCAGAACAGCAGAATCAGCCTTTGAGGCACTAACAACACCATGTAATTTACCAACAACAACATTGAATCCGGAATGGATACAATGGGTGAATTCAATTACAACGGACAAAGTACGCTACTACTTTGATCCAGAACTAAAGGAATTGGAAAATTTAGAATATGAAAAAACATACCCTCTGCCAATCGACATTCTGCCTTTACGACATTACGCCTGTGTAATCTATACAGACGGACATGCTCAACCCCCCGTTTGGGGAGAACAGGCATACAACCCCACATGTGAGATTACAAAAGAAGTGTGGCGCGGAGGTAAACTAAAGCCTCTATTAACAAAATCACACTCAGTAGAAACTAATTCAGAAAAACAAACTGAAATAATAGCATTGAAAATGGCGCTAGATAATGCGGATCGCGAATTCCCGACACTTATAGTGTCAGATTCATATTACTGCGTCAAATCATATAACAAGGATTTGCAGACATGGATTCAAAATGGTTACAAAGATGACACAGATGCACCAATAAAGCAGAAACTGCTCTGGGAACAAATAGCTCTTTTACAAAAAGAACTACCAAAGACTCACGTGACACACTCACTGAGTCATCAGCGTGATGGCGTTCACGTTGCAGGGAATTCATTGGCTGAGACAGCCACAGCGGCAGCCACTAAATCGGCTCCCGTAGATCGAAAAAAGTGTACATTAAAATACATTGACGGTGAAACAGTGCTGGCAGTAAAAACGTCATCAAAAGGCGACTGCTCAGCGTTACCGATCAACTATCCACTCAATTATACATACATAATCGATGCAAACTCCGTCCCTTTTGCTCGAATCCCTGGAGTGGGGGATAGAGTGATTCCAAACATGGACAGGAGAAACTTGTTAATCGCAGACGCACATATGGGCGAGGGTCTCAGACACCTCAAACTAAAAGATTCTCTGGAAGAATTACAATCACGGTACTGGTGGCCAGGCATGAGTCTGCGTCACACCACGTTTGTAAAAAACTGCCCAAACTGCAACAGAGATCGCAGTGGGGAGAGAAACAGTTTAATACCTCGTCGGTTTACTCCAGGAAAAATCAGGAGTAAAAAGGAAGGGTTGCGATTAACTTATACAGGCTAGTTCCACTTATAATGTAGATCACCAGCACTCGGCTGACGTCCGGACTGTTATACAAAGATTTGCGAGTCTAAATGGCATATACGCTAAGAGCATGCTATGTTTGACCATTGTCTCCACTCTAGCCCTCAAGCATGGGGGGAAACATGGCCAAATGAGCATAGCCCAGCGGGAATCTTCTCACTTCCTTCCTGAGGGTACGGGATGGTGTAAAGAAAAAACCAAAGCATAAAGCAATCTATAACGGAAAGGATATTAGGTACGGGAGCTGGGTGGGTCAAACATCTAATAAGTGTCCAACGTAGTCTCAATAACTTGCCAAGAAATTCTCTGAAGGGATTCAGTCCGTACGAATTATTATTCGGAACTAGGATGATTATCTCTGACCTTGACAGTCAGACTTCAGTGGTGAAAGAAAAAAGCTTTGATATCAAAGACCGTTTGGCTATTTTGCAGGACTTAAACAAAACAAGAAAAGACCTGAGCAACATAAAGTTGAAACAACAGCCAACAACCACTGAAGAACCACCACCTGTCCCAGCAAGACCTGTCTGGATTCCTAAAGTCGGGGATCTAGTCAGGGAGAAGATCGCGGTAAAGAAGGAATTTGGGCCTTCTTACAGAAAAGCAGTTCCTGTCTTGTCTGTCAACGGGACAAGATCAGTTGTACTACCGCCACTTGCTGGTAAAAAGGAGAACCGAGTTGTATCCATCGACCTGGTAAAACCACAACATGTGGCCGATAACAAACAGTAGGCCAAGTGGACTCCCAATAAGTAGCAGAACACCAAGGTTTGCTACCAGTACAGAGGTCCTAACAAAGAGGCTCATCACATTCGAAACGCCTACAGAAGAACAACATGGACTATGCAACAATGCAATAGAACTAAGACCTCTGAAATCCCAAATAAAATCATTTAGCAGAGACACACCAATCTATAATGAAGTACCAAGTGAAAATGCAACCAATGAACCAATTGGAACAATTGACAGAACTGCTTCCGGCTACTTCATAAACTTCGATGATTCCTCTGAAGGCTTCACTGAATCAAAGACACAGCCATCATCAAAAACCTTTAAAGATAAAGCTAAAGAACTTTTGAAACAACTGAAAGAAACATATCTGATTTCTCCATGGATTGAATTTTGGGTGGGTTTTGGTGCATTTATCCTCATACTTTGGCTCATCATGGTACTTACTTTGGGACGCTTCATTGAGGGAAAATATGCTAAAACGGACACAGCAAGTCAGAAAATCAACTTGATCCTCAAACCACACACATCTTCACACGTCGAGAAAAGAGAACTTTCTTCAGCCAACTTCACAGCCAATCCGATACCTGGTGGGGTAGCCTGGGACAACACTGACTATGAAATTTATGGTCCGGTCGAGATCCTGAAATATCCACACCAAATTAAGATCTCCTTGAGTGACTTTGTAAAACCAAACTCATTTGCTGATGATTGGGACTTCGAAAGCATTAATAATATGATGTCTGATTTAGTAATGTCTGCTAAATTTACCAAACATGATTATTTGCAGGGTTCTACAAATTATGATAGTATGTACTGTTATAACCACTATGGTAACCATTTTTTACATAGATCTGCACAACCTAGAAATGTTTTAAATTATAATCAATGGGAACATTGTGCAACACCTCCAAAAGGGAGCTCAAGAACCGTCTACGACAAATATTCATATTTTTCAGGTTTTAACACAAGTAATGCTGAAGCATTTTATTTTAAATTGTCAAATAAGACAGGGACCAAGACCATGATAACCAACACAAAATTGTTATATTCAGACTCATTCTTTGAAAAAATGAATACCTTTGGATTTGATTATTGGGACAAAAATGTTGAATTGAAAAGTGTTTGGGGTACAAAAGAATGGCAAGTACAGGGTATAGAAGCTTTGTTTAGAGCCTGCATGATCCCAGAACAAATGATATTTTTAAATGACACTGTTCAACAGACCACCTGTCTTGGCTTAGCCAAAATCAAAGATTTAAATAAACCGTCTATTCCAAAGCCAACAATGTTTAGCAATAACTCTGATACAGATGAAGAGATAGACGTAAACCATATATTAAACCAAAACAGAACACATCCTGATTGGAAACAGTGGTTGATCTGGCCCACAGATACTAATAACTGTCAAGACAGATTCCTGAACAAAACGCAGGGGTTCAAAATGACCAGGCCAGACCCTAGATATCCTCAAAGACATCACCCAGGGATAATAACCACCTACAGTGTGGGCAAATTATGCCTTCAATGGCTACAAACTTCCACACTGGCAGAAATTAAGCAACACCTAACTTTACTTACTGATGGTGCTGACTTGCGTGATTTCACTATGGGACCACGCAAACAGCGTCAAAAGCGTTTCATAGCAGCCTCTGTATATGCAGCATACAATGAGGCCTGGAAGGTTACTCAAATTGAAACAGCAGAGAGAATACGGGAAATTGACCGTATTAATTTGGAAAAATCACTTTCTGTAGTGGACAATGGGTTAATGACTCTGTCCTCCAGAATTTTTTCTTTGGACAGCATTGTGTCTTCAGCAATCGATATATTATCGCAAGACTTACTGTTATTACAACACGGTCAGTCACAATTGCGTTCTATTGTACAGCGTGGCTGGACGTTACAAAATCTGCGTTCAGACTATGTGCCTTGGCGTCTAATCAACACAACGTCATTATTCCAAATCTTTAACCTTACTGATAGACAAATCAGTATGGCACAAAAGGGTGCTGATTATACAATCTTGAGCATTGAAAAACTCGAAAGATTACCAGTGACAATGTCAGAACGACCTGTCAGTGAATGGATAATACATGGGATAATAAATATTCCAATCTCAACCTTCAGGTTTCAATACTGCCAAAAATATATACAGGCTGGCATGTACGAGAAATTGGGAAAAGGATACCTTAAAACAACATGGAACCTGCCCTATTCACATGCATGTGTCAGTAATAAAGGACAGAAAGTGTTTCTTAGTGGCAACAATTGTGCGATGTCACTAAGTGGCACACTTCTGTGTAACGGAATTAGTTTGCATGGAGCCTGTGAAGGGAATTCATACAACCTTTCATGTCACCAGCAAGGCGCACCTGCAACAGAAATAGAACCATTCTTTCAAAGACTCTATAATGGGAGTTACATTCTTATTGTAGACCGCAGATGTTGTAGTCTTATGCCCGGGACTCCTTATCTAGTAACTACTACTGCGAAGGTCAAGTGCTGTGGACGCTCGTTGTTCCCCAGCTCCTTCCCAGACAGGGAGGCAAGGGCATGGCCCGATTTGAAAATTACTTCTATTCGAATAGATACTTTAAGCAGAATGAAAACAGTGCTTCTTCAGACGCCTACCAGGCTCTCGTCATCAAAAGAAACGTATGATCTACAAGTCGCAAGGACGACTGCAGAGATACATACATTATTATCAACTAATTCCCCCGTACATTTCGCGGAAATCCTGAATGAAATCTTAAATATTTCTGATACCAATGGGGTCTCAAAGGTATTTAAGACAGTATTTTCGATGGCATTAACACCATTCAAAGCCATACTGGGTATTTTTCCAGATTTCGTCCATTCGATTTTTGGCGGACTTCCCCTGATCTTGGGACTAATTGCAGGAATCCTATTCTTAGTCCTTATTTTTCGTTATGGCAACCCATGTCACAGACAAAACTCTTGCGACAAGGGAAGAAACAATCCTAGCCATTGGATACCGGGACCGGATATCAAAAATCCTGGGACTCTCCCGGCTTAGAGACCTGAACATGACTTGGTTTCTATCATTTCGACCAATGTGGCAAAGATGTGTTTTACCTGTATTAAGGTGTTTGCTATGCGGAGAAGAATGCGTGTTAGACACCTGTCTGACGCTACAATCGGATGCGCCGATGGATGCAGAAACATTGTTGAGCCCGATCAAGGTTCATGCTTTGTGCTGCCCTCAAAGGCTACCAATCCTGATGACGGCATTCGTGGAAGCTTCACCACTACGATTGATGGGTAGTGAAGTTCAAGATGAAAGCAGCATCGAACAGGTACGACCTTCTGTCAGCAATGCGAATCAGAATGTCAATGGAGACAATCATGCACAAGAATGCATGATTACACCTATTTCCGAGTTAGTGGAACTTTCCCAGGAAGCTGTTGACAGTTTTTTCGAAAGCCTAAATGATATGATGTTCTCACCCGAACAGGAATAGAGACTTTTGAGCAAGCTCGCACAAGGCGTTCCCTGAATTCGGCCTTCAACTTTAAAATAATAAAGTCACATGAACTATTTTTCACTCCAGTTCACGGACAGCAACTCTTTCAGAAGCCCCAATTCATTTTTTCGGTTTTTCGGGACACTTATCTTCTGCTTAAAGTAAGAAACTATTCCTAAAGAACTAAGATTTCTATTTTTAGATACTTTATAGACTTTAGCTGGCCGCTGGTATGTTCACAAATATTTTATTCTGTGATGGAATGGTCTCGAAACTTTTTTCTGTATTTAAGAAACCATTTCATGTGTAATTCTCATATACCAAATAAGCAATAATGTATACAAATGCGTGATTACTTTAGCATTATTCCATAGCTTGAGTGCATACAATATATATGTCTGCAAATTTTCTGTATATTTGAAGAATTTCAAAATGCATTTATGTATTTTGGGGTGGTAAGGTATACACACTACTCTATAGTATGTTGTACTATGTTATACTATGCCTAGATTAGTAAATATGTCCATAGTTAGCGTGGAGTGGGTGTCATGTATTCCTATAGGTTCTGAATCGATCCCCCTATTCCTGACCCTATTCTAGTTAAACAAACCAACAAGTTAACTAGCAGTCAGCCCATGAGGCAGAAAATCCCCATGATGCAGATACCGTTATCTGACGCAGTCACACTACGGCACAGGAACGTGTTATCTGATTAGGTCATAACGCTTGCGATCTAATTAGACAAGCGATATTCCTCCAGCCCCTGATAAGGCATACGGAGTTCTCATAACAAATCAAACCTATGACAACCTGGGCAAAACCCTGCGGCCATTGTTTTGATTTCACCGAGAACTTCAGTAAAAGAATGTGCTAACGAGCAAGTCGTATGACATCCTTATTGACGTATCTATGTCCATCCTTACGTCAATCTCGGCACCTTAAAGGTATAAATATTACCGATCTTGCCCTATGCAAACACACGCGTGGTGACGAGACGGAGAAGCCATACTTGCCGAAGCCAAGAGCAGAGCAGACCCCGCTGGCAGCAGCCCCGCCTTCCTGACGCGCTGAGAGACGCGCTGCTTTCTCCTGCCGAGAATCCAGCACCGGCGTTTCTGGGTAGCCCTCGCAGGCAGCCTGGAATATCGAGACCAGAGAGAGAGATACCATTCCTCATTCATCCTAACTTCCAGGTACAGAACTGAATAACCCCTCGCAGAGAATTCTTTAGTTATTCACTTGGCAAAAACAAACTTAACTTAAACTGTAACTTTCTATTCCCGCCCACGTATTAGGCTTAGGTCAGGTACACGGGGTAGGCGTATCTAGAAACACCAGTTGAGTACGTTTAGTCAAACGTATATGTGTATGTAATATATTTTATTCATTTTAAAACATCTTATGGCTTAGAAACCATATCAATGTTTTTACAGTATTATTTTATACTTCTGCTTTTAATGTATGCACTTTACTTAGCTATAAGTATTGCAATAATATCGATCCATTTCTCTTGTATGAGAAAAGAGACTGATCAATAAATAACACCTTTTTATTGAACACGCCCGTCTCTTCCTTTTCTCTACATTCTGATGAGACTAAGAATGCACGTACTGACTGAGTAAAATAAATTGCCTTTTGTTCACACGACTCTCGAGATTTACTCTTGATTAGGGGAGAGCAAAGTTGTCATGTTCTATGGTTGTCAGAAACTAAATCCCTTCTTGTCTAATCAGGGAAGTTAAGTCCTCCTTGAACATTCGAGAAAGTTTCTAGTGAACTCTGAGCTAAGCTGGCAAACCCAAAACTTTAAGTCTAGTATCGACAGTAGTAGACCTAGTTAACGTCTGGCCTAGGCCTTTACTGCTGTAGGTATTATTCCAATGCGCAGAGCCTATTGGGATGATAGGAACTACACTACATTAGGACTTGAAACTAGTTATTTCCTTATTTATAACTTTATTGACACCATAAAAAACACATTTCGACTCAGTGTAAGAAGGTCCAATCGCGTAATCTCGCGAGAGAACTACAAAATCATGTGGCATTGTTGGAAATTGTAGTTCGTCATGCAATCTAGTGGAAGGGTTCGAAACTGCCCTCCCCAGTGTCAATAGAACCTACTTATTATTACAGCACGAGAACAACTAATTAGTAGATTCTAAATGATAACGTATGTGGCATTGTTCTAATGGAACTTAAATTGTGAATCATACACCATGCGTGATTCATTCATTATGGGCAGTCTGCTTAAACATGACTATAGAGTAGATCGAAATATCAGAAGTCTAACTGCTGATCTGGCTTTGATGCACAGTGACTTGCAACAGTTTCCATAACCATAGGTTTAAGTATGCAGTCCAATGCACTTGATGTCATCTACAGCATAGTCCACGGAATTTCATCATTTAACCCGTGCATATCCGTGGAAAGTCTATAAATCCATTTCTGCTCTAAAGTGAACAGAAATTTGGAGGCGTCCGCGATGTATGATGGTATAAACGGTTTCTCCAGCACGGTCCACATGAAATCTGTTTCTTTGTGGTTCTGTTCAATGAAATGTTTAGTCAATTTAGAGATACTTTTCTTGCACCTGAATGAGCTTTTGTGCTCCAACATCCTGGTTCGCACCTTTCTGGTGGTCATGCCTACATACTTCTCATGACAGCAACAGGTAAGTAAATAAATCAAATGTGAGCTGTTGCAGTTGGAGAAGGTTTTCAAGATCCAAGGGTGATCTGTACCTATATCAATCTGGCTCACTTTTGTTGTCTGTGGACAGACCGAGCAGGTACCGCATGGGTGATGCCCTGTTACTGCTGTGGCATCCCATAAAGTCCCCAATGGTTTCCTCAGGGTTTCTCTGGGACGAGTATGTATCAATCGATCTCTTAGACTGCTTGATCGTTTAAAGGCAAACAGGGGTAGAGCGATTTTATCATTGCCACTGTTCAGAACCCTCCAATGGTGTTTCACAATACGTTGGAACTGGTTCGACTTAGTATTGAATGTGGTTATGAATGTTAACCGATCCAGAGGAGGCTTCTCAGTTGGAACATCGAGTAGTGCCTCTCGATGATTGTTTGCTGCCCTCTTCCATGACCGTTTAACAAGCTTCTTGGGATAGTGTCTGGCCTGAAGCTGGCTTGACAGATTCTCAGCATGTTTATCAAAAGTCCCTGGAGTGGAGCAATTGCGGCGTACTCGCAAGAATTGCCCATAAGGCAAATTTTCTCTTAGAGCTTTGGGATGATGGCTTTCATACAATAATAATGAATTTCTGGCCATGGGTTTCTTAAAGAGCTCACTTTCTAGGCCTGTGGAGGTAACATAAATCGATAGATCCAGAAAGGCCATTTTTTGTTTACTGCTCTCAATAGTGAATCTCAGGAATTCATTCCGAGTGTTTAACCACTGGTGGAAGGAAGTGATAGACTCAGCATCCCCTCGCCATACTACAAGAATGTCATCAATATAGCGCTTCCACCAATGAATGTGTTGAATGAATGAATCTAATGAGACCAGATGGTCTGTCTCAATATTGAGACAGACCATCTGGTCTCATTAGATGTAGAGTCCCTCTATACCTCCATCCCCCAGGATGAGACTTTAGAAACCATCATGTCCATCCTGGAGAGGGCGGATTTGGACTCCATCACACCAGTTCCTTTCATCATGGCCCTAGCTAGGATTGCCATGAAAGAAAATTTCTTTAAATTCGAGAACACCATATACCTGCAGATCTCTGGGACCAGTATGGGGAGCATTTTTGCCCCAAGCCTGGCAAACCTATATGTTCATAGTTTTGAACAAGATCAAGTCCTTACCACCAGAAACCCCTTTTTTCAACACATTCATTGGTGGAAGCGCTATATTGATGACATTCTTGTAGTATGGCGAGGGGATGCTGAGTCTATCACTTCCTTCCACCAGTGGTTAAACACTCGGAATGAATTCCTGAGATTCACTATTGAGAGCAGTAAACAAAAAATGGCCTTTCTGGATCTATCGATTTATGTTACCTCCACAGGCCTAGAAAGTGAGCTCTTTAAGAAACCCATGGCCAGAAATTCATTATTATTGTATGAAAGCCATCATCCCAAAGCTCTAAGAGAAAATTTGCCTTATGGGCAATTCTTGCGAGTACGCCGCAATTGCTCCACTCCAGGGACTTTTGATAAACATGCTGAGAATCTGTCAAGCCAGCTTCAGGCCAGACACTATCCCAAGAAGCTTGTTAAACGGTCATGGAAGAGGGCAGCAAACAATCATCGAGAGGCACTACTCGATGTTCCAACTGAGAAGCCTCCTCTGGATCGGTTAACATTCGTGACCACATTCAATACTAAGTCGAACCAGTTCCAACGTATTGTGAAACACCATTGGAGGGTTCTGAACAGTGGCAATGATAAAATCGCTCTACCCCTGTTTGCCTTTAAACGATCAAGCAGTCTAAGAGATCGATTGATACATACTCGTCCCAGAGAAACCCTGAGGAAACCATTGGGGACTTTATGGGATGCCACAGCAGTAACAGGGCATCACCCATGCGGTACCTGCTCGGTCTGTCCACAGACAACAAAAGTGAACCAGATTGATATAGGTACAGATCACCCTTGGATCTTGAAAACCTTCTCCAACTGCAACAGCTCACATTTGATTTATTTACTTACCTGTTGCTGTCATGAGAAGTATGTAGGCATGACCACCAGAAAGGTGCGAACCAGGATGTTGGAGCACAAAAGCTCATTCAGGTGCAAGAAAAGTATCTCTAAATTGACTAAACATTTCATTGAACAGAACCACAAAGAAACATATTTCATGTGGACCGTGCTGGAGAAACCGTTTATACCATCATACATCGCGGACGCCTCCAAATTTCTGTTCACTTTAGAGCAGAAATGGATTTATAGACTTTCCACGGATATGCACGGGTTAAATGATGAAATTCCGTGGACTATGCTGTAGATGACATCAAGTGCATTGGACTGCATACTTAAACCTATGGTTATGGAAACTGTTGCAAGTCACTGTGCATCAAAGCCAGATCAGCAGTTAGACTTCTGATATTTCGATCTACTCTATAGTCATGTTTAAGCAGACTGCCCATAATGAATGAATCACGCATCACAATTTAAGTTCCATTAGAACAATGCCACATACGTTATCATTTAGAATCTACTAATTAGTTGTTCTCGTGCTGTAATAATAAGTAGGTTCTATTGACACTGGAGAGGGCAGTTTCGAACCCTTCCACTAGATTGCATGACGAACTACAATTTCCAACAATGCCACATGATTTTGTAGTTCTCTCGCGAGATTACGCGATTGGACCTTCTTACACTGAGTCGAAATGTGTTTTTTATGGTGTCAATAAAGTTATAAATAAGGAAATAACTAGTTTCAAGTCCTAAGGTGGAACTTCTAATTCCGAAGGAACCTTTCCGCCAATACATCGAGTTCATAACTTGTTTTGAACTACAAATCCCAGTGCATTCTCGAGATTTTGTAGTTCTCTCGCGCACCTTCGAACTACACGAGATGAGTGCCTTAGAGGAAATGGAGACACCGGAGAGTGTGCTACTAAGACGAGAACATGTGAGTAAAATCGATTCCAAGTTTGCTTTTGCGTTTTCTGAAGCGCTAGAGACTAAATACTTGGAGTATTGTTACTCGCTAGTGCTTTAATACCCTGACAATGAACGAGCACGATAGGCGGAGCAATGAAAGGACATTGTATAAATCCCCCCTGGCCCTCCCACTCGTTGCCTCCCCCGATCTCAGCCACAGTTCGAGGCAACGACGGAGAGGTAGGGAGTGCATATTATTGTCTGAATGAGATAGAATAGACCGAGGGGTAATCTATTAACCTGATGTTAGTGACTTAAAGAAGTGGTTGGTTTGAACTAATTGATGAGTGGGTGAGCCTACAAGCAGGTTGAATATAAGGAGAGTCTCTGGAGTTGAGAGGTTATGAGGATTCTGGTATATATAAAGGCATTTGGTTCCTTTTTTCATAGCTGAGCGATCCCTCTGTTTACTTACCTCCATAGAGCGTGGCCTCCCTTAAACTGAGCTTGGTCCAGGCGAGGTGAGGTACTATCACCTGTCATGAAGGGTGAGTAAGGACATTTTGCTGTGCTCAAAAATATGGTACATTTTAACTTTTTATCTTACTTTGATAAACAATGCTGTTTTTGTGTTTACTTTTCTCATGCTCTGCATTGTAGGTGAGAATAACACCATCTGACATGGAGGAATAGGAAAAAGTTATATCCTTTATGGTTTAAGTTAATCACTTTATTAATGGCTGTTTCACTTGGTAGCACGCACCAGCAGTGACAATAATTTTTCTTAGAACAGAGGCCCTGATGAAGCCGTAAGAGGTTGTTTCCCCTTACCTGGCAGAAACATGTCGGCCAACATGCAGCTATTTGTTTGAACTGCATTTTTTGCACTGTTCCTGTTTTTAAAGAGAAAGAAGCATACATTTATTAAAGTTGCTTACTGTATGCCTACTATTCTACTTTTAACTTTACACTTGTTCACTTTTTTTTTCACTGCACTGAATCCCATTGAGTGATCCCACGTATGGTCTATGGAGCAATTGTGGGCTTTGTTCCCTGGCCGACAAGGTGGGGTGCAAGGTATCTCAATGCTCCAGAGGTACCCCATCCCAACCTTTTGGATGACCAAATGATAAGATTATGAGGTCACTCACAAGACATTGATGGGAATCCATCTCTGGTCCTTGGGTCTTACCTACCTTTGCTGGGAAGAGAATGCGTTGGACAGCATTGTGGACATAGTAATTTTTGGTCATGTCTTTTAATGAGCACCTGTAAGCAATTGAGAGTATTTGTTTGACTCTACTACTAGACCCCCAGGTTTCGAGTGTTATTAAATAAAATATGAAAACATGATGGTACATTAAGGGTTTAACAGAAGAACTCTTCTTTGTATCCCAACAATATATTTTACTTTAGCTTCCAAATATGTATCTTTACTTCCACTCACTTAAGGAAATGTGTTTTTCAGACTATTTAAATTGTATTATATTTGAATTTGTATGAATCACTAACCTTCCAGACAGTGTCAGTGCACACTCGAACATCAACAACAGACAGAGATGCAAGAATCGTGAACGCATGCTAGGGCTCAGCATTGGCAATCAAAACAAAAACAAGCATTGGCAAAGCCAATAGGGCTGGCTTGCATTTCAGTTATAACACTTATTGGCGTTGGCAATGTTTTATTTATATTTGATCCCCAATAGGGAAATTTTTCATTGAATTCAGGATTTTGAGTTTTGTCATTCTGAGCGCACTACTTACCCGAGAGGGTCTCAAGGCGCTGGGAGGTGGGGGGGGGTGCTGCTACTGCTCGAACAGCCAGGTCTTGAGGAGTCTCCTGAAGGCCAGCAGGTCCTGGGTCTGTCATAGGCAGATGGGGAGGGAGTTCCAGGTTTTTGCGGCGAGATGGGAGAATGATCTGCCACCGGTGGTAGCTTGTCGGATGCGGGGGACGATGGCGAGGTCGGTGGAGAGAAGCTGGTGGTTCAGGGTGTAGAAGATTAGTCGTTCGTTGAGGTACACTGGTCCGGTGTTGTGGAGAGCTTTGTGAGCGTGGGTGAGGAGCTTGAAGGTGATCCTTTTGTTGACTGGGAGCCAGTGCAGGTTTTTCAGGTGGCCTGTGATGTGGCTGTGGTGGGGGATGTCGAGGACGAGGTGTGCAGAGGCGTTCTGTATGCGTTGAAGTAGTTTCTGGAGTTTGGCTGAGGTTCCTGCGTAAAGAGCGTTACCGTAGTCCAGTCTGCTGCTGATGAGGGCCTGGGTGACCGTCCTTCTGGTTCCGGTGGGGATCCATCTGTAGATCTTCCGGAGCATGCAGAGGGTGTTGAAGCAGAAGGAGGAGACGGCGTTTACTTGCTGGGTCATTGACAGCGCTGAGTCCAGGATGACCCCCAGGTTGCGTGCGTGGTCAGTGGGCGTCGGTGCAGCTCCCAGTGCGGTCGGCCACCATGAGTCGTCCCAGGTGGAGGGGGTGGCTCCAATGATGAGGACCTCCGTCTTGTCCGAGTTCAGTTTCAGGCGTCTGTTCATCATCCATTCGGCGATGGCCTTCATTCCTTCGTGGAGGTTGGATTTGGTGGTGGTGGGGGCCTTGGTGAGGGAGAGGATCAACTGGGTGTCATCGGCGTATGTGATGATGTTGAGGTCGTGCGATTGTATGATGTCGGCGAGCGGTGCCATGTAGACGTTGAAGAGTGTCGGGCTGAGGGACGATCCTTGAGGTACGCCGCCGATGATCTTGGTGTCTTTAGAATGGAATGGGGGGAGGCGGACACTCTGGGTTTTGCCGGTGAGGAAGGAGGTGGTCCAGTCCAGGGCTTTGTCACGGATCCCTGTGTTGTGGAGTCATGTCCGGAGGGTTTGGTGGCAGACGGTGTCGAAGACGGTCGAGAGGTCCAGGGGGATGAGGGGCACGGTTTCTCCGTTGTCCAGCATGGCCCTGATGTCGTCGGTGGCGGCGATGAGGGCTGTTTCTGTGCTGTGGTTGCGGCAGAATCCAGATTGTGAAGGGTCGAGAATGAAGTTCTTGAGGTCCTTGGGGTCTGCTTTGGGTTTCTTGAGTAAGGCGTTAATTTCGGCGTGCTTCCAGCTCTCCGGGAAGGTGGCGGACTTGAAGGAGCTGTTGATGATCTTGCGGAGATGGGGTGCGATAGCGGAGCTTGCTTTGTTGAAGATGTCGTGCGGACAGGGGTCAGAAGGTGAGCCGGAGTGGAGTACAGTAATGCATGTAGGAAGAAAATTCACAAAAGGAATAAGCAAACAACAATGCAGGTAAAGTAAAAACGAACAACCTGGTAGAGTCAAGAAGCCGAGGCGACTTCAGATGAGCTATTGGTGGAATCTATTCACAAGGAGCATTATTACTTCCTTTTTAAAGGAGCTTATTTAGGCAGTAATGTGTGCGCCATGCAGGAATGTGCAGTCTGCTCTCTCACGCAGGCTGTCTGCATGTTCGGCTCTCCTATGAGACTAACAGACCACTGCTGTGAAACCGAAGCAGCACTGCCTGCCCAACCTGGATTGCAATTGTGATCTGGCAACAGGCGCACCATGGCTATGGCGGTACTCCAGCAGACAATGTAGTGGTGGCACCACTTGAGGACAGCCAAACTAGTAATGAGGCCCTATGTCTTTTTCAAGAGCCCCATGCTGGCTAGTGTGGAAGGCATAAGAAGGCCCCAGGTGCATGCCCATCTCCACGTCCCAACCCCTGCCACCCAACCAACTCCTGCTGTAACAGACTGATTCCTGCAGATCCTGTCACTTGCTGCAAACAGTGATGAGTGGTGAGACCAGGTGATGAAGAGCACTGGAAAATGCAGGGATGCTGCTCCCATCTGCCATGGAAGAGCGATTCTATTTTATTCTGCTGTAGAGGATGCATAACCTCCGACCATGTGGCCCATTTTTTATATGCTTGCCACCGATTCAAATCAACAGAGGGGGTATCCTCTTTCTCGCTAGCTCTCCCCAACACCAGCCTTGCTTGTTTGAGTTCCGGACAGGGACGCACCTCTGGCTGGCGCCACACTCAGCGCTTAGGTGGGGAATCCACTGCGCCCAATGAAAGATGAGAGGCTGAAAACGCAGCATAGTTTAATGAATAATACATCACCCATGTCAGAGCTCACAGACACTGGCCATGCCCAGTCAGGAAAAGACAGCATGGGTCAGGATCAGGTATTGCTCATCACCAAAGATTTTCTTGATGTTACACCCCAGCCATTTTAGGTGAGGGGAAAACTCCTCAGGAGCAAATAGGAGTGCAACAAACATTATTTTGATGGAAGCACACAACATCTGTCCAATCAAATGATGTACTTAAGCCAACCATCATGTGGGCAGAGCTCAATCCCCTCTCTCAGCAATACGTCTGAAAGCTCTTTTTTTGTTGGTCAAATAAGGTCTAGTGACAGCAGTGCTATAACGCCAGACATAAAAGTGGGTACCATATTTATGTTATTCACTAACCAGCAATAAAGAAAAACAAATACCAGGGGAAAAAAAATATCCACAGTTGCTGTGTTCTCACACCTTTGCGTCATAGAAAAGTGGTAGAAGCAGAACCAGGCATTTGACAGCATGGACATTACCTTAGGAGACTGGTTTTCTCTCCACATCTGTATGGATATTGTCTGTTAGAGTCTAGTCGCCTGTCTAACTCTGTAGGGATGTTGTCTACGGGAGATTAGTCACAAGTCTACATCTGGTGGCACATTGGCTAGAGTGGCCATCTGTCCATTTCTTGTTTGTTGCTAGTTTCAGTTATTCTATGAGTAGGAGAACACTGTATGAATTTATCAAGCACATGATTCTAGTTCATTTGTGAGAGGTGAGGACCTCAGTAACATAAGCTACACCTCCTTCTTTGGCCACATCCCTTTTAGAAGCCCCTCTCCTTTTTCACCCTAAATAAAGAACTGCTTACAGGGAGCATAGTATTACCATGCGTACGAAAATGGACCGTGTTACAGTGCCCCCCCCCCCCACTTGTTAGCCCCGTTAACCCCCAGTTGCTGTGGTTTTCGATCTCAAAATGTGCACTGGAACCTGCTAACCAGGCCCCAATGCCAGTGCTCAATCCTTTAAAAATGACAAATGTGAATTGGTACACCAACTTGGCAAGATCTTAACATGCCCTATAAGGCCCTAGTATATGGTACCATTGGTACCCAGGGCAGGGATGTTAAAGGGGTCACCAGGGCTGCAGCAGTTATTGTGCCACCGTGACTGATACAAGTGAAAACAAAGCCTGCAGATCTGCCATGTCATATCTGCATGAGCAGCCTTTCTGCTGGAATTCGACTCTGCACCCACCATGTGTGACAAGAGTCACCTCACTTTAATATATGTCAGTCAGCTCTAAGGTAGGCCTTCCATAGCCCAGGAGGCAGGAAGCATTATATTATATGTGGGAGAATATATGTACAAGCATATATTATCCTGTGGTAGCATTCTAATTGTGTTTCTACCACGAGTAGCCAGCAGTTCAGCAGATAACATGGGCTGGCATAAGGGCATCACCTATATGTCTAGCTCCATGATGGCCTGGCCAATTTCTTTCATGTTTTGTGTCAAATACTGTGCTTTTTAAATCCCAACATGATGGTGGTGTCAAGGTTTAACCAGCATGTGCCTACCTAGGTGGCACCTTAGACAGTGTTCACCAAGTTAACCCAGTGTTCTTGTGCCTTGGCACACTTTTTCCAAGGTTTGCCACCAATATAGAAGTCTGACCTCATGCTGGGGAGTGTGTGCCACTCCCAGAGGCCAGAGACAAAGAACTGTGTGAGCAGGAGGAGACATCTCTGCCCTTTAGGATGGCTAGTGATTACACCAATGCAGTGGTGATGCTCAAAGGCATCACTAGCACCACTGGACAAAGGAACTTGTCCCTCCCTATCGAGGACAAAACCTACCCCTGCCCCAGGTACTGTTTTCATGGGCAGGCGGGAAATTGTCTATGTAGAAGGCGTGCACCTCCACAAGGCTGACCACACCTCTAGGGTGTTGCAGCTGAGGTGTTCAGTCAAGGATTGTTTTGGCCATCTTGACTTTAGACTAAAAAGCAGGTTCTGACTAGTTTTAGTGGCATACTACCAGCGAATATGGTCACTAATAGGGCAGATTAGCCACAGGGATAAATGCCCATTGGCTACTAGTCCTCACACCCACTAACACCCCCTAAATGCAGGATTTAAATGGCACCTCAGACACCAGAAGCTTAGATTTGACTTGATATCAAGAAGAGACCTGTTTCTACGACAAGGCAGGACTCCACGAGGATAGGCTCTAAGCTCTGCACCTCTGGCAGCTACCCTGCACTCACTGAATTGCGACTCGACCAAGGCAACAGACCGGTTCAAAAAGGAAGGTGAACCCCTCTGCAAACTCCCGACTTCACAAGAACTCCCTTGGGTTATAGGAACTTGTGCCCTGCAGTCATCAGGCACAAACTGCTAATTCCACAACCTTTAAGTCCTGCACCCTGAATTGTCCGGTGTGGCCACTCAAAGTCCATGTGCAGCTGGATTCTGGGAATTGCAGTCCCGACCCTCAACGAGGCTTTGCTTTCTACTGTTTTCCCTTGGTCCTCTGGATAAAGATTTCCACAACCGGAGTGCTTGCAGGTTCTAAGGCTTGTTGGTGGTCAGTCTGACTACAACCTGCTTTACTCGATGCTTCAAGAGAAGAGATTCATCTGCTCATGTGACCAACCACCAGTCGGGCTCCATATCAAAGATCTTGCATTTGTTTTTACCATCTCTTGGCATGCCTGCCAGCTCCTCTGGCCGCAGATCCAGTTCAGCACCACTGATACTCAAGAGCACCTCTGCACCCGAGTCCCCAGAGCCAAGTAGATTGCATCTGCCTGAAGAGTACTGGTCCAGAGCCAGCTCCTTGCTTTGTTTCCAAGGAGTTTTGCTCAACTCGCCCGCAAGTACCTTTTTGGTAAGGTAACCATTTAAAGACTGCAAACATGATTGACAGTTCTGTCTGACAGCTAAAAGTGCACCTCTGCACCCCGCCTGCCTGATCCAGGTAAAATTGTGCTAGCTGTTAGGAATTGGTCTAGTGGCTCACGCGACCTTAACCCCAAGTGGGTTCTGTTGAACTCACTCTCTAAAGTACCAATTTCATATAGTTGTGTCTCCCATTGCAATGTCACTGTTTTTACATTGCAAAAGTATTGATTTATTTATCGCTTTAAAATTGATAACTCTGGTTATACTGTATGTATTGATTTTGGTTTGGTGTCTAAAAATGTATAAAAATCTGAGGTAGGTTTTTATAAATGGGTGTTGGATTTCTATTGAGTCATCTCAATTACTTATCGTCCATGTTGGTGATGTGAAATGCTTAACAGATGTTCCTCTATGTAGCCTGTCTGTTCATTGCCACTCTACCAGGACTGAGAGATGGTCTACAAGAGAGTACTCGGGGTCCATTTTTGTATATTGTGCTAGTATTACATGGGAAGGCAACCCTGTCATACCACTTAATAATTTCAACTTGCAACATCATGTATCAATATAATCTACATCAACTACATGCTTGAGGGCAAGAGGCGTAGTTAGTAATTCTCTTAGAGAGAAAATGGAAGAATAGAGAAGAAAGGGAAGCCACAAAATTAGGAGACAAGGGCAAATGTAATGATGAAGACTTCTACATAAACTCTCTTTACATTCTTATTTGCCGCCCATCTTTTACGATTTTCCACTGCCCTCCTTTCGAGTGATATTTTCTCTTTCCCATTTTATAAGCTTCTTTAGCACCCTTTGAGATTACTGTCCCTGTGTTTAAACTATATTCTCGCCTATCACTTCTTGCTTTAGAGCACCTTCACTGTGCCATTTTAGTTCAAGAACAATGGGGTCTTCATAGAGTTAGGAGTCATTTAGGAAGAGAAAAGTTCTTTATTCTATGTTAGGCCATTAGGCTACAGTCACAGCAGGTAAGTCTTGTTAGGACGCCACTCTAACTCGGCTGTAATCCACTCCCAGGCTTCACCCAAGATACAAACAATGCATGTATCATCACATTCTCACAGCATCCACACCACAACAATCTGCAGCATGCCCACTCAGCCCTTACTTACATAGACCATCACGTCACTACATCATCCCCTTTCTGTACACACAAGACAAACCAGACATGCTACGTCACTAAGCATTTGCATTATGGTACAGTACAACTACTCCCCATTCGTAACCATCTCTAGGAATTAGTATGAGATTTCCATGAATGATTTTGCAGTGAGGTCTTCTGTGCTGTTTCAAAACAGCTTCATTATTTTTTGTCATACGTTCTCTGGCTAGTATATTGGGTTGTGGACTTTTTCTTGAAATCATATGAATAGACTTCAATGCCTCCCTTCCCATTTTTATGATGTTAGGGATGCTCGCCCTCCAGCCAGTTATTTCATCCCTGCAACTGTTCAGATTAAACCTCGAGGTATTATGGCATGAAGAGCATTTAAACAAGTGTGTATGTTTGGTCATAAACTTCGGAATAACAGACTCCTACACAGAGGCTTACAGCGCCCTAAAGCTTCCTCTTCAGTTCTTCCTCAGCACCTGGCACTGCATGACCCGCCTGCACATATAAGGTTTGCTTCCTAAGCTTCAAGTCGTTCAGGAAACATCTGGGCTCTGGTTGGCAATGAGTCAAACAGCTGAGGTCAGAGGGAGGATACAAACTCATTATAAGAGTGCCTTTAACCAATGCATCATATTTCCAAGGTAAAATTCTGTCATTCAGTCATTCAAATCCCTACCTGGTTGGAAAGTTGGGATTTATTTCTCTTACATTTTGGTTGGCTTAATCTGGAGAATGCCCACGTGATGACATCATAGGGCAGCCCCTGTTTTGCCAGAGGAACTTTAGAGCCATGATTTTGTTTACACGTATCTACCTAAGCTTTCCAAAGAGAGCAGGGAAAACATTCTAAAGAAACCCATCATTCGGAGCAAAGGTCATAATAGCAACAACCAAGACATATTGGGTCTGATGCTGCGAACAGCCTCACTGTGCATGACAAATGATTCACTAATTATTGATAGTGCAAGGGGACTGTGCATGGAGAGGAACTCAAGGCCTGTCTGGTTAATAACAATGAGGTCAGAATCTGTAGTACATCTCATTGTTAACAAGAACAGTGCCTCAGTCTCATTGGCTGGCTTATCTTTAAGTGGGTGCTCCGGGCACAGACCAGGACAATGCACCTTATTACAACAAATGCTAGGGTGACCACCTAACTCCAGGTCATTAGAGACACTTTCTCTTGTCTTGAACATTTCACCTACAAATCATCGATTACAGGTGTGTTAGTGGAATTAGTTCAATGACTAACACATAAAAGTCCAGGACTGGTAACAGTATCCATAATGACTTTGAAGCAGGGGACCACCCTAACAAATGTGCTATTCCCAGTGCGAACTCCTGATTGCACTGGGAATAACTCATTAGTGTAAGGCGGTCGAGTGACTTGAAGGTGCTCGTCTACTTTTCACTTGAGGTGGCGAAGTGGCCTCTGTTGCAGAGGAGGTCAGAGATTCCCATGCAGGTGGGTACAGTGAGTATCTGCATTTGCCTCTATGGGGATGCTTGGAGGCATCCTGGGACCCCTCATCTCTCTCTCATAAGGGGCATCCATTGGTGGGGCCTCACTGCCTGTAATTCACCTCTCTGAGGAGCACAGTCTGTGCACCTCCTAATGTCTTCTTTGTCCCTGCACCAAATCCGTCCAATGGTGCGGGTGCAAAGGTAAAAGATTCACTCAGTTGCGTAGGCCACTCCTACATGTAATGAGGCCACACACCCCTATAGATGGGATGCAAACAGCAGATTGTCCTATTTCTCTTCAGTTGTGTTCAGCTGTGAATGATGAAAATCTCTAAGTGTATCTTTCACTGTGATCCAGTTGTTAACTCAACAAAGTACCCATCTCCATAAAAAATCCCCTGCTGCCGTGGGCTCCAGTTTTAGGAATTACCAGATCTAAGCCTTGCCTAGAATCCTCCCTCCCACTCTCAACCCCTCTCGATTTAGACCACTCTGTGCCCCGGAGTATCGATGAAAAAAACATTCCTCTATGCACATATTTCCCGACAGATTGCAGCCAAAGGCTACTCCAGGTCTGTCGTGGCAAACTGTCTGAATATAATCTTATTTGCAAATGTGTAGCAGTGACAGGAAGGCGTTTGCATTTGATCAGTCGTCTATCTCTTTGCACAGATAAAGAAGTGTGAGAGGAGTAATTACCTTTTGTAGTGTCCTGCACAACATCTTATGCATCAGTCCCTTCCTAGGGGCATTCCTACCACCCACTCCTCACCCATCCAACACAGATGTCACCAGCCAGGTAACCCTTCTAACAAAAGGGGCTGGGCACACGTGCCCTGGGTCACTTAAGTTACCATACCACTAGCGCCTGTGTAGTCTTTTACTTTAGCATGTCTTTACAATGGCGACGAGATGGGCCAACCATGCCTGCTACCTGAGGTCTGCCCACAAGGTGGATTGAACTGAAGTGCAGTTCACCTGAGTTGAGACAGGCAAACCTCTTTCCAATGATAGCGGGAGCCTGACTGCAGCAGACATTGGCCTGTACATGCAGGGTCCATACCATCTACATAGATTAGGTGAGCAGCCACACACCACCTTGAAATAAACTTCCCTATTTCGTGACAATCATGTGCTGAGGCACTTACAATAATAATATTATTAATCCATATTTGTAAAGCGCAAATATATCACCCCTTATGGTTTTTATGCACTGGCGGCCGTCGTGGAGATCAAGTGAGCTATTGCCCAGAGTCACATGGCGCTGAGCTGAGCTGCCGCCGGGGATCAAACAGTGAGCCCCCACTCCAGAGTCAGCCACTACGGCTGCTGACCCACACCTCTCCCCGGCATGTCCTTACCCCTTGGCACCAGCAGCCCAGCCTCGTGTCTTCCCCAAAATGGAAAAAGGACCTGGCTGCTCCCGTGGCAGGAACCTGCAATGAGAGAGGACTGATCGGGGAGGGGCCCACGTGGGCTGACAAGCAGACAGTGACCATCTCTCCAAATGGTATATAAACAATAAAAGGGGACAGAGCACTCCCGATAATGAGGGCAGCACCGCTCTCAGTCAATCAATCAGTCATAGGTTTGTTAAAGCACAACTACTCACTCACAAGGGTCTCAGGGTGCTGGGGGGCAGGATGCACAGATCCTGGAAGTTCCTGTTGATCAGTCGAAGAGTCAGTTTTTGAGGTCATCCATGAACTTGGAGAGTGTTGGCGTCTGTCTGAGGTCAAGTGGGAAGGTGTTCCATGCCTTGGCCTCGAGGAAGGTGAAGGAGCGACCTCCTGTTCTGGTCTTCCTGATGCGTGTCACAATAGTGAGGGAGAGCTGGGCTGATCGGAGAGATCTTTGGGGTGCATGGAACGAGAGGCGGTTGTTCAAGTAGGCAGGTTCGGTGTTGTGTAGGGCTTTGTGGGTGTGCTTGAGAAGGTCTGTCAGAGAAGAGAGGTTATTGGCCCCAATACGCTGGTGTAGAAGAATGCTACAGCCTTCGCACACAGCCCAGAAACTACCTGCCCTCTACCTTGCACCGGGATCATGCACCACACCAGCCGCACTGCCTTGTCGCCCACCAGGGAACAGTGACAACCATGCAATTGCCTCTGCTACTGAGAAGTGGTAATCCACAAGCACGCTGGACAGAAGCCAGCAGAGGCCTCTATGCACCTGACCCGACCGGACGCACTGGAGGAAGGCACCATGGGGAATGAAATTTGCTAAGATCTGGCCCATAAGTGACACAGCGGCTGTCTCTTTGTCCTCACCCGCTCATGGCAAGTGCACCCTAGGGGCCTAGCAGTACCTGACAGACTGAGTGTGTAGGATTTCCAGGTACTGGAGAATCAGACTTAAAAAAATAGAAAAATCCTACCTGCGATGCAACTGGCCTTACTGCCATTGTTGCCGAGGCACTGTTCTGTGCAGTGCATCCCCAGGCAGAGCACAACAAAGAGACTCCCATCGAAGGAAGACTGTACGCCAGCACTGCATAAAGCTAGGAGGAGTGCACCCAGCCCAGAAAAGGAAAATACTTCCAAGACAATTCAGCTCCCCCACATAGAGGTAGAAAAGACTGCGCTAGTCAGAAAAGGGGCAGTGCAATGACAGAAGTTGCTCTCTAGAGGGTGCTGTGTATGAAGAAACTCCAGCAAAGGATCACAGTCTGTCCCCGCACATGGGGCCACCAATGAAGATCAAGAGGTAAGAGCCCCCAGTTGCATGGAAGTCCACACCAAATACTTTTTGGCACAAGCTGGGACAGGTGCCATAAAACAAAAACAGACAATTTAATAAGCTGACCACAGAGGTATTCCCTTAAATGCTGTCAGTCACTGGAGGGTGACCAAGGTCCATGGCAGGGCTGTGAAAAGGCCCATACACCAGTATGAGCCACATGAAGAAAGGAAGCCTCCTGCACACAATGCTTACAACACGGAGCAGCATAATCCACTACTGCCCCTCGAGTCTCCTGAGGAAAGTTGCAAACTGGATCGTCTGCAAAGGAAGCCCCTGGAAGGATGGCTGAACCCATCCCCACAGGTAGAGAGAGAGAAACAGTCTCCTCCACACACAATAAAAGGAAAGGAACAGGAGGATGACTCCTGTGTGACCAACAGTAAGATGTAGCTTACGCGTCCAGAAGAAAAATTATTTAAAGACTTTGTTGAGGGAATCTGCTCTGGACCACCATGCTCCCATCTTGCCAAAGTGTCAAGATGGTAACCCCCGGTCCCCAGACCGCTCCACTAGTGCCCCAAAAAAAAGAGGAGACCTGCCAACAGCCTCTCAGCTGGCAAGAGCCTGTAAGGCCACCAATCAAGGGAGAGACTGCAGCGGCTGGCCCCAGAAACCTCCAGATATGGTTTGACACTCTAAAAGGAGCAGCCCTGGACCACTCTGCATCCAGAGTACTGACAGGGAGCACACAGGCACCCCTGGGTTCTCATCAACACATGCCAAGCCTGACTGTAAAGTCTTAAGGCGGGAGCATTGTGCCAGCAAGAAAAGGTTAGTTAGAAGCAACAATATGCTCGGAGCAGGAGCTCCAAAAATATCCTTGATGAGGGAACAATCCGACACCACACAGCCCTAGAGAAGACAAGGAGAATCATATCAGCAACCACCCTGAGACAGTCTACTACTAAGAGGCCCTGTTGGCCGGCCCTGAAGAAGGTTTATGCTGCTGCACCAAAAATGAGAAGAGACGCAAGTGACTAGAAGTCCCACCCTCATAGTCCCGAAAAACAGTGCATGCCGCTTCACCCAGAAGAGACTCTAGCAAAGAGGTGTCTTAACTTCATCATTGGAAAAAAGGTGCATGCCAAAGCACCAAAGATAAAGAAGAGAAGAAAGTGTGACCTGCTGGTGCACACTGGGAAACTTCATGACCGACCAAGGCCAGGACGGAAGACAAAGAGTGGCCAGGCCTGGAAGGCCCACTTGAGTGGACTCGAGCCACTGACAGAGGGCATCTACCCACACAAAGAAGCCACTGGGATGAAACAAGGATGGCCTGGCGACAGCATAGCGGGGAACGGAGAGTAAACCACAAGCATGCGCCAACACAAATCTCTGCCTCAAGCCCTGCAGGAAGACTAGTAGTAAGACGCAAGCATTCACAGACATAGTCTCTGCCTTAAGCCCAGCGGTAGAACCGGGAATAAGCTGCAAGCATGCACAAAATGAGTCTCTGCCCCATGCTTCCCAGCGTAACAGTCAAAGATACAGTAAACAGCATCTCGACAACACAGAGCATCCAGGCTGAAGGATGCAGATGCCTCTTCAAAGAAAAGACTCCAAGTTGTCGACAACCCAAGAAGGAATTCCCATGACCATGAATGCAAGTTGTTGCCACATGTCATACAGGTTCACCGCATGACTGGCAACCCCTGTAATTCCAGTCTCTGTCTTGAGCATCATCACTACCACCCAGGGAGCATCAAACAACCAGAGTGGAGTCCAACATCATCATCATACTTACAACAAGAAACTCCAAAGATCACTTGAAGAATCAGCCAACAAGCTACTACCTGTGCATCCCGCCTGCATTCTGATTCTGATAGCGAGAGAGAGGCTTGACTAGGGCCCATCTACACCTAGGGTTGCACGAGCGACTAGGCTGGTGCTCCTCAGCCGTCTTGCAGTGGGCCAAACACGGCTCACACACAGCCCCAGTGCAGACCCCACACAGTCCTGTGGCAACCCTTCCAAAGGACCTCCACAAGCACAAGAGATGGACTTGACACTGCCCACCAACAGATTCCAGGACTTAGCGATGCCTTCCAGCGGAGACTCTAACAGTAACAGTACGAGAAGACTGTGTTCAGCGAGCCAAGCAACATCACTAAAGTATGCTTCGTGGTGGCAGCTTTGCAGTGGACTCTGATTACATGCCTGACGCACCCTGTTTATGAACTGTTGAAACTAACCACAAATCATCTGAAGCATCAGGAGAGTGGGCCAATTCAACACAATGAACATGACTCCAACTTTCATGCAGCCAGAAGGTCCCTGACAACTCTGGGTCAGCGTTTGTGTCCTGAACCACTCAGGTTAAATTATGAATGCGAGCAGAGATATCCTGTTGCAGCCAGCTTCATCAGTCCATATGTCCACTGATGTCCTGCTGATTGATTCTAGAGACAATGTGTTATCCAGTTTATTGGTGTTTTGTTTCCGCAGGTTGGACTGTGGGGCATTTCTAACACCCACTCCACACCCATTCAACACAGATGGCACCAATTAGGTGGCCCTGCTAATAAAAGGGCCTGGGTGCACGCGCCCTGGGTCACTTAAAGTAACATACAACTAGTGTCTGTGTGGTCTTTTACTTTAGCATGTGACCCCAGGGCCCACTACTTTACACCTTCCAACCTCAGCATTATCACATAAACGGAACAGGGTACACTACCAGTCCTGACTTCTCATACCGTTAACTAGTTAATGTGATAACTTTTCAAAAGTTATAACAGCAACATAAGTAATAACATTTCTGTCTCTCCTGTTTTTCTGTTGCTTAATTACTGAAACACTGCAACATTTCCAGCTATGTTTTAAAAGAAGTTAGTAAAAACAGATGTAAAGTCACAATATCAATTTTAAAAGGCTGCAGCTTGCATAAGCTTGTCTCTGAACAGATGTTAGCTATTAACCTGCAAGCAGCACTAACATAATTCTTTACATCTTTACACATTAAGGAGCTTTCCATAAAGGTTCAATACCTCTTTATAGCTGTTCTGCAAAGTAACAATCTGTCATTTTAAAGGTAAAAACGGAATGACTTTTTAAGTAAGCGCTCATCTTGAACTGCGACAGGACTGGTTTAATTCCATGTTGTAGGTTTTGCTCCTCCCACTGGTTGTGGGGAAAGTTTTTTTTCTGGGTTGCCACATTGAGGATTTTACTTTTCTGCAGACACATTACACTTGACCTGTAAAAAACTGAAATATGCTATTTTAAATGCAAACAAAATGTCCTTGTTGTGGAAGGCACATGTAGTTGGTTGCTATGCCTAGAATTTAAAATAGGAAGTATCCAGATTCCAAACATCAGACACTTTCTTGTGAAACATAATAAAAATTGAATTTCCTACAACAAAAAATTTTCCTCTTAGAGTTTTCTGGTCGAAAGTGATCAAAAGCAAATAGGTTTCAACCTCTCTACGCCAGGCTGAAAATTTGACTTTCGTCTTTTCTTTCTTTTAGTGATTTTGTCTGGAGTCTTACTTAACTTTATTATTTTCATAGTGAATAATACTCCAGACGTGAAGATCTTTTTCCAAGGGACATTCTGCAAATTCTCTATGTCATTCTCTAAATATTTGTATTTTTTTATGCATAAATATGTGTCTGACCATTTATAATAACAACTGTTTCTGTGACACCCGGAGGCTTAATGTCTAAGAGTTCTTATTCTCACAGTTTTAATAAATTCACCAATTTAAACACAGCTAGCCACACGTTAATCTTTGTCCGAATTCTTGCAGTCTATCCAGGACATGCCAATCAGAGAACCTGGTGAGTGACCAGTTCTGCCCAGACCTTCCTATAGACACTGGGATGGAGCATGAATACGTTCTCTTCTCATTGGTGCTATTCGTATGCGAGTTCCTCTTCACACTGCTTGTCTGGAGGGTGCTTGAGCACAAATACACTGCCTGTAGAACCCATCATTGCACTCTACGCCTACTGTTTGCAGACTAGCCAGTAGGTGAAAACATTCCAACACTCACAAATGTGACGGCTATCACGTCCTCCTAATTACAAGTGCATTATATCCAATGGCACTTGACATATTGTGGACGGGAAGTAAGTGACTTTTGTGATAGAGTAACTCATCTGCAGAACTCTAAATCAGATCCTTAATATGCCTTGCCAAAATTGCCATGTGACAAGATCTGTCAGATCTCGGACTCTCTCACCTAATGCAGAACATGCATGTTCCTATTTCTCCTCTACCATGTTGCGATAATTCCAAATATCAAACCAGGCACGTCCATCCCAACAAATCTGGACCTGATGTTGATTATTTTATTGCATGATTGAGAACGCTAATAACTCTTTATTCCTTGAACGCTATCCACTTGGTTATTCACTCTTATGACTTGGTAGACTCAGAAGTAGGAGTACATTTATATAATGCAAACATTGAGAGTGATGTTTCTGCACTGAAAAGAGGTACATTTGTCCAAGACAATATTGTTTATGCTGATAATCCACAAGGGTCTGTAATTTAATTTAATTTAATTGAATTTAATTGCGGGTTTATATAGCGCTAGGAATCGACTCCCGGAGGAGTATCTCCACGCTTCGACCGCTGGGGAACCCGTCCTGGCTCACCCTGAGAGATGGTCCCTGATGGGTATCTCTAAGGTGCGACCAAGCATCCCCGGCGGTCTGGGGGGGCCGTTGTGAAGATGAGGCAAGCTGATGCCCAGAGTTGCCGAGTGTGGTTTCTGACTAGAGTAGGCACCGAGGCGAGAATTATCGAGTCCGCTGACCCTGGTCCACGACCCTGCCGCGTCGGGAATCGAACCCTGGTCCCGGGCCGTTCTCTGCTTACGGGTCTGCCGCCTCTAACCAGTGAGCCACACTTCTCTGTATGATAATGGAACCTTGTATCTTGTTGGCACATCTGAAAATTACAGTGCAAGCACTATAAACCAATCTATACTGAGTTGTAGAAAACCATCTCTCTCTTTGAAATTATAGTATTGATACATTTCTCAAGGAAATAATGGCTGCAGTGTCTAGCGTGAGGACCATTTATCTATTCTCTATAACATTCCAATTCTGCCTGATAGTTGTCAAGTAGACATTTGGGATATGGTGAAGGTGGTGGATTCAAATGTGTGTGGTTCTGATTCTGACTCTTCACTCACGATGAGGCATGTTTTGAACTATTGGTAGAGAAGGACCCAAGAGGAGTGAGGCACAAATCCCTATTGTGTTGCTCGAGTTGCAGTTGTTCAGATTCATAGATAGTTGTAGAACGTAGGAGCTGACTCTTTGAAGGCAGTAATTCCATATATGAATATTGCTTCAACCCAATTGTAGGGGTGTTTAATTTTTTAATTAAGCATATGCCTTTATAAATGATTGGGAAATTAAAGTTCAAACTGCCACACATGCCCTCCTCGACACCTACTGGAGTAAGTATCTGTACTTCATGGAGTGTACAGGCTGCATCTACAATTTCCTGACTGATAAACATCCTCGAGCAGGAAATAGTGGATGTGGAGGTGGGGACAGTCTTGGGTTCCTGCACCAGGATGTCTCTGGATGGGTCATAAATCAAGCAGGAAATGGTGAACACAGTCGGCACTCTCCCAGCAAATGACTGCTAGTACCAAAAAGGGGAGTCATTCAGTCCAGTGAGTAAGGGAGGTGGTGACATGAAGGGTGCCAGTTGTAAGGGCCGCCATGGAGCGTCTGGAAAAAGCCTGTGCTGCTAGTTGAGCTAACTTGGAAGCTGTTTGGGCAGCATGGGCAGTTGAGTCGGCTGGCTGAAATCTACAGAACATGTCAATGACGAGGTCCAGTCCTCAATTACCATCAAATATAAAAATTTAGATAGCTATGCTATTTGCTTAGCTATCCATAGTTGACAATATTGCGCAGAGCTGGAAGCCCTGAGACTTTGCACGTTTGCATTCTCCTGCCTCACTATCTGATTTAAGGGAATTAACAAACACACAAAGGTTCCTACCTAAACATTGATTGCAGGTATGAGTACCCTCTGAATATTCCACCCCTCTATTTGTTTCCTTTGATTTATTAACTATTGCATTTTGGAGTTTCTAGCATTAATCTCCCTAACCCCTCTTGCTTACAAACAGAATAACTCCAAGACAAGTTTGAACACTGTAAGACCTGCTAGATCAAAAGGGGAAGCTTTCTCAAGAAATTTGAGAATTGTGGAGAAGAAAGCCCTTACAACCATCTGTCTGTGCCGCCTCTGTACCCATGATTGTCTTCTAAGGCTGTGGAGGGTCTCCCTAACCTGCTGGCACACATATGCATCCAATTAACGCCCCCTTAATGAGGAACGGGAAAGGAGCAAAACACGTGTACCGTGGTGAGGGACTACATCATGTTTTGTAATGTTTTGACTCTTCTGACTCGCTAAGCCCATCCTAACCTTTTTTGGAGGCTGTTAGTTGAGGCACAGCATGTTTTTTTTTTAACTGATGCATATCCCAGCTGCTGCGTTCCCTTTGACGAGCCATGCGGTCATGTATCTTTAAGCGAGATGCTATTTGATGGTGAACATTCTGGAAAATAAAAAGTATCTATGTTTTCCTCAAAATTCCCAAAATAGTCAAAGGTTTGAGGTATCACACCCTGCATTGTTTGCTCCTCCTTCTTACTAAAATGATATTGAATTATAATGAATGCCTTTATGCCAATGGAACTGATATCTTTATGGTTTCTAAATGTATGCCATCCAAGGAAGTAAGACTAACATTTATACAAGATATCCTACCACCACCTTCAGTAGCAACGCAATCAAAGACCACGATTGACTGATTCAGTTTCAGATTCAGAAACAAGCTTTATTTGATTTTAAACATTAAAATCATAAAAGCATATATATAAAAGGTAAGTACATCATCATCATTAAAAATGAAGAGGTTCATTAACACACAGTTATCACTGGAGGATGACCAAGTATTTATAAAGTGCGAGTGCAGAAATTTCCTAGTTATCTGGAGGAATCCTAATTAATCCATTTTGACAATACAAATGGCCATCACATTTCATATCCATTAATTCAGTTATTTAGAGATTTCCTGGCTCTCATCACACTCTTTAAATAGTCCACCGTTGAGCCAATAAAATAAAAGTTACCCAGCTTCTGTAAGTGCATAAAGGCTGGGCGACATTGCCTCGATCCTCCCTGTTAAATAGGGGTATTATCCATCTGTGCCTTTCACTACTATAGTACTTGCAAAACAAAATTGCGTGTATGGTACTCTGCAGAGAAATGTTGTCACAAGGGCAGCAGCGGGGTTCCCTTGACCAATCATTGATAACAGGGAGTGAAATCAAATGATGGAAGGTCCCAAATCGAAATCTAGTCAATAGATATCTGTCATATCCGTCCATTACATGTAACAGGTAGGGTTGAATATCATACGTAATGGTGATAATTTGGTGTATGGCCACCATGGGTTTATCAATCTCAAGGGTTAACCTGATTTCTTCCAAATGAGTCATCCAAACTTTTTTGAACTCCTTGCGATTGATAGACTTCATAATGTCTGGAGAAGTATAATATTCTGGGTGACCGATATCATGCATAACATTTTTTATGTGTTTTAGCCATAGAATTTTGTGGGCGTTTTCTAGGCTCATTGCATCTCTTATTATTTCTCTGTTAAAGCCCGTACTCTCAGAAGACCAGATTCTGTGCCACAGCAGTAGATGTTGGGCCTTGATTAAGTCGGAAATATAAACCAGCCCTAACTCAGAATGACAGTTAAAAACCGGGGCACTAGATGGGACTGATTCAGTTAATTTATTGAATTCAACACTGATTTGCCATTCAGTAATATTCGATTGGGCATGAAGGGGAAATACATAATGAAGGTGAGTGTGAAAACAACCAGTCAACTCTACCAACTTTCAAATTGCATCATTTTCTATTTGTCTCTACATGTACACTTGTATTTGTCCGTTTTTTGGCTGTCTGAGTGGTCCCTTAGCTAAAGGACCACCCGCTCCGCACCCATGGTAACCCATGGGACAGAGTGACTAAACTGTTCACCCTGCCTCACATTCTCCTGGGGGTCCTTGGCTTCAGGTTCAGGCTGGTGTCACCAGCAACAATTGGGACATGAGAATAACTGGGAATATGCTAACCACCCAAGCTGTTACCTTTGCAAAAACTTTTTTAAGCTAACACTGATAATGTTGATATTCATTTGGAAATATCTCCATAAATTCCTCTGAGGGTATTATTCTTTATTTTGTATTTCCCAATACTTTTAGAGATGATCAACATCAGATAGTTTTCAATTGCTTAGATTTTCATACAACATTCTCTTCGGTCCATATGATACTTTAGTATCTATGTACTTGGGATTATGCTTCCCCTTTTATATGGAGGTAGATGAATATGGATGGAAAAAATAAAAAAAATTAAATATTTATGCACAACTCACATGTAAACATCCAGCCATGTTAATATTATTTCATGTATGCACATATGGGTGTATATATGTATGGTAGGGTTTGTACCTTATTCAGAAAATGTAATAAGTATAATTTGCATATATGTGTATGTATGTATACATTTTGCTATATGTTAAGATGTGTAGGTATGTCTGTATTTGCAATTATTAATTTTTAATTCATGGAAAAAAATATTTTCCCTTCAACCTCTGCCCCTCGCTCCACTCTCTGGCACATCCCAATGCCTTTTGACTACTATGGACCCCACAACATCCTTTGAAAACTCTTTCCTCCGTTACTCGATTCATCCAACTAACAGGTGCACATGTCCGCCACTCAATGTAGCATCTCACATCTTCACTTTACCAATCCACTTCAATTAATCTATTCGTTTCAAAACAGTACTGCAATTTCATGAGATATCAAGGGCACACACATAACAAATGTGCCACAATTAATCAACAAGGAAAAAGGAAGCACATATTGCAAATGCTGCTACCTTTATAACTCTAACCTGGAGTATCGTGCTACCTGCAACAAAGCACTTAATTCCTTTGTAGTTTGTAGTAAGTGTTCTATAACACAAGTTACAATTACAGCAATTAGCACATGGAGTGTATTGCTTATACATCCACTGAAGGCTGGTTAAAGCACAGTTTTATACACTCATATGAAACAATAATGTAGACACCTAATATTATTTTTTTTAAAAATTGTTGCAAGAATTACTGCCACTATTAAGATGTTTTGGATTTAGTTATTCAATTAAAAGAGGTGTTATTTATTTGCACGTGCCTGTAGTGATACAGTGTATCAATGAACTAGCAATAGTCAAGTTTGGCTGCAGAAACATGGCTGATGGAGTGTACAGGAGCAGAATTTCTGATGAAGATTATATGTCAGAATACTTGTTAGATCTGGGGGTCTCTAGTTGGCAATGGTATTCACCTTTGTCCAAATAGGGACCCTTACTTCTAAGTCAGGATAAGGGAATTACACTCCTTAATAACCCCTGCTCACCCCCTTGGTAGCTTGGCATGAGCAGACAGGCTTGTCTCAGAGGCAGTGTGTTAAGCATTTGTGAATATACACAGTAATACAGTGAAAACACTACAGATGGACACAACACAGGTTTTATAAAAATAAGTGTTCTTTATATAGACTTAGCACAAGACCACAAGCGACAAAAATCCACAATACTACACTTAAGATTACTTAAAAGATGATTAAAGTCTCTTAGTTCAAGTTGTTGGTAGATGCGATAAAGTTCTCAACAAGTACTTGGATGCGTAACACAAAGTGAACAAAAGGCTCGCAAAAGGGGAGATGCGTCGGTTCCTTGACCCGAGGCAACGGTTGCATCCTTCCTCAATGCTTGCGCAGAGTAGGGGACTCGTCGCGAGCCTTACTGGTGTAGAGGTGATGCGTAGATTCTCGGCCTGCGGTGCGCTAGATGGCGCCTTGATGTGATGCGATGATCCGGTTGCGATGCAAGAAGATGCCTCCCTTGATGCGGCGATGCGGTGACGCCCTAACAGCCTTGTGACAATTCTGTACTTTGGAGCCGCGACAGGCCCTGCGACACACTTCTCCGGCGATGCGATGGCAACTCTCACGATGGCATCACTCTTCTCCGGTGATGCGACAGCAGACAGCTTCGATGAACACACGCTTCCTGGGAGATGCGGCGAAGGCTCGCTTCTCCGGCGTTGCGATGGTTTCAGCTGCGGCAGCGACACGCTTCTTCTCGATGCATCGCGCTTCCAGCTCCCAGCGGCACTCAAGTGACTGGAGTCAGAATTCCCAGCAAGGAAATTCAGGAGGGAGCTGGAGGTGAAGTCTTTTGTCCCTGAGACTTCAGCAGGAGGCAAGCAGAGTTCAAGCTCTTGGAGAATATTCTGTAGATGAAAGTCCTTACAATGTTCCTTCTCCTTTCCCTTGGAAATGAAGCAACCACTGCAGGCCAACCCAGCAAACAGCACACTGGCAGAAGGGCAGTCCAAACTCCTGCAGCTTCCTTGGTTCTTCTCCTTGGCAGAAAGGTTTCTTGTTCCAGAAGTGATCTAATTTCTTGGGATCAGGGTCCCAATATTTATAACCCAAAATCATTTGTTCTCTGAAGGCAGAGGGGCCTCTGCCTAGTCCAAACCAGTTCCTGAGCACTTTGTTTACATGACTTTCTTCTTCCTTTCACTGTGCAGGGCAGAGACATCAGCCGTCACACAGGAGGTGGAGCCAGCACAGGGGAGGGAAGATACAGCTCTGCAGCACTCTGTTGACATGATTCCTCCTCTCCTTTCACAGTGCAGGGCAGAGACATCAGACAAGCCACAGGGGGTGGAGCCAGCATTGTAGAGGTAAGGCCCAGCCCTATTCAGGTCCCAGATGCAACTCCTCCCTCCCATCTAGATGCAGATCTCTCTATTCACCACTGAGCTGTCCCAGCCTGTCTCCTGGAATCACCCAGCCCTGTCACACACAAACCCAGACAAGGAATACCCAACCCAACAGAGGCAGGTCTGGATAGTTAGGCAAGAAAATACCTACTTTCTAAAAGTGGTATTTTCATAACACAAAATATTAAAACAACTTTACTAAAAGCTGTATTTTAATATTCTGAGTTCAGGCCTACTAAATTCGAATTTCTACCATGTTCCCTGAGTCAGTTAGGATTATAAGAATATAATAATCTAATTGCCCATTCTGGCCTATAGAGAACAGGTAGCCTTCAATAGTGAAAAACGAAAATGGCTGTAATTCACTATTAGAACATGCTACACACATCAGAACATGTCCTACCTTATACTTACAATGCACCTTGTCCTTGGGCCTACCATAGGGGTGTCTAATATGAAGCAAAGGGAAGGTTTAGGGACTGGCAAGTGGGTGCACTTGGCCAAGTCGACATGGCAGTGCTAGACTGCACACAGGCCTTGCAATGTCAGGCCTGAGACACACTTTACAAGCTGCTTCTGTGTGTGGCACAACCAGTGCTGCAAGCCCACCAGCAGCATTTGATTTACAAGCCCTGGGCACACATGGTGCACTGTACTAGGGGCTGACAGATAAATCAAATAACCCAATCTTGGAATAACCAATTAGTACATTAATTTAATACAGGGAGCACTTGCACTGTGGCACTGATTAGCAGTGGCACAGTGCCCAAAGCATAAATCCAGCAAAAACATATCAAAACAGAGGAGGCAATATGTCAAAAATGGAAGGGAGACTCACGCCAATGATGCCAGGTCTAACAAAACTGTTGTCCAAAATTTTGTCTGACAGAACAATTGGTCCCTATAGTAGATGCAATTTCCCTAATTTTAACTTAAGTGGGTGATATTTTCGTAAACACCATTTAGAATGCTATATTTATGTCAGGTGGTTTAATGACAATAAAATGATGGTACCCTACCAATAGAAAAGAGGTTAATGGGTGCAAGATGTGACTGAAGGGCTAGCAAGATTTCTACTTGCATCATATTGCATAATCCTTTCTGCCAGGTTTTCGTTTGCCCACATTTGATGGTGGTGGAAAATCTGAGAAAATTTAATATGATGTATATGCTGCATCAATCCTTTTTTTGACAACAGCCCCTACACTGTTTCAATGAAACATCAGCCCTACACATCTGCTCTCCCTCCTTCAAGCCAGTGTTCAGCTAGCAAAGCTCATGTTGTAGTATAGTCAGTGATTTGAAAGGGCAGGTGCTGTCAGGTACTGGGAGAGTACCAGAGCTTCTCAGGAGCAAACAGGTATTGGGTTATATATTACATTTTCAAGCGCTTTGTACAGGTAGCTACTAATTCGTTACACTGGGCATGCAATTTTGGAATAACTTTCCGCAGGGTGTCTGAACTGTCCTAGACCACCTGTTTCTTTTTTTGTAAAAAAATAAATCAGAGACGTGACTTTTCTCATTATTACACTCATCTGCAGTTGAAAGATCACAGCAAGAAGCAGGAAAGGCAGCTCTGAATATATATGCGAATAAATACCTGGTGCAAATCACGGATTTACATTAAGACTAGAAGAAACTGAACCAAAAATTGAGGCTTGATAGGAAATTCATTGCATGGCAAGAATGTTTTGGGCGGCCAGGAAGAAAAATAATGCTTCATTTGTGCTGGATTTTGTAGATGATGGGCACTGGCACTCATTATTGTGGAAGAGGAGTTTTTAAATCATTAGACCTAGACCGCAAGCAAGAGAGAGAAGAGGAGAGACAAGGGGGGGCGGAGTAGGAAAACAGGGGAAAAGAGAGAAATGAAAGGAAAAGAGATGTAAAGAACTTGCAAGAATAAGATCCAGAAGCAGGATAGTATTCTTGCTGGGAGAGAGTGAAATCAATCAGGCCTCTTAGTTGTTGAAACACAAGAGGTGCGTGTTAATATATATATATACATGTTATGTTATGTTATAAAAGGTTTTGTAGCGCGCTCAAATACTCTGGAGTGTCCTGGCGCTAACAAATGGCAATTATTAAAGAGCAAGCATTGCACAATATTATAGGGTGTGATTCAATAAAGATGATCCACATGTTGATTAGACACATTTCCTGAATCCATATGAATTTTAGTCATTCAAGATCTACTTTGTAGAGAAGGACTAAGCTGATGCCATTTTAATTCAATACAAACCGACAAAAGTAGTCAAAATGTGTTGTGTAACCAAACTAACTCTGTACAATGTACCTGAGAGGGTTATAGGCCAGAATGAAGAATACACTCAAATAATGTCTTTCATGTTCTACAATCTAAGCGATATCTATAGCTTCAGTTTTTGAGGGATTGTGGCACTGAGGGATATATATTAAAGTCTCTTTTCCAAAGTTGCTGTCTATTCCAGAGTTTAGTTTGCCTTGGTGCTTGCAGTGGTAAGCACCAGCATTCATTTTTGGGGACCAGCACTTATTTTTCATCATTATATTTTAACTTTGGAAGGAGAGATAAAGTGATAAAAATGAGAAAGGAGGTGTGAAACAGAAAGGAAAAGAGAAAGCAGTAGAAAGAAGGGGTGCAGTCCTCCAGCAAGACTGATAAACAGACTGAAAGAGTAGGGTGGTGGCAGAAAAAAAACATAGGGTGCAAGCAAAACTAGGCAGCCTTGGTATTTGGCAACAATGTCCTTTAGCAATGCTACCAGTAGGATACTAGGGAACACCTTGGACCCCCTGCATTTCCTTTTTATCAAATTAAGCACCATTCAAAAGTGGATCCATCATTCAATTCCAGTAGCTGGCAAGTCGAAAACGATGGGTGACCTATCTAGCTCCCGACTTGACCTTAGAATTGAATTTGATACGGCTGTATAAGTCTCCAAGGTCCAGAGGCATCAGGCTGCAGAAAAGGCTGCAGTCGGAGCAGTGGACACGTTGTAAAAATCTGACCACACCTCAGATCCTCTGGAAATTGTAGTTGGCTAAACCTACAGAACAAGTACGATGTTACTTTTATGAGCTCATGAAACTGAAGTCTCCTAGTGTTTTCTGCTTCTCAAAGAAATCCTTTTTTGTATGGTCCTATACAATTAGCTTGCCATTAGTACAGAAGCTTAAAAGTGCAATAAAGCCCCATTGATCTTCTAAAAATCATGCTCTTGAGTAGTCGACTTAAGTCTCCTAGTGTTTTCTGCTTCTCAAAGAAATCCTTTTTTCTATGGTCCTATACAATTAGGTTGACATTAGTACAGAAGCTTAAAAAGTGCATTAAAGCCCCATTGATCTTCTAAAAATCATGCGCTTGAGTAGTCGACTTAATTTATGGTTGTCTGGAAGGGGCAAGGTCTGTTTTGAATAGCGGTTAACTCATTAGCTACATGCTTCATTAGTCTTCTAACACCCTCTTCTCTGACTCAGAATGAATAATCACCTCAAAAACAAACATCATCAGTGAGGGTGAATACAATAATGTCTTATCCACTCTATCTAGTCAGAACAAGAGTCTAGTAAAGATGTCTACTGACAGATTCAAAGACCACTGTAGCTGACATTATGTTAATAGATGGATATATTCGGTGTATGCAATACCGTTAAAGCCATAGAGCTTACATATTTTTCATACGGATCAGCTAAACTTCTTCTTCAGGCATCAATTGTAGAGAAATGGGGAGACATTAATTTCTTTCGAGAGTGGATGAAGTTAGAAAATTGATAAAAGCCAATAAAAGAAAAAGAGAAAGTTGTGTGTACTTAAACATTATATGGATTCAGTTAGATCGAGTGGTATAAGGGAAAGACTAAAGTTGAATGAATGCGAGAAAGTTATACTGAATTATATGAATACTGTTGTGGAGTATTAAGGTAACCCCTCATTCAGTATTACCCCCTGTAACTTTACCATGGGTGTTTCCAAGGAGGATGCATTCACCGGGTCAACCCTGGCAGAATCTGACCTAAAAAAAGACCCAGGATTTGGGGATTGACAGCAGAAATTAGCATTGTAACACCGATTTCCCCAGCAATTTATAATTCCATTGGGTACTTATCAGAATTAGTAGGAAGTTCCATACCTAGAAAATACAGACACTTGTTGTGTCAGTAATTTTGGATGTAAAATTATCATTTTGGGCACTCCAATGCAGTTAAAATGAGGGCGTTATATCTTAGATGTTTTATGCTGAGAGAAAAATGCCCTATGACAGCCAGATTTGGAACAACGGGAATTGGAGTCACATAGGAGGTTCCATTATATTTCTGCTGCTTTTCATGAAGTTTTGAGGAATGTTTACTACCAATAACAATGATGTAGAAATTATTTACGGGCAGTTGTTTAGTTTCACCTGAAAAAATAGATCATAATAGTATGATGTTTTGGCAAGGATAAGGTAGGACCGGAGTATCAGTCAACGAGTGAGTAGGATATTTCAGCATTGTCAGCTGGCCGCTTTAAAACTCTGTCCTCTGAGACGACGAGATGAGGTCACTTGTTGTTATATGCTACCAGTATAGTTCTTAGACAAGGAATATTTGTCTTCTGAGGGAAAGATAGGGACAATCCCTATGAGGGACAGAGGAGTACATGTTTCGGATTCCAGACCTTTCTAAATAAACCTTTAAGGCTTTGGGAAATCCATGTTCTAGTTGCGTTGGAAGTGTAATGCAAAGCAATTACTAAGTCTATGACCAGTCCACTCCTACTGTGATATCTACAATGGCAGTCGCATTGTTTGTCACAGAAATGTTAAAGAGGTTGATCCAAGGAGAAGGAAGATATTAGATTAATGAGAGATGATGTTATATATGACCTTCAGTAGAGAAGAATAGGGACAGAGGTTATGGTACTGCCAGTGTCCCAGAAATATGTCATAGGGAGACCATTTATGTTTACCTCAGATACTCGGTACGTAGGTCAGATGGTAGTCTATAGTATATTGATATACGAGTGGAGGAGATTTGCATTGTCAACAGTAGACAAACTAAGGGCCCAATTTAATATTTAGGTGCTGGGCCATCCTCCACAAAGATGATGAAGTAAATTACTTCACCCTGTAGGCGGTCGCAAACATTTAATTTTCAAATGCCGATCTGGCTGGTGGTCATTTGAAGTATTTTCAAAGGAACTGCTGTCTAGGTGGTTCCTACCAATTTATTGTAACTTTGCAGTACAGCTCCATCAAATGTGACAGACCCATAGGACAAACTAAAAAAAAACAAAGTTTCAAAAGCAAAACCCAAAGAGGTATTTTGTATTTGAAAATAAAAATAACAACACCCTCCCTTGCCATGGGAATATCTCCCATGGCAAGGGCATATTTTGCAGTTTTCACAGCCCCTTTACCACCAGGGTTTTCCTGGCTGTGACAGACAGTGAAAACTAACCTCCATATCTTCCCATCTAAATTAGGTGGATGGATATACATGCCAACCACCTACAGCCTTTATTCTGTCGGGCTGTCGAAGGGGTGTAACCACGGCGGAGGCAGAGTAGTCTTCATTGTTGTTACACCAAAGGTCCAGTCGCACTTAAATCAGGTGGGCAGAAAATTGTGTTGGCAGAAAGGGTACTGTGTCACCATTGCGATGGAGCACTCTTTTCACCAACATATAAATCAGAAACTAAGTTTGATTGTTCAGCACCTGCATGGATCAGAGAATAAAAAAAACTGTCCCAAAATCATGTGGCCATCTTGACAGGCATGCAGCATGGCGAAGAATTAATAAGGTGGGCAGCTCATTGTAAGGGAGTCAGTTAGGGGAGAGGCAGGGAATGACAGAGTGCATGGGGTGAACTGATCCAGAAAGGGGAAAATTATCTGAGTGATGCGGATAAAGAACCATGGCCTGTGAGCATTGGAAGATGCAGCACGAGAATGGAGGTTGAGGGAGGTGGACTTGTAGATTTACTCATATATTAGGTGATAATGTTAGACTAAATGAGAGACAGATAAAGAAAAGCAAAAGCATCTTGTAGTCCTCTTATCTGTCATTCGCATGTGTGTTCAAACCTTTTGAGCCCCCTCCAGATGCATCCATATAAAAGCCCCTTAAAGCCTCTGTGGAAATATCAAACATCCTTGAAACCTTTTTTACGCCTTAGCCAACATTTTCTCACTTCCCCAAAACTTACTCTAACTCGAAACACATTACTGTTTAGCAGGCCAGGGACCTATTTTCTACAGACATCTGCATTGAGGCATATCACCTGTCCTTTACAAAAGAAATTTGAAAACACGCCTTATTCTAACCCTTGTGCAATATTTCCATTAGACATGAAGTGCTTAGAAGGAATTCACTTGCCCTACGGCAATATACAAGCCTCTTCTCTCTATGTAATGGTCCTTTGATCAGGGAACCTATGGGATACATACATTATGACACCAGGATGATCTAAACACCAACACGTGTTAGTTGTTAGGGCTGGCTTTGGAGACTAGCAGTACTACACTCAAAAAGAGGAGCATTCCTCAACATATAGGTTCTTCCTCCAATCTAAGACCGTCAGGGCACAGATAGTCAACAGCGATTCTAGATCATAACCTTACAAGAGTGAGTGGAACCTTCAAACAACGCGTAGATGAACCACACCCATGGTCTAGAAGCAACTGTTTAAGCGAATGAAGATCTTGGAACAACTGAATACCATCATTACCCTTTTGCCATTATTGAACATTGAGTGGTTACAGATGCTACAGGTGTGCCTTTTACATTGCCAGGGATTAATTTCAGCCAATTCCTGCGCCATTCACAAGGCAATGCAACGAGTTTAAGAATTGTTTTTGGCTGGAAGCAACAATTGGCAAAGCGAGCTTAAGCACCACCACTGCTAGAACAAATGAACGTTTCATTAGTGAGTTCACCCTCATTTCAAAGGAAAACCAATAGCGTGACAAGGACGAAACTGCATTCACCAACCAACTCTTAATGCTCGATTTTACATGAAGGTCACATTCGTGCCCAAGGATGAATGATAGTTTCCAAATACATCAAAGGTAACTTACATGTTGTCTCCACATAAAATTAATTATGTCTCCGAACAGAATACAAAGGAGCTCTGAAAATTAAATGTTTGCTTCCTGTCCTGCCTTCCATTCCAGCTGGCTTAGTTAGTAATGAGCTTTTGGCAATTTCATACATGCATTAATGCCTCCCTTTTGGGCTTTAAACTGCCAAAAAATGTGATATTAATCTTTTAAATATATATTCATTTATTTTCTCACAAACTGTATGGGAATACATGTTCACTTCTTCATCTTCTAGTGCATAGAGGACGGCCCATACAACAAGTCTGCAACTTCCCTATCACATTAATTGACAAACCTCTAGCTGCAAATACATTTGTATTTATTTATAACATTTGCAATTTTTAGCAGGCGCTGAAACAAAATAAACCAATGAGTCATATGATAGTTAATATAACAACGGCACTCAGTAAATAAGTATGAGCTAAACATTAAAACCAATGAGTGTTTCTAATGAGCATCTACTATTATCATGTTTACATTTCCAGATTTTAATACTCTGCTTCAGTTCTGAGTGAAATCCTCTTCTCGGAAACATGATGTACGATAATATGTAATTATGAAACAAAAGAGAAATTGGCTTCTGTGGAAGCTATGTTTAACTACACAAATACATTAATAATAAGCAATAAATGCAAAAGGTATTTAATTACCTCAAACTTATTTAAAAACAAATGTTGAGGATCTGAAAGTAATAAGCATGCCTGGGTCCACTATTCACATAAAATCTCTTCAGAGTGCAAGTGATTTAAAAGCCAGAGAGTCACATTTTAAAGCCTTGAAACTTTAAAAATGAACGATGTAACAATTTCCAAGGATAACCTTATCTCATTAAAGATTTATATATACTGAGTTTATAGAGCGCCTGGTTACACTAGCCAGTGTGTCCCCCCGCTATTCAGGGGCCAGAATGATCCCTAGTACAGCTCACGAGAAAAATACAGTTTAATAGTTAGGGAACAAGTGTGTTTTGAGTTCTTTACGGAAAACTTTTTCAGACGGCTCCATCCGGAGTCTGAGAGGGAGAGTGTTCCAACTCCGGGCCGCCAGAAGGCGGAAGGATCTGCCGCCCATCCTGGCCCTGTTGGTCTTCGGGATACACACTAACCCAGTGCCCTCCGATCGGAGGAGCCTAGTGGGTTTATACAGTGTAAGCAGTTTCCGCAGGAAGCTAGGGCCCTTACCTTGAGCGATCCGATGGCCTATACACAAGATCTTAAACTGGACACGCTCTTTAATTGGTAGCCAATGAAGCGTCCCCAAGGTCTTTTTGGAGGATGATCTTTTTGGCAGCGTCAGTACTAGGCGTGCAGCAGCATTTTGGATACATTGCAATCGTTGGAGGCATCTCACGTTAGCTCCCAAATATAAGGCATTCCCATAGTCCAGCCTGGAAGTAACCAGGGCATGGGCCAGGGCCCTCCTTGCTGACACTGGGAGCAGATCGAGCGTTTTCCTCAAACAACAGAGAATGCCAAAGCAAGTCCCGGCTACACATCTAGTATGATACTCGAAAGATAGTTTCGAGTCCATCCAGATACCCAAGTTCTTGACCTGATCTTTAGGTTGGGGTAAGGGGCCCAAAGTCTGGGGCCACCAAGCGGATGTCCAAACAGACGGAGACTTGCCTACGATAAGCACCTCCGTCTTGTCTCCATTTAATCTGAGACAGTTGTTTGACATCCAATTGGCTAGGTCCTGGAGGCAAGATGTAAACTGACTTTCTGCCTGTTCAGCTGGCTGTGAAAGAGCTACAACCAGCTGAGTATCGTCCGCGTAAGTCACCACAGCAACCCCATGTTTCTCCGCGATTGATGCCACTGGGGCAACATAGAGGTTGAATAAAGTGGGACTGAGGCTAGAGCCTTGGGGAACTTCCTGGTTCAGGGCGATAGCTCTGGACCTATGGGGCCCCTGCTCCACACAGAAACTGGGACCGAGGAGAAAGGACTTCAGCCATTGCCATGCTTTGCCAATGACTCCTCCCTCTCTCAGGCGCTGAAGCAGAGTGTGATGAGCCACAGTGTCAAACGCGGCACTGAGATCTAAAAGAATCAGTGCCGCAGTTTGACCCTCATCCACATGCTTCCTTAGCATCTCCGTGGAGTAGAGTAGAGCAGACTCCGTGGAATGGAGAGTACGGAAGCCAGCCTGAGTGGGATGATAGAGTTGTTGGGTTTCAATGTAAGCCATGAGCTGTTGGTTAGCCAATTTTTTTATAGGGAAAGAAGTGAAATAGGCCGTAGGTTGCTCATTTTGAGCGATGCTAATCTGTGTTTTCTTCTTAAGTGGGAGTACCACCGCCTGTTTCCATGCCGTTGGCACCCTACCAGAGTCAAACGACAGTGTCAGGAGATGCCTGACATACGGCGCTAATGTCTCCATATTGCCTCTCAAAATATTGGCTGGGGCCGGATCCCTGGGAGAGCCTGATTTTACACTTCCAGCCACCTTTTTTAGCTCGTCAATGTCAGGGGCTAAAAAAGCACGCAGCTTGTCTGTGGCTGAAGGTCCCTCATCCAGCAGAGTTTGGTCACCGGAGCAGGCTCTGGCCGTGTTGGGAAAGGCAGCATAGATATCCTGTACCTTATTATGGAAGTAGTCAGCTATCTGATTGCAAGATTGCACTGAGGTCGCTACTCTTTCTTCCAGACAGGCCAAAGAGGATAATTCCTTATATACTGTAAAGAGTTCTTTGGCGGAACAATCAGCCTTAGTAATCCTTTCAGTGTAGTAATCTGCCCGAGTTTTCCTTATCAGAGCATGATACTTTCTAAGATTTAACTTGTATTCCCTCTCATGGTCTGGTGAATATTCCTGTCTCCAGGTTCTTTCATGCCGTTTACAGACAGTCTTAGCCCTTTTTAGATCCTCATTAAACCACGCCGCGGATTTGGTCCGCCGCATGGGTCCCCTATTAGACCATGGGGCTGTTGCGTCCAAAGCAGAGTGGATGCAGCATTCAAGTTTTTCACACGCCCCATCAATTGTTAGGCCCAGACCTTCCGGTGGTCCCCCCTGCTCCAAACGGGCCTTAAAATCTGCAGGGGAAAACCTAGCCCATCGCCTCTGTAACTTAAGGGTACCATCCCCTTTCCCTTGGATAATTCCTGGGGAATGGTCGATCTGAAATGGTACCAAGAAGTGATCCGTCCAGACCATTGGTTCAGGGGGATCAACTGTGAGGGAGTCCCAGTTACAGAAAATAGGGTCTAACGTATATCCAAGACGGTGTGTGGGCAGTTCCGATTTAAGAACTAATTGCAGAGTTAATAAATCATTACGGACCTCTTGGGCCGAGAAGCTCAATGCATCGTTAAAATGGAGATTAAAATCACCTAACAACAAAAATTTCTCATAGCGCAAAGCTGGGGATAGTATGTTCTGTATCAGACTGGCAGCAAACTGACTATTACTTCCAGGGGGTCTGTATACTAGGAGGCCTTTAATTATATCGTTTTTAGAGACAGATATAGTAAAAGTCCCCGCCTCACTATCAGATATCGAAACGGTCTCCAATGTACATTCAATCCCGTGCTTATGAATGACCGCAATCCCTCCGCCCCTCCCGCAAGGTCTATCTAACCTGCAAATGCCATAACCTGGGGGAAGCGCTTCCAGCACCTCGGGGGACGATTCCTCGTCCAACCAAGTTTCGGTGGCGAACAGGATATCTAATTTACTATCCTCAAGCAGATCCCGCACTTCCATTCTGTGCTTCTTGAGGGACCTGCAGTTAATTAATGCACAGCCGAGCTTTCTGGTGAATCCATTACAGACCTTCCAGTGGCTGAATGAGTAACCACAGCGACTGCAAGTATTCCCAGGGCCATCAGTAGCACAATCCCTAACAGGCAAACAACTGCACTCGGTACATATTCGCAGATCTAGTAGCTCCTGGCGGGATTTGACTTTTGTAATACAGGATAGAGTTTCATAATTGTATTCTTATACAAGCACGTTTGCAGTATAACATTATTTCGACTGGTAAATATATTAATTTAAAGTTCTTAGATACTAAATATCTATGACAATAAAATAAACATTGGTCTGTCTTAAGGTTTGAATATTTTCAATAATGCAGGAATTCCTTACATAATTTTTCTACTTCTTATGCAGACATTGACTCTGTCACGCGTCTAACATCAGGGGCATGGCTTATTTCCCATGTCTTTTAATTTCCTAAAAGGAAAACGGGCTGCATTTAAAAAAGACCACTGCCTGCTTCTAAAAGAATTTGGTGGACATTCACAAAGGTGAAGGTGTCCCATGGTGGACCTCTTCTCATTTGAAAATGGTTACCACCGCTTTTGATTTGGTGGCAAAAAGTTCATGTTTTGCTACCAGATTTTTGCTTCACAACATTATTAATATATGCTAAAGAATCTGTATTTGAAAGGGGCACCCTTTACACACCCCTTCCAAATACTGATTCTTTATTTATTCTAAAACAGTAAGTGTGATTCAGTAACATGTTACCAAATCACAGTATGGGTTTGGCACATTTAAAAGAGCCATTTTGCGAACACCAAGTCTCAAATTTCACATTTGCGACCATAAAATCGCTTGATACATCAGACCCCTAATGAGGTGTTGAGAATTGACCATAGTACCCAAAACTGGGTTCGAAGCACCTTCTGTTGAGCCTAGCATAATTGGACATCACACTCCACTTGTGCCCTCTAGAACTGGAATTACATCCCAAGCGAGGCATTCGGGGAATACCATTGCAAAATCTTGAATAAAACACATATAAATAAAAAAACACAACTACCCATAGACAAAACTTTGGGATTCGAGCCCTAATATCCCAGTTTTTGCATATTTTAGTTAAAGATATGTTAAAAAACAGATTTATGAATTGGGACCTTCATTTTTAATACAGCCTCTCATTATTTTATGTTGGTGTTTCTGAGACTCGCTCACAGTTGTTTTTCTTAAAAGGAGACACCACAAAACAGAGCTTTGTTAACATGTCCATACAAAGGATCAAACGCAATTCTACTTTGTATAGGAAAAGTGACAGCTGTTCAGCAAACAAAGCTACATTTAACATGACATTTCCATAGGCACTGCCAAGCTCACTAGCCTTTTAATTGTCTCCATTTGCTAGTGTTTATGAGCCTGGCATTTTTGAAGAAGAACAGGGTGCCAAATATATGCCTCTAAATAGGTTGAGCCTAGTTTGACTCTTTCACCGCCCACAGAGCGCATGCTTTTTAAATATAATTTGTATCTATTGCCTGGATCACTAAATAACAGTGCACAGACATTTCCCAAGCCTTATTCCTTCAGCTGCATTGCTTTATTTGGAGTGTTCTTTGAAATGCAACTTTTCATGCTTAGCTTTCAAGTTTGCATGCACGCAAAAGAACAAGAGAAGTGGCTGAAATGTGTTTGATGTAAAACTGCAGATTTTTATTATGAGAGTGTATTACTGAAATGTCCAGTTTCCGATTATTAACCCCTTCCATGCGTCCCGGCCATCCAACGTCACGGTGGGCGTGTGCGGAGGATGGGCCCCGGCCGTCCGAACCTTGCCCACTCATTATTCTGCCAGCACCGCGGCGGAATTCCCTCTGCAGTCAAGTAGTTAAAAATGCAAGGAGGGCACAGTCCTTTCTATTTGTGTTAAATCCATTTGGCCATTCCCCAAATATTAATTTTCTCCCCCCATTCTAGATATGTTTGCAGCCATTTCACAAAGCCATCTGAGAGTACATGAAACAGTACATTTGTGAATACTCCCCTAAATATTTTTGTGGGAGGGTCAGTATACATGTTTGTTTCAGTATTATGTTTTTACTGTGTTGGTCTCGTATTTTGGTGCTGAATTGCCTCACGCCACCTCCTTGCTACTAAAGAGGCATCCACTCTTTTTTCTTGTGGCTAGTTTAGCTCTTTACTTCGTTGGTGGCATGAATGAAGGACCCGAAGATGCTCTCTTAATCAGTGCTCACTATGTCAGCGTGCTCAGTATAAGGCTTCATTTAGTGGTGCAGTAATTTTATCTTTGCCACTGCTGACTACTACTACCAGCCACATGAGAAACAAAGGGAATTACCCGCCGGCCTTTTTCTTACTCCAGTGCCGCCCCCTAGGGTAAGCATGATGGTGTCATATCTGGGACAGATGACTCTGCTATTGTAAGCAGGCATGTGCAGGGCAGAACGCAATAGATACTGAAAATTCTATGAAGTATTATTCACCAATAGAAACTTTCTTATATTTAGACTCATGGAATAATAACTAAAATACCTTATTAGCATGAATGTAAAAAGAAACTTCACAGAAACAGGATATCTTCTAAAACCAATTGGAACAAAACACAAGCAACCTGTGTACTTATATTTAAGGACCCAGCTGCTGGAAGATGTAGACTCAGGGTTCCCCCTCTCTCTTCTGAGGAAGAATTATGGTAAATTGTGAATTGTAAGTGGATGACCTGGGCATGAATTTGATAATAATCACCTAAAGGAACACCTAGTCATATTTTTCCCAAACCAAAATCCATAAAAGATCCCCTTTGAAATGCCCAATAAAGGGATGAACTCTTATGTTAAAAATAAATAATCTTTACACAGATAGCAAATCAGCAAATAAGTAATGCTTGAAAGATAGACAACACCTCAAACATGAGATGCTCTTATCCAGTAAAAGAATAAAGGATATTAGAAGAATGAAATATTAAATTGTTTCTAGATCCTCTCAGAACAAGGCATCTAATTAAGTGATATTGTCTGTACCTGCAGCACTAACAGCTGGTGATTGCTGTCCCTGTACTTTTGTAAGCAAGATGAAAACAATAAGAAATATAGAACAAGTTTGTTTATGTTTGTGCTGGTATGATTTCACTCATGCTAAAAGCAAGGGGAGAGTCCAGACAGGCATGTGTAAACCAGCAGCTGCAACAGAAGAGTCTGAAGGAGCTCTGTAGGATGACAGAACCATTTTGTTTTTCAACCAAACATTGAGCTGATCAACTGCTTATGCTTCTTCAGCACTCACAATTTGGCTACAGTAAACTAGAGAAATGTTAGAGGCTGACCAGCCACTCAATGCTTCCTTTTCAGGTTTATAACTGTACATATAGCCAGCAAATGGAGACCGCTGAATCGCTTGCCAGTTCCCAATGTTCCACTCTGGTTTCTTGATGTGCTTACACATTCTTGACCTCACCCTCAGTTGTGTGCTACAGAAAAACCCTCCATCTTCGAAAAAGTGGTTTCAGCCGAATATATGATTATGTTCTTAAGGCTTTTTTTAAATTACCAAGATCATCTTAATTTCAGTCATGATGGCATTGACTGCATTAGTGCCTCCATAAATCTCTAATGGAAGATTTGCGAGACTACATTTATGGACCACTTTCTCCTACAGAGACTTCAGATAGCTCTGAGAACTCATGTTTTCAGCTATCCATTAGAACCCCCTGAATTCCCAATCCTACAGGCATTATCAAAGCAGGGGATATGACGTACCTTATGGCCAGAATGTACAGGACTACGGTGGACCTGTTGCCGTCCCGGGACGCTGGGGTTCGCGCTGCTTGGGAGCGGGACCTTTGACATCCTATTACGGATGTACAAAGGGGTGGGTGCTGCACACAAATACACTGAATCTCTCCCAGCCACCGCCACGAGCTGCTGCACTTTAAATTTCTTTGGAGGGCTTATAAGATACCTAGCGCACTACATCGAATGGACCAATCTCAATCACATTCCTGCCCGAAATGCCACTCCCCAGATGCGGACTTTGCACACATTACATGGACACGTGCTAAAATAATGGGCTACTGGACAGCAATATTTGGGGAAATTTCCCGAATGTTAGAAATGGTGATTACACCCACGCCATTCATGGCGTTGCTTGGGTACACACATGACCTCCTCAAACCTAAATGACAGTTTGTCACCATTGCACTGCTTATCGCCAAACACGAAGTGGCTATTAATTGGGGTAGTAAATGCATGCCTACAGTACACTCCTGGGTGCACAGTATGACATATTGCAAAACTAACAGTGACACTTAAGCACAGTTACAACCACTGCTCGGCCCCTTGACATATGGCAACCATTCCATTCCTATCTGCGAGAATCTCGGGACACTGGTGGCACTTCAGCACTGGCACAACACACTCCTGAATTGGACGAGACAGAAGAGGGTACACATGGGACAGCTGCGACATAACAGGTTTTTGTAACCTTAATATGTATGCTTTCTGCTCCCTGTAATACAGATGCCTTGTACCTAATGTTAACCTTGTATACAGATGTCTGCTATTTGACTTGTATTTACCTTTAATGGGTCATATCCTATACTGCACTGTAACCAAGTTTGCAATTTGTGGAAAATCAACAAAAAGAATAAAAAAAATAAAAAAAACATGAAGCTATGAGAAACAAACTGAACCCTAAAAAGTTAAGTATCACCCATGAATCTATGGTAGAAAATATGAGATATAAATTATTCATCACTTCAATAATATTTAAATATATTCTAAAAGGCAAAGTTTGTGCTTCTGAGTTTGTTTCCTAAATTGTTAATAGAATTTTGTTTTCAATATTAATAGACTTTCAGTTCAAATATAAACCCAAATGGCTCTTACATTTATTAGAAAACAGCACAAGTAATACATTTCATTCTTCATTTGAATTCAAATAATATTTTCATCTTTCTGTGAACATGTAAAAACAATCCTATTTAAAAATAAAAAAAATTAATTGAATTATTGAATTCATCTTCGAATAGATACTGCACCACCCATGTGATGCATAAAATAAAGGTACCAAAATCCAGCAGAGTTATCAAAGGATTTCCAATAGGATTGTTTAGATAATTACATTTCCCTTTAATCAGAATATCTCTGAGACTTGCCCAATTCACTTTCATACAAGTAGCTACTATACATGGGTACACCGCTGCCCTTACACATTAGCTGTACAATCTATATGTTACAAACGCCACTATTGAAACAGACACCATTGTGCCCTTTGCTTTGCAATGTTTTCCTCCCTATAAATGTTGTATCACAGATTTGTATCATCATCTCTACCACTGCCACTCTAGTAAAATGCCTTCCAAATGTCCTTTAGTTTAACATAATCCACATGTGTTCACTTACCTAATCTATTTCCTAAGACTACACTCTACTTGCATTCATCATAATTCATAGTTTAGCCAACTCCAGGTCCAGCACTACACCTCCACACCAGCCCTGTCACACTCCGACCCTAATCTGTTGAGTTAAGGACTTCTCATCTTGTTAGTCATGACATTCAACCTAACATCTTCACCAACTATAATGCAAATGGCATTATTTCATACAATAAGTGTTTTTTATTGTAGTTTATTGTTTTGTGTGCGCCAACTTTACTCCAGGTGTTGTCTCCTTATTTTACTGTGGCACTGCCGTTGAAAAAATAGAGGGAACAAGAATCTCTTACCGTAGAGTCGATGGGGGATTATTTAAACTTTGGTATTGTGTTTAGGATATGTCCTAAAGTCATCCCCTGACAGGGGGCTTCTGAAGATACTATCAGAAATCTAATGTAGCCCTCTGCCTTATTATAATGAAATGGTCAGAAAACCAGGGAACTCACCAGTGACTAGAAGAAGTTCACCACAGAGATTAATTCACAAAACATTTTTTTTATTTGTCAAATATATATATTTCAACCTGGTTCGTTAGAGGTCAGACAATGCAGTAACCTATCAGCTGCACACATTTCATTTCCACCACCCCTTGAGGGACAATGGGCTTTGAGTGAAATCACTAATGGGCATATCTTCTAGATGCTGGGCACCACTGGAGAGACTCACTCACAAGAGAAGTCAAAACAGTTGAATTAGTCTCAACAAATTATTCTTTAACATAGCCCAACCCACTACTGATTTGCAAAACGGGATGACCCAGATGCCCTCTATCCAAAACTGGTAGACATTTACAAGTGCTTGAGAAAATAAGGATAATTGTTACCAATATGGATTCGGAGTGACAGAATTACTACTCTGGCAAATGTTTGATCACAGCAGGTACCCCTATTGTCTCTCTTTGTCTTGCTCTCTCTTTCTCTCACTCTCTCTCTCACACACACACACGTGTGTGCACGTACTCACGCACTCACATTCCGCACACATCTTCAGTTACTCCAAACAGATTTCAAATAAATTAGCAGATCATCACTCTTTCTAGCAATATCTAGGCCGACAACAGTCTGGCGGTAATGTAGGAGCCTCACACAGATATCAAGCACAGTACTGGCCTAGAAACATTCACTGTTATAGCTACCATATTCCTGAGTACAAGAATAAATGTGGGGAAAAAACTTTTTCACATAATGGGAACACAGCAAACGCTACAATGACAGCTGTTGGAATGATTGGCTACGTAGTAAACAGGGGTTCTGCCCAAATAACCCTCCCAAACCTGGGCAAGGAGCATCACGAGGATGAAAAAGTAGAAAGAACGGTATAGAGGGACAAATAAAGCAAAAGCTATTTCAAAACAGGAAACAATTTATTAACCTGTTTTCTTCACTATTTTTTGTCTGCAATAAATGATATGATTTTTAAGAAGGACAAGGTAATGAATCACATAAGGGGAGATGACCTAACTATTACAGTAATAAAACGTGATAATTACAATATATACAGAATATACAATTATGTACCCTAAACAAAAAAGAAAACAAAGGAATAAAACAAACACAATCAATTATCTGTCGACGCAGTCGCGGTCGCGTTTCCGCCAGTAGTATCTTGTGGCTTCATCAGGACAAGGGTACTGGAAAAATATATACACATAATACATTTACAGCAATTCCTCAAAACACACTAAGCCGCACAAAAAATCTCACCCATTTGTGCCGATGCAATGTCCACCCGAGTTCAAAAACCGTGGAACTAAAAAATCACTCCAAGAGCCCAAAAAGTTGTTCTATCACTTATATAGGGAAACCAAAAAACGACAAACCCAAATTATCCAAAAGATGATAAAAGAATACACAAATTATAAATTATAAAGACCCAATCACCAAAAACACATTATTATATCCACCCTGTGTCTTCAATCAGGTATCTGTGGGAGCGTGCGATCTAGAGTGTATCAACCTGATCAGACTAAACACACGCAGTCACCACACAATCTGAATACCTGGCCACTGCATCATGGTCCTACATTGTTCTTAGCTATATATTTGTAAATGCAGGAAAATCCATAGCAAGGTGTACATGTGCCACATTTCATAATTCTTACAGTGTAGGAATAAAATAGCAATTGGACAGGGGCCTCTACTACTTCTGAGAGCATTTTATGAATTGGAACTATTTTTCCAGGCAAAGTAGTTGCCTTTATAGGTACGAAATGTCTGGAATTGCATGATCTGATTACCATAATCAATGAGCTGGTGCTCTACAGCAGCTTTGCTTAAGTTGGAAGGAACATAGGTCTGCAGAGGAGTTTAACATTGATCAGGAACGATAAAAATGTATTTTAGGGACAATGTGGCACCTTTCCTAAGCAATGCATTAAAAAAGATTGGCAGAGTACTGTAAGTGTCTTCATAGTGGCACATTGCTGTAGAACATGGTAGTAAAAAAAGTTATACTTCAAGAAGAAGGGACATGGAAATGCACCCTGTGGGCAGTTGCTTTTGTATCTATATCTACATTTCACTGCAGTAACTAATATGGAGTGTTTTGGGACTGCCATTTCACAAGATTTTTAGATTTGTTTGGCGTCTCAAGCGATACATTTTGAGATGTTTGTATTGTTACAGATTACCTTGTGATTTATTTGAGTATTGTGTTTGCATTTGTCATTTCTGATAGTGTGAAGGTTATAATTTGAGAGTCATCTGGTATTTTAGAAAATGTGTGATGTATTACACAGGTAGATTAAGGGTTTGCTCGATGTGTTATTCCATCACAAATGTGACAGATAACTTGTCAGCCTTACTAGAAGTGCATTATACCCTATGACACTTGTACTAAGGCACACAGGGTATCTGTCACCTTTGTGATGGAGTAACATTTCTGCCAAACTCTAAATCAGGGGTAGTTACAAAGAAAGGGTAAACCCAAACAATCCACTGGAAGCTGGGTATGAGACAGTACAGTATAGAATTTGTCCCAGTAGAACAATTCTTAGCAAAACACACAGTCGGAAACACAGTAAGCATAAATACACTAATACGCTGTAAATGTTAAGTCCAATGTTATTTAATCAAATTGAACATAGCAAATGCTTACGAGTCAGTAAATAAATCAAAGATTATGCCAAAAACAAGTGCCCCACATTGGGGGAAAGGAAACTAGGGGTAAGAGATATTGTGCATCAAGTGAGGGTTGAACAAGTGTTAAGGAAAGATAGTGACACTATACTCTTCACACAATTATTTGCATTGAAGAACGGCTTATCCTTAAACCTCATAATTAAAAGGATGAAGAATGCATGGCCATGAATGAAAGTACACTATAACAGTGAAAAATCGCTGTTGCTCAAACTGGCATGTGACAATTACAAAGACGACGTTTCGACACCTGGATAAATGTAGGTTGCTTAACCTCTTACGGGGGACCAATTCTATACTGTACAAACTCTAAATCAGGCCTTTAAATTTTGGATCATTTATCCAAAATTTACCAAACAGTCCCTTTATTTTTATCGTTTTTGAAACTCTGCTATTCCATAATGCTGCTCTCAATGAAAACATTATCACAAATCCCTCTTACTTTTGCATGTTTCTCACATTTGTTTGAAAGCTATCCTACAGAACCAGGACTGCTTGCTCAACTTGATCTGTGAAATCGTCACAAGATTGCATTGACTGTACTGTATTATTTCATGTGTAGAGAGTATAGCAGCCCCTTCAGGTTCCTCATTATATATCCATTTTGTTTAGTTTGTTGTTTCTAACCAAAATGCAAGACGTGTAGATGAAATAGAAAAAAAGGTGAAAACAACAATTAATGTACAAATCAGTAAATTGATCTCATACGTTATGGAAGACAGAAACGTTATTATAGAGAGAACACCTTATCTTTTTTCTGCTGAATCTTATTGGAGAGAATCCCTTTTCAAAGATTTTCTAAATTTTACGAAATAATGTAATTAAATGAATTCACTTTATACCAAATATCTTTGGTAGTATTGAATTAGCTAACTGTTGTGCCATAAAATAATCAATTTCACTCAATTGATGCTTTTACTAAATTAAATCCACTTACCTTTCGCAGTTGGGTCCAGCGTAATTTCCTTTGCAAATGCAGCGCACAGTACCGCTTTTTCGATTACATGAGACAGCAAAGCTAAAATGATATTTAAATTCAGAATGTTATCACATGCTTACTGAGTATTCACTGCCACGTTTGTGGCATATGCAAAGGAAGTAAATATGCATATCAAAAATAGTTAAAAATTGAACTATTCATATTGTGTAGATACACTGGAAATTAATCAAATCAATGAGCAAGGTAGAGTATTTGTAAAGCCAGTATTGGTTGTTCAAACACGATATACCTGATTGCGTAGCTGAATCTACTGTAGTCGAATATTTAAATACATTTGTTGTATGGGTGAGTATATTGAGCTGTATACAATTATTGACAATACTTAATTGGGGTAAAGGTGGGTGCCAGACAGTCGTTATGTGCCCCTTTAATGACTTTTAAGGAGTCAACCAATTATAATCTTGCTTCAAATAGTCTATAAATACCCACAGCACCTAAAATGTCACTGATAAGGTGCCCAATCCTTTCTTTTTGCAAGCCACATGCAAGAGCGCCCCCAGAAAAACCCCAGAGATTAAAAATAAAACGTAATTAAATTAATTTAATACCATTATATTTTTCACCAATACGAACTGAGTGTTGGGACGGGTGTGGCCATTGCTGATGAGTGTCAGCAGCAGGGAATGGCCTGCTCACTTAAGTTTAAAGTGTGCAGGTCACTTTGGCAAGGTAACATGTGACGGTCAGCTAGACATGCCCACTTTAAACCTCTCGAAACCAGCTGTATTAAACAGCTGGGTTGAGAGCAAGCACAGGCCTCCAGTACCTTTGAGAGCGCCAAGGGAGGCCACTCCCTTTAATCCTGGTGCTTCTCTTACGCTGATTAACAGCATAGCTAGGATTGATTAAGGGTGTTGGCTGGTGACCACTCTGGAGCCTGAAGAGGAGAGAAAAAGAACACCAGAGCAAGCAGGTCATGTTGTGCAGCTAGCAAGAGCAAGGTAAGTGAATTTTTATTTTTTTATTTCTAATTTAGGCACCTTGGATTTACCATGTGGAGTGGTGTAGCTAGCCACTTTGCAGCCCGTGGTGGTCCCTGAGTTTGCCACCTGTGGCAGGCATAGGAGCAGGGGGTGGGGGTGCTGGCAAAATTCCTGTGAATGCCTCCCCGAGGCAGATGCATGGAAGAGCGGGGGAGTTTGGGGGGAGGCCGCTGCCGCCCCCCCTTGCTTTGCCACTGACAATGTGTGCATGCATTCATTTACCCACCACTCTCCATAGCTACCACTGGCCACATCATTAAAAAGACTAAGGCCTGATTACGGGTAGGTCGGTGTTTTACAACTTCAGTGCAAACCTGTTTGCACAGAGGTTGAAATTCTGGAATACCTCAACTTTATTTACATTTCGGCAGCTCAAACCTGCTGGAAATTAATAGAGGAAATGTATACAGTATTTACCGTACCATACAGTTTTTGGTGTGTTAAGCACCAAAATCCACGTTATTCCCCAAAAATTCAGAACAGTCACTTTTGATTGAACTCGAGAAAGAACATACCTCAAGGTTTCGTTATTTATTAAGTGTGATAAATACCATCTCCTATTCTGACAAACTCGGAATCAGGATCTAAAACACCAATCTTAGTTTACATTGTGCCATTGTTATCATCAAATCAATTCCTGATGTACAAGGAGTAGGTTTTTGTAGAACAACCAGTAGCGGTCGGTAGTGGGAGTGCTGCCGGGCGGTGACGTGGGGAGGGGAGGGGCATGGTGGGGGGTAGTAGACTATGGAATACGGACAAATACAGGTAAGTACACAGAAAAATAAATAAAAAGAATTTCGTTGCGCGCACTGCATTGCCAAATGCAATGCAGTGTGAGCAATAGGAAAAATCGTCAAATTATTTTACTGCGCTCTTTAAATACCACAATCTCGGATGTCAGAATGTATTGGATGCGAAAAAATCTTACTCCCATTTGGTCCACTCAGAAACAGGACCTTAATAAATCCATCTCCTTTGACAATAAATGTTTCTCCAAATTCTCTCTCCCGTTCCTTACATGCATGCATTTTTAAAATTAAAAACACAATATTGTACAAATTAGGAATTGTTTTCTAAATTAAATTGCTATACTTGTTGGATCCGACTGGCAAGGGGCAGGGGCATGGCGCGCAGGTCCTGGGTACTCCCCCTCTAACGACCTCCGCTACGTGACCATCGAGGCATCGCTCACAGCGCTTCCCAGTCGTGTTCCTCTGGCACTCCTAATGGAAAACAAATTACATCAATATGGAGTGGAATAACGAGAGATTTCACATTGCATGCACTGTTTCATCTTTACTGCCCTAAATATTTTTTCAAAAATGTGTCTTTTGCTAAGCTTTCATGATGAATTTGGCAGCATATTTTATTGGCAAATGAACATTGAATCATGGTTATGATATTGCATTCATTTATTTCAAAATGTCTTCAGCAGAACCTACATTTGGCCTAATTGGGGTTCTTGAGCTACATTGCTTGAAGCAATGAGCTAAATAGCATTATTATAACAAACAAGGGAGGTACCCTATTGTATAAGATAGGGAAAGGGTGGATTCAAGAGTACAAACAGTGTACCAGTGAAGAGGCACAGAAATCCCCAAGGTATCCTATCTTGTTTTATAGCAAGGTCTATTGTCATTCAAAAGTTGTCATACAAAAGCAAACATTTATTAGGCGTGTCAGCAAACCACACAGTATGATAAATCCACAGAATTAAAAGAAATGATATAAAAAATTCTATATTTATTATAATCACAAGGTTAAAAACATAAGTGCATAAAAACATTTAATTACAGTATTATTAGAAAACACAGTCGACGCGGCGTTTCGGTGAGTTAGTTGATGTTCACCTTCTTCAGGACAGTTTTCTAGACAATGGAAACAGTTTATTATTTATATATACTTGTGTTGCTGACACCACCTTTACATCAATAACTTATACTAGCGTATTCACAATGAACAAGGATTCAGGATATTATCTTAGTCACCTTAATCCCCCATAAACATTGTCGTACTATTAAAACACATTTTTTATTCAAAACTTAATATTCATATTAAAAACATAAATAGCAGTAATTATTCTCTAATAGTTCAGTATAAATTTAATAACAGTTTTATTAAACACCAATAAACAACACACATCGATTTGAATATCATACCTCTATTTTATGGCAACGTTGAGTTTTTATTCTTTTCCTCAGTTTTATGTCATGAGAATGATAAGATGGGATTTTGGAGATAACCCAAATGTTAAAACCTGTAAGTTATCAAAGGGCTAAATGAAACCTACCCCCTGTATAGGTGTACAGGAACAATGGACCTTCATTTAACTCACCGTCTTGACAGGATAAAAAGATATACTATTTGGGCCAGAAGGGGGTAGGTTTAATTTAGCTACTACCTTGTTCAGATTAATCAAGTTTCTGAGTCATAGAGAAGGTATTGCGAAATCCTCTCCCTTTGATAACTTACAGGTTTTAACATTTGGGTTATCTCCAAGATCCCATCTTATCATTCTCATGTGTGTTGTTTATTGATGTTTAATAAAACTGTTATTACATTTATACTGAACTATTAGAGAATAGTTAATGCTATTTATGTTTTTAATATGAATAATATGTTTTTAATAAAAGATTTGTTTTAATAGTATGACAATGTTTATGGGGGATTAAGTTTAATATTACAATATCCTTGATCCTTGTTCATTGTGAATACGCTAGTATTAGTTATTGTAAAGGTGGTGTCAGCAACACAAGTATATATAAATAATAAACTGTTTCCATTGTCTAGAAAACTGTCCTGAAGAAGGTGAACATCAACTAACTCACCGAAACACTGCGTCAACTGTGTTTTCTGATAATACTGTAATTAAATGTTTTTATGCACTTATGTTTTTAACCTTGTGATTGTAATAAATATAGTTTTTTTTATATAATTTCTTTTGATTCTGTGGATTTATCATACTGTGTGGTTTGCTGACACGCCTTATAAATGTTTGCTTTTGTATGACAACTTTTGAATGACAATAGACCTTGCTATAAAACAAGATAAGATACCTTGGGGATTTCTGTGCCTCTTTACTGGGACACTGTTTGTACTCCTAAATAGCATTAAAACAATGTGCATTTAAATTCAAAGCATTGTTTTTTAATCCGTGTGTCCTAAAAAAGTTTGAACAAAGCAAAGTACTGTTATGAAATGCCCCAACATTCACTGATACTAGTAGACTGTCAGTTCACATTATCAGAATAATAGACATTTTCTTAGAGTAAAGTAAGCATCGAACAAGGAGACACTGTAAAGTCAGGGATCTACTGGCAATGAGGCAAGATCACAGACATATGACTTTTGTCCTCACACCTCATCTCTTTCCCGACCTCAAATCCAATTCCCATTTCACCTTACACACACTTGTCCTTCACCCAACACAGAGCCACCCTTCTATTGTCCCTATCTCCCTCCTTTCCACTTTCTCTCTTACTCCTTCTCCAGTTGCCCATCTTTTCAAAACAGCACCTCCAATGTCTTTACCTGTCTCTGCTTTCTCCCTCCCTTGTTACCTTCTTTTCAACGTCATGTGCTTCCTTACTCCACATAATTTCCTGCTGGTGCCCCTGCACCCCCACAGACAGTGACTACCATCTGATGGCTCCTGCAATACCCACACCAAATGTGGAGTGTAAAGGCAAGGAACTTGGTAAGCCCTTTCTACTTGATACCATGTTTCCATGTCTGTGGACCCCATCCTTCCACTGAGGACACCTACCATGGTGATTATCTCCCTGAACTCTCCCTGTCTTATCTTTCCTGGTACTCTGGGTTACCATCCTGGCAGACTGAAGCCTGGCATGGACTGAGATGAGGGAAGAGCAGGAAGCTGGGGGTGGAGTGCGAAGCAGCCGATCTTCCACTGGAATTGCTCTATTCTTAATCTGAAGGGTGGAGGTTGGGTCCTAACAACGATCATAGGAGGCCTCAAGTGATGGATACCAGACACTCAACCCTGGGTACATTGACCCTGTCCCCTGACTTCACACTAACCTCATTTTCAGCATTGGCATCACTACTCTTAGGCATTCACCAGGGGCACAATCAGAGTCTCCTACCATTACTCATGATGAAGCACATGTTGCATGTATTTCCTTGCTCTTTCCTCCTGCTCTTTTATGTGCTTTAGTGTGCTCTATCAAAAAGCATTTTCAAAGACAATATCTCGGTCTTTTATTGTCAAGAACAATTGGATTTGCCAATGTGTGTTGTAGGCTGATGCTGTGGAAGCTGCCAGAACTCCCAGATTGCTTTCTTACATGTGCCACCCGAAGAGCATGCACTAGAAACGCTGCCCTTTCTAAAAAATAATTCATTCTAGTGATCAAATTTCTCCTGGCTATTTTTCCCTGATTACAGACTACAGTCAAATAGGTGTGTGGAATTTATATACACTGTGTATTCTTGAAGTCCTGATAGCACTGCTGGACCCTAAGATACTGATTAACAAATGATATAGGGATTTCTTCAGTTTGTCGAAAGGGTTTCCTACCTGCCAAACTGATGGTCCACCTGCTCTCTTTAGTGTCAGGCAGAACATCATGTTTCCGCTGGCAGTGCCCCCTCTGGCAGAAACCTTAGTTCAATGGCTCAATGGAGTTTGGGCCATCCGTCTAAGTACCTAAGACCATGTATCCTATTTAGAGTGGATGGTCCGACATACTTTTTTTCTGGTCCTTGACAGCAAGGAAAAGCCTGAAAGTGCCGAAAAGAAAAAATACAAAATCACCCCAACACATTATTTTACCATGTTTGGCCACAGTCTTGGTATCAACGAATATGCTTGAGGGAATAACAGTTATTGTACATGACAGTTGTTGCACCATTCAAAGCAGTAAGTTAAGTTATGTTATGTTAAGCAGCATTTTTAACGCGTGCGGCTACTCAGAAGTGTCCCGGCGTGAAAACCTGTACAGAGGAGAGCGGGAGTGAGAGATGCGGCTGAAAGACTAAACAAAAAGCAAGGTTTTCAACTGCTTTTTGAACAGACTAAGATCATGGTTGTGCCTGAGCTCAAAAGGCAGGCTGCTCCAGGCCATGGCTGCACTTACAGAGAGGGAGCTACCTCCGATTCTGGCAAGGGTGTGACGAGGGATAACAGCAAGATATTGTTCCCGGGACCTGAGATGTCCAGATGGCACTTAGAACTCGAAGCACCTCCTGAGGTATAGTGGTCCTGATTTATAGAGGGCACCATGGGCAATGGTCAATGCCTTAAACAGAATGCGCTGGTCAACCAGAAGCCAGTGCAAATCACGAAGAGAATGCTTAATGCTGGAACGACCCGGAACACCCAGTAGCATTCTAGCAGCCGCATTCAGAATGACCTGTAGCATTTTCAGCTGATAGCAGGGAAGGATGACATAGAGAGAATTCCCATAGTCTAACCGCAAAAGAATGAGAGCGCGGGTCACCATTTCTTTAGCTCCTTTAGGCAATAATGGCAGAAATTTCTTAAGGAGTTTCAGTGTGCTGAAGCACACTCTCACCAGTTTATTAATCTGTGTTAGGAATCTGAGGTCGTGCCAAATCATACCCCCAGATTTTTTGCTGGGCTACCCATGGTTTTTGGCATGGGGTAGCCCTCGGGCCACAGGTCATCCCCAAAATTCTGCAGGAAGAACCCGTAGAGGACCACAGTCTTATCCTCTTTACATTTAAGTTGGGCCCGCGCTAACCATTTAAAAACCTCCGTCAGGCAGTTGTTAGCGGAGTCCAGAGATACCTCATCTTTTTTCCATGTAAAGAGCAACTGGGTATCATCAGCGTAGGCTATGCTTTTGGTGCTCAGCCCTTCCGCAAAATAAATCAGTGGTGTCACATAAACATTGAAGAGTAAAGGGCTCAATGTTGGGCCCTGTGGAACACCCGTAGTAATACTTCTTGGAGTGGATGAAAAAGGCGGCAGCCACACTTGCTTTGCTCTGTTAGCCAAAATGGATTCAATCATTTTCCACACCTGGCATGAGAATCCAATGTTGGACAGGCGGGCAAGTAGCTGGCGATGAGGTACTGTATCAAATGCAGCAGAGAGGTCCAGTAAAACCACGGCCGCTCTGCCACCAGAATCACTGCATTCCCTAATAGCCTCCGTCATCTCGACCAGAGCAGTCTCCGTACTGTATGAGGCCCTGAAACCTGACTGAGCCGGATGCAGGGTGCCCAACGTTTCAACAAACGTGGACAGTTTGCCTTCTCAGTAAGGCTGAGAACTACTTAAATAGATGAGTGTTCTTATTATTACCATTTTAAGTAGCACAAACTGCAAGTTTAATTGCCTCTTGTTGATTTAGTAATAAGCATCTAATATTACCCTAAAATGTACTCAATTTATTGATTCTAAACGGATTAAAGTGTGAGTTAGCTCTGTAGCTGGTGTGTCAGCCAGCGGTTCATGTTGACCTACAGCTGACACACCTAACTCGCCTACAGTTTTCCCGATACAATATCAAATTGCATACAGTTTACACACAGATTGCTGCAACAAGTGCATTACCCAAGTAGACTCCACCTCTGGTTACTGTTGCCATGGATGAAAAAGTATGGAAATATAATGGTAACTAACAGCTGTGAAGTTCCTTCAAGTATATTAATGAGTGCCATGAAATTTGTTAATGGTAACACTTATTATTCAGAGTGTATTGGAAATAATAGGGCAGTAAAGCAGTGTATAAAAAAATGAGTTAATGTTGTTGTTATATAAGACATATATAGGGAACCTTGATCATGAATACCTAGATAAATTTCCGGTTATTTGCTGCGGCAACAACACAACAGTGGTCAAACAAAATGATTACCCTTCTCTTTTGTTCTGCTGCCTCTCCTGAGTTTTTAGATATCCAAGCACAATGGTGTAATTGTGGTTCACAGTATCCCCTGCCTTCTTCTTCCTCTCCCAAGTATTGACAGACCCTGTGGGTGGTGGTAGAATGCAAATGGCACTGTGTCTGCTTTCTCCCTTCCCTTACCATTGCAGGTCTCTGCAAAAACCCTGATGACAACCAGCTCTCTCAAAGTTCGGAGTGACATCATAGTTTATCTCTTGTTGTCCCTCAGAACCCCTCAGTTCAAAACGTCTGCACTACTTACAGTTACCCATGTTGATTCTTTATATTCACTCATCAGACCTGTTACTCAAAACTCATTGACCCTTTTCATCACCGAAAGTCCATCGAAACATAAAAATGTTCACTGCATATCACATAATACCACAAAACCAGTGTCAACAATACATCTACTCATGGAACAATGAATCATGAAACCCTCCAACACTGGTGCCCCCAAAAATCTAGATGCAAAAAGAACAATTGATGGACAGAATGCAGAACTATGTCATACATTCACCCCAGAACAGAGATCTGGGCCTAAATCCATATTTTTTTTGATCCCCATGTCATTCCAGTTTGAACCCAGCCATATGCAACTTATTATTGAACCTACTCCCTATGGGAACAGTTCAAACCGAACTGCCAGGCCAGGTCCTCCCTTGACTGGAAACAAGCATCCTAGGACCGTTTTCGGGGTTTCACGCCTCATCAGCCAGGCTAGCTTGACTTCAGTTGAATGGAGAGCAAGGGACCCCCCGTCTGGGCATATCCTTCCCACTAGGGGTGACAAATGCAAAAAGAACAATTGATGGACAGAATGCAGAACAATGTCATACATCCACCCCAGTACAGAGATCTGTGCCTAAATCCATCTTTTTATGTCCCCTATGCCATTTCAGTTTGAACCCAGCCATATGCAAATCAGTCTTGACCCGGCTCCCTATGGGAACAGTCCAGCCAGAACTGCTAGGCTAGGTACTCCCTGGACTGGAAACATGCATCCTAGGATCGGCTTCGGGGTTTCACCACTCATCAGCCAGACCAGCTTGACTTCAGTGGCATGGAGAGCACGGGATCCACTTCTGAGCATACCCGACCCACTAGGGGTGACAAATACAAAAAGAACAATTGATGGACAGAATGCAGAACAATGTAATACATTTACCCCAGTACAGAGATCTGGACCTAAATCCATAGTTGTTTTGCTCCCCATGCCATTCCAGTTTGAACCCAGCCATATGCAAATCAGACTTAACCCTATTCCCTATGGGAACAGTCCAGCCCGAACTGCCAGGCCAGGTCCTCCCTGGACTGGAAACATGCATCCTAGGATCGGTTTCACCCCTCATCAGCCAGGCTAGCTTGACTCCAGTGGCAAAGGAGAGCACGGGACCCACATCTGGGCATAGCCATCCCACTAGGGGTAACAATTGCAAAAAGAACACTTGATGGATAGAATGCAGAACAATGTCATACATTCACCCCAGTACAGAGAGATGGGCCTAAATCCATCGTTTCTTTTGCTCCTCATGCCATTCCAGTTTGAACCCGGCCATATGCGAATCAGTCTTGACCCTGCTCCTTATGGGAACATGGTCCTGGACTCAGGGTGCCACTGGAATCAAGTTATCCTAGCTGATGAGGGGTGAAACCCCGAAACCTGTCCTAGGATGGTTGTTTCCGGTCCATGGAGGACCTGGCTAGGCAGTTTGGGCTGGACTGTTCCCATGAGGCACAGGGTCAAGGCTGACTTTGCATATGGCCTGGTATAAACTGGGGTGGCATGGTGAGCAAAAGAGCAATGGATTTAACCCAGATCTCTTGACTGGGGGGTGAACGTTTTGATTTGTTCTGCATTCTGTCCATCAATTGTGTGTCTTTTGCTTTCTTTCACCAAGAACCCAGAAACACCAAACGTGCCATATTTGGAGAACACCATCTTGGCACTTACTTCATTTTCAGCATTACAGAATCCTCCAGCAGAAATAAAGTCCTGCTGAAAGCTGGGGAAACATTGCAACAACCCCCTGTCATAATTATCCATATGCCACTAAGTAGACAAATGAAGAGTTGTCATGAACGTTCTCATAGGAAACATCAACAAATCAGACAGTCCATGGAGTTCGGTCCTTAAAATCTCGAAAGGTTGAAGGAAAGTTGAGTGTTAGGATTTCTGCATTCAGGACACAGTGGTGAGCAGGCATGTTGATAATTCCATCACTGATAGAGACTCTATTTATCTACTTAATGTTGTAGTCTGCAGGATTGCAGCTGTGACTAAATGGGTGCTCTTGATTCACCAAGTCTTATTGAGTGAATGGTATTGGGTTAATAGTTGGTGGCCTGGTAATGGTCTGGTTACACACAGCTCTACTTGTCTGTTGCAGACTGCACTTGATGTAAAACTCTACAGAGGCAATCATTGCTCAAAATTAGATTACTTTCGTTTCAGACTCTATTGCTTTGCTCATATTAGAGCCGATAGGTTTCAACATCAGTAGATTTGTTGTTCTCTGTGACATGCCGAGATGATGGCTCTGCTGTCCCGAATGCAGGCGCTGTATTTACTGGCAAGATTATTTTCATTATACTCGCAGTCCACTCAAACAGAATCTGACGTACTTGCAGTCCACTCAAACAGAATCTGACGTACTCGCAGTCCACTCAAACAGAATCTGACGTACTCGCAGTCCACTCAAACAGAATCTGATGTACTCGCAGTCCACTCAAACAAAATCTGAGGTAAATGCTTCAAAAAAAGCACACCATACTGGTTGCAGCTTCAATAGTACCCATTTGCTCCATATCAATGAAGTCAAAAGGGAAGCTTCAACAACTCAACATATGAGAGTTGTTGAAAATATAACAAGATATAACCAAGCTCTCTGGCCATAATACTAAATCTAGAACTAAGTGTTGGTAAAAAAACATCGTTGCAGCACTAACATTAACTCTTTAGGTAAATATGATGTGAGTCCAAAGATAATCTTCTAATACTTTGATTGCATAAGTTATCAAAATTATAAAGATACAACTCCTAAAAAAATGTAATTTAACTAGTGGTGCCAAGATTACTTACATGCTTCTAGTGGCATTCAAAACCAGGATTCAAGTCCTATTGTTCTCCTCCTCTTTTTTGAGCAATGTAAATATTTGTATTTAAATTACCGCTATACCTTATTATATCTTTTTATATTTTTGACAGCTCTTATAGATAGAGTTGTTAAAGATCACTGTTTTGACTTATTGCTTAAGGAACACATGAAGAACTGTTAATGTTGCAACCGGGAATGCATACTGTTTTTTTATAACCGAATTACTCCAGACTCCATTGAAGCAGGCTGCAAGTATAACAAGCATTGTCAATGTCAATTAGTCTCATGCATGAGTAAAGGTGGGGAGTGGTGTGGTTTACAAACCATCAAATAACAGACACACTATTAATAATGAAAAAAGGAAAAAATATCTAGCATATTCCCAAATCACTCCTTTCCTTTACAACCAAGCAACACAGATTACCATTGCCAGTGCTAATTTTTCCGTGGTTCACAACAAAACCAATGTAATATGAATTTTATATTTTTCTCATGAACACACACATGCCAGTCCACAGTCGTGCTCTTTTATCAACATACAATAGATAATCTAAATAAGTGTGCATAAATAAGTCAAGAGTGTGCTCACACGTATCTGAATTCATATTTTTTAGAAGCTTAGATACTATAACTATATTATCCATTAAATATGTTTTAAATGTCTGAAAGTCTCAGGATTGGTTTTAGGGGTGAGGTATTTTTTTCTATGGTAGGACTGGAAGAATAAAATGTAAAATCTGTGAATTCCCTAATCGCTAGAGTTGAAATGTCGCCAGTAAAGTTGTACTAAATGCGCAATTTCAAGTTGTGAAGTTTGTGAAAGTCATTCACTCCGTTTAGCTGTCAGTTAAATCTTCATACATATACTTTTTAAAGACTTAAAGTGTAATGCAGGTTTTTTTTAATTTTCATTGACTCATCTCGATTTTCCTTTAGTGGTAGGGAGACCAACTAACAAAACTTAAACAAAAAAAAGGTCAGGAATTTGCTCCTTTATCGTTACCTTCACAGCAAAATTCCCACTAATGGATTTCTCAACGAAATCAAGAATAGCCTGCACACAACCGTTTTAGAAATATTTTTACAGTGGAGAAACCCTTCCAGTACGCCCACTTTAACTATGGTGGAAGTTTTCGCCTCATTCCAACTTTAGAAAAAAACACACTTACTCTTGCTCTGGAAAGGAGTACCTTTAGAAACATTTCCAGGAAGGGGCTCTGCCTCAAAGGGAATATGAATATCTATAGGAGTTTGTTGCTATTCACTAACTTTGGCAGGTAGTTTCGCCCTAGAACTTCTACATCCTTGCCATTAATTCTAGTTTGCAATTGTAGAAATTCCGCAATAAAATTATAGAATACTGCTGAGAACCTATCAGGATGCTGCTGTACATTACAGCCTTCTATGACACCTCACTGGCCTACAAGTTTGGAGAGCATATATCTGCATCAGGCTCATGTTGGTCTGGTATACAGCAAAATTAGTAGCCCTCAACTGGCTATAGAAACGTGAGTTAGCAGTTTGCATTACGTTCTAGCTCTAGAGCAGGGCTCTCCAAAGTCAGTCATGAGGGTGACGGATTCATGCAAGATTTTTAAGATAACTACATTTATATAAATGGGTATATGCTAAAAGTCTGGCGTGAATCCAGCCGTCCTGGACTGACTTTGGAGAACCCTGATCCAGAGAGGAAAACGTGTTCTAGTAGATAGTCCATCATGCAGCAAAAGAGTGGGAATGATGAGTAGAACATGTTTGTCTAATAGACAGTAGCGGCTGGTGGTGGGAGTGCTGCCGGGCGGTGACGTGGGGCAGGTGAGGGGCAGTGTGGGGGGTGGTATACAACGGAATATGGCCAAATACAGGTAAGTAAACATATAAATAAATAAAACAAATTTCTTTTGAGTGCACTGCATCACCAAATGTGTTTACTTACCTGTATTTGGCAGTATTCCGTAATTTACTATCCCACACACTTCTCCTCCCCCGCCCCACGTCAACGCCCGACAGCACTTCCACCACCGGCCGCTACTGCAAATAGAGAAAGTCTTTTTTGTCTGTCAGTAGCTGGCACTGTTGGAAGAAGCAACAGCCTATGACATGGCAGCTACTACAATGCTCTTGTGCAATTGAAATTCTCTCAAGATAGTGCTGTATTTATAATAGTAAATTAATAAAAATGTGAGCGGTTTACCTTTGAAGTGCCTGCCTAAAGAAGTTAAAAGGGAGAGAGTATGCAGTTCATAATCACCTTGCACAATTTGTGAAAATTCCATGCGTTGCTGTGTGAAGTGCTGGTTATATATGTTCCCTTCCAAGCATCTACCCACAATCTACACAGAGGTATTTATAGGTCTGCAGTGCGGGACCCAGCAAACTCCCTCAACCAATCCTTATTCTGCTCACATGCTGTTAATCAGCATGAGAACAGCGTCCTGGTTGGTGAACGCGGCCTCTCTTGGTGCTTCACAGCGGCCTGGAGGCTTGCAGTCGCTCTCAACCCAGATGTCTTAAGACAGCTGGGTTGAGAGGTTCAAAGTGCGCATGTCTAGCAGGCCATCACAAGACGGCCAGCCAAAGAGACATGCATGCTTTAAACAGTGCACAGGCAGCCCTCTACCCACCACTCCTCCCTGATGACACTCAACAGGCCCTGCCCCATCCTGACACTCAGTTCCGAATGGGATGCTAAAAAATAAAATGGTAATAAATTACCATTTCATTTTTCATCCCTGGGGCTTTGGGGTCACTTAAGTGGGACAACGCTCCTCTGATCCAATGGAGGATCCGCCCCTGATACATTCCAAAGTGATGGTCATTCCTGCTTTGCAGCTCTCCCAGACAATTGCTACATTATTCAAGCTAATTCCAACAAATAGTGGCTCTTAGTCGGTGTTTCACTCACAGTCGCCTGTATGCTAAAAAACATGTTAGTTTAAGATGCCAACTTTGAGAGTAGGAAATGCAAGTTTACTTTATTTATGAAGTTAAAATCTGGTTGAGTGGTTATTGTGAGTTAGGGCAGAGGTGGTAAAAATATGTTGGGGTGTTGAACATTTCTTTTAAATAGCTGTCAGTTCATCAGTGATACCTTTCACCTTTTGCTGTGCCCTCTTTCTTATACAGACTCAGGCACTACATGTCCACACATGCTATCTGCTCCTTGTTTCTCATTTTCATGTGGGTTTAATTTGGGTCTGAATATTTTTTATTTGTATTTTGCGAAGTTGCAATGGCTTCGCATAAGGATGTGTCTGTTTAAATCACAAATTTCTGTGGCTAGCAGACATTCTCTCTATTGCCAACCACTTCATACCAATGGATAATAGACGTCCTTTTCCAGCAATTTTATATTACAAGAGAAGGAAAAGACCTCTGTCGTTGCTGCCTCCTGGCTTGGATACCTGCCTTGGCAGCCACTGACGTCTCACTGGATTCAAAGGAGATGGTGCCCTCTCAACCACTTCCAACTGCTGCATCCAGGGAGGGTAATTTGGCGTCGTTCTGACTTCTTGATGTCCTTAAAGGTAGGCCAGGATAACTGTATTGCAGAGTCAGCGCTACTGCCTGACAGATGTAAAAGGCGGTGATGGCCAGCTGTCCTCCTGGTCACCTGTGCTCCACTTTTTTTGACTATGAAACCTGCAACTCCCCCATGGAGATGGCATGGTCCATGAAAAGGATAGTTGTGTACCGTATTTAAGGCACTCCAAGGAACAATACCCGACTACCTAAGAAAACAATTTAATTGATACATACCAAAAAGAAATCTTCGCCCATTAGGAGCCCAGTTGGTTGTAGTTCCAGCTACAAAAAAGGCGGCTTGGGGAGGCCAAAGCTTTGTCTTCGGGCCAGCCAAAGCTTGGAATGACCTTCCTTCCTTTCCTCGTAACTCTGCTTCTGTTGCTTTTGCTTAAAGGATAGGTAACTAGCGCCTGGACACCTCTGGGTAACCGTTGTGCTTAAAAAATTCTGTAACATAACCTAACCCTAACAAGGTCCCTGAATATTTCTGCCTAATTTTACTGATCTCCGCATTTCAGTGGAGAAGGGCTAAATGAGACATTGATTGTGTAAGTCAAAGCATTTCATCTTTTCATCTGCAATGGGCCAAAGTACCTGCTGGGCCCAAACAGAATTGAAGCTGCATGACAACCTTGACATGTGTGCAACAACACGCATGTAGCAATAGTGTGTAGGAATGGGGTGTGCTCTGCTAATTCAGTGCAGGTTCCATTGTGCACATGTGTGGTCTCAGCTTCATGCTGCACAGCACTTTTGAGCCAAAAGTGCAAGGAAGTCTGTCTGCCTGCTGATGTTGACATTTTAAAGGGAATGCTTAAGGAGGGCAGGCAAGTTCTGATTTGACGTGCACTTCTCAAGCCACACAGTGAGGTTGCTTACCAGGAGGCTCAGGTCTCACTCAGCCTCACTGACTGCTTCGACTATATCACTGCGACAATGTCTGGCACGTAAACCTAACAGCAACAAATCTGCAATTTCTAGGCGCCACCAGCCATCTTCTTACCAGGTTTGAATAAGCCTACCTCCATTTTCTGTCCATTCGGCTTCTCTCAGCTAGACTGTCACCACCTCACTACAGTAACTACCTACCTGGTCTTTTCCATTAACAGCAGGCAGAGAATTGCGGTGTCGCTGCCCAACACAGTCAGGGTCAGAACTTTTCTAGGTAGCTTCTGCCTACTCGAATCCTATTGTTCATTCATACATACCACCTATACAGCGACATTCCTGACATTAAGTCACAAAAAAGAGAGGGTTTTGAAGATTTCAGAATGACTATAAAACTGCCATTACATTTATGTAAAATGAACAATACACCAATGACTTCACCTCTAATGGAATCATGCACTTGGGTAGTGCTTTACACCGGACACAATCTGGGCACAAATGCCATTTTGAAATGGGCCTTATCTCTTCTGCCACTGGCCCTGGTACAATTTTACACTTACATTTCCAAATTAAATAGATTACACTTGTGTCGGTTCAGTTCTCCATTGACGTTTGCATTGCCTACCAGTTGTGAAATTGATATTTGCACAGATTGACAAGGTCGAAAATTACTTTTTAGCCTTTTCAGTCTAGTCGACGTATTGTGCAAAATTGTACCATACCAGTCTCATCTAGAGATGCCGGTAAAATATTGCACGAGATGTAGTGCAATCTGCTTGATTTACAAATGCTGTTGTGCAGCTGCACATACATTGATGCGATATATGTGACCCAGACCCGTAGCCGATGGATAGTTGCAGGGCACAAGTCGTAAAAAAAGATGTGGGGGGACGCTGTCACCGGAAGTGACGTCACAACAGGAAGTGACGTCACGAAAGGTACCGAGCTCCTCGTCCCAGAGAGGCCAAAGAGTGAAGCCCAGCTATTTGGCAGGGGGATGGCATCCCCCTGGTAAAATAAGTGGGGGGATGCCATCCACCCGCGTGGTACCCCGACTCGAGCCCTAGATAGTTGCCGTCCCACTTGTACAGGGATGTTCGTTGCCTGCCAAAGCCATTGTGTAATGTGTCAAACAACTTGACCTGTGATATTGTCCATCAATTAATTCTGTAAGGTGATATTCTCAGAATCACTGTGACTATATGTTGTATTGTGTACTCTCTGTGTGTTCTGAACAAGTCTATTCTTTCAGGAAGACTTGGGGGCAGATTTACTAAGAAGTTATGCAGCACAGGAAGACAACCTGCTGGTCCGCATGATAGGTAGAGAGAAGAAATATGCCATATCTACTAAGATATGACAAATTCCCTCTCTCTGCTGGCGCTGGCGCATTGAGTGCAGCCTACCGCCAAAGCATGCACCCTTGCTCCATGTTGCAAGGGGCCTGCATTACAGGCAGGATTGTTTTGTGCAGGGAGGGACACCTTCCATCACAAAAATAATACTTAGGGCCAGATGTAGGTAATTTCGATTTACCGACTCTTAAATACCGACCCATACCGAATCGGTATTTAAGAGTCGGTAAATTTGAAGGAGGCAGATGTAGGTAAAAAATTACCGATTCTGTAAGAGTCGGTATTTACCGATTCTGTAAATACCGAATCTGTATTTCACATTGATTCCTATGGGCCTTAAAGCCCATAGGAATCAATGGGAAATACAGATTCGGTATTTACAGAATCGGTAAATACCGAATTCTGCAAGGGTGCAGTGGGTGTCACTTTGACACCCTCTAACACCCCAACTACAGGCTTGTGTGCCATGTGGCACACATACATGCCCTAAGGGCATGTCTGTGTGTCACATTGCACAGGTGTGCATGCACAGATGTGCATTCACACCTGAATTAGGTATTTTACCACCCAATACGATTGGGTGGTAAAATACCGACTCTAAAGGGCCTGTGGCACTCTCAGGAGTGTCATCTACATATGGATTTACAGATTCGGTATGTTTACCGATTCGGTAAAATACTGAAGTGGTAAATTTACCGAATCGGTAAATATACCGATTCTGTACATTCCGACCCACCTACATCTCAAAAGCCAAATACCGGTCGGTAACGGCCGAAATCGGCCGTTACCGACCGGTATTTGGCTACCTACATCTGGCCCTTAATTTCTACACGTTTAGCCTCTTTTGGGGAGGTGTACCATATTTATGCCTTCCCAGGTATACAAGTCTTGTAAATATGGTAATACCCCAAAATCCATGGGTAGGTGCATAGGAACGCCCATGCTCCTCCCATGGAATGTCTTCCCAATGCAGAGTAGTGCAAAGCAGTGATTTGCACAATTTTGTGTTACTCTGTATTTACTAAGCCATGCGGAGTCACGCAAGGTAGCTTTGCAGGGCTTAGTAAATCTTTCTTAAATCCTTGCGCCGCCTTTCGTCATTTCGCATATTGAAAGGGCATTACAAGGGCTAACTAAATCGGGCCCTTGGGTTTTTGGCCTCACAAATATCTCTCTCAGATTAGCTTTCACATTGAATCCAAAAATCTTCAACATTACTCGATCTATCCCTGAAATGTATAACATTTCATAGCAAGCAAAATCAATCATACATTCTGGTGGAGTCAACGTCTGGACTGGTGAATTCTGGGTAGAGTGTCATATTTAAATAAGGACGAGATGTTGTTTCCCATCTAGACTCACTGAAAACTTTTTCCGAATCTTTGGCCTTCCCTATGGCTGTCTTATTCAGCATCTTTGCTGTGCTTCTCTTTCTCTAGTATGATACACTTAGATGCCTGTTTTTTGAAATCACTATGCCCACTTTTTCTTCAAATGTCTTTTTCTTGAAACATTTGTGATGCAAATAAGCTCTGGGCTCAAACCTGAAGATACACATTCAACTGTTACTTATTGATTTAAAGTAGTTTTGTCCATTATGCAGCCCCTTAAGTATTTCATGCCACCAGGAGACTGAAAACAGATGAAAGACTATAAGGTTACTGCGAGCGGTTACGTCTTTCCTCGGATTAATATTTCAGCCTCACAGTGACCTGAAGCTCCGGGCACGTCCATGTTCACTGGAAAGGAGACCCGCTGACGTTACAGCATATGGTTGTCATTCCCTCACAGTCACTCACACTGAGAAGCACTTTGCCTGACATGCCTTATCAGGATGAAAGAAAGGAATGCCGAGCACTTATCATGAGCTCTAGTGTAGCATGCGAGGAAATCAACAGCAAGCACGCGCCAGAGCCTGCTGCCAAGGACACGATGCTGAGAACGAACTCACCACACAGGCTCCCGACCCATCCAGGCACTTCTTCGAATTGTCGTTGCAGCTGCAGGGTAGACATATGCCAGAGAAGGCCCGGTACAACCCTCTGCCGCAATTCTGAAAGAGAGAGGATTACATTAAATACATTTCAAGAGAGATACAGAATGAATGTGAATATATTTCGAGAGAAAAAGGTTTGCATTTCTAGACCAGCGTTTTTGAAGAGGAATATAGTTTGCAATACTCTTGGAAACAAGTGCACATCCAGCCTGGTTGTCCAAACCTGCCCTTCTTTCAATTTATTAAAATGTTTTCAGTATTATTTGTGACCGTTTTGTTTGAAATAGGTTGACGTATGTAAATCCCTCTGTGATATTACGAAATTTCAGGATAGATTTATGAAAAGGAGTACAAAGTGACTATTAAGTATTTTCTTTCTAGTAAAAACCGTTTTTGTGCTACAAATTATCCTTTAAAGTAGCGCAAATAGTGTGTGCTTCTTTATGCCAAGGAGGCATCACATGGTCATACATGGGCATTCCATGAAATCAACCATGGTTTTTAATGTAAAACCCTTGCTACTAATATTTTGAGACATGACTTTTGCAACCACAAAATAATACCCGTTTGAAGCTGGCATTAAATTTGAGATATCTTTTAATTTCTCCTAGCTAGTCATGCTTTGCATATGTGCTGCACTGTACAGCACACATCTAATGTGTGAAAAGTTTAAAAGTTTGTCTAGGCATAGTATTTCATGTTAGACAACATGCACATATCTCTGCACCATGAGGTGTTTACGTGGAGCTAGGCAACCTGTTACTGTGTGCTAACGCTCCGTATTTGGGCCCCATTTCCTCGGTCCCTGCAATGGAAATTTTTAAGTGCCTGAGGATTAAAAGGAGTTAGGATCAATTACAATTTAATAATTACAGTGTAACCCATCTGGCCACACAGTGAAGCTCAGAGTCAATAGATGGGTTTAAGTATGGATTTATTAAAATTCAAAGCCAGACTGGTATACAGAAGTCTCAGAAATATATTGTAACAATACAGGATTACTACAGGCAGCCCAAAATGCCGACTGAAAACGATTTCCCTCAGCAACATGAAACATATAAGTAATTCAGTGATCCCAATACAGAATATTAAAAAGAGTATCTGATGATCCGTGTACGATTTTTGGTCCTCTTGCCTGTTATACATGAGGATAATCTAAAACTCCTGTTATTATTGTTATTTGAATTTATTAGGCGCAAAACTAATCATCCCCACAGGGATCTCTCGGCGCCACAATATCGGAGGGGTGAGGACAAGGCCACTGATTAATAACTGAACAACCAAGTTTTGAGACTTTTTTGAACAGCCCCACTTTAGGACTATCACAGATGTCATCAGGGAGTTTATTCGGGAAACATCCGTTACTGCGCGGACTTTTCTTTGCGTACCGTTACTACGCAAGCGTTAATACGCATGCGATGTAACAACGCGTCACCTTTAGTACGCTTGCTGTTACATCGCATGCGTACTTACAACGTATGCGTAGTGGGCGGATGCCATTTCTGAATGTCGTTGCGTCAGCCATTTGCTCCCTGGGTCTGCTACGGAGGAGGAGGACGTAGGAAGCCGGAGGAAGCAGGAAGGGGGAGAAGATTGGAACCACGTGTGGAAAGAGGTAAGTGGGGCTGTGTAGGGTCATGTAGGGGCTGTGTCGGGGAGTGCAGGGTTGTGTACTTCTGTAGGGTTGTACTGTTTTAGGGTGGTGTCATGCAGGGTAGTGTTTGGGAGTAGGGATGGTTGTGTAGGTGTAGTGTAGAGTAGTGTATTTGGGTGTAGGGTAGTGAAGAAGGTAGTGTTTAGGTAGTGTAAGGTTAGTGTTTAGAGTAGTGTTTTAGGGTTTAGGGTAGTGTTGTAGGGTTAGTGTAGTGTAGTGTAGGGTAGTGTAGAGGGTAGTGTTTAGGTAGTGTAAGGTTAGTGTTCAGAGTAATGTTTTAGGGTTTAGGGTAGTGCTGTGGGGTTAATGTAGTGTAGGGTAGTGTATTTGGGTGTAGGGTAGTGTAGAGGGTAGTGTTTAGGTAGTGTAAGGTTAGGGTTTAGGGTAGTGTTGTGGGGTTAGGGTACTGTATTTGGGTGTAGGGTAGTGTAGAGGGTAGTGTTTAGGTAGAGTAAGGTTAGGGTTTATGGTTGTGTTTTAGGGTTTAGGGTAGTGTTGTAGGGTTAGTGTAGTGTAGGGTAGTGTTTTAGGGTTAAGTGTAGTGTCAGGGGGTCATGTAGGGTAGTGTTACAGTGTAGGGGAAGGACTTGGGATAGAGGTAGGGTCGTGCGGGGGGTAGAGTTTTAGGGTTTAGGTTAATGTTGTAGTGTTTGTGTAGTGTAGGGTAGTGTTTTAGGGTTTAGTGTAGTGTCAGGGGGTCGTGTAGGGTAGTGTTACAGTGTAGGGGAAGGACTTGGGGTAGGGGTTGGGTCGTGCTGGGGCTACTGTTGTAGTGTTTGTGTAGTGTAGGGTAGTGTTTAGGGTAGTGTAAGGGGGTAGTGTAGGATAGAGTTACAGTGTAGGGGACGGACAGGAGGTAGGTGTATGATCACCAAGTGGTGGTATGCGTAGAAAGGTTATGCGAAGTAAAAGTAAATTAATATCTTATTGATGCATTTGCGTAGTAATTGAATTCTAATTAAAATTATGCGAAGTAAAGGCACTTGCTATGTAAAAACATCGCACTAAAAGCATGCGAAGTAATGGCATGCAAAGTATCGTCATACAACCGTTTATTCCAGTGGAATGGCACAAGATAAGAAAAGGAGCTGCCTCCCATTCTGATCTTGTTGATCCTCATTGGGCGCAACAACCGCCGATTGCTTGAACTCAGTTGTCGACCCGGAATATAGGGGATTAGCTTTTTCCTGAGGTAGACCGTGCCATACCCCTGAAGAGTCTTAAATACTAGCCATAAAAGTCTGAATACTGCTCCCTTCCTAATCAGCAGCCAATGGAGTTGGCGCGAAAGAGGTTCTGAGGGTGAGTGAGATGGATGATTAAGGGCAAGACGTGCAGCCGTATTCTGAATTACCTGGAGTCTGGAGAGATGATCTTCCCTTATCCCTACCAGTAAGGAATTGCCGTAATCCAACCTACTTACTAGTAGTGCCTGGATAGGCAATTTTTTTGCAGAGAGGGGTAACCAACAAAAGACCTTTCTGAGCATACGCATCAAGCCAAAGCAGGTGCCCGAGATGCTTTTCACATTTTACTCCATGGGGAGTTTATCATCCACCATATTACCTAGATTTGTCACCCACTTTTTTGGGGTCGGAAGGTCTCCTAGCTCAAGAGGCCATCAGTCTGCAGACCAGAGCTCCTCTCCTTTTCAGCTGTAGGGAGCTGTAGGCAGTCATCAAATCCGCCGTCATTAGCCTGCACCTTTTGATTCTTTCTCTGGTCAATGCGGGGTCTCCATTGATGGTAATGATTAACTGAGTATTATCCGCACACAAAATGGTGTCAAACCCACAAGATCTAATAAATGGGAGCCAGAGAAGATACATACATGTTGAATAGTGTGGGGCTTAGAATGGAGCTCTGTGGTATCCCTTTGTCCACAACCACAGTCTGAGAGGTGAACGTCTCAAGTTGGACTTGCTGCAATCTGTCGGCAAGGAAGCTTTCAAACTATCCAAGTGCCATTCCTCTGAGACTAAACTCTCATAGTCTATCCACCAGGATTCGATGAGATATGTTGTTGAATGCGGCCAACAGATCCAAAAGAATCAGCATAGTCGGAATTCCCTTATCAAGAGCTAGCTTGATCGTATCAGTGACTTCTGTTAGTGCAGACTCAGTACTGGACGAGGCCCGAAAGCCTGACTGAGAAGAGTCAAGAAGATTATTCACTTCTAGGTACTGAGCTAGCTGCTTATTTACTGCAGCTTCCATTACTTTGGAAAACAGAGAGAGAAGAGAAATCGGCCTGCAATTTTGAAGATCCAATGGATCGGCCATAGCTTTTTTTAATATAGCTCTGAATTGTGCCTGCTTTCATTTCTGCAGGAAGGTGGCTGTAATTAAAGAATGTTTACATAATTCAGCAATAGGGGCCGCAAGAGCCGTGGCAAGACTTGTGATAATGAAAGGGGAAGTCTCATCAAACGAGGAACCAGATTTTTGATGAGCCAATAACGAGTGGACATTGTCCACCGTGATGGCCTTAAATGTTTCTAAGAAGCAAGAAGTGGGATCATCATGCTTATATGAATCCACACTGGGTTCCATCTGTATGTTGAAAGAGCTATAGATTTTATCAATCTTTACCTTGAAGTGATTGGCCATATCATCACAGAATTGTTGTGTCTGAGGGATAGATGAATTATTCACTCTTGGGTTAGTGAAGTCTTTCAGGATTTTAAACAATTCTTTAGAAAAATTCTTGGCTTCACTAATTCTGGACCCCTGATGCGATCTTCTAGCACTGTTACAGTTCCTAAGATATTGTCTAAGGGCCTTTTTGTATGCTGGTTAGTCTGGATTTTCTCCATTTCCTTTTTCATTACCTGCAACCTTTTTCTTTCTTAAGGCTAGTGTTGTGCCAGGGTGCTGGAGCTGATTTTACCCAGGTCTTACAGATTTTACTAGGGGCAATCGTATCCAGAGCTTTGATCAGAGAACCCTCTAGTAGTTCAAGTGCCACATCACTTTCCACACAATTCTGAAGGCCCGGGGCTACCAGTGCCGGGATAAAAGAGGATGGGGTCACCTTCCTCCACGGTCTTTGCCGAGCTTGGGCAGCTAGGGGTTTGGTGAATTCCTTCAATGAATTTAACACAAATTTCAGAGCCAAGTGGTCTGTCCATGTCAGGGCTATTGGGGGGTCCACTAGTATATTCTGAGTATTGGAGAAGATGTTATCCAGTTTGGGTCCCGCTATGTGAGTGGACCTAAATACTTTGGGTAAAAGGCCTAGATATTCCAGAGCTTCTATGAGCCCGATGGATTCTGGATCGGAGGTAATATCAAAGTGATGGTTAAAATCTCCTATTAAGCGAATGTTATGAGAATGCAAAGAGAGGTTCATTGAAAGCAAAAGGTGTCAGCATAGCAGGGCCTCTGTAGAGGTTCTCTAAAGGAAGAATATTGTATAGCATGAAGCCACACAACAGAGATTTTGCAAAGAGGTCTGTACCACTCAAAGTCTAAATGGAATATGAATCTAGCTGAAGTGTGCTCTTCAATTGAACCCCCCACAAAAGAACCTTCAATAAAACCCTATCACATCTCATTATTTTCCACCTCCAACTGCAAAACTTGGTAACTACTCTTGAAACTCCTTACTTTTGGTCCACAAATCAGAACGTCCTTGGATTCCTCCCATCTCCGTACAAACAGTAGCCCTCCCTTCATTCTTTAAGGCTTCTCATCCTTGCTGAAATATACTCCTTTTGAGCCTCACTATCTCTGTTGTACAAGGTGCCTTTATCTATTCATAAGATCACACAACAGCACTTGCAGAGACGTTCAAATTGTTGGTTCAACATTAAAGAAATCTAAATGCTTAGGGCCTTTGGTCAACCTAATGTGCCTAATGTCTCAATACATGTTTAAATGCATGATTATAGCTATGTATTCAGAAAAATGTAGATGAGTATATAAGAGTTAACCATCATAATTCAAACCACACAAATGCAGATATATATATAGAAACTGCAATTTGATGTTCATATGATAAAAACATTTGTTATGCATACACATATATATGTAAGGATTACACAGTGAATGCAATTTTTGTACTGTTAGTGCACCCCATCACATTAAAGTTATATATACGTGAGGACATAGGCCATGTGTAACTATATATGTGGCTTAGTCGAACATGAAATGGTGGATCCAAAATTACGCTGCTCCATGTCTCAGTGCTGACGAAGACAGCAGCAGCACCATATCTCAGTAAATATGGCTCTGCGCTGCTCTCAGCCCCCAGCACAACTTTGATTGCTGTGTAAAACATTGTGCTATCTGGCATAATCTTTTTTTAAAAACTTTATTTGTCATGTTTAGTTATAACATACAGTACCTGGTATAATGTAATGCACCAGCACACCTCCAGTTCAAATCTCACAGAAGATACTAGAAAGGTGAGTGAGTCATGATAAAAATGTCTCCCAAGAGACATTCTCTAGTTTTGAAAGACATTTTCTGGTCGAACTAGTCCCCTGCAGAACATAATTTCAAAGGAAAGCAAAACCTTGAACGTTTTACGAGGGTTACAAAGATTTCACACAAGCCTAAACGTTTACATTCTCCTTTCAAAGAATGACATGAGTTATAAATAGTAACTCTAGATATCGTGTGCATTTACACTCAAAATCAAGAAAAAACATTTGTTTCTAAATACAAAAGTAGCAAATGTCAACTTAAAAGCCAAAATCAATGGGCCCTGAACAAATTGCTGTCCGCAATAAAGTGCATCTGACAAAAAGAATATCAAAAATATTAACAGTAGAAAGCAGCAGAGTCAAGCATGACGAGTTATTTCTGAAATGCCATGCTGCATACCTCCATTCAACATGGCTTAATTTATACGTACTGTACATGTAGCTTGCATTGATGATATTTTTAGCAAAACTATAATTGGACTATGGGTGCTCGTGCAATCTAATGACGTTTGTATGCATTGGAAGAGAGACAATTTTAGTTTCCCTGCTCAATCGCACTTTAGGTTGATTCAAGAGCATTTTCTGGTAAGGAATGATAAGAAATTTACCCAATGATGCTATTAAACTATTAAAACTTTGAAACATTAAATGTATGAGTGCTATCCAACTGCATTGTAAATATAACCACTCACGCCCATGCTCCAGTATGAACAAGGATGTTTGCCTATGAATGCTTTAGAGGTTGTTCCCTCTTCTTTTTAACCCATTCCTTCATACTTTATTCTCACAACATTTGTATAATAAAATTTAACGCAGGCTGTTAACAAAGCTTTAGCTAGTGCAGAACATTGAGTGAACCTGTAGCCTTGTATGGGGCACCAGGGTATATCAATCTTCTGGTGCACTGTAGCCCCTGTGATGTAACCAGTCAAACAACAGGGATTTTAAAATTAGGCATGCCTTTGGTTTTCTAGCTGTGTTAAGAAAAATACAATAATTAGTGATTAGAAATTAATTATGTCGCTTGGTGGTATCACTTCCACTAGCCTTAAGGTCTAGTACACTGTGACACTGACGGCCTGTAAACTCCTCCTACCCTGTTACACGTTCATGATGACACTTTGGAACTTTTCTTAGATGCGGCGAAGGAGTTCAATCATATTGAATTCAGTGGCGGATCCTCCGCTAAGGCGTTAGAGAATCGCCCCATTGCTCACAGAGCATTGGAAATGATAATAACTGGAGTTATTATCATTTTATTTTTTGTATGGTTCAGGCTTGTGCGGGGCGAGGCTTGGCTCACCTGATGTCAGGGAGGAGTAGTGGTTGTGCACTCTGCAAAGTGTGCATGAATGTTTGACCAGCCCTCTCGGGCCAGCCAAACATTCATGCATACTTCCTGCATGGACAACATGCACAGGCCCCCATTCCTTGTCCTCAGACCAATCACAATGCTGCACTGCAGTGTTGTGATTGGCTCAGGGGAGCCTAGGTGCTTACCAAACACAACGCTGCATTGCAACGTTGTGATTGGCTGTGGGGAGCCTGGGTGCTTCCCGGTCCCCAGAAGAGACTCACTTGACGTGGGAGAGAGGCGGCGATGGAGAGACGCAACAAGATCAGGTAAGTGAGTTATTTTTTTTATTCAAACACCCCACCCCCATACCTTACCGGCTGACACTGATTGGATGGGGATTTCCTTTTAGAACAGTGGAGAAGGTGTGAATCAGTTAAGATTTTTTGGATAAAGTCATGTGGTTACACAATAACCCCCTTCAATGCCACAGAATGATTGTGGAGACTTTGGGGTTCTTTCATGTCCGCAGAGCGATGAGACGTATGACTTCTGTAACCTAGTATGCTCTTACTATGTAGTAAATTGTATATATTGGATATGATGAGATTAAAATTCAAAACATATTTCAAATTTCTTTTACGATCAAAATGTTCTTATATGTTCAATATTTCATAAATGGACATGCAGCTCTGCATCAGTAGTTTGGCCCCATGGTATCTCAGTTCCCAGTAATATATATATATATATATACATATCAAAACAAGAAGAAATAAAAAATGCAGGCAGCATAAATGAAAGTGATAACACAGCAGTAAAGCTTTCCAAACATGTTCTAAATATTAAAGAGTAAAAGCTACTGAGGCTGGGATTACTTATTTTTCCTACTAGGCACCTCAGCTATGTAAAAGCCAGAATAAATGTTTTCAAATGTAGTCTTTAACTTAAGTTAGAGAAGCAATTAGCAGATGTTCCTCAAAAAGTAGTACCAACAACAAGTACTTCCCAAGAAACATTGGGTTTACAAATACAAGATTTTGATTGGGAGATTTTGAGTCAAACAAGTTAAGAGGAATGTCAAAACTCACACCCACATTGATCATTGGTGCAATTGAAGTGTTCTAAGACAAGGTGATCATGAATCTTAAGAAATTGGGGAGGCCACATAGAAGGATGATCAACAACATTGAGAAACTTAAAATTATTGCACTGATTAACCTAAGGAAGATTACAAATTGATTATAAAACCGACCAAAACAGTTGGAAAAGTGGGTCTTATAAAAAAAAGAAAGCATTTGGAGGATGTAATGTTCCAATTGCAAGGTAGAGAATGCAATGAGGTCTTTACTTTTACATGGTAAAAAAGAAGACATTAGAGACTTTCAAACACAACTCTGATTGGTACCGTCAAGGCCTCAAGGAGCATAAGGAATATTAATATCTGAGAAAAGAACACCCTACACCACCAACGACTAAAGGAGAATACAAATATTTATTTAGAAAATGTAAGGCACCACTCAGCTTAGTGAATATGTTATGATTTCTTTGGATGTTTCTGCACTGTAAACTGGTGTTAGGCCCCCAGTTGCAATATTACCATGAGATAATTTCTTTAGGTAAAGGGCCATCCAATATATACTTCATATCATAATGCTACTGGCCGTGTTGAGATTTTGTTGGAAAAAATACTTTTTAATCCAGAATACTCTCTTCCACCAGCTCTGCTGAACTACAATGGGCACAAGATCAGCTACAAGCTATGCACTTTTGATGATGTAATGATGGTAGGAGCAGGTACTATGTGAGATGTCCGTAGCATGTGATTCCATGTCATTGTTGCATACACAAATTGTTTATCGTCTGATCTAGAAGCAAATTGTTATCAACATAATTTATCAGAGTCTTAAATGAGAATGATCTGAATCTCAGTCTTCTTAACAAAGAAAGTGCCCGTTTTTGGATTTGAATTTAGTGGTAAGAGATGATTCAGTGAAACCACTGTTGTTTGAGGGGAAACAGAGTTACGCACCCTAAATTCCCATCCAAATAAACTGAAATTGCATGACCTGTATCTGGAGCTGATTTGAATCAAGTTCTACTGTTGCATAAGGCTTTACACAATTTATGTGATGGAGGCTGATCTAGGAAGAAATATGTGGGCAGTATGATCTTTGCAGTGAAACAAAAGGATTTTAGAAGATAAACATGATATAAAAAATATGAACTTTACTGATGCTGTGGAATGCCACTTTCAACAAGAACAGAAAGGTGACCCTAACTTACTAGTGTGTTATGGTACAGATATGATAAGGTCAGACATTAGAAGAGGGGCCTCCAAAGTCAAGCTACAAAAACTAGAAGCAGTATACATAATTTCTTTTAGAAAGTTAACATCCAATTGGTCGTAATTTGGATGAAGAACTGAGAACATATTTAGCTTAATACTTCCTGTTACAACAGTGGGAGAGTTGTAGGACCTGGAATTTATCAATATTACGGAAGCAATTGATTGGGAGCATAAATGCATAATGGACTTTGTTTAGATATGAGTGGTAGAAATTTTAGATGAAAGCCTTTTTGTCTCAAACCAGATTTAATGTGAAAAATGTTGTTGGATAGCTGCATTGTTTTAACAGTTATTTGATGTTTAATTTGAAACATTGGAACCTTTCATAGTCATGAGAACAAGGCAATTCAATATTATTGGTCATAGTATACTGGCACATGCAGGGTGAGGTCATTGGAAGAAGCAGAATGTGAATGACAATCAGACAGAAACATTTTGACCTTAAAACCTCCTTGGTATGTACATGCTTGTAGAGGTTGTTAATGTGTTTTTTATCACAAGATCCCGGCAGACATCAACAACTGTAAGGCCTCCTAAGAGTGCCTAGCAAGGATAATCGCAGTTCAAATCATCTACCCCCAGGGTTTGTTCAAAGAAGAAACAACCAATAAAATCCTTACTTACCACAGTTATCAATGGCATCCCAAGCAACATAATGCCTGTTTTCAGGCTTTAATACAGTGTCATATTAACACACCCTTGAAACCCTGTTGGTTTTAAAGTGTGATTTTCAATATAAGCAAGTCAGGCCTACTACCTTTGTCATAAGGTTTCATAATAGACAGATTGAATGTATGGCATCTGACATAACCTTTCTCTATGATCCAAGCTTTGAAGGACCATCTCTCAGCTGGATAGGCTCCTTCTTAATGGACACAACCCAAGCTGCCAGCCTGTATCTTACTACTCGGAAGCCCACAAACTCTTCTGCAGAGTACCTCAAGGTTCATCTCTAAACTCCACTCTCTTCAACACATACATGATTACTCTGGGGAGCATGCAACTCCTACTCTCTCTCTCGGACAAGAACCCAAACACAAGAAACAAATTCACTACCTGCATGACTAAAGTCGCTAACTGTATGAAAGGCAACTTTCAAAAGCTCAACACCAACAAGACAGATGTAATGATCTTCATCAAGAAAACGTCACAATGGGACTTCAAATGGTGGATGGCTGAACTCAGACCCACACCCAGCACGCACGCCGGGAACCTTAGAATAATTTACCGGAAACTGGACATGACCACACAATTCAACTGTCACTGTATATTGCTACCACATCCTGAACATACTGAGAATGAACTTTAAATTGCACCCAAGTGTAAAACACTGTCACACGCTCCCTAGTCACCAGCAAGTTGGACTATGGGAACCCCCTCCCACCCAAATCACACCAAGCAGCTGAAGGACTACAAACGATCCAGAACTCAGCCGCCAGACTCACCCTCAAACTACCTGACAGAACTCACATCACACCACACCTCAGTGAGCTCCGCTGACTCCCGATAGAAAAATACTCTTATTTCAACCTCCTCACACATTCAAGGCACTATACAACTTAGGCCGCACTCACCTGAATAGTCACATCTCCATCCACCAACCACCCAGACATTTCTGCAACATCGGACTCCTACTCCTACTGACACAAATCTCACACATACACAGAACCACATCAGGAGGATGGGCTTATTTTTAAATTGCTTCTAAATTGTGGAACGAACTCTCACTCCACATCAGAGCCTCCTCCTCTCTTATTGAATTCCACAGGAAGCTGAAGACCTAGCTTTTCAATTACCCAACCTATCATAGGCAGGGCTAGGCACACACACCTACTCAAAGCCAGGATACCCATGTAGGTGATATTGCACTTTACAAATACACATACCATAACAAGGAAGCAAGGAATGCTCTTGAGGACTCCATTGGAGGCAATTTCCAGCTGTCAACGCAGAATAGGTTTGCCGCCCTTGAAATTGGGGAGGAAGCCAAAGATGGAGAAGTTGATGTGAATGTGGATGTGAATACATATGGAAGCCTTGCCCAAGAGAGCTATCTTCAGGGAGCACCATCTACTTCGACTTTACCAGTTACATCAGCTACACCAGTTACATCAGGCACCGAATTTGAGATTGAAGCTGTGTTTGGGTCTGGGAACTTAAATCTATCCACGGAAACTCACCTGACCGCCATACTACTAGGATTAAAAGAAGAGATTAGCTCCAGATTTAAGAAATTTGGAAGCAAACCAAGCTGACATTCAAGCTTCCTGTACTTCCTTGGCACAGTAATTGGATGAAGTTGCAGTACGTAATAAAAGTACTGGAGGAGGAAGTAGAGATGCTGAGACATGACATTGCCATAAACTCTGAGGGGGTGGGAGAGCTAACCAAGGAAAATGTAAGACTCAGGGCAGATCTAGAGAGAATAGAGAACCATACTCAGAGAAATAATCTGAGACTCTTAAACATCCCGGAGGCGGAAGAAGGGACAGATATTAAGGCCTTTGTAATTAAAAGGCTTTAAAAGATAGGCCAGATATCAATCTGGAATGCGAGATTCAGCGAGTCCATCGTGATCCCTTCAGACGGAATTCTCAGAGGCAGAAGCCAAGGAAAATTCCTATAAATTTTCTCTCGTATTCTGTTAAGGAGTTAATACTATTGGCAGCCCTCAGAAGCGGCACATACTTGTATCAAAATTTTTCTTTCAGTCTTAGGTCGGATATCTGTCGAGCCACAGAGCTGAAACAATGGGAACTCGGCAAAAGGATGGATGAACTGAATAAACTTGGGGCTAAGGCCCAATTAAAGTTCTCGGCAATGCTGAGAGTAATGTGGGACAATCAAATGTGGAATTTTAGTTCAGTGGAAGAGGCAGATGACCTAATAGCCACTATAAAAAAGAGGGGCACACTTTGAAAAATCCCTGGAAGGCATATAATCAACTAAAAGGTACACAACTATATGAATCGAATATAGGGCAGCACGTGTCGAGGAGCACTTCATTTTGCATGGGGCGGGTAAAAAAGATGGGGCGAGGTGAAAGGGGAGGGAGCCACTTATTCACTTCTTGAGTTTGTTTTTCTATCTTTCTCTTTCCCTTTTTTCATACTTTTAATTTAGAAAATCCCTCACCCCAGAGGTTTGAATAGGCATTTGTATGCCTGAAAAGCAAGGGAGGGTTCCCAAGGGTAGGAGAAGGGGTGAGGGAGAGGGGTGGCGGGGGGGGGCACAGGGTGGGGAGCAGTGGGAGAAAAAACAAAAAAATAGATCCTCATGACAGTTTTCTAGTTTTAAACAAGGACATATCTCAAAATTCATACAGAGATGAGTGGCCGTGAGACTATTCTACAGGCATTAACTTGGAGCGTAAATGGTCTTAGATCCAAGGCTATGCAGAGGCTAGTTTTGAAATATTTGGAGGAGTCTAAAGCACAAGTTATTATGTTGCAAGAAACTCGCCTTAATGGAAGCGAAAGTAGGGAGTTGTATGCCAAGATAAAGTGGATCGAGGTCTACGCAGTCTCAGATCAAGTAGAGTATTGTAAGGGAGTAGCTATATTGATTGGGGGGGCTTCGGAATTGATTTATTAGCCTCAAAAACTGATAGTTCAGGAAGGTGGGTTATAGCGACTATAAGATGTACTGGCATAGTATTTACAAGTGAGGCCTATTATGGGCCTAATGTGGACGACCCCCAATATATAATCAATCTGCATTTGCATACCTTACTGGATCCATCATTAGATAGATCCATCTACAGGGCTAGTGGACAGGCTCAGGCACCTAGAACAAGGCAGACACTGAAACATATGATCTACGGAATGGGTTTGGTGGACGTATGGGGACAGTTAAAAGGGCAAAAAAGAGGATACTCCTTTCATAGTAAAAAATACTCCCACTTCTCCATATTAGACTACCTATTAGTGGACCGAGTTTGGGCGGGGAAACTTAAAGACATAAATATCCTACCAGCTCATATCTCAGATCATGCCCCGGTAAGCATTACACTAGTTGGAGTGAGAGTAGATTTAAGTACAAGATGGACCTTAAAAAGATCAATTTTATTAAAGGTAGAGGTGTCCACCATTGTGAAAGAAAGGGCTAAGGAATTCTTTTTGGAGAATGCCCGGTCCGCTCCTTTAAATATAATATGGTATGCCTTTAAGGCATATATGCGAGGGATATTACAAAATCAAGCATTGTACCTAAATAAATGCGATAAAGCTGAACTGAAACATCAGGAAGGAAGAGTGGGGGAGCTCAAATTAAAGATGTAGTCTCTTGATCCCTCCCAAAGTGCAGAGTCTTTAATTAAACAATTGGAAGAGGCAAGGCTAAATTATAGGATGACCCTTGAGACTAAGTTCCGTGAGAAGTGGATGACTGGTAAAATGGATTTATTCTAGTATGGGGAAAAGGCCGGCGCACTGTTAGCCTTGAAGTCCAGGGCCGATAGGTCCTGGAATTATATTAAAGAATTAGTTATTAATGCCCAGGTGGACATTTCAAATAAGGAAGACGAGATTAAGGCTCGCCTGGTCTCCCTCTTTTCGGAACTATACACTGAGGAAACTCGACCAGAAGAAGGCATGATAAAAAATTGGCTGGATAAATTAGACCTCCCAGTTCTCTCAAGCGATGGTAGGGAGATGATAGAAGGTGAAATAACCGAGGGCGAAATTAGAGAACAATTTAAACATTTAAAAAGAGGAAAAGCAGCAGGTCCCCACTCCCTACCAGGAGAATTATGCAAAATATTTTTTATAAGAAATAGTTCCAGATATGGTAATATTGTTCAATTCAATCTATAAGTGAAAGGAAGAGATACCAGCCTCATGGAAGGAGGCCATAATTACGTTGATCCTTAAGCCCACAAAGTATCCAAAGAGTGCGGATTTGTACCAGCCCATCTCTCTGCTAAATGTCGACTACAAAATCTATGCCGGCATTCTGGCGGGGAGATTGGCCAAGGTAGCTCCTCAGCTAATCCATACGGACCAGAAGGGATTTGTTCCCAGGAGGCAGATTCAGGAACTGACTTTGTCCTTGATCAGGATTATCGATTTAGCAATTGCACAATCGTTTCCCTTGGTCGTAATCACCATAGATACCGCCAAGGCATTTGATTGTGTGTGCTTGACGTTTTTATGGGCGGTGTTGGAACTAATGGGCGCTAGTATGGGCTATCAAGCCTATAGCCTTCACCATTGGCTTGTCACCATAAGCAGTGAAGGCCTCCTATACTGCACATAAGCTGGCAACCATCAGCCACACAGCCATAAAATTGAAAATGTCTACAAAATTACAGGTTGAAAGCAATATACAGCCCCTTTGAAAAAGGCCTGACAAAGAATACCCTTGCCAACATCAATAATCTGTGAGATTATATGTAAATATAAATCTGTCTGTAGCCTTTAACACAGTATACTAACAATCGACTCCAAACATTGTAGTGATCAATATGCACAGAATTACAGTTGGCACTGAAATCCTTCCCTCCGACACAAATCTTGCAAATCCAGGAAACAGAATATCTATCTACAGGCATTATTAACACATTGCAATAACATTCTACCCTTAAAGACCTATTGATTTTAAAATATGATTTTCACTATAAAAGTCAGTTATACTGTGTTTGCCATATCTTTTCAAAATAAATTGTTTGTCTCCATAGCAAAATCAGTCCTGCTGTGTTGAGACTTCGGTTTCCCATGATACAAAAAATACAGTAAAAACACTTTTTCAGTGAAGGCACAAAACTTCTGCCCAATCAAAATCTGTACTTAAGGATTTCAAAATTTGGGTGGAGCCACAGCCCCTCTCTTGGTGATGTTTCTTTAAACTCTTTTTCTGTTGATCACATAAGGCATGTGACTGCTGCTCTTTCAAGCCAGATTTAAAATAAATGCAGTTCAGAAAGCAACTACTGCATTCAGAATATGCACTGAGTCATTTGGAACAGGCTGGGGAGTCTGTAAAGGATGTGTTCTTACTCTTTCCTCTTACATGTTAATGGCTTATAAGAGGTGTTGGTGGCTAAGAGTGCAGATATACCAATGATGAAGAATACTCTCATTCCCACACTAACTTATGTGGATGATGCAGTGTTACTGTCCAGAACACCGAAGGGACTACAACTATTAATAGAGTGTATTATTGACTTCAAGCCCTCTTTGAGGCTGGGAGTAAACACTATTAAGACTTTTGTAATGTCCTCTGGCCCCAGGAATCTCAAAATGCAGTCTTTGTCCATTGGTGGCAAACTCATAACTAGAATTAGAGAATTTTCATATCTTGAGATTACTTTCGAATCACAATGATTAATTTCTAGTTTGACCTCTGCTATTGGTAAAAAGACAATTATTCTTTTCTTTTTTTAGAAGTGTACCAACCTATGGATCAAGCATTTGGGGCTATAAAAAAGTGACTAGAATTCAGGCTAAAGAAAATAGCGCGTGCAGAAGACTTTTAGGCTTACCCATCAAGTTGTCCACATTTTTTATTGCACCAAGAGCTTGGTCTGGAGTATGTTGACGATTATAATAATTTGGCCTGCTATTGCTGTGGAGCAATTCCCATTCCTCATTTAACAGGGAGGTCACAGAAGACTGTTTGTCCTGTGACATGGGTCTCCAAATCCCTTGGCTGGGTTACATCAAGCAGAATTGTTAGAGTGGATGGGTTCTGTAAGGAGGACAGGTCCCGGCAGAAAAAAATCATTCCAAGTCCTGAGACAGCGAGAAAGGGAAGCAAAAGCTTCAATCAGGACACAGAATAAGAACAATGTATTAATCCAAACTTTCCCAGGGCTGAAGCCTTATCTAGAATTTATGGTTAGCTCATGGACAGGACTCTTTTAACTAAGTTTAGGCTCAGCGATGTTAGATGGCAGCTATCTTTTCCACTCGGGTAATATGATTCTCCTTCCATTCTTGTTTGCCCGTGTGATGAAAGCTCTCCACAGAGTCTGCTGCACTTTGAGATTTTTTTCTGTACAATTTATTCGTGTTTTACTAGATGTTTTTTAATTCCACTTTTAAGGGGCTGGGGCTGACTAAATGTAGACTAGCATTAATGATTCTCCAGACTCTGAGTTCACCACAATTTCGAATGGGGTTCGCCTCATACTCAGTCCCCGCAAGGTGGGGGGGAAGGGCAGACCGTCGGGAGCGTTAACGATATGGATAAGAGCTGACCTAGGCTGCACCACCAGGGTTATGAACACGGCATCAGAGGACGTGCAGTGTGTGATCCTGGAGTGGCGGAACGGTGCCAGACTTGCTCTGGTTAACATTTACTCTAGACCTGTGAGTGTTACTTCTGAGTCCACAGCTATTGAGGAGCTTGCCTCTTTTTTAGGGGAGATTCCTGAGGGAGTGACATTTGTGATAGGGGGAGATTTAAACTCCCACTTTGTGCCACTCGAGGGTCTGTAGGATGGTGTAAACCAAGAAGAGGATGATGTATGGAAAATCCCACAACCAGCTGGGCCGCCTGTAGGGTCACGGGCACCTCTGGCATTGCAAATAACTACCCTGACGTTGAATTACTCAATCAGGGCTTGTAATGCCAGGGTGAAATCGGATATCCCTCCAATGAATACTTTTAACAAATTAGGGAGGGAGGCACGCCTTGATTATATTTTTGTTGAATGCAGTGCTTGGTCTAGGGTTTTGGACTTTAAAGTGGTCTTCAGGCAGAGAGCGACCATAATGCACTGATCCTTGACTTTGCTCTTCCTATGGTATCAAAGCGCAGTTCTACATTTGAGGAAGGCCCGGCTAGCAGGGTCTTACTCTCAAACAATAGACGCAGGGTTAGATGGGATAAGCTGGTCACTCACTCAGACCAAGTGGCGGGGCTATATGCTCGGCTTGTCTCAGCACTGGAGGCTGCTGCCGCCCTAAAGGTACAACATCCTTCGCATGAAACCTACCCAAGGCTGGCAGAACTCAATAGGGAACTATTTGTTAACCTGGCTGAAATGTCAAACCCTCCAGATCATAGAGGGAGTAGGGCAGGTAGTAAGCCCAGCTGGTATAACAGGGCCTGTAGACTGGCAAAAAGAAAACTCCTTGAGGCATTGAAGCAAAATAACGATAGGGCACGGATAAGGCTCAAGAGGACAAGATATCGGCAATTAATCCATTATGCTAAGATTGAGTGGGGGAATGATAACTGGGCAAACTTAACATCTGCCCTAGCAGTGAAGGATGCTCTTAAGTTCTGGCAAATCATAAGTACAGGTTCAGCCGAACCCGAGCTGGCAGTAGCACCTAATATTGCTCCTGAGGTCTGGGAAGAGCACTTCCAGACCTTGTACCAGGGGGGTAAGTCAACTGGGAACTCCCCCATATGTGGCATAGAGCTTACCCCTGTCCCCGCTTCATCTGAGTTTGAGTTCACTGAAGGGGAGGTCATGAACGCTATTGCTAGAATCCCTGTTGGCAAAGCTCCGGGACTGGACAAGGTCCCTGGTGATCTTTTTAAACATGAACCTGGGATATGGGCACCTTATCTAACGTTGATTTTTAATGCTATTTTAGTGGATATGGCGGTCCCAAGTACTTGGCTGGGAGCAGAGATAGTTCCTATCTATAAGAAGGGATCTCCTCTGCTCCCAGCCAACTACAGGCCGATCAGCCTAATAGACGTTTCACAGAAACTTTTCGCGAGGCTAATCTTAAACCGCCTCGAAGGCTGGATTGAGGAGTCCGAAATTTTAAGCCCATATCAGGCCGGTTTTAGAAAGAATGTCTCGACCACGGATCAGATTTTCAACTAACTATGCTTTTTTGGAAAACAGTCAAAATTAAGTGTGGATCACTTTATACTGTTTTCGTGGACCTCCGTGCGGCCTCCGATTTGGTCCCACGTAGGAAATTGTGGAGTGTGCTTTCAGATATGGGCATTCCTGCCCCTCTTCTGTATAATTTAATCAGACTCCACACTGACAATTTCGCGCAGGTCAGGTGTGGGAGAGAAGGCAAACTGTCATCTAGCTTCCCCTTTGGCAGAGGGGTGAGACAGGGGTGCGTCTTGGCGCCCAGCCTGTTTTTCCTCTACGTCAACGGGGTAATTGCCCACCTAAATGCGGTCCCCAACAGAGACGCTCCAAGGCTCGCTGGGGTTGCGTCCTCCGCGATTATGTTCGCGGATGATACTCTACTGCTCTCGAAGACTCCCATGGGTATCCAGCGGGTCTTGGACGGTTTTGTTAATTTCTGTTATGATCGGGGGCTGGAAATTAACACTACCAAAACGAAATTTATGATTTCTAATCCACCAAAAATAACGCGCCCAAGTCCTCTGATCGGAGGTGTTAGGCTTGAAAGAGTGCAGACGTTTGAGTACCTGGGTCTTACTCTTAACGAGAGTATGACCTGGGCTCAACACCAAATAAAATCTCAGTTAAAGCTCACTCAAAAGGCAGGGGGCATTCTTAAACTTTTAAGTAAAGCTACAGTTAAGCCAATTGGACCACCACTGGAAATTTATAAATTACAGGCACGTGGGGAGGTAATCTATGGCGGCGAATTGTGGGGCAATAATTGTGCCCCCGAGATGGTTACTACGGAAAACAAGTTCCTCAGGCAGCTAGTATTACTGCCACCAAGTACGCCATTGCTGCCCCCAAGGCTCGATCTGGGCCTTAAACCTCTAAATGAGGAATTGGGCCTTAAACCCCTAACCTTCTGGAGGCGACTCTGGGTAACTCCAGAGCTCAATAATTATAGACAAGAGCTTGTGGAGGTTCTAAAACTGCCCAATGCGTGGAAACTCTCCTGGTTAAAATACATAAGACAGGAATTTGAGAGGCTGACCCTCCCTCTTATGTGGAGTAACCCGGAGCAAGCATGTACAAGTATATCACGCAAGCAGTTGGCTAATCTGTATTTTGAACACAATTTATCTGCCCGCCTAGCGAATGCTCAAATAGGAACTCTGTCTAACACATTCATTTTAACGAAAGACTACTATAAACTGGAGACTGTTCTGAATGACATTAGTCCCCCCGGCTATAGGAAGCTCTATCTTTAATGGAGACATGGCTCTCTACCAATCAGAGCCCTACAAGTAAATCGTGCCCACCTACCCCAAAAAACTGCCCAGGCTGTTCTGCGGATGCAGAAAATGAATTGCATGTTGTCTTTTTCTGTCCTGGATATCAGATTCCAAGGAATAAATGGATAGTTGCAATCTGTAAGAATCTGGGGATTAGACTGTGCTCCGAATCATTCCGGATACTAAAAACTGATCTTTCCCCACCAATCGTTTTTGCTGTAACAAAATTCTTAGCAGCAATGTGGAATAAGAGACGGAACTATCTGAATGTCATTCCAGTGGGAGAAGGCATATATATGAATTTAGCCTCTGAGAGTTTAAAGTAAAGCTGGGGTGCTCCGATGCTCATGTTTTTTAAATGGTTTTTATGGATTCCTGTATTTTATAGAGATGATATAGCTCATTGGAGATTTCTTATTGATGTTTTTAATTTAATGAATTGAATTGAAGTGTGCTAATCTATATTGTTGAATTTAATGTGCCTGCTTTTATGACAATGTTGTCGAAATAAAGATGATAAAGTAAAAGTAAGCTTCAATCAGGACACAGAATAAGGACAATGTATTAATCCAAACTCTCCCAGGGCTGAAGCCTTATCTAGAATTTATGGTTAGCTCATGGACAGGACTCTTTTAACTAAGTTAGTCTCAGCGATGTTAGATGGCAGCTATCTTTTCCACTCGGGTAATATGATTCTCCTTCCATCCTTGTTTGCCCGTGTGATGAAAGCTCTCCACAGAGTCTGCTGCACTTTGAGATTTTTTTCTGTAGATTTTATTTGTGTTTTACTAGATGTTTTTTAATTCCACTTTTAAGGGGCTGGGGCTGACTAAATGTAGACTAGCATTAATGATTCTCCAGACTCTGAGTTCACCAATGATTTGCTACAGTGTTTGCTCTTTTCCTAAAAAAGCTCTTCATGTTAGAAATCATATGGCTTTCTGAATCAAAGATGATATGCGCCCAGGCTTTGAAAGTTTTTTTAATGCATAGTTTTTATGTTTTTATTGCATGTGTGATTTGAAATGTATTTGCTTTTATGATCATTATGCAATGTTCAAATAAAGCGACGTTTGACTTTAGATATATCTAGTAAGACGTATTCCTTCAGATTTGGGGCTTTATTTAGAGGGTTATTGACATACATACACTCTCAGCACAGTGGGGGAGACATCTGCCACTTTGTGGTTGACATTCTGCATTCACAAACTATAAATAAGGTCGATTGTCAATATATTTGCCTCACCCTAAAAGAGCCATGCAGTGCAGGAATAAAAAACAGTTTACTTTACCCTTCCCTGCATCTCTATCATCAAACATATGTCCTCCAAAATGTTACTTAGTTTAACGATGTCTGATTTGGGTTTGGCACATATTATGACATCATTCAATAAATGACCAATTTAATGATGGCGATTCAATGATATCAATGGGAAAGCAGTTTGTGATGTCAATTGTAACTTCATCAATGATGTCATTTATGCATTTAGCTGTGATGTCATGAGCGAGGTCATGAGCAATCAAGTGAGATGGAGTTATGGCTGTATAAAGGTCACCATAATGTTACATTTCTGTAGTTTTAGGTTTTGGGCTGCCACCATATCATCCTTGTGTTGGAGGTTTTTAGGGGAATTTCTCAGCTTTTTACCTCGAGATGTGTTTTTCTGATTTGAGTAACCAATGTAAATTCCAATAAAAAAACAGTTTTCAATGTATATGTTGTACGCATGTGGACACATTCAGATATATGTAATTGACAGTGAGAACGGTGAGTATGCTGTTTTAATTTTCCGGAGCACCTTTTGTGATTTAGGGCTTGATTTAGTTCCCTGCTAATGTTTTCAGAAAACATAATTCTAGAATGGTTGAACACTATGCTAGTATAAGAACATAAAATATATTTATGTGGGGGAAAGAAGAACACTACAAAGACAATACGCTTTTAAGGCGTTTAAAAAACAATACAGCAAAGTCAGTTATTGTACTTTTTGTTCTTCTTTCACATACCACACATCAAAGTTACAAACTGTTGAACTATAATTAATGTGCTCTTTTGTAAGAAAATAAAATAACCAAAAGCCACACGCTTAATTAAAATGTTTTGCCCATCCACCCACCTCAACAATGTCCTCTTTCATTACTCCCTTTCGACCGTGTCTGGCAAAAACACGAAGAACATCTCTAAAAAGGCACATGCTGGCATTAAAGGGCTTAACAATCTGGGATGCTATAATTTGATAAAAGGGTCCTTGCTGATTTATATAATGCGCTCCATTAGGATGAACAGAATATTCTTTTGTGGTTTGTGACAAAATGTAGCACTTGGCTTGCAAAGGAATACATTAATGAAATGCATCCTTATGTGCTCCAACACTTACTTGAATGTGTACACACCCACACAAACACACACACACACTCTCTGTCTCTCTCTCTTTCTATGTCGCTTGATATTTCTGTAGCCCTGTTCCCCTGCTCCTCATTTTAACTGACAGATCTGATATGTTTTCCAGCTCCAACAACACATTTCCCCTGTACACTGTCAGATGTTGTCCATGTGTTTGGAATAGCTCACCAGCAAAATGCATGGGGTTCACACAAAGTTCAGGACATAAGTCATGGCTAGTGGCAGGCGATTGATAATCGTGGGCTACAGGCCTCTTTTCCTTACCTCAGATTGGGGAAGTTACTTACTTGTCCTCCATTGTAAATCTCAGTAGTTTGTAATTATGGGTCTCTTCGATGTTGCCAGAGTCTCAGATATGAGTGTGTACATCTGTGTAGCAGTGGTGTGCATCAAACCTTGGGGTACCATTTGCTGAGAGCTGCTTAATGTATGTGTAGCCCTCAAGAAGGAGGTCTCACATGTTAGACAGTACAGGCTCTATATTGTAGCTGACTGTCCTCTCCCTCTGCTTGTCCAAGAACTGCTCATTTCTCTGCCCCATGCATAGAACATTGTAGCCACCAATGAAATAGGAGGGAGCCTTTTGTGCTCACCTCACTAGGTCAGACTATTCCAGGTAGTTAGTCTATAACCTGGAAGAAACAACACCTGCACAAAGGCTGTGGTCAATGGCATAGCCACTAAATTCACCTGAACAAAAGGGATGTGCTGTCTACCCATGTCTACCCTTTATGATATGCGTTGGTAAGGAGAGCTGAAGTTCAGCAACAGTCCCAGATGTGCTAACAACTGTCACAGAGAGATACACATTCCTAAGCACAGGTATGGTATGTCTGCCATCACCGCAGACACTGAGACTATTATGTGCTGTTTGCTACAAAATGCACATAAACTCGAATGCTCTACCACAATTTCTGATGGTGCACCATTTCCTAGTGGCAGTTGGATCTAACATCAATTATCGCTGCTGGTGAACGCAAGATGGCTCTCTAAGCCAGCTAAAAGGTACATTCATCTTTGATTTCACACAGAAGCTCCTGGCAGGTGTTACAATGAACAGAATGGAGTGGAGACAAGACACTTGATTGTTTAACCATATAGCTGGTACCTGCCCTGAAGACTGAAGACAAACGCTGATGTGACCTGAAGGAGAAGGTAGACTTTTCTGTTTGACCAGGGTTAATCAGCTGAAGAACTGTGAGGTACAGCTCAATCAATCAATCAATCAATCAGGGTTTTTTAAAGCATGCTACTCACCCGTGAGGGTCTCAAGGCACTGGGGATGGAGGGAGGGCGGAGGCTCCGGATCAGTTGAAGAGCCAGGTCTTGAGATCCTTTCTGAATGTGTGCAGGGTTGGGGAGTGTCTGATGTTCACTGGGACCTCATTCCAGGTTTTGGTTGCAATGTAGGAGAAAGCTCTCCCCCCTGATGTGATTGTTGTTGTGAGGACTGATGCCTTGAAGATAAGTTTGTCAGAGACTACAGCAGTGGTCCACTACCAACCCTAGCCTAATACTCAACATGGATGAGAAAGAGAATCTCATCAATCTCTCCATTCTTCCCTGAGAACAAAGTGATCAACGTTGTGTCAAGCCACCAAGTGCGAGGGAAGCATTTTGAGGGTATCTTACCTAAAGTGCTCTTCAACCCCCTTGTCACTGAATTTCCTTCTGCATGGCCTTTGAAACTGTGTGTGCGCAGCTCTCTCCACACTCCCCTTTAGCGTGGTTATCCTGCTGCCTTGATAATGGAGGTTGTAACACCACCTTTTATGACCACGAACCCACAGTGGTGTCAATATGACCAGCGAAGACTTTTCAGTGCCTAACTACACTGGCTGCCTATGTTCCAAGCAACCAGAAATGCACTAGAGTGAGCTGCATCCATGAAACACCATCCCCATCTGCCATACAGATGGCTGAGAGAGCATGTGGTGAAAGAGCTGCTCAGATGAAAAATACATTTGAATACCAGTAAAACTTTCTGAACTCACTTGTGCAGACCAGACACCATGCTAGCCCATACCACACACAATCTGAAAACCCTACTGTTGCCTTTTGTGAGTGCATTTTATTTACACTGATGTCTACATCACCCTCTAGAAGTAAATCTTGACTGCTCACTCCTGCTACCACCTGAGATTTAAAAGCTAAAGAGAAGATTATTGAAATGCCAGTGAGCTCACATATATAGCTAGTCCAAGGGACACAAACCCTCACCCTCTTCATGCAAAGTCTAGCAAAAAAGTATAAAAATTGAATTTTTAATAAGTATGGCTCTGCGCTGCTTTTCTCCCTTTGCCACAGGACAAAAAGGCACTTGTAATATGGCACATGGGATATCAGCCACATTTGGTTCACAATTACTGTTTTTTCCAACTCTAAATCTGACCCTTACTCCTCAAATGAACAAGTTCACTCTTTTTATGTTGAGAAAAGAAGAAGTTTTTATGTTTGTGGCAGCTGAAAACGTTGCTCTGGTGAATGTCAAAATGAGGAAATTGTGGGACATGGAGTCCCATAATCTGGAGGTGTGTTTTGATGCAACATGCTGGTGGCAGAGCTCAATCTGTACTGGCCCTTCTAGTCTTCCCTGCCTGCCATGGAGCACATCTAACACTTTTCAAATTGGAAAACCTGTGATAAGATCCCCAGCTTGGGAAAAATAGAAAACGGACTGAAGTAAAGATGTCTATGTTAAATGATATCTGTAATGTTCACTCTGTGCAATGCACTTCCAAGTTACAGATAATTGAGTCAGTAAAGCAAGTAACTTCCTCAGAAGTTGTGTTCTTGGCAGCATTTTGGGTTGTGTAGGTTCTTCCGTATTGTTCAGCCTCAAAGCCTTTATTTCCTGAAATGTCTTGTTTTTGCCCCTTGATTATTTGTCTCACGCTCCTACCAACCTCTTCAACATTTTCCTTGGTATACTTAGAAGGAACACCAGTATCAACAAACACTGGTTCTGCAAACAGTGACATTTAGTGCAATCCTGTATGAATATTAAGATATATTTCATACTGAGGATACACACCAAGGAGGATAAAAGTTGAGGAGAATGATGATGGAGCTCATGTTAACCAGGCCTGGCAGTCAAAATCTGAATGGCAGGCCCACAAGTTATGTATTTGCAGAGAGTGAGGCATGGTAGGATATCTGAACAATATATAAGGCACTGACTTTGGCAGTGCTTACAGCTGCCACAGTGGCAGTGCAATAGGCAGCAGTGAGTTTCGCTACATAGCCTATAGTTACACCTAGTCATTCTGCCTGAGAGGGTGAATTGCCTCTACTACACATTAGAAAGTTGGAATGTTGAGTGCTCCATTGAAAACATTGTAGTGCTCCGTGCTTCTAATGGCCGGTAGAGGCCGGAGCATAAACATTCCAATGTTTGTTCACAGCTGTTGCAGCGAACAATTTCCTCACGGTGCCCGTAGGGATTTCAATCCTCCGGGCTGTGTGAGGCCTTTGTTTTAAACTTAGAACATTCTGCCATCTAGGGGCGGAATGCTCTAATAGCTTTAGAGCCCTCCATAGTAGACTCTAACGGCTTTTAAAGGCCTGCACCCTTGTTAAAGGCCCCTTTAGCACTGGAGCTGGCCTTTAATGGTCTGTAGAGCCCACTACAGAAGACTCTTACGACTATAATAGATGATGATTTGGAATTCAAGCATCATCATGCTTGTGACCATTGTCCTGGTTATGACCTTGCAACATCCACTGTCCATTAGCAGATTTATCAGTGCCTATTTCGACACCACCAGCAGCACACATGGAGGTGAGTGAGCAGGGTTGAGGGGTACTTCCTTGCTTCCCCAAATGATTATATCTGGATGATACGTGTTGTGAAATCTAGTAATGCCAAATGCAACATTAGAAGGTTTTCTCAGCCTTACAAACCAACACACTATTAATTAAACTCATTATGTTTATTACACTGCACCACAATTGCATCAGGGAATCTCTGTACACACAGTGTATCTGATGTGCTGGTAGTGCTATTATTTCATAGCATCTTGTGAAACATTCACTTGTGAGAATCCTAATGTATCCGCTGGGGTCTTGTCAGTGAGACTGCAACCAAACAAATGTTTTTGTTCCACCAGCACTGCATGACAGCATAGAAATAAAGAGATCATAAATGAAGGGGTAGGAGCCAGCTATGAGCAGGGAACATGACAGGAACTCTCAGAATATTTTAAGCAGCTGCCTGACGGCCAGACACAAATGCAGGATGCCAATGCATTAGGATCCATACAGAATAAATCAATGACAACATTCTGTTCGTCACCAACTAAACAACATAAACAATCAGCTTTTTTCCAAATAGCATCCATAAACATTCATTATCATTACATACAAACTGGATTTGACATTTGGAAATGTAATTGGCTAATTGGAAAATATACACTTTGGGCAACATCAAGGAACATGGAAGAAACAAAATATTAAATCACACACAAAAAATCTAAAACTAAAAGATAATCCAAAGGACAGAATAAATGGTCACCAAATGTATCTGTCTTCCAACCACCTCTCAATTAACAATACATTGTAATTATTAAAGGAACACTGTGGTAGGGTTAAAAGATGAATGGACTATAATGAACAGGACCACCTGAATACCCACTGTAACCTTCACATCAGTTATCTTCCACAAGCCCTGAGTAGAGCAGGGCATGTTTGAATATTAATAGACAGACAATAGAGATAGTTATCAATTGAGAGCCTTAATGAAAGCTCTCCAATATTTACTGTAGATAAACTCATACCTCTTCTGTGGGAAACAATGTGCTTGATTATATTCATCATTGTTTTCAAGTATGCTTGACTTTGGCATTACCTGCTGACATTAAAGTGACAATAGTCCTTAAGTATTTACATTAAACTGTGTGCCACCCCCCACCCCCACCCCACCCACCAGACCCACTGTTTAAACTCCCTGTAGTAATTTTAAGGATTAAGGGAAAGTAAAGAGTGAAATGGTGTGCTAGGTCCTGCCTTGGATAAGAGAGTTGGAAGATGTCAGAGCAGATGAAAGATCTTTATGGTCAGTTGTCTTCTGATGCTTGAGGATCAAGAGCACTGATTTGCATAAGGATTCTTTTATCTGTTGAGCACAGTTTCATCTCATTTTCTCCCTGCAAATCTTTCAAAATCACAACATTGGTCATAGTAAACGATATTCACTGTCCCTGAGAGATTAGAAATGCTTTATGACCAGAGAGCTCCAGAGATTGGCAAATTCACCAATAATGTTATGTGACTTGAGAACGTTTAGAGGCTGAAGAAGGCATAAAAACAAGCAATTTGGTTATCAAAGAGAGCTATTATTGAGGTCAATGGCTGGAGATTATTGTGATCTGTAAGAAAAAAATCTGCAAGTATTTCGGACATGCATTAAGGAAATGAATTTCAATTCTATTTATGCTCATAGAAATAGGTTAATTCGTGAAGTTGGACTGAGGACATTTAATCTTTGTATGTGGGCAAACGGCTTTAATTAATTCAGCATTATTCAATAGGAGATTGCGAACCTTATAGGTTCTTATTTTTTTGCAGAGGAGTAGAAATCACCAAGGCCTGCGGAGCAATAGGTGCTCCTCGACCCAAGAGACTCACACCACTAATGTTTTGGGAAGATTCTATTAGTTGGTCCTACTGGCTCTGTTTGCTCTACAATTACTGCCAATAAAAAGATAGTGATCCCAGATTAAAAAGAGGTATCCATTCTGCATCCCTTTACAAGAAATGCAGAGATTGCAGCAAACCGTAGGCTGTTATTTTTTAAATAAAAGGCTTTCCTAGTATTTTCGTTAGTGAAGTAGATGTTTGGGTTCAGGAGAGGAAATGAATACTAGTTTACCAGATTAGATATGGAGTTGATTGTAGTACGAGGGGGTGATACTGTCATTCTTACTACGGTGATGCATTGCTCTATTCACACAAAATGATAATTTCTGTTTGAATGTTTCATTAATTTTATATCTGCATCTGCATTTGATGGTTTGGATAAAGCTGTTCTGTAGAGTAAGGTCACCAATTCCATCCCTACTAGAAAGGGAAAAATGTGGATGTACCCAGAATGATTCAGTCCTGATCATGATCCATTAGATGTATTATCTTTAAAATGGTCAAAATGTCGATAATTGATTGGCCCACCTACTGCAGAATGTTAAACCTTGTTTTGCATACCCATTTCGTTTGATGACTTGATTATTAATATATTTTGTCACAACTTTTGTGTAACCACTGGCTGATAAAATATGTCTGATTTTTGTCCCACATTATTAGAACCTGCAATTGAATTTTAACATGAGATCCATTTGATGCCTGATCTGCATGAGATGTGATGTTCTCATCTCCGAGGGGCATATGTATGAAACGATTTTGTAGTTGCAAACGTTGCAAATCGCAAAAAGACAGAGTTTGCGATTACAAAATCGCTAAACACGATGTATGAGACATTTTTGCATCGCAATTTTAAGGAATCACAAAATGTGTGATTCCTTATTTTGCAATTGCATTTAAGGAATCACAAATTTTGCGATTCCTTAAATGCAATGTAAGAGGCACAGAAAAAGTGAAATTTACGTTTAAGGAATCGCAAATTACCACCAACTTCAAGTTGGTGGTAATTTGCGATTTCTCTGAAAAATGCACTTTTTAGCATTTTTCAAAGTGCCATGTGACACACATACATGCCCTCAGGGCATGTATATGTGCCACATGTGCACACATGCACATTTCAGGGATTCAACAGGGTGTCCTTTTGACACCTTGGCACCCTCGAAATTGCATTCTCAATTTGCGATTCTCTAATTGAGAATTGCAAATTGAAAATGTCTTCCCATTCATTCCTATGGGCCTCTAGACCCATAGTAATGAATGGGGAGGTATTCCTTAATTGCAAATCCCAATTTGCAATTCTCAATTAAGGAATATGTAGGATTCCCAAAATTATTTGCAAATCCTACATACATAGCGTTTTGCGATTCTCAAATAGCGATTCCCAAAAAATCGCTATTTGAGAATCGCAAAATCATACATATGCCCCCAAAACCTGTAGGAATGTATGTTTAAGTAAATTATCCTGAAGAATCACCTGTTGTGGCTTTGAAAATCCCACCAGTGTTTTAAATGCACTTCAGATCCTTTCTCATTATAAGTAGGTCAGGTTTTAACTGAGCAATATTAGGGCCTATCAGGCAAGATTGCAACAAATCAGGGTTTGAAACAAAGGTGAGTGCTTCAAACTTCTATTCAGTTTTTACACAGATGATTCGGAATAGGAATGCATCTTTGTCATGCCATTCTACCAAAATTAGGACCTATGAATGGTCGTAGTCACGCAATGTGTGATGAGACGGTCATTCTTGAAGAAGCATAGGGATCCAATGAGTGCTGGCAGCCCTAGGATCCTACCGTGAGAGGAGTTAATTGACAATTACCATAAACAAGACCAATGTGGCTATCTTCAGGTAGAGGGTCCAAAAGCAAGGAAAGTGATGTGGTTGGGAGAAGAGGACATTCATATTTATAATTATGTCAGTGTCAGCTTAGAGGAGAGGAGCTGTTAGCTGTTGAACCTCACCAAACCCTAAATAGCCACACTGAACTTTGCTTTTTTCTCCTTTATTTAAGAAACTAATCAGCTCTACACTTACACCAGCTTTAGCTGTAATTAAATACAAGTCAATGCAATCAATGTTGAATGGCATCAACGCGTATTCTAATTGCCACGGTCAAAATAAACTGGAATTCTGCTTGTATAGGTTATTGAGGCTCACTTCCTTAAACTGTGGCATAATATCCGGCATGCGTAGAATGATCTTGCAATACCTTATTATGTTTAGAACCAGATTCATTACCGAAGTCCAAAAAACACTAGACGAGTTATCTCAAAGTTAACCTATTGTTTCTGAAATTAAAGCAGGACTCGGAGAGTGCTCAGATCTATTCCTTCTTCAAAGATGTGGTGTCCAATAGACTGAGATTGGCCTCCACTGAGGAGGAACTGTCAGTCATAGTCATAAAAATCACCTTTGGCTTGTGCTTAGTGCACATAGTTTAGGTCAGGTGCAGTCCTCCCTGCATAAATTCACTCCAAATTTACCCGGGAAATTTTAAGCCTCGCAGAAATAATACACCTTTGAATAAAAGTCGGTCTTTACTGTGGGTATACACATAATTATTGGTCCACGTACTGTACACATTTCGCAGGTCAGAAGATATATTAGACGGCTAAGGATGTCTTCTATTACATGTGGCCTGCAAACATGTCACTGTGATCTATTTGTGCTGCCTGCAGGTAATTCCCACAACTGCTCACCCAATTTATAACGTTCATGGATGTTTTCAGTCACCTTTTCACACAGGTGCGATATGTTGAAGTAGGGTGTATATTATGATGTTTTTAATAATGACGTGTTATAACTAAGCATTGTCGTTATGCAGCAAGATCTAGAGCTAGTGTTAGGATATTGTCATGAACTCAGACCTTTTGAATTTTAACAACTAAGATTATTTAGAATTCTGGGGCAAAAATTGGCAGATTTCCTGGCTGGCCTGTTAGTGCATGGTCATTTATGTGCTCTAAGTAGACCGGACCTGATATCCACCATACTTCTTCAGAGGTAAATTAGCAGATGTCCCTATTTAGAATGCATACATTTAATACACTGTAAATGGGATGGGCAGGGTGTCTTCAAATTTTTGACCGATGTCCCTCATCTACCAACCTCTAAACAACCCCCATAAATGTGTTAATGTTGTAAAACTGACTATATCCCTCTTCTTTCACAAATTTTTGAGTTCCTCTGAGTATGCCAGAAATAAAAATCCTGTTAATGTAGCAAAACCATATGAATGATAACACAGCTTTTGTTAACTGTTAAACACATGTTTTACTTCCCTACTGGTAGACAGGGAGGTTGTGAATGAAGCTGATCACAGGTCTCTCTCTCTCTACAAAACCAACATCCAACAACACTCAACAAACTTGTCAGTTCTTCTGCTACTTGTCACAGCCATAGAGAGTAGGCAGGATTCTGAATCAGGGAGGACAATGGGGAAAATCATACTGGCTGTATTCATTGCCACTCCAGTCTTCTTACGGAGGCCGCAGCCAGCAGCTCTACCACCCAGCCTGGCTTGTTCTAGCACTTCTAACTATGGCTAATTACAGCCCCAACAGCAGCCCTGGTTTATAATGTGAAGCAACAAGCAATTCCAGCCCCTTCGATTTCAGAGACTCACCGCAATAAATATAGAGATAATGTGACATATTCACTTCTATCGTGTCCATGGTTAACCAATCAAAAGTGGCTTCCAAACAGCAAAATTGGGATATAACTTTAGAGAGTTCTTCAACTGAATGATGGAGATTGATAACTTACTTTAAATATATTTGTGTAATTTAATCTCTTTCACTGTCGTTTGAAACACTCACATGTGCACATATATAATTAGAAATTTCTCCTGTCCTGTGGGTTCACTGTGTGTTTATTTATGAGATAAAGTGCCCACTACGTACATTTTAAGGATTTGGAAGCATGGGCGACTCCTCCGTGTGTGCGGAGGATTGCTGCCCCACTGCTTTCTCACAGTGTGAAAATGGTATTATGAATACCATTTTATGTTTCTGCTTCTTGGACAGCGTGAAAGCAGAAACAAGGGTTTGGTGGAGGCGGGTGGTCCTGCACCAGGGCAGGGGAGGAGTGGCTTGCTCACTGTTGTGGGCGCTGACTGTTTGGTCGGCCGACCAAACCAGTCTCCCGTTTTCTCCATGTAGGCTGCATGGAGAAAACGGCCTCTCCATAGACGCCTGTGCAATTGGCATCACAGCCAATCACAATGCTGCCATTGCAGCATTGTGATTGGCCTAGTGGAGGAGAGAGAGGCTGCCTGATTCCTGGGATTCAGAGCAGAGAGAGAAGGAGAGGTGATGCAGGACCGGAGGGGAAGGTAAGTTTACAGTTTTTTTTTAAATTACCCCCCCCTCACCGCACCATGCCCTCTCCGCGTGACCCCCCTGTCCCCCACCCGCGAGTCATGTTGGCTGCGACTGATTGAAGTCACTAAGGTGTTCCGTGACTAAATAGAGGAACAAGGGAAATATCCTTTATAAGGTCATGGAACTCCACAAGGATTTGCAATGTCCTTACATTGTACGGAAGGGTGCACTTTATTCCTTATAATATCAAGGTCACTGTATCATCTTTCCCACAAAGCATTTAAATGCTTGATGTGTTGCTCTTTCATATGAAAGAGATAGTATGCTTGCAAACATGAAGAATAAAAGTAAAATCTCTAGTGCAATATTAAACACATCAAACCAGTAGTTAGATATTTGCTATAAAATATATCAAGATCAGTTTAAAGCAAGTCACATTTTTTAAAAGAAACCACTGTAGGTCAGAATGTGTAGAAACATGAAGAGAGATTCTAACTTTTCTATAATTACTTAATGCATACAGAAAACATAAAACAATGCTATAAACATCTCCTTTTTGCTATAACTGGTCATCTGGGAAAAACAGAGCTATAGAAGGAAAAGCCGCATTGTTTTCATGTTTTTAATGGCAGCTTTTATTATGCTCTGTGTCATGCCTGCCACCTTGATTGCTGACCATGACAGGTCAACTGTAATAAATGATTACAGTTGAGCAACTATGTAATTTGTTTATTACAAGCGATTAAATGCTGCATCAGTCGCCTGTAATAAGGAAATAAGAGACAGGTTTTTAGACAAGGATTGAAGCATCCCATGTATTATTCTTTGATAACATCTTTAAAAGCGTTCTACAGTGTCTGAGAAGACAAACACCACTATGAAAATCTACAACTGTCTACAAAACCTAGATGAAAGCAAGCAACCATGGAGTATACAGTTGTGTCCCAACTACACCAGTGATACATTAAAGGAGTGAGAGAGTCAGTAAGGAAAATGATATAAAAAACTAAGGAGCTATCATTTCACAAAAAACTCACCCCAGATATCTATGGTATTTCTCCCACACAATGATACTTCTGAGTGCAAAGAAAGTTCTTTTATGTTATGTTGTGATAGGTTATATTATATGTTATGTAATATTATATTGTTGTGTTCTATTTTATGTGATTTTTATAGAATGCACCAGTATTACAGATTTAAAGGTGCTAGAGAAAATGAAAAAAAATGAGCAAACATGACATGGCTATAAACTAGTGTTTTTATGTTCTTTCCCTCAAAGTAAGCAACTTTCATTTGACAGGAAGAACTAAAAAAAATATTTCTACAAACTTTGGTACCAGAACAAGGATGGTTCTGCCGCCAAATCCCACTGATGATATCATGGAGTGCAACCCAGGCGCTCCATGATATGGATATGATATTTGATCGAAGGGACCCCAAAAAGAGGAGAACTGGTTGCATAAGTAGCCCAGTGACATGGACATCATTTAGGGGTCGGAGCTGGAGACAATTACTTTGATAATCCCTCTCCTAAAAGGTATTATTGCATAATGGAAAAAATACCACATGTCTCTCCAGGTGGTGCTTTTTGGTGAAGAGGGTGCAGAATTCCAGTTCTTTGTATTTCGTATTGCAAGATTTTGGTTACTCTGAGTTTGTGTGAGATACACAAAAACAATTGTGTGTATATCGATAAATTATTTGCAAAAATGTTCGTATTTCTCTTCATGTCTTTGTCATGCAGCTAAATGTGTGTGTGGGAATTAAATCAAATATGCTTGTTGAAAAACTACAACATGTACTTTGTGTGAATTTACTAGAGAACCAATGAGGTAAATATATTTGAACTGCCTAAGAGGATTGAATTCCTGATCTATTCTAACCCTGACAGTTTGAGGTGCTAAAATTTAATATCTTAAATGTGTTTTGAGAGCTGTAAAAAGGTTCTATGTTTCCTAGCTTTCACTTGAGTAAATGATGTAAAATAGTCACTCAGTCTTTTTTGCAGCAGTGCAGATGTTTGAAGTGCCTGCTTTGAGTCATACTTGGATTGTTTCAATCCCAGAGTAAACAGACTGTAAACAATCTGCGCACATTTGCAGAATGTACATTGAATGTAACCATGAGCGAGGGGCACCAGCCGGTGCACGTATTTGCTATTGTTAAGAAAACTTCTTGGAACAAATAGTAACTGTTTCAAAAATTGGCAAGCATCGTAATAACATTTTATCCTTGTAGAGAGGAATGTAACATAAACACAAGGAATGTAACATAAACTATGTTTAATTCTGTTCCCGATTCACAGAGCCCTGGTTTTCACCAACTTTTTGGAATAAGATATTGACTTTTGTGGTTTCATGGACATCCAAGGCTACTTCTAAGTTCAACTACTATTAAAGCTTTCAGGTGTACTCTTATTGGCCAACATTTATGCGACTCAATGTACTTGCTATGTTTTCCTTTTTGATCTACACAAGCACAGAACAATCCCTTTGTAAAGCTATTTGTCAAACAACTCCATGACGTTTGAGGGTGCTCTTTTCCAATTGATATCTGGAGAATCAGGTAGTCTAATCGTTATTTCATAGTCAGGTTACTAGTATTTCCAGCATGGGAAGGGTCATAAAAAAACAGAACGTTTAAGCTTTTAGGTGTCCGTACAATTTGTGTGTCCTCCCGCCGACACTCTTACTCTTCTTGTCTGTAAACATAAACTTAGATGGCAGTCAAGTCTGCAAAGTGAAATATTTACTGTAATTGTGCACTTTACAGTTCTTAAATTACACTTATACTTATGCAGTAAACCAGAATATTCAATTTAGAATATTTATTTGTGTATTTTATTTAGTCTAAGGGGGGGTCTGTATTCCATCTTCTATATTGACCCTTGGTGATATTACAACAGGGTATAATAAAGAAGGTTACTGTTTTAAATTTTCTTGGTTCCTTGAGGTTATTAGCATGCAGACAGGCAGAGTGGAGAAGTGTGGCTCAATGGTTAGAGCAGCAGACCCTGATGCAGAGGTCTAGCCCGGGACCAGGGTTCAATTCCCCGCATCGGCGGGTCTTGGGCTCAAAAATTACATGGACCACGGTGCCTATTCCAATCATGGAGTCCCACTCTGCAACTCTGGGCAAAAGCTTGCTTAATCTCCACAACGGCCCCCACAACGCTAAGGATGCCTGGCCTCCACCTTGGGGGTGCCCAGGAGAGTACACCTCACAGGGAAAGCCAGGATGGGTTCCACAGCGGTATTCGTACAAGCGCCTTGAGACCCTTGCGGGTGAGTAGTGCGCTATACAAGTATCAATTTTACAGATGTATCTATTTCATTAATAAAGAGGAAACTGTTACTTGTAACTGGAATGTGTTTAAAAAGCCTACAAAGTGATTGAGTCCCTACCTTTTGGTGAAAACCAAATTAGAGAAACCCAGTCTGACAACAGAAGACTTGTGAATATCTAATTTGGTGAAAAGTCATATTGATGCACGTCTAATGAATTTCATCTAGAAATATCCAATAATAGTACAAAAGGGCCTACAACTGCCCACATTTCGAAAATATACAGATCACGAAGTTAAATAATACATTCGAAATAAAAATGGGCCAAATGCATATAAGGATTATTCGCTGTAGTTTCTCTTTTATTTCTATTAGTGCCACCTGAGCAGCGAGACATGGAAGGAAACAGAGCAGAAAAACAAAGAAGACAGAGTAGAGGTGGACATGTTTCAGAAATTATCAGGTTTTTGGAGCATAGTGGGGTGGTGGATAGATATTTGTATGAGTTTGAAAATATGACAAAATGGTGCTGACATAATGAAACATTGTAAAAAAAGACAGAGGTAGGAAGGCATGCAAAGAGAAAGAGTAAGGAATTAGCAGAGAGTGATGGGAAATGGAAAGAGAGCCGAAATAAGCATGAAGAGTAGTTGTACACGTGAAAGCAGTTTTCAAAACTAATAACTCTACACTTTAATTCATTTGTGGGAGATACAAATGCAATGCTTGTATTGTGTTTAATATAACAAAGTTTTATTAGTTGACATGACCGGGCCTAGTTGTGTTTTTAATTGCACCTTCAAATGTGTTTGAGGTGAAGAAACAAAAGCTAAGGTTTTTTCTTGTCTGCCTGTGCAACAAGGAGCCTCAATTGTGACCTTCAGTATTTCAAAATTCTGCTAGCATAACAGCCCTACTTGAAGTGTGTCAATTAAATGTTTCTCATTATGTGTTCATGATATGTTGGTATGATGGAAAGTTAACTGTATTAAATTGAAAGCCCTTTCCTTTGGCTGAACGTAGGTGATGTTTATATTTTGAATGAGCTTTTGTTTTCTGTGGTAGGGCACAGTACAGTGTTACTCAATAGAGGTAGACCAAAAGTCATGATACCATGTGATGTGTTTTCTGTTTTATAATTGGGTAGCGTAATGAAAAGTTTACTTTATGTCTCAGTAAGTTTGTGAATCCTCTGTCTAAACGGGTATAAAAGCTCTCCATTTGGGATGAGAGCCAGGCTCTACATTAGTATGTTTATCAAACTATACTTGAAATAATCCCCCGTTCTTCTCCCTGTTTTATTTGAGCATTCATTATGCTGAAAGGTCTTTGATTTTTCATTTGCCTCGAGCTAGACCATATTCCAAATACCAAAGAATCCCTGCGTTTGCTTCCATAATTTCTTATTTCTGTTTGGGAGGTTGATATTAAAATTCGTGAATTTTTGGTCACTACCACGTGAACCTGTAGAGTGTGTTGACACAATCCTATGCTTTACTGGTAGCTAAACAAGGCACCTTCACATGAGAGAAAATGTTCCCCAATTCACCCTGCAACAGCCAAAAGGTACCACATATTGTAAAAGTCTTTGGGTAGGTGATCATGTGTTTTTCAGAAGCTTCAATTACAGGGGGCTCAGTAAACCTATAATTATACGATATCAGACTATTTGGAATTTTGAGGTTTCTTTGTGATCTGTATAATTCTTATTTCTAAACCCCACACTGGCGGACCTCAACTAATGAATCCATTCTGAACAATTTTTTAATTTAAAATGACATTCACCGGGTTGAAAAAATTGACCCAATGGATGGGCATTCAGATGACATTGATTCATTTCTACCTGACTTTTCCAGGGGTGTTTCGCCCTGGTGATTTTCTCTCTTATTTCCTTCTCCCATATTCTGAATTGGCTAATTGATTGATTGGGGTTCAGGTTTTACTGCCAATGATATTGTGAAAACATTTACATTAGGAATATTTTGAATTGATTGACTACTCATATGCCTGTTACTTTTTGAAATGATTTTTAAATTTAAACAAACCCTCCTGGTTTTTACTTTGAACTTTGTCTTGTGTGGATTTTACTATTTTGTTCTCTGGGTGAAATTTTACAATTCAGTTTAGGTCTCTGTTCTTTAAGGACTCACACATAGCCTAGATTCAACAATCAGCTCTTGTGATGTAAATAGCACTGACAAAGATGAGGGAAACTAGGAATAGCTGAAGGAGGGGCTCAAAGTAAGAAGCAAACCCAGAGGGTGGGAAAATGAGGGATAAGGAAATAAGAGAGAAAATCATCAGGGTGAAACACCACTGAACCATTCTGGGTCCAACTCCTAGGGGCTAAAGGTCATGGTGTAACTCCTGTGTTCTCTTATATAGACTGTGACCCACATTCTGAAATGGCAGCTTCAAGAGAAATTTCCTAACACAACAGACAATGAGGTCATTAAGAACCTTGGTACTAACTCTGCAACTGCAGGTCTGAAAGGGATGACACGAGGAAAAGTTCCCTCATCCAATAGCATTCCACTATTTTTTTATTTTTTCTAGATTTGCAAACTATTCACGAATCTCAAACAGCCAAGACATACTAAACTGTTAACCCCTTAAAGTCTGCTTGGCAACTTTTAAAAATGCTTGTATCTTTAAAAACTCATGAAAGGATTAACACCAAACCACATAAGCACATATTCTGAGTAAAGTTCTTCTTTCATGCCAAACATCTTGTAAATCTGCTTAAGGATGTGGGCTGTAGGTAAGCACAAAATGTCCTACGGAAACTGGAATGGGACAAAAACACCGCTTTTCTGAAGCCGCCTTAAAATGTCTTCCCTTGCATGGACCTGCATCAATAATTTAGCATGCTGGACCTTATTTAAATATGCCAAGACAGTGACACATTTGAGTTGTATAAAATAAATTCCATTGTTCATAAGAATGAATTATTGTTTCAATATACCCTTCTTTTGTTGTTCATTATGTTTAAGATTTAGCAAGCATGTTACTGATTCGTTCAGACAGCAAAACAATACTGTACTATACACTTATTGTTAGAGGCAACACTGCCTAGCATTTAGACTATCTTTATTTTCAGGGAAACTGAGACTTACACTTAGGATTGAGGAACTCATAATTATTTCACCTTCCATGTTTGCTATTTCAGTGACTGCCGTTTAAAAAAGAAACACCATGCAATTACAATTTAAAATAGTCTTTTTTTAAACACAAGGTCTTTTCTATTGTTTAAATATGCCACGAGAGTCTTTTTTTAAACATAAGGTCTTTTCCATTGTTTAAATATGCCACGAGAATGTCAGTTTCCATAGAAGATGCGGGAGCACACAAACCCTGACCTTACTTGTCTCCTCTAGAAGATACGTGCCTAGTTACCAATGCTACATTCCGGCTGCTACGAGGTACTGGTTGTTGCAAATGATCAATTTGCCAGAAGAATTTACCTCTGTTCTGCGACCTCTGGATGCCACCTCCCTGACTCTTTTTGTATATTTGGCAATGGGAGGCTACCAATAGAAGGTTTGGTTTTGCATGTTGAAAAATATCCACACCCCTGACTTTCATCGATGCTCCATTGACCCAGCCATTACGTGTGTCTTTTCCTGCTGCTATAGCTAAGCTCCTGATGGTGCTGCTGTGACTAGTCAGTGCTCAGCACTCCATGGTGGTGCAAACTAGATTCTTCTCCTGCTTTTCTCTGTTTTGACAGCTGCAGAACTATGCATGTGATGCGCAACCTGCAATCCATTCCATGATACAATGTTGACTTACCCTTCCTTGCACATATCAGGGCATAATTCTTCATACAACTCCTTATATAACCAGGGTCTTTAGTACCTACAATAATCAATATCATCTACTGGAACAATGGCTGCAGTCGCCTTAGAATCACTTGTGGCAGAATAAAAGAAAGTAAACCATTCTGTTGGCATGGTGGATGGAACAGTCCACTTCAGAAATGAGCAAAGTAATTTAGACCTTAAACTCTGATCTTTCTTCCCTTAGGGGCTTGGCTCTATGCCATGAATGGAAGACTAAACGCCATGGATCCTGTTTTTGAGCTCACCTGACTGGAGAGTTGTAGAATGTTACCTATACAGGAAACCAATTGACAAATAACAAATTTAAGGGTTTGGGGGTTCCTGAATAGGAAATAGGAGACAATACGATTGCCTTCCTCACATTGTTTACTTCATTGCGGATAAAAATTTACCTTACTAACAGAGTGGAATTTCAGAAGACCCATAGGATGAAGAAAGACCCTGCCTCAACACAGCAGTTCCAAACACAGACTCAAAATCCATTACAGCCTGTTACCTGGAACACCAATATGCGAGACATTATCTGCACTGTCGAGAACCCCAGCCCCTACTAAAAAAATGGATGTATTTCTCCACTGATTTCTCATATGAAACTTATGTTTTCTACATTGTTTACATCTGAAACCGATGGCACATTGGAACGGGAATGATGCTTTTTGCAAGACTTGCTTTTTGCCTTTACTACCCCAAAGGTTAGTACTCAGTTGGACTGAGAAATCACAGAGATTGAAATAGCTGATGGATTCTCAATTAAACTGTTTAAAATCAACACCACTATCATAGTATCACTATTGTATAGGGTCAGAAGAAAATAACACTTTCATTTATTTTTTGTATGAAATCTAGTTCTTTGTAGAGATTCACATACATTAACACATTTTATCCATTTACAGATATGCATCCATACATAATAACACTACAACACAAATATAAAAAGCTTTTTAAAAAATCTAACCATTTTAAAGCAAGGCATTTCATTTTCTTGAAACATTAAAAATGATTGATCCTCACCCGCAGATCATATGGCAAACCTAAGGAAAAGTGGTGGCTAAAGTGCAATACAGGACAGTTAAATATAACATAATCCATACTATGAACTCCATTATTACGCTGATCAAAAAACTCTATTTTGAAAGCCAGCTGTTGCCAGGCTCCAGTATCAATTCTAATGGCATAATGTTCATTCGTAACATTAAAAAAGAAATGCTGGATACTGTTTTGCATAGTCCAAGACAAGTAGACCTAATTTGCTGCAAAAATAAGATGTTACTGTTACCCACTACTGGTACTCAATGTATCTACCTTTGGGTATGCCTGGGAGGAGTTCGCGTAGCAGAGCTACAGGGAACTCTGCAAAATGGTAAAAAACCTCAGCTGTGCTACACGCAGTTCCACAAACTGGCAAAGTATTACTCAGCCACCCCTTGTCATGATTAATGAGGGCCTCTCCTCTCTTTAATCACGGCTGGGCATGCTGCCTCACACTTGCGCTGATAGAGGGCTGAAGGAGCTAACTCACCTTTCACCTCTGCTGAAGGGAAACCATTGCTGCCCAGAGGTGAGTGTCTGTAAAAGTGAGCATGCTGGTAAAACTCTGTTCCGCCCGCGGTAGACGTAGCTGTTGGCCCAACTCCACTCTCTAAGTGAAGTGTCAGAGTAGAAAACTCGTAAACTCCGCCAGTGGAGTGGAGTATACCAACCACGCTTACCTTTGGGAGGAAGGAAGACTAATTTGGCCTTCCAGAATTTCAACCTGTGAGCCGCCAATCACTGCTTTGTCCAAACAGCAAACCTTTAGCTCATCTGAGCCATTCCTCCTGCAATCTACAGTGTCTATGCACACTCAATGGCCATTACCCTCACTGCGACTTTAGTGATACTGCAGAACAACTTTGCCATAGTTGAACTCACACATCAAAAAAGATGGGTGGACACCACATTGGCTGAGGCCATAATCTGAACAGTGTGGAAATGGAACTCTACCATGCCCCAACCCACTAAGATTAGCTCAAATAACTTGCTACTATGGTATAACAGGAAGAATGAATGTGTTAACTGAATCATCACATGTACATCTTTAGGGATAGAAGGGTTCCCTTTCTCTCCAGCACTGCCCTACAATAATGTAATAATGGATGATTGTTGCCAAACTCATACACTCACCAAAGGTACTGACCTCCCTATAACACACCAAGGCCCACTGTAGTAAGTTATATACTTGTGGACCTATAATCAACTACTATGGACTGTCCATCTCAGTGTCTTTTGCTCTGAAGCCCACCTTCATAATTTTATCACTAACTCTTGAGCCTCAGCAAAGGTAGGGGAGGGCCAATATCCTCACTATACACTCTGGCTAACATTTACTAAGCCTTTGCGTCACCCTTGCATCATGTACGGTGGTGCAGGGCAAACGCAAAGTCTTATTTGCGATTTACAAATCCATGTAATGCCTGATGCGTGGACTTGCATGGCTTTATAAAGAAATTTTAACTCAATGCAGCAGCTTACCTCCTGCGCTCCTAGTTCCGGCAGCACTGTAATATGGTTGAAAAATTACTGGTAATCAAGTACACACATTTTTAAAGGACAGCGGCAGCGGAAAAGCATGATAGATGTCTGATTTGGATAAAATCTTCCAGAACTTCCTCTTTAGCAGCATGCTACAAATGGCTTCCTTTGTAGAGCTCTACAAGAACTCTGTTCTTGTCTGCTATTAATACTTCTGGCAAAGTTCACTGCATTTCCTCTCACACTGCCTGACCATCACAGTTTCAGTGTTTCCTCCTTTTCTGATTTCTGGCTTCCTCATATAAATAGCCAGATCAAACAGGTGCTTTATTGTCCCCGGAAGCTTGTTTCCTTCCCAGTGTAAGAATTGGCTTTTGTAGTCTGGTCTGCCCTGTTCCCATGATGCACTGGGCCAGGGACAGGCTAATTTGCATACAGCCAGGTTCTGAAACTGGGATGGTGCAATGAGCTAAAAAACGGTGTTGGATCTAGCCCTGATCTCTTGACTGGGTGAGAGTACTCTGCTTAATTCAGAGACTCTGTCCATCACCACCCCTTGTTGTAAATAGCTTTATTGTTTTAACCATGCCACGCCAAGTAATTATTTTCAGCCATGGTTTACACTTTGAGAATTTTTAAAATAATCAAAAGTCACGTTCACAACACCATTACTCCAAGGCTCTCATTATATATGCTTAGTTCATTTGCCACGTTTAGACTATTTCTGCTATTCTTGTCAAGTTGTCACTTCCTATTATTCTCCCTTTCAAATATCTTCATGATTTACTTACAAATAACATGAATCTACAATTATTAGCCTTCTCTAGTGTATTGCTTGTATATTTGGGGATCTATTCAAGCAAACATAAAACAATCCCTAAAGTATTTGTGGTGGTCCAGGTATAGATAACAAAATATAATGCCAGGAATTCTTGCAATTTGTCTAACCACTGTCAATTGCTCAAGGTAGCATTCCAACCCATCATTCTTTGCCCACTATACCACCTCAGATTAGACCCATCTTTTTGCAATTCAGCCTTGATTCTGCTCCTATAGGAACAGTCCAGCCTGAACTGCCAGGCCGGGTCCACTCTGTACCAGAACACAAGCAACCCAAGACTGACTATGGCCTCATTCGGCCTTTTCAATCAGGTGCTGCTTGGTTCCAGTGGGACAATGAAAAAGGGACTCACAAATTAAATTTGGCCCTTAGTCTTGATAAGAATTTTATTAAAATGTAAAATTAATATAGTTAAAGAGACTTGTGCATTGAGAACGCACAATTTATTAAGAACTGACACGACTTTAAAATGTGCAAATTGTAGTACCTAACCATTTCTATTAGAACTAGGCCTCAAAATGTTAACGCAAGCTTCGTTTTTTTAGCAGCAAAGTTAAATGTGCTGAGACATGCACAAAGTGCTTAAAAGTTGACCTTAACCTGCCATGGTTTTTTTTAGGCTCACACCACATCATCTTAAAGAATGTACTTGATTAATAATAATGTTTTTGAAATGTTTTGCTTGAAACACTATATTATTCAATAGAATGACTTCATATTATTTCACATACTAAATACAATACAGGAATAGAAAATCTTAATAGGTTCACCTATCTCTTTTCTGTTATAGAATGATGGTGCTGAAAAATATTTGTTGCATTTGATGTTTCTATTTCACATAATCCTATTGTTTAGCCTAACATGCAATTTATTTCATTAGAAGGTTAGAAAGTGCTCATACCCATGGAAAAGGAGGTCTATGAATCAAAACAGTGGTGTAACACGGCCCCTCGCATGGCCCCTGCAGTGCGGTGGCCCCCAAGCTCTAGGGGGCCACCTCAGCACAGTACCCTGGCCTGAGAGCTCCTAAGTGTGTCCCGAAGGGGACCCCCTTTATGTACTTTGCAGTAGGGTCCCCTCAAGTTTCATTACTTCAATGAATCAAAAGGTCTCTTAATGTTTAATAATATTTCTTCCTTCAAGGAAATTCTTTGTAAGTTTATTGTGAAGGAACCTGGGAGAGGATGGAATGAGACTTTTCTTAAGAAGAATCAAATGCTCATTGGATGAGAGAAAGAAGATACAGAATAAACTGCAACATTTTCATTCAACTTTTTATATTAGTACGTGTTCCTCCAGTAGGTGAACGCTTTTTTCTGAAATTACGAGACCCCACAACCGAGACGCTTATGCTCTTGCCCTTACCACTTTTCTGCACAGAAGATGAATGTTAACGACTTCATGCTAAAGGCTGAATGCTGATTGCTATTCCTACCTCATCTTATTGCTGATTGCAATCGCTATTGATACTGTATGATTATTTTTGTTTTTACGAACCTCTCTTTATCAGAAGTTAAGCTGATACTGATTGATCTAATTTTTAGCTTCATGTTCTCTCTCACACTTGGCTTTTGAACTTGAACTATTTATGGGTTCCTGCTAACACCCATTTCTCCTTATTCTTTAGAATAGGGATTTATTCCTTTATGGAACGTGCTGTTTTGATTATTTGATGACTTGTTCTAACCAATATATTATTATTCATTCTTTAATCTTATTGATGCTTTTTGACCTAATTGAATAAAGAAAGAAGATCTAACTAAACTTCTTAATGAAAATAAAACCCTTAAACTATTTCAAAAATCTCATTATTGACTGAAATTAGAGATAGTATTGTGATGTATAGCTCCTGATCTTCTCATGTACAGTGGCAAAGGTCTGTCTCAGAGAAGTGAGAGGAAACTCGGAGAGAGAGAGAGAAAGAGAGTGGGCAGCAACCCTGCTCTGTTGTGAGATAGAGATGATAAACCATTTTATTTAAATTGATTCCCGCTCCAACAGTCTTCTGTAGTCTCCAAATCAAGTCCATGGCTTACTTGCCTTTCCACAGGTTTCCTGTCTCCTAGAGTTCCTGTTTTCTTTGTTGTACCATTTCTTTACCTCGGAACACGTTAACCTAAGCACTACATTTTTTTAGTTCAGGCTTGACAGCACAGCTGTTGCACAAGGATATTGGTAACAATGTCTTCAAATACATATAGAATGTGTATTAACCTCTCATGTTATGCTATTAGCTCCTTCGTGTACATTCTGTCTCAAATGGAGTGCTTGCATTGCAACATGTAAGTGAATATTTTATCTCTGAAAAATACACTTAATCATCAGACATTCAATTATTTATCATATATATATATAATGTTTATGGAAATCTTTGTTTGCATTTTCTTTACTGCATGAAGACTTTTTAAAATGTTTTTGTCAGTAGTAGAGTGTGAGTCAATACCCCCATCACCTTTATCACTACTATCACTATTGTCGTCTTTACCGTTTCAAAAAAACAATATTTCCTGAGGGGGTGATTCAACTGTCCATTATACTTTTGAGACCTAATAAACTAGGGGCCTCATGTACAACAATTTGGCACGGGGCAGCGATGCATGTCACTTTGCTGCACTGCGCTGTCCTGCGTCGAAAGAAAAGGGCAGGAGTGCACCCTATGAGATACGTCGCATTCCTGTCCTCAGATACTGGGGTGGCGCACAAATGGCTGCCTAGAGCCAACGCAAGCTCCCTTGCACAATGGTGCATGGGTGCCTGCATGGACATTTGCCATCCCTGGGGAGGCTCAGGGTTTTGATGCATTCCCAGACATACGCTATGTTGTAGATCTGGGAATGTGTCAAAAACCTTGGCCGTTAAGTGGGTACACCTGCCGCAACGCCTATGGCATGACTCCCCGAGGCAGTGTGAGGCACCAAAGCGACCTGCGCAGCGTTGTCTCACACCATATCTACGAGGTCATGAAAAGCAACATAGGGTGGCTTTCCTTGGCCTCGTAGATATGGCTATGCTCCTGCATCTAGAAAAGTATTGTCGGATGTACACTTAACATCACGTTAGTTTCTTTAAGGAAAATAATGAATGTCTTAGAAAACTCAAAGAACCTCTTGTAGGTGACAAGAAAACCGTCCAAATGGTGGGAATGATTAACACTTCCTTCCTGGGATTGATTTAGGGAGGGTCATCATCAGGACAGAGTCAAGGGTCAAGGACAATCCTAAAAACAGCAAACTCCTGCCCCATAGGAGTGGTGTGAAAATTAAAAAAAAAATAAACAATGTTCCAAAGAAAATATTCAAGGATGGAAAATGCACCATTAAAGTTTGTATGGTATCATGCGAATAATGGAAGGTGAATGTTACCCCAAGAGCAATTATAGTGTAAGTGGGTATAAAAAGAAATTTTCGAAATGAGGCTTAGACACAATAATAAATACAGAGCCATCAAAGTTAAAACTAGAAAAATGTAAGTAACAATGTGCAGCTTACATAGGAGGTGCATGGAGCAGCAGCACACCGTCACTGTCTTCTGAAATACAGCTACATATATAAGGGAGGCAATGCTAAAAGTGTGTGCTGTAGGCAAGAACAAAATGAGTGCACATATGTGGTCAAACCAAGATTATCACCGTTACCACCATCACCACAACAATTAATACCACCACTACCTCATTACAACTAGCACCACCATTAATATTACCGTCACCATTACCACCGAAACAGCATTTGTGCATGCCGGTGTTTTTCATAGTTTACCACATGAAAACCAGATCTATTGACATTCCAATGTTTTTTTTTAAACACTCTTCTTATTGAACAGTTGCTTCAAACACCTTTCAGTACAGTACACAGACCAGGTGGAACATGGCTAGCAATAGTTCAGAAAATTCATGCTTGGTCCGTTTACAATGCAATATACAGCCAGTATGTAAAGCTCTCCGATCCCGCCCTCTGCACCTTATGACTACACCCTCCCTCCCGTCCCTGCCCAATTCGGCCCCACATGGATTAATTCACTTTCCAGTGTTTGATACATTCAGTCAATTAGTCATTCCTACGGTGCACGAAGACCTAGTGGTCTACATGGGACTGCAAAGAAGCCCAAAATAGATGAAGAAAATGTCACAAAGACATAAATATGAGTGCAGAAAGAGCCATGTTTTAATGATCTTCCTAAATCTTTTTTTCTGATTACTCAACAGAAGGATATTTGATCATTTTAGAGCAAGGAATGGAAAAAAACAGATTTGGTCACTGGAAAAGGCTACCTACCACAGGTGCAGAGAAGCTGAGCAAAGTGATCTACATAGAAATATGACATAAGTTTGTCTTTGTAAACTGAGAAAGCTGAGGCTCCATTCAAAGTCATCCCATTGTGTGATTCACAGGCAGGGTTTTTAGGGCTGGATGTATGAAGATTAGGAATAGCAATTTCCTAATTGCGATTTTTGTGAATCAAAATTTGGAAATCGCTGTTCCTAATGGATGAAACCCATTGAGTTTCATATAGCAATTTGTAGTGGGTCGCAAATAAACCTACTTCGTGAATGTAAATAAGGTAGGTCGTAATTAGTAACCCACTACGATTCACTGACATCACAGGGATGGTGGCCTCCTAGGGTCAGCAGACCACCATATCTGTGATTGCTTTTAAATAAAGCAATCTTTTTTTTTTAAGCATACCTTTTTCCTCACTTAAAAGAAAATGGGTTATTTAAAAAGAAAACATTTAAATCTTTAAGTTTAAGTTTCATTTTTTAAGATTAGGCAGTGGTGACTTTGATCACTGGATGCTATAAAAAAAAATTCAACCATTCTCAAAGGGGAAGCCTTCCCGTTTGCTAATGGTTTGCCCTCAACTTTGAGTTGGCAGTAAAGTGAGAATGTTTTGCAACTGCATTTCCGTCGCAAAACATTCTTACATACCAGTGCGAATTGGTATGTGGAAGGGACGGCCGAAAAGTGCCCCTTTCAAATACTGATTCTCAAACCCAAATCATGATTCTGTAATAGGTTACCGAATCTCAATTTGGGGTTTGCAAATTTGGAAATGCCTTTTTTTGTTCCCAAATGGGCTGATTCTGTGAATCGGGCCATTTGTGACCTTCATACATCGAGCCCATAAACTTGATCCTGTAGCAAATAGGACAAAACAATAAAGCGAAGTAAGGTTCAGAATCATTTGATTGTATTTGAATGTGACATATGGAATTGATCAGCCATTTCCTACATAAGCTGTAACATCTTGAGTAGGCTTGTGGCTATCCCTATGTTTAGTGATTTACCGACACATAAATACGTTCCTGTAACAGCAGAAATGGTCAGAGTGATGCATGGTGAAGCGAGATTGTGAAGGATTTATTTTAGCACAGAATCAAGCAATGAGATTGGAATCTGGTTTAAAGCCCACATTTCTGCTTGAGCAACTGAAATAACTCTAATGCCCATCTCGCATGGCCCAAAGAAAGATCGCCTGAGACACAATTATCTGCAAACAAAATAGCTGCATATTATTTTGTTTACTTCACCATTTGTTTTTGAAACTGTAGCGCCAAGACACCAATGTGAAAGCTGAAGTTCAAAAGGCCTTATACCAATCAAATACTATTGAAAACAGTGACGTAGCAAAGGCCCCCGCGGCCCTCCACACAGGACCATGACCTGAGCACTCCTGAGTGAGAGCGAAAAAGGGCTGCTCCATGTACTTTGCAGGGGGGCTGCATGGAGTTTCGTTACCCCACTGATTAAAAGTGAAAATCCCAGGCGGGAAGTTATTGTGTCAAAAGCTACTTTGAGCATGGCTATAAAAGTGACTGAGGATGTAATGGTATTTGTGAGAGATTGGGTTACTGGTTGACTGGTGTGTGAACTCTGGTCAAGCAGCAATCACAATTCTTGTCAGGGTAAAGCACAATTAACCCAAAATTAACCTGTGCTGAACCCCCGGTAGCTTGACACAGAGCAGTCAGGCTTCATAGCAATCTGTAAAGTATCTGTGCAACACTCTAAACAGTAAAATAGTGGAAACGCCACACAAAAAGATCCCACACCATGTTAGAAATATAGAGCAAAATATAATAAATGAAACAAGACCCAAACAACAAAAATCCAATTAGTAGAACAGGAGATGTGCATTTAAAAAAAATAAAGTGAATATAGCAACAAAAAGCACAATGCGCCAACTCGGGATATCTGGTTGGGCTGTAACGGGTCAAATTCTTAAGTTCAGTCCAACTGCGATGGAGCGCAGGCCGGAGACAGTCTCGGGTTAGTCCCACTAAAGGTTTATCTTCTCAAGTTTGTGGCAAGAGTCTGTGTTGCATAGTGTTGCATGGAGCAGGCAGAGCGTCGCAGGATGCTGTCGGTGAAGTGCGAGGAGCCAACCAGCTTCACGGGCTGGCTTTGCTAGAGCTCCGTAGTGGCAGTCTTTGCGAACAGTTGACGCTGCATTGTGAGTCAGGCTGATGGAGGTTCATGCTGATTTGCAGTGCCAACCCCCAATATTGATTAGTGGCAACACCCCCTGAGACAGTTGGATTACATTAAGGTTGTTGTTCTGTGTGTATCTATAAAGGCCACTACAAATGTTCATTCAAATGTTTGTTGGGAAGCACTGTAAGTTAATGGATAGTCCCATTCTGAATGCTGACGCCCCAGGGGTATGTCTAGAAAGAAGTAGCAGAGGTCGCAATTGACAACAGGGGCACGGCGACAGAACAGAAGGAATCTTTGGGTAGACATGCACAATGATTCAGGAGACTGAGAATTCCCTTCATGTAGGAGGAGACAGTCTGGATTCTATGCAAAGGTTACTTGGTTTACAGGGGAGTGTAACTTCAGTCCCCTTGTCCATAATTGTGGCCTTAATTTTCCCTAATCCCAAGTATTTGTAATGTCAGGACCTTGTTGAAATTGATGCTGTAGAGTGCTATGATCATGTAACTGTGATGTATAATATAACATTCCAATAAAGATATGTTAAAAAAAAAGCTAGTGCAAAAAAGATATTTGCGCCAATAGGCCTTTGAAAAATAGAAAAGTTGCTCTGTTTGGGGCAAATGTTTTTGCGAAATTGCCTGGCACCAGCGCAATTTTTTAAGTCATCTGGATAGAATTCACAGCAAAAGGGAAATCTGAAAAAAAAGCGAAAAACAGATGGCTGTTTTATGGGAAATATTATTATCTTGAGATTTTTTAATGCTATCCTGTATGTGTTCTCCCTGCGGCATCTGATTTCGTCAGGCTCACCCCTGCCTCTTGCGGTTAGACCTCCCAACCCGGCTGCTCGAACACAGGCAGCTGACTTCCATTACAACTACGATGGGAAAATCTCAAAACATCTGCGACTTGGATTTCGGCGGATCTGTACAAAGTTCACAGAACATAACAGAGAGTGCAGGCTGAGCGCATTCCCAATTACATCTGACAAACACATTAGGGCTGGGCTGAAAGATTTTACTTTTGACTCCTGAACTATTACAACCTGATGTTTACCTCTGCACAAAAGGGGTGCGCCCTAAATATGGGTTTTTACTTAATCAGATATTTGCTTTTTGTGGCAGTATAAAATATTATTTTTTATGAAAAGACCCCCAAGAAAGTACATCATTTCTGTACTAAATTAAAAAAAAATTAAAACATGGTTGTCGCAGCAGAGGACTTAAAGAGCCCAATTACTTGCTTCTTCAAACTCTGAATAGTAGCTCTCAGGGATCTACTGAAAACTTTCAGAAATGTTATTGTGTATTGATGCTTCAGTCACTTAAAATAGCAGAAAAAGCGCAGCCGAGCATTTTTGAGCAACAGGGTCATCAATAAACTAAGACCCAAATGTCCTGAAGCATTATCCCATAGAGACAGGACGAGGAAACCCCTTTAATAAATCAGGCCCCATATGAAAGCTGGATTTTGTTGTAAATAGTCTTACTTGCGCAAATGGGCCTATGGGGAATCCTGTCTTTCCGTAGTACTATCAAATGGATCATAAATAAAATGCACGTTGAGTGATTTGCAAAAGTTGAAACATTTAGTTAGTATATCAGGTAGGCACAAATGGAGACCAAAATATCCCAGACCACAACATGTTTATTGGGTCAGGGCTGAAGATGGGAGAAGTTGAGACGAGGATATTTGCCAGGAGAAGTGGGGATGAGTGTTAAAATCAAGATGCAATACTTTGTTTATGATAAATTAAGAACAATAAAAATGGGACTATTTTAAGAAGCCCACAGTCTTGGGAATTGAATTATCTCTACTGAATACAAAAACTACTGTTGGGTCTTGCTAGTTTTTTATGGCGCATGTTCCTGAATAGATGAGCTCCATTTTATTTGCCACGAGGAGCCATCTGCAATGCACCAGCCATGTTGTTTTATATTTGGAACAGTTCGTATTCCATTTGATGGAAGTGGATGACGTATTGGAGATGCCCCTTTACCAATATTTTTTAGCTTTCGCCAGTTGAGTTTTGCATCACATAAGTCACCCCAAGTTCTGAGAGCTCAGGCATGAAATTTTTATTATGAATTACTGTTTGTGATCTATGCTCAGTCCCTCAACATGATGCATATGGGAAAAACATATAGGCTTGCTCCTTCCTGTGAGAATGGGTGGACCTGGGAACTGCACACTGACACCGGGGAACTCACTTTTGGACCCTTGCTCCTGCACCAACATGTTCCCCTACCTCTCACTTCAGCACATTTAATTTTTTCGTTTTCTTTTTTTAATACTATTTTTGGGAGGGCCTAGCAACTGCACTCCGCTACTTGGAAGCTCACTTTGGGCCCCCCTGCTCCTGTGTCAGCTTTCCCATTTTAGAGCCCTTGCTTCCAACTTTTTTTAATGCATGTTAAATAATGTTCTATATGAGCTGAATATTTTATGGCTGACTCTACACTTTTTTAGCACCATTTCCAAGCAGTGCTATAATACAGATGCTACACTAGCCACCACAGTCCAACCTACAGACATGAGAACTGAGCATTTTAAGTGCTAGCCGCACAGATTAATGATTTCTTTCAAAGTTGTGATCTTATATATTTTGATGGTGAATATATTTAGATCTGGACTGTTTGTAGAAAACGTACCTACAAAGCAGACCCTGAAGTGAGGTAAGGACGATGGAGTGAACCATCAAGAGTCATTTACTGAGAAAAGAAAGGCAGGGTCTTAAGGTACCTGACCAATTGCCTGAACATTCCCAGGTAATTAAGAGTTCAGTAAATAAGTGCCGGCCCATTAATTAAAACTTCTTCAGGGGCAATGTTGCTGAGAACACATATTGGGTGTATCTGGTGCCCAAGCCTGAATGTATAAACACCAGAGGATGCAAAAGAGACAGTGTCAACCCTTTGTAAACTAATGCAACATCAGGGCTGTTCAAATGTCCTGTTCTTATCCCTTCAAAAAACCTTTATTTGCTGCTGTTTACTTTCTCTTCCTGCCCCTGCCTTCATAACTCCTTACACAAGGGCTAGTTTAGGCATTGCCAGGGGATGCAAAGGGCAAGCGCTGATATCAGTGCCAATCACTTATTAACACCCATGTGTCGAAGTGACAAGTCTCTCAAAGAAAATGTCCAGAGCCTTCCTAGGCTTCTCAGAGCTGGAGAGTTACTAGAGGAGAAGCAATCTACAAATCATAGGCCTTCCTAAGGCTTCTGAAGAAGGACCCAAACACAGCTCCTGCAAAAACACGTTCTAGACTTTCCTTCCATTCCCAGGTTTTAGAAACACAGCATGTGCATAAGACATTGGCAGTCTAACCTTCAGTTGGTCAGAAGACTAGACTCCTTAACGTGAAATTTCTTATGTGCCATGTGACAGAATTTACCTTCAGGCATGCAAGAGAAAGAAAGCAGTGATTTCAGGAGACATAAGTAAGTTATGTTTTTCATTTATCTAAACAGAGACACTGTTTACAAAAAGATGCTCATTCAGCCTGTTCGAAATTTGGCAGGAGAGCAAGATTTAGTTTACATTGTTTTCTTCCCAGCAACATTGCAAGTACCATTTGGCAGTCAGACACACAGCTTCTCAGATTACAATGAGGCTCTAGAGTTTCTTAAGGACTGCTCCAATATGGGACAAAATCCTCAGTTTCCCACTTTCATGTCATGAAATAGTATCTCAAAAGTTTAGTACACTGTTTTGCTAGCAATGATTTCTCTTTATATGAGAAAGGCAGATGAAATGACAGCCCAGTTTATGTGCTTGTTTAACTAACTGTGAACTGCTGTTATACATGTGTGTTTGTGCTGGCTCCTTGCCTTAGTTTCCTATCTCGTTCATGGGCGCCTTGTCTGAGGCGTTAGTGTAGTGAACCATGTTTGTGTGGGTCTCCTGTTGCTGCTGCAATTTCCTCTAAAATTGAGTTGAATTTTAAAAGACTTTATTTATAGTTGGAGGTCTCGTCCGCTGCAAGTGCATCATAGCCTATGGCACTTAAATTGGACAGGATATCCGCCATGTTTTGATGGAGTATCCTGAGCGCCAAACTCTAAATAATACTCTAAGACAGTATTGTTTCCATTGTGTCTCTCGGGTCCTCAAGCTACAATGGGTCTCTCTCACGCTGATAGGATGGCACAATGATGCAGTGTTTTCTTCCATACAGGGATGCTGAGGCTGCACGCATGCACTACTTCCCGTATGGTGGCCCGGTGGGTATTCATTAGCTAGCAGGGAACACGTGCATTTATGTTCACTGTATCTGCCTGTGTTCTAGGAGTAACACTACACAAAACTTAAAGCAAAATGAATGTGTCGTACCGGAAGTGGTATATCCTGCTACGATGGTAGTATCTTTTGCTAACCAATCTCCTGTAATGATCACCAGTTATCTAAGCCATAAGTTAGCGAGTTCCAAAAATTGCACATTGAATCAAGTTACACAATATTCAGTCTTTGTTACTGGTGAAAAGGTAGGAAGCTGTAGTCACACCGCTAACTAGAGCCAGCTCACCTCAGAGGCAGCATTCAAAACCCTGTCTGTTAATTCTGGTGAATAGACAATGTCGCCGTATTATGATAAATGGGCATTTTCATTGTTTGTTTCTGGCGCACAAACAATTTGCCCATAACACACCGTACAAAATACCTACCTACCATCTTGGAACATAAGCCCATTTACCTATTGAGATATAGTCTCGACAATATGCTAATTTGGACAGTACGCAGGGAAAGAATTGCCATTTTTAAGTTACTTAGATTCTTTGTTGAGCACCACTGATTCACTTCAAATATTGTGAGTAAAAAATACAAAGAATATGTAAAAATACAAAGAATTGCCATTTTCATGTTACTTAATTTCTTCTTTGGAGAGACAGCACACATTTTGAAGAATGCGCAACATGACATTTTCATTTGGTTTCTATTCTCAACAGGTACTATTTGACCACTTGAGAATCGGGATGATAACACCCAGATTCAAGGAGAATGTAACAAGACACGGCCTCCCATCTTTTTAGTTTCTGAAGAAAGCCCCCCTGACCCACAAAGGCAACCCCTAGGGATGAAACATGTCGACCTTTTTTATGAACACCTTCAGTGCGGTAGACTAATAACAAGTCTTCCTACGCACGACACTGTTTTTAAACATCTTGAACCTAGACTGATTAAAACAAAAATCTAGGTATACGAGTTTTTAACACCACTTTTTTGAAATTCACTTCACCAGAGCCCCTCCACCTTTTTTTAATCACTACTGTAATAACCAATGTTTCAACTCCGGATGGAGGAAGCATGCGACTAAGAAAGAAACCCAATGATGATGCTGTCACGTTTTTAAAGCAGGGCGGAGAACCAAGATATACCGCCTTTCCAACTTGAGTACGTGAATGAGGGGTTTTTATCAGTACACTACGCGAACGTTGCAAACCCTGGTAACTCAGGTCAAGTGATCCATTCTCATTTGATTTTGAATACTAATGCAAGGAAGCTGAATGGATCACAATCCCTTCTTTCTTCCTACTTTTGATTTAATATAGATCCTTGGGGTATGCCACATATGATGTCTTTCGATCTGGAAGCGAAGGGGGCAGCGGGATACTCAGAGTGTTTCCTGTAAGGAAGGAGGCGATCTACATGAGGGCGTCTTGCTGTATGCTGATGTTGTAGAGTCTGTTGATGAGGGTGTTGTGGGAGACCATGTCGAGCACCACAGAGAGGTTGAAAAGGATCAGGGCCACAGCTTCTCCACTGTCGAGGAGAGTTCCGATGTCTGTGACAGCAATAAGCGTGGTCTCAGTGCTATGGTTGGCACAGAATCCTGTTCCGACCACAGGAACAGGATTCCTGTTCCAGGAATTTGGTAAGTTGTTGGTTGATGGCTTTCTCAAGAACTTTGGCTGAGTAGGGAAGCAGGGAGAATGGTTGATAATATTTGAGATCAGTGGCATCGGTGGAGGGTTTATTGAGGAGGGGTCTGACTTCTGCATGTTTCCTTCTGTCCGGGAAGGTTGTTGTGCTGATTGAGGTATTGAGGAGGCTGGTAGGTTCAGTGCTGATTGTATTCATTCTGAGGTTGAAGAGGTGGTGGGGCAAGGGTTGGTGGAATTGCTGGAGCGGATAGAAGACATGACGGCTATGATGATCTGGGTGGTGAGTGGAGACCAGGTGGTGACCGTTTGGCTGGTGTTCGCTGGCTGGTTGCGGTTGAGGGTCAAAATTATTGAAGATGGCAGCAATCTTGCTGTGGAAGTAGTACACTGTTCTATTGACCCCCTCCTCATTTTTACCCCACTTGATGGATCTTCAAAAACCTAAACCAGAAATAATTTTTGTAGCGTTTTGTATAAGACTTCTGCAAAGGAAATTACGTGTGAATTTCACCTGGTCTTACACAAACTGTGCCTGAAATGGCTATTTCTTCAGTGCTGAGTGTTTACCAGGAAGCCAGTGTTTATTACAGGAGTTGATTGTGGGTAGATTAGGAGTGGGGGTGTAGGGATTCAGTTGAAGGTCAAAGCTGTTGTAGATGGTTTTGATTTTGTTGCCGAATAATTCCAAAAGGTTGTCTCAAAGCGCCTTCGAGGGGTTGTTGTTGTTCGTGGTGGAGGCTGGTGAGGTTACTATTGAACCGGTTGGCTTTGTGCTTTCCTGGGAGCTCTCTTCTTGGTTTCTTTGATTTTCTGGTGGTATTGTATCAGGGCTGCTTTATATGTCTCTTTGTCATTTTCAAGGTGGTTCTTTCTCCATCTTCTTTCCAATTGTTGTTTTGTTGCACTGGGTTCCTCACTGTGCCAGCTGTCTCGCTTTTCTTCCCTCCTCTGTGTGTTGTGTTTGCGGGTGCCAGGGAGTCATCCCATGTTGTGATCTCCACGTTGAGATGTTTGATGTTGCTTTTGAGGTTATTGGTAAGGTTTGGCTGACTCTGGTGGTGCAGGGTGTGGAGACAGTTGCATTCCTAGGTGCTGCTCCAGCTGCATCTGGCCAGGCTTGTGGTTGCGGGTTCCAGCTGCATCTGGCCAGGCTTGTGGTTGCGGGTTTTGTTTGGCGTAGGATGCTGATTTGGAATTGGATGGAAGAGTGGTCGGTCCAGGTAAGAGGCATAGTTGATATGATTTCAATGCTATTGAAAGTGGTGAAGATGATGTTGAGGGTATGTCAGGTGTCTTGAGTAGGTCCTGTGATGTTTTGTGTCAGACCCACGTTCCCTAGGTTCTCGAGGAGTTTTATGGTGTTGGTGCTGTTCCAGTCTTCCAGGTGGGTATTGAAGTCTCATAGTAGAATGTAGTTGCTGGAGCTGATGGTGAGGGAGGCAACAAATCCAGTGCTCCTGTCAGCAAAAGTGGCTCGTGGTCTCAGGGGTCTGTAGATAAGTGTTCCTCTCAAGGTGCTGAGATTTGTAGCTTGAGGTCTAGGTGCTCCATGTAGGGGGTTGCATTTTTTGTTGTGTTGCTGTTGAAAGATTATTTTTATATTAACATGATTCCTCTTTCTGGTCAGTGTTGGTGATCTTGGTGTGCGAGATTGTATCCTGTCAGGATAGCTCTGGTGATAATGGGTACCAATTTTGAGGTCGGCCAGGTTTATCTAAGAAAGAAGAGGTCCGAGGTGTCATGTCTAGGATGCCCCAGGATTCCGTGGACTGTTGGCTGAGCGATCGGGTGTTGAGGAGCATGCAAGAAAGTTTGTCTTGGGGTGCAGGTTTGTAGGTGGGTGCAGGAGGTGTTCTTTATGTGGGCGAAGTAGGTATGGTGGGTTTGGTGTGGAACATGAAGCAGATGTGGGCCAGGCCATAGCTCCCGCTGTGTAGAGTGTTACGGTGCAGCAGCAGCAGCAGCTCGTTGATGGGCTCCCTGGGTACAGTGAGTAAAGGAATGCAGCTGAGAAGCGCAGCTGAGAAGCGCAGGTGGGGGCTTTTACCAATTCTTTTAAATCTTGGCGAGGGCCTGTGAACTGGCTCATCAATTACATTTAACAAAAGCCTTGATAAATAAGTATTCACAAATGCCTGTTTTTAATTACACTGTAATGAAATATGGCCAATGAGCAGAAGAAATTGCAATTAGCAGGCACTGTAAGAAACTTTTTGCGGTATGTTCAGGGATATAATGGACATCATTTTTAGATGCTTTATACTATCTGCCTAAGACTAATGAATCTATTGTACAGTGGCCATTCATCCTGCTGCTACAAGCAAAACTGTGTTTCCCTCTGTTATAATGAGAGAAAGACCAGAGGAACAACATATTTTGCATAAATCCCTACTCAGTTCATGTAAAGCACTGTCTCCTTCATACATTTATGCATAAAATCAACATTGTATCATAAAAAGACCTCCCCATGAGGACAGCAGAGCTAAACATTTTTTTCTCTCACCCACCAGGCGAAGAAATAAGTAGACATTGTTAAGCTGTTGAGAAAGATTTGTGACCACAAAACCTCGCCCTTCCCTTCACTTGGCAGGAAAACGCTGTTTCTAAATTCTTTCTTTGCCAAACGCCAGTGGAAGCTCCAGCCCTGTGAAACTCAGTGACTTGCAGCAGTTATTTTTTCATATATTTTAATATTGTATTTATCCCTTCATTTAGATGGTGAGTCAGTTTTCAAGACAGCATGTCTGCTTCTGGCCACTTCATTCTGAATATTTAATTGTGAGTTGTTTGCTAGCAATGCGGCTCGGCTCGGTAGGTTATACACCTGCTGCGGCCACCTGTTTCTACCTGCAGAAAATGAGTTTGAAACATGACAATACTGTAAGGAAATGCCTCTTTTTGCATGTTCACCCCCACTGGACTGATGCTTCTGGTTTTTCGAATCTGAGAGTGCACTGAGGCCTGGTAACCAGATGCTAGTGTTCTAACCCTACACCAAGTTATGTTGAATTGGATACACCCAATTGGCAAGTACTGACTTACTTATAAGCCCCTAGTATATGTTACCCCAGGTACCCAGGGCATGGAATACAGAGTGTTCACCCAGGGCTTCAGCACTGATTGTGCCACCATGCATGTACCAGAGACAAAATGGACCCCAGCCTGCCACTCCAGACTAACAGAGCAGCGTGTGACACTGCTAGTTCGACGTTGCCATTACACCTAATGGCAAAACCACCACTTCCCCTAAGTATTAAATGTAAATCTCCTCTAAGAAAAGCCTATAGAGTTTTATGGCAAGGAGCTGCATTTTATAAAGTAAGACATATGTTTTCCTATATGCCTTAGCAGTAACACTTCATAATTGATGTGGAAGGATTAGGAGACCCATTGGCTAACACAGGGTTACCAGCTAGCACCCCATCCCAGCTAACATCTGAATAGGACCACCTAGCAAAGTCAAGTAAGGTATCAAGTTAATTGTGACATTAAATCCGACCTGATGGCTACGCCAGACTTAAAGTCACTATTATAGCTAAACAACATTTGGAAAGTTGCCGCTCTGCACTCCAGCTAGTCCTGTAGCATCACAAAGGGACTGACACATAGTTTCTGACTGCGTGGGGACATGTGTGAATGACTCCCAGGCCCAGGAACAAAGACAGTTGCCGTGGAGCAAGTTGTCACCTAATATCCCAGGACGGCCACTCAGGGTGTTAGCCCAAATGCTGGCTTCAAAGTTGAAGCCGTCTTTGAAGGGCCACTTGTGACAACATCTCTGAGTGGGATGCCTTTTGTCCCTGCAGACAATTAGGAGACAGAACTAAAGGACGGAAACCTGTGTCCAAACTGATTTTCCCGTGGGTATGGCACTTTGTAATATGGTGAACGGGATAGCCGTCATATTTTGATAGCGTATGCTATCCGCCAACTTCTAAGCAGTATATGGATGTCAGAAACAGTATGTACAAATAAGCGGTTGACAATAGGCTTCAGGATACAGGATAAGCAAAAGAGCAGTTGAATGCATTATTCGCAATAGTCAGAGGGACTATATTATTAGATAGTGAGTAAACCCAGGGTGTCTGTTTAGCAGTATCCCATCAGTTTTTGTAGTTAGGGTAAGAAGAGGAAGTCCTGTGCTCTTGGGCTATATAGGGGCAGAGGTTGTAGGCCATAGAACTGATTTATTCTTTCTGACTTAAATAGAAAAGTTGGCACGTATATTGAGAAACAGCGGGAAGAGATGTTTTTGTAGGCCTAGCTATTGTATTTCACTAAGAAACATAGTGGGCACTTGAATCCTGTATTGTATTATTTTTCTGCCATTCTTATACCTTACATGGTCATCAATATTTTTTTTTCACAAATAGACTATTAACTCTTAACCAGCTGTGCCTCACTGTATGCACAGTCAAAATTAATCATAATAATAGTGTGAAGTGTATGATTGTCATTTTGTTTTCCGGCCATCTTTAATAAAACTTGAATTTTTTCATATGTCTAATGGAATGCAGCATCGGAGGCTGCTCGAGAGCCCCAAGAACTGGAAGGCTAATTGTGGTAAGGAACCAGTCATGAGCAAGCCTGGATATTCAGGTGATTAGTGAGATATACAAATCAATATAACATAACATAGCATGCCTGAGGAGAGCAGCTGGGCCATGCAGGAACAAATCAGTACCTGGGATGTCTCACAGCTTGCTGTTTCCATCACGACTGCTTGGTTACATAGCTCACAATTACGCTAACCTAATGTGAGCTGACAGAGAAGTGCAGATCTACAGGGCACTTTAGCTGTAGGATGAGGAGTGTCTGGGAAGTAAAGTCTCTGCTCATATTGAGATGGTTTTCCTTGACCTTCAGATACAAAGAGGGTCCCAGATGAAAATTTGTCTCAGGGCACCCATCCTGCCCTTAGAAGGAATTAATGAATGAATGAATGAACACAAATTGTATTAAGCGCAAGCTAATGCCCAGAGGTGTCTAGGCGCTATGGAGACCAGACAAGTGATGAAACCTAGAAGTTTCCAAGTTTGAAACAAAGAGCCAGGTCTTTAGAGATTTCCTAAAAACTTGTAAACAGCTGGAAGATTTGAGTTTCCCTGGTAAGGAATTCCATAGCAAGGCAGTCAATCTGAAGAAACGCCCCTTCCCCCTCCACCAGGTGGCTTTCCTAAAAGGAACAATTAAAAGATGTTTTGCCGAGCCTGAGCGAAGGGTCCTGCTCAGAGTGTACCATCGGTAAACATCCTTTACAACAAAACTTTTTCCATGCAGTACCTTTACAATGCAGGAATTACAACGCAAGCCGTTACAACGACTTGCGCTGGAGGGCGCTGTAGGATAGGGAATAGTTTAATTTACTATCCAAAACCTTCCCTACTATCCACGGGGACTGGAGTTGGAATAGTAAATTAAACTATTCAACGACATACATCCGTACCATCAAAATACTCTCTGAAATACACCGGTCCATTCCCATGTATGGTCCTGAAAGCTGTGCATAGAGTTTTAAACTTTAGCCGTTGCTTTACTGGAAGCCAGTGAAGTGCCCTAATGGCTACCTTGGCTGATTCAAATCTAGACACCTTTAGGAAAAAGCTTACTGATGCATTCTGCTGGATTTGTAGCTTTTTTTGGAGTCCAGCCGAAATATTAAGGTAAAGACTATTGCAATAGTCAATCCTTGGCAGAACTAATGAGATTACCAGAGATTTCAGAAATTCGAAGGGCAGATATTTCTCAATTTTTTATAAGTCTCAGAGAGTGGTAAGAGGCTGAAGTGGCCTTAGAGATTTGGCCCTGCAACTTCAGTTCTTCATCAATAAAAATCCCCAGGTTTTTTGCCTTTGGAACTGAGGAAGAAGCGCTCCCAGTTCCGCTGGCCACCAAGAGTGTGACCAATATGTGGGGTTATTTCCAAACAAAATAACCTCAGTTTTGGAGGAATTCAATTTCAAAGAGTTATTACTCATCCATTTGTTTACTTCCTGCATACATTCCCTAAAGGAGCCCCCAGGATCAGTTGTGTTTTTGGCGAGAAACACTATGATATGCGTATCATCTGCATAAGATGCCAAGGAGAATGAGTTTAACCAGTTGGGTAACGTACAGATTGAACAAAGTAGGGCTCAGGGACGAACCCTGGGGTACCACACAGGGCAGGTTATAGAATTGAGAGGTAAAATTACCCAACGAGACTCTTTGCTGCCTATTGGCAAGCAAGCTGCATCAGGAAGCGTAGTAGGCACTTTTGTGTCCACTTAGTTGGGTTACTGGTGCATGAACAATGTATAATTGTACTCATACAGTTCATTTCACCAGATCTACTTAGAAAAAATGAGGTTATGTTGAATGTTTGAATTAGTTTCCTCCACTGATAAATATTCAAGCCACACTTGTGTCCATTGTTTTTTTGCCCAACGCATTACACTAGACAGAGATCAGCCATATGCAAATCAGACATGGCCCTGCTCCCATATGAACGTTCCAGCCTGAATGATGGACCGGTATTGGGTGTGAGTAAAACATTTTATTTTCTCTAAATTTTACAAGGTCCAGGCAGGACAGCAAACACATGACATGGTAAAGCTATTCATCCTAGTGTTAACCCCATTTAGAGAAGATCAGCACCTTATGGATTTCAGCTGTTCATAGGTCACCTCGGTCACCAATCACTACCTTCAGTCAAGTCTCCATCACTTAGCCATGCCATCAACTTTGTGATCCACATTGAATGGTACCCGTGCATTGGAACAAACTCCAATAACCCTCCTACAGCTATATTGTGCCCAAGACCTCAAGCATGCCTCATTGCACTTTCCCAGACATCCCATTCCCTGATATCAATCCTACTGGGGCTTATGTACAAGCCCCTTGCGCCGCTGGTACGTCACTTTTAATATGGGAAAAAGTAACGTACTGGTGGTGCAAGGGGCTTATAAATAAGCCCCAGTGTCTTTGGTTTGAAGCTTTTAAATATTAAAACTGTCATGACTGTATGGAGTACAGCGGGCTATATCAGTTGTTGTTTTGCCATCAGAAACGACTTATTAGCTACATGTGAAACCAACATCACATTCGTGTGAGAGAACAAAGTGGTGTCCCTAAATTTTTACGCTAATATTTTGAGCTTGGTTACGTCACTGTTTTAAATGCAGTCCTAAAATGCTTAGGGGAATATAATTGGCACTGGTCGTGACATTGAGAGAAGCAGGAAGTAAAGGCTGTGGGAAATAGCCTTCATTGCAGCGGAGAGACTCTTTGAGTGGCTTGAACATCTGCTCCCAAGTCTGCCAACGGAAGCCCAGATGGGTCATCAGAAACAACAAAAGACAGGAAGAGAAATATTGCTTCTTCAGAGCATGTGCGCATGCTAAAGGAGGCAAGTAGTTTAACAAGCAGTTTGCTATGTCCTGTTAGGTAATGTTTCACTGCCTTATATTTAGGGCTCCCAGTGTTATGGTATTTATTTCTTTAACATTTCTGTCTGTATTTATCCATATTTCTTTTTTGCCCATTTTATCTGCATTTATCCATATTTATTTTGTGTTTTGTGCATAAATGTAGGTGTAAAACTGTACATTTCCATATTTATTTAAATGATAGATGTGCACTCATACTTTGAAGTCTGTCTTGTTTTGACTATTTAAGTTGCCAATTCTTACATAACAGTACATCCTCTGGCAAATATTAGCATTATACTACAGATGTATTTTGACACATGCAGTTATTCAAAGTAATTTCATCCTGTTTTTTCATTTACCATGCTGTCCATCTACTCAGGTGTTGGGCTATAATTCATGAAAGTCAGCATGAAAAGTCACTTAAAAGAAGCACATTTTCTGTATGTATCCACTTTTAAAAATACATTCAGACAGAAAACTTCTGTCTGTATTTATCTGTAATAATCCGTAAGAACGGAAAACAGGGACCTTACTTATATTTCATTATGTTATCTAACCTTATGTCATGTTATTGTGACTGGAATTTATGTAATGCAGAATCTGCCATTAGTCTGGCATCCCAGGACTATCAAGTTTCAAGTTTCAAGTTTTATTTATTATGATAAGGAACTCTGTTGAGGTCCACATAAAACAACATATACATACAAAGCAACAAATGTATAAAAAGTTTCCATCACAAACACTTGTAATAACTTAATACAGGTCCAAAAAACATTTGAAGAAGTTGTACAGTTTAAAAGCAAACATTTCATTGGGAGGGTTAATCAAGGCTGCCTTAAACAAAGATGCAGATAATATGTTAAGTTGTAAGCAAGTTGGTCTTAACCATCTATGCCTGCCAGGCATCAGTGCAGGGCAAACAAACATGACGTGATCTAGATCTTGATCATACAATTGGCAAAGATCACAGCGTGCCGAACAACCAAACCAGCTGGCATGTAAAACTTTTAGCGGAAGCAAATTGTGTCTTAATAAGTACACCAGTCGTCTCACACCATGGAAAATATTCCAGTACATATACGGTTGAGCTTTCCGCAAGGTATAAGATTCAATCACAGGCGTACAACCTTTTTTCGCTAGGCAAAAGTCTCTATCTAGACTAAACCCCAATTCCCAGGAAACTGACTTCAAAACATTTTTTAATTGATGAGGGGACAATAGAAATAGAGTCTCCTCATCTAATTTCAATTGTAACACCGCAAATCTGAAGTTTTTTACAATCGATGAGAAGTCATTAAAAGATCCTAATAATTCATTTTTTATGAGGTTTCTTAAGGTATTGGGTTCACCCTTAGATAATGCTACTACCCAGCGTATGATACTAGCCAGACCTTGTACCCTGCTGCTACGTAATCCCAATTCCAGTCTCAAGGAGGCAGTCGAATTTGCTGTGCCTACACACATTAAACTCCGAAGAATTTTTCCTTCTGCAGAGTTTAAAAAACTCCATTTTTTTGGATCAACTAACTCAATTCCATATAACAGGGAGGCAGGAACTTTCGCTCTGAAGACATCTAAAAGAATAGAAAAATGTCGTCTACCTGTGGCTTTATACAGCGAAACTAAGCTCTTTCCCTGAGAAATGGCCTTCCGAGAGTTATTGTCTATGTGTGGTTTGTCACTTAAAGTATGAGAGACAATTTTACCTAAAAAGGTATAAGAGTTCACACATTCTAGTTTTTCCCCCCCCACAACCCATGAAAAGTTAAAACATTTAGACTTCTTTCTACCAGAAAAACAAATCACCTTGCTTTTTGCCGTATTTATAGATAAAAAATGACTTTCCGCAAATTCAGAAAGTGCGTGCAACCGATTATTTAGGCCCTTTGGGGTGAGATCCAAAATTAGGATGTCGTCTGCATACATTAGGCATGCAATTGGAACACCCCCCAGGGACGGAGCAATACCGGCGGAAGCCGAAAGGGCAATGGGTAAGTCAGCAGTATATAAGGAAAATAGCAACGGAGCCAAAAGGCAACCTTGCTTCAACCCATTAGATGTTGAAATTAATCTCGATACGCCGCGATCACCTCCAAGTAATACTCTGCACCAAGTGTCAGAGTACAAGGCGCGAATTAACTTAATAAGTGATGCAGGCATACCTAGGTTAAATAACTTTCTCCACAGCAAATTTCTGTCAACTTTGTCAAAAGCGGTGGAAAAGTCAATAAAAGCGCCAGGACTATCAGAAATCGAGACATTACTTTCCAAAGGGTTTTGAGGTTTCCATTGAAGCCTGGAGTTTGATTCGGCTTGTCACATTTATTTATTAGTAGTGCACTTTGGTACCTTCTTCTGTTACTTCAATGAGTTTTTTTTATTTTTATTTAGTTTTATGTTCTGCGAACTAGACCCGAAGGTATTAGAGTGCTTTACATGAGCACCAGTTGCGTTACGGGTGGGAGTAAGTTATTTGGGGTAGATTTATCAAGGTTTTGCGCTGTCCAAAGTCACGCAAAGCATTGCTAAGTCTTGAACTATTGTTTACTTGCCAGCACTATGCAGCATGTTTGTTCGCAAGCGCAGAGGAAGAGCGGGACAGCAGTACTCCATTTTAGTAAAACTGCTTCTAAGTTTGTAATGGAGGGAACCAGAAAGCTGGAAAGGATTGCTTATGAATCCTCTAGGCTACAGG